>NC_133535.1:87604119-92404119 GCF_048544455.1 Silene latifolia | reverse complement strand
AGCTTCTTGACTCAATGTCAATATCCTTTTAGATCTTTCTCGATAGATTCGGATACCTAGGATGCGCTGAGCTTCTCCCAAATCTTTCATTTTAAAATGATTTCCCAATCACTTCTTAACAAAAGTTAGCATTGGTACATCATTTCCAATGAGTAGTATGTCATCCACATACAAGACCAAGAAAACAACTTTACTCCCACTAAACTTCATGTATAAACATGGTTCTTCAACACTTCGAGAAAAACCATATTGTTTAACGACATGATCAAAGCGATGATTCCAACTCCTATAAGCTTACATAAGACCATAAATGGATATCTTAAGTTTGCATACTTTGTTAGGATTTTTAGGATCCACAAAACCTTCAGGTTGTGTCATGTACACTTCCTGTTCCAGAAATCCATTCAGGAACGCAGTCTTGACATCCATTTACCATATTTTATAGTCATGAAATACAGCAATTGCTAACATTATCCGAATAGATCTTAGCATAGCAACAGGTGCAAAGGTTTCATCATAGTGTAAACCATGAACTTGGGTAAAACCTTTTGCAACGAGTCTAGCTTTGTGGACATCTTTATGTCCATCTATGCCGATTTTGACCTTAAATATCCACTTACACTGAAGAGGTCGCACCTTATCAGGTAAATCAACCAGTGATACGTGCATTTTATATAGTCTTTTTAGCCTATTTTATGCACGTATTTCTATGCTTTTATCGTGGTTTTATGCTACGAAATGCCCCGAATATGCTACTTTGGGTTACTTTGTCTTATTTGCAGGAATGAATCCAAAAGTAGTGAAAACAAGCCTTTTACCGTCCGTTTAGCATTCATTTGGAGGAAGAGTGAATTTGGAGCGGGAATGTAGCTATTTTGAGATGCGCAAAGAAGAAAGATAACTAGGCGAATAAAGGAAGAACTTCAAATTGCTAGTGCCTAATTTGAAGAGTCATATCTCGAGTTATGCAACAGATATTCAGGTGATTCCAATTGGATATGGAAGCTTGTCCTCTTAGCTTTCCAACGCCACCGGAATCGCCCTGTTTGCCCAAGTAACGAAGAAATGGCAGGCGTTTGAAGTTCAGTGCGCAAAGCAGGAAACTGTAGCTGGAAAGTACTCGATCGAGTACAATTTTTGCTCGATCGAGTCCTTTTTCTACTCGATCGAGTGGTTTAAGCTTTATTTTGCTCGATCGAGTAGTTCTAAACCACTCGATCGAGTGGATTCTCTTACGGGTTGGGCTTTTAAGCTTTGTTCCGTCATTAGGTTAGTTAATAATCCTATTTTCTTATAAATAGGAAGTGAGGATGTCATTTGTAACTCGTCTTTGGACCTCAGACGTTGCTTCTCTTCTCTTATTATTTCTAATATACTGTTACTGCTATTCTCTCTTATTTCCGGATCTATTTCTACTGTAACTTCATTCTCTCCCTTTTTCTCTTTAATTATTTAATGTTTATTATTCCCCCTTCCCTTGTTCTTACTCTCTTATTCATGTCTAGCTAAATACCTCTGCTAGGATTAGGTGATTCATTAGACTGATGTTAGTTGCTAATTAGGTTATTAGATCTGTCGTTGTTGTTGTAGTCTATGTTGTTAATCGTTTGCTTTAATCGTATCATGCTAGTTGAGTCGACACAATTAGCCTTTTAATATTGGTAACCCTTGACCTGGACCGAAAGGTTGGAATAGGGAGACCCAGCATGATGAACAATAGGATGCTTTAGTGAGGGCGAAAGTTAAGCTAATAGCATTTTAGGCGAATTGAGACAGAAAGGAGATATTCATTGCCCCTTAGACCGACACATCGATTGATTTGTGACCTTAGCCGCAATTGATCGACGTTTATTGATGACCAAGTCCTAGTTCCTTCCCTCTATTGTTAATTTCTTCTATTTTTATCTCTCTTTCCTTAGTCTCTTTAGTTCAGTTGAAATAATCAAAACCCCCGGAAAATTCATAGGCGAGATAAGACACTTAGAACTCCCTACCTCCCTGCGGATCGACCCTTACTACCGCTTGCTAGTTGTAGTTTGGAATTTATAAATATTATTTTTGGTGTAGAAACGACCGCATCAAATTTTGGCGCCGTTGCCGGGGAGGCAACGCTAGTTTTAGTTGTCTTTAATTTTAGTCTTTCTTTCTTTAGTCTCAGGGAACTTCGGTTCCTTGAGACCGTTCTCATGTTTCATGTTCTAAGTTTTCCACAGGAAGAGGATGAAATCTTTGGTGCTTATTTAGCCAGACTTTGGGAGTTTATTGAGCCCAGACGAGATGCCTTTACTGATCTCCAAATATGCTGCACTATTGTCCGGCATATGAATGGCCCTACGCGAGCATACCTCGAGTCTATAGGTAAGTGGGATTTCGAAGGAATCCCCGCAATTGAGGTATTAGAATTCTTTAATTGGTTTGCTACTGAATCTCTTAAACCTACTTTTTCTCTTCATGTTGACTCAGATGAGGGGGTGGGTGAGACCTTAGAAACCGATCTAGGAAATGCTGACGGAGACATAGAAGAGACCATTAGCGTGGTTGACAATCCTTTTTATGAGGATAGTCTAGAACCCCTTTATGATTCTTGCAATGTTAGTGAGGACGATTTGGAGGCTCTCTTTGAGAACCTCCATCTTGACGAGTCTAGCGATGAGGAGAGTGATAGTCTAGAGGCTAAATGGGATACTTGTGATGATATCGATGATGAGCCTATTTTAGGAGACCCCATTGACCCATTTGACTTTGCTATCCCATGCATTTGGGACGATTATCCACCTTCTCCCTTAGTTGACCAGACTCCTCCACCTCACATTTCATACCCGTCAGAGTATTTTAATTCTACTCGCGTTAATTTTGAGTCGAATGCACCTGAGTTCATTAATTCTCCACCTGTGGTTAACTTAAGCTTTTATATTCCGCTCTTAGCTGGAGGGCAGAATTATTTTGTGAACAATTTTAGGAGCTGCCATAGGAAATTTGTTAAGTTTAAATGTTTTTACGTTTTGATTTCCTATGTTATTTCTATCTTATGGTGCTACTTACAGTTTTGTGTAGCACATGCGCAGCTATTTGACAGGTTGCTGCGAGCCTTGAGTTGTTTTGACTGGGCTCCATTAGAGTAAGCTGCTGAAGAAAAAGAGGTCGACTTGGGACCTGTCTGAAGCTAGCGCTACTCGGGAGGCGACCCGGAGATTTTATTTTGCATTTTTATTTTATTTCAGTCGTAATAAATGGTTTTTATACCATAAACTATCTCAGTATGCTTGTCTTGTTAGTTTGCGGCTGTTTTATTTGCGTTTTGCAGGAATTACATCGAGGATCACTCGATCGAGTAGTTTTTCTACTCAATCGAGTACTTTTGCTGATGGATTCACTCGATCGAGTGAAATTTTTACTCGATCGACCACTGCAAATAGAGAACCACTCGATCGATTGTTTTTCCCTTCGATCGAGCGGTTTTGAGCGCCCATTCTACTCGATTGACTCTTTGTTCATTTGCTATCGAGTGCTTTTAACTTGGATTAGCTTCCTGAGACGGTTTTCTGGACCTTTAGCAACCTCCCATGTTCATGGTCGGTTTGGGGAGGTCCCTTTATTCGCGCTATCTTGTGAGTTTTCCGCATTTACTCTCTTTCTCTTTCAGTTTGCATTTCCTTTCCATGTTTTGGTACAATGGGGGCATTGTACGGGTTGGTTTGGGGAGGTTATGCATCCATATTTGTGTCTGCATATTGTTTTTATTGCATTTCAGTTATCACATTTAATTTATGTTTGCATTGTTGTTTATTTTCGTTAAAATTCAAAAAATTCAATAAAAATCAGAAAATTGTTAAAAATTCAAAAAAAATTCACGTTTAATTTAGCATATAGGTTGAGTCGGAACGGTAGATTTCAATGATGAAATTGCACTGCAACTGTCTTTCGCTTAAGCCTTGCATTAAATCGTTATCTTTTAGCTTTGTCTTTTGCATAATCTACGAGTTAATGTTTAATTTAGCTGAACATATAGACTTGACCTGAAATTTTGGCAACCTACTTATAATTTCTAAGATTTAGAGCCTTATAAACTGGTGTCATTTGTGACTAGTTTCATGTAGGATTGTGAGTAGTTACTCCTTGCACATCATGTATCATTAATTTGCACGTATATGAAATTCAATTGCTTTTTGCCTTCATACATTCGGGTTAGTGGTTGGTGTCACATGCAGGGAGGTGCTTACAATTTCCCTTTCTTTCATTTTTACCCATTTAAACTCCACATTAGCCAAATTTGCCAGTTGACCCTTAGCTACATTCCAAATTTAGCCTGCCCTGTCAAGCTAGTTTAGTGTATGTTTTGCGGTATATATTTCATTGTATCAAATTTTGGCTTGTATCTGTTGACTTGGAGTTGGTAATTTATGAAGGAAAGGAGGAGGATTAAAAAAGACGTGAAAAAGAAGAAAAAAAAGAGAAGTTGAAAAAAAAAAGAAAAAATTCGAAGAAAAAGAAGAAGAAACCGGAAAAAAATAAAGAAAGAAAAGAAAAAAAATCGAAGAAAAATGTTGTTTGGTTGACGGTTTCTGCTCCTATGATCTATCTTACATTATTTGAGGAGTATGTTTGGTTTGGTTTGGTGAGATCTTATGCCAAATGAAGAGCATGTGCGCAATTCATAATTGAGTTGGAAATGGATATGTTTCATATGGTTTTGTTTAGGTACTAGCTTGATCACCTATACCTCCACACTCCCATAAATGTTTTGCCTTTTCTTACCCATTGCCTCACCTTACCATATTTTTGTAAGCCCTCGGCTGTGACAGGACCTTGTTTGGTTGGAATGTATGTGCGGTAGCTAGAATTGTCTATCATATTAGTTGCATGCATGTTTATGTGGGTCGTAGTTTAGGTGAGCGACTATTTTTCTTTCTCTCTTACATATATATGTTCACCCTTTGCTTCATGAGAGAAGAGTGGCCCGTAAGAGTCTATTATTAAAGGTCTTGCAAGGTCGACGGTTCAGCTTTGTTTATAAACATCTTGTAACTCGTTTGCATTTGACTATTTGCTATAAGTGTTAGTTTGCTTGCATTAAATTGGCTTAAGTGGGCATTTGTAGCTAGCTCTGAGTTATCTTTTTCCGTTCCATTAGTTGCATTTAGTTTACTCGAGGACGAGTAAAGGTTTGGTTTGGGGAGATTTGATACGTGCATTTTATATAGTCTTTTTAGCCTATTTTATGCACGTATTTCTATGATTTTATCGTGGTTTTATGCTACGAAATGCCCCGAATATGCTACTTTGGGTTACTTTGTCTTATTTGCAGGAATGAATCCAAAAGTAGTGAAAACAAGCCTTTTACCGTCCGTTTAGCATGCATTTGGAGGAAGAGTGAATTTGGAGCGGGAATGTAGCTATTTTGAGATGCGCAAAGAAGAAAGATAGCTAGGCGAATAAAGGAAGAACTTCAAATTGCTAGTGCCTACTTTGAAGAGTCATATCTCGAGTTATGCAACAGATATTCAGGTGATTCCAATTGGAGATGGAATCTTGTCCTCTTAGCTTTCCAACGCCACCGGAATTGCCCTGTTTGCCCAAGTAACGAAGAAATGGCAGCCGTTTGAAGTTCAGTGCGCAAAGCAGGAAACTGTAGCTGGAAAGTACTCGATCGAGTACAATTTTTGCTCGATCGAGTCCTTTTTCTACTCGATCGAGTGGTTTAAGCTTTATTTTGCTCGATCGAGTAGTTCTAAACCACTCGATCGAGTGGATTCTCTTACGGGTTGGGCTTTTAAGCTTTGTTCCGTCATTAGGTTAGTTAATAATCCTATTTTCTTATAAATAGGAAGTGAGGATGTCATTTGTAACTCGTCTTTGGACCTCAGACGTTGCTTCTCTTCTCTTATTATTTCTAATACACTGTTACTGCTATTCTCTCTTATTTCCGGATCTATTTCTACTGTAACTTCTTTCTCTCCCTTTTTCTCTTTAATTATTTAATGTTTATTATTCCCCCTTCCCTTGTTCTTACTCTCTTATTCATGTCTAGCTAAATACCTCTGCTAGGATTAGGTGATTCATTAGACTGATGTTAGTTGCTAATTAGGTTATTAGATCTGTCGTTGTTGTTGTAGTCTATGTTGTTAATCGCTGCTTTAACTGTATCCTGCTAGTTGAGTCGACACAATTAGCCTTTTAATATTGGTAACCCTTGACCTGGACCGAAAGGTTGGAATAGGGGAGACCCGAAGTGAACAATAGGATGCTTTAGTGAGGGCGAAAGTTAAGCTAATAGCATTTTAGGGCGAATTGAGACCGAAAGGAGATATTCGTTGCCCCTTAGACCGACACATCGACTGATTTGTGACCTTAGCGCAATTGATCGACGTTTATTGATGACCGAAGTCCTAGTTCCTTCCCTCTATTGTTAATTTCTTCTATTTTTATCTCTCTTTCCTTAGTCTCTTTAGTTCAGTTGAAATAATCAAAACCCCCCAGAAAATTCATAGACTAAGATAAGACACTTAGAACTCCCTACCTCCCTGCGGATCGACCCTTACTACCGCTTGCTAGTTGTAGTTTGGAATTTATAAATATTATTTTTGGTGTAGAAACGACCGCATCAACCAGGACCCATGCCTGATTATCGTACATAGAATCTATTTCGGATTGCATGGCTTCAATCCATAATTTTGAGTTAGGACTAGCAATATCCGCTTTGTAGGTGGCCGGCTCATCACTTTCTAAAAGCAATACTTCATAATCACCATCCTCTTCGATAACTCCCAGATATCTATCGGGTTGGTGACTAATCCTGCTTGACCTCCAAGGTTCAGAAGGAATAATAACTGAAGCGTACGAAGAAGGAACGTCTTCCTCTATCATCTCCTCAGTTTGTGGCTCTTGAACTTCAGTAAGTTCAAATTTTCTCCCACTCTGTCTCCTAGAAATAAATTCCTTTTCTAGAAAGACAGCCTCACGAGCCACAAACACTTTATTCTCATTACGGTTGTATAAGTAATAGCCACGGGTTTCCTTTGGGTAGCCTACAAAGATTCATTTGTCAGAACGAGGGGCTAGCTTATCATCAAACTTGTTCTTGACATAAGCATCGCAACCCCATATTTTCAAGTATGACAAATTCGGGACCTTCCCTTTCCATATCTCATATGGAGTTTTATCGGTTGCTTTAGTCGGGCTTTGATTTAGTGATCGAATAGCAGATAAAACGGCAAACCCCCAAAATGAGTCTGGTAACTCAGATTGACTCATCATAGATCGAACCATATCTAATAAGGTTCGATTTCTCCTCTCGGACATACCATTTAATTGTGGTGTACCAGGGGGAGTTAAATGAGATACAATACCATCGTTTTTAAGATGAGAAACGAATTCATTACTCATGTATTCGCCACCACGATCCGATCGTAATGTTTTGATTTTATTATCTAGTTGGTTTTCTACTTCATTTTGAAATTCTTTGAATTTTTCAAACGCTTCACTTTTATACATCATTAGTATATGTAACCAAACCTACTTTGGTCATTGGTAAAAGTGATGAAGTAGTCATAGTTACCTCTTGCAGGGATTGTCATTGGACCGCATACATCGGTGTGTATTAAACCCAACAACTCACTATCTCGAGTTCCTTTTCCTATAAAAGGTGTACGAGTCATTTTGCCAAGAAGACAAAATTCGCATGTACCATATGATTCAAAATTAAATGGTTTAATGACACTAGTCGACACTAGTCTTTTAATGCGGTTCTCGCTTATGCGTCCTAGACGACAATGCCAAAGATAAGAAAAGACCGGAATCACCCGATTTGAGTCTTTTGTTCTCTACATGATAAACATTGCTAGAAGTGTCGAGAATATAAATGCCATTAACAGAAATAGTTTGGCCATAAACCAAGTCATTAAGTAAAAACATACAACTCTAGTCTTTGATCACAAAATAAAAATTTTCCGCGTCCAACACGGACACGGATATGATATTCTTAGACAAAATTGGAACAAAATAACAATTATTAAGTGGTGTGTAGTCGTTATTTCAACCAAAACAATATTTATATCTTTACAAAATACTCTTAGTAGAGTGATAAGCAAAGGTCGGATCCCAAGGGACGGGTATCGATTTAAAATTTCAATTGCAAGTAGTTGTCACAATTTTGGGGTGAGATGAGATGTTGTAATACCCCGTATTTTATATAATCAATTAAACGGATATTATTATATATTAGTTATTATACATTCTATATTACTAATTAAGCCGGGTTATTTGTTGATTCGATAATTACGTTAAGCTATCGTAAGTTAATTGAGACGGGTTTATAAGGAATACGAAATGTGAGCTAACCCTTTTAAGTTGGCCCAATAACATGTTCAGCCCATTTAACCCTAAGCCCAATTAACCCTAAACCCTAACCCTAATTATAACCTAAACACTACCCAAACCCTTCCCTCAACCCGCCTCCCTCACGCCTCCCTCCTTTCAGCAGCTCCAACTTCAACCCTCACACTTAGAGAGAGAGAGAGAGAGTGGTCGTGTGTGTTGGCGGCGCAGCAGGGATGAGCTAGGGGCTATTGTCGACGACCGTGGGTGGCCCTGGTGGCTGTTGTGGTGGAGGAAAGATAAGCATTCAACCCCCCTCCTCTGTTTTTCGCATTGATGTCGGGTTTTTGGGTGTTGTTTCGTGTCTTAGGGAGGGGATGCTGGTGGTTGTTGACGGGGTATATGATTAGTGTGGTGTGTGGCGAGTAACGTGGTAGTTGTTGGGGTGGTTGTTGGTGGTTAGGGTGGCAGAGGCAGGCAATATCGATTAAGGGGGCAAAACGGGTTTGGTTACGGGTTTTCAGGTGGGTTTAGAATGCTAGGTTTTGGGTGGCGCCACCGTGGACTCGGGGGAGGTCGAACCGGAGGCGCAACGACACCTGGGTACGCTGTTCGACGGCGAGCAAGGTTGTGGTGGTTTGGCAGGGGTAAGGTGAGGGCTGCGGTGGTTGTGAGTCGAGGACAGGGGACGTTTGGTGAGGCTTGGCGATGAACCAGGTCAAATGGCAGCCCTGGTTCGACTCGCCGGCGGCAGTCGACCAGGCTGGTGGTGGTTGTTGGTGGTGGGGTCGAAGTGGGGAGCTGGCCTGGTGGTTGTCGGGGTGGTTCAAGCGGCGCGTGAGGAGTGTGGGCGAGAGTGAAGGCGTGGGTGGTAAGAGTCGGGTTATTCGAATTGTTTTGAAACGGGTTTTCATAGTTTAATCGTTATAATTCGTTAATTGGTCGTATTCTTAATTAATTAATTTAATTCCCGAGTTATTTAAATAATTAAAGACGGGTTTTGAGTCGGGTTGTTGAGTTGTTCAAAGGTTTGATTCGGGTTTTCTTAATCGTATAATTCGTTAATCTTTTAATTGTCATATTGGTTATTCAATTTAATTCTGAGTCAGTTAAATAATTCAAGTCGGGTTTCGAGTCGAGATGGTTAAATGGAAAACTGCTATATCGGGAAGTTTCCATTTAAGGAAACTTTCCATTTAGGGAGTTCTATTTTTAGTAACTTTCTATTTTGGGAACGGGAATAGTTAAGTGATTGTTTATCATTTAATTATCTTTCAGAGGGCGAATTGTTGTGGAATATTACTGGACACCCGACTAATTGACTGCAGTACTGAGGTAGGGAAATACACTTGACTTATTATCGTTGTTGTTAAATTGTGTTGACTTGATTCATGGTTGTTGATTACGTTATGATTCATATACGGGAAGGTGATTGATTGAATTGATGGTATTGAGTATGATATCACAACATCGGGTAACCGGCATGATTTTATGATTTATCAGTGCATTGATTTATATATATTGTGTTGCATTAATTTCTTTTGAGCATTCATATGCAATGGAGATGGGGGATGTTGTGGTGATGTGGTGTGGTGATGATGATGTTGTGATAAGGCCCAGGCGGGTTCTGCAGGACTTGCCCTGGTGTCCTCAGCTGCGAGCTGGCAGATCGGCTACGGTCGATATATATAGTCTACCGGGGATCGGTATGGCTAGGCGTTCCGGGTTATGAGCTATGAGACTGGTTATGAGATATGAGTTGAGATGGAGATGGAGGTTACGGAGGAGCATGCATATCATATTATTTGTTTTTTCATTGTTTTCCCTACTCAACCTCGTGGTTGACCCTGTGTATTCGTGAACACCTGTGATGACCCAAATATTGGCGAGCAGACTTGACAGGTTTAAGAGATAGAACGGGAGCTTGGTGGGCGTGAGACACTGGATCAGAAGACTTAGTAGCTAGATCATTATTTAGAAGACTTCACTTTTATTTATATTAGTTCTTTGTAATTTGATGTAAATGAGGTTTGTAAAAGTTAAGTTAAAAATAATTATATAAATTGCCTTGGAGTTTAATTTGTTATTCACTACCTCGAGAAACCGAGATGGTAACAGTCCGGTTTATTAGGAATGTCTTGCTGGAGGCTCCTTTAAAAAACGGGGTGTTACAAAGTGGTATCAGAGCGAACGATCCTCAGGCCTAAACCAATGAACTCAATGAACGTAGGAAGTGTCTAAATAAAATGAACCCCTGGGAATAAACTGTTAGGAGCTCACAGTGCGGTTAAGAAGGCGCCCTTAATACGTGCTCTTTTGCCCTCTCAGTTTTGAACCAGGTAACCCGAGATAAATTGAGTGAATGGGGTAGTTAGAAGGAAAACCTTGGATATAATCGAGTTGATGTACACCTCGAGACCCATATTTTCTAACCATGCTACAGGGCAACATTACGGTAAGTATTTTGTATGAATGATGACGTGATTCTATGATGTTGTAGAGATGGGAAATAAAATTTTCGTGTTCAGGTTGATAATCAATGAAGTGTTGGATTGTGGTAATCGTGAGCGTGAAAATAATTGCGAATTGATGAAATTTATTTGGATGGATGTTGAATGACGTGTTGATAGAGCTAATATGTCTAGCGATATGCGGTTATGTGATCCCGAAGCCATGCTAGTATAGTATTGTGACAGTAATCTGAAACACTATTGAATTGCATGTCTCTAGTCATAGCAATCGTGATTAGATGTCAGGAGTAGATCGAGGTGCGAAGGGATTCGATGGGATAGATGTTTACGTAAGCACAAAGTGTGAGATTTAAGCTAGGATGGGTTAGTATACATAGTATGATCATAAGAGCTGGTAACATAGTAAAGAATGACCTAGTGCTGAAATTCGTTTTGTTTGATTTTACTCTTTAATTGACCTTACTGTCATTTCTTTTCTGTTTATTGCCTCTGGATGAAAATTTTATGAGAGATAGCCTCGTGAGTTAGTGTTCATTTGGCGTTGGTTTCATGCTTATAGGATATACGAATTAGGAGTAATAAATGTTTTAGTGGGCTGTGGTCAGGAAGTTCCTGTGCAGTGATGTTTTGACCAACGATTTAGTCAAAATCCTCATTTAAATTGTATTAATAATTTTTGCATAATTCCAACTCCATCGATCAGAAAATCCGCATATGTTTCCAAATTGATAAGCCACGAAAATTCTTGATGTCTCTATATTAAATGGTAAGTTTTGCAAACTGACCCAAGTTTCGGACCAATTGCTGTCACATACTTGTTTGGACCAACTGAGTTGTAAAATTCTTTAAAAATGGAATTCTTGTGCTTTAGACCTAATTCTTTTTCCTCTGTGTTTTTTTTTAACTCTCCGTATTTTATAAAAGTAATATGAATCAAGTTTTAATCGAACGATTATTTATTCGTGATCTTTAAAAGTTACAACGTGAATCATGACTTGTAAAATGTGTGTTCTAGGTTGAGTTTTCATACAGTTGTTTGATTAATTCATGAGCTTTAGTAATGTGAATTTATAATGTCCTTATATGATGATAGTAGAAGGCATGTTCAGTAGTTATGTATCTTAACCAGTGATAAAATTAAAGTTTAGTTGATAACATTGTTGGCATGATAGTATGAGTAAAATTGAATAGCTTAATTTGATTCTAATCAAGGGTGAAATATTTTATACGAGTCCAGTTGTTTGCATATTTTATATATGTTTGGCATGTTGTAATATCTCTGGTGTGTTCATCATATTTGCATAGTGGTCGGATATATATAAATATAAAACTACATTGTCATATCTTGGTAAAGTTGATGGCGTTAAATGATAATTTGATTGTTCTAATATACTCGCATGAATATTTACAATAATTATGTTTAAATGTTTACACATGGATGGTAGTAAGGATTATGTCTAAATGTTCCCACATGTAGGATGTCATCTGAGTTCTAAGGTCCTTTATGTGAGTCTGTGTGCCTATAGTTATACTTATTGCTTTCATTGCATTAAATTATTTCAGTTGAACCTAAAACCTATAACATGATAATAAACAGTGTCGTTATTCTTTATTGAATGTGTTCGTTATTATATTGTCATAAAACGCTAAAGTGATTCTTGCAATTGTAGCACGACATTTGACATATCTATATTCTCGAGTCGTTACTATCAATTATATTATAATAAAGATTGTTTATGATAACTATGTTGGCAATTATAATGGGATAACCCTTTGATGATTCACATGATATGCATTGGTTTAAATGATAGTCGTTATAGTTACGTTTAATTGAGCCTACGAGTTGCCTAATTATTCAAATCGTGCAAATCAGAGAAGTTGTTCAAGTTGCTAATCTTTTATCATAGCTAGTGTTTTACAAAGTATATGATGGCAAATGTATATGTTTAAGCTATTTATGCGATATCTTTTGTTTTGCTGAAAATGAGTATACTAAGTTGCTAGGCACAATTGAATGATATGGTTGCTAAAATGTGAAACATATGTGTGATATGAAAGTAATGTTGTCGTTGTCATAGATCATATATCGCGCAAACAATTTTGATAATTTAAAATATGAATTATGAGTATGTTGTTGATTGCTTAAATTCATCGGCCTAATTCGTGACCTAAACCAGTGAGTGAGTAAATGGTGGTACGGACATGTCAATAAGATCCAGTGATTGTGATGGATAGTAGTGGTAGATCTATTTTCTGTGATATGTTTACAAATGTGAGAAGTCTCTTAAATTGTTTTGTTGATTTTACTCTCGCTCGTTCATGGTCTATAGTTGATCATCAAATTTGTTTAGTTGTGAAACCGTGTAAACCTTGGTTCCTTTCTTGTTGTTCTTTTAGTTTGATGCTGTGTTTTTAAGTTAAGCATGAGCTAAGTAATAAATGTTACTTGTTTACAATCAGTTATTTCCATAATAAAATCTTGTTTCGACTTTAATGTTAATGCGCAATCTCTTATCATGTGTTCTTTCCTGTTACATGTGGTTGACAGTGATTTTGTTGCATACGTATATGGAAGTTGAAAAGAGGTTACGAGGACGTAACCATGTTTCTAGTTGGGTAGGATTGTAAAATCTTAAGGCTTATGTTGCACTTGTTTGTAGATTGTAGTTTTGATCAAGTTGATGTTTCGTTGTGAGGTACCTATGCAAATGAGTTCTATATGTTTTGTTCCTACTTCTGTTAGTTGGTTGATGTGTAAAAGGAGAGGGTGGTTAAACTACTGATATTGAGTTATGAGTAAGCCTATGAGCCGAGTTATGTCTACGGGAGTTATGTTTATGGTCCGGTGTGACCATGGTTATTGAGTTACTTGAGTTTGAGATCGGAATTTAGATGGAAGATGACGGTGTTCTCAGGTGATTATTTAGTTGTTATACATTTGTGTTCTCAGGTAGTTATTAGTTGTAGTTAGTTGGGTTAAGGGAAGATGAGTTAAACTTCGGGACGAAGTTTATTTTTAGGAGGGTAGAATGTAACATTTCGTGTCTGTTATGTTTAATTGATGTGTCAAAAGTGTGTGTTAACTGTGTTAGAAATGCGTGACGTCCGTATGTACGATATACAATACCCTTCTGAGGTTTGAGTACGGGAGCGAACTTCGGGACGAAGTTCATTTTAAGGGGGGAAGACTGTAATACCCCGTATTTTATATAATCAATTAAACGGATATTATTATATATTAGTTATTATACATTCTATATTACTAATTAAGTCGGGTTATTTGTTGAGTCGATAATTACGTTAAGCTATCGTAAGTTAATTGAGACGGGTTTATAAGGAATACGAAATGTGAGCTAACCCTTTTAAGTTGGCCCAATAACATGTTCAGCCCATTTAACCCTAAGCCCAATTAACCCTAAACCCTAACCCTAATTATAACCTAAACACTACCCAAACCCTTCCCTCAACCCGCCTCCCTCACGCCTCCCACCTTTCAGCAGCTCCAACTTCAACCCTCACACTTAGAGAGAGAGAGAGAGTGGTCGTGTGTGTTGGCGGCGCAGCAGGGATGAGCTAGGGGCTATTGTCGACGACCGTGGGTGGCCCTGGTGGCTGTTGTGGTGGCGGAAAGGTAAGCATTCAACCCCCCTCCTCTGTTTTTCGCATTGATGTCGGGTTTTTGGGTGTTGTTTCGTGTCTTAGGGAGGGGATGCTGGTGGTTGTTGACGGGGTATATGATTAGTGTGGTGTGTGGCGAGTAACGTGGTGGTTGTTGGGGTGGTTGTAGGTGGTTAGGGTGGCAGAGGCAGGCAATATCAATTAAGGGGGCAAAACGGGTTTGGTTACGGGTTTTCAGGTGGGTTTAGAATGCTAGGTTTTGGGTGGCGCCACCGTGGACTCGGGGGAGGTCGAACCGGCGCCGCCACGACACCTGGGTACGCTGTTCGACGGCGAGCAAGGTCGTGGTGGTTTGGCAGGGGTAAGGTGAGGGCTGCGGTGGTTGTGAGTCGAGGACAGGGGACGTTTGGTGAGGCTTGGCGGTGAACCAGGCCAAATGGCAGCCCTGGTTCAACTCGTCGGCGGCAGTCGACCAGGCTGGTGGTGGTTGTTGGTGGTGGGGTCTAAGTGGGGAGCTGGCCTGGTGGTTGTCGGGGTGGTTCAGGCGGCGCGTGAGGAATGTGGGCGAGAGTGAAGGCGTGGGTGGTAAGAGTCGGGTTATTCGAATTGTTTTGAAACGGGTTTTCATAGTTTAATCGTTATAATTCGTTAATTGGTCGTATTCTTAATTAATTAATTTAATTCCCGAGTTATTTAAATAATTAAAGACGGGTTTTGAGTCGGGTTGTTGAGTTGTTCAAAGGTTTGATTCGGGTTTTCTTAATCGTAAAATTCGTTAATCTTTTAATTATCATATTGGTTATTCAATTTAATTCCGAGTCAGTTAAATAATTCAAGTCGGGTTTCGAGTCGAGATGGTTAAATGGAAAACTGCTATATCGGGAAGTTTCCATTTAAGGAAACTTTCCATTTAGGGAGTTCTATTTTTAGTAACTTTCTATTTTGGGAACGGGAATAGTTAAGTGATTGTTTATCATTTAATTATCTTTCGAGGGCTTAATTGTTGTGGAATATTCTTGGACACCCGACTAATTGGTTGCGATCGAGGTAGGGAAATACACTTGACTTATTATCGTTGTTATTAAATTGTGTTGACTTGATTCATGGTTGTTGATTACGTTATGATTCATATACGGGAAGGTGATTGATTGAATTGATGGTATTGAGTATGATATCACAACATCGGGTAACCGGCATGATTTTATGATTTATCAGTGCATTGATTTATATATATTGTGTTGCATTAATTTCTTTTGAGCATTCATATGCATTGGAGATGGGGGATGTTGTGGTGATGTGGTGTGGTGATGATGATGTTGTGATAAGTCCCAGGCGGGTTCTGCAGGACTTGCCCTGGTGTCCTCAGCTGCGAGCTGGCAGATCGGCTACGGTCGATATATATAGTCTACCGGGGATCGGTATGGCTTGGCGTTCCGGGTTATGAGCTATGAGACTGGTTATGAGATATGAGTTGAGATGGAGATGGAGGTGACGGAGGAGCATGCATATCATATTATTTGTTGTTTCATTGTTTTCCCTACTCAACCTCGTGGTTGACCCTGTGTATTCGTGAACACCTGTGATGACCCAAATATTGGCGAGCAGACTTGACAGGTTTAAGAGATAGAACGGGAGCTTGGTGGGCGTGAGACACTGGATCAGAAGACTTAGTAGCTAGATCATTATTTAGAAGACTTCACTTTTATTTATATTAGTTCTTTGTAATTTGATGTAAATGAGGTTTGTAAAAGTTAAGTTAAAAATAATTATATAAATTGCCTTGGAGTTTAATTTGTTATTCACTACCTCGGGAAACCGAGATGGTAACAGTCCGGTTTATTAGGAATGTCTTGCTGGAGGCTCCTTTATAAATCGGGGTGTTACAGATGTAATCTAAACTAATCAATAAGATGAATGAAAACAAAGTAAAGTAATAAAAGAGGTTTGTAAACAATTGATTAAGGGCACTAGGTTGTCATGGGTTCATAAGGTAATCATGGAAATAGATCATACAAACGTGTTCTCAAATAGATGCAAGCAACTTATTGTTGTGACGGAATCGAGTTAGTGTATATCTTACAATTCCTAGGAAGATTTAGGTCCCGGAGCCGAGTCGATCAAGACTTTACAACACCTACAAGTCGACTTAGTCTCTTCTTATTCAACTCTATGCATGGTCTAACAAGGCTTGAGTTGGCTTATATCTTACAAGCCTCATTAAAAAGATAATAGATGGGTAAAAAATGCAAGGTTTCATAGTCTAGCATTTCATCAAACATAACATGTGCATAGGTTGAAATCACAACAAGCAAGCAACTAATTATGGAAGCATATTAAATTAAGCATAGATCTAATCCCATGATTGATTCCCCTAATTCCCCATTAACCCTAGCTAAGAGACTACTCACTCTTGATCAATTTTAACATGCTAATAAGGATGTCAATCATATTAACAAAGCAAAACATGATGAATAAGTAATGTAAGTAACAATAATTAAGCAAAGGTAAAAGGGATTATACCAACTTGAGATGATCCAAATATAAAGCAAAGAATAATAGAAGGAAACTTGATGATTGATAGAGAGTTGTCAATCCTCCAATAAACCCCAAATAATCTTCTAATTACCCAACTAAAACTAAGAACAATTGAGATTAAGGAAAGATTAAGATGTGATTAATATTGAAATGTGTATTATAACTTGGATTAAGACTAAATTAAGAGATTAGAATGAGTTTAGGACTTGATTCTAATGTTGATGATAATCTAGGTAGTACAATAGGGTATTTATACTAAAATTAAGTACAAGGATTAGGGTTACTAAGGGCTTTAAATGACGATTAAGACCCTAAGAGAAGCTTGATGATTTGCAAATCCCGAGGGACATGCGCGGCCTGAGTAGCAACTCCCTAGGGACACACGCGTCCTGACCTTGAGAATGCTCGGGACTGTAAGGGAATCCGCTCGAGCTGGGCCTCGGGACACCCAGATCCTGGGTCTGGGACGCTCGTCCTGAGCTCGGGACGCCCGGATCCTGGGACAGGGTTCTTCTATTATTCTTGGCTACCTAACAATCTGTGGTGACTGTCTTAGGGATGCAAGGATCTTCATCATTGCCCAATTCTCTTGATTTATTTGCTTAGGCCTTTAGTATTGGTCTCCTCTTCGATGCTTGGTCATTAGATGCGATCCATTTTGCTCCATTTTGCTCCATAAATGCAAGGTTAGAAATCCTCTCCTACCAAGGACACAAAACCTCAGAGAATATGCAAAATAGGGAACTAAAGGTAAGAAATGACCCTAATAGTTGCTAGAAAGCATGGGAACGAGGTTAATTCGGGGACTAAATGTGATCAAATATGAGTCACATCATTAAGACACAATTCCAAAGGCGAAGCTAGACAAATTACATAAGTTCCTACGGAGACGACCGCTACTCTAGAATCATTGCCCATCCGAAGGTCCACATCACCTTAAGCTAGCTTCCTTACGCTTCTAAGGCCCTACAAATCATTACACAAATGAGAACCCCAACCCGTATCCAATACCCAAGTTGTATTTGAAGCGTAATTAATATCTATCATGTAAAGTTCGGATGAGAAATTACTTGTGGGTGTCACACGACCCTCTTTAATATCATCCAAATACTTGGGGCAATTACGTTTCCAATGTCCTACATTATCACAATAATGACACTTGTCACCCAAATGAGCACCCTTCTTAGGTTTGGAAGAGCTAGTTGCAATAGCTTTCACTTTATCTTGTTGGGTGTGGACATCTTTCCCTTACCACCACTTCTTTTAAATGTACACTTATCCTTTCCATTGATGTTAAGAACATCTTTCCTTGTGTTCCCACTACCTCCCATATCCTTCTCTGCTTGAAAAAATAGAGAATGGAGCGCATGAAGACTTTTCTTCATGTTAGCCATATTATAGTTCACCCTAAATTGGGTAAACCCTTTGACTTGAGAGAGGGAGTGAAGCACTCGGTCAACGGCGAGCTCTTCGGGGATCTTGCATTCAAGCTCATCAAGAGTTTCCACGTGCCCAATCATTTTAAGTACGTGTGAACTCACGGGTTGTCCATCCTTGAGGTTAGCCTCAAAGAAACGGACTGCCGCATCATAATGTAGGATTCTAGGGGCTTGAGAGAACATGGTTGAAAGCCTAGTAAATTCTTCATAAGCATTGGAGAACTTGATGCATTGCTTTTGCAAGGACGGCTCCATAGCAAAAATCAAGACATTCTTGATGTCAAGGTATTACCTTGGTATTCCTCATAAGCTTCCCTTGCGGCAGTGCTAGTTCGAGTGGTTGGTATTGCAATGGGTGGTTCAACAAGATAACGTAACTTGCCATCACCTTCGGCGGCTAAACGAAGTTGTTCTTCCCAATCCTTAAAGTTACTACCATTTTCTTTTCAAGTGTATTTGTCCATGAATGAGCGAAGCCATGAATCTTTTTATATGGTGACGGGTTGACTACTTGTAGCCATTTTCAATTACTACAAAATGGAAGTGGAAGGAACAATTAACATTTATCGTAAAACTCTAAAAACAATTTTTAAATGATAGCATTTATATAATGATCTCACACTAAATTATATAAATGATTCCAAGATCTATTTTTATATAAGTATGGGCACGGTGGACCGATTCATCCCATACTTACACAAATTAGGTGGGTCATCTTTTGTACCGATTCTACTAATAGAACTCTTGGTTGACGAATTTAACTATTAAATCCTGTCTACTAGGCCCAGAACTAAATAAGGGCACGGTGAGCCAATTCATCCCCTACTTATTCCGTTGAGTCCAACCAATTTTTGCCAATAATAACACTTATTACCCTACTTACCCAACGTAAAAAGAGAGCACCCCGGTGAGCCGAGCCTACCCCCTAATGAAGAGGGATTCATAAGTCCTACTAATTGGTAAGGCTTAATCTCAATTTTCAAATGTGAGAGATCTTATCAATTTAATTGTCTATCATGCTAAGTGAACTAATTTAGGGAATTTTAGACAACTTTAAATCGATAATGATAAGAAAACATGTAGTGACGATTTGGCATGCATGTATAAACATAAAAACAATAAACCCTAGTATGGCCACCTAGTTAATCTAATTAACTACTCTATTACACTTTGGAAACCAACTCCTTTGGTCCCTTGAGTCTTCATAGGAATCACCTCCAAGGATCACCATCTTTTGGATTTCGGAACGCCTTTTCGAAAAACACCGTCTTTAGGAAAACTCCATCTTGGGAAAATAAGAATATATTACTACTACTAAAAAATAATTACATAGAAATTCCTATTATACATTAATTAAAAGAAATAAAATCAAATAAAACTATTAATTAATTACAAACCAACGATACGAGATCGTATTTAAATTACAAACCAATCGATATTCCCATACATTGCGGGTAATACCGATTTCTAACTATGGCCATACTAGGAAAAATTACATAATGTAAAATAAATAACACCATTCATCAACATAAATAAAATTATGCAATAAATAAAATTTGACATGCCAAATCGTCCTAACTTACCAACCACGATCATTTGAGCTCGATTTTGCGGTATTGATCCTTCTTTTTAACCATTAAAAATTCCATAATCAATACTTATAACATTCTTACTATGAACACTTCATACTAATCTGGTCCAACCATAAAAATTAGTCTCCGCTAATTATTTGGTGATTTTATGGGTTTTAAGAGATTTTTTTATAGCATAATTAGACTTAAAAAACATAACTATTATATTAAAAATCAATTTAATCATAACCCTTATGTAAAAATCAAATATTAAAATTTTTTACATTCTGGTCACTCACCTAAATGACATGCATGAAGGAAAAATGATCATTTAAAATTTATTTTAAACCTTTTTACAATTTTATCGGTTAATTACTATTTTCGGGATTTAATTCCAAATTAAATTATAAAAACTTAAAAAATTTCAAAATAAAATTTTGATCATTTTGGAACCATTTCCAGTAACTAAAAACAAAAAAAAATTCGAGCCCCAAATTAATAAAAATTTATTTGCTAAATAACCATTATTTACCGATTTCTATCAAATAAAAATTGATAAACTAATTAAATTAATCACATTAATTTATAAAACTCTACTTCTCCTAAATAGAACATTCAAGTGCTTATTTACAAATAAACATGCATAAAATTAACATGCATCATAATTTTATTAACTCTTATATAAAA
Organism: Silene latifolia; assembly: GCF_048544455.1. NCBI lineage: Eukaryota > Viridiplantae > Streptophyta > Magnoliopsida > Caryophyllales > Caryophyllaceae > Silene > Silene latifolia. The sequence goes on along the minus strand of NC_133535.1, from coordinate 92,383,485 downwards.
TAAATGTATACTAACTCAATTTTATGCAATAAAAAGTAAAAAAATGCCATAAAATTTTATAAATTTCAAATTTTCGACCTATATCATCTCATGACCAGAATATTAATATGAAAAATAATATTTTGTGTAAAAACTAATTTTAACATCAAAATACTCATTTTATTAAATTATCTCATAAATTCATAAAACCGTCTTAAAATGACATGCATGTCAATAACACGGCTCTGATACAACTTGTTGGGATATATGACCCTCATTAGACATATCTAATGTTACCTTAAATTACATGATAATTTCATTAGGTGGTCATTAGTATACATGCATGCAAGTGAAAGTGGAAAAACTATAAGAATAGTTAGATTTTCCTTAAATTGATTGTTGAGGTAAAATAGGGCACCACAAGATAATCCTTCACTTAAGATTCTTGAGCTAATAATAGAATGGATGATCTTCCAAAATCAAGTATTCAAATTAGAATACCTCCTTAAGTGAGCACCCAAGATAAGCACAAAGAACTACTACTAATATTAACTAGTTATAGTAGTAATGTACCCTTAATATAATTAATATTAATACACTAGTAAATTATTAATAAATATCATCATATTTTATTTTGAGTTTTAGAGAGATGAAGATGTGAATAAAATATTACAAGTAAGTCAAAAATTGAGCAAGAAATTGCTCTATTTGAAGAGCCAAAACCGGCAACCTAGAGGAAGTGGGTGGGTTTTGCTTTTTTTTTTTTTTTTACTTTATTCACACCCAATAGAAATAAAGTGTACTTTAATCATTGTGCTTTTGTGATGATTATGTCCTAAGCATCTTACAACCACTAAAGGACAAAAAGAAAAAAAAACAATGGAGTCCTCCATCCTACTCTATAACCGGTTATAGAGGGGACTACGGGTCCATTTCGGTTTTCGACATTTGTCCCGCAAATGCTTATTAATTTCGTGTTTAATTATCTAACATAGTTAAATATTAATTTGATCATATAACAATTATGTGACAAATTAATACACGATATACACTCAACTCGTTGAGTGATATTTTATCATCATCACAATATATAATGAGTACTATAATGCCCATTTTAATTAATTTACAACTTGTTGTAAATTTAATTAACATACAACCTCTACCTCAAAAATATATATAAATTTCATTTATAATTATGAGTTCCAAACTCATATTAAATATTTAACTCAATATACATAAGGTATTAATTAACTTGTAACAATTACAAATAATTACTTTTTCCATTTGTGCGTCATCCTAAAGGTATGACCGTAAGGGATCAGTTGAACACCGCCGTCAAACGACAGTAACGTCAAACTCTAGTCAGCCTAGCGTTACCTATGAACGTTGATCAAGTGACAAATATAAAATACATCCCTGATATTGCTTATACAAGATTTAATACTGTAGACTCACTATTGTGGAGGACATCTACTCCAACACTGTGTCCACAGTTTGGCGACTCTGCTGGGGATGATATACTTAGACTAAGTCTAGTGTTACCTAGGGTGAAACTTGAACGAGGTTAGGGAATAGTTTACATGAGACAGTAGTCAGTTTTCATTACTCAACCTTCTTAGGTCGTTTTAGCCAGCCTTCCTAGGCTTAACCCAATCAATTCGACCAATCGCCCCGTCTGGACGGTGCAAATTCCTACTTGTGCCCAAAGATGGATAGGGATTGACGTCAAACATACCACGATGCTTACTCATATTTGTATCAAGAGCTTTCACTACTCGTGCGAATGGACTTGGAACCGACCCGACTCATGTTTGGCATGGACCTCTCCACAGACCATGGTATGATAGTTTGGTATTGAAACCCACCTTTTTTTGCCAAAACCTTTTAAATGCACTCAGCATATTCTAATGCCTTTTGTATATATACCTTTTGTGTGTGTTTTCCAAATAAATCACGTGTTTAAATTCCTCATTTATAAACAAAATAATGTCAATCTATATAAAATTCTTTTTCTAACCTTTTAAATATCGGCTTTGTAAACCAAACAATGCCAAATTTTCTATAGCCAAAATTTTAATTTTCAAAATTCAATTTTCCCAAAATTTTAACTTTCGAAAAATATATAGAAAAAACGTTTTCAATTTTCCGAAAAAATCCTTTTTTAAAAAAATCCATTTTGTAAATTAAATAATATCCAATTTTCTGTAAATGTAAAATCCATTTTCTTTCAAAAATCACTTTCTGTAAAATTTCATTTTCAAATTTCAAGTCAATTTTAAATTTTCCACAAATAAAACCTTTTTAAATTCTCAGTAAAAAAAAGGTCGGAAAAAAACGTAAAAAAAATCTAAAAAAAATCCCAAAAACCCAAAAAAACGTTTCAATCAAAATATTTTCAAACCATGTAAATGCAAGTGTGCAAATTCAATTGGGCTAAGTCAGATTCAAAAATTCAAACCGACTATGTCCTATTCGGAACTCTGTTGAGTTATAAACCCGTCTTCTTTTAAATATTGGGTCTTTTCAAATTCAAGTCAAGTCCTAAGGCGTCACACCGTCATTTTGAACCCCCTACCCCAATTCAGTTAGGATCTAAATATTTTCGACGCCTCGAGTCACACGTGCCCGATTCGTACACAAAAGACTTAATAGGGCTCACCTTTCAAATCCATTTTCTTTCAAAACCGCCTTTTCAAAACCTTCCTAATGACACATCCCCAACACGAGTCATCAATCCCGTCAATAAGGTCAACCATCTAAATGTCACTCCATCAAAGTCAACACTCGAGTCTCAGGTCAAAGTCAAACACCGTGAGTCCAAACACGAGAAGTCACTCACGACATTTCGAGAATTCACAAGTCAAGAGTCTAGTTATCTCGTCTCGTCCTCATATATTTTCTTTCGTATATCCCTTGTTTGTCGTCTTAGTATGTGTGATCCCATGTCAAATCGAGTTGTAACGCACGTCATTTTCTTCTCGGTATTAATTCTAAGATTTCCAATGAAAATGTTCAAGAATGTTTATCTGTCATCGTCGAAGGACTAAGTTCTGCATTCATGAAGCTTCAGGCCACCGTTGAAGACTTGAGCACTCATGTCGTCAATATGGAAAGCCAAATAGGGATAATGAAACCTTTACCATCTTCTCGTACCCCAAGGCCAAGTCATAACTTCAACACGACCAACACATCTAAGAAGGCCAATGAAGACAAGAGAGTTAACCTCTTGGAAACTCCACCTAGAAGACCGGGACGAGCTCCTAGGGAATTCGTTGACCTCGGAACCACATATAAGGTAGCTCTACAAAAGCTGGTTTCCAAGGGAAAACTTCATCCAGTTGGTCATACCTTAGACCCTGAAAAGATATTGCCTAGGTGGAAGGACAATTCATATTGTCAGTACCATCTAGGTAGGGGACATGATACGGAGGAATGCTTTTGTCTAAAGCATATTATTCAGGATATGATCGAGGATGGAAAGCTTCATGTACCACCTTCCATCAAGCAATCCAAGAAGTTCGACCCTCTTGGGTCTAATATCATTAAACATGACCATGAATCATTCCTATATTGTTCTCACCTCCTTGCTCCTCATGAAAACGAAGAAATCAATGTCCTCGAAGACGATGATATTCAATGTGGAATGCTCATGCTTTCTGCCACTTTCAACAATAAATTTTCCAAATTAGAGGGAGCCATTGATAATCTAAACTCTCGGCTTTCCAACATGGAGAACCAGTTTGCTGAAATGGGTAGGAAGCTTGAGGCCCAACCTCCCAAGATAAAGGGTGTCCAAACAAACCCTCAACCTCATAGTTCTAAGAAGAAAGCAATAGGTGAACAACCTATTCCTAGTTCTTCTCATCTAAGAATCAAAATCAACAATGGCAACCTCATGGAGCCTTCTTCAAAGGAACCTAACAACCTTCCCAGGTCATTCATAAGTATAGGCATACCTTATGCCCTAACCTTGGACAAATTATCCTCTCTAGGTCTTCTTCAACCAATAGGGCCTATCCCAGATCCAGAAAAGAAATCTAGATTTTGGGATGACAATTCGTATTGTCAATACCATAGGGGTAGGGACATGATACCGAAGATTACTATAAACTCAAGCATGTCATACAAGATGGGACTGAGGATGGTAGTATTTCTGTCTCGCTCCTAACTAGTTCGGATACAGAAACTAATCGACCTTAAACGGAGTTCAATCTTGCGGATGGTTAAGAAGATGAACGATCTACCAATCATTTGGTTAAAAGAAGCAAAACAGACTCACAAATACCCGACCAGTCAAAGGAGACAATATTGGTTGAAGACGTTATTGACTGTCTGCACCCAGTTTACACCTCTCGTTTAAAATGTGGCATCAAGACCGTCGAAGACTTATCAGCAGAGATTGTTTGTATCGATAAAATCATCCAAGAGGGCTCGCCGTCCACATCTACACCCAACAATCAAACAATCCATATTACCGACGTAAAGGTTATAGAACCTTCGCCATAAAGAGGAACTCAGCCTCCAAGGTCATTCTCTAATTTAGGCATGCCTTATACGATCAGTTATTTCTAGTTTCAATTTGTCCTCTTTAAGGTGTCTTTTTGTTAAGAGGGCGTTGAGTCCCGGTAAGTTTAACATATAATGGTGTTCTAGGTGCATGGAAGTTAGGAATTTAAGTATGTGTCTATGAGTATCCTCTTAAAGTATTTTTCTTAAACTTTGTTTGCATGTGTGTACTTGTTATTTTTATGTGTATGATAATACCATATATATATGTGCATTAAAAAGTTCTCCAGTTGCATCAGTTAGTTAGCTGTTAGATTTACCAGATTTACCATTATTCATTGCATATTATTGTTCTACTTTGGATTTATATTCCATTTTGTTGTTGATTGATTGATTCATTGTATATTATTGTTCTACTTCTGAGGGTTGGTAATTTGTGTACTAACAGATGTCGATTCAATTCAAAGAGACTTTCCGTCGTTTTGGACCCAGTCCTTTGGTTTAAATTACTGCTTTCTTGTATGAAGACTCCTTTTGACTTACGATCCGAACTTTGGGCTAACACTGCATCCGAATCTTGCCTCGACTTACCACACCCTTGGCCATTTTAATTGCCATTGTATTAAGTGTCTGATTCTTTAGCATTTGAAAACACTAATGAGGCCAATGTTGTTAGCTTGCCCAATATGCCTTTCCTGCAACCTGCAACAACATTTCTGCCACTTTCTTTCTAAAAATCAACCATTATTGTTGCGCTATTTGTTTCAAGATCTTCCTAAAATATGAGACAGTTGTTAATTTGTGGCTTTTAATTGATCTCTCTATCAATTTTAGGTGTTAGATGTTGAGATTTGTGTTTTGGATATATATATTGCGTGTTGTGTTTTTGACTCCTCTAAATTCTTTAATATTTTATGATCTATCTCTTTGGAGTAATTATGTTATGTATACCTCCTCATTTCATCTTTGTTTAGTGTATTTTAAAGGCTATTAGCTCAATGATATAGCAAAGTGCAAATTTTGCACAAAGATATGGGTTCGAATCCCATATAGCCTACTAAATAACAAATCTCATGATTGTAACTTGTTGAGATGCAAGCGATCTAGTACAGCTAAGACTAAACAGGCCATAATTAGACTTGCGTGTACAGTAAAAACGTCAAGGAGGCAATGTAATAGCTTTGAAGTGATCATAAATTTAAAGACTAGCTTATGCATAGAAGCTATGACCATACATTCTTTGGCGATCTCAATGTAAATCCTAGCCAATGTGGGAATTGAACACACATCTTGTGCATTGCACAATGCTCTCCCATTTGAGCTAATTGGCTTTCGAAATAAGTAAAATGTAAGTATCCAGAATGTAGAAATGGTAATTACAATATTAAAGATAGTATAAACTGATATGTTAATGTTTCATTAAATCAACCTGTTTCAAATATAAACTGATATGTTAATTACATTACCATGATTCAAAACTGATACCGTAATATAACCATGAGTAAGAGTCAGACTAGAACTCCAATACTGACAGAATTAAAAACAATGAATTACTATCATCTAAATTGATGAATATAAACCCTAATTATCATCAAAGAAAAAGAAATACGGATTAAATGATGATATAAACCCTAATTTCGACTAATTCGACTAAATTTAATTGATGAATCGAAAAATTGAAAAGACATAAAATATAAACCCTAATTTAAGAAAAATAAAAATTAATTTCAATCATTTACCTCGTCGAATCCACAACGTCCACTGAGGAAGAAAGCATAGCAAGGTTGAATTCACAATGCCTAGAATGCGATCGAAATGGGGGAAAAAGAAAGATTAGTAGTAACACGGAGCCGCGAAATTGATGGTCGACCAGAGGGATTTTTTTTTTTGGTTGTGAACTTTGACGAAAGAGAAAGAAAGAAAAGTGAGAGAACAATGTATAATGTAAAATGACGGGGTTTGAGTTTTTTTTAGATCTAACGGATGCAAGGGGTTCTCACAGTTCTCATTAGGGCTGAGCAAAAAAATACGATACGATTTTTTATACGGATACGATACGATACACGGTTCTTATTATACGGTTTTCTGTATATACGATACGGATTTCCGTATATATGATACGGTTTTTAAGAAACCGTACCGTATCCTGGTCGGGGAAAATGCAAACCGTATATACGGTTTCAACACGTTTTGAGTTTAATATTTAAAAAAAAAAAAAAAAAACTAATCAATCGAAATGCGGAAATGCGACACGGTACACCACACAAACACAACTACACAGTACACACTTTAGACTTTATTATCCTCTCTCCCTCTCACTTCCCCAACCCTAGATTTTTAGATCCCTAATTCCTCCGTAAGTCCATAATCAGATCCCCAATTGGTCAACCCTAATTGTGTAACTTCTGCCACACGAAGTCACAAATCGTCCTTTTATCAAGATTTATTGTATGTTGTTTAATTTCCGTTTATACTTCATTTGTTTTTTTCGTTTGACACTTTGATTTTTGTTTGTATTTCAATTTTTCGTTTGATTTTTGTTTGCTTTTTCATTTTATTTTGTTTTTCTTTTGTAGCTTTATTTGATTTTAGTTGTTATTTCATTTGATTTTTGTTTGTATTTCGATTCAATTCTAATTTTCGTTTGAGCCCTTTCAATTCAAAACTAATTTTACTGTATTTCGATTTTTCATTTGATTTTGGTCATACATGTTGAGGATGACTTAGTGAAGCTAATGAGGACATTGGCAGGCAGTAAGAGAAGATAAGAGTGCACTGCTACTGTTTTCAGTTCTATTTTTTTTTTTTGCATTTAATAGGAAATCAGCAAAACCGTATCCGGGTATCCGAATTTCGTATATCGGGTTTAACCGGGTACCCGAAAACCGTATACCCGGTTAAACCGTATCGTATCCGGAACACAAAAAATGGTGTTTTAAAAATCGTATACTCGATACGATTTTCAAAACGGTATCGAGTATACGGTTTTGCTCAGCCCTAGTTCTCATTATACTTGTGGTTCTCACCGGATCCCTATATATATATATTTATATATATATATATATATATATATATATATATATATATATATATATATATATAGCATTAGAAAAACAATAACTTAACAACAATCACAATCTAGAACAACACGCAATAAACATTATGACCAATATATAACTATTGTCAACAAGTAATATTTATTTCTTTCAATTGGGTCCTTATCACTCCAACCTAAACCCATCGATGTACGTTTCAACTCACTAGCAAACATGCACTTGTGATTTATTAATGAGGAACTAATTTGGCAGTAATTCCCCTCTCTTCTCCAAATACACAATGTAAAATAAATAATTACTCCACATATGCATTCAGAGAACACTAAAGGAATTGTCACCGAACTCTTTCCTCATTAACAAATCACAAGTACATTTTATGACCTATGTGACTTGAAACGTACAAAGACAGTCCCAAAACGGGGACTATTCAAAAATTACTCCTAATGAGTAATTTTTGAATGGGTACTAGGTCAATATAAGAACAATAATTTTAACAATACTAAAAACAAAACATACATACAACAATGACTACTATCCTAATAATGTCAATTAACAAAAACTAAGTAACATTAAGTCTAATTTTTCATTTTACATAGCAAATCTAATTAACATTAAGTCAAATTTTTAACAACATTAACATTTCACAAAATTTAACAAAATTTAACATTTAAATAATGGCTTCTATTCTAAGGCAACATGCATGAACACCAACAACAATTTTGACATCAATTCAACACTGGCTTTTATCATAAGGTAATTAGCCTAATTAAATATTAAATAAAAGAGATTAATAAATTACCTAATTAAGAAACAAAGAATTAAAAGGAAGAAGGAGAAAAACAATGGTGCGGCAAAGGGGCGGTTGCGCGGCGGTGAGGTGGCAGACAGGCGGCGGCGCGGTGGGGCAGTGAGGCAGCAGGCACCGGCTAAAAACAAAAAAAAATTAAAAAGAAAAGAAACAAACAAAAATACCATGAAGGAAAGAAGAGTAGGAGGTGGGATTACTTGAAACAATGATAGTAGGGGAGGTGAGAGCGACAGCGGTAGTCGGAGGTGGTGGTGGTGAAGGCGAATTTGGGCTAGGGGTTTGTAAAATTAATTTATTTGGGGAGGGGGGGGAATGAGTATAGAGGTGTAGGGAGATTTCGCGTGTGCTAATAATGCCTAAAAAACTCCTGATGGAAATACCGTCAGGATCCCGTATTTTCAAAGAGTCCTGGCGGAATTTCCGTCAGTAGTTTTGAAATTCTTACGGAATTTCCGTCAGGAGTTTACACTCTATAATTGTCAGAATGGCGTCTTTATGTGGGCATGTGTAATACTACGGTTTTCTATGTCTATGGGTACTCTATCGAGTGGGGCTTACTCTGTCGAGTAACTATGTTTTTATACGAAACAGTAGGATACCTAATGGGTACTCGATCGAGTAAGTGTGACACTCGATCGAGTAAGGGGCACTCGATCGAGTAAGTCAGTATCTCGATCAAGTAAGTTGGTATTATGGGATGTTTTAGCCGGGTTTTGTTAATGACGCGTAATTAATATTTAAGGGTTCCGTCATTCTTTTTAATCACTTTTCACTTTCTAAAACCTTTCAAAGGGAGAAAAAGGAGTTACGTTGCATTGTTCTTCGCGTTGTTAACAAATCCCAAGGGCTAGCATCGTCGGATTGTCTTATTCTTTAAGCCGTTGAGTTCGTCGTGTCAAGGGTAAGATTCTTGTATAATTTTTATATCGTTTCGTTGAGTTTGTTTAAAGCTCTAATTGGGTAGATTGGGGGTTTGGGAGTATTATGTTGTTTAGAGGATGATTGTATGATTATATGTGGTTATAGGAGGAGATTTCGTAGAGGAGCATTTTTTATTAGCTGCTTGTGACGGTCTTGTGGTTGCTTGTTTCAGGTAAGGTTTCCCTCGGCTGAGTGGAGTCACTTGCGGGAGTGGCTTCACGCCCTTGATTCGCCATCTGTGGAACCCGCCACAGAAGGGGATGTGCACATTAAGGAACATAGATTATCGCTCAGATGAGATGAGCGGGGCTTAGGTGGGAACGACTGCGGTCCCCCACTGGCGGTTTGGAATACTCGTTGCGGCGGTATTCTGGCAAGACTACACACTTTAGTGTGTGGTCAGGTGTGTGGAGTTATGTTGGAGAATTGGATGAATGTGTATCGTTTCTGTTATATTATTTTTGTGTAATCTGTACTGACCCCGTTTAATTGTTTTTAAAAATTGTGGTGATCCATTCGAGGATGGTGAGCAGCTATTGAGCAGGTATGAGATGATGCGCATAGGATAGCTGGGTTTAGTTGCCACGAGATGTCTAGAAGTCTTCCGCTGTGTCTTAAACTTTTATTTATTTAGTTGGTTTGACAGTTTTGAGGAACAATTGTATTTTCTTTGACAGTTTGGTTTTGAACATGTATTGCTTTAAATTTACTTAATAAAGTATGTTTCTTTATGGTCCATTTGATATACATTCCCTCGGGTAACCGAGATGGTAGCACTTCCATGCCTTAAGTGGCCTGGTAAGGCACTTGGAGTATGGGGGTGTTACAAAGTGGTATTAGAGCGACGATTTCGGAACCTGTAACTAATGAACCTAATGAATCTAGGGAGTCAAATAAAATGAACCCGGGTAGGAGTTGTTAGGAGCTAATGCAAAGACTTGGGAGACGTCCTAAATTCGCGATTTCGCCCTACAACTTTGAACCGGTCACTATGGGGTGTGTCTTGGGGTCGTTGTGTGTTTATTTAAGTTATGTTGAATATCTATGTTGGAATGTGTTGTATAAATTGGTGGATGAATGCATGTGGAGGATGGAGAATGTGGTGGCGAAAAGGTGAGTAAGTAACATGATATATGTGTTGATATGAAAACAGAATTGCATGTAATTGATTTATGATGTGGCTTAATAGAAGTAGTTGAGTTGAGCACGCGGGTAGTGTACGAGTCAGCATGACGCACTCGATTGAGTAGGTGAGGAACTCGATCGAGTGGGTATGACTCGATCGAGTGGGGTGTATATCGTTTCTGGACAGTGTCCTGTTTTTGGGCACTCGATCGAGTAAGTAAGGGGGCTCGATCGACCGAGGTCAACTCGATCGAGTAAGTATTAGGCTCGATCGAGTAGAGTTTTTGATGCATTCTGGTCAGATTCTGGAGTCGAGGCACTCGATTGAGTAAGTGGGCAACTCGATCGAGTGGCCTCAACTCGATTGAGTGGGTTGAGAGCTCGGTCGAGTATGTTCTGCACAGGTCATTTACGTGTTTAAGTTATGGGATGTGTGTTTATGTTTATCTCTTATCTTATATAGTTTAAAGATGTCGTCAAAGAGAACTGCGTTGTATGCTAGGGCTGAGATGATGACTATTGATGAGATATCTAAGATGCTAGAGCAACAAGACGCGCTTACAGATGCCTTAAAGAAGTTTGGGAAGGATAAGGAGGCTGGGGTGGATTTTGCTAAGATGAGTATCAATATCGCGCGTTTCAACCCAAAGGAATATATGGGTACAGTATCGCCAATCTTGCTTGATAATTGGCACAGAGAGATGAAGAATATTCTGAATGTGGTGCATTGCCCTGAGGATTTTATAGTGGAGCAAGCTGCGTTCTACTTGAGAGATGCGGCCAGAGAATAGTGGGATAAGGTGAGGGAGAGTGCCTTAGATCTGTATGTGAGACAGGGGAAGTCAGCTATACCTTGGGATGAGTTCAAGAGAGCTATGCATCGAGAGTTTGTGCCAGAACATGTCCGTAGTAAGTTGAGAGAGGAGTTTGATGATTTCAAGATGGCCCCAGATATGACAGTGGCTGAGTACTATCACAAGTTCAATGAGAAGTCTAGCTACGCAGAGGATATGAGGCTGAGTCAGGAGAACTTAGCATTGAGGTTTGAGAAGGGTTTGACATACAAGATTATGGAAAAGTTACCGGCTGGGGTCCTTCCAGATGTTAAGGAGGTGTATGAGAGAGCGGGAAGAGCTGAGAGGTTGGTGGAGATGGCTAGGGAGAATAGGGAGAGAGATCCCGAGAAGAGGAAGGCTGAAAGTGAGGGTGGTGGTCAGTCTAGTTATAAGAGGGGTGTCCATAACCAAGCAAAGGCTTATTTGTCGAGATCGGGGTTAAGTGGTGGAGCTTCCTATGGGCGTGGCCGAGGTGGTGGTAGTAGCAGCTGGGGGATATCTTGCTTTAACTGTGGCGGTATGGGCCACAAGAGACATGAGTGCACCAGTGCTGTAGGCTGGGGTTTTCAGAGACCATCACAGCGGAGTTTCTCTTAGGGTCCATCTCAGAGTCATGCTAGTAACAGGCCGGCTGGGTCATGGAACAATTAGGGTGGTCAAAGTAAAAACAACGGTGGGGCTAACCGCAATGGCGGTAATTCATATCAGAGATCGGCTGCTAAGCCGTCTACTTCTGCTATTACTGTCCAGGGAGGTGGACAGAAAACCGGTGGCAAGCTATTTATGATGGACAAGAAAGCTGTCGAGGATGATGCTCACATAATCACTTGTACGTTTCTTGTTAATGGTGTCTTTACCTTTGTTTTGTTTGATTCGGGAGCGTCACATTCTTTTGTATCGTCGGGTCATGCTAAGCTTTTGGGTTTGGGAAAGTTTGAGTCTGTAAAAGATGAAGTTTTTATACCGCCGGGAGAGTCTGTATCTTGTGGGAGGTTGTATAAGGGTGTATCTATGATAGTTGGGCAGGTTGACCTTCCAGTAGATTTGTTAGAGTTTCATATCGATGGTTTTGAGATGATAGTTGGCATGGATTGGTTGGGTAAGTATAAAGCTAGGATAGACTGTCATCAAAAGAGAGTCTCTTTGAAGGGTCCTAAGGGAGTTAGTGTGTCTTATCGTGGGTTTGTTGTCAAACCCAAAGTCAAGGTGATTGCAGCTGTGACATTGAAGTCTTACCTGAGGAAGGGGTGTCCTTTGATTCTATGCCATGTGAGAGACCATAGTATGGTAAGTTCAACAGCTGATCGGATAACATTGGTGGGAGGGTTTCCAGATATTTTTCCAAAGGAGATACCAGGTTTGCCACCGAAGAGGGATATAGATTTCAGTGTGGAGTTGAAACTAGGGACGGGACCAATCTCTAAGGCCCCGTACCGCATGGGTCCTAAGAAGTTGGAGGAGCTGAAGAAGCAGCTGGATTATTTGATTGATAAGGGGTACATTAGACCTAGTGTATCACCGTGGGGAGCACCAGTTCTGTTTGTGAAAAAGAAAGATGGGAGTTTGAGGTTGTGCATCGATTACAGGGAGTTGAACAGGGTTACAGTGAAGAACAAGTATCCTTTGCCAAGGATAGATGATCTGTTTGACCAGTTGAGTAGGGCAGGTGTCTTTTCAAAGATTGATTTGAGATCAGGTTACCACTATGAGTATGTGGTAATGCCGTTTGGGTTGTCTAATGCACCGGCAGTGTTTATGGATTTGATGAACCGGGTCTTCAGTCAGTTTTTGGATCGGTTTGTGGTAGTGTTTATAGATGATATCTTAGTCTATTCCAAGATTAAGGAGGAGCATTAGGAGCACTTGAGGTTGGTGTTGCAGACTTTGCGTGACAATCAGCTGTATGCAAAGTTGTCTAAGTGTAAGTTCTGGCTAGAGGAAGTTGCCTTTCTGGGGCATGTGATTTCCAAGGATGGAGTGGCTGTGGATCCGACAAAGATAAAGGCAGTGTCTAAGTGGGAGGCACCAAAGAATGTATCAGAGGTCAGGAGTTTCATGGGTTTGGCAGGGTACTATCGTAGGTTTGTGAAAGACTTTTCTAAGATAGCCAGACCTATGATAGCATTGATGAGGAAAGAGAACGGGTTTCGTTGGGACGAAAGTTGTGAGACGGCGTTCCAAACATTAAAGGAGCATTTGACCACAGCTCCAGTCTTAGCACTACCTGAAGGGTGTGAGAACTTTGAGATATATACAGATGCCTCAAAGAATGGATTGGGATGTGTGTTGATGCATAATGGGAAAGTGATTGCCTACGCTTCTCGGCAATTGAAGCCTTATGAGGAGAACTATCTGACACATGATCTAGAGTTGGGTGCAGTTGTGTTTGCTTTCAAGATTTGGAGGCACTATCTTTATGGGGCAACCTTTAAGGTGTTTTCAGATCATAAGAGTCTCAAGTACATCTTCACTCAAAAGGAGTTGAACATGAGACAAAGGAAGTGGATGGAGCTAATAGGGGATTATGACATGGATATTATATACCATGAAGGGAAGGCAAACGTGGTTGCAGATGCGCTGACTAGGAAGAGTGTGCATTCTCTATGCACAGCTATGTCTTTGATGATGTTGAGAGATGAGGTGGGGAATATGGGGATACATATGATACAGAAAGGGGATGCTAGAGGGGACTTGACAGTGGAAACAAAACTTTATGATGATATTCGTAGGAAACAGGCTTGGATCCTAATATTGAGGAGTGGAGAGCTGGAGTAGAGAAAGGGACTGTGTCTCGATTCTCTATTCATACAGATGACAGTGTGAGATTTGATGGGAGATGGTGTGTTCCTAGTGATGAGGAGTTGAGGAAGATGATCATAATAGAGACACATTGCACACCATATTCGGTACATCCAGGTGGCGACAACTTGTATAAAGATTTGAAGAAGTCTTTCTGGTGGCCTGGGATGAAGAAAGAAACATCTGAGTTTGTGGCTCGATGTTTGACATGTCAGGGGGTTAAGGGAGAGCAGCGAAAACCACAAGGTAAGGTTCAGTCTCTTAAGGTACTTGAGTGGCAATGGGAGTCTATCTCTATGGATTTCATAGTGGGTTTACCGAGGAGTCAGCAGGGTAACAACATGATATGGATAATAGTGGACCGTCTGACTAAGTCAGCTCACTTTGTTCCGATGAATGATACTTGGACTAGATACAGTTAGCTTTGGCTTATAGGAAACATGTGGTGTGTTTACATGGGGTGCCTAAGGATAAAGTGTCAGACAGAGATGCGAGGTTTATATCACGGTTTTGGAGAGAGTTGCAGGATTTGATGGGAACTACCTTAAAGATGAGTACAGCTTTTCATCCTGCGATAGATGGACAGACGGAGCGAACTATCAAGACCTTGGAGGACATGTTCAGGGCTTGTGTGATGGAGTTTGGTTGTAGCTGGGAGGATAGGTTGGATCTGATTGAGTTTTCTTATAACAACAACTATCACACGAGTATTGGGATGGCACCGTTTGAGGCTTTCTATGTGAGGAGATGTAGGAGTCCGATTTGCTGGGATGATAGAGCTGAGGCCGTGGTTTTAGGACCACAGATGGTACAGGAGATGATTGAACGAGTTAAGCTGATCAGGCAAAAGATGAAAGCGGCCCAGGATCGACAAAAGAGTTATGTAGACTCACATCACCGTGACATAGACTTTCAGGTTGGGGACAAGGTTCTTTTAAAAGTGTCTCCTATGCGTGGGGTTATGAGGTTCGGTAAGAAAGGGAAGCTGAGTCAAAAGTTTATCGGGCCATATGAGATTTTGGATCGTGTGGGTGAGGTTGCTTGCAGGTTAGCGTTACCAGCGGCTTTGGATAGGGTGCATAATGTGTTTCATGTGTCTCAGTTACGGAAGTATGTGAGCGATCCTTCACATATGTTAGAGGTGGAGAACATAGAGTTGGAGGAGTCCTTGTCTTATCTTGAGGTCCCAAAACAGATTCTTGATCGCAAGGTTCGGAAAACTAGGAATGGGGAAACAGTGTTGCTTAAGGTTCTATGGTCTAATCATGAGGTTGAGGAAGCTACTTGGGAGGCGGAAGAGGCTATGAGGGAACGGTATCCGTCTCTTTTTGATCAGGTATGTGTGGTTACGGGGACGTAACCATGTTTCTTTTAGGGGGTAGGAGGTGATCGCATAAGGTTTTGGTATGGTTTATGTTGGTTTTGCATATTTAGTAGTTGCTTTGAGTCGGATTGAGTTGTGGTTGTGACTTTTGTTTTAAGTTTTAGTTGCGTTGTTGTGTCGTGTTTTGAGTTAGTATGCTTTATATTTGTGTTTGAGTTGAACTTCGGGGACGAAGTTCTTTCAAGGAGGGAAGACTGTAATACTACGGTTTTCTATGTCTATGGGTACTCTATCGAGTGAGGCTTACTCTGTCTAGTAAGTATGTTTTTTATACGAAACAGTAAGATACCTGATGGTTACTCGATCGAGTAAGTGTGACACTCGATCGAGTAAGGGGCACTCGATCGAGTAAGTCACTTACTCCATCGAGTAAGTTGGTATTACGGGCTGTTTTAGCCGGGTTTTGTTAATGACGCGTGATTAATATTTAAGGTTTCCGTCATTCTTTTTAATCACTTTTCACTTTCTAAAACCTTTCAAAGAGAGAAAAGGGAGTTACGTTGCATTGTTCTTCGCGTTGTTAACAAATCCCAAGGGCTGGCATCGTCGGATTGTCTTGTTCTTTACGCCGTTGAGTTCGTCGTGTCAAGGGTAAGGTTTCCCTACTTAGTATTGATTACATAATGTTGTTGATGGTTGATAATTGTTGTTGATTCATATCGTATTGAGATTGGAAAATAGTATTTGTTGTGGTATAATGTGGTTGTTGTATAATTGTCTGTGGTTCGCGAGGTGCACCCTCGGCTGAGTGGAGTCACTTGCGGGAGTGGCTTCACGCCCTTGATTCGCCCTCTGTGGAACCCGCCACAGAAGGGGATGTGCACATTAAGGAACATGGATTATCGCTCAGATGAGATGAGCGGGGCTTAGGTGGGAACGGCTGCGCCCCCCCACTAACGGTGTGGAATACTCGTTGCGACAGTATTCTGGCAGGACTACACACTTTAGTGTATAGTCAGGTGTGTGGCGTTATGTTGCAGAATTGGATGAATGTGTATTGTTTCTGTTATATTGTTTTTGTGTAATCAGTACTGACCCCGTTTAATTGTTTTTAAAAACTGTGGTGATCCATTCGGGGATGGTGAGCAGTAATTGACCATGTATGAGATGATGCGCATGGGATAGCTGGGTTGAGTTGCCACGAGATGTCTAGAATTCTTCCGCTGTGTCTTAAACTTTTATTTATTTAGTTGGTTTGACAGTTTTGAGGAACAATTGTATTTTCTTTGACAGTTTGGTTTTGAACATGTATTGCTTTAAATTTATTTAATAAAGTATGTTTCTTTATGGTCCATTTGATATACATTGCCTCGGGTAACCGAGATGGTAGCACTTCCATGCCTTAAGTGGTCCTGGTAAGGCACTTGGAGTATGGGGGTGTTACAGCCTGACTGACGGAATTTCCGTCAGGAATTGCAATGTACTGGCGGATTTTTCTGTTAGAATTTCTAAATACTAACTGAATTTCCGTTAGAAATCCGTCACCCATTATGGCGCCAATTCCATCATTCAACGCGTCTGATGCGTGCATTTTATATAGACTTATTGTACCATATTTGCAGGCATCTCTATGCATATTTAGTAGTGTTTAGCTACAAATGTCCCCCGAATTGTGTACTTTGGTTTCTCTTGTTTTATTTGCAGGAATGAACCAAAGAGAAGCGGAATCAAGCTTAATACATGTCCCTGTACATGCATTTAGGAGATGAGTTGAGTCGTAGCTTGGAGACTACTATTTTGAGATGCGCATAGAAGTAAAGAAGCTAGGCGAGCAAAGGAAGAGCTTCAAATTACTAGTGCCTATTTTGAAGAGCCATATCTCGAGTTATACAATTGATTTTAAAGTGATTAAAATTAGGGATGAAAGCTTGTCCTCTTAGCTTTCCAACGCCACCGGAAACACTCTGTTTGGCCAAGTAACAAAGAAATGGCAGCCGTTTGAACTTCAGTGCGCGAAGCAGGAATTGTGCGCTGGAAACTACTCGATCGAGTACTATCTTGTTCGATCGAGTACTTAATGTCCTCGATCGAATGGTGCCTTTTTGATAGTGTTCGATCGGTTACCTAAAGTCCTCGATTGAGAGGGTTTTGCTAAGAGTTACTCGATCTAGGAGTTCTAAAGTCCTCGATCGAGTACTTTTCTATCTGATGCAAGATTTTCGTATCTTGTTATGTATCTTAGGTCAAATAATTATCTTTCCTATAAATAGGAAGGATGCCTTTAGGTTTAGACACTATTTTCTCTCTCTCTTTTCTCTCCCTTTTTGGGACTCGACTTTTTTCATGTTCTTTATACTGTTGAACGTTATTGTTGCTCTCTACTTTTCTGGATTTCGACTTATGTAATCTCTCTCTCTCTCTTACTCTCTCTGTTTAATCTAATTCTCTTTTCCTTATATCTTTTTATCATGTCTATTATTACATCCTTTGTTATTGCTATATTAGATATTATGTGTAACTAATTCTCTAATGCTAGGATTAGGGGAGCCATGGTAGTATAGCAATGATGCGATAGTTGGTTTAGGAAATTTTAATGTGAGAATTGTTTCATTAACAATATAAATATAATCGTTTGGTTGAATGCATGCAACTGAATTAGTAATTTGGTTAAGTTCAGACCTAGATCGGAATATTGGAATGAATAGACCTGTTATGAGCAATAGACTACACTAGTGAGGGTGGAAGCTAAGTTAGTTGTATTTTAGGGCGGATAGCGAACCGGAAGGACCTTTCCTTTATCCTTCTCACATCAGACCAACTGACCTCATCTCTAGCTGATTTGCGTAATACCATGGTAACCCGACATCCTGGCATCTCTCTCTTTATTTTTATTAGTTTAGTTTATTCAACTCAAACCCCCCATTTTGTGACCTTAGACAGACCGAATAACAAGTAGGTAATGACCGCCTCCCTGTGGATACGATACCCGACTTACCTCTGCTGCATTAGTAGAGCCAGTTGGTTTTATTTTTGATAGGGTTGCGACAGCCGTGTCAAATTTTGGCGCCGTTGTCGGGGAGGCAACTATTTTATTTACTTGTTTCTTTTTATCTGTCTTTAGCCTCAAGGAATTTATTCCTTGAGGCAGTTCTTATCTTTTCCTCTAGTGCGGTTTTGATAGGTCCTACCTAGGCAGATCTAGGTAAAAGATCATCAAAGGGAAGGCTTGAGTACCTTTGATCTTCCACCTATGTCCCATCTTATGGCGCAACAGGTGGTGTATTGCGAGAGATGTGGTGGTGTTGGACACAATGCTGTTATTTGCTTGACAGGGAACGATGAAGTCTATGCATTTAGGCAGCGTAGACAATCTAGTCAATCCTTTGCATATGTGCCGCCACATCCACTTCAGCAACGAGGCTATCAAAAGTCTCCATTCGTTTGGCAACCGCAACTACAAGCTCCTCTTGATAAACAGAAAAAAGAGATTGCTGAATTGAAGTCTTTGGTGAAAAATATTGTACTTCAACTGCAAGAAGATGATAGATATATAGAAGTTCAAATCAAGGAACTTGAGTCTCAAATAGCTCATTTAGCTGCTGAGTCGAACTTTAGGCACGCAGAGAAGGTATGCACTACCTACACCGAAAGCGGTCTTTCTTATGAAGGGCCTGAGATGCCTATTGACACTAATTACACGTATGACTCAGAGTAGGAAGATCTATCTGAAAACGAAGCAAGATACGAAGACTTCTGCATTGTACATCAACATGAGCTCGATCGAACAAAATTCAACGCTCGATCGAACACTTTGCACGAGGAACCACTCGATCGAGCAAATCTCTTTGTTCGATCGAGTAAAATATAGGAGGAAAGCTCTCGATCGAGTTCTATCTTTGCTCGATCGAACACTTTGGCCACAAAGAGCAATGATATGTCATTTTGGTCCGTTTTGGATGACGATTTGGACGAAGACAATGGTTATAGCGAATCTCCCCTTTTGAAAGCCGAGATGGACGCTCTAGAGGCCGCAATATACGGGGTAGAACCCATTAAGGAAGGGAACGAGAAGGTAGCTGAGTCAGAGAATGCTTTTAGCACGGAAGAGGTAATACATTCTTTTGCCAATGATTCCGACGTTAGGAGTGATCGACTAGATATAATTAAAGATAACTTTATGATTATTGCTATGACTAATAGTAAATTACCTCATAAGACTTATGCTTTATGTTTCAATACTCCACCCCCTCCCAGTTGGACAAATAAGATAATAATGTTTCACCATATTTGTCATCGAAAATTTGTTAGGCTGAGACGGTACTTCAGATTGCTCTTATATGCTCATTTTCTATTTTGGTGCTACTTATGCTCTTGTGTAGCACATACGCAGATTTATGATCTCATGCTGAGAGCTTTGAGTTGCTTTCATTGTGACTAACTGGAGCAACTGGATGAAAAAAATATGGTCAAGTTGCGACCTGTCTGAAACTAGCGCTGTCCGGGAGGCAACCTGGATTTTAATTTTTTTTAGTTGATTTTCAAACATTTCAGTTTTGTTGTGTGTGTAATAAATGGTTTTCAAACCATAGACGGTGAACGATTTAGGCTTGGTTTTTAGTCGCCATTTGTCTGCAGGTACCTCTCGATCGAGCATTCTTTTTACTCATCGAGTGCTTAAGCCCTTCGATCGAGCACTATTCCTCTCGATCGAGCAACCACAGCTAACGACCATTCGATCGAGTAATTTCCCTTTCCTCGATCGACCACTTTTGCAGCTCTTGTTCCTCGATCGAGTACTTTATTCTTTCGATCGAGTAGGCTTGTTTGGATTAGCTTCCTGTGACGCTGTTCGGGAGCCATTAGCGACCTCCCATATTGCTGGCTTGTTTGGGGAGGTCCCTATGTAACACCCCCATATTCAGAGGAGCCTTAACTAGGCCTTCCTTAGCATATAAGAGAGTTACCATCTCGGTTGCCCGAGATAAGTAATCATCAAAAGTCGAGAAAAGAACATTTATAGTTATATTACAAGCGTTACAACCAACTTAACAAAATAAAGGTACAACTCATTGGATACACTCTAATACTATCAAATCTCGTGAAGACTCATCCCTGCCCGGACTCCAGCTATCAACAACATCAACACCTGCTAAGACAGACTGCTCACCATAAGGGATCACGGCAGACACATAAACCAACAAGACAACCACACAAGGTCAGTACTGAGACAAGACATGACAAAACCAATAACATCTATCAACACGACACAACACAATCAAGCACACACACATGCACACCCACTCCAATCAATCTCCGTCACCGACTGTCCACTGGACCAGCCCTGCCAGTGGGGGACCGCAGCCGTACCCACCAAATCCCCGCTCATCATACCGAGCGATAACCCTGTCCCATTAATGTGCACATCCCCTCCCGTGGCGGGTTCCACGGAGGGCGAAACTAGGGCGTGAAGCCACTCCCGCAAGTGACTCCACTCAGCCGAGAACGCATCTCGAGAACCAGAGACAAACAATCACAGACAGCTGCAATATAACAACAACAACAAACAAACTGTATATACCGACCGACCATCGCACATATGCTGCCACACAACCACAACCACAATACAACCACAATGACACAACAACTGACACACTAGACCATCCACAGAAACTGAGTAGGCAAACCTACCTTTAAGCAACTGCAACCATTCTATGCCAACACACGCAGGACCCAGCAAACAAGCACCACCTATACACACAATACAACCACCTATCACTACTAAGCAAACCCTAATTGCAAGGACAAGGATACGGATGATGATGTCGACATACCTACAAGAAGGAACCTGGCAAAAGACCGCTACCCGACTCAAGCTATGCTCTCCTAAGGCACAAGAACCTTCAAAGGCTTCCATGGAGGTTATATGGTGAAGGGAAGGGAAAGAGGCGACCTAAGGATCTGAAGGAATGAGACGGAAATGGTTTGCGGATTTAACAAAACGCGATTATAAACCCTCGCTGAAAACCCGTTACTCGATCGAGTGTCCCACATACTCGATCGAGTGTCCCCTACTTGATCGAGTATCCTAGCTACTTGATCGAGTAGCCACTACTCTATCGAGTACTACCCATAACTCACAACCCAAGGTAACTTGGCACGCACTTCTAAGGACTATTACCGCTCCCAAGGTCAGTCAGCGCTGGTCAAAGGATCTCTAAAAGGGCGGGTATTACAGTCTTCCCCCCTTAAAAAGAACTTCGTCCCCGAAGTTCAACTCACCTATCTCAAAGCACAAGACACGGGAACACAACGACATCACTACCCTTTCGACACAGGTCACTACTCCCCGGACATACCATCCCCTATGTCATCATCATCAACTGTCTAACACCCTATATAGGTCGACTCTTACAAGTTACTACTTGAAATACCCAACACGCTACGAGGTTACCCTTTCACTAGCAACAATCAACAACGCGAAACATGTCACTTTAGCACCACTAATGTATTCAACAATATAATTCTATTCCAACACACGACCTCATGACTATCTTTGCTACGACCGCCTTTTAAGTATACTATTCAACTTTACTTCAACATACAAGTTACTTCCACTAACAAGTGTAAACAATTATACTTCCATACCAGAGATGTGACTAAAGTCATAGGAAGCGTTATAAACAAACAACAACATAATTTCAAAATCGGCCTTTTTATTTTGCGACATTACTCTTCCCCTCTAAAAAGGAACTTCGTCCCCAAAGTTCACCTCCCAAACTACTACATATGTTACTTACTACTTACATCTTGATATATATCCAAACCATATTATTCATTATTGATATTACTCATACTACTCGTACAACCAGTAAACCATCAAGATATATGCAACCACATTTGAATAACTAGTCACCGTCAAGCAGGCATGTGTATATCATTTGCGTGTGTATATGTAGAAGGACGCACTCCCGGTGAAATATAACTAGTAGGCAATACGGATGTAAAATGAATGCAATAAGAACAATTACAACTTCAATATTCGTTGGAAATACGCCTCTAAAAACCAAGCACGACTTCCAACATATGAAATGAACGGTTCAAACACGTTACTAATCATTAATAACCATGTTAAACACCAAACATGTAATTATATAACCATTAAACAATTTGAATTTTTCGAAAAGTTCCTGTAACAGTGCTACTCGATCGAGTATATAGGGTACTCGATCGAGTGCCCGCTACTCGATCGAGTGTCTTGGCTACTCGATCGAGTAGCCCTAAGATCAGAATGCCTCATTTCTGTCACACCTGCAGCTACTCGACCGAGTACGGGGTACTCTGTCGAGTACCTACAGGTCAAAATCTTGGGAAAACCTGTCATAACCCACATATATATATAATCGGCACATAACGTGAGTCGGGATGACTTCCCGACTCCCAAAATCCTGCAATAAAGTCAAACTAGCAAATCCGGCCTTATGGCCATCCATACAAATCCCAAAATAAAAGTTCTAACAAACAACGACTACCATAATCTAACACCATCAACCAAACACAAAGATAAAGAATAGGAGTATCACTCCTGCTGCTGCTGCTCCTCCTCCTCCTCCATCACCTCATCTCCACCACCGTCTCCTCCCGAGGTGCCCGCTCCCGATGACCCAATACTCGCATCAACCCCCGCTCCAGCTCCAGGACTCACATACCATGGGGTCAAGCCACCAAAAGCAAAGGACTGAGGTTTCCCCCAAGCTGACTGATCCACCCCGTAAGAGTGGAAAACCCCACTATAGTCCCCGACTCCGCTCCACCACACCGGATGCGGTCCCTCGGTACCAATCCCCTGAGCATACGCCATCTCATGCATGTTCCGGAGTGTCAAGGTGGATGACACTCTCTCTGCTAAGTAGCTCGAACGCGTCTCCGGGGTGTCGAGGTAGGGGTAACCAGGGAAAGGGTGCTGCTGCGGCGGTGCTGCCGGTTGTGGTCTAGTCTCAGCGGTCCTCTCCCTCACTCGACGGGGTCCTCTCCCTAACCTGGGCCTCTCCTCCACTACGGCCGCATTCTCCCCCTTCTTCGGCTCGGGCATCACCTGGAGGATCGTGTCATCAATGAGGTACGTCCGCAACTGTCGAGGTCCACCATCATCCTCCTCCTCCTCATCGGAGTCCACAGCTACAACCACCGGGTCTAATGGCTCTGTCGGTGGGAGGTGCTCAGGAGCCGGAATCTTCATCCAGCTCATGCCCCACACCCTCCAAGCTAGGCTGCCATCAGCTAAAGTTCTCAACCATTTCAGGTCGAGGTAGTAGTCTCGGTCCATAGTAGGCACCGGTGTAGCCAGAGGAACATACTCGGAAGAAGCCTCAAAGGAGGCTAGCTTTTCAGCTAGCCGAGTGGCGATAGCACCATAACTCAAGTACCGGGAAGTGGCAGTAGCCATCAAAGCAAGGCTAGCACAGACCATGGCAGAAGCATTAAAGACCACCCTCTCGGCCCGCTCCGGGTTGAGGTAAGACATCAGAAGCAACACCTCATGATTGTTCAGTTTACTAATATCCAGTCTATCATAAAGGAGGTTCGAAATGGAACGAAGAAAGATCCTCAAGGTAACATGCTGAACATCATTAATCAACATGTTGCTTGAGGTGGGAGCTGGCTTGCCGGTAAGACAAAGCATTAGGCGGCAGACACCGCACTCAGAAGGGATTTCACTGATGGAATCCTTGGGAGGCTTGGCCAACCCAAGGTGAGACGCAAAAAGGTCCATGGTCAACAGGAAACTTGTGTTCATCAAACGAAACTCAACAGTTTGTGCAGCTGGCTCGTATTTAAACGAGCTCATAAACTCCAAGGTAAGAGAAGGGTAAGTATGCTTCCTCAGCCGATACAACCCCGTAAACCCCAATGTCTCAAATATGTGACGGACATCCGTCTTAACTCCCAAGTCAGTCAGAAGTGTGGTATCCACTTAACGGGTAGGCCTCATTTTGTGTTTCTGCAACGCCACAAACCTCTCCCTTTGTTTAAAGTCCACAAAAACCACCGAAGGGTACTCCAGTACCGCGGGTACCACGGGTCCACTACCTTCCCCAATCTCGGGCTGAGTAGCCCTCCCCCTCTTACTCTGTCGGGTCCCTATGTTTAGCCTTGGCATCTGTTTCAGTATACGGTTTAAACAAACTTGCATAGACATGTAAAGCACATAATTCACACAATTGAACTTGAAGACTCAGCTAGGTACACACTTTCACCAACAAATTCCCAATTGGTATATATAAACTCAATTTATAATATTTCAGACGATCTCCATAGCTGTGAAAAGTTTAGCATGATAATCACAATCTACTCAACCAATTCTGACATCCTAGCATGATTCAAATGCTACTCCATATACATACTTAATAACATGTGAGATATTCGTACATGCTCATAGAAAGGAAATTTTAAACATATCATCATCAACCTTCATCATTCGAAACAACAACTCAATCAGACTTGTCAGACGGTCTCTACAGCTGTAACGATTTTGACATATCCACCTTCAATTAACATCACCATTACCATATTAAAGTTTAACCCTTACTTAAACAATCATATCCAACACTAAATTTCAAATATAGAAAACGAATTTCAATTTGGGGCACTTTTAATACGTAGTTTTAAGGCAAGTTTTAAAATGAAAATCACCAAAATCCAACTCCTAGCATAGTATGTGTAACATATAGTATTCAATTACATCATCCAATATGGAGAAAACAACCAAAAGTCAATTTTGATTTTGGAAACCCTAGAAATTTCGTCCCCAATTTTGCAATTTCTAGTCTATTTTTACCGCAATTAATCACCAACATTCATGAAAGGGAAGCATATGTTTCACATTACAACAATTAAAAGCAATTAAAAGCATTGATTCGTCCATATGAATCGAAATTTCAGTTAATCCTACCATCCTAATAAGTTCAAAGTGATAAAAAATGTAAGTAGGGAAGAAATTCATACCTTGATTAGACAGGAAAGTAAAAGAATGCAATTAAATAAGGAGAGACAACCCAAATTAGTCACCACACTACAAGATTATGAGAGCTTTTGAGGGATATAAGAGCTTAGGGTTCGAAATAAAGAACAAAGAATGAGGAGAAAAAGAAGAATTAAGGGTTTTAAGAAACCCGTAAGAGGCTCTGTACTGTAGCCTACTCGATCGAGTGCCTAGGGTACTCGATCGAGTGCCCTCTACTCGATCGAGTAGGTGCTATTTCGTCGAGTATCTGCAGAAAATTTCCACATCCCGACGTCATAGCTTCCTAACTAGATCGAGTGAGGTCTTCTCGGTCTAGTAAGCACTCGCACTCGATCAAGTAAGGTTGAGTACACAGTTAGAATTACGAAATAAATTGAAGATTCCTGCAAAAACAATATCGCGTGTCGATTCCAAACTATGTTCAGAATTCGTCACTAGTTACCATACTCACTCATGTATTACCATTACTTGCTCAAGCAGATCATACCGTCTCATCAGACAAGGTTCATGTCATATTACGCTACAACAATTTACCCAATCTCGGTTTACCTGCTTCCGAGTCAATCATACACATAATTACATCACCATATCCTACTTAAACTTATCTTACCACATTACTAGCAAATTCATGTTCACGTCAATATGAAACATATAATTAACGATAAATCATTCTTTCATATGTCATTCAAATGCATATTCTACATAGCAAATTAAAGCCTATCATGTTCCAATTTCAATCATAAGCAAATTATGCTACACAAATTGATCATCGCACAACGGAAACTTTCAACCATTTAACATTGCATAAAAGCATCATTACCTGCCATTTCTCATATTATGACTCTACACTTGTTTAACTATCATCACTATAGATACCGTAGATCTCATAAACTCGTATAGGTTCACCATTACTAACAATTTCAAGCAAACATCAACATGATCACTTTTCACATTACAACATCCACCTCCACATTTTCACACGTTTCTATTAAATAAAACTCTTTTTACGTTTCTCTCAATCATCGTATAAGCTCACTAATTATACCAAAATTTCACCACATACAATCCAAAAGCAACTACCATGCCCATATCTACTTTAGCAAAGACTCGACCACAAATAGTTCCGACGCAAGCATCATACACATGACATACATACACACGGACTCCACATTCCCATACCCAGTGACTGGCTTAAGTACAATGAGGCCAAGATTTTGAAATGAGGGCGCCTACTCACCCAAAATCTAGCATCAGCTGGGGCTCTCAACATACATACACCAAGTTCATTTTATTAGACTCACTACGTTCATTATTTTCATTGGTTACAGGTTCCAAAATCGTCGCTCTGATACCACTTTGTAACACCCCAATATTCATAGGAGCCTTAACTAGGCCTTCCTTAGCATATAAGGGCGTTACCATCTCGGTTGCCCGAGGTAGGTAATCATCAAAAGTCGATAAAAGAACATTTATAGTTATATTACAAGCGTTACAACCAACTTAACAAAATAAAGGTACAACTCATTGGATACACTCTAATACTATCAAATCTCGTGAAGACTCATCCCTGCCCGGACTCTAGCTATCAACAACATCAATACCTGCTAAGACAGACTACTCACCATAAGGGATCACGGCATGCACATAAAACAACAAGACAACCACACAAGGTCAGTACTGAGACAAGACATGACAAAACCAATAACATCTATCAACACGACACAACACAATCAAGCACACACACATGCACACCCACTCCAATCAATCTCCGTCACCGACTGTCCACTGGACCAGCCCTGCCAGTGGGGGACCGCAGCCGTACCCACCAAATCCCCGCTCATCATACCGAGCGATAACCCTGTCCCATTAATGTGCACATCCCCTCCCGTGGCGGGTTCCACGGAGGGCGAAACTAGGGCGTGAAGCCACTCCCGCAAGTGACTCTACTCAGCCGAGAACGCATCTCAAGAACCAGAGACAAACAATCACAGACAGCTGCAATACAACAACAACCAACAAACTGTATATACCGACCGACCACCGCACATATGCTGCCACACAACCACAACCACAATACAACCACAATGACACAACAACCGACACACTAGACCATCCACAGAAACTGAGTAGGCAAACCTACCTTTAAGCAACTACAACCATTCCATGCCAGCACACGCAGGACCCAGCAAACAAGCACCACCTATACACACTATACAACCACCTATCACTACTAAGCAAACCCTAATTACAAGGACAAGGATACGGATGATGATGATGACATACCTACAAGAAGGAACCTGGCAAAAGACCGCTACCCGACTCAAGCTATGCTCTCCTAAGCACAAGAACCTTCAAAGTCTTCCATGGAGGTTATATGGTGAAGGGAAGGGAAAGAGGCGACCTAAGGATCTGAAGGAATGAGACGGAAATGGTTTGCGGATTTAACAAAACGCGATTATAAACCCTCGCTGAAAA
The DNA here is from genome assembly GCF_048544455.1 of Silene latifolia. Taxonomy (NCBI): domain Eukaryota; kingdom Viridiplantae; phylum Streptophyta; class Magnoliopsida; order Caryophyllales; family Caryophyllaceae; genus Silene; species Silene latifolia. The sequence goes on along the minus strand of NC_133535.1, from coordinate 92,355,635 downwards.
CCCGTTACTCGATCGAGTGTCCCACATACTCGATCGAGTGTCCCACATACTCGATCGAGTGTCCCCTACTCGATCGAGTATCCTGGCTACTCGATCGAGTAGCCTCTACTCTATCGAGTACTACCCATAACTCACAACCCAAGGTAACTTGGCACGCACTTCTAAGGACTATTACCGCTCCCAAGGTCAGTCAGCGCTGGTCAAAGGATCTCTAAAAGGGCGGGTATTACACCCTACTTCGCATGCTCTTGTAAGTTTTTTGAAGCTCCATTCTTCTTTCCAGTTTGCATTTCCGTTCCCTATTTTTGAGTACAACGAGGGCATTGTACGGTTTGGTTTGGGGAGGTTATGCATCCATATCTATGTCTGCATGTCGTTTTTATTGCATTTATGTTATCACGTTTTATTTCTGTATGCATTGTTGTTTATTTTTATAAAAATTCAAAAATCTCATAAAAATTAATTTTTTTTTATTAAATTCAAAAATTTCATGTTTACTTTTGCATATAGGTCGAGTCGGGACGGTAGATTTCAATGATTAAATTGCACTACGATTTGTCACTTTGCTTAAGCGTTGGATTAAACTGTTATCTTTTAGCTTTGTCTTATTGCATATCTACGAGTTAATGTTAAAATACAGCTGAACAAATAGACTTGACCTGATAATTTTGGCAAACTACTTATAATTTCTAAGGTTTTAGAGCCTAATAAACTGGTGTCATATATGACCAGTTTCATGTAGGATTGTGAGTAGTTACTCCTTGCATAGCATGTATCATTAATTTGCACATATATGAAATTCAATTGCTTTTTGCCTACACACATTCGGGTTAGTGGTTGGTGTCACATGCAGGGAGGTGCTTACATTTCCTTTTCTTCCATTTTTACCCGTTTAACTCCACATTTAGCAAAATTTGCCTTTTGACCCTTAACTACATCCAAATTTAGCCTGCCTTGTCAAGCTAGTTTAGTGTATGTTTTTTGCGGTATATAATTTATCGTGCCAAGTTTGGTTTGTATTGTACTATCGGGAGTTGGTCATTTATGAAGAAGAAGGAGGATGGAATGATAAAAAAAATGAGATTGAAAAGAAGGAAAAAAAAAAGAGAGAGAATTCGAAAAAAAAAAGAAAAAAGCGTGAATCAAAAAAAAAAAGAGAAACAAGAAACCGTGAAAAAGGAAAGAAGAAAAAAAATGTTTAGTTGTTGACGGTTTCACTCTTATGCTTTATCACTATCTTATGAGGAGTTGTTGTTTTGGTTAGTGAGTTTTTGTGCCAAATGAAGGGCACATGTGCTTAATTTTATAATTGAGTAAGAATCGGATGTTGGTTAGTATGGTTTCGTTAGGTAGCTAGCTTAACTATTGCCTCACAATCCCATAAATGTTTTGCCTTTTCGTACCCATTACCTCACTTGACCATACTGTTGTAAGCCCTCGGCTGTGACGGGACCTTGATTGGTTGGAATATATATATGTACGGTAGCTAGAATTGTCTATCATATTAGCTGCATGCATGTTTATGTGGGTCGTAGTTTAGGTGAGCGACTATATTTCTTTCTCTCTTACACTCATATGCTTACCCTTTGCTTCATGAGAGAAGAGTGACCCGTGAGAGTCCATCATCAAAGGTCTTGCAAGGTCGACGGTTCAGCTTTATTATAAACATCTTACAACTCGTTTGCATTTGACAGTTTTTGCTATAAGTGTTAGTTTGCTGCATTAAATTGGTTTAGGTGGACGACTTGTAGCTAGCTCTGAGCTTTACTCCATTCCATTAGTTTTGCATATAGTTTGGTTGGGGACAAGCAAAGGTTTGGTTTGGAAAGTTTGATGCGTGTATTTTATATAGACTTATTGTACCATATTTGCACGCATCTCTATGCATATTTAGTAGTGTTTAGCTACAAATGTCCCCCGAATTGTGTACTTTGGTTTCTCTTGTTTTATTTGCAGGAATGAACCAAAGAGAAGCGGAATCAAGCTTAATACATGTCCCTGTACATACATTTAGGAGATGAGTTGAGTCGGAGCTTGGAGACTACTATTTTGAGATGCGCATAGAAGTAAGGAAGCTAGGCGAGCAAAGGAAGAGCTTCAAATTACTAGTGCCTATTTTGAAGAGCCATATCTCGAGTTCTACACTTGATTTTAAAGTGATTATAATTTGAGATGAAAGCTTGTCCTCATATCTTTCCAACGCCACCGGAAACACTCTGTTTGCCCAAGTAACAAAGAAATGGCAGCCGTTTGAAGTTCAGTGCGCGAAGTAGGAATTGTGCGCTGGAAACTACTCGATCGAGTACTATCTTGTTCGATCGAGTACTTAATGTCCTCGATCGAATGGTGCCTTTTTTATAGTGTTCGATCGAGTACCTAAAGTCCTCGATGGAGAGGTTTTTGCTAGGAGTTACTCGATCTAGGAGTTCTAAAGTCCTCGATCGAGTACTTTTCTATCTGATGCAAGATTTTCGTATCTTGTTATGAATCTTAGGTCAAATAATTATCTTTCCTATAAATAGGAAGGATGCCTTTAGGTTTAGACACTCTTTTCTCTCTCTCTTTTCTCTCCCTTTTTGGGACTCGGCTTTTTTCATGTTCTTTATACTGTTGAACGTTACTGTTGCTCTATACTTTTCTGGATTTCGTCTTATGTAATATCTCTCTCTTACTCTCTCTCTCTCTCTCTCTCTCTCTCTCTCTCTCTCTCTGTTTAATATAATTCTCTTTTCCTTATATCTTTTTATCATGTCTATCATTACATCCTTTGTTATTGCTCTATTAGATATTATGCGTAACTAATTTTCTAATGCTAGGATTAGGGGAGCCATGGTAGTATAGAAATGATGTGATAGTTGGTTTAGGAAATTTTAATGTGAGAATTGTTTCATTAACAATATAAATATAATCGTTTGGTTGAATGCATGCAGCTGAATTAGTTAATCTAGTTAAGTTCAGACCTAGATCGGAAGATTGGAATGAATAGACTACACTAGTGAGGGTGGAAGCTAAGTTAGTTGTATTTTAGGGCGGATAGCGGACCGGAAGGACCTTTCCTTTACCCTTCTCACATCAGACAAGCTAACCTCATCTCTAGCTGATTTGTGTAATACCATGGTAACCCGACATATTGGCATCTCTCTCTTTATTTTCTCTCTACCCTTGCTTTTATTAGTTTAGTTTATTCAACTCAAACCCCCCGTTTTGTGACCTTAGACGGACCGAATAACAAGTAGGTAGTGACCGCCTCCCTGTGGATACGATACCCGACTTACCTCAGCTGCATTAGTAGAGCCAGTTGGTTTTATTTTTGATAGGGTTGCGATAGTCGTGTCAGCGCCATCTATATTTGACGGGTTGTAACGGATTATACGCCAGGAACACATTCTCGATGGAATTGCCGTCGGAAAACTGTCAGTTTCCTGCGTCATCTGACGACTCTATTTTTTGTCAGATTTCCCGTCACTATTGTGAGTTATCTTAGTAGTGTGAAGAGGTTGGCTATGCAAAGTGAAGGGTCTTACGCCATTTATAATAGCAGAACAGATGAAGTAATCAAAGAGTTTGAGGCTAATGCTTAGATAGAGACTATAGATTCATTTGCGGCGGATGGACTTTGCTCAAAGTTGTGGGGTCGGAGAAGACTACAAAATAGGGAGACTACCCTAAACACACCTCAACAAGAAGGTGACATTAGAGACCCCCTCTAATAAACGAGGGAACGGCAGAAGACGTATCACAAAACAGGCAAAGAGAAGGAGAAGGGCAAAAAAAGATGATGTTGATCCGACAACCACTAGGTTCAACCCAAATACGACCCAAACCCAGCTGTCGCAAACGATGATGCTTCATCCTTTATGAGTGGCTATAGTGATACACAAAATAATCTAACACACCTCACTCTACGTTTTACATCGTCACAGAATACGCTGACGTTCTCCTAATCACAACAGACTCCACAATTTAGGCCACGGTATTCAAATTCTCAATATACCAATTATATTCATTATTGTAAAACCGGTACCTTTTGGGACCCGAAAATGTACCTTGGAATGCGTGAGAGGACCACCGGATGAGATGAGATGCACTCGAGAGTAAGAGTATGACCGTACACTAGACCAAGTGGGACCTGGACTAGACCTAGTGTGGTAGTTATAGACCGAGTAAGTCGTTTACCCGACCGAGTGAGTGTCACTCAATCGAGTGGTCTGGCACTCGACCGAGTAGTCTGACACTCGACCAAGTGGGCGGCACTCGACCAAGTGGACTCGCACTCGGTCGAGTGACGCTGAATCAGAAATCGGGATAAGAAAATTTCAAACCTCATCTCTATTCATTTTATCTTATCATTTCTCAATCCAAATCCTCTCCCTTCTCTCTAAAACCCCATAAACCTCTTCCCCCATGGATTCAAGCTTGCTCTAGGGGATTTTTCATCCTTTCCTCATCATTTTCACCCTTGTAAGTCAAGATCTAACCTTCTTATTTTGGTTGTAAACCCTAACTTTTGGGGGTTTTCATTTGGGTTAATTAGTTAGTAATTAGTACAAGTAATATGGGTAATTAGGTGTAATAATAAGAGATTTGTATTGTATATTAGTGTAGGATGTAGTGGTAATGGTATTACATGGTTTGTTTAAGGATAAGACGGTCTTGCGAGACGGAGTCGTATGGAATTTGAGTAGGTCATGAAGAATGCGAAAAGGTAGGTTAATCCTACTCGGTTTTAATAATGTGTGTGTATATTTATATGTCTTTTACTTCATTTGCATAAATTATGTCGGATTTGTATCACATGGTAATGTTGAGGATTTTGGTGAGTCTTTTATGTGGTTGGGATTGTATTGTACCATATGGTTAATTGGTATTCATGATGCGTGAGAAAAAGCTAAATTGGTAAGACATTTGCATAATCATTATGAGACGAGCATATTGACATATTGTGATGCATCTAACATTATTTGTGATAGTTGATAATCGTTGGTGGTGATCCTTGTTGTTGAGGAGACGTACGTAAGATTGTTTGGAGATCGTCTTACGCTTGAGTCTCTTCTTGCAGCTTCCCACTCCAAGAGGGATGTGCAAAATAATGGCTTGAGATCGGAGGGACTCGTGTGGGTGAGACACGACGTCTGGCAGGGACCGGTTGGCTTCCGGACCCGGTACGTGTGGACGTGTCTCGGTATCTTTGTGGTAAGGTGTGGTGTCATGGGCGTGTCCCTGGCTCTGGTGGTTGTGGGTACGTCTGAGCGTGTCTCGGTACCGACATAGTGATTGTGTAATCGTGTCTCATTCATATAATTGGCATGTAGCATATCTATTTATCATGTTGTGTCTTATATTAAATTATTGAAACTGACATGTTGTGTGTTTGTGTAATTGTCACCTATTTTCGGGGTGACCTGTGTCAATCCATATGATATTTTCGATCATATGGGGAGCAGGTTAAGTACATGTTATCTTTGGTAGCACGTGGGAGACGGGACGAGCTTTAATGACATATGGAATAGTATAGTGGTCATGAGTTGTATTCTCTTATTTATTTATTTATTCATGGTTATGTAATTCACTAAATGCTTTATTTATTTAAATTGTTTCTTAATTGCAACTCCGATTTCACCACCTCGGTAGACCGAGATGGTAACATCCTCCCATTTGCATTGGCCGGGCAAGAAGAGGGTGTTATAATTATAGTCATACGTTATAGCTTTTTTAAGCAAATACTGTATGAACAATCAAAACCGAAATTTAAGCAAAAAAAAAAACAAGAGGAATCGAACACGGGACACTTAGTAAAGCAAGCAGCAACTACACCACTACACCACAACCATTTTTCACGCTATTATTTATAAGTAAATTGGTATAACATGCAATTTGTTAACATGAGAAAAAGCAACAAAAATGGCCACCAGAGGAATTGAACACGGGTCACTTAGGAGTTAGGAAACCAAGAAGCAACTAGACCACTAGACCACTATCTTTTCCTATCCAATTTTCCAGTCCTAAATATATAATAAGCCTTTTTTCAGTTTGGGGCCCGATATCGATATTACCAAATATGGGGTATAAATGACCAAAAAAATAATATATTAAACAAATTAAATATTAATCATAATATAATTTTATATAAAATTTTAGAGTAAATAAATTTAAATTTAAATTTAAATTAGTAGATTAGTAATAAAATAAATTTTAAAGAAAATTTTTATATAAAAAAACATAAGTATTCATACCCAATTTAGGAAGAAAAAATTATATTTACACACAATTACGTAAGAGTAAACAAAAAAAATTAAAAATTAATCGCAATGAATAGTACGTATATTAAACTGTATAAAGAAATGAATATATAAGTGTGTACAATATACGTATATTAAATCGTATAAAGAAATAAATACAGGGTGTACGTACATTAAATTGTATAACGTTGATGTACCGTATAAAGCATCAGTATAATATACGAAATAGAGAAAGGTATACATAAATACTGAAAATAAGAAAAGTATATTAGTAATAAATAAGAGATAAATAAAAAATTAAGAGAGAAGTATTTTCAATTATAATAAAGTAGATGTGAATACTGAGAAGTGCGAGAACAATAATTAGGGGTTAATTAATGGACGAATCAAGGAAATGAATAGACCAATTCAGATTCTTTAACTTTGATAAGTGATGCGTTCTAATTGGTCATCTAGTGTAACTCTACCATCTTCCTTATAAGTAACAACGTCAAGTGAGCACGGTACTATATTTGTGCATTATTATCACTACCAACATAAGTCCACTTTTTCACAATCACTACCGACATAAAAAAAAGTTTCATAATCAATACCATGAAACCAACTCCGATCTAAAAACAATACCATTTTACACTTTTCGTCCAATTAATGAATAAAGAGACCAGTTTGCCCTTGTTTTAGCATAACTTTGAAACTCATCAACTTCTCCCACAACTTCAAATGTCGATCTCTCTCTCCTAAACCCCCAAATCATTCCATTCCCTTTCAATCCTTCAATCCTTCTTTCTTACTGAGTTGTTCGTCTAATCTTGGTAAAATTTACTTCATCAATTTTAACATCTTTAGTTTTTTTTATTGCATTTTCTTTTACCCTTTGTTGCCATCCACCATCGTCTTCGATTATTACTTAGTTGTTTTTTTATATTGATTTGTTGTTAACAATAATTTTTTATGTTATTTATAATTTATGCTTATCAATTTATCCCTCTAATTTATTGTTATTGATTATCTGTTGTTAACAATAATTTTTGCTTATCATTTTACCCTTTTTCTTTTCGATTTATCTAGAATGACGGATGTGGCACCTTTTACAGTGGGCATTAGACTACACTTTGGGGGTGAATTTCAATTTTCGAAACATAAAACTGAGTATGTTAATGGTCAGACAAGGTTTATACCTGAGGTTTATTCAAACACATTGAGTTATAGGTTTCTATAAGACATGGCTAAAAAGTTAATTGGCAAAGACATGATGCATATACTGTATTATAGACAGTTTGGGAAGAATTTGACAAATGGTAGGGCAGTAATTGCTAAGGATGAGGATATGGTTGAGGTATTAAAGTCCAGGGATAAATTAAATATGGTGGAATACCACATTTGTGGTCCTAAAGAATATTACTTTAAGGATAAAAGATGCCTCCACTTCACATACTACCCCTTTACCCAAAAATCCATCCCGAGATTCAAAGGCTCCACAAAAAATAAAGCCCAATCCATCTACACCTTTAAGAAAAAGTCCTAGATTTCACTCTATTATAACAGGCAGCAATAACATAACCATTGTCAACTGCTCTTCTGAATCTCCTATTTCCAATCTCAACTCTTGTACACCTACAAGGAAAAGTCCAAAAAATCACTCCATACATGATGTATTCAATGATAACTTAGGAAAGGGTAAGGGAAAACTTATACCAAGAAGGGCACAAAGTAATGAGGTGAGGCAGGAAGTGGTTAAAGAAACAGTTAATAGGCAAGAAGTTGAGAAAGATAAAGGGAAAGGGGGAGCAAGTGGATAATGGTAATGGAGAAGAATGTGTAGCTGAGAAAAATAAAGGAAAGGCGAAACAGGTGGAGAAAGGTAAGGGAAAAGAACAGGTAGTTAAGAAAGATAAGGGAAAGGGGAAGCAAGTGGAGAAAGGTAAAGGAAAGAAGCAGGGATTGAAGAAAGTTAAAGCAAAGAAAGTAGATCAGGAATGAGAGCATGAATTTGATGTGAGTGATGTGGATTCTGTTGATGATGAATTTGATATAAATTTTAACTTGGGAGAAGATGATTTGAGGAAAGAAGACATATTCCTGACTGTTGAAGAGGAGTCTCTAATTGATAAGGTTGACAAGTCTTTGTCAAATAGTAGGGCGGTTAGAGGTTTTGAGGATGTGGATCTAAATATTGGAGAAGAAGACTTTCTTGATGATGATGATGATGATGATGAACTAAGGAGTTTATATGGATCTGAGGATGAAGATAAGCAGAAGTGGCCAATGTTCAACCCTGAGGTTGATTTTTAAAAACAAGTGTCTTTGATGCAGGGTTTGAGGTTCTCTGACAAGTATTCTTTGAAGAAGGCTCTTATTTATCATGCTATAGAGAATAGGTATGACTTTTATTATGAGCATAATGGTAACAAAAGAATAACAACTTATTGCAGACACAAGTGTATGTGTGAGTGGAACACAAAGAGGTCAAACTTTGGTAAGTGCACTTGTAATTCTATTAGAAAGTATACAAATACTGACTATGCAATTGCAATGGGCAGTACTGGTATATGGTAGATTAGGACAGTAGATTTAAAGCATAATTGTGTGTTTAAGGGGGTCAATAAGAAGGTGAGTGCATAGTATTTGGCTGAGAGTTATTAGAGGATTGGAGGTTGTATCCTAACCTCAAGATTTGTCTGTGGAAAAAACAGATAAAGAGAGATTTAGGTGTTGATGTGAAATATGGATTGTGTTGGATAGCAAGAGCTAGGGCAAACCTCATTATTTATGGTGATTGCTCAGATTAGTATGGGAGGGTTTGGGATTATGTTTCAGCAGTAGGGAAATTCATACCAGGTTCAACTGCTATTGTTTTTGTTGACAACATTGAAAGACCACATCCATTTTTCCAAAGGATGTACATTTGCTTAAAACCAGTTAAAGAAGGATACTTAAATGGTTGTAGACCAATTATTGGTGTGGATGACTGCCATTTGAAAGGGGCATATCCTGGTTTATGCTTAGTTGTTGTGGGGATGGATGATAACAACATTTACCCAGTTGCATGGGCTGTTGTTGAAATTGAGAATGGGGAGACTTGGTGTTGGTTTTTGAGGTTTCTAATGGAAGATCTTAGCATGGAAGCAAGGTTGGCCATCACAATCATGTCAGACAGACAAAAGGGAATAAGAGAACCATTCAGTGTTGTTACTTCTAAAGCTCACATCATATTTTGTGTGAGACATATATGGGCCACTTCAAAGTTCAATTACCAGGCATACTTTTTAAAGAAGCCTTCTGGAAAGAAGCTAGGGCATCAACAGAGGTAACTATTGAACTGTCTGATGCTTTATAATCTATTAATGTACATGTAAATTGCAAACAACCTACTATTATTGACTCCATAGGCAGAACTTAAGTTTGAAATGAAGGGGATCAAATTTTTAAATTCAATAGCCTACACCTATTTGAATGAAATAGGTGCCTTTCACTGGAGTAGACATGCATTCAACACAAGATACAAATCAAACATGTTAACAAACAACATGTGTGAGAGTTTCAACTCTGACTTGAAGGAAGTTAGGGATAAACCAATATTAACAATGATGGAGTGGATGAAGAGATATGTCATGAAAAGACATTATAAGAAAAGACAAGGTGTAAATGGTTATACTAGTGATACAAAAATGAAGCGGCTCAGAAATGAAATGAACAGACTCCACGACTGTTCAGTCAAAAGCCAAACTCAGCTACATGTTCAACATTGGTTTCCTTTAGTTACTTGGGCGTCAAGTTTAATGTGACTTGTTTGGACGTCAAGGAGAGTGAATGGATCTGGAGAAGGAAGGTCCGTAGAGCATGAGGAAACGTGCATAGGCAAGCACAAAAGTCGGTTGCCATATCTTTCCTAATTCAAGTTTTCCTAACTAGTAGTTTATCCGGTTTTAGGAAAGTTTCCAATTTTCTTAAAATCTGGTTTAGTTAATTATTCTTTTGGTTGTATTTCCTTTAATTAATTTCCCTAAAAGTATTAGGATTATAATAAGGCAATTTAGCCATAGCTTAAGTCGTGTAAGATTAGCAAAGTCGATTGTTTCCTTATGTCCTTCTAGGAGTCGGTCTAGCTTAGTATAAATAGGGTGCTATTGTATCCTTATTTCATATCCAAGAACTATCAATAAACTTTCAAGTTTTCGTTTACATTCTGTAAGCATCAAGGTTTGACGAGTTTCGTTCCAAATCACATTATTGTTTGACGCGTTTTCGAACATTAACACGAGTTATAATCAATAGGTCTTGATTATGTTCACCATTGGTTGAGCTATAGGTCTAGCTCAGCAAATATCCTTTTATTTACTTGTTTTATTTATATCATATAAAAACAAATAAAAATTACTAAGTTCACGTTGTGATTCAAACAGTTCAATAAACCGTCCAAAACACATAAATCCGACAATCAGGCAGTCTTCAGAACTGTCCAGTTTTAATCATTCTGCTGCAACTCTAACGAATCTTATTCTTTTGAGTAATTTTCGTATCATTGGTATCAACGCACAAGTTGATTTGGCACGAACATGAAGAGCACAAGAGGAGCTTGGAATCAAAGAAGATGAATGAGCTTAAAGTTTATGTTGAAGATGATGAGCTAAAAGGATGATTCAAGTTCATTGCTATTAGTTAACAATTTTGCATCCAAGTTGGTGATATTCGTATTTGATCCCGGTGGATTGAAGCATCATAAATTGAGGACAATTCCTTTTTCAAGGGGGAGGGGATGATACAAAAATGATGCGGCTCAGCAATGAAATGAACAAAATGAACAGACTCCACGACTGTTCAGTCAAAAGCCAAACTCAGTAACGTGTTCAGTATTGGTTTCCTTTAGTTACTTGGGCGTCAAGTTTAGTGTGACTTGTTTGGACAGCAAGGAGAGTGCATAGAGCTAGATAAGGAAGGTCCATAGAGCTTGAGGAAACGTGCATAGGCAAGCACAAAAGTCGGTTGACATATCTTTCCTAATTCAAGTTTTCCTAACTAGTAGTTTATCCGGTTTTAGGGAAGTTTCCAATTTTCTTAAAATCTGGTTTAGGTAATTATTCTTTTGATTGTATTTCCTTTAATTAATTTCCCTAAAAGTATTAGGATTATAATAAGGCAATTTAGCCATAGCTTAAGTCGTGTAAGCTTAGGAAAGTCGATTGTTTCCTTATGTCCTTCTAGGAGTCGGTCTAGCTTAGTATAAATAGGGTGCTATTGTATCCTTATTTCATATCCAAGAATTATCAATAAACTTTCAAGTTTTCATTTACATTCTGTAAGCATCAAGGTTCGACGAGTTTCGTTCCAAATCCTGTTATTGTTTGACGCGTTTTCGAACATTAACACGAGTTATAATCAATAGGTCTTGATTATAATTCACCATTGATTGAGCTATAGGTCTAGCTCAAGTAAATATCCTTTTATTTACTTGAATTGTTTCGTTTATATCATAAAAAAACACATACAAATTACTAAGTTCACGTTCTGATTCAAACAGTTCAATAAGTCGTTCAAATCACATAAATCCGATAATCAGACAGTCTTCAGCACTGTCCAGTTTTAATAATCCCGCTGCAACTTTAACAAATCTTATTCTTTTGAGTAATTTTTATATCAACTAATAAGCTGATGCCCTATGTTGAAAAATTTCTGAAGTGGGTTGTGGATGAGGCCAACTGATGTGATGTATATGCATGTTCTGATGATTCTTTTGAGGTTGAGTACATGAGCTAACAATATGTGGTAGACCTGCCATCACAAAAGTGTAGTTGTGGTCATTGGCAGTTATGTGGGTTTCCCTGCCAACATGCAATTACTGTCATCCACCATCAAAGGGCCAATTATAATGATTATGTTCATCAGACATGCACAAAAGACAAGTATTTAGCTAAATATGGAACTCATATACCTCCAATGCCTGGAATATGTCAATGGGAAAGGGTGGGTCATGTAGAACCATTGCCTCCTCCATATAGGATGTTGCCGGGTAGACCTAGCCTTAAAAAGAGAAGGAAAGAAGTTGGTGAGGGGACTAGTACTGAGCAAGCTAAAAGGCCAAGATTGCAAAGAACTTGTGGAAAATGTGGAGAAGTAGGCCATAATGTGAAGACCTATAAGAACACACTAAAGGCTCCCCTGAAATAGCCAAGACCCACCTCTAAGTGGACTAACAAAGTAAGGGCCTTAGTTGACAAGAGGAAGGCAAAAAAGCAACATGATGCCGAGGTACTTCAGTTTATATCACCTGGCAGCCAACATCATGCAAGTCAACAATCAAGTCATGAAGGTAGCCAACCAAGTCAACAATCAACTTGATGCGTGTCATTTATATGATGTTTTACACCTTATTTTACACGCATTTCAGAGCTCAAATATGTAGTTTATGCTACTATTTTCCCTATTTCCGTCTACTTTCGTGTTTTTGTGTAATATTGCAGAAATGTGAAGAATCCAGCGGAAATCGAGCCGAATCCGTCCCTAAGTACTTAGCACTGCATTTGACATGGAGTAGTGACTCGAGAGATGAACTTGGTGCGCATTTCAAGGCCTGGTCCCAGTGGTCGATCGACCACCCCACGATCTGACGCGCAAGTTAAAATTAGAATTCCGAAGCCCAATGTAATTAGGTTTTAGGAATAAGTTACGTAAGACTGTCTATATAACGTAACCTGAGGTTTCAGAAAAGGGGATGGAATTAATTAGGGTTCAATACACAGAAGTTGAACTCGGGGATTATTTCATTAGTTTAGATTAGTTCTCAGCAATAAAGTTTAGTTTTCGCACTGGGTTTTTGCCTTTTCTCTTCAATTCTTCTTTACGGCATTCCTCTGTTTATTGGTTCAATTTCGTTGCTTTAATTCTTCCGTAGTTTAGAATTGCTAGTTTAGATTTCCCAAAGCCGAATTCTCATTTCAAGTTAGTTATTTGTTTAGTTAATTCAATAATGAATTCAATTGCTTTATTTGTTAATCTTACTGTTGTTGTTATCATTCACATGAGTAGCTAAGTACCTTTGCTAAGATATAGGGGAGCTATAGCGTAGATGGTGTAGAATACGTGACCCCAAATTAGGGCATGGTCGATCGTCTGGCTTAACTGGTCGATCGACTATGCCGTGTGGTCGGTCGACTGAAGTAGTTGGTCGATCGACCAGACCCGTGTTTGATTAGCATCGTTTGATTCGTTAAGTGCAATATTTAACAATGAGACCGAGAGGAGACTTGTTAGATGCTTAGTTTTGACCAACCCGTAGATCGAGAGATAGGGGAGGGCATTAATTAATGAATTAAGACGACTAAATTGCTAAGATCGGAAGATAAGTAATTTAGGCTTTAGCAATCAATTTTCAGGGCGAGTGACGTGGACAAAGAGTTGGTCGTTACACATCCAATCAAACACAATTTATAACTTCACAAACAACTCTACAATTAGTAAAGAGGCAAGTAAAGGTCGGATCCCAAGGGACGGGAATTGAGATGAGATGTCAATTGAAACTAGTGGTGTCTTAGGGGTGTCACAATTTGGGTTGATGTAGAAGGTCACTAACTAAATAGCAATGAAAGTAAATAAGCAAGATGAAATGAAAGGGTTGTAAACAATTGATAAAAAGCACTAGGGTGTCATGGGGTCATAGGGAAATCATGGGAATTGATCACACAAACATGTTCTCGAATTATAAGCAATCAATTATTATTGTGATGGATTGAGTTGGGTTATATCTTACAATCCTAGGAAAGTTTGGGTCCCGGAGCCGAATCGATTAGATTGTACAACACCTACAAGTCGACTTAATCTTCCCTACTCAACAACATGCATGGTCTAATGAGACTCGAGTTGGTTTATGTCTTACAAGTCTCATTGAAAAGATAGGTGATGGGTAAAAAATGCAAGGATTCATAGGCTCGCATTTTATCAAACATAACATGTGCATGAGTTGAGATCAAAACAAGCAAGCAAATAAACCATGAAAGCATATTAATTTTAAGCATGAATCATTCCCCATGTTGGTTTCCCCTAATTACCCATTAACCCTAGCTAGATCACTACTCACTCATTATCATGTTGATCATGCTAGCAAGGTTGTCAATCATACCAACAAAAGGAAACATGATGAATAAATGAAAGTAATTAACAATAATTAAAAAGGGATTAAGAGAATTATACCTACTAATGATTCCAATAATAAAGCAAAGAATAAAAGAAGTACTTGATGCTTGATTGAGAGGTTGTCAATCTCCCAATAATAACCCAAGTAATCTTCAATTACCCAAAATAAAGGATGAACAAAAGAGAGATTAAGGAAATAAAACTTGTATTAAAACTTGATTAATTGTTGATTACAAAACTAAAGAGGGATTTGATTGATATTAACTACTCTAATAATTGATAAGAAGAACATGCTCTTCTAATTAGACTAATGGGGTATTTATAGTGGAAATTAGGTGGATGCATTAGGGTTAACTTAGGGCTAAACTAGTAATTACACTTTTTAGATTGAGCAGGGAGACGCCGGTATTTTTCGAAGGAAGGGCTTCTTTCACGGATGCTTGAAGAAACGGATTTGTGCTGGACTAGAATCCGTGCGTCTTAGGCTCGAGACGGACGGATTCAAGGTCTGGGCACGGGCGTCTTTCGGAGAAGACGGCCGAATTCTGGTGGCTGCTGCCCGGGCGTCTTTGGCAGAAGACGCACGGATTGTGCTGTGGAGGACGGGCGGATTCAGGGCAATCCGCTCGGATTGTAGCTCAGCATTGTTTCTTCTTCTTTTCTTCCCTTTTCTTCATAAAATCCTTGGGGATTTCCTCGGGGATGCAAGGATCCTTTCTCGTCATTGCCCAACTACTATAATATGTACAAAGGCCTTCTAATCTTGTCTCTCCTTGATGCTTGGTCATTGAATTCAATCAATTTAGTCTTGTTTTGCCATAAAAATGCAAGATTTGCACTCCTTTCCTACCAAGGGATCAAAATCTCAAAGAATATGCAAAACAAAGAACTAAAGACAATAAATGACCCAAATATGCACTAAAAAGCATGGGAACAAGGCTAATTCGGGGGCTAAATATGCGCTAATTATGGTCACATCAAATATCCCCAAACCGAACCTTTGCTCGTCCCGAGTAAAGAGGTGACAAAGACTAGGACCATTATTTAAACTAACCTAATAACATAGCCGATATGAGAGAATTAGCGGGTCTCACTCCGCCCCTTCAACTCACAACAAGACAACCATGAGGTAGGATGCCTTCTTGCAAGGCAAGGTGGGTCTTGCCAAAATGGCGACACATCCAAACATTAAGCACACAAAATCAAATAATGGATGCATCTACAAAAGGAATAGCCACTTCCTCATCAAGTGGCGGAGGCACTTAAAAGAGAACAAATTTAAGAGCATATAATCCTTCACAAATACTAGTTCAACAAATTACTAAGGCTAAGAGGATGGCACTAAATCACCTCCAAATGGTGTTAAACTAGACTACTTTCGTCCTCAATTTCCAAATGCTTTCGTCAAGAGCGATCGGATGGTGGTGGAATGATGATCCCTATGATGCTAGTAGCATATGACATGACAAGTCTCGAATTCTCTACAAAAGTAAAGGTCATGGATCGTCCCAAGCTCGACAAAGTGGCTTGACAAAAAGGCTTTTTGGGAATGAAATGCTCAAATCGTTATAAACGAGGGTGGATATGACTAGTATTCAAAATTGACCTCATTCAACTTTCACATTTCAAAAATTAGAGATGGGGTTTGTCCCTTCCGGGCTAGTGTCCTTTGCTTTCGCCAATCGCTTATTAGGCAACCGGTTAACCTCTAGACAATAGCTTTTCGGGGTGATAATCACTCTGTCTCTGGGCGGTTGAATTCACAACCGTGTGGGGGCCCAATTCAATGGATCCCTCTCCAAAGCACATCGAAGTGGTACGCCTCCATCAAAACAACTAAATTTCTCAATATTTCAACATTTCATAACATTTGAGGTTTCCTTAGCATTAAATTACTTCCACATGACAAAATTTTCGAAATGAGCACTTTAAGCTTATTGATAAAAAAGTATTTTTGGGTTGCCTTGCCACAAGGTCAATCAAGGTCACCTAGACAAGTTAACCAAGTCCACATCGCATCACGGGGTTGGAAAGGTGACTGACATGCAAACCCTTGACTAGGCTTTGGGTCATGGGTCAAAAGACACTAGTATGACACAATTTAGGGTGTTTTACAACCATTCTAGTAGGCAAAGTCTTAAGTTGAAAAAGTATTTGTAATGGCTTAGTTGCTCTTGTCAAAGTTCTCAATTAGGCACTTTTCAAAATATTTTGTCTAAATGCAACTATATGCCATGATGCAACTATTATATACATCCTAATGCAAGTGATTCTACCAACTAATATGACATATAAACTAAATGCAAGTCCTAAGTTCACATTGTTATACCGCATCAATCAAAATAAAGCCACATAGTCATTAACATAAAGAGGAAAAAGGAGATTGGAAAGATCATACCATGCGGTCTTCATGATCCTCATGTCTCGGATGTGGCGTAGTCAACCAATGTGAACAAGGATAGAACAAACACAATATATACAATAATATATACATGACTACACTACAAAGGAAATGAACTTGTTTTTGGGTTTTTCAATTTTCAAATTTTTATGGTTTTTCGAAATTTTTCAATTTTTTTGGATTTTTGAATAAAAGTTAAGTTAGAATTCTCCATCCCCACACTAATATGGGCATTGTCCTCAATGGCCAAAATGATGGGAAATTATGCAAACATGATGCATTATTTCTACACTAAATGCAAGCTACACTAATCTACACTACATGATGCATGGTTTTTGTTTATGACAGAGAGGATAATTTAGATTACCTCCCGTTGTGTATGCATTAACTTCCCCAAACCGATCTAGACATTATTGCTAATGTCTAAGGATGGGTGTAGTTCATGCACACACTATGCAATGCATGAAACTAATTTTGTCATTTTGGATTTTGAAAGGTGGGAACAATAAAATGAGAACACCTCAATGGGGTCGAGGTGTTAGTCCTCTATGGTGCTAGGACTACTCCAACAATGATCAAGATTAATAAATAAAACAAAGATAGAAATAGACAAACCTCAAGAGGGTAGGAGCCTCTAAAGCTTGCTAATCTTCCATCATATCATTATTATCATCACCTTCCTCACTAGAATTGGATTCATCACCACTTTCTTCTTCACTTTCTTGTTCACCTTGCTCGTCATCCTCTTCTCCTTCTTCACTAGCTTCTTCATCAATGTTATCATTAACCTCTTCATTACCGACAACCTCATTGTCACCCGGAACAACCCTAGATGCATTCGGAAAGAGGACTTCCCTATCCGCCCAACTAGGCAAAGGACATGAAGGATCAAGTAGTCCTTGCCTAGCTAAGTGTAGGAGGGGTGGATATTAAGCTAAGTAAGCATTTTTCCGATCCTCGAAGGCTTGCTTGTGCATCTCTTGCATGAGAAGAGTCAAATAATCATTTCTTGCTTCAACACCTTCCGGCTTGAACTCTTGGTACTCGAAAGGGTAGGGTGGTGTGACAATGGAAGAGGAGGGCATTTCAATTTCACCCTTTTGTTGTCGGATAATGTACTCGGCCTCTTTTGATAGGGGAAGTAGATAGTTGGTCCGGTGGACACTCAATCGACAAATCTTTGAAGGCAAAGTGAAAGATCTAGCCTCACTAGTGAGCCATCCATACTTGGTGTCAAGAGGGTTATGGGTATCCCACTTGTACTTGTATATCATAGTATTAATATCAATGAGATGACCACCCTATTTCGCCTCATACTTGTTATCTTTGTTGAAGTTTGGATCAAAGTATTTAGCTAGGATAGTGACTAGGCCTCCATTCACAATAACGGTAGTGCCTTTCTTCCCACAATCAATATTTAACCATCTATCCACCAAAAGCCTTAGAGAGTTGAAAGGCTTGGTGAATTCCCTTCCAATGTTCAAAGCCGACTCAAGAAGAACAAAATCGAGTTTGGTGAAATGGTTGGTGTCTTTTCTTGCAATGATGGTGTTCCCTATGACCTTGTGCCACACTCTAATGCCCGGATGGTGGACTAATAGAGCGCGACTAGCATGAAAGTCCTCAAATTTCCTTCCGGAAATCGCCTCCCAAAGAGGGTCGGGGTCATACTTGCCAACATTCTTAAAATAACTCGGTGAATCACTAAGACCCAAAGCTTTACCCATTTCCTCAAAGGAGATGCGCCTACTAACATTAGCTAGACGGAACTCGATGGTCTCCATGGTCTCAACCTTGTTAACTTTCAAAGAACTCAAAAATTCTAAGGTAAGGGAGGGGTATGTCAATTCTTTTGATTCAAATAACTTCTCCAACCCCATGGCTTTGAAGAAGGCTCTAGTTTGCTCAAGGACACCCAACTTATCTAAGGTATCTTCACAAATAAACTTGATGGATAGAAATGATTTCCTAGCAAACTTGGCAAAAGTGTCCCTATGGGATTTGGAAATGAAAATTACCTCCGGATAGTTCGAAAGTTGAGCAATTTCCGGAGTAGAAGATGTTGTTGCTTCCATGGGAGGTTGTTGTTGTTGCATTTCCAAGTTTGGGCTAGCTACCACCATAGCCAATGCTTTCTTTGCTTGAAGACTCTTTTGTCTTGATGAGAGTGCCTTTGCCTTTGTTGCCTTTGTTGCTCCCTTAGTCCTTGCCATTGATGAATAAACCAAGAAAAGAGTGAAAAATCTTCAATTTCTAGTGCACCCAAATCGATTTAAAGATGAAAGGCTTTGCCTTTATGAATTTAAAAATCGACTCAAAGGTTGAAGATTTTGTGCTTGGTTTTGATTTTTATTGGAAGAGGAGTGATTGATTTGTTGTAAAAAGGATGTTTTGATTTGATTTTGGTGAATGTTGTTGAGGAATCTTGTTTTTGTAATGGAGAGGATGAGGGTTTTGGAGTTATGAGTAGTGTTATGAATGAAGGAATAAAGGAATGAATGTGGGAGGGGGTTTATAAAACCCGAAAAATTCGAAATGCAGGGGCAAGACGGGCGGTTTCTGCTCGGGACGCCCGGATTTGTCCTGTTCTGGGTTGGGAATAACTCGCCTAAAGACGGGCGTCTTTCAGTGAAGACGCTCGGATTTGCAATCACGGGACGGGCGTCTTTCAGTGAAGACGGGCGGATTTCTTTACAGGGATTTTTCTTGTTTTCCTCAGCCAAGAAGACGGGCGTCTTCCTTTCAGGACGGGCGGATTTTTAAAGACGGGCGGATTCGAATACAGGACGCCCGGATTCGCTTACAGTCAAAAATATTTCAAAAGTTCAGTTCAGAGGGACGTGCGTATTCTACCCAATATGCCCAGATTGCCTGAAGACGGGCGGATTCTCCTGAATCCGCTCGGATTCGACCCCTTTGTACCCGGATTCAGTTCCATCCGTGTACACTGCATATCCCTTGTCATTTTTCCATTCTTCTTCATATCTCGTGTTCTTCATTGTGGGGGCACTACTAAGGCATGGATAGCCTAGGCAATTGCCATCCCCACACTAAGCTAAAGTACTACACATTAATTGAAATTATTAGTCCCTCCCTCACTTCTCTCAAACATGATAATTATCTTGATCAAAGTATAAAAATCCAAAAATAACAAAAATGCAATATAAGAATTGAAATGCGAGTTAGGGAGTTAGAAATATTTACAAATGGTGGTTTAGGGAGGACTCCACCAAACTCTCATTCTTGATGAGATGTCAAGGGGGCATGTTCAAGGTGTTGTTGATGTTGCTCAACACCTTGAAAAAGTAATCAAATGCTTGTTCATTGTCATGATAAAGGTCTTCAATAGACCTTGGCCCTTGTTGTCGGTCTTGATCGATGGCATTACCAATGTAGGGATTAAAAATCCCTTCAAATTCGTCGTCCCAAAGACCACATACTTCATTAAGTTGATCATTGAAAATCTCTTGATTTGGTGGATACAACTTTCCCATTTCCTTTTCTTGGCCAACAAGGCCATCTTCTTCATTGCTTGGTTTTGGTGAGCTTTGCAAGCTCTCTTTGTCACAATTCACTTGCTCTTTGAATGGAGCATCTTCAATTTTCTTCTTCCATTGGAGTTCCGACTTCTTCCTTTCATCCTTCCGACTATAATGATCGATCATAAAACACGGTTCATGTAAACGGGGAGCTCTCATAGTCTTGTCAAGATTAAAAGTGATACTCTCATCTCCCACTTCTAGAGTGAGCTCACCATGTTTTACATCAATCACCGCACCCGCGGTGTGTAAGAAGGGTCTTCCTAGAATGATTGGAATGTTGGAATCTTCCTCCATATCAACAATGACAAAGTCCACCGGGATGAAAAACTTCCCAATTCGTACGGGAACATCTTCCCATATCCCTAATGGTGTCTTCGTCGATCTATCGGCCATTTGGAGTGTGATATTGGTGCATTTAAGCTCTCCCATCCCCAACCTTTTACTCACCGAGTACGGCATAACACTCACACTAGCCCCTAGATCACATAAGGCTTTGTTGATCGTGGTGTCGCCAATGGTACACGGTATTGAGAAGCTTCCCGGATCCTTGAGTTTTGGAGGTGAACTCCCTTAAAGTATTGCACTACTCACCTTAGTGAAGGCGATAGTCTCAAGCTTCCGGATCGACTTCTTCTTTGTGAGGATGTCTTTCATGTATTTCGCATAGGCCGGCACGTGATTGATTAATTCCGTGAAAGGAATTGAGACTTCCAAATTCTTCACAATCTCCATAAACTTTCCAAGTTGGTCATCAAATTTGGGCTTGGCTTGACAACTTGGAAAAGGAAGTCTAATCACAATGGGCTCCTTCTCCTTGACCTTGTCTTCATTTTTCTTTGAAATTTCTTCTTTTGATGGTTCCCCATTCTTGGAGTTTTGCACAATTTCTTCCTTATCACTAGCTTCCACAACTTCATCCTCAACTTGCTTCTTCGGTGCTTCATACCTTGTACCACTTCTCAAGTGAATGGCACTAACCGTTTCATGTCTTGGGGGATTACTTTGAGGTGGTAATTGCCCCTTTTGTCTTTGTGAGCTTGAAGATGCTAGTTGAGTCAATTGAGTTTCCAACATTTTGGTGTGAGCTAGAATGTTGTTGATGGTGGTTTCCTTTGCTTGACTATCTTTTTGCATTTGAGTGAAAAATTCTTGTTGATTCTTTTGCATTTGGAGGACCGCTTTTTGAACATCAAAACCTTGGTCATTTTGGTGATTGTATGGATTTTGATTTTGGTAACCTTGGTTTTGATTGTAAAAGGGTCTTTGATTTTGGTTTCTCATGGGAGGTGGGGTGTATGTTGTTTGAGGGTTTTGAACATTTTGGCTTTTGTATGAGAGATTTGGATGGAATTTGGTGTTTTCATTGTAATAGTTGGAATAAGGGGTACCACTCTTGTATGCATGGAAAGCATTCACTTGTTCATTTGTTCCCCTACATTCACTTTGGTCATGTCCCAAAGTTCCACAATTCTCACATATCCCACTTGGGATCGATGAGGATGCCGTCATGGCATTAACATGATGCTTTGGTGATTTTGAGGCTTCTTCAAGTCTAGCCATAGCTTTTTCAAACTTCAAATTGATTGTGTCAATGTGAGCACTAAGTTGAGCACCCAATTGAGTAACGGAGTCCACTTCATGCTTTCCTCCTCTAGTAGCCTTGCGAGGTCTACTATATTGTGAGTTATGGACCGCCATTTCCTCAATCTTGTTCCAAGTTTGATTGTCATCAACTTCGGTGAACATTCCATTTGATCCCATGTTGAGAATGTTCCTTGAATCTTCATATAGACCGTTCCAAAATTGTTGTACCAAGAACCACTCGCTAAGTCCATGGTGAGGACATGAGCGACAAATTCCCTTGAACCGCTCCCAAACTTCATACAAAGATTCTTCATCCCTTTGCTTAAAACCCGTAATTTGAGCTCTTAGCATGTTAGTCTTTTCCGGTGGGTAGAATTTTTTGTAGAAAGCTAGAGCCAATTTCTTCCAAGAATCAATTCCGAGAGTGGCCTTATCAAGGCCCTTCAACCATTGTTTCGCGGTGCCAATTAGAGAAAAAGGAAATAAGACCCATCGAATTTGGTCTTGAGTTACACCGGTTTGAGAAATCGCATCACAATAGTCACAAAAGGTTTCCATATGAGAATGAGGGTCTTCACTAGGCATCCCCCCAAATTAGCTCCTTTCGACTAATTGGATAAAGGCGGATTTGGCAATAAAATTTCCGGTCAAATGTTGTGGTGTGGGAGTACCATTGGGTAGGTTCTCCTCGGTGGGTACGGAATGTGATGAAAACTTAGGCATTGTGGGTTGATTTTGTGTGGTATTTTGTGTTGGGTTCTCCTCACCTTCTCTTGCAAAAGGGTTGATGAACTCAATAGTTGGTTGAATATCTACAACCTCACTAATACCTCACAAATTCCTCCTAGCAAGTCTCCTATTGGTTGTCAAAGTTCTTTCAATTTCACGATCAAAAGGTAACAAATCACCTTGTGACCTTCTAGACATGCAAAATATCAAACAACTCGAAAACAATTAGAACAAACCTTGAGGAGTTTTACTTCCCCAAGACAAAGAAAGTCACAACTAATAACAATATAAGAAAATCTAAATCAAGTTAACACCGTCCCCGGCAACGGCGCCATTTTGATGTGGACAAAAAGTTGGTCGTTACACATCCAATCAAACACAATTTATAAATTCACAAACTCTACAATTAGTAAAGAGGCAAGTAAAGGTCGGATCCCAAGGGACGGGAATTGAGATGAGATTTCTATTGAAACTAGTGGTGTCTTAGGGGTGTTACAATTTGGGTTGATGTAGAAGGTCACTAACTAAATAGCAATGAAAGTAAATAAGCAAGATGAAATGAAAGGGTTGTAAACAATTGATAAAAAGCACTAGGGTGTCATGGGGTCATAGAGGAATCATGGGAATTGATCACACAAACATGTTCTCAAATTATAAGCAAGCAATTATTGTTGTGATGGATTGAGTTGGGTTATATCTTACAATCCTAGGAAAGTTTGGGTCCCGGAGCCGAATCGATTAGATTGTACAACACCTACAAGTCGACTTAATCTTCCCTACTTAACAACATGCATGGTCTAATGAGACTCGAGTTGGTTTATGTCTTACAAGTCTCATTGAAAAGATAGGTGATGGGTAAAAAATGCAAGGATTCATAGGCTCGCATTTCATCAAACATAACATGTGCATGAGTTGAGATCAAAACAAGCAAGCAAATAAACCATGAAAGCATATTAATTTTAAGCATGAATCATTCCCCATGTTGGTTTCCCCTAATTACCCATTAACCCTAGCTAGATCACTACTCACTCATTATCATGTTGATCATGCTAGCAAGGTTGTCAATCATACCAACAAAAAGAAACATGATGAATAAATGAAAGTAATTAACAATAATTAAAAAGGGATTAAGAGAATTATACCTACTAATGATTCCAATAATAAAGCAAAGAATAAAAGAAGTACTTGATGATTGATTGAGAGGTTGTCAATCTCCCAATAATAACCCAAATAATCTTCAATTACCCAAAATAAAGGATGAACAAAAGAGAGATTAAGGAAATAAAACTTGTATTAAAACTTGATTAATTGTTGATTACAAAACTAAAGAGGGATTTGATTGATATTAACTACTCTAATAATTGATAAGAAGAACATGCTCTTCTAATTAGACTAATGGGGTATTTATAGTGGAAATTAGGTGGATGCATTAGGGTTAACTAAGGGCTAAACTAGTAATTACACTTTTTAGATTGAGCAGGGAGACGCCGGTATTTTTCAAAGGAAGGGCTTCTTTCACGGATGCTTGAAGAAACGGATTTGTGCTGGACTAGAATCCGTGCGTCTTAGGCTCGGGACGGGCAGATTCAAGGTCTGGGCACAGGCGTCTTTGGGAGAAGACGGCCGGATTCTGGTGGCTCTTTGCCCGGCGTCTTTGGCGAAGACGCACGGATTGTCTTTGTGGAGGACGGGCGGATTCAGTGGCAATCCGCTCGGATTGTAGCTCAAAGATTGTTTCTTCTTCTTTTCTTCCCTTTTCTTCATAAAATCCTTGGGGATTTCCTCGGGGATGCAAGGATCCTTTCTCGTCATTGCCCAACTACTATAATATGTACAAAGGCCTTCTAATCTTGTCTCTCCTTGATGCTTCGTCATTGAATTCAATCAATTTAGTCTTGTTTTGCCATGAAAATGCAAGATTTGCACTCCTTTCCTACCAAGGGATCAAAATCTCAAAGAATATGCAAAACAAAGAACTAAAGACAATAAATGACCCAAATATGCACTAAAAAGCATGGGAACAAGGCTAATTCGGGGGCTAAATATGCGCTAATTATGGTCACATCAGCGAGAGCTAGTATTAGTGAGACTTAGGGACTAGTAGCATAGGCCGAAATGAGCTACTAGTTAACTTGGGCCGAGAGGACATGTTTTACCCATCCTACACGACTGTATTTCGAACTTACCTAGGATTATGTGCCATCGCAGCTATAGTGAACCGACCATCTTAGCTCCTTTTTATCATTTGCTTACACTTATTTCTATTGTTTGTTTATCTATTTTTGCATTTAGACTTAGATTTACTTCAATCTAAAACCCCCCAGAAATTCCATAGACTGAAATAAAACAACTTAACTCCCTAACTCCCTGCGGATCGACCCTTACTACCGCTTGCTAGTTGTAGTTTGGAAAATTATAAATATTATTTTTGATACTCACATCGACGGTATAAAATTTTGGCGTCGTTGCCGGGGAGGCAGCGTTAGTTTTAGTTGTTTATTTATTTTAGTCTTTTTCTTAGTTTAAGGAACTTTTTGTTCCTTAAACTTTTCTCATCTTCTTGTTGTAGTTTATTCTTATGCGTAGGTCTCAAAAAGGCGAATTATTTCCCCTTGATCTCGAGCTAGAGAGGACCCTGCGAGTTAAGAGAAGGCTATTTCAAGAAGCACAGTCCGAGGAAGAGCCTAGTTCTCGGTCTAGTTTTTACGAGAACGAGTTATTTGAAGAAAATCCACCACTATCTCCACTTTCTTCCACAGATACTGTTACTTCTGCAGATTTTCTAGAGATGGCTGAAGAAGCGAGTATAGCCAGTCACTCCGAGCCAAAAGCTGAGAATCACTATAAGGGATTCGCGTTGCCAGCCGGGACGGATAGAAAATTTGAAGCGAAATCGTCCTACATTAACTTGGTTGAGAGAAACCAATTTGGGGGAGCTGCAAATGAAGATGCAACTAAACATATGGAGATATTCACTGACTACTGTTGTTCCATACCCCCACCAGCAGGTGTGACCCAGGACCAGATAAAAGAGACGATGTTCATATTCTCACTCCGTGATGCTGCTAGGGAGTGGTACCGAGATCTGGATCGAGCTGCTAATGGGATCACTGATTGGAACTCGTTGGCCCAAGCATTTTATAAAAGATATTTCTCTGCATCGAAGACCAATGCGATTAGAGCTTAGATCACGAGTTTTAAGCAAGGACCTAATGAAGATTTTCATGAAGCTTGGGTCCGATTCAAGAAGCTAATTCGCTCTATTCCACACCATGGGTTTGAGAAATGGTTTTTGTGCAACCAGTTCTATAATGGTCTTTATGATGATCAGAGAGTTATCCTAGATGCTGGAGCTAATGGGAGATTTCAAGAAAATATCGGTGAGACAAAGGGGTGGAAAATCATCGATGACCTGGCCACCCATAAAGTTGAGCATGGAAACTCTAGGGGAAGTCAAAGGAAAGCTGCTGAATCTCCTTCCGTAGCTGCATTAGAGGCTCTTACGGAGAGATTTGACAAGTATGAGTTAGGAGGAGCTTCAAAGGGTGGTATTTATCAGGTAAATGCTGTGTCAGACGGTCTCTTTTCATGCAAGAGATGTGGAGGAGAAGGACACGTTGCGGATTTATGTATCAGTCCCAATGAGGTTTGTGCTGTTTTTCAACATTATAGGCAGACCAACACCTACTTTGATCCTTCTAATATGCATCCAAATTTGAGGTGGAGTAGCCAGAATGTCCAAAATCCGACTCCACCTCCGCAGCAGCAGAATTATGTGCCCCCTCATAAGCAAAGCAAAGCAACCATATCGAAACCACCCTATGTACCTCGGCGGCAGCAGCAGTCTCAAAGTTCGAGGCTTCCGAGCTCAAAAACATGTTTGAGCTTGACGGGAATGCTGCAGAAGGAATCTCGAGCTAGAGAGGCTAGTACAAAGATGTTGGAAACTCAGATTGCCCGGTTAGCGGTAAATTTGCTACTAGAGCTCGGGGCATTTACCGTCGCAAATAGGATCGAGAAAGAGACCCTGAATGCAATCACACTAAGGAGCGGGTCTACCCTTGCTGGACCCGTTACTATAGGGGATGAACCCGAGGGAGTTATGGTTGAAAAAGGTGGAAAAGCTGCTGTAAAAGGAAAGAAGAAAAAGAGCGAGAAAAAGACGAACAGCAGCGATAGCGGTCGATCGACCGCCACACCCAGTCGACCGACCACCCCTTATTCCTCAGCGACACTTTCTGATCTTTCTGTTCATTCTGAAAAAAAAGAGATCAGTCGATCGACCGACCCCACTGGTCGATCGACTGATGATGCTGCCGATGTCGAACCGTTTCGTCCACCAATGCCAGATAACTTGAGGGATTTCTTGTTTCGGGGTGCTACGGCTCCGAAATTACTGAGGCAAGATCCAAATGCTGATGGGTCAGTTCTGGTTCCAAAGTATGACCCTACGACGGTTAATGGTTCATTCCTGAGACGGTCTGAAGAAGGTTCGAGCTACAACAAAGACAAAGTAGTGGATTTTCAGCCTAAGTCCACTGATGCCGGTATGAGAGACCTAGAGGAGAGGGCTAAGTTGCTTCTTACAGCCCCTTATCCAGAAAGACTAGTGCCAACCAAAGATAAGGTAACATTCGGTAAATTCAAAGATTTAGTGTGTAGTCTTAATGTGCAAATACCTTTCTTACAGCTAGTTAATCAAGTACCTGCATATATGAAGTTTATGAGACAGTTGCTAGCTAAGAAAAGGTCTTTGAATGCTGTCGAGTCTGTGCATTTAACTGAGGAGTCTAGTTCATACCTAACTCACACTGCTGCTCGTAAACTAGTTGACCCAGGTAGTTTTTCTGTCCCCTGTAATATTGGTACCTTCTCAATTGAGAAGGAATTATGTGATCTAGGAGCTAGCATTAGTGTTATGCCATTGAGTCTAGCTAAGAAGTTGGGTCTGACTAGGTTTGCAGTTACTAATATGACTGTACAGATGGCTGATCGTTCTGCAGTTCAGCCAGTAGGGGTCTTAGAGGATATTCCTGTGCAAATAGGGAAGTTCTTTTTCCCCGTTGACTTCATTGTCCTAGATATACCCGAGGATGCTCACATTCCTATTATTTTGGGTAGACCATTTCTGCACACTGCTGGTGCAGTAATTGATGTGGGGGAAAGAACTTTGACCTTTAAGGTGGGCAAACAGTCCATTGTTTTTGCCCAGTCCCCTAGGAAGAAAGACCCTATGTGGCCAGTTACTTGTAATGTGATTTCTGAAAAGAAATCTTATTTTGTGCTTTCTGATATGCCTACTTTAGTACCTGTGCCTATTCCTGTTGTGACACCTCCGCCCCAGATTGGGAGCAAATTGGAGGACAATTCTTCTGTTTTGGATATTGCAGAAAATGGTTTGGGGAAGGAAGAGTCGTTCATTGCTCCAGCTGTGAAGGAGCCAAACGTTCAAAGAGGCGGTCTAGGATGTCTTAGCTATGGCACAGATGAGGAGCCAGATGAGGAGCCCAAGAAGGCGCCAGTTCGAGTTACAGTTTTAGACTTGGAGTTTGAGACTGATGAGGATGTCCAGGTGTGGGAAGATGCTTCTGATGTTGACCCGTCGGATAATGTGGTGGATTGGAATGTTAAGAGGTTGAGCACCGTGGAGGGTACTTCATATAGCCAGAAGCCATGGTCGGAGATTTTCCGCATTTTTCGCGGATGAAAAATTTTTATTTCATAAGTTTTAGACACTATTATTCCGTTTTAGACTATTTATTGTTTTGGTGTGCGCAAGACTTCGATTTAATTTGGTTTGCTTAGGATTTATTTAGGCTATAGACTTTACATTTGGGTTTAGCGCAATTTTGGGCGGGTTATTATGTGTATTTGCAGGTCCATAGACCATATTAGCTCAATTTATTGAGCTAATTCGAAGAAATCAGAAACTTACAGCAGGTATCTCAGTCGATCGACTGGCTTGTGTGGTCGATCGACTGTGTCGCGACTCCAGGGGTTTCTGTTCCTGTCACCCTGGTCGATCGACCGCCTCCGCTGTTCTACCTGTTCACGACCATTCCCCTGCTGTGTTTGGTCGATTTGCAGAGTTGAGGGAGTCTTTTCTCCACTTTATTCTCCGATTCATTTCTGTTTTCTTCTGTTTTCTTGTTTTGCACATAATTTTGCGTTTCGTAAATTATTTTCTCGGAATTACGCGCGGTACTTTTGTTTCTTTTCAGGTACCTACGGTAGCACTGTTGGCTACTGAAACCTCATAGCTCACGCTAGTTTGGGGAGGTTTCCTGCGGCGTTTAAAGTCTTGTGAGTTTCCGAGTCCTTCTTTTATGTCAATTTTAGTTATAATTCCGCAAATTCCCATTTCCCCTTGTTTATTTTCTCATATGATTTTGCACAATGGGGAAATTGTGTGATTTGGTTTGGGGAAGGGTTTTGCGTTGCATTCATTCTGTTTTGCATTCACGTTTACATTTTTGTCTAGCATTGTTGTTTATTTTCCCCTTATATATACGAAAAAATTTGAAAAAATTGAAAAATTTCAAAAATTTCAAAAAAATTGCACGTTTATTTTAGCATGTAGGTCGAGTCGGAACGGTAGTATTTCAATGATGACATTGCATTTTCAGCTGTTTACGCCTGAGCCGTGCTTAATTAACATGTTATTAGTAGAATCTTATATGCATATCTACGAGTTTTCGTTAACTTATTTGCTGAACCTTAGACTTGACTTAGATTTTTGGCAAACTGCTTATATTCTAAGGTTTAGAGCTTATAACTGGTGACATTCATGACCGGTTTATCTAGGAATGTGAGTAGTACTCCTTATGAGACATGTTATATCATTATGCATAAATGTGAACTTAATCTGCTTAATACCTGTATGCATTCGGTTTGTGGTATGTTGACACATGTGGAAGATCACCCCTTTATTCATATTTCCCATAAGCTTCACACTGCCAGAAATAGCCTTTTTGTCCTATTAACTACATCCTATATTTAGCCTGCCCTTGTCAAGCTGGTAGTTTATGTTCTTGGGATTGTTATTTCATTTTTGGTAGCTAATGCTCATTTTGAGATGATGTTAGGAAGATGAAAAAGGAAAAGAAAAGAAAAAAAAAAGAAAAAAAAAGAAAAAGAACAAAAACAGAACAGTGTTCGACAAAAGAGCAAAATTCAGTCGATCGACTGACCATATTGGTCGATCGACTGAAGCCCGAGAAAATAAAAAAAATCACATGGTTGTTATTATCATTAGATGGTGATTTTATTCCCATGTTTTATTTTTATCAATTGGGGAATTACAGTTATAATTGGAGATTGTGAGATTAGTGCTAATCATTAGCACCGGTTTTATTGTTGAATTTTGAGTTTGAAGTTGGGATGTAATTATAATTTGGTGTTTAGTAAGTTACTAGCTTGGCTTTAACTCCTCTATACCAAATTTATCTTAGCCCCTTCTTACCCATTACCTCACATATCCATATTTACCTCGGCATGTGTCATGGTCATTTGTTTGGTTGGAATGCATATGTACGGTTGTAGAGATTATTTTCATATTAGACTGCAGGCATGTTCTTATAGGTCGTAGTTAGGTGAGAGTCTTTACAAAATTACTTCTTTCTATCTTTTACATATATTCACCTGTGCCTATGTGTGATTTGAGCGACCCGTGAGAGTCCATAATGATAGTCTGTATAGTTGACGGTTCAGCAGTTTTTAACGACTACATAACTCGTTTGCATGATTCATATTGCTAATTGATTGTTGATTTGTAGCATTAAACTGGTTTAGGCTTTATAGTTTGCATTTCGCTCTGAGATTGAACTCGTTCCATTTGGTCCTAGGATCGAGTCTAGTTCTTGCTTGGGGACAAGCAAGGGTTTGGTTTGGGGAAGTTTGATGCGTGTCATTTATATGATGTTTTACACCTTATTTTACACGCATTTCAGAGCTCAAATATGTAGTTTATGCTACTATTTTCCCTATTTCCGTCTACTTTCGTGTTTTTGTGTAATATTGCAGAAATGTTAAGAATCCAGCAGAAATCGAGCCGAATCCGTCCCTAAGTACTTAGCACTGCATTTGACATGGAGTAGTGACTCGAGAGATGAACTTGGTGCGCATTTCAAGGCCTGAAAGATATATTTGCGGGAGTTTGAGAAGCGGATTACCAGCTACATTGGTCTATAGACTGACCTACGTGGTCTATAGACTGTCAGAATGCTGAACAGAAGTCTGCAGGAAAGAGGAGCAGTCGATCGACTGGTCCCAGTGGTCGATCGACCACCCCACGATCTGACGTGCAAGTTAAAATTAGAATTCCGAAGCCCATTGTAATTAGGTTTTAGGAATAAGTTACGTAAGACTGTCTATATAACGTAACCTGAGGTTTCAGAAAAGGGGATAGAATTAATTAGGGTTCAATACACAGAAGTTGAACTCGGGGATTATTTCATTAGTTTAGATTAGTTCTCAGCAATAAAGTTTACTTTTCGCATTGGGTTTTTGCCTTTTCTCTTCAATTCTTCTTTACGGTATTCCTCTTTTTATTTGTTCAATTTCGTTGCTTTAATTCTTCCGTAGTTTAGAATTGCTAGTTTAGATTTCCCAAAGCCGAATTCTCATTTCATGTTAGTTATTTATTTAGTTAATTCAATTATGAATTCAATTGCTTTATTTGTTAATCTTACTGTTGTTGTTATCATTCACATGAGTAGCTAAGTACCTTTGCTAAGATGTAGGGGAGCTATAGCGTAGATGGCGTAGAATAGGTGACCCCGAATTAGGGCATGGTCGATCGTCTGGCTTAACTAGTCGATCGACTATGCCGTGTGGTCGGTCGACTGAAGTAGTTGGTCGATCGACCAGACCCGTGTTTGATTAGCATCGTTTGATTCGTTAAGTGCAATATTTAACAATGAGACCGAGAGGAGACTTGTTAGATGCTTAGTTTTGACCAACCCGTAGATCGAAAGATAGGGGAGGGCATTAATTAATGAATTAAGACGACTAAATTGCTAAGATCGAAAGATAAGTAATTTAGGCTTTAGGAATCACTTTTCAGGGCGAGAACTAGTATTAGTGAGACTTAGGGACTAGTAGCATAGGCCGAAAGGAGCTACTAGTTAACTTGGGCCGAGAGGACATGTTTTACCCATCCTACACGACTGTATTTCGGACTTACCTAGGATTATGTGCCATCGCAGCTATAGTGAACCGACCGTCTTAGCTCCTTTTTATCATTTGCTTACACTTATTTCTATTGTTTGCTTATCTATTTTTGCATTTAGACTTAGATTTACTTTAATCTAAAACCCCCCAGAAATTCCATAGACTGAAATAAAACAACTTAACTCCCTACCTCCCTGCGGATCGACCCTTACTACCGCTTGCTAGTTGTAGTTTGGAAAATTATAAATATTATTTTTCATACTCACATCGATGGTATCACAACTCATGGAGGCAGCCAACCAATTCAACATCAGCCACAGATTAAAGGGGACAACAATGCTTTCAATAGACTATTTAAGACTAACAAGGGTATGAGACAGTTAGGCTTTGATGGGAGTACAAGTAGGCAGTGACTGTAATTTCTGATCTTAGTATCTTGTGTAATGTATGGACCTTTAATTTAGTATCATGTCTGATGTATGGAGCTTTAATGAATGATGGATTACATCCATTTTGGGATTATTATGAATGATGCAACTTTGAAAGCTTAATCATAGAAAAACATTGCTTGCCATTGCTTTAACAATATTTGAGTACAACACATAGGAAATGGCAGAATATGCCTACATTTGAAAATGGCAAATATGCCTACACTTGAGAATGGCAGAATATGCCAGCACTGGGAAATGGCAGATTATGCCTATACTTGAAAATGACATAATTTGCACTAACAACATACTACTGATAAACTAGAAATCATTGACTTACACTAGGAACATACTAGTACTAAATTTAATCAACAACAACACAACAATGGCTAAAGAAAGAACATAAATTGCCTTTGCCTTGATGTCGTGGCCCCTTGCTTCATAAACTGGGAAAACCATCTCTCTTTCAAGATCCATGATTTTCGTCTTAAGTAAAGCATTCTCAGCCTTGAGTTTCTCATTGTTCTCCATCAAATGAGAATTTTTAGACTTCAACAAATTTTTCTCACTAATCAAAATCCGCTTGTCCAACATAACTTCGTTAATAATATTTCTTTGCCACTCACTTTGATCACCATCTAACTATCTCCAAAAATCACAATGGCGAAATTTGCAAGTCATGAAACGTCTTTCTGGGTTGTCCCTAGTCCATGACTTGGTAATAGCAGGTGGAACACGGTAATGGCACTTGTAATTAGGTCGCCTATTATCACCTTCCATCCTGTTTTTGCAAGAAATAACAATGCTAAAATCGAATTAATAGAACATCATTAAATAGGTAAGCATAATAAATGTCAATGAAACCAGATTTAGCAAGAAATAAAAAGGGAGATGAGAATTGAAGGGGTTAATATGCCATTTTTAGATTGATTATATGAAATGGGTAAGTGTAGTACAGGATAAAAAGAATTGAAGATAACAAAAATTGATAAGATAAAGGGAGATCAATACCTTAACCAGAAAAAATTAGCAGTGGGAAGGGAAGATAGAAGAAGGGGACAAGAGGAGAGGGATTATACGTCTTAGGGATTTAGGAACAATGGAGGATTAGAATAGGATAGAAGGAGGTTTTAATTAACAGAGGAGGGGTAGTTTGAGGATAAAAAACACGACTTTGGGAGGGAAATTTGAATTTCTCGTCTTTAATGAGGTTTTCCGGCAAAATGGTAGTGTTTTTAGATTGGAGTTGATTTCGTGGTATTGATTATGAAACTTTTTTTTATGTTGGTTATGATTGTGAAAAAGTGGACTTATGTTGGTAGTAATTATCAATTTACCCTTTTTAGTTTATTACACTGCTAAAAATTGTGCACTTTGTTATTATGAATCGTTCCCGAGCAAAAGGTTCATAATAGTTACATTAACTTCCTACTTATATCGTGTGGACATGGGCCACGGGGGCGCTTGGGAAACAAGCGTTTACATTTGTGGAGTCGCCACCAATTTTGATGGGAAATTGGAACCGTTCGAATACTTCGTGCCATGTCAAGACACAAAGTAATGACATGAAAACTAAGAACTCGTTACCCTTAGCATTCTATGTCTAGAATAACTCTCGTGGATGCTAATGAACAAAGATGTTCACAGAGATCTGGAGTAAGGGGTGAGGGTACGTATTAGGAAGCTCTTTTGATCGAACACCTAATCTCGCCCGCCTCGATAGCGGCCTCTACTAATGATTAGGGAAAATTGTCCATACTTGATATATTGTCGATTATATGCATGCAATGCAACATCCAAGTTTTGATCCTAGCATGTGAAGATTAGACTAAGTCGGTGAACAATTAATTAGCAAACAATTTAGTCAAAGTTGGGATTTAGATTCAATTACATGTGAAGGCATACAAATGATACAAAATACAACGATAAATACAATAAAGGAAAATTACAATAATAAAAGATTACAATAATTACAATGGGTTTAGCGATTTATGTCGAAAATACCTTTAAAACGGATAATTTGGGAAAAAGAAAGAATAAAGGAATTAACGAACAAAACAGAAATTAGGGTGATAATACGGTTAATAGTTAATTATACGTAAGCTAATTAAACTAGGTCAAGGCAGAACGGAAGTTCAGAGGCAGAAATCAACCTGGAACAGGCGCAGCAGGACTGCGTCCTTTGGAAGAGGCGCAGCAGACGCTGTGTCTGTTCCAAGGGTGAGTTCTGGCTGTGAAGCCGGGACTGCAAATCGTTAATATTAATTGATGAATTTAAGGATTGATTACGACATTTCACTCGGATGAAAGTGATTTAATTGATTAATTGCATATGAATGAGTCATAAAAACAATAAAACATGGATAAGACGGAATTAAGATGAATTATTTACATGAATGAAAGATTGATTAGTGACATAGGTGAACTAAATAGGTTAGACACAACGAATTAATGAAGAATTAATGACGAATATGACAATAGACAGATGGAAATATATCAAAGATCGAATTCCAGAAACTCAATATGAACGAATCGAATTTCTACAACCCGGATTTATTTTAATGACGAAAACCCGCAAATATGAGATTACTTGGGATTTAAGTCGGATTTTAATGACGAATTATATACGTTAATGAATGATAAATAATATACATGTGAGATGATTATGCTATTGTACCAAAGAATTAAAGAAAACAAACGAAAACGAATAAAGAAGACGAATTACAGAGGACGAAGGAAGAAGAAAGGAAGCAGGAACTGCGGCAGCCTCACGAAGAGGCGCAGCAGGTATTGCGCTCCTTCGAAGAGGCGCAGCAGTTGCTGCGTCCTTTCTCGACGGTTATCTTCTGGTAATCCGTAAAAAGGGTTTAAAACAAGGTTTTAGAAATCGGTTTTAATAGGTATTTTCGACATAAACCTTACATTAGTGATACAAAAAGTAAATAACAATAAATAAAGAAGGATTTACACCCTCAGACTTACATGTTTGACGAAACGAGATGAACTAAGTTAACGATTAGTGATGCTCGACTCGAATGTAATGAAAGTGCCCTCGTAAGAGGAAAACGATTAAGATTAATTAAGTTGATTAATTGTGGAGTTGGTCAAATTGGTCGGTCATGCAAACGAGGCTGGTACTCAGAAGGATCCGAGCTTACATGGTCGAATGTTCAAGCACGTAGACGCCAAAAAGTAAGAACGTGGTCTAGAATGCAAAGGGAGAAGAGAAGGGCGGACACTCGCGTGAGAAATATGAGGAGCGAAGGCTCCTATCACGTGAAGGAATAGGGTTTTCGGAGAGACTTTGGAAGTGAATCTCGAAAAGATATGAAAAAGATACAAAACATACGCAGAAAGGGGCATGGGAAGAGGCGCAGCAGTCACTGCGTCTCTTGGAAGAGGCGCAGCACCTGCTGCGTCTGTTCCCAGGTTGTTTCCTCCTGCGGAAGAAAGATTTTCGTGTTTAAGTTATGGAATGACGGGATAATTTGGTTTTCCATAATATTTTGTATGAATATTACAGGAAATTGTTTACCAAAGATTAAAAGATTGTGAAATATTTATAAAACATGGAATAGAAATATCCGGAACATTCCAGAACATTCTGACTCGGGATTTAACGGTTATCAGAAAATGAAGATGGTTTTAGGCCCGGACTCCAAATGTACTCTAATTACTACCAAAACGGCCGTATCGGCGCGTAGATGATAACTAAGACGTAGACATCAGTGTTTGAGCAATCACTTGACGATAAACTTACGAACTGTCACAAATCGTTCCGCGTACCAAACATGCGGCCCAATCATCACCGGGTGGTTTGCGGGAGGTGCAGAAATGAGGTATCTACAGAGCCCCCACTTTGACTAAGGCTTGGACAAGGCGAAAGTCAAAGTATAGCCATCAGGTCAATCGAAGATTACAACCTGACGACTATGGCGACGCGAGGTGGCTCAAGGGGTCTGAACCAAGGACCTGTCGTCGGGAACATTTTAGAGTCTGTCGACTATCGGGGAGGGTCGTTTAAAGTCCATTAGACTACGTAAGGAAGCTCGCCAGCCATAAGAAGAGACCATACCTGAGACTTCTTCCTTGAGATGCTTCCGGGGGTGCATAGGAGCTAAAGGGTAAGCGTAGGAGCTAAGGGTAAGACCTAAAAGATAAGTAAGGATTGGCGCTAGGGTGTGGGGCCCTAGAGACAAGCATCAACGGGAAGAAGGCCCGAATATAAGTTCAAACTAAGGGGTAACTAAGGCTCGAGTGTAGGAACTCTACTGGTTTGGGAACTTCGGGAGAACGACACCTTTATCGCACTCCGCGGGGAAACAAGAAATGTTGCGAGTAGCAGGACACAGGCGGGAACTGCTGGGAGAAATCTGCTTGGGTCGTCTTCAAACAAACTTCGGAGGGACATGAGAAGGACGATTATATGTCGTGAACTCTCGTGTGGGGAACCTTATCAGGAATGTATCTCCATGTCTCGAGAGGGATTGTCGATCCGCTTACTCTCGCTGGGGGAATATAATGAAGGCGTGTCAAAACACCTGTGAAGGAATACCTGCTCGTTGTGACAAGCAAGGTCTTGGAAGCGATAAATAACGTATAACAGTCTGCAGTTGGCTTAGAAATGCGGGTCTGAACGAAGAATGATCGTCAAACGGACCAAAAAGATAAAATGGCATCGAGGAAGAGGCGCACCAAAGATGGGCCCACAAATAACGAACTCATAACGAATTTTTGAAAACTCGTATGAGGGGAACCTCAGGAAGAGGCGCAGCAAGAGTTGCGTCTCTTGGAAGAGGCGCAGCGCCTGCTGCGTCTATTTCTGGAGGTGTCTTTTCTGCGTAAAAACGCGATAAAGAGAGGGACTCATTTCATTTGTTCGAAATATAAATCAACAATTTCTCTCTCAAATCTTAACCATTTCCGCCAAAATTTGATCCAAAATCTTGCATTCATCATGACTAATCGAGGTATGTATATCATTCTTGCATTAATCTTCAATAATGGATGAATTTGATCGACAAAATTTAGGGTTTTCAACCCTAAAATGTCGAAAATTTGGGGCTTTTCCCAAATGATCTTGCCTTGCAAAATTGATCTTGTAAATGGCTAATTGGTAGTATAAGGATCATAACCATGTATTTGTTTCGAATTTTCGTTGAATTTTGAGCATTTGAGCGAAATTGAGACGGTTTCACAGCTAAACCGTAAATTGCTTCGAAAATGGCCTTAGGATTGCCCATTTGCGATGAAACTTGATACTTGGGATCCTTGGATGATGGGTAAACTTCCTACCATCTCGGAATTTTGGTTTGTGATGGCTTTTTCAGGACACTTTTCTAGAGCATAATCGTCGTTATAACGAAATGCTGCCAAAATTTCGACTCGAACCCATGACTAGGCTTCAACTTAGGCTTGACTTGACCCTAACTGCCACATGAGTGATCGGGTTTGTGAGAATATAGCCAAATATGGCGAGAAAAGAGCGATTTTAGGGCTTCCGAAGGCTCGAAAATCCCCTAATCAAGGCTTGTCGTCACGTGACGCGGCCTAAAATTACTTTAACGTTGCAGGTGACGAGGCTTCTACTTCTGGGAGAGCTCCCATGGAGATAGACACTGCTGTTGATCCTTCTCGTGTTATCGAGGAGGCTTTGGAGGAGGCTTTCACCGCCACGGTGATGGCTGCTGGGGACGAGGTCCACGAGGAGGAGGCTTTGAGGAGTAGGAGGCCCCGAGGCGGGCCAACGTTGGGCGAGGCGGTCGTCAGCTGAGGGGAGCACCCGCGTGGGCTGAGACCTGGGACAGCAGGCACTTGCTTTGGGCTGCGGAGGGTCACCTGTCCTACAGGACGGTGAAGAGCTTGGTAATCTTGAATTCATTACTCATCACTCATCTTCTTTCATTTCACTTGCTCATATCTTTTCCAATTTTCATTCAAAACTAAAGATAGCTTTTGTTTCAAATCACAATAGGAGGCCGGGAATATCAGGTCGTTCTCGGGTTACACGACGGCGATGGAGTGCTACGAGAGGCTGTCGGCGGAGGAGCGCACCATGATCGAGCGTGGAGCGTTTGGCGCCTAGGTGCAGGCTTGGAGGGAGATCGCGAAGAGGAAGCTGCGGGCTAACCTTAGCCTGATCCGCGCTTTCTTGGACCAATTCTGGGACACGACTTCCACTTTTCACATGCCTTTTGGTGAGGTGGGAGTCACGTTGGAGGACTACGGCATGATTTCTGGTCTGCCGTGTGGGACTGAGGCTGTGGAGTGGCCGGATACTGCCATGAGGGTGGACTCGACCGAGGCTAGGAGGTTGATCGGTGGAACTTATCGCCGAAGGTCATTCATGATGCCTGGTTTGGTGCCCAGATCCTATGTCCGAGACTACTTTGCGGGGAAGACCCCGGCGCTGGTGGTGATTGACGGAGAGAGACGGCTCCTCCTCCCCTGTACTGGTGAGCAGAGGGCCCGTTTGTGGCTTTGGTGGTTTCTGTCTTCGATCTACCTCGGAGACAAGGGAGAGAGAGGTCGACGAAGCTTCTTCCCTTCCTTTTTCGACCCGAGCTCCCTAGGACGTTGGGGACCGGGTCATCGCTGGTTTTGCGGTCCTCATCCGCTTCATGAGGGCCATGGTTCGTCCGGAGTTGATGGAGAAGGGGACTTCTCCTGGCGATGTCGGCCCTGGACTGCTGCTGGAGGTATGAACCTTCATTTAGACTAAAATCAATTCTTTTCCTTGTCAAATTACGAAAGATCGTTATTGACCATCTTGCTTTTACAGGCGTGGGTGTACTCCTACTTTCCGAGCCTCTCGCCCAAGAGGACAGAGCCGCTGGAGAAGGCCTATCCCGTCGTGAGGGATTGGGTGATGTGTCGGACGAGGAGCAAGCGTTCCTCTCACGAGGTCTACCGGCGGGACGTGAACGCTCTTCAGCTAGACAGCGTGAGCATCTCACTTATATTCATTTTGCTTCTTCATTACTTTTAACCGATCATAAGAATGATTCCGTGTTTGTCTTGTCCCAGTGGGTGCCCAGGCCTTGGACGGAGTACGCTGGAGCGCCTCCTTTCGTGGCTGAGGTCCTTCGACCTAGGAGCTCGAGCCGGCTGCTGTTGAGGACGTCGGGGGCTGTTTTCTCGGGTTTTGTTAATAATGCGATTAGAGTATATAATACTTCCGTCATTGTTCTTAAATCACTTTTCAAAACCTAATCACTGTGAGAAGAGAAAGCAAACTACGTCATTAGCTTTAATCGCATTGTTGGCAAATCCCGGAGCATGGAAGGTCGGATTTCACTTTCCTTTATACCGTTGTGATCCTTGCGTCGAGGGTAAGACCTATATACCATTTTTATGATGTTTCTTTAAAGTTGGTTAAACCCTAGTTTGGGGATTTGGGGGTTTTGTTGTTTGTATGATTGGTAGTGATTATGTGTTTGTATATTAGGAGGAGGATTCGTAGAGGAAGCTTTTTGATAACAGTTGTGAGATCGTCTGATTGTTGTGCTTTCCAAGTAGGGTTTCCCTACTCAGTATTACTTACATAATGTGTGGTGATTGTGCTGTAGTTAGTGTTGTTGATTGATTCAGACGGTTGTGATATTGTATTGTGATTGTGATTGTTTGTCTCTGGTTCTCGAGATGCGTTCTCGGCTGAGTGGAGTCACTTGCGGGAGTGGCATCACGCCCTAGTTTCGCCCTTCGTGGAACCCGCCACGGAAGGGGATGTGCACATTAATGGGACAGGGTTATCGCTCGGTATGATGAGCGGGGATTTGGTGGGTACGGCTGCGGTCCCCCATGGCGGGGTGGTCAGTGGACGGATCGGTGACGGAGATGGAGTGGAGTGGATGATTGTGTATGATTGTTTGAGAAATTTGTATTGGTCTTTGTATTGTTGGTTATATAAATTATGTAAATAATCGACCCCGTTTATTGTTTTAAAACTGCGGTGATCCATTCGGGAATGGTGAGCGAGATATTGAGCGGTATGAGTTGAAATCTTGGGATAGCTGGGATGTGCCACGGTCTTGATGATAGAAGTCTTCCGCTGTAGCTTAGTAGTTTTCATAAACATTTCGATTAAATCAAGAGACGATCGGTTTGAGAACATGTATTCGTACTTTTGGTTTTGGTTTTGAGATTGTAACCGTTCACTAAAGTATTTCTATTTAAACGTTGTTTCATTATTGTTTATTTGATTATCATTGCCTCGGGTAACCGAGATGGTAACATCCTTATACCTGGGTGGTCCTGGTAAGGCACTTAGAGTATGGGGGTGTTACACTGAGAGCCGAAGGGAGTAGGCCATTAAAAGGGCTCAAAGAAATGTATGGTTCTTGAACTCTTCTGTTAGTGCCTTATGGGTGTCGGACTCCTACCTGCGATGGAGGAAAGCCACTACTCCGGAGGAGCGCGAGAGATTGAGGAAGCGCGAGCCTGTTGACTACAAGGTGCGCGAGGTGGAAAAGGAGAAGGAGAAGCATCTGACTGAGGGAGAGGAGGAAGCTGAGTTTCGAGTTGTTCATCCTTCGAAGAAACCGAAGACCTCTCCTGTCGTGGACAAATTGATTGACAAGAATGGGAAGGCTAGGCCTCGAGAAAGACCGTTGGTGATTAGGTCTGAAGTGGCGCAAGAGCGTCCGGCTCGAGGTCGTGACAAGAAGTATGACAAAAATGACAAGGGCAAAGGGAAAATGGAGGAATAGCCCAAGCCTTTATTATTATTTATTATTATTATTATTATTGTAATAAGAAGGTGAGTTTTTTAGAATCCTAGCCTATTTTTATTTTTACTTGGCATTATTATTATGTAACGTATTATTATTAGAAAATGAATGAAATAAAAAAGGTTAATTGGTTATGAAACTGTTGTGATTTTCTATTTATTATTCTTGTCGAATTCAAAATGCAATGCAAATGTCCTTCTATTTACATTTTGAAAATAATGGGTTGTATCCCGTGAAGGATTGCCTACGTATTCATTAAGAAAATTTAATCAAACCCTTGCGCGTAGTTCGAGTAAATGTAAAAGAATAATTGTTCTAAGCAAGAGCTCGTAATGAACTTAGAAAATAAGCATGAGCTTTTTACTTACTCTGAAGGTGTAGTTTAGTTTATTCGATGATATGAGGATGACAAATTTGTCAAAATGCAAGAGCAGAGTGACATTAGCCTATTTCAGCTTGGCCAGGGGCCGTTTATTTAGTGCCACAAGAGCGACACGTGAGGTTACGCGAGGCGCGTTTTTGTTCCTATTCTAGGCATAATACCGCTTTAGTTGGTCAAGGTTTGTCGGGTTGGAAAATTCGTTCCCATCTAGGTCTGTAATCCTAACCGCACCCCCTGGAAGTATGGACGTGACTAGAAATGGCCCGGCCCAATTAGGTTTGAATTTTCCCCGTGGATCGACAGGTAAAAGAGCTCTAACCGATTTGAGTACTAAGTCTCCTTCCTTGATGTTTCTTGGCTTAACCCTTTTGTTGAAAGCTCGTTTGATACGTGCTTGATATGTTTGGACGTTGTGCAAGGCGCGTAGCCTACGTTCATCTAGGAGGATGAGTTCTTCATATCTATCCCTTTTTCCAATCGGCTTCCGGGATTTGACTTTCGAGTAAGATACACAATGATGGTATTTCTAACTCGACTGGTTGTACAGCTTCCATGCCGTAGGTCAAATAGAAAGGGGTGGCCCCAGTGGGCGTCCTAGCAGATGTGCGATATCCCCACAAAGCAAAGGGTATCTTGCTTGGCCAATCTCGATAGTTGTCAATCATTTTCTTAAGAATTGTGACAACGTTCTTGCTTGCTGCCTCTACCGCGCCATTAGTCTGTGGTCTATATGGCGAAGAGTGGTGATGCCTAATTTTGTACTTGGCTAGCAATTGCTCAGTCTCAGCTTGGAAATGTGATCCATTATCGCTAATTATCTCATGTGGGCAACCGTATCGACAGATGATGTTGTTTTGTATGAACTTTGCCACGTTTTTAGCCGTGAGACTAGTGTAGGAAGCCGCTTCTACCCATTTGGTGAAATAGTCGATTGCCACTAGGGTGAAACAGTGACCTCCTGTTCCGGCTGGGGTTATCTTCCCCGATTATATCAATTCCCCAGGCAGAAAATGGCCAAGGAGATGTCATTGCATAGAGCAATGAAGGAGGGACGTGTTGTACATTCCCGAAGATTTGGCAGTTGTGGCAATGTCTTACATATTTGATGCAATCGGATTCCATTGTGGTCCAATAATACCCCAAACGTGTGATCTTCTTAGCCATCATGGGCCCACTCATGTGAGGACCACATTCTCCATCATGGACTTCTTCCATCACTTTCCGTGCCTGTGAATGATCAAGGCAACGTAGGATTACACCAAGAGGTGTTCTTTTGTATAACTCTCCTTGCATGAGAACGTATTGGGAAGCTAGTAGGCGTATAGCACGTTGTCCCCTTTTGTCCATATCTGGTGGATAGGTACCGTTGAGCTTGAAATTTAGGATTGCTTGGAACCAGGGTTCCTGTGTGATTTCCTCTTCATCGGTGATTTGGTGAACATAGGCTGGCTCTGACCGTCGTTCGATGCATAAAGGCATTTCCACCATGTCATCTGGCATATTAATCAAAGATGCGAGTTTTGCAAGAGCATCTGCAAATTGATTTTCTTCCCGATGTAGGTGTAGATAGGTCACGTGATCAAAGAATTGGGCCACTTGGTCTATTCTGGCTTGATAGGGTGCTAGGCTTTCGCTTCGGATTTTCCAAGATCCCGTAACTTGATTGATGATCAGGGATGAATCCCCATGTACTCGGAGGTTTTTAATGCCTAAGCTCATTGCCGCTTGTAGTCCAATGAGACAAACTTCGTATTCTTCAGCATTGTTTGTCACCTCGAAGTCGAGTTTGACAGAGATTGGTGTATGCTCACCTTCAGGAGAAATGAGCAACACTCCTATTCCAAATCCTCTTAAATTTGATGCTTCATCAAAATAAAGGTCCCAGGAGTCTACATCGGTTTGGAGTATATCCTCGTCTGGAAATGACCAAGTATCTATTGTTTGTGCATCATTGATGGGATTTTCTGCGAAGAATTCGGCAACGGAGCGCCCTTTTATAACTTTCAGAGGCACGTATTTGAGGTCGAACTCTAAGAGCATCAAAGTCCATCTTGCTAGGCGTCCGTTGAGGACGGGTTTTTCGAAGAGGTATTTGACTGGATCCATTTTGGAGTATATTTTAACGGAGTAGCTAAGCATGTAATGGCGTAGCTTCTTCGTTGCCCATACAAGAGTGAGGCATGTCTTTTCGAGCTGTGAGTATTTGCACTCGTACTCCAAGAACTTCTTACTAAGGTAGTAGATAGCCCTTTCTTCCTTTCCTACGGTTTGAGCTAGCATGGCACCCATGGCTGTTTCGGTTACTGTGAGATATAAACCAAGAGGTTGATCTCGTTGAGGTGGCATGAGCACTGGTGGTTTAGCTAATATCTCCTTGATTCGGTCAAATGCCTTCTGACAGTCATCATCCCACATGGTGTGATCCGTTTTCTTGAGCTTCTTGAAGATAGGTTCACAAATCATGGTGAGTTTCGATATGAATCGACTTATATATTGCACTTTTCCCAGGAATCCTCTGACTTCTTTTTCTGTTTGAAGTTGTGGCATTTCGATCAGAGCCTTGATTTTGGAAGGGTCTATTTCTATACCTCGTTGGCTAACGACGTATCACAGGAGTTTTCCAGATGTTACTCCGA
The DNA here is from genome assembly GCF_048544455.1 of Silene latifolia. Lineage (NCBI taxonomy): Eukaryota > Viridiplantae > Streptophyta > Magnoliopsida > Caryophyllales > Caryophyllaceae > Silene > Silene latifolia. The sequence goes on along the minus strand of NC_133535.1, from coordinate 92,311,667 downwards.
ATGCGCACTTCTGAGGATTGAGCCTCATGTTGTACTTTCGTAGCCTTGAGAAGAATTAGCGAAGGTTCGCAATATGCCCCTCTCTATCCTTGGACTTGACAATCATGTCGTCTACGTATACCTCAACTTCTTTGTGCATCATGTCGTGTAAGAGTGTAGTTGCGGTGCGTTGATATGTAGCTCCGGCGTTGATTAACCCAAACGGCATAACCGTATACCAATAGGTTCCCCATTGAGTGACAAAGGCGGTCTTATGCATGTCTTCTATGGCCATCTTGATTTGGTTATAACCCGCATACCCATCCATGAAGGATAGTAACGCGTGGTCTGCGGTATTGTTCACCAATATGTCGATATGTGGTAAAGGGAAGTCATCTTTAGGACTTGCTTTGTTTAAGTCCCTAAAATCAACACAAACACGGATTCTCCCATCCTTTTGGGGTACAGGTACTATGTTGGCTACCCAGTCAGAATACTCAGAAACTTTGATGAACCCGGCTTTGAATTGCTTATCGACTTCTTCCTTAATCTTGAGAGCCCATTCTGTTCTCATTCGACGAAGCTTCTGTTTCACAGGCTTGAAACTTGGCTTAATTGGGATTCTATGTTCGGCGATATCCCTGTCGATCCCTGGCATGTCTTTGTAGGACCAAGCGAAGACGTCTTTGAACTCGTGTAGGAGGTTTATGAAATCGGCCCTTTCGGTAGAGCTCAAGGTAGTCCCTATCCTAAGTTCTTGGGGTAATAATTCGGTTCCTACATTGATGGGTTCGGTGTTCTCTATTACTGGTCCCCCTTCCCCTTCCTGTAGTATTTCTTTGGCTACGTAGGGAGGTATCTCAATTGAGTCTGGGTCTGGGTCATCCTCAGGATCATCGTAAACAGAATTGCACTCAAGATAACACAAAGAGTAAGCGAGTAACCCGATTTATTCATATTAAAGTTTGAGAAAAGTTGAAACAAAGAAGCCATCTGATCTGTGGTCAGTGGCGGTAAAGGGACAGTTGTTGGGACATTTCCCGAACTACTGTTACTAGTTGAGGCTAAGCTAGGAGAAACAAAGGGAATGGGGATGACGCCAGGAGGAGACTCCTTAGCGACTTCTCTAGACTCCGACTCTGACTCCGACTCTGACTCTGACTCGAATTCATCATCTTCTGGTTCTCCTTTGAACATCTCTCCTTCTCCAGTGGTATGCTTGAAGAGTCTTCCTTGATTGTTGGTCCACTTGATTGACTTTCTCCATCCTTTCTGCTGATTCGCGTTTGTTTCTGTGATTAACGCGGTAGGGTTGAAGTGGTCGTCTTGAAGTATCATGGTAATGATCTCATCCTGCGCGGCTCTAACAAATCGATCTTCTCCAAACAATAGACTAACAGCTTGTTCGTCTAAGCAAGGTGCTTGACGAGCTTTGACGGTAGGAACCGTTTCTGGAGGAATGAAGTAGCAATCATGAAAGATCTTGATTCCGGCTAGCTTCCTTTCGAGGTAATGCCAAGGTTCGGGAAACCCGTGGAAGAGTTCTTGGCTTCCTTCCCTAACGAAGTATCCATTTAGGGTAGGGAGATAGGGTCGTATTTGGACTCCTACGTACTTACGGTTTTGAACTTGAGCAAGCATCTCGAGAACTTCCTCTTTAGTGGGTTTGTACCCTAGTCCAAGTGGTATCCTTTTTGAGTTGCCTTCCTTGTAGGGTGCGAAGGTGTTTCTTCAGATAGGGTTCAAAGGCATTCCAGGGAAGTATCCCTGGGATTTGAGTATGTGGTTGACCACCAAGTTGGAGTAGGGATCGTAGTATAAGGGTGCCAATTCACTTTCTATGACACATATGCTTTGGAAGCCCCCAAGTTCATATACTGGATCCGCAAGGACTTGATTGTTTGACTTCTTTTCGATTATTACCTTGATGGGTGACGAAGTGATCGTCACCACTTTGCCATTTAGTGGGATCTTGATCTTTTGATGAAGGGTGGATGTTACCGCTTTGGAAGCGTGAATCCAAGGTCTTCCTAGAAGTATGTTGAAGGAAGCTTCAGTGTCCACTATTTGGAAGCTAACCTTTCGCTCAATTGGCCCTGTGGCTATGGTTAGGTTAACGAGTCCTACTACCTTTCGTCGTGTACCATCATATGCGCGAACACCTTGATTGGTAGGGGTCCAATCCGACTCTTTCATGCCTAATTTGTATGCCGTTTTGAGGGGTATGACATTGACTGCGGAGCCATCATCAACCAAGGTCATTGGCACATTCTTCTTTAAGCAAATGATGGTGATGTAGAGAGCCAAGTTATGACTGGCGCCAAAGGGTGGCAAATCTTCGTCTGAGAAAGTAATAGGATTACTTAGCTTCGGTGATTCTTGGAAGACCAAGTTGACTACATCTTCGGGTGTAGAGTCATGTGCTACATTTAGTTTGGCCAAAGCTTGCAGTAAAGCTTGGCGATGTGGGAATGAGCTTGCTACTAATTGCCAGACTGAAAGATCAGCCTTTGTCTTCTGTAATTGCTTGAGCAAATGACCGGTGGAGTCATCTTCATTATCATTTGGTGTGACAACGTTGGTTGGACCGTTTTGATTAGTGCTTTGATATGGACGCCCCGAACGAGTTAGGTGGTCCACATCTTGGTCTTCACCATTTTGGACTATTTCCTTGACTAGGGAGTGTTCAATGAGATACTCGTCTTCATCGCCATCGGCCCATACTCCATTGATTGTAGCTAGTTCCCTCATTCTCATGATTTCGTCTTCTAATTGTGTGATTTGGTCGACTAGTTTATCGACCACGGCGACTATGTCTTGCATAGTAGCATTTTGAGAGAAAGATAGTGGCGCATGTTCTTTAGGTGTCGCATTGGGGTTATGTAAAGTTGTCACCACGTTTTCCAATTCCCAAACTTGCATATCCACACTCCTTTCCCATGCGATGAAGTCGGCGATGGTAGGGGAAATGGTAGAGTAGAACCCTTCATTCTCGATCGCGCAGATCTCATCTTCAATTGGAGAAATGAGGTGTGAACAATCTAAGGTAGATTCTTCACTTGTGATCACTAGAATCCCAAGGGGGTTCTGAGTGTTGTTAGGTTTACCTCCCGGCGGTATTGGAAGTCGACCATCCTCGATCATGTCTTGAAGCACATTTTTAAATTTGTAACATTTTTCTGTGTCATGCCCCTTACCCCTATGATATTCACAGTACGAGTTCTCGTCCCAGAATTTGGATTTCTTTTCGGGTTCGGGAGTAGGTCCTATAGGTTGGAGTTTGCCTTGCTTCATTAACCTCTTTAGAGCATTGGAGTAAGTGTCCCCAAGATTTGTGAATTTCCTTGGTGGGGTAGTCTTCTTGGATGGCTCGAGAAGGTTAACTTCATCGGTCTTGCTAGTGGAGCCGTAAGAACGACTTGTTGAGCCTTGATATCCTCGACCTACCGTTTTGGACAAGAGCCCTTTACGGATGTCATCTTCAATCCTTGTTCCTAGTACGGTTAAGTCCTTGAAAGTTTTGATGTTTTGGTACCTCAAATGATTGGCATAGATGGGTTTGAGATTATCAACGAACTTCTCTACAAGGGTAGCCTCATCCGGGCGTTCAACTAGTTGAGTACTAGTCTTCCTCCACCTACTTAGGAAGTCGGTGAATCCTTCTTTGTCATTTTGGGTAAGAACCTCTAAAGTGCGCATGTTAACTTGGATCTCAGCATTATCCGAATATTGCTTAGAAAACTCGATTGCGGCATCTTTCCAAGTGGCGATCTTCTTGTGTTCTAAAGAGTAGAACCATTGCTTTGGGATGGTGTCAAGAGATGAAGGAAACATCCTTAAGAACATCTCGGGTTTGGTGCCTTTGATAGACATGTAATCCTTGAAGGCACGGATGTGGTTCAAAGGGTTTTCATGCCCCTTGAATTTAGGGATATCCGTCATGTTGAAGTTGGTTGGCAATTTGGAATTGACGGCCTCATACTTGCGGTTATTCTCCCTATAAATGTCATCTCCTTTAAGATACATCAATTGCTCCTCTAAGTATTAGAGTCTTTTCTCAGCTGCAGTCATTCCCATGGGAGGATTTTCATCCCTGAAGTCATTCACGAAGTCATCCACTACTTCACTTTCTTGAGGAGGCAACCTCCCCTCTACGGCGTAGATCCGGCCCTCGATGGTGTCAAGGCGATCATACACTTGGTCTTGGGTAACTTGGATTTGAGCTAGCGCGGCTAGAATTCGATCATTACAATCTTGAAGTTGATTGAAGTTTACGTCACTTGTTTCAGGCATCTTGGAAACTGGATAAGAGATCGACGACGAATCAAAACACGATCGACCATTCTAACACACTTACTTAGAGAAGAAATGTTTTGACTCGTGAAGTGGGTGTGTGCCACTTGTGTTGAGTGAGCTTTGAAGAAAAGACAAAGGTTTGAAAATGTGTATCCTAGTCAACTATAGTGTAGTTGTAGGAGTGGACTCGAAGTGAGGTTTTGAAATGGGCTTGGGCCCGAAATTTGACTCGACAAACGGACAGAGTTTCGACTTGGTTTTGCGCGATTTATAAGCCTTTTTCGAAATTTTCATTTTAAAAAAGGAATTTGATTTTTACAAAAATCGTCATGGTTTTGTTTAGAAATGGTGATCACGTAAGGTACAAATATTTATACAAGCATTATAACGGGATGCTGAGTGCATTTAAAAGGGTTTTGGTTTAAAGGGTGGGTTGCCATACCGAACAATCAAACCCGAAGTCTGTGGAGAGGCTCGTACCGAACAAGAGTAAAGCCGATTCCTAGTCCATTTCCTCAAGTAGTGAAGGTCCTTGATACAAACAAGAGTAAGCATCATGGTATGGATGACGTCAATCGCTATCCATCCTTTGGCCCAAATAAGAATTAGGACCGTTTAGACGGGACGATTGGTCGAATGGGTTGGGTTGGGCCTAGGAAGGCCGAATAAAACGGTCTAGGAAGACCGAGTTATGAAAACCGACAATTGTCTTGTATAAACTATTCCCTAACCTTGTTCAAGTTTTACCCTTTTGGCTACACGTAAGTGTATTATTCCCAGCTGAGTCGCCAAACTGTGGACATGGGCCACGGGGGCGCTTGGGAAACAAGCGTTTGCATTTGTGGAGTCGCCACCAATTTTTATTGGAAATTGGAACCGTTCGAATACTTCGTGCCATGTCAAGACACAAAGTAATGACATGAACACTAAGAACTCGTTACCCTTAGCATTCTATGTCTAGAATGACTCTCGTGGATTCCAATGAATACGGATGTTCACAGAGATCTGGAGTAAGGGGTGAGGGTACGTATTAGGAAGCTCTTTTGATCGAACACCTAATCCCGCCCGCCTCGATAGCGGCATCTACTAATGATAGGGAAAATTGTCCATACTTGATATATTGTCGATTATATGCATGCAATGCAACATCCAAGTTTTGATCCTAGCATGTGAAGATTAGACTAAGTCGGTGAACAATTAATTAGCAAACAATTTAGTCAAAGTTGGGATTTAGATTCAATTACATGTGAAGGCATACAAATGATACAAAATACAACGATAAATACAATAAAGGAAATTACAATAATAAAATATTACAATAATTACAATGGGTTTAGCGATTTATGTCGAAAATACCTTTAAAACGGATAATTTGGGAAAAAGAAAGAATAAAGGAATTAACGAACAAAACAGAAATTAGGATGATAATACGGTTAATAGTTAATTATACGTAAGCTAATTAAACTAGGTCAAGGCAGAACGGAAGTTCAGAGGCAGAAATCAACCTGGAACAGGCGCAGCAGGACTGCGCCCTTTGGAAGAGGCGCAGCAGACGCTGCGTCTGTTCCAAGGGTGAGTTCTGGCTGCCGGAACTGCAAATCGTTAATATTAATTGATGAATTTAAGGATTGATTACGATATTTGACTCGGATGAAAGTGATTTAATTGATTAATTGCATATGAATGAGTCATAAAAGCAATAAAACATGGATGAGACGGAATTAAGATAAATTATTTACATGAATGAAAGATTGATTAGTGACATAGGTGAACTAAATAGGTTAGACACAACGAATTAATGAAGAATTAATGACGAATATGACAATAGACAGATGGAAATATATCAAAGATCGAATTCCAGAAACTCAATATGAACGAATCGAATTTCTACAACCCGGATTGATTTTAATGACGAAAACCCGCAAATATGAGATTACTTGGGATTTAAGTCGGATTTTAATGACGAATTATATACGTTAATGAATGATAAATAATATACATGTGAGATGATTATGCTATTATACCAAAGAATTAAAGAAAACAAACGAAAACGAATAAAGAAGACGAATTACAGAGGACGAAGGAAGAAGAAAGGAAGCAGGAACTGCGGCAGCCTCACGAAGAGGCGTAGCAGGTACTGCGCTCCTTCGAAGAGGCGCAGCAGTTGTTGCGTCCTTTCTCGACGGTTGTCTTCTGGTAATCCGTAAAAAGGGTTTAAAACGAGGTTTTAGAAATCGGTTTTAATAGGTATTTTCGACATAAACCTTACATTAGTGATACAAAAAGTAAATAACAATAAATAAAGAAGGATTTACACCCTCGGACTTACATGTTTGATGAAACGAGATGAACTAAGTTAACAATTAGTGATGCTCGACTCGAATGTAACGAAAGTGCCCTCGTAAGAGGAAAACGATTAAGATTAATTAAGTTGATTAATTGTGGAGTTGGTCAAATTGGTCGGTCATGCAAACGAGGCTGGTACTCAGAAGGATCCGAGCTTACGTGGTCGAATGTTCAAGCACGTAGACGCCAAAAAGTAAGAACGTGGTCTAGAATGAAAAGGGAGAAGAGAAGGGCGGACACTCGCGTGAGAAATATGAGGAGCGAAGGCTCCTATCACGTGAAGGAATAGGGTTTTCGGAGAGACTTTGGAAGTGAATCTCGAAAAGATATGAAAAAGATACGAAAAATACGCAGAAAGGGGCCTGGGAAGAGGCGCAACAGTCACTGCGTCTCTTGGAAAGAGCGCGCAGACTGCTGCGTCTGTTCCCGTGTTGTTTTCCTCTGCGGAAGAAAGATTTCCGTGTTTAAGTTATGGAATGACGGGATAATTTGGTTTTCCTTAATATTTTGTATGAATATTACGGGAAATTGTTTACCAAAGATTAAAAGATTGTGAAATATTTATAAAACATGGAATAGAAATATCCGGAACATTCCAGAACATTCTGACTCGGGATTTAACGGTTATCAGAAAATGAAGACGGTTTTAGGCCCGGACTCCAAATGTACTCTAATTACTGTCAAAACGACCGTATCGGCGCGTAGATGACAACTAAGAGGTAGACATCAGTGTTTGAGAAATCACTTGACGATAAACTTACGAACTGTCACAAATCGTTCCGCGTACCAAACATGCGGCCCAATCATCACCGGGTGGTTTGCGGGAGGTGCATAAATGAGGTATCTACATATTGACAATACTATGAAAAACTACATACCTTTATATGAAAATTTTGATACAAAGACACAAAGTATCTAATAAATAATGATTTCCAAAGTCACTAGTTTTAAACCCATGAAATTCACGGGCTTATTTTAAAACTTTGAAATTAAAATGCTTTGATCATAATTGAAATGTGCGGGGTTATTTACTCATTTAACTAATAACCCATAATTTTTTAGTTTTCTTTTATGGGCTAATCCCGCTTCTTGTAACCAAAAAAAAAACGTAATTTATTTTAGCAGTACGTTTTTTACTCAATTCAGTACATTCTTCACAGTACTTTCCATTTGCTTACCCTTGACTCAAAACAAAATAACAAACAACAAAGCTAATCCTCTCAAGAATACCATCTCAAATTGATCAAATTTCTAAATTTTAATTCAATTGTACAATAATAACTGATTTGTTAATTAAAAATTAATCACAAAATCAATATTTTCTTCCATTTCCTTTTGTATTACGTTTCTTTATCAAGGTTTGGGGTTTTTTATATATATATATATATATATATATATATATATATATATATATATATATATATATATATATATTAGGGTTTTGTTTCGCAGTTCGGTAGAACTATTATTGACGGAATTGGGATAACACTCAAAATAGGACAATCAACCACAATAATCCCCATTTGTTTTGTCCATTAAACATGAGAGACAAATTATCCAAATTAAGGTGGTCTTATGTCCCGATTTGCATAATTAACTTACACTGCACATGTGATTTTTGTCTATTTGTTATTTTGTTGGGATGCCTATCGCTTACTTCGATTTAATGTTGTTGTTTATGTTACAATCTGAATGTGTGGCTCGCGCGGTGGTGATTCTTCGGTGGTTGTCGAAAGAGGGAGGAGTAAGTTGGGTGGTGAATGCAGTATGTCGTATTGTCTTTCTTTTCTACTATTTTTCCCTTACGCTGTTGCGCAGTATATGTATAATTTCTTAGAGTGGAAATGAGAGGGGCAATTTGGTCAAAAGTGTACTGCATTAAGTAAAATGTGTACTACGAAAATCAAAGCTCAAAAAAAAATCATAAATGGTTTCCATATGTTGTGCCACTCTTATAAATAAGATTCATGTTATAGCTGTGACTGAAATAATTGATCAAATAAGAGGTAAATGTTCGGTTCTAATAGCAACCACGCACTATGACATTAAATACTATTAGCATGAATATGACTTCAACGATAAATATCATATTCACTACAATTTGATGGATGTCAAATTGTCAACGCTATACATACAACTCTTGTGTACTTAAATTAAAATTTTAGTATACACACATGATTTTAGCTTGAAGCTCGATAGTAAAATATAAAAAATCGGAAGTTAATTTAAAAACGTGATATTGATTTCATTTACTAAAAGATGTACATACTAAAAGTTAGGTATAATTACATCGAATGTACGGTTATCGAAGGCGAGTATTAGCAGAACCACATCCTAGCGTTGTCTGTTAAGTTAGGGAATATAATGACGATGACGATCATCGGAAAATAATGCTCTGTTTATAAATTTTAGAAATTTTTGGGATATATTATATTTATGTTGTAGTGGTCGAATAAATTTTAATTGAAAAACGATTCATAAAATATCTTCTAATACCATAAATTAAAAGATGATTATACGTTTATAAGATTTAAAGAAAGATAAAATTAGAAGATTAGAAAATAGAGAATGTGTTTTGAAAATTAAGTCAAATAAAGTTGATCATTTAAAAGATTGTGTATCACGTATTTATAGTTACTATATTTGTTATGGTTAGCTAATGTTTAGGAATTGTCGATGATTTCCGCAATCAGCAAATTCCAAAATTACAACTTCCCTAATTCCTAGCCAAAATGTAATAGAATATTCCATATTATAAGCAACTGTTTATTTTGTGAATTAAGATTAGTTACTTATTATTATTTTATTATGGGTGCTGATTTTCGCAGTACATATTTTACTTATCGTAGTACACTATTATTTATTATTATTATTATATTTATAATTATAATTTATAGTCTCTAGTTTAACGCCACGTCAGATTGTGAAAAAAATTTGAGATGCCATGTCAGCTTATTGGCAGCTGCATTAAAGAAATATATATGATGATTTGAAGAGTATACAGGCCGAATTAGAAGTCCGCATGGGCTGATAAAATAGGCCTACACTTTTGGCCCGACCTGACCCGGCATGCACACTTGGGCTTAATTTAATCCTTCGGCCCGGCCCATGATCACCTCTAATTTGGATGGGTGAGAAAACTGTGACAAAAGTCTACAAATTCTCTAAATCGATTATCACATTAACAAATAAATAACATTACCCTGACACAACAAACGGGCTCCAGGGAGTCAGATATACACAATCTAATACCAATACAAAATCTTCTATACAACAAGCTATTAACAAAAGAAGATCCTATGTCCTCAACTCCATCCTGCTTAGATATTACCTCAGTTAATGTCTTTATGGGAGACTAGTACTGTAATCAAAGGGTAGCTTAATCAATGTGAACCTGCCCATAATCTGTACATAATTCCGTGCTCGCTTACGCTTCCGCGGGATTGCCTCCTTATTTTCTGCCAAAATTGTCGACCCCTCGTTGTTCTTAATGGACCTGAAGCAGAGTGCCTGCGGAATGAATCCGATGCCTGCCTACCTAAAGTTGCAGATGCGCTAAATATTTCCGACACTGACAAACCCTTCTCCACATCATGCCTTGGTGCATAGTTGGGCAGAGAAAACTGGCCTTGTAGAGGATCTGGTGGTGTTACTGAAAGTGGGCTATTAACTTTAGCATCGAAATCAACTGATAAATTTTCGCGACTATGATTTCTAGAATCTCCATCTTTTGAGTCATCACATTCATTACATACTAGCTTCAGGGCTTGGACAACCTCGCCCATGAAAGGGCGATGTGACACCTCAGGCTGTACACACATTGAAGCTATCGCGGCCATTTTGGCGACACTCTCGAAAGGTACTTCAGATCCCAAGGATGGGTCAATTATCGATTCTAATCCGTCTCTGGTTGTAAGGAGTGGCCTAGTCCATGCAACTAGATTTTCTTGACCGGCTGGCTGAGACATGTCTACAGGTTTTCTACCTGTTAGAAGTTCGAGAAGGACAACTCCGTAACTGTACACATCGCTCTTAACGAGAAGATGTCCAGTCATAGCATACTCCGGCGCCACATACCTGAATAGGGGGATTTATAAAGATTAAAACCCGTGGTAGCAATGTTATCACCATGAGAAATCCAAATCATCAGCCTAAGTAAGACGAAAGTTACACATACCCAAAAGTCCCCATAACACGTGTTGATATATGTCTATGCTCTTCATCCATTGCGGTTCGGGCCAAGCCAAAGTCAGATACTTTTGGCGTGAAATCGTTTTCCAACAAAATGTTGCTGGACTTGAAGTCCCTATGTATGACTCGTGGACTTGAATCTTCATGCAAATAGGCAAGACCACGTGCTGCACCAAGGGCAATCTTCAACCGGGAAGGCCAATCAAGAGGAGCTATTTCTTTGTCTGTGCCTGCGAGTAAAATACATTAAAAGAATAATTAATTAAAAACTTTGTTTTTTATCCATCGTGTATATTTAGTTTTCTTCACAAATGTGAGATAAGTTAGCCACTGAGGGGTGGTACGCAATTACGCATGACCTGATTCCGAAACAAAACTGTCCTTTGGAAATTCTTCTTTTTTTTCTTTTGCGGAAGAGGGGATTTCTGTGACAAGGAGTGCCTACCATGTAGATGAGAGTCAACGCTGCCATTTGGAATGAGTTCATAAACCAAGCACCGCATACGGTCATCGGTACAAATGCCAATCAGCTTGACCAAGTTCCTATGGTGAAGGCGGCTAAGCATTTCAACTTCAGCCATGAACTCCCGACCACCCTGCTGATCATCTCTTTTAAGAACCTTCACCGCAATTCTAGTGTCATCGTCTAAGTCACCACTGAACACAAGACCAAAACCACCTTCCCCAAGTATTCTTGAGGGATTAAAGTTGTCAGTGGCCTTCTCCATTTCACTTGTGCTGAATGTTTTAGCAGATCCAGTGTATGTGGCAAGGCTAGATCCAAGCGACAATGGAGAACTCTGGCCACTCCCTATTGAATGTCCTGTAGGCCCTAAAATACACAACATAGCTCATCGTAAGTTATCATGTACAAATGTAATCTTAAAAAGTCAGTAGATCATGCCATATATATATAAAAGACCAGTGAACAGCAGATTAACACACCGAGATTAAAGGATAACAATGTATTAACCTGATGATCTTCCAAGAGAAGTTACAGCGCGTGGAGTTAGGGTTGGTAGTTCGTTATTGTTCGTATATCTGAATACTAAAAACCAAGCAAGTGAACAACACATCAACACACCGAGAACAGCTGAAAGAGCTATTACAGCAATGATTATGGCATTAACTTTGTGTTTATGTCTCTGCTTTGTCACATCAACTCCCAAAGGATGTAATTTACTCTCATTAGGGTCTCCAACAGAGTAAGGCATGCCATTGATAACAGCAGCATCGGCTGGTGCCATAGGTGGAGCGGGAGGGAGACCTACACGTGCAAAATAAACCCTTGTAAGATACAGTTGAGTTTAAGCCTTAAGGTACATTCTGTCTGATTTTTCTAATTTACTTCATATATGTTTTTTTTTTTTTTTTTTTTTGTGCTGACTATTTGACTTTTAATTTAACCAAGAAAAAGAGAGAACTTTGAGAAGTATGAAAGTTGTACCATTAAATTTCTTGTTGAAAAATGCTTTCTTAAAGTACGTAAGAGACAATTTGATACCTGGATAGCGTACATAAAGTATTTCATAATCACCAAAGATGGACTTCTCTATGATGACTTGCTTCTGCCAGAATCTGTCAGATATCAAATGTGATGTAATGTTGTCGAATTTTTCATCAAGAGGTACCAAGTCAACAAGGACAATAGTTTTCTCTGGATCCTGTGTCGCTGCATTGGCTCCCATAACACGAACTTGACTTGGCTTCAGAAACACTCCACTAGCAATTTCCTGGGACAACTCTGAAACCAAAGGGAAAAAGGTATACAGAGCGACACTTAGGCGCATCCCAACTTGCATTGGCCAGACACAGCCACAAGGTGACCCAGGAGGTGTATTGATAGATGGCTCTGGACATGTAAGATATGCACAATCTACAGGTACCATCAAGTGCGGTTAGATATAGATGTACAGATACACAAAAAACTTATATGTGACGGTCTTAAAAGTGAGACCAACTTATTAATCTCACAAAAGTGAGGAATACATCAGGATTTTTGAGTTGGTTTCATATGTAAGACCGCCTCTTGAAGACAACACTAGAAAGTGAACAAGGGATCACAGACCTGCATTAGGAGGCGGAGGCGGTAATGACCGTATTGGTGATGGAAGTGGTTTCTTGATTTTCCTTGGTGGAGAGCCAGAAGGAGAAATATCAGGGGAAAGGAAGGGAACTTGCAAAAAGAAAAATTGTAGGAAGTAAACAAGCCAGGTCTATATAGACAATATTATTGTTAAATGCAACATGAGAAGAGCATCATTTACTCTCAGAATCGCCAGGGGGTGCATGCGGGATAGGTGAGGCTGCGGAAGAAATTTCATGAATTCCTTGAGGTGATGGTAAAGGAGCCATAGCCATTGGAGCGCCTGCCATTACAGCATATTATAGAAGATTGGAGAGATGATGCTATTAAATGATGATGTCAACAGTATAGACCATTAACCCTTTATATTCTCCTCTCTTTGTAAGACAATCACTGATCAGTACCCCAAGTCCCAACTAAATGGAGGCGGTCAGTGATGAAACTGCCTATTAATGGATGACCTAAGTGCATAGAGGAGATGTAGGCTCTCAACGCACTTTCGTTTGCACCCTAACACACAGAAATGCCAACAGTGAAAGAACAATGCGAACTTCACTAAGAAGAATGTCTTAAATACAACTCAACAAGAGACCTTGTCTGCTTGGGACTAGGAAAACAGAAGGAATTTGTGGACTGTTAGAAAAATAAACTGTGAACGGATAGGATCTTAGGTGTCTAATTTTTTTTAAAAAAAAAAAGAAAAAGAAAGAAAGAAAGAAAAAAAACACTTTCTTCTAATGACAGTTAAGCATACAAAAACTCAAAAACGTTTTTACCTGGCAAACGATGCCGAGAATGATAAGATACATTAGCTGCAGGATTCACTTGGAAGAATGAAGGCGCAGGTGCAGTTTCGTTATGCCACTCAAATTTCGGCTCTGAAGGAGCTATATGCAAGAACAGGTAAGAAATAGAATAAGCCCCCAGCTCATAAAACGATACTCTCTCTGATTTATAAAAGCTATCCAATATCAATAACGGCAGAATATTTAAAAGAAACAATAGAAAATGAGTGTGAAGTGTTATGAGCCATTGCTTAAGATTTTAAACAAAATAAATAAATAAATAAAAAGGAAATTTCCCTTTTTTGTGCTCTTGGGTTTAGGCTCTTTTTGGTACTCAGCGGATTAATATTAGCAGAAGCAGATTGGTCAAGCAGATTGTAAATGACTGATTGGATTGACATGTTTGACTAGTATATTTCAATTAGCATATTTAATAGAAGTGTTTGGTAATTAGCAGATTTTGGTTATAGATTGTTGTATCTATGTGTAAATGGTTGACAGATTCATATTTCACCATCTACTAATGTAAATATGCTGGGTGGAGCAACATATTTGGAAAACAGTCAATCTACTCTTTCAATATGCCATTTACCAAACACTCACAATAGTAGATTGGTGAGTCAAACATGCTAAAAGCCTTGAATATGCTGAAAATTCACCAATCCGCCGTTTACCAAACACTCAAAATAGTAGATTGACTGAGCTAATTTCAGTTTGCTATATTTCCACTTTTGCAATCCAAGGTGGAAATTTTCACTTACGTGACCTAAGATATAAAATATTTAAACTTCATCTTCATTAACGATGTTTTCTAACAACAAAAAGTGAAAAACAAAATAAAATATTAAGTTCAATATTATATATTTTGAAGAAATAAACAATAGTATTAAGCTAATATATTTGTTCTGGGGTGCAACTGTACGGCACCGAAGTAGAAATTATCTCAAAACCTAAATAACTAAAGCAGAACAAATGAAATCTAAGGCCACCAAAGTAGAATCTAAACCACGGGGCACCAAAGTCGAAATATTCCTGAAAAAATGGTGGAAAATGCAAGTGGACAATGTACCCTTAAAAATAAAGACACTAAGATCATTTGATATTTGACAAACAAAAGTGGACTTGAAGGTAAAAAGGAAGTTTTTATAGCCCGAGCAAATGTTTATGAATCAGACACCTACGTTCCACAATCCTTTGAAATAGAAAATATGGACATTAACGATTTGAAGCCATTGCCTATTTCAGAGAGCAGAGCAAACTTGACATGGGTATGTAAGCCTACTATGTGAAAGGCCGTGATATTCTGCTAAATGGCAGAAATGACCAAATATGCCTTTGAAATATTTTAGGATATGGTATAAAATCGCGCAAATCCATCTAGTCTTTGTATCTCAGGCCATTTAAAATTTTGAAAGAAAAGAGGGAGGGGTTGAAACATTAAAGACTCAACAGCAACAACCACCAGGACCTCACTATACAACCAACAACATTACCCTGTGCCTCGAGGGATCCCAAAAATTGCGAGTTAAGGGAGGGTCGGGTCTTAAATTCATCATATGTCTGTACAGAAACGTTTCTAATTAATAAAATACAGGAAATTTCGATGTCAAATTCATTGTTTAATTGAAAAGGTATGGATAGTATTGACATCCGTCAATCCATGGTTAGCCCTATGCGTGATTTGGTAGATCTGCCATTCATAAGACGACAAAGAATAATGGTAAAAAGGACTGGAGAGTAAAGCAGATTACCGTCTTCTATACTCATTTCTCATATACTTGGTATATGACTTAATGAAAAACTCGAAAACAGATCTCATTAGTTAACACATATTTTAACTTATACTTCTTTAAATTGGCCGCTTTGATGTTGCGGCACCATCCCCTAAATCTATAACCTGTTTTCTCCACTTTGAACTACTCCCTCTATTTTTTTATATATGTCTTTCTCACATTTCGAGACACTCTCTTCTCTCTTCAATATCTCCTAAAATATAAGACTAAGTATTATGATATGTATACTCATATGAAAGAGTTTTTCGTAAGGAATTTAATGGTACCATTTTTATATTTTTTGAACAAATATATTTTTGTAAATATTAAAGTCAAAGGCTTACCTCGTAAATGCAAAACGTCATATATAAAAAAATGGAGGGAGTATCAGTTAATTTTTAATCAATGTTTCCTAGATAATACTCTTGTTTTCCCAAATACATAGTCATTATTTGACTTTGGTGGTCAAATGACGTTATACTTTGACTGATATTTTCTTGGAAGTTGGAACATACCACATTTGCATGTTTCTAAAGCTGAGAATATGAAAATAATTATTTTGCTCCGCGAAACTTGATAAATCACATATGATCTAAACTCATACTTCTAGAAATTTATGATTTAAGGTTGACATCAATTAAGCACCCAAGTCAAATGGATAGGAATAAATTTTTCATGGAGCGGGTACTACCTGCATCTCAAATTTATTGTCTCCAATTCACTTTAATCAAGTGATGTCAACTTTCTTATACATTTAACAAAATAACTAGTTTCATATCATAATTTCAACTCCATACAGATATGTGTATATGCTATCAGAAATGAAAGACTAATGGCATACCTGAAGCATTCAATCTCGGTGAGGAAACGCTTTGCTTTGGTGCTTCTACTGGTTGCCAAATTGGAGGGGGTGATTCTGGCTTGTCTTGTTTAAAAGGCGGTGCAGCTCTTGATGAGGCACCTGATGAAGGTGATGCCTCTGCAATAACATGAATTGCATTTAGTTACAGATTAACTGAAAGTAAATGTGATGATAAACACTTTTCCTGTGAAATCCACATACCTGGTGAAGTATGTAATGGTGGCGGTGCCCCAGCTTTTGTTACTTTTCTTTGAGAAGAATGAGGTGGCAAAGCAGGCACAGTTCTGTTCACCGCTGGAGGTGGGGATGATGGATACGTTGACTCCGAAGGGGGAGGAGCAATCAAAGTGTGGGAACGCTTTTCTTGTGGAGGCGAAGCAAACGGAGGTGACAAGATAAGGGGTGGAGACGAAGCACTAGGTGAGATTGCTCCTGGTACAATGGCTGAAATCGGAGACGTGGTAGGTAACTTTACTGGTGGTGGGCCTGGTGGCGCTGAAAACATCTGAGGAGGGTTTGCCAAGGGGGCGGAAAATGAATGTGGTAGGACAAAATGAGGCAGAGGGGATACTGCCTGAGATGGCATCGGAGGAGACAGCATTGTTGTATTATGAGGTGGCATAGCAGGAGATACTGCAGGAAGAACTGGTGAAGGTATCATTGGAGGGGGTGAAGTCAAAGGAATAGAAGGCAGCACAGATGTTGGGGGAGAAGCAGGTGGTGGAACAACCAATTGACGTGGGGGAGATGATGCAAGTGGTGGGCCCATCTGAGGTGGTAGGGATGATGCATTTTGTGGCACAGGAGGTGGTTTTGTAGATACATGGGGTGGAATGTCGATAGGAGGAGGCCCAATTAAAGGGGGCGAAAATGAAGAGCTCGGAGGCAATGCTGGAGTAGGCAGAGAAATGTGTGACATTGGTGGAGCAACTGGGGATGAAGCATCAAGGGGCGGCAATTGAGGGGGTGGAGATGATGCAGGCAATGGCTCCATTTGAGGGGATGAAGACGATGCATTTTGTGGCACAGGAGTGGGTAGATTAGGTAAATATGGCGGCGACTCCAAAGGAGGAGACACCATGAAAGGGGGTGAAAATGAAGAGCTGGGAGGTAATGCAGGAGTCGGGAAAAAAGTACGTGGAGGTACGGGAGATGATGCATTTAGGGGGGCTGATTGGGGTGGTGGAGATGAGGTGGTTGGGGGTATGATCTCAGGCGGGGGTGATGACACTATTGGGGGTGATGGTAGAGCTGGGGGAGAAGATGCATTTTGGAACATGGAAGGGGGCTGAATAGATGAAGCAGAGGGTGATGAAGCAATTACTGGCGCCAATTGAGGTAAGGGAGATGAGGCAATTGGGGACACCGATTGGGGCGGAGATAAGGCAATTGAAGGCGGCAGTTGGGGCGGGGGAGAAGATTCATTTAGGGGCATAGGAGGGGACTGCATAGCTAAATTAGGAGGTGGTGAGGGGAAAACTGGATGTAATTCTGGAGGAGGTACAAGAGCTAAAGCCTTTGGTGGTTCTGAAACCGGCAATAATGGTGGATTTGCAGCCAGTGGGAGAGCCGAAGCATGAGGCGTCGCAGCACCTGGTAGTCGAGATGGTGCATGTGATGGCGCTTTGGCAAAAGGCGGACTTGATTGAAGGAGTAGGACATTACCTGCTGGTGGTGGGGGTTCATTTAGAGCTGGCTCATTAACAACAGATGGTGAAGGAGATGACGGTGGTTGTCGTGGCTCTAATGGAAAAGGCAACATAAATGGAGGCGGGGCAGTAGTTTGTGAAGAAGCTTGTGATGGTCCCATTTGAGATGGCGGCGGCAAGACGGGCCACGGCGTAGGGGAGAGCTGTATAGTTGGAGCATGCTGTGGACTTTCATAGGGTAGTGGTGTAAGCATAAATGGCGGTGCCTCTACGGGAGGTTCGGGGGTCAAAACTTGTGGTGGGTTTGCAGCCAGCACAGGTGAAGGGGGTCGTGGCTCCAACATTAATGGAGGAAGAACAGAAGCATTTGAAGGGACTGAAGCTGATGGTGAAGAAACTTGTGATGGCCCCATCTGAGATGGTGGAGACAATGCAGGCAATGGCACAGGAGAGAGCTGTATAACTGGACCGTGTTTTGGACTTCCATAGGATGGCGGTGTAGGTAAAAATGGCAGTGCCTCTTCTGGTGGTGTTGAGGCCAAAACTTGTGGAGGCTTTGCAGTCAGTGGTACATCAAACGTGTGAGGTGGCTCAACAACAGGTGGTGGAGTTGCATCCACTTGCAATACCAAAGCTGATGGCGCATGTGCTGACTCAACAACAGGTGGTGGAGTATAGTAATATGGCGTCCCTGAGGCAATAGGAGGAGCTGAATCATACGGTGTTGGTGTTAGAGGTGAAGTGGTTAAACTACGTTCCAACGGCGGTAAAGCCGATATTCTTGGTAGTAGAAGAGGTGGCGGCCCTTTGTCGTGAAGTGGAGGTGACTTGCTAGACGGATATACTGTAAAAGTTTGAAGGGCCATATTTAATATATAGGCATAATAAACTAGAAAAATTAGTAGTAGGAACTTGGAAGACTGTTGGTCGGAACACAGTTCATTTTAGTATAAGTAAAATCCTGCAACTGTTTCTTCTACACAATGCTTAGAAGCTGTATATCAGAAACTGATTACATTTATGCGAATTGGAGACTATTTTACAAAAATTCAATATTTAGAAGATCAGGATCGCCGCCTTGTTTACAGGACAAATGCATATGCGTAAAGACTTAGCAATCTAACCGAAGCCAATCCAAATGACTCGACCTGACCATTCCGATTTGTAACACTCACCTGAACAGACAACCTAAATCTGATACAAAATCCAAATTGACTCAATCCAACCTGAATTTTGCTAGGCTTAAATTTAACCGTTACGGCGTTACCCCTACATAACTTGATGATAACACATTCGGAATATACTCAAAACATGAATGAGTTGACCAACCTAATCCGACTTGTATGCAAAAAAACATGTGAAATAGCCAGAACCCCAAACTAAAATTGACAGTCTTCCAAGTTCCTACTACTAATTTGTTCCAAGTTCCTACTACTAATTTGTTTCAAGGACAAACCTGATTCGAATTTGGAATGAGGAGCTTGTGCTTCTATTAAAGAGTCAAGAATGTAAGATTCCCGTGAAAGAGGTTTGCCAAAACCTGCAAATGCATAGGATCATATAAGGTAAATTTTTCATGTGTTCTTCCAATAACATTGGTTAGAATTGGGAATGCAAATCTTAGGAAGACCAACAAGCAGGAGACATAGACCCACCAAATTCTCACTTCGTGTTTCCATTTTAATTTTGATATTACTTTTGCTAACATGAGCACCGTAGTTTCTTATTTCTAAAGAGACATTAGCACTATATAAAGACCAAATTCCTCAAATTTAGATGGAGCGTCGGTTTATAGCTGTTTTGGTATTATTATATAATGTACTAGAAATAATGGCTCCTGACATCAAGTTTGAAATATCCACCGGCACCCTTCTACGGTTCTACCCTGCTTTGAGGCATTAGCAGAATGACAAAACATGATAATGGAGAGAGTAGTGAAAAGTAGACTAATTTTATAGCTTCCTCCCTTCAACCCTACCTTCATATATCAATTCAATACAGGAAGCAATATAAATGGTAATTCATTATCAACCCCAACCCTTGGGCTTGCTTGCACTATGGTACCCGTTACGGGGCTAACAGTGGAAAGAAAAAAAAACGAAGTAAGAGGCAATGATGGTGCCGTGGTGGTGGTGAGTGGAGGAAGGTGACGAAAATAGGGTAATTAGTAGGCAATTAAAGAGGTACTAGTTACCCACCTCACCGAATTATAATGCATTACCCTCAGATGAGAGGAATAACTTGCTACCACCCCTTCATCCTCCCTTTACCTCTCCTTATCTTTCCTTCATCACTATCATTTTTCATTCTTTTTTCCTTGGTTTTAAGCATAATTACCGCGGTAATAAGTATCCCCTAGCCAAGTAGAGCCTAGAAAGTGCAGAGTCTACTAATGTCGAGGCCAAAAATGCAACTGCAATGCAGTTACGCCGCATTGAAAATATATGAGACCATAAGATTTGATGTAACAGAAGAAAAATGAACAAATTTGCGATTCACACTCTTTCCAAGCTGACAATGCTGGAATCATTGAACATGATCAACATACAACTCAGAAATTTGCTACTCACGAAACCAATTACAGAACAGATAAAACATTAATCACTTGGATTGCATTTAACAACTTACCATAAAAGAGATTAAACTAAATTATACCAACATGTAATTAAATAACACACAGTAAAAAAAAAAAAAACAGCAAATCCAGGTGAAAATTTAGAGAAAGTTACAAACTTGGATCACATTAATATCTTCAAAAAAATAACAGTAAAATAGAGAAAATAACCTGAAGATCCAAGAAGCATGCAGAGATTGAGCAGCTGCCAAATGAGTTGCAGTTGCAGTTGCAGGACCAACCTCATCCCATCAAGTATGATTCAATTCCCAAATCAATTAATTCTGATTTGTGAAAATATATAAGAAATGGGTTTTCTTTAAGCAAAATCACACAACAACAACAACATAAGTAGTAGCAGTAATTCTTAAGCAATGAGAATTGAATACAGATAAATAAAACCCAGAAAATAAGCAATCTTATTATTTAAATACTACTTTAATTGCCCTTTTTAGAAGGTGATCTCTGAAGCTAAGCTCAGAGCTTTGGTTGCCATAGAATCGTTTCTACTCTCACAAATGAGTTATCAAAATACCAATAACTCAACATTAAATATTTATATATTACTACAACACTATACTTTTTTTATAACAATAATAATAAAGTTTAGCACTTGCAAACCTTGCACATTCACTGTATTGTACTATTTATTAATCGTCCTATATTTTTAGCTTAAGCAATACTTGTAACAGTAAATTTTTTTTTTTAGATTTGCGATTTACTTGTAACAGTAAATCAGTTTCTTTTTATTGAAAAATGGTTTTACTCCTTATTGGAAGGTTTACCCAAATTCTTTCAAGATGGATCTGTTCATTATAAAGCGGGTCAAATAATTAGATGGGAGATCGAAAAAGCTAGGGAATGATAAAGGGCTTGTTCCATCTAACATTATGAGTCGTAGTATTTGATTCGTTTTAAACGTAAGACAATTCTAACCGTCTTAAGGGAAAATGACTAAAAAAAATTTGTGAATTGGTTAATTAATCATCTTAAAAATCGTAATTTTTACTTATTACTGTGATGTTCCTGGTTTATTTGAAGTTGACATTTTGAGCCTATATGTTACTCTCTCCATCCTCGTCAATTGTTGTCCTTTAGTTGGTTTGACAAGAGGATCAAGGAAAAAGGAGGAGACAAATTACTAAATAATAAGTAGAACAAATTGAGTGTAAATGATTAAATTGCTTATTAAGTTCATTCTTAAAATACAAAGGACGCTCATACATCCCAAAATGGAATAGGACAACAAATGACTGGAACAAAGGAAGTAGTATTTATGTATATTGGTTAAAATGTCATACATCCACCAGGTTTGGCTAGGTTTGGTGTCCGGCATTGGCGGATTTATAGGGGGTGATCCCATTAATTTTGAAGAACGGTAATATGTTTATCTATGAGCTTATATTTCATCAAGGTTTAGTGGCTCAATGGTAGAAGCAGCCTTTCACTTATGGTTGGAGCAATTCGGGTTCAATTCCTTGCAACAGCATTCTTTTATTTTTAATTTTGCATATTAAAATCAATTGAAAATATTCTTTGGCAGAATCGAACCCGCATCGTCTAATTTGCAATTTACCTTCATTCAACCACTATGACAATGGAAATATAATGATATTTTAAAGAAGCATAATCATATTTAAAAACAACTACTTCGGTGAGCCTTAATAGCGCTCTCCATTATCAGATTGTTTTAGTATTTATCAAGTACTCCATTAATTAAAACTTGTACTATATTAATATAAGTTATTGCTAAAAAGGGTTATAAGGGCTTATCTTTTAAACATCGCACAGGACCCTGAAATGTTAGGGAAGGCCCTGATTCGAGTAAATATATTTTGAAGTTTTTTTTTATGCTATAAATTTTATTAAACACCCCCATTCCATAAATCCTAGATTCGCCACTGGTGGCCGGTCCATCTGAATTACCTCTGTTTATTGTCAAATTTTATATTTTAGGAAATAAAATTATGTTAGATTTACTTAACTTTAACTCATAAGTTTTACCATTTATACCGAATCATATGAAAATGACGTGGTGCTTTTTTATTGAATTAATAGAGAGAGTAAAAGATTGAAAAATGGTGGGCAAAATGCAAGAATGTTTCTTGGCCAAAATACAAGAATGTTAAAATAAAGTAGGTGAGTTGATTTAATTGAGAATTGAACTGAGAAAAATAGGAAATTGGCCTAAATGAGGTTGAAATTAAGAATATTTAAGAAGAAAATGTAGTTTAAGGGGATGCCTTTGACTGATTAAGTCAGCTATTAATACTACTAGTCTACTACGCAACATTTCACCATGCATTTGTTAAGAGTGTCGGAATACTAGGGAGACTCATGTGTCCAATTCGACCTAACACGTCATCCAATCTGTCCTCTAGATTTGTTTGCCTTTCACGACAACCTGGATTTTGAAAGCTAGGGACATAATTTAAGCTTTTTTAATTTAAGGTTTGTTGTGAAATAAAGAGTAAAGATAATTGTAGAGAGAAGATAAGAAAGAAATCGAAATGTATATCTATCTATATTAATAAAGGAAGCTTTTTTCGAGCGATTATAGAGAGTTCAATTTTTCGAAAACGTCTCCAACTTTTATTATAAGCAACTACAATGAATTTTTATCTATTTGTGAATGTGAATTTTTATTTTAAATGCCTACAGTAGTATAAGAAAAGTTACAATCCCAATCAAATTATACCAATTCTCCTTATCCCACGATAATGAATGCTTAGCTTTGATAATTTTGATTGGAATTTAACACCGTGTTAACTACTACATGCATATTGCGTATAAATATTGGGTTTTGGTTATAAAACAAACGCAAATTGTGATTCTCCATTCTCTAACGTTACTTTTTTCTTCCATGTTTATTTTAGCCAATGTTGTTTTGTTTATTTATATTATGATATTTGGCTTTTACAGATTATTTTTAATTTTTAATTCATTTGTAGGTATCACGGCGTTGAAGAAAACTGATTTTGTCATAAGGTACGTTGTATGGTTTTGTTAATGTTTTACTTTTTTCTTCCATGTTTGTTACGGAGTACTATGTGCATAAATGTTTATTTATTTTAGCCAATGTTGTTTTGTTTATTTATGTTATGATATTTGGCTTTAACAAATTAGTTTTAATTTTTAATTTTTAATTCATTTGTAGGTATCATGGCGTTGAAGAAAACTGATTTTGTCATAAGGTACGTTGTATGGTTTTGTTAATGTTTTTCCATCCTAAATATTAACGACTTATGTTTAATGTATACGGTATAATGGGTGGCCGAATTCTAAAGTTGCATAAGACTTGATGGAGTCACAAAGGTAATTTAATTTTCATCATATATAACTATTAACTACCTTTGTTTTTTACGTCAATGTGACTTTGTAAGCACACTATTTAGTACGGACGTACGGTATGCAAGTATCATGTAAGGGTAAAATTATTGGTAGTCTTGAGACAAGACTTTGGTAAGTCTTAAGACAAAACTTACTCAAGACTACCAATAATCTACCAAAATCTTAACAAAGTCTTAAGTTGAGTCTTGGAAATCCAAGACTCAACTTAAGACTTTGGGTGAGTCTTGACCCTACATCCAAAGAAAAGTATCCAATGAATGAGTCACATGTGTCATTTTTTGTTATTTTTTTTTAAGTTTGTAAAAAAGGAAGTGAAATGGAAAAGTAAGGTCTGAGGTAAGTCTGACTGATAATGTATGGAGTCTGAGGTAAGTCTGAGATGAGTCTTAACAATATAAAAATAATAAAAGTTAGTGAAAAGCTGATGTGGCAGAGTCTTAAGACTTTGGTGAGTCTGACTAATAATCTCACCCTAAAAAACGTCTTGATTTTAAATTGCTAATATAAAGAGTTAGACCCTGCTCTTTTGGACTGAAACTTATAGGATTCGAATCGAATCAACTTATAAGATCTCGAATCGAATCGAATTTGAACTTATAGGATCTCGAATCGAACTTATAGGATCTCGAACTTAATCGAACTTATAGGATTTGAATCGAATCGAATCAACTTATAGTCGATTCGAATCAACTTATAGGATCGAATCGAATCGAATCAACTTATAGGATCTCGAATCGAACTTAAATTAAGTGACGTATAGGATCTCGAATCGAACTTATAAAATCGATCGAATCGAACTTATAGGATCTCGAATCGAATCGAAATTATAGGATCTCGAATCAATCAACTTATAGGATCGAATCAACTTATAGGATCGAATCGAATCGAATCAACTTATAGGATTTGAAGTTAACTTAAATTAAGTGACTTTAAGTCCAAAAGAACAGGGCCTTAATGAACTATGCATATTATGTTTAGAATTTGGTATTTGAAAGTCCAAATTTAATTTAAGTTGTGTTTCTTCGAACTAATTAATAAGAATTAGTGATATTAAAATTATTCAGAGCATCAAATTTACACCGATTAGCGAATTTGACAATTAGAAAATATAACCCACGTATTAATCGTAAATTTTAAAACGGACCAACGTGATTGGATTAGGCGGCTAAATGTTGAGATCTAAAACTATGGTCTTGCTAATATATGTAAACTACTCTGTATGTTTCGAAAGTATAAACAATGTTCTTAATTGTTCTCTATGTAGTCATAACCCACGTGGCCACGAGCCCACCCTTTGTTTTGCTTTATCGTTAATGAGCAAAACAATCCGCATCTTCTTACTTAAGTTTTAATACTCTCATATTAATATTAATGCGGACTAATATAAGAGCTATTTCAATTAAGCAAACAAATTAAATATTGTATGCTCCCGTCATCATGGATCATTCCGCATTCCCACACACATTTTAATTTTGTCAAGGTACATACACTTTACCCAGATAGACAAATAGACGGGGAAAGCAACTAAAATAACGTAATCGGAAAATACCAATGTTAAGCAAGGAAGAGATAGTTGAGATTGAAATTTGGGTACAAAGCGGATTGTTCCGAATCGATTTTTTTTAATGAACTGTTTATTTAAGATATTGGGGTTTGCGGGATATTATAAAGTACATTCACCGCTGACCATAAATCTTACATATGAACAAGACATGGAACTTGATCCCACTGCGTGCGTTTGACCGAGAATGGTATATGTAGAATAATTAGTTAATCGTGAGATTAAACTTTTTAAGTTCTAATCATCAAATAATCATTTTTCTTATATGTTTTTTTCATGATAAATGTATTATCAGCCTTAAGGATTTAAATAAGCCCGACATTAATCCTAGACCTATGCGTGAATGCGTCGCACATGCATTAAATAAAAAACTAAGAGTTATTCTCCCTCTAGAATAATATTTCATGGAGATTTTTTATTTTTTTTTGGTGAGTATATATTTCATGGAGATTATGAACTTATAACTATAACAATAAGAAAAAAAATAGAATTTAACTGCTCTTCAAATAACTATGTAGGTGTGCGTATGAAATACTATATATAAACATTGCACATTTAAATCAATCTTTATGATCAGATGTATTTTTGAAGGTAGATGTATAAAGCAAGATTATTTTGAGCGATTTTATAGTTCAACAATTATGAATAACTTTCGAGCTCCCACATTAAAAGTTATCCTTACATTTTACAAACTACTTCAATTATATTATTACGTGATTTTGACATAAAGACCACGAAAATGAGAGGGAACCATACAAATGACCAGAATAGAGGGGGTAATGTTTTGTCATTACATATGCATGCAGGGTGTCTAAGTGATATTAGAGTCCCGGGTTGAACAAACTATACTACTTAAATAATGTGAAATATTGATTCTAACATTAGTAAAACACTAACTGAAAATATATATTAGGAGGCGTAGTTAAATCAATTTGCATGGAATTGGAGTTGGAATCGAACGTAAGTGGGATTTGGAACTTATAGTAGTTCTTAACGGGTATAATGTAACACTTGCCAGCGGTTTCTAAACAAAATACTACCAAAGGCCCGTGCATCGCACGAGCATTAAATCTAGTTATTTTATTATGAGAGGGTATATATACACATATAGTGAGGATAGAGTTTCATAAGATAATACATTATAAAATATTCTAAGATATGGACATCCATATAATATTTCACAACACTCCCTCTTGATGTCCATCACTGAAGAAAATGCCTCGTTAAAAACCTTCCTAAAAAACCCCGTGGAAAAAACACTAGTGAATGAAAATAGTATACTAATCTTCAAACACGCATAACAAACTGCCTCATTAAAATCTTTTCATGGAAAACCCAGTGGGACAAAACCATGGCAAAGGAAAAAGTGTATAGCGCGTACTACTCACCCTGATGATTACATAACTTGATAAATCTTGAAATAATCCATGATTTGACATAACTTCATTGCTGAAGTAGTACCCATTGTGGTTAATAAACTTGAATCTTCGATCAATAGAAATCCATGACAGTTTTGATATCAGCATAAGAGACAAATAAGATTGACCAATATAGGCTCGCCAAATCCATCATACTTAGTAAGCCGATGACGAGTCATGATCGTGCTTATGGCCGAAGCGTAGACCACAACTTCTCTTCCCTTGGTCACATTCTTTAAGGCCTCGATGAGAGCCTCATTTTAAGCCACAATCCTTTCCACTTCTTCTTGGCGGCATACTTTGTGGACATGCCATCTACGCGCCAAGCCAATCTGTGGACGCATAACGGTCTCTTGAAAGTCACGCTCGGCGTCGTAAAAATGTTTTCGACCGGATCGTTTTAGATCGGTCGGTTTCGTCTCGGCAAGGGTCTCGAAACAATGCAAGAGATGTTCGGAGTCGCCACCAAGCATTTGTGGGATGCTTGGAACCCATTCGAATCCACTTTATACCTAGGTCAACCAAGGCAAAAAGCGGTGTTTGACATAGGTACTAAAGATAAGGAATCGTCCCTCTTTAGCATCCTGTCTCTAGAATGACTCTCGTTCGCCCTGGATAAGGTCGTCCACTATCCAAAGTTTCTGAGTAAGAGGTGAAGATACGTATTGGGAAGCCCTTTAATTGGACACCCAATCCCGCCCGCGGTAGCGGCTTCTACTGATCGATCTTGGTTGGTTAAATGCAAAAGTTGATAAAACGGGTAAATGCATGAATGCGCATCCACAAGTTTGAACCTAACATGTGAGCTTTCTAGGTCGGTTTTTTATCCACGTATCAAGTATTTGATGTCAAGTTGGATTTAATGTTGATTTGCATGCAAGACGGAAATTAAACATCCATTTACCGAGTTAGGTTTATGGTGCATAACGTGATCTCTTAGTGTGTCATTTTGCAAATATGATGTAAAAGAGCATATTTGTCATCTGATCCGTCCTATATTCGGGTAACCGAAGTCGAGATCGTCCTAGACAAGTGCTGGAAGGAAACAGAGACTGCATCAGGCAGCCTATTTAGGCGCGAGCCATCAGGTGATGCAAACAGGTCTGTTCTGGTTTGAAAATTGGAAAATGATTGACCTGTTTAAGCGCGAGTCAGCAGACTGTTCGAGGGACGTCTTCTGACTATTAAAATGTTTGTAAAATGGTTTAAAAAGAGGGTGTTTGAACCTGTCTTGATTTGAAAAGGTCATTTAGACCGCTTTTGTGTTAATATGAAGAACGAGACTTGAATAATCATCATTGTGTAGATACCTCATTTCTGCACCTCCCGCAAACCACCCGGTGATGATTGTGCCGCATGTTTGGTACGCGGAACGATTTGTGACAGTTCGTAAGTTTATTGTCAAGTGATTGCTCAAACATTGATGTCTACCTCTTAGTTGTCATCTACGCGCCGATACGGTCGTTTTGACAGTAATTAGAGTACATTTGGAGTCCGGGCCTAAAACCGTCTTCATTTTCTGATAACCGCTAAATCCCGAGTCAGAATGTTCTGGAATGTTCCGGATATTTCTATTCCATATTTTATAAATATTTCACAATCTTTTAATCTTTGGTAAAGTATTTCCCGTAATATTCATACAAAATATTAAGGAAAATAAGATTAATCCGTTATTCCATAAATTAAACACGGAAATCTTTCTTTCGCAGGAGGAAACCACTTCGGAACAGACGCAGCAGGTGCTGCGCCTCTTCCAAGGGACGCAGTGACTGCTGCGCCTCTTCCCAGATCCTTTTCTGCGTATTTTTCGTATCTTTTTCATATCTTTTCGAGATTCACTTCCAAAGTTTCTCCGAAAACCTTATTCCTTCACGTGATTAGTATAAATAGGAGCCTTCGCTCCTCATATTTCTCACGCGAGTGTCCTCCCTTCTCTTCTCCCTTTGCATTCTAGACCACGTTCTTACTTTTTGGCGTCTACGTGCTTGAACATTCGACCACGTAAGCTCGGATCCTTCTGAGTACCAGCCTCGTTTGCATGACCGACCAATTTGACCAACTCCACAATCAATCAACTTAATTAATCTTAATCGTTTTCCTCTTACGAGGGCACTTTCGTTACATTCGAGTCGAGCATCACTAATCGTAAACTTAGTTCATCTCGTTTCGTCAAACATGTAAGTCTGAGGGTGTAAATCCTTCTTTATTTATTGTTATTTACTTTTGTATCATAATGTAAGGTTTATGTCGAAAATACTTCTTAAAACCGATTTATAAAACCATACTTTAAAACCCTTTTTACGGATTACCAGAAGATGACCGTCGAGAAAGGACGCAAAGAATCGCGCGCCTCTTCGAAGGGACGCAGCACCTGCTGCGCCTCTTCGTGAGGCTGCCGCAGTTCCTGCTTCCTTTCTTCTTCCTTCGTCCTCTGTCAATTCGTCTTTCATTGTTTGTTTTCGTTTGTTCTTCAATTCTTTGACATAATAGCATAATAATTTCACATGTATATTGTCTATCATCATTAATACGTTTAATTCATCATTAATCCCGACTTAAATCCCAAGTAATCCAATATTTGCGTGTTTTCGTCATTAAAATCAATCCGGGTTGTAGAGATTCGATTCTTTCATATCGAGTTTCTGGAATTCGATCTTTGATATATTTTCATCTGTCTATTGTTGTATTCGTCATTAATTCGTCATTAAATTGTCATATTTAACCTATTTAGTTCACCTATGTCACTAATCAATCTTTCATTCACGTAATTAACTCGTTTACGGTCGTCTTATCCATGTTTTGTTGCTTTTATGACCCATTCGCATGCAATTAACACATTAAATCACTTTCATCCGAGTCTAATATCATAATCAATCCTTAAATTCACCAATTAACATTAACGATTTGCAGTTCCGGCTTCACAGCCAGAATTCACCCTTGGAACAGACACAGCATCTGCTGCGCCTCTTCC
The DNA here is from genome assembly GCF_048544455.1 of Silene latifolia. Lineage (NCBI taxonomy): Eukaryota > Viridiplantae > Streptophyta > Magnoliopsida > Caryophyllales > Caryophyllaceae > Silene > Silene latifolia. The sequence goes on along the minus strand of NC_133535.1, from coordinate 92,281,786 downwards.
AAAGGACGCAATCCTGCTGCGCCTGTTCCAGGTTGACTTCTGTCTTTGAACTTCCGTTCTGCCTTGACCTGATTAATTAGTTTACGTATAATTAACTATTAACCGTATTATCGCCTAATGATTTGTTCGTTAATTCATTCCTTTGTTCTTTTTCTTAAATTATCCGTTTTAGAAGTATTTTCGACATACATCGCTAAACCCGATGCAATTATTGTAATTTTCCTTTATTGTATTTATCATTGTATTTTTTTTATCATTTGTATGTTTTCACATGTAATTGAATCTTAATTTCTACTTCGACCTAATTGTTTGTTAAATTAATTGTTCACCGACTTAGTTTAATCTTCACATGCTAGGATCAAAACTTGGATGTTGCATTGCATGCATATAATCGACGATATATCGAGTATGAATAACTTCCCTAATCATTAGTAGAGGCCGCTATCGAGGCGGGCAGGATTAGGTGTTCGATCAAAAGAGCTTCCTAATACGTACCCTCACCCCTTACTCCAGATCTCTGTGAACATCCGTGTTCATTGGCATCCACGAGAGTCATTCTAGACATAGAATGCTAAGGGTAATGAGTTCTTGGTGTTCATGTCACTACTTTGTGTTTTGACATGACACGAGGTATTCGAACGGTTCCAATTTCCCATAAAAATTGGTGGCGACTCCACAAATGCAAACGCTTGTTTCCCAAGCGCCCCCGTGGCCCCATGTCCACAGTTTGGCGATTCTGCTGGGGATAATACACTTACGTGTAGCCAAAAGGGTGAAACTTGAACAAGGTTAGGGAATAGTTTGTACAAGACAATTGTCGGTTTTCATAACTCGGTCTTCCTAGATCGTTTCATTCGGCCTTCCTAGGCCCAACCCAACCCATTCGACCAATCGTCCCGTCTAAACGGTCCTAATTCTTATTTGGGCCTAAGGATGGATAACGATTGACGTCATCCATACCATGATACTTACTCTTCTTTGTATCAGGGACTTTCACTACTTGAGGAAATGGACTAGGAATCGGCCTTACTCTTGTTTGGTACGAGCCTCTCCACAGACTTCGGGTTTGATTGTTCGGTATGGCAACCCACCCTTTAAACCAAAACCCTCTTTAAATGCACTCAGCATCCCGTTATAATGCTTGTATAAATGTTTGTACCATACGTGATCACCATTTCTAAACGAAACCATGACGATTTTTGTAAAATTAAAATTCCTTTTTAAATATAAATTTCGAAAAAGGCCAATGATTAGCGCAAAACCGAGTCAAAACTCTGTCCATTTGTCGAGTCAAATTTCGGGCCCAAGCCCATTTCAAAACCTCACTTCGAGTCCACTCCTACAACTACACTAAAGTTGACTAGGACCAACATTTTTCAAATATTGTCATTTCTTCAAAAGCTTACTGACACAAGTGGCACACACCCACTTCACGAGTCAAAACATTTCTCTCTTAGTAAGTGTGCTAGAATGGTCGATCGTGTTTTGATTCGTCGTCGATCTCTTATCCAGTTTCCAAGATGCCTGAAACAAGCGACTTCAATCAACTCCAAGATGGTAATGATCGAATCCTAACCGCGCTAGCTCAACTCCAAGTTACTCAAGACCAAGTGTATGATCGCCTTGACACCATCGAGGGCCGGATCTATGCCGTACAAGCGAGGTTGCCTCCTCAGGAAAGTGAAGTCGTTGATGACTTCGTGAATGACTTCAGAGACGAAAATCCTCCCATGGGTATGACTGCAGCTGCGAAACGACTCCAATACTTAGAGGAGCAATTGATGTATCTTAAAGGGGATGACATTTATAGGGAGAATAATCGCAAGTATGAGGCCGTGAGTTCCAAGTTGCCAACCAACTTCAACATGACGGATATCCCTAAATTCAAGGGGCATGAAAACCCTTTGAACCACATTCGTGCTTTTAAGGACTACATGTCTATCAATGGCATTAAACCCGAGATGTTCTTAAGGATATTTCCTTCATCTCTTGACACCATCCCAAAGCAATGGTTATACTCTCTAGAACACAAGAAGATCGCTACTTGGGAAGACGCCGCGGTCGAGTTTGCTAAGCAATACTCGGATAATGCTGAGATCCAAGTTAACATGCGCACTTTAGAGGTTCTTACCCAAAATGACAAATAAGGTTTCACCGACTTCCTAAGTAGGTGGAAGAAGACTAGTACCTAACTAGTTGAACGCCCGGATGAGGCTACCCACGTGGAGAAATTCGTGGACAACTTAAAGCCCATCTATGCCAATCATTTGAGGTACCAAAACATTAAAACTTTCAAGGACTTAACCGTACTAGGAACAAGGATCGAAGATGACATCCGTAAAGGGCTCTTGTCCAAAACGGTAGGTCGAGGATATCAAGGCTCAACAAGCCGTTCTTACGGCTCCACTAGCAAGACCGATGAAGTTAACCTCCTCGAGCCATCCAAGAAGAGTGCCCCACCAAGGAAATTTACAAATCTTGGGGACACTTACTCCAATGCTCTAAAAAGGCTAATGAAACGAGGCAAACTCCAACCCATAGGACCTACGCCCGAACCTGAAAAGAAGTCCAAGTTCTGGGACGAGAACTCATACTGCGAATATCATAGGGGTAAGGGGCATGACACGGAAAAATGCTACAAATTGAAGAATGTGCTTCAAGACATGATAGAGGATGGCCGACTACCAATACCACCGGGAGGTAAGCGCAACAACACTCAGAATCCTCTTGGAATTCTAGTGATCACAAGTGAAGAATCTACCTTAGATTGTTCACACCTCATTTCTCCAGTCGAAGACAAGATCCACGCGATCGAGAATGAAGGGTTCTACTCTACCATTTCCCCTACCATTGCCGACTTCATCGCATGGGCAAGAAGAGTGGATAGGCAAGTTTGGGAATTGGAAAATGTGGTGACAACTTTACATAACCCCAATACGACACCTAAAGAACATGCGCCACTAATCTTTTCCCAAAATGCCACTATGCAAGAAATAGTCGTCGTGGTTGATAAACTAGTCGACCAAATCACACAATTAGAGGACGAGATCATGAGAATGAGGGAACTAGCTACAGTCAATGGAGTATGGACCGATGACGATGAAGACGAGTATCTCATTGAACACTCCCTAGTCAAGGAAATAGTCCAAAATGGTGAAGACCAAGATGTGGACCACCTAACCCGTTCGGGGCGTCCATATCAAAGCACTACTCAAAATGGTCCAACCAACGTTATCACACCAAATGATAATGAAGATGACTCTACTGATCATTTGCTCAAGCAATTACAGAAGACAAAGGCTGATCTTTCAGTCTGGCAATTAGTAGCAAGCTCATTCCCACATCGCCAAGCTTTACTGCAAGCTTTGGCCAAGTTAAATGTAGCACATAACTCCACAACTGACGACGATGTAGTCAACTTGGTCTTCCAAGAATCATCGAAGCTAAGTAATCCTATTACTTTCTCAGATGAAGATTTGCCACCCTTTGGCACTAGTCACAACTTGGCTCTTTACATCACTGTCATTTGCTTAAAGAAGAATGTGCCAATGACCTTGGTAGATGATGGCTCCGCGGTCAACGTCATACCCCTCAAAACGGCATACAAACTAGGCATGAAAGAGTCGGATTGGACCCCTATCAATCAAGGTGTTCGTGCATATGATGGTACACGACGAAAGGTCGTAGGACTCGTTAACCTAACCATAGCCACAGGGCCAATTGAGCGAAAGGTTAACTTCCAAATAATGGACATTGAAGCTTCCTTCAACATACTTCTGGGAAGACCTTGGATTCACGCTTCCAAAGCGGTAACATCCACCCTTCACCAAAAGATCAAAATTCCACTAAACGGCAAAGTGGTGATGATCACTTCGTCGCCCATCAAGGCTATAATCGAAAAGAAGTCAAATAATCAAGTCCTTGCGGATCCAGTACATGAACTTGGGGGCTTTCAAAGCGTAAGTGTCATAGAAAGCGAATTGGCACCCCTATTCTACGATCCCTACTCCAACTTGGTGGTCAACCACATACTCAAATCCCAGGGATACTTCCCTGGAATACCTTTAAACCCTGTCCGAAGAAACACCTTCGCACCCTACAAGGAAGGCAACTAAAAAAGGATACCACTTGGCTTAGGATACAAACCCACTAAAGAGGAAGTTCTCGAGATGCTCGCTCAAGTTCAAAACCGTAAGTACGTAGGAGTCCAAATGCGACCCTATCTCCCTACCCTAAATGGATACTTCGTTAGGGAAGGAAGCCAAGAACTCTTTCACGGATTTCCCGAACCTTGGCACTATCTCGAAAGGAAGCTAGCCGAAATCAAGATCTTTCACGATTGCTAATTCATTCCTCCAGAAACGGTTCCTACCGTCAAAGCTCGTCAAGCACCTTGCTTAGACGAACAACTATCGAGATTGGCCAAGCAAAATACCCTTTGCTTTGTGGGGATATCGCACATCTGTAAAGACGCCCACTGGGGCCACCCCTTTCTATTTGATCTATGGCATGGAAGCTGTACATCCAGTCGAGTTAGAAATACTATCATTGCGTATCTTACTCGAAAGTCAAATCCCGGAAGCCGATTGGAAGAGGGATAGATACGAAGAACTCATCCTCTTGGATGAACGTAGGCTACGTGCATTACATAATGTCCAGACATATCAAGCACGTATCAAACGAGCCTTCAACAAAAGGGTCAAACCAAGGAACATCAAGGAAGGAGACTTAGGACTCAAGTCAGTTAGAGCTCTTTTACCTGTCGATCCACGGGGAAAATTCAAACCTAATTGGGCCGGGCCATTTATAGTCAAGTCCATACTTCCAGGGGGTGCGGTTAGGATCACAGACCTAGATGGGAATGAATTCGCCAACCCGACAAACCTTGACCAACTAAAGAGGTATTATGCCTAGAATAGGAACAAAAACGCGCCTCGCATAACCTCGCGTGTCGCTCTTGTGGCACTAAATAAACGGCCCCTGGCCAAAGCTGAAATAAGCTAATGTCACTCTGCTCTTGCATTTTGACAATTTGTCATCCTCATATCATCAAATAAACTAAATTGCACCTTAAGAGTAAGTAAAAAGCTCATGCTTATCTTCTAAAGTTCATTACAAGCTCTTGCTTAGAACAATTATTCTTTTACATTTACTCGAACTACGCACAAGGGTTTGATTTAATTTTTTAAATGAATACGTAGGCAATCTTTCACAGGATACAACCCATTAATTTCAAAATGTAAATAGAAGGACGTTTGCAGTTGCATTTGGAATTCGACAAGAATAATGAATAGAAAATCACAAACGGTTTCATAACCAATTAACCTCTTTTATTTCATTCATTTCTCATAATAACAATAATACGTCACATAATAACAATAATGAAAAAAAATAATATAGGCTAGGATTCTAAAAACCCCACCTTCTTATTACATTAATAATAATAATAAATAATAATAAAGACTTGGGCTATTCCTCCATCTTTCCTTTGCCCTTGTCATTTTTGTCGTACTTCTTATCACGACCTCGAGCCGGACGCTCTTGCGCCACTTCGGACCTAATCACCAATGGTCTTTCTCGAGGCCTAGCCTTACCATTCTTGTCAATCACTTTGTCCACGACAGGAGAGGTCTTAGGTTTCTTCGAAGGATGAACAACTCGAAACCCGGCTTCTTCCTCTCCCTCAGTCAGATGCTTCTCTTTCTCCTTTTCCACTTCGCGCACCTTGTAGTCAACGGGCTTGCGTTTCCTCAATCTCTCACACTCCTCGGGAGTGGTAGCTTTCCTCCACCGCAGATAGGAGTCCGACACCCATAAGACACTAACAGAAGAGTTCAAAAACCACACGTTTCTTTGAGCCCATTTAATGGCCCACTCCCTTCGACTCTCAGTAGTAAGCGCCACGGCAGTCTGCGGGACAGTGTCAAGCTTCGGGATTGTTTGCTTCAGTCCAACTTGTCTCATCAACCTCTCCGGGAAGATGAATACCATGAATTCCAAGTCAGGAATGCGCACAGATCGGGTAGGATCCAAGGAAGATACTCCAGTGACAGATTTGAGATGCCACCATGGTACAATCCACCTAATCAAGGGGCCATCATCACTCTTCAGTTTGTTTTCCCAGTAATTGCAGACCCGAGTGAAGTCCACCATGTAAAGCCTGGTCCTTATTGCAATTGAGCGAGCATGATAAGAAGGAACATGAACTGGTGGCTCGATCAATCGAAGTCGCTCCATAAGCCAGACCTACCAAAAGCAGGTATTAAACGAAAAAAAAGAAGAAAAAAAGAAAAAAAAAAAGAAGAAACGAAAAACAAAAAAAAGAAAGAAAGAGAAAAGAGAAAAGTGTTCTTTTACCTGCAGAATAACGGGACTTCCGAAATAAGGTAGGTCACGATTGGCTTTCCTGTTATCCAAACCCAATAAGATCTCTCCTAAGCATAAACAAGCTGGGCTCCTGCGCAGTTCCATTTGTTCAACTAGGCCCAGGAGACGGGGATCACCTCTCAAATCTTCATCAACATGCCCTTGAAGGACATATACATGTAACAAGCAAAACCCAAATGCCCTTCGCCTAGCAACATAAGAGACGCTGGGGTCGGCCTTATTAATGAATCGGTCAATAAAGTCCAACATTCGCACTCCTTTCGAGGTCACTAGACGGTCCACCTCAATTCTTGACAATCCAAGCAAGTCTCTAAAATTTGTTCTTATACCCTTGTGAAGTAGAAGGAATAGCAGGCAAGTGTTCCGGGTCCCACCCACCGATCGCGGCAATTTCTTCAGGAAATGGGCAAATGTCACCTCCGGAAAAAGCAAAAACATGATAATTCGGGTCCCAAAAATCAAGACAAGCATCTAGGAATGGTTTGACCACCTTGATAAGCTTCAAGCTCAACAATGATCCAAGATTATAAGCACCCATATCGTGCTTCTCCATGTTAGAAAACTCGTTGGTCCATTCTTTTAGACGAATCTCTAAAGTATTCATGATGAATGTTTATCTTGAGGACTTTATGTAATAAGACGAGGAAGAAACGGAAGAATTGTGTGAATAAAACCTCTATCGACGTCTCTATTTATACTGAAATCTGTTTCCAAAAATCCGCCAGGACAGAAACACCTGGGAACGTGCTGCGCCTCTTCAAAGGGACGCAGCTCCTGCTGCGCCTCTTCCTCAGCATTGTTTCTGTGAATTTCCGCGTTGGATCTTTACTAAATTCCTTAACGAATAATTTCCTATTCATACGGGTTATTATTTTGGTAAATACGTGAAAATTACCATATTTCGTGTTTCCTAATTTCGCGGATGCGCATTTCGAGGCAATATCAGCATTTTCGTCATTTTAGCACACTTACATAGTTCTTTCTATTTTTCTTTTTCGGGGAATCATTTCTCCAATTTAATGTAATTTATTTCAAACTTATATATTTCTTTTATTTATTTGTTTTCTGGGGAATCATTTCGCTCCCGTCCTATACTACATTTCTAACTTATAGCTTTCTATTTTTTTATTTTTTTTGGGGGGTAACCCTCCCTACCGTCCGGTCATTTCCGGCAAATTTTTTACCTTTTTTGCCTTTTTTGCACTTGTGAGTCAGTTGTTTTGCGCTAATTTAGGCCATACATCGTCAAATGTATGTTTTACGTGAACTTCTATGTAAATTTCGACAGCATGACGGCGTAAACCGTCATCTACCAAACCTGTTCAAAGCTAACCTGCAGGTACAAGCAACACAACCCAGCAGCAAAGGCACTCAGGCCATCATATACAACCAAAAAAGGGATATGTACAACAAACTGGGGGCTCGACCCCCAAGCAAAATCCAAATGTCCAAAATGAAGGTCCTAAATGTACAAATGTGCAAGATACAGCCAAAAACAAAACAACAACAAAGCTACTACTGGTCGCCGCCTAACTCCGCAACTCTCGCCTCGAGAGCGGCAACCTCGGCGTCGCGAACCTCGAGCTCTCTCAGCAGACGAGCTGTCTCCTCCCGAGACTGGGCAAGCTCTCGCTCCAGCTCACGCTCCCTCTGCAAGCAACAAAATTGACTCATGTCAATCATTTCAAACAATCATAAGAAAATAAGAAAATTCAAAAATGAAGAAATGTTCATACCTGACGACCTCGACCGCCGACAAGTGCCTCGACGGCAGTAGCTCGCAGCCGGTTGGCTACCCTCCATAACGCCACAAACCGGGACGGCGCAACCTGCATTTTCAAAAAAGAAGTTCTTAATAATTGGATAAGTTCAATCAAATGTGTTCTTACACAAATATCTTACAAATTAGAGGCTCACCCTCCGAACTAGATGCTGCCAATCGTCCAGGCCAGCATCCGTCACAGCCACATCAAAGTCACGCAGCTCGGAGATCGTCGTCCTACCAGTCGCGTCAGTGTACTAAAGGGTCTCGGGGTACTCTGGGGGCTCGATGCCCGCCGCCTCGACCTCCTGCAAAGCCAAATGATTATCATTAATCGGTGATCTTTCATCGTTTTCTCAAAAATCAAAAAATAAAGAAGGATAAAGCACTTACCACAACCGGCCAGTACACCAACCTCCCGTAGAGGAATGCCGAGTAGTCCTCGCCAGGAAGGAGGAGGGCGTCACCACCAACGCCAGCCAAGTCAGCCTCCCTCTCAGCCTCAGAAGGCTCCCTGAACATCGTCCTAGGAGGATCGATGGGAACCGTCAAGACGTCCCGAGAGCACTGACGAGCCAAGCGCTCGCCCAAGTACCACACAGGACCCATCGACGTCCTCAACAGCAACCGGCTCGAGCTCCTAGGTCGAAGGACCTCAGCCACAAAAGGAGGAATGCCAGCGTACTCCGCCCAACGCCTGGGCACCCACTGGGAAAAGACAAGAAAGAAATCATTCTTATGATCGGTTTAAAAGTAATAAAGAAGCAAAACGAATATAGGTGAGATGCTCACACTGTCCAGCTGAAGGGCGTTCACGTCCCGCCGGTAGACACCGTGAGAGGAGCGCTTGCTCCTCGTGCGACACATCACCCAATTCCTCACAACGGGATAGGCCTTCTCCAGCGGCTCCGTCCTCTTGGGCAAGAGGCTCGGAAAGTAGGAGTACACCTGATACTGTCGTTATGTACCAAAAATAAATACCTAAGTTACAACTAACAGAAGCTAGCAGCAAGTAGGGTCGATCTCCACAGGGAGGCTAAGTTGCTAAATATCTGTCTAATTTGGTCTGTCGGATGTCACAAAAATGGGGGTTGAATTGATTGTGAACTAACTAAACTACTGAAACTAGAGGCAAGGGAAATGAATAAGAGAATTAACAGCAAGAGAAAAGGGAGTATGCTAGGAGTCGGTCTACCGTGGCAGCTATCAGATCTTATACTATCGGGAATACTAAGGCGATTAGACTATTGATAAGAAGAGCTATGGTCGTCACCTTTCGGTCCTTAAACCGCCCTAGAGCGTAAACAGCTTAACTTTCGCCCTCACTGCAATACCCTATTGTAATTAAGCAAGCCTTCCCTTCCAATCTTTCGATCTAGGTCGGGGTTAACTAAATTTATGGTCTCCTGCATGCATTCATTTGACCGGATAACAATTAAATTGCCTAATACAATTCCTATCGCAAGACTAATCTATTTAATACAATTAAAACATCGCTACCACGGCTTCCCTAATCCTAACATACTACGCGGAATTAGCTAGACATGGAATAAGTAAGAACAATAAATAAAGAGGGAGAGGGAATAATAACCATTAAATAAAAAGAGAGAAAGGAAGAAAGAATTACTGAATTAAAGAGATCCGGAAAATGAACAGGAATAAAAGTAACAGTATATAGAGAAAAGGGAGAAGAGCAACGTGATCCTTGGATGATAACTAATGACGTCCTAACTCCTATTTATAAGAAAATAGGAGTACAAATAACCTAATGACGGAATTAGAGCTAAAAAGCCCAGCCCGTCAGCAATATCCACTCGATCGAGCAACTAAATCACTCGATCGAGCAAAGGCATAAAAGGAACTGGTCGATCGAGAGGAAACATAGTTGATCGAGTACTTATTCATCCTAAACCACTCGATCGAGAAGAAGTGGCTCTCGATCGAGCAAATGGGCTCTCGATCGAACAGAAATAGTTCTCGATCGAGCACTTCTCGCCGCGTAATTCCTCGCTTCGCGCACTGAACTTCAAACGGCTGCCATTTCTTCGTTACTTGGTCAAACAGGGTGATTCCGGTGGCATTGGAAAGCTAAAAGGACAAACTTTCATCTCCAATTGGAATCACCTGAATATCTGTTGTAGAACTCGAGATATGGCTCTTACAAGCAGGAACCAGCAAATTGAAGCACTCTCTTGGCTCGCCTAACTTCCTTACTCCAATGCGCATCTCAAAATAGCTTCATTCCCGCTCCAAATTCACTCTTCCTCCAAATGCATGCTAAAAGGATGGTAAAAGGCTTGATTTCACTACTTTTGGGTTCATTCCTGCAAATAAGACAAAACAAACCAAAGTAGCATATTCGGGGCATTTCGTAGCATAAAACCACGATAAAAGCATAGAAATACGTGCATAAAATAGGCTAATAAGATTATATAAAATGCACGTATCAAATCTCCCCAAACCAAACCTTTACTCGTCCCCGAGTAAACTAAAATGCAACTAAAGGAACGGAAAAAGATAACTCAGAGCTAGCTACAAATGCCCACTTAAGCCAATTTAATGCAAGCAAACTAACACTTATAGCTAAACAGTCAAATGCAAACGAGTTATAAGATGTTTATAAATAAAGCTGAACCGTCGACCTTGCAAGACCTTTAATAATGGACTCTCACGGATCACTCTTTCTCTCATGAAGCAAAGGGTGAACATATATATGTAAGAGAGAAAGGGAAATAGTCGCTCACCTAGACTACGACCCACATAAACATGCATGCAACTAATATGATAGACAATTCTAGCTACCGTACACACATTCCAACCAAACGAGGTCCTGTCACAGCCGAGGGCTTACAAAAATATGGTAAAGTGAGGCAATGGGTAAGAAAAGGCAAAACGTTTATGGGAATGTGGAGGTATAGGTGATCAAGCTAGTACCTAAACAAAACCATACTGACAACATCCGATTCCAACTCAATTATGAATTTAAGCACATGCCCTTCATTTGGCACAAAACTCACCAAACCAAACTAGAAATACTCCTCAATTAATGTAAGATAGAACATAGGAGCAGAAACCGTCAACCAAACAACATTTCTTTTTTTTCAAATTTTCCCTTTCTTTTTCTATTTTTTTCTTTCTTTCGGTTTCTTCTTTTCTGATTCCCTTTTTTTTTCAACTTTTTTTTTTCTTTTTCACGTCTTTTTCTCATCAACCTCCTTTTCTTCATAAATTACCAACTCCAAATCAATATGATATGAGCCAAGATTTGATACAATAAAACAAGATATCTGCAGAACAATCTAAACTAGCTTGACAAGGCAAAGCTAAATTTGGAATGTAGCTAAGGGTCAACAGGCAAATTTGGCTAATGCGGAGTTTATGGGTAAAAATGAAAGAAAAGGGAAATGTAAGCACCTCCCTGCATGTGACACCAACCACTAACCCGAATGTATGACGGCAAAAAGCAATTGAATTTCATATACGTGCAAATTAATGTTACATGATATGCAAGGAGTAACTACTCACAATCCTACATGAAACTGGTCATAAATGACACCAGTTTATAAGGCTCTAAATCCTTAGAAATTATAAGTAGGTTGCCAAAATTTCAGGTCAAGTCTATATGTTCAGCTAAATTAAACATTAACTCGTAGATATGCAATAAGACAAAGCTAATAAGATAAATAATTCAATGCAAGGCTTAAGCAAAAAGACAAATATAGAGCAATTTCATCATGGAAATCGACCGTTCCGACTCAACCTATATGCTAAAATAAACGTGCAAATTTTTGAATTTTATCAATTTTTCAAATTTTTATTGAATTTTAAATTTTTATGAAATAGATAACAATGCAAACAGAAAATTAAACGTGATAACAGAAATGCAAATAAAAACAATATGCAGACACAGATATGGATGCATAACCTCCTCAAACCAAACCGTACAATGCCCCCATTGTACCAAAACATGGAAAGGAAATGCAAACTGAAGGAGAAAGAGAGTGAAAGCGGAAAAACTCACAAAATGCGCGAATAAGGGGACCTCCCCAAACCGACCATGAAATGGGAGGTTGCTAAGGGCCCGGAAAACCGTCTCAGGAAGCTAATCCAAGTCAATAGCACTCGATATCCGTCCAACAGTGGTCGATCGAGTAAATGGGCATCCAAAAACTGCTCGATCGACTGGAATAGTGGTCGATCGAGTAGATTTCTTCCTGCAGGCACTCGATCGAAAGGAATGGTAGCTCGATCGAGAGGATTTCTCAGAAAAAGTACTCGATCGAGTGGAAAAACCACTCGATCGAGCGATCCTCAGCGTGTACCTGCAAAACATAATGAAAAACAGCCCAATCGACAAAAACAAGCATATCGAGATAGTCTATGGTATAAAACCATTTATTACAATTGAAATTAAATAAAATGCAAAATAAAATCTCCGGGTTGCCTCCCGGGTAGCGCTAGCTTCAGTCAGGTCCCAGCTCGACCTTCTTTTTCTTCGAGCCTCTATAATTAATCACAATCAAAACAGCTCAAAGCGCGCAGCATTAAATCATAAACCTGCGCATGTGCTACACAACAAAGATAAGTAGCACCAAAGTGGAATCAAGAGATAGGAAATGAAATTAAACAACCGTTTGAGTCTAACAAATTTCCTATGTGAGCTCCTAGATTTATCCACATAATAAAGGAGCGCGGGAGCAACTGTCAATATATAAGGGTCCCGATTCAGATTAGCAATTTTGAGATGACATGTACGGTGAGAAGTTGCTAATTTAAACGTCCACATATGAGAGGGTGTAGCATTAAAAGAAGGAGCATAAATTAAACGAGGCAACATCCGTTAAAAAAAACAATAATGAAATTATCGCTTACTACCTCGGGTTGGTCGCTCTCAACGACGGAATCACCGACAAAGGAATGCATTACCTCATCCGTGCTAGGAGCAATTACCGTCTCAGCTGCTTCTTCATCAACCTCCTCAGTGGAGTCCATCCCGTAAATCGCAGCTTCAAGTGTATCCGACTTGGCTGTGAATAAGGGAGGTTCACCGTAACCTTCATCATCGTCAAACTCGTCATCCAATATGAACCCAAGTGACAGAGTTAAGCTCCCAATGGCCAAATCAGTCGATCGAGCAAAGTACTCACTCGATCGACCAACTTCCTCCCGCATCTCACTCGATCGAGTAACATAATCACTCGATCGAGCACTTTCCTCATGCATGTCACTCGATCGAGAAGAGATATTACTCGATCGAGGACTTTCTTCTGTCTGACTGACATCCTTGCATACACTCTGGAAATACGATAGAAAGTCGTCATCCGAAATATAGAAATCATTTTCAGCATTGGGCATCGCGGGTTCTTCATGGGAAAAACCGCTCTTGGTCAAGCACACCTCTTTTGGTTGCCGAGCAACCAACCCAGCTGTTAACCGAGCAATTTCAGACTGCAACTTAGCAATTTCAGTGACTTGAGCACCCATATGTCTATCGAATTCCGTAACTAAGGATCTCGGCTCCGCGATTTTTTTTCGTATATCATGAGGATCTTGTTGCGGTGGCCATTGATGCGGTGGATGTGGCGGCACAACTACGGCTGCATTGTGCTCAGCAGGACCACATCCCCAAGACTTCTTCCTTTCCCAACTAGCAGGTGGCTCGGCTTGGGCTTCAAACTGAGCAATTAGTCGGGAGACGGATGTCATCTTGGCAAGAGGGATCGAAGGTACTCAAGCCTTCCCTTCGATAATCTCCCTCGAGTCTGTCTAATAAACCTGTAAGCCTATCAAAACAGCACTAAAGAAAAAGATAAGAACAGCCTCAAGGCACTTAGTCTTCCCTTGAGGCGAAAGGACAAACAAAGTAAAACAGATAAAAAGCGTCGCCTCCCCGGCAACGGCGCCAAAATTTGATACTGTCGTTATGTACCAAAAATAAATACCTAAGTTACAACTAACAGAAGCTAGCAGCAAGTAGGGTCGATCTCCACAGGGAGGCTAAGTTGCTAAATATCTGTCTAATTTGGTCTGTCGGATGTCACAAAAATGGGGGTTGAATTGATTGTGAACTAACTAAACTACTGAAACTAGAGGCAAGGGAAATGAATAAGAGAATTAACAGCAAGAGAAAAGGGAGTATGCTAGGAGTCGGTCTACCGTGGCAGCTATCAGATCTTATACTATCGGGAATACTAAGGCGATTAGACTATTGATAAGAAGAGCTATGGTCGTCACCTTTCGGTCCTTAAACCGCCCTAGAGCGTAAAACGACTTAACTTTCGCCCTCACTGCAATACCCTATTGTAATTAAGCAAGCCTTCCCTTCCAATCTTTCGATCTAGGTCGGGGTTAACTAAATTTATGGTCTCCTGCATGCATTCATTTGACCGGATAACAATTAAATTGCCTAATACAATTCCTATCGCAAGACTAATCTATTTAATACAATTAAAACATCGCTACCACGGCTTCCCTAATCCTAACATACTACGCGGAATTAGCTAGACATGGAATAAGTAAGAACAATAAATAAAGAGGGAGAGGGAATAATAACCATTAAATAAAAAGAGAGAAAGGAAGAAAGAATTACTGAATTAAAGAGATCCGGAAAATGAACAGGAATAAAAGTAACAGTATATAGAGAAAAGGGAGAAGAGCAACGTGATCCTTGGATGATAACTAATGACGTCCTAACTCCTATTTATAAGAAAATAGGAGTACAAATAACCTAATGACGGAATTAGAGCTAAAAAGCCCAGCCCGTCAGCAATATCCACTCGATCGAGCAACTAAATCACTCGATCGAGCAAAGGCATAAAAAGAACTGGTCGATCGAAAGGAAACATAGTTGATCGAGTACTTATTCATCCTAAACCACTCGATCGAGAAGAAGTGGCTCTCGATCGAGCAAATGGGCTCTCGATCGAACAGAAATAGTTCTCGATCGAGCACTTCTCGCCGCGTAATTCCGCCGCGCACTGAACTTCAAACGGCTGCCATTTCTTCGTTACTTGGTCAAACAGGGTGATTCCGGTGGCATTGGAAAGCTAAAAGGACAAACTTTCATCTCCAATTGTAATCACCTGAATATCTGTTGTAGAACTCGAGATATGGCTCTTACAAGCAGGAACCAGCAAATTGAAGCACTCTCTTGGCTCGCCTAACTTCCTTACTCCAATGCGCATCTCAAAATAGCTTCATTCCCGCTCCAAATTCTCTCTTCCTCCAAATTCATGCTAAAAGGATGGTAAAAGGCTTGATTTCACTACTTTTGGGTTCATTCCTGCAAATAAGACAAAACAAACCAAAGTAGCATATTCGGGGCATTTCGTAGCATAAAACCACGATAAAAGCATAGAAATACGTGCATAAAATAGGCTAATAAGACTATATAAAATGCACGTATCAAATCTCCCCAAACCAAACCTTTACTCGTCCCCGAGTAAACTAAAATGCAACTAAAGGAACGGAAAAAGATAACTCAGAGCTAGCTACAAATGCCCACTTAAGCCAATTTAATGCAAGCAAACTAACACTTATAGCTAAACAACAGTCAAATGCAAACGAGTTATAAGATGTTTATAAATAAAAGTGAACCGTCGACCTTGCAAGACCTTTAATAATGGACTCTCACGGATCACTCTTTCTCTCATGAAGCAAAGGGTGAACATATATATGTAAGAGAGAAAGGGAAATAGTCGCTCACCTAGACTACGACCCACATAAACATGCATGCAACTAATATGATAGACAATTCTAGCTACCGTACACACATTCCAACCAAACGAGGTCCTGTCACAGCCGAGGGCTTACAAAAATATGGTAAAGTGAGGCAATGGGTAAGAAAAGGCAAAACGTTTATGGGAATGTGGAGGTATAGGTGATCAAGCTAGTACCTAAACAAAACCATACTGACAACATCCGATTCCAACTCAATTATGAATTTAAGCACATGCCCTTCATTTGGCACAAAACTCACCAAACCAAACTAGAAATACTCCTCAATTAATGTAAGATAGAACATAGGAGCAGAAACCGTCAACCAAACAACATTTCTTTTTTTCAAATTTTTCCTTTCTTTTTCTATTTTTTTCTTTCTTTCGGTTTCTTCTTTTTCGATTCCCTTTTTTTTTTTTCAACTTTTTTTTTCTTTTTCACGTCTTTTTCTCATCAACCTCCTTTTCTTCATAAATTACCAACTCCAAATCAATATGATATGAGCCAAGATTTGATACAATAAACAGTATACCGCAGAACAATCTAAACTAGCTTGACAAGGCAGGCTAAATTTGGAATGTAGCTAAGGGTCAACAGGCAAATTTGGCTAATGCGGAGTTTATGGGTAAAAATGAAAGAAAAGGGAAATGTAAGCACCTCCCTGCATGTGACACCAACCACTAACCCGAATGTATGACGGCAAAAAGCAATTGAATTTCATATACGTGCAAATTAATGTTACATGATATGCAAGGAGTAACTACTCACAATCCTACATGAAACTGGTCATAAATGACACCAGTTTATAAGGCTCTAAATCCTTAGAAATTATAAGTAGGTTGCCAAAATTTCAGGTCAAGTCTATATGTTCAGCTAAATTAAACATTAACTCGTAGATATGCAATAAGACAAAGCTAATAAGATAAATAATTCAATGCAAGGCTTAAGCAAAAAGACAAATATAGAGCAATTTCATCATGGAAATCGACCGTTCCGACTCAACCTATATGCTAAAATAAACGTGCAAATTTTTGAATTTTATCAATTTTTCAAATTTTTATTGAATTTTAAATTTTTATGAAATAGATAACAATGCAAACAGAAAATTAAACGTGATAACAGAAATGCAAATAAAAACAATATGCAGACACAGATATGGATGCATAACCTCCTCAAACCAAACCGTACAATGCCCCCATTGTACCAAAACATAGAAAGGAAATGCAAACTGAAGGAGAAAGAGAGTGAAAGCGGAAAAACTCACAAAATGCGCGAATAAGGGGACCTCCCCAAACCGACCATGAAATGGGAGGTTGCTAAGGGCCCGGAAAACCGTCTCAGGAAGCTAATCCAAGTCAATAGCACTCGATATCCGTCCAACAGTGGTCGATCGAGTAAATGGGCATCCAAAAACCGCTCGATCGATGGAATAGTGGTCGATCGAGTAGATTTCTTCTGCGCAGGCACTCGATCGAAAGGAATGGTAGCTCGATCGAGAGGATTTCTCAGAAAAAGTACTCGATCGAGTGGAAAAACCACTCGATCGAGCGATCCTCGCGTGTACCGCAAAACATAATGAAAAACAGCCCGAATCGACAAAAACAAGCATATCGAGATAGTCTATGGTATAAAACCATTTATTACAACTGAAATTAAATAAAATGCAAAATAAAATCTCCGGGTTGCCTCCCAGGTAGCGCTAGCTTCATCAGTCCCACTCGACCTTCTTTTTCTTCGAGCCTCTATAATTAATCACAATCAAAACAGCTCAAAGCGCGCAGCATTAAATCATAAACCTGCGCATGTGCTACACAACAAAGATAAGTAGCACCAAAGTGGAATCAAGAGATAGGAAATGAAATTAAACAACCGTTTGAGTCTAACAAATTTCCTATGTGAGCTCCTAGATTTATCCACATAATAAAGGAGCGCGGGAGCAACTGTCAATATATAAGGGTCCCGATTCGGATTAGCAATTTTGAGATGACATGTACGGTGAGAAGTTGCTAATTTAAACGTCCACATATGAGAGGGTGTAGCATTAAAAGAAGGAGCATAAATTAAACGAGGCAACATCTTCGTTAAAACAAACAATAATGAAATTATCGCTTACTACCTCGGGTTGGTCGCTCTCAACGACGGAATCACTGACAAAGGAATGCATTACCTCATCCGTGCTAGGAGCAATTACCGTCTCAGCTGCTTCTTCATCAACCTCCTCAGTGGAATCCATCCCGTAAATCGCAGATTCAAGTGTATCCGACTTGGTCGTGAATAAGGGAGGTTCACCGTAACCTTCATCATCGTCAAACTCGTCATCCAATATGAACCCAAGTGACAGAGTTAAGCTCCCAATGGCCAAATCAGTCGATCGAGCAAAGTACTCACTCGATCGACCAACTTCCTCCCGCATCTCACTCGATCGAGTAACATAATCACTCGATCGAGCACTTTCCTCATGCATGTCACTCGATCGAGAAGAGATATTACTCGATCGAGGACTTTCTTTCTGTCTGCCGACATCCTTGCATACACTCGGAAATACGATAGAAAGTCGTCATCCGAAATATAGAAATCATTTTCAGCATTGGGCATCGCGGGTTCTTCATGGGAAAAACCGCTCTTGGTCAAGCACACCTCTTTTGGTTGCCGAGCAACCAACCCAGCTGTTAACCGAGCAATTTCAGACTGCAACTTAGCAATTTCAGTGACTTGAGCACCCATATGTCTATCGAATTCCAGAACTAAGGATCTCAGCTCCGCGATTTCTTTTTTCTGTATATCATGAGGATCTTGTTGCGGTGGCCATTGATGCGGTGGATGTGGCGGCACAACTACGGCTGCATTGTGCTCAGCAGGACCACATCCCCAAGACTTCTTCCTTTCCCAACTAGCAGGTGGCTCGGCTTGGGCTTCAAACTGAGCAATTAGTCGGGAGACGGATGTCATCTTGGCAAGAGGGATCGAAGGTACTCAAGCCTTCCCTTCGATAATCTCCCTCGCAGCTTTGTCTAATAAACCTGTAAGCCTATCAAAACAAAGACTAAAGAAAAAGATAAGAACGACCTCAAGGCACTTAGTCTTCCCTTGAGGCGAAAGGACAAACAAAGTAAAACAGATAAAAAGCGTCGCCTCCCCCGAACAACGGCGCCAAAATTTGATATCTTTGTCGTTATGTACCAAAAATAAATACCTAAGTTACAACTAACGAAGCTAGCAAAGCAAGTAGGGTCGATCTCCACAGGGAGGCTAAGTTGCTAAATATCTGTCTAATTTGGTCTGTCGGATGTCACAAAAATGGGGGTTGAATTGATTGTGAACTAACTAAACTACTGAAACTAGAGGCAAGGGAAATGAATAAGAGAATTAACAGCAAGAGAAAAGGGAGTATGCTAGGAGTCGGTCTACCGTGGCAGCTATCAGATCTTATACTATCGGGAATACTAAGGCGATTAGACTATTGATAAGAAGAGCTATGGTCGTCACCTTTCGGTCCTTAAACCGCCCTAGAGCGTAAAATGACTTAACTTTCGCCCTCACCGCAATACCCTATTGTAATTAAGCAAGCCTTCCCTTCCAATCTTTCGATCTAGGTCGGGGTTAACTAAATTTATGGTCTCCTGCATGCATTCATTTGACCGGATAACAATTAAATTGCCTAATACAATTCCTATCGCAAGACTAATCTATTTAATACAATTAAAACATCGCTACCACGGCTTCCCTAATCCTAACATACTACGTGGAATTAGCTAGACATGGAATAAGTAAGAACAATAAATAAAGAGGGAGAGGGAATAATAACCATTAAATAAAAAGAGAGAAAGGAAGAAAGAATTACTGAATTAAAGAGATCCGGAAAATGAACAGGAATAAAAGTAACAGTATATAGAGAAAAGGGAGAAGAGCAACGTGATCCTTGGATGATAACTAATGACGTCCTAACTCCTATTTATAAGAAAATAGGAGTACAAATAACCTAATGACGGAATTAGAGCTAAAAAGCCCCGGTCAAAAGCAATATCCACTCGATCGAGCAACTAAATCACTCGATCGAGCAAAGGCATAAAAGGAACTGGTCGATCGAGAGGAAACATAGTTGATCGAGTACTTATTCATCCTAAACCACTCGATCGAGAAGAAGTGGCTCTCGATCGAGCAAATGGGCTCTCGATCGAACAGAAATAGTTCTCGATCGAGCACTTCTCAGCGCGTAATTCCTGCTTCGCGCACTGAACTTCAAACGGCTGCCATTTCTTCGTTACTTGGTCAAACAGGGTGATTCCGGTGGCATTGGAAAGCTAAAAGGACAAACTTTCATCTCCAATTGGAATCACCTGAATATCTGTTGTAGAACTCGAGATGTGGCTCTTACAAGCAGGAACCAGCAAATTGAAGCACTCTCTTGGCTCGCCTAACTTCCTTACTCCAATGCGCATCTCAAAATAGCTTCATTCCCGCTCCAAATTCACTCTTCCTCCAAATGCATGCTAAAAGGATGGTAAAAGGCTTGATTTCACTACTTTTGGGTTCATTCCTGCAAATAAGACAAAACAAACCAAAGTAGCATATTCGGGGCATTTCGTAGCATAAAACCACGATAAAAGCATAGAAATACGTGCATAAAATAGGCTAATAAGACTATATAAAATGCACGTATCAAATCTCCCCAAACCAAACCTTTACTCGTCCCCGAGTAAACTAAAATGCAACTAAAGGAACGGAAAAAGATAACTCAGAGCTAGCTACAAATGCCCACTTAAGCCAATTTAATGCAAGCAAACTAACACTTATAGCTAAACAGTCAAATGCAAACGAGTTATAAGATGTTTATAAATAAAGCTGAACCGTCGACCTTGCAAGACCTTTAATAATGGACTCTCACGGATCACTCTTTCTCTCATGAAGCAAAGGGTGAACATATATATGTAAGAGAGAAAGGGAAATAGTCGCTCACCTAGACTACGACCCACATAAACATGCATGCAACTAATATGATAGACAATTCTAGCTACCGTACACACATTCCAACCAAACGAGGTCCTGTCACAGCCGAGGGCTTACAAAAATATGGTAAAGTGAGGCAATGGGTAAGAAAAGGCAAAACGTTTATGGGAATGTGGAGGTATAGGTGATCAAG
This sequence comes from Silene latifolia, assembly GCF_048544455.1. NCBI lineage: Eukaryota > Viridiplantae > Streptophyta > Magnoliopsida > Caryophyllales > Caryophyllaceae > Silene > Silene latifolia. Next base: position 92,260,781 of record NC_133535.1, on the reverse strand, counting down.
CTAGTACCTAAACAAAACCATACTGACAACATCCGATTCCAACTCAATTATGAATTTAAGCACATGCCCTTCATTTGGCACAAAACTCACCAAACCAAACTAGAAATACTCCTCAATTAATGTAAGATAGAACATAGGAGCGTAAACCGTCAACCAAACAACATTTCTTTTTTTCAAATTTTCCCTTTCTTTTTCTATTTTTTTCTTTCTTTCGGTTTCTTCTTTTCTGATTCCCTTTTTTTTTTCAACTTTTTTTTTTCTTTTTCACGTCTTTTTCTCATCAACCTCCTTTTCTTCATAAATTACCAACTCCAAATCAATATGATATGAGCCAAGATTTGATACAATAAACAGTATACCGCAGAACAATCTAAACTAGCTTGACAAGGCAGGCTAAATTTGGAATGTAGCTAAGGGTCAACAGGCAAATTTGGCTAATGCGGAGTTTATGGGTAAAAATGAAAGAAAAGGGAAATGTAAGCACCTCCCTGCATGTGACACCAACCACTAACCCGAATGTATGACGGCAAAAAGCAATTGAATTTCATATACGTGCAAATTAATGTTACATGATATGCAAGGAGTAACTACTCACAATCCTACATGAAACTGGTCATAAATGACACCAGTTTATAAGGCTCTAAATCCTTAGAAATTATAAGTAGGTTGCCAAAATTTCAGGTCAAGTCTATATGTTCAGCTAAATTAAACATTAACTCGTAGATATGCAATAAGACAAAGCTAATAAGATAAATAATTCAATGCAAGGCTTAAGCAAAAAGACAAATATAGAGCAATTTCATCATGGAAATCGACCGTTCCGACTCAACCTATATGCTAAAATAAACGTGCAAATTTTTGAATTTTATCAATTTTTCAAATTTTTATTGAATTTTAAATTTTTATGAAATAGATAACAATGCAAACAGAAAATTAAACGTGATAACAGAAATGCAAATAAAAACAATATGCAGACACAGATATGGATGCATAACCTCCTCAAACCAAACCGTACAATGCCCCCATTGTACCAAAACATGGAAAGGAAATGCAAACTGAAGGAGAAAGAGAGTGAAAGCGGAAAAACTCACAAAATGCGCGAATAAGGGGACCTCCCCAAACCGACCATGAAATGGGAGGTTGCTAAGGGCCCGGAAAACCGTCTCAGGAAGCTAATCCAAGTCAATAGCACTCGATATCCGTCCAACAGTGGTCGATCGAGTAAATGGGCATCCAAAAACTGCTCGATCGACTGGAATAGTGGTCGATCGAGTAGATTTCTTCTCGCAGCACTCGATCGAAAGGAATGGTAGCTCGATCGAGAGGATTTCTCAGAAAAAGTACTCGATCGAGTGGAAAAACCACTCGATCGAGCGATCCTCAGCGTGTACCTGCAAAACATAATGAAAAACAGCCCGCAACTGACAAAAACAAGCATACTGAGATAGTCTATGGTATAAAACCATTTATTACAACTGAAATTAAATAAAATGCAAAATAAAATCTCCGGGTTGCCTCCCGGGTAGCGCTAGCTTCAGTCAGGTCCCAGCTCGACCTTCTTTTTCTTCGAGCCTCTATAATTAATCACAATCAAAACAGCTCAAAGCGCGCAGCATTAAATCATAAACCTGCGCATGTGCTACACAACAAAGATAAGTAGCACCAAAGTGGAATCAAGAGATAGGAAATGAAATTAAACAACCGTTTGAGTCTAACAAATTTCCTATGTGAGCTCCTAGATTTATCCACATAATAAAGGAGCGCGGGAGCAACTGTCAATATATAAGGGTCCCGATTCAGATTAGCAATTTTGAGATGACATGTACGGTGAGAAGTTGCTAATTTAAACGTCCACATATGAGAGGGTGTAGCATTAAAAGAAGGAGCATAAATTAAACGAGGCAACATACTGTTAAAACAAACAATAATGAAATTATCGCTTACTACCTCGGGTTGGTCGCTCTCAACGACGGAATCACTGACAAAGGAATGCATTACCTCATCCGTGCTAGGAGCAATTACCGTCTCAGCTGCTTCTTCATCAACCTCCTCAGTGGAGTCCATCCCGTAAATCGCAGCTTCAAGTGTATCCGACTTGGCTGTGAATAAGGGAGGTTCACCGTAACCTTCATCATCGTCAAACTCGTCATCCAATATGAACCCAAGTGACAGAGTTAAGCTCCCAATGGCCAAATCAGTCGATCGAGCAAAGTACTCACTCGATCGACCAACTTCCTCCCGCATCTCACTCGATCGAGTAACATAATCACTCGATCGAGCACTTTCCTCATGCATGTCACTCGATCGAGAAGAGATATTACTCGATCGAGGACTTTCTTCCTGTACAGCGCTGACATCCTTGCATACACTCTGGAAATACGATAGAAAGTCGTCATCCGAAATATAGAAATCATTTTCAGCATTGGGCATCGCGGGTTCTTCATGGGAAAAACCGCTCTTGGTCAAGCACACCTCTTTTGGTTGCCGAGCAACCAACCCAGTGATAACCGAGCAATTTTGATCGCAACTTAGCAATTTCGGTGACTTGAGCACCCATATGTCTATCGAATTCGTAACTAAGGATCTCGGCTCCGCGATTTCTTTTTTTCGTATATCATGAGGATCTTGTTGCGGTGGCCATTGATGCGGTGGATGTGGCGGCACAACTACGGCTGCATTGTGCTCGGCAGACCACATCCCCAAGACTTCTTCCTTTCCCAACTAGCGGTGGCTCGGCTTGGGCTTCAAACCGAGCAATTAGTCGGGAGACGGATGTCATGTTGGCAAGAGGGATCGAAGGTACTCAAGCCTTCCCTTCGATAATCTCCTCGCAGCCTGTCTAATAAACCCGTAAGCCTATCAAAACAAAGACTAAAGAAAAAGATAAAGAACAGCCTCAAGGCACTTAGTCTTCCCTTGAGGCGAAAGGACAAACAAAGTAAAACAGATAAAAAGCGTCGCCTCCCAAGAACGGCGCCAAAATTTGATCTTTGTCGTTATGTACCAAAAATAAATACCTAAGTTACAACTAACAGAAGCTAGCAGCAAGTAGGGTCGATCTCCACGGGGAGGCTAAGTTGCTAAATATCCGTCTAATTTGGTCCGTCGGATGTCACAAAAATGGGGGTTGAATTGATTGTGAACTAACTAAACTACTGAAACTAGAGGCAAGGGAAATGAATAAGAGAATTAACAGCAAGAGAAAAGGGAGTATGCTAGGAGTCGGTCTACCGTGGCAGCTATCAGATCTTATACTATCGGGAATACTAAGGCGATTAGACTATTGATAAGAAGAGCTATGGTCGTCACCTTTCGGTCCTTAAACCGCCCTAGAGCGTAAAATGACTTAACTTTCGCCCTCACCGCAATACCCTATTGTAATTAAGCAAGCCTTCCCTTCCAATCTTTCGATCTAGGTCGGGGTTAACTAAATTTATGGTCTCCTGCATGCATTCATTTGACCGGATAACAATTAAATTGCCTAATACAATTCCTATCGCAAGACTAATCTATTTAATACAATTAAAACATCGCTACCACGGCTTCCCTAATCCTAACATACTACGCGGAATTAGCTAGACATGGAATAAGTAAGAACAATAAATAAAGAGGGAGAGGGAATAATAACCATTAAATAAAAAGAGAGAAAGGAAGAAAGAATTACTGAATTAAAGAGATCCAGGAAAATGAACAGAATAAAAGTAACAAAGATATATAGAGAAAAGGGAGAAGAGCAACGTGATCCTTGGATGATAACTAATGACGTCCTAACTCCGATTTATAAGAAAATAGGAGTACAAATAACCTAATGACGGAATTAGAGCTAAAAGCCCCCGTCAAGCAATATCCACTCGATCGAGCAACTAAATCACTCGATCGAGCAAAGGCATAAAAGGAACTGGTCGATCGAGAGGAAACATAGTTGATCGAGTACTTATTAATCCTAAACCACTCGATCGAGAAGAAGTGGCTCTCGATCGAGCAAATGGGCTCTCGATCGAACAGAAATAGTTCTCGATCGAGCACTTCTCGCCGCGTAATTCCGCTTCGCGACTGAACTTCAAACGGCTGCCATTTCTTCGTTACTTGGTCAAACAGGGTGATTCCGGTGGCATTGGAAAGCTAAAAGGACAAACTTTCATCTCCAATTGTAATCACCTGAATATCTGTTGTATAACTCGAGATATGGCTCTTACAAGCAGGAACCAGCAAATTGAAGCACTCTCTTGGCTCGCCTAACTTCCTTACTCCAATGCGCATCTCAAAATAGCTTCATTCCCGCTCCAAATTCTCTCTTCCTCCAAATTCATGCTAAAAGGATGGTAAAAGGCTTGATTTCACTACTTTTGGGTTCATTCCTGCAAATAAGACAAAACAAACCAAAGTAGCATATTCGGGGCATTTCGTAGCATAAAACCACGATAAAAGCATAGAAATACGTGCATAAAATAGGCTAATAAGACTATATAAAATGCACGTATCAAATCTCCCCAAACCAAACCTTTACTCGTCCCCGAGTAAACTAAAATGCAACTAAAGGAACGGAAAAAGATAACTCAGAGCTAGCTACAAATGCCCACTTAAGCCAATTTAATGCAAGCAAACTAACACTTATAGCTAAACAGTCAAATGCAAACGAGTTATAAGATGTTTATAAATAAAGCTGAACCGTCGACCTTGCAAGACCTTTAATAATGGACTCTCACGGATCACTCTTTCTCTCATGAAGCAAAGGGTGAACATATATATGTAAGAGAGAAAGGGAAATAGTCGCTCACCTAGACTACGACCCACATAAACATGCATGCAACTAATATGATAGACAATTCTAGCTACCGTACACACATTCCAACCAAACGAGGTCTGTCACGCCGAGGGCTTACAAAAATATGGTAAAGTGAGGCAATGGGTAAGAAAAGGCAAAACGTTTATGGGAATGTGGAGGTATAGGTGATCAAGCTAGTACCTAAACAAAACCATACTGACAACATCCGATTCCAACTCAATTATGAATTTAAGCACATGCCCTTCATTTGGCACAAAACTCACCAAACCAAACTAGAAATACTCCTCAATTAATGTAAGATAGAACATAGGAGCAGAAACCGTCAACCAAACAACATTTCTTTTTTTTCAAATTTTCCCTTTCTTTTTCTATTTTTTTCTTTCTTTCGGTTTCTTCTTTTCTGATTCCCTTTTTTTTTTTCAACTTTTTTTTTTCTTTTTCACGTCTTTTTCTCATCAACCTCCTTTTCTTCATAAATTACCAACTCCAAATCAATATGATATGAGCCAAGATTTGATACAATAAACAGTATACCGCAGAACAATCTAAACTAGCTTGACAAGGCAGGCTAAATTTGGAATGTAGCTAAGGGTCAACAGGCAAATTTGGCTAATGCGGAGTTTATGGGTAAAAATGAAAGAAAAGGGAAATGTAAGCACCTCCCTGCATGTGACACCAACCACTAACCCGAATGTATGACGGCAAAAAGCAATTGAATTTCATATACGTGCAAATTAATGTTACATGATATGCAAGGAGTAACTACTCACAATCCTACATGAAACTGGTCATAAATGACACCAGTTTATAAGGCTCTAAATCCTTAGAAATTATAAGTAGGTTGCCAAAATTTCAGGTCAAGTCTATATGTTCAGCTAAATTAAACATTAACTCGTAGATATGCAATAAGACAAAGCTAATAAGATAAATAATTCAATGCAAGGCTTAAGCAAAAAGACAAATATAGAGCAATTTCATCATGGAAATCGACCGTTCCGACTCAACCTATATGCTAAAATAAACGTGCAAATTTTTGAATTTTATCAATTTTTCAAATTTTTATTGAATTTTAAATTTTTATGAAATAGATAACAATGCAAACAGAAAATTAAACGTGAAAGTAAAATGCAAATAAAAACAATATGCAGACACAGATATGGATGCATAACCTCCTCAAACCAAACCGTACAATGCCCCCATTGTACCAAAACATGGAAAGGAAATGCAAACTGAAGGAGAAAGAGAGTGAAAGCGGAAAAACTCACAAAATGCGCGAATAAGGGGACCTCCCCAAACCGACCATGAAATGGGAGGTTGCTAAGGGCCCGGAAAACCGTCTCAGGAAGCTAATCCAAGTCAATAGCACTCGATATCCGTCCAACAGTGGTCGATCGAGTAAATGGGCATCCAAAAACTGCTCGATCGACTGGAATAGTGGTCGATCGAGTAGATTTCTTTCCGCAGCACTCGATCGAAAGGAATGGTAGCTCGATCGAGAGGATTTCTCAGAAAAAGTACTCGATCGAGTGGAAAAACCACTCGATCGAGCGATCCTCGCGTGTACCGCAAAACATAATGAAAAACAACCCAGAATCGACAAAAACAAGCATACTCGAGATAGTCTATGGTATAAAACCATTTATTACAACTGAAATTAAATAAAATGCAAAATAAAATCTCCGGGTTGCCTCCCGGGTAGCGCTAGCTTCAGTCAGGTCCCAGCTCGACCTTCTTTTTCTTCGAGCCTCTATAATTAATCACAATCAAAACAGCTCAAAGCGCGCAGCATTAAATCATAAACCTGCGCATGTGCTACACAACAGCATAAGTAGCACCAAAGTGGAATCAAGAGATAGGAAATGAAATTAAACAACCGTTTGAGTCTAACAAATTTCCTATGTGAGCTCCTAGATTTATCCACATAATAAAGGAGCGCGGGAGCAACTGTCAATATATAAGGGTCCCGATTCAGATTAGCAATTTTGAGATGACATGTACGGTGAGAAGTTGCTAATTTAAACGTCCACATATGAGAGGGTGTAGCATTAAAAGAAGGAGCATAAATTAAACGAGGCAACATACTGTTAAAACAAACAATAATGAAATTATCGCTTACTACCTCGGGTTGGTCGCTCTCAACGACGGAATCACTGACAAAGGAATGCATTACCTCATCCGTGCTAGGAGCAATTACCGTCTCAGCTGCTTCTTCATCAACCTCCTCAGTGGAGTCCATCCCGTAAATCGCAGCTTCAAGTGTATCCGACTTGGTTTGTGAATAAGGGAGGTTCACCGTAACCTTCATCATCGTCAAACTCGTCATCCAATATGAACCCAAGTGACGAGTTAAAGCTCCCAATGGCCAAATCGGTCGATCGAGCAAAGTACTCACTCGATCGACCAACTTCCTCCCGCATCTCACTCGATCGAGTAACATAATCACTCGATCGAGCACTTTCCTCATGCATGTCACTCGATCGAGAAGAGATATTACTCGATCGAGGACTTTCTTCTGTCTGTGCCGACATCCTTGCATACACTCTGGAAATACGATAGAAAGTCGTCATCCGAAATATAGAAATCATTTTCAGCATTGGGCATCGCGGGTTCTTCATGGGAAAAACCGCTCTTGGTCAAGCACACCTCTTTTGGTTGCCGAGCAACCAACCCAGCTGTTAACCGAGCAATTTCAGACTGCAACTTAGCAATTTCAGTGACTTGAGCACCCATATGTCTATCGAATTCCGTAACTAAGGATCTCGGCTCCGCGATTTTTTTCGTATATCATGAGGATCTTGTTGCGGTGGCCATTGATGCGGTGGATGTGGCGGCACAACTACGGCTGCATTGTGCTCAGCAGGACCACATCCCCAAGACTTCTTCCTTTCCCAACTAGCAGGTGGCTCGGCTTGGGCTTCAAACTGAGCAATTAGTCGGGAGACGGATGTCATCTTGGCAAGAGGGATCGAAGGTACTCAAGCCTTCCCTTCGATAATCTCCCTCAGTAGCCTGTCTAATAAACCTGTAAGCCTATCAAAACAGCACTAAAGAAAAAGATAAGAACAGCCTCAAGGCACTTAGTCTTCCCTTGAGGCGAAAGGACAAACAAAGTAAAACAGATAAAAAGCGTCGCCCCCAGAACGGCGCCAAAATTTGATATCTTTGTCGTTATGTACCAAAAATAAATACCTAAGTTACAACTAACAGAAGCTAGCAGCAAGTAGGGTCGATCTCCACAGGGAGGCTAAGTTGCTAAATATCTGTCTAATTTGGTCTGTCGGATGTCACAAAAATGGGGGTTGAATTGATTGTGAACTAACTAAACTACTGAAACTAGAGGCAAGGGAAATGAATAAGAGAATTAACAGCAAGAGAAAAGGGAGTATGCTAGGAGTCGGTCTACCGTGGCAGCTATCAGATCTTATACTATCGGGAATACTAAGGCGATTAGACTATTGATAAGAAGAGCTATGGTCGTCACCTTTCGGTCCTTAAACCGCCCTAGAGCGTAAAACGACTTAACTTTCGCCCTCACCGCAATACCCTATTGTAATTAAGCAAGCCTTCCCTTCCAATCTTTCGATCTAGGTCGGGGTTAACTAAATTTATGGTCTCCGGCATGCATTCATTCGACCGGATAACAATTAAATTGCCTAATACAATTCCTATCGCAAGACTAATCTATTTAATACAATTAAAACATCGCTACCACGGCTTCCCTAATCCTAACATACTACGCGGAATTAGCTAGACATGGAATAAGTAAGAACAATAAATAAAGAGGGAGAGGGAATAATAACCATTAAATAAAAAGAGAGAAAGGAAGAAAGAATTACTGAATTAAAGAGATCCGGAAAATGAACAGGAATAAAAGTAACAGTATATAGAGAAAAGGGAGAAGAGCAACGTGATCCTTGGATGATAACTAATGACGTCCTAACTCCGATTTATAAGAAAATAGGAGTACAAATAACCTAATGACGGAATTAGAGCTAAAAAGCCCAGCCCGTCAGCAATATCCACTCGATCGAGCAACTAAATCACTCGATCGAGCAAAGGCATAAAAGGAACTGGTCGATCGAGAGGAAACATAGTTGATCGAGTACTTATTCATCCTAAACCACTCGATCGAGAAGAAGTGGCTCTCGATCGAGCAAATGGGCTCTCGATCGAACAGAAATAGTTCTCGATCGAGCACTTCTCAGCGCGTAATTCCTGCTTCGCGCACTGAACTTCAAACGGCTGCCATTTCTTCGTTACTTGGTCAAACAGGGTGATTCCGGTGGCATTGGAAAGCTAAAAGGACAAACTTTCATCTCCAATTGTAATCACCTGAATATCTGTTGTAGAACTCGAGATATGGCTCTTACAAGCAGGAACCAGCAAATTGAAGCACTCTCTTGGCTCGCCTAACTTCCTTACTCCAATGCGCATCTCAAAATAGCTTCATTCCCGCTCCAAATTCTCTCTTCCTCCAAATTCATGCTAAAAGGATGGTAAAAGGCTTGATTTCACTACTTTTGGGTTCATTCCTGCAAATAAGACAAAACAAACCAAAGTAGCATATTCGGGGCATTTCGTAGCATAAAACCACGATAAAAGCATAGAAATACGTGCATAAAATAGGCTAATAAGACTATATAAAATGCACGTATCAACACCCACGCCTGTGAAGCAAGATAGTCAATAAACGATCTTTCGTAATTCGATAAGGAAAAGAAGTGATTATTAGTCCAAATGAAGGTTCATACCTCCAACAGTAGTCCAGGGCCGACAGCACCAGGAGAAGTCCCCTTCTCCATCAACTCCGGACGAACCATATCTCTCATGAAGCGGATGAGGACCGCAAAACCAGCAGTGACCCAGTCCCAACGCCCTAGGGAGCTCAGGTCAGAAAGAAAGGGAAGAAGCTTCATCGACAGCCTCTCTCCCTTGTCTCCGAGGTAGATCGAAGACAGAAACCACCAAAGCCACAAACGGGCCCTCTACTCAGCTGTACAGGGAGGAGGAGCCGTCTCTCTCCCGTCGATCACCACCAGCACCGGGGTCTTCCCCGCAAAGTAGTCTCGGACATAAGAACTAGGCACCAAACCAGGCACTGTAACAGCCTTCGACGCCAAGTTCCAGCCGATCAACTTCCTAGCCTCGGCCGAGTCCACCCTCATGGCAGTCTCCGGCCACTCCACCACCTCAGTCCCACACGGCAGCCCAGAGATCATGCCGTAGTCCTCCAACGTGATTCCCACCTCACCAAAAGGCATGTGAAAAGTGGAAGTCGTATCCCAGAATCGGTCCAAGAAAGCGCGGACCAGGCTAAGGTTAGCCCGCAGCTTCCTCTTCGCGATATCCCTCCAAGCTCGCACCGGGCGCGCGAACGCTCCCGCTCGATCATGGCCCGCTCCTCCCCGAAATGACCTCTCGTAGCACTCCATAGCCGTCGTGTAGCCCGAGAACGATCTGATGTTCCCGGCCTCCTATTATGATTTGAAATAAAAGCTATCTTTAGTTTGAATGAAATTGGAAAAGAAATTGGAGCAAATGAAATGGAAGAATATGAGTGTTGAGTAATGAATTCAAGGATTACCAAGCTCTTCACCATCCTGTAGGACAGGTGACCCTCCGCAGCCCAAAACAAGTGCCTGCTGTCCCAGGTCGCAGCCCACGCAGGTGCTCCCCTCAGCTAACGACCTCCTCGCCCCACGTTGGCCCGTCTCGGAACCTCCTCCTCCTCAGCAACCTCCTCCTCGAGGATCTCGTCCTCATCAACCTCCCCGGCTGCCCTAGCCGCAGCAAAAGCCTCCTCGAGAGCACGAGAAGCGTCAACAACGGTGTCTATCTCCATGGGAGCTCTCCCAGAGGTAGAAGCCTCGTCACCTACAAAATTAAAGTAATTTTAGGCCGCGTCAAGTGACGACGAGCCTTGATTAGGGGATTTTCGAGTTTTTAGAAGCCCGAAGTCGCTCTTTCCTCGCCATCTTTGGCAATTTTCCCACGAACCCGATCACCCATGTGGTAATTTGGGTTAAGTCAAGCCTAAGTTAAAGCCTAGTCATGGGTTTGAGTCGAAATTTCGGCAGCATTTCGTTATAACGGCGATTATGCCCTAGAAAAGTGTCTTGAAAAAGCCGTCACAAACCAAAATTCCGAGATGTTAGTAAGTTTACCCATCATCCAAGGATTCCAAATGTCAAGTTTCATCGCAAATGGGCAAGCCTAAGGCCATTTTCGAAGCAATTTACGGTTTAGCTGTGAAACCGTCTCAATTTCACTCAAATGCTCAAAACTCAACGAAAATACAAAACAAATACATGGTTATGATCCTTATACTACTAATTAGCCATTTACATGGCCAATTTTGCAAGGCAAGATCATTTGGGGGAAAAGCCCCAAATTTTCGACATTTTTAGGGTTGAAAACCCTAAATTTTGTCGATCCAATTCGTCCATTATAGAAGATTAATGCAAGAATGATATACATACCTCGATTAGTCATGGCGAATGCAAGCTTTTGGATCAAATTTTGGCGGAAATGGTTAAAGTTTGAGAGAGAAATGGATGAATTTATGTTTCGAAACAAATGAATGAAACCCTCTGTTTCATCGCGTTTTTACGCAGAATAGACACACTAAGGAACAGACGCAGCAGGTGCTGCGCCTATATCAAGAGACGCAGCTCTTGCTGCGCCTCTTCCTTAGCTTCCCTTCATACAAATTTTCAAAAATTCGTTATGAGTTCGTTATTTGTGGGCCCATCTTTGGTGCGCCTCTTCCCCGATGCCATTTTATCTTTTTTTGGTCCGTTTGACGATAATTCTCCATTCAGACCCGCATTTCTAAGCCAACTACAGACTGTTATGCATTATTTATTGCTTCCAAGACCTGACTTGTCACAACGAGCAGGTATTCTTTGACAGGTGTTTCGACACGCCTTCATTATATTCCCCCAGCGAGAGTAAGCGGATAGACAATCCCTCTCGAGACATGGAGATAAATTCCTGATAAGGTTTTCCCCAACGAGAGTTTGCGACATACAATCGTCCTTCTCGAGTTCTTCTAAAGTTTGTTTGAAGACTACCCAAGCAGATTTCTCCCAGCAGTTCCCGCCTGTGTCCTGCTACCCATGATATTTCTTGTTTCCCCACGGAGTACGATAAAGGTGTCGTTCTCCAGAGGTTCCCAGACCAGCAGAGTTCTTACACTCAAGCCTTAGTTACCCCTCAGTTTAAAATTACATTTTGGGCCTCCTTCCCGTTGATGCTTTCCTTTGGGATCCCACGCCCTAGCACAATCCTACTTATCTTTTAGGTCTTATCCTTTAGCTCCTACGCTTATCCTTTAGCTCCTACGCTTACCCTTAGCTCCTATGCACCTCTAGAAACGTCTCTCAAGAAGTTTCAGATATGGTCTCATCTTATGGCTGTCGAGCTTCTTTACGTAGTCTAATGGACTTTAAACGACCCTCCCCGATAGTCGACAGACTCTAAAATTTTCTCGACGACAGGTCCTTGGTTCAGACCCCTTGAACCGCCTCGCATCCCATAGTCGTCAGGTTGTAATCTTCGATTGACCTGATGGCTATACTTTGACTTTCGCCTTGTCCAAGCCTCAGTCAAAGTGGGGGCTCTGTAAATACTTCATTTCTGCACCTCCCGCAAACCACCCGGTGATAGATTGGGCCACATGTTTGGTACGCGGAACGATTTATGACAGTTCGTAAGTTTATTGTCAAGTGATTGCTCAAACATTGGTGTCTACCTCTTAGTTGTCATCTACGCGCCGATACGGTCGTTTTGACAGTAATTAGAGTACATTTGGAGTCCGGGCCTAAAACCGTCTTCATTTTCTGATAACCGCTAATTCCCGAGTCAGAATGTTCTGGAATGTTCCGGATATTTCACTTCCATATTTTATAAATCTTTCACAATCTTTTAATATTTGGTAAAGTATTTCCCGTAATATTCATACAAAATATTAAGGAAAATAAGATTAATCCGTTATTCCATAAATTAAACACGGAAATCTTTCTTTCGCAGGAGGAAACCACTTGGGAACAGACGCAGCAGGTGCTGCGCCTCTTCCAAGGGACGCGATGGATCACTGCGCCTCTTCCCAGGTCCTTTTCTGCGTATTTTTCGTATCTTTTTCATATCTTTTCGAGATTCACTTCCAAAGTTTCTCCGAAAACCCTATTCCTTCACGTGATTAGTATAAATAGGAGCCTTTGCTCCTCATATTTCTCACGCGAGTGTCCGCCCTTCTCTTCTCCCTTTGTATTCTAGACCACGTTCTTACTTTTTGGCGTCTACGTGCTTGAACATTCGACCACGTAAGCTCGGATCCTTCTGAGTACCAGCCTCGTTTGCATGACCGACCAATTTGACCAACTTCACAATCAATCAACTTAATTAATCTTAATCGTTTTCCTCTTACAAGGGCACTTTCGTTAAATTCGAGTCGAGCATCACTAATCGTAAACTTAGTTCATCTCGTTTCGTCAAACATGTAAGTCTGAGGGTGTAAATCCTTCTTTATTTATTGTTATTTACTTTTGTATCATAATGTAAGGTTTATGTCGAAAATACTTCTTAAAACCGATTTATAAAACCATACTTTAAAACCCTTTTTACGGATTACCAGAAGATGACCGTCGAGAAAGGACGCAGCAACTGCTGCGCCTCTTCGAAGGGACGCAGCACCTGCTGCGCCTCTTCGTGAGGCTGCCGTAGTTCCTGCTTCCTTTCTTCTTCCTTCGTCCTCTGTCAATTCGTCTTTCATTTTTTGTTTTCGTTTGTTCTTCAATTCTTTGACATAATAGCATAATAATTTCACGTGTATATTGTCTATCATCATTAATACGTTTAATTCATCGTTAATCCCGACTTAAATCCCAAGTAATCCAATATTTGCGGGTTTTCGTCATTAAAATCAATCCGGGTTGTAGAGATTCGATTCTTTCATATCGAGTTTCTGGAATTCGATCTTTGATATATTTTCATCTGTCTATTGTTGTATTCGTCATTAATTTGTCATATTTAACCTATTTAGTTCACCTATGTCACTAATCAATCTTTCATTCATGTAATTAACTCGTTTACGGTCGTCTTATCCATGTTTTGTTGCTTTTATGACCCATTCGCATGCAATTAACACATTAAATCACTTTCATCCGAGTCTAATATCATAATCAATCCTTAAATTCAACAATTAACATTAACGATTTGCAGTTCCGACTTCACAGCCAGAACTCACACTTGGAACAGACGCAGCATCTGCTGCGCCTCTTCCAAAGGGCGCGATCTGCGCTGTTCAGGTTGATTTACGTCTCTCGAACTTCCGTTCTGCCTTGACCTGATTAATTAGTTTACGTATAATTACCTATTAACCGTATTATTGCCTAATGATTTGTTCGTTAATTCATTCCTTTGTTCTTTTTCTTAAATTATCCGTTTTAGAAGTATTTTCGACATAAATCACTAAACCCGATGTAATTATTGTAATTTTCCTTTATTGTATTTATCATTGTATTTTTTTATCATTTGTATGTTTTCACATGTAATTGAATCTTAATTTCTACTTCGACCTAATTGTTTGTTAAATTAATTGTTCACCGACTTAGTTTAATCTTCACATGCTAGGATCAAAACTTGGATGTTGCATTGCATGCATATAATCGACGATATATCGAGTATGAATAACTTCCGTAATCATTAGTAGAGGCCGCTATCGAGGCGGGCGGGATTAGGTGTTCGATCAAAAGAGCTTCCTAATACGTACCCTCACCCCTTACTCCAGATCTCTGTGAACATCCGTGTTCATTGGCATCCATGAGAGTCATTCTAGACATAAAATGCTAAGGGTAACGAGTTCTTGGTGTTCATGTCACTACTTTGTGTCTTGACATGACACGAGGTATTCGAACGGTTTCAATTTCCCATAAAAATTGGTGGCGACTCCACAAATGCAAACGCTTGTTTCCCAAGCGCCCCTGTGGCCCCATGTCCACACATTATTTGGTACCGTCATCGTGCACTAAATCATGTTATGCATGTTTTAGCATGTTATAATCATAAAACAGATGAAAAACATGATATAAGAGAATTTTTACACCCTCATACTTGCATGCTAGGCTTGAGACGAGAAATCGACGAAAGTGTATCAACTTGTTTGGTCGGAAAACTCGGTTTGAAAACCCTTTTAGCAATGTAAAAGAGTGTTTTAAGTTTAGTAATGGTGTAGTTGGTCGAGATGGTCGGTCAAGTGATTTAGTGCACGATGACGGTACCAAACAATGTGTAAGCCTTGTATTTTCGATCGGTAGGTCGACAATACGTGTCGGTTTGTGACTTAAGAAGTCGAGTCTATAATTTTAAGGGAGAAATAAGGGGGCGGACACTCGCGTAACTTCAAATGGTGGCATTTGAGGGGTATTTATAGAAAAATGGGTGGTTGTGTGCGTTTTGAGCGACGTGGCCACATGGGCTACTCGAAGAGGCTCGAGCCAATTCGCGGGTCTTCGAGCTGTCTTGTCACTATCACGCAATTGAAATCATGATTTGTTCTATCCTAGGTTTTGGTTGACATGATTCGTACTTGACCATGAAGCATTCTGGGAATACTTAACATGGAAGTTTTGAAAAGTTTGTTTTTTGTGTTTGACTCGGTTTGACTCGTTGTTGGAGTCGGGATTTGAATTTTTGAGTCGGTTTTTGGTCCGGTGTCGGTTTTGACTCTAGTTAGCATCATTGCGACCCCGTCGTCATGCATTAAACACTCCAGATACTTTTGAAATGTTTTGAAATGTTTTTTTTTCGAAATCGTTTTAAGTTTTCCGACGTATAGTTGTACAAAACTGTCGATTAAACGTATCGATTCCTAAGCATGTTGTAGTCCGATAATGATCGAGTGTTTGTTGGAGACTTGACAGATACCGGGTATCTACAGAGCCTCCACTTTGACTGAGGCTTGGACAGGGCGAAAGTCAAAGTATAGCCCCCAGGTCAATCGAAGATTACAACCTGGAGACCAAAGCGACGTCAAGGAGGCTCAAAATAATTCGGGCCAAGGACCTACCGTCGGGAAGGGCGACGCCAAGGCGACTCGAGGATACGAGTCAAGGACCTATCGTCGGGAACAGATTAGAGTCTGTCGACTATCCGTGCGGGTCGTTTAAAGTCCGTTAGACTACGTACGAAGGCTCACCAGCCACCAGAAGGAGTCATACCTGAGGCCTCTTCGGGATATGTCCTTGAGTCGTTTCTTGTTTGCGAGCAAAGGCTCGCCAGTGCTCTTGCGGATATGATGGGGCTCGCCAGCCGCGTTGAGGTTACGTTGTGAGGCTCACCAAGCATGTTGAATGTGCGTTGTGTGGCTCGCCAGCCATACCGAATGTGCGTTTGTGAGGCGCACCAGCCATACCGAATGTGCGTGGTGAGGCTCGCCAGCCATGTTGAATGTGCGTTGTGAGGCTCGCCAGCCACGTTGAATGTGCGTTGTGAGGCTCGCCAGCCATATTGAATGCGATTGACCGTTGGAAATAACCGTGTGTGGACCGGCCTATTTCGAGAAGTTGTTGAGTTAGCGGGCTCCGTGAGGAGGTTTTCGATATCCTGTTGGGGAATTTCGGTGTTTATATTGGATGTTTGTGGCGCCGGAAAGGGATAGACTTGTGAGCCTGGCACCTGTGGTCGGCGGTGATTTTGAATCTCGAAGGGAAGTAACGATTTTTATATTGCCGTTTGTTGGAAGTTTGTAGAAAAGGGCAGATGTGTATTCTGCCATTTGATGTATGTTTGGGGATAACGGTTTTGATTTCGTCTTCCCATGATTTGAGATCTAAAAAATAGCGAGTTCCGCTATTTGTTTATGTGATTTGAAAATATCGTCGAGAATTATGTGAAAACGGGGAATTCGAATTTCTTTATTTATTTTCGTTTGAAAATGACAGTTTTTAATGCCGTTGTTTCCAAACTTGTGATTTTTGGAAATAGCGAATTTGAATTTCACTATTTTGTTTTTGTATCTGAAAATTGACGGTTTTTAATTCCGTCGTTGAAATCTTGTGAAAATAGTGAATTTGAATTTCACTATTTTGTTTTTGCATTTGAAAAATGACGGTTTTTAATTCCGTCGTTGAAATTTTGTGAAAACAACAAATTTGAATTTCACTATTTTTTTTTTGTATTTGAAAAATGACGGTTTTTAATTACGTCGTTGAAATCTTATGAAAATAGCGAATTTGAATTTCACTATTTTTTTTTTGCATTTGAAAAATGACGGTTTTTAATTCCGTCGTTGAAATTTTGTGAAAATAGTGAATTTTTATTTCACTATTTTTGTGTTTGTGTTTGAAAAATGACGGTTTTTAATTCTGTCGTTGAAATTTTGAAGTTTGTGTGGGAATTGGGCCAAAGCCCAAAATTCCGCTGAACAAAGCAGTGAATGCCTGATTGAGGCGCGAGCTCTTTTGCGAGGGAATGGGCTTCCCTGTTTTCTGTAAAAAGACGCGAAAGCAGGCTGCTTCTCATTTCAGTCGTCTTCCTCGACACAACACCATAGAACGCGAAAAATTGCCATTTTCGACTTTGTCACTTGTTTGATTTCGTGCCATTGCCTTTATGTCATCTCAAGGTATGTAAGTCCTCTTGAATCCATTTGAATTTGTTTGTCTTTTTGTTAATCGAATTAGGGCGAAACCCTAACCCTTCGAAAATTGATTTGGGCGTTTTTGTTTAGCCCATTCTCGAGTGAAATTGATGATTGCATTAGGTTAGAAACCTGTTTAGGAGTATATGGGTGCTTTTAGTTTGCATTTTGTTCCCCGTTCCCGCTCCCTAGGCCGAAAAACGTGAGTGAGACGGAAAACCATCTTATTTCACAATGCCATGTTTGTTTGCTTGAGTTGTGTGCCCCACTAGGTTGCATTGTAGTCGGGGATGACCGTCTTTGCTATATTGAACCTTCGTTGGGCGTTGTGGGCAAAATTTGAATTTTTGCTTTTTTGAGACGGTCTTATGTCTGACGAAATAAGCGTCTGTTTGGGCTCAAATTGGGCCGGTTTGTCTTGAAATGGACCTTAACGGTTGTTTAGGTCACTTTGAGACGTGATTAAATCACGTTGTTTTGTCGTGCTCGTATTTTGGATTTTTGACCTGTTTGTGCCCGAATTGGCGTAAAATTGCCTTTTTGAGCCGTGAAAAATACCCAGTTATATCGGGAATTTTGTTGCTGATTTTGCGGGCCTTGTGTGAGCCTTGAGGCGTTGGGTGGTTTTGAATTTTTTTTGTTGTTGTTTTGACTCGTCTTTTGCTTGAAAAGAAAGGCGAGTCATTTTTTTGTGCGATTTTTGTGAAACGTTTTTGTTGGATGGGTTTGGGTAGGTTTGCCCTTGTGTTTTGCATTTGCAGGTGTTTTTTTTGGATTTGTCCATTTTCTGCCGTCGTAATGCCGAAATTTCGGCTGACGTTTTTTGTTTTGTCCTGATTGCAGGGGAGTGTTCTAGAGCTTCTGGGCCCACTAGGTATGTTGCTGAGGCCTTCGAGGTCTTGTTTGGGACTGGGCCGGTTAGTACACCGGCGAGTGCGCCCGAGACGGTGGTAGAGGACGCTTTCGAGGAGGAGCCCACTGAGGAGGCTGTTAGAGCCGAGAGGGCTGCGAGGGGTCGTCAGGAGGCCGTTGGTGTTGAGGGAGCCACGGGGGATCGGGAGGAGCCTGCTGTTGAGGTTGTTGGTGTTGGGAGGGCTCAGACGGGGTCTGAGGCTGGTACCTCTGGGAGGAGGGTTAGCATTATGAGGTGGGGTCCTCGGGTCTCTAGACGGAGTCTTTAGAATGTCGCGAGGGTCATTGAGAGGCCTCCTCCCCGTCACGTGAAGTCTCGCGGGGGGTAGAGACGGAGAGTGGAGACTGATGCGGATGCCTTCTTTGTCGAGAACTGGGAGGCTAGACGGGTTACAGCCCCACAGGGGTTGAACCTGGGGGCGACGCCTGCCTAGGCCAAAGGCTTTGACGGTAGCCAGTTGTTGTTGCGGCTAAACACTCACATTTCTTACCGTCCACACGAGGGCTTTGTGAGTTTGCTGCTTTGTTGAGCTTTTGCTGTTTTTGTTGTTTCAGACCTGAATAGGTGTTCTGATGTTGTTTGTTTCCCAATTTCAGGAGATTGCTACCATGAGGACTTTCTCAGGCTTCTCGACTTATATGGCTTTCTACGACGTTCTCCGGGCCGGTACGAGGGCGTTGATAGAGAGGTCGGCTATGAGGCCATTGGTGGCTGCCTGCCGTGAGGTTCACATGGCTTCGATTAGGTCGAACCTGTGTTTGATGCGCGCCATGTTGGACCATTACTGGGACACGACGTTGTCGTTCCACATGGAATTCGGGGAGGTCGATGTCACTTTGGAGGACTTCGCCATGATATCGGGCCTTCCCTGTGGCGAGACGCCTGTTGAGTTTCCGGAGACGTCGGAGAGAGTGTCTTCCGCCGTGGTTACGGGTTTGATTGACAATGTTTTGCCTGCGCCGACTGACATCACTCCTTTTTTGATAGCGAACTCCTATGTGAGGGAACACTTCAGGGGGAGAGTGGCTGGCTTTGTTCCGGTGCCGTTGGCGAGTCCGGAGGCTGAGGCTGACGTTCAGGAGGCGCGATTGTGGTTGTGGTACTTCCTGGATACCACGTACTTTGGTGCCAAGGGTGAGCGTTTGTCGACCAAGGTACTTCCTCTGCTTGCTGACCTGGACGCTTTGTGTCTGTACGACTGGGTGACGCCGGCTTTGGCGAGTTTTACCCGTTACCTGCACCCCGCGGTTCGTCCGGAGGTGAAGAGGGATGGGAGTTCTCCCACTTTGGTTGGTCCGGCCTCATCTTGGAGGTACGAGCGTTTTGTGGTTTTTTTTGTTTTGATTCTGATTTTTGGTTTGAGATTTGGCAACTTTTGAAAAATTGGCTGATTTGTGGTTATTGTGTTTTGTTACAGGTTTGGTTATTTTCTTACTTCGTCCCCCTGCGCCTGAAGATGACGGGTGACGTGCCTTCGGCTTACCCTGTTGTGAGGGGTTGGACGGTGGCTCAGAAGAAGTCGACTTACGAGGAATGCAGGCGTCGGGTGAACGCCCTCAAGGTTGGTGATGTAAGTCATTGCTTCTTATCTCATTTGTTTTGTAGAAACGGATAGAGATAAGATGACTAGGTAGCCTAGAAAGCCCAGTTAGTTTATTAGCTTTGTCTTGAGTGCAATTTTTCGGGTGGCCTTGGGAGCACTACACAACGTACCAACTGTTGTCAGGGAGCGTCTGTGACCTTGCAGTTCCCAACGTTTGTATCTCGAGACGGCGATCGAGCCGGTTTGGTACCTAGGCGAGCGTGTAGCTCGTCAATGTTTTAGTGAGACTTTTGTGGTGCCGGTCGATCTGCCTAGGGTGTTGTTCCAGGAGTCGATACCTTACGAGATTGAGGAGCACCTTCACGGTCGTGGAGGTGAGGAGCTGCTGTTACGGGAGGCTGACTACGACACCTTCCGCATGTCGAGACTTGCCTGGTACCCGATTGAGGTCCGTTTTCCTATGTTCTTTGTTTTCATTGCCTCCTTTTTTACTTTGGTGGAAGGGTCTGTTACCTTTGACGTGAATTCGTGTTGTAGGGTGTTGACGCGCTTATGATGACTCAACCCCCGGCTTTGCCAACACAGACCA
This sequence comes from Silene latifolia, assembly GCF_048544455.1. Lineage (NCBI taxonomy): Eukaryota > Viridiplantae > Streptophyta > Magnoliopsida > Caryophyllales > Caryophyllaceae > Silene > Silene latifolia. The sequence goes on along the minus strand of NC_133535.1, from coordinate 92,240,310 downwards.
CCTTCCAGGTGCCGGGTGGCGAGGAGTTACAGCTACGTTTGCCAGAGCCTGCGGCTGCTGAGGTGACCGACGCTGACGTGGAGTGGAGGTTGACAGTTCTGAGGGTGAGTTTCTAATTCGAATACTCCTCCTTGTTTGTATTTTGTCTTGCATTTTTGTTGTGTTGAAGGGCTTTTCTGGTTGTAGGTGTCGACCGTTAGTCATCAGGCTTTGTGGCTGATGGCTAGCCGGTGGAGAGCGCTTGCTGGTGACCTGGCTGCGAGGGAGGTTCGGCTTGCGCAGGTGCTTTTTTGTTGGTTGTTTTGTGTGTTTTTGTGTTGCATTTCACGTTTTAGATCTTAACGACATGTATTGTGTTTTGCAGGGTACTGCGGATTCGACGGAGCTTGCTCGGGTCCGCGCTGAGTTGGATGCACCGAGGTCGATGATCCAGGCACATGAGCTGGGATCATCAGTCGGGACCAGTAGCTGAAGCGTCGCGAGGACGGGTTGCGGAGCCGAGATGCGGAGATCGCCTCTCTCAGAGCTCAGTTTGCTGCGGCGGAGGAGCTTCACGTCACGATGGAGTACGAGACATTTGTGAGTTCTCCTTAAAGGGGATCCAAGCAGGAGGTGGTGTCTGCTTTGCCCGCGACTCCTCGTGAAACCGAGACTGGTCCACCGAGAGGCGTCGAGTAGTTGTAGTTGTTTGCCCGTGTTTTGGACTTTTGTTTGTACATATTTACATTTTGCATGAGGTGGTTTGTATATATGTGTTTTTGGATCGTGGTTTATTTGTGTTTGGCTTTTTTTGTGTTGTGTTTCGGAGAAGCACAGTCAGCGGCTGATTCCCCTTTGCATTTGTTGCTGCATCGTTAGTGTAGAAAACAAGAAACATGTAGCACGTACGCATAAACGTAAACACGAAAAGCACTTGATGAAAGCAAAAATAACCACGACGATTCGAAGTTAAAATTGAAATAGAAAAGAAATTTTGAAAATTAAGCGACAGGTCGTCTTGTTTGGATTTTTCAAAAAAAATTGATTTGAAATTTTGAGCAATTATCTCGTGTTTGAATTAAATTGCATCGGATTTGCCGAAAATTGATTTGTAACTCGAAAAAACTAAAACTCAAACCGTCACGGATGAATTTTAAAAGAGATTTTGCGAGTGTGTTTGATTTGACTTTTGTGAGATCAATACTTGGATTTGCAAGAGCTTGAATTTTTGAAGAAAAATTGACGTTGTGTTGTCAATTTTCGAATTTCGTGGGAAAATGCGAAAAAGAGAAAAATTTTCGGAATTTTCGACCGACATGGAAATGATCTGTCGCGGATCGGGGCGACTAGCCCTTCCCCCCTAAAAAAAGAAGAGAAAAACCTTATGTTTAAAGCTGCGTCATGGAAACCGTGCCGGATTTCGTAAAACGCGAAAATAAGGAAATTTGAGTGTGAGAAAACACAAAATTTCCCGATAAGCCGGAAGCGGCGCGAGCCCTGAGGCGAGAGAATATAGGTGTCAGGAAGAAACACAACTTGATAGGGACAATTCAAGGTGCTGATCCTGAGAACTAGCCCAAAGAGACGCGAGGCCATGGGCGATGGAAGAGAGTTTCCCCTTTTTTCGGAAAAAAAGTGCTGATTGTTTTGTATAAATAGAAACGTTTGTGCTTCATTATTTCATCATCCGAAACACGAAAAACATCTCTACAAAAACTCTCCTCTTCTTCCACAAAATTATTCATGGATGCTTTCGAAAATAGGTTTAGACATTGGTGCCAGGATTTGTCGCCTCCCGAGAAGTATCAACTCGTTGTAATGGGAGTTGGTCAATTGTTGGTGCTTCGTCAAGTCAAGGTGAAATCCTCGTTCTTTGAAGCATGCTCTCGGTTTTGGAATTCGAAACATCATATTTTCGTCTTCTCGAAAGGTGAAATTTGCCCTCTTGCCGAAGAAGTGGGCGCCATTGATGGATGGCCGGGTTGTACTTCGGTGCTTCCTCCGACTCGGTTGTGTTACAAAGAGAAGTTTTGTTTAATGTTGGGCTTGTCAACGAGCCAAGTGAACTCTTCCTTGCTCCTCATGGTGTGGATATGTTGGCTCTTATCATCATTTTCTCAAACCGGTTTGTAATACCCCATGTTTCGATAGTAATTTATGAGAATAATTTATGTAATTTAATAAATTAAAGGCATTTCTAATAACAATTACAAATAAGACGTTAATTAAATAATAAAGGAAGTAAGCAAGTCGGGAATCGGGTTTAGCTAACAATTGGACCATAGGCCATGTGCCATATTTTGTGGACCGAAATTTAGTAGTATAATATGGATGTGGTCGGGATTTGTATCGGGAATTAATAATAAATAATATGGAAATAATAATATGGGAAAGTAATAATAATTATATTAATTATCTTAATAATTAAATTAGTAAACGAGATGTATGGTAATCCTAGTTATGGTAAGACTAGTAATGTATGATGATAATAATAATAATAATAATAATAATAATAATAATAATAATAATAATAGTAATAATAATAATAATAATAATAATAATAATAATAATGGTAAATCCTATAATAATTAGAATAAGGTAATTATAATAGTTTCCTAATTATCCACATATTCTCTATAATCCAACACTATAAATACACAATAATATGGGAAATAATTTATAAAATAAGAAGGAAGAAATCTAAAGGAAAGAAGAAAGGAATTAAGGAAGAGAAAAGCAAAAGGATTAATTTTTATTCTCGCCTCAAGGTAATATTTTAGACCGTCTTATGTATACACTTTAACCTATTATAACTCGATAACTAGACCACCATAGGACTCGAGATTTGGACCTAGGGAAACTTTTGACTGCCGAGATTCTAACCTGACCTTATTTGACCGACGTTGACCTTGCTAGGGTGGTTTTTGGGGCGGTTAAAAGTGGCTGGTTAGGGGGGTTACGGGTTTTGGTTGTGGGGATTGGGATGGGTAATTAAACCATTATTTGGACCCGTCGTGATCTGGGCCATGGTTGGTTGTGATGGGGGAAGGTGGGCGGCCAGTTTGGTGGTGTTGGAAGGGTGGTTGGTGGTGGTTGGTGCTGTTGGTTGGTCGGAAAACGCGAGAACAGGGGGAAGGGTTTGAGGGGTTGTTGGTATCGTATCTAGGTGGTTGTGGGCTGCCGTGAGTGGTTGTGGTCAGTGGTGGGACCACCGTGGGTCAAGGGAGACCACTGTGGTGGCCACTGGTGGTCGTAGGGTGGTTTAAGGAGGCGAGTGAGGGTGTAGTGTTGGTTGTGTCGGGTTTTCAGGGGTCTGTGTAGGGCACGGTTGTGTGGCTTGGATAGGGTGGTTAGGCTAAGGCCTGGTGGTCGACCGGATTGGTTGTAGTGCGAGCTAGGCTGTGGTAGGCTTGGGCAGTGGTGTCGGTGGCTACAAGTGTCGTGGGACGCGGGTTTTGGTGAGGTAAGGGACACGGTAAAAACAATGGTTGTGGGGGTGTGGATTATGTTTGTTACGTGTATGTGTGGACGTGGGTGTATCTTCACGTGGGTTTTGTGGGTGTGCCATGGGTTTGCTTTGTTTTATTTAATTTGTTAGTGGGTCGAGTCGGGTTCTTATAAGACGGGTTTTGCATATTAATTTACACGGGAAATAATTAATATAAATATATAATTGAGTAAATTAATATAAGTAATTGGATAACTAATGATTTAAGTAATATAATTAAAGATGATTAAATAAATTGGTTGAGAATAATTAGTAATTGTAAATAATTATTTATGGTTAGGTGATGGTATTATTGAGAAGCTTATATTGGATTTCTACTAATTGAATTGCGTAATTGGAGTGCTTGCTTTCGAGGTAGGGATAAATACTACTCAACTTTTACTCGATAATGTTTGTTGGATGGTTTGTATTAAAGTGAATTGATCGTATGTGAATTGTGTTGGTTGATATAATCGTAATTGTTGGAAGGAAGATTTATATTGCGTATGGTGGTTAATAATATCGTAACTGTTGCAAGTGAGAATTATATTGTATATGTTGGTTAAATTGTGGTGGAGTATTGTTGTAGTAGTAACAGATTTATTCTGGCAGACATTATTTATAGTAATGTGGAGTGGTTGAACAGATTTATTCTGGCAGACGATATTTATCGTGTTTACTCGAGGCAGGCCCCAGATTGGTCTGCAGGCCATCTGATGGATATTACTCAACTATATGTTGAGGCAGACATTACCTTTTGGTAATGTAGTGTGTGTTTACTCACCTTCGGGTTGAGGCTGCCCCGGCCAGGGATTGGCGGGATGATTAGTGTAACGAGTAGAGTTTGGCGTAAGTGTGCTAAGTAAAAGGGAGGAGCACATTGTCAGGGGGTTGTGCAATGGAAATTGGATTGTTATAATATGTATTTGTTGTTAGTATTTATTTCTACTCAACCTCGCGGTTGACTGTGTATTCGTAAACACCTCCGGTGAACCGTTTTATGGGGAGCAGATTTGACAGATACAAAAGATTAGCTGAATTGGGAGCTATGGGATGCGTGAGGACTGGCCAATCTACCTAGAAGTCTAGACCACATAGATTATGAGATCACTTTATTTATTTCCGCTGCGAGTTGTAATATTTTATATTAAGTTTTAGTTGGTTAATTTGTAATAAACATGTATTCACTAAAGTTTTAATTTAAAATACTTTGGTTTGTTGTACTTTGTTATTCACTACCTCGGGAAACCGAGATGGTAACACTCTCATTTACTTGGGATGCCTAGCTAAAGACTCCTGAATAAATGGGGGTGTTACAAAGTGGTATCAGAGCAAAACGATCCTCTGGCCTAACCAATGAACAATAATGAACATAGGACGTGTCTAATAAAATGAACCCGGGTAGAAACTGTTAGGTGCCCCCTTAAGGCTTGGGATGAGTTAGGGCGCCCCTCACACTAAACTTATGGCCCTTCCAGTTTCGAACCGGTTACTTGAGAGATATTACAATGTGGGGAAATTTAAAATGAATGTTGTTTATTTTGTTTTAGGAGTTTTTGTTTGTCTTGGTTGCATATTGTTGTCATTGATGATTGCGGTTACGGGGGCGTAACCTTATTTTACGGAGGAGCTCTTTTAAGCATTATTATAAGCATGTTGATATGAGGAAGTATGTTGGCATGTATGTGGAAGGTGTGAATATGAATAAGAATGTGAAGTATTAATTATTGTGTGGAACTGCGAAGAATGCGATTTTTGTTGATTTCACAAGATTTTTACCCTTGATTGTTTTGGCTGCTATTTACTGCCTGTTTACAATTTTTATACGAGATTTTTATGTGTGATATCCTTGTAAGTTAGCTTTCATATGCCACTGGTCTCATGATTAAATCACATACGGTTTAGGATAAATAAATATTTTAGTGGACAGTGGTCAAAATATTCCTGTACAGTAATGTTTTCGCGCCATGTTTTTGTAAAAATTGTCATTTAAAAACTACTTATTGTTTAGGTATAATTCCAACTCCACTGTTTAAAATATTCGTATATATTTCTAAATTGAGAAGCCACGTTGCAAGGAAATAATTTGACAATTTATAGTGATTTTTACAAGTTGACCTAAGTTTCTGACAAGTTGCTGTAAAATTTCTGTTTCGACCAAATAATTTGTAAAATGCATTATAAATTGACCTTATGAGTTTTTGACTTGATTCTTTCTCTCATGAATTTTTAATTCTTTGTAATTTCTAAAAAGTATAAGTTCTCAAGAAGTAATTATGTTCTTATTTATTAATTATTTTTAGAAGTTATAGCATGTTTTCCTAGCCTTGAAAAAGTATAAGTTTTGTTTCTTATCTCTTGCACATTGATATTTTGATGTTGTGAATTCTGTGAAGCAGGATGACATATCTAGTGATATGCGGAACGTGTTTTCCTAAGCCTATATATATATATGTTCACTTTAAATGCATCCATGTCTAAGTTAGATATCATTATGAAGAAAAGACTAAACTAAACAATTGTGCGTATTTTGTTATAGATTATTATTTAGTCTGGCAATGTATTCGTCGATAGCTAAAGTATTAAGTTGAGGTTTAAATAAAGATTAATTTGAGTATCTTATATGATTAGTTTTGTTATTTAGAAGTAAATCAAAGATTTTGTTATTCATTACTTGGAGTTGTGTTGGAAAATAATAGTTGCCTTATGTACATTGTGTGTTCTTTATTTTATGGCCTTACAACAATGATTTGGTTATCTCTATTGTTTGATATTCCGAACTTCGAGAACGAGGTTTATTTTTAGGGGGAAAGAATGTAATACTACGAATGTTTTGAGTTATTGTTGTGACACCTTGTGATAAGATAGGCATGATTGATAATCGTAATATGCATAATTGTGTTGGATGATGCTTAGTTATGAGAATGTCTATTGAGTGTTGTGGTAGTAGTTGTGGGCGAACTTCGGGACAAAGTTCATTTTAAGAGGGGAAGATTGTAATACCCCATGTTTCGATAGTAATTTATGAGAATAATTTATGTAATTTAATAAATTAAAGGCATTTCTAATAACAATTACAAATAAAACGTTAATTAAATAATAAAGGAAGTAAGCAAGTCGGGAATCGGGTTTAGCTAATAATTGGACCTTGGGCCGTGTGCCATATTTTGTGTACCGAAATTTAGTAGTATAATATGGATGTGGTCGGGATTTGTATCGGTAATTAATAATAAATAATATGGAAATAATAATATGGAAAAGTAATAATAATTATATTAATTATCTTAATAATTAAATTAGTAAAAGAGATGTATGGTAATCCTAGTTATGGTAAGACTAGTAATGTATGATAATAATAATAATAATAATAATAATAATAATAATAATAATAATAATAATAATAATAATAATAATAATAATAATGGTAAATCCTATAATAATTAGAATAAGGTAATTATAATAGTTTCCTAATTATCCTCGTATTCTCTATAATCCAACACTATAAATACACAATAATATGGGAAATAGTTTATAAAATAAGAAGGAAGAAATCTAAAGGAAAGAAGAAAGGAATTAAGGAAGAGAAAAACAAAAGGATTAATTTTTATTCTCGCCTCAAGGTAATATTTTAGACCGTCTTATGTATACACTTTAACCTATGATAACTCGATAACTAGACCACCATAGGACTCGAGATTTGGACCTAGGGAAACTTTGGACTACCGAGATTCTGACCTGACCTTATTTGACCGACGTTGACCTTGCTAGGGTGGTTTTTGGGGCGGTTAAAAGTGGCTGGTCAGGGGGGTTACGTGTTTTGGTTGTGGGGATTGGGATGGGTAATTAAACCCTTATTTGGACCCGTCGTGATCTTGGCCAGGATTGGTTGTGATGGGGGAAGGTGGGCGGCCAGTTTGGTGGTGTTGGAAGGGTGGTTGGTGGTGGTTGGCCGAAAAATGCGAGAACAGGGGGAATGGTTTGAGAGGTTGTTGGTATTGTTTCTAGGTGGTTGTGGGCTGCCGTGAGTGGTTGTGGTCAGTGGTGGGACCACCGTGGGTCAAGGGAGATCACGGTGATGGCCACTGGTGGTCGTAGGGTGGTCTAAAGAGGTGAGTGAAGGTGTAGTGTTGGTTGTGTCGGGTTTTCGGGGGTCTGTGAAGGGCGCGGTTGTGTGGCTTGGATAGGGTGGTTAGGCTAGTGCCTGGTGGTCGACGGGATTAGCTGTAGTGCGAGCTAGGCTGTGGTAGGCTTGGGCAGTGGTGTCGGTGGCTACAAGTGTCGTGGGACGCGCGTTTTGGTGAGGTACGGGACACGGTAAAAACCATGGTTGTGGGGGTGTGGATTATGTTTGTTACGTGTATGTGTGGACATGGGTGTATCTTCACGTGGGTTTTGTGGGTGTGCCATGGGTTTGCTTTGTTTTATTTAATTTGTTAGTTGGGTCGAGTGGGTTCTTATAAGACGGGTTTTGCATATTAATTTACACGGGAAATAAGTAATATAAATACATTATAATTGAGTAAATTAATATAAGTAATTGGATAACTAATGATTTAAGTAATATAATTAAAGATGATTAAATAAATTGGTTGAGAATAATTAGTAATTGTAAATAATTATTTATGGTTAGGTGACGATATTATTGAGAAGCTTATATTGGATTTCTAGTAATTGGATTGCGTAATTGGAGTGCTTGCTTTCGAGGTAGGGATAAATCCTACTCAACTTTTACTCGATAATGTTTGTTGGATGGTTTGTATTAAAGTGAATTAATCGTATGTGAATTGTGTTGGTTGATATAATCGTAATTGTTGGAAGGAAGATTTATATTGCATATGGTGGTTAATAATATCGTAACTGTTGCAAGGGAGAATTATATTGTATATGTTGGTTAAATTGTGGTGGAGTATTGTTGTAGTAGTAACAGATTTATTCTGGCAGACATTACTTATAGTAATGTGGAGTGGTTGAACAGATTTATTCTGGCAGACGATATTTATCGTGTTTACTCGAGGCAGCCCCCATTGCGCAGGCCATCCTGGTGGATATTACTCAACTATATGTTGAGGCAGACATTACCTTTTGGTAATGTAGTGTGTGTTTACTCACCTTCGGGTTGAGGCTGCCTCGACCAGGGATTGGCGGGATGATTAGTGTAACGAGTAGAGTTTGTCTTAAGTGTGCTAAGTAAAAGGGAGGAGCACGTTGTCAGGGGGTTGTGAAATGGAAATTGGATTGTTATAATATGTATTTGTTGTTAGTATTTATTCCTACTCAACCTCGCGGTTGACTGTGTATTCGTGAACACCTGCGGTGAACCGTTTTATGGGGAGCAGATTTGACAGGTAGAAAAGATTAGCTGACTTGGGAGCTATGGTATGCGTGAGGACTGGCCAATCTACCTAGAAGTCTAGACCACATAGATTATGAGATCACTTTATTTATTTCCGCTGCGAGTTGTAATATTTTATATTATGTTTTAGTTGGTTAATTTGTAATAAACATATATTCACTAAAGATTTAATTTAAAATACTTTGGTTTGTTGTACTTTGTTATTCACTACCTCGGGAAACCGAGATGGTAACACTCTCATTTACTTGGGATGCCTAGCTAAAGACTCCTGAATAAATGGGGGTGTTACACGGTTGAATGTCAATAACTCGAAGGTGGCTAGGAGAAGGGCTCTTGCCTTTTGCCTAGTGCATGCGTACCTCTTCATCGATGGTTTGAAGAAGGAGGTGTAACAACCCCATCTACCAAGAAGCCTTAACAAGACCTTCCGTAGCAGATAAGGGCGTTGCCATCTCGGTTGCCCGAGGACGATAATAATCAAATGTCGATAAAAGAACAATTAGATTAATTACAAGTGATTTAAACCAAACCAATGATATAAAAGATACAACTCGTGATAACTATCAACTAGGTGAAACTATCTCTGCCAAGACTCGTGGTAGACTTGTCCCTCCAAGCACCCAGCTATGATCCTTACATCAACCTGCTAAGACTGACTGCTCACCATAGTTGATCACGGTAGACACAACACAAGAAGACAATACAACAACACCACACAAGGTCAGTAACTGAAGTAACAAGTACAAAAGCAAACACAACGAATGCAGTAATACCCATACACCACCTCCTCCAACCAACCACACATCTTTGACTGCCCGAAGGTCCAGTCCTGCCAGTGGGGGACCACAGCCGTTCCCACCTAAGCCCCGCTCATCTAATCCGAGCGATAACCCATGTTCCTTAATGTGCACATCCCCTTTTATGGCGGGTTCCACAGAGGGCGAATCAAGGGCGTGAAGCCACTCCCGCAAGTGACTCCACTCAGCCGAGGACGCACCTCACAAACCACAGACAACCACATTATACCACAACAACGGTCAGCAACAACCAATTTAAACCAACAACAATGACACTAAACCAACTATACAACAACAACCGATACTCTACACAACCAACCGTACCGAGTAGGAAAACCTACCTTTAGCAAACCGCAGCGATTCCGCGCACGATCACAAGATAACAATCAACCACCAAAACCTCCTTTAACAACCAGCATAACCATGTATTACTACTACTATAACCATACTGAAATCAAGGGAGACGATGACGATGATGACAACATACCTAAGCAAAGCAATCCGGCGTCAAGACCGCTACCCGACTCAAGCATCCTATCCCTATGGTGTAACCACTCTCAATGGCATCAAGGAGATGAACCATGGTGGAGGAGAAGTGAAATGGCAGCATCTAGGTTTAGGAAGAAAGGTTGAGAAATGATTTGGTTTCACAATATTATGACTTATAACTCCCCGCTGAATTCCCGTTACTCGATCGAGTAGGCTACTTACTCGATCGAGTGGCCTCTACTCGATCGAGTGGCCTCTACTCGATCGAGTGACTAAGCTACTCGATCGAGTAGCCTCCGCTAGATTGAGTAACAATAACTCCAAATTGCTATAACGTCAAAAGGTTAACTCGTAAGGTTTTCGAAGGTTTAGATAGGTGTCTAAGGTCAGTCAACGACGGTCAACGAGTCTAAAAAAGGACGGGTATTACAGTCTCCCCCCCTTAAAAAGAACTTCATCCCCGAAGTTTAACTCATCCTCCCCCACGACACAAGGCAAGAGGAACCAAGGCAACCTACCACTATCCATCCCGACAAGGACTAACACAACCGTTCATGAATACCACCCCGATATGAATGTTCATCAACCATCATCATCTACTTTAGTTCACACCACTCAACACGACTTTCTATCAAACCGTCAAACATACATCATACACAAGAACAACCAACTCAACTATCACTTCCACTTATCTCATGTCATTACTCAAGCATAAACCAACACGACTATCTGTTTATTCCTCCCTCAATTACTTGTCAATAATCATTGGTTATCAAACACCCAAAAACAGTAAATTATCGATCACTTACATACAAACAACATAGCATTCATTTACATTAATTCTTTCAAGTCATTTCTATTATTCCACCATGCAACCACAATTCAATTATATAATAACTTTTGTGAACAAATACTTGGAAACAGAATACAACAACCCGATAATTTAATCAGCAATCGCCAACAATTATACAACAATCACTACCAATTACTCAAACAACTATTCAAAATACTATAAGATTTTCATAATTAAGTCATTTACCCATGTGACATTACTCTTCCCCTCTTAAAGGGAACTTCGTCCCCGAAGTTCACCTTCAAGACAACTACACTATTACACATGACGATAAATTTTATTCCACAGTGACATTACGAACAAATCCTGCTATGCGTTGAGACTCACAACGACCATGATACTCCCTTGACATTACATAGATATGATTTTTTTATATGAAAACCATTTAAATAGTGAACCACACAATTGAACATTCTGTCATCCATTATCATACATGACATCAATTAATTTCTTATGTGACCACACAAAATATGCAACAATAATTATAACCATCATACAACATATTACTTGAGGCAATTCGATCTAGCATGCAAAAGTGTATGAATCAAACCCATATTTTATAAACAACATCCATATATGACTTCATAAATAATACTTGACATACGAAAATGTTGTCACCAACCAAAGCAAGGGAACACATATCCATAAGATCCATAAACACGAAGGCTGAAAACAAATTTAGAACGAATTAGCCATCATACAGGGGCACTCGATCGAGCTCGGGAGTTACTCGATCGAGCTCGGGAGTTACTGGATCGAGTTCATCAGCTACTCGATCGAGTACGTCGAGATCAGAGAGCATTTTTAAACCACCCCTACAGTTACTCGATCGAGTGAGGGGCACTCGATCGAGTAGCCACATGTCACATTCCTCCAAATTGCTACCCCGTGATACCAAGGAAACATATATATAAGTCGGAATTTCGATTCCGACACCAACCACCTGCATAAAAAGTACCAAAATCATCCAAAATACGGCCTTATGGCCACAATACAAACCAAAGTCTAACGAATGTACCAACGAAAACAAGTACCGAATACTACAAATCCATAAAAACAAGATAGAATAAAAGAAACATCATCACGCCAAAGCCGGCTCTTCCATCTCCTCATCTCCACCTCCTCCTCCGGACGTTCCAGCTCCTTCTGTCTCCCCGCATGCGGTGGCTCCAACCCCTGAATCCGCTCCCATGCGCCAAGGTGGCAAACAACCGTAAGGGTAACTCGGAGGCTCTCCCCAAGTAGTTTGATCTACCCCAAAATAGTGAAAGACCCCACTGTTATCACCAACACTCTCCACCACACCGGTTGGGCTGAGGTGGTCCCGATGCCCTGCACATAAGCCATCTCGTGTAGGTTCCGGAGCGTTAAGGTGGCAGATACCCTTTCCGTGAGCTCACTCACCCTCATCTCAGGACTAAAGAACGAAGGGTAGCTGGGAAACGGATGCTGTGGAGGCACGGGCTGCTGTGGCTGAGTCTCAGCGACTCTCTCCCTCACCCGTCTCGGGCCCTTCCCCACTCTAGGTTGCCGGTCCTCTGGTCTAGCCTGATCCCTCTTTGTCGCCTCTGGCATCACCTCCAAAATATCTGCATCAATGAGGTAGTACTGCCGAGTAGGAACCTCATCATCATCGGAATCTGATGCCACTACTACCGCCGTCAAGGGCTCAGTCGCAGGAAGGTGCTCGGGGTCAGGTATCCTCATCTAACTCATCCCCCCCATACTCTCCAAGCCAAACCACCACCCTCCAAAGTTCTCAACCATTTCTGGTCGAGGAAGTAGTCTCGGTCCAGGGTAGGCACAGATGGGGCCATGTGTATAAGGGCCGAGGAGGCCTCAAAGGTTGTCAACCGCTCAGCCAACCGTATGGCAATGGCACCACAACTCAAGTATCGGGTCCCAGAGGTGGCTATCAAAGGTAAGCTATCACAAACTATAGCCGGTGCACTGTAGGAAACTTTCGTGGCTCGGGTGGGGTTGAGGTAGGCAACAAGCAACATCACCTCATGTAAGTTCAGCTTACTCACATCCTTCCGGTCATAGAGCAAACAAGTCAAGGCACGAAGAAAGATCTTCAAAGTGACATGTTGAACATCATTTATCAACATGTTACTAGAGGTGGGGGCGTTCTTACCGGTAAAGCAAGGCATGTCACTACTAGCTCCACACTCAGTCGGGATATCCCTAAGGGCTCCCTTCTCCGGTCAGGCAAGGCCAAGGTTGGTAGCAAACATATCTATGGTCAAGAAGAAACTAGTGTTCATGAGATGAAACTGTACGGTCTTAGCTACCGCATCATAGGTGAAAGAGCTCATGAACTCCAAGGTCAAGAAAGAGTAGGAATGCTTTCTAAGGCGATACAAACCAGTCAAACCCAAAGTCTCAAATATATGCCTCACATCCGTCTCCACCCCTAGGTCCTCTAAGATGGTGGTGTCGATACATCGGGTTGGTTTCATGCATCGTTTCTGTAACTCGACAAAAGCATCTCTTTGCTTGAAATCAGCAAAGACTATGGTAGGGTACTCAGGCATGGGTGGGACAGTGGGTCCCTAACTCCCCTCACCAACCTCGGGCTCAGAAGCCCTCCCTCTCTTCCTCTGTCGAGTACCAACTGTAGGTCTCGGCATCTGTTTCAACACACACTTTAGGCACACAAACGGACTCTTACTTGAAGAAAAATAAACTTTTCATGCATACTCATGGAAGAAGAAACAACTATGTACACACTTTCACCAAAACAATCAAAAGTTTTAACTATGCTACTTCCACAATTCATATCAGACGGTCTTTATAGGTTCAAAATATGAAAAGTGTAACATCAATTAACAAACCAACTACCAAATTAAGGTATTAATCTTTTCAAAATAGCTTCACAAATAGTTAACCATCATGAAGAATTGGGGCGAATTTCAGTTCGGGGCACTTTTAAGACGGAATTTTAAGACAAAATTTTGAGCAAAACTAGTCAAAATTAACAATAAACATGATACCCACAACATACATTACTCAATTTTCCCCCTTCCATACTAAAAAAGGCAAATAAAATTTCAATTGCAATCCAAACCCTAGAAATTTCGATCCATATATACCCCCAAATTGATTCGATTTTTTTCTATTTCTAACATCAAGAAACAACAATCTAGGGCAATTATACCATATTATAACAATTATAAGCAAGAATACATGAGTATAAATCGAATTTTCATAAAAATGCAACACTTTATATAGTTCTAATTGATTAAAAACAAAGAAAGAGATGAACATTCTTACCTTGCTTTATTAACAAGTGAATAGAACGAATTAAGCAAGAAGAAATAAGCAAATCTAGCACAAATTCACCAAAGTTTTGAGAGAAAAAGAGAGATGATATAAGTTAGGGTTTAGAGTTATGAGGAAATAAGAGAAGAAAGGAGTTGGGAAAGGTATAAGAATCCCGTCTAATCCTGGGTACTGTAGCACTTACTCGATCGAGTAAGTAGGGTACTTGATCGAGTGGCCTCTACTCGATCGAGTTGGAGCTACTAGGTCGAGTTTTCGCTGGCAGTTCCAACTTTTCCGACCTAATAACTCCACACCTAGATCGTGTAAGGTCTACTCGGTCGAGTAGGCACTCGTACTCGGTCAAGTAAAGCTAGGTACAAGGTCAAAAGTTACGAGTTTAGTTAACGATTCCTGCAAAACAACAACTCGTGTCGATTCCAAAGTACATTCGGAAATCGTCACAGATTATTTCGTCCAATCATGACAAATTATTACTACTCAATCATAACACAACTATTTCATTAAAACACTACACGTATCCTTTCATCCTATATCAATCATTATATAAGACAATTTGCTATGATCTCAACTTATACATATGTATTCAATCAACACATTATTCCACGTTTGCTTTCGCATATGCAAATTCAATTATCCGACTTATGTGAACACCACACTAAGCATCCATCTAGCAATAAACCATCATATACTATTAAGTTTGCTAAAATTCCAAACATGTCACAACAATTCATCCATGACAAATTCCAATTATTACTTGACACTACTATTAACTAAACGCATATAAAGACTCACAACTCATTATCATCATCACATTATCCAACACTAGTATGCAACTATTAGTACCTTCACTATCTTTATCAAATCCACGCACACTTACAAAAATTCACACATCTTCACAGTTCATAGCCACTATTTGCACGCACTAAACATTACTATAGACTTCATCACAACCATTGCTAACCTATTTATCATACATATCTATGCACACAATTCCCGACTCGACTTCCCCATACTCGGTGGCTGGCTTAAGCATATTGGGGCCATGATTTTGAAATGAGGGCGCCTTCTCACCCAAAATCAAGCATCAGCCGGGGCTCCCAACATACATACACCAGGTTCATTTTATTAGACTCACTACGTTCATTAGGCTCATTAGTTATAGCTTCCAAAATCGCCTCTCTGATACCACTTTGTAACACCCCCATCTACCAATGAGCCATAACAAGACCTTCCCTAGCAGATAAAGGCGTTACCATCTCGGTTGCCCAAGGATAGTAATAATCAAATGTCGATAAAAGAATAATTATATTAATTACAAGTGATTTAAACCAAACCAACGATACAAAAGATACAACTCCTGATAACTATCAACTAGGTGAAACTATCTCTGCCAAGACTCGTGGTAGACTTGCCCCTCCAAGCACCCAACTATGATCCTTACATCAACCTGCTAAGACTGACTGCTCACCATAGTGGATCACGGCAGACATAACACAAGAAGACAATATAACAATACCACACAAGGTCAGTAACTGAAGTAACAAGTACAAAAGCAGACACAACGAATGTAGTAATACCCATACACCACCTCCTCCAACCAACCACACATCTCTGACTGTCCGAAGGTCCAGTCCTGCTAGTGGGGGACCACAACCATTCCCACCTAAGCCCCGCTCATCTAATCCGAGCGATAACCCATGTTCCTTAATATGCACATCCCCGTCTGTGGCGGGTTCCACAGAGGACGAATCAAGGGCGTGAAGCCACTCCCGCAAGTGACTCCACTCAGCCGAGGACGCACCTCGCAAACCACAAACAACCACATTATACCATAACAACGGTCAGCAACAACCAATCTACACCAAGAAAAATGACACTAAACCAACTATACAACAACAATCGACACTCTAGAAAACCTATAGTACTGAGTAGGAAAACCTACCTTTAGTAAACCGCAGTGATTCCGCGCACGATCACCAGATAACAATCAACCACCAAAACCACCTATAACAACCAGCATAACCATCTATTACTACTACTATAACCATACTGAAATCAAGGGAAACAATGATGATGATGACAACATACCTAAGCAAAGCAATCCGGCTTCAAGACCGCTACCCGACTCAAGCATCCCATCCCTATGGTGTAACCACTCTCAAAGGCCTCAAGGAGATGAACCATGGCGGAGGAGAAGTGAAGTGGCGGCATCTAGGTTTAGGAAGAAAGGCGGAGAAATGATTTAGTTTCACGATATTATGATTTATAACTCCCCGCTGAATTCCCGTTACTCGATCGAGTAGGCAACTTACTCGATTGAGTGGCCTCTACTCGATCGAGTGACTAAGCTACTCGATCGAGTAGCCTCCGCTGGATCGAGTAACAACAACTCTAAAGGGCTATAACATCACAAGGTTAACTCGTAAGCTTTTCGAAGGTTTAGATAGGTGTCTGAGGTCAGTCAAAGATCGTCAACGTGTCTAGAAAAGGACGGGTATTACAGGAGGGGTCAACTTGGTATGGTAGTATGACCCTTGTGCATATAGTTGAGCAAATGGAGCATGGTTGTGATCCATCATGGCCGGTGCTTGGCGAGATCATCCAAGCTTTGGATAAAAAGGGCTCTTGTGGAGAAGCTCCTTCGTTCAGATCGCCAAGGATCCTCCAAGTGTGGCTTTTGGAGAGGCTAAGGTATGTAGAGCCTCCGGCCGATTCTTCTTCTTATTCCTTCCGTCACCTTACTATGAGGAAGAAGTTGTACTAGGGTAGTTTTGCATCCATCGAGGCCTATTGGACCTCGATATTAATGGAGGAGGGTGGTCCTCATATCCGTTGGGTGGTGCCATGGTGGCAATTAAGGTCCTTCATGGGGTTGCCCACTTCGGCCGCTAGTTCTTGTTCCTTGATGGTGGTGGGCATGAATGTTGCTTCCTTCATTTATCCCGAAAGGCTCATGATGCAAATGGAGCGACAACAAAAGGTACCTGGTCAAGATACTCTCGTCCAAGAGAATGTTTTCCAGAACTCCGAGCTTGTGGAGGTCTTCAAAAGATGGCGGGCCTCTCGGCCGATTTGGGAGGTAACAAACCCCATTGCCACGACATGGGTGACTCCTGCTTATGTTAAGTGGCCAAGATCCCAAACCTTGGAGGAAAGGTCCAAGTCTCGTAAAGACGAGGTTGTCGACTTGAAGTATAGAGAAGTTGGCAAGGCCAATCGTGCCTTTTTTGACGACTTTGCCGATGATGGTAGCCCATATGTAATGAGGCCACCAAAGAGGAGAAGCTCGGGTCCCAAAGAGGTTGTGGGCCGTCTATGGGCTCGACTAGGGCCGAGTTTGGGGTCATGCAAGAGACCGGCGACCGTCGCCGTTGTAGACCCGTTGAGGATCCGTTCCAAAGAGGAAGTCCATGCTAGGCGGGACAACAAGAAGACCAAGGGGAAGATGTACCCCGAGGGAAAAGGCAAGGGTAGAATGGAAGAATAAAGACCTCCATTACCCGTTTTATTATTATGTTGTATTAGTGTTGTGAGTTTTTTATTATGTTGTACTAGCTATGTATTGTGTATTTTGTGCTAGTTTTACTATGTGAGATGTCTTAGTCGACATTCTGACTTTGACAAGTTGTAGACTTGCTTAGCTTTATTTGTTGTCAAGTTTGTAATCCTTCTCATTATTAATTAAATAAAAGAATTGCTTGTGTTTAAAAGAAGTCATGAATGAAAGGATTCAATAACCCTCTAATTAAACTCATTTAATTGATGATCTAAATTACTCTTTGAATTAGTCATTAGATCTAGTGCATGCAAAACAAAATTAACAAGGTTAGGAGAAAACGATTCTCTTACATTGACAATGGACGAAATAAGGGCACTAGGTTAGAACACCTTCCTAACCTAGATCTTGAGCTTAAACATATTCGGATGATCCTCCAAAATCTTCAAGTATTTATAGTGGAATACCTCCTCTTAGTTGCACCAAGACTATCCCTCAATACTAATATTATTACTAACTAAATAATAATATTAGTTACCTTAAATATTGATTCTAATAATATTCTTATTACTACACTAGTAATGCTTTTATGATATTAGAATTTTTGAACAAATTTAAGCATAAAACTTATTTTATGTTGAGAGGTTTTAGAGAGATAAGCATGCATGAGCATAAGAATGATCATCCTAAAAAATGAGAACAACTTCTCAATGTATAGAGAGAGAGAGAGAGAGAGAGAGAGAGGGGGGGGGGGGGGGGGGGGCATGCAATTTCTTTTTGTCTTCTCAAAAAAAATGACTAGTGTTTAGGTGTGTAAGAGTAATCATTGTGCTTTTATTCATATAAAAACAACAACTACATTACCACCCTAATCCCATAAAACCGGTTTTCCACTTAAAATGGACTCTATTTTATTTTTGTAATTTGTCATTTGTAATATGTTGTGACATATGACATGTAACATGTCATTAGTAATATAAATGCATATTTAACTAATTAAATATCATTATATATTAAATAAAATTATATTTAACAAATTAACAAGTAATTCACAATTACATGTAAATAAAATGGATCACATTTAGTCTAGTTAATATAATCTACAATATTTTGCAATTATGATTAACTAATTACTCTTATCTCAAATGTTTCATAAACATTAATCAATTTTAGTAATATAACATATTAATTACTAAATTGAATCTTATTTAATCAAATTACAATAAGATATAAAACTCTCTCTTATAAATAAAATTTGTTCAATTTAAGGAATTAATTAATCTGTATCGATATACAGTTAATTAACTTTACAATTGAGGGAATCTCCCTTTAGGTGTGGCCTTAAGGAATCAACTGATCACCACCGTCAAACGACAGTAATGTCAAACTCTAGTTAGCCAATCATTACCGATTAATGTTGATCAGTTGACTATATATATTGAATCATCCCTTACGTATTCTTATCATGAGTTTCAATAATGTGATCACACCATTGTTGAGGACACATATTCCAACAATCTCCCACTTGTCCGAGACAAGTGTGCGACACCAATTCTTTTGTCCTATTACAATCTCCAACTTAATGCAAGATGTCTTGCAGGTCGTACTTGCATGTGATCATATCAAGAGTGGTTTCCTCGATCTGGAGAGTAACTGTCTGACCGGAATTATCTACCGTAGATACTTTTCGATCGTGGCCACGCATTTCCAGTTCACTACTCCTCGAGTGGCCTTGAGATTTCAAATAACCCTGACAAGGGGTGGACAATTCATATCGCACTATTCCCTTCGTACACCCATAGTTCATCATGACCCAAAAGATGCACACTCACCCCTTTTGACAAAATGGCTTGGGGCAAAAATCAAAGTCAATCAGAAACTTTGCCGACTTGGGTGAATAGTCTCTAGTCAAAGAATGGACTCAAAAGAATACTATAGTAGCTCTTACCACGACCAGGCTATATAAAATTACCAGAACTCTATAAGCAGTCACTGCCCGACAGAGTGTCCCATACAGTCTGCTTATGTGATCGACTAGTCATCTCTTATGACTCTATGGCACTTGAACTTGCCATCAATCAACTCACACTCTAGTCACTAGGAGACGTCACCTCATATAAGTGACTAGGGGCCAATACTATGTTAATCCATTTCACATAAATAGGGTTCAATATTGTTTCGACAACCTATTTGGAAAATAAAGTATTTTAAGAAAAGAGTTTTTGAATAAGACTCAAACGATGAGTTCATTATCACATATGTAAAATTGATACAATATTAATTACTACATAATCTATAATTCGTTTTGAATCTTGTATATAGTGGATCATCTCAATTCAATTAAAATGGCATGACACATCATGCTAAGCCTATGAGAAGGCCTTGATTACTAAGTCTTAGTAACACTTTGCACTTTACTAGCCTTACTATATACTATTTCCCTTTGTTATGTACAATCTTTATTATAAAAACCCTTTTGAGTATATGTGTCTAGATCCAATCTAGACATAGGCTATCTCGCCTTAGAATAGCTCCCACTGTCCTCACAGTGAGTAGGGATAGGACCTTTGGATATTGGAACGAACTACCATAGTTCTTCCAATTCACAAAACTAAATCCTAACATTATCCCCTCCTGCTTTTATATCTCATTATTGGAAGTGTATTCAATTTTCATTGTATATATCTCATTGTTCAACTGCCTAGGACGTTTCTAGCAGATATCCTCCCTAAAAAATATAGCCAAGATGGTTCTCCAACCATCCTTATGTGTTTAGAATATGGTTTTTGTGTAACTCCTTTCACATAAATCCATCTCATTTCTAAATGCTTAGCTTCATATCTTTAGTACTTCCTGAGTACTAACTAATGAACTATGTGGCTATATAGAGACTTCTCTCAACGATTCGATTTGTAACTTCTCATCATACTCCAAGTACACGAGGTTTAAGAATGGTAATACATCTTAGCCTAATGAATTAATCCCGCAGCGGAAGCAAATGGATTCAATTTCTTCATGTTCAATACTTTTGAACTTGTCAAGATTCTTATTAACATAAGAATATTAACTTTATGCTAATATCCATCGAACTGGATATCTTAGAGATGTATTATTCTTCTCCTAAGTCTTTCATCACTCACAGTGATCAATATGTCATTCACATATAAGACTAATAGTACCACCCTACTCCCACTAAACTTCATGTATAAACAAAACTACTCAACAAATCGAGAAATGTTTATAACATGACTGAAACATACTATTCAACTCCTTGACTTCTACTTATGATTTCTTCTTAAGTTCTTATCCTACCTTAGGATAGTTGCGATTTACAAAACTCATGCAAGATGATTTTAAAATCCAACAGTCAAATATTATGAAATCCGAATTTTAACGAAGCGTTGCAATTTGGTGTAAACCTCTTACCACCAATCAACAAAGTCATGGAAACATCTTAATGTTTATGTTCAGTTCGGACTTTTGCAGAGTTGAAACTAGATAAAGCATCTTAATAAGTTAAAGGTTTGTTACTTTCAAAATAACATGACTCCTGTCCACTTTAGGTTTCGAAGAAAAAATTACTGATTTTGACCAAGAAAGAACATATTCCTACGTCTTATTCTCAGTTTGTGGCTCTTGAACATTTTCTCCCACTCTGTCTTTATGAAATAATCCTCTTTTCTTTAATAGACAGCATCACGAGCCACAAACTCTTTGTTCTCGTGATCATGTAGGAAGAAAGAGCACATGTTTATTATCAAAACAAGCTACAACTTAGGTACCATGCCTAACCATATCTCATATGAAAAGTAGATGATTGCTTTAACCATGTTTTATATTAGTGAAAAATTTAAATGCTAGACAAATTGTGATAGAAATTACCTCCAACTTTATAGTAAAGATTCAATCATATTGCATAGGATTCTTTGTAACTTTCTAACACACCTTATCTTAATAGTGTGTGATTATGAAAGTGATTTTGTGATACTATATCACACTCTATGTGGTGTAAATCAAAGTCACTACTTTATAGTTCCCATCCTTAAGAAAGTTCTAATACTTTGATTGTAAAATCTGTAGGTTTTGATACTTTTTAAACATTCATTTTAACTTAAAGAATTTCTCTTCTTACCTCATTAAGTGGATATCAAGTATCAACCTAGTTGTGGACATAGCCACCTACACGCCAGGCCAATCTGTGGACGTATAGCGGTCTTTTTGAAAGCCACGCTCGGCGGCGTAAAAATGCTTTCGACCGGATTGTTTTAGATTGGCCGGTTTCGTCTCGGTAAGGGTCTCGAAATGATTAGAGATGTTCGGAGTCGCCACCAAGCATTTGTGGGATGCCTGGAACCCGTTCGAATTCCACTTTATACCTCGGTCAAATCGAAGCACAAAGCAGCGTTTGACATAGGTACTAAAGATAAGGAAATCGTCCCTCTTTAGCATCCTATCTCTAGAATGACTCTCGTCTGGATAAGGTCGTCCACTATCCAAAGTTTCAGAGTAAGAGGTGAAGGTACGTATTAGGAAGCCCTTTAATCGGACACCCAATCCCTCCCGCGTTAGCGTTAGCGGCCTCTCGATCGATCTTGATTGGTTGAATGCAAAAGTTGATAAAACGATTTAAATGCATGAATGCGCATCCAATGATTTAAACCTAACATATGAGAGCTTTCTAAGTCGGTTGATTTAATCCAAGTATCAAGTATAAGATGTCGAGTTGGATTAATGGTTGATTTGCATGCAAGACGGAAATTAAACATCCATTTACCATATTAGGTTTAGGGTGCATAACATGATCCATTTGTCTTAGTAAGGCATTTTGCAAATATGGTTTAGGATAATCAAATAGTCATCTGATCCGTCCTATATCCGGGTTAACTGGAGTCGGGATCGTCCTAGACTAATGCTGGAAGGGAACAGGCCCTGTACCAGACGGCTATATGAGGCGCGAGCCAGCCGGCGGTGTAAGGGGCCTCCCTCTGGTTTTGAAAATGAGAAATGGAGAGCCTGTTTAGGCGCAGGTTAGCCCACGGTTTATGTGCCGTGTTCTGACCTTTTAGAAAACGTTATAAAACGTGTTGAAAATGGGTATTTGAACCCGGTTTGATTTAAAGGGGTCGTTTAGACCGCATTTGTTGATTTGAAGAACTAGACTCGAATAATCATCATCATTTTGATAATATTCGGTGTCGGGTTCGATTTGACAAACTTGGCATGAATAGTTTTGAAAATGATTATGGACTGATTGTTTTAAGTCCATTTGAATGTTATTAGACGATACTCATCATCGTACCCGGGTTAAAATCCGGCATGGTATGTAGAACCAAGGATGACTTTGTGTTGGTGACTAATATGTTTGTTTGAAAATGTAAAGGAATGAAATAAAAGGCTTTAAAATACCTTCTAAATGTCATTAACCAAATATTATCACCGAAACACGGATTTAACCGTCATGGTATGAGCAACCAAGGGTGAAAAATGCTTTATGATTAAAACATGTGAAATAAAATAATGGTTCGAAAATACTTGAAATGGTGAAAACCGATTACAAATATGAAAAATGGATTAAGGGAAATAACGAGAACAAACACGGTTGATCTCTGGTCTGAATACCCCATTTAGGCGCGGGTTAGTTGGCGACCTAAGGGGCTTCTGCCTCAGACCAAAAATCAGTTTTGGCTCATTTATTCCATGTTTTGGTTCATGTTATGCATGTTTTAGCATGTTATAGTCATGAAATGAATGAAAACATAATAAAAGAGGATTTTTACACCCTCATACTTACATGTTTGGTTATGGCGAGTGACCGACGTAAGTGTAATAACTCGTTTGATCGGAAAAAACTCGGTTTAAAACCGTTTTGGTAAGTAAAAAGAGTGTTTTAAAAGTTTAGTGATGGTGTAGTGGTCGAAATGGTCGGTCAAGTGATTTAATGCACGATGACGGTACCAAACAATGTATAAGGCTTGTGTTTACGATCGGTAGGTCGTAAATACGCGTCGGGTTGGGACTTAAGAAGTCGAGTCGAGAATTTTAAAGAAAAAAAGAGGGGGCGGACTCTCGCGTAACTCTCAAATGGGTGGCATTTGAGGGGTATTTATAGGAGAATGAGTGGTTGTGTGAGTTTTGAGCGACGTGACCACTTGGGCTGCTCAAAGAGGCGCGAGCCACGTCGCGGTTCTTCGAGTTGTGTTGTCACTTTCACAACAAACGCAATCATGATTTGTTCTATCCTAGGTTTTGTAGTCACATGTTTGGTACTTGACCATTCATGAATCCGGGAAAACTTAAGGTAGAAGGTTTGAAATGTTTTGTTTTTGGTGGTTGACTCGGTTTGACTCGTTGTTGGAGTCGGGATTTGAATTTTTGAGTGGGTTTTTGGTCCGGTGTCGGTTTTGACTCTAATTAGTGTCATTGCGACCCCATCGTCGTGCATTAAACACTCCAGGTATTTTTGAAATGTTTTGAAATGGTTTATTTTCGAAATCGTTTTATGTTTTCCGACGTAAAGTTGTACACAAACTGTCGATCAAACGCCGCGATTCCAAAACATGTTGTAGTCCGATAATCATCGGGTGTTTGTTGGAGTCTCAGCAGAGATCTGGGTATCTCTGAGCCCCCACTTTGACCGAGGCTTGGACATGGCGAAAGTCAAAGTAGAGCCCCTGTGTCAATCGAAGATTACAACCTGGAGACCCAAGCGACGTTGAGGCGGCTCGAAAGGATTCGGGCCAAGAACCTGCTGTCGGGAAGGGCGACGCCAAGGCGACTCGAGGGTACGAGCCAGGGACCTGTCGTCGGGAACAGTTTAGAGTCTGTCGACTGTCCGTGCGGGTCGTTTAAAGTCCGTTAGACAACGTATAAAGGCTCGCCAGCCATAAGAAGGAGTCATACCTGAGGCATCTTCGGATATGTTTTCGCATGTTTGCGGATAAAGGCTCGCCAGCCAATGGCAAGGAAATGTACCCGAGGCATCTTCGGGATGTGTCCTTGGAAGGTTGCGGACAAAGGCTCGCCAGCCATGATAAGGAAATGTACCCGAAGCGTCTTTGGGATCTGTCCTTGAAAGGTTGCGGAGAAAGGCTCGCCAGCCATGATAAGGAAATGTACCCGAGGCATCTTCGGGATGTATCCTTGAATGCTTGCGGACAAAGACTCGCCAGCCATGATAAGGAAATGTACCCGAGGCATCTTCGGGATGTGTCCTTGATGGGTTGCGGATAAAGGCTCGCCAGCCATGACAAGGAAATGTACCCGAGGCTTCTTCGGGATCTGTCCTTGAATGCTTGCGGACAAAGGCTCACCAGCCATGATAAGGAAATGTACCCGAGGCATCTTCGGGATGTGTCCTTGAATTCTTGCGGACAAAGGCTCGCCAGCCATGATAAGGAAATGTAACCGAGGCATCTTTGGGATGTGTCCTTGAAAGGTTGCGGACAAAGTCTTGCCAGCCATGATAAGGAAATGTACCCGAGGCATCTTCGGGATCTGTCCTTGAATGCTTGCGGACAAAGGCTCTCCAGCCATGATAAGGAAATGTACCCGAGGCATCTTCAGGATGTGTCCTTGAAAGGTTGCGGACAAAGGCTCGCCAGCCATGATAAGGAAATGTACCCGAGGCATCTTCGGGATCTGTCCTTGAATACTTGCGGACAAAGGCTCGCCAACCATGATAAGGAAATGTACCCGAGGCATCTTCGGGATGTGTCCTTGATGGGTTGCGGACAAAGGCTCGCCAGCCATGATAAGGAAATGTACCCGAGGCATCTTCGGGATGTGTCCTTGATGGGTTGCGGACAAAGGCTCGCCAGCCATGACAAGGAAATGTACCCGAGGCATCTTCGGGATCTGTCCTTGAATGCTTGCGGACAAAGGCTCGCCAGCCAAAGGTACGGTCGGTTAATGGACCATGGGAGTAGCCGCGTCGAATGGGCTTGTTTTGAAAGTAGCGAACTCGTGATGGCGCTGTGGGAATAGTGAGCATGGATTTTCACTATCACTGTTTTTGGAATGAGCGGGTTCCGCGAGGACGCCCCCTGCTGGTATTTAAAAGAATAGTGAATTTGGCATCTTCACCATTCGTCGTTCTTCTTTGAACTTGAAGTGGCGGTTTTGATCGCCGTTTGTTTTAATTTTGAAGGAAAATAGTAAATTTGGGTTTGCTATTGCGTTTTGAAGTGAGGGTTTATATGCCGCCGTTGACATTTGATGGAAATAGTGAATTTGGAATCTTCACTATTAATTGAAGTGACGGTTTATGTGCCGCCGTTGACATTTGATGGAAATAGTGAATTTGGAATCTTCACTATTAATTGAAGTGACGGTTTATGTGCCGCCGTTGACATTTGATGGAAATAGTGAATTTGGAATCTTCACTATTAATTGAAGTGACGGTTTATGTGCCGTCGTTGACATTTGATGGAAATAGTGAATTTGGAATCTTCACTATTAATTGAAGTGACGGTTTATGTGCCGCCGCTTAAAGCTTTCGAAAATAGTGAATTTAAGTTTTTACTATTTGTTTTTGAGAAAAATGACGACCTTATATATCGTCGAATGAAAACTTGAAGTTTATCACGGGAAATTGGGCTAAAGCCCAAATTCCGCTGAAAGAGCAAAGGGGAGGCCTGGTTTAGGCGCGAGCCACCTGGCGAACCAAAGGGGCTTCCCTATTTTTCTGTAAAAGACGCGAGGTTGGTCCGCATATCAACCTCAGTTCATCTTCTTCCTTTCGACACAAAAACCCGCAAAAATCACCATTTGAAGGACCTTTGCTAGCTTCTACTCGTGCCATCATCAACAATGTCATCTCAAGGTAAGTATTTCCTCTTGAATTCATTCAAATTTGTTGATCTTTAGCTTGATTAAATTAGGACAAATTTTACCCTAAAAATCGAATTGGGGGTTTTTGATTGAGCCTATTTCGAGTGAAATTGATGCTTGCATTAGGTTAGAAACCTGTTTAGGAGTATAGGGGTGCTTTTAGTTTGCATTTTGGTCCCCGTTCCCGCTCCCTATGCTCGAAAAATGTGAGTGAGGCGAGAAACCGTCTCATTTTGCAATGCCCAGTTTATTTGCTTGGGTAGTGGGTCCCACTAGGTTGCATTGTAGTTGGGAAACCCGTATTCGCCATTTATGGACCTTCGTTGGATATTTGTGGGCAAAATTGGACTTTTTCCCTTTTGTGACGGTCTTACGTCTGACAAAATAAACGCCTGTTTGGGCTTGAATTGAGTCAGTTTGCCTTGAAATGGACCTTATTGGTAATTTAGGTCGTTTTGAGGCGTGATAAAATCACGTTTGTCTTTTTGCGGTCGTTTTCGAATTTTTGACCGGTTTGGGCTCAAATTAGCGTATGAATTGCCTTTTTGAGCCGTAGAAAAATATCCCATTGTGTCGGGAATGTATTTTGGTTTGTTGGCGGACCTTGTAGGGGTCTCAGAATGCCGTTTTTGTGGTTTTGACTCGTCTTTTGCTTGAACAGAGGGGCGAGTCGTTTTTGTGTTTGTTTTTTGTGAATGGTTTGGTTGGATTTTGGGCGGGATTACCCTTGTTTTGCATTGCAGGTTGTGTTTTTTTTGGATTTATCCATTTCACGCCGTCATAATGCCGAAATTTCGGCTGACGTTTTTTTGTTTGTTGTTGTTTTTTGATCGCAGGGTATCGTCTGGGACCTATGGGGTCCGTCATTGAGGCTTTGGAGGAGGAAGTCGATCCTGGAGGGGCTGTAGCGGCCGAGGAGGCTGCCGTATTCGAGGCGGTGGTGGAGGATGCTTCCGTAGAGGAGGAGAGGCGGCTGATATGGCCGGCTTGTCCTTTTCGTTGTGGCTCATAGACAGGGTGGCTGATGAGTGGGATTCAGTACCGGGGTGGTGCATCGCATCATGGTTCTTGGCCTCCTTATCATCCGAAGTCTGCAAGGCACTGTCTTCTTTTTTGTCGGGGAGCAGGAACGGGGTATTACCATAATGGTAATCACCTCTGCTTCCGTTGTTGCTCCTCTGTTCCCTATGTTGCTCTCTTTCTTTTCCGTTTGAGAGGATAGAGAGTGCTTAGTTCGGTAGGTGGCGGATAACCCCCAGTTCGTTGTCTTAGGCCGGTGTACGTATGATAGACGTTTGTTTTAGGCCGATGTATCGTATGATAGACGTTTGTTTTAGGCCGATGTGTCGTATGATAGACGTTTGTTTTAGGCCAGTGTCTGTATGATAGACGGTTGTCGATGTATTTTGCGTAAGGCGGTTTGTATATATGTGTTTTTGGATTGTGGTTTATTTTGTGATTTTTTGCTTTTTTGTGTTGTGTTTCGGAAGAGCGCTGTCGGCTGTTTGATTCTCCTTTTGCTTTGCACCAGTTCCTGCATCGTTAGTGTAGAAAACAGGCAACAGATAGCACATACGCGAAAATGCAGACACGTAGAAGCATTTTGATTGAAAACACGTAAACACGTAAAACATTTGTTTGAAAATCAAAATTAACCAAGATGACTTGAAGTTAAAATTGAAATTTTGAAATGAATTTTGAAAATTCCGTGACAAGTCGCCACGTTCGGAATTCAAAGGGAATGAGTTGAAAATTTGAGCAATTAACTCGTGTCGTGAATTAAATTGCGTCGAAATTATTGAAGTTGACTCGAAAAATTCAAACTCAAACCGTCAGGAAAGAATTTTAGAAAAGGATTTTCCGAGTATATTTGATCTTTGATTTTTGAGGTCAAGACTCGAATTTGTGAGTGCTTGAATTCTTGAGGAAAATTGATGTCGTGTTTTCAATCTTCGATTTTGATTTTTGGAAAATTGCGAAAAAGCGAAAAATTTTCGGAATTTCGATTGACGTGGAAACGATCCATCGCGGATCCGGATCGGGGCGACTAGCCCTTCCCCCCTTAAAAAAGAAAGAAAAATCCGTATGTTTAAAGCTGCATCATGGAAACCGTGTCGGATTTTGTAAAATGCGAAAACAAGGAAATGTGAGTGTGAGGAAACACAAAATGTCCCGGATTATCTCGAAGAGGCGCGAGCTTCCTGGCGGGAGGTTTGAGGTGTCAGAAGAAAACACATGTTGAAAGAGACAAGTCAACAGCGGGAATCTTGGAGAAGCCTCAAAGAGGCGCGAGCAGCCTGGCGATGGAAGCCGACTCTCCCCTTTTTCTGAAAAATGCGCTGATCATTTTGTATAAATAGGGACGTTCGTGCTTCATTGTTTCATCATCCGAAACACAAAATCATCTCTACAAAACCTCTTCTTCTTCCACAAAAATATTTCATGGATGCTTTTGAGAACGCATTGCGACAATGGTGCCGAAATTTGTCGCCTCCCGAAAAGTATCAACTCGTTTGCATGGGAGTTGGTCAATTGTTGGTGCTCCGTCAAGTCAAGGTGCAACCTTCGTTTCTTGAAGCATGTTCTCGGTTTTGGGATTCGAAACACCATGTTTTCGTTTTCCCGAAAGGTGAGCTTTGTCCTCTTGCCGAAGAAGTTGGAGCCATTGGTGGGTGGCCGGGTTGTGCTCCGGTGCTTCCTCCGACTCGGTTGTGCTACAAGGAGAAATTCCGTTCCATGTTGGGCTTATCAACAAGCCAAATCAACTTTCTTCTTGCTCCACATGGTGTGGATATGTTGGCTCTTATCAACATCTTTTCAAACCGATTAGATGTTAATGTCTCGGAGGTGGCTAGGAGAAGGGCTCTTGCATTTTGCCTTGTCCATGTGTACCTCTTTGTTGATGTCTTGAAGAAGAAGGGGCCAAGATGCCATGGTAGCATGACCCTTATCCATGTGATTGAGCAAATGGAGCATGGTAGAGATCCATCATGGTTGGTGCTTGGGGAGATTATCCAAGCTTTGGACAAGGAAGGCTTTTGTGGAGAAGCTCCCTCTTTTGGATCCCCAAGGATCCTCCAAGTGTGGCTATTGGAGAGGCTAAGGTATGTGGAGCCTCCGGTTAATCCTTCTTCTTACTCCTTCCGTCACCTTACTATGAGGAAGAAGTTGTACCCGGATAGTTTTGCTTCCACCGAGGCTTATTGGGCCGCAAGATTGGCGGAGGAGGGTGGTCCTCATATCCGTTGGGTGGTGCCATGGTGGCACTTGAGGTCCTTCACGGGGTTGCCCGCTTCGGGTGCTAGTCCTCGTTCTTTGATGGTGGTGGGCTTGAAGGTTGTTTCCTTCATATATCCCGAAAGGCTCATGAGGCAAATGGGGCGTCAACAAAAGGTGCCCGCTCAATATACTCTTGTCCAAGAGAATTTTTTCCGGAACTCCGAGCTTGTGGAGTTCTTCGAAAGATTGTGGGCCACTCGGCCGCTTTGGGAGGTACCAAACCCCGTTGCCACGACATGGGTGACTCTCGCTTATGTCAAATGGTCACGAGCTCCATCCTTGGAAGAGAGATCCAAATTTCGTAAGGACGAGTTTGTCGACTTGAAGTACCGAGAGGTTGGCAAGGCCAACCGTGCCTTCTTTGAGGAGTATGTTGATGGTGTTACTCCCGATGTGATGAGACCACCGAAGAGGAGGAGTTCCGGCCCCAAGAATATGGTCGGCCGTGCATTGGCTCGTCTTGGGTCGAATATGGGGTCTTGTGCTAGACCGGAGGCCATCGCCGTCTTAGATCCGTTGAGGATCCATTCCGAGGAGGAAATCTATGCTAGGCGGGCCAACAAGAAGAGCAAGGGGAAGATGTACCCTGAAGGAAAAGGCAAGGGTAGAATGGAAGAGTGAAGACCTCCATTACCCACTTTATTATTATGTTATATTATTGTTGTGAGTTTTTATTATGTTGTACTAGCTAGTTGTTGTGTGTTTTGTGCTAGTTTTATTATGTGAGGTGTGTTAGTTGACACCTTAGCTTTGACAGGTTGTAGACTCGTCGAGCTTTATTTGTTGTTGAAATTGTAATCCCTCCCATTATTAATTAAAGAAGAGGATTGCCCATGTCGATAATTGTGAACACTTGTTTCTTCCATCCATTTGGTGAAGGCAATTCAATTTGAATTGTCCTAAACGTTTGCACTCGGGAAAATGGTATTTTGTGGAAAGGGAGAAAGGCTTATTTTGTATTTTTGTGGGAAAGGGAATGGTTTTCCCTTTCTCTTTTTTTGGTATGTTTTTGTATGTGGGGATTTTTGTATGGGGATGGTCGTTTTTTTTATTGTGGGAATGGTTGTATCCTCCTTGTGTAAGGAAGGACTGCCTACGTATTCACCCGAAGAGGTGAAATCAAACCATGATCGTAGTTCGAAATGTTTTGTGAATTTGAATTGGGTTTTGTGGTTGTATCCCTCAGGCATAAGAGGGACTGCCTACGTATCCACCTGAAGAGGTGAAATCAAACCATGCTCGTAGTTCAGGGGGTTTGTTGTTTTAGTGCAAATGGATGTTGCCTTTTACAGATCAAAGGACATTCGAAACGGGCAAGGTGCCTCAGCTTAGACTCGATAAAACAAGCAATTTCAAATCAGAACATGTTGAGGAACTTGACTTGAAAAGGGCTGAGGTCGTTGCTAGTTGTAAAACTAGGCTAGGTCGTTGGTTGCTAGGGTTCAAGGGTAGTATGTCTTGAGTTGGTCTAGGTTGGCCGGGTTTGTAAAGTCCTCCTCGTCTAGGTCACTCAGTCTCACTGTGCCCCCCGAAAGTATTTTCTTGACCAGGTATGGCCCGGCCCAGTTGGGTATGAATTTTCCCTTCGGATCGACGGGTAATGGTGCTCGAACTGACTTGAGGAACAAGTCGCCCTCCTGGATGTTTCTGGGTTTAACCTTCTTGTTGAATGCCCGTTGTATACGTCGTTGGTATAACTGGACGTTGTGCAAGGCGTTGAGTCGCCGTTCGTCTAGAAAAGTGAGTTGTTCGTACCTTCGACGGGTCCATTCCGCCTCAGGGACTTGACTCTCCAGTAGGATGCATAGAGATGGGACCACTAACTCCACCGGTTGAACCGCCTTCATACCGTATGCTAGGTAGAAGGGTGTGGCGCCTGTCGGTGTTCGAATGGAGGTTCGGTATCCCAGAGTGCGAATGGGAGTTTGCTCGGCCAATCGCGGTAGTTGTTGAAGGAAATGTAGATCTATATACTAACATACTCATATATGTTTTATTTTAATTTGTCATAAAATTAAATGGTGGAACTTATGCATGCAAACATTAAAACAATATAAAGATGAAACCATCATCTTACATTGTGATTTTCGGATTTATGGGCACAAGTGAGTTCACCTACTCACTTGTTCTTGAGCTCTCCAAATGGAAGAACAAGGATTCAAGTATAGAATCCCTCCCAAAAGCATATACCCAAGGAAAACTCATAATAACCAATATTATTTAGATCTAGTAATAATATTAGTTTTACTATAAAATTGACACAAAATAAATTGTATTTTACTCTTGAAAATTTCGGTCAAGAGGTAGTATTTTGTGTGTTTTATTTCTCTAGAAATCTCATAAGATGTAGAGAGCATATCAATTTTCTTACACTAGAAAATTAGATGATAGGAATGAATAATGATAAAAATCAAAGAGAAAAGCTCTTCTCTCTTTCTTGTAGGTGGCCGAAAAAGAGCATTGGGTAGTATGCCCAATGCCTTTTGTTTTTGCTCTTCTCAAAAGCTTAGGCTTGCAAGGCTAGTAGGTGGTCTTTAATAATTATGTTTTCCACTAATATGAAAACACAATATTAACCCAACACTCCCTCTAATTTCGGCACTTTCATAATAAAATGGATGGTCCATTTTATTTTGTCATTTGTCAATTTTGTCACATGTAACATGTTACATGACATGTCACAATGTAATGTATTTTTAACATATTAAAAATCAACATACTCATAAAATATGTCATTTACAAAATTGACTAGTAATTCGTAATTACTCGTGCCAAAATGTTTCCAATTTATAAATAACAACATTCTGTATTTATAATGATTTATTCATTCCGTTCCAATTGTTTCTGTAAACAATGATTTCATCTAAGTAATAAAACAATTCGATTACTTAGACCGTGTCTCATTTAATCATATTTACAATAAGATACGTAAATTATACTCACAAAATCATCCGTCAATTTTAAGCAATTTAATTAACTCGTATCGGTATACGATTAATTAAATAATCAATTAAGAGTATTTCCCTATAGGTATGACCTAAGGGGATCAACTGATCACCACCGTCGCACGACAGTAATGTCAAACTCTAGTCAGCCAATCATTACCGATATGTGTGGACCAGTTGACTGTAAAATATTACATCCCACATGTATTCTTAAAATGAGATTTAATAATGATATTTAAATCATGTGATCGCACTATTGTTGAGGACACATTTCCCAACAATCTCCCACTTGTCCTCGACAAGTGTGCGTCACCAATTCTCTTGTCCTATTACTATCTCCCACTCAATGCAAGGTGTCTTTCAGGTCGTACTTGCAAGTGATCATATCGAGAGTGGTTTCCTCGATCTGGAGAATAACTGATTGACCGGATTTATCTATCATAGATACCTTCGAGCGCGCCACGCATTTCCGATTCATTACTCCTCGAGTGGCCCCGAGATATTGTTTTAACCCTGACAAGGGGATGGACAATTCCTATCGCACTCATTCCCTTCGACTAGCCACAGCCATCATAACCCAAAATATGCCCATTTGACCCCATTTACGAAGGTCGTAGTAACACAAATCAAAGTTAATCTGAACCCGTGCCATCTTAGGTGAATAGTCTTTAGTCAAAAGAATCGACTCATTAGAATACTATAGTAGCTCTCGCCACGACCAGGCTATATAAATTGCCAGAACTCTATAAGCGGTCATAAGGCCCGACAAGGTGTTCCTAACAATCTGCCTATGTGATCGACTAGTCATCTCACATGACTGTATGGCACTTGAACTTGCCATCAATCGCATCACACTCTAGTCACTTCGAGACGTCACCTCATACAAATGACTATGGGCGAATACAATGCTAATCCGTGTTCACTTTAACGGGGTTCAATTGTCTCTACAACCCGTTTGGATGTAACAAAGTATAACAAAAGAGTTTTAAAGTAAAACTCGAACGACAAATGCGATTATCACATATGAATAGTCAATGCCTGATTACTATTTCATGTTCTATAATCTAATTTGATCTTGTATGTAGTTGTTCATTTCAATTCAATTGAAATGACATGACTCATCATGTTTAGCCTTTGAGAAGGCTTTGGTTAGTAGGTTTTATCAATTTCTTGTACCGTACTCAACCTTACTACATACTCGTTTTCCTTTGTAATGTATACATTTGCATCACAAAACTTTCTGAGTACGTATCGAGATCCAATCAAGACATAGGTCCTCTAGCCTAAGAATAGCTCCCACTGTTTTCACAGTGTGTGGGACTCATCCTCTTGCACATCTCATGATTGCAAGTGTACTCAATTTCCGTTATAAATATCTCTTATTGTTCTTTATTGCCTAGAACGATTCTAGAAAATCTACTTCTTAATTAACATTGCCACAATGGTATCTTAACCATCCTAATGTGTTTTGATTATGGTTTTGTCGGAAACCATGCGCAATCTCAATTGTCAATTGTCACTTGTGTAACACCCTTACACAATATTGCATCATAAACACTTTGCTTTACTTCCTTAATGCTTCTGCAAGCACTTAAGGGTAATCTTTATAGCTTACTTGGTAAAGATTACTAAAATTCGATTTTGAAAACAATTCATCATACTCAAAGCATATGAAGTGTTATACATCATTTCCTTTTAATTAATTCGGCAGCGGAAGCAAATGAAATCAATCAAATATGTTCAATTTAATTGAACTAGTCATGAATCTTATCAATATAAGACTTCTTACTGACGCTAATATCATGTGGATTTATCTTCATAAATCCGGATATTCAAGATGTATTATAATACTCCAAAAGTCTTAAATCATTCTCAATGATCAATATGTCATCCACATATCGGACTAATTAAAATTCCGTAACTCCCACTAAACTCCATGTATAAACACAACTTCTCGACTTATCGAGAAAAGTTTTATCACATGATCAAAATGTTGACTCCAACTCATTGATGTCCTACTTAAGATTCTCTCTTAAGTTTCACATTATCTTAGGATTGCAAGGATCTATAAAAGTCATGACATGTATTGAATACATTCCTTCTATTGAAGAAGTGGGTTTTAGATTCACATGCTATATGCGTATCCTCATAATGAAACACAATCCCTAAGATGATCCAAATAGACTTAAGCATTTCAATTGGTGCAAAACCTTTTGCAACCAATCTTGCTTTGAAATCTCTCTTTATTAGTGCAAAACCCTTTGTCACTAATCAAGCCCTTTTGTTTCGGATTTTCATGGCTTTAAGCCTTGTATTGAGTTGTGACTTAAACACTCTTATGTAAGTCATATGTTCATTACTTTCTAGAAGTAATCAACTTGAATCAAACAATTTCTTTTGTAAGTTATAAGCTCTTTACTTTCTTAAAAGTAGCATGAATTCATCATTTTTAACAAGTGACGAATTTAACCTCCTAGGTTTTGAAGAAACAATGTCTTACACAAAACGTCTCATGTAGCCAAGAAAGACCAGTTTCTTGCGACATAATATTTTCTGTGGCTCTTGAATAATTTCTCCCACTCTGTCTTCTAGAAATAAACTTGTATTTTAGAAAGACAGCTTCATGAGCCGCAAAACCGTCGTGCTCGTGATAATTGAAAAAAAGGAAAAATGAGCATTTGTTTCTTGTGAAAACTTACAACCATGGTACCCTTACCATTTCATATCTCATATGATTTGATTTAGTGGAAAAATAATTTAGACAAAAATGATAAAATCCCCAAAAGGATCAAGTAACTCAAAGTAACTTGATTGAAGTCCAAACCATATCGAATAGCGTTTGATTTCTTATCCAACCACACATTAATCCATAATGCTTTCTAAGAGAGATTAACTTGTGATACTATATCACATTTCCTTTGGCTTATATCAAGGTTTTCACTTTGATAATCCCATCACGACTAAATCGTGATTTTTGAACACTTTGAAATTCTTCAAAGATTTCTCTATTTACCTTATTAAGTGAACATATTAGCGTCAACTTAAATCATTGGTAAAAGAAAATGATCAACCTATTTTGGATCGATGATTTACAACCTCGATCTCCTTTTCAACCAAAAGGCACGAGACATCTTGCTTTGAATACAAGATACGCATATACCATTAACAATCTAATGGTTTCAAGAGTACTCGATAACTCTTTACGTTCATCATTCCAAAATTTAAGGTTTAATCTTGGGTTACCAATTTGAATCTTACATCATCTACATGATATATTATTCTAGTTTGTTTTAGAATATAATCACCTTGATAATGGGCTAGCCATACATCAAATCGTGGTGTATAGGGTCACAAAAGTGAAAACCTCTTTTGTATCTTAACAAGTTTATATTCTTATTTAGAGTTTATGCACTTAATAGTCACAATTAAGTACAACTTTAAATCCAAAAACTAGATTGAGTACACAATTACTCTATCTCTCGTCATTATTGTTGCTAGTCGTCATATTGTAATCATCTTATGTGTCGAATACAATGATGAAAACCTCCATTGGTTTCTAATATTGATTTAAGTAGTACTAGCAAAATTTATGTTTAATCAAATAAACATTTAAAGAAGAAGGTCCCATTAGATGTCTCACAACTAACTTGTTGATTCTTCAATAATTTGGGGTAGTTTCCTTTCTTGTGTCCAACATTTAAGACAATGGAAACTTTATCGGTCGGGATTGATAGGTTTAGTATTGCTATTCTCAACAACTTTACTTTCAACATTACCTTGTATCAATTCCATTATAATCTTTACTTCTTGAACCTCATTCTCATCTTAACGGTTTAAGAGAATGCTCCCACTCATTTCAATGAGTCTTTACTTAGATAAGCAAAGTTGAATCTTATGAAGATTACTCTTCAATTTAATCGTTTTAGTCTTAAAACTTTCATTGAAGTGGTTGCGTTATTTTGGTCAATTACGAATTCTAACAAAACTAATTACCAAAATAATTTATCGCTTCAAGGTACTTAATTCAATTAAGTATATGAATAATAATCCATTGTAAGTAGATGTGTTAGTGAAGTATCAAAAACCTGTTTGATAATGAATAACTTTAATCTATACTCTTTACAAGAGATCCTTAGCAATGGTTCATATGAGGTTTTAGAAGCAAATTCAAATTTGTCTTTAGTTACGATATTTTAATGGAGATTTGAATCAAAAACGAAATGATATCGTATGTGAATTGTGGTAAAGAAATAGAACAATAATAACAACGGAATAGTGGAAAACTTAACATTTATCGTTTTATTAATACTTGTAAACAAGTATAGCATTTACATAGTGACCTCTACCCAACTATGATAAATGATTCCAAGACCCAAATTCATATTAACTTGGGCACGGTATGGCCGATGAAACCCTTATCAATATAACTCGGTGGATTAACGTTTTAATCGATTCTACTTTTAGAACTCTTGGTCGATAAAATTACTCTAATATTTATCTATAGCCCGGAACACATGCAACTACGGTCGCGAATACTTCCGTTGAGCTCAATCCAAATTTCGAATAAATGTGTCCATGATCCAAATCCACATCAACTTGGGCACGGTATGGCCGATGAAACCCTCATCAACATGAATTCGGTGGATTAACACTCATCACCCACTTCCCCTACGTAACAAGGTTTGTACCCCGGTAGGGCCGAGTGCACTCCCTCGCGAAATAGGTTTTCATGGTTTCTACTATTTGGTAAGGCTATGTCTCAATTGTTTATTTTAGCGAGAGGTCATGTCAATTTATTATCTATCACGTTTTAAGTGAACTAAAGCGGTGAACTACGATAATTTTAATTGACACGGTCGATAAACTCGATAAAAGAAAATGCATGTTTTAGTTATGGCGATTTAGCGATGCATGCGACATAAAATAAAATGCAAGCATAAAAATAAATAAATCCTAGTATGGCCTTTCCTAAAATAGAAAAACTATTTAACTATTACATAATCGGAAACCAACTCCATTGGTCCCTTGAACTTCGGTTGTGGCACGCATCTCGAGGTAACACCGTCTTTATGTATCTCCATTCTTGAAGAATTCCGTCTTGGGTACTCCGGAATGAATAAAATTACATAATAAATTACATAATTTCCTATTATACATTTGTAACTAAAATAAAATAAATCTATTAAATTAAAAAACGGTGATACGAGATCACAATAAAATTACAACCGAATCGATATTCCCATACATTTCGGGAAATACCAATTAAAACTAAGGCCATACTAAGTAAAATTACATAATTCAAAAATTACATAAATTAAAATTATGACAATAATAAAGAAAATGCAGCATTATAAAATGTATGAACATGCCCAATTTTATGCTAAATCGCCTTTAATAAGCCAATATCGTATATTACTCGGTTTTTACGGATTTGCGTGATTTCAACATTTTTATAATCACAAAAATACATAAATTCATATTTATGCATAAGTTAATTACCCTAACCTCTTAGGACTCAAAATTTAGTCTTCACTAATAATTTGACCATAATTAACTCATATTTTTAAAATTTGTTCATTAATGGACGAAAAATTACAAAAATAAGCTATAAACTTCAAATAAATCACAAAATTTCAAATAAATTCAAAATTTGAAATTTAAACTCATGAACATTCTGGAAAAATACCA
Source organism: Silene latifolia (assembly GCF_048544455.1). Classification (NCBI taxonomy): domain Eukaryota; kingdom Viridiplantae; phylum Streptophyta; class Magnoliopsida; order Caryophyllales; family Caryophyllaceae; genus Silene; species Silene latifolia. Next base: position 92,201,827 of record NC_133535.1, on the reverse strand, counting down.
TGGCACTCATAATGTTCAATAACTTAGGTTAAAAATTTCGACATTTTTCCGGAAAAACAATGTTGCGGTTTATCGGTATTTAACAAAATAATCATAAAAACATGAGAAAAATTATATTCATTAACTTTTCAATTTTAGATCTGAAAAAGATAATAAAAAGCAACATTAGACGTTTTTCCTAAGTCATAGATTATGTTTTATTAATTTTTCACTAATAATGTCACTATTTATGCTATTTTTCTTCAAAAATCCATAAATCATGCAAAAAGACTTCTTTATAGCCAATTATTTTACACACATCTTGTAAAATTGCATGTGACAACATATTAAATTTCTATGACCATATTCGAAATTTAACTCATATTAACCTATTTTTCACCTAAATCCGAATTTAATAATGAAAAATCCATTTTTCGAGCATAACAAGTCCAAAAATTATGAAACTTTGCAGGTTATCTCAAAATAATATATGTGACAACATATCCAAAAATCACTGGAAAATATGAAGTTTAGCTATTTTTAGTCCGAAAATGACATTTTTACTCATAAAATCATATTTAAATGCTATTATTGTATAATATGAACAATAAAAATTCGTAAATTAACCAAAATATCCTAAAAACATTTTAGGACCAGAAATTTCAATATGCATGGATTAATTTCGTGATATATCATAATAACACAAATTTTACAAGTTTTATATGTTATTCTTATAACTCGGAAAAACTTTTAACCGATTTGCATGCAAACAACCATGGCTCTTGATACCGATTGAAGGAAATGTAGATCTATATACTAACATACTCATATATGTTTTATTTTAATTTGTCATAAAATTAAATGGTGGAACTTATGCATGCAAACATTAAAACAATATAAAGAAGAAACCATCATCTTACATTGTGATTTTCGGATTTATGGGCACAAGTGAGTTCACCTACTCACTTGTTCTTGAGCTCTCCAAATGGAAGAACAAGGATTCAAGTATAGAATCCCTCCCAAAAGCATATACCCAAGGAAAACTCATAATAACCAATATTATTTAGATCTAGTAATAATATTAGTTTTACTATAAAATTGACACAAAATAAATTGTATTTTACTCTTGAAAATTTCGGTCAAGAGGTAGTATTTTGTGTGTTTTATTTCTCTAGAAATCTCATAAGATGTAGAGAGCATATCAATTTTCTTACACTAGAAAATTAGATGATAGGAATGAATAATGATAAAAATCAAAGAGAAAAGCTCTTCTCTCTTTCTTGTGGGTGGCCGAAAAAGAGCATTGGGTAGTATGCCCAATGCCTTTTATTTTTGCTCTTCTCAAAAGCTTAGGCTTGCAAGGCTAGTAGGTGGTCTTTAATAATTATGTTTTCCACTAATATGAAAACACAATATTAACCCAACACTCCCTCTAATTTCGGCACTTTCATAATAAAATGGATGGTCCATTTTATTTCGTCATTTGTCAATTTTGTCACATGTAACATGTTACATGACATGTCACAATGTAATGTATTTTTAACATATTAAAAATCAACATACTCATAAAATATGTCATTTACAAAATTGACTAGTAATTCGTAATTACTCGTGCCAAAATGTTTCCAATTTATAAATTACAACATTCTGTATTTATAATGATTTATTCATTCCGTTCCAATTGTTTCTGTAAACAATGATTTCATCTAAGTAATAAAACAATTCGATTACTTAGACCGTGTCTCATTTAATCATATTTACAATAAGATACGTAAATTATACTCACAAAATCATCCGTCAATTTTAAGCAATTTAATTAACTCGTATCGGTATACGATTAATTAAATAATCAATTAAGAGTATTTCCCTATAGGTATGACCTAAGGGGATCAACCGATCACCACCGTCGCACGACAGTAATGTCAAACTCTAGTCAGCCAATCATTACCGATATGTGTGGACCAGTTGACTGTAAAATATTACATCCCACATGTATTCTTAAAATGAGATTTAATAATGATATTTAAATCATGTGATCGCACTATTGTTGAGGACACATTTCCCAACAGTTGTCTTGCATTTTCTTGATAATGGTGACAAGAGTTTTGTTCGCTGCCTCCTCCGCTCCGTTGGTTTGGGGACGGTAGGGGGATGATTGATGTCGTTTGATCTTGTATTTATCCAGCAAAGCTTGCGTTTCCGCCCGGAAGTGAGAGCCTTGATCGCTGATGATTTCATGGGGTACCCCATATCGACAGATGATGTTGTTTTGAATAAACTTGGCCACTTGTTTGGCGGTCAAGACTGCATATGACTTTGCTTCTACCCATTTGGTAAAGTAGTCGATGGTGACGAGGACGACGCAATGCCCCTTGGTGCCTATCGGGTTGACTTTCCCGATGATGTCGATGCCCCAGGTTGAGAATGGCCAGGGTGACGTCATGGTGTACAAAAGGGATGGTGGTATGTGTTGTATGTTGGCGAAGATTTGGCAATTGTGGCAATGTTTGACGTAGTTACGGCAATCGCCTTCCATGGTGGTCCAGTAGTAACCTAGCCGCATGATTTTCCGTGTAAGCATCATTGCACTCATGTGAGGGCCACACTCTCCATCGTGAACCTCTCCCATGACTTTCTTGGCTTTGTGATGGTCGATGCAAAGGAGGAGAATACCTTGGGGTGTTCTTTTGTAGAGTTGATTTTGGTTTATCACGAATTGTGATGCAAGTAAACGAATGGCTCTTTGTCCTCTTTGATCTGAGTTGGGAGGAAATTCGTTTTTGGTTTTGTAATTGAGGATGGCTTGGTACTAAGGTTCATCATGGCTTTCCTCGTCGTCGATAATGGCACAAATGTGAGCTGGCTCGCTCCGTCTTTCGACACATAGGGGCATTGATGTCATGTCGTCAGGTATGTTGACGAGCGCGGCAAGTTTTGCCAGGGCATCAACAAATTGATTTTCCTCTCGTGGCAAGTGGAAGTAGTCGAATTGGTCGAAGAACTCGGCCTCTTGATTGATCCTTGCTCGGTAGGGAGCTAAGCTGTCAGATCAGATTTTCCATGATCCGGACACCTGATTGATGATGAGCGAGGAATCGCCATGGACCCTCAATCTCTTGATGCCAAGTGTGATGGCTGCTTGTAGGCCGATGAGACATGCTTCGTATTCAGCGGCGTTGTTGGTGACGGCGAAGTCTAGCTTGACCGAAATCGGAACATGTTCTCCCTCTGGTGATATTAGAAGGATTCCTACCCCGAAGCCTCTCAGATTAGATGCACCATCAAAGTATAGGTCCCATGCGTCGGAGTCGGCACAAAGGATGTCTTCGTCAGGAAGTGACCATGTGTCGGTCGTTGGGTCCTCGTTGACGGGATTCTCTGCTAGGAAATCATCGACTGCTCTTCCCTTGATAACCTTGAGGGGTACGAACTTGAGATCAAACTCGGATAGCATAAGTGTCCATCTAGACAGCCTTCCGTTTAGTACGGGTTTTTCGAAGATGTATTTATTCGGGTCCATCTGGGAGTAGATGTGGACCGTGTAGCTGAGCATGTAATGCCGCAGGTTCTTTGTTGACCATACTAGGGCAAGGCATGTCTTTTCCAGTTGGGTATACCTCGTCTCGTACTCAATGAACTTTTTGCTGATGTAGTAGATGGCTCGCTCTTCGTTACCAACTGTTTGTGCTAGCATTGCTCCCATGGCTGTGTTGGTAACAGTTAGGTATAGGGATAGAGGAATCCCCGGTTGAGGTGGTATGAGGACAAGAGGTTTGGATAGGATTTCCTTTATCCTGTCGAAGGCTTTCTGACAGTCGTCATCCCAATCGGTGTGATCGGAGGCACGAAGCTTCTTGAATATTGGTTCACAAATCATAGTGAGCTTGGCAATGAACCGGCTGATGTATTGGACCTGGCCGAGAAATCCCCGAATCTCCTTCTCATTCCTAGGCCGAGGCATTTGTTGAAGGGCTTTGATTTTGGTTCGATCAATCTCAATGCCTCTCTTGCTGACGACATGTCCCAAGAGTTTTCCGGAGGTGACCCCGAATGCACACTTCTGAGGATTTAGTCTCATGTTATATTTCCGCAGACGAGCGAAGAATTTCCGGAGGGCGCTGATGTGGCCGTCCCGTTCTTTTGATTTGACAATCATGTCATCGACATACACTTCTACCTCCTTGTGCATCATATCATGTAGGAGAGTGGTAGCGGTTCTCTGATAGGTTGCTCCGGCGTTGATGAGGCCGAAAGGCATGACCGTGTAGCAATATGTACCCCACTGTGTAGTGAACGCAGTCTTGTGCATGTCTTCTTCAGCCATTTTAATCTGGTTGTACCAAGATACCCGTCCATGAAGGATAGGAGAGCATGCTCGGCAGTATTGTCTACCAGAATGTCAACATGTGGCAAGGGGAAGTCGTCCTTTGGACTTGCCTTGTTCAGATCCCTGAAGTCGACGCAAACCCAAATTCTTCCGTCTTTCTTTGGTACGGGCACAATGTTGGCCACCCAATCAGAGTATTCAGACACTTTGATGAACCCAGCCTTGAACTGTTTATCCACTTCTTCCTTGATTTTTAGGGCCCACTCAGGACGCATCCGGCGTAGCTTCTGTTTCACAGGTTTAGCCCCGGGTTTAATGGGTATCCGGTGTTCTGCAATTTCCCTGTCAATCCTAGGCATGTCTCTATAAGACCAGGCGAACACGTCCTTGTATTCGTGGAGGAGGTCGATGAACTGTTGTCTTTCCGAGGGGTCCAGGGTTGTCCCTATCCTAAGTTCTTGAGGTGTGTTATCGGTTCCTACGTTAATAGGCTCGGTTTCCTCAATGATGGGGGTTCTGGTTTCCCGTTTGTCAAGTTCTTTGGCTAACTGAGGTGGGTAGTCACTCAAGTCAAATTCCTCGTAGTCATTCAGAATCGCATTGCAGTTAATTTCAGACGAGTCATAAGCAAACTTAGCGTTCATTAAGTTGAGACGAGCGAAAAGCTCAGAAAGGACAGACATCTCGTGATCAGTCAGAGGCGACACAACAGAGGAAGTGGCCCCTGCAACAGGCTCCAGGTTGTCACCTTTCATGGGAGAGGGGGTGACCCTAGTAGACTCAGCCTCTGAATCAGCCACGACTTTGTGATAAAATAGTGGGAAGGGGACCTTGACTGGGACATCCGGAGTGTTAGGAGCTATGACGGACTCGACTCCGACTCGGACTCGAGACTCGAGATCCTTCTTCACTTCCCTCCTTGAACATAGGGCCTTCTCCAGTCGTTATCTTGAGAATGCGGCCTTGGCGATCGGTCCACTTGATGGTTTTCCTCCAGCCCTGGGTGGCTTTCTCCGGGTCAGTATCGGAGATCAAGGCGGTTGGATCAAATTGAATATCTTTCAGGGCGATGTTGATGATGTCCTCATAGTCGAGGTGTTTGACGTTATCTTCCCCAAAGAGGAGTGTGACAGATTGTCCATCAAGGCATGGTGACGGCTTGGACTCAGTTGATGCGGCTTCGATGTTGTCGGGGATAAAGTAGCAGTCCTGGAAGACTTCCACTCCCGGGTACCTAGCCTTCGCCACAGAGTCATAGATTGGTTCCGGAAAGCCGTGGTAGAGCTCGGACTCTCCCTTGGGGACAAAGTATCCGTTGAGAGTCAGGTGGTAGGGACGGAGGATAACCCCGTGCTTCTTGTGTTTTCGGACTAGGAGGTTCATCTCCCTGATATCTTCGTTAGTAGGTTCGTATCCCAGCCCGAAGGGAATGTTGGGGACCTTAGCCTTCTTCAAGGGAGGCAATGGGTCCTTTAGTGGATTGAGCGGCAAACCCGGGAAGTAACCCTGAGGCATCATGATACGGTTGACCGTGAGGTTGGTGAACGGGTCACAATCAGAGGGCGTCAATTCATCAGTTATGGCGTTCACGGCTTGGAAACCCCACATTTCATCGTCGTCCTCCTCAATGGCTTGGGAGGCTATCCCCCTTCTCATAACTGCTTTGATTGGAGAAGCAGGAATCGTAATCGTTTTCCCGTTGAAGGGGACCCTGATCTTCTGGTGGATAGTTGATGTGACCGCCTTGACGGCGTGAATCCAGGGACGCCTCAGGAGCATGTTGAAGGATGCGTCGATGTCGACCACTTGAAAACTGGTTTGTCTTTCTAGTGGTCCGGTTGCGACGGTCAAAGTGACTAGCCCAGTGACCTTGCGACGAGTGCCGTCGTAGGCGCGTACTCCTTGATTCGTTGGGATCAAATCAGATTCCTTGACACCCATCCTGTGGGCATTTTTGAGAGGAATGACATTCACGGCGGAACCGTCATCCACGAGGACCATTGGTATGTTTTTCTGGAAGCATTGTACGGTGATATACAGGGCCAGGTTATGATTGGCTCCGAACGGAGGGATGTCCTCGTCGGAGAAGACGATCGAGTCGTTTAGATCAGGGGCGTCTCTCATCATGTGCGCCACTATTTCTTCTGGGGAAGAGGTGGAGGGCACAGTTAATTTTCCCAAGGCTTGCAGCAAGGCCTGTCGATGCTCAAAAGACGTTGCGATCAGTTGCCAAATTGAGATTTCGGCTTTTGCTTTCGGAGTCAAGTTTCAGGATTGAGTTCTCGGGGGCCTTTGGTTGAGTGTCCACCTCTGGGACGATTTGGTCATTCGTTGTTGGAACGACCGTTGGATTGTTCGGATTCTGATAGGGACGTCCGGACCGGGTGAGATGTCCGATTTCTTTCGCCCGCTTCTCCTTCCCTGGGAGGATATAGACATCCTCAACATCATCTCTCCATATGCCGTTAATTTCGGAGTCTCGAGGATACCTTGGAGGGGTATTCCTCGGTGGGTAGTTCTTGTGGGGAATATTTTTGTGGGGGCGATTTTTATGGGGGTAGTTATTTTGGGGGTAGTTATTTTGAGGGTAGTTATTTTGAGGGTGATTTTCGTGAGGTCTATGCCAGAATGGTCGCGGGAGCAATCCATCCTAGGGTGGGTAGTTTTGAATGCTTGGAGAATTCTCCTTTGGGCGCGGTGCTGGGGGATTGAAGATGAGTCAACGGTAGGCGTCGTCGAGTCGGGTGATTCTTTCAGAGAGGCTGGCTATGGCCTCTTCAACTTGCTGAAACATAGTGAGCATAGTGGCAGCACTAAACACAAATACTCCGTCTGAAGGATCCTTTTCCAAAGCATTCACCTCGTCGTCAATTGGCAGGATGAGGTGAGAGGGGTCTAGGGTCGGCTCATCATTAGAAATGGCGTGAATTCCCAAAGGATTCGTCTTGTTGTTCGGTTTAGTTGGTGGGGGTAGAGGAAAATCTCCCTTCTCAATCATGTCTTGAATGAGGTGCTTGAGTTTGAAGCAATTTTCGGTATCATGCCCTTTCCCTCGGTGATACTGGCAGTAGGCGTTAGGGTTCCAAAACCGGGAATTCTTGGCATCGGTCGGATCCGGGGTGGGTCCGATCGGTTGTAACTTCCCTTGGTCCATGAGCCTTTTCAGGGCACTTGCATAAGTCGACCCTATGTTGGTGAACACTCTCTGGGGGCGCTCAGTTTTCTTAGCAGATGGTTCGACGAGGTTAACCTCATCAATATTGTTTGTCTGACCGTAAGGGCGAGATCCGGTTGAGGTGTATCCCTGGTAACCTCTGCCAGTGGTCTTGGCTAAGACACCCTTTCGGAGGTCGTCCTCAATACGCGTCCCGAGAATCTGCAGATCTTGAAAAGTCTTGATATTCTGATACCTCCGTAGGTTGGCATAAACCGGTCGGACATTGTTGACAACTTTTTCCACCAGAGTTGATTCACTCGGCTTACTGACCAATTGAGTACTCACCCTCCTCCAACGGGTCAGGAACTCAGTGAATCCTTCCTTGTCGTTTTGGGTTAACACTTCGAGAGTACGGGTGTTGGCCTGGATCTCGACATTGTCGGCATACTGTTTGGCAAACTCAACTGCGATCTCATACCAAGTAGTAAGGTTTTTCGGGTCCAAGGAGTAGTACCATTGGCGAGGAATCGGCTCCAAAGAGGATGGGAAGATCCGGGTAAAAAGTTCTTGTTTGACCCCTTTAATGGCCATGTAGTCCTTAAAAGCACGGATATGGTTGAGTGGGTCCTCCACTCCCTTGAACTTAGGCACATCAGTCAGGGTGAAGTTGTCAGGTAACTGGTCTCCAACGGGTTCGAACCTTCGGTTGTTCTCAAGATGGATATTGTTACCCCTGGCTAGGAGCGGCTGTTCTTCCAAGAGTTTCAGCCTCTTCTCAGTTTTAGTCAGAGGTGGGGTATTATGTTCCCCAGTTTCCTTGTTCTCCAGGGCGTCGATACGGGTCTCGACGCGATCCAGGGTGACCTTAAGAGCGGTAAGCAGGCTGGCTAGCTAGCTGATCAGTTGTGACATCTCTGTTGCTATCATTGTTGTTGTTGGACGAAGCTGAAGACGGAGTCATGGCTCTGAGGCAGAAAAACGGCTCACATTACAACTCAATCCGACAAGGTTCCAAGACTGAACGCAGACAACACAAAGGACGAGACAAAGATCAGACTCAACAAGACGGGGTGACCATGTGTGGTCCCTCGGTGCTGACTCGATTTACGACGTGACGGTGTTTGACCGAACCTTTGACACGAGTCCAACATGACGGCGTGACGCCATTGGACGGCTCTCGTGGTGAGACGACTCATAAGTAAAGACCCCATAAGTACGTTTGCTTTGACTCGATAGACACGAGGCGGAATTGGACTGGTGGACTGAATTTTTCGAAAATAGAAATTTTCAAAAAGATACGTTTGTCGCTTTAATGGGCGGCTTCCGAAGATAGAAATCTCCGCAACTCGATCAGTTGAAAGGGTTCGTCTTAAGTTTATTTGCAAAAGACGGTTTGAGTTTGAGTCGGCTCAGGAAACAGTGCATTGTTTCCCAAGACGGTTTTTGAAATTCAAAATTGTATGTTTTGAAAATCGAGTTTGAAAGGTCTGAAGAGCTCTCGGGGACGGTGCATGGTCCTCGGGATCCCGAAAGTGTCTCGAGAAAAGGGCGTGTGCTTTTCTCGGGCTTTAAAAGAGCCATTGTCGACGCGAAACGGGTTAAAATCCGTGTCTAGACGCGACGATTATAACGACGTAAAAAGGTAATTTGAAATGGTTATACAAAACCGAGTTTGAAAATCGTCATTATGACGGCCTAGAAAGGCGTGTTGAAATTGTTATACAAAACCGGGTTTTGAAAATCGTCATTACGACGGCCTAGAAAGGCGTGTTGAAATGGTTATACAAAACCGGGTTTGAAAATCGTCATTACGATGGCCTAGAAAGGCGTGTTGAAATGGTTATACAAAATCGGGTTTGAAAATCGTCATTACGACGGCCTAGAAAGGCGTGCAACGGTCGGCGAAAGACCGAGGTTTGAAATGGCCATTATAACGGCGCGAAAAGGGTGTTTTTTGAAAGTTTGAAAATGACACGGAAGGACTTATGATCAGATAGCACATAAGCACTCACAGTTTCATTATATTATGCATTATGCTGACATGGATTTTGGCTTAAAAGGGTGGGTTACACACCAAGCAATCAAACCCCGATTTGTGAGAGGGATACCAATCCAAACAAAATGTGTAAGGAGGGTGCCCTAGCCTCGTGCTCGAAAGTGATGAAAGCTCTTTGACGAAACAGAAATGTGTAACGTCAATGGTATGCTTGACTCAATCGGGATTCGAAACGCGGGGATGAGAAAACTCACGCCGACGAAATGAGCCAATTGGTCGAAAAGGGTTAGGTTGTGGGCCCGGACAAGGAACCCGACCGTGGCCGTAATATCAATTAATGCATTCCAACCAAGACCTCGTTCGAGTCTCACCATCTAGGGATCACAAAGACGTAAGTGTCCTAGTTTTCCCTAGCGGAGTCGCCAATCTGTGGACATAGCCACCTACACGCCAGGCCAATCTGTGGACGTATAACGGTCTTTTTGAAAGCCACGCTCGGCGGCGTAAAAATGCTTTCGACCGGATCGTTTTAGATCGGTCGGTTTCGTCTCGGTAAGGGTCTCGAAACGATTAGAGATGTTCAAAGTCGCCACCAAGCATTTGTGGGATGCCTGGAACCCGTTCGAATTCCACTTTATACCTCGGTCAAATCAAATCACAAAGCAGCGTTTGACATAGGTACTAAAGATAAGGAAATCGTCCCTCTTTAGCATCTTATCTCTAGAATGACTCTCGTACGCCCTGGATAAGGTCGTCCACTATCCAAAGTTTCTGAGTAAGAGGTGAAGGTACGTATTGGGAAGCCCTTTAATCAGACACCCAATCCCGCCCGCGTTAGCGGCCTCTACTGATCGATCTTGATTGGTTGAATGCAAAAGTTGATAAAACGGTTTAAATGCATGAATGCGCATCCAATGATTTAAACCTAACATGTGAGAGCTTTCTAAGTCGGTTGATTTAATCCAAGTATCAAGTATAAGATGTCGAGTTGGATTAATGGTTGATTTGCATGCAAGACGGAAATTAAACATCCATTTACCGTATTAGGTTTAGGGTGCATAACATGATCCATTTGTCTTAGTAAGTCATTTTGCAAATATGGTTTTGGATAATCAAATAGTCATCTGATCCGTCCTATATCCGGGTTAACCGGAGTCGGGATCGTCCTAGACTAATGCTGGAAGGGAACAAGCCCTGTATCAGGCGGCTATATGAGGCGCGAGCCAGCCGGCGGTGTAAGGGGCCTCCCTCTGGTTTTGAAAATGAGAAATGGAGAGCCTGTTTAGGCGCAGGTTAGCCCACGGTTTATGTGCCGTGTTCTGACCTTTTAGAAAACGTTATAAAATGTGTTGAAAATGGGTATTTGAACCCGGTTTGATTTAAAGGGGTCGTTTAGACCGCATTTGTTGATTTGAAGAACTAGACTCGAATAATCATCATCATTTTGATAATATTCGATGTCGGGTTCGATTTGACAAACTTGGCATGAATAGTTTTGAAAATGATTATGGACTGATTGTTTTAAGTCCATTTGAATGTTATTAGTCGATACTCATCATCGTACCCGGGTTAAAATCCGGCATGGTATGTAGAACCAAGGATGACTTTGTGTTGGTGACTAATATGTTTGTTTGAAAATGTAAAGGAATGAAATAAAAGGCTTTAAAATACCTTCTAAATGTCATTAACCAAATATTATCACCAAAACACGGATTTAACCGTCATGGTATGAGGAACCAAGGGTGAAAAATGCTTTATGGTTAAAACATGTGAAATAAAATAACAATGGTTCGAAAATACTTGAAATGGTGAAAACCGATTACAAATATGAAAAATGGATTAAGGGAAATAACGAGAACAAACACGGTTGATCTCTGGTCTGAATACCCCATTTAGGCGCGGGCTAGTTGGCGACCTAAGGGGCTTCTGCCTCAGACCAAAAATCAGTTTTGGCTCGTTTATTCCATGTTTTGGTTCATGTTATGCATGTTTTAGCATGTTATAGTCATGAAACGAATGAAAACATAATAAAAGAGGATTTTTACACCCTCATACTTACATGTTTGGTTATGGCGAGTGACCGACGTAAGTGTAATAACTCGTTTGATCGGAAAAAACTCGGTTTAAAACCGTTTTGGTAAGTAAAAAGAGTGTTTTAAAAGTTTAGTGATGGTGTAGTGGTCGAAATGGTCGGTCAAGTGATTTAATGCACGATGACGGTACCAAACAATGTGTAAGGCTTGTGTTTACGATCGGTAGATCGTAAATACGCGTCGGGTTGTGACTTAAGAAGTCGAGTCGAGAATTTTAAGGGAGAAAAGAGGGGGCGGACACTCGCGTAACTCTCAAATGGGTGGCATTTGAGGGGTATTTATAGGAGAATGAGTGGTTGTGTGAGTTTTGAGCGACGTGGCCACTTGGGCCGCTCAAAGAGGCGCGAGCCACGTCGCGGTTCTTCGAGTTGTGTTGTCACTTTCACAACAAACGCAATCATGATTTGTTCTATCCTAGGTTTTGTAGTCACATATTTGGTACTTGACTATTCATGAATCCGGGAAAACTTAAGGTAGAAGGTTTGAAATGTTTTGTTTTTGGTGGTTGACTCGGTTTGACTTGTTGTTGGAGTCGGGATTTGAATTTTTGAGTCGGTTTTTGGTCCGGTGTCGGTTTTGACTCTAGTTAGTGTCATTGCGACCCCGTCGTCGTGCATTAAACACTCCAGGTATTTTTGAAATGTTTTATTTTCGAAATCATTTTAAGTTTTCCGACGTAAAGTTGTACACAAACTGTCGATCAAACGCCGCGATTCCAAAACATGTTGTAGTCCGATAATCATCGGGTGTTTGTTGGAGTCTCAGCAGATACTGGGTATCTACACTAGTTTGTTGGTAAAAGAGATGAAGAAGTAATAACCTTATCTGATTGAAATTGTATTCGACCATACACTCCAAGTGTAAATAGGGCGAATATCTTGCTCTATTCATAATCCTTTTCTAGAAAAAGTCATGAATTAACTTGCTTTGAATACACGATTCGCACACACCAAAAGATTTCCAATCAAATGGTTTGGGAGACTAGTCAAAACTAGTTTCTAAATGTGATTTTCAATCGAGAATTGAGAAATGATTGGGGTCACCAACTTGAGTTTTGTATATATATTACATTTTATTTCTAGTTTGAATATAATTACCTTGATTTGTACGGTCTCACCATAAACTTAATCGTGGTATGTTAGGGCACAACGCTTGTTTTAATTGCATAATAGAGAAACCCTTTGCGTTTTATACAAAAACTTGAATTATATTCTTATTTAGACATATTGTACATCATAACAATTATTAAGGTACATTTCTAAACACAAAACTAAAATGAGTACACTACAGCATTCTTGCTCGTCGTCACACGATAATATCAAATATTATGATGAAATCCACAATATTGTATAGTAAGAATGCAATGTCAATGTCATAGATATTCAGGAAGGAACATGTTGGAGTCACACGACCAACTTCCTAGATCTTTAACTATTTGGGGTTTGTCTCTATTTTGGTGTCTAACATCTTCTCTTTCGAGCCTAATTCTATCCTTAATAATTAAGATAGGTACTTACTTCTTATTGCTCCCACTGACTTCAAGAATTTCTACTTGATGAAGACTTATATTCATTTTAAATTCCTAGTCAATCTTTCACAAGGGTTAACTCTATTGTGGTATTTGGCTAATCAAAATTTCTAACAAATTAATTTACCAATTTAACATTGTCATGTTCTTAACAACTTAAGTGCTTGATGACAAGTGTTTAGGATGAGCAATAAGATTGCTGAACCATGAATGTATAGAAGAATTCATCAAAACATATTTTGACTAATTATTATTTCTATTCATACTCTTCACAAGAGATAGGTATGTAAGGAACTCTAAGATGTTAATCTCATATTTGCATAGGACGATTCCTATCGAGTTCTATGGAATAGAACGATTCCTATGGAACTAGTCCATAACCTATGATTTGGTTCATTTGAGGATTTAAAAAGAGATTCTATTTGTCGTTGCAATCGAATGATATCGTATATGAGTAGGAGCGATGATAAAGAACAATATAAAACAACGAAATAGTGGGAAAAGAAACATTCATCGTTAATATATGAAAACATTTTAGCATGTTTTAGCATTTATATAATGACCTCCACCCAATTATATAAATAATTCTGAGATCCAAATCCATATTAACTTGGGCACGGGAAAACGATACATCACTCACTAATATAACTCGGTGGGTTAACTCCTTAACCGATTCTACAATTAGAACTCTCGGTCAATTAAATTACATTAAGTTCATCTCTAGCCCAGAACATGAGACTAGTCTCTATATCCGTTGAGTCCAACCAAATTTCGCGTGTAATAACTTGTTATTACCCCACTAACCCGATGAAAATGAAAGTACCCTGGGAAACTGAATCTACCCCAAATGTCAAAGGGATTCATGGGTCCTACTATTTGGAAAGGCTAATCTCAATTTTAAATATGTGAGAGGTCTTATCGATTTATTATCTATCACTTTTATGTGAACTATATTAGTGAACTAACGATAATTATAACCGACACGGTCGAAAAGACGATGTATGTATATAAAAATGTATGTGATGTTAATGGCGATTTGGCAATGCATGTAACATATAAAGAATAATGCAAAGCAATAAATAAATTTCCTAGTATGGCCTTTCCTAAAAATAGAAAATCCAATAATCTATTACAAATTCGGAAACCAACTCCTTTGGTCCCTAGAATCTTCAAATGGCACGCTTCCCAAGGACTCCATCTTGATCGGAACGCCTTTCCGATTGGCACCGTCTTGAAGGAATTCCGGAATTAAAAATATAATAAAATACATTGCTATTCCTATTATACATTTGTAATATGAAAAAATAGTAAAAATAAAAGTGATACGAGATCACAATAAAATTACAACCGAATCGGTAATCCCTTACATTACGGGTAATACCGATTAAAATTAAGGCCATACTAAGATAAAATTACATAATTCAAAATTATATAAATAAAATATGACATTCATCAATAAAATTTGCAGCATAAATATATGTGTCTAATATGCCAAATTAATGTGCCAAATCGCCCTACTTAAACCTTATATCGTATATAATCCGGTTTTATGGAAATGCGTGATAATAACTTATTAAAATCACAAATCAATACTTAAATCAAATTTAAGCCCAAGTTAATTATCCTAACCTTCTTAGGACTCAAAAATAAGTCTTCACTAAACTTTTGACAATAATTCAACTTGGTTTTGTATTATTGCTTATTTAAACTTCTCTTAATCATGACAATTATGAAATAATTCCCAATAAATCATAAAAATTTGGAAAAATTCGAAATTACATTTTTGTATTACTGGAATATTATCAAGATTCTAAAAACTCAATAAAATTTGCCCACAAAATATTTATAATTTACTCCATTAATAAAACGTATAAATCATAACTTTTACCATTTAATATCAAATTAAACATATAAACATTATGAAAAAATAAAAATCAAAATTTTGAACATTCTTAAACCATTTCCAGAACCTGGAAATGGTAAAATTTCAACCAAAAATTTCGAATTAATTTTTATGACTAATAAAGTTGCCCTTTTATCGATTTTATCACATAAAAATCAATAAACATACCAAATCAATCAAAATTAATCATGCAACTTTATATCTGATGTTCATATCATATATACAACATTAGAAAAAGATTTCATGCCATAAAATTCATTTTAGCTATTTTTGCTAAAAATAGTCACTATTTATATCATTTTAACCATTAAAATTATAAATCATGCATAATAAATCACATTTATCTCAAATTTTACATACAATCTGTAAAGTATGCATATGACATCATATTAAAATTTTATGGTCTGTTTCAAAGTTTAACTATTTTTAGTCATTTAACCTCCATTTATACCATTTTTATCACATAAAAATTATAAAACATGCAAAAATAATCACAATGATCCGAAATTTTACATACAATATGCAAAATATACATGTGAGGTCTTAATAAAATATCACGGCCAGTAGTGAAGTTTAACTATTTTTAGTAAATAAAAGTTCATTTTACTCATTAAAATGTAATTATTTCATTAAAAAACATTAAAGTAAGCAATAATCATCCATAAATCATCAAAATGACCTAAATATATTTTAGGACCAGAATATATTACATGCAAAAAATTTCGTGGCTTTATCCTTATAAATCACAAATTTTAGTTTTAATTAAGTTACATTTAACTCGGAAAAACCAAACCGATTATGCATGCACGACCTATGCTCATGATACTACTTGAAAGGATTCAATAACCCTATAATTAAAATCATTTAATTGATGATCTAAATTACTCTTTGATTTAGTCATTAGATCTAGTGCATACAAAACAAAATTAACAAGGTTAGGAGAAAACGATTTTCTTACATTGACAATGGACGAAATAAGGGCACTAGGTTAGAACACCTTCCTAACCTAGATCTTGAGCTTAAACATATTAGGATGATCCTCCAAAATCTTCAAGTATTCATAGTGGAATACCTCCTCTTAGTTGCACCAAGACTATCCCTCAATACTAATATTATTACTAACTAGATAATAATATTAGTTACCGTAAATATTGATTCTAATAATATTCTTATTACTACATTAGTATTGCTTTTATGATATTAGAATTTTTGAACAAATTTAAGCATAAAACTTCTTTTATGTTGAGAGGTTTTAGAGAGATAAGCATGCATGAGCATAAAAATGATCATCCTAAAAAATGAGAACAACTTCTCCATGTATAGAGAGGGAGGGACCGGTTTTTCATATTAAAAAGAGGCATGCAATTGCTTTTTGTCTTCTCAAAATAATGGCTAGTGTTTAGGTGTGTAAGAGTAATCATTGTGCTTTTATTCATATAAAAACAACAACTACATTACCACCCTAATCCCATAAAATCGGTTTTTCCACTTAAAATGGACTCCATTTTATTTTTGTAATTTGTCATTTGTAATATGTTGTGACATGTGACATGTAACATGTCATTAGTAATATAAATGCATATTTAACTAATTAAATATCATTATATATTAAATAAAATTATATTTAACAAATTAACAAGTAATTCACAATTACATGTAAAGAAAATGGATCATATTTAGTCTAGTTAATATAATCTACAATATTTTGCAATTATGATTAACTAATTACTCTTATCTCAGATGTTTCATAAACATTAATCAATTTTAGTAATATAACATATTAATTACTAAATTGAATCTTATTTAATCAAATTACAATAAGATATAAAACTCTCTCTTACAAATAAAATTTGTTCAATTTAAGGAATTAATTAATCTGTATTGATATACAATTAATTAACTTTACAATTGAGGGAATCGTCCTTTAGGTGTGACCTTAAGGGATCAACTGACCACCACCGTCAAATGACAGTAATGTCAAACTCTAGTTAGCCAATCATTACTGATTAATGTTGATCAGTTGACTATATATATTGAATCATCCCTTACGTATTCTTATCATAAGTTTCAATAATGTGATCGCACCATTGTTGATGACACATACTCCAACAGTGAACACTTGTTTCATCCATCCATTTTTTAAAGGCAATTTGGTTTGAATTATCCTAAACTTTGCACTTGAGAAATGAGAATTTTTGTGGGAAGAGAGAAAGGCTTCTTCTTTTTTTATATTTTTGTGGAAAGGGGAATGCTTTTCCCTTCCTTTTTCGAAGTTGATATGGGTGATGTTTTTTTTGTATGTGGGGATGGTTGTATCCTTCTTGTGTAAGAGAGGACTGCCTACGTATCCACCTGAAACGGTGAAATTAAACCATGCTTGTAGTTCGAATGTTTTGTTAATTTTGTTTGGGTGTTGTGGTTGTATCCTTCTTGTGTAAGAAAGGATTGCCTACGTATCCATCTGAAAAGGTGAAATCAAACCATGCTCGTAGTTCAGGTTATTTGGTTTGAGTGCAAATGGATGTTGCCTTTGACAGATCAAATGACGTTTGAAATATGGCAAGGTTCCGCAACTTAGACTCGATAAAACATGCAATCTCAAATAAGAACGCGTCGAGAAACTTGACTTGAAAGGGATATGGTGGTTACTAGTTGTGAAACTAGGGTAAGGTTTGTGGCTACTAGGGTTCAAGGGTTTGTGAAATCTTTCCCGTCTAGGTCACTCAGTCTCACTGCGCCCCCAGAAAGTATCTTCTTGACAAGGTATGGCCCTGCTTAATTGGGTTTGAATTTCCCCCTCGGATCGACAGGTAGCGATGCTCGAACCGACTTAAGGACTAAGTCACCTTATCTGATGTTCCTAGGTTTGACCTTCTTATTGAATGCTCGTTGTATATGTCGTTGGTATAGCTGGACTTTGTGCAAGGCGTTGAGTCGCCGTTCGTCTAGAAGCGTGAGTTGTTCGAACCTTCGACGGGTCCAATCCGCCTCAGGAACTTGACTCTCCAGTAGGATGCATAGAGATGGGACCTCCAACTCTACTGGTTGAACCACCTCCATACCTTATGCTAGGTAGAAGGGTGTGGCGCCTGTTGGTGTTCGAATGGAGGTTCGGTATCCCCAGAGTGCAAATAGGAGTTTTCTCGGCCAATCGCGGTAATTATCTTGCATTTTCTTGATGATGGTGACAAGATTTTTGTTTGCTGCATCTACCGTAGCGTTGGTTTGGGGGTGATAGGGGGATGATCGATGTCGCTTGATTTTATATTTGTCCAGCAAGGGTTGTGTTTCCACCCGAAAGTGGGAGCCTTGGTCGCTGATGAATTCAAGGGGTACGACATATCTGCAAATGATGTTGTCCTGGATGAACTTGACCACTTGTTTGGCGGTCAAGACTGCATAAGACCGTGCTTCCACCCACTTGGTGAAGTAGTCTATGACGACGAGGACAAAGCAATGCCCTTTGGTGCCTATCGGGTTGACTTTTTCGATGATGTCGATGCCCCAGGTCGAGAAAGGCTAGGGTGATGTCATGGTGTATAAAAGGGATGGTGGTATATGTTGGCGAAGATTTGGCAATTGTGGCAATGTTTGACGTAGTTTCTGCAATCGGCTTCCATGTGGTCCAGTAGTAGCCTAACCGCATGATTTTTCGAGCTAGCATCATTGCGCTCATGTGAGGGCCGTATTCTCCGTCATGGACCTCTCCCATGACTTTTTTGGCTTTGTGGTGATCAATGCAAAGGAGGAGAATCCCTTGGGGTGTTCTTTTATATAGTTGTTCTTGGTTTATCACGAATTGTGATGCAAGTAAACGGATGGCTCTTTGTCCTCTTTTATCAGATTTGGGAGGGAATTCGTTTTTGGTTTTGTAGTTAAGGATGGCTTGGTACCAAGGTTCGACATGGTTTTCGTCGTCGTTGTTGATGGCACAGATGTGAGCTGGCTCGCTCCTTCTCTTGACACATAAGGGCATAGATGTCATGTCGTCAGGTATGTTGACGAGCGCGACAAGTTTTGCTAGGGCATCAACAAATTGGTTTTCTTCCCGTGGCAAGTGGAAGTAGTCAACTTGGTCGAAGAATTCGGCCTCTTGATTGATTTTTGCTTGGTAGGATGCTAAGCTGTTGCTTCGAATTTTCCATGATCCGGACACCTGATTGATGATGACTGAGGAATCGCCATGGACCCTTAACTTTTTGATGCCAAGTGTTATGGCTGCTTGTAGGCCGATGAGGCATGCTTCGTATTCGGCGGCATTGTTGGTGACGGCAAAGTCTAGCTTGACTAAGATCAGAACATGTTCCCCCTCTGGTGATATTAGGAGGATTCCTACCCCAAAGCCTCTCAGATTTGATGCATCGTCGAAGTATAGGTCCCATGCGTCAATGTCGGCACAAAAGATATCTTTGTCAGGAAGTGACCATGTGTCGGTCGTTGTATCCTCATTGACGGGGTTTTCTGCTAGGAAATCGCCGACTGCCCTTCCCTTGATAACCTTGAGGGGTACAAATTTGAGGTCAAATTCGGATAACATGAGTGTCCATCTAGACAGCCTTCCGTTTAGTACGGGTTTTTCGAAGATGTATTTGGCCGGGTCCATCTTGGAGTAGATGTGAATCGTGTAGCTGAGCATGTAATGCCGCGGCTTCTTTGTTGACCAGACCAGGGCAAGACATGTCTTTTCCAGTTGGGTGTACCTTGTCTCGTACTCGATGAACTTTTTGCTTATGTAGTAGATGGCTCGTTCTTCGCCGTTTACTATTTGTTCTAGCATTGCTACCATGGCTTTGTTGGTGACAGTCATGTATAGGGATAAGGGAATTCCTTATTGAGGTGGCATGAGAATAGGAGGTTTGGATAAGATTTCCTTTATCTTGTCAAAGGCCTTTTGACAGTCGTCCCAATCGGTGTGATCGGAGGCGCGAAGCTTCTTGAAGATTGGTTAACAAATCATAGTGAGCTTGGCTATGAAGCGGCTGATGTATTGGACTTGACCGAGAAATCCCTGAATCTCCTTCTCGCTCTTAGGCCGAGGCATTTTTTGAAGGGCCTTGATTTTGGTAGGATCAATCTCGATGCCTCTTTTGCTGACGACGTGTCCCAGGAGTTTTCCGGAGGTGACCCCGAATGCACACTTCTGAGGATTTAGTCTCATGTTGTATTTCTGAAGGCGAGCGAAGAATTTCCGAAGGGCGCGGATGTGGCCGTCCCGCTCTTTAGATTTGACGACCATATCATCGACA
Source organism: Silene latifolia (assembly GCF_048544455.1). Taxonomy (NCBI): domain Eukaryota; kingdom Viridiplantae; phylum Streptophyta; class Magnoliopsida; order Caryophyllales; family Caryophyllaceae; genus Silene; species Silene latifolia. The sequence continues at coordinate 92,181,598 of NC_133535.1, read as the reverse complement.
TATACCTCCACCTCCTTATGCATGATGTCATGTAGGAGAGTGGTGGCGGTTCTTTGGTAGGTTGCTCCGGTATTGATTAGGCCGAAGGGCATGACATTGTAGCAATATGTACCCCACTGTGTAGTGAATGCAGTCTTGTGCATGTCTTCCTTAGCCATTTCATCTGGTTGTACCCAGCATACCCGTCCATAAATGATAATAGGGCGTGCTCGGCGGTGTTATCCACCAAGATGTCAACATGTGGCAAAAGGAAGTCATCTTTTGGACTGGCTTTGTTTAGGTCCTTAAAGTCGACGCAAACCCGAATTCTCGCGTCTTTCTTGGGTACAGGAACTATGTTTGCCACCCAGTCAGAGTATTCGGACACTTTGATGAAACCAGCTTTGAACTGTTTGTCTACCTCTTCCTTAATTTTCAGGGCGCATTCGGCGTAGCTTTTGTTTCACAGGTTTAGCTCCGGGTTTAATGGGTATTCTGTGCTCTGCAATCTCCCTGTCGATCCCAGGCATGTCTTTGTAGGACCATGCGAATACGTCCTTGTATTCGTGTAGGAGGTTGATAAGCTTCTGTCTTTCCGAGGGGTCAAGGGTGGTCCTTATCCTAAGTTCTTGAGGTGTGTTGTCGGTTCCTACGTTAATAGGTTCGGCCTCCTCAATGACGGGGGTCCTATCTTCTCGTTTGGCAAGTTCTTTGGCTAGGTGAGGTGGGTAGTCACTCAAGTCAAATTCCTCATATTCGTTCAGAATTGCATTGCAGATAAATTGAGACGAGTCATAAGCAAACTTAGCGTTTATTAAGTCGACTTGAGAGAAAAGCTCGGATAGGACAGACATCTCATGGGCAGTCAGAGGCAACACTGTAGAGGAGGCGGTCCCTGGAACAAGCTCCAGATTTTTGCCTTCTCCGGGAGTGGGGATGACCCTAGTTGACTCAACCTCTGAAGCAGCCACAAGTTTGTGATAAAATAGTGGAAATGGGACTTTGACTGGGACATTTGGAATGCTAGGAGCTATGATAGACTCTGACTCTGACTTTGACTCTGACTCTGACTCAAACTCCTTCTCATCTTCACTTCCCTCTTTGAACATGGGGCCTTCTCCAGTTGTGATCTTGAGAATGCGGCCTTGACAATCGGTCCACTTGACAATTTTCCTTCAGCCTTGTGTAGCTTTCTCTGGGTCAGTATCAGAGATTAAGGCAATGGGATCGAACTGGTTATCCTTTAGAGCAATGTTGATGATGTCCTTATAGTCGAGGTGCTTCATGTTGTCCTCTCCGAAGAGGAGACTGACGACCTGTCCGTCGACTTAGATTTGGTCGACGCAACTTTGGCGTTGTCGGGGATAAAGTAGCAGTCTTGAAAGACTTCTACGCCCGGGTGCTTGACCTTAGTTATGGAGTCATAGATCGGCTCAGGAAAGCCGTTGTAGAGCTAGGACTCTCCCTCGGAGATGAAATATCCATTGAGAGTCAAATGGTAACGACGGAGGATGACTCTGTGGTTTTTGCGCTTCCGTATTAGGAGGTTCATCTCCTGGATGTCTTCATCGGTACGTTCATAGCCTAGCCCGAAGGGGATGTTAGGGACCTTGGCCTGTTTCAAGGGAGGCAAGGTGCTCTTCAGCGAATTGGGAGGTAGACCCGGGAAATAACCCTAGCGCATCAGAATGCGGTTGACAGTGAGGTTGGAGAACGGGTCACAATCAAAAGGTGCTGATTCATTGTTTAGGGCATTCATAGCTTGGAATCCCCACATTTCGCTGTCGTCCTCCTGAATGACTTGAGAGGCTATTCCCTTCTTCATGATAGCCTTGATCCGGGAAGCGGGAATTGTGATTGCTTTCCCGTTAAAAAGGATTCTGGTTTTATGATGGAGGGTTGAGGTGACGGCCTTGACGGCGTGGATCTAGGGGATGTCCCAGAAGTATGTTGAAAGAGGCGTCGATGTCGACCAACTGAAAAATGGCTTGTCTTTCCAAGGGTCCAGTTGCAATGGTGAAGGTGATAAGCTCTGCAACCTTACGACGAGTACCGTCATAGGCGCGTACTCCTTGGTTAGTTGGGACCAAATCAGATTCTTTGATACCAAGTTTGTGAACCGTCTTGAGGGGAATGACATTGACTGCAGATCCGTCATCCACTAGCACCATAGGCACATTCTTTTTGAGGCATTGTACAACAATGTACATGGCCAGGTTATGGTTGGCGCCGAATGGAGGGATATCTTCGTCAGAGAAGATGACTGGGTTTCTCTGGTCGGGGACATGTCTTGTCATGTGTGCTACCACTTCTTCTGGAGAGGAGGTAGAGGGAACTGTCAACTTTCCCAAGGCTTGTAGGAAAGCTTACCGATGTTCGAAGGATGTAGCAATCAGTTGCCAAATTGAAATTTCGGCCTTTGCTTTTTGCATTTGTTTAAGGAACGAGTTTTCGGGAACCTTGGGTTGAGTGTCCATGTCCGGGATAATTTGGTCATTCGTTGTTGGAATGACTGTTGAATATTGTTCGGATTTTGATTGGGGCGTTCGGACCGGGTAAGGTGACCGACCTCTTTTGCTTGTTTCCCCTTTCCTGGAACAATGTAGACATCTTCCGTGTCGTCTCTCCAGATACCGTTGATTTCGGGATCTCGAGGGTACCTTGGAGGGGTATTCCTCAGTGGATAGTTTTTGTAGGGGAGTTTTTGTGGGGATAATTTTTGTGAGGTTGATTATTGTGGGGTGCATGCCAGAATGGTCGCAGGAACAATTCTTTCTGGTGAGGGTAGTTTTGGGTGCTTGGAGGACCCTCTCTTGGACGTGGTGTTGGTGGGTTGAAAATCAACCGGTGGTAGGCGTCCTCAAGTTGGGTAATATTTTCTGAGAGACTGGCTATGACTTCTTCAACCTGTTGGAACATGGTGAGCATGGTTGCGACGCTGAATACGAATTGTTGGGGCTGGTGTCCTCTACAGTTAGTGCAATAACATTTAAATCTCTAAAAGGATCAAAGGGTATACTTTTGTATTATTATCAGTTGGTCCACGTTTATCAATAACGGTTGACTTGCTAGATAAGTTTGACGTTATTGTCATACTGATGGCGGTGATCAACTGGTCCCTAAAAGTCACACCTATAGGATACGTTTGAGAGATGTGACGGTATGAAAATACAGTCATGTTGATGCCTAATATGACTAAGCAGTTAGTCGGAGTTATTGACTAATAATTAGTCAAATGCGATGTTGAGATAATTATTTAATACGGATTAAATAATAATGGCTAAGACGAATTAAGCGGTTAATTCGTAAATTGAATATAAACGATTATATTTAATTGATGTATATTGAATTAATTATACAATATTGTCTTTGTCGGACATGTATTAATATATCGACTGAGTCATGTTACTAGTTGATATTTTAATAACCGATAACCGATGACGATTTATAATAAAATCCCGTCATATACATTTAGCGAAAATGGTGTCGGACCACGAGTTAAAAATAAGGAGAAAGTGGAAAGCCCACTCCCTCCTTCTATAACCCACGGCCGAATGGAACAAAAGGAAGTGGACTCTCCTTTTGTGACCTAATCATCTCATTTGCAAAGAAATTAGGGTTTCGGGGCAATTTCCTCTGAAATTCTAGATCTCACATCGAAAAACCTCACAACAACTCTCTCAATATTGCAAGTCAATTAGAGAGTATTTCTAGCACAAGGGGCATAGTCTCAGACGGTCTTGGGTGCAACGATTAGGAGGAAATCTACTTTGATTTCTGTTCTTAGGCCGCATTTCAAAGGACCCGAGGTTGATTCTTGTTCTTTATCGTTTCTCTATTGTTTTTCGTTTATGACCATAAATCGCATGTTAAATTTACGTTATAGTCCTAAAATTTAAGGGTTTTATACGGATATTACCCCACAAGTGCTATCAGAGCGAGGCCACGTAAATTTTTCTTTGTGATTTTCATCAAACGAATTTGAATCGATAATTTTTTTTGCATAAAAAAAAAACCGTGCGGCTGTTTTTGTCTCGGCAGGTTTTTTTTTTGCACGGCCTGTTTTTTTTTGTGCTTTGTAAACCGTGCCTTTTGGCTTACGTCTGATCAGACGGTCTTTTGTTTTTCGATTTGTTCTTTGCATATTGTTATTTTAAACAATAATTATAGTAATATTGTCAAAGATTTGTCAATTGTAATTTTGTTTCTATACAGATTAGTTTAAATTTGCAATTGGTTTTATCAAATCGTTTTTGATGATTGTTGATGCTCACGTTTTTTGAGCTGCTGGAATTTTTTTTTTTTGCTGCACTATTCACGGTTCAGCCGTGAAGAAGAAAAAAAAAAAAAATTTCGTGTTTCAATTTTTTTTATTTCGGGCATGTTCTATGCATAATACGGACTTTATGCATTCGCTTGATAGTGAAACGGTTCACTCACGTACCATTTAGTTATTTTAAAGCGATTTAAAGTAACGGATTGTAATGAATTAAAATTAAGTTGATTAAAGCGGTTTTGTCACATAATTTTAATAATCATAGGTGGTTTGGATAAATTTAACATAATTACGGAATTATGTCACGAATAAATTTTTTTTAGTTGATGCATTTTTATTTATCGTTACTTTTGAATGCCTTGAATGTTTTATTACGTATTTAATTTTTACAAACGGTTGTAACTTAGTGTGGCCTTAGTAGAACGTGTTACCGTAATGATGGAACACGGTCTTGGTTGTATTTTGAGATCTTGAATCTCCGTTTTGGTTTTTCCTTGTATTTACAGTTTTTATTTAGAATGTAAATAGGTTTATATTTTGTAATTTTAAATTGTAATTTTGAGAAGACCAAAGATGGAGATCGGATGCTCACTCATTTGCATGGACAAAGATGGAACATCAAGACAAGCTTCTCGGGTCCAACGGTGGATTCCAAAGTTGTATTATGTTCTTTTTACTAGGATAGGCCACACTAGGAATTTTTATTTACGTTTTGCATTCTTTTATTTATTTTATCGTAACGATAGATTGCATCATATTCCGCCTAAAACCAAACCACCTAATAATTGCATGAAAACTGACTCATATAGAGGTCACGCGTTAGTTTTCTTTGATATACAGATATCACATGTTTTATTTAAGCCATCACCTAAGTTAATTAATTCACGTAATGCTAGTTTTTTGTTCACTTAAAATGAATTAAAACTAAGTTGATGGGATCTTCCTCGTATAACCAAAAATTGAGAATAGTCTTTATAGGTCAAACTCCAATGAATCCCTTCTTCGTCGGTAGGCATAATATGACCCCTTCTACGTCGGGTAAGTTGGAACTGATTGACCTATTTTATCTCAACACTATGGTCACTCGTACGATCCTGTGATTATGGTGGACTATAGATAGAATTTACGGAAATCTATCGACCAAGAGTTCTAACGATAGAACTAGCTAAACAGTTGGCTTATCAATTTACGGAAATTGAGTCTTGGGATCACTTGTATTATTCTTGAGGGAGATCAATTATGCAAGTGCAATGAGTCTACACGATTAAAATGAATTTTAAATAGACTTAAATCACCTCGATGAGTTGCTTATTTCGTTTTGTTTTTCCTTTCTTTTTCCGTGTAGATCACGATCACTTAAAGCGCTAATAACAAAATGGTGGCCGTCTTGACGACCCAATGCCAAGTGTCACATTGGACCGTGAGTCCTGGCTTCGAATCTTCATGGATCGGATGAATCGTCTACTCGGATCGAAGAATGATGGATAAAACTTCGCGGACCGGGAGGCGGCATTACGGAATCTGCCGCTGGCGATGGGAAGCTCAAATATCGGATCGAGCCCATCCCGCCAAACCCAGGCCCCTTCTGCTGGAATTAACGAGATCGACAAGTATAACGATTTTGCCATGGAAGCGGGTGCGGTAAAGAACGTACTCATTTTTGCAATGGAACCCAATTTGCAGAAACGCTTCATAGCCCAAGGTGCAAACAAGATTTTCACCACGCTCACTAAGGAATTCTCGAAAGCACCGAGAATCGTGACCTATGAGCATACCACTCGCTTCTTTGATGCGAAACTCCAGAAGGGCCAACCGGTTAGCCCACACATTCTCAGCATGATTGAGAATGTGGAGAAACTGGAGGCGCTTGATTGTAAAATCAGCGAGAACATTGTGATTGACCGCATGCTTCATTCACTCCACGATGGTTTTGCGCTCTTTAGAGCCAATTACTATATGAATGATTTGAAGAAAAGTCCTCACGCACTACACTCCCTTCTCGTACAGACCGAGAAGGACATGAAGTTTAGTGGGAGCCTGAAACAGGATGCTCTTTGAGGGGTAATATCCGTATAATACCCTTAAATAAATAGGACTATAACGTAAATTTAATATGCAATTTATTGTCATAAACGAAAAACAACAATGAAACGATAAAGATTAAGAATCAACCTCGGGTCCTTTGTAGTGCGGCGTAAAGAACAGAAATCAACAGAGATTTCCTCCTAATCGTTGCACCCAAGACCGTCTGAGACTATGCCCTTGTGCTAGAATTACTCTCTAATTGACTTGCAATATTGAGAGAGTTGTTATGTGAGTTTTTCCGATGTGAGATCTGAATTTTGAGAGGCAATGTTCTCAAAACCCTAATTATTTTTGCAAAATGACAATTAGGTTAACAAGAAGGAGAGGCTCTCCTTTTTGTTTGCTCTACTCGGCAAAACCGTGAGCCATTGAGGGGAAATGGGCTTTCATTTCCTCTTAATTTTAACTCAAGGTCCGACTCGAAATTGCTAAATGTATATGACGCGGTTTTATTATAAATCGTCATCGGTTATCGGTTATTAAAATATCAACTAATAACACGGATTAGTTGAAATATTAATACATGTCCGACAAAGACAATATTGTATAATTAATTCAATATACATTAATTAAATATAATCGTTTATATTTAATTTACGAATTAACTGCTTAATTCGCCTTAGCCAATATTATTTAATCCGTATTAAATAAAATATCTCAACATCGCATTTTTGACTAATTACTAGTCAAATAACTCGGACTAATCGCTTAGTCAATTTTTCGGCATCAACATGACTGTATTTTCATACCGTCACATCTCTCAAACGTATCCTATAGGTGTGACTTTTAGGGACCAGTTGATCACCGCCATCTGTATGACAATAACGTCAAACTTATCTAGCAAGCCAACCGTTATTGATAAACGTGGACCAACCGATTATAATACAAAAGTATACCCTTTGATCCTTTTAGAGATTTGTAAGTCCTTGCACTAACTGTAAAGGACACCAGCCCCAACAAGCTCCCACTTGTCCGTACAAGTGTACGTGCAATGACGTTATCCGCACTAACTGGAGGACACAGGTTCCAACAAACTCCCACTTGTCCGTACAAGTGTATGTGCGATAACCGATTCTCATATTCATTTAAAATTTCTCCCACTCAATGTAAAACAATTTGCAGATCCGGATCCGCAAAGGTCGTATTTTACAATCGATCTGGATCAAGAGTGGTTTCCCCGACTAGAGAGTAACTTTAACTGATAAAACGAATCCGTATTCGAGCATGGCCATGCATTTCGATTCTGACTCCTCGAGTGGCCCCGAGAAATATCGAGTACCTGATAAAGGCTGAATATTTCCTTCAACTCGACTCCTTCCGATCTAAGCACAGCATGAAATGACCCAGAAAAAATCTACTTGGCCCTCTGTTACGGATGACCGTGAGAAAGAAACCAAAGTCACCCAAAATCTACCGTAGTCTCAAGAGACAGTCGATAGTCAAAAGAATCGACTCTTAGGATCACCATGGAGGTCCTATCCACGACCTGGCAACGAATGTTATAAAACATTTAGGACTCCACGTCGATGTCACAATTGTGTTCTACGAGATATCCGTATAACTCGCCTCTGTGATTTGTCAATCAACCGGTTGACTTATGGCTCGTTGAACCCACCATCCACCAACGTCACGAAATAATTGCCAGAGTTATCAGCTCATGTGGGCAATTAAGAACCAAAAATATAATGTTTGTTCAGTTCACTTTGTGGTGTTCAAAATTGTCGTACAATTCCACATGAAAAACAAAATGTATATATAAATATCAAAACGATGATGTCGTATAGAGTACACAAGAAATGAATCTAATCCATAAAAGAGTACTACAACTCAGGAACACGTTTAATTCCCATGGAATTAACATGCCCTTCATGCTTAACAACCATTGGAGGAACCAGTTCCTTCAATCCCGGCTGCGGTTAATATTCCTAGGGAACCTAGGAGGTCGGGTAGAGTCTCTATTCCTCCGGACAGATACATTGGTATGGTCGAGGAACATGACATAGATGACATTCTACTCTTAACGAGTAGTGAACCCGCAACCTATAAAGGTGCCATGACTAGTTCCGACTCAAAGCTTTGGCTTGAGGCCATGAAATCCAAGGTGGACTCCATTTATGGACTTAAGCAAGCTTCTAGGAGTTGGAATCATCGTTTCGACCAAGTGATAAAAGACAATGGATTTACTCGATCAGTCGAGGAACCATGTCTATATATCAAGTCAAGTGGGAGAAAGATTGTCTTCCTAATATTGTATGTCGATGACATACTCCTGATTGGGAATGACATACCTCTCTTAACTTCGGTAAAAGTATGGTTGAAAAACCATTTCCAGATGAAAGATCTGGGTGAGACACAAAGAATTTTGGGCATCCGTATCTATCGAGATAGATCACGTCGGATGTTATCTCTCAGTCAGGAGTCTTACATAGACAAGATCCTAGAGAGATTCAGCATGACTAACTCCAAAAGGGGGTTTCTTCCTATGGCTCCAGGGGTGCATTTGAGCAAGTCTCAGGCACCAGAGACACCGGAAGAGAAAGAGCGCATGACACGGATTCCTTATGCCTCGGCTATAGGATCAATCATGTATGCCATGATATGCACACGTCCGGACGTGACATATGCATTGAGTATGACAAGTCGATTCCAACAGCATCGAGGTGAATCACATTGGATGGCTGTCAAGAACATTCTTAAGTACCTACGGAGGACTAAAGATTGGGCATTGACTCATGGAGGTGAACAAAAGCTATGCGCAACCGGTTACGCAGATGCTAGCTTCCAAACGGATCGAGATGACTCAAAATATCAGTCTGGATTCGTTTTTACTCTTAATGGCGCTGCAGTCAGCTGGAAGAGTTCCAAACAAATTGTTACAGCAGATTCTACGACTGAGTCCGAGTACTATGTCGCGTCTAGACATGTACAACGGAAAACTAATCTAATCCGAGATTACGTGGAGCAAAAGGAAGTAGTGATAGAAAAGATTGCTACAGATGATAATATAGCAAATCTGGAATCTCCGACAGGTCGAAGGTTCTATCACTCTTTGCATTCTCGAGAAACTCCTTCTCTAAGAATGTCGCACTAGCCGCAATAAATACACGTTGTTCGGTTGGCGAATAGAAGTAATGACCAAGTGTTCCTTTAGGATAACCTATAAAGTATGTCTTGACCGATCGCGGGCCGAGCTTATCCTCGTGTCTCCACTTGACATAAGCCTCGCAGCCCCAAACCCGTATAAAGGACAAGTCAGGGACCGTTCCCTTCCATAGTTCATATGGAGTCTTGTCACATGACTTTAGACGGACTTTGGTTAAGTATTAGAGCAGGTGATTAAGAGCATAACCCTATAATGAATCGTAATACCGTGTGACTCATCATAGATCGAACCATATCAAGTAGTGTTCGATTTCTCCGTTCGGACACACCATTCAACCGAGGTGTTCAGGTAGAGTTAAGCGTAAGGCAATCCCACAGTCTTTAAGGTGTTGATCAAACTCGTGAGAAAGATACTCGCCACCACGATCTGAACGTAGTGTTTTAATCTTTCTACCCAGTTGGTTCTGTACCCGATTCTGGTATTCTTTGAATTTCTCAAAGGACTCACTTTTATGCTTCATTAAGTAGACATAGCCATATCTACTTAAATCGTCCGTGAAAGTGATGAAATACCTATAGCCTTCTCGTGCGGTGATTGACATAGGGCCACATACATCCGTGTGTATGAGTCCTAATAGGTCAGCAGCGTGCATTCCAACACCTTTGAAGAAAATTCGAGTCATCTTACCGATGAGACATGATTCACACGTGCCAAATGATTGAAAATCAAAGGCCGAGATAGCTCCATTCTTTATGAGCTGTTTTACGCGTTTCTCATTAATGTGTCCCATACGGCAGTGCCATAGATACGTTTGATCTTTGTCACCAACCTTTAACTTTTTATTCATTACGTGTAATATTTCGGTGGTCTGATCTAAAACATAAATTCCGTTCATGGAGACTGCCTTGCCAAAAATCATATCGTGTAATGAGAAAATGCAATTATTATTCTCTATTACAAATGAAAAACCAAGTTTGTCAAGTGCGTAAACCGAAATAATGTTTTAGAAAGAGGCGGGTACATAATAGCGATTATAAAAATAACTCAAATCCGCTAGGAAGCTGGATCACGTATGTTCCCCTCGAGACGGCAGCCAATCGTGCTCCATTCCCGATACGCAGGTCCACCTTACCCTTTACGAGGGGTTCGATGTTCCGGAGCCCCTGCACATGATTACACAGATGAGAACCACAACCAGTATCTAGTACCCAAGTTCCGTAACTTGCGTGGTTAATCTCAATCATATGAATAAAAGTAGAAGAGAAAGAAGACATACCAACAGGTTTAACACGACCTGCTTTTATGTCCTCATGGTAGACAGGACATGTACGCCTCCAATGCCCAGTCTTGTGGCAATGATGGCATTCCATGTTTTCGGTCTTGCTCTTTGTCGCGTCTGATGAGTTACTTGCCTCACCAGGCCCACTCTTACCTGACCCTGACTTCTTGAACTTCGGTTTGCCTACTGCTAGGTCTGCTTGAGCTTTGCCCTTACCCTTGCCCTTGTTTGTCACAACGAGAACATCTTGTTTCATGCTCCCACTGAACTTCATGTCCTTCTCGATCCGTACGAGAAGGAGTGCGATTCATGGGGACTTTTCTTCAAATCATTCATATAGTAATTGGCTCTAAAGAGCGCAAAACCATCGTGGAGTGAATGAAGCAGGCGGTCAATTACAATGTTCTCGCTGATTTTACAATCAAGCGCCTCCAGTCTCTCGACATTCTCAATCATGCTGAGAATGTGTGGGCTAACCGGTTGGCCCTTCTGGAGTCTCGCATCAAAGAAGCGAGTGGTATGCTCATAGGTCACGATTCTCGGTGCTTTCGAGAATTCCTTAGTGAGCGTGGTGAAAATCTTGTTTGCACCTTGGGCTATGAAGCGTTTCTGCAAATTGGATTCCATTGCAAAAATGAGTACGTTTTTAATCGCACCCGCTTCCATGACGAAGTCGCTATACGTGGAGACCTCGCTAACTCGAGCCATGGGGCCTGGGGCTGGCGGGAGGGGCTCGGTCAAATTTGAGCTTCCCGTCGCCAGTGGGCTGCATTCCGTAATGCCGCCTCCCATTCCGCGAAGTTTGATCCATCATTCTTCAGTCTAGTAGACTGATTCATCTGATTCATAAAGATCCGAAGCCAGGACTCACGGTCCAATGTGGCACTTGGCATTAGGTCATCGAGGATGCCAGCCATTAAGTTATTAGCAGTTTAAAAATCGGGATCTACGCTGAAAAAGAAAGAAAAATAAAAACGAAATAAGCAACTCATCGAGGTGATTTAAGTCTATTTAAAATTCATTTTAATCGTGTAGACTCATTGCACTTGCATAATTGATCTCCCTCAAGAATAATACAAGTGATCCCAAGACTCAATTTCCGTAAATTGATAAGCCAACTGTTTAGCTAGTTCTTCCGTAAGAACTCTTGGTCGATAGATTTCCGTAAATCCTATCTATAGTCCACCATAATCACAGGATCGTACGAGTGACCATAGTGTTGAGATAAAATAAGTCAATCAGTTCCAACTTACCCGACGTAGAAGGGGTCATATTATGCCTACCGACGAAGAAGGGATTCATTGGAGTTTGACCTATAAAGACTATTCTCAATTTTTGGTTATACGAGGAAGATCCCATCAACTTAGTTTTAATTCATTTTAAGTGAACGAATAACTAGCATTATGTGAATGAATTAACTTAGGTGATGGCTTAAAATTGATCGTGTGACATAAGAATGTCAAAGAAAATTAACGCGTGACCTCTATATGAGTCAGTTTTCATGCAATTATTAGGTGGTTTGGTTTTTAGGCGGAAAATGATGCAATCTATCGTTACGATAAAATAAATAAATGAATGCAATACGTAAATAAAAATTCCTAGTGTGGCCTATCCTAGTAAAAAGAACATAATACAACTTTGGAATCCACCGTTGGACCCGAGAAGCTTGTCTTGATGTTCCATCTTTGTCCATGCAGCGGGAGTGAGCATCCGATCTCCATCTTTAGTCTTCTCAAAATTACAATTAAAATTTACAAAATATAAACCTATTTACATTCTAAATAAAAACTGTAATTACAAAAAAAAAATAAAAAGGGAGATACGAGATCTCAAAATACAACCAAGACCGTGTTCCATCATTACGGTAACACGTTCTACTAAGGCCACACTAAGTTACAACCGTTTGTAAAAATAAATAAATACGTAATTAAAAGCATTCAAAGCATTCAACAATAACGATAAAAAAAATGCATCAACTAAATTAAATTTATTCGTGACATAATTCCGTAATTATGTTAAATTTATCCAAACCACCTTTAATGATTAAAATTATGTGACAAACCGCTTTAATCAACTTAATTTTAATCCGTGATAATCCGTTACTTTAAATCGTTTTAAAGTAACTAAATTGTACGTGGGTGAACCGTTTCACTATCAAGCGAATGCATAAATCCGTATTATGCAAAAATTGGCCGGAAAAAAAACAAAACAATTTTTTTTTCTTCACGGCTGGGCGTGAACAGTACCAATTTTTTTTTTTTTTTTATTTCTGCTGCTGAATGCCGAGAGCAACAAAAGAACAAACAAAAAAAAATTTCGGCTCAAAAAACGTGAGCAACAATTAACAAGACAAAACGATTTGTTAAAACCCAATTGCAATTTAATCTAATCCGTATAGAATTGAAACTACAATTGGTGAATCTTTAACATATTGCTATGAATATCGATTACAATAACAATATGCAAAGAACGATTGAAAACAAAACATCGTCTGATCAGACGGAAACCAAAAAGCACGATTTCCAAAGCATAAAAAAAAAACAGGCCGTGACAAATAAAAAAAAATGCCGAGACCAAAAACCACACGGTTTACAATTTTTATGCCAAAATTTATCGATTCAAATTCGTTTGATGAAAAACACATAGAAAAATTTACGTAGCCTGGCTCTGATACCACTTGAGGGGTAATATCCGTATAATACCCTTAAATTATAGGACTATAACGTAAATTTAATATGCAATTTATTGTCATAAACGAAAAACAACAATGAAACGATAAAGATTAAGAATCAACCTCGGGTCCTTTGTAGTGCGGCGTAAAGAACAGAAATCAACAGAGATTTCCTCCTAATCGTTGCACCCAAGACCGTCTGAGACTATGCCCTTGTGCTAGAATTACTCTCTAATTGACTTGCAATATTGAGAGAGTTGTTATGTGAGTTTTTCCGATGTGAGATCTGAATTTTGAGAGGCAATGTTCTCAAAACCCTAATTATTTTTGCAAAATGACAATTAGGTTAACAAGAAGGAGAGGCTCTCCTTTTTGTTTGCTCTACTCGGCAAAACCGTGAGCCATTGAGGGGAAATGGGCTTTCATTTCCTCTTAATTTTAACTCAAGGTCCGACTCGAAATTGCTAAATGTATATGACGCGGTTTTATTATAAATCGTCATCGGTTATCGGTTATTAAAATATCAACTAATAACACGGATTAGTTGAAATATTAATACATGTCCGACAAAGACAATATTGTATAATTAATTCAATATACATTAATTAAATATAATCGTTTATATTTAATTTACGAATTAACTGCTTAATTCGCCTTAGCCAATATTATTTAATCCGTATTAAATAAAATATCTCAACATCGCATTTTTGACTAATTACTAGTCAAATAACTCGGACTAACTGCTTAGTCAATTTTCTGGCATCAACATGACTGTATTTTCATACCGTCACATCTCTCAAACGTATCCTATAGGTGTGACTTTTAGGGACCAGTTGATCACCGCCATCTGTATGACAATAACGTCAAACTTATCTAGCAAGCCAACCGTTATTGATAAACGTGGACCAACTGATTATAATACCAAAAGTATGCCCTTTGATCCTTTTAGAGATTTGTGAGTCCTTGCACTAACTGTAAAGGACACCAGCCCCAACAAGCTCCCACTTGTCCGTACAAGTGTACGTGCAATGACGTTATCCGCACTAACTGGAGGACACAGGCTCCAACATTCTCGTTGTGTCAAACAAGGGCAAGGGAAAGGGCAAAGTTCAGCCAGGCCTAGCAGTAGGTAAACCGAAGTTTAAGAAGTCGGGATCAGGTAAGAGTGGGCCTGGTGAGTCGAGCACCTCATCAGGCACGACAAAGAGCAAGACCGAAAACATGGAATGCCATCACGCCACAAGATCGGGCATTGGAGGCGTACATGTCCTGTTTACCATGAGGACATAAAAGCAGGTCGCGTTAAACCTGTTGGTATGTCTTCTTCCTCTTCTACTTTTATTCATATGATTGAGATTAACCACGCAAGTTACGGAACTTGGGTACTAGATACTGGTTGTGGTTCTCATCTGTGTAATCATGTGCAGGGGCTCCGAAACATCGAACCCCTCGTAAAGGGTGAGGTGGACCTGCGTGTCGGGAATGGAGCACGAGTGGCTGCCGTCTCGAGGGGAACATACGTGATCCAGCTTCCTAGCGGATTTGAGTTATTTTTATATAACTGCTATTATGTACCCAGTCTTTCTAAAAACATTATTTCAGTTTCTGCACTTGACAAACTTGGTTTTTCATTTGTAATAGAGAATAATACTTGCATTTTCTCATTACACGATATGATTTATGGCAAGGCAGTCTCCATGAATGGAATTTATGTTTTAGATCAGACCACCGAAATATTACACGTAATGAATAAGAAGTTAAAGATTGGTGACAAAGATCAAACGTATCTATGGCACTGCCGTATGGGACACATTAATGAGAAACGCGTAAAACAGCTCAAAAAGAATGGAGCTATCTCGGCCTTTGATTTTCAATCATTTGGCACGTGTGAATCATGTCTCATTGGTAAGATGACTCGAATTTTCTTCAAAGGTGTTGGAATGCGCGCTGCTGACCTATTAGGACTCATACATACGGATGTGTGTGGACCTATGTCAATCACCGCACGAGAAGGCTATAGGTATTTCATCACTTTCACGGATGATTTAAGTAGATATGGCTATGTCTACTTAATGAAGCACAAAAGTGAATCCTTTGAGAAATTCAAGGAATACCAGAATCGGGTACAGAACCTATTGGGTAGAAAGATTAAAACACTGCGCTCAGACCGTGGTGGCGAGTATCTTTCTCACGAGTTTGATCAACACCTCAAAGACTGTGGGATTGCCTTGCAGTTAACTCCACCCGGAACACCTCAGTTGAATGGTGTGTCCGAACGGAGAAATCGAACACTACTTGATATGGTTCCATCCATGATGAGTCACACCATGCTGCCTGACTCATTGTGGGGTTATGCTCTTCATCTGTCATTTGCTCTAATACTTAACCGAAGTCCGTCTAAAGCTGTTGACAAGACTCCATATGAACTATGGAAGGGAACGGTCCCTAACTTGTCCTTTATACGGATTTGGGGCTGCGAGGCTTATGTCAAGTGGAGACACGAGGATAAACTCGGCCCACGATCGGTCAAGACATACTTTATAGGTTATCCTAAAGGAACGTTTGGTCATTACTTTTATTCGCCAACCGAACAACGTGTATTTGTTGCGGCAAGTGCGACATTCTTAGAAAAGGAATTTCTCGAGAATGCAAAGAGTAATAGAACCTTCGAACTGTCGGAGATTCCAGAACCAAATACCGAGCAACCATTGGAGGAACCAATTCCTTCAATCCCGGTTGCGGTTAATATTCCTGAGGAACCTAGGAGGTCGGGAAGAGTCTCTATTCCTCCGGACAGATACATTGGTATGGTCGAGGAACATGACATAGATGACATTCTACTCTTAACGAGTAGTGAACCCGCAACCTATAAAGGTGCCATGACTAGTTCTGACTCAAAGCTATGGCTTGAGGCCATGCAATCCGAGATGGACTCCATGTATGAGAACAACGTATGGGATCTTGTTGACTTACCTGCTAAGGTTCGTCCCCTTCAATGCAAATGGCTTTACAAGATAAAGCACTCTGTGGAAGGTCAACAAGATATCTATAAAGCACGACTAGTTGCTAAAGGTTTCACCCAAGTGCCAGGTTTGCACTACGATGAAATTTTTGCACCCGTAGTCATCTTTGCGTTCCATTCGGATTATCTTAGCGATTGCCGCTTTTCATGACTATGAAATTTGGCAGATGGATGTGAAAACCGCCTTCTTAAACGGTTATTTGGAGGAAGAGTTGTACATGGTACAACCCGAAGGTTTCATCGATCCTGAACATCCTAAGAAAGTGTGCAAGCTTAAGCGTTCCATTTATGGACTTAAGCAAGCTTCTCGGAGTTGGAATCATCGATTCGACCAAGTGATAAAAGAAAATGGATTTACTCGATCGGTCGAGGAACCATGTCTATATATCAAGTCGAGTGGGAGCAAGATTGTCTTCCTAATATTGTATGTTGATGACATACTCCGGATTGGGAACGACATACCTCTCTTAACTTCGGTAAAAGTATGGTTGAAGAACCATTTCCGGATGAAAGATCTGGGTGAGGCACAAAGAATTTTGGGCATCCGTATCTATCGAGATAGATCACGTCTGATGTTATCTCTCGGTCAGAGTCTTACATAGACAAGATCCTAGAGAGATTCAAAGCATGACTAACTCCAAAAAGGGGTTTCTTCCTATGGCTCCGGGGGTGCATTTGAGCAAGTCTCGGGCACCGAGAGACACCGGAAGAGAAAGAGCGCATGACACGGATTCCTTATGCCGCGGCTATAGGATCAATCATGTATGCCATGATATGCACACGTCCGGACGTGGCATATGCATTGAGTATGACAAGTCGATTCCAACAAAGCATCCGGGTGAATCACATTGGATGGCTGTCAAGAACATTCTTAAGTACCTACGGAGGACTAAAGATTGGGCATTGACTTATGGAGGCGATCAAAAGCTATGCGCAACCGATTCTGCAGATGCTAGCTTCCAAACGGATCGAGATGACTCGAAATCTCGGTCTGGATTCGTTTTTACTCTTAATGGCGCTACGATCGGTGGAAGAGTTCCAAACAAAGTGTTACAAAGCAGATTCTACGACCGAGTCCGAGTACTATGCCGCGTCGAAGCGCAAAGGAAGCGATATGGATGCGTCAATTCTTACAAGGACTATCGTGCCTAGTTCGAATGACCCGATCACCATCTATTGTGACAATAGAGGTGCCATCTTCCAAGCTAAGGAGCCTAAGTCTAGCAACAAGTCTAAACATGTACAACGGAAAGCTCATCTAATCCGAGATTACGTGGAGCAAAAGGAAGTAGTGATAGAAAAGATTGCTACAGATGATAATATAGCAGATCCTCTCACTAAACCATTACGACAAGATAAGCATGAAGGGCATGTTAATTCCATGGGAATTAAACGTGTTCCTGAGTTGTAGTACTCTTTTATGGATTAGATTCATTCTCTTTTGTACTCTATACGACATCATCGTTTTGATATTTATATATTTTGTTTTTCATGTGGAATTGTACGACAATTTTTGAACACCACAAAGTGAACTGAACAAACATTATATTTTGGTCCTTAATTGCCCAGATGAGCTGATAACTCTGGCAATTATTTTGTGACATTGGTTGATGGTGGGTTCAACGAGCCATAAGTTAAAAGGTTGACTGACCAATCACAGAGGCGATTTATACGGATATCTCGTAGGACACAATTGTGACATCGACGTGGAGTCCTAAATGTTTTATAACATTCGGTGCCCGGTCGTGGATAGGACCTCCATGGTGATCCTAAGAGTCGATTCTTTTGACTATCGACTGTCTCTTGAGACTAAGGCAGATTTTGGGTGACTTTGGTTTCTTTCTCACGGTCATCCGTAACAGGGGGCCAAGTAGATTTTTTCGGGTCATTTCATCTTTGTGCTTAGATCGGCAGGAGTCGAGTTGAAGGAAATATTCAGCCTTTATCAGGTACTCGATATTTCTCGGGGCCACTCGAGGAGTCAGAATCGAAATGCATGGCCATGCTCGAATACGAATTCGTTTTATCAGTTGAGTTACTCTCTAGTCGGGGAAACCACTCTTGATACAGATCGATTGTAAAATACGACCTTTGCGGATCCGGATCTGCAAATTGTTTTACATTGAGTGGGAGAAATTTTAAATGAATATGAGAATCGGTTATCGCACATACACTTGTACGGACAAGTGGGAGTTTGTTGGAGCCGTGTCCTACAGTTAGTGCGGATAACGTTATTACACATACACTTGTACGGACAACTGGGAGCTTGTTGGGGCTGGTGTCCTCTACAGTTAGTGCAATAACATTTAAATCTCTAAAAGGATCAAAGGGTATACTTTTGTATTATTATCAGTTGGTCCACGTTTATCAATAACGGTTGGCTTGCTAGATAAGTTTGACGTTATTGTCACACTGATGGCGGTGATCAACTGGTCCCTAAAAGTCACACCTATAGGATACGTTTGAGAGATGTGACGGTATGAAAATACAGTCATGTTGATGAATAATATGACTAAGCAGTTAGTCGGAGTTATTGACTAATAATTAGTCAAATGCGATGTTGAGATAATTATTTAATACGGATTAAATAATAATGGCTAAGACGAATTAAGCGGTTAATTCATAAATTGAATATAAACGATTATATTTAATTGATGTATATTGAATTAATTATACAATATTGTCTTTGTCGGACATGTATTAATATATCGACTGAGTCATGTTACTAGTTGATATTTTAATAACCGATAACCGATGACGATTTATAATAAAATCCCGTCATATACATTTAGCGAAAATGGTGTCGGACCACGAGTTAAAAATAAGGAGAAAGTGGAAAGCACACTCCCTCCTTCTATAACCCACGGCCGAATGGAACAAAAGGAAGTGGACTCTCCTTTTGTGACCTAATCATCTCATTTGCAAAGAAATTAGGGTTTCGGGGCAATTTCCTCTGAAATTCTAGATCTCACATCGAAAAACCTCACAACAACTCTCTCAATATTGCAAGTCAATTAGAGAGTATTTCTAGCACAAGGGGCATAGTCTCAGACGGTCTTGGGTGCAACGATTAGGAGGAAATCTACTTTGATTTCTGTTCTTAGGCCGCATTTCAAAGGACCCGAGGTTGATTCTTGTTCTTTATCGTTTCTCTATTGTTTTTCGTTTATGACCATAAATCGCATGTTAAAGTTACGTTATAGTCCTCAAATTTAAGGGTTTTATACGGATATTACCCCACACGAATATCCCGTTCGGGGTATCCTTCTCCAAGGCATTCACCTCGTCATCAATTGACATGATGAGGTTTGAGCAATCCAAGGTTGGCTCATCATCAGAGATGGCATGGATTCTCAAGGGGTTTGTTTTATTGTTTGGTTTGGTGGGTGGAGGTAAAGGTAGTTCTTCCTTCTCGATCATATCTTGGATGGCGTGCTTCAGTTTAAAGCAAACCTCTGTGTCATGACCTTTTCCTTGGTGATACTGGCAGTAGCCATTGGGATTCCAGAAACGGGTTTTCTTAGCCTCGGACGGGTCTGGAGTGGGCCCAATTGGTTGTAGTTTCCCTTGGTCCATGAGTCTTTTTAGGGCACTGGCATAGGTTGTCCCCAAGTTTGTGAATACCCTTTGAGGACGTTCAATTTTCTTTGTGGTTGGTTTGAGGATGTTGACCTCATCGATTTTGTTTGATTGACTATAGGGGAGAGATCCAGTTGATGTAGATCCCTGGTAGCCTATACCGGTGGTTTTGGCTAGGACACCCTTGCGGAGGTCGTCTTCAATGCGGGTTCCGAGGATTTGTAAGTCCTGGAAAGTTTTGATATTCTGATATCTCACCAGGTTGGCATAAATCAGACGGAGGTTGTTGACAAACTTCTCCACCAGAGTTGATTCACTCGGCTTACTGACCAATTGAGTGCTTACCCTCCTCCAACGGGTTAGGAATTCAGTGAACCCTTCCTTATCATTCTGAGTCAGGACCTCAAGAGTGCGGGTGTTAGCTTGGATTTTGACGTTGTCGGCATACTGTTTAGCAAATTCGACGGCGACTTCGTCCCAAGTAGTAAGGTTCTTGGGGTCGAGGGAATAGTACTATTGGCGGGGAATTGGTTCTAGGGATGATGGAAAGATCCGGGTGAAGAGTTATTGTTTGACCCCATTGATGGACATGTAATCCTTGAAGGCTCGAATGTGGTTGAGTGGGTCCTCCACTCCCTTGAAATGGATTGCTTCGTTTTGGTTTGGTTTTGTCACGGATCAAAAAGATGGTCGTTAGAGTCTAATGCATATTTGGAGAATACTTCGTTCACTCTCAGGTGTTGAAAAGTAAATATTATTTCTCTAAGTTGAGTTCATTTGTTATCATAGATTTGGTTTTGGTTTTGGTTTAGGTTTAACGCTGCGACTACCGTCTTAGCTCCACAAACCATTTCTATCCGTTTAACCCAATTGCCACCCTTATTCTCCTTGATACATGTACTTTTGTCTACATATTGGATGCATACTAGTTGGGGAAATCTCTATCACATTAGATTGCATGCATGTTTCATAAGTTGAGTGAGTGTTTCTACTTCTTTCTATCTTCACATATAACTCACCCTTACATACTTATGAATGCATGAGTGAATCCGCGAGAATCCGACTAATTTATCTTGTAAGATCGAAAGGTATTTGGCATTTGTATATAGTATGGTAACATGATACTTGAGCTATGTTTTCTATTACCCGTACCTTTGAATTTGTTTTACTGGTACACCTTGGTCATTACTTTTTTACAGATATGGATAGCTTGGGATTTGTATGTGCATCAACATTAGCTCTGAGCTGTTTATTCGCCATTTGTATGATTGCCTTTTGTAATTGTGTGATGCTTTGCTTGAGGACAAGTAAAGAGATGGTTTGGGGGAGTTTAATGAGTCAATAATTATATACATATTTATGCCTCCCCTTAGTCACTTTTGATACGGTTTTCGTGCTAATTTATATTAAATACATGCCTTTTATGTTAGAATGTTGTTACTTCCGCTATTTGGTGTTTAATGCAGGAATGATGCATTTGAGGAGCAAAGGGATGAAATGGGCATCGCGGAGTGGGCATGAAGGAAAACACGAAGCATGGCACGAGAATCTAGAAGAATAAAGGAAGAGAAGTAAAGAAGACAACACGAAGAAAAGAGCTGAAACGGGAAAGATCCACGATCGAGCATAAGCAAGCTCGTCAACTGTGAGTGTACTCGATCGAGTACAAGCAGGCTCGATCGAGTACTCACTATTTTGGCAGTTTTCCGCAATTTCCTAAGCAAGTTGGTTATGTTTTACTATAAATACCCAATTCGTACCCTAAGTTATTTTTACGCTTTATTTTACCTAGCTACGTTTATTTACCCTAGAAAACTCTCTAAAAACTCTTAGTTTAGTTTTATTTCTATTAATTTCGGATCTACAATTCGTTCTTACCTTAATTTGCTACGGTATTATTATTCTTTCTTTAATAGTTACTAGTTTGAATGCCCGTGCGTTGCAACGGGCTAATTAATTTATTTATAATGCAAAAAAAAAACGTTATAAGAGTTTAATGTTTACATTCTATGTCTAATGATTTGTGTACATATTATTAAAATAACTCTTTCAGAAAAATAAAAGACTAATATAATCATATAATCACCCTACCTTATATTAATCTTTTGATGTGGGACAATTCTACTATTTATAAGTAATATATTCACCAAACTTGGATAATTTTTCTGATGTGGGACAATTCTACTATTTATACGTTGTATATATTCATCAAACCTGCATTGTTTTTCAATGTGGGACAAATAACATACTCAGAATTACACCATGTTTTTTGCACTTAGTTCGATATCCAACCAGATTCCGAATACCGAATACGGACAATTGCTACTCATTATATCTAATAGTTGTATTTAAATTTAATAATATGATCAAGTACTCTCAATTAATATTTGTACGTTGTTTTTCTTCAATTTTTTTTTATCATAATTGAGATACGGAAATTTCCTGTGGTACCCCTTAATTTTGTCAGATTTCTATGTTACCCCTACTTTTAAGAATCTGCCTATGGTACCCTTGAGGTTCCATTTTTTTGCCCATGGTACCCCCTAATATAAAGGCTGTTAAATGGACGTTAAGTTTGATGGTGTGGCTATAAAATAACAATTAAAAAATAATACCCCCTTTATTGTTTTATTAGTACGGATATCTCTCTCTTTTAAATGAAAATTTAATTAACTATATCATTATAATATTGGAAAATTCTCATGGTAACCTTGAACTTTGATAGATTACACATGGTACCTCTAATTTTAAGTCTCTACAAATGGTACCCCTGTGTTCACCTTTTTCTTTCCCAGAATACCATTTGACAGCTTCTGTCATAACGTCATTACTCCTATGACTTGTGACGCCTTTTCTTTTGTTATCTATTACACAAAAACTTCATCATCTAATTCCTAAATCCATATTTTATTTAATAAACTAACATTTAATACCTAAATACCAAAACACAAATAGCATGGCATGCTTAGTTACGCATCTAGTTACTCATAGGAGTAACGGCGTTATGGAAAAAGTAAGCACAAGGGTATTATATGTAGAAACTTAAAATTAGGGGTATTATGTGTAATCTACCAAAAATCGAGGGTACCATGAAAAATTTCCGTTATAATATTGACCATTTTATCGCTCTTTCTTCCACCTAAAAAAATGTTACAACTTTAAAAATTTAACATTTGATTCAAGATTATGTTTAAAGTCTCTTATACTTCCTCCATTCAACTCCACTCTACCACTTTGCTTTTTCACGTTCGCCAACGCGTGTTTTACGCGGTAAATATCGTTAGCTACGTATTTGCAAAAATTATAAAAGTTAGATATTTTTAATGTACTCGTAAAGACGAATTAAACAAGATCCCACATGAATATATTTTCACTTGTGTATTGAAAGTAAATCGAGATTGAATGTGCAAGTGTGAATAGTGTAGAAAATGGAAATAGGTAGAGTGGAGTTGAATGGAGGAAGTATAATAAGTATACTTTGAGAGATTAAATATATTTGGGGTGATACCTAAGTTTCAAGGATAAATCCTATTTATAATCATGGGATTAACCCACCTGATGATAATCTTCTGATATGGGACACTATTTATATGTAGTATATATTTATCACACCTACATTATTTTTAAATGTGAGACGAATAACATATTTAAAAGTACACCATATTTTTTGAACCTAATTCGACATCCAATCCGATTTAATAATAAGCAAATACTATATTATCTATTAATATTCATACGTTTGTTTTCTATTTTTTTATCATAATTAAAATATGTGCAAATGATATGAACCTATACTCTAATGATAGAATTTTTTTTAACACAATTCTAATTATATCATTTAAATGTAGTATATTTACCACACCTACGTTATTTTTCAATGTGGGACATATAAAATCTATAGGTAGAAAATATAATGATATAAACTTTTAAGAGCTCTCCAAGACAATACTTAAGAGAATCAAAAGATTATGGGCTATGACTTCTATTTATAATCATAAGATCACCCTGCCTTATGGTAATCTTCCGATGTTGGACAATTCTAATATTTATACATAGTATATTCACCACACTTACATTACTTTCCAATGTAGGACAAATAAGATACTAAGTACACCATTTTTTTCGCACCTACTTTAACATCAACCCGATTTAATAATGCATGATGAACATACTATGTCTAAATAATTAAATTATGTATCTCACATCGAAAGAATAGTATACGGTAGGGTGATTCTATAAATATAAATAGGAGGCATCCTTGAAACTTAGGTATTAACCCAAAATTTTTTGATATAAAAGATATGTACTACTTTTTAGTATGTTATACGTCCCACATTGAAAAATAATGTAGGTGTGGTGAATATATATTATGTATAAATAATAGAACTGTCCCACATATATACATTTTCTATATTATATTAAAGTGATGTTTATAATTTTGATATAAAAACTTTATATTTCATTTGACAAAAATGTATCGTATGAAAATTATATAATTAGATTGTGACAAAAAAATGTTATCATTACAGTGTAGATTGTATTGTATTTTCTCCTACATTATTTTTCAATGTGAAAGATATAACATACCAAGAAGTACATGCCTCTTCTTAAAAAAACCACTATTGTATACATATTATAGTTCTTTGAAGGTAAAACCACTTAGTCTCTATCATTAGTTATAGATCTCTACATCATATATATAATGACTCATTAACGCTCTATTACTGCATTCAGAAGACTACCATTAGTAAAATCTTTAGTTTTGTACTGTGTCAGTAGACTACCATTAGTAAAACCTTTAGTTTTGTATTTTTTGATTTTCTTGGTCATGTTCTTAACTCTTTCCCGGGTAGTTCCCAACGATTTCCACTTTATTTTTTATATCATATCGTAGATAATGTTAGAAAATCTTAAGAACTCTTTAAAACAATATTTATGAGACTCAAAATATTTTGGGTGGATACATAAGTTCCAAATATGCCTCCTATTTATAATCATAGGATCGCATCACCTTATACTAATCTTTCGATGTGGGACAGTTCTACTATTTATATGTAGTATATTCACCACAACTACGTTATTTTTCAATGTGGGACAAAACATACTAAAAGTTACACAATTTTACATACTAAGAAGTTTTGATATGTGCAAATAATATGAAATCTATACTCTAATGATAGCATTTTTTACCACGAAGCTAATTATATTATTTTAATAATTTTTTCAACGATATTTTTTTGCCAAGTGAAATGTAAAAGTTTGATATAAAAATTGAAAATATCACTTGGATATAATTTAGGAAATATATATATTATAATAATTAAAAGATTCTCCACTTTATTTTTTACATCAAAAATTATTATTTATGATACTTTCTTAAATTAATTTTTGATGATGTGGACGCTCTCAAATCGCTCGAAAAAACTCTCTTATATATATATATATATATATATATATATATATATATATATATTTAATTATTACATTGTTCATCTTTCATGTCTTTAATTATGTCTTTTATTCATCTTATTGTTATTGTTCTTTCTAGTATGCGTAGCTAAATCTCTAATTTAGGGTGAATGGGGATCTAGGTTGTTAGAAGAGGATTAAACTAATGAATTCATAGTTTTTTTTGGTGAAATGTAAGTTCTCATTAAACTCAAACAAACGTTTTTACATACGCGCTACAGATGGCCATTTTTACAATCAATTTGGGATCAAACAACTAATCAGCCACTAATACTCTTGATCCACACTTCATCACGACTAGCCATAGTACATGAGTTCCAAAAGATTGATCTAGCTAACATCATGCTACTAATCTGCTTAAATACTACATTTGGGTGAACAATGGACCCTTCTATCCGTGCTCGATTCCGTTGAAGCCACACTGCATAGTACACAACTTGCACATATGCTTTCACTACCTTTTTCTTCACTTTTGACCAAGGCTTGGCATATATCCATGCCAACGTGTTGCACAATGGTAGACTGATTGACAATTTGATGGACAAGGCCGCCATAAGAAGCTGAGTGTAGGTACACTGCTAGAACAAATGGATGTGAGATTCACCAGCAAACCCACATAACAAATATATATCATCAGAGCTAATACCCAAGGAGAACAGCCTGTCCTTTAACATTAAAGCATTCCTACCTATAAGCCAGTTTATAAAAGAGTGTTTAGGTACACTCCAAGCATTCCACACATGCTTATGCCAAGAAACAATGGGGTACTTGTGTTGGAATATGTGTCCTCCGACAATAATGCGATCACGACTGTTGATCATGATGATCACGTGTTTAAATCTCATTATAAAGAATACAATTGGGAAGTAATTTTGTTACTGTCAAATGGTCAACATATATCGGTAATGATTGGCTGACTAGAGTTTGACATTACTGTCGTGCGACGGTGGTGATCAGTTGAACCCCTAGGTCATACCTATAGGGCAACACTCTTAATTGATTATTTAATTAATCGTATAATGTTACGAGTTAATTAAATTATTTGAAAATTGACGGACGATTTTGGAAGTAAAATTTACGTATCAAATTGAAATGTGATTAAATGAGATACGGTCTGAGTAATCAAATTGTATAATTACTCGGATGAAATTATTGTTTATAGAAACAATTGAATTTGAATGAATTATTATAAATACAAACTGTTGTGATTTATAATCGGTAAAATATTTTGGTACAAGTAATTATGAAATTACTAAGTCGTTTTTTTTTTGTATATGACGTATTTTTATCAATACGTTGATTTTTAATATGTTAAAAATACATAACAAATTTATGTGACATATGACATGTTACATATTGACAAATTGACAAAAATAATATGGACTCCATATTATAATTGTGCCGAAATAAGGGAGGGGTTTTAGACTAATATTGTGTTGTTTAATTTATTAGTAAACACAATGATTACCTACTATTTAGCCTTGCATGCCTATTATGTATTGTAAAGAACAACACTTGCATGCATTGGCTCCCCTAAAAAGCCACCTTCCACCCGGTTTTTGAGAAGAGAAAACCATCATGGTTTTTCATCTAATTAACCTAATAACATACAAAATGTTGTAGATCATTCATTCATTCACTTACTCATCCAAAAATTAATTCTAGGGAGAAAAATAATTCTCCTCTTCTTCTCTCCATAAAACCGAAAATATTAAGTGTGTTGTAATATTTTTGGGTCATTTTTCTACTAGATTAATATTATACTAGTTCATGTAATATTAATTAAATTAAGGGTAAGCTTTGGGTATTAATCCTAAGGAGAGATCCTACACTTGGATCTTGGTTCTTCCATCATAGGAAAGCACAAGAACAAAAGAAAAGGAGATTTCTTTTGTGCCCATAAAACCGAAATCACCAATGTAAGAACATGATTTCTCCTCTATTTTATCATTTGTTTGCATGCATAAAATCCATATTTAATTTTATGACAAATTAATTTATAACATATATGAGTATGTTTATGTATAAAGATCTACATTTCCTTCAATCGGTATCAAGAGCCACGGTTGTTTGCATGCAAATCGGTTAAAAGTTTTACCGAGTTATAAGAATAACATATAAAACTTGTAAAATTTGTGTTATTATGATATATCACGAAATTAATTCATGCATGTTAATATTTCTGGTCCTAAAATGTTTTAGGATATTTTGGTTAATTTTACGGATTTTTATTGTTCATATTATACAATAATGGCATTTAAATATGATTTTATGAGTAAAAATATCATTTTTGGTCTAAAATTAGCTATACTTCGAATTTTCCAGTGATTTTTGGATATGTTGTCACATATATTATTTTGAGATAACCTGTAAATTGTCATAAATTTTGGACTTGTTATGCTCGAAAAATGGATTTTTCATTATTAAATTCGGATTTAGGTGAAAAATGGGTTAATATGAGTTAAATTTCGAATCTGGTCATAGAAAATTAATATGTTGTCACATGCAATGTTACAAGAAGTGTGTAAAATAATTGGCTATAAAGAAGTCTTTTTGCATGATTTATGGATTTTTGAAGAAAAATAGCATAAATAGTGACATTATTAGTGAAAAATTAATAAAACATAATCTATGACTTAGGAAAAACGTCTAATGTTGCCTTTTATTATCTTTTTCAGATCTAAAATTGAAAAGTTAATGAATATAATTTTTCCATGTTTTTTATGATTATTTTATTAAAAATCGATAAACCGCAACATTGTTTTTCCGGAAAAATTTCGAAATTTTTAACCTAAGATTTTGAACATTATGAGTGTCATGGTATTTTTCCAGAATGTTCATGAGTTTAAATTTCAAATTTTGAATTTATTTGAAATTTTGTGATTTATTTGAAGTTTATAGCTTATTTTGTAATTTTTGGTCCATTTATGAACAATTTTATAAAATATGGGTTAATTATGGTCAAATTATTAGTGAAGACTAAATTTTGAGTCCTAAGAGGTTAGGGTAATTAACTTATGCATAAATATGAGTTTATGTATTTTTGTGATTATAAAAATGTTGAAATCACGCAAATCCGTAAAAACCGAGTAATATACGATATTGGCTAATTAAAGGCGATTTAGCATAAAATTGGGCATGTTCATACATATTATAATGCTGCATTTTTCTTTATGATTGTCATAATTTTAATTTATGTAATTTTGAATTATGTAATTTTACTTAGTATGGCATTAGTTTTAATTGGTATTTCCCGAAATGTATGGGAATATCGATTCGGTTGTAATTTATTGTGATCTCGTATCACCGTTTTGTAATTTAATAGATTTATTTTATTTTAGTTACAAATGTATAATAGGAAATTATGTAATTTATTATGTAATTTTATTTATCTCGGAGTTCCCAAAGACGGATTTCTTCAAGATGTCGATACATAAAGACGGTGTTACCTCGAGATGCGTGCCACAACCGAAGTTCAAGGGACCAATGGAGTTGGTTTCTGAATATGTAATAGTTAAATAGTTTTTCTATTTTAGGAAAGGCCATACTAGGATTTGTTTATTTTTATGCTTGCATTTTATTTTATGTCGCATGCATCGCTAAATCGCCATAACTAAAACATGCATTATCTTCGTATCGAGTTCGTCGACCGTGTCAAATATAATTATCGTAGTTCACCGCTTTAGTTCACTTAAAACGTGATAGATAATAATTTGACATGACCTCTCGCTAAAACAATTAATTGAGACATAGCCTTACCAAAGAGTAGAAACCATGAAAACCTATTTCGTGAGGGAGTGCACTCGGCCACACTGGGGTACAAACCTTGTTACGTAGGGGAAGTGGGTGATAAATGTCTATCCACCGAATTCATATTGATAAGGGTTTCATCGGCCACACCGTGCCCAAGTTAAATATGGGTTTGGATCATGGACACATTTATTCGAAATTTGGATTGAACTCAACAAAATTTTTTCGATAAGGGTTTTATCGGCCACACCGTCCCCTTGTTGAATGTGTTTTGGGCTAAAGATATATGTTAATTGTAATATTATCGACCAAGAGTTCTAAAAGTAGAATCGATTAAACGTTAATCCACCGAGTTATATTGATAAGGGTTTCATCGGCCACACCGTGCCCAAGTTAATATGAATTTGGGTCTTGGAATCATTTATCTAATTGGGTAGAGGTCACTAGAAAAATGCATAAAACTTGTTTAAATCATACATTTTTACGAGTATTATTATTAAAACGACATTTGTTTTACTCCTTCTATTTTGTTTTGTAGACCACTTATTTTCTCATAACAAATGGCAACACCAACTCCTAACGCCACACCTCTCGCTAGTTCGTCATGGCTCCGATCCTTTATGGATCGATGTAAACTTGAAAAGAATGGGTCAAATTTCTCCGATTGGGATGCCCAACTCAAATTAGCCGCCGAAGGTGACGACAAGCTTCGTTACCTTACCGAGGCCTCTCCACCCGAACCCTCCACTAGGTCCACCGCGGCCACTAGGGAAGCAAATGAGGCTTACCAAAAGGAGTCCGCCGCAATGAAAAATGTCTTGATATTTGCGATGGAGGCGGACCTCCAAAGGAGAGCCTTTAAAATGGGCAATGCTAATGAGATTTACTCCAAACTTGTGACCATGTTTTCACAAACTCCGCGGATCGTCCAATATGAGGCGGCCGCGGCATTCTTTGATCTCGACTTCAAAGAGGGCCAAAAGGTTATCCCTCATGTGCTCAAACTATTGGAGCTTGTCGAGACCTTGAAAATTCAAAAGGTTGAAATCCCCAAAGAACTCATCGTAGATAGGATTCTACACTCCTTGTCCAAAGTCAAGGCATATGTGCAATTCCGGGTGAATTTTAACATGCAAGACAAGGATGTATCTCTCGAAGAATTGCATAAGTTACTTGTGCAAGCCGAGAGGGACATGGGGTTAAATGTAAACCCACCAAAGGATGTGCTTAACATAAGCACTAAGAGTAAGGGAAAATTCAAGAAGAGTGGAAGAAGGGGTAAAAAGCAAGCTCCCACATTCACCAAAGCTAAGCCTAATGAAGCTAGCACCTCAAAGATCAAGAAGGGTCCTCTTGATAAATGCCATTATTGTAATGGTATGGGACATTGGAAAAGAAATTGTTCCAAATACCCTGGTGATATTAAGACTGGAAAGATCACTCCAGTAGGTAAATGACTATCCTTCTTTTATCTTTCTAATTCAACTATGGTATTATGATGCAAAGTTGTGATAATGTATCCCTTTTTATTGTAAATAGGGCCTCCACCAAGCAAAGACAAGGGAAAGGAAAAGCAAGCATAAGAAACCATCGAGAAGCTAGGGATAGCTTTTATGGAGCTTTGCTTTTCATTGTCTTATTTTAAGTTATGTTTTGGATTTTAGAACTTTAAGTTTCCGTGTTCGACATGGAAAGGTGTTTTGGATAATGGTTTGTATTTTGGATAATGGTGACTTGGTTTACAACCCAAGTCACCCGTTTTATCATTTATCCTTTTATGTTCTAAAATTCATCTTTAAATGCTTGCACTTTGAAACATAAGATTATTCACTTAAAGTGATCTAATAGACAAATATAATGACGGGTTTCATTATATGTCCACATGCTTAAGGCTTGTGTATGATCAATTATAAAGCGATTTTGAGTTTATGAACTCTCTTAAAGGAATGTCAATCACCAAGTACACATATGAAATCAATAACTATTAGTCTATCTATGAGATAGTTCTCCTTATACTTCAACATCATTAATTTGTGTCTCATATGCTATCTTTGAATCTATAGTGTATTTATTCTAAAGATAGAGTGGGAGAAAAATGAGGACACAACACACAAGGCAAGATAAAATTGTGTACTTGTGTATATGAAGATCTACACAAGAGAGAATGATTTGAATGAAGGTATATCTATTTACATAGTATGCCGAATAGATGAGATCTATGGTCTCAAGTTAGTTCTATATGACTAAAGAGACCAAGTGAAGTAATCATAAGAGTATATTCTCAAGATAACTACACGAGGAGACCAAAAGAAAGTTTTGGAGAAAAAAAAAAAAAAGACTAATGAAAAGTCTTAACAAGTTTTTGACTAAGTTTATGAAATTTTTGACCAATAGTTTCAACCGAGATTTACTTAAGAGCCTAAATGAATTATAGTAACATCCTAGTAATAAGCGACATTTATGACTAGAGGTTACAAGATTTGATATACCGATATCCTCAATTGCTGAAAGTTAAACCATGCAAAAGTCATTACTTAACCTCATTATGATATGAATTGGTTAAACCTCCTTCTAAAAGGGTATTTTGAAGGATGTGTATTAAATATTATTATTTTATTTAAACAAATGACATTGCACCGAATCATTATGACATGATCAAGTTAGAGATTGAAAACTCTTTCCATAAGGATTAGATAAGACCTCTTCAAAATAGGAATTTTGAAAGGATATGATAGGAACATATAAGGCTTCATCTAAGTGACTTTCCAAAGCAACATACATTTTGTTTTCGATTAAGTAATAAATTTCGAAACACCTGGAATTAAGTGGGAGTTTAGAAATTATCATGTGAAGACATGGAATTTAGTGGGAGCTATCATCCTTGAATGTATAAAACTCATTACTCATTAAGGAATGACGAGCTAATATGTTCTTCACAAAGAAGTATTTGAGTTTTCAATTCTGGATGAACATGGACTATGATGAATCCAATTACATTGAGAGATATTGGATTTGTATTAAGATATACTCATTGTATCAACATACACATAGGTTATTCATATGAATGAAAATGGGATTACCATTAGCAGTCATGGTAGTTCATTGAACCTAAGAACGGTTGGTCTCATGATTATTAGCTACTAATGTTTCCGCCATTAGAATAATCATGCACATGTCCAATTATGAATCATATGCATCAGAGCATGATGATCATTGGTAAGCCATAATGGAAACGTCATGAATTCTCGAGTAGAATCCGATGAGCGATTTCGGTGTTTGTCAGAATGCTCTTATATGTGTCAAGAGGTTGCGCATATTAATGAAAATCCGAGCACATGTGAGGATTTATGAGAATCCTTAACCTTTCAAGCTAGAAGGAGAAATAAGAAGTTTTGGAAAGGTACTTAATTGAATAAGAAGTTACTCAATACTAATCCTTCCTAACTATGCTAGGACTTGTGAGAAGTGCTAGGCCAATCGTCTTGGCAAATTGTTGCAAGAATCTACAAAACATATACCTAGTGCATTGTGTGTGGATGGGGTACTTGATCAGTACAAGTTATATCATTCATCACAAATTCGGTCGTTATGTGATAATCGATAAGGAAGTTCTTTCAAGATAAAGAACCAAAACCGAGGTCGGGAACCTTGATGTGTACTTGGTAAAGTTCATGCTATGAGAGAGAACATGAATGTAAAGGAAAATGCAAGTGTAAGAAGTTTGAACACATGGACACATGGGATGTTAAACTTCTATTGCAATCAATAAGTGTTTACACTTACGATATACATCACAAGGTTGTAATATGATATTGACTACCCGAGTGTGATGTCGACATTTGTCGTTTGAGTTATTATTAACTCACCTTGTACATTGTTATATCCAAACGGGTTGTGGAGACAATTGAACCCCGTTAAAGTGAACATGGATTAACATTGTATTTGCCCATTGTTACTTGTATGAGGTGACGTCTCGAAGTGACTAGAGTGTGATGCGATTGATGGCAAGTTCAAGTGCCATAGAGTCATGTGAGATGACTAGTCAATCACATAGGTAGACTATTAAGAATATTTTGTCGGGCCTAATGACCGCTTATAGAGTTCTGGCAAATTCATATAGCCTGGTCGTGGCAAGAGCTACTATAGTATTCGAATGAGTCGATTCTTTTGACTAAAGACTATTCGCCTAAGATGGCACAGTTTCAGATTAACTTTGATTTGTGTTACTATGACCTTCGTAAATGGGGTCAAATGGGCATATTTTGGGTTATGATAGCTGTGGCTAGTCGAAGGGAATGAGTGCGATAGGAATTGTCCACCCCTAGTCAGGGTTATAACAATATCTCAGGGCCACTCGAGGAGTAATGAACTGGAAATGCGTGGCCACGCTCGGAATGTATCTATGATAGATGAATCCGGTCAATCAATTATTCTCCAGATCGAGGAAACCACTCTCGATATGATCACTTGCAAGTACGACCTGAAAGACACCTTGCATTGAGTGGGAGATAGTAATAGGACAAGAGAATTGGTGACGCACACTTGTCGAGGACAAGTGGGAGATTGTTGGAAATGTGTCCTCCGACAATAATGCGATCACGACTGTTGATCATGATGATCACGTGTTTAAATCTCATTATAAAGAATACAATTGGGAAGTAATTTTGTTACTGTCAAATGGTCAACATATATCGGTAATGATTGGCTGACTAGAGTTTGACATTACTGTCGTGCGACGGTGGTGATCAGTTGAACCCCTAGGTCATACCTATAGGGCAACACTCTTAATTGATTATTTAATTAATCGTATAATGTTACGAGTTAATTAAATTATTTGAAAATTGACGGACGATTTCGGAAGTAAAATTTACGTATCAAATTGAAATGTGATTAAATGAGATACGGTCTGAGTAATCAAATTGTATAATTACTCGGATGAAATTATTGTTTATAGAAACAATTGAATTTGAATGAATTATTATAAATACAAACTGTTGTGATTTATAATCGGTCAAATATTTTGGTACAAGTAATTATGAAATTACTAAGTCGTTTTTTTTTGTATATGACGTATTTTTATCAATACGTTGATTTTTAATATGTTAAAAATACATAACAAATTTATGTGACATATGACATGTTACATATTGACAAATTGACAAAAATAATATGGACTCCATATTATAATTGTGCCGAAATAAGGGAGGGGTTTTAGACTAATATTGTGTTGTTTAATTTATTAGTAAACACAATGATTACCTACTATTTAGCCTTGCATGCCTATTATGTATTGTAAAGAACAACACTTGCATGCATTGGCTCCCCTAAAAAGTCCCCTTCCACCCGGTTTTTGAGAAGAGAAAACCATCATGGTTTTTCATCTAATTAACCTAATAACATACAAAATGTTGTAGATCATTCATTCATTCACTTACTCATCCAAAAATTAATTCTAGAGAGAAAAATAATTCTCCTGTTCTTCTCTCCATAAAACCGAAAATATTAAGTGTGTTGTAATATTTTTGGGTCATTTTTCTACTAGATTAATATTATACTAGTTCATGTAATATTAATTAAATTAAGGGTAAGCTTTGGGTATTAATCCTAAGGAGAGATCCTACACTTGGATCTTGGTTCTTCCATCGTAGGAAAGCACAAGAACAAAAGAAAAGGAGATTTCTTTTGTGCCCATAAAACCGAAATCTCCAATGTAAGAACATGATTTCTCCTCTATTTTATCATTTGTTTGCATGCATAAAATCCATATTTAATTTTATGACAAATTAATTTATAACATATATGAGTATGTTTATGTATAAAGATCTACATTTCCTTCAACTTGGTCCTATACCACTCATAACCATTGGAGACAGAGTATCCAGCAGCATTAGGAATCCAGTTTCCATCGACAAAAGCCAGTGAGAGTTTGCTTTTGACTTTGCAGATGGTTTTCCAACTCCAAGATGAATCTGGTTTTGGTGTATAGCTTCCCCATTCAGCACCTTTCATATAAATTTGGTGCACCCATTGACCCACAAAGAATCAGGTTTGGTGTATATCCACCAGACTAATTTTCCAATTACAGATACATTCCATGCATAACTATCCTTTATCCCTAAACCACCTTCATTTTTTGGAACACAAACCCTCTCCCAACTGACCTTAGGAGACTTGATATAATCAAAGGTACCAGCCCATAGGTAATTTCGACAAATGGAGTAAATTCTCCTTAAAACACCTTTTGGGAGCACAAATATGGTAGCCCAATAATTATACAAAGAAGACCACATAGAGTTTACCAGAGTCAGTCTTCCAGTACATTAAAGTTTCCTGGCACCAAAGGACCTAATCCTTTCAATCACTTTATCAATGAGAACAGTACAATGGCTAATACTCAGTCTGCTTGCAGTGATGGGCACCCCCAAAAACTTAAAAGGGATAGCACCTTCCTGAAAACCAGAAACTTGCAAAACATCAGCTTTGACAGAGTTTGAAACATCATTAAAATACAAGTTAGATTTGTTGGTGTTCATATGTAACCCAGTGGCTGCAGAAAATGTAGCAAAAGACCTGAGCATGATCATAATAGAACCAATATCACCTTTGGAAAACAATAGTAGATCGGCAACAAACATTAAGTGAGTGAGCTTTAGCTGACTACAAAGTGGATGATATTTGAACTACATAGTAGAAGTAGTGTGACTCAAAATTCTGCTTAGGTATTCCATAGTGATAGTGAAAAGGAGGGGCGAGATGGGATCTCCTTGCCTAAGACCCTGTGCTCCTTTGAAAAAACCAAAATTCATGCCATTCAACACAAGAGAATAAGAAGCAGACCTGACACACACCATCACCAGCTATATGAACTTTGGGGGAAAATTCAAAGCAATTAGCATTTGCTCAAGAAAATTCCAGTTGACAGAATCATAGGCTTTTTTCAAGTCCACCTTGAGTAAACATCTGGAGGAAACAACTTTTTTATTATAAAGCCTAAAATTATCCTGACAAATCAAGATGTTCTCAATCATAGTTCTTCCTTTTATAAATCCCCCTTGACTTGGACAAATTATTTCAGGTAGCACAGCAGCCAATCTGTTGGAGTATGTGTCCTCAACAATAGTGCGATCACATTATTGAAACTCATGATAAGAATACGTGTAGGGATGATTCATTTATATATGTCAACTCATCAACATTAATCGGTAATGATTGGCTAACTAGTGTTTGACATTACTGTCGTTTGACGGTGGTGATCAGTTGATCCTTTAAGGTCACACCTAAAGGACGATTCCCTTAATAGATATAATTATTATATATCGATACAGATTAATTAATTCCTTATAATTGAACAATTTATGTCAATGAGTGAGAATATATATATATATATATCTTATTATAATTCGATTAAATAAGATTCATTTTAGTAATTAAAATGTTATATTACTAAAATTTATTTATGAAACAATTAAGAGAGAATGGTTAATTATAATTACAATATGTTGTAGATTATATTAACGTGACCCATTTTATATACTTGTGATTATGAATTACTAGTCAATTGTTATATATATATAATTAAATTAATATAGGTAATGATATTTAATTGTTAAATATGCAATAATATGATTAATAACATGTTAAATGTTACATGTTACACATTATATGACAAAATCACAATTGACAAAAATAAAATGAATTCCATATTACATAGGGGCACCGGTTTTTAGAGGTGTTTTAAGGCTAAATGGTTAATTATTTTTAATTATTAAAAACAAAATGATTACCACCTAAGACTAGACTACACCCTAACCCATTTTGATAAGAACAATGGCAAAAGTGGAAGGACATGCATTGGCTCCTTGGCCTACCCCTCCCACTGGTTTTCTCCACCCCAAATAAGAATAAGAATTGTTCTTATTTTTATTATTCATTTTAACCCTTTGTTTTAGAGAACTTCTCTCACATTCTCCCTTCTCTCTAAAAGAAATTGTTCAAGTAAAAATCAAATAAATCTTTCTGCATTACTATAGTAGTAATATCATTGTTATTAGATTTAATATAAGGATACTAATTATATTACCTAGCTAGTTAGTAATTTAATTAGTATTAAGGGATAGTCTTCGTGCAACTAAGAGGAGGTATTCCACTTTGAATACTTGAAGATTTTGGAGGATCATCCATATACATTGTAGCTCAAGAACAAGTGGAGGAAGGAGTCCTCACTTGTGCCCCCTTTTGTGCCTTACCTACAATGTAAGGAACCTAAATCTTCCTTATTTTATCTTGTGTTTTGCATGCAACTAGATCTATAATTAAATAAGTTTAATTAGAGGATTTAGAATTCCTTTCAAGTGGTATCAAAGCATAGGTCGTTGCATGCATAATCGGTTTATAGTTTTTCCGAGTTAAATGTATAACATATAAAACTAGATATTTTGTGATTTATTAAATAAAGTCGCGAATTTTTTTTTGCATGTTGAATATTCTGGTCCTAAAATGTATTTAGGTCATTTTGATGATTTATGGTAGTTTTTGCTCATTTTAATGATTTTTAGTGATTTTATTAAATTTTAATGAATAAAGTGGTATTTAAAATGCTAAAAATAGTTGGACTTAGTTTCTGACCTTGAAAGTTTTATATGACCTTACATGCATATTTTAATTATTGTATGTAAAATTTCGTATAAATTTGATTTATTGTGCATGATTTATGATTTTTATGTGATAAAAATGGAATAAATGGAGGTAAAATGGTTAAAAATATTTAAACTTCGAAAAAGGCCATTAAATTTTAATATGTAGTCACATGCATTTTTTTTACTCACTGTGTGTAAAATTTGAGATGAACACGATTCATTTTGCATGTTTTATGAATTTTTAGTGTAACAATGACATAAATAGTGACTATTTTAGCAAAAATAGCTAAAACGATATACATGGCATGAGAAAATTATTTTAGGTTGCATGTACTTCCCACATATCAGATCTAAAGTTGGAACATTGATTGGATTAATTTTCATATGCTTTAGATATTTTATTTGATAAAACCGATAAATTGCAACTATATTTTTCTCGAAATAAATTCGAAAATTTTAACCTCGAATTTTTGACATTATGAGTGTCATGGATTTATTCCAGAATGTTCAACAATTTAAAATTTGAAATTTGAAATTATTGTAATTTAATTTGGATTTATTTCATATAAGTTATGATTTTAAGGTCAATTATGAGCATAAATGTTAAATCAAGTTGAATTATTGTCAAAAGATGAGTGATGACTAATTTTTGAGTCCTAAAAGGTTAGGGTAATTAACTTGGACTAAAATTGGATTTTAGTATTATTTTGTGATTTTAATAAGTTAAATATCACGAATATCCATAAAACCGGATTATATTTAGATATAAATTTTATTAGAGCGATTTGGCTATAATTTGGCATGTTAGTTACATATTATAATGCTGTATTTTTCATTGATGAATATCATATTTTATTTATATAATTTTGAATTATGTAATTTTATCTTAGTATGGCCTTAGTTTTAATCGATATTACCCGTAATGTAAGGGAATATCGGTTCGGTTGTAATATAATGTGATCTCGTATTATTTTTATTTTTTTATTTTTTTTATTATATTTTATTTTACAAATGTATAATAGGAAATGCAATGTACATTTTGTTATTTAATTATTTGTAATTCCGGAGTTTCCAAAAGACGGTGCCATTCGGAAAGGAGTTCCGATCAAGACGGTGTCTATCCTTGGGAGACGTGTCACATGAAGATTCAAGGGACCAAAGGAGTTGATTTCCGAATTTTTAATAGAATATAAGATTTTCTATTTTAGGAAAGGCCATACTAGGAAATTTACTTTTCTTTATTTGCTTGCTTTATATGTTTGCATGCATTGCGAAATCGCCAGAACTTCACATGCATATTTAATCGACTTTTCGACTATTGTCAATTATAATTATCAAGTATTGATCGATTTAGTTCATTTAAGATGATATATAATAAATCGACAAGATCTCTCACATATTTAAAATTGAGATTAGCCTTACCAAATAGTAGGACTCACGAATCCCTTTGACATTTGGGGTAGATTCGGTTTTTCGGGGTACTTTCATTTTTCATTGGGTTAGTGGGGTAGTAAAACGTTATTACACTCGAAATTTGTTTGGTCTCAACGGGATATAAAGACTAGTTTTATGTTCCGGGGCTAGAGATGGAGTTTATGAAATTCATCAACCGAGAGTTCTAAGGTAGAATCAGTTAAAGAGTTAATTCACCAAATTTATGCAAGTATGGGATGTAACGGTTTCCCGTGCCCATGTTTGTGTGAAGATGGATCTCGGAATCATTTATATAATTTAGGTGCGAGGTCATTATATAAATGCATAATTTTAAACCTTGTTAAAATGTTTGCAAGTAAAACAATAAATGTTAATTATTTCCTTCATCTCCATTTTGTAGTTATCTTGAGATACCGCTATGGACACATCAAGTTCTTTAACACCGATCACCATTGAATCATGTCATGAATCCTTCGACGAAATATGCTCATTACACAACCTTGATACGACTAGAGAAATTCACTTTGGCATTGGTTCCGATGGAAGCCTTAACTTTATTACCACTTTCTCACCTCCCATCAAACCTAGCAATTTGGTGGATAAGTCTTGTGAAGTCAACCTCACTAAAACCATGGGATCCTTGTCTTTGGATGCAAGGAAAAATGATGAAGCTAGTGGGAGTTTTAGCAAAAAGCTTGCAATAAAGAAGAGAAAGTTAAAAAAGAGGAAGAAAAGTAAGAGGTCAAATTCGAACCACAGGGATATAATGGCTAGTGGGACTACCAATAATATGTGCCTTTATTGTCATGGCATGGGCCATTGGGTGAGGAATTGCCCCATATTTTTGGGAGTTATCAATGGTAATATTTCTTCTGAAATCTTTGTTATCGATATAAATCTTACTTCCACCTCAACATGGGTATTGGATACCGGTTATGGTTCTCACCTTTGTAATCATTTACAGGGGCTTAGAGACGTGGAAAAGCTAAACAAGGGTGATGTGGATCTCCGTCTAGGAAATAGAGCTAGGGTAGGCACCACTTCAGGAGGGACTTATGTACTTTTTTAGCTATTGTCTTTGAGTTGTACTTACATAATTGTTATTTTGTACCTTCTTTATCTAAGAACATCATTTCCGTTGCCATGTTAGACATGGAAGGTTTTTCTTTTGCTATTAAGAACAATTGTTGTGTAATTTCTAGAAATGACTTGGCCATAGGCCAAGGCACTTCAATTAATGGCATTTATATTCTTTAAACTTTTAGCTCAAGCAAAGATATCTATAACATGCAATCAAAAAGACTCAAAACAAGTGACACAAATGAATCATACATTTGACATTGTCGATTAGGTCACATAAATGAAAAGCGCATTTAAATCATTTGATTTTCAATCATTTGGTATTTGCGAATCATGTCTTCTAGGGAAAATGACTCATAATCCTTTTAGTGGTAAAGGCACACGAGAAAGTGATTTGTTGGGTCTAATACATACCGATGTATGTGGGCCAATGACTATCACCGCTAGAGGAAATTATGACTACTCCGTCACTTTTACCGATGACTTAAGTTGATACGGGTATGTCTACTTAATCAAGTATAAAAGTGAGGTTTTTGATAAATTCAAAGAATTTCAAAATGAAGTAGAGAACCAATTGAACAAGAAGATTAAAGCACTACGATCCGATCGTAGTGGTGAATATCTTAGTAATGAATTTGATTCACACTTAAAAGGATGTGGCATTGTGTCACAACTCACTCCACCTGGTACACCACAACTAAATGGTGTTGGCGAGAGGAGAAATCGAACCTTACTTGATATGGTTCGATCAATGATGAGTCAATCTGATTTACCAGACTCTTTTTGGGGATTTTCTCTTCAATCGGCCGTTCACTCACTTAATCGTAGCCCGACTAAAGCAACCGAGAAGACTCCATATGAGATGTGGAAAGGGAAGGTCCCTAATTTGTCTTACCTGAAGATTCGGGGTTGTGATGCTCATGTCAAAGTTAAGACCGACAATAAGCTAGCCCCAAGATCTCAAAGGTGTATATTTATAGGTTATCCGATGGAAACATATGGCTTTTACTTCTACATCCGTCAGGAGAATAAAGTGTTTGTGGCTCGTGAGGCCGTCTTCTTAGAAAAAGAGTTTATTTCTAGAAGACAGAGTGGGAAAAAGTTTGAACTTGATGAAGTTCAAGAGCCATAAATTGAAGAGAGGACGCATGAAGATGTCCCTTCCTCATCTAACACAGACGTTGTTCCTTCCGAACCTAGGAGGCCAGGTAGAGTCAGTCACCAACCTGATAGATACATAGGTATTATCAAGGAAGATGGAAACTTAGACGTGTTACTTTTAGAAAGTGACAAACCTGCGACCTACAAAGCCGCAATCTCTAGTCCAAATTCAACTTTATGGCAAGAAGCCATGCAATCCAAAATAAATTCTATGCATGAAAATCAAGTTTGGGACTTGATTGATTTGCCTGAAGATGTAAAACCTCTTCAATATAAATGGATATTTAAGGTAAAGAATGGCATAGAAGGGCATGATGATGTCTACAAGGCAAGGTTAGTTGCAAAAGGTTTCACCCAAATTCATGGTTTACACTATGATGAAACTTTTGCCCCCGTGGCCATGCTTAGATCTATTCGGATTATGTTAGCGATTCCCGCATTTCATGATTATGAAATATGGCAAATGGATGTCAAAACCGCCTTCCTAAATGGGTATTTAGAGGAGGAAGTGTACATGACACAACCAGAGGGTTTTGTAAATCCGAAAAATCCTAACAAGGTATGCAAGCTTAAGCGATCCATCTATGGTCTTAAGCAAGCATCAATAAGTTGGAATAATTGTTTTAATCATGTTAAAAAACAGAGTGGTTTCACTCGAAGTGTCGAGAAACCATGTTTATACATGAAGTTCAGTGGGAGCAACGTTGTCTTCCTTATCTTGTATGTAGATGACATACTACTCATTGGAAATGATGTGCAAATTCTTACCTCTGTCAAGGGCTGGTTGGGAAATCATTTCCAGATGAAAGATTTAGGAGAAACACAACGCATACTAGGTATCGGAATCTATAGAGATAGATCTAAAAGGATATTGGCATTAAGTCAAGAATATTATGTTGATAATATTCTTCGACGTTTCAACATGGAAAACTCCAAAAGGGGTTTTATTCCAATGGGCAGTGGAATTACCTTGAGCAAGTCTCAGTCACCCACCGAGCCTGAAGATATTGAACGCGTGAAATTGATCCCTTATGCTTCCGCTGTTGGATCAATCATGTATGGCATGATATGCACTCGTCCCGATATTTCGTATGCTTTGAGCATGACAAGTAGATATCAAGCCAATCAAGGTGAAAGTCATTGGGTAGCCGTCAATAATATCCTTAAGTACATGAGAAGGACTAAGGATTCATTCTTGGTGTTTGGAGGTGATACCGAGCTGAGTGTGAAGAGTTACACCGACTCAAGCTTCCAAACTGATATGGATGACTTGAAGTCCCAGGCTGGCTTAATTTTCATGATCAATGGTGGTGCCATTAGCTGGAGAAGTTTCAAAGAGCCAGTTGTTGAGGATTCTACAACAGAGGCTGAGTACATTGCAGCATCTGAAGCTGCCAAAGAAGCTGTATGGAAAAGACAATTCTTTGAAGGACTAAGGGTAGTCCCTTCCGCCAAAGATCCTATCACACTTTATTGTGATAATAGAGCGACAATCTTTCAAGCTAAAGAACCCTAGTCTAGCAATAAGTCTAGACATGTACCCAGAAAATTTCATATGATTAGGGATTACATTGAAAGGAAGGAAATAGCTATTTGTAAGGTTGGGACAGATGATAATATTTGATACGGTTGTCGTAACCCTATCAAAAATAAAACCAACTGGCTCTACTAATGCAGCAGAGGTAAGTCGGGTATCGTATCCATAGGGAGGCGGTCACTATCTACTCGCTGTTCTAGTTTGTCTAAGGTCACAAAACAGGGATTGAGTTGTTTGGTATGCTAAACTAAGAGTGCAATAAAAGTAAGATGTGATCAAGTGAGAGAGGAAAGTGCTAGGATTTTCGGTGCACCATGGCTTCCTA
Organism: Silene latifolia; assembly: GCF_048544455.1. Lineage (NCBI taxonomy): Eukaryota > Viridiplantae > Streptophyta > Magnoliopsida > Caryophyllales > Caryophyllaceae > Silene > Silene latifolia. The sequence goes on along the minus strand of NC_133535.1, from coordinate 92,138,212 downwards.
GGGACGCAAAACTAGAGTCAAAGGTCGGCATAAATTCGGTCTGCAGGGTAATGAAAAGGTCCTCTCGGCCCGCTATTCGCCCTAAAACATTACTAACTTAGCTTTCACCCTCATTAGAATGCCCTAATGTTCACTGCAGGTCTTACCCCTTCCAATCTCTCGATCTAGGTCTAGGCGTAACGAAATTAACTAGCTAAATACGTCAACTCAAGCAGTTAAATGAAGTGATTAACAACACAAACCAAAATCAGCCAAACCTAATCATCTAATCTCAATACTCCCTAATCACCATGGCTCCCCTATACCCTAGCACAAGGGATCTAGCTACGCATAATAATGAATAAAGCAATAAAGAGAGATAAAGCAAGAACAAACATGGTAAAAAGATATAAGCAAAAGAGAAATAGATTAAATAGAAAGAGAGTAAGAGAGAGATTACATAAAACAAGATCCGGAAAAGTAGAGAGCAAAAGTAACGTTGAACAGTACAAAGAGAAGAGGAAAAGTCTGAGATAATGAAGTGTGTGAAAGAAGAGAGAGTTTAAACCTAATGACATCCTTCCTATTTATAGGAAAGATAATTATTTGACCTAAGATACATAACAAGATATTAAAATCTTGCGTCAGATAGAAAAGTACTCGATCGAGGACATTAAAACTCCTCGATCGAGTAACGCCTAGAAAAAACCTCTCGATCGAGCACAAAAAGTACTCGATCGAGGACCATAAAAAAGGCACCTCTCGATCGAACACAAAAAGTAGTCGATCGAGCACTATATTACTCGTTCGAGTGGTTTCCAGCGCGTAATTCCTGCTTCGTGCACTGAATTTCAAACGGCTGCCATTTCTTCGTTATTTGGGAAAACAGAGCGTTTTCGGTGGCATTGGAAAGCCAAGATGATAAGCTTTAATCTAAAATTAGAATCACTTAAGTATCAGTTGTAGAACTCAATATATAGCTCTTCAAAATAAGCACTAGTAATTTGAAGCTCTTTCTTTGCTCGCCTAGATACCTTGCTTCTATGCGCATCACAAAATAGTAATTTCCAAGCTCCAACTCAACTCATCTCCTAAATGCATGTATAGGGACATGTTCTAAGCTTGATTACGCTCCTCTCCGGTTCATACCTGTAAATAATACAAGAAAAACTAAAGTAGACAATTCAGGGGACATTTGTAGCTAAACACTACACAAAGTGCATAGAGATGCGTGCAAATATGGTACAAAAAGTCTATATAAAATGCACGCATCAAACTTCCCCAAACCAAACCTTTGCTTGTCCACAAGCAAACTATATGCAAAACTAATGGAACAGAAAAGAAAACTCAGAGCTAGCTACAAATTGTCCAGTTAAACCGATTTAATGCAAACAACTAATACTTATACCAAAACAGTCGAGTGCAAACGAGTTATAAGATGTTTATAATAGAGCTAAACTGTCGACCTTGCAAGACCTTTAATAATGGATTCTCACGGGTCACTCTTCACTCATGAAGCAAAGGGTAAACATATGAATTGTAAGAGAGGAAGAAAAATAGTCGCTCACCTAAACTACGACCCACATAAACATGCATGCAACTAATATGATAGACAATTCAAACTACCGTACACATACATTCCAGCCAAACAAGGTCCCATCACAGCCGAGGGCTTACAAAAGTATGGAATAGTGAGGTAATGGGTAAGAAAGGGCAAAACATTTTTGGGAATGTGGAGGTATAAGCCAAGCTAGTACCTAAACAAAGCCAAATGACAACATACATTTCTTATCCATTTAAATTAAGCACAATGCCATTAATCGGCATACAAACTCACCAAACCGAATAATATCAACTCCTCATAAAATATAAATAAGGCATAGGAGTGAAATCATCAGCAATCAAACTTCATTTTTTTTCTTTTTCTTTCTTGTTTTTCTTTTTCTTCACGTTTTTTTTTCTTTTTCTCATTTTCAACTTCATTTTTTCCTCATCACCTCCTCCTTCTTCCATAAATTACCAACTTCTAATCATATAATACAAACCAAACTTGGATCAATAAATTACATACCGCAAAGCATACACTAAACTAGCTTGACAAGACAAGCTAAATTTCGATGTAGTTAAGAGTCAAAAGGCAAATTTGGCTAAATGTGAAGTTAAATGGGTAAAAATGGAAGAAAGGGGAAAATAAGCACCTCCCTGCATGTGACGCCAACCACTAACCCGAATGTATGTAGGCAAAAAGCAATCGAATTTCATATATGTGCAAATTAATGATACATGTTATGCAAGGAGTAACTACTCACAATCCTACATGAACTGGTCATAGTGACACCAGTTTTAAGGCTCTAAATCTTAGAAATTATGAGTAGGTTGCCAAAATTTCAGGTCAAGTCTATTTGTTCAGCTAAATTTTAACATAAAATCGTAGATCATGCAATAAGACAATGCCAAAAGAATATTAGTTTATCACAAGGCTTAAGCAAAAAGTCAAATTATAGTGCAATTTCATCATTGAAATCTACCGTTCCAACTCGACCTATATGCAAAATGAGACATGAAATTTTTTTGAATTTTCGAATTTTTAAATTTTTTGAGATTTTAGATTTTTTGAAATAAAAAACTATGCAGGCAGAAAATTAAACGTGATAACAGAAATGCAGTAAAAACAGTATGCGGACACAGATATGGATGCATATACTAACCTCCCCAAACCAAACCCTACAATGCCCTCATTGTACCCAAAAATAGGGAAGGAAAATGCAAACTGAAAAGAAGAGTGAAGCACGGAAAACTCACAAGATAACGCGAAGTAGGGACCTCCCCAAACCAGCCAGCAACATAAGAGGTCGCAAGCAGCTTCATAACAGCATCACTGGAAGCAAATAAAACTATGCCTACTCGATGAAGAACAAAAAGCACTCGATCGAGTATAAATAGCCGCGAAAATGATCGATCGAGGAAACCGAAAGCACACGATCGAGTAAAAAGTGCTCGATCGAGTAGAATAGACACTCGATCGAGAAACCTGCAGCAAGCAACCCACATAACTAACAAAACAAATCCAAATGTTCTAGTCTATTGTCTGAAAACCAATTATTACAAGTTCAACAAAACATAAGTGTTCGAAAATCAACTAAAAAGTTATAAAACTCCGGGTTGCCTCTCGGTCAGCGCTAGTTTCAGATAGGTCCCAGCTCGACCTTCTTTTCTTCATCCAGTTGCTCCAGTTGGTCACAATCAAAACAACTCAAAGCTCTTAGCAAACGATCATATATCTGCGCATGTGCTACACAAAAGTATAAGTAGCACCAAAATAGAAAGGGAGCATATAAAATCAATCTAAGGTACCATCTCAGCCTATCAAACTTCATTACCCTGCAGACCGAATTTATGCCGAGACCACTTTTTACTGGATCGTGTGCTTTCGGTTTCCTCGATCGATCATTTTCGCGGCTATTTATACTCGATCGAGTGCTTTTTGTTCTTGATCGAGTAAGCATGGTTTGATTTGCTTCCAGTGATGCTGTTATGAAGCTGCTTGCGACCTCCATGTTGCTGGCTGGTTTGGGGAGGTCCCTACTTCGCGTTATCTTGTGAGTTTTCCGTGCTTCACTCTTCTTTTCAATTTGCATTTTCCTTAACTATTTTTGGGTACAATTGAAGGAAAAGTAGATCTATATACTTACATATTCATATATGTTATAATTTAATTTGTCATAAAATTAATGATTGACCTTATGCATGCAAACATTAAAACAAAATAAAGAAGAAACTTGTTGATACCCGTCGTTGTGAGTACCAAAAATAAAATTTATAATTTCCTATTAAGACTAACCTAGGCTAGTGGTAACAGGGTCGAACCACAAGGAGGCAGATGTAAATCCTAGTTGATTTATATTCAGTCTAAGGTAACAATTGTGGGGGTTGAATTGAAAAATTTATAATTTCCTATTAAGACTAACCTAGGCTAGTGGTAACAGGGTCGAACCACAAGGAGGCTGATGTAAATCCTAGTTGATTTATATTCAGTCTAAGGTAACAATTGTGGGGGTTGAATTTGATTGGTCTATAGCTAAGAATAAATAAAGATAATAAACTAAAAAGACGGTTTAAACAGATAAAGAAGGGGTACTAGGATAGTCGGTTCATTATAGCTTCGGCGGCAGCAAACTAAGTCGGTCTGAATCAAACACAGGTGAGGCGGGAAATAAAGAGGTCCTCTCGGTCCGCTCTTAACAAATAGCATTTTCGATCACGCTATAGGTCCCTAATGTCACTAATACTAACTTTCGTTCTGAAAAGTGACTAACGGTCTAAACTATACCTATCTTTCGATCCCAGCACAGTTTAGTCGATTTAATTGATGATCTAACAATCACTACAAGAAAAACGCGGGTTACTGACGGCCCTACCGACGGAAAAAAGAGGCCGTCAGAAAACACGGGTTACTGACGGATGTGTGACGGAAATTCCGTCAGTAAAGTTTCCTGACGGATATCCCGTCAGTATCTATTGGCGCGTTGACCAAGTCAAAGGCGCCAAAAAAACTGTGACGGAAATTCCGTCAGTAATCTCTTAATACTGACGGAAAATCCGTCAGTGAGCTTTACACGTTAAATTGGAGTACAGCTGGAAATCACTTTAGCCTCCTGACGGAATATCCGTCAGTTTTTTCAAAATACTAACGGAATATCCGTCAGTGGGTCAATTATTAGTTGATATTAGTGTGTGACAGGGTGTCACAATAATTGTTCTACTGACGGATATTCCGTCAGAATTGCGAAAAAACTGACGGATATTCCGTCAGGATTTCTACTTTAACTGACGTGTACAGTCACTTGCATTATTTTCTGATAAAGTAAACGTATGACGGATTTTCCGTCAGTTAAATGAAAAACCGACGGAATTTCCGTCAGAGGTGTCTATTTTCTGAAACACGCGAAGAGTTTCTCCTTCACTTTACTAAAATTCCCCCAAATCAATTAAAATCGCCTTAACCCTTACCTCCTTAAAACCCGACACCACCACCACCCTCCTCCACTTCCGGCGCCACCACCACCACCACCAATACCACCACGCCGTCGCCATCACTATAAGGTAATTAACTTTATCTTTTTTTTCTATTTCCTTTATCTTTTTCCTTCTCCTTCATCCTTTTCCTTCTCCTTTTCTTATTTATCTTTTTTTTTTGTTAATAGTAGGCCGCCGCCTCCGCCAGCCGCCGCCTCCGCCAGCCGCAGCCGCCACTGCCCTTTCTTTTTCATTTTTTTTTTGTCAAGTTAATTAGGTATTACTCCTTTTAATTTTTTTAATTAGTTTAATTAATTTAGATTATTAGTTATTGTTTTAATTGTTGTTGAAAAAGGGTTGGTGTTGATGCATGTTGATTTAGGATAGAAACCAATGTTGTGACGGATGTATGTTGTTAATGTATGTTGTTAATTTAGATTATTAGTTATAATTTTTTTTTTTAATGTATGCATGTTGACTTAAGATAGATATTTAATTTTATTGTTAAAAATTAGATTATTGTTAAATGTTAATTAGAATAGATATGAATTAGACTAGATATGTAAAATGAAAAGTAAATCATGTTAGTTTTTGTTAATTGAAAAAGTAGTCATTGTTGTATGTTTTGTTTTTAATATTGTTAAAATTATTGTTCATATTGACCTAGTACCCGTTCAAAAATTACTCACTAGGAGTAATTTTTGAATAGTCCCCGTTTTGGGACTGTCTTTGTACGTTTTAAGTCACTTAGGTAGTAAACATGTGCTTGTGATTTGTTAATGAGAAAAGAGTTTGGTGACAATTCCTTTAATGTTCTCTAAATGCATATGTAGAGTAATTATTTATTCTATATTGTGTATTTGGAGAACGGATGGGAATTGCTGCCGAATTTTTTTTTCTCATTAATAAATCACAAGTACATGTTTGCTAGTGACTTAAAACGTACATTGATGGGTTTAGGTTGGAGTGATAAGGACCCAATTCAAAGAAATACAATATTTATATTGGTTAAAATGTTAAATTATTGTTTATTATGCTTGATTTTGATTGTTGTTAGGTTATTATCTTTTTTAATGACATATATAAATGTGTAGATATATAATAACATGAAAAGATTAGAACGGCAGTGGATGTATGAAAGATTAGACGAAAAAAAGAAACCCAAGAAAGCATATGCAGAGGGGGTGAAAGAGTTTATTAAATTCGCGGAAGGAAGTAGTGAGTACAAGAATTTAGGTGAAATGAGGTGTCCGTGTAAGAAATGCAAAAACCTAGGTTTTAAAAGGAAAGCAGATGTTCAAATTCATCTTTGGTCGTATGGTTTCGCCGATAATTATTATGTATGGACGTATCACGGTGAGAAACTACCTAGTACAAATGCTAGTGAGAATCCTTACCGTGAGTTCGTGGAAAATGCATTGCGTGATACTGTTGACCAAATTTTGGAGGATCGACTTAATCCTGATGACCTTAACGATGAAGAAGTGCGTTATGAAACCCCGAACCCCCAAGTTTCTTCGTTCTTTAAAATGTTAGAGCAATTTGAACAACCGGTGTTTGAGGGAAGTGATATGAGTTTGTTGCAAGCAGCTGCTAGGTTGTTATCAATCAAATGTGAGAACAACATATCTCTTAGATGCGCTAATAGTTTTGTGTCGTTCGTTGGTGACATAATTCCAAAGGAAAATCAAATGGCGCGCAATTTTTATGAGATTAAAAAGTTCGAAGGGACTCCAACTTCCCCATGAAAAGATTGATGCATGTATCAATGGATGCATGCTTTTCTGGGAGGAAAATTCTAATCTTGAAGAATGTACAAAGTGTCGTGCATCTCGGTATAAAGGTAAAAAGAATTCAAGTGGGAGGCGAATTCCATGTAAACCAATAACTTATTTCCTGCTTGCGCCAAGGTTACAACGACTATATGCAACCAAGCACATAGCAGGTGAGATGAGTTGGCACTACAAAAACTCTCGATTAAGAGAAAGGGGGACAATGGCACATCCAAGTGATGGAGAAGCGTGGAAGCATTTCGATAGAGAGCATCCAGATTTTGCAAGTGAACCCCGGAATGTTAGGCTAGGTTTGTGTACGGATGGATTTCAACCTTTTGGGCAGTTTGGGACGAAATACTCTTGTTGGCCCGTGATTGTGACTCCGTACAACTTACCTCCTTGGTTATGCATGAAGAGACAATTTATGTTCTTGTCTGTGCTAGTTCCCGGTCCTAAGAATCCGAAGTCAAATTTAGATGTTTTCCTCCAACCGTTGATCAAAGAGTTTAAACAACTTTGGGAAACCGGCGTGGACACCTATGATGTCTCTAAGAAACAAAATTTTCAATTAAAGGCTGCATTAATGTGGACGATCAACGATTTCCCGGCATATGGCATGCTTTCTGGTTGGTCCACAAGTGGATATCGTGCCTGTCCTTATTGTCCTGAAAATGATCATAGATCTTTTTGGCTTAAAAATAGCAAAAAGGTTTGTTGGTTTGATTGTCACCGTGAGTTCTTAACACCTGATCATCCTTTCCGCGACAATTGTAAGCATTTTCTTAAAAACAGAAAAACTGAGAATCGCATAGCCGCATCGAAACTAACGGGTGATGAAGTGTGGGAATCCGTAAAAGAGTTGCCTAAAATAGTTGATGCTTCTGATAAAGAATTGAAAAGATTGAAAGATCAGAATGAAGGTTGGTGGAAACAAAGCATATTCTGGGAACTTCCCTATTGGAAAACGTTGCTGATTCGACACAACTTGGATGTTATGCACATTGAGAAAATTTTTTTTTGAACAACTTATCAACACCATCATGGATGTACCAGGTAAAACTAAATTTGACACTAAGGGTAAAGAAGACTTTAATGAACTTTGCTATAAACGGACCACATCATCTAGGTTTGTTTTATCAAACGCGGAGAAAAAGGCTCTATGTGACTTGGTTGCTAACTTAAAATTCCCGGATGGTTATGCTTCAGATTTGAGTCGGTGTGTTGACCATAAAAAGATGGTGTTACATTCCATGAAAAGTCATGATTGTCATGTCTTTATGGAACGACTACTCCCGGTTGCCTTGAAAGAGTTGCTCCCGACAGGTCCTTGGAATGCAATAACTGAGATAAGCCAATTTTTTAGAGACCTGTGTACTTCTACGATTAGAGTTGATTCTATGGAACCTCTAGAGTCAAACATTGCGGAGATAATATGCAAGTTAGAGAAGATATTTCCCCCGTCTTTTTTCAATTCCATGGAGCATTTGCCTCTTCACCTACCTTATGAAGCAAAAGTTGGAGGACTTGTTCAATATCGATGGATGTATCCATTTGAGAGATTTCTTAATCATATAAAAAAAAAAGATTGGCAACAAAGCTCGGGTGGAGGGTTCAATATGCAACGCTTTTTTGTTAGAGGAAATTTCAAATTTCTGTTCTTTTTATTTCGAAGATCACATTGACACAAAAGCAAAAGACTTAGATGTTGGTGTAAATTCCGATGACCAGTTGAAATCTAAGTTACCTGAGTTATTCAATGATGACATGGGAACTACAACCGAAAAATGTATACAGAGGTACTTAACTGAGAAAGAGTATGAAGAAGCTCATTTTTATGTGCTAAGGAACTGTGGAGATTTTTTAGATACTTATGAAAAGTAAGTTAATACTTCATCATTACTCAATTGTTTTTTAATTATCAAATTAGATCGAATTTATAGGTAATTAATACATAACTAAAACATGCTTTCCCTACTTATAGGGAATTTGAGGCACATATCAAAATCAATTTTCCCGATGTCACATCCTCTGATGATGTTTGGGCATCACATGAGAAAAGTTTTCCGAAATGGTTCCGAAATCAAGTAAGTGATGATACATTTTCTTTGAAATTGAACTATACATTTAGATTTCTTATTAGATATTGAAAAAAATATAACAACTTAATTAACATTTTTTTATTCATAGGTTCATAGATTGAAGGATCATCTAATAATAGCTTTAGCATTGGGTCCTAGTAACATGGTGAAGTCTTGGAGACGGTATTCCATCAACGGCTATAAGTTTCGAGCTTATAAGGAGGGAGTTGATGTTTCGAAGTCTACGTTAAGCAATGGGGTTTCTGTGAATTCAACTGAAGGGTTGGACTACTATGGAACCCTAAATGAAGTAATTGAGCTTTCTTATTATGCCGGGCAAAGGGTTTATAGGGTTATATTGTTTAAATGTGATTGGCTTGATAATTCCCCACAAGGACTTAGTATCCATAAGGTTTATGGACTTGTAGATGTAAACGAGAAAAAGAAACTTCGTGGACATAACCCATTTGTGGCAGCTTTTCAAGTCGATCAAGTTTGTTATGCTCCTTATCCAACCATTAAGAAAGGTAATCAAGGTATTCGGTGGTCCGCGATTTTTAAAACCAAGGCAAGATCACAAGTTGATGCTCCTATTGAAGAAAGTGTCTTTCAAGAAGATGTGGTTGTGAATGATCACTCAATTTCACCGATGTTGTTGGAAGATACAGATGATGAAGATGTATACGAAGTGACAGTGGAAAGAGGTCAAGGGGAATATGATAGAGACGTCGAAGAAGAAGGGGATGAAGATGAAGTTGAAGAACTTATTAGATACGAAAATGAGGAATCAGAGGAAGAAGTAGGAGTGCTTTTTTCAGAAGATGAACCTGTTTTGATTTGTAGTGATAGTGATAGTGAGGAGGACTAGTTGTAATTGTACAATTATTAAACATTCAATAAAATATGCCCTCCGTTTTTTTTTACTTGTCGTTCTAAGCTATTTGTTTTTTTGTTTTATACATGTCGTTTTAGCTTAACATCAATAGTGTGTTTCAATTTTCAAGGTTTGGTTATAAGAAACCTCTCAATTCACCCAATAAAATGCATTAAAGAAGAGGCAAGTGGTAATTAGTTCACAGTTTTCCATAGTGTTTTTTTCAATTGTTTATATATACCCTGCAGAAATGGTTGTTTTGAACTAACGATTTTTTTTTTGAACTAACAATTTGAATTGTTTACATGCAGTGATTATGCCGAACATTTTTCGCCGTATGATTGGGAGCAATAGTAAGGCAAATGCATCTCAACGGAATCGGGAGGACGACGAGGTTGAGAATGAGGAAAATCCTGAACATCCAACAGATAGACAGGAGAACATGCGGTGACTCTCTCGAGGCCCGTGCTCGGCGTGAGATCATTTTTGGTATGTTTATGTTACTTGTTTAATTTTTAAAAAACTTAACATTTACGATTTTAATTTCAAATATTTATGTGTTTTTCGGGTGGGATGACGAACCAATCAAGAAATATGTTACTTGGTCGTTCACCGTAACACGAGAGATGAGTACTTCACTAGGTGGGGTGAAGCGAGTAACGCACAGCGTCGGAAGATGTGGAATTACTTTGCGGTAATTATGTTTTTCAATAATAATTTTCTTAAGTTTATAATAATTTTCTTAAGTTTATAAGAATTTTCCAAAGTTTTATATAACTAATTTCACACTTGTTTTTGAAACAGACTCATGTAAGATCCATCGATCCTGGGTATGATCCTATTCCTGAGTGGCAGGCGAGGGTAACGAGGCGGATTACCACTCTTATTAATGGACTAAAATATAACAAGAAACCGCCAAAGTGGGTGCTTGCTTCTTGGTTGGAGAACCTTAGTAATAGGCCAAATGATCCTACTTTTGCCAAACATTCGAAAATCAACACGGCAAATAGGAAGTCGGGTGGGAAAGATGGGAAAGCATTGGGCACCCACACTCTTGGTCGGAAGAGTTGCTCCGATGCTTTCAAGGAATTGGTAAGTATTGTTTATATTGCTTTTAAAAAGTGGTTAATATATATGATTGACAAATATATACTTGATTTTACTTGTTTCCATAATAATTTCAGGGTCAAGAGGCCACCCCCCACAAGATGTTCATGAAGACGAAGAAAAATAAGAAGGGCGAGTGGGTTAACCCTCGAGCGGCTGATATTGAGGTAAATTCTTGAATTTAATTTAATATTTATTTTTATTACAAAGAACGATAATCTCTTTCTTATAAAGATAGGTATATATATATATATCATTTCTGACGATTTTCAATTTTTTCAGCGTGATTTCCAAGAGGAGATGAGTCAGCCATTGCCACACGGGACAGTCTCCGACGAGATTCGGGCCTACTACAAGGTGTAGGAGGCTTTGACGAGAAGAACCGGATGTTTGGGACAGGAGATACAGGGGCCCAAATATGGTATGATCTTCCTCCTAACAAAGCTGGCCGACGGTCTTTATCTTATGCTCCTAGCATGATTTCACAGCTTTCCACCCAAATGAATGATGAGCGATCCGCTCGAGTTGCTCTTGAAAGACAGGTTCGTGAACAGGCTGAAGAAATGGCGGCAATGAGAAAGGCTTGGGCTGATTTTCAAGCATCTCAACCCCCAAACACGTGTTCACAATTTACTCCACATAGACGGGATGACTTTGGGGGTGGTGATGACGGGTTTGGAGGTATTGGTGGTAGTTTTATTGACCCTATAAACACTTAGAGCCTTTAAGTTAGAGCCTTTAGGTTAGAGCCTTTAGGTTAGAACTTTAGTTTAGTTAGTATTGTCGTCTAATAAGTATGAAAGACATGGTAAAACAATTCTCTGTTTAATTTGTAAGACAATGTATAAATTTGACTATGTTTTTATGTAAAACAATTTGCGTCCCCTTCTCTTTTGTTGTCTATTGATTCCCGCATTAGCGGTCGACGTGAAATGGATTCCCGCTTGGCGGTCGATGATTGGATGTGTTTTGCAGGTTTTGTTTATATTGGAAACGATGCAAATAGGCATCGTGGCTCGGCAGCAGGCTGTATTTGAAACGATGCAAAAAACGCATCGTGGCTGGGCAGCAGGCTGCTGTATCCCCTCCTGTTTTTTAATAAATCTGACGGAAATTCCGTCAGTATTTTCTTTTTGCCGACGGAATTTCCGTCACTGTTTTTCTCCATCATTTTCCCATAATTAACAGAAATGTGCCACGTGTCTACACACTGACGGAAATTCCGTCAGTAAAAAGCAAAATACTGACGGAAAATCCGTCACTACCCTCTGTTAATTTGATTTCAGAAACTTACGTGGAATGCCACGTGTCTAGACACCACTGACGGAAATTCCGTCAGTAATGAGAAACACTGACGGAAATTCCGTCACTATTGACCTATAAATAAAGACGGATTTTCCGTCAAAGATCCGTCGATTTTGGAAGATCGACGGAAATTCACGTCGATGCAGGTATTTTTGACGAAAAAAGTCGACCGACGATTCGACGGAATTTCCACAAGTGTAAATTCTATCTTGTGGAAATGCCGTCAGTATGGGCTTTATTTTTCCGTCAGTATTGCAATTGATTTATATTCAGTCTAAGGTAACAGGGTCGAACCACAAGGAGGCAGATGTAAATCCTAGTTGATTTATATTCAGTCTAAGGTAACAATTGTGGGGGTTGAATTGGATTGGTCTATAGCTAAGAATAAATAAAGATAATAAACTAAAAAGACGGTTTAAACAGATAAAGAAGGGGTACTAGGATAGTCGGTTCATTATAGCTTCGGCGGCAGCAAACTAAGTCGGTCTTAATCAAACACAGGTGAGGCGGGAAATAAAGAGGTCCTCTCGGTCCGCTCTTAACAAATAGCATCTTTCGATCACGCTATAGGTCCCTAATGTCACTAATACTAACTTTCGTTCTGAAAAGTGACTAACGGTCTAAACTATACCTATCTTTCGATCCCAGCACAGTTTAGTCGATTTAATTGATGATCTAACAACCTTCCCTATCTTTCGATCTAATGGGTCAGTCACAAATAAGGTATCTAACTGGTCGCATGAATTCGATTCGTTAAATACAACATTAAAATCAATTAAAACGAAATAAAGCTCACGAGGTCAGTCGATCGACCGGGTAGGGTGGTTGATCGACCAACACGCGGGTTCAGTCCATGTGTAATCTATTGCCGCCTATGCCATAAATCGCCTACATCCTAGTACAAACTATTTAGCTACTCATGCTGAAACTGATACTAATACTAACACTAGGGCATAAAAGAGTTGAATTCATAATTAAAGCGATAGGGCAAACAATTAACATGCAACAATAAGGATGGTTTTGGGAAGGTGCTATCAATTCTAATCTAATAACGAAATAAATGAATTGAAATAGGGCAGAAGAATACCGAGAATAGCAGAAGAATGATTAAGAAACAGGAGCGAAAATTCCAATGCTTACAATATTTCAAACCCTAATTCTTCCTAAAACCGTATGTAAAACTTAATGTAAAACTGATAATAAAACTTAGGTAAAAACTTTTATGCCAAAAGAATGATTCTAGGTTACGTTATATAGGAAATAACGTAACTTCTTATTTCCTAAACCTAGCATCATGGGCTTGCGTTTCCTCAGTCTTCTAATTCTCGTCTGAAATAACGGTTGGGTCGATCGACTGATAGGACTGGTCGATCGATCGGTCCTCACAAAAAAAGAGCTTCGGAACCCGATAGTTGGTCGATCGACTGAAGGATGTGGTCGATCGACTGGCTGAGCTGCTACTTGCCTCTTATAAACTCGTGGATTTGTCTTTTGGGTCTTGGATTGCGCACCAATCTCGTTCCTTAAGTGATTCCTTTACGTCATTTGCAATGCAGGATACTCGGGGACGGATTTAGCTCGATTTTCCCGTTGAATTCTTCACATTTCTGCAATAATGTACAAAAATACGAAAGTAGACGGAAATAGGGAGAAATGTAGCATAAACTACATGAATGAGCTCTGAAATGCGTGTAAAATGGGATGTAAAACATCATATAAAAGACACGCATCAAACTTCCCCAAACCAAACCCTTGCTTGTCCCCAAGCAAGAACTAGACTCGATCTAATGACCTAATGGAACGAGTTCAATCTCAGAGCGAAATGCAACCTGTTAAGCCTAAACCAATTTAATGCACAACCAACAATCAACTAGCAAATGAATCATGCAAACGAGTTATGTAGTCGTTAAAAACATGCTGAACCGCCAACTGTAGAGACTTATCAAATTGGACTCTCACGGGTCGCTCAAATCACTTAATAAGCATAGGTGAATATATGTAAGATAGAAAGAATTAATTTTGTAGTGACCCTCACCTAACTACGACCTATGAAGACATGCCAGCAATAAAATATGAAAATGATCTCTATGACCGTACATATGCATTCCAACCAAACAGATGACCAATGACACATGCCGAGGTGTATATGGGATATGTGAGGTATGGGTAAGAAGAGGCAAAACATTTTATGGAAAAGTGGAGGTACAGGTGATCAAGCTAGTACCAAAACGGAACCATATGGCAACATCCAACTCCTTGCTCATAATCAAACGAAACGGTGCTATAGCAAGCACAAAACTCACAATCTCCAAAATACTAAATCAATAAACTCCCCATAAAATATAAATGAAACATGGGAGCAAAAATCGCCAAAAGATAAGGATTAAACTATGCGAATTGATTTCTTTCTCGGATCTTCAGTCGATCGACTATAATTGGCAGTCGATCGACTGCTTTGAACAGTACAGAACTTTTCTTTTTTTTTTCTTATCATTTCTCGAATCATTTTTCATCTCTTTTTTTTTTGTTTTCTTCTTTCTACTTCTTTCTTTCCTCCTTTATTTCATTTCCCAACCATCATCTCAACAGAGCATATGCCACCAAAAATGAGTAACAACCCCAAGAACACGGACTACTAGCTTGACAAAGGACAGGCTAAATGTAGGATGTAGTAAATGGGACAAAAAGGGATATTTTTTGCAGTGTGGAGTTTATGGGCAAAATGAGTAAAGGGAAACCTCTACCACATGTGTCAACTAACCACAAACCGAATGCATACTGGTATTAAGTAGATCAAGTTCATAATTATGCAAATTAAGGAAACATGTCTCATAAGGAGTACTACTCACATTCCTAAATGAACTGGTCATGAATGTCACCAGTTATAGGCTCTAAAACTCAGAAATATGATGTAGGTTGCCAATTTTCAAAGTCAAGTCTCAAGTCCAGCAAAATATTAACGAAAACTCGTAGATATGCATATACGATTCTGCTAATGACATGTTGATAAGCAAGGCTCAGGCAAAACAGGTGCAAATGCAAAATCATCATGGAAATACTACCGTTCCGACTCGACCTATATGCTAAAGTAAACGTGCATTTTTTGAAATTTTTTTTGAAATTTTTCAATTTTTTTTAAATTTTTGTATAAATGGATGAAATGGAATAAAACAATGCAAAACAGAATTTAAACGTGAATGCAAACAAATGATATGTGACGCAAAACCCTTCCCCAAACCAAATCGCACAATGTCCCCATTGTGGAAAATCATATAATGAAGAAAAGAGAAATGGGAATTTGCGAGAAAAGAAATAAAATATAATGACATGAAGTAAAGAAATCAGGAACTCACAAGACTTGAGGCGCAGCAAAGGAAATCTCCCCAAACCAGCGTGAGCTAGGAGGTTTCAGTAGCCAGCAGTGCTACTAAGAAGTACCTAAAAGACAAAAAATACCACGCATAAGACTGAGAGAAACAATTTTGAAGCGGTAAATATGTGCACAATTGAGAAAATAGAAGAAATAAGGAAAGGGACGGAAAGTAAAGTGGAGTAGAAAACTCCCTTAATTCCGCATATCGACCAAACACAGCAGGGGAGAGGTCGTGAATAAGTACAGCAGCAGCAGCCGTCGATCGACCACTTAACCCAGTCGATCGACCAGGTAGACATGAACAGTGTCGCCTGGAACCTGCATATCAGTCGATCGACCACTGGAACCAGTCGATCGACTGAAAACACTGCTGCAACCTCATATTTCTTCGTAATTGCTCAATGATTTGAGCTAACAAGCTCTAAATACCTGCAAGTACACAATAATACGCGCCCAAAATTGCGCAAAACCCCGAATAAAGTTTAAAGTACTTAAGAATCCTAAACAAGCGAAATAAAATGCGAAGTCTCGCCACACAAAAGTAACAAAAAAAAAAAAATAGTTCGAAAGCATTAAAATGTTTGTAAAGCTTTTGATCAACTAGTAGTTGATCAAGAAAGGCCAAGGTATGGCCCACTTCGTCGGCTTCTGGCTACTCGAGGTAGCCTCAATGGTGCTAATCTGAGCGGCTGCACCCTTCTTAGCTTCCACATCCATATGGCTCAACGGATCAGCATTCTCATCATCTCCCCAATCAAGAACTTCCTCGGACTCGTCAGAATCCAAATCGGACCTTCTCACTCTGACCGGCTCATCCTCAACTTCCTCGTCAGTGGCATAGCTAAGGCAACCAAGACCTCCTCTTTGAATGATAGGCTTTGTCGCAGCTGGAGTGACCTGTAGCTCTTCCTTCCCCAAACCAGATCCTGCAATGTCTGAAACAACAAGTTTTTCCTCCTTATTGCTCCCAATCTGGGGCGGAGGTGTTAGCACAAGAGTAGTAATAGAGACAGGTAATTCAGGGAGCACAAAGTACGATTTCTTTTCAGAAACCGTATTACAAGTAACAGGCCACATGGGGTCCTTCTTTTTAGCAGGTTGGGCAAAAATGATAGAATGTTTCCCAACTTTGAAGGTCAAAGTTCCAGAGCCTACGTCAATAACTGCACCAGCAGTGTGCAGAAATGGCCTACCTAGGATGATCGGTATATGGGCATCCTCAGGCATGTCAAGGACAACAAAGTCAACAGGGAAGAAAAACTTCCCTATTTGGACGGGTATGTCCTCTAGGACTCCTATAGGCTCGACCGCAGATCGGTCCGCCATCTGAACTGTCATGTCTGTGATAGCGAACCGGGTCAACTTAAGCTTCCTAGCTAGACTCAAGGGCATGACGCTTATACTGGCCCCTAAATCACATAATGCCTTCTCAATTGGGAAGGTACCTATGTTGCAAGGAACAGAAAAACTGCCCGGGTCCTCTAACTTAAGGGGTGCAGTGTGAGACAGATAGGAACAAGACTCTTTAGTAAGTGCGACAGTGTGCACTGTTTCAAGTGACCGCTTCTTGGACAAAAGTTGTTTCATAAATTTAGTATAAGCGGGCACTTGGTTGACCAACTCGAGAAAAGGAACCTGTACATTTAGACTACGAATAACTTTCTCAAATTTGCTGAAAGATACCTGTTCCTTGGTCGGCACTAGCCTCTCCGGGTAAGGGGCGGTAAGAAGTACCTTAGCCCTCTCCTCTAAATCACGCGTGCCAGCATCCTTGGACTTTGGCTGGAAGTCCGTCACCTTCTCTTTGTTGAAGCTAGACCCCTCTTCAGACCGTCTCAAATGCGAGCCATTAACCATCATCGGATCGAACTTCGGAGCCGGGACTGACTCATCAGCACTCGGGTCTTGTCCTAAAGTCTTCGGGACTGTGGTACCCCGAAACAAGTGGTCTCGCAGATTATTTGGCATTAAAGGACGAAATTCCTCAAGACGCAGCCGATCTCGGTCGATCGACCATCTTTGTCCTCGATCGATCGATCGGGATGTACGATTCAGATGCTTCAGAACCCGTGCTTGATCGATCGACTAGGTATATCGATCGATCGACTAATATACCCAGTGGATTTTGTTTCTTTGATTTATTAGTTGAAGCTTTCTTTTGACTTGTTTCCGGCTCATCTTTTTCAACAGCGTCCTCGACCATGGCAGGACCTTCAAGGGTGGACCCGCTCCTCAAAGTGATGGCATTTAGGGTCTCCTTTTGTTCAGGTTGAGTCGGTAAGTGTCCGGGAGCTCGAGTGTTGCTTTTGCTAGCCAATTGAGCAATTTGGCTCTCTAGTAGCTTCATCCCGGCCTCTCTTGCTTGGGACTCCTTTAGCAACAGGTTCTTAAGCTCGGAAAATTCAGAGTGCGATTGTTCTTTGCTGCGGCACATAGGGAGGTTTATGATATTGTTGTTGCTTTTGATGAGGGGGCACATAGGGTTGCTGCTGCGGCGGAGCTTGAGTTGGATTCAGGACATTTTGGCTTCTCCAACTCAAGTTTGGATGGGTTGGCTCGTAGTGGGTGTTTGTCTGCCTATAGTGTTGAAAGGCAGCACAAGACTCGAAAGGACTAGGCCAGTTCTTCGAAACGTGTCCCTCAGCTCCACACCTCTCGCAGACGAAAGGACCGTCTGACACAGCATTTACTTGGTACATCCCACCTTTAGAAGCTCCTCCTAGTTCGTACTTGTCAAATCTCGCAGTGAGAACCTCAAGCGCAGCAACAGAGGAAGATTCAGCAGCTCTCCTCTGGTTCCCTCTGGAATTTCCATACTCAGCCTTGTGGGTAGCTAGATCGTCAATGATCTTCCACCCCTTGGTTGCTCCCAAATTCTCAGCAAATCGGCCATTATTGCAAAGCATCCAAAATGGCCCTCTGATCGTCGTACAACCCATTGTAGAAATGATTGCACAAGCTCCACTTTTCGAACCCATGGTGCGGTATGGTTCGCACCAGCTTCTTAAATCGGACCCATGCCTCGTGGAAGTTCTCATCTGGCCCTTATTTAAAGCCCGTGATTTGAGCTCTAATAGCAATCGTCCTTGAAGCAGAAAAGTACTTCTTGTAGAATGCCAATGCCAATGAATTCCAATCGGTGATCCCCTGAACGGTTCGGTCCAAATCTCTATACCACTCCCTTGCAGCATCACGAAGGGAGAAGATGAACATGGTCTCCTTGATCTGGTCTTGGGTCACGCCGGTTGGTGGGGGTATGGGGCAATGATGAGTCAATAAAGGTCTCCATATGCTTAGCTGCATCTTCATTTGCAGCTCCCCCGAACTGGTTCTTTTCAACCATGCTGATGTATGAAGGCTTTGGTTCGAACTTCCTGGCATCTCCTGGTAATTCGAATCCCTTATATAAGTTTTCGGATGTCGGCTCAGAATGACTAGCTATACTTGCTTCCTCGGCCATGTCTAAAATTTCTGGAGAAGTAACTGTCTCGGCTGAAGAAGTGGAAACGGGCGAAGATGGTGGATTTTCCTCGAACAGTTCGTTCTCGTAAAAGCTAGAACGAGAACTAGGCTCTTCCTCTAACTGTTGCTCTTGAAATAATCTCCTCTTAACGTGCAAGGATCTTTCAATCTCAGGATCGAATGGTAGTAGTGGACCACCCTGCGACCTGCGCATAAGAAGAAACTACAACAAAAAAATAAGAAAAGTTTAAGGAACGGATGTTCCTTAAACTAAGAAAGACTAAAATTAAAACAACTAAAATTAGGACTTTTGCCTCCCCGGCAACGGCGCCAAAATTTGATACCCGTCGTTGTGAGTACCAAAAATAAAATTTATAATTTTCTATTAAGACTAACCTAGGCTAGTGGTAACAGGGTCGAACCACAAGGAGGCAGATGTAAATCCTAGTTGATTTATATTCAGTCTAAGGTAACAATTGTGGGGGTTGAATTGGATTGGTCTATAGCTAAGAATAAATAAAGATAATAAACTAAAAAGACGGTTTAAACAGATAAAAAAGGGGTACTAGGATAGTCGGTTCATTATAGCTTCGGCGGCAGCAAACTAAGTCGGTCTGAATCAAACACAGGTGAGGCGGGAAATAAAGAGGTCCTCTCGGTCCGCTCTTAACAAATAGCATCTTTCGATCACGCTATAGGTCCCTAATGTCACTAATACTAACTTTCGTTCTGAAAAGTGACTAACGGTCTAAACTATACCTATCTTTCGATCCCAGCACAGTTTAGTCGATTTAATTGATGATCTAACAACCTTCCCTATCTTTCGATCTAATGGGTCAGTCACAAATAAGGTATCTAACTGGTCGCATGCATTCAATTCGTTAAATACAACATTAAAATCAATTAAAATGAAATAAAGCTCACGAGGTCAGTCGATCGACCGGGTAGGGTGGTCGATCGACCAACACGCGGGTTCAGTCCATGTGTAATCTATTGCCGCCTATGCCATAAATCGCCTACATCCTAGTACAAACTATTTAGCTACTCATGCTGAAACTGATACTAATACTAACACTAGGGCATAAAAGAGTTGAATTCATAATTAAAGCGATAGGGCAAACAATTAACATGCAACAATAAGGATGGTTTTGGGAAGGTGCTAGCAATTCTAATCTAATAACGAAATAAATGAATTGAAATAGGGCAGAAGAATACCGAGAATAGCAGAAGAATGATTAAGAAACAGGAGCGAAAATTCCAATGCTTACAATATTTCAAACCCTAATTCTTCCTAAAACCGTATGTAAAACTTAATGTAAAACTGATAATAAAACTTAGGTAAAAACTTTTATGCCAACTGAATGATTCTAGGTTACGTTATATAGCAAATAACGTAACTTCTTATTTCCTAAACCTAGCATCATGGGCTTTGCGTTTCCTCGATCTTCTAATTCTAAATGAAATAGCGGTTGGGTCGATCGATCGATAGGATGGTCGATCGATCGTCCGACAAACGATAAGCTTCGGAACCGATAGTTGGTCGATCGACTGAAGGATGTGGTCGATCGACTGGCTGAGCTGCTACTTGCCTCTTATAAACTCGTGGATTTGTCTTTTGGGTCTTGGATTGCGCACCAAGCTCGTTCCTTAAGTGATTCATTTACGTCATTTGCAATGCAGGATACTCGGGGACGGATTTAGCTCGATTTTCCCGTTGAATTCTTCACATTTCTGCAATAATGTACAAAAATACGGAAGTAGACGGAAATAGGGAGAAATGTAGCATAAACTACATGAATGAGCTCTGAAATGCGTGTAAAATGGGATGTAAAACATCATATAAAAGACACGCATCACTTGTTCTTACATTGGAAATTTGGTTAATATAGGCACAAGAGAGATCACCTTTCTCTCTTGTTCTTGAGCTTTCCTTTTGGATGAACAAAGACCCAAGTGTAGGATCTCTCCCAAGGATTTATACCCAAAGCTTTCTCTTAATAAAATTAATATTATAGTTAGTAGTACAATATTAATCTTGTATGAAAATTGACCCAAATGATTTTGGTCTTAGCTCCCTAAACCGGGTAGGAGAAAAGGAAGGAAGGAGAAAATAATTTTATCTCTCTAAAATTATTTGATAAGATGAATGAATTGTTGTGTAGATACAATAATCACATTATGTATTGTTTTATCAAAAATATAAGGCAAAAAACCCTTAGATTTTCCTATGGAAAACCGGGTAGGAAAGAGGAGGGAAGAAAAGAGAGTGAGCCAATGCATGCAAGAGTTTATCTTCACAATGTAAACTAGGTGCATGGCTAGTCTTATTAGGGAAATGATTGTGTTTTCCATTAACTTAATCAAACACAATATTTAGCCTAATCCTCCTCCTAATTTCGGCACTTTCATAAAATGGAGTCCATTTTATTTTTGTCAATTTGTCTTATGTCACATGTCATATGTAACATAAATTTGTTATGTATTTTTAACATATTAAAAATCAACGTATTAATAAAAATACGTCATATACAAAAATCGACTTAGTAATTCATAATTACTTGTACCAAAATATTTTACCAATTATAAATCACAACAGATTGTATTTATAATAATTCATTCAAATTTAATTGTTTCTTTAAACAATAATTTCATCTGAGTAATGATACAATTCAATTACTCAGACCGTATCTCATTTAATCAAATTTCAATGAGATACGTAAATTTTACTTCCAAAATCGTCCGTCAATTTTCAAGTAATTTAATTAACTCGTAATCGTTATATGATTAATTAAATAATCAATTAAGAGTGTTGCCCTATAGGTATGACCTAGGGGATCAACTGATCACCACCGTCGCACGACAGTAATGTCAAACTCTAGTCAGCCAATCATTACCGATATATGTTGATCGTTGTGAGTAAAAATTACTTCCCAATTGTATTCTTTATAATGAGATTTAAACATGTGATCATCATGATCAACAGTCGTGATCGCATTATTGTCGGAGGACACATATTCCAACAATCTCCCACTTGTCCTCGACAAGTGTGCGTCACCAATTCTCTTGTCCTATTACTATCTCCCACTCAATGCAAGGTGTCTTTCAGGTCGTACTTGCAAGTGATCATATCGAGAGTGGTTTCCTCGATCTGGAGAATAACTGATTGACTGGATTTATCTATCATAGATACCTTCCGAGCGTGGCGACGCATTTCCAGTTCATTACTCCTCGAGTGGCCCTGAGATATTGTTATAACCCTGACTAGGGATGGACAATTCCTATCGCACTGATTCCCTTCGACTAGCCACAGCCATCATAACCCAAAATATGCCCATTTGACCCCATATACGAAGGTCGTAGTAACACAAATCAAAGTTAATCTGAAACTGTGCCATCTTAGGTGAACAATCTTTAGTCAAAAGAATCGACTCATTCGAATACTATAGTAGCTCTCGCCACGGCTAGGCTATATAAATTTGCCAGAATTCTATAAGCGGTCATTAGGCCCGACAAAATGTTCCTAACAGTCTGCCTATGTGATCGACTAGTCATCTCACATGACTCTATGACACTTGAACTTGCCATCAATCGCATCACACTCTAGTCACTTCGAGACGTCACCTCATACAAGCAACTATGGGCAAATACAATGCTAATCCGTGTTCACTTTAACGGGGTTCAATTGTCTCCACAACCCATTTGGATGTAACAAAGTATAAGGTGAGTTAATAATAACTCAAACGACAAATGTCGACATCACACTCGGGTAGTCAATATCATATTACAACCTTGTGATGTATATCGTAAGTGTAAACACTTATTGATTGCAATAGAAGTTTAACATGTCATGTGTCCATGTGTTCAAACTTCTTATAATCGCATTTTCCTTTACATTCATGTTCTCTCTCATAGCATGAATCTTACCAAGTACACATCAAGGTTCCCGACCTCGGTTTTGGTTCTTTATCTTGAAAGAACTTCCTTATCGATTATCACATAACGAACGAATTTGTGGTGAATGATATAACTTGTACTGATCAAGTACTCCATCCACACACAATGCACTAGGTACATGTTTTGTAGAGTCTTGCAACAATTTGTCAAGATTATTAGCCCAGCACTTCTTACAAGTCCTAGCTTATTTAGGAAAGATTAGTTTTGAGTAACTTCTTATTCAACTAAGTATCTTTCCAATAACCTCTTATTTCTCCTTTTGATTTGAAAAGTTCAGGATTTTCATAAATCTTTACGTGTGTTCGAACTTTTTATAATATGTGCAACCTCTTAACACATAATAGAGTATTCCGTCAAACACCGAAATCGCTCATCGGATTCTACTCGAGAATTCATGACGTTTCTATTATGGTTTACCAATGAATCATCATTCTCTTATGCATATGATTCACAATTGGACATGTGCAAGATTATTCCAATGGCGGAAACATTAGTCACTAATAATCATGAGATCAACCGTTCTAAGGTTCAATGAACGACCATGACTGCTAATGGTAATTCCATTTTCATTCATATGAATAACCTATGTGAATGTTGATACGATGTGTATCTCTTAATACTAATCCAACATCCCTTGATGTAATTGGATTCATCATAGTCCATTTTCATCCAGAATTGAAAACTCAAATCTTCCTCTATGAAGGAAGGTATTAGCTCGTCATTCTTCAATGAGTGGTGAGTTGTAAACACTCAGAGGATGATGGCTCCCACTAAATTCCATGTCTTCACATGATAATTTCTAATGCTCCCACTTAATTCCACATGTTTCGAAATTGATTACTCAATTGAACACATTTCAAAATTTTGGAATGTATGTTGCTTTGCAAAGTTATTAAGATGAAACCATATATGTTCCCATCATATCCTTTCAAAATTCCTATTTCGAAGAGGTCTCATTTTAACCTTATGGAAAGAGATTTTAAATCTCTAACACATTCATGTCATAATGATGTGTGGCAATGTCATTTATTAAATATAAGTGATATCTAATACACATCCTTCAAAATACTCTTTCGGAAGGAGGTTTAACCATTTCATAATGAGGTTAAGTAATGACATCTGCTTGGTTTAAAACTTTGGCTATTGAAGATATCGGTATATCAATCCTTGCAACCTCTAGTCATAAATATCGCTTATCACTAGGATGTTATATTGATTGATTTAGGCTCTTAAGTAAATCTCAAAGCTGAAACTATTGGTCAAAATTTCATAAACGTAGTCAAAAACTCTTGTTAAGACTTTACATTAGTCATTTTCTTCCAAAACTTTCTTTTGGTGTCCTCACGTAGTTATCTTAAGAACATACTCTTATGATTACTTTACGTGGTCTCTTTTAGTCATATAGAACTTACTTGAGACCATAGATCTCATCTAGTGGGTATACTATATAAATAGATATACCGTTCATTCAAATCATTCTTTCTTGCGTAGATCTCATTTATACAAGTATGTAAACTTGTCTTGGTTGTGTCCTCATTCTTCTCCCACTCTATCTTTAGAATAAATACACTATAGATTCAAAGATAGTATATGAGACACAAATAATGATTTGAAGTATAAGGAGAACTACCTCATAGGTTGACTAATAGTTTTAGATTTCGTAAGTGTACTTGGTGATTGACATTCCTTTAAGAGAGTTCGTAGACTCAAGGTTACTTTGTAAATGATCATACACAAGCCTTAAGCATGTGGACATATAATGAAACCCGTCATTATATTTGTCTATTAGATCACTTTAAGTGAACAATCATATGTTTCTAAGAACAAGCATTTAAATACGGATTTTAGAACAAAAAGGATAAAATGATAAAACGGGTGACTTGGGTTGCAAACCAAGTCACCATTATCCAAAATACAACCCATTATCCAAAATACCTTTCCATGTCAAACACGGAAACTTAAGGTTCTAAAATCCAAAACATAATTTAAAATAAGACAATAAAAAGCGAAGCTCCATTAAAGCTATTCCTAGCTCCTTGATGGTTTCTTTAAGCTTGCTTTTCTTTTCCTTTGTCTTTGCTTGGTGGAGGCCCTATTTACAATAAAAAGGGAGATACATTATCACAACTTTGTATCACAATACCATAGTTGAATTAGAAACATAAAAGAAGGGATAGTCATTTACCTACTGGAGTAATCTTTCCAGCCTTAATATCACCAAGGTACTTGGAACAATTTCTTTTCCAATCTCCCATACCATTACAATAATGGCATTTATCAAGCGGACCCTTCTTGATCTTTGAAGTGCTAGCATCATTAGCCCTTGCTTTGGTGAAAGTGGGAGTTTGCTTCTTACCCTTCCTCCCATTCTTCTTGAACTTCCCCTTACTCTTAGTGCTTATGTGTAGACACCTCGTTTCTGCACCTCCCGCAAACCACCCGGTGATGATTGGGCCGCATGTTTGATGCGCGGAACGATTTGTGACAGTTCGTAAGATTATCGTCAAGTGATTGCTCAAATATTAATGTCTACCTCTTAGTTGTCATCTACGCGCCGATACGGTCGTTTTGACAGTAATTAGAGTACATTTGGAGTCCGGGTCAAAAACCGTCTTCATTTCCTAAACCGTCAAATCCCGAGTCAAAGCAATGTGCTTGTCTACCTAAGGTTAGGATGTCATAAAATGTTGAGATTATATCTCATTTTGAGTCTCGTGTCACTTCATTAGGCTAAACTAAAAGTTTACATTACAAAATGTGCATTTCATTTAGTTAAAATGACAACCCGAGCTTTAGGCCCACTTTACGAGGTAATAACGACTTTTTTGGGTCAGGCCTATTTCACAGAAAGTTCTAGATCTCTTTCTTAGCTTTCGAACGCCACCGAAATCACCTTAATCCGAGTCTTGTAGAGAAAGTTATGCCTAAAATACGACAGGCTGTCAAAACGCGTTTTCTACGCGCAGAGGAACCTACCCGGGAAAGGACGCAGCAGGTGCTGCGCCTCTTCCAAGGGACGCAGCTCTGCTGCGCCTCTTCCCCAGGGCTTTCTTTTTGTCCAAGTTTCCGTGTTTTAACCTAAGTCGGTTGTTTCCGGATCTTTCCTTCCGTATCCAACTCTTACCATAATTCCGCCGTGTGATTAGTATAAATAGGAGCCTTCGCTCCTCATATTTCTCACGCGAGTGTCCGCTCTTCTCTTCTCCCTTTGCATTCTAGACTTCGTTCTTACTAATTGGCGCCTACGTGCTTGGACTTCCGACCATGTAAGCTCGGATCTTTCCGGGTACCAGCCTCTCCGTTGCATGACCGACCAATTTGACCAACTACACCAATAATCAACTTAAATTAATCAATCGTTTTCCTCTTACGAGGGCACTGTTTCCTTGCATTCGCGTCGAGCATTCACTAGTCGATTCTTAGTTCATCTCGTTCCGTCAACATGTAAGTCTGAGGGTGTATATTCCTCTTTTGTTTATTGTATTTTATTTATCGTATCACCATTGTAAGATTTATGTCGAAAACACCATTAAAACCGATTTCTAAAACCGTCTTTCAAACTCCTTTTTACGGATTTCCAGTAGACAGACGTCGAGAAAAGACGCAGCAACTGCTGCGCCTCTTCGAAGGAGCGCAGTACCTGCTGCGCCTCTTCGTGAGGCTGCCGCAGTTCCTGCTTCTTTTCTTCTTCCTCCGTCCTCTGTAAATTCGTTTGTTATTTGATTCTTGTTTTCTTTTGTTTATTTCGTTAATCCTTCATCATGATAGCATATAACTCACATGTATTTTAATCATCATTCATTAATTCACATGTTTAATTCATAAGTCCGACTTAAATCCCAACTAATTCATATTTACGGGTTTTCGTCATTAATATTCAAACCCGGATTTTAGAGATTCAATTTAACCATATTGAGTTTCTGGAATTCGCCATTGATATAGTTTTCGTATGTTTATTCACATGTTTGTCGTATATTCGTTGTACATTCATCATGTTTAGACTAGTTAATTGATTTCAATAGAGGACTCATTCATTAACATCGTTCCATCATGTAATTAATTCGTTTGCCTCCGTCTCATTCATGTTTTACTGCTTTTATGACCCATTCATATGTCAATTAACCTATTAATCACTTTCATCCGAGTAAATATTATCAATCAATCATTAAATTTACCAATCGAACATTAACGATTTGCGATTCGGCTTCACGGCAAAGAACTCACCCTTGGGAAACGACGCGTCTGTCTGCGCGCCTCTTCCGAGGGCGCGATCTCCGCGCTTTGTTCGAGATGAGTTCTGTCCCTGAACTCCTTTTCTGCCTTGACCTAATTAATTAGGCTACGTATTAATTAACTAATATCCGTAATATCGCTGATTTCTGTTCGTTTATTTCTTTTTCTCAAAATATCCGTTTTAAAGGTATTTTCGACATAAATCGCCTAATCCGTTGTAATTAATGTAATTTTCATTATTGTAATTTATAATTATTGTATTTCTTTTATTGCTTGTATGTTTTCACATGTAAATGAGCATTAAATCCAACTTCGACCCAATTGTTTGCTAAATTAGTTGTTCACCGACTTAGTGTTAATCTTCACATGCTAGGATTAAAACTTGGATGTTGCATTGCATGCATATAGCCGACGATATATCAAGTACGAATAACTTCTCTAATCATTAGTAGAGGCCGCTATCGAGGCGGGCGGGATTAGGTGTTCGATCAAAAGAGCTTCCTAATACGTACCCTCACCCCTTACTCCAGATCTCCGTGAGCACCCGTGTTCATTGGCATCCACGAGAGTCATTCTAGACATAGAATGCTAAGGGTAACGATTGCTTAGTGTTCATGTCACTACTTTGTGTCTTGACATGACACGAGGTATTCGAACGGTTCCAATTTCCCATAAAAATTGGTGGCGACTCCTTACAAAATGCAAACGCTTGTTTTCGCTTCTCACCGAGCGCCCCCGTGGGCGGCCCGCTGTCCACAGTTTGGCGACTCCGCTGGGGATAATACACTTACGTGTAGCCAAGGATGAAACTTGAACAAGGTTAGGGAATAATTTGTACAAGACAATTGTCGGTTTTCATAACTCGGTCTTCCTAGACCGTTTGATTCGGCCTTCCTAGGCCCAACCCAACCCATTCGACCAATCGTCCCGTCTAAACGGTCCTAATTCTTATTTGGGCCTAAGGATGGATAGCGATTGACGTCATCCATACCATGATGCTTACTCTTGTTTGTATCAAGGGCCTTCACTACTTGAGGAAATGGACTAGGAATCGGCCTTACTCTTGTTTGGCACGAGCCTCTCCACAGACTTCGGGTTTGATGGTTCGGTATGGCAACCCACCCTTTAAACCAAAACCCTCTTAAATGCACTCAGCATCCCGTTATAATGCTTGTATAAATGCTTGTACATTACATGATCACCATTTTCTAAACAAAACCATGACGATTTTTCAAAAATCAAAACCCCTTTTCTTAATCAAAATTTCGAAATAGGCCATTTGATTAGCACAAAATCCGGTCAAAACTCTGTCCGTTTGTCGTGTCAAACTTCGGGCCTAAAACCCATTTCAAAACCAAATACAAAAAAAAAAAAAAAAAAAAAAAAAAAAAAAAAAAAAAAAAAAAAAAAAAAAAAAGTCAAAAAAAAAAAAAAAAAAAAACATGTTTTCAAATCATGTAAATGTAAATATGTAAATTCAATTGGGCTAAGTTAGAGTCAAAGTTCAAACCGACTATGTCCTAGTCGGAACTCCGTCGAGTCATGAACCTGTCTTCCTTTACATTTTGGGTCTTTTCAAAGTTCAAGTCAAGTCCTAAGGCGTCACGCCATTATTTTGGACTCCCTACCCCAATTCAGTTAGGATCTAAGCATTTTCGACACATCGAGTCACACGTTCCGAGGCTTAACACACGAGTCTCAATGGGCCTCGTATTTGAGTCTAAACTACAACAGTCTTCTTAACGCCTATAAGCAAACCTCGAGTCTAGAATCAACATGTGTCCTCAATCCCATCAATAAGGTCAATCATATGAATGTCACTCCGTCAAAGTCAACACTCGAGTCTAAAGGTCAAGGTCAAACACCGTGGATTCAAACACGAGAAGTCGCTCACGACATTTCATGAATTCACAAGTCAAGTCTAGATTTGTCATCTTATCCCTTCCTTTGTTGGTTGCCTTAGTATGCGTGATCCCATGTCGAACCGAGTGTAATGCGCGTCATTTCTGTCGAGTAGGAATCCAGCAAGTTCTGTCAATCAGCAAAGTCACGAAGCAGATCAAGCCACAATCACCATGTCTCTTCAAGACATTTATGCCATGGTCCTACGAGTTCAAGCTACAGTGGAAAATTTGAGCATTCGCGTCTTCACCCTCGAGAATGGAATGGTGGAAAAGAACACACCAACTAGAGAAACCTCTAGTCTAGGTCATCCAAAGCTTACCTCTTGCAATAACAATCGTCCTAGAAAGCCAAAAACAGCTGAAAAGAAACCTGGGAGGCATCAAAGGGTGCTTACCGATTTAGGCATGTCTTATGCCGATGTTTTGAAGAGACTTTCTGCCCAAGGTAAGCTACATCCAATAGGTCCGACTCCGGATCCACCTTTAGAGAAACAGGTGAACCTCTGGAAGGGCAACAAATATTGCTTATATCACCAAGGTAGAGGCCATGATATTGAAGAGTGTTTTCTCTTGAAACACGTTATCCAAGATATGATCGAAGAGGGCAAGCTTCCTAAGCCACCTTCCGCCAAGAAATCCAAGAAGATCGACCCTCTTGGGTCTAATATCATTAAACATGATGAAGAATCATTCCTGGATTGCCATCATCTCCTCAATCATCATGATGACGAAGAGATCAATGTTCTTGAAGACGAAGATATCCAAAATGGAATGCTCATGCTTTCCATGGCCTTCAACAATAAATTCTCCAAAATAGAAGGAGCCATTGATATCCTAAACTCTCGACTTTCCAACATAGAGAACCAGTTTGCTGAAATGGGTAAGAAGCTTGATGCCCAACCTCTCAAGATGAAAAGTTTCCAGACAAACCCTCAACCTAATAGTCCTAAAGCAAAAACTGAGCAAGGTATCTTTAGTTCTTCTAATCCAAGCATCAAAATCAACAAAGTCAACCTCATGGAGCCTTTGTCAAAAGAACTCTCCCAGGTCATTCACAAGTCTAGGCATACCGTACGCCCTAGCCTTAAACAAATTATCCTCTCTAGGTCTTCTTCAACCAATAGGGCCCACCCCAGATCCGGAAAGGAAGTCTAAGTTTTGGGATGGCAATTCGTATTGTCAATACCATAGAGGAAGGGGGCATGACACCGAGAATTGCTACAAACTAAAGAATATCATCCAAGATAATATCGAGAATGGCAAGTACCATGTATCGACCTTTGCTCAAGATGACATTAAGTGTGATAGGGCTAAACTCATGGAAGTTCCACCCAGAAGACCAGGACGGGCTCCTAGAGCATTCGCTAACCTTGGCATCACCTATGCGGCGGCACTACAAATGTTAGTATCACAGGGCAAAATACACCTAATCGGTCTAACTCCAGACCCTGAAAACATACTACCTAGATGGAACAGTAATGCATATTGCCAATATCATCGTGGTAGGGGACATGATACAGAAGCATGCTTTTGTTTGAAGCATATGATTCAGGATATGATCGAAAACGGGAAGTTGTCCCTCTCAACCTTTAACCCACAAGGTAGCTTAGGCAATCCTCATGGATATACCACTTATCAAGAAACTCTTCTTGACTATTATCCTTCCAATATTCCTAATGATGAGGACGGGGTGCTCAAATGGATGAATGCTCAAAGTCAGATGTCGAAGCCCGTTGCTGGAAGAGAAAATGTTCAAGCATGGGCCGACGATTAGGAGTCTGGGTCTAAGATCGCGTCAAAGTCCGGGTCCGAGTCCGAGTCTTAGGCTTTCCATCTCATATTTGTTCTAGTGTCTTTCTTCGTGTCCATTTCATTCCTAGTGATAACCTGGGGGCTGTCCCACGAGTCACATGTCTTCTCGAGTCTATGTTAAATATATTCATTCTTCATTTCAATAAAAGCACACTTTTCAATCCACATATTCTATCATATCTCTTCCTCTATCCCATTTCCTGTGACAACAAAAAGCGATTTGAGACATTTTAAAATGAACAACAACACATGACAGTCAATGTGAGTGCACTTATATGATGTTCCATTCTAAGTCGTAGAGGACCTGAAACTCCGTGTTCTTTTCTTACCTATTCCATGTCTGGCAATAGAAACCACAATATAACCCTAGTCTAGGACGAGCATATCCCAAAAGATTCTAGGACGAATCCAGACCGTCTCCCTTATCGACAATCCATGACGGAAGGCAAACCCATTTCCCCACAATAAACAACCCGTGTTACTAAAAGAACAACCCGTTTCATATCAAAAGGTGCTAGTCTGACCCAAATCCATGGTAGCAAGCAAACCCAAGACGATACGAGCCATGATCAAAGACAAAAGGCTCAATGAAGAGAAATGACCAAGATCAATATCCAAAGACAAAAGAGTCAAAAGAAGAAAGCTCAATCAGGCAAGTCAATTCCAAAGTCAAAGTTATCTTCAAAAACCTGAATCAAGAATCTGAGCAGAAATCCAAGATATACCCTAGACCAAGAATCTGAGTCTGAATCAAGAACAAGCCTGGAATCAAATACAGAACAGAATAATGTTGAAGTCTATATAAAATCAAGACATCAATCAAGATGGTCATCTAGCACCCTCACTTAGCCTTTCACATTTCATACACCCTAAGTCCTTCTCGAGACCGTTACAAGGAGATAGTTAGGAATTTTGAGAATCCTCTCAAGCTCGTCAAGTATACCTATCCTTTAGGGCCAAGACATGGAAACTTGATCCCACGTCATTTAACCCACCCTTTATGTGCTCGGGCTACATCAAGCTAAGAGACTCCATTTCCATGCCACATTACAAGCCATAACCCCATCAAGCCTTAACACCACAAAATCAAACTCCAGAGATTTGTTCATCAAAGCCTCTTATTACCGAGCTCCACATTCCAAATATCCAATCCAGTTTCACCTTGACCCAGACACGGAGTCTTCAAATACTTTGCTACTCAGAATGGGACATACCCATATCATCCTTAGAGTCCACTTTTTAGGTGTGCTCACACGACAAGGAAATTTTTACAAAATTAATTACACCTCTTTGGTCTATGATCAGAGGGAATCATCTCAAATCGATTCTTCGAGTCACCAAAGGAATATTACCCTCGTGACCCCTGCACTTTAAGGTCCTAACAACATAGCTTAGGCACACACCTGAACTACGATCTGGTTTGATTTCACTTCACGTGAATACGTAGGCAGTCCTTTCTTACCCAAGAAGGATACAACCGCAACACCCAAACAAAATTAACCAAACCTAAACTACGATCTGGTTTGATTTCACCTATTCAGGTGGATACGTAGGCAGTCCTCAAGGACACAACCATACCAACTTTCAATCTCAATTATCAACCATCCCAATTTTCAAATTAACATCCCTTCCACAAACAACACCTCTATACTGGGGGCTCCTTCTTGTCGCCCAGCCTTTTTTTTACCAAAGTCCAGAGTCATATTCTCATCCTGGGGGCTTCTCTTCTGAGATGCCACCCTTCCTTTATTCTTCTCTCATTTGAGTCAAGCTAGTACTCGGTCCAGACAATGACAAAGGTCTTAGATCAATTCTCCAAGTCATCGTGCCTCAAGAGGGGTCTCTTTTACAGCAAACGGTGGTGAAAAAATGTCCAAGTAGACAGATGATCCATGGCTCATGCCTTGCCTTTATATGCCTTAATCATTCTTGCAATTCTTCTACCTGATACGCATTGTCACCCACACTTGGCTAAGGGTTGCGCATACTTAAACAAAGTCTGCCAAAGTCATCTCTGTGTCGCGTCAAATCTAAGTTAGTATCGCGTTAGTCCAAAGCTAAGTCTATATGTCGTATCCTAGTAGGTCTACGTCGCGTCAGTCACGTGTCTAAAGCCCATTGAAAATGCATAACGCATTACAAACGACAAACTTCTTTGAACAAGTTTTAAACAACCTTTATAAAGAAATGCCTTTTGCAAAGCCTATGTGTTTCCTCATTCGAGGTCCATGTGATAATCGCTTACGTGCATATATTAGATTGCATTCTTGTGTGGCTACTAACCATGCAGGTAAGTATCAGAAGCAGTGCTCACTCCAACTGGGGGCTTCACCCAAGTCTTCATCCTCCCCAGCGCAGCAGTATTTTGCAGTATTGCTCACTCAAGATTTCTTCCATGACGATCAAGATGTTCCTAGTCGTCAAAATATTTGTCCCCAGCGCAGCAGTATTTTGCAGTATTGCTCACTCAAGATTTCTCCCATGACGATCAAGATGTTCCTAATCGTCAATATATTCCCCAACAAAAGTTCGCTTGAGACCGACGCAAGCAGATTCAACCTCAAGTTTTTGCCAGAGTTCGCTTGAGACCGACGCAAGCAGATTCCCCAGCAGTTTCTACCGACGTCCTCCTACCCTCAATATTATTGTTTCCCCGCGGAGTTCGGCAAAGGTGTCATTCTCCAGAAGTTCCCAAACCAGTGCCTCCTTCCTTAGGTTCGTAAACCCAAAGTTAGGATTCTTACCCCTAGGTTCTTAGGATCCCCATTCCTCTTAGGTTCATAAACCTTTAAGCCCCCACACGAACGTCCTTAGGTTCATAAACCCATAAAATCCTTTTGAAGTTCCCATACCATAGGAAGCTTGGATGCATGCGTTCAAAACAAGAACTAGTAACCCAGTAGTTCCTAAACTTAACCCTAGGATCCCCATTCCTTTTAGGTTCACAAGCCTTTAAGTTCCCATACCAGCATGTCCTTTCCTTTTAGGTTCGTACACCCAGGTTCACACACCTAGCTTCTTTTAAGTTCCCAAACTCCTTTGAGATCACCTTTACCCCTTAGGATCATATTCCTTTAGGATCACCTTTTCCCTTCAGGATCATAATCCTTTTGGATCACACTTCCTTAGAGTTCCTACACTCAAACCTTGGTTACCCTTTAAGTTGAACTTATATTTGGCCTCCTTCCCGTCAATGCTTTCCTTTAGGGCCCCATACCCTAGCACAAATCTTTATATATCTTTTAGGTCTTACTCTTAGCTCCTACGCTTAACCTTAGCTCCTACGCAACTCCGGAAGCATCTCGAGAAAGAAGTCTCAGGTATGGTCTCTTCTTATGGCTGGCGAGCCTCCTTACGTAGTCTAATGGACTTTAAACGACCCTCCCCGATAGTCGACAGACTCTAAAATGTTCCCGACGACAGGTCCTTGGTTCAGACCTCTTGAACCGCCTCGCGTCGCCACAGTCGTCAGGTTGTAATCTTCGATTGACCTGATGGCTATACTTTGACTTTCGCCTTGTCCAAGCCTCAGTCAAAGTGGGGGCGCTGAGACACCTCGTTTCTGCACCTCCCGCAAACCACCCGGTGATGATTGGGCCGCATGTTTGATGCGCGGAACGATTTGTGACAGTTCGTAAGATTATCGTCAAGTGATTTCTCAAATATTAATGTCTACCTCTTAGTTGTCATCTACGCGCCGATACGGTCGTTTTGACAGTAATTAGAGTACATTTGGAGTCCGGGTCAAAAACCGTCTTCATTTCCTAAACCGTCAAATCCCGAGTCAAAGCAATGTGCTTGTCTACCTAAGGTTAGGATGTCATAAAATGTTGAGATTATATCTCATTTTGAGTCTCGTGTCACTTCATTAGGCTAAACTAAAAGTTTACATTACAAAATGTGCATTTCATTTAGTTAAAATGACAACCCGAGCTTTAGGCCCACTTTACGAGGTCATAACGACTTTTTTGGGTCAGGCCTATTTCACAGGAAGTTCTAGATCTCTTTCTTAGCTTTCGAACGCCACCGAAATCACCTTAATCCGAGTCTTGTAGAGAAAGTTATGCCTAAAATACGACAGGCTGTCAAAACGCGTTTTCTACGCGCAGAGGAACCTACCCGGGAAAGGACGCAGCAGGTGCTGCGCCTCTTCCAAGGGACGCAGCTCTGCTGCGCCTCTTCCCCAGGGCTTTCTTTTTGTCCAAGTTTCCGTGTTTTAACCTAAGTCGGTTGTTTCCGGATCTTTCCTTCCGTATCCAACTCTTACCATAATTCCGCCGTGTGATTAGTATAAATAGGAGCCTTCGCTCCTCATATTTCTCACGCGAGTGTCCGCCCTTCTCTTCTCCCTTTGCATTCTAGACTTCGTTCTTACTAATTGGCGCCTACGTGCTTGGACTTCCGACCACGTAAGCTCGGATCTTTCCGGGTACCAGCCTCTCCGTTGCATGACCGACCAATTTGACCAACTACACCAATAATCAACTTAAATTAATCAATCGTTTTCCTCTTACGAGGGCACTCTTTCCTTGCATTCGCGTCGAGCATTCACTAGTCGATTCTTAGTTCATCTCGTTCCGTCAACATGTAAGTCTGAGGGTGTATATTCCTCTTTTGTTTATTGTATTTTATTTATCGTATCACCATTGTAAGATTTATGTCGAAAACACCATTAAAACCGATTTCTAAAACCGTCTTTCAAACTCCTTTTTACGGATTTCCAGTGAGATGGCGTCGAGAAAAGACGCAGCAATCGCTGCGCCTCTTGAAGGAGCTTGAGCACTGCTGCGCCTCTTCGTGAGGGCCGCAGATTCGCTTCTTTTCTTCTTCCTCCGTCCTCTCGTAAATTCGTTTGTTATTTGATTCTTGTTTTCTTTTGTTTATTTCGTTAATCCTTCATCATGATAGCATATAACTCACATGTATTTTAATCATCATTCATTAATTCACATGTTTAATTCATAAGTCCGACTTAAATCCCAAGTAATTCATATTTACGGGTTTTCGTCATTAATATTCAAACCCGGATTTTAGAGATTCAATTTAACCATATTGAGTTTCTGGAATTCGCCATTGATATAGTTTTCGTTTGTTTATTCACATGTTTGTCGTATATTCGTTGTACATTCATCATGTTTAGACTAGTTAATTGATTTCAATAGAGGACTCATTCATTAACATCGTTCCATCATGTAATTAATTCGTTTGCCTCCGTCTCATTCATGTTTTACTGCTTTTATGACCCATTCATATGTCAATTAACCTATTAATCACTTTCATCCGAGTAAATATTATCAATCAATCATTAAATTTACCAATCGAACATTAACGATTTGCAGTTCCGGCTTCACAGCCAGAACTCACCCTTGGAACAGACGCAGCGTCTGCTGCGCCTCTTCAGGGCGCGATCTGCTGCGCTTTGTTCGAGATGAGTTCTCCCTCGAACTCCTTTTTCGCCTTGACCTAATTAATTAGGCTACGTATTAATTAACTAATATCCGTAATATCGCTGATTTACATTCGTTTATTTCTTTTTCTCAAAATATCCGTTTTAAAGGTATTTTCGACATAAATCGCCTAATCCGTTGTAATTAATGTAATTTTCATTATTGTAATTTATAATTATTGTATTTCTTTTATTGCTTGTATGTTTTCACATGTAAATGAGCATTAAATCCAACTTCAACCCAATTGTTTGCTAAATTAGTTGTTCACCGACTTAGTGTTAATCTTCACATGCTAGGATTAAAACTTGGATGTTGCATTGCATGCATATAGCCGACGATATATCAAGTACGAATAACTTCCCTAATCATTAGTAGAGGCCGCTATCGAAGCGGGCGGGATTAGGTGTTCGATCAAAAGAGCTTCCTAATACGTACCCTCACCCCTTACTCCAGATCTCCGTGAGCACCCGTGTTCATTGGCATCCACGAGAGTCATTCTAGACATAGAATGCTAAGGGTAACGATTGCTTAGTGTTCATGTCACTACTTTGTGTCTTGACATGACACGAGGTATTCGAACGGTTCCAATTTCCCATAAAAATTGGTGGCGACTCCTTACAAAATGCAAACGCTTGTTTTCGCTTCTCACCAAGCGCCCCCGTGGGCGGCCCGCTGTCCACATTATGTTAAGCACATCCTTTGGAGGGTTCACATTTAACCCCATGTCCCTCTCGGCTTGCACAAGTAACGTGTGCAATTCTTCAAGAGACACATCCTTGTCTTGCATGTTAAAATTCACCCGGAATTGAACATACGCTTTGAATTTGGACAAGGAGTGTAGAATCCTATCTACAATGAGTTCTTTGGGGATTTCAACCTTTTGAATCTTCAAGGTCTCGACAAGCTCCATAAGTTTGAGCACATGAGGGCTAACCTTTTGGCCCTCTTTGAAGTCGAGATCAAAGAATGCCGCGGCCGCCTCATATTGGACGATCCGCGGAGTTTGTGAAAACATTGTCACAAGTTTGGAGTAAATTTCATTAGCATTGCCCATTTTAAAGGCTCTCCTTTGGAGATCCGCCTCCATCGCAAATATTAAGACATTTTTCGTTGCGGCGGACTCCTTTTGGTAAGCCTCATATGCTTCCCTAGTGGCGGTGGTCGACCTAGTAGTAGGTTCGGGTGGAGAGGCCTCGGTAAGGTAACGAAGGTTGTCGTCACCTTGGGCGGCTAATTTGAGTTGGGCATCCCAATCGGAGAAATTTGACCCATTCTTTTCAAGTTTACATCGATCCATGAAGGATCGGAGCCATGATGAATTAGCGAGAGGCGTGGCATTTGGAGTTGGTGTTGTCATTTGTTATGAGAAAAAGAAGTGGTCTACAAAACAAAATAGAAGGAGTAAAACAAATATCGTTTTAACAATAATACTCGTAAAAATTCAATTTAAACAAGTTTTAAGCATTTTTCTAGTGACCTCTACTCAACTAGATAAATGATTCCAAGACCCAAATTCATATCAACTTAGGCACGGGATAGCCGATGGAACCCTTATTAATATAACTCGGTGGATTAACGTTTAATCGATTCTACTTTTAGAACTCTTGGTCGATAAAATTACTCTAATATTTATCTATAGCCCGGAACACATGCGACTACGGTCACGAATACTTCCGTTGAGGTCAATCCAAATTTCGAATAAATGTGTCCATGATCCAAATTCACATTAATTTGGGCACGGGATGGCCGATGAAACCCTCATCAACACGAATTCGGTGGATAGACATTCATCACCCACTTCCCCTACGTAACAAGGTTTGTAGCCCGGGATGGCCGAGTGCACTCCCTCGCGAAATAGGTTTTCATGGTTTCTACTATTTGGTAAGGCTATGTCTCAATTAACTGTTTTAGCGAGAGGTCATGTCAATTTATTATCTATCACGTTTTAA
The DNA here is from genome assembly GCF_048544455.1 of Silene latifolia. NCBI lineage: Eukaryota > Viridiplantae > Streptophyta > Magnoliopsida > Caryophyllales > Caryophyllaceae > Silene > Silene latifolia. The sequence continues at coordinate 92,099,944 of NC_133535.1, read as the reverse complement.
GTGAACTAAAGCGGTGAACTACGATAATTCTAATTGACATGGTCGATAAACTCGATGAAGATGACAATGCATGTTTTAGTTATGGCGATTTAGCAATGCATGTGACATAAAATAAAATGCAAGCATAAAATAAATAAATCCTAGTATGGCCCTCCTAGAATAGAAAAACTATTTAACTATTACATATTCGGAAACCAAGTCCATTGGTCCCTTGAACTTCGGTTGTGGCACGCATCTCGAGGTAACACCGTCTTTATGTATCGCCATCTTGAAGAAATCCGTCTTTGGGAACTCCGAAATAAATTAAATTACATAGCAAATTACATAATTGCCTATTATACATTTGTAACTAAAAAAAAATAAATCTATTAAATTACAAAACGGTGATACGAGATCACAATAAAATTACAACCGAATCGATATTCCCATACATTTCGGGAAATACCAATTAAAACTAAGGCCATACTAAGTAAAAATTACATAATTCAAAAATTACATAAATTAAAATTATGACAATCATAAAGAAAATGCAGCATTATAATATGTATGAACATGCTCAAATTTTATGCTAAATCGCCTTTAATTAGCCAATATCGTATATTTTTTTTTACGGATTTGCGTGATTTCAACATTTTATAATCACAAAAATTACATAAATTCATATTTATGCATAAGTTAATTACCCTAACCTTTTAGGACTCAAAATTTAGTCTTCACTAATTATTTGACCATAGTTAACTCATATTTATAAAATTTGTTCATTAATGGACTTAAAATTACAAAAATAAGCTATAAACTTCAAATAAATCAGAAAAATTTCAAATAAATTCAAAATTCAAAATTTAAACTTATGAACATTCTGGAAAAATACCATGACACTCATAATGTTCAAAACCTTAGGTTAAAAATTTCGAATTTTTTTTTGGGAAAAACAATGTTGCGGTTTATTGGTTTTAACCAAAATAATCATAAAAACATGTGAAAAATTATATTCATTAACTTTTCAATTTTAGATCTGAAAAATATAATAAAATGCAACATTTGACGTTTTTCCTTAGTCATAGATTATGTTTTATTAATTTTTCACTAATAATGTCACTATTTATGCTATTTTTCTTCAAAAATCCATAAATCATGCAAAAAGACTTCACTATAGCCTATTATTTTACACACATCTTGTAAAATTACATGTGACAACATACTAAATTTCTATGACCAGATTCGAAATTTATCTCATATTAACCTATTTTTCACCTAAATCCGAATTTAATAAAGAAAAAATCCATTTTTCGAGCATAAGAAGTCCAAAAATTATGACAATTTACAGGTTATCTCAAAATAATATATGTAACAACATATCCAAAAATCACTGAAAAATTCGAAGTATAGCTAATTTTAGACCGAAAATGACATTTTTACTCATAAAATCATATTTAAATGCCATTATTGTATAATATGAACAATAAAAATCCGTAAATTTAACCAAAATATCCTAAAACATTTTAGGACTAGAAATTTGAACATGCATGAATTAATTTCGTGATATATCATAATAACACAAATTATACAAGTTTTATATGTTAATCTTTATAACTCGGAAAAACTTTTAACCGATTTGCATGCAAACAACCATGGCTCTTGATACCGATTGAAGGAAAAGTAGATCTATATACTTACATATTCATATATGTTATAATTTAATTTGTCATAAAATTAATGATTGATCTTATGCATGCAAACATTAAAACAAAATAAAGAAGAAACTTGTTCTTACATTGGAAATTTGGTTAATATGGGCACAAGAGAGATCACCTTTCTCTCTTGTTCTTGAGCTTTCCTTTTGGATGAACAAAGACCCAAGTGTAGGATCTCTCCCAAGGATTTATACCCAAAGCTTTCTCTTAATAAAATTAATATTATAGTTACTAATACAATATTAATCTTGTATGAAAATTGACCCAAATGATTTTGGTCTTAGCTCCCTAAACCGGGTAGGAGAAAAGGAAGGAAGGAGAAAATAATTTTTATCTCTCTAAAATTATTTGATAAGATGAATGAATTGTTGTGTAGATACAATAATCACATTATGTATTGTTTTATCAAAAATATAAGGAAAAAAACCCTTAGATTTTCCTATGGAAAACCGGGTAGGAAAGAGGAGGGAAGAAAAGAGAGTAAGCCAATGCATGCAAGAGTTTATCTTCATAATGTAAACTAGGTGCATGGCTAGTCTTATTAGGGAAATGATTGTGTTTTCCATTAACTTAATCAAACACAATATTTAGCCTAATCCTCCTCCTAATTTCGGCACTTTCATAAAGTGGAGTCCATTTTATTTTTGACAATTTGTCTTATGTCACATGTCATATGTAACATAAATTTGTTATGTATTTTTAACATATTAAAAATCAACGTATTAATAAAAATACGTCATATACAAAAATCGACTTAGTAATTCATAATTATTTGTACCAAAATATTTTACCAATTATAAATCACAACAAATTGTATTTATAATAATTCATTCAAATTTAATTGTTTCTTTAAACAATAATTTCATCTGAGTAATGATACAATTCAATTACTCAGACCGTATCTCATTTAATCAAATTTCAATGAGATACGTAAATTTTACTTCCAAAATCGTCCGTCAATTTTCAAGTAATTTAATTAACTCGTAATCGTTATACGATTAATTAAATAATCAATTAAGAGTGTTGCCCTATAGGTATGACCTAGGGGATCAACTGATCACCACCGTCGCACGACAGTAATGTCAAACTCTAGTCAGCCAATCATTACCGATATATGTTGATCAGTTGACAGTAAAAATTACTTCCCAATTGTATTCTTTATAATGATATTTAAACATGTGATCATCATGATCAACAGTCGTGATCGCATTATTGTCGGAGGACACATATTCCAACAACAATGAGGGAATGGTACGGTTTGGTTTGGGGAGGTTGGTATATGCATCCATATCTGTGTCCGCATACTGTTTTTACTGCATTTCTGTTATCGCGTTTAATTTTATGCGTGCATTGTTTTTTATTTCAAAAAATCTAAAATCTCAAAAAATTTAAAAATTCGAAAATTCAAAAAAATTTCATGTCTCAATTTGCATATAGGTCGAGTTGGAACGGTAGATTTCAATGATGAAATTGCACTATAATTTGACTTTTTGCTTAAGCCTTGTGATAAACTAATATTCTTTTGGCATTGTCTTATTGCATGATCTACGAGTTTATTTTAAAATTTAGCTGAACAAATAGACTTGACCTGAAATTTTGGCAACCTACTCATAATTTCTAAGATTTAGAGCCTTAAAACTGGTGTCATTATGACCAGTTCATGTAGGATTGTGAGTAGTTACTCCTTGCATAACATGTATCATTAATTTGCACATATATGAAATTCGATTGCTTTTTGCCTACATACATTCGGGTTAGTGGTTGGCGTCACATGCAAGGAGGTGCTTATTTTCTCCTTTCTTCCATTTTTACCCATTTAACTCCACATTTAGCCAAATTTGCCTTTTGACTCTTAACTACATCCAAATTTAGCTTGTCCTGTCAAGCTAGTTTAGTGTATGCTTTGCGGTATGTAATTTATTGATCCATGTTTGGTTTGTATTTTATGATTGGAAGTTGGTAATTTATGGAAGAAGGAGGATGTGATGATGAAAAAATGAAGTTGAAAATGAGAAAAAAAACGTGAAGAAAAAGAAAAAAAAAAGGAAGTTTTATTGCTGACGATTTCACTCCTATGCCTTATTTATATTTTATGAGGAGTTGATATTATTCGGTTTGGTGAGTTTGTATGCCGATTAACGGCATTGTGCTTAATTTAAATGGATAAGAAATGTATGCTGTCATTTGGCTTTGTTTAGGTGCTAGCTTGTCTTATACCTCCACATTCCCAAAAATGTTTTGCCCTTTCTTACCCATTACCTCACTATTCCATACTTTTGTAAGCCCTCGGCTGTGATGGGACCTTGTTTGGTTGAAATGTATGTGTACGGTAGTTAGAATTGTCTATCATATTAGTTGCATGCATGTTTATGTGAGTCGTAGTTTAGGTGAGCGACTATTTTTCTTCCTCTCTTACAATTCATATGCTTACCCTTTGCTTCAGATAGAAAAGTAGTCGATCGAGGACATTAAAACTCCTCGATCGAGTAAATCCTAGCAAAAAACTCTCGATCGAGCATAAAAAGTATTCGATCGAGGACCATAAAAAAGGCACCTCTCGATCGAACACAAAAAGTACTCGATCGAGTACTATAGTACTCGATCGAGTGGTTTCCAGCGCGTAATTCCTACTTCGCGCACTGAATTTCAAACGGCCGCCATTTCTTCGTTACTTGGGCAAACAGAGCGTTTTCGGTGGAGTTGGAAAGTTAAGAGGATAAGCTTTCATATCTAATTGTAATCACTTGAGTATAAGTTGTAGAACTCGAGATATAGCTCTTCAAAGTAGGCACTAGTAATTTGAAACTCTTCCTTTGCTCGCCTAGCTACCTTGCTTCTATGCGCATCACAAAATAGTAATTTCCAAGCTCCGACTCAACTCATATCCTAAATTCATGCATAGGAATATGTTCTAAGCTTGATTAAGTTCCTCTCTAGTTCATACCTGCAAATAATACAAGAGAAACCAAAGTAGACAATTCGGGGGACATTTTTAGCTAAACACTACACAAAATGCATTGAGATGCGTGCAAATATGGTACAAAAAGCTTATATAAAATGCACGCATCAATATTGCTGATCCTCTAAACAAGACTCTACCGCAGGCTACGCATGACCAACATGTAGTTTCCATGGGTCTTAAGCGCATGCCTAATTTGTATTAGATTATGAGATATGAAGTAATAATATTGTATTGATTGTTCATATATGATAATCGCATTTATCGTTTGAGTTTTATTTTAAACTCTTTTTTTTTTATTACTTTGTTTTATCCCAATAGGTTGTTGAGACAATATTTAACCCTATTAAAGTGAACTGGATTAACATAGTAATTGCCCCTAGTTACTTATATAAGGTGACGTCTCTAAGTGACTAGAGTGTGAGTCGACTGACGTAAGTTCAAGTGCCATAGGGTCATAAGAGATGACTAGTCGATCACATAGGCAGACTGTAAGGGACACTCTGTCGGGCAATGACCGCTTATAGAGTTCTGGTAATTTATATAGCCTTGTCGTGGCGAGAGCTACTATGGTATTCTTTGTCAATTCTTTGATTAGAGACTGTTCGCCCTAGTTGGCACAGTTTCTGAGTGACTTTAAGTTATGCTCTACGAATTTCGTAAATGTAGTCAAATGGGCATCTTTTAGGTTATGATTAGCTGTGGCTATGCAAAGGGAATAGTGCAATAGGAATTGTCCACCCCCTTGTCAGGGTTATTTAAAAATCTCAGGGCCACTCGAGGAGCAGTGAACTGAAAAATGCGTGGCCACGCTCGGAAGGTATCTACGGTAGACAATTCCGGTCAGACAGTTACTCTCCAGATCGAGGAAACCACTCTTGGTATGATCACTTGCAAGAACGACCTGCAAAACACCTTGCATTGAGTGGGAGATTGTAATAGGACAAGAGAATGGGTGACGCACACTTATCTCGGACAAGTGGGAGATTGTTGGAGTATGTGTCCTCAACAATAGTGCGATCACATTATTGAAACTCATGATAAGAATACGTGTAGGGATGATTCATTTATATATGTCAACTCATCAACATTAATCGGTAATGATTGGCTAACTAGAATTTGACATTATTGTCGTTTGACGGTGGTGATCAGTTGATCCCTTAAGGTCACACCTAAACGACGATTCCCTTAATAGATATAATTAATTGTATATCGATACAGATTAATTAATTCCTTATAATTGAACAATTTATGTCTATGAGTGAGAATATATATATATATATATCTTATTGTAATTCGATTAAATAAGATTCATTTTAGTAATTAAAATGTTATATTAGTAAAATTTATTTATGAAACAATTAAGAGAGAATGGTTAAATATAATTACAATATGTTGTAGATTATATTAACATGACCCATTTTATATACTTGTGATTATGAATTACTAGTCAATTGTTATATATATAATTAAATTAATATAGGTAATGATATTTAATTGTTAAATATGCAATAATATGATTAATAACATGTTAAATGTTACATGTTACACATTATATGACAAAATGACAATTGACAAAAATACAATGGATTCCATATTACATAGGGGCACCGGTTTTTAGAGGTGTTTTAAGGTTAAATGGTTAATTGTTTTTAATTATTAAAAACAAAATGATTACCACCTAAGAATAGACTACACCCTAACCCATTTTGATAAGAACAATGGCAAAAATGGAAGGACAGGCATTGGCTTCTTGGCCTACCCCTCCCACTGGTGTTCTCCACCCCAAATAAGAATAAGAATTGTTCTTATTCTTATTATTCATTCCAACCCTTTGTTTTAGAGAACTTCTCTCACATTCTCCCTTCTCTCTAATAGAAATTGTTCAAGTAAAAATCTAATAAATCTTTCTACATTACTATACTAGTAATATCATTGTTATTAGATTTAATATAAGGATACTAATTATATTACCTAGTTAGTAATTTAATTAGTATTAAGGGATAGTCTTGGTGCAACTAAGAGGAGGTATACCACTATGAATACTTGAAGATTTTAGAGGATCATCCATATACATTGTAGCTCAATAACAAGTGGAGGAAGGAGTCCTCACTTGTGCCCCCTTTTGTGCCTTACCTACAATGTAAGGAACCTAAATCTTCCTTATTTTATCTTGTGTTTTGCATGCAACTAGATCTATAATTAAATAAGTTTAATTAGAGGATTTAGAATTCCTTTCACAATCTTGTACATAATATTTTGAAATGGCCTTATAAAGGACATTGCTACAAGCAATTGGTCTGAATTGAGTCACATCTTAAGGCAACTCACATTTTGGCAAAAGGGTAATCAAAGTATGGTTTATCTGCTGTAATAACTTACCAGAATTAAAAAAGTCCAATACAGCAGAACACACATCCTCTCCTATAACATTCCATGCATCCTTATAGAAGGCACTGGAGAAACCATCAGGCCCAGGAGCCCTACGGTTTGAAATTGAGAAAATTGCCTCTTGAACTTCCTTTTTTCTCACAGGAGCCAGCAGCACCTCCCAATGAGTCTGAGTGCAAATAGTACCCATCTGGACAACAACACTACAGACCTTAACAGTATACTCAGTAGTGCTTAACAATTGTATATAATAATGCAAAAAGGCTTCGTGGATCTGATCACCATCAGTGTGTATGTGACCTTTGGCATCAGCAATTCTAAATATTTTATTCTTTGAATGTCTTTCTTTCAAATATCTGTGGAAGTACTTGGAATTTATATCTCCTTGATTCACCCATGTGGCCTTGGATTTCTGCAAAATAAAACTATCACAAGCCTCCTGCAAATCCCTATAAACCTTTGCTGCCTCTCTTTCTTGTACTATCAATTCAGAGTTAGAAGGGGTAACTTTCAAAAAAGACTGTATATTATCCAGAATTTTCCAAGCATGCACAGTAGCATTTTAAATATCAGCAAATAAATTCTTGTTTAGAATCTTTAAAGGTTGTTTCAAACTTTTAAGCTTCTTAACCACCTTAAACATTTTTGTCCCATGAATAGGAATTGACCATATTTTATTCACACATGGAATAAACTCATCGAACTTACTCCACATAGAGAAATACTTGAAACTCCTCCTGTCAACACTATTATTCATAGCATCTTGAATTATGCATGGAGACAGGTAAAAAAGAATCTCATTATAAAAATGGGCATAAGAATTACACCTTACATTCAGCCATTCTTGATTAACTAATACTCTATCCAGTCTAGAGTACACTCTTGTAGAGGGATCATGCTTGTTGTTCCATGTGTAATATGCCCCAGCAGCAGGGCTATCTAGTAAACCACAGTAATCTAGACAAGCCTGGAAATCATGCATCCCTTCCTCACTGGAGTGGCCCCCAATCTTTCACTAGGCAACAACACAGTATTATAGTCCCCACATAGGATCCGTGGTTTAGTGATTGTATCAGAAAACAAAGCTAAATCATTCCAGAGAGACTTCCTAGCATTAGTATCATTAAATGCATAAATCATAGTGCAAAATAAAAAGAAAAATTAGAACTTATTTCCTTGATTTCCATATGTATGAGTTGGGGCTGTACTGAAGGAACTTGACATGGAAAATATTAGGTTTCCATAACACCCACACTCTGCCACCAGTATGCCAAGAAGTATTTGTAGAAAGTGCCCAACCATCACACAAGTTTGATCTGACAGTATTTAGAGACTGAGGTTTCACCTTAGTCTCAAGGAGACCAAATAAGCCAACCTGATGGGTATGTAGGAACCATTTAATTTGTTTGTCTTTAGATAGGCTATTTAGTCCCCTAATGTTCCAAAATCAAATGATATGCATTACTCCCAGATGGGAGTAATGCACTACCTTTTGTACCAATGCCAACTTTTGGTGTAGCATTATTCAATGCATCCATGAATGTATATTGGTTGAGGTTTACATAAGACTTGCTAGCTTGTATCAATTCATTCCTACTCAAAGTAACCACAGGTCGAACAGGTGTATCAACCTGCTTATATGAGCCATTCCTGTTCCAAGTAACTTGAAGGTTATGTTGAATCTCCTCTGGGGATTTTGCAACAGAAGGAGTAGTAATGACTTCAGCAGGGGACACTACCTGAGGAGATGGTTGAACAATTGGAGCAACAATTCGAGGGGCTAGCTGAACTGTAACCATAGGTTTCTTAGGAACCCATTTCTGTCTGGGCTGGGTAGGAATAATAGGCTGAGGCTTAGGTTTCCTATAACTCTCACTCCCATGCCCAGTCCCACCACATATCGAGCATAAAACAGGTTTCCATTCACATTCTAGGGGGATCTTAACAATATGTCCATCTTCATCCAAGAATTTCACAAAATCAGGCAACATTTTACCAAAAGGCACCTCTAATAAGATTCTAGCAAAACCCAATCTCGTTTTTTCCTCAGTAGAAGCATCACTACGCAAATACTTCCCAACCAAACCTGCAACTTTTGGCAAACATTTGCCCCAATAATTCAAAAGGAGGTTATGGAATTTCACCCACACAGGAACATTCTTAACATTTTCTTTAGTGAGTTCAACATTTTCATGCCAATTCCTTAAAATAAGTGGTTTATTATCAAACGGGAAATGACCCTGCCTAAGAACAGCCTCCTTACTAGCAATATTCTGGAATCGAACAAGAAAAATACCATTGGGCATAAATGATACCTTATCAATTGAATAGTTTCCCATATTCTCCTGATAAAACCATCCAAGATTTCTGGCGGAGGATAGGCACCGAGGACGAAACAGTAAACCGAAGATTTCCAGTAGTTCACTTCCTCCTGGGTATCCTCACTTGTAAATTGCACCAAACCCTCAGGTTCCTCTTCAATGCTTTCCAATCGGTGTTTTCGTCTGGTTGGAACATTCCATCCTTCACCATTCTCATCAATTTCCACCGAATCAAGGTCAAATGGAGTCAACCCAGTAATTTCATTCACGTTCTTTAGTTTTTGCACATCCGATTCAGAAGGACCCATTTTTTTGGTGTTCTCAGTAGTTGACGTAGAAGCAATAGACGTGTTTTTGTGATTTTGTATGCTTTTAGACGGCGAAGACGCCTTATTTGGGGAAGATCTCGTCATTGTTCCGATGTTTGCAAAATATTCCTCAAGTGCTCATCTTGCTCTTATTTAATGAATTGATAGTTAAATTGCTTATTCGTTGTTGTTCAGTTTATTGTTCTTCATCTAGTTAGTTAATTACAAGCCAGGGTTAATTGACTAGTATAGCGAATTGAGACTTTCACCGACTGGGATAGAATCAATTTAGGCTGCGATAACTGAATAGAGATAATTTAATGATAGCCATTGCATGTTAAATTAGATCTAAGGGAATATTAAATCGACCGATCATATAACCTTAAACAACATAATTAGCTCTATCAATGAATTGAATCACATACCGTATAACTACCTAGTGAACTTGATCCCTAGACTCTTTAATATTATTGAATTTGTCTTTTACTTTATTGCAATTAGTCTAGAAATCAAACAAACAAACCCCATAAAATTGTTACCTTTAATACAAACTTAAATATAAACAAACTAGATTAATTAACTCGCCTCCCTCTGGATTCGATCCTTTGTTACTGCAAGCTACTAGTTAGTTGAGAATATGATTTATTTTGATAGGCCAACGACTAAAAATAACCTTATAATACATCAAGTCCCAGCACACGGAGTCCAACACGCAAAAACAAGACATGGGCCCGTACACTCAGTCGAGTGCTCGGTGGCACTCGGCCGAGTGATACACAATCAGGAGCTGGGTTTCTGCCCAGAAGGCAGTTGGGCGAGTACTCGGTCGAGTGCACAACTACAAAATCCGGGGTATTAAAATATATAAATTATATTAAAAGTTATAGCAATGTTAAATAGTCTCAATTTAATATAAATACTCCTTCCGTTTCGGTCAATTGTTATCTGTTGCATTTGGCACAAAGATTAAGGAAAGAAGTATGAATGAATTTGGACCACACAAATCACCTAGCTCCACATGCAATGAAATGTGATTCACAAAAGGTTGTTAAAAGTGAAAATACATAACAATTCAATGATACGCCCCAAAATGGAAATAGATAACTATTCACTACTTCAGTGGGACATAGGGAGTTTAAAATTAGGGTTATTCTACATGGTAACCTTGTAGTTTTTCAAATTCTACATGGTAACCCTATTTTTCAGAAAGCACACACGATAACCCTCAACTCTGTTAATACGCATTGTCGTGACCCTTAACTTTTTTTCCGTCAATTTTGTCCGTTAAGTATATGACGTGGCCAATTGAATTTTGAGATTTTCTACATGGTAACCCTCTAGTTTTTTAAATCCTACAAAATAACTCTATTAATTTTTTTACAAGAGAAACACTCTGAAAAATACCCCCTTAGTTTTATTTCAATAAAAAAAATACTCCCTTAGTTCATAAATTTATCATCCTTAGTACATTTTGCACTCGATTACTCCAAAAAAACGTCACTCTTAATATCATCATCTCTTTAAGATATCATTACCATAAATTTCCAAAAATCGGGTTCAATAATTAACAAAGAAATCCACTATTAAGTCTAATGTTTAAAAATGAGTCTCCACTCCTTAATTTTACCCAACTTTATTGTGTCAATTTGTCGAATAATTGAAGTAAGTTATTATTGTGTTTACAACATTTTCAATTTTGTCGTATTTGATGAGGTATTGAAAGCAAAAGTTTATTAATTAGATTAACCCTATGAATTAAATTTGGAATTGATTATTATAATGCTCGGAATAGAGTACTTTTACTTGGTATTTAGAATATCTTATTAGGAATTTTTTGATATAGAACAAAGTTATTATTGAATTTTTCGTTAAAAACTCGGTTAATTAAAGGGTAATGAGGGTGGATATGACAATTTGGGAGTAATCGAGTAAAATGTGAAAAAAAGATTGATTAAGGGATTATATTCTTATGCATATGTGATTTGTAGAAAAAGTGGGGTTAACTTGTAGAATTTTTAAAATATAGGGTTACCTTGTAGAAAATCACAAAATTCAATAGCCACGTCAGATACTTAACGGTCAAAACTGACGGAATAAAAGTTAAGGGTCACGACAATGCGTATTAACAGAGTTGAGGGTTATCATGTGTGTTCTCTGAAAAGTAGGGTTACCATGTAGAATTTGAAAAAACACAGGGTTACCATGTAGAAAAACCCTTAAAATTATATAAAAAATTTGAATAGGTAAGAATTATTGTATATGTATAGTTACCTTTATTGTAAAATTTTAATGATTAGATTTAGGTGGGACGACAAAACTGAGTTGAAATTTATTTTTTACAAAGTTATGGATTAATAATAATTACAATTGAAATTTGAGGAGTTAATTTCACCATCAGATAAAATTAAATAGGTTGATCTTTTTTTTATAATACTTACATAAATAAAATACTGTAAGAAAAAATTCAATAAATTTTATTAATCGCATTAAATAGTTACTTTTATTTTAAAAAGAAGTGAAAAAAAAATAGTAGACAAACAAAATAAATGAAAGTAATCAAATTTATTTTCGCAATACACATTCTACTCATTACATTACTTTTTGTATCAAAATTTCCATTTGTCTACCCTTGACTCAAAACTTCAAACCCAATTCTCTCTAGCTTCTCTCTATTGTAGAACCCTTAATCTCTCATCATTCAACCTTCTTTCAAATTCTTAAATCATGAATGATAACTCGAGTATAAAATGGGTACTTTAATCCGTTAGTCCATTAATAATAATTAAATATACTTGTTATAGTTTTGTGCTTTACAAGTTGTAGTACAATATAATTAAATTGAAAAAAATCTACCAGAAATGTCAAATTGTTGTTTTGTTCTTGATAAATTTTACAAAATCAAACATTTCAAGGCTACGTTCTTCTAGTACTTAGGGTTAACAAATTCATTATTCCATTAAACTTGTGTACTGCGTATTACGACAAGGGAAATGATGGTGTTATTGCGTTGTTGATGGGTCGATGTTGGTGGTGCTTTTGGTGTATCGTTGCCGGATATAAGGGCAGTGATTTGTCGGAGGTGGTGTTGTTCATCGGGCGATGGTTGTGGTGCTATTAGTATTGCGGTAATATTGGTGTTCGACGCGGGAAGGAGTGCAGGAGCATCGGAGAAAGAGTGCACGGGTTGTGGCGGTCTGATCGGGTTGGCCGGTAATGTGCGCAGGTGGCCGTCGATGTGGTGGTATTGTTTAGATCGATGTAGTACGTATGTGGTGTTGTACGTAAATTGTGCTTGATTTTTCCCTTTTATTCTTAATGTAGTACATTTGTAAGTTGTAATGGTTTTGTTTTTCCTTCTTTTCTGAGTATTTTAGTACTTGGGTAAAAATATTAAGAGAATGAATATGTGAAATTAGAGATAAATAGATTAGAGAGATATTAGAGTGAGAAAATGGGAGAGGAAATGTGAAGGACATAATTGTCAATAGTGTAATGAGATGAGTAAAATATGTACTGCGAAAATCAGCACCCTAGAATTACACACAAGTGTAATAGTCCAGCAATTAATTAGAAAGCATAAAAAAGGGAAACTAAAGAATACTTGTGAACATGACATCTGTATATAATAATAAAAATATAAATTAACCATCTAACTTTTTGGATTTTTTTTTTAAAATAATGCTACAAAATAAAAAAATTGTCGTTTCGGGTTGGAATGAAACTTAATTGTTGAAGTGGTGTCCAACTAGGATTGTACATCCCGAACCAAGTATAAGGTTCTATCCTTACCTTTCCCTCACCCATGGCCCATCTCATAAACCCCACCTCCATCAGTCATGCTGTAACACCCCCATCTACCAAGGAGCCTTAACAAGACATTCCCTAGCAGATAAGGGCGTTACCATCCCGGTTGCCCGAGGACAGCACTAATTAAATGTCGATAAAAGAATAATTATATTAATTTACAAGTGATTTAAACAAAACAAAGATACAACTCGCGACTACTATCAACTATGTAAAACTATCTCTATCATGACTCGTGGTAGACTCGTCCCTCCAAGCACCCAGCTATGATCCATACATCAACCTGCTAAGACCGACTGCTCACCATAGTGGATCACGGCAGACACAACACAAGAAGACGACACAACAACACCACACAAGGTCAGTAACTGAAGAAACATACAAGAACAGACACAACAAGACATAAGGAATTACACTCGCCGCTAACTCAAACCATCTACACACCTCTGACTGCCCGAAGGTCCTGTCCTGCCAGGTTACCAATCGCAACCAGTAATCCACACCGCAGCCATTCCCACCTAAGCTCCGCTCATCCAATCCGAGCGATAACCCATGTTCCTTAATGTGCACATCCCCTTCTGTGGCGGGTTCCACAAAGGGCGAATCAAGGGCGTACAACAGCTCCCGCAAGTGACTCCACTCAGCCGAGGACGCACCTCGAGTACCACAGACAAACAATCACAACCAACTACATTATACAACAACAACGATTAGCAACAACCAATCTACACCATCAACAACGACACTAAACCAATTATACAACAACAATCGACACTCTAGATAACCAACAGTACTGAGTAGGAAAACCTACCTTTAGCAAACCGAAACGATTCCGCGTACGACCACCAGACCACAAGCAATCACTATAACCACCTATAACAGCCAGCATAATCATCTATTACAACTACCATAACACAACTGAAATCAAGGGAGACGATGATGATGATGATGACAACATACCTATACAAAGCAATCCGGCGTCAAGACTGCTACCCGACTCAAGCATCCCATCCCTATGGTGTAATCAGTCTCAAAGGTCTCAAGGATATGAACCATGGTGAAGGAGAAGTGAAATGGCAGCATCTAGGTTTAGGAAGAAAGGTGGAGAAGTGATTTGGGTTTCACGATTTTATAATTTATAATTCCCCGCTGAACTCACGTTACTCGATCGAGTAACCCACTCACTCGATCGAGTGGCCTCTACTCGATCGAGTTCCCAAACTACTCGATCGAGTAGCCTCCGCTAGATCGAGTAACACGAATTCAAAGGCTCACAACGTCACAAGGTTTCACTCGTAAGGTTTCCGAAGGTCTAGATAGGTGTCTCAAGTCAGTCAACGTAGGTCAACGGGTCTCTAAAAGGATGTTATTACACATGCTTAGCCTCATCCTCATCGTCGACCATCACTCTCCACCCATTCCACCTCCCCTATGTAACACCCTCATCTACCAAAGTGCCTTACCAAGGCCTACCTCAGCAAATAGAAGTGCTACCATCTCGGTTGCCCAAGGTACAGTATATCAAAAGTGACCATAAAGAAACATATTTTAAAGTTCAACTATTTAAAGTGCGTACAACTTATAAACGAAAACCAAACGTACAACTGTCATAACAAAATATCAAAACTATAACAACTGTCAGCGGAAGACTAGTTATCAAACTACGTGAAGACTCCATCCCAGCCGAGACCCATGAGCTATCCATAAGCATACCTGCTAAACAACTGCTCACCGCCCCCCGAATGGATCACCACATTTTTCAAAAAATTTAAACGGGCGCAGTTACTGCATAAACAATATAAGACAATACAAAAGATAGTTACACAATCACAATCCTCCAACATAGTCAGATCACAAAACATCTGACCACACACTAAAGTGTGTGGCCCTGCCAGAATATCCATCGCAACAGATATTCAACACCACCAATAGCGGACCATAGCCTTTCCCACCTAAGCCCCGCTCATCTCCATCGAGCGAATAACCTATGTTCTTTAATGTGCACATCTCCCTTGTGACGGGAAGCACAAGGGGCGAATAAAGGGCACGAAGCCACTCCCGCAAGTGACTCCACTCAGCCGAGGGCGCACCTCGCGAACCCCAGACAATCAATAACAACCAATTACAATATCAAATGTAAAATAACCAATTACGATATAATCACATGCCAATCAACCAACATCCATCTTATAATCATTTACACAATAACTGAGTAGGAAAACACTACCTGAAGTTAAATCACCAGTTATCAATCACAAGCAGCGGATCAAAAGCCTTCTTCTACGAAATCACCTCTTATAAACAATTAATCACATAATTACAATCTATACCATCAACAATCCCAATAACCCCCAATTCACTCAATTAGGATTTAAACAATATTAATGAATTGACAGAAAAACGGTACAAAGATCTTACCCACAATACGACGATCTCTATGGTATAAAGAACTCCGAATTCCCAAAAACTTAGCCTTTGATTTGATAGCAATGAGAGAAGAGAAACTGACGTTGTTTGTTTTCATTTGTAAAAAGGTTTAGAAATAAGGTAAAAGTGAAAAGAAACTGACGAAAACTCTTTATATAAATCTTCACGCGTTACTATCAAACTTAGTTGAAAACTCGTAAAACCCATCATACTTGATCGAGTAAATAAGGTACTCGATCGAGTATCGCCTACACGATCGAGTTGCCCTTACTCGATCGAGTACCCATCACGTAGAACTTACTCCGGAATGCAAAACTAACTTACTCGACAGAGTAAGTCCTACTCGATAGAGTACCCAAAAGCTCATAAATCTGAGGTATTACAGTCTTCCCTCCTTAAAAATGAACTTCGTCCCCGAAGTTCAAACCCAACCAATAAAACATGTACACCTAGCACTAACTCCACCAACTATGTCTACCTCCACAACGCGGCTCACAATATCGTATCAACTATAGCATAGCCTCTCAACACTAACTGTAACACCCCCATTTATTAAGGAGCCTTTAGCTAGACATTCTCAAATAAATAGGACTATTGCCATCTCGGTTTCCCGAGGTAGTGAATAACCAAGTATAACAAACCAAAGTACTTTAATTAAAACTTTAGAGATTACATGTTTATTACAAATTACCTAACTAAAACTTAATATAAAATAATATACAACTCGCAGCGGAAATAAACAAAGTGATTAAATAATCTATGTGGTATAGACTTCTAGGTAGTCTGGCCAAATCCTCACGCATACCCATAAGCTCCCAAGTCAGCTAATCTTTAATACCTGTCAAATCTTCTCCCCATTATGGTTCATCACAAGTGTTCACGAATACACTATCAACCACGAGGTTGAGTAGGAATAACTAAAAATAGTAGATGACAATAACAATATGAGTATGCATGATATGACTTAATAGAACCATTCAGCCGAGTTCATCACTCGCAAGACTATTCATCCCGCCAATCCCTGGTCGGGGCAGCCTCAACCCGAAGGTGAGTAAACACACTACATTACTATAAAGTAATATCTGCCTCAACATACAGTTGATAAATATCCACCAGACGGTCTGCAGAACCAGTCTGCGGCCTGCCTCGAGAATTCACGATTATAATCGTCTGCCAGAATAAATCTGATAACCACTATGCATTACTATAAGTAATGTCTGCCAGAATAAATCTCATAACTAATGCAAATGCCATTCTTATATGAATGCAACGAACAATACTAATAATCAGCCTGATATAATCCACAATACTCAACCACAACGATATAACAAGTATACTTCCAGCCACAAACACTCATGTGAAATACAATAATAACAGCCAGTTGAGTAGTTATCCTACCTGATCAGCAATCCAATAAAAGCAATCTACTAGAAATATTATTCTTCAATAAATTCGTTCAACCAATTCCGTCACCTATATAAATAAATAATATATTTACCATTACTTAATTATAAATTATTACCTTCTATTATTATTTAATAATTATTATAAATTATATTCATTATTCAAATTAATTAATTAATTATTATTATTATTAAAGGTCCACGATATTAAAACCCGACTCAAATACAATCTCGAGTCATCCAAGCAAAACCCGTCTTAAACAAACAAGTCAACCCACACCCAAACCCAAAAGCACGTGAACCACCCAACACCCATACTACATTCACCTCGTTAAATCCCCGACCTACCCATGACAACACCACCATCACAGCCCCACCGACCACAAACTCCACCACGACCGACCACCACCACCTTGCCTGACCAATACCCGCAACATCACCACACTTGGCTGCAAAATACGAGCCCTAGCACAACAACAAATGATGCCTACTAAACCGAAAACCCGTCATACACCTCAACATTTAACTACCACTTACGACCACCACCAACCTCCAACGACTCCACCCAACCTAGCCCCCACTAGTCTGCAACCCAACGCACACTCACACGCCCTAACCACCCGCCATACCGCCACCAGCACCCCACAATATCACGCCTTAAACACTACTCTAAAACCCGACACAGCCAACCACACCACCAACACCAAACCACCTCTGGCCACCACCACTGACCATCGGTGGTTCCAGGGGTAGTCCCTCTTCCTCTCGACCCATTTGCGACACCACAACAACCACCAAAAACCGACACCAACAACAACTATAGCCCCTCCCCTGTTTTCGCGTTTTCCGACTGCCACCACCATAAAACATCACCTGCAACCACCACGACACCTCCCCCATGGTCGACTCCCACCCCTGGTCTCAACCCAAGTCCCGGTCAGGTCTGGGTCACACAAAACAAGGGTAAAAAACCGAGTCTTACGTATTATTTACCCTAACAACCACCACCACAAACCTCGGTCAAGCACCCCCTCCCTGCCGGTCAACGGCAGTCCAACGTGGGTGTGGTCACCCCATGGTGTCCCATGGTCAAGGTCACGGTCCTAGCTAGTCCAGAGGCAGTCTAAATTACGAGTTATATAAGTTATAAAATCGATACATTAAATCATAAGATGATCTTACCTTTTATCGCTAATTGCTCCTTCCGTCTCTTAAATCTCCTTCCTCTTTCTTTATGAATTATTTTTCAGGTTTATCATATATTTATAGTCCAAATTTGGAGAGTATATGAGGCAAATTAGGAAACTATTGCCTTATTCCGATTATTATTAGGAATTACCATATTATTATTATTATTATTATTATTATTATTATTATTATTATTATTATTATTATTATTATTATTATTATTATTATTATTATTATTATTATTATTATTATTATTATTATTATTATTATTATTATTATAACTAAATCCCGCTTCAAATCCCGACTACTACTCATACTAGGCCTAAATATAATTAGCCCATTAATCTATATCACACGGCCCAAGGCTTAACTTGCTTTAAGTCCAATTTCCGATTTGCTTACTTACTTTATTATTTAATTAACGTCTTATTTGCAATTATTATTAGAAATTCTTTTAATTAATTATTTAAATTACCTTATTTATTCTAATAAATATTATTAATTTACGGGGT
Organism: Silene latifolia; assembly: GCF_048544455.1. Classification (NCBI taxonomy): domain Eukaryota; kingdom Viridiplantae; phylum Streptophyta; class Magnoliopsida; order Caryophyllales; family Caryophyllaceae; genus Silene; species Silene latifolia. Next base: position 92,080,937 of record NC_133535.1, on the reverse strand, counting down.
ATTTCAGTCTTCCGCCCTTTAAAATGAACTTCGTCCCGAAGTTCGCCCAGAAATACTATAACAACATCTATAAACATCCACACAACTGAGCATCATCCAACTTATGATAATACAACTATCTATTTATGATTATTAACTACACCAATCTTATCACAAGATGTCACAATAATAACTGAAACATGTGTAGTATCAGATTCCTTCCCCCTAAAAATAAACTTCGTCCTCGAAGTTCGAGATATCAAACAACAGGAATAAACAAACTATTTGTTGTAACATCACAAAACATGTGATACACATTGTAACATAAGTCAACCATTATTTCCAACATATTGATTGATGGATAAAGAATAACAATAATCCTTGAATTACCTTTTATTACGTGCGCGTTTATTTCTTACAAACGAGGTCTAACTTAAACATGGATGCAATTAATATTAATAGATAGGCTTAGGGTAACACATTCCACATATCACTAGTGTTGGGCCCAGAATTACCCTGCCTCGTCAGATATGAGTCAGGTAATACCCAAAGCCAAGCCTGAACGAAAGTCCTCCCACACAAAGAATTAGAACGCCTGATCAGGCACCAACTAGAAGGGAAAGATAGGACAGACATCTACTAGGCATGGCCTGAAGGAATATCACATTAGCAACAAAGTCAGCATCATCAGGACAAGGCAGGCAACAATTAAAGCACGGTCAAGACTTAGGAAAACAGTTCCTACAATTAAGGAAGACCCTTTCAATATTCCAAACGAAAGCATAGAGGATTTGACTAAGCAAGGATAACGGCTGGAAGGTTATAGAAGCCAAGTAACCACTCCTGGGTAAATAGGGCACGAGTCCTATTTTACAGGAAACCCTAAACTACCCTGAAAGACCCGGTTCAAAGCTACTATAAATAGAAGAGAAGAAGAAAATAAGAGGATCACTTGCTTACACACTTACTTACTCTTACTTTACTTTCATACTTGTATTCAACATAATATTTTAGCATTACTACTAAACAGCCATACTATATATTTTGCCTGACATACACATTCCCTGTCAGGGTATCAAAAGTCATAGTGATAATCCCTCCTGGCTTGGTGCCCATGGTTTTTTCTCTTATTCCCATGGTTTTTCCACGTATAAATCTCTGTGTCATACTTTTGCATTTATTCCTTTATTCATTCTAATAAACTAGTCAGGCTATTTGTTTTGAGTTAGATCACCCTGCAAATTCTTCCCTGACAGGACATTATCTCTGTGAGAATTCCTGCTAAAATAATTGGCGCCCACCGTGGGGCATCTAGCTAAAAAATAATCAAAACCTAAATCCAAACAACACAAAAACAATTTCAAAAATGACTAGGGATAGCATCGAACAACAACTGCCTGCTGCCCAACAATAACTGTTAGAAATGGAACAACTGAAACAGAAAATGGCCCAGGCTGAAGCTGATGTTATGAAACTAAAGGAATCAGAATCTAATTTGAAATAAAGGCTATGAGTCAAAGCCTCAGGCTCAAAGTTAAAAATTCAGCCTGTCACACCATTCTCTTCAATCTTCAGGAACATTGATTTCTCCAACTTTGGTACTCCAACTCCATCAAAATCCAGAGCAGGAGAAGGTGATACAGACCCAGAAGAGATCCCAAATGAAGATGTTGTACCAGATCAAACCAACACAGCAATAATGATGGCCATGCTCCAGGAAATCCAGAAAATCCATGAGAAATTTGAGAAGATCCCTGGAGTACCCACACCCATTGAAGAAGCAAATCCAGAAAGCTATGCTGACTCACCCTTCTTGGATGAGATAACAAAGATAGATCTACCAAAAAAGTTGTGGTGTTGTCAATGAGAGTCTATGATAGAACTACAGACCCACAAAACCATGTAGCCTACTACAAGCAAAGAATGTTGGCAGCCTCCATACCTAGTGAACTACGACAAGTTTGCATGTACAAGGAATTTGGAACATGATATGAATTTAGCGGAAGCGGAAGACTCGTGATTTTGACTCGACATTTTGAATTTTGTATTTTTTTAGCTTTTTCGAAAATGAGGGAAAAAAAAGGAATATTTGTCGCGGTTAGACCTATAACCACGCCAATGGTTGAATTATCCGATACTCGTCGAATAACTCGACTCAAACTAAGGAGCACGTCCCTCGTTTAAGCAAGGTCCGAAATACTTGTTTCGACCTCTTAAGCCAAAGCACTTGTGTAACGACACAAATAACCGAGACAAGATTTTAGAGATTCAACTCAATTTTTATCAAAACAACATATCAAAAAAATTACACCAAAGAGGCTATATATAGCCTACACCACACGGCACACCCAAGGGGGCTTTGGTGGTGTTTTGGACCCTTAATTAAAATGCTAATTAATCTATCCTAGTTTTTCTACAAGCTTATTTAATTTTTATGGGAAAAACATACTATAACAAAATACTAGAAACAAATACAAATAACTAAAAATGGGATTAAATGATGATGCATTAATCTTCTTCTCCCTCTTTCCCATGCTTGACCGTGAGCCTCAAGCTTATTTCCCACTGTTTTTTTTTATTTTTTGCACTCCGTGATACGGTAATTTTCCCGTAGAATTTTCGTTAAAGACACCGTACCGTATTCACATCAATTCCTCCTTCTTTTAGAAGAATCGACCCGATTCTTTATGGTTCCCAATTCTTCGTCGCTTCCTTTTGCGGTTTACATTCTTAAAACGCCTAGGAAGTCGTGGCTGTAACGGCTTATCTACGACCCTTGACGTGGCCGTGCTGCCTTCGTCGCTCGACTCAATTTTGTTGCTTCCAACCGACTCCCTTATCCTTGTCCACGATGCTATCGTCTTGCCCCTGCCCCTTCTAGCATAAGGATTCAATCCAATCCAATCGGTCTCCCCCTCGAGTCTCCTTTCCGTGGCCCCTTGAGTCCCGCCCATCTTTGGTGGGTCATTAGTCCGAACTCGTCTAAGGACGAACTTAAGGCCTCCTTGACCCTTCGCTTCAAATCGATACATGCTTGCAATCTCTTGACGGTTTCTCCTTTTGCGTCGTGAGCCATCCACCTTGGCAAGTCTTGTTATGGGGCGGCAAAGGGAACCCGTCTTTTTGGGCGGCCAGGTCGATGGTGGGATGGTTGGGTGGTGCGGGACCGTGGCCTGCCACTGCCTCTTGGTTACGGTCTGGTTGTGCCGTGAGTTGATCCGGCATGGATTGCTCGCCACCAAGATCGATACAAGGGGTTAGCCAACCTCCTTAGCAGCCTTGTTTGACGCGTGAAGTGGTCATGAAACCATCATGGGTTGGGTTAATTAAACCAACATTATCGCAGTTGTTGGGGCCTGATTCGCACCATTCATCATGTTGGTCTACTAACCCGTGTTGGAGCTCCGACCAACGAAGTCCGTCCTCGTCGTTGTACATGTCGAAGATAGGTGGTAGTGAAAGGTCGAGAGATGGTTGGTTGAAGACGGAATCGCATTCCACAGGATCTTCTATACTCAAGATATCCGAGAGCCGAAGCTCTGATACCACTTTTGATGTGAATTTAGCGGAAGCGGAAGACTCGTGATTTTGACTCGACATTTTGAATTTTGTATTTTTTTAGCTTTTTTCGAAAATGAGGGAAAAAAAGGGATATTTGTCGCGGTTAGACCTATAACCACGCCAATGGTTGAATTATCCGATACTCGTCGAATAACTCGACTCAAACTAAGGAGCACGTCCCTCGTTTAAGCAAGGTTCGAAACACTCGTTTCGACCTCTTAAGCCAAAGCACTTGTGTAACGACACAAATAACCGAGACAAGATTTTAGAGATTCAACTCAATTTTTATCAAAACAACCTATCAAAAAAATTACACCAAAGAGGCTATATATAGCCTACACCACACGGCACACCCAAGGGGGATTTGGTGGTGTTTTGGACCCTTAATTAAAATGCTAATTAATCTATCTTAGTTTTTCTACAAGCTTATTTAATTTTTATGGGAAAAACATACTATAACAAAATACTAGAAACAAATACAAATAACTAAAAATGGGATTAAATGATGATGCATTAATCTTCTTCTCCCTCTTTCCCATGCTTGACCGTGAGCCTCAAGCTTATTTCCCACTGTTTTTTTTTTATTTTTTGCAGTCCGTGATACGGTAATTTTCCCGTAGAATTTTCGTTAAAGACACCGTATCGTATTCACATCAATTCCTCCTTCTTTTAGAAGAATCGACCCGATTCTTTATGGTTCCCAATTCTTCGTCGCTTCCTTTTGCGGTTTACATTCTTAAAACGCCTAGGAAGTCGTGGCTGTAACGCCTTATCTACGACCCTTGACGCGGTCGTGCTGCCTTCGTCGCTCGACTCAATTTTGTTGCTTCCAACCGACTCCCTTATCCTTGTCCACGGTGCTATCGTCTTACCCCTGCCCCTTCTAGCATAAGGATTCAATCCAATCCAATCGGTCTCCCCCTCGACTCTCCTTTCCATGGCCCCTTGAGTCCCGCCCATCTTTGGTGGGTCATTAGTCCGAACTCGTCTAAGGACGAACTTAAGGCCTCCTTGACCCTTCGCTTCAAATCGATACATGCTTGCAATCTCGGACGGTTTCTCCTTTTGCGTCGTGAGCCATCCACCTTGGCAAGTCTTGTTATGGGGCGGCAAAGGGAACCCGTCTTTTTGGGCGGCCAGGTCGATGGTGGGATGGTTGGGTGGTGCGGGACCGTGGCCTGCCAGTGCCTCTGGGTTGCGGTCTCGTTGTGCCGTGAGTTGATCCGACATGGATTGCTCGCCACCAAGATCGATACTAGGGGATAGCCAACCTCCTTGGCAGCCTTGTTTGACGCGTGAAGTGGTCATGAAACCATCATGGGTTGGGTTAATTAAACCAACATTGTCGCGGTTGTTGGGGCCTGATTCGCACCATTCATCATGTTGGTCTACTAACCCGTGTTGGAGCTCCGACCAACGAAGTCCGTCCTCGTTGTTGTACGTGTCGAAGATAGGTGGTAGTGAAAGGTCGAGAGATGGTTGGTTGAAGACGGAATCGCGTTCCACAGGATCTTCTATGCTCAAGATATCCGAGAGCCGAAGCTCTGATACCACTTTTGATGTGAATTTAGCGGAAGCGGAAGACTCGTGATTTTGACTCGACATTTTGAATTTTGTATTTTTTTAGCTTTTTCGAAAATGAGGGAAAAAAAGGGATATTTGTCGCGGTTAGACCTATAACCACACCAATGGTTGAATTATCCGATACTCGTCGAATAACTCGATTCAAACTAAGGAGCACGTCCCTCGTTTAAGCAAGGTTCGAAATACTCGTTTCGACCTCTTAAGCCAAAGCACTTGTCTAACGACACAAATAACCGAGACAAGATTTTATAGATTCAACTCAATTTTTATCAAAACAACATATCAAAAAAATTACACCAAAGAGGCTATATATAGCCTACACCACACGGCACACCCAAAGGGGCTTTGGTGGTGTTTTGGACCCTTAATTAAAATGCTAATTAATCTATCCTAGTTTTTCTACAAGCTTATTTAATTTTTATGGGAAAAACATACTATAACAAAATACTAGAAACAAATACAAATAACTAAAAATGGGATTAAATGATGATGCATTAATCTTCTTCTCCCTCTTTCCCATGCTTGACCGTGAGCCTCAAGCTTATTTCCCACTATTTTGTTTTTATTTTTTGCAGTCCGTGATACGGTAATTTTCCCGTAGAATTTTCGTTAAAGACACCGTACCGTATTCACATCAGAATAACCCTGAATGGGCCTGCCCTATAATGGTACATAAATCTACCAAATGGAAGTATCAAGTCCTTTGCTGATCTGATAAATTCCATCAACCACCAATTCTTAGTAGCAGGGAACTTGAAAAGAGATTCAGTGACCTATACAGGATCAAGCAAAAGCCTGGCGAGTCAATCAGAGCATTCATGACCAGATTCAACAAAGAGAAATTATCAATTCCCAGATGTGACGTTGGAACAACCGTGGAAGCTTTCAGGCAGGGGCTACCATTGGACAGTGATTTCTATGATGAAATGACTATGAAGCCTTGTCTGACCTTTGCAGTCGTCAAGGCATTAGCCCTTGGCTACATCCGACTTGAAGAGGATAAAAGTTTCAAAGCAGATACCACTGATAACAGTTCAAGATATGATAGATCCAACAGGAAAAGTTCCAATCACAGAGGAAGCAGTTCCAGGCCATCCCCTTATACCAGGCCTGATAGATCAGAAGTCAACTATGCATATGAACAACGAGGTAACTCCTATACTTATCCCCCTATTCAAGAATATAACTTCTCTGTTGACACTACAGGATTGATCAAAAGGCTTGACAACATGGGAGACGTTGTGAAGTGGCCAAAGAAGACAGATAACCCTAACTCAAGGAAAGACATAACAAAATGGTGTGAGTTCCACATAGACATAGGACACACAACAGAGGAATGCCTGGGACTACGCATGCAAGTGGCTTACCTGTTAAAGAAAGGCTACCTGAAAGATATAATGCCATCAAAGTGCAGGGAAGACAATGGAACAAGAAAGGAGAAGGAGAGACCACAACGTGACCTGCCTCCACTCCAGCACCACCCATCTATGAGGTCAAGTTCATCAATGGAGGATCTGAAATATGCGGCCTGACCAGCTCTGCTGCAAAGAAAATAGCCAGGGAGTAAAAAATGAAATCTCCTTTTAAACCTAGAAATTTACCTCAGATTACTTTTGATGATACTGACATGTAGGGAATATCTGATGTCCATCATGATGGCCTGGTCATCACCATGCAAATAGGAACCGCACGTGTCCTCAGAATTTTAGTAGATGGTGGCAGCTCAGTCAACTTAATCATGCTTGACGTCCTGAAAGCAATGAAGATTGATGAAAGCCAGATCATAAAGAAATCAAATGTCCTGGTAGGATTCAGTGGTGAAACAAAGAACACTCTGGGAGAAATCTACCTACCAAATACGTTGAAGGAGTCTCCTCATATGAGAGATTTGGAGTCCTGGATTGCCTGTCATCCTACAATACCATCATAGGCAGACTTTGGATCCATAATGTCCGAGCTATCCCTTCAACTTATCACCAATACGTCAAGATACCAATAGAGTGGGGAATAGCAACCATCAAAGGTGAACAAAAATCTGCCCAGGAATGTTATACTGAATCATTGAAACCTTCCAAGGCAGGTAAGTCTCTCGCCTAGCAATTACAGTACCCCGTCAGGAGCACTTATGTGGCAGAAACCAAAATAGAGACAGATCAGGTAATTTTAGACCCTGAGTATCCTGACAGGCATGTACTGGTAGGATCTGATGTCCCTGACAATATCAGACAAGAACTAGTAAGTTTTCTTAAAAATAAATTTTCATGCTTTGCCTGGTCCCACTTTGATATGACTGGTATAGATGCCAATATTATTACCCATAAACTTAATATTGACAAATCATTTAAGCCTGTGTAACATAAAAGGAGGAACTTTGCCCCTGAACGCAACTCTATCATTAATGAAGAAGTGGACAAACTCCTAGATATAGGAATGATCAGAGAAGTAATGTACCATGAATGGCTAGCAAATGTGGTTGTGGTACAAAAGAAAAATGGCAAGCGGAGAGTTTGTGTAGACTACACAGACCTAAACAAAGCCCGCCCAAAGGATTCATTCCCACTTCCTCATATTGATGCCATGGTAGATGCTACAGTAGGGCATGAGCTACTAACATTTATGGATGCTTCAAGTGGGTTCAACCAGATCAAGATGCACCCAGATGACCAGGAAAACACTGTATTCATCACGGAAAGGGGCATATATTGTTACACAGAAATGCCATTTGGACTGAAGAATGCAGGGGCAACCTAGCAACGCCTGGTCAACATGATGTTCAAAGATCAAATAGGTGATACAATGGAGGTCTACATTGATGATATGGTGGTTAAATCAAAGAAAGCTGAAGATCATGTAAAAGATATAGAAGTAGCCTTGAAAATCCTGGAAGAATTCAATATGAAGCTCAACCCTTCCAAATGCCACTTTGAAGTCTCGTCAGGCAAATTCCTTGGATACATGGTGACAAAAAGAGGGATTGAAGCCAGCCCAGAACAGATAAAAGCCATCTTGGAATTGGAATCTCCCAAATCAGTTAAAGATATCCAAAGATTAACTGGAAGAGTTGGAGCCCTAAATAGATTCATATCCAGGTCATCTGAAAGATGCAGATCCTTGTATGACCTCCTCAGGAAGAACAAATCATTTAAATGGATGCCTGAACACGAATCAGCCTTCCAAGATTGAAAAACCTACCTGGCTACTCCTCCACTGCTGGCAAAACCCAACAAAGGAGAACCCCTGACGGTTTACTTATCAGTCACTAAAACAGCACTAAGTGGAGTCCTAACCAAAGAGGTTGAAGGCCAAAAACACCCTGTCTACTATGTAAGTAAAAGTCTCTTGGACGCAGAAACAAGGTATGAACTACTTGAAAAATATGTGCTTGCTTTAATTATATTGATGTGAACATTATTTGCACATATTTAGTCCCCTAATTGAGCCTATTTTGCATACTATTATAACATTCCATAGCCATTTTATCCGTCAATTCCTTCCTATTTTGCTTTCTTAGTGCAGTTCGTATGTTTTGTAGGAAAGAAGATAATAAGGCGGAAATTCCCGTCTTTCATGCATATTTGGAAGCTTTTTGATGATATTGGATGGACTAGTATGAAGAGGAGGCAAGAATGATGGCCAAGTATGTAGGAATAAAGAGTATATAGAAGGCTCATAAGGTTAAAACCAAGGATGACGAGAAGGAAGGCATTGCATGAAGAAATCGCTCAAAAACCGAACCAAGGGTTGCTCCTTTGGCTCTGAAAATATGCTAGATGGAACGGCGTCAAAACAACAAGTGATCTAGGCTTTTGAATCACTCCAATAGGAGTTCGGATGAGAAAATGACGTCCGTTTTACCATCCGAGGTCAAACAAAGAAGCTGTCCGCCAATCCGCTCGTCCCGAGACTCAAGACGCTCGGATTCCTGAGACCCAATCCGCCCGTCTTCCCCTCAAGACGCTCGGATTCCTGAGACCCAATCCGCCCGTCTTCCACTCAAGACGCTCGGATTCACCCAATCCGCCCGTCTTCCCCTCAAGACGCTCGGATTCACCCAATTCGCCCGTTTTCCCCTCAAGACGCTCGGATTGTTAGACAGAAAGAAAAAATAAATACACAGCCCAGAATCCGAGCGTCCCGAGACCAATCCGCTCGGATTCTCTTACAGCAACTTTCGTGTTCTTCTTGTTCTATGAAGGATGCGCATATTTTTCAAAGACCGGCAAAAAGGAGACCGGAGTCTCTCTTGAGACCGGCAATTCCCTACCCAACAATTAGCATTGTTAAATTACTATTTTACCCTTGCTTAACCTAATGATGCTCTATTATATATACCCTATTTGTAATAATCAAACCATCAAGTTTTCATTAGATTAGAATGAAGTTTCCTTAGATTAAATCAAGCTTTCTTAGATTAGATTAGGAGTAGATTAGAATAGATTAATCTCAATCTTTCCACAAAATTACACATTAATCTTTCCTTAATTATTGTTCTAGTTTATTATTATTGGGTAATTGAAGATTATTGGGTTATTATTGGAGGATTGACAACCCTTCATCAATCAATCACGTTTCTTCTATTATTCTTTGCTTTATTATTTGGAATCATCTCAAGTTTGGTATAATTCTTTTACCCTTTACTCTTTATTGTTTATTTCCTCATTCTCTTATCATGTTTACACTTGTTGTTATGTTTGACACCATTAATGACATGTTCTCCATGATAATGAGTGAGTAGTTAGTAAACTAGGATTAGTGGAAACAAACATGGGATTAATCATGCTTAATCTAATATGTTTTCATAATCAAATTGCTTGTTTGTTGTGATGTCAACTTTATGCACATGTTATGTTTGATGAAATGCCAAGCCTATGAATCCTTGCATTTACAACCATCTCTTATCTACTCAACTTGACTTGTAAGATATAAACCAACTCGAGTCTTGTTAGACCATGCATAAAAGTTGAATAGGAGGAAAGTAAGTCGACTTGTAGGTGTTGTACAATCTAATCGATTCGGCTCCGGGACCCAACTTTTCCTATGAACCGTAAGACATAAACCAACTCGGTTCCTCCACAACATTAATTACTTGCAACTTTGTAAATATGTTTGTATGATCAACACCATGAATCCCCTATGACCCCATGACATCCTAGTGCTTTTAGTCATTTGTTTACATTTCTTAGTTCATTGTTTGCTTTACTTTATTGCTTGCATTAGTCTAGGACACAACTACAAACCCAAACAAATTGTGACACTAGCATAAATTGAGATAGATAGAATTAGAACCCAAAGCACACCGTCCCATGGATCGACCTCGACTTACCGCTAACTAGTTGTTTGTTGAGTATTATAAATGTGTTTGATTGGATGTGTGATGACCAACTCTTGTCCTGATCAAAAATGGCGCCGTTGCCGGGGATGGTGCTATGTGATTAAGTTCTTACTTGTTTTTCTATTTTGATTTTGCTCTCACCTTGAGGAACTTGTTCCTCGAGGATTGTTCTTACCGTTTTTGTGTAGTTTCCATGCTTATAGTTGTTTTCTTGTCTTAGCTATGATGGCTCAAGACTTGACTTATGGAGTATGTGTTGGATCTTTTGAGTATGACTATGGGTATGGGGAGTTTGAGGAGCAAGTTAACACAAACCTACCTTACTATTTGTACAATGAAAATCCTAACTACTACCCCAATTTTTCCTACCAAAATCACCACATCCACTATCCATAACAACCACCCACCCAATACCCACTTCATAATGACTTTCAATTGCCACAATACAACCACTTTCACACTTACCCACAACAAGAAAATGAACCCATTCAAAATATGATTCTCCAAATAATGGGAGATCAACAAAACTTCTTCAAACAAATGCTAGAGGAAAGCCAAAAGAGGGACAATGTTCTTCAAGGCATTGTTGCCCAAGGTGAGGAATTGGAGATTCAAATTGCCCAAATAAAAGAATCCCAAGCAATCACTCCCCACCGTTCTTTGGACATTGATCATGAATGTGAATTAGAAGTAGTAACCTTTGATTTGGAAAATGAGAAGTGGGAAGAGCCAATCTCCTTGAGCTCTTGTGAGTATGAAAGTGTGGTATTTGATGAGGAAGATTTGAGGTTGAGTGAGCCAAATACTCTTAACCTTCGTGAGTACGAGGGTGTGACTTTTGATGTGAACATTGAGATGTTGGAGGAAGAATTAATGAAGAAGAATGAAGCCTCCATTCATGATTCGTATGAAGATAGCAACAATGATGATGAGCCTAAGGGATGGACTTGTAATATCACCTTGCTTGAGGAACCTATCCTTGAGATATTTGAGATATCCTATCATGAAGGTGAATGTCCTTTCCTTATCTCCCATGAAGACTACTTGACACCTACCATGGAGCCAATGATTGTTGAAGAGGATATGGTGGACCTTCTTCAAAAGGTAAAAGAATCATACAAAAGCTACTTGGCGGAAAAGCTCAAAGAGAAACTTGCACGTGAAGCTACTTGTGGAAATTTGGCACCCACAATGACAACTTCTAAGGAACTCGATCATCAAACCCATGACAATTCTCCTTCCACCTTGGAAGGATTGAATAATCAAAGTGCTATCATCATCACCAACATTGAAGAAGAAGTTGGTGAGTGGAAGTCTCCGGACGAATATGAGCCACACTTCATACCTTATGTTGACAAGAACCATGGGCTTGTTGGTTTGAAGAATTGCAAAGACTCAAGTGCCAAGGGTAAGGTGAATGAGAGAGTAAGTGACAAGCTTCCTTGGCCAAGCTTTATTTTGAATTGGAACAAACCGTATTCATGCTTATTTGAGGATTGTGCTCAAGACTTTGACCGGTTATTGAGAGCATTGAGCAACATGGACAACATCAATAACCATGGCAACAAGGAATGAGTTTGGTGGAGTCCTCCCTCAAACCACCATTTGTAAGATATCCTTTCCTTTGACTTTGCATTACATTTACACTTGCATTTAGTTATATACATATACATTTAGCTTGCATTTGTATTATATTTCATATTGCATTTACATTAGTTAGTTCATATAGTATAGTTGCATTGTATATATCTCACATGATTCATGTAGATAGTTGCATATAGACTAGAATTCATGCATAATCACTAATGACCAATCCTATTCTTTTCTACACTAGAGATAGTGTTTAAATCGGTTTGGGGAGGTTTGATCATAGGTGACTTAAGCATTTAGCATGCATCATATAGTATAGTTTAGATTGCATTCATTTGTTATATATGTCATATAGAATTGCATTTAGTTAGAGCATGCATTCATTCATATCATATCATTGCATTTGTACTTTATTTCAAAAAATCAAAAAAATTCAAAAACATGTATTTCCTTTTTATTCCTACTCCTACATGTACATTGAGGATAATGTCCAAAATAAAGTGAGGGATGGGAATTTATATTCCAAAAATGCATAAAAATTGAAAAATTTCGAAAAATCACAAAAATATGTCTTTTAATTTCATAAACACAAAACCCATAAAAATTTGAAAAATTGAAAAATCCAAAAACAAGTTCATTTCCTTTGTAGTGTAGTTTTGTATATATTTTTTGTATATATTATGTTTGTCTATCCTTGTTCACATTGATTGACTACGCCACATCCGAGACATGAGGATATTGAAGACCGCATGGTATGATCTTTCCAATCTCCTTTTTCGTCTTTATGTTAATGACTATGTGGCTTTATTTTGATTGATGCGGTATAAACAATGTGAATTTAGGATTGCATTTAGATTATTTGGCATATTAGTTGGTAGAATCATATGCATTAGGATGTATAAATGTTAGTTGCATCATGGCATGTAGTTTGCATGTTAAATTTTGTGAAACCGTCTACTTGGGAAGCTTGACAAGTGTATATAGGCCCTAGTAGATGCTTTTTCTTCTTAAGACTTTTCTTGTTAGAATACTTGTAAAACACCCTAGGATGTGTCATGCTAGTATCCTTTAACCCATGGATTAAGGCCTAGTCAAGAGTACCTTGTGGTGTGATAACTTCTTGGTTACCGTTTATTCCAAGGTCACCCTTGAAACCATGCAACCATCATTCATCCGTGTTCTACCATACATTTTGTCATCAAAGGGAATGGGCACAAAAAGAAATTGTTCAAAATTTGAGTTCAAGAAATGAAATGAAAAGTGAAAGAAAGTTTGCAAAATGCATCAAAAGAAAAGAGGAGTAACAAAAATGAAAACTCCTATGCTTCAAATATAAGCACCCTCACTACATATGGAGTGACTTTGAAAATGTTCAAAAGAAAATGCAAAAAGTTGAAAAATTGTCAAGTTTTGAAATGCCAAACATCAAAAGAAATGGCAAGAAAGTGTTCTCAAATGTTATATGCCACAAGAAATTAGGGGGAAAAACAACAACAAAAGCAAACTCCCAAATGAAACTCAAATATCTATTGATCCCTTTATCCATCGTATCCATTTTTGTGCATGGTAGAGAGGGGACGACCCTTCTTCTTGTCTAGGCAAGAAGGGGAATTCCGCGATCCTCCAGTGTTTCTAACACCATAGGGAGTCTACTCTTGACAAAAGCATTTAACGATTGAGGACAAAGGTACCCTAGCTTGACACAACTTGGAGGTGATTTATTGGTATCCTTCTAGGCTAAGTAGTTTGAAGAAATTGCATCTATGAAGGAGTGTGTACCCTTGAATTGCTTCCCTTGTAGATAATTTCCGCCACTTAGATGAGGAAAGTGGCTATTCTTTTGTAGATGCATCTATTACTTGATTTTGTGTGCTTTAATGTTTGGATGTGTCGCCATTTTGGAAAGACCCACCTTGCCTTGCAAGAAGGCATCCTACCTCATGGTTGTCTTGTTGTGAGTTGAAGGGGCGGAGTGAGACCCGCTAATTGTCTCACATCGGCTATATTATTAGGATAGTTTAAATAAAGGTCTAGTTTTTGTCACCTCTTTACTCGGGACGAGTAAAGGTTCGGTTTGGGGATATTTGATGTGAACATTATTTGCACACATTTAGTCCCCTAATTGAGCCTATTTTGCATACTATTATAACATTCCATAGCCATTTTATCCGTCAATTCCTTCCTATTTTGCTTTCCTAATGCATTTCGTATGTTTTGTAGGAAAGAAGATAATAAAGCGGAAATTCCCGTATTTCGTGCATATTTGGAAGCTTTTTGATGATATTGGATGGACTAGTATGAAGAGGAGGCAAGAATGATGGCCAAGTATGTAGGAATAAAGAGTATATAGAAGGCCCATAAGGTTAAAAGCAAGGATGACGAGAAGGAATGCATTGCATGAAGAAATCGCACGAAAACCGAACCAAGGGTTGCTCCTTTGGCTCTGAAAATATGCTATATGGAACGGCGTCGAAAAACCAAGTGATATAGGCTTTTGAATCACTCCAATAGGAGTCCGGATGAGAAAATGACGTCCCTTTTACAATCCGAGGTCAAACAAAGAAGCTGTCCGCCAATCCGCTCGTCCTGAGACTCAAGACGCTCGGATTCTTGAGACCCAATCCGCCCGTCTTCCCCTCAAGACGCTCAGATTCCTGAGACCCAATCCGCCCGTCTTCCCCTCAAGACGCTCGGATTCACCCAATCCGCCCGTCTTCCCCTCAAGACGCTCGGATTCACCCAATCCGCCCGTTTTCCCCTCAAGACGCTCAGATTGTTAGACAGAAAGAAAAAATAAATACACAGCCCAGAATCCGAGCGTCCCGAGACCAATCCGCTCGGATTCCCTTACAGCAACTTTCGTGTTCTTCTTGTTCTATGAAGGATGCGCATATTTTTCAAAGACCGGCAAAAAGGAGACCGGAGTCTCTCTTGAGACCGGCGATTCCCTACCCAACAATTAGCATTGTTAAATTACTATTTTACCCTTACTTAACCTAATGATGCTCTATTATATATACCCCATTTGTAATAATCAAACCATCAAGTTTTCATTAGATTAGAATGAAGTTTCCTTAGATTAAATCAAGCTTTCTTAGATTAGATTAGGAGTAGATTAGAATAGATTAATCTCAATCTTTCCACAAAATTACACATTAATCTTTCCTTAATTATTGTTCTAGTTTATTATTATTGGGTAATTGAAGATTATTGAGTTATTATTGGAGGATTGACAACCCTTCATCAATCAATCAAGTTTCTTCTATTATTCTTTGCTTTATTATTTGGAATCATCTCAAGTTTGGTATAATTCTTTTACCCTTTACTCTTTATTGTTTATTTCCTCATTCTCTTATCATGTTTACACTTGTTGTTATGTTTGACACCATTAATGACATGTTCTCCATGATAATGAGTGAGTAGTTACTAAATTTGGATTAGTGGGTAATTAGGGGAAACAAACATGGGATTAATCATGCTTAATCTAATATGTTTTCATAATCAAATTGCTTGCTTGTTGTGATGTCAACTTTATGCACATGTTATGTTTGATGAAATGCCAAGCCTATGAATCCTTGCATTTACAACCATCTCTTATCTACTCAACTTGACTTGTAAGATATAAACCAACTCGAGTCTTGTTAGACCATGCATAAAAGTTGAATAGGAGGAAAGTAAGTCGACTTGTAGGTGTTGTACAATCTAACCGATTCGGCTCCGGGACCCAACTCTTCCTATGAACCGTAAGACATAAACCAACTCGGTTCCTCCACAACATTAATTGCTTGCAACTTTGTAAACATGTTTGTATGATCAACACCATGAATCCCCTATGACCCCATGACATCCTAGTGCTTTTAGTCATTTGTTTACATTTCTTAGTTCATTGTTTGCTTTACGTTATTGCTTGCATTAGTCTAGGACACAACTACAAACCCAAACAAATTGTGACACTAGCATAAATTGAGATAGATAGACTTAGAACCCAAAGTACACCGTCCCATGGATCGACCTCGACTTACCGCTAACTAGTTGTTTGTTGAGTATTATAAATGTGTTTGATTGGATGTGTGACGACCAACTCTTGTCCTGATCATATATCCGGTACTAAACTTAGGCCTTACTTTGAGAGTCACCCTATAATTGTCAGGATCAACCTGCCTATCAAATCTGTCCTGAGAAAACCTGAACTTTCAGGCAGAATGGCAAAATGGTCAGTACAACTAAGCACTTATGATATAACCTTTGAACCTAGGACAGCCATTAAATCTCAGGCATTAGCAAACTTTGTGGCTGAATTTAGCCCCAACCTAGAACAAGACCTCATAAAAGAGGTCAGCCATCTAGACACCCATAAATTGGGCCAGGGATGGACCTTACACGTATAGGAGCAACAAATATGAGAGGAACTTGCGTAGGATTAGTAATAAAATCACCACAGCGAGACCTAATTGCTCAAGCTATTAGTTGTGAATTCAAAGCAACAAACAATGAAGCTGAATATGAAGCCCTGATAGCTGGACTCAAGGTATGTACAGATCTCGGTGTGAAAAATCTCAAGGTAAAAACTGACTCGCTTTTAATTTCAAATCAAGTCAAAGGAACATATGCTGCAAAGGATTCCAAAATGATTCTTTATTTAGACTACGTTAAAAACCTTTAAAAAAAGTTTAGTTCATTTGACATTGATCAAATAGCAAGAGACCTAAATACTCAGTCTCATGCCCTAGCCAGTCCGAGATCAAATTTCAGCCCTGTTGTATTTGATAAAATACCTATTGTTCATCTGTTAGAACCAACCATTGAAAAGCCGACCAAACTTGTCCCATCAATGAGGACACAAACTCTTGGACCAAACCATACTATGATTGGTTCTTACAGGGAACACTACCTAAAGACATGCATGAAGCAAGGGCCCTTAGAATCAAAGCTTCCACCTATACTATTATAAATATCATGTTGTTCAATAAGTCTCAGGCTGGACCTTATCTGTGATGCCTGGAACCTCATGAAGCTAAACAGGTTATTGAGGACATACATGATGGATATTGTGGAAATCACAAAGGTGGCAGAAGCCTGGCAAGCAAAGTTCTAAGGACATGCTACTTCTAGCCAACTCTCAGAGCTGATTGCATAGCTTACAGCCCCAAGTGCGAAGCCTGCCAACTCCATTCTCCATTTATCGACCAACCATCAGAACTATTGCACTCCATCTTAGCTCCCTGGCCGTTTATGAAGTGGGGAATGGACATTGTAGGCAAACTACCCCAAGCTCCTGGACAAAAAGTTTTTATGTTGGCCATGACCGACTACTTTTCAAAATGGATAGAGGCAGACTCATACAGGCAAGTCAAAGAGAAGGATGTCATATCATTTATCAAACGCAATATCATATGTAGATATGGCGTCCCCTCAGAAAAAGTATGTGACAATGGCACTCAGTTCGTGGGAAAAAGGACAATGGCTTTTTATGCACAATAGAACATCAACCTGGTAACCTCCACGCCAGGCTACCCAAAAGCCAATGGCCAGGCAGAATCTAGCAACAAAGTGGTAATTAGCTACCTGAAGAAAAAAACTAAAAAGGAGAAAAGGTAGATGGGCTGAAGAACTTCCTTTAGTCCTCTTGGCTGACAGGACCACACCCAAGACATCCACAGGACAGACCCCTTACTCCCTGGTCTATGGTTGTGAAGCAGTAATCCCAGTAGAAATCCATGTACCAACCACCAGAAGTAGCCTGAACACCATAGAAGAAAACAGGCCACTACTGCAAGATAGCTTGACCCTGGCTGAAGAATTAAGATACGCAGCCAAGATCAGGATAGCTTCCTACCAACAAACAGTAGCCAGAAGCTACAACAAAAATGTCAACATCAAGGTATTCAAAGAAGGAGACCGGGTCCTGCGAAAAGTTTTTCCTAATACCAAGGACAAAAATGCTGGCAAGCTAGCTCCTACATAGGAAGGACCTTACCTGATTGATTCAATAGCAGGACAGGGAGCCTACGGGCTACAAACCCTTGATGGAGAAATGATCCCCAGATCTTGGAACATTTTCCACCTAAAACTATTCCATGTATAAACCTAAAATCCTATGATCCAAATCAGGTAAGACCATTAACTTTGTCTCTTGCCTGGCTAAAGTTTTATACGGAAAACCCCAGAATAAAATCATGTGACCTTAACATGCTATGTTTTTCTGCTAACTGCCATCCTGCCTGAATATCTGCTTGCTTTATTTAAATAGAAATTCTACTATGTCTGCCTATTATATCCCTGCTATGTTGAATCCTAAAAACTTGTTTTACGCCTTTTTCCCATAAATTATATATTACACACAGGCTTAAACAAATGTTCAGGATTGAGGGCCACTCCACCCAACCTGAATAGTATCTCAGAAATGCTTCACAAAACTTGGCACATGCCTGCCTGACCCAAAAAACACATACAAAAACTGAGCTCAGTACAAAAAATAAAAAGACAAGTACGATGGTGAAAAAGACCAAACCACTTGTCTTTAAGCCCTCCTAACAGGCTGAGGGCCATAAGCCCTCCTGACTGGCAACCACCCCTCTTACCCAAAAAAGCCCTCCCGACAGGTAAAAAGCCACGATTTCCTAAAAAGGATTGAGGGCCATAAGCCCTCTTGGCAGGAATTTCCCTAACAAAATATTTTGAACTGCATTATTTCAAGTACCAAACCAAGATATTCAAAGGAAAAGGAAAACTCATTCAAATTGCATCAAAACAAAGAAAACAGATCCAAACTTTCCTAGGGAACATCCCTCCTGGGTAGGACAAAATACCAGCAATATCTAAAGATTGTTTGTCCAGGGAACATCCCCCCTGGATGGGCCAAAAAATAGCAATTCTAAAAACTAAGTTAATTAGCCTTCCTTGGAAGCAGTAGCGGAACTAATACCTTCATTAGTTGGCTCCTCCTCCTCTTCATCATCAGACTCACCGCTTTTTTCCTTGGATGGGGGAGAATCAACCTCGTCATCAGCATGCAATTTGCAGAGGTCAGGATAAGTGGCGTTACGATCAGCCATCTCCTGATCAGGGTTCCAGTATGCCTTGACTTCAAGGAGATCCTTCATGGCATCTACACGACCCTTGCCATAGAAGTACAGGCAGCATCCTTATATCTACCTTGCACCAAATCCCACTTAGCAGCTAGCTCCTCATTCACCTTCAACTAATCCTGCATAGCCTGCTTTTCAGCCAGTAACTCCTCCTGAACAATGTCAAGCTTGGCCTGGATAGACTTCACAGCATTCTGAGCAGAACCCAGCTTTAATGTCTCCACAACCAACTGCCCTTTCCCTGCCTCATTGTCTTTCTTCAAAGATTCATTCTCCGCTTTGGCCACCTCCAAATTTGTTTTCAGGGATGCAACAAACTTCTTCACGCATTGCACCTCCCAGTCCAAAGTAACCTTGACACCATTTGCAGATACCAGCTGACAGGCACCCCTTATGGTTCGGTTTAAACTCGTCGTCAAAAGCTACCAACCAAAACCATATTTATAACTTCACAAACTACTCTTAGCAAAGAGGCAAGTAAAGGTCGGATTCCAAGGGACGGGTATTGATGTAGGATTTTCAATTGCAAATGGTTGTGTCTTAGGGTGTCACAATTTGGGTTGAGATGAAGTTGGTCTAAACTAATCAAAAATGTAAAAGTAAAGTAATAAAAACAAGTAAGATAATTAAAAGGAGATGTAAACAATTGATTAAAAGCACAAGGGTGTCATGGGTTCATAGGGGATTCATGGGAGTTGATCATACAAACATGTTCTCTACTAGATGCAAGCACTTATTGTTGTGATGGGATCGAGTTGGTGTATAAGCTTACAATCCCTAGGAAGATTTGGGTCCCGGAGCCGAATCGATTAGATTGTACAACACCTACACGTCGACTTAGTCCTTCCTATTCAACTATATGCATGGTCTAATGAGACTCGAGTTGGTGTATAAGCTTACAAGTCTCATTGAAAAGATAGGTGATGGGTAAAAAATGTAAGGATTCATAGGCTCGCATTTCATCAAATATAACATGTGCATAAGTTGAAATAAGCAAGCGAATTAATTATGAAAACATATTAGATTAAGCATGAATCAATCCCCATGTTGGTTTCCCCTAATTTCCCATTAACCCTAGTTAAGGAAACTACTCACTCATTATCACGTTCAACATGCTAATAAGGTTGTCAATCATACTAACAAGGCAAAACATGATGAATAAATGAAGGGGATTAACAATAATTAAACAGGGTTAAGAGAGAATTATACCTATGAAGATGATTCCAAATAATAAAGCAAAGAATAATAGAAGTACTTGATGATTGATGGAAGGTTGTCAATCCTCCAAATAAACCCACATAATCTTCTAATTACCCAAAATAAATGAAGAACAATAGAGAAATTAAGGAAAGACTAAGATTGAGAATTGTATTATAACTTGATTAAGAGTTGATTACAAGATTACTACTTGATTAAGGATGGATTAAGAGAACATTAAAGGATGATTACAACTTGATGCTAATCTAGGTAGTACAAAGGGGTATTTATACTAGAGATTAGGTACAAGGATTAGGGTTACTAAGGGCTTAAATGACTATTAAGTCCCTAAGAAAAGTTGAGGAAATGCTCCTCTCGAAGTAAATGAGCATATCCTCGTGCTAGTCCGGCCATGATCCGTGCGTCTTGAAGTAAGGCACAGGCTCTCTGACTTGCGATCCGAGCTGATTGCCTGGAAGACCCTCGGATCTTTGCGCTGTGGGACGTTCGTCTTGGGCACAAGACGCCCGGATGTTGATGATGGGAGACACCCGGATCGTGTCTGATCCGCTCGGATCCCTGGGCAGTTAGCTACTCTTCTTTTCCTCCTTCACAATCCGCAAGGATCATTTCGGGGATGCAAGGATCCTTTCATCATTGCCCATTTCACTTTATTATCTACTTAGGCCTTTGGTGTTGGTCTTCTCCTTGATGCTTGGTCATTGGATGCGATCAATTTAGCTCCATTCCGCCTCGTAAATGCAAGGTTAGCACTCCTTTCCTACAAAGGGGACAAAACCTCAAAGAATATGCAAAATGAGAAACTAAAGATAGTAAATGACCCAATTATGTGCTATAAAGCATAGGAACGAGTTTAATTCGGGGACTAAATGTGCTCAAATATGAGTCACATCACCTTAACATATCATTCACATTATACAAAAAGACCACCAATCAGGCAAAAAAAAACACAAAACACACAACCAAAACAAAATTAAGGAAAACAAAATCAATACCTCCTGCAGCATAGTAACCAGGTTAGCAGCATAGTCCCTGGAACGATACATAGCAGCCAAAGCACGAGCAGAGGACTCCTCAGCTTGATACTTATAGAAGGGATCATCAACCAAGAAAGAATGGGCCTGGATCTGTTCCTTGGTAAATTGGACCTCGTCAAGCCTGGCCCTAACCCCTAACCTCATCAACTACCTCTGAAGTCTCATCAGGCCTCTTCCTCTTTTCAGCACGACCAGGCTCATCAACCACAACGTTTAGGGGAGACACCAATTAAGTTTGCTGGGTAGGTGCCTGGACCTGCAATGTGCTATCATTCCCTATAGCCTCACTGCTCCGTCATTTCTCCCCTATGATCTGGGAAACGCCTGCCTTCACCGAAGATAACCCAAAGCTAGCAGTCCTGGCAGAAGCCCTGGTAGCTACACGACGAGACCCTATATCAGTAATACTAACATGTGTTCAGACAAAATAATTCACAAAGCAAAAGCAACAAACTTACTGCCTGACGAAGAAGCCCCTGAAGCTTTGGGACCCCTAACAGTTTCTAGGTGCTCAACTTAGCCTTCTTGAAACTAGGCAAAGGTGCTTACCCCAGACAGGCAGGCCACGCCCTCTCCTCATCAGGCAGGGCCATGAAAGCAGCAATCCGGTCAGTCGATCCCTCAGCATCAGGATTATTAGCCCAATCAGCCACGACAAGGACAAATCAAGTAAGCCTATTTTCAAAAGTTAATAAGCTATTTCTAACCAGAATTGAATGCAGGAAAAAGAAATTACCTCCCTCAACGGCAGGATAGCTGAGATAATCCAAGTCAGGGGCAATGGAATCAGCCCTGATAAACATATAGGTCTGTGCCCAACCCTCATCATCACCTGAATCAAAGTTGGTGATCAGATGAGCCATCTTTGACCTGACTTGAAGATTGAAACGCCCAATAGAATTGCTCTTCAAATGGTAAACGTTCTTAAAATATTCAAAGGTAATCACCAACTTATGCTTGGCACATAGTTGTTCAACAGAATGAACAATTTTCCAAACCATTGGCATGAGTTGGAAAGGAGGAACCCTAACGGCCCTGAGAACTTCAGCCATAAACGGAGAAAGTGGAAGCTGTCAGCCTCCTTTGAACGCCCACTTAAAAATATAAAACCATCCAGGACTACACCAATTAGCCATGACTGGACCATTCTCAGGAATCCAAACTTCAGCCTCAGCAAGGAGAAGACCCCTATCTTTAAAATAGTGCTCAAAAGAAGGCTTCAATTGATTAGCCTCGGGAAAGGAAGCAGATAAAGACTTCACAGGGGCAAAAGTGACTCCCATGTGCGTCATAGACAGAATTTATGGAGGAGCAGGAACCTCCACAACTTCATCTTCTGGAATGATTTCAGGAACATCAACAACCACAGGAACCTTTTCAACCTCAGCGATAGCCTTAGACGCAGTTGTCTTTCTTCTTCCTCCGGCCATTTTTTAGTTTGAATTAAAGTGATTTTTTCATAGAAGGCAAATTCACAAAAAGAATTATAGAGAAAGAAAGAAGTGTTTGGAGAATGAGAATATGGAAGCAAAGCAAATGGTGCAAAAGTATTTATAGCCGCAAAAACACAAACGGATAGCACAAGTGGACAAACCTAATCGTGACTCTCCTAGGCTTTGATGAACCTACCTCATTATGGAGACTAGCCGTTATAGAAGTTGAAGCAAACTTAAACTCTTTCCGGTAAAATAATCTTATACACTTTTTGCCTGGCCCGAATTTTTATCTCCTTATTCCTGGCCAGATCCATTGGGAATAAGAAGATAAGGGGCAATTGTTGGGCCCAGAATTACCCTGCCTCGTCAGATATGAGTCAGGCAATACCCAAAGCCAAGCCTGAATGAAAGTCCTCTCACACAAAGAATTAGAACGCCTGATCAGGCACCAACCAGGAGGGAAAGGCAGGACATGCATCTACTAGGCCTGGCCTGAAGGAATATCACATTAGCCACAAAGTCAGCATTATCAGGACAAGGCAGGCAACAACTAAAGCACGGTCAAGACTTAGAAAAACAGTTCCTACAATCAAGGAAGACCCATTCAACATTCCACACGAAAGCATAGAGGATTTGACTAAGCAAGGATAACGGCTGGAAAGTTATAGAAGTCAAGTAACCACTCCCGGGTAAATAGGGCACGAGTCCTATTTTACAGGAAACCCTAAACTAGCCTGAAAGACCCGTTGCAAAGCTACTATAAATAGAAGAGAAGAAGAAAAGAAGAGGAGCACTTGCTTACACACTTACTTACTCTCACTTTACTTTCATACTTGTATTCAACATAATATTTTAGCATTACTACTAAACAGCCATGCTATATATTTCGCCTCACATACACATTCCCTGTCAGGGTATCAAAAGTTATAGTGATAATCCCTCCTGGGTTGGTGCCCGTGGTTTTTTCCCTTATTCTTAGGGTTTTTCCACGTATAAATCTTTCTGTCATACTTTTGCATTTATTCCTTTATTCATTCTAATATACTAGTCAGGCTATTTATTTTAAGTTAGATAACCCTGCAAATTCTTCTCTGGCAGGACATTATCTCCGTGAGAATTCCTGCTAAAACAGCTAGACATATTATTCTACTTCATATAATTTACAACATCAAAATATCCAGGTGTAAAAAGATAAGAAACAACTCTTTAGAAATTTTAGCACAACTTACATTTTCAAGGATAAAGAAAACATATTACAATTTTGCAAAAATTATTAATAAATCATAACATAATTACTTCTTGAGAACTTATACTTTTTAGAAAACACAAATATTTAGTAAATCATGAGAGAAAGAATCAAGTCAAAAACTCATAAGGTCAATTTATAATGCATTTTACAAATTATTTGATCGAAACAGATATTTTACAACAACTTGTCAGAAACTTAGGTCAACTTGGAAAAATCACTATAAATTGTCAAAATATTATCTTGCAATGTGGCTTACCAATTTAGAAACATATACGAATCTTTTAAACAGTAGAGTTGGAATCACACCTAAACAATAAGTAAATTTTAAATGGCGATTTTTACAAAAACATGGGACGAAAACATCACTGCACAAGATTATTCTGACCAATGTCCACTAAAATATTTATTTCTCCTAAACCTTATATACAAATGCTTAAAATCACATCACATCCCCTCTCCCTAGAAGCAAAGCTACGTCCCCGTAACCACAATCAGCAATGAAATAAATATGCAAACAAGGCAACAAAACTCCTAAGACAAATAAACGATATTCATTTTAAATTACCCCCACACTGTAATATATCTCAAGGTAACCGGTTCAAAACTGAAAGGGCCATGGTATGAATTAAGGGGTCCTTCTTAACCGCACTAAGAAGGGCTCCTAACAGTTTCTACCCGGGGTTCCTTTTATTTAGACACATCCTAAGTTCATTATTATTCATTGGTTAGGCCTGAGGATCGTTTTGCTCTGATACCACTTTGTAACACCCCCATTTATTTAGGAGCCTTTAGCTAGACATTCCCAAATAACTAGGACTGTTACCATCTTGGTTTCCCGAGATAGTGAATAACAAAGTACAAGAAACCAAAGTACTTTAATTAAAACTTTAGCGATTACATGTTTATTACAAATTAACCAACTAAAACTTAATATAAAATAATATACAACTCGCAGTGGAAATAAACAAAGTGATTAAATAATCTATGTGGTATAGACTTCTAGGTAGACTGGCCAAATCCTCACGCATTCTCATAAGCTCCCAAGTCAGCTAATCTTTAGTATATGTCAAATATGCTCCCCATTATGGTTCATCACAAGTGTTCATGAATACATTGTCAACCACGAGGTTGAGTAGGAATAACTAACAACAGTAGATGACAATAACAATATGAATATGCATGATATGACTTAAGAGAACCATCCAGCCGAGTTCATCACTCGCAACACTATTGATGCGTGTCCTAAATATGATGTTTTACACCCTATTTCACACGCATTTCAGAGCTCAATTATGTAGTTTATGCTACTATTTTCCCTATTTCCGTCTACTTTCGTGTTTTTGTGTAATATTGCAGAAATGTGAAGAATCCAGCGGAAATTGAGCCGAATCCGTCCCTAAGTGCTTGGCATAAGATTTGACATGAAGATTTAACTCGGGAAATGAACTTGGTGCGCGTAGAAAGGCCTGAAAGATATATTTGCGAGAGTTTCAGAAGCGGATTACCAGCTAACTTGGTCTATAGACTGACCTACATGGTCTATAGACCGTCGTCGAGAATCTTTGAGCAGATTGATCGCTGCGGGAAGAGCGATCGATCGATCGGGTCCAAAGTGGTCGATCAACCACACCACGAGACTGACGCGCAAATTAAAAGACGAGAGTTAGAAGCCCACATGTAATTAGGTTTTAGGAATAAGAATCACGCTATATTCCTATATAATGTGAACCCTATGTTTCAGAACAGGCATCGGGTTATTTTAGGGATCGAATGAATTAGGGTTCAATACACAGAAGTTGAATTTTGGATTATTTCATTAGTCTAGATTAGTTTTCATCAATAAAGTTTTCTTTTCGCATTGGGTTTTGGTCTTTTCTCTTCAATTCTTCTTTACGGTATTCCTCTGTTCCTTTGTTCAAGTTCGTTGCTTTAATTCTTCTGTAGTTTAGAATTGCTAGTTTAGATTTCCCAAAGCCAAATCCTCGTTTCATGTTAGTTATTTATTTAGTTAATTCAATTATGAATTCAATTGCTTTATTTGTTAATTTTATTGTTGTTATTATCACCATCATGAGTAGCTAAATCCTACGTGCTAAAATGTAGGGGATCTGTAGGTTAGACGGTTTCGACAATAGGTAACCTGTTATCGGGCTCTGGTCGATCGACTGACTTCGTTGGTCGATCGACTGGGTCCGTAGGTCGATCGACCGCCCTGCATGGTTGATCGACTGCCACGTGTTAGATTAGCTTCGACTTAATTAATTTAATTGCTATATTTGACGAATCGGGTGCATGCGACTAGTTGAATGCTTAGGAATTGACCGACCCGATAGATCGAAAGATAGGGGAGGGAAATAGACTACTTAATTAAGACGACTAAATTAATAAGATCGAGAGATAAGTTAATTTAGGCTTTAAGTATCATTAATCAAGAACGAAAGTTAGTATTAGTGAGACTTAGGGACCCGTAGCTTAGGCCGAAAGGTTGTTACCTGTTAAATTGGACCGAGAGGACTTTTTATTTTCCCGTCTAACATGCTTAAATCAGTTTACTTAGAGTTACTGCCGTCGAAACTACAGTGAACCGACCATCTTGGCATCCTTTTAATATTTGATTTCATTTATTTTCTTTAATTGCTCATTTAATTGTTTTAGTTTAGTTTTTATTTTATTGCCTTTAGTTATAGAATCATTCAAATCAAACCCCCCCCAAAAACTGTTACTTTAGACTTAAATTAGATAACTATAAATTGCTTGCCTCCTTGCGGTTCGACCCTGACTGCCACTATCTATAGTAGTAGTTTGGATTATAAATTTTATTTTTGGTACTCTACGACGGTATCAAATTTTGGCGCCGTTTCCGGGGAGGCAATTGTTTAATTTTTAGTTGTTTTATTTTAGTCTTTCTCTTAGTTTAAGGGACATCTGTTCCTTAAACTATTTTCATATTCTACTTGTAGTTTCCTCTTATGCGCAGGTCACAGGGTGGTGAATTATGGCCGTTAGATCCTGAAATCGAGAGGACTTTGCGTGAGTTGAGACGATCATATAGAGTATTGCCGACAGAGGAAGAGTTGAGTACTCTGTCCAGTTATTACGAGAACGCGCTATTTGAGGAGGATCCACCTTCATCTCCTATTTCTATTTCTTCAGCTGAGACCATTACATCTCGAGATATGGCTGAAGAAGCAAGTATAGCAAGTCACTCCGAGCCAAAAGCTGAGAATCTTTATAAGGGATTCGCGTTGCCAGCCGGGACGGATAGAAAATTCGAAGCGAAACCGTCCTAGATTAACTTGGTTGAGAGAAACCAATTTGGGGGAGCTGTAAATGAAGATGCAGCTAAACATATGGAGATATTCATTGACTACTGTTGGTCCATACCCCCACCAGGAGGTGTGACCAAGGACCAGATAAAAGAGACGATGTTCATATTCTCGCTCCGTGATGCTGCTAGGGAGTGGTACCGAGATCTGGATCGAGCTGCTAATGGGATTACTGATTGGAATTCGCTGGCCCTAGCATTTTATAAAAAATATTTCTCTGCATCGATGACCAATGCGATTAGAGCTCAGATCACAAGCTTTAAACAAGGTCCTGATGAGGATTTTCATGAGGCATGGGTCCGTTTCAAGAGACTGGTGCGATCTATTCCGCACCATGGGTTCGAGCAATAGTTCCTGTGTAATCAATTCTATAATGGGCTTTATGATGATCAGAGGGTTATTCTGGATGCTGCAGCTAATGGCAGATTCCAGGAGAATAGTGGAGAGACTAAGGGGATGAAGATTATTGAAGATATGGCCACCCATAAAGCTGAGCATGGAAATTCTAGAGGGAATCAGAGAAGAGCAGCTGAATCTCCTACTACAGCTGCAATAGAGGCCCTTACTGTGAGATTTGACAAGCTAGATTTTGGGGGATCCCAAAAAGGTGGGATATATAAAGTTAATGCAGTTTCAGACGGTCCCTTTACATGCAAAAGATGTGGAGGAGAGGGACATGTTTCGGAGTTTTGTACTAGTTCAAATGAAACATGTGCTGCCTTTCAACATTTTAGGCAGACTGGTACTTATCCCGATCCCTCTAATGTCCACCCCAATTTGAGGTGGACTAACCAGAATGTTCTTAATTCAGGTCCACCACAGCAGCAGCAGCAGCTAAACTATGTGCCCCCTCATAAGCAGCAGCAGTATCAAAAGCCTCCCTATGTGCCTCAGCAGCAGCAGTTTCAAGGTTATGATATTTCTGAATTGAAAAACATGGTTCAGAATTTGTCGGGTTTGCTGCAAAAGGAGTCTCTAGCTAGAGAGAGTTCTACAAAAATGTTGGAGAGTCAAATTGCCCAATTAGCAAGCAAAAGTGCAACTAGAGCTACGGGGCATTTACCGTCTCAGCCGGATCAAAAAGAGACTCTAAATGCGATTACTTTGAGGAGTGGGTCTACCCTTGATGGGCCCACTATGGTCAAAGGTGTTACTGAAAAGGATGATGTGGAACCGAGTAAGAAAAAGGCTGGAATGAACAGTAGCAAGAAAAAGACGATCAACAGGTACATCAGTCGACTGACTGACACACCTGGTCGATCGACCAGCTCGGGTAACAGTGAAGTATCTGGTACTGAGGATGCCAGTCGATCGACTGACCTATATGGTCGATCGACTGAAGATGCGTCTGATCGTGAACCTTTTCGCCCTCCAATTGCAGATAACTTGAGGGACTACTTATTTCGGGGAACGACGACTCCGAAATTATCGAGGCAAGATCCAAATGTTGATGGGTCAGTTCCGGTCCCAAAGTATGACCCTACGACGGTTAATGGTTCATTCTTGAGACGGTGTGAAGAAGGCTCGAGCTACAACAAGGACAAAGTAGTGGATTTTCAGCCTAAGTCCACAGATGCCGGTATGAGAGACCTAGAGGAGAGGGCTAAGTTGCTTCTTACAGCCCCTTATCCAGAGAGATTGGTGCCGACAAAGGAACAGGTATCATTTAACAAGTTTGAAAATGATATTCGTAGTTTAAATGTGCAAGTTCCTTTCCTAGAATTAGTTAATCAAGTGCCTGCCTATATGAAATTTATGAAGCAACTGTTGTCTAAAAAGAAGTCACTTGATACTGTGCAATCTGTCGCATTAACTGAGGAGTCATCTTCCTATTTGACTCACACTGCTCCACATAAGTTAGCTGACCCTGGTAGCTTTTCTGTTCCTTGTAATATTGGTACCTTCTCAATTAAGAAGGCATTATGTGATCTAGGAGCTAGCATTAGTGTTATGCCTTTGAGTCTTGCTAAGAAATTGAAATTGACCAAGTTTGCAGTTACTAATATGACTGTACAGATGGCTGATCATTCTGCGGTCCAGCCTATAGGAGTCTTAGAGGACATTCCTGTGCAAATAGGAAAGTTCTTTTTCCCAGTTGACTTCATTGTGCTAGATATATCCCAGGATGCTCACATCTCTATCATTTTGGATAGACCATTTCTGCACACTGCTGGTGCAGTTATAGATGTTGGCTCAGGGACATTGACCTTTAAGGTAGGAAAACAGTCTATTATTTTTGCCCAGACCTATAAGAAGAAGGATGCTATGTACCCAGTAACTTGCAATGTAGCTAAATCTTATGTTGTGTTGCCTGATATACCCGCCCCTATGCCTATTTCTGCTATAACACTTCCGCCCCAGATTGGGAGCAAATTGGAGGAAGATCCTTCTATTTTGACTGTTGCAGGAGCTGGTTTGGGGAATTTAGAGCCGCATGTTGCTCCAGTTGTGAGAGAGCCCATTGTGCAGAGAGGCGGTCTAGGGTGTCTGACCTATGCAACTGATGAGGAGCCTGATGAGGAGCCAGTCAAGGTGACGGAGTCCGATTTGGATTTTGATGAGCCAGACGAGGTAAGTGATTGGGAAGATGTTAGAGACGTTGATCCGTTGAGTTCTGCGGATATTGGAGTTGTTAGGAGCCCCGCTGAGGAGATGAGTACTGTAGAGGCTACCTCTTGTAGCTAGAAGCCGAGCAAGTGGGCCATTCCGTGGCCATTCTTGATCAACTATTAGTTGATTAGGACTTTTTAAAAGAACATTTTATTGATTTTGTTAGACTTTTTATTGCTTTGGTGTGCGCGAGACTTCGTTTTTTTAGTTTTCTTAGGATTTAAAGACTTTAGACTGTTACTTTGGGTTTTGCGCAATTTTGGGCGCGTTATTATGTGTATTTGCAGGTCCACAGACCATATTAGCTCAATTTATTGAGATAATTCGAAGAAATCAGAAACTTACAGCAGGTATCTCAGTCGATCGACTAGCTTGTGTGGTCGATCGATCGTGTCTTGCGACTCAGGGCTTACTTTTCTGTCCCGGTCAATCGATCGGTATTTGGTATGGTCGATCGACCGCCTTATTCTTTCAGACTGTTCACGACCATTCCCCTGCTGTGTTTGGTCGATTTGCGGAGTTGAGGGAGTCTTTTCTCCACTTTACTCTCCGATTCATTTCTGTTTTCTTCTGTTTTCTTACTTGGCACATAATTTTGCGTTTCGTAAATTGCTTTCTCAGAATTACGCGCGGTACTTTTGTTTCTTTTCAGGTACCTACGGTAGCACTGCTGGCTACTGAAACCTCCTAGCTCACACTGGTTTGGGGAGGTTTCCTGGTGCGCTTAAAGTCTTGTGAGTTTCCGAGTTGAACTTCATGTCTTGTCTAGTTAGTTATCGCAACTCCCCATTTCCTTTCGCTTCTTTATACTATGATTTCGCACAATGAGGGCATTGTGTGATTTGGTTTGGGGAAGGGTTTTGCGTTACATCCATTCTGTTTTGCATTCACGTTTACATTTTTGTCTTGCATTGTTGTTTAATTTCCTCATATATACAGAAAATCCAAAAAAATTGAAAATTTTCAAAAATTCAAAAAATTGCACGTTTATTTTAGCATGTAGGTCGAGTCGGAACGATAGTATTTCAATGATGACATTGCATTTTCATCTGTTTACGCCTAAGTCGTGCTTATTAACATGTTATTAGTAGAATCACATATGCATATCTTCGAGTTTTCGCTAATTTATTCGCTGAATCTTGAGACTTGACTTAAATTTTGGCAAACTACATTATATTATGAATTTTAGAGCTTTATAACGGGTGTCATCCATGACCGGTTTATTTAGGAATGTGAGTAGTACTCCTTATGAGACATGTTATATCAATATGCATAAATATGAACTTAATCTGCTTAATACCTGTATGCATTCGATTTGTGGTTTGTTGACACATGTGGAAGAGGTTCCCCTTTATTCATTTTACCCATAAGCCCCACAAAAGCCAAATTTGCCTTTTTTGTCCCATAAGCTATATTCCATATTTAGCCTACCCTTGCTGAGCTAGTATTGGTAGTCGTTCAGGAATATTGTATTGCATTTTGGTTTTTATGTCTCGTGTTGAGAATATGTTGGTGAAATGTTGAAGGGAAAGAAAAGAAAAAGAAAAAAAAAACAAAAAAACAGGAATTCGAAAAAAAAAGGATCAGTCGGTCGACCGTCCCACTTGGTCGATCGACTGCTTGCTGCAGTAGCAAAAGAAAATTCGAAAAATCACATGATTGAATCTCCATTAGTTGGTGATTTTATATTCCCATGTTGCGATTAATATCATTTGGGGAATTAAGTTTGTATGAAGATTGTGAGATTTGTGCTTTCTGTTAGCACCGCTTTATTGTTTAACCTTGAGCAAGAAGTTGGAATATTTTATAGTTTGGTTTTTAGTAGTTACTAGCTTGGCTTTAACTCCTTTATCCAAATTCATTTTAGCTTCTTCTTACCCATACCCTCACATATCCAAATTGTATCCTCGGCATGTGTCAATGGTCTTTAATGGTTGGAATGCATATGTACGGTTGTAGAGATTCACTACTACAGATACAGGCTATAACAACGGTTAAAAACCGTTGTTATATAAAAAAGCGGACGTTGTTAATGCGTCCGTTGTAAAAGGTTTTAACAACGGTTGGTTTTCTTAAGGAACCCGTTGTTAAAACTATTAACAACGGTTTTAAGTATAAAAATCCTTTGTGGAAAGTGTGACTCAATTTTGGGGGGAAAGTTATAACAACGGGTTGTAATATACAAAACCATTGTTATAACTAAAGACAACGGGTTGTTTATAAATAATCGTTGTTGTTTGTTTTTAAAAAATAAAATAAAAAATA
This sequence comes from Silene latifolia, assembly GCF_048544455.1. NCBI lineage: Eukaryota > Viridiplantae > Streptophyta > Magnoliopsida > Caryophyllales > Caryophyllaceae > Silene > Silene latifolia. Next base: position 92,048,662 of record NC_133535.1, on the reverse strand, counting down.
AAATTAAATATTACTAGATGCATGCATAATTACGGCCCGTTATAATTCCGATGCATGCATTATTACTGCCATCCCTGTGCATATGAATGGACAATATGGAATGAGAAGGGTTAGTAATAAGATTTGAAGCAGCAGAGAGAGATATGATGATGATTATGGCACAACTTCCTAACATATATATTAATTAAAAAACAACTCAAACCACACATTGCTTAGTATAAATACATGCATTATCTCAACTAACATTCCATTATCTCACTATACATCTCCAAACCCTAACTGCTAAAATAAACTCCAAATAAACCCTAATTAATTTTTCAAACAAACTAAAAACTCCATCAACAAAATGAATGATATCATCCTTAAGACTCTTACTATGATCGAGAACAACAATAGTTTCATCCGCCGGTTGCTCCACATTGAGGAAAGTTTCATGAGCTACCTTGTGGATGCTCGATCCGTACTGAAGGACGCCAAAAAGATGGCTTGACAGAGAAGCGGCGACGATTTGCGGCTATATGACGATATAGCAACTGCTGAACGGAACCTCCAAATAGCCAAGGAGGAAAGGACGGATATCATAGAAGAGAATAAGACTCTCTATGAAAATATAAGAATTGCATTTTTATTAATGTAATTTTTTTTTTAATTTATGTATTTATATATATATATATATATATATATATATATATATATATATATATATATATATATATATAGAGGTGGGATCCGGTGAGTCCACCTAGATATTTGAGTCCATGAGTCCATAAAACAATATCACGCACTATACAAAACAATATCACGAAATTTTTTTGTTCAAATTTTTTTTTCGGATTTTTGTTTTGTTTTGTTTTGTGGTGTTATTTTCCTTGTTAATAATGTGATATTTTACTTGATTTAACTTTTAGATTGTATAGGTTTGATGAGTAAAGACGTGTAGACACCCGTGGTTGTGATTGAGAAGAGGTGAAACGAGATTGAGTCAGCGAGCTTGTTAGGGTAATTGGGCAAGTTTTAATAATGTGTGATGAGTGGTGTTACATTTTGAGAGTTATGAATGTGAAATATGTGTTTTATTGGGTTTGATGTGAGTTTGTTCATTTTATGTGGAATCGAGCCGTGTAAGTAGATAGGCGTATGATTTTGTAAGAGAGAGAGAGAGAGAGAGAGAGATAGAGAGAGATAGATAGATAGAGAGAGAGAGAGAGAGAGAGAGAGAGAGAGGGAGAGAGAGAGAGAGAGAGAGAGAGAGTTGTTTGATGGATAAGGATTTTATTAGTCTAAATTGTGGAGATGGTTTTTAGTGATTAAATTGGATTCGATATAGTGGTAATGTGGGTATTGGGAGTAAGGAAATTATGAATGAAAATGAGTGATGTAAGAGTACGTGTTGGCAACATAGAGTATAAAACTTTAGAGGTATGAGGACGTAGCATGGTTATTAACTTTTGAAGAAGGAATATTTTATATTAAGTGGTGATATTGGTGACCTTATTTATAATTTACATTGAAAAATTAGGAGTATAACAAAGTGACTTTAGCTTACGTAAGGTGTCTTGAGTTCAGAAAGTTTATTATATGAGCCAATTTGTGGGTAATGAGTGAAGTGTAATCTAGGTTGGATTGGATTTTATCAAGTGTTAGAATTTCTGGATAGTGAATGAAGTTTGAGTTACATATTTAGGAATATTATTGTTTAGCGTGACTTGGAAACTTGGGTTGATGAATAATTGAGATATATGATGGTACATTTAGTATCACCAAGTTTGATTTTCGCGGTCATGAGAGTAAGAGTGTGGTGTGTAATACTTGAGGACTCAATCATATTGTTGAGGTAGTTGATCATTCGTGTAATAGAGTGTAATCGTTTAATTTAAGTGAAGTGTGAAAGTGGTTATGTGGGAATCCGACTCTATGATTAGTAATATAAATGTTGTATAGTTGCCTTCCAATGGTCGGGTAGAGCGTCTATGGTATATATCGTGATCGTTTTGTAGTGTCCATTTGGGTGATGATGTTGTTGTTATTTCTCGAGGGTATTGAGTGGTTAGGGCCATTTCCATGAGATAGTATAAGTGTTGTGGCTACCGACATGATTATTATAGTTGTTGATGACGGTATGGTGATACCGTCGTCGGGTATGGGGAGACAATAGAACGGTTGCGAAAGAAGCTATGAAATAGTATGTTGTGTCGGTAGTATGTCTCAGATACTCAATCTTAATGGTGTAATAATGATGTCTATAAGACCAAAAGTTTGTATTCAAATTTGGTTATTTGACAGTGTATAAATCATCATCGGAGTCTATTAGCTTTTGTGTGATGAAATAGGAAAGTTTAGAACCGAGTTGAAAATGAAAACATTCTGCCCCAGGTGACACTCGACCGAGTGCACCATGCACTCGACCGAGTGGTCGCTTAATCGACCGAGTGGTCGCTTAATCGACCGAGTGGCCTCCTACACTCGACCGAGTGACATGCCTTGACCTTGGTTTTGTTGATATTTAACCGAATATTGAGCATGTACCCTTATTTTGCGGTTATATTAGCTGATTTGTGTTTGGATGAGCATGTTAACCTTACATGGGTGATATTTTGTGAACTGTTTACGTTTAATTATGTGGTGTGGCATTTTGCAAGTAATTAATATCGTTGATTCGACATGAGGGGATTGATGATAGATGGGAACAGATATGGAAACACTTGTGTGATCATGTGGTGGATTTGACGTGGTACATGCGTGGCATGATGTGTGGAAATGGAAGTGTTGTTCATTGTTGAGTCACATAATGAGAAATTTTGCATTAATTGCTTGTGTCCTAGAGTTTGCATAATTGGTGTTTCGATGTGTATACATGTGAAAACATGAGAGTTGGCGAGATATAGATACGTAATAATAATTGCATTATACCCCATGATAGATACGTATGTATATATAACCAACGTGAATGGAGAGTTATTTATGGGATTATAGATTGGAACTGTGGGTTTGACCTAACACTTGACCTTTGGGGGGGCTTGTAGATGGGGGATTATTGTCACAACCCCTTCTACCAAGGAGCCTTAACAAGACCTTCCTCAGCAGATACGGGAGTTACCATCTCGGTTGCCCGAGGAATAGTAAATATCAAACGCCAATAAAAGAACAATTAAGTTATTTTACAACTTATCAACAAAAGAAAAAGTACAACTGGTGACATTTATCAAGTACGTGAAACTATCTCTGCCATGACTCGTGGTAGACTCGTCCCTCCAAGCACCTAGCTAAGATCCATGCATCAACCTGCTAAGATCGAATGCTCACCATAATGGATCACGACAGACACAACACAAGAAGAAAATACAAACAACACCACACAAGGTCAGTAACTGAAGGAACACACAAAGATTAGGTACAAAAAACTTACACCCAACACCTCCTCCAATCACCAACACTCCTCTGACTGCCCGAAGGTCCAGTCCTGCCAGATTACCAACCGCAACTAGTAATCCTCGCCGCCATCAGGGGACCGCAGCCGTACCCACCAAATACCCGCTCATCAATCCCAAGCGAAAACCCAAGTTCCTTAATGTGCACATCCCTCTTTGTGGTGGGTTCCACAAAGGGCGAATCAAGGTCGTGAAGCCACTTCCGCAAGTGACCCCACTTAGCCGAGGACGCACCTCGCGACCTAGAGACAAACACACAACCACCAACTACAATCAATCCACACTACCAATCACAATACCAAACACAATTAGACAATATCAACAACATACTAATCAACCAACAGTACTGAGTAGGAAAACCTACCTCTAACAATCTGCAGCAATACAGCATATGACCATAAGACGACAAGCAACCACCACAACCACCTATTACAAACAGTATGACAATATATTACTACTACCACAACCATAAACAAAACTAAGGAAGACGATGATGATGGTGACAACATACCTATACTTAGCGTTCCAGCGACAAGACCGCTACTCGACTCATGCTTCCCATCCCCATAATGTCTCAACTCACAAAAGCTCCAAAAGGATTAATATGGGTAAAGAACAGAGATGTGACAGCAGTTAGGTTTAGGAGAAAAGAAATGAAAATGATTTTGGTTTCACGATATCACGATTATATTTTATCGCTGAACTCCAGTTACTCGATCGAGTACGAGACTTACTCAATCAAGTGGCCTCTACTCGATCGAGTCCCTAAGCTACTCGATTGAGTAGCCTCCGCTAGATCGAGCTTCTTAAACTCAAAGGGTTACTATGTCACAAGGTTAACTCATAAGGATTCCAAAGGTCTAGACATGTGTCTAAGGTCAGTCAACGACGGTCAACGGGTCCCTAAAAGGGCGGGTATTACAGTCTTCCCCATTAAAAAGAACTTCGTCCCCGAAGCTCGACTCATCATCCCCCATGACACAAGATGTAACGTGAACTAAAGTAACTGACGTTAACTCATCCCGACATGAACAACACCACCATCCCCTTATACCACCCATCTATTCACGCCCACCACTTGTCATCATCATCTACCTTAGAGAACACACCATCCAATACGACCTCCTACTGAGTAATCAAACATGCATTATACGCGAGAACACACTCACACTAACTGTTACTTCTACTTTCTAACCGAATCTTGACACTGCACGATTCCCCAAATCATACACATCATACTCGTCTGATACAACTATTCTATTTACTCATCCAACAATTTATCACCAACAACAATTAATTACAAATCACCAAAGTATAGTAAATTATCAGTCACTTATACAATAATAGATTAACATTCATTTTAGATCATTAATATTACTCAACAATGTAACAATTCAATTTACTTAACAAATTTCACTAAACATCCATGTGCATTACCTTTACATAGTTAACTTTCAAAGTTTAAATTTTAGGCAAACAAAATGGTTAAGCTGATGATATTGTAGCTAGATCCAGCCTCGTTACTAGTTCAGCTGGTATCTGTCGTAGGGGATTCCTACTGCCTGATGCCCCCTGTGTTAGATCCACTACTGGAGCTCTTCCTTCACCTACCTTGCTTGCTGATGTGACAGATTGCTGCTTCAGAATGTCTATCTGTGCCCAGAGCTCTCTGTCTCTTTTCCTTGTTTCAGCTTCAGCTTTCTTCTGGTCTTCTCTCATATTTTCCATGGCCTTCTAAAGGTTTTCTACGCCGACGAGCAAGATTTGCGTTGGAATGGGTGGTGGGGTGAGGCCTGAGCTTGTTGTTCCTTTATCTGATCTGGCCTGGGTTGCGGCAGCAGGGGTTTTGGGAGGCAAAGAAGTTTTTGCCGTGGGTATGATTCTTGAGGTGTGCCCAGGAGTCTGAGTTGACCCCGTTGATGCCGGGTTTTGAGTAGAATTTGGTGGCAACGACGGTTGACTACTCCCTGACACGGCTTCTGATACTTGTTTATCCATGGTGTACTTAGATTATCAACGATTGACGACCATAATGCCCCACGGTGGGCGCCAAAATGTTTAGGTGATTTTTACCAAGTTAATTATATTAGGTCAATGCGGTCTTACTCGTTGGTTGCTTGATTGATCGTTTGTATTTGATGTTAAATAAGGAAATAAAATACGGAATGTAAATTGACACTTAAGATTTGGTGACGCGGAAAACCCAATGTGGAACAACCGCGGGAGGGACGGTACCCTGCTAAATATTGCACTAGCTTTGAATGAGAGGATGAATACAATTGATACGTAATGTAAATCTTGCTGGCACGATTTATTGTGTGTGTGAGATCTTGAATGTCCTTCTTTGATTGCTTCCTTCACTATTTATAGGGTAAGAACCCTAGATGTATCCTACCATAATTATGGAAAGGAATATAACTTCCATAAAAACTCTTTCCATAACACGTTGTCTCCCTCCATTCTCCCTGATCTCCCTGACTTCTCCCTGGCTTCTCCCTGAGCCTTTTCCTAAACACGGACGCCTCTCCTAGTGGGCCTCGCCTCTCCTTTCACGCGTCCCAGCCCATCTGACATTCTTTCATCCGCGGACTCTTCTTCCACCATGCTTCCTTTCATGGCCCATTTCCCTAACAACTTATCAAGTGGGCTTCACCTATTATACAGATTTTAGCCCAAACACAAGGCTTATGTCACAGCACAAACCAACACATTCAAATACCAGTCATATGAGTAGGTTATCTACCTTTTCAGCAATACTCCAATTTACGCAATCAACTAAAATATTCTTCAGTAAATCCGTTTCACGAATCCGTCACCTAACAGTAGCAAATTATTCCATATTAACTATTTATACTTTATTTATAATTCAATATTAATTATCATTATTAATTATTATATTTTATTCATTAATATCACTATTAATTATTACGATATACGAAAACCTGGGTCAACTCAACTTAGAACCCGACACACATGTATTAACTATTTAATTAACTTATTATTAATTTTCCTGACTCAACTAACTAGTCAAACCCAACTCAACTCGAAACCCGAGTCAAAACCCAATTAAACCCGTCATAAAATCACGTGTCAATATTATACATGACCCAACAAAATGGTGTCACGTGTGAAACAACTTTTACAAAACTTATACAAAAGACGTATTCCCACACTTACGACAACACCCACAATAACCCCAAAAAACTCGACTCCTAACCACCACCCAACCACCACCTAGTCAGCCGCCACTCTTAGCCATCTTCCACGGCACCACCAGTCCGGTTCAACATGACCAACCTCCTCACGAGCCACTCCTAAACGTCTGCCCTAACCCCGCAACAACAACAACAATATACGAGTCCGGCGCAACTTATACACTCATGGTTTACAGCACTCACGACCACGACCACCCCTTTTTCACCACCAGCGACCACCCAGAGCAACCCATGTCCGACTTCACACCAACCACAACCACTGCCAACCCGAGTCAAGACTCAAACACCCACAACCCGCGTTCATCTTTACGGTTTCAATCAACAACCCATGAACCCCTATATTCCCCTGTTTTCGCGAAATCCGGTCAGCCACCTATGCAAACCACCACCTCCGACTATCCTACTGCCACCACTAATACCTACTAACTACCACGAGCCCAACCACCCAAGTCCGGTCTCAAAACAGTCACGGTAAAGGTATATAAACCCGATTCTATTGTGTAGACAATAACCACACACTCTCTCATAATTCCGGCCAACCACCACGGAAAACACCACGCTTGAGCACCACATATGTTTACCCAACACCAGGAACCACCCTACCCCAAACCCAGGTCAGTCAAGCCTCAGTTTTGGGTTCGAAACCGTATGATACGTATAGAACCACATAAGCAACCACCCATAAAAACTCCCTTCAAACACCCCTATCTCGATGGTCAACGGCGGCCACCGGTGGGTCCGGTCACTCCCTGGTGGTCCACGGCCAAGTTCATGGTCTTGGGTTAGTCAACGGTGGTCTAATTAACAAGCTATATTAGTCTTAGGACAAGTATATTATGAGACGATTAGAAAATTACCTTTGTCACGATCTCCTAGCTAGTTTTCTTTTTGTTTTTCTCTTAGGTGAATTACTCATGTTTTATGATGAATAAAGTCTATATTTATATAGGTAGGTCATAGGGGTATGAGGAAGCAATTAGGAAACTATGTAATTATCATATTTATTACTATTATACAAATACGATTATTATTAGTATTATTTGTAATTGTAATTGTAATTACTATTATTATTATTATTATTATTATTATTATTATTATTATTATTATTATTATTATTATTATTATTATTATTATTATTATTATTATTATTATTATTATTATTATTATTATTATTATTATTATTATTATAATAATAATAATAATAATAATAATTATTATTATTATTATTATTATTATTATTATTATTATTATTATTAAAATTCCCGAGTCAACCTCCTTTAACACGTGTAAGTCAACCCCTCGGTCAATATTACTCGACTCATCTCTTATTTTATTATTATTTATCGTCTTATTTGCAAATATTAATATAAATGCTTTTAATTAATTATTCGAATTACATAAATTATTTTTATAAATACTTATCAAATTACGGGGTATTACAGTCTTCCCCCCTTAAAATGAACTTCGTCCCGAAGTTCGCCCAGGAATACTATAAAATTCTCTATAAACAATTACCTATTCCAACTTATGATCATTGCAGCATGATTAACCATTTATTATTATCAAGCTATATCAACTTATCAGAATGCATCACAAAATAAAGTTTAAACACGGAAATGTATCTCAAAATAAACTCAAAACATGTGGTGTCACATTCTACCCTCCTAAAAATAAACTTCGTCCCGAAGTTTCGGAACTACTACTACCCGAGGAAAGATGGTCTAACATTTTAAACATTCTATACTTACAAAAATAAGGTGTGATCAATTCTATCCTTTTTTACCCCTTATTAGGTCCTCCTCTAAGCACTCGTATGTCCCAATTATCATAGGATAATAATTGATAAAACATTTATATTAAACTTTTGGTAAAACTCGCGTTTTCGAAAATCAAAGTCAACCTGTAACTTTCAAAAATCGCCATTAAATAACCGTTATATTCTACATTGAGTTTTTATACTTTCCAGAAAATATAAAGAGTTTTTAAAACATGAGAAAAAGAATCAAACTGAAATCTCGTTCAACCATTTTATAAAGATTTTTACAATTTAGTGGGTTCAAACAAGAACTTGATCAGCAATTTGTCAAAACTTGGGTCATCTTTTAAAAATCACTATTAATTGTCAAAACTTTACCTTACAACGTGGCTTATCAATTTAAAACATATTTGAATCGTTTAAACAGTGGAGTTAGAATTAGGCAAAAATCTTAATTACAAATTAAATGAGAAATTTTACAAAATCGTTTATCAAAAACTTAACTGTGCAGGAATATTCCGACCACTGTCCACTAAAATATTTATTTCTCTCGAACCATAAAACTTTTAAATATGAGACCAATGACATTGGAAATATAACTCACTGGGTTATCACTCATAACAATTTCAACCTTATATGATAAACAGAGATTAAACGCAACTAAATCAAATAGGGGTAAAATCTGACAACTAAGGTTCAACTTCCACATTCCTTTTAACTAGGTCAAAAGCCCTCATTAACACCCTTCTGTACTTGTATCAACCCATCTTGGTCATCAAACTCTCATGCACGACTAGTATTTACTCTAAAGCATTCATATCATCAGTTTATTCATTTCATAATATTGTAAATAGCATGGTATCGGGATTCACATAACCGCATATCGCTAGACATGATACTACTATAATCACCCAATCAAATAATCAATACCAATTCGACAATTACATTCATGCTCATGATCAAAACAATTCAACATCAAATCCTTATTTCATCCATCCCAATCTCCTTAAAATCAAGGTTACGTCCCGTAACCTCGGTCATCAACGAAAACAATACATATCCAAGGCAACAATGACTCCTAAGAAACTAAATAACATTCATTTTAAATTTACCCCACTCTTCAATATCTCTCAAGGTAACCGGTTCAAAACTGGAAGGGCCGGGGTTCGGAGTGAGGGTACCTTCTCATCCTAAGCCAAAATGGGCTCCTAACAGTTTCTACCCGGGTTTATTTTATTAGACACATCCTATATTCATTATTAAATTCATTGGTTAGGCCTGAGGATCGTTTTGCTTTGATACCACTTTCTAACACCCCCATTTATTTAGGAGCCTTTAGCAAGACATTCCCAATAAATAGGACTGTTACCATCTCGGTTGCCTGAGGTAAATGATACAAATTAAAACAAACCAAAGTACTTTAATAACTTTAACTTAAATAACGATTTTATTACATTGCCAACTGATTAAATTTAAACCTTAACATTTCAATTTACTACGCAGCGGAAATTACATAAATAAAGTTGTATAAGTCAACTAAGTGATCTAGACAACAACTATGGTCCAAGTCGAGCTCACGTCCCAATGCTTCCAAGTCAGCTATTCTTTAGTACCTGTCAAATCTGCTCCCCATTATGGTTCATCACAGGTGCTCACGAATACACTGTCAACCACGAGGCCGGTTGAGTAGGATAAAATACTTCATAATAAATAATCAATAATAATTTCACAACCGTCAATATGCCACATTCCAATTTCAACTGTCCACATGTCACATCTCGACATCAACTGTCCACGTTATCCACCAGAGACTAAGCCTGGGGCCTTCCAATTAATCACACACGTTATCGACCAGAGATTAAGCCTGGGGCAGTCCAATAAACCATTCACGTTATCCACCAGAGACTAAGCCTGGGGCAGTCCAATAAACCATTCACGTTATCCACCAGAGACTAAGCCTGGGGCAGTCCAATAATCACAATCACTCACGTGATCCACCAGAGAATAAGCCCGGGGCAGTCCAATAATCACAATTCCATTTCCAACTCAATATATGCAACCTCAACTCCATTCAACAATAGTATCTCCACTCAACAATGATAATTCAAATCAACAATAATATTATAATCTTGAAATAATAATTCAACTTAACATATGCAACTCAAATCATGATCATCAGAAGTCGTCACACAAGGCTTATGTCACAGCACAAACCAACACATTCAAATACCAGTCATATGAGTAGGTTATCCTACCTTTTCAGCAATACTCCAATTTACGCAATCAACTAAAATATTCTTCAGTAAATCTGTTTCATGAATCCGTCACCTAACAGTAGCAAATTATTCCATATTAACTATTTATACTTTATTTATAATTCAATATTAATTATTATATTTTATTCATTATTATCATTATTAATTATTACGATATACGAAAACCCGGGTCAACTCAACTTAGAACCCGACACACATGTATTAACTATTTAATTAACTTATTATTAATTTTCCCGACTCAACTAATTAGTCCAACCCAACTCAACTCGAAACCCGAGTCAAAACCCAATTAAACCCGTCATAAAATCCCGTGTCAATATTATACAAGACCCAACAATATGGTGTCACGTGTGAAACAACTTTTACAAAACTCTTACAAAAGACGTACTCCCACACCCACGACAACACCCACACTAACCCCAAAAAACCCGACTCCTAACCACCACCCAACCACCACCTAGTCAGCCGCCACCCTTAGCCATCTTCCACGGCACCACCAGTCCGGTTCAACATGACCAACTTCCTCACGAGCCCCTCCTAAACGTCTGCCCTAACCCGCAACAACAACAACAATATACGAGTCCGACGCAACTTATACACTCACGGTTTACAGCACTCACGACCACGACCACCCCTTTTTCACCACCAGCGACCACCCAGAACAACCCATGTCCGACTTCACACCAACCACAACCACTGCCAACCCGAGTCAAGACTCAAACACCCACAACCCGCGTTCATCTTCACGGTTTCAATCAACAACCCACGAACCCCTGTATTCCCCTGTTTTCACGAAATACGGTCAGCCACCTATGCAAACCACCACCTCCGACTATCCTACTACCACCACTAATACCTACTAACTACCACGAGCCCAGTCACCCAAATCCAGTCTCAAAACAGTCACAGTAAAGGGATATAAACCCGATTCTATTGTGTAGACAATAACCACACACTCCCTCGTAATTCCGGCCAACCACCACGGAAAACACCACGCTTGAGCACCACATATGTTTACCCCACACCAGGAACCACCATACCCCAAACCCAGGTCAGTCAAGCCTCAGTTTTGGGTTTAAAACCGTATGATACGTGTAGAACCACATAAGCAACCACCCATAAAAACTCCCTTCAAACACCCCTATCTCGACGGTCAATGGCGGCCAATGGTGGGTCCAGTCACTCTCTGGTGGTCCACGGCCAAGTTCATGGTCTCGGGTCAGTCAACGGTGGTCTAATTAACAAGCTATATTAGTCTTAAGACAAGTATATTATGAGACGATTAGAAAATTACCTTTGTCACGATCTCCTAGCTAGTTTTCTTTCTCTTTTTCTCTTAGGTGAATTACTCATGTTTTATGATGAATAAAGTCTATATTTATATAGGTAGGTCATAGGGGTATGAGGAAGCAATTAGGAAACTATGTAATTATCATATTTATTACTATTATACAAATACGATTATTATTAGTATTATTTGTAATTGTAATTACTATTATTATTATTATTATTATTATTATTATTTTTTTTTTTTTTTTTTATTATTATTATTGCGCGCAGCTTTCATTATAATAAAAATAAAAGGTTTACATGAAATTGGTGGGGAGCCGAGAGACAATTTGCGCGCAGCTTTTATTATTATTATTATTATTATTATTATTATTATTATTATTATTATTATTATTATTAATATTATTATTATTATTATTATTATTATTATTATTATTATTATTATTATTCCCGAGTCAAACTCCTTTACCACGTGTAAGTCAACCCCTCGGTCAATATTACCCGACTCATCTCTTATTTTATTATTAGTTATCGTCTTATTTGCAAATATTAATATAAATGCTTTTAATTAATTATTCGAATTACATAAGTTATTTTTATAAATACTTATCAAATTACGGGGTATTACAATCCAGATTGCTGAGAAGGGGAGTAGTGGAAGGCCTGACCTTGAAGCTTATACGGCCAGGGCTATTGGTCTTGACAGCATAACAAGTCTTCAGGTCATCAAGAGAAAACAAAATGTTGTGTTTTTTGCAGAGATACTCAACAGAGCAGACTACTTTCCACACCATAGGCATCAGTTGATAAGAAGGGACACCGATTTCTTTAATAACCTCCACCATAAGAGGAGAGAAAAGAAGCTTACAACCAGCCCTGAAGGCCTAGTCATGAATACAGAACCAACTAGGACAGGCCCAGTCAGCCCTGATAGGAGAATTTTCAGGGATCCAAACTTCGGAATCAACAGGAATAATTCCTTTATCTTTCAGCACCTTTTCAAATTCAGGCTTCAGGCGGTTTGAGAGAGACTGATCATCTTTCAGAGCTTTTGTGGGTTTGAATTGGAAATCACCATGGAAAATTGAAATCATCTCGAGAGGAGAATCATTCGGTTTATCAACCACGGGAGGTTGAGCAGCAGAAGATTAAGGGAGATTTTCAGAAGTAGTTTCTTCAGGGTTTTGCACAAGTGGAGTTCCAGGAGACACCGCCCCCTGGAAAATTTCTTTTTTGCGGCCATTGTTGAAGGATTGTTAAAAATTAATTGAAGATTAAAAACTGGAAATTAAGGAACTTGAAGAAGAAGATTATTAGAAGAGAATAAAGCAGATTTTTTGGTGAAGATCAACTTAATGAAGTGAGGAGGTATTTATAGTCGGTGAAACTAGGGTTTCAACCCCAACTTGGAAGGGTAATTATTAAGGAAGTTGCAGTAATTGCAACACGCGTCATAAACTGAACAACTAGTCGTTGCAGAAGCTGATTAGTCACCATTCAACCGTTGAGCAGTTTTACCAAAGTTAGAATTTATCTCCTTATTCCTGGCCTGACCCAGCGAAAATAAGGAGATAAGGGGCAATTGTTGGGCCTGGAAATCCGCAGATATCCCTGATCAATATCTTACCTTGGCCTGACTATCAGGGTGTCAGGATGTCAAGCTACCAGGACACACGAAGATAGGCGCCAGGCCATGGACAGGACAACGGTTAAAATATCAGGACGATATTTGACCAAGAAGTTATATTATAAGAAGAATATACGCGCAGTAATTAGCAGCACTAATTGGAAAGATTCTGCAATTAAAGATAGGAATTAAGGGCTTAATAATGGGCATTATTACGAGCAATAAAGACAGAATATTTGGCATTAATGATGAGATAATCCAGCCGCTCAGCACTACTATATAAGAAGCACTTGGAAATCATTCAAGGGGGAAGACATATACAAGCATACGACATTCTCTTACAACACTTAAGCTAATTACGATCAATTTTCCTAAATATTCAATATTATAGTGAAATCCTCTCCTGGCTTGGTGCCTGTGGTTTTTCCCATTTAAGGGTTTTCCACATACAAAATTCCTTTTCTTATTGTTATTCTTTTATCGTACTTTAACTTTCTTACTTGCGTTATCCCCTGTCAACCTGACTCACAGATTGATCAGAGCTAGTTAACCCTGCCTAGACCTATCCTGACCTGATTTCGCCTTGCGCAAAATCCACACAAAACAAAGGGCATTCATCATTGACTCCACTCGAAGAAATATCATTCACCACCTGCAACAATTAATATCATTAACACACTTAGAAATTTATACATCGTTCGTATCATTTGTACTTAGTCATTTAGAGATCACTGCTGTACCTCCTGATCGGTCCAACTAGGTTCACCCTCGAATACTATTACTACTAGTGGATCATTGGTGGGATACCATTCCCCCCACGGTTTTTCCCACATTTTGGGTTTCCCGCGTCACCATTTTGCTTGTGTCGTTTGTCTCTCTTTCTTTTCGTTTGTTTCTCTTTCGTACTAGTTGTTTACTTTCGTTCTCGCTATGTTCTTACTATCGATCTACTTAAGTCTTTAATATCGTATTTTAATTGGAATAGCTGCATTGACTCACAAATCTTTAGTCGGTAAAATCTTACCAAAACTGCATCTGGCAGAAACATTCAGCACCCTCAGGGAGTACAAAATGAAGCTAAACCCATCCAAATACACCTTTGGAGTTTCCTCAGGCAAGTTCTTAGGCTACATTGTAACTCAAAGAGGGATAGAGGCCAGCACCGAGCAGATCAAGGTCGTGTTACAGCTGGAGTCACCAGAAAAACCAAAGGATGTGCAAAGACTAACTGGAAAAGTGGAAGCTCGGAGCAGGTTCATCTCAAGATCCTCAGACAAGTGCAGGATATTCTACGATATATTAAGAAAGAGCCAGAAGTTTGAGTGGACTGCAGACCACGAGCAGGCATTCAGGGAGCTAAAGCGCTACCTCAGCACCCCGCCACTACTATCAAAAACGGAGCAAGGAGAAACATTGTTCCTTTACCTAGCTATCACAGAGGTAGCTGTAAGCGCAGTTCTGGTCAGAGAGCAGGACAAGGAGCAAAAACCAGTCTACTATGTAAGCAATTCTCTGCTGTCAGCAGAGACCATGTACACATCTCTTGAAAAATTAGTACTAGCACTGGTAATTGCATCTTACAAACTGCGCCCCTACTTTGAGTCCCACACCATACATATTGTAACCAATTACCCATTGAAATACGTAATGAGGAAGCCTGAGCTGTCAGGCAGAATGTCAAAGTTGTCCGTACATCTTAGTGGGTACGACATCAGGTATGATCCAAGAACAGCAATAAAGTCGCAGGCACTGGCAGACTTTGTGTCGGACTTCAGCCCAGCTATCCAGAATCTGGCAGACGAAGAGATCATAACCCTCAAAGGGAACAAGGAGGCGGAAGTCTGGCAGATGCACATCGATGGAGCCTCCAACCAAAGGGGGGCAGGTGTAGGACTAATCCTGCGATCACCGTAGGGAGATCTGATAGAACAATCAGTAAGATGTGAATTTAAGGCAACTAACAATGAAACAGAATACGAAGCCCTAATATTAGGAATGCAGCTAGCCCTGGAGTTGGGAGTCATGAACCTACAGATATCCAGGGACTCTTTACTAATAGTTAACCATGTGAATGATGTATTCATAGTCAGAGACTCGAAGATGATCGCCCACTTAAAAGTGGCAAAGGAGCTGAAACAGAAATTCCAATATTGAAAGCTTAAGCAGATCTCCAGAGACCAAAATGTGGAGGTAGATGCCCTAGCAACTCTGGGGAACCCTTCAAGCCAACCGAACTGTCCAACATCCCCATCGCGCACATGCTGGAACCTTCTATCCAAAAATTAGAAGAAGCGGACAAAGGAGAACTAAAAGATCAGCAAGATGGGGCAGCAGTTCAATCAACTATAGATGGCCAGACAGCTGCCCAGCAAGCTGACCAGGCAAATGACTGGGACTGGCGGACACCATACCTAGATTGGCTACGACATAGCAAGCTACCAGATGATAAGAAGGAGATAAGAGGTTTTAAAATGAAAGCCTTCAGATTCATACTAATTGACGATGTGCTTTTCATAAAATCATTGGCAAGACCTTACTTACGGTGCCTAGATAAGCAAGAGGCGCAGATTGTGTTGCATGCCCTCCACAGTGGCGAATGTAGAAACCATGCAGGGGGCAGGAGTCTGTCAAACAAAACCCTCAGACAAGGCTACTTCTGGCCCACAATGAGGGTAGACTCGGCACAATATGCTCGCAAGTGTGACGCCTGCCAGCGCTCAGCGCCAATGATCCATCAGCCAGCAGAGTCCCTACATCCCATCATTTCTCCCTGGCCATTCATGACGTGGGGAATGGATATAGTGGGTCCTCTACCTAGAGCCACAGGAAACAGAATATGGATGCTATCAATGACAGACTGTTTCTCCAAATGGATAGAAGCAGAAGCTGATACCGTCATTTCAGTACCAAAAATAAATACCTAGATACTACTAACAGAAGTCAGCGGTAAGTAAGGTCGATCTCCACAGGGAGGCGGTCACTATCTACTTGTTAATTCGGTCTGTCTAAGGTCACAAGATGGGGGTTTTGATTGTTTCGACTAAACTAATAAGATTAAGGCAAGAGAAATAGAGATAAGAGAAATTAAGCAGAGGGAAAGGAAACTAGGATGTCGGTTCATCAATGAACGTCAATTAATTACCGTTAAGGTCACAGATTAGTCGATGTGTCAGTCTAAGGGGCAATGAATATCTCCTTCCGGTCTCAATTCACCCTAAAATACTATTAGCTTAGCTTCCGCCCTCACTAAAGCATTCTATTGTTCACTGCGGGTCTCACCCCTTCCAACCTTCCGGTCTAGGTCAAGGTTTACCAAAATTAAAAGGCTAATTGCATCGATTCAATCAGCAAGATACAATTAAAGTAGCAATTAACAACATAGACTAGAGCAGCAACGACAATCTATGAACTAATTAGCAATTAACATTCATTCATCGAATCCCCTAATCCTAGCGAAGAGAATTACCTAGACATAATAAAAGGGGAGAACAGAAATAAAGAGAGAAATACACATAAACATAAATAAAGGAGAAAAGAGAAAAGGAGAAAGTTACAGTAGATCCGGGAAAAGAGAGAAGAACAGAGAACAGTAGAAAAGTAGCGTAAAGAGTAGTGTATTGTATGATAAGAGAGTTACTAAAGTGTTCTATCGTCTTCCTATTTAAAGGAAAGACGATTTTATTTGACCTAGAAACAAAATAAATCTAAAAAGCCCGAGCCCAATGAGAAACGACTCGATCGAGTGCTTTGAAACTACTCGATCGAACAAAATTAAGGTCAGTCCACTCGATTGAGTACTTAAGGTACTCGATCGAACACTTATTAAATAGGCACTACTCGATCGAGTAGAAAAAGGAGTCGATCGAACACAATTGTACTCAATCGAGTACTTTCCAGCGCACAATTCCTGCTTCACGCACTGAACTTCAAACGGCTGCCATTTCTTTGTTACTTGGGCAAACAGGGCGTTTCTGGTGGCGTTGGAAAGCGAAGAGGACAAGATTTCATCTCCAGTTGGAATCACCTAAAAATCAGTTGTAGAACTCGAGTTATGGGTCTTCAAAGTAGGCACTAGTAATTTAAAGTTCTTCCTTTGCTCGCCAAGCTATCTTACTCCTTTGCGCATCTCAAAATAGTAGTCTTAAGGCTCCGACTCAACTCATCTCCTAAATGCATGCATAAGGACATGTTTTAAGCTTGATTATGCTCCTTTACGGTTCATACCTGTAAATAATACAAGAGAAACCAAAGTAGACAATTCGGGGGACATTTGTAGCTAAACACTACACAAAATGCATAGAAATGCGTGCAAATAAAGTACGAAATACCTATATAAAATGCACGCATCAGAAGCATTCACAGAAGTGAAAGACAAACAGGTTGTCTCTTTTATCAAACGTAATATCATCTGCAGGTTTGGTATCCCGTCAGAAATCATATGTGACAACGGATCACAATTCATCTCAAACGATGCGGAGGGATACTGTGCCAGATGGAACATGACTCTAAAGAAATCAGCACCCAGGACTCCAAATTCCAACGGGCAAGCTGAATACAGCAATAAAATCATGATGGATAACTTAAGAATGAGGCTACAGGAGTTAGGAGGAAAGTGGGCAGATGAATTGCCACTAGTGCTATGGTCAGACAGAACGACACCAAAGATGGCGACAGGCCAGACACCCTTCAGCTTGGTGTTTGGTGCAGAAGCAGTAATTCCATCAGAGGTTCTAGTTACAACCCACATGTATGGATGTATGACAGGGGAACTGAACAGTGCAGAGATGATCAGGAGCCTGGACACGATAAACGAGCTGCGAGCAAGCGCAAATATATGTCTGGCTGCCTACAAACAGTCAGTCGCCAGAAGTTATAACAAGAACGTAAAAGTCAGGCTCCTAGAGGTAGGAGACCTGGTTCTCCGTGAGGTGTTTCAAAACACAGAATCGTAAGGCAGGCAAATTCGCCTACAAATGGGAAGGAACATACCAGGTAGAAGGCGTTGTTGGCCATGGGACGTACAGATTAATGACCATGGATGGTCAAATCATACACAAACCATGGAACATACTTCACCTGAAGAGGTATCACTTTGATAATAAGTAGAGTTTAGTGTACAGAGAAGTGTGTTAAGAAAAGCAAAAAAAAAAAAAAACGGTAGTAGGCATACTACCAATTTTCTGTCGTTTTCTTTTCTTTTGATTCTTTAAACTTTGAAAACTACTATTGGAGTTGTGTGGTCTGTAAGCTTCCTGGGACCGCAATTGCGCTGGCACCCCATGATACATCATCAAGTACTTCACATCGCTCTGATAAGATTTTCTATTTTCAGGCTTCTTTAAATGCATCACTTTGAACTCTAATATCTAAGGTACATTGAAAGTGTAGCTAGCAGGACTGTCAACTGCAAACGCGGGGTGACAAGGCACATGGCACTCCAACATTCCTAACCTACATTTCTCCATTAGGAGCACCCTCACCAGGCAACCAGTGGAACATACGAAACGGAGCCTGGCTGACAGCTGAAAGCTCATCCAGCTACCCTAGATACCACCCCCTGGACGTAGCTTGCAATCAACGTAATCAATCAGGGCCCCAGCATGCATGCACACACATATGGAACGCAGGGATCTCTGAGCTACCAGAATCCTGCAACGTCCCATTTGTTCCTAGAATGACAATAAACTTGCCTAAGGTACGCCCTGCTGGCTTTAAACATGATGAACACACCTTGCGTCATGAACAAGGTTAAGTAGTCAAAATGCAGCATACGCCTAATTCAGTCAGTAGACTGACACGACAGCTAGCTGGGTCTAGATCAGCCTTTTCAGGCTGACACGACTGGTCTAAATCATCCTTGAAGGTTAACACAGCCACCTCACCCAAAATGCGGCATACGCCTAAAACAGTCATAAGACTGACACGGCAGCTAGCTGAGTCTAAATCAGCCTTTTCAGACTGACACGACTAGCCTAAATTAGCCAGCAGGCTGATATGGCAGCTTCTTAAGCTAAGTATGTAAATACGAAATAAAACACGCAAAACATGACATGAACAAACTTGCCAAACTAAGGCAAGGGGCATTTCAAAATTTGGCCAAAACATGGCCCCAAGTTCAACCGCCACCACGGCGAGAAAACACAACAACAAAATGTTTAAAATTTTACAAGTCTGCACGACACAAGGTCAGACTGCCATGTAAAGAAGTTTGAAAATAAGAACTTTAAACTTTAAGCCAGATCAATGACCTCCATTTCTGGCACCTCCTCTGCCCTCTCCTGCTGACTTCCCATTTCAGGTACAGGACCAGCTTGCACGCCCTCGGCAACAGAAGCCTCCTGAGCCCCCTCAGCAATAGCAGCCTTCTAGAATGAGCCAGCATCCCCAGCAGCTATCTGCTCCGCCAGAGCAGGAGAATTCACCTCGCCAAAGTCAGGCATCAGCACGCTCAAATCAAGCTGGACGGAGTAAAGGGTCTCCAGCTGCCTCTTCTCCAAAATCTATGGCATGCGGGGTTAGAGTCTCAGCAAGGGCAGCACGCATTCCACTGATCTTTCCCCGCCAGGTAGCATAAGCAAAAATATTGGTGGCAAGGGAAATCAGCTCGATGATCTTCTCGTCAGAGCGCTTCAGAGAATCAGAGAAGGTACTGCACACTTCCTGGGTACGCGCCAGCTGATCAGCCCCCTCCTTTATCTTCTTCTTGGCTCCGGCAAGCTCAGCTTTCAGCTCCACCACCCGTCCTCTGAGGTCAGGGCGATGTTGCTCCAACTCAGCAATAGTACCAGTCAGCTCCTGATTCCTGGCACTAGTAGCCCTGCTGGTAGTCTGGACTACGTTAATCATCTTCCTATTGTAGAGGGCTGACTGGAAGGCCTGAGAACAGAAAGGGAGAAGTTAGCAAAACTGGCGTGAATAAATCAGAACAGATGGCAGAGGGAGAGTACTTATCATGAAAGCGTTATGCACATCATTCTCCGCCTTTTATTCTGGCGAGAACTCCGAGAAGACATCCACAAGTGGAGGGAAGAGGATCTGGTCGATCTCAGGCGAGTATGGCACTATATCTATGTTCCCAAAGCCCTCAGGGAAGTGGGCGATGATGCCACCACTAGCAGCAGGACTAGTAGGTGGAGTAGGAGGATGGCGGGACACCGGGCTAGCCTCCAAAGGCTCAGGACGAGCAGTGCTGGAATGGGTAGGAAGAGACTGGAATGAAGCAACAGGGGCACTCCTCTTGGAGGCAGAAGCTACGTCAGGGCTCGCAACAGCTCTCTTTCTTTTAGCGCTCTGGAAGATGGCTTCCAGAGGGTCAACTTTTAAGCCTGCAAGCAACCAGATCTCAGACACCAGAGACGCCGGGTAGACAGCAAGATTACGTACAAGCACAGATAGCACGAATGACAGCACAAAGTGCCTTACCAGAAGACATGCTGTGGGCTGATTGTGGTGGGTTGGAAGAGCAGGCAGGCGAGAAACCAGGAAGCGGGTCAGGGAACTTTCTCTCAGACTGAGGAATGTAGAATAATTTGTTGCGGGCAGATGTCAGGTCGCCCAGATAAGTCAGCTGGCAGGGGCCTACATAAAAGCAAAAAGTAAGCCAATAAGCATTAAGAGGAACAAATCAGGCGTCAGAAGAGCCACTTACTCGAGGTATTAACCCAGTCCTCGAAGATGTAGTCAGCAGGCGGCTGGATGGAAGCCTTCCTCACATAGATGAAGTCCTCAAACCACTTCTGATCCTTGGATTTTGACACGTGCCTGAAGGGGGTCTCACCAGAGCCCCGGAAACAAAATTGGCCTCTTCCTAGAGACCTGATTTCGTACATGTGGGCTAGCTCGCCCAAGGAGATGGAGCTGCTGGTATTCTGACTAGTAGACAGGGAGTAGAGGAGAACCCTCCAAATATTGGCAGAGATTTGTGCCATGGCAAAATTATTGGTGCGGAGGAGGTCTAGCATAAGTTATAGGAAAGGCAAGTGAAGACCGTATCTAAACGGGTAAAGGTAGAAGCAAACCCATCATGGCCGGACGGCGTCTGCCTTTTGGCTTGGTTCAGGGATCGCTATGTCGACCCCATCGCCGAGACCTAGCAATTCCTTTATTAAAGGAATTTCGGCGGTGGTAAGAGAGGAGTTGCAGTCATAGGGGTGGACAAAGAGATTACGAGAAGGAAAGGTAGGGTCCGGGTTTTGGTCGGCCGGAGCGGAAGTTGAAGCAGTGTGGCGAGCTTTGCCCATGGTCGGAGGAAAGAAAAAGGGAAAGATCAAGGAGAGATTGAAGAGAGTACCAAGAGAGGAACGGCGGCGAAAGAAATGGAATCCGGCGAAGGGGCAATAGGAAGAAGAAGAGTTTTTATAAGGTGAGGGATTTAAATTTTGGAGTTAATGGAGTAAAGTAGGGGGGTTGAGATTATAAAGGAGGAGAGAGAGAGGGAAACGCGAGAAATGAGGGGAATAGGGAAGGGTAATGATGAGTGCACAGGAAGGTGTGCAAAAAACGGCGCGGGACTTTTCAAAAAATATGTATGTACGTAGTTCCTTATTCGGCGCTTCAAGACGTATCTCACAAGGAATTAGGGGCAAACTGTTTGGGCCAAAATCCGCTTATTGGCCTAATATGGAATCAGCCCTAATAGGTCCATCTAACAAGTTAGCACGCAATAATTGGGAAGCCCGCTGATGAAGGAAGCCCGCATACTTAAAAGTTGTCAGGGAGATTTCAGGGAGAATCCAGGGAGAATAGGGCGCAGGATCCGTTTATGGAAAGAGTTATGATAAGACTAATATTGCTTACCAGAAACGGAGTAGGACATATCTACGGTTCTTACCCTATAAATAGCCAAGGAAACAAGAAAGAAGGGCATTCAAGATTTCACGCATACACATAACATATTGTGCTAGCTAGATTTACATTCTGTTTCCATTGTACTCATTCTCGAATTAACAAGCTAGTTCAATCCTTGGAAGGGTACCGTCCCTTCCCGCGGTCGTTTCCCACATTGGGTTTTACGCGTCACCAAATTTCACGTGTCAACCTTTATTTACGTACTTAGTTCCCTTATTTTACATTAAACACAAATATACATTCAATACGCAACGAGTAAGACCGCATTAACCTCGTTTAAACTAATTCGGTAGAAAATTACCAAAACAATACTTACACTAAACTTAAGAGAATACGGAGTACTATACTTACACTAAACTTGCCTTGCTTAGTCGATAGATCTATAATTTATTATTGTACATAATACAATCCCTACAAATTGACTAGACATTATCAATTTTGAATACATTAAAAATTTCACCAAAACATGATTCTATCAATAGAAACTATAAAACTAAGATTATAATTTGAAATAGTCGTATTTGATAATCGACGATCTCAAATGTCATCATCAACATTCGACAATGCTAAGAACAGATCTATACATTACAAATGCTTGTTATATTCTTCTATTTTATTCTATTCTTCCTCTAATATCTTCAATATAAAGCTTTAAAAAAACAAATAAATGAAAATGGAGTAAAGCATAAAAAGGATAAACTTTTCGATGATTTTTTTTTATTTTTTTTTTGCTAGGAATATGTTAGAGTTCTTATCTATTGATCTTCTTTTATACATAGAATTTGTTGAATTTTCATAATTATAAAATATAAAATGTTTTGATTTAAAGAGGGATAATATTGTGATTATGAAGTGGAGTAACAATAAGGAGATGAAAATTTTGGTCAATTTTCATAATTATAGAATATGAAAAGTTTTGCACTAAAGAGGGATAAATATTGTGATTATGGAGTGGAGTAACAACATGGAGATGAATGTTTACGTAAGATTGATAATTACTACTTTGCCTTTTCGTGTTCTAGTTTAATATTTTTTTAGAAAAACATTAATCTACCATGTAATTTTATTCCGTCGCAAGTCGTTTAGTTAGCTGCTTAATCTAGCCTTTTTATGTTACTGTATAGATGATTCTTCGTTTGACCAAATCTTTAACTCCACCCATTATTTCACTTGGACAATATGTTTAATGTTCGGAAAAGGAAATAATTATTGGTAAATAGCTAGACAGTTGAAGAGTTAGGGGCTTGAGACATAAAAAGTAAAATTGATTAGGACGTCTTAATTAGTTATTAATTGTAGGATTAAATAAAATGCTAAAAACAACCTATTTCGAGGAGATCCAAAGACTCCCACGTGTCACAATATGGTGCTCAAGTTAGGCTTTCTATGTTATTATATAGATAAGAGTTAAATAAAAAATTAGGAGAGAAGTTTTTTTAATTAATAAAGTATATGTTAATACCGAGAACAATAATTAGGGGATAATTAACGAAGAAATCATGAGAATTAATAGACTAAATCAGATTCTTTGAGTTTGACATGTGGCGTATTCTAATTGGTAGTGTACAAGACCCCTCATATACCTGGTGTAACTCTACCCTTTTCGTACTTATAATGTTGTACTTGATATATTGTTAAAAGTGTGGTAAGCAAAATCATTAGCTCATTAATTTATCACATACATATTGTAAAGTGTAAAACAATTACTAAGGATTCTCACACTAATATTAGTAAACAAATTACAAAGGCTCATATACTAGATAACAATTTTTTTTTTTTTTTGATAAGGTAAGAAAATTAGATTGATCATCTAGGATAGGACCAACCTATCTCATCCTTTCGAATGAGGGAGGTAAGTTGAAGCCACCGGCTATCAAACCACCTCGAAAGAGTTGGACATGAATGTCCAATAGAAGCCATGAAGTCAGCAACCTTGTTGGCTTCACGAAAGCAATGTTTAATTACCACTTCATCGAAAAAATGAAGGTCTAATTTCACATCCTTAATAATATTAGAAATTTACCAAGGAATTTGCCAGGTACCTCTAATCGAGTTAATCACACATAAATTATCACCCTCCACAATTAACTTTGAGATTCCTAAATATATACTAGATAGCAATTGGTTGGTTAACTTTTTACTCACATGCATTTACATCCTTGAATTATACATTAGTTCGTAAATTTTTCATATGTTTGGGTCTGGGCGGGCCTTGAAGTCGGCTCAAACCCGGCCTAATTTTATGAATCTGGGCCGTGGGCTTCGAGGCATGGGCTTTTTGGGCCTAAATTCAAGGCCCAACCCCGGGAAAAAATTGGGCTAGGCTGCGTCAGGCTAGCAGGCCTATGCCATTTGATCAGCTTTAATCCAAATCAATGTTGGGTGTACTCTAAACTGGTAAGTATATTGTACGTATTTGACTAGCCACGAGCTTGTGGGTCGTGCAACTGATTGTAATTACAATCGGCCCACGATCCACGTCTCCTAACACTAGAACTAATTTATGCCATAAATTTTTTCCCAACCCAACTTCTCACTGAAGAGTTTGGTAAACCAAAAATATTGTAGGGGTATGTGAATAAAGTATATACCTTTTAATCATTAAATAAAATCTTGTATTTAATATTTGATACTTATTAATTAAGTACAAGTTAATTAAAAAGAAATCTTAAATAATGATAAATTAGTTTGAAAGCCTGCACGTTGTAGGAGATAATGAACTTAACTATTTAAAAACAAAGTTATAACTATATGTTAATAGATAGGTGTACCGAAACTCATTTTTTTTAAAATGAATTAAGTTCAAAATATAAGTAAAAGTCATGATCTCGTAACTACTTTGGTATATATCAAAGATTTCTCTTTATCTTGTACTGCGTAATTTCTTGTGGCTCATTTGACACAAAATATGTGAATACTAAACTATGTTTTTGTTTATAAATCAAAAGCTAAATAAATTATAATATTATTATATTTTTTTTGCAAGAAAAGAGAGCAAATTTTATACATCCATTTAGGGAATAAATAGACCAAATCTTACAAGTATAACCGAACATCATATCATCATATATTATATTAAAGCAGCAACTGTATACCTCTTTGATCGCCACGTGTCACAACACATTCAAACGCCACGTGTCATACGCTCTAATTATAAAAAAAAATGTAAAATCACAAAAACAATTCAATTTGTATAAAAACGAAAATACAATAATTTCAGAAATGCAATTATATTAATTTATAATAATTTATAATTGCAAAAAAGTTTCCATATATCTCCAAATTATTGTAAAATATATGTGTACATTGCCCTTTACACCCAACGCATTTTTAAGATATGATTGATTATCCAAGTAAAGAAAGTCAATTAATTATCAATTCCACTTCAGTAAAAATCTCGCTAAAATCAACTTCATAAACGGCAAGACATAACAATTTTTAGGAGGGATTATAGCTAACAAAATACTCCTTATAAAATATTGTAATGAGAATAAAAAATATGATTATAGATTTATAGTAGTCCTCCAATTAAAATGTTGACTATTTTAATGGGAAAGAATCAGTCACATGTTATTTTTTCACTCACATAATTATAGTTCCATTTTTAAAATTTGATTTAAACGAATCTTTTCTCATATAGAATGATTTAAAAAATAGAAGAAAATCATTGATTGAGTATTTTTTCCGTACAAAATCTCCGCCAAAATAATTCCGATTATACACATTGTTTATATTCATCTCTAAATCACTTGGGCAATCAAGTGAAACATTTTTTTTAAACAATTTATAGGTGAACTGAGAATTTGCACTCACCTTTCATTATTATGTCATCGGTTTTATTCGACAATAAAAATTCAGAGTTTCAACGCTAATCTTTATTCTTGGTTATTTATTTAAAATTTGGTTTTATGTAAGTTTGATATTATGTATCAAGTTGTTTGACGGTTTTACCAATGCTTCAAAAAAAAAAAAAAAGATCAAACGATTAAATTGTAATGACTGAATAAAACAGACTATACTTCACATAAATTATGAAGGAGTTTGATGCTTGGTTATTATGATCATCGCAAAATCTTATTTCAGATGGGCACTTTTTCCGTCTGAAATAAGACCGGCAAAATGTTGCCATTTTTTAATAAAATGTAAGCAGTGAATCTACAAAATGTTATCACTAGAATGTCACTTTTTACCTTGAAAATAGTGGGAAAATCAATGATAACATGTTATCAGAAAAATACAAACATTTTACTGTCAAATGATAACATGTTGTCCGTCTTATTTCAGACCAAAAGCAATGGTTTGAAGCAAGACGCACTGTATGATCATAGATACAACGTATTTATTATGCATGGTATGTCTAACAGTCAGCAAGTCAAACGACAATTCTATAGCCTACTAATTAGCTAACTATTAACTATAAGCTATTACTTTTTTTTTGTGTTAA
Organism: Silene latifolia; assembly: GCF_048544455.1. NCBI lineage: Eukaryota > Viridiplantae > Streptophyta > Magnoliopsida > Caryophyllales > Caryophyllaceae > Silene > Silene latifolia. The sequence continues at coordinate 92,021,779 of NC_133535.1, read as the reverse complement.
CCTTAAGCTATTACTTAGGAGACTATCAAGTACACATAACTGACTCTAAATCAATTCGTGGAAACTCTCTCCCCTCTCTCTACCTTTTCTTTCTCAATTAAGTAACCCTTGGTCTGCTACCACCACCTTCCTCCTTCACCTCCCATACGCCCCTTCGGCGCCGCCGGAGATGTGGTCTATCTTCGACTAATCTCCGGCGGCCTTAAACGTTTGACCACAGTTTCATTTCTTTTTATCTCCGATTTTGACCCACCTTGCTCCAACTGTTACGATTTCTCCAAATCAACGTAATCCCCAATTATTTCGGCCTTTCTGACTTTTATGTTGTTTCTGATCAATTTAAACCTCAAATTATCCACCTTTTCCCCAATTTTCTGCAATCGGATATCACAATTTCCTGTGAAAGTTCAGATCTTTGCGTAATTTAATCGACTTTCTGGTGTATTGAATTGAAGGTCTGATTTCAAAATCTCAATTTTCGGTTTTACACAGCTGTGTGTTGACAAAGTTGTTGGATATATTTGGAGCTAGATTCGAATATGCAGAAGAATCGGTTCTCTCATCTTTGCTTTGTTGTTCTGATGTGTTCTCGGTTTTCTATCTTATACTTGGGTTGCCTAGTCTATGCGGCTATTGGTCTTCGGGGTTGACTGTAGTTTTTTTCATTTGAAAGCAGTAACCTGACCTTCTTTGTTGGGGCTATTGTGGTGGTGTCTGTTTACACTGTGGTCGAACGTATGGTGAAGGTGGTGTGGCAGGGTTGGTGTTGTATGGTTGGTTGGTTGTAGTAGTTTTCCTTTCTTGTTATTCAAAGCTCTTTTGCCTTCCTTCACACTGTTTTCTGTAAGTTTCTTAGTTTTCGTTTTTTTAAGAGTATCCCTTAATTGTTAAGCTATGACGCCCACTGAGTTTCTTGAATACTTTGTTCTTTTTTATGGTAATGAGAAATTGTCGGATGAGGAAGTTGAATTTCTGAAGGTCCTTACACTGTTAGATTATTCGCCTTTTTCTCAAATTCAAGCCCTTAAAGATTTTGGTAATAATCTCTTTCGACAAAATCAGTTTGCTGAAGCCGGTGATTGTTATGATAAGGCAAGTCGTTTACTGAGTTCGGCTGTCAAAGACAAAAACGTGCTTGATTTAAATTCATCTTTATCGCTCGCTGTTTCTTTGTGTTTAAATTTAGCAGCATGTGCGAATAAGCTTCAAGCTTCTGAGGTGGCTTTGACATACTGCTCTATGGGTTTAAATTTCTTTCCTCGCAATGCTAAAGCTCTTTTTCGTAAGGCGGTTGCCCTTAGAAGATTGAAAAGGTTATCAGAGGCCTGTACTACCTTGGAGGAGGCCAATTTGATTGAGCCTCATAATAAAGATATTATCGACGAGCTGGAAGCCGTAAAGCAGTCCTTAGTAATTAACAAAAATGGTAAGCGTGTTGTCGTTGAGTCCTTAGATGCAGAAGTTGTTCGAGCAGGGAAAGTGTTTGTTTCTTCTCCCCAAGATCAAGTTGCTGGAATGGTGGGGAAGATGGTTGAGACTGTAACTTGCACATCGTCGTCATGTTCTGAAATTGCTGGGAAAGAAAATAAGCTCTTGTCGCATTCAGTTTCGCCACCTGGTTGTTGTGGTCTTAATCATCAGATGTACCTATGGTCTCTGATAATGAACTCGTGCCTGATGAGGCCTCGAATGTTATACATGTCTGTAATTCTTCTTCATCACTACCTCAAAATCTCCTCAGTTCCGCTTCACGAACAAGAAGCGGCCTCATAATACACTATATTTATCAGCTCAAGATTATGATAGTTTGTTACATGACACAAGTTTGGGATTTTACCGCCCAAGGTCCTTGTCTTTTCTGAGGGTTCGTACCCTCATCTCTAAAACCATCCAGACGGGAACTCCCCATGACGAACTTCATGGGACAGTAGAAGTTTCCACCTCTTCTCCTACACCGGAGAACTCTTTACACATTGGTAATATTGCATCTGAAAGTGTTGTGTCAGTTAAGGAGGAGACTGACATACAGGTTGATAAGAAAACACGGCTTAATTCAGACTACCCCCATCCTACTAAGATCTCATCGGACCAGTTTGAGTTTGCTGCGGTTAGGGATCTTTCACTTGCCAGAGCGGGACCTATTGTGCATCAATACCACACTAAAGACTCCAAGGGTTGTGCTTCGGCCACGTCAAAGAAAAGAACTATGTTTTCAGCTTCTTTTTGCAGGTACACCCGCACTTCTGTTGCTGTTATGAGGAGGAAGCGGAGTTATGTCCACCTTATCGAGTTTGACGATCATTACCATCCACCATTCAAGAAAATTCGCCTAGTCTCTTCGATTAGAACTACTTGTACTTTTTCTTCGGTTATTTGGGTGTCAAGTAGTTTTGGGGCTGCTTATGCCCCTTTGTTTGTATTTTGAAGTAACCTATGTACTCTCTACTAGTTTTAATTTATAAAGTTTATCGTTGTCAAAAAAAAAAAAGACTCTAAATCAATTCCTAAATACAAGGCTCTTGTTAGTCCATATTGACATGTATAATACATAAATAATACAAGTCTATTGAATTAAGTCGAAATCCATTACTTACCGGTATAATAGGATGAAATTACCTTGGAAGAATAGGTGAAGATGACATGCATAACATTGACCAAAATGGAGGTCCTGAAAGTAGTGGTGAATCAAATTAACTGTCACTAGGGATGTCATTGGGGTGGGGCGGTGGTGGATATAGGCTCCCCCGTACCCTTACCCACCAAGAAAAACTCGTACCCATCCCCGCCCCACCACCCGTGGCTGGTACAAGTTTCCAAAACCATCCCCGCCCCAACGGGCGGAAATATAAAACCATACCCGCCCCGCTTACCTATTAACCTGTTACACCATAATTTTATTCGATAAATGTTTTCGCAAAAGTTGGTTTAATCACTATTAATTTCCATTTTTTTGAATTTATCTTTATTATTTTAGTCTTTCACCAAAGAAATTAGTAAATAACTTTATAAAATAGCTATTATTAACATTATATCTTAATTATAACTAAATAAGATTTAAAAAAATTGTCATAATCGTATTAATTGTTTTAATGATGGGCGGGTAGGCGGGTATGAGGCGGGTATCCATCCCCGCCCCATTATCCATGGCGGCTACAACTTTCGTACCCGCACCCACCCCACCACCCGCTAAATCTACACCCATCCCTGCCTCAACTGGGGCGGGTGCGGGGTGGTACCCACTTATACCCGCCTCGCTGACATACCTAACTGTCACGACAAATTATAAATATGTAAACTAAATTAATGGCTATAAGATTGTGATTTTTAAAACAAATTAAGCAAGGCAATGCCATCAATATAATCGCGAGCATAGATTGATAATATGGGGTAGAAGAGATGATAGTGGAAACTAAAAGGGGAAGTATAGCAAATCACCCCCATAAGTTTGATACTCTGTGCAATCAATCACTTAACTTATAAATGTAGCAAATCAATACCATAAGTTTCTCTTAATGTGCAATTAATCACATATCTTATTTTTAAGAATAAAATTTGCTAATTAAATATTTTACTATTATTGAAAATCAAAATTATTGATTAGATTTTAATCCTAAAATTTTTTATTATTAAAAATTACGTTCAAATATTTTTTTTTAATGTATTTTGGTGAAAAATGTCCATAATATGAGAATTGTTAATGAAGTTACAATGAAAAATTACATGAGCAAATTTTTGTTTATATTAATTTTGGTCGTATTTTTCGTTGAATAAGATAATATTATATTTAATTATTTAAGAAATATATTTATAATATTTTTTATAATAGAAAACAATAGGTTTTAGTTTTAAAAAATGGTAAAAAAAAACTTGATTTGTTCTTAATTGCACATTTTTGGGAAATTATGGGATTAATTTATTACAAGTGAAACCTAGGGGCAGATTTACACATGGTTCATAAGTTATGGGGGTAATTTGCTACATTCCGGAAACTAAAAGTGAGAGAGTTGGGAAATTTATACAATTGGTCATAATTGAAAAAAATGAGGGGAGATAAGAAGGAAATTAGTGGGAAGACATGAGTAGGATAAAATTTGTTGGCTTTGCCATTATTAATGACACCATAACAGATTAATAATATGCAATTCACCTAAGCAAGTAAGTAACTATTTTCTCCATCTCGGTCATTTGTTTGCCTTTGATTTTTGGCACAAATACGAAGAAAAAATGAGGGGGTCAATTATTGGATGACAAGTTGACCATATTGAGTGTAGAAGATTCAATTGTCTCTCAAAGCTTTTCCTAAAATAGAAAGGCAAACAATTGATTAAGACACCTAAAAATAGAATAAGCTAACAAATAGTCGGGATGAAGTGAGTACTCCGTAGCAGTTTACCATGTTACGACCTCACATTTTTTTATGTGTGAATGGGCGATAATGTAGAGAGACGTGGCAATCTGGTCGTTTGGGTCGGGTTTGGTCGAATGGCGTCATTTCGAATCATATTGATCATGACTTGTGGGAGTTATACGTGATTAGGAGTGAATGATGGGTCGTGAGTCGTGACGGGTGGCTGGTGGACATGGGTCATGACTGGATTGTCAGTCGTGGGTCACAGTCGGGTTGGTGTTGGAAGTTAGCCGATCATTGTTAGGGGCCGGGTATGTTAAGAAAGTTGGAAGAGAAGAGAATCTGATTAGGGTCCCTGAGGAGTTGACTGTTAGAGTATGTAGGCTTAAGGAATTAGAAGGGGTGTAGTGGCCACTTAGACCCTCTTCTTTTTTTACTTTAATTCCAGTTTTTATAAATTATGTTCAGTTCAGTTCAGGTCGATTCAGTTCAGTTATGATATAAATAATTTTTTTAATAATATGATGTTGGATATAAAAATAGTTATTTGATTATACTCGATTAATAACGCGTAAATGATTTTTTTTATGCAAGTATTATTATAATGCAACTTTGAAGATCGCCCGTGCGGGCACGGGTTCAAAAGCTAGTATTATATTAAAGCAGAAACCATCTGCCACATGTCATCGGCAGATGGCTTCTACCACGTGTCAAATGCAAACAATTTCAGCCTTATTCAACAAAAATATGGGTAGATACAGTATAAATGTCATCTGCGTAATTATTATGGCAAATACATATAAGACGCAAATTAAGAAAAATATATTATGGTACGTTATTAATGGCAAAAATATATTCCAAAATCTAAAAATGAGGCAATAACTTTATATTAGCATAACAATCAATTACCACAAAGGAGGAAACAATATCTTTTAGAGTATTATTTTGAGCCATTTAACAATCAATTTTGAGCCAATCACGTAAAAGATTAGATATTTTTAGTTGGAGTAGGAGAACCTTAAGTTAATCAATCTTTGAAAATATTCTTATTTCTCTAAATCTACGTTCCTGTTTAATTCAATCACAATAATAGTTTAAAAAAAGTTGCATTAAAATATCAAATCTATATTTTTGAACAAACGTACCCTTTAAATCCGGGATCTATTAACTTGATTAATACCGATGTGAGTGGTTTAATTCAGATATTTTGTAAGTGCTAATTGATTGAAGCCCATATATGGATACTGTATACACAATTTAAAAAAAAAATGGAAATCAAATTACGGTAACTAATGACACTCCACAAAATATGCGTAAAAAAGAGAAAATATGTTTTTCTACCATTAATGCCATATCAGATTGCCAAATCTTAATCTTTTGATACTTTTGATAATTTAGATGTTGCTGGAAGATCAAGATATAGGATTGAAAATTGGCATTTTAGTGAGACTAGGTGAGAAAAAGTTAACCCTCTCATTCATCTTCATCTTATTTTTCCATCCTTTCTTAACAAATTTACGTTACTTGTGCAGTTGCACTATTGTTACTGCCTACCGGTTGCTATAGCCTTACTCATATCCATATATAATTATTGGTACGAAACTATCTATTTTTTCTTATTCGACATCATAATTCATTTTGATAATTTAGATGTCGCTTCTGTAATGAAACTTAATGTATTCAACTTTTGTGTTTTGGTTCTCATTAGAAACATTGATTATTTTGAGATTAAGAATCACCACCATAAAGTCGGAGATAAATTATGAAAAAGGAGGTTAGTAAAAATTGTTTTTAAACTAATTTCAATTTAGTTTAGTTTTATGTTTACGTTTCACAAAAATAATTGTGACGTGTGGTTTTGATATCAGTGTTCTATTGTTTATTTCAATATTTTTAATTGATAGTGGGAGATTGACTCGATTATTGAAAATGATGTCCGATCAAATCTGTTAAAAAATGCAACAAACTAATGTCATGTGTGGTTGAGTTGCTCATGTACTCTTCAAGGTATTTACGTTTATTTACGCATTAGGAACATCATGAATTCGTATAGATAGCCATTATTATTGTTTGTTTTAAAGGGAGATAGCCATTATTATTGTTATTATCATATTGTTGGCAATTGTTTCGCCAAGTTATGTTGTTATACGGACTGTATGGAATATTTTTCCTATGATCATTTTTTTTACCATTAATTAAAATATTTAAAAAAAAAAGACTACAATTAATTGAGACAAAGAGATACCATTTATTATTGATGGCTTATAATTTTTCTCAGATTCCAAAACAACGAACTTCGGATGACTCTCTTAGCTTACAACAACAGTAAGAACGTATAAGGGACTCAATTGATGGAGTTCATCTATCGGTTCGAAAAGTTTAAGCGAAACTTCTAAATTGAACTTGACTAACCTGGGACAGAGGTTGATGAGAATTACGAGTTCACATTCTTATTAAGAATAAATGTTCGATAGTTTTCATGGAGGTAGGAATGTAGGATTATCTGATCATCTTATTACCTGGTTAAAAATTTGGGAGCTTGTGACTGCTGACCCGAGTGGCCACAATTAGTGACCTTATTGAGAAGTTTTCTATGGGATGTATATTATATGTCATTGCTATGATGTTTATATATGATTTGCCATCATATGATTTCTAATTCTTTGACCTTTAAATGAGTTAGCAGTGGAATGTCGACGACGCCGGGGCTAATGCTAAGTCAAAAGCGGTGGGATTCGCCATGGTAAGACAAATGGGGTTGTCGGGCTGAACTCAGCATACGATGTACGTGGAGATAATTTCGAGAGCTTAACAGTAACTTTGCGGGTACTATATTGAGATGGATTCGATTATGTGGATTGATTTGCTAAATAATGTGTTACTTTCTTCAATATTATTGTTGGTGAAAAAGGCGATTTACATTCTGGCATTGTTTAATCTTCCATTTTAAATATCTGAAATTAACTGCGTTGCATGACAAAATGATTTACAATATGCAAAGGTAAGTGTCAACATGACTCAATAAACAAAATAAAAGAAATAAAAAATTTAGTATTTGGCGACTTGAAGAACGAATGAATAGGCCATATTGGTGGTGGGAGGTCGTGATATAGGAGGGGTCGCGATGGATGGGTAATGATGGGGTGTGGAGTCGCATAAGGTTGCAAGAAGGGCTTGGGGTCATACATGGGGTGGGGCTGGGATGATGGTTATGATGGAGATACGGGACGTACGAGATAGGTTGGCGGTTTGGGTGTGGGGGCAGCAGTGATAGGGGTTGAGTGAGACGTCGTGGTCCGAGCTCTTAGGTGTGGTCACCACTGTGGTGGAGGGTTTGCTGGTAGATCTCGAGTTAGTCGGTTAGTGATATGCGGGCGATGATGGGTGGGAGAGAAAATAAGAGAGAAGGTACGAAATTAAGAGGTGAAAATAAGAGAGGTAATATGATAAAAAAAAAATTTAAAACAATGAGTAAAATTAATTGTTTATTGCGTAAATAAACATGTTATGAAATCTAAAATAATTTTGTATTCACTTTTTCGATTTCACCTCTCATAAGTAAAAATGTTGAGAAAAAAAAGCAGAATACTTCGAATAAAACTAATCCAACATAAACTCATCAAAGATGTATTGGTAGACAAAGTATTTCTAAAATTTAGTTATTTACTAAATCTAAAAATTACGCAAGTTTTAACCTTCAATAAAAATTTTGTTGCCACCCGTGCAGTGCACGGGTTCAAAAACTAGTATTACCTAATCAAGCATTTAAATGCTCGACTATTTCCCCTTGATTTGTTATATGAGTTACATGTAAAAAGCCTTATACTAATGATGAATTGAATCCGTCTAACTACATAGCCTATTTTGTGTTCCTGACCTCGAAAAATTCTCTAATTCCTTTCTTCCCATATGTAATACACCAATTAGGATCCTCTCCATTTCCTTCCTCTCCATTTGCTTCCTCTCCATTTCCTCTCACAAACCCATTTAATAATATTATCCTCTCTATACTCTATTAACCTTAGCATTGAGACAGCTAGTGAATCAATGAGCCTTCCAATGCCTTTGATTCCTATTATTTGCAGTCCAGTTAAGTTCATTCTTCAAACTGGCTAGTTCACCCTTGCACTCTCATCCAACTTTGGAGCTGGTTCCACACTTTAGAAGAGAAACAACACCTGAAAAACAGATGTTAGGCTCTGTTATTTTGGATTTAAAGTCACTTAATTTCAGTTCACTCCAGATCCTATAAGTTCAGTTCAGTTCATTTCAGATCCTATAAGTTCAGTTCAGATCCTATAAGTTCAGTTCAGTTCAGTTCAGATCCAATAAGTTCAGTTCAGATCCTATAAGTTCAGTTTAGTTCAGATTCTATAAGTTCAGTTCAGAAAAATCCAGATCCTATAAATTTAGTTCAGAAAATCTATATACGGAGTATTATTTTTAAAGACCGATACAAAAACATTTGACATTAATTATTCGATACATACATTATTATTTAAAAAAAAACACTACTCTCATTAATAATTTCAGCGTCACAGTAGATTCGACCATGTTTGATAAAAAGCGGAATAAGGCCATGTGTTAGGTACGAAACAACATAGTCAAAAACATTTGGTGAGGCAATTGTTGAGAGTGATAGTGAAGATGAAAGTGATGAGGATTATGATAATATGAAAATAAATGGTTAGATAAAAAGATATAATATGTGATTTATTTGTTATCATAATGTAATTGTAGTATAATGTATGAACAAATCAATGTATATAAAGCGGAAAAATGTTATTATTTTACCTTGTGTTTTAGGCTATAATTTCTTTATCAATGTTCTCTCTTGGCAAGTAATAATATTATATTAATAATGATAGTAATATTATATCGTAATAATTTTTTTTTCTTCGCTGGGAGAGCTGGATACGGATGTTGTGGCTTTGCTCAAGCGGATCCAAAAATTCTCTGTTTCTCAGGATGCAGGGGCTCGCGCGACCGCTTACATTTTTAGTAGACTTAGCTTTGTTATCGCTAAGGAGGTAGGGGCCCAGATTGTATCTCGGTTGCCCACTAATTTCTTGTAAAAATTTTGATTATTTTTAATACAAGTTCCGGTTTATAATAAGGAAAATAATAATAATAATAATAATAATAATTAAGTTAAATGAAATAAAATAAAATAAAATTAAGTTAATTTAAATTTGACTCATATAAGTTCAGTTTATAAAAGTTCGGATCTTATAAGTTTTGTTCAGATCTTATAAGTTCAGTTCAGTTCAGATCCTATAAGTTCAGTTCAGTTCAGATCCTATAAGTTCAGTTTAGATCCTATAAGTTCAGTTCAGTTCAGTTCAAATCCTATAAGTTCAGTTCAGTTCAGATCAGATTCGTTTCAGTCCAAAAAAACAGGACCTTAGTAGGTCTCACAGTCCATTTTGGAGAGCATGCATCTGTTGACCAAATATAGTTGACACGCCTAAAATGTCGCACTTAAAGACGGCCAAATTAACAATTTATATACCACTAAACACACTAATTAGCACTAATTATAAACTAGTAAAATAGCAAGCAAGGAATCGAACCCAAGAGAAGATGGGTTTTGCAATAGTGAAATTAAAAGAGTAATTAGAATAATTAAGACAAAGTAACAACAATTATATGAAAAGGGGGGGTTTTGGGTTGAGTTTCAATTGTAACAAAAGCAAGGAAATTCGAAAAAGAGTGCAAAGCAAGTAATCAATCAAGAGTTAAAAAGATGGAAATTAATCAATTTGAGAAAGACTTAACCCGACCCAAAGTTTGGCACTTTAGTTGACAAAACCCTTCAATCAATCCTTCAATTATATATTATCACTCTATTGTGAAGATTAATCTTCTAAATCTTCTAAATAATGGCCAAATGACAAGGAAATCACACTTAATCAAATACCCCAACTTATCAATTCTACCAAGTAGAAATCACATACATTGGTCAAATTAACAAGAAGATATGAGCACAAGAGATTCAATAGAGGTAATTAGACACAATGAAATCACAATTAATGTCTAATTACAAGTTAATCCTTTACTTTCTAATTAAGCCAAGAAGAAATCACATTCATTAGCATAATAACAAGGTGTTGCAAAGATGGAATTACAAGGGAATCACACTTAATAATCCCAACAACAATAAATTAAGGAACTTGATTAATTAAGCAACAAGGAAATCACACTTAATTACTCAATATAAACAAGGATTCCAAAATTCACACAATAAACACAAAAGGATTAACAATGATAATTAAAATTAAAGAAGGATTAAAGGATCTTACAACCAAAGTTTAAGCCTTGAGCCGGATTAAGATAGGAGATTAGTTCTCCATAATTAGATCTAATACCCAATTCAAAAGATAAAAATATTCCCAAATTACAACCTTGATTAATTAAAGTGAACAAAAGATGCTTAACCTAACTGCAAACATTGTATTTATAATCCCCCGTAACCTAGTAATTAGTGGGCTTAATAAAAGGGAAGGCCCGTAACAAAAACGCTAACAAACGCCATCAAACCCAGAAAACTCGCACGGTGCGAGTTTTGGAACAGGAAACTCGCACCGTGCGGTTTCTCTGCTGGAGTCCGTCTTCCTTTCTTTCTTCCTTTGATCCTTTGGAAGGCTTTCTTGTTGCATTTCTTCAAGCTTGTTCTTGGCTCTTCCTTGGACATTTCTCTTGATCTTTCGGCTTCCTAATCTTCACTTGAACCATGCTAAATGGCAAAGCACTCGGAATGGGTTAAACAATGTAAAAATCGTCATAAACCACCCCTAAATGTTACCAAATGAGCTCAAAATAGTGCCAAAATGTAGTAGAAATAGGAGCTCATCAAACACCCCACACTTAGCCCTTTGCTCGTCCCGAGCAAACTAGAATAAGTCTAATCACCACCTAGGCCAAGAAGTATGGGCACTCCTAATTCCCCTCTTCATCTCACTTCTTCCTTCTTATATCATCCCTCTTCTAAGCACATGGTCACTCTTCTTCATAGCTTCAACAAGTGAGTGAGTGACCCAAATTCCACCAATATGAACCTCTCTTCTCTCACGCCCCCTCCTTATGTCATCCCTCAACTAAGATGGTCCTAAGTCCACCAATTCATCCATACATCCTTCCCAAAACTCAACACTTCCTCCTTATTACTCCTCCTTATCACTCCACTTGGTAATACAAGGCTACCATGGTCACTAAAGCCTCTCCTTTCAATCAATTTGGCAACCTCAAAACACCTCCATTCTTCAACAATTCACAACAACTCAATAACTCATCAACCAAAAACAACTTTCCAACAAAGTATAATACAAGTCAACACAATCTCATGCTTCAAGTATGCCAAGCACTAGTAACAAAGTAAGCTTCCAAATCCTCCTCCTAGTCTTGGCATATCACTATCCTACCCTTCCGGCCTTCTAGAGCTCCACCACTTATGTCACCAACTTCAATGGAAATAGTCAAGTATGTGACATGATTTCAAGGCTTCAAAGAGGTCACATGATTTTTTAATTTTTCCTAATTCTCTCATTTTGCCTAAACCGCCCTTTCGGGTTTTCGGTTTAGCTCTTTTCCTCACCTCTACTCTCGTGGCTCGCACTCTTTTCTTCATTTTGCCCGGAGCGCCCTTTCGGGTTTTCACTCCGACCTCGACCACTTTCCCATTTTTGCCTAGGATGCCCTTTCGGGTTTTCATCCTAGCCGGTTTTTTTTCTTTTCTTTCTTTTTCTTTTTCGGTTTTTTTTTTTTTTTTTTTTGAATTGAAATACAATGCATGGAATTGAAATATATCACAATATATACATGATACCAACTCATGCCCACCCCACACTTTAATCTTCACTTTGTCCCCAAAGTGTGAGGTGAACACCCTAAACTGACTCAAGAGTGTGAGCTTGAGGCACCTCCAAAGTCGGGAGGTCCTCCTCTTCTTCTTGATTCTCTTATTCTTCTCATCCTAGCCCTTTCGGCTCTTGTTTCCTCAACCCGAGTCTCACTATACCCTTGGTATTGGGTGGGGAATTGTTGCAAGAATTGAGCATTCATCGCGGCCACCATATCAAAAGTTGCGTTTGAAGTATAACGCATCTCTTCCAAGTCTTCTTGATAATGGTGGTAGCGGTTTTCGGTGATTCCCCACCGAGCATTCTCCATTAATTGCATTTGGGAGAGGGTAGATTCAATGTTTGAGACACGGTTGGTAATGTTGGTTTGCCATGTGTTGAAGGCCGGGTAGTCGAATTGAGGGCCCGGAAAAGGATATTGTGGTTGTTGTTGTGGCATTTGGGGAGGAGTGAAAGGTGGTTCATCAAAGGGGGCATTAGGCATCGGTTCATCAAATGGTGCATCATTACGAGGTATGTCACCAAAAGTCAAAGCCCTCCCCACTTGCGGTTGCTCTCCTCCCTCATCCTCTTTCGGCTCAACTACTTGGGCTCTATCAACCCAAAGGTACACAAAATCATCATCGGGGGGCATGTAGAAATCTTTTGCACTCCCCCAACCCAAGGGTGGTGAGTCGGAGGGACGGGGTAGGTACATGTAATGCTTGGAATTTAGCCCACCCATGCACCAAATGACCAAGGGGGCGGTCTTGTCAACCACCTCAATCATTTTTGAGTGCTTCAAGTAATGGAAGTCTATGCGACCATTACCCTCAAGTTCGAAAGCATTGGGTGGAAATGGTACACCCGTCTTTTGCACAATTAACTCGATCATGCCCCCAATAAAAATGGTCCCTTTGGGGTTCTTTTGTAGTTCAAGGCACCCACTCACAAACAATTCCACCCAATCCGGCACTCCCCTCCCTTCCGGGGTCATTGACCAAAGACATTGAATTTGTTGGTATTGCATTTTGGTTGGTTCGGTCATGACCAAGAAATTGGTGTTTATGTGACGGCTTAGGAGGCGTAAGACCGGGTTGGGGATGGAAGTATTTTTTGAATTCCCGTGACGTAGATCACCCGTAATATCGTTCCAAAAAGCACTCATCAATGCTTTATCAAGTTTTTCCTTCACGGGGGCCTTGGTGATATGTAAGGCCTCTCTTACCTCATCGTATGTCAAGGTATGAACAAGGCGACAAGCTCGAAACTTGATACCCGGGACCTTGTCCCTTCCCACTTTCACTTTTTCCAATGACGATAAAAACTCAAGAGTGACACCCCTTCGGGTGTAAGCGGCCATGTGAGTATAGGCCTCAAGTCCAACCTTTCCCAATAACATTCGGGTCAAGTCAAGCATTCCCAATTTAGAGAGAACGTTTTGGTCCAAAAATTTGGTTTGCACAATAGTTGACACCGAATTAAAAGTCTTCCAAGTTGAGAGGGCCTTGTCTCGGAGGCCCTCCTTACCCGAATATTCGTTTTCATCATGATCCGCGGCTCCCTTGGATCCTTTTGAGGAGGAAGCCGCAGTTTCTTTTCCTTTTCCCATTGTAGAACACTTAGAATTTCAGAAAAACACAATTTTTGAACAAAATTTTGGGTGAGGCAATTGATCAAACACCTAATATGCACTACAAGAAATGTTGTACTAATTAGCTATTTGCTAGAAAAGAAACACCTCACTAGTTAAAGGGTTGTTTTAAGGACGATATCAACACAAATAGACAACTAAATTTCGAATTTGAAGAACACAAATTCGAATTTTAGTAAACTAGAAATGACAAGGAGAAGAATAAGGTGTTATACCTCCCTTTGATCCTTGCTTGGGTTGTTTGAGGAAGAATGCTAACCCAAATTGCTCGAAGTCGTCCCTTAAAACCGATTTGCAACCCCAAATCTTCAACTTCTTCAATTGACCCGAAACCCTAGCTCGAAATGATGATGATTCCTCGGATTTTTTGCAATTTACCTTATCCAAATCGATGTTGGGAGATGAAAGTTGATGAAACTTGAAGGTAAATTGATTGATTTGAGTGATTTGAGAAGGATTTTGATGGGTGATTTAGGGGTTTAGGGTTAGTGAGGAAGAGAGAGGTAGAAGGTTAAGAGAATTGGGGAAGAACTAATGAAAGTGTCGTGCGAAATTGGAGCTGAAATGAGGCATTCTCCATAAACTCGCACCGTGCGAATGATGCCCACTGAAAAGTCGCACGGTGCGACTTTGCTGCTGGAAGCGACTTTTTCGTTGCAAAATTCTTCACTCTAGCCAATCCTTTTACCCATCATTCTTCCTTCCTTTCTTCACATATGCCCTTGAGTTGATATCCTATTACTAAAGCACACATTAAAACATCCTAATATGCTAAAAACATCAATGAAAATGCAAATGATTTAATTTATTATGCAAGAATTAAAGGGTGCAATGAATTTAAACATGAGAAATGCAATATGAACAATGCAACATGACAAATGCAATATAAACAATGCAATGCGGAATTTAAATATGCAAGGGAAAAAAATATTTACAAACTTTTGTCGTTTATTTAACGTCGATGGCTCGACAAAGTTGCACTTTCATCAATTTGAGTAGATTGGATCAACAAGATGGAGTGTTTCCACTTCACCCACTTCAATTCCTTCATGGTAATGCTTAAGCCTTTGCCTATTCACTTTCAAGACTTTCCCGATCTTCAAACACTTGATTTCTATTGCTCCATGTTGAAAAACTTTCACCACTTCATACGGTCCCATCCATCGAGACCTCAATTTCCCGGAGAAAAGTCTAAGCCTATTTTGAAAAAGCAAGACTTTCTCTCGCAATTGAAAAACTCTTCTTGTAATCATATTATCATGCCATGCCCTTGTCCTAGCCTTGTAGATTGATGCATTCTCATAAGCCTCATTCCTAATCTCTTCCAATTCATGAAGTTGAAGCTTCCTATGGAGTCCCGCTTCATCCAATTGCAAATTGAAGGATTTAACCGCCCAATAGGCCATATGTTCAATCTCCACGGGTAGATGACATGGCTTCCCAAAAAGTAGTCGGTACGGTGACATCCCGATCGGTGTCTTGTAAGCCGTGCGATAGGCCCACAAGGCATCATCCAATCTCGAACTCCAATCTTTGCGATCGGGATTTACCGTTATTTCAAGGATGGCCTTTATCTTCCTATTGGAAACCTCGGCTTGGCCGTTGGTTTGAGGGTGATAGGCCGTTGAGACTTTGTGAATCACCCCATACTTTTTTAGAAGGGCACCAATAGCTTTGTTACAAAAGTGCGTGCCGCGGTCACTTATCAATGCCTTGGGAAACCCAAACCGAGAGAAAATATTAGTCTTGAGGAACTCTCCAACCACCTTGGCATCGTCGGTCTTGGTGGCTTTGGCCTCCACCCATTTGGAGACATAATCCACCGCCAAGAGTATGTAGATGTTGCCATAAGATGCGGGAAATGGCCCCATAAAGTCAATACCCCACACATCAAAGATTTCGCAATAGAGCATTGGGGTTTGGGGCATTTCTCCTTTCCTTGAGATATTGCCAAGTCTTTGGCATCTATCACACGTCTTGACTATGGCATGGGCATCACGGAAGAGTGTGGGCCAAAAGAAACCGCTTTCCAACACCTTTCTAGCCGTTTTCTTGGCTCCAAAATGACCCCCACAAGCATACTCGTGGCTAAACCGAAGAATTGACATGATTTCGGTGTCCGGCACACACCTCCTTATCACTTGATCGGCACAAAATTTCCACAAATAAGGATCATCCCACACATAGTACTTGGAGTCACTCTTGATTTTGTCTCTTTGATGTCGAGTCAAACCCGGTGGAAATTTGCCCAAGACCAAGTAATTCACGATATGTGCATACCAAGGTTCGGTAGACATCAAGGCAAGAAGGGCTTCATCAGGGAAGGTCTCCTTTATTGAGCTTTGTGGTACCAAGGAGTCTTCTTGGATGATTCTACTAAGATGATCCGCCACCGTGTTGGTGGAGCCTTTCTTGTCCTTGTGTTCAACGTCAAACTCACTCAAGAGTTGTACCCATCTCATCAAACGGGGCTTGGATTCTTTCTTAGAGACAAGGTGCCTCAAAGCGGCATGATCCGTGAAGATGATGACCTTGGCTCCAAGGATATAAGATCGGAATTTCTCTAAGGCAAACACCACCGCAAGAAATTCTTTCTCGGTAGTTGTATAGTTCCTTTGAGCCTCATTCATCATTGTCGATGCATATTGAATAACATGAGGTGCTCTTCCCACCCTTTGGCCAAGTACCGCGCCAAGGGCATAATTGCTTGCATCCGACATTATCTCAAACGGTTCATTCCAATTTGGAGGTTGAATTATAGGTGCCGAAATAAGCTTCTCCTTGAGCATATCAAAAGCTCCCTTGCATTCTTCACTCATGACAAATTCACAATCCTTTTGAAGTAGCTTGCATAGAGGAGCGGCAATCTTGGAGAAATCCTTAATGAAACGCCGGTAGAACCCGGCATGACCTAGGAAAGACCTCACTTCACGCACATTAGTAGGATAAGGCAAGGTGCGAATGGTATCGACTTTTGCCTTATCAACCTCAATTCCCCTAGAGGAAACAACATGTCCCAACACTATTCCTTCCTCAACCATAAAATGACACTTTTCATGGTTGAGTACAAGGTTGGTTTCAATACATCTTTGCAAGACCCAAGTGAGATGACTCAAACAATCCTCAAAAGATTGGCCATGAACGGTAAAATCGTCCATAAATACTTCAATAAAATCCTCAACATGATCCGAAAAGATACTCATCATACACCTTTGGAACGTCCCCGGAGCATTGCAAAGACCGAAGGGCATCTTTCTATAGGCGAACGTTCCAAAGGGGCATGTGAAGGTTGTTTTTGTTTGGTCCTCGGGTGCGATTGGGATTTGAAAATACCCCGAGTAGCCATCCAAAAAACAGTAAAAAGCTTTTCCCGCTAACCTCTCCAACATTTGATCCATGAAGGGAAGTGGGAAATGATCTTTTCGGGTCACGTCATTGAGCCTACGGTAGTCGATACATACCCTCCACCCATTTTGAACTCGAGTGGGGGTCAAAACACCTTCATGATTCTCGACTACCGTTAGCCCGGATTTCTTTGGGACAACTTGGGTTGGACTAACCCATTGACTATCGGAGATAGGATAGATCATACCTACATGAAGGAGTTTGAGTACCTCTTTCTTCACAACATCCATCATTGGAGGATTCAAACGCCTTTGTGGTTGTCGGACGGGCTTTGCTTCATCTTCAAGGAGAATTCGGTGCATGCATAGGGTGGGACTAATGCCTTTGATGTCGGCCATTGTCCACCCAATTGCTTCCTTGTGTTGCTTAAGAACCCGGATGAGAGCCTCTTCTTGCTCCTTAGTAAGCTTGCTTGAAATAATCACCGGTAAAGTTTCTTCACTTCCTAGAAATGCATACTTCAAGTGGCTTGGTAAGGGCTTCAATTCAACAGTAGGAGGCTTGACAATAGAGGGAACGAGTTTCTCCTTTGGTAGCTCTTCTAACAATTTGGAAGAAAGGAAGAAAAGTTCCTGGACAGAGGGAAACTCGCACGGTGCGAGTTTTGGGACTGAGAAACTCGCACGGTGCGAGTTCTCTGCTGCCTTCCGGATTTCTTCCTTTTCTTCCCATTCTTCCATTGGGGGATTTTCCTCTAGGTCCTTGATTGTTTCCTGCAAATCACAAGACAAAGCATACCCCGTATCCTCTCCAACCAATCCATTAGTCAAAACAACATTTAATGGATCAACTTTGCACAATTCATACACGGTTTGCACAATTGGCTCAAAAATTTCAAGAAAACACAAAGATGAAGTCTCGGATGGGTATTTCATAGCATCATGTATGCTATACTCAATCTTTTCCCCCTCAAATTCCATTGTGAGGCGGCCACTAGATACATCAATCTTGGTGTTAGAAGTTCTCATGAAAGGCCTTCCCAACAAAATGGGAGTGGAGCCTTTCTCGGGATCCATTTCAATCACATAGAAGTCGGCGGAGAAAAGCATTCCCCCCACCTTCACCAAGACATCCTCCACAACCCCTTTAGGATAGATATTGGACCTATCGGCCAAAGAAATGACCGTACGAGTCGGTTTCAAAGGTCCTAACTTAAGTGACTCATAAAGGTAGTTGGGCAAGACATTAATGGATACACCTAAATCAAGCATAGCATGTTGACAATCCAAATCACCAATTTTACAAGGGATGGTGAACATGCCCGGGTCACTACATTTTTGTGGCAACCGTTTTTGAAACATCGCCGACACATGTTCACTAGCCCTTACCTTTTTCATGCTCTTAGCCTTGTTGGTCCTCTTAGTAGTGCACAACTCTTTCAAAAATTTTGCATGCTTGGGTACACTACTAAGAATATCAAGGAGAGGAATGTTTACCTCCACTTTACGAAAGATATCATAAAGGCTTGAAGTCTTCTTGTCAACTATCCTTGTATCATTCAAAGCGCTTGGAAATGGAGCTTGTGGCTCATATTCCGGAAGCGGTTCATTCACCCTTACTTGTTGCGGTGTAGATGCTTCCCTTTGTTCCACTACCACTTCAATTTCATCTTCAATCACATCCTCCACTTCATGAACAATAGGAAGTGGTCTTGTCTTCTTAGGAGCTTTGGGTGCCTCTTCCAACTCTCTACCATTCCTCAAAGAGACCGCTTTTGCTTGTTCCTTGTTGTGTGGAGGAATGGTGTGAGAAGGGAGACTACCTCCTTGGGTGGGTTGAGAATTGAGTGTAGTGAGGATTTGACCAACTTGGGTCTCAAGGTTAACAAACCTAGAGTCGGTGAGTCAGTTTTGTTGGAACACGGCGGTTTGAAATTCCTTGGTTTGTTGTTGCATTGCCATTTGATTCATGGTAAGAGTTTTCATCATTTCTTCCAAGGAATTTTGTGATTGGTTTTGGTTTTGATTTGGTTTTTGAAATGAAGAGTTTGAAGCCCCTTTTTGATTTTGATTTTGGTTTTGATTTTGGTTTCCACCCCACCCCATATTTGGATGAGATTTCCAACCTTCATTGTAAGTGTTAGAATAAGGGTCAAACTTCCTAAAACCAATAGCCTTCACCGCTTCAATTGCTTCCTTCGTTTACAAATATGGACACCCATCGGTGGGGTGAGTTGGGTCATTACAAAGACCACAAAATTTCACATGAGAAGTACTCCCTCCACCTTTTGTAAGTTCCTTCACCAAATTAGTGAGAAAGTCAACTTTCTCCTCCATATGGTTGGAACCTTGCCTTGAAGAGAATGTTCCACTTGACTTTTTAATTCTCCTCCCAAAATTCCTAGAGCTTCCTACCAACCTTTCAATCAACTCATTTGCTTCTTGGACCGAAATGTATTCAATTCCACCTTGGGTGGCGGCTTTAATCATTCTAGCATCATCCTCAAGTAGACCACCACAAAAGTTCAAGAGAAGGTCATGATCGGTATACCCATGGTATGGGCAACTAGAAAGAAGTTGTTTAAACCTCTCCCAATACTCATACAAGTTCTCCCCATCCATTTGTTCAACATTACTTATTTCTTTCTTCAATTGAGATGAGAGACTAGCGGGAAAATACTTTTCTAAGAAAGCCTTCTTCATTTGATTCCAAGTGGTGATGCTCCCGGTAGGGAGATAATAAAGCCAATCATTGGCCGCGTCCTTGAGTGAGAAAGGAAAGGCCCTTAGTTGAAGTTGCTCACCGGTAACCCCATTTGGCTTCATGCTTGAGCAAACAACATGAAATTTGTTGAGATGCTTGTTGGGATCTTCCGTGCTAAGCCCATGGAATTGGGGCAATTGGTGAATGAGCCCGGACTTCAATTCAAAGGTGGCATTTTCCGCCAAGGCCGGAAAGGAGATACACAAGGGCACTTGTGTGAGATCCGGGGCGGTAAGTTCCTTGATAGTTCTACCACGTCGTGGGTTCTCTCTTTCACCATGCCCAAGTGGTTGTTCGTCCTCACGATCACCCATGATGATTTGAATGGGTATGAGTTGTTCAAAAGGAATGTTGTTATCTTCTCTTTGGTCTTGTTGAAAACCGGGATCAATTTCTTCAATAACCGGGTTGTCTCTTCTAATACCTCCTCCTATCCAAGCAAGTGATCTTTGAATCTCCGGATTGAAAGGAAAAAGTGGTTCTCTTGAATTCCTAGTATTGACCATAAACAATACTACACAAGAGCACACAATCAAAAAGTTCACACAAGTGATGAACAAGAAACTAACAACAAGAAACAAAGACTAACTAACACAATTATCCTAAAAACACAAATAACAAACACTAGCAAAACCGTTACCTTCCCCGGCAACGGCGCCAAAATTTGACACGCCTAAAATGTCGCACTTAAAGACGGCCAAATTAACAATTTATATACCACTAAACACACTAATTATCACTAATTATAAACTAGTAAAATAGCAAGCAAGGGATCGAACCCAAGAGAAGATGGGTTTTGCAATAGTGAAATTAAAAGAGTAATTAGAATAATTAAGACAAAGTAACAACAATTATATGAAAAGGGGGGGTTTTGGGTTGAGTTTCAATTGTAACAAAAGCAAGAAAATTCGAAAAAGAGTGCAAAGCAAGTAATCAATCAAGAGTTAAAAAGATGGAAATTAATCAATTTGAGAAAGACTTAACCCGACCCAAAGTTTGGCACTTTAGTTGACAAAACCCTTCAATCAATCCTTCAATTATATATTATCACTCTATTGTGAAGATTAATCTTCCAAATCTCCTAAATAATGGCCAAATGACAAGGAAACCACACTTAATCAAATACCCCAACTTATCAATTCTACCAAGTATAAATCACATACATTGGTCAAATTAACAAGAAGATATGAGCACAAGAGATTCAATAGAGGTAATTAGACACAATGAAATCACAATTAATGCCTAATTACAAGTTAATCCTTTACTTGCTAATTAAGCCAAGAAGAAATCACTTTCATTAGCATAATAACAAGGTGTTGCAAAGATGGAATTACAAGGAAATCACACTTAATAATCCCAACAACAATAAATTAAGGAACTTGATTAATTAAGCAACAAGGAAATCGCACTTAATTACTCAATATAAACAAGGATTCCAAAATTCAAACAATAAACACAAAAGGATTAACAATGATAATTAAAATTAAAGAAGGATTAAAGGATCTTACAATCAAAGTTTAAGCCTTGAGCCGGATTAAGTAGGAGATTAGTTCTCCATAATTAGATCTAATACCCAATTCAAAAGATGAAAATATTCCCAAATTACAACCTTGATTAATTAAAGTGAACAAAAGATGCTTAACCTAACTGCAAACATTGTATTTATAATCCCCCGTAACCTAGTAATTAGTGGGCTTAATAAAAGGGAAGGCCCGTAACAAAAACGCTAACAAACGCCATCAAACCCAGAAAACTCGCACGGTGCGAGTTTTGGAACAGGAAACTCGCACCGTGCGGTTTCTCTGCTGGAGTCCGTCTTCCTTTCTTTCTTCCTTTGATCCTTTGAAAGGCTTTCTTGGTGCATTTCTTCAAGCTTGTTCTTGGCTCTTCCTTGGACATTTCTCTTGATCTTTCGGCTTCCTAATCTTCACTTGAACCATGCTAAATGGCAAAGCACTCGGAATGGGTTAAACAATGTAAAAATCGTCATAAACCACCCCTAAATGTTACCAAATGAGCTCAAAATAGTGCCAAAATGTAGTAGAAATAGGAGCTCATTAATAGTCCTCGGTGGTTAATCTGGTCAATAGTAGCTAGTTTTCCTGGCATAGCTAATAATGTAGTAATACTGTGCTTAGGCAGAACTGTAACCTATCTAATCATTTCATATCGATCTAACCCTTAAATGGTCATATAGCATTCCAATATTTAGTTTCCCTTGTTTGACACAACTACCATAAATGCCTTGACATCATCAATACCACCTGACTTCAGTAGGATTTCATCCCAAACGTGTACAAGTAAGATGCTCGTCCAACTTTTTGAGTGGTGGCTTTTAATGTGCATTTGTCAGAAACTTTCTTGTCTAACGCTGTATTCATAATTCCAGACTATCCGAAAGCTATCAGAATGAGTTTCAATTATAACATTATTATAATTAATAAGAGAATTACAATTAACAAATTCATATTAGTTCATAAATGCTTTGCAGACTCAACTTTTAAATTTAGTTATTATAATGTATCTACGCAGGGGCGGAGCCAGGATTTAAATATACCTTGAGCTAGATTTCAACACGATAAATTTCGATAATTTTTCCAATAACTAACTTTTACAATCAAACGGAAAACGATAATGTATCGAATTTTACGAGGAGTAATTAGAACTGTTTTTCTAAAATGTGCTCTAAAGACACATGTTAATAAGACTTAAATGGAAAATCTGATGATAAATATCATGGAAAAGTGAAATAATAAAACACTTTTTCGCATTCCAATGCCATATTTATCATATAAATTTTCATTTAAGTTTTCTTAACATGTGCCCTAATAGCACAGTTTAGAAAAACAATATTCAAATATTTTTATTGGCATAAGACAGTTTCAACTTAAGAATATTCTACTTCAATTCAGTTGATCAATTTTTATATGCTATAAAAAAATCGAATAAAAAATATCCACATGTATCTTGATATTAAACTATTTAATTAAGCTATTAGATTTGAATTTCCACACACAAATAAAGGCAAATTCTTGTTTCATAGATTATTTTCGTCTGAAAATAAAACTGACCAAATGTCATCATTTTACGATAAAATGTAAATACTTCCCAATAAAATGTTAGTATCAGTTTTTTGTTAAAAAAATGACAACTTTAGCTATAACATTTAATCATTGAATGATTATTTTCTATTAAAAGTTGTTGACATTTAATGGTTTTAAGATAAGTTGATACTTATCGGGAGGCGACAAATCCCGAAAACATTGTCGCAACGCATTTTCAAAGGAATCCATGAATAATTTTGTGGAAGAAGAAGAAGGTTTTTTTGTAGAGATGTTTTTTTGTGTTTCGGATGATGAAACAATGAAGCACAAACATCCCTATTTATACAAAACAATCAGCGCGTTTTTCCGAAAAAAGGGAGAGCTGGCTTCTATCGCCAATTAGCTCGCGCCTCTTTGGGGCTGTTCTCAGGATTCCCCCCTTGAATTGTCCCTTTCAAGTTGTGTTTTCTCCTGACACCTCAATCCTCCCACCGCAATGCTCGCGCCTCTTCGGGCCTATCCAGGATGTTTTGTGCTTCCTCACACTCACATTTCCTTATTTTCGCGTTTTACGAAATCCGACACGGTTTCCATGACGCAGCTTTAAACATATAAGTTTTTCTCTTCTTTTTTTTAAGGGGGAAGGGCTAGTCGCCCCGATCCGCTATAACACCCCGTATTTTATAATAATATTTTATTATAAAAGTATTTTATTAAATTAATTATTTCGGAATTTAATAATGTATTTTGAATATTTATATTTATCGTCTTCGTTCTCTATTTATTATTCCTCATTTTAATATACTTTTGGAAGGGTTAAAATGTCCGGGCACGATTTGATTATTTTAATATAATAGCTACTTTTCTATTATAAGGGCTCCTTGCGTTTTAATATGGTCCAACCTGATTTGTAATTGGATAATCCCTTATATGAGCTAATGGACCGAAAGCTCATTAGTTAATCCCTTTATAAATAGAATTTAACCTAGCAAGCAAGTAGGTCAATTTTTTTGTTTCTTGCATAAAGTTGCCGCGCCTCTCTTCCTCTCTTTACTCTCTTTTGTTCTATTTTCTCTCTTTGACTCCGTTGTTGAATATCTTTTCTTCCTCGAAACTCATACACAAATTATATTTTCACAATCCTTCTCATACCTCTACAACATATTCTTCTCCAAATATTTTTATGAGGATTATTTGTATGGACATTTAGATCTACCTTTAAGGTCTCTTATTTTAATGGGTAAAGAAGAAGAAGAGTCTTTTATGGTGATTTAATGGATTTGGATTCGGGTATATTCTTTATTGTCGATTTTGAGGACGTTGACACGTGTTGGAGACAAGGCTTTGTTGGTCGTTTTCTTTATGGAGGTTTTCATTAATTGCTAAAAAGGTAACTAGGTGTTTTCCTTTAATTGTGTTTATGCCAATTGATGTAACTAATGTGATTTAATGATTGATTTGTATGATTAGTACATGTTTTGATTGTTTATTATCATGTTAATTATGTTTCACATGTTTCTATATGATTTAATGTTTTAATTATATCTCGTATATAGTTTACATGTTTATTATGGGTGTCATGAGCGCAATTATGGTTTACGAATCAAACCCTAGTGGCGGCATGATAGGCGGCCAAGAGTTCTCTCCAAAGTTATAGCTAAAGCTAATATAACCTTGATGATGATTCAAGTGTTATAGCTAAAGTTAATGCAACTTTGGGTAGTTACTCTAGTTATGGCTGAAACAGGTATAACCTTGGAAATATGAATCCATGTTATAGCTGAATCTATTATAACATTGGATACGAGTTAAGGTTATAGCTGGAACTAACGTACCCTGAGATTTATGGCTCAAGGTTATGGTTGGAACTAGTATAACTTTGATTTTCGTGTCAAGGTTATAGCTAAGGTAAGTATAACTTCAAGTTATATACATTGAAGTTATAGTCGAGGTTACTATAACCTCGCATCCAGAGTTCATGTTAAGGTTAGGGTTACTATAACATTAAATTGTTAATGTTAAAGTTATAGCTGAAGTTACTATAACATTGGTTGTTTATACTTGTTTCATATGTTTTGTTATGTGCAGTTGTTATTATATAATGCTATGTTTCATTTGACGTTGGTTACTCCTGTTCATATGATAAGTAGGATGGTCAGTTATGCTATCTTCTGAGTTGGGTCGTGATGTTGTTCACACATGTTAGTACAGTCAGTTATACTATGCATTTGTGGTTTGCTAGTTTGAATAGATGACGGTAGTATCAGTTATATACTATCGGAACGAACTAACGCCACCCGTTGATGCGGGATTTTTTTGGTCTATGTTCGGGGGGTAGCAGAGGCAGTGGTTATACGCTCTGTTCCCCGAGTGTCGTTCGGTTTACCGAGAGTTTGGCTAGGTCTTAGACATATAGGCAGTGGTTATACGCTATACATAGTACCGTAGAGGCAGTGGTTATACGCTCCATCAGCTAGAGGCAGTGGTTATACGCTCTGGCAAGTTAGAGGCAGTGGTTATACGCTCTAACGGGCGTTCGCTCTATTCGCTACGCTTGATTGCTAGCTTTGTGCCTTCTGTTGTTGTGGATTGTGTGTCACCATGTTTGTTATGCTTCAATGCTAGCTTTGTGCCTTAGGTTGTTGTGGGTCGTTTCTACTACTGGTCTTGTAAGTATACATGGTCTAGTGGTTGCATATGGTCTTGGTTTGCATGATTGCATTCGTCTAAAGTTGATAAAGTCATGATTAGCTGTATTGGGTTTTCATGAGGATAGATGATCTCACATGTTTACTGTTTATGCTTTTCAATTGTTATTGATTGTTAGTTGTATTCAATTGTTGTAAACATGACTAGGAGAGTATCTAGTTACTCCCGACTGATTGTCGACCCCCCATTCTCAGGTTGTTCAGATGTTTGCTGTTTGGATGATATCTTGATGGGAAGTGCTGTGCGGCGAGATGAATAATAAAATAGGAGTTTGCTTTATGTTTTAAGAACCTTTAAATAATGTATTAGTTTGGTTTTGAATTTAGTAGCGAACCGGATTGGTCAGGTGTTTCCGCCACCTTGACCCTTTTATCAGTATTATACTCTGATAATATCTTTATATCATATGTTTTTCCTTTGTTTTATAATCCGAGTTGTTACAGTTGGTATCAGAGCGAACACGCTCCCAATTCTCGCATAGTTAATGACTAAAATTGTATAAATTGACTTAGTAAATGAGTGAGAGTAAATGGGGTAGAAACAATTAAGGACTTGTTTGTTTATACCGTAATGTTTCCTATCTTTGTTAATTGTATTACATGTATGGTTCATGTACTTACTTGTTATGCCTTAATGTTTCCCATCGTTATTAATTACCTGTTTTGTTTCATGTATTTGTTTGTTTATATCTTAATGTTTATCATTATTAATATTATTAAATGTATAGTTTATGCATTTTGTTGTTTATGACTTGATGTTTTATTTCGTCATTAATTATCTTAATTGTGTTGTTCATGTATGATTTTTTCGAGCATTCTTTGTTGATTTTAAAGTTGGTCAATTTTGAAAATGTCCTTTGCATGTTACGTGTCGTGCATTTTGGTTATATTTCGTTAAAAAGTTTTAATCTTTGATAACCCGAGCTTTACTCTTATCGTACTTTCATCCTTTTGGATTATTTGGTGGTGGTGTCCTTGTTTGAGGTGATTTCGAGGTTGATCTTCTTGTGGTTTCTTGAGACTTCAAGTTAGGATTGATTGACAGGTTGGGATGTTGAAGTATGAAAGAAAAGAGTGTTTATTATTATGAGTTCGGTAACGAGGAAGTTTACTTTGGGATTAGAGGTTTTTGAGATGAAGTTTCCTTTGGGATTAGAGGTTGTTAAGATGGAGTTTTCTTTGGGATTAGTGGTTGTTAAGTCCTTTTATGTGATTGAGGAAATCCTTATTGATGATAGAGGGTGGTGATATTTGGCGTAAGAGGTATGATTGTGGTGTGACAGTTTCACTAGAAGTGAGAGACATAAAAGGTGGATTTATCTTGTGGTAATATTTGGGAATATTGAGGCTTATGCTCTTAATGGTTAGATTTATTAGATTTTGTCTTATGTTAAAGGAAAGGTTATACGAGTTATTTATGGAACGAGAGTAGAATGATGGAAATGAATTGAATGTTATCATAGAGTTTAGATTGAGCAAGTTGGTAATTTGGAGACTATGCTCGTGTTTAAATAGAACACAATATTTGAGGAGTGAGAATCGTTAATAACTATTAGTGAGATATGAAAGATTTTATGATTTATCCGTTGAGGAGTTATTTACGGATCGTACGTTTAAAGGGATTGATTAAAATGGGTGAACTGTAATTTATGGGTTTATGAGATGTTAATATTGAAGTGTTTTAGCGTTGGTTTAGTGAACGACCATGTTGACAATGACTATAGTGAATCGTGGTGTTCATCTTTTGAGGGTATAGAGATTTCTATGGATTAATTCACAAAGTGTGATTAGATGGAGTTCTTGAAAGTGGAAGGACTTGAGAGTTGATGGTCGTGAGAGTTTATGATCTTGAGAGTTGATAATCTTAGGAATGTAGTATTTGTAAAGGGGCAATTATATATAGGTTTGTTGGTCCTGAGGTATTATGGAGATATGCTGGAAGGATGTTATGAGATGTTGCTACCTTAAGTGATGATTGTACGAGAATTGTAAGACCATGGCTATCAGCTTTATTTATTTTATCTTAAGGTATCGGTTTTGGGTAGATAAACTTGTTTTTTGGAGTCGCTTATTCTTGTCAACCTTGCACGTGTTATCCATACCTCTTTTGTTTGAACCTTCACACCAAAGGTTTATTTTATCTTTGTCCTCTGTTTGTTTCATCTATTGTTACTCTCTATTTGTTCCTTATTTCAACTCCAGTTCCTTCTTCTTCGACTGTTTTGTAATTACGCTTTTCACATTAATTTCTCTCTAAGCCTTTACTTCTCAAAAGAATATGTTCTTTTGCCTTGTTACTGCATGAAATGTTTCCTTTTGGTTTGCGTTCTACTTGTTCTTTCATGGTGACGTGAAAACTTTTAAATTTCCTCTTTAGAGATACTTGTGATCATCTCGTAGTTAAAACTTGGATCCTTGGCGAGCGATGTTAGATACTTTGAGTTTGATGTTTGGTTATTGGAGGCTGAGAACATAGTATCATGGTTTGATGCGCGTATGAATTGGGATAATATATAGTGTTTTGGAGAAGGAGTATTAAAAGCCTTATACTGAGCTAAGAAGATTTGAGGATGTTTTTATATTGAGGGTATATATATGTTTGTTTGTTCTATCTGAGGTAAAGCGTTTCGCTAAGAGTATGAGTGTTATTTGAAGGACATAGTGTTATAGCAGAAGCAAGAAAGAACTGATAAAAACAATAAAGAGACAAACGCACAGATTTACGTGGTTCACTAACGGTGTGTTAGCTACGTCCACAAGGCAGAAGGGAGAGAGTTTTATTGATATGTGAGGAGTTTTCAGATTACAGATTTAGACGGTATGACTGCTAGGTAGTGGTTTAGAGAGTTTATATAATACTCTCTAAACCTAATACAGAATGACCTAATAAAGGCCCAAGACAGACCTAGCCCAATAGTTATTCGAAGCGGCGGTTAACAGAATCAAGGCACAAACCCAACAAATCTCCACCTTGACTTGAATTCTCTCACAAACAGACAGATGTACCAGATGCATTCCCATAAATGCCAGATGTACCAGAAAGCTCTTCTCCCTTCCCCCTCAGATATTGCCCCCAAGAGGGCAATTACAGACTGCGGATATTTAGCAAGTCCAAACAATGTTGGAACTTGCTATGCGGAACTGGCTTCGTGATGTAAAGATAATGTTCATGGATAGTAGAATGTGATTACAAATTGAGATTATGAGCTTTGTCGTTATATGAGCAGGTGATGAGAGATGTATGGTGATATCTTTATGCATTGATGAAATTGCGTTATCAATGGATAAGTGTGTTGTGGTACAATAAGCACTAGCTTAAGATATGGTGTATGATTATTGGTGCATACTAATGTCGTGATCATGAGTGTTCAAAGGAAATAATTGGGTCTTGCGAGTGCGACTGATGATGTTGGCGTGAGTTTGAGGTTGGATACGATTTTGACAGTTTAGTCAGAGTTTGAGGTTTGAGATTGATGATTTTGGGAACTAGATATATATCGAGAATCATCGAGATTTTTTGGAGCCTTTTTGTGTTTAAGATTTTTGACAGTAAGCACCACTGGCTTTGAGGGTTTTATGGTAGCACTAATTTTAATGACACTCGTGAATGGAAGAGTTTTCTCATTCGAAAGATATTCTTGGTTTAGAGTTTATCTGTTTGGGGTTTTGGTCAATGCCAGATCTTATGATGAATGGTAAACTAGAGTTGGAGTTTTTGTTAAAGGTTATGTGGATTTGGAGTAATAGTAACGAGTTCACAATTATGAGAGGTGATATGTGTTGTTTAATGATGGTTAATGGTAGTTGGATGAGTGTTTGAAATATGAGGATTAGATGTTAGCTTAATGATCATTTTGGGTTGCGATGGTTTAAGCCTGACGAAACTTTTGGGATTGTAGAGTGTGTGAAGATGATAATAACATTGATGATTTGGGATATATTTTCTTTTGTTTAAGCCTGTTGATATGGATCAGAGTGCGCAACGGTTAGGATTCCAAGATTACTTTGGTTGACGATCACTTGTAATTCTTACCGTCTTTTGATCTTATCTTTGAAATTCAAGTTTCGAGGACGAAACTTCTTTTTAAGGGGTTGGATTGTTACACCCCGTATTTTATAATAATATTTTATTATAAAAATATTTTATTAAATTAATTATTTCGCAATTTAATAATGTATTTTGAATATTTATATTTATCGTCTTCGTTCTCTATTTATTATTCCTCATTTTAATATACTTTCGGAAGGGTTAAAATGTCCGGGCACGATTTGATTTTTTTTAATATAATAGCTACTTTTCTATTATAAGGGATCCTTGCGTTTTAATATGGTCCAACCTGATTTGTAATTGGATAATCCCTTATATGAGCTAATGGATCCAAAACCCATTAGTTAATCCCCTTATAAATAGAATTTAACCTAGCAAGCAAGTAGGTTAATTCTTTTGTTTCTTGCGGGAAGTTGCCGCGCCTCTCTTCCTCACTTTTCTCTCTTTTGTTCTATTTTCTCCTTTTGACTCCATTGTTGAATATCTTTTCTTCCTCCAAACTCATACACAAATTATATTTTCACAATCCTTGCTCTTACCTCTGCAACATATTCTTCTCCAAATATTTTTATGAGGATTATTTGTATGAACCATTAGATCTACCTTTAAGGTCTCTTATTTTAATGGGTAAAGAAGAAGAAGAGTATTTTATGGTGATTTAATGGATTTGGATTCGGGTATATTCTTTATTGTCGATTTTGAGGACGTTTACACGTGTTGGAGACAAGGCTTTGTTGGTCGTTTTCTTTATGGAGGTTTTCATTAATTGCTAAAAAGGTAACTAGGTGTTTTTCTTTAATTGTGTTTATGCCAATTGATGTAATTAATGTGATTTAATGATTGATTTGTATGATTAGTACATGTTTTGATTGTTTACTATCATGTTAATTATATTTCGCATGTTTGTATATGATTTAATGTTTTACTTATGTCTCGTATATTGTTTACATGTTTATTATGGGTGTCATGAGCGCAATTAGGGTTTACGAATCAAACCCTAGTGGCGGCATGATAGGCGGCCAAGAGTTCTCTCCAAAGTTATAGCTAAAGCTAATATAACCTTGATGATGATTCAAGTGTTATAGCTAAAGTTAATACAACCTTGGGTAGTTACTCTAGTTATGGCTGAAACAGGTATAACCTTTGAAATATGAATCCAGGTTATAGCTGAATTTACTATAATATTGGATACGAGTTAAGGTTATAGCTGGAACTAACATACCCAGAGATTTATGGCTCAAGGTTATGGTTGGAACTAGTATAACTTTGATTTTCGTGTCAAGGTTATAGCTAAGGTAAGTATAACTTTAAGTTATATACATTGAAGTTATAGTCGAGGTTACTATAACCTCGCATCCAGAGTTTATGTTAAGGTTAGGGTTACTATAACACTAAATTGTTAATGTTAAAGTTATAGCTGAAGTTACTATAACATTGGTTGTTTATACTTGTTTCATATGTTTTGTGATGTGCAGTTGTTATTATATAATGCTATGTTTCATTTAACGTTGGTTACTCCTGTTCATATGATACGTAGGATGGTTAGTTATGTTATCTTATGAGTTGAGTCGTGATGTTGTTCATGCATGTTAGTACTGTCAGTTATACTATGCATTTGTGGTTTGCTAGTTTGAATAGATGACGGTAATATCATTTATATACTATCGGAACGAACTAACGCCACCCGTTGATGCGGGATTTTTTTGGTCTATGTTCGGGGAGGGGGGGGGGGGAGGGGGGGGGTAGCAGAGGCAGTGTTTATACGCTTTGTTCCCAGTGTCGTTCGGTTTACCGAGAGTCTGGCCAGGTCTTAGACATATAGGCAGTGGTTATACGCTATACATAGTACCGTGGAGGTAGTGGTTATACGCTCCACACCGATGGAGGCAGTGTTTATACGCTCCGTCAGTTAGAGGCAGTGGTTATACGCTCTGGCAAGTTAGAGGCAGTGGTTATACGCTCTAACGGGCGTTCGCTCTATTCGCTACGCTTGATTGCTAGCTTTGTGCCTTCTGTTGCTGTGGATTGTGTGTCACCATGTTTGTTATTCTTCAATGCTAGCTTTGTGCCTTAGGTTGTTGTGGGTCATTTGTCACTGCTGGTCTTGTAAGTATACATGGTCTAGTTGTTGCATATGGTCTAGGTTTGCATGATTGCATTCGTCTAAGGTTGATAAAGTCATGATTAGCTGTATTGGGTTTTCATGAGTATAAATGATCTCACATGTTTACTGTTTATGCTTTTCAATTGTTATTGATTGTTAGTTATATTCAATTGTTGTAAACATAACTGGGAGAGCATCTAGTTACTCCCGACTGATTGTTGACCCCCCATTCTCAGGTTGTTCAGATGTTTTCTGTTTGGATGATATCTTGCTGGGAAGTGCTGTGTGGTGAGATGAATAATAAAATAGGAGTTTGCTTTATGTTTTAAGAACCTTTGAATAATGTATTAGTTTTGTTTTGGATTTAGCAGCGAACCGGATTGGTCAGGTGTTTCCGCCACCTTGACCCTTTTATCAGTATTATACTCTGATAATATCTTTATATCATATGTTTTTCCTTTGTTTTATAATCCGGGTTGTTACATCCGCGACGGATCGTTTCCATATCAGTCGAAATTCCGAAATTTTTTCGCTTTTTTTCGCCTTTTCACAAAAATCGGAAACTGATAGCACGACATCAGGTTTCTTCAAAATCCGAGTCTTTATCTCACAAAAATCAAAAACCAAATACACTCGCAAAAATCTACTTTAAAATTCACCACTGACGGTTTAAGTTTAAATTTTTCGAGTAACAAATCAATTTCAACAATTTCGACGCAATTTAATTCAAGACACAAGTTAATTGCTCAATTTTCAAATCATTTCTTTTTTCGAGAAATCCAAACGTGACGATTTGTCGCGGAATTTTCAAAATATCATCTCAAACTTCAAATTTCAATTTTAACTTCGAGTGATCGTGGTTAATTTTGTTTTCAATCAAATGCCTTTTTACGTGTTTACAATTATGCGTATGTGCTACCTGTTGCGTGTTTTCTACACTAACGATGCATGAACTAGTGCAAAGCAAAAGGGGAATTAATAGCCGACAGCGCTTCTCCGAAACACAACACAAAAAAACCAAAAATCACAAATAAACCACAATCCATAAACACATATACAAACCGCCTCGCGCAAAATATACCGACACACGTTTGATACAAACGACTGACCATACAAACAGGAGCTAGTACAGACATCTATCATACTGACACTGGCCTAAAACAACGAACTGGAGGCTATCTGCCACTTACCGAACTAAGCACTCCCTATCCTTCCGATCGGAAAAGAAAAGGAGCAACACGGGAGACAGAGGAGTAACAACGGAAGCAGAGGTGGTTACCATGACGGTAACACCTCGCTCCTACTCCACGACAAAAATAAATATAGTGTATGGAAGGCTTTGGATGATAAGGAGGCCAAGAACCTTGACGCGGTGCATCACCCCGATGTTGAGCCCCAATCATCAGCCATCCTGCCTATGAGTCACAATGAAAAGGACAAGTCGGCCGCGTCAGCCGTCTCTCCTCCTCTGCTGAAACATCCTCTACCACCACCTCGGCTCTAGCAGCCTCCCCGGTCGCTTCTCCTCCTCCAGGATCCTCCTCCTCCTCCAGAGCCTCAACGACAGACCCCGTAGGTCCCAGACGCTCCCCTACAACCAAAGGCAAACAAAGAACGTCAGCCGAAATTTCGGCATTACGACGGCATAAAACGGACAAATCCAAAAAAAAACATGCAAAACAAAACCAGGACAATCCCGCCCGAACCCAACCAAACAAAACAATTTACAAAAAACGCACAAAAAAAAACAACTCGCCATTCTTTTCAAGCAAAAGACGAGTCAAAACAACGACAACCAAAAACGGCACCTCAAGACCCACACAAGGTCCGCCAACAACCCAAAATACGTTCCCGATGGAATAGGGTATTTTCTGCGACTCAAAAGGACAATCTTACGCCAGTTTGAGCGCAAACAGGTCAAAATTTCAAAAATACGACCACAACGAGGCAACGTGATTTTACCACATCTTAAAGCGACCTAAACTACCAATAAGCTCTATTTCCAAACAAACTGGCTCAATTCGAGCTCAAACAGAAGCTCATTTTGTCAGACATAAGACCGTCACAAAAGGCAAAAATTCCAATTTTACCCACAATACCCAACAAAGGTCCAAAATGGCAAACACGATCTTCTCCGACTACAATGCAACCTAATGGGGCACACAACTCATGCAAACAAACTTGACATTGTGAAATGAGACGGTTTCCTTGTCTCATTCACGTTTTTCGAGCATAAGGAGCGGGAACGGGGACCAAAATGCAAACTAAAAGCACCCCTATACTCCTAAACAGGTTTCTAACCTAATGCCATAATTAATTTCACTCGAAATGGGCTCAATCAGAAACGCCCAAATCGATTTGGAGGGTGTAATATTTCGCCCTAATTCAATCAACAAAAAAGACCAACAAATTCAAATGGATTCAAGAGGAATTACATACCTTGAGATGACATATTGATAATGGCACGAACTGAAGCAAGCTAGAATACCAACAATGGCGATTTGGTTTGTTTGTTTTTGTCGAAGAAATGGAGAAGACGAAGTGAGAATGGGGAGCTTCCTATTCTCGTGTCTTTTACAGAAAAAAAGGGAAGCTCCCTTCCCTCGCCAAGGTGCTCGCGCCTCAATGAGGCCTCCCCTTGCTTTTCCAGCGAAATTTTGGGCTTTGGCCCAAATTCCCCACCCAAACTATCAAATTTCAAACAAAGGCGATTAAAATCGCCATTTCATTTCAAAAATAATTGTGAAAATTCAAAATTCACTATTTCTTCAAAATTCAAACGACGACAATTAAAACCGTCATTTCAACAATAATAGTGAAAATTCAAAATTCACTATTTCTTCGAATTTCAAACAACGACAATTAAACCGTCATATCAAAAATAATAGTGAAAATTCAAAATTCACTATTTCTTCAAATTTCAAACGACGGCAATTAAAACCGTCATTTCAAAAAAATAATAGTGAAAATTCAAAATTCACTGTTTTCTTCAAATTTCAAACGACGACAATTAAAACCGTCACTTCAGAAGTAATAGTCAAAATTCAAAATTCACTATTTCTTCAAATTTCAAACGACGGCAATTAAAACCGTCATTTCAACAATAATAGTGAAATTCAAAATTCACTATTTCTTTAAATTTCGAATGACGGCGACTAAAATCGTCATTTCACTTCAAAAACAACAATAGTGAAAGTCCAAAACCCACTATTCCTTCAAATGTCAAAGACGGCAAAAGAAACCGTCGCTTCAAAAACAATGATAGTGAAATTCAAAATTCGCTATTTCCACGGCCGCATCAAAAGCCCCATCTGTCAAAAAGCAAGTAGCAGGATTCAAACCCGCTATCCCCACAAACATTCAATACAAACGTCGAGATCCCCTAACAGGATGTCAAGGGCTTCCTCGCGAAGCCCGCTATTTCAAAACAAGCCCATCCAACGCGGCTACTTCCATGGTCGATCAATCGACCCTTCATTATGGCTGGCGGGCCTTACAATCGCATATGGCTGGCGAGCCTTACAACGCGTAGTGGCTGGCGAGCCATACAACGCGCAGCGGTTAGCGAGCCCCTTCATATACGCATAGCAGCTGGCGAGCCTTTGTCCGCAAACAATATACAAATCGAGGACATATCCCAAAGATGCCTCGGGTAAGACTCCTCCACAGCAGCTGGCGAGCCTTTGTCCGCAAACAATATACAAATCGAGCACATATCCCGAAGATGCCTCGGTTACAACTCCTCCATACCGCTGGAGAGCCTTTGTCCGCAAAAAAATGTACAAATCGAGGACGTATCCTGAAGATGCCTCGGGTAGGGCTCCTACACACAGCTGGCGAGCCTTTCTCCGCAAACAACATACAAATCAAGGACATATCCCGAAGATGCCTCAGGTATGACTCCTTCTTATGGCTGGCGAGCCTTTGTACGTAGTCTAACGGATTTTAAATGACCCGCACGAACAATCGACAGACTCTAAACTGTTCCCGACGACATGTCCTTGGCTCGCACCCTCGAGCCGCCTTAACGTTGCCCTTCCCGACGGCAGGTCGTTGGCCGAAATCCTTTCGAACCGCCTCGACGTCACTCGGGTCTCCAGGTTGTAATCTTCGATTGACCTGGGGCTCTACTTTGACTTTTGCCCTGTCCAAGCCTCAGTCAAAGTGGGGGCTCTGTAGATACCCAGTATCTGCTAAGACTCCAACAAACACCCGATGATTATCGGACTATAACATGCTTAGGAATCGCAGCGTTTGATCGACAGTTTGTGTACAACTTTACGTCGGAAAACTTAAAACGATTTCGAAAATAAAACTTTTCAAAACTTTTCAAAAGTACCTGGAGTGTTTAATGCATGACGACGGGGTCGCAATGACACTAACTAGAGTCAAAACTGACACCGGACCAAAAACCGACTCAAAATTCAAATCCCGACTCCAACAACGAGTCAAACCGAGTCAAACACAAAAAACAAACCATTCAAATGCTTCTATGTTAAGATTTCCCGGAATCTTACATAGTCAAGTACCAAACATGTTCAATTCTAGGATAGAACAAATCATGATTGCATTCGTGTGATAGTGACAAGACACCTCGAAGACGTGCGACATGGCTCGTGCCTCTTTGAGCAGCCCAGGTGGCCACGTCGCTCAAAACTCACACAACCACTCATTTTCCTATAAATACCCCTCAAATGCCACCATTTGATAGTTACGCGAGTGTCCGCCCCCTCTTTTCTCCCTTAAAATTCTAGACTCGACTTCCTAAGTCACAATCCGACACGTGTTTACGACCTACCGATCGTAAACACAAGCCTTACATATTGTTTGGTACCGTCATCATGCATTAAATCACTTGACCGACCATCTTGACCACTACACCATCACTGAACTTAACAAAACACTCTTTTTACTTACCAAAACGGTTTTAAACCGAGTTTTTCGACCAAACGAGTTGATACACGTACGTCGATTTCTCGCCATAAGCCTAGCATGTAAGTATGAGGGTGTAAAAATCTTCTTTTATCATGCTTTCATATGTTTCATGACTATAACATGCTAAATCATGCATAACATGGTCCAAAACATGGGAAGAATGAGCCAAAACCGGATTTTTGGTTGAGGCAGAGGCTAATGTAGCACACAGGCTCGCGCCTAAAGCAACCTGCCTCACCCTTAAATCCAAACCGTGTTTGTCTTTTCATCTCCTTTATTTTCATTTTCATATTTGTAATCGATTTTTACCATTTCAAGTATTTTCAAACCTTTTTTTTACAAGTTTTTAACCATAAAACATTTTTCACCCTTGGTTCCTAATACCATTTCGGTTTAATCCGTGTTTCGGTGATAATATTTGGTTAATTTCATTTTAAAAGGTATTTTAAAACCTTTTATTTCATTTCTTTACATTTTAAAAGGTATTTTAAAGCCTTTTATCATTTCTTTACATTTTCAAAACAAATGTATTAGTCACCAATACAAAGTCATCCTTGGTTCCATATACCATGTCGGATTTTAACCTGACTACGATGATTAATATTGACTAATTATATTCAAATAAACTTAAAACAATTAGTTCATAATCATTTTCAAAACTATTCATGTCAAGCTTGCAAAGTCGAACCCGACATCGAATATTGTCAAAACAATGACGATTATTCAAGTCTCGTTCTTCAAATCGATACAAAAGCGGTCTAAACGGCCTTTTCAAAACAAAACGGGTTCAAACACCCCTTTTTCAACACGTTTTATAAACGTTTTTCAATGGTCAGAACACGTCTTCCATCGTTGACTGACCCGCGCCTAAATAGGCCACTCCTTTTTCTATTTTTCAAACCACGGGAGACCCTCTTGCATCGCCAATGGGCTCACGCCTCTTCTGGCTACCTGATGTAGGGTATGTTCCCTTTCCAGCACTAGTCTAGGATGATCCCGACTTCGGTTAACCCGAATACAAAACGGATCAGATGACTAATTTGCTCGTTCAAACATCATATTTGTAAAACGCCTTAACTAAGACAAATGGATCGCATTATGCACCATAAACCTAATTTG
This sequence comes from Silene latifolia, assembly GCF_048544455.1. NCBI lineage: Eukaryota > Viridiplantae > Streptophyta > Magnoliopsida > Caryophyllales > Caryophyllaceae > Silene > Silene latifolia. Next base: position 91,983,873 of record NC_133535.1, on the reverse strand, counting down.
GTAAATGGATGTTTAATTTCCGTCTTGCATACAAATCAACATTTAAATCCAATTTGACATCTTATACTTGATACTTGGATTAAATCAACCGACATAGAAAGCTCTCACATGTTAGGTTTAAACCAATGGATGCGCATTCATGCATTTAAACCGTTTTATCAACTTTTGCATTCAACCAACCAAGATCGATCAGTAGAGGCGCTACATGGCGGGATTGGGTGTCTGATTAAATGGCTTCCCAATACGTACCTTCACCTCTTACTCAGAAACTTTGGATAGTGGATGACCTTATCCAGGGCGTACGAGAGTCATTCTAGAGATAGGATGCTAAAGAGGGACGATTCCTTATCTTTAGTACCTATGTCAAACACCGCTTTTTGCCTTGGTTAACCTAGGTATGAAATGGATTCGAACGGGTTCCAAGCATCCCACAAATGCTTGGTGGCGACTCCGAACATCTCTAATCGTTTCGAGACCCTTGCCGAGACGAAACCGACCGATCTAAAACGATTGATGTGAACATTATTTGCGCACATTTATTCCCCTAATTGAGCCTATTTTGCATAATATTATAACATTCCATAGCCATTTTATCCGTCAAATGCTTTCTATTTTGCTTTCCTAGTGCATTTCGTATGTTTTGTAGGAAGGAAGATAATTAGGCGGAAATTCCCGTCTCTCGTGCATATTTGGAAGCTAATTGATGATATTGGATGGACTAGTATGAAGAGGAAGGCAAGAATGATGACCAAGGATGTAGGAATAAAGAGTATATAGAAGGATCATAGGCTTAAGAGCAAGGATGACGAGAAGGAAGTCATTAAAATAAGAAATTGAACGGAACCAAACCTAGAGTTGCTCCTTTGGCTCTGAAAGTATGCTAGATGAAACGACATCGAAAAATCAAGTGATTTAGGCTTTTGAATCACTCCAATAGGAGTCTGGATGAGAAAATGACGTCCGTTTTACAATCCGAGCTCAAAAAAAGAAGCTGTCCGCCAGGACGAGCGTCCCGAGACCCAATCCGCTCGTCTCCTGCAGGACGAGCGTCCCGAGACCCAATCCGATCGTCTCCTGCAGGACGAGCGTCCCGAGACCCAATCCGCTCGTCTGCTACAGGACGCTCGTCCCCCCCTCTAGAACGCTCGTCTTGAAGCCTTTTGATCCGAGCGTCCCGTGCTTGATTCGCTCGTCTCCCCCTGCTACAGGACGAGTGTCCCGACCCCTTGGCTGCTCGGATTCCTTTCCAGTGCAACTGGCTTCTTTTTTCTCCATTCAAGATGCGCATATTTTTGAAAGACTAGCTAAAAGGAGACCCGCATCTTTTCTTGAGAGGAGCGATTCCTCAAGGACTTAATCGTCATTTAAGCCCTTAGTAATCCTAATTTGTGCACCTAATCCCCACTATAAATACCCCATTTGTAATAATCAAAGACCAAGCTCTCTTAACAAAGTTTCCACATTAGAAAACTCTCTTAGAATAGATTAGGAGTAGATTAGAATAGATTAATCTCAATCTTTCCACAAAATTACACATTAATCTCTCTTTAATTATTGTTCAAGTTTATTACTTTTGGGTAATTGAAGATTATTGGGTTATTATTGGAGGATTGACAACCCTTCATCTATAAATAAAGTTCTCTTCTTTTATTCTTTGCTTTATATTTGGATCATTCCTAAGTTGGTATAATTTCTTTACTCTTTACTCTTTATTGTTTATTTCCTTAAGCTCTTATCATGTTTATACTTGTTGTAATGATTGACACCATTAATGACATGTTTTCCATGATAATGAGTGAGTAGTTTCCCTTAACTAGGATTAGTGGGTAATTAGGGGAAACCAATATGGAATTAATCATGCTTAATCTAATATGTTTTCATAATTAATTTGCTTGCTTGTTGTGATGTCAACCTATGCACATGTTATGTTTGATAAAATGCTAAGCCTATGAATCCTTGCATTTATAACCATCTCTTATCTATTCAACTTGACTTGTAAGATATAAACCAACTCGAGTTTTGTTAGACCATGCATAGAAGTGATTAGGAGGAAAGTAAGTCGACTTGTAGGTGTTGTACAATCTAATCGATTCGGCTCCGGGACCCAACTCTTCCTATGAACCGTAAGACATAAACCAACTCGGTTCCTCCACAACATTAATTGCTTGCAACTTTGTGAACATGTTTGCATGATCAACTCCCATGAATCCCCTATGACCCCATGATATCCTAGTCCTCTTTAATACTTGTTTACACCTTTATTTGCTCTATTGCTTTCATTAGTCTAGAACACAACTACAAACCCAAATCAATTGTGACACTAGCATAAATTGAGATAGATAGACTTAGAACCCAAATCACACCGTCCCATGGATCGACCTCGACTTAACCACTAACTAGTTGTTTGTTGAGAATTATAAATGTGTTTGATTGGGAGACCCGACGACATCTAACCCATCAAAATGGCGCCTTTGCCGGGGATGGTGCTATGTGATTAAGTTCTTACTTGTTTGTCTGTTTTGATTTTGCTTTAACCTTGAGGAACTTGTTCCTCAAGGATTTTTCTTACCGTTTTTATTTTAGTTTCCATGTTTGTAGTTGTATCTTTATCTTAGCTATGATGATGACCCAAGACCTGGTACATGGAGTATGTGGTGGATCTTTTGAGTATGACTATGGGTATGGGGAGTTTGAGGAGCAAGTCAACACAAACCTACCTTACACCTCATACAATGAAAATCCTAACTACTACCCAAATTTTTCCCACCAAAATCCCCACACCCAATATCTACAACAACCACCCACCCAATACCCACTTCACAATAAATTTCAATTGCCAGAATACAACCACTTTCACACCCACCCACAACTAGAAGATGAGCCCATTCAAAATGTGATTCTCCAAATGATGGGAGATCAACAAAACTTCTTCAAACAAATGCTAGAGGAGAGCCAAAATAGGGACAATGTTCTTCAAGGCATTGTTACCTAAGGTGAGGAGTTGGAGATTCAAATTGCCCAAATGAAGGAAGCCCAAATAACTACCCCTCACCATTCCTTAGATCATGAATGTGCGTTTGAAGGAGTTACCTTTGATGAGAAATGGGAAGAGCCAATCTCCTTGAGCTCTTGTGAGTATGAAAGTGTCGTATTTGATGAAGAAGACATAAGGTTGAGTAAGCCAAATACTCTTAACCTTTGTGAGTATGAGGGTGTATCATTTGATGTGAACATTGAGGTGTTGGAGAAAGAGTTGATGAAGAGGAATGAAGCCCCCATTTATGATTCATATGAAGATAGTGATGATGACAAGCATATAGAAGAAGCTTATGCGGAATATGTGTCTTTCAAGGACTTATGGAATGAAGAAGATGAAGGGAGTTGTAATATTGCCTCACTTGAGGACCCCATTCTTGAGAAGTTTGAGGTATGCTTCCATGAGGAAGATGAATGTCTCTTTCCTATTAACCATGAAGACCTTTTTGCACCCACCATGGAACCTATGATTGTTGGAGATGATATGGTGGATCTTCTCCAAAAAGTCAAATCATCATATAAAGGGTACTTGGTGGAAAAGCTCAAGAACAAAATTGCAAATGAGCTTACTTGTGGAGACTTGGCACCCACAATCTCAATTCCAAAGCTACCTCATCATCATTGTTATGAGAATTCTCCTTCTACTCTTGAAGGATTGATAAATCCAAATGCTATCACCATATTTGAGGGAGACGGGAGAGAATGGAAGCCTCCCGATGACAAGAATTTTAAGCTTGCTAAATTGGAGAGCCAAAAAGGCTATGATGAAAAGGCGAAGGTGAAGGGGAGAAATTTCAATGAAAAGCCCCTTGTGGAGGATTGGCTCTATTTCATTTTGAAGTGGCCATGTTTCTATCTTTGTTTATTTGAGGATTGTGCTCAAGCCTTTGACCGGTTATTGAGAGCATTGAGCAACATATGGACAATATCAATAACCATGGCAACAAGGAATGAGTTTGGTGGAGTCCTCCCTCAAACCACCATTTGTAAGATACCCTTTCCTTCAACTTTGCATTACATTTACACTTGCATTTAGCTATATACATATACATTTAGCTTGCATTTGTATTATATTTCATATTGCATTTACATTTACATTAGCTAGTTCATATAGTATAGTTTGCATTGTAATATATCTCACATGATTCATGTAGATAGTTGCATATAGATTAGAATTCATGCATAGTCACTAATGACCAATCCTATTCTTTTCTACACTAGAAATAGTGTTTAAATCGGTTTGGGGAGATTTGATCATAGGTGACCATAGCTTAATAGAAATCATGCATCATATAGTATAGTTTAGATTGCATTCATTTGCTATATATGTCATTTAGAATTGCATTTAGTTAGAGCATGCATTCATTCATATCATATCATTGCATTTGTACTTTATTTCAAAAAAATCAAAAATCCATAAAAATGTATTTCCTTTTTATTCCTACTCCTACATGTACATTGAAGACAATGTCCAAAATAAAGTGGGGGATGGGAATTTGTATTCCAAAAATGCATAAAAAATTGAAAATTTTTGAAAAATACAAAAACATGTCTTTTTGTTTCATAAACATAAAAACCATAAAAATTTGAAAAATTGAAAAATCCAAAAACATGTTCATTTCCTTTGTAGTGTAGTCTTGTATATATTGTGTTTGTATATATTGTGTGTGTCCATCCTTTTTTCACATTGATCGACTACGCCATATCCGAGACAAGAGGATATTGAAGACCGCATGGTATGATCTTTCCAATCTCCTTTTTCCTCTTTATGTTAATGACTATGTGGCTTTATTTTGATTGATGCGGTAAAAACAATGTGAATTTAGGATTGCATTTAGTTTATATGGCATATTAGTTGGTAGAAACATATGCATTAGGATGTATAAATGTTAGTTGCATGTTAGAAAAATTTTTTGTGAAACCGCCTACTTGGGAAGCTTGACAAGTGTATATAGGCCCTAGTAGATACTTTTTGTTCTTAAGACTTTGCTTGTTAGAATACTTGTAAAACACCCTAGGATGTGTCATGCTAATATCCTTTGACCCATGGATTAAGGCCTAGCCAAGAGTACCTTGTGGTGTGATAACTCCTTGGTTACCGTTTATTCCAAGGTGACCCTTGAAACCATGTAACCTTCATTCATCCATGTTCTACCATACATTTTGTCATCAAAGGGAATGGGCACAAAAATTGTTCAAAATTTGAGTTCAAGAAGTGAAATGAAAAGTAAAGAAAAAGTTTGTAATTGCATCAAAAAGAAAAGAGGAGTAACAAAAAAGGAAAACTCCTATGCTTCAAATATAAGCACCCTCGTTACTAATTGGGGTGACTTTGAAAATGTTCAAAAAGAAATGGAAAGAAAAGTTGAAATTGTCAAGTATTGAAATGCCAAACATCAAAAGAAATGGCAATAGAAAGTGTTCTCAAATGTTATATGCCACAAGAAATCGGGGAAAAAAAAAACAACAAAAGCAAACTCCCAAAATGAAACTCAAAAACTATTGATCCCTTTTCCATCGTATCCACTTTTGTGCATGGTAGAGAGGGGACGACCCTTCTTCTTGTCTAGGCAAGAAGGGGAATTCTGCCATCCTCCAGTGTTTCTAACACCATAGGGAGTCTACTCTTGACGAAAGCATTTAACGATTGAGGACAAAGGTACCCTAGCTTGACACAACTTGGATGTGATTTATTGGTATCCTTCTAGGCTTAGTAGTTTGAAGAAACCGTATCTATAATGGAGTGTGTACCCTTGAATTGCTTCCCCTTTAGATAATTTCCGCCACTTAGATGAGGAAAGTGGCTATTCTTTTGTAGATGCATCCATTACTTGTTTTGTGTGCTTTAATGCTTGGATGTATCGCCATTTTGGCAAGCCCCACCTTGCCTTGCAAGAAGGCATCCTACCTCATGGTTGTCTTGTTGTGAGTTGAAGGGGCGGAGTGAGACCCGCTAATTGTCTCATATCGGTTAAATTAGTAGGATAGTTTAAATAAAGGTCTAGCTCTAGTCACCTCTTTACTCGGGACGAGTAAAGGTTCGGTTTGGGGATATTTGATGTGAACATTATTTGAGCTCATTTAGTCACCTAATTGAGCCTATTTTGCATACTATTATAACATTCCATAGCCATTTTATCCGTCAAATGCTTTCTATTTTGCTTTCCTAGTGCATTTCGTATGTTTTGTAGGAAGGAAGATAATTAGGCGGAAATTCCCGTCTCTCGTGCAGATTTGGAAGCATTTTGATGATATTGGATGGACTAGTATGAAGAGGAATGCAAGAATGATGACCAAGGATGTAGGAATAAAGAGTATATAGAAGGATCATAGGCTAAAGAGTAAGGATGACGAGAAGGAAGTCATTGCAAGAAGAAATTGCTCCGAACCAAACTTAGAGTTGCTCCTTTGGCTCTGAAAGTATGCTAGATGAAATAGCATCGAAAAATCAAGTGATCTAGGCTTTTGAATCACTTCAATAGGAGTCCGGATGAGAAAATGACGTCCGTTTTACAATCCGAGCTCAAACAAAGAAGCTGTCCGCCAGGACGAGCGTCCCGAGACCCAATCCGCTCGTCTCCTGCAGGACGAGCGTCCCGAGACCCAATCCGCTCGTCTGCTACAGGACACTCGTCCCCCCCTCCAGGATGCTCGTCTTGAAGCCTTTTGATCCGAGCGTCCCGTGCTTGATCCGCTCGTCTCCCCCTGCTACAGGACGAGCGTCCCGACCTCTTGGCCGCTCAGATTCCTTTCCAGTGCAACCGACTTCTTCTTTCTCCATTCAAGATGCACATATTTTTGAAAGACTAGCTAAAAGGAGACACACATCTTTTCTTGAGAGGAGCGATTCCTCAAAGACTTAAACGTCATTTAAGCCCTTAGTAACCCGAATTTGTGCACCTAATCCCCACTATAAATACCCCATTTGTAATAATCAAAGACCAAGCTCTCTTAACAAAGTTTCCACATTAGAAAACTCTCTTAGAATAGATTAGGAGTAGATTAAAATAGATTAATCTCAATCTTTCCACAAAATTACACATTAATCTCTCTTTAATTATTGTTCAAGTTTATTACTTTTGGGTAATTGAAGATTATTGGGTTATTATTGGAGGATTGACAACCCTTCATCAATCAATCAAGTTCTCTTCTTTTATTCTTTGCTTTATATTTGGATCATTCCTAAGTTGGTATAATTCCTTTACTCTTTACTCTTTATTGTTTATTTCCTTAAGCTCTTATCATGTTTATACTTGTTGTAATGATTGACACCATTAATGACATGTTTTCCATGATAATGAGTGAGTAGTTTCCCTTAAATAGGATTAGTGGGTAATTAGGGGAAACCAACATGGGATTAATCATGCTTAATCTAATATGTTTTCATAATTAAATTGCTTGCTTGTTGTGATGTCAACCTATGCACATGTTATGTTTGATGAAATGCTAAGCCTATGAATCCTTGCATTTATAACAATCTCTTATCTATTCAACTTGACTTGTAAGATATAAAAAAACTCGAGTTTTGTTAGACCATGCATAGAAGTGATTAGGAGGAAAGTAAGTCGACTTGTAGGTGTTGTACAATCTAATCGATTCGGCTCCGGGACCCAACTCTTCCTACGAACCGTAAGACATAAACCAACTCGGTTCATCCACAACATTAATTACTTCCAACTTTGTGAACATGTTTGCATGATCAACTCCCATGAATCCCCTATGACCCCATGATATCCTAGTCCTCTTTAATACTTGTGTACACCTTTATTTACTCTATTGCTTTCATTAGTCTAGAACACAACTACAAACCCAAATCAATTGTGACACTAGCATAAATTGAGATAGATAGACTTAGAACCCAAAGCACACCGTCCCATGGATCGACCTCGACTTAACCACTAACTAGTTATTTGTTGAGAATTATAAATGTGTTTGATTGGGAGACCCGACGACATCTAACCCATCAACGATCCGGTCGAAAGCATTTTTACGCCGCCGAGCGTGGCTTTCAAAAGACCGCTATACGTCCAACAGATCGGCTTGGCGTGTAGGTTGCTATGTCCACACCCAATGGATCACCCTGCTGGACACCCTGACAAAACCACAAGCAATGCTCCCCATAATAAAGACGGGCCGGGCCACAATAACAAAACTCCACCCAATGGGAAATAACCGGGCAATGACGGCGGACTTTTTGAAGCATGGTCGCACGATCAACAAGGTGGAAAGCATTCTGGAAATCAACCAGCGACATAGAAAGTCCCACATCAACACCACGGGCCTCAATGAGCCGATTCAAGACATGAAAGATAGCCTCTCCTCCACCAGACACCCCAACCCCAAACTGAAGACCAGCAAAATAAGAAGACAAATAAGGACCAACCAAACAAGCATCAACCTTAGAGACAAGACGTCTCTAGTTAACGCCAACAACAATAGGACGAACACGACCACCCGGTTTAACAAGCAGCGTGAGCGGGGCGCTGGCAATGTACTCACCAAGAGCTAGAGGACACCGGCCCTCAAGAAAAAGATTAACCACCCTAGTAATATAAGCGATCAAATCATCAGAGATAGCCACAGCAGCGCCACTCAAACAGTCCATAAGGTGCTGGGCACGAAACCCATCCCTCCCACAAGAAGTGTCACGTGGGAAACTCCGAATCATATCCAACACAACAGCCGGAGAGGCAACAAGGGGATGATGATCAACAGGCAAAGGGGGAAAAGAGGGAGAATGGGCGACGGGGTGCTTATCCTGCAGAGCCACAAGGGTGGCGTCAAAGTAAGGGGCAATACCTGATGAAGAAAGCACCCGCACAACAGCAGTATAATGACCATCAGAAATCTTCCTCCGACACTGCCGAAGGTTATGTCCGCTCAAATCAAGATCATCCTCCACATGAAAGGGAGGGGGAACCTCATCCAAAGTCGCCCGTACGAGCTGCAAACTACCACCAGGCCCTCCCCAAGAAAGAATGGCGGTGGCTGTGGGGTAATATCCGTATAAGACCCTTTAAATTTAGGACTATAACGTAAATTTAACATGTGAAATATGGTCATAAACGAAATACAATAGAAAACGATAAAGATTAAGAATCAACCTCGGGTCCTTTGATGCACGGCGTAAAAAAGAAATCACAACGAGAGATTTCCTCCTAATTGTTGCACCCAAGACCGTCTGAGACTATGCCCTTGTGCTAGAAATGCTCTCTAATTGACTTGCAATATCGAGAGAGCTATTGTGAGGTTATTCGATGTGAGATCGAGGAATTTCAGAGAAAATGTTCCGAAACCCTAATATTTTCGAGAATGAATGATTAGGTTTCAAAAGGAGAAGAAACTCCCCTTTTGTTCCTTCATTCGGCCGTGGGTTTCATGAGGGGGAGTGGGCTAATCCACTTCCTCCTTATTAAACTCGTGGTCCGATAAATTTCGCTAAAATGTATACGACACGGTTTTTATAAATCGTCATCGGTTATCGGCTATTAAAACTTCAACTAATAATACGGATTAGTTGAAGTATTAACACATGTCCGACAGAGACGATATTGTATAATATTCAATATACATCAATTAAATATAATCGTTTATATTTAATTTACGAATTAACTATTTAATTCGCCTTAGCCCATTTTATTTAATCCGTATTAAATATAATATCTCAACATCACATTTTGACTAATTACTAGTCAAATAACTCGGACTAACTGGTTAGTCAAAATTGGCATCTACATGATTTGTATTTTCATCTTGTCACATCTCTCAAACGTATCCTATAGGTGTGACTTTTAGGGACCAGTTGATCACCGCCATCTGTATGACAATAACGTCAAACTTATCTAGCAAGCCAACCGTTATTGATAAACGTGGATCAACTGATAATAATACCAAAAGTATGCCCTTTGATCCTTTTAGAGATTTATAAGTCCTTGCACTAACTGTTAAGGACACCAACCCCAACAAGCTCCCACTTGTCCGTACAAGTGTATGTGCAATGACGTTATCCGCACTAACTGGAGGACACAAGCTCCAACAAACTCCCACTTGTCCGTACAAGTGTATGTGCGATAACCGATTCTCAAATTCATTTAAAAATTTCTCCCACTCAATGTAAAACAATTTGCAGATCTGGATCCGCAAAGGTCGTATTTTACAATCGATCTGGATCAAGAGTGGTTTCCCCGACTAGAGAGTAACTTAACTGATAAAACGAATCCGTATCCGAGCATGGCCATGCATTTCGATTCTGACTCCTCGAGTGGCCTTGAGAAATATCGAGTACCTGATAAAGGCTAAATATTTCCTTCAACTCGACTCCTTCCGATCTAAGCACAGCATGAAATGACCCAGAAAAAAATCTACTTGGCCCCCTGTTACGGATGACCGTGAGAAAGAAACCAAAGTCACCCAAAATCTGCCTTAGTCTCAAGAGACAGTCGATAGTCAAAAGAATCGACTCTTAGGATCACCATGGAAGTCCTATCCACGACCGGGCACCGAATGTTGTAAAACATTTAGGACTCCACGTCGATGTCACAATTGTGTCCTACGAGATATCCGTATAACTCGCCTCTGTGATTGGTCAGTCAACCGGTTGACTTATGGCTCGTTGAACCCACCATCAACCAACGTCACAAAATAATTGCCAGAGTTATCAGCTCATGAGGGCAATTAAGGACTGAAAAATATAATGTTCGTTCAGTTCACTTTGTGGTGTTCAAAATTGTCGTACAATTCCACATGAAAAACAAAATATATAAGTATCAAAACGATGATGTCGTATAGAGTACAAATGAGAATGAATCTAATCCATAAAAGAGTACTACAACTTAGGAACACGTTTAATTCCCATGGAATTAACGTGCCTTTCATGCTTATCTTGTCGTAAAGGTTTAGTGAGAGGATCTGCTATGTTGTCATCTGTAGCAATCTTTTCTATCACTACTTCCTTTTGCTCCACGTAATCTCGGATTAGATGAGCTTTCCGTTGTACATGTCTAGACTTGTTGCTAGACTTTGGCTCCTTAGCTTGGAAGATGGCACCACTATTATCGCAATAGATGGTTATCGGGTCATTCGAACTAGGCACTACGGATAGTCCATGTAAGAATTGACGCATCCATATCGCTTCCTTTGTAGCTTCAGACGCGGCATAGTACTCGGACTCGGTCGTAGAATCTTTGTATGTGATTTGTTTAGAACTCTTCCGGTGATGCAGCGCCATTAAGAGTAAAAACGAATCCAGACCGAGATTTCGAGTCATCTCGATCCGTTTGGAAGCTAGCGTCGCAGAATCAGGTTGCGCATAGCTTTTGGGGGCCTCCATAAGCCAATGCCCAATCTTTAGTCCTCCGTAGGTACTTAAGAATGTTCTTGACAGCCAGCCAATGTGATTCACCTGGATGCTGTTGGAATCGACTTGTCATACTCAATGCATATGCCACGTCGGGACGTGTACATATCATGGCATACATGATTGATCCTATAGCCGAGGCATAAGGAATCCGTGTCATGCGCTCTTTCTCTTCCGGTGTCTCGGTGCACGAGACTTGCTCAAATGCACCCCGGAGCCATAGGAAGAAACCCCTTCTTGGAGTTAGTCATCTTTGAATCTCTCTAGGACTTTGTCTATGTAAGACTCTCGGCGAGAGATAACATCCGTCGTGATCTATCTCGATAGATACGGATGCCCAGAATTCTTTGTGCCTCTCCCAGATCTTTCATCTGGAAATGGTTTTTCAACCATACTTTCACCGAAGTTAAGAGAGGTATGTCATTCCCAATCAGGAGTATGTCATCGACATACAATATTAGAAAGACAATCTTGCTCCCACTCGACTTGATATAAAGACATGGTTCCTCGACCGATCGAGTAAATCCATTTTCTTTAATCACTTGGTCGAAGCGATGATTCCAACTCCGAGATGCTTGCTTAAGTCCATAAATGGAACGCTTAAGCTTGCATACTTTCTTAGGATGTAAAGGATCGATGAAACCTTCGGGTTGTACCATGTACAACTCTTCCTCCAAAAAGCCGTTTAAGAAGGCGGTTTTCACATCCATTTGCCAAATTTCATAGTCATGAAAAGCGGCGATCGCTAAGATAATCCGAATGGAACGCAGCATGACTACGGGTGCAAAAATTTCATCGTAGTGCAAACCTGGCACTTGGGTGAAACCTTTAGCAACTAGTCGTGCTTTGTAGATATCTTGTTGACCTTCCACATAATGCTTTATCTTGTAAAGCCATTTGCATTGAAGGGGACGAACCTTAGCAGGTAAGTCAACAAGATCCCACACGTTGTTCTCATACATAGAGTCCATCTCGGATTGCATGGCCTCAAGCCATAGCTTTGAGTCAGAACTAGTCATGGCACCTTTATAGGTTGCGGGTTCACTACTCGTTAAGAGTAGAATGTCATCTATGTCATGTTCCTCGACCATACCAATGTATCTGTCCGGAGGAATAGAGACTCTTCCCGACCTCCTAGGTTCCTCGGGAATGTTAACGCAGCCAGGGATTGAAGGAATAGGTTCCTCCAATAGTTGCTCGGTACTTGGTTCTGGAATCTCCGACAATTCGAAGGTTCTATCACTCTTTGCATTCTCGAGAAATTCCTTCTCTAAGAATGTCGCACTAGCCGCAACAAAAACACGTTGTTCGGTTGGCGAATAAAAGTAATGACCAAGCGTTCCTTTAGGATAACCTATAAAGTACGTCTTGACCGATCGCGGGCCTAGCTTATCCTCGTGTCTCCACTTGACATAAGCTTCGCAGCCCCAAACCCGTATAAAGGACAAGTTAGGGATCGTTCCCTTCCATAGTTCATATGGAGTCTTGTCATGACTTTAGACGGACTTGGTTAAGTATTAGAGCGGTGACAAAAGAGCATAACCCTACAATGAGTCAGGCAACACAGTGTGACTCATCATGGATCGAACCATATCAAGTAGTGTTCGATTTCTCCGTTCGGACACACCATTCAATTGAGGTGTTCCAGGTGGAGTTAAGCGTAGGGCAATCCCCAGTCCTTTAGGTGTTGATCAAACTCGTGAGAAAGATACTCGCCACCACGATCTGAACGTAGTGTTTTAATCTTTCTACCTAATAGGTTCTGTACCCTATTCTGGTATTCTTTGAATTTCTCAAAGGATTCACTTTTATGTTTCATTAAGTAGACATAGCCATATCTACTTAAATCATCCGTGAAAGTGATGAAATACCTATAGCCTTCTCGTGCGGTGATTGACATAGGACCACATACATCCGTGTGTATGAGTCCTAATAGGTCAGCAGCGCGCATTCCAACACCTTTGAAGGAAATCCGAGTCATCTTACCGATGAGACATGATTCACACGTGCCATATGATTGAAAATCAAAGGCCGAGATAGCTCCATTCTTGATGAGCTGTTTAACGCGTTTCTCATTAATGTGTCCCATACGGCAGTGCCATAGATACGTTTGATCTTTGTCACCAACCTTTAACTTTTTATTCATTACGTGTAATATTTCGGTTGTCTGATCTAAAACATAAATTCCGTTCATGGAGACTGCCTTGCCATAAATCATATCGTGTAATGAGAAAATGCAAGTATTATTCTCTATTACAAATGAAAATCCAAGTTTGTCAAGTGCGAAACCGAAATAATGTTTTTGGAAAGACTGGGTACATAATAGCGATTATATAAAAATAACTCAAATCCGCTAGGAAGCTGGATCACGTATGTTCCCCTCGAGACGGCAGCCACTCGTGCTCCATTCCCGACACGCAGGTCCACCTCACCCTTTACGAGGGGTTCGATGTTTCGGAGCCCCTGCACATGATTACACAGATGAGAACCACAACCAGTATCAAGTACCCAAGTTCCGTAACTTGCGTGGTTAATCTCAATCATATGAATAAAAGTAGAAGAAGAAGAAGACATACCAACGGGTTTAACACGACCTGCCTTTAAGTCCTCATGATAAACAGGACATGTACGCCTCCAATGCCCAGTCTTGTGGCAATGATGGCATTCCATGTTTTCATTCTTGCTCTTTGTCGCGCTTGATGAGGTGCTCGACTCACCAGGCCCACTCTTACCTGAACCCGACTTCTTGAACTTCGGTTTACCTCTTTGCTAGGTTTGCACGAGCTTTTGCCCTTACCTTTCCCCTTGTTTGTCACAACGAGAACATCCTATTTCAAGCTCCCACTGAACTTCATGTCCTTCTCGGTGCATACGAGAAGGGAGTGCGATTCATGGGGACTTTTCTTCAAATCATTCATATAGTAATTCGCTCTAAATTGCGAAAAACCATCGTGGAGTGAGTGAAGCATGCGGTCGATCACAATGTTCTCGCTGATCTTACAATCAAAGGTCTCCAGTTTCTCGACATTCTCAATCATCTTTCGAGAATGTGTGGGCTAACTAGTTGGCCCCTTCGGAGTCTCGCATCAAAGAAGCGAGTGGTATGCTCATAGGTCACGATTCTCGGTGCTTTCGAGAATTCCTTAGTGAGCGTGGTGAAAATCTTGTTTGCATCATGGGCTATGAAGCGTTTCTGCAAATTGGGTTCCATTGCAAAAATGAGTACGTTTTTAATCGCACCGCTTCCATACGAAATCATTAAACTTGGTGATTTCAGCGACTCTAGCCGTGGGACTGGGTTTGCGGGATGGGCTCTAATAGATATTTGAGCTTCCCGTCGGCAGCGGCAGCATTCCGTAATGCCGCCTCCCGGTCTCGAAGTTTGATCCATCATTCTTGATCGAGTAGACCGATTCATCCGATTCATGAAGATCCGAAGCCAGGACTCACGGTCCAATGTGGCACTTGGCATTGGGTTGTCGTAGAACCGACCATTTGTTTTTAGCAGTTTAAAAGTTCGTGATCTACACTGAAAAGAAAGAAAAACAAAAACGAAATAAGCAACTCATCGAGGTGATTTAAGTCTATTTAAAAAAAAATCATTTTAACGTGTAGACTCAAGCACTTGCATAATTGATCTTCCTCAAGAATGATACAAGTGACCCCAAGACTCAATTTCCGTAAATTGATAAGCCAACTGTTTAGCTAATTCTTCCGTAAGAACTCTTGGTCGATAGATTTCCGTAAATCCTATCTATAGTCCACCATGATCACAGGATCGTACGAGTGACCATAGTGTTGAGATAAAATAGGTCAATCGGTTCCAACTTACCCGACGTAGAAGGGGTCATATTATGCCTACCGACGAAGAAGGGACTCATTGGAGTTTGACCTATAAAGACTATTCTCAATTTTTGTTTATACGAGGAAGATTCCATCAACTTATTTATAATTCATATTAAGTGAACGAATAACTAGCGTCCGCGTGAATGAATTAATTTAGGTGATGGCTCAGCATGGATCGTGTGACATTAAAATGTCAAAGAAAACTAACTCTTGACCTCTATATGTGTCAGTTTTCATGCAATAATTAGGTGGTTTGGTTTTAGGCGGAATATGATGCATATTATCGTTACAAAAATAAATAAAGGAATGCAATACGTAAATAAAATTCCTAGTGTGGCCTATCCTAATAAAAAGAACATAAAACAACTTTGGAATCCACCGTTGGACCCGAGAAGCTTGTCTTGATGTTCCATCTTGATCCATGTAGCGGGAGTGAGCATCCGGTCTCCATCTTTGGTCTTCTCAAAAATTACAATTTAAAATTTACAAATATAAACCTATTTACATTCTAAATACAAAAACTGTAATTACAAGAAATAAAGGGAGATACGAGATCTCAAAATACAACCAAGACCGTGTTCCATCATTACGGTAACACGTTCTACTAAGGCCACACTAAGTTACAACCGTTTGCAAAATAAATAAATAAATACGTAATTAAAAGCATTCAAAATATATATAAAAACGATAAATAAAATGCATCAACTAAATTAAATTTATTCGTGACATAATTCCGTAATTATGTTAAATTTATCCAAACCACCTTACTAACGATTAAAATTTAAGTGATAAAACCGCTTCTATCAGTTTATTTTAATCAATTACAATCCGTTACTTTAAATACGCTTTAAAATAACTCAAGGGTACGTGTGTGAATCGTTTCACAATCATAGCGAGTGTACAATATCCGTATAAAGTACATATTACGGCCAAAAGAAAATTTAAAACAAAAGAATAAATTTTCAAAGCTGCCAGAACAAGAATCCCTCGATCCAGGGACAAAAGTGCTCGATCGAGGAACAAAAGGGCTCGATCGACTGAACTGCTAGTCGATCGAGAGGTAAGCTAATTAGAAAGTACTCGATCGACAGTACTGGAGGTCGATCGAGGGCTTTTATCAGCTAATCTGCTCGATCGAGTACGAGGACATCTCGATCGAGCAGTGGGGTTTTGAAAGTGGTCGATCGAGTACAACAAGGACTCGATCGAGTAAAAACAAGACAGAAAAACCACTCGATCGATTAAAAACTTGTTCGATCGAGTACAAAAGTTTCTGGAAATGCAAAACCCTCGTGAAAACTGTTTTGACGAAACAAAACAAATGCAATTTTGATCAAAACCGATTAAAATCAATTCTACAAATTGCAAAACATTAACATATTGCTATAAAGATCGTGTAAAATAACAATATGCAAAATATTAAATCGAAAACAATATCAAACATCCGTGTAAATACATGTCACGGTTTCAAAATTTGCAACAGCCGTAAAAAAAAAATTCCTACCGAGAGGAAAAAACGCTGCTGCCGCACGAATTTCAAGACAATAAAAATCGTTTCAAGATCGTTTGATGAAAAATCACAATGAAAATTTACGTGGCCTGGCTCTGATACCACTTGTGGGGTAATATCCGTATAAGACCCTTTAAATTTAGGAATATAACGTAAATTTAACATGTGAAATATGGTCATAAACGAAATACAATAGAAAACGATAAAGATTAAGAATCAACCTCGGGTCCTTTGATGCACGGCGTAAAGAACAGAAATCAACAGAGATTTCCTCCTAATTGTTGCACCCAAGACCGTCTGAGACTATGCCCTTGTGCTAGAAATGCTCTCTAATTGACTTGCAATATCGAGAGAGCTATTGTGAGGTTATTCGATGTGAGATCGAGGAATTTCAGAGAAAATGTTCCGAAACCCTAATATTTTCGAGAATGAATGATTAGGTTTCAAAAGGAGAAGAAACTCCCCTTTTGTTCCTTCATTCGGCCGTGGGTTTCATGAGGGGGAGTGGGCTAATCCACTTCCTCCTTATTAAACTCGTGGTCCGATAAATTTCGCTAAAATGTATACGACACGGTTTTTATAAATCGTCATCGGTTATCGGCTATTAAAACTTCAACTAATAATACGGATTAGTTGAAGTATTAACACATGTCCGACAGAGACGATATTGTATAATATTCAATATACATCAATTAAATATAATCGTTTATATTTAATTTACGAATTAACTGTTTAATTCGCCTTAGCCCATTTTATTTAATCCGTATTAAATATAATATCTCAACATCACATTTTGACTAATTACTAGTCAAATAACTCGGACTAACTGGTTAGTCAAAATTGGCATCTACATGACTGTATTTTCATACTGTCACATCTCTCAAACGTATCCTATAGGTGTGACTTTTAGGGACCAGTTGATCACCGCCATCTGTATGACAATAACGTCAAACTTATCTAGCAAGCCAACCGTTATTGATAAACGTGGATCAACTGATAATAATACCAAAAGTATGCCCTTTGATCCTTTTAGAGATTTATAAGTCCTTGCACTAACTGTTAAGGACACCAACCCCAACAGTGGCAATACTCTCCTCCTGGCGCTACCGTCTGACAGCGGTCCTACACTCAAGATTACTTCTCGGGGAAAAGGTCTTAAGTATACAAAGAGGCAACACAAGCAAATGAATCCAGCAGGAGAGATCACCAGAAAAGTCAGCCACATCATCTAATGACCCTTCTAAAACCCGAGCAAACCCAAGGCGACACTTAGGAGGGATAGATTTCACAGTGCGTAAACCCAACGAAAGCAAACGATCAAGCAAAGAGACGGTTCAACCAACTGGCTCAACCCCAACATTAGACAAGATAACCGACGGAGACGAAATAGAAGTCCGAGGAATACCATAAATAAAAAAGCGGACATGGCCATCACCACAATTCGGAGGATCCACAACGGAATCATCCTCACTATGCCGACATTTAGTAGTAAAATTATGAGTGGTAAGACACTCCCCGCATAACCAGACCCCCATCCGCTGCAAAGTAATCTCAGCATTAGAAAAAACCGTCAATCTATCAGAAAGAGTTTGACGCGTAAGTGCCATAACTTCACCATGACAATGCCGATCCTTAAAGTGCCGTAGTAAGGAGGCTTTAACGAGGCTCTTACCATTACCATCACGACACCCATGAAGACCAACGAAAGGGCAGTGGAACCGAACCAAATCGGGTATAGTAGAAAAAAAGGCGTGAAGAAGAAGAAGACAAAAAGGCGTGATCACGAACAAAACAAAAAAGCTAAAAAATGCCAAGGGACCACCTGAAGAAGCAATAACAAATTATTGCAGTAGATACGGTCAAAGTGATAACAAAGGCTCATGTCATTGCTGACATCATCAAATGCATGGAAAACACGAACAACAATGCCGCCAACTCCAAAGCTTAAACCCAAACCGATATCGACAATTGGCGTCGAAACCCTTACAGCAGAACCAAGGACAGGCTGGAGAAGGGTAACGACACCAGCGAACACATCCACGACAAACACCACGCTAGGGCGACACTAGCAGCAGTGAAAGTAACGTGACGGCAGAAGAAGCAAAATGAAAAGTGACGGGAGGAAAACAAAGCAAAACCGTAAAAAAAGAAGAGAAAATGCCCCTGACATGATTATTATTATTATTTTTTTATAGAAGTACGCGCGGCTTTCATTAAAACAAAAATAAAAGTTCACATGAAATTGATGGGGAGCCGAGAGACAATCTGGACCACACACCCTTAGCAACAGCAAAGCTAAGTCTAGTGAAAATATAAGCGGCCACCGGAGCTCCCGCATCCTGAGATACCGAGAATTTCTTAATCCGTTTGAGCAAGGCAACAACATCCGAACCCAACTCCCCAAGTGAAGAGAAAGAGAAGGGAAGGAAACCATAACCAGCTGCCGCGCATAAATCCCCATACTTAGCACACTTACGCTGAGCAGTATCAGCGACAACCCGGCCGGGCACAAAATCCATCATCTCAGTCCGAGTCAAAGGAGAAGACCCTGTCAAATCGACGCACACATCACGCCCTCTGTCCCAGGAATAAAGCATCAAATCCGCAGGACGAAGGGAGCCACCATGTCCGTCAACCAAATCGACATCGACCTCCCTACACGTAGAAATACCAGACCTATAGCAGGTATTATTATTATTATTATTATTATTATTATTATTATTATTATTATTATTATTATTATTATTATTATTATTATTATTATTATTATTATTATTATTATTATTATTATTATTATTATTATTATTATTATTATTATTATTATTATTATTATTATTATTATTATTATTATTATTATTATCATTTTTTTTTTTTTTTTTTTTTATTATTATAAATGCGCGCAGCTTTCATTATAATAAAAATAAAAGGTTTACATGAAATTGGTGGGGAGCCGAGAGACAATCTGGGCTCCCACACCCTTAGCAATAGTAAAGCTAATACGAGTAAAAATGTAAGCGGCTACCCGAGCCCCGCGATCCCGAGATACCGAGAATTTCGGATCCGCTTGAGCAAGGCAACAAAGATCCGAACTCGGCTCCCCAAGAGAAGAGAAAGAGAAAGGTAGGAAACCATAACCCGCTACCGCGCATAAATCCCCATACTTAGCACACTTTTATTTGAGCCGCATCGGCGACAACCCGCCCGGCACAAAATCGCCAACCCGATCGAGTCAAAGGTGAAGAACCCGTCAGTCGACACACACATCCCGCCCCCGTCCCAAGAATAAAGTAATAAATCCGCAGGACGAAGAGAGCCACCATGCCCATCAACCAAACCGATATCAACCTCCTTCCCGCAGAAATACGGATCTATAGCAGATGTCGAAAAGAGTGTCCCGGACAAGGTTATGCCGATGTTTAACGCCCACAATACCAGTACAAGAAACAGCGTGGTCCCCAAAAACATCCCCAACAAAAACCCGAGAGCAAGCGGGATGGGGCCTAGATACCGTGAATAACGGAACACCCAGGACGATACCCCCAAAGACACTACGGTAAGTCCTCCGTTCATAGTCTGCCCCAACCTTGAGATAGGAACCGCACGTAACCAATCAGAGGAGTGAGAACCCTGCTGAGACTGCCATAAAGCGATCTGTCGTAGTGTCAAAGAGAAAACAGACTCTGAGGCAGCAGCAACCGTCGTGAAATAAATATCTGCCAATCTCTTCATAAGTTTGGGGGCAACAATTTCACTAGGGTGAGCTAATATATCAGAACCTGTAGACGTAGAAAACACCTGCGCGGCATCATCAAAAGCAGGGCCAGCAGCTACAACACCAGAAGGGCCGAGGAGCTTAGCTCGCAAAACCCAGACTGCAAGCGGGACACAATAAAAGCATAGAACAAAACATCTCCCGCCGCATAAACACCAAGGCCACCAAGATGAAAAGGGAATGTAGCAAGGCGCCACTGCCAATCCCCAAAACCCGGCCCTGACGCGGTGACAATACGTTCCAAGCTAGAACGCAGAGCGGCATCAAAAGGAAGATGAACAGACCCAAAAACACTAGGGGAGCAAGTACGAAGGGAGAAGTAGAGCTTAGAAATACCAGTACAAGCTCGAAGAAGAAGCAACTCACACTGCGGGTCCTCAATCCTCGCAACCAAGTCCATCAAAGACAATGGTCTTAGTTACTCTCGTCGCCACAATCTCACTTTGCTAAAACCAGGACAATCTTGTGGTCCTCCCAAAGCGTAACACCGCGCAATGGCCGAGAAATAGAAGTGGGGAAAACCCCGGAAGCCGGCTCCGTGGGTCCTCAACAGGCCAAAAGACCTCCGTCTTGGAGACATTTAGGTGTAAACCAAAACGAGGGCCATCCAACCTAATCAAGTCCAACACCTTCCCCACCTCCAAAGTATCTCCCACAATGGTGCCATCATCTAAGTACCATGCCTGCAAAGTGAGGTCAAAAGTGTACCGGATCTTGCAAACCAAGGGATGCAAAACCAACGCGAAAAGCAGAGGTCCCAACGGATCACCCTGCTGAACACCCTGACAAGACCACAAGCAGTGCTCCCCATAAAAAAGGCGGGCGGGGCAGGAATAACAAAACTCCACCCAACGGGAGAGAGCCGGGCAACGACGGCGAACCTCCTAGAGCATGGTCGAACGGTCAACAAGGTTGAACGCATTCTGGAAATCAACCAGCAACATAGAAAGCCCCACTTGATCCCCCCGAGCCTCAATAAGCCGATTCAAGGCATGCAAGATAGCCTCTCCTCCACCGGACACACCCACCCCGAACTGTAGCCCATCAAAATAAGAAGATAAAGACGGGCCAACCAAAGAAGCACCAACCTTAGAGACAAGCCGTCTCCAGACCGTACCGACCGCAATAGGACGAACTCCACCACCCGGTTTAACGAGTGGTGTGAGAGGGGCGCTGGCAATGTACTCACCCAGAGGAAGAGGACACCGGCCCTCAAGAAAAAGATTAACCACCCTAGAAATAGAAGTGATCAAATCATCGGAGATAGCCACAGCAGCGCCACTCAAACAGTCCATAAGGTGCTGAGCACGAAAACCATCCCTCCCACAAGAAGTACCACGAGGGAAGCTCCGAATCATATCCAAGACCACCGCGGAAGAGGCAACCAGAGGATGATGATCCCCAGACAGAGGAGGCAATGAAGGAGGCGGGGCCACAGGATGCTTCTCACGCAGGGCCACGAGAGTGGCATCGGAGTAGGGAGCGACCCCAGAGGAAGAGAGCACCCGTACAGCAGCAGTATAATGACCATCAGCAATCTTCCGCCGGCATTGGCGAAGGTTAAGCTCACTCAAATCCAGATCCTCATCCACAGAAAAAGAAGAAGGACCCTCATCGAAGCACTCCTGTAACAACTGCAAACTCCCTCCAGGTGTCCCCCAAGTAAGTATAGCCCTGGCAATACTCTCCTCCTGATGCTGACGCCGAATAGCAGTCCGACACTCATGATTACTCCGAGGAGCGAAAGTCCTGAGCAGACACAGTGGTAGAACAAGCAAACGAACCCAGCGGGAGAGATCACTAGGGGCATCAAACACCGCATCCAAGGCCCCTTTCAAAGCCCGAGCAAACCCAAGACGGCACTTAGGAGGAACAGATTTCACGGTGCGAAGGCCTAAAGACAGCAAACGATCCAACGAAGATATAGACCACTGAACGAGCTCTACACTATCATCAGAAGAACCCGAAGTAGAAGGAGCCAAAGGTCTCGGAATACCATGAATATGGAAGGAGTAAATGCCATCAACACACCCCGGATGCTCCACAACATCACCCCGACTATGCCGACATCTTGCTCTAACAGTACGGGTCATAAAACAGACACCACACAACCAGAGGCCCATCCGTCTCAAAACACTCTCGGCATTGGAATAAACAGTCAAACTATCAGTAAGAGTCTGACGCGTAAGGTCCAACGCACCGTCATCACAATGCCGTACCTGGAAATGTTTCTGCCAAGCTGCCTTTGTAAGGCCCTTACCAAAACCATCCCGACACCCATGAAGACCCGAAAAAGGACAATGGTACCGCACAAGCTCGGGCATGAAGGATATAAAAACCCAACACCCTTCCTCGCACACAACGGCGTTGAAAAAAGCCGTGCAAAGAGAAGGCAGTAGAAAAGTCCAAAAAGCAAGAAAGAGAACCCTAAAGGAAGGTACAAAACTGACCGTGGAAACAGAAGGACACCATATAGGGTTGTTGCAGTAGAACACCACCGTGTAGGGTGGTTGCAGGCCGGAGAATGGCGACAAAACAGCAACAGATAACCCGCAACAGTAGCAGCCACCTACACGACCCCAAACGAAAACCACCAGCAGCAGTGCGACAACCACCAGCAGTGCCCGTCAGTACCACAGTCGAAATGGAAAGGCCGTCGTCGCCCAGGTGGTGAAAAAGAACTGCACCGATCACCGTCACAGAAAGTTGCACTGAGGACGCACAAACTGCAGCAGCATAAACCGACGTAGAACAATCCCCACACCAACAACCAGCACCGGTCACCGTCACTGACAACCGACAAACGAAGGCCAGCCGCTAATAGGCGACAAAGACGGCAGCCCTAGAAAAAAAAAAAAAAGAAAAACCCTAAAAAAAACGAAACAAAAACGCCTCAGAAAAAGCAAACCCTAAAGGAAAGGTTGCCTACAACAGCACCACCGA
Organism: Silene latifolia; assembly: GCF_048544455.1. Lineage (NCBI taxonomy): Eukaryota > Viridiplantae > Streptophyta > Magnoliopsida > Caryophyllales > Caryophyllaceae > Silene > Silene latifolia. Next base: position 91,960,410 of record NC_133535.1, on the reverse strand, counting down.
CCGGCGACGAGAGGTCTGGTAGTCGGTGGGTGGCGGCAGTCGAGGAAGGGTGGCAGATACGGTGGCAACAGAGGTGCAGATGAACAGCCGTTTGCTGAATCGCGAGGATCGTCCCTCCCTCCTCTCTCTCTCTCTCTATTATTATTATTATTATTATTATTATTATTATTATTATTATTATTATTATTATCATTATTATTTTTTTTTTTTTTTTTTTTTTATTATTATTATTATTATGCGCGCAGCTTTCATTAAAATAAGAATAAAAGTTTACATGAAATTGGTGGGAAGCCGAGAGACAATCTGGGCTCCCACACCCTTAGCAATAGTAAAGCTAAGTCTAGTAAAAATATAAGCGGCCACCCGAGCCCCCGCATCCTGAGATACCGAGAATTTCTGGATCCGCTTGAGCAAGGCAACAGCATCCGAACCCAGCTCCCCAAGTGAAGAGAAGGAGAAAGGAAGGAACCCATAACCCGCTATCGCGCACAAATCCCCATACTTAGCACACTTTTCATTTGAGCAAAGATCATCGGCGACAACCCGGCCCGAGCACAAAATCGCCAACCAGCCCCGAGTCAAAGGTGAAGAACCCGTCGGTCGACGCACACATCACGCCCCGTCCCAAGAATAAAGCAATAAATCCGCAGGACGAAGAGAGCCACCATGCCCATCAACCAAACCGATATCAACCTCCTTCCCCGCAGAAATACCGGATCTATAGCAGATGTCGAAAAGAGTGTCCCGGACAAGGTTATGCCGATGTTTAACGCCCACAAAGACCAAAGACAAGAAACAGCGTGGTCCCCAAAAACATCCCGGCAAAAAACCCGAGAGCAAGCCGGACAGGGCCTAGATACCGTGAATAACGGAACACCCAGACGATACCCCATCACACTACGGTAAGTCCTCCGTTCATAGTCCGCCCCAACCCCGAGATAGGAACCGCACGTAACCAATCGGAGGAGTGAGAACCCCGCCGAGATCGCCATAAAGCAAGCCGGCGAGGTGTCAAAGAGAAAACAGACTCGAGGCGAAAGAACCGTCGTGAAATAAATGTCCGCGTTTCTTCATAAGTTTGGGGGCAGCAATTTTCACCGGGGTGACCTAAAATATCGAACTCGTAGTCGCATGAAACACTGCGCGGCATCATCAAAAGCGGGCGGCGGCTACAATACGGAAGGGCCGAGGAGCTTAGCCTCGCAAACCAAACAGATCGCAAGCGGGACGCAATAAAAGCATAAAATAAAACATCTCCCGCCGCATAGACACCAAGACCACCAAGATGAAAAGGGAATGTAGCAAGGCGCCACCGCCAATCCCCAAAACCCGGCCCCGACGCGGTGACAATACGTTCAAGTCGGAACGAAGAGCGGCATCAAAAGGAAGATGGACATGGACCCAAAAACACAAGGGGAGCAAGTACGAAGGGAGAAGTATAGCTTAGAAATACCAGTACAAGCTCGAAGAAGAAGCAACTCACATTGCGGGTCCTCAATCCTCGCAACCAAGTCCATTAGCTCAATGGTCTTAGTTACTCTCGTCGCCACAATCTCACCGCTAAAACCAGGACAATCTTGACGGGTCCTCCCAAAGCGTAACACCGCGCAATGGCCGAGAAATAGAAGTGGGGAAAACCCCGGGGAAGCCGATTATTATTATTATTATTATTATTATTATTATTATTATTATTATTATTATTATTATTATTATTATTATTATTATTATTATTATTATTATTATTATTATTATTATTATTATTATTATTATTATTATTATTATTATTATTATTATTATTATTATTATTATTATTATTATTATTATTATTATTATTATTATTATTATTATTATTATTATTATTATTATTATTATTATTATTATTATTATTATTATTATTATTATTATTATTATTATTATTATTATTATTATTATTATTATTATTATTATTATTATTATTATTATTATTATTATTATTATTATTATTATTATTATTATTATTATTATTATTATTATTATTATTATTATTATTATTATTATTATTATTATTATTATTATTATTATTATTATTATTATTATTATTATTATTATTATTATTATTATTATTATTATTATTATTATTATTATTATCAGGGTAAATTGATAACTTATACCTAGTATAACACCACTTTTTAAATTTTATACCTAAGATAACTTTTTTTTCAAAACTTATAACTTACTTCCTATTTTCTTTCATACTTAATACTAAATTTCACCTTCGGGAGTAAAATAACCAGAATCCGGTAAAAATCAATTTTTAATTATTAAATATGTTGCTATATGCCCAATTTGCCCCTAGTCTTCTTTATCCAATATTGTTTCAACCTCAAACAATCCACCATCACCCCCAACACTAACTCCATCATCGCCCAACGCCATTAGACCATACACCACCACCATCACGACCTAATAACACCTCCATCTAACACTTCCACCAACACGACATAACATTCACTGTCACCACCTAACGACACCACCACCACCATGCCTAACACCGTCTTCGACACAGCCCAACACCACATTATCTGACATACCGCCCACCGCCACCGCCACAAGCATTACCTAAAACCAAACACCACTACAAGCACCTCCTAACACCTCCAGATCTGACCCACCATTTAAAAATCCACCACGAAATAAGCACACCACCACACACCTCGACTGGGGAGGTGCCGATGAGGGACCCTATGTTCTGGTGGCTGCATTGCATCATGGTAATCGATGGGCTTAGGGTCATGGGCGGAGGTGCAGGGAGGTCGGTATTGGGTCGAGCAGTGGTAGGCGGCTGAATGAGTAAGCGGTGACGCAAAATCGTAAATTGATTCTGGATTGGTGGCGAGGGACATAGAGAAGGCGTCGGTTACAGGGACAGAGAAGTTGCCGATAAAGGTTCCTATATGGTGGATGGTTGTGATTGTTGATGGTTTGATGTGTTGGGATAGATTTGAAAGGATTTTATAACCCTCTAATTAAACTACTTTAATTTTAGATCTAAATTACTCATTAAAATAGATGTTGATCATATGCATGCATAACATAATAAAATAGAAAAGAAAGAACAAGGTTCCTTACAATGATGAAAACGGTTTTAAGGGCACAAGTAAGAACACCTTTCTTAACTTGTTCTTGATCTCAAAGTAAATGTATGATCCCCTTAGTCCCAATAGTGTGAGAACCTTCTTTCAATTGCACCAAGACTTCCCCTTAAAACTACTAATTAATTAATTAGATTATCTTAGTAGTTACCTTAAAATATAATCTAATATTATTTCTTATTACTACTATAGTAATCTAAATAAATTAGATTTTGAACAATTTAATGTCTAAAACTTATTTTAGAGAGATGAAAGAAAGTAGTTGTAAAAACATAAGAATGAATAATGAAGAATAAGAACAATTCTTATTATAGTGGTGGTGGTGGTGGTGGTGGTGGGGGGTGGGGGGGGGGGGGGGGGGTGGGACCGGTGGTATGGAGAGGATGTGAGAGCCAATGCATGCCTCTTTGCTTTGTAGAGTTATTCTTGTCAAAGAGTATTAGGGTGTAGTATCGGTTCTAATAGCAATAATTACATTTACCACTATTAAAAAAATTTAACCATCCACCCTAATCTTCCTCTAAAAACTGGTGGCCCTTATAATATGGAGTCCATTTTATTTTTGTGAATTGTCGCTTTGTCATATAATGTGTAACATGTAACATGTAACATGTTATTAATAATATTAATGCATATTTAACAATTAAATATCATTACATATATTAATACAATTATATATAACAATTGACTAGTAATTCATGATTACAAGTGCATAAAATGGTCCATGTTAATATAATCTACAACAAATTGTAATTATAATTAACTGATCATTCTTAATTTAATTGTTTCATAAACAAAGTTTTAGTAATGTGTAACATTTTATTTACTAAAACGAATCTTATTTAATCGAATTACAATAAGATTCATATTCTCACTCACATATGTAAATTGTTCAATTTTTAAGGAATTAATAAATCCGTATCAGCATACAATTAATTAATTTATCTATTAAGGGAATCGTCCTTTAGGTGTGACCTTAAGGGATCAACTGATCACCACCGTCAAACGACAGTAATGTCAAACTCTAGTCAGCCAATCATTAACGATTAATTTTGATCAGTAGATGTATAAATATGAATCATCCCTTCATGTATTCTTATTATGAGTTTTAATAATGTAATCGCACTATTGTCGAGGACACATAGTCCAACAATCTCCCACTAGTCTGAGACAAGTGTGCGTCACCAATTCTCTTGTCCTATTACTATCTCTCACTCAATGCAAGGTGTCTTGCAGGTCGTCCTTGCAAGTGATCATATCAAGAGTGGTTTCCTCGATCTGGAAAGTAACTGTCTGACCAGAATTATCTACCGTAGATACCTTCCGAGCGTGGCCACGCATTTTCAGTTCACTACTCCTCGAGTGGCCCTGAGATTTTTAAATAACCCTGACAAGGGGATGGACAATTCCTATCGCACTATTCCCTTTGTTTAGCCACAGCTCATCATGACCCAAAGGGTGACCATTTGACCTCATTTACGAAAGTCGTAGAGCATAATTTAAAGTCACTCAGAAATTGTGCCAACTTGGGCGAACAGTCTCTAGTCAAAGAATTGACTCAAAAGAATACTATAGTAGCTCTCGCCACGACCAGGCTACATGAATTACCAGAAATCTATAAGCGGTCACTGCCCGACAAAGTGTCTCTTACAGTCTGTCTATGTGATCGACTAGTCATCTCTTATGACCCTATGACACTTGAACTTGCCATCAATTGACTCGCACTCTAGTTACTTAGAGACGTCACCTCATATGAGTGACCAGGGGCAATTACTATGTCAATCCAGTTCACTTTAATAGGGTTTAATATTGTCTCAACAACCTATTTGGATATAACAAAGTAATAGATGAGTTTAAGAAACTCAAGCGATGATTATCACATATGAATAGTCAATACTATATTACTACTTCATATCTTATAATCTAAGTTGTTTATTTTACACTTATCAAGGTGCAATAAAAGCTTGGTTAATGGATATACCATGTATCCATTTAGTCCAAATTTATGAATTGCTATTTCCTTCTATTCAATGTCATTTCTAATGTCATGAACTTTTCTAAGTACATGCCTAGACTTCTTTATAGACTTGTGCTCTTTAACTTGAAAGATGCTCCCACTGTCATCATATAACTTGTGATAAAATACTTGGTGGAAGGGTCTACCTATAGTCCCTTTATGAACCACCTTATCACAATGTACTCAGACTCCATTTGTAGAATTTGCAATGGTTGATTCTAAAATATTTTTCTAGTCACTTACTCCCGAGTCAATAAAATTAGCCTAGGATTTCGATAAATCCTTATAGGTTTGGAAATTAAAGTTTGTGTAACTCTTCAACACACAACTTATTATGTTATCCAAACACAAGAACGGATCCTCATTCCTTATCAGGAATTTATAATGGATGTTCTTGAAGGCTTTTAAATGACTTTTATATGGAAAAACTTGTCATTGACTCATTATGCTCTAAGCATATGATTCATCATGGCATGTGCATATATTGGCATACATGATCATTCTAATGGCGGAAACATTAGCAATCGATTCCATGTGATCAACAACTCATGGGGTTCAGTGACTGACTATGACTCTCTCATAGTAATTCCACTTTCATCAAAATGAATAACCCCCTCAACCTATGTTGATATTAAACAGATAAATAATCTTATCATCATAAGATACTTATCCCAGTGCCAATTTAAATTTCTCTATATCATAATAGATTTGGAATTTTAGAATGCATCATGTTTTCTTTCATCGAAAATTGAAAACAAAAAGACTCCTTCATTGATGGTAGTGTTAGCATGTCATCCTCAATGACATTAATATTAAAGACAATTTCTCCTACTAATCTTCACGTCTAAACATTACACTCCCACTTCAATCCGTGAAACCTTTTTCTTATCACATAATTGAAATGATCATTGCAATTTTAAGTGTCAATTAAAACCTCGTGCTTATGTCACACATACACTCTTTTCTAAATACCTATTTAGAAATTGGTCTTAACTTGCTTATACACACTATGAGGTGTAGCAATGATGATATGGATCTTAGCTTGGTTACATTTTAACTTTTCTTTCTAGACAACTTTAGTGTCTATCCATGCAACTCTTTTGCATAGACTTCACATTGGTTCATTAGGCTCTTATGTAAACTGAATTGAAATTACTTTATTCAACCACTTCATTATCCTTTTGAAGAACACTTTGTTTTAGTCTCCTCACTAGTCTCGAGTTTGACCTAAGAAGCTTTCTTTTGGTCTCCTCACTAGTCTCGAGTTTGACTTAAGAAGCCTTGTTTTGGTCTCCTCACCAGTCTCGAGTTTGACCTAAGAAGCTTTCTTTTGGTCTCCTCACTAGTCTCGAGTTTGACCTAAGAAGCCTTCTTTTGGTTTCCTCACCAGTCTCGAGTTTGATGCTAATTTTCTCCCACTCTATTTTTTGAAAAATACATCTATTTTTCTGGAAAGATAGTTATATAAGCAACAAACAATTTGATACTTAAACTTGTGAATGAGGAAAATATAGCCTATTATGACCTTAATAGATGACCCTCTTGTAATGACATTGTAATCTAGTAGTAAGATAGACTAGCCTTTATAAGATAAAGGATTAGATTCATATCCATGTCTTATACAATTTTAGGGTCTTAAGCCCTCCCATAGCTCATATGGAGTCTTATAAGTGGTTATGAGTGGCGTTTTCAATTGGTTTATAAAATTCCCTATCTTGAGTTCAATTAACTCTATTTGACTTTACAATCGTTCTTTCTTATGTCAAATAAGATGTGATATTTAGTCATAAAAGTATAAGAGGGAATCAAATTCATGGCATATGAACTCATTACAATGATCCAATCGTTGTAATTCTTTTATGATAAATTTAAGTCAAATCAGTTTTATGTTTTTGATGTAAAAAGTGTATAATGACAAGTTTTTAGAACAAGGAAATTCCATAAACCGAATGACTTGGGTTGAAAGCCAAGCCACTAATATTCATACAACCATTGTTTGCAAAATAGAAATAAAACAAACTTCCATGTCCAACACGGAAATCAAAACGAGTTCTAAAACAAAAAGTCAAAATACAATAATACTAAGAAGACAATACAAAATAAAAGCCAAGCTTCCATAGGTCTTCTACTATCGGCGGCTACCCCTGCAACCCTTGTTGAAGATCTTCCTTAAGCTTGCTTCTCCTTGCCTTTGTCTTTGCTCACATGCCCTAAATTACATTTAAAGGGGGTGAGAATCACAACTTGTATCTAAATACCAAAGTTGGAATTCATATCAATAACACAATAGATTAGAGAATTTATTACCTACTGAAGTCACACGTCCAGCTTTAACATCTCCTAGATACTTCGTGCAATTACGTTTCCAATGGCCCGTACCACAACAATAGTGGCACTTATCCTCGGAAGAACCACCCTTTTTGGGCTTGGAAGAGATATTCCAAATTGCTTTCCCTTTGCCCTTGTTGGGAGTGGGTTTCATACCCTTTCTAGCGCTTTTCTTGAATTTCTTTTTGCTCTTATTATTTATATTGAGCACATCCTTGGTCGTACTCACATTGAGACCCATGTCTCTCTCGGCTTGTACAAGTAAGTTGTGCAATTCATGGAGAGAAGTTTTCATGTTTTGCATATTGTAGTTTACCCTAAACTGTACATATGCTTTGATGCGATTCAAGGAATGGAGAACTCGGTCAATAACGAGTTGTTCGGGAATTTCAACCTTTTGCAATTTGAGCGTCTCAACATGCTCAATCAATTTGAGCACATGAGGGCTAACCTTTTGACCCTCTTTGATATTGAGCTCAAAGAATGCGGAGGCCGCCTCATATTGGATGATCCTAGGAGCTTGTGAAAACATGGTCACAAGCTTGGTGTAGATCTCATAGGCGGTGCCTATCTTAATAGCACTCCTTTGGAGATCGGCATCCATAGAGAAGTTCAAGACATTCTTGATCGTGGCCGATTATTTTAGGTAAGCCTCATAGGCCTCCCTAACCGCGGCGGTTGACCTAGTAGTAGGTATAGGGGGGAGGCTTCGGTAAGGTAACGAAGCTTGTCGTCACCTTCCGCGGCCAAGCGGAGTTGCGCATCCCAATCGACAAAGTTAGTCCCATTCGTTTCAAGTTTACATCGATCCATAAAGGATCGGAGCCAAGAAGCATTAGTGAGTGGTGGAGCGGTTCCACTTGTGGAAGCGGATGAAATCGGAGTTCCCATTGCAAATTAATCAAATTGACTACAAAAAGGAATTGAAGGAAACAATTAACATTTATCATTTTAATTGTAAATATATTTAACAAGGTTTTAAAATTATGCATTTATATAATGACCTCGCACCTAAATTATATAAATGATTCCGAGATCCATCTTTACACAAACATGGGCACGGGAAACCGATACATCCTATACTTGCATAAATTTGGTGAATTAACTCTTTAATTGTTTCTACTATAGAATTCTCGGTCGATGTATTTCATAAAATTTATCTCTAGCCCCGGAACATAAGACTAGTCTTTATATCCCGTTGAGTCCAACCAAATTTCGCGTGTAATAACGTTTTATTACCCCACTTACCGAATGATAAATGAAAGTACCACGGGAAACCGAATCTACCCCAAATGTCAAAAGGATTCATGAGTCCTACTATTTGGTAAGGCTAATCTCAATTTTAAATATGTGTGAGGTCTTGTCGATTTATTATCTATCATCTTTAAGTGAACTAAGTCGATGAATACTCGATAATTGACAATAGTCGATAAGACGATAAAATATGCATGTGAAGTTATGGCGATTTGGCAATGCATGCAAACATATAAAGCAAGCAAATAAAGAAAAAAAAAAGAATGTCTTAGTATGGCCTTTCCTAAAATAGAAAATCTTATATTCTATTACATATTCGGAAACCAACTCCTTTGGTCTCTTGAATCTTCACGTGACACGCTTCCCAAGGATAGACACCGTCTTGATCGGAACTCCTTTCCGAATGGCACCGTCTTTAGGAAACTCCGGAATTACAAATAATTAAATAATAAAAATGTACATTGTACTTCCTATTATACATTTGTAAAATAAAATCTAATAAAATAAAATAGAATAAAAGTGATACGAGATCACAATAAATTACAACCGAATCAATATTTCCTTACATTACGGGTAATATCGATTAAAACTAAGGCCATACTAAGATAAAATTACATAATTCAAAAGTATATAAAAGAAATATGTCATTTCATCAATAAAAAATGCAGCATTATAATATGAATCTAACATGCCAAATTATATGCCAAATCGCCCTATTTAAACTTATATCTTAAATATAATTCGGTTTTATGGATATTCGCAATTTTAACTTGTTAAAATCACAAAATAATACTAAAATCAAAATTTAGTCCAAGTTAATTATCCTAAACTATTAGGACTCAAAAATTAGTCATTACTCAATTTTTGACAAAAATTCAACATGATTTAATTTTTATGCTCATTATAGACCTTACAAATCAAAACTTTTTATGAAATAAATCCAAATTTAATTACAATAATTTCAAAATTTGAATTTTAAATTTTTGAACATTCTGGAACAATTCCATGACACACTTTATCAAATAAAACATCTAAAGCATATGAAAATTAATGTAATCAATATTCCAACTTTAGATCTCATATGTGAGATAATAATGCAATCTAAAATAATACTTGGGGGGGGGGGGGGGGTGAATTGAGTATTTAAAAAACTTATGCCCACTTTTTATTTTATATCAATGCAATTAATTACTTAAAGTTTATCGATTAAACTTTAACTAATTAACTAAGTGATTGTGAACGTAATGAAATGAACAGAAACGAAAACCGTAAAGACACACGATTTTGAAGTGGTTCATCTTCACACGTCGAAGCCTACGTCCACTATTCTCGATTAATAATTTTAGTACCTTTCTCCGGATTACAAAATTATCAACCCAACTCGTATAACTAATTCTAGTTATAACTCAATTTGAATATCACTAGATATTCGATTCTGACTATCTTAAGTTACTAAGAAAGCACTTGATTGTTCTTCTAAGTGTTCACACAGTTGAACAAGTAAGAAACAATATGAAGTAGTAGTATCTTATAACGTAACCTTAAGAATAATATGCAAATTAAAGAGCACGACTTTTTGTAAAGATTTTCAAATGCAAAACAATAAAAATAACTGATTAAAATTAAACTCAAAATTATTTGCAAGGGATTTTTGTATTTCGAAAAGCTAATTTGAAATTATGAATATCACAAGTATATATAGTAGAGAGGAGCACTAAGGTTTTGATCGAAACCCCAGTAGAACCGTTGGGCAAGATAAATTGTCCTTTAAGAAACAAATCTTATCTTTTCTTAAGTTATTCTACTAAATATTTTGATCAAGTAAAATAAGGTAAATCTAATATTCTTATAAGATATAGAAATATCTTATGGCAATATAGAAAATATTTGACCTAACAAAATTTTACTTTCATAGGGAACAAGGTCGGTCACCACACGACTCATAAGCCCATCTTGGTCGAAACCCTAGGTCAAAACATCAAGGAGTGGATTAGGGTTAGGTTTAGATACCTTAGCAAACCCTAGGTAGCATGACGACTCATAAGCCGTTTTACTAACCAATAGGATAATGCAAATTATTTACTCTAAATAACCCAAATTAAGTCTCTATTATATATACATATGATTTCGAAACATATTTGAGGAATTTTATCTTTTGAAAAATTATTTTAAACTATTTAAAATTGTGCCTTCAAATGCAACCCAAAGTTATAGTAGAAATAGCTATAACTTTAAGTCTGGTAAGTAAAGTTATAGGTGAAATAACTATAACTTTAATTTTCCAATATTTCTTCTTAAGATACCGTTATTAGATGAAGACCTATACTAGCTAATCTTCCTGGAGATCTTCAGTGATAGGTTCTTCTCTTTATCTTGATCATAAGATCTTCATCTTGAGCTTGTTATAGACTTGATCGAGCCTTTTGCTTGAGTAATCATCATACTTGAAACTAGTTACAGTTGCTATGATGCTTTTAGGAATCTTCAGTGTTATAGCTCAAGCAGCTATAACATTACTTGAACGATGCTTCACAAATCTTCAATGTTATAGCCAATGATGCTATAACATTACTTGCTAAACTTGTAAACCTAAGTCAATCTAACAAAGACTAAACAAACGATTACGAGCAAGAGTATATATACAACGAAGCACACACTTGTCATTATCAAAACATAATCATATATATCTATATGGTCCAACAAATTTCCCCTTTTTTATGATGACAAGTCTCTTATGATTTGTGACTAAGTGTAAGTTCCCCCTTAACATAATACCATAAAAGTCATAGTCAGTTGAACGCAAGAACAAACCACTTATATACAAAGCATAGCATCTAAGGACCTTAAGATATTAAAGGTTCTGACAAGGAGCAAGCTTAGGCAAATACTTAAGTCACGATCATTTTCTTCCCCCTCTTGACATCATCGAAAAGACTAGAAAAGACATGAAACAACTAGAATAATATAGATCGAGACACGTATTAATCATGCAAAGAAAGATTATAAAACGAGAAAGTAATCTACGATAAGCATGCAAAATATAAGATATGTCGACTAGAAACCAAGTAGTCTAATGCCAATGGGCCGAATTGATTAACAAGTTTAAAGCCTAATAGGCCGAATAGAAAAGTATGCCAAAATGGGCCGAATTAGACATAAATCCAAAATATAAAGTCTAATAAAAGGAGCAAAGAAAGGAATGTGGCAGGTTTAGGGATAGTCGCGTTTCACGACATTCGGGTTCACATAACCGGGACGAGTCCTAAACTCAAGAGAGTCAAGACGATCAAAGCAAGACCGCACATGGTTAGCTTGTGCCATGAGACACGTCTCAAAATTGAGCACTTTGAGAGACAAAGCCTTAGTAGCCTCAAAAATAAGTCCCATGTCCTCATGCATGGCCTTCCCTTCACGCCAAATAGCTCCACCTTGACTTGCCAAATTCGCCAATGACCCGGAATGATGAACATACTCCTTAGCCGCTCTAGCCGCATCACGAGCCATTGCTTCAACACGAGCTTCCAACCCATGCATATAAGCTAGGACCTCGGCATTACCCGAATCATTCAAAACCGAAGCCCCATTCTTTTCCTTACCCAAACCTGAGACAAAGTCCGCAATCAACTTGTTTTGAACCTCTAATTTTTCACAAACACTCGTCATAAAAGAGTCCATTCTTTGTTCCACAACCGACATCCCATGCGAAGTCTTCTCTACCACATTACCCTTAGCCAAGCAAACCAAGTCGGGTCCAATTGCGCCAATTTTCATGAATTTTAGATGAGTGTCACACATCTCATCCTTGACTATGACGCCATAGCTAGTAGGACCGACAACCCCTTTATGTTCTAACAACCGAGAAATCCACATTCCAAAAGGTAAATCTAAAGTTGTATTCAATTTCTCCTCGGTGACAGAAACACTTGTTTGAATAATCCGATGAAAAACAAGACGGGGAAGACTAACCTTGGTTCCTTCGAGCCACTTTAAGACCAAAACCATTTCATAACTTGACAAATTATCACGACCACCTCTCCTCGGGACAACTATATTCCAAAGAAAATTTAGAAAGAATTTCAACTTAGGAGTAAACGGTCCCGCTAACATATTACTCGACCCCGTAGCACCATCATCAAAAGACCGTTTAATTTTAAGCTTTTATTCCTCCGTCACATCCCCCCATTCCGCACTTGGATTAATTTCGATCCCATCATCAGGAACCGAAAACAGAGTAGAAAAATTGTCAAGAGAGATGGTGACTTCGGACTCATTGACCATCGCATGCAATATGTTATTCCTCATAGAAACCGAAGAATAAAATTGGATTACCTCAATCGGATATACGGGACCGATGAAAGAGCTAACCTTTTTCCACTCTTGATAGGTTAAGAAATCTTTGAAAAATTGTAAAGCTTCAATTTTTGCATACCACTTTTCGGAATAGGATTGTCCTCCATGAATACCGTATCTTATAACACGGTTTACCCGAGTCCTTTTATTGGCGGTAAGTCGAACCTTATCAAGACCCCTCAATGTTGCATTCGGCATGTATTCACGAAACATAGCTCTTTGAGGACCATCTTGATTGACCACTACCTCGGTTTCTTCCACCGAACCTTCAAAATTGACAACCTTCTTTTTACCCTTGTTGAGCTTCCGTCTTTTTCCCTCAAGATTAGGATCAACCCGGTTATTATCGGGATTGGTAGGCTTAGGATATGGTTGAGGTGAAGGAGTTTTGGTAGGAGTAAAGGGTTTCTTGCATGGTGGCTTAGATGACCCGGTCTAAGTTGTGGACCGAGCTGAAGGTGAGTGGAGGCGGGTTGAAGGAGGTGTCATGATGATGATTAATTTTTGGAGGTTGAGTGTGGAAAAGTTTTGAGAGGTAAATTTTTAGGGAGATGTGTGGTGATAGGGACGTGAGGTGGGGTTTTTATGGGTTTTGTCAAAGTGAATTATGGTAAGTTGAGTTTGTGTGGGATTAGGAAAGGGAGTATGGTGGCGTGTAGGAGTAGGCAAGTGGATATGATATTTTTTTTTTATTTTTTTACTTACCAAAATAAACAAAAAGCTTAGGTAAGTTGTTAGGGTAAATATTTTGTTGGATATGTTAAGATAAGGTTTGGCAAAAAATAAAGTTATAGTAAAGAATTTCGGTAAAGAGATATGAAAGAATAATTTGTTACGGATTTTATGGTTCGTAATAAAACATAAGATATACATGAGTAGCAGACGGAATATTCTCGTAATATAATATAACATTTAACACAAATAAACATGCAATGAAGAATACGGACACAGTCATACAATCTCGTCAAATCTAGTCAGTCATACTGAAAATAAAATATTTGTGACAAGTTTAGTTGCCACCAATTAAACCAATTTCCATCCGTAAAATCTTAAAACGTTCTCTAGCGAATGCTTTGGTAAAAATGTCAGCCCATTGTTTTTCTGTACTACAAAATTCCAGTCTTATATTGCCCTTATCTACATGGTCACGCAGAAAATGGTGTCTAATGTCTATATGCTTAGTTCGTGAGTGCTGCGCAGGATTTTTAGATATAATTATAGCACTCGTATTATCACATAAAATAGGTATACACCCAACATTAACACCGTAATCACATAGCTGTTGTTTAAGCCATAAAAGTTGAGAACATACTAACCCAACGGCAATATATTCGGCTTTAGTTGTAGATAATGCAATAGAATTTTGCTTCTTTGACCCCCATGTAATAATACACGGTCCAAGAAACATAGCTATGTCGGAAGTACTTTTTCTGTCAAGTGAACAACATGCATAATCTGCATCTGAATACCCTATGAGATCGAAATTACACTCAAGAGGATACCACAGATATAATTTAGATGTACCAATTAAATACTTCAAGATTCTCTTAACTGCAATCATATGCGATTCTTTAGGGCACAATTGAAATCGAGCACATACGCATACACTAAACATAATATCAGGACGACTTGCAGTTAAATAAAGAAGTGAGCCAATCATACCTCGATAAGTCGTCTCATCGACAGACTTACTGTTTTCATCCAAAGTCACCTTCTTATCTGTACCCATAGGAGTTGGCTTAGAATTAGAATTTTCCAACCGAATTTCTTGATTAGCTCCTTGATGTATTTTTGTTGGTGTATCATAATTCCTTCAGTAATTTGTTGAATTTGGAGTCCAAGGAAGAACTTGAGTTCTCCCATCATGCTCATTTCGAATTCAGAGGTCATTAATTCTGAAAAATACTTACATAAACGATCATTAGTTAAACCAAAAATAATATCGTCAACGTAAATTTGTACAACTAATAAATCGAAATCCTCAATTTTCAGAAATAAGGTTTTGTCGACAGATCCTCTTTTAAACCCACTTTCAAGTAGATATTTTGACAATCTGTCGTACCGTGACCTTGGAGCTTGTTTCAAACCATATAAGGCTTTATCCAATTTGAAAACATGGTTTTGAAACTTGCTATCGAGAAATGTTGGAGGTTGTTCAACAAAAACCTCCTCATTCAAATAACTGTTAAGAAATGCTGTCTTAACGTCCATTTGATAAAGTTTAATTCCTTTATGAGCAGCAAATGCTATTAATAATCTAATAGCCTCAAGTCTGGCTACAAGAGCGAAGGTCTCATCATAGTCAATTCCTTCTTGTTGATTGTACCCTTGTACAACCAATCTAGCTTTATTTCGTACAATAACTCCTGTATCATCCAACTTGTTTCTAAAAACCCATCTTGTACCAATAATCGTTCGGTCTTTAGGTCTTGGAACCAAATGCCAAACTTTGTTCCGTTCGAACTGTTGAAGCTCTTCTTGCATAGCAACGATCCAATATGGTTCTGCAAGTGCTTCTTTGATATTTGTTGGCTCAATGGAAGAGAGAAAAGAGTAGAACGAGCAAAAGTTGTTAAGTCTTCTACGAGTTCGTACACCTTCATTCAGACTTCTGAGGATGGTTTCCATTGGATGAGAGTCCTTATATCTCCATTTCTTTGAAACAGGAGGCACATCTTCATCTGAACTAGTCTCACCTTCTTCGAATGATTGGGGTTCAAGCCTTGTTCCCCCTGAATCCAATCCTGGGGTTATAACAAAATCAGGTATGACATTGGATCTAGTTTGCTGGCTCGGAGTTGATGTTATAGCATCATCAGCTATAACTTTATTCTCCAGTTGCTTGGATTGAGAAGAGGTTTTAGTATCATCAACTAAACTCTCAGTTCTCTTTCCTTTATCATTCGAAGGGCTCCCTTGTTCATCATTTGTGCCCTGGATTTCTTTATCTTCCTCATCCAGTTCTGGAAGATCATCCCTGGATAGTCGGAAATCAGGTTCGTTCAAGTCTTCTTCCTCATCCTGTTCAGCTTTGTCAAACATATTATTATCATAAAAAAACAACATGAACACTTTCTTCGATGCATAAGTCTCTTATTGAAAACCTTATATGCTTTACTATGATTAGAATAACCGACAAACACCGCTTCGTCACTTCTGGGATCGAATTTGCTTAATCTATTTTTGCCATTATTATGGACAAAACATTTACTCCCGAAGCAATGTAGATGTGATATGTTAGGTTTACGTCCCCTAAGAAGCTCATAAGGAGTCTTCTTGAGAATGGGTCTAATCAAAGCTCGATTATGAACATAGCATGCAGTGCTAACAGCTTCAGCCTAAAAATTGTGAGGTAGTCCATTAAACAATAATATAGTGCGTGCCACATCCTCCAACGTCCTGTTCATACGTTCAACAACACCGTTTTGTTGTGGGGTTCGTGGTGCTGAGAAGTTATGCCCAACACCATTCTCCCTACAATATTCTATAAAAGCATGGTTATCAAATTCGGTGCCATGATCCGTACGAATGGAAACTAATTTTGATTTGTACTTATTTTGGGCAAGCTTCATTAGAACTTCAAACTCTTCGAAAGTTTCATCCTTTGAGTTGAGAAAGATTGGCCAAACATATCTGGAGTAGTCATCAACTAGAACGAAGACATACTTGGATCCACCTCTACTTCTTACCTTCATTGGGCCACATAGATCCATATGCACAAGTTCTAGTGGTTCATTGGTACTTACCATTCTCTTGTGTTTGAACGAAAATCTCACATGTTTGCAGCGAGCACACGAGTCACATAAGGTTTCTTGATCAAATTTGATTGAGGGAAGTCCTTCAACCAAATCCCATCTCTTTAGCTTATTCAACGTTGTTGAATTTATGTGAGCACATATTTTGTGCCAAAGACACGGATCATCCGTTGTTACTTTCATGCATGTGAATGAATTAGTAGGAATATTATTTACATCAATCATATAAACGTTCCTTCTATGATGTCCTTTAAGCACAACAGTACTTGTTCCTTCAATTATTATTCGACAAGAATCTGAATGAAAAACAACTTTATTTCCTTTGTCGCATAATTGAGAGATACTTAGTAAATTGTGCTTGAGACCACTGGTAAGATAAACATCACTAATAGCATGAGAAGAAGATATTCCAACTTTACCAACACCGATAATCTTACCCTTCTTGTTGTCACCAAATGTGACCTTACCTCCATCGAAGGGCTCAAGTGAAAGAAATAAATTTACATCTCCAGTCATGTGCCTTGGGCATCCACTATCAAGGTACCATAAGTTATTTTATTTCACCACAACCTGCAAAATAATTAGAGGCAGTTTTTAGGTACCCAAGCTAAGTTGGGTCCTTTGACGTTAGTCACTCTAAAAACTAAATCTCTTCTGACCCAATCCTTTTTAATAACATTACGTTTTGGAGGCGAATGGGTTTGTCTGGGAACCGTCTTGATTTGAGTTCTGGGTTCCTCATATCGTGGTCTTTCAGGTTGTTTTGGGGGAGCTTTGGTTTTGAATGGCACTTTAGGTTTAGGTGTTTGTTCAGATTTGGCAGCCTTCTTAAAATCAAAGCTCATATCATAGAACCAACGATGATCATTGTTGCGTTCTTCATTGTACTTGGTTAAGATGGGGTACAATCATTATCCTCGAAAACAGTGTCAGAAGCTTTAAGAAAGTTGATTCCTTTTCTTAAATCCTGAGCATGTTTGACACAGTTTTCTTGGATATGACCAGTATGACCACAGTAATTACAAATCAAGTATTCTAGTAGATTTGAATATTTTCTTCTTCTGAAATTTCGTTCGGAAGGGGTTGATTTGCATTTAGAGTGATCTCTTTGACCATAGCACTCGTGCCCTAATCCTTTCATGTTATTATCTATTGCTCAGTTAGGAAATTTAGGACACATGTGCTACCTACCCACTTTTCGTGAACCTTTCTAGCATGCAAGTGTAATTTTATTAAGGACTGTATCTGTTTGTTGCATTTGGAATGGTCTGACTCTACGACCTTGGGAGGATGAGTCTCTTCATAATTGTCACGAAAGTTTTGGAATATGTCATTGAGAACTCGTACCGTGTCGGTATGCGCTCTTTTAGTATTTGATAGAACCGTTTTAGATTCCTTTAATTGCTGAGTTAGAGATTCAATCACCTTCTTTTGATCTGAGATCACAGCTTCTCTAGCCGTAGCCTTGGACTCAAGAAGCTCTTTTACTTTCCTCAATTCCAAGGTTATAGCTTCACTAGCTGTAACTTTGGTTTGAAGTTGCTTAATGTTGAGTTTCAGGTCTGAGGTTATAGCTTCATTAGCTATAACTTTAGACTCAAGAGCCTTCTTCTCAGCATTTGTCATATCTGAAGTTTTAGCCATATTACCTGTAACTTTAGATTTAAGCTTTTTTGCCTTTGCTTTAAGGAGATGATTCTCTTCAGCAATATCGAGAATTTGTTCTTTCAAGTCTTTTAATTCCATCTCTTGTTCGTGACACTTATCAAGAGATTGCTCAAAGTATTCAATTAAAGCATTCTTAGGCAATTTCTTAACACTTTTCTTCGGTTCAAGATAGCTTACCTCTTCTTCTTCTTCTGAATCGGAATCTCCTAGAAAGCAGCAGTAGGAGTCCACGCTATATTTATTATTATCTGAAAAGAGGTTAAGACTGACGTTGCTTAGACATAGGTTAGCAACTTCTTCTTCTTCTTCTGATGCTTCGTCGTCCTCAGTGTCGAGATCTCCCCAGCATGATGCCATCATCACTTGCTTGAATTCCTTCTTGGTCTTCTCACGTTTTTCTTTATATTTAATTTTCTCCCATGTGGGACAATCCTTAATCATATGACTGGACTCTCCACACTTGAAGAATCCTCTGTTAGCAAACATATTTTTAGACTCGGAAGTTTTCTTATTATAGGACTTGTTGTTGTTGTTGAACGATTTTGCTTGCTTAATTCTGAAAATACGTTTATTAAATCATTTAGCAAACAAAACGGTTTCATCCTCTATTTCAACGTCTTATTCTTCCTCGGCAGAAGCTTGTAGAGCCATTCTCTTACTGTTACTGGCCTCGGTCTCATCATCTTCCAAGACGAGTTCATGAGCCAGGAGAGCACCAATAAGTTCTGTATAAGGTAGAGAAGTGAGATCTCTGACTTCTTCCATAACCGTGACCTTGGGACGCCATTTCTTGGTTAAACTCCTAAGTACTTTTCTAGCAATATCCTCGGAGTTAAAAGTTTTTCCAAGATTTTTAAGCTCATTGACTATAGTAGAAAATCGTGCTGACATGCTATCAAGTGATTCATTCTTTTCCATTTTAAAAAGTTCATATTTTTGAATCAGAAAGTCAATACGATATTTCCTAACAGCCGACGTTCCTTCATAGGCCAACTCAAGACCATCCCATATTTCCTTGGCCGAAGTGCAAGAAGAAAAACGATCGAATTCAGTCGATGTCATGCCGTTTTGTAACAGGCTTATCGCTTTCGAGTTTTTCTCAGCCTTCTTGTAATCAGCCTCAATATAGTCTTCTTCCTTTTTCTCATAGGTAGTGCCTTCCGAAGATGCGACCAAAATTTTGTGTGGTCCATTTTTAATAATCGTCCAGCACTCCCAATCATGTCCTTTTATGTAGCGTGTCATTATGTTTTTCCAAAGTCCATAATTCTTTTCATCAAAGATAGGACACTTAAGATACCTGGAATCCATTTCACACGTGTAAGGCAGCGGAATTAAAATAAAATAAAAAGATAAAAAGATAGACGGATCAGTCTCTTTGCGGTTAGGCAATCAAGAGCACGAGGCTCTCATATCAATTGAAGAGTCTACCACAGTCGAAATACTCGAGAGGGGGGGGGGGGGTGAATTGAGTATTTAAAAAACTTATGCCCACTTTTTATTTTATATCAATGCAATTTATTACTTAAAGTTTATCGATTAAACTTTAACTAATTAACTAAGTGATTGTGAACGTAATGAAATGAACAGAAACGAAAACCGTAAAGACACACGATTTTGAAGTGGTTCAGCTTCACATGTCGAAGCCTACGTCCACTATTCTTGATTAATAATTTTAGTACTTTTCTCCGGATTACAAAATTATCAACCCAACTCGTATAACTAACTCTAGTTATAACTCAATTTGAATATCACTAGATATTCGATTCTGACTATCTTAAGTTACTAAGAAAGAACTTGATTGTTCTTCTAAGTGTTCACATAGTTGAACGAGTAAGAAACAATATGAAGTACTATTATCTTATAACGTAACCTTAAGAATAATATGCAAATTAAAGAGGACGACTTTTCGTAAAGATTTTCAAATGCAAAACAGTAAAAATAACTGATTAAAATTAAACTTAAAATTGTTTGCAAGGGATTTTTATATTTCGAAAAGCTAATTTGAAATTATGAATATCAAAAGTATATATAGTAGAGAGGAGCACTAGGGTTTTGATCGAAACCCTAGTAGAACCGTGGGGCAAGATAAATTGTCCTTTAAGAAACAAATCTTATCTTTCCTTAACTTATTCTACTAAATATTTTGATCAAGTAAAATAAGGTAAATCTAATATATCTTATAAGATATAGAAATATCTTATGGCAATATAGAAAAGATTTGACCTAACAAAATTTTACTTTCATAGAGAACAAGGTTGGCCACCACATGGCTCATAAGCCCATCTTGGTCGAAACCCTAGGTCAAAACATCATGGAGTGGATTAGGGTTAGGTTTAGATAACTTAGCAAACCCTAGGTAGCATGATGACTCATAAGCCGCTTTATTAACCAATAGAATAATGCAAATTTTACTCATATGACAAAATGACAATTGACAAAAAATTTTACTCTTTAATTTCTCTCTAAAAAAATATCATTATCAAACCCTAATTCTCCCTTGAGAAGGCGACTTTTGCAGCGATTTTGCAGGTGAATTTCTTGCATTAATGGCGAGAAATTCTGCCTCTAAATCAGCGAAGCTACGCAATATCACGAGGAGGAAAGGACTGTCTTCAAAAGAGAACCCTAAAGTTGCAAAATTGAATAAGAAAACGAACCCTGCGCCAAATGATGAAGAAGCAGTGAAACATGATAGCATGCAAAATATTATAGGAATCCCTGCCTTTAATATTGATGATGATGAATCTGTGGTTGAAACCATTGCCTCCGCAAAGGATGATGATACAACAGTTATAGATGAACAGGGAGAACGGTTTCAAATTCATGGAAAGAAGATTGAACAAGTGATTGAGGAAGAATCAGTACCTTTATTACAACTTTCAAATGAGGACGTGCATGAGGAACTGGAATACTGGCAGCAAGCTATTAATGGGTTTGTGTTGGGAGCGAACCCTCCCATGGCTGTCTTGGAAGGTTATTTATGTAGAATATGGTATAAGCATACAATAGACAAAATCTCATTTATGCCTAATGGAGTGTTTTTAGTCAGGTTTCAGACAAAGGAAATGCATGAGCAAGTGCTTAAGGCTGGCCATTACTTGTTTGATAGTAAACCTGTCATCATCAAGCCATGGACGGAGAATGTTGCTTTGGAGAAAAAGGAAGTTAAGAGTGTGCCAGCATGGATTAGAATGCATCAGCTACCATTGAAATTCTGGGGACGAAGTTTACCAAAGCAAGCAGGGCTAATGGATAAATATATACAGAATGATACTGCCACTGATCTAAAGACCAGACTGGGATATGCCAGAGTCATGGTGGAATTGCAAGTTGACCAAAAATTCCCTAACACTCTTAAGTTCCTTGATGAGAAAAAACAGCTGGTGGAAATTGACATTGAATAGGAATGGAAACCGATCGTCTGCAAATTGTGTAAGATACTGGGACATGAACAAAATAATTGCAGGGGAGGCAAATCATCAGCTGTGCAGAAAGAACAACCTGTTAAGCCAATAAAGGAGGTGTGGAGGAAAGTGGAGAAGCCTATGATGACTGACCAGGCACATACATCAGATAATTTATTGATCACTCCTAGGGTCCTTACACCTACGGAGGAGGAGGAGCCTGTGCTGGTACAAATTAAGGAGTTCCCTCAGGCTAACCTGCATACCCCAGCTAAAGATGGAGGGACATATGTTGAAGTGCTTATTGGTTCACTAGGAAAGACAGTTGGCTCAGAGAGTTTCCACAAATCTAAATCTAATCAATGATTAAGCTCGGATTCTGGAATGTGCGTGGTATGAATAGGAGGAATAAACAACAGGTAATAAATAGATTTTTGTTAAATAATAATGTAGGTATTTTTGCTTTACTTGAGACCAAAATAAAACCTAGTAATTTGAATAAAGCCATGAATTTCTTCAATAATTGGAGCATATCTACTAACTCTGCCTATCACCAAGGGGGGGAGGATCTGGATTCTTTGGCAAGCAAGTGTGTGTGATATACAGTTCTTAGAATATGATGCCCAGTATGTTCATATGGACGTCATAAACAAGTTAATCAATAAGAGCTTCTTTGCCACGATGGTTTATGATTTTAATGGTAGTGCTAAAAGGGAGCCTTTCTAGAATAATTTGAGTAGATAGGCAACTAGTATACAAGGGCCTTGGGCTATTGGAGGGGACTTCAATTGTATATTGACTGAATCTGAAAGAGTGGGGGGTCCTTCTTCAGACAAAATGCTGAACCATTCAGGCAATACCTACATCAGTGTGAAGTGATTGATAGTCCAGCCATGGGAGCTACCTATACTTGGAATAACAAGCAATGCCCTGCTGATAGAGTTTATAGCAGTCTGGATCGTTTTTTGGTAAACCAAGAATGGCTTAACATTTTTCCATTCCTGTATGCTCACTTTTTGCCCGAAGGAACATTTGATCATACACCATGCTTGGTGCAACCAGTAATACAAAGTGATAAAAGAACCAGGACATTTAAATATTTTAATATGTGGAGCCTTTCACCTAATTTTAAAGATATAGTACATAATGGCTGGCAGTGTGATCAGAAGGGAACTAAGATGTTTGAGTTGGTCACCAAGTTGAAGGCTATGAAGTCCTGTCTCAAAACCCTGAATAAAGAGCAATTTTCAGATATTGAGACAAATGCAGAGATTACTCTTACCAAACTCACCAGGATTCAACAAGCATTGGGAATGAATCCTCTTGATGCAGATCTTGTTCAGCAAGAATGTGAGACTAGAGCAGTTTACCAACATCTAGCTAATGCTCAATTTCAATTTTTACAACAAAAAGCAAAAATTAAGTGGACTGCAGATGGGGATGCAAATACATCCTTCTTTCATGGCATCCTGAAAACAAGAAGGAGACAAAATCAGATTGTTCAAATTGAAGACCATCAGGGTAAGCATTATGAGGATAAGCAGGGTGTTCAAGATAGTTTTATCTAATTCTATACACAACTTCTTGGCCACTCTAATGACACCACTGCAGTTAGTCCCAGGGTAATGCAACAAGGCAATAAATGTGAGGAGTGCCATATGCAAATGCTTTTAGCACCTGCTACTGACGATGAGATTAAAAAGACCATATTCAGCATTCCAAATGAGAAGGCCCCATGGACCAGATGGTAATTCAAGCCAATTTTTTAAAGCTAGCTGTGACATTGTGGGTAAAGATGTTTGTGATGCAGTACATGAATTCTTTAGGAATGGTAAGCTTCTAAAACAATTGAATGCTACAAATATTACCCTAATTCCTAAAGTCCCTCACCCTATAACAGTCATGCAATTTAGGCTAATTGCCTGTTGTAATGTAGTGTATAAATGCATATCAAAGCTGCTGTGTGCAAGACTGGCCTTGGTCCTTCCTCATTTGATATCAGTAACACTGGGTGGCTTCATTCAGGGCAGGAGTATCATGGAGAATATACTCATCTGTCAGGATCTGGTCAAGCTCTATGGTAGGAAGACTGCATCTCCAAGGTGCCTATTTAAAATAGACCTTCAGAAGGCATATGATTCAGTGGAATGGAGTTTTTTTTATTTCAGATGCTACAAGAATTGAATTTCCCAAGTTCTTTTACCAATCTCATCAAGGAATGTGTTACCACAGCATCATATACTCTTAACCTTAATGGGGATAGCTTTGGCTGGTTCAAAGGACAAAGGGGCTTGAGATAGGGAGATCCTTTGTCACCTCTGTTATTCACCATTTGCATGGAGTACCTTACAAGGCTACTGGCTTACACTACTTCGACTATGAATTTCAAGTTCCATCCTTTGTGTAAGCCTATGAAACTGAGAAGCTTGATGTTTGCTGATGACCTATTGCTCTTCTCTAAAGGATATGTTGAATCCATCATGATTTTGCTTCGCACTTTCTCTACTTTCTGTCAAGCCTCAAGTCTGAGGTTGAGCAAGGGCAAATCAAATGTTTATTTCAATGGAGTGAGCAATGAACTCAGAAAGGAGATTGTTCAGGTCTCAAGATGTATTAAGGGACATTTACCTTTTAAGTATCTTGGTGTTCCCATCAAGCCCTCTAAACTGTCAATAAAAGACTGTCAACCACTGATTGATAAGGTACTGGAAAGAATCAGGATGCTAGGGACCAAGAAGCTCTCATATGCAAGGAGATTGGTGTTGATAAAGGCTGTGTATAAAACGTTGCATTCATACTGGGCTTCTAGCTTCATTATTCCTAAGGCTGTCTTAGCTAAGATTGAAGCAATCTGTAGGAACTTCCTTTTTACTGGAGGGACTGAATACACAAGAACCTCAACTGTAGCCTGGGCTAAACTATGCACTGATCAGAAGAAGGGGGGCCGTGGTCTAAGAGTGGAAAGTACCTGGAATAAGGCAGCTATAGGGAAGCTGGTGTGGTGGGTACACTCTCATCCATCCAAATTATGGGTCCAATGGGTGCATAATATTTACCTGAAAGGAGTGACATGGGAGGGCTACACCCCCCCCCCCCCCCCCCCCCAAATGAGGCCAACTTTGACTTGGAAGAAAGTGTGCAAAATGAGGAAGGAACTCCAGGAAGCTTATGACCAGAATGAATGGAGCACTGTGCCTAGCAAAGAGTACACAATTAAAAAAGGATATAACTGGTTGAGCCCTGTTAGTCAAGAAGTGGAATGTCATCATATTGTATGGACCAAATGGTCCATTCCTAAACATAGTTTTATTGCCTGGTTATATTATCATCGGGGATTTTGAAGGAAATCATATTTTAAATATCACATATTTTTGTTTAAAGTTTTAGTCATAAAAACTTAAAGATCTTATGCATGCAAAACATATAAATGAGTGTAAAGGAAAACCGGTTCCTTACATTGAATATTTCGGTTTATGGGCACAAGTAAGGTCTCCTACCTTCACTTGTTCTTGAGCTATGATGAGTAATGAAATGATCCTCCAAAGACTTCAAGTGTAGAAGTCACTCCTCTTGATTGCACCCAAGATTATCCCTTATCTCTACTAAATAATATGTGCTAGATATTTGTTTAGTAGTTTACCTTAAAATTGATTACTAACACTCATATATTACACTAATAATATTAGTAATTTGATTTGAACAATTTGATCATGATTTCTCTAACTTTGGAGAAAGATGAACAAAGTTTGAGAGAGTTTGCATGTATTTTTAATGGACAAGCATAAAGAATAATGAAGAACAAAAATTGTCCTTGTTTGTGTAGGTACACCGGTTTTGGGAGAGGTAGTGGACCAATATATGGTCCTTCACTTTTCCTTTTTGGTCTTCTCAAAACCTTAGGCATGTAAGGCTATTAGGTATAGGCATCATTGTTTTATTTTTATCACATAAAATAAAATAACCACAGCCCACTAACACCACCTCCATTTCGGTTTACACATAATATGGACCACCATTTTATTTTGTCAATTTGTCAATTATCACACAATATGTCACATGTAGTATGTTACATGTTATTAATTAATTTAATGCATATTTTCACATAAATATCATTTTACAAATTAATTAAATTACATACAACAAATTGACTAGTGATACTTGATCACATGAATAAAATGGGTCATATAATTATAATTTACAACATTTTGTAATTATAATTAACCATTCATTCTTATCTCTATTGTTTCTCAAACAATAAACAATTTTAGTAACAAAACATTTTATTACTAAAATAAATCTTATTTAATCCCATTACAATAAGATGATTATTCTCTCTCACAAATGAATTGTTCAATTTTAAGGAATTGATCAACTTGTATCGTCATACAATTAATAAACTTTACAGATAAGGGCATCATCCTTTAGGTGTGACCTTAAGGGATCAACTGACCACCACCGTCCCACGACAGTAACGTCAAACTCTAGCAAGCCAATCGTTACCGATTAATGTTGATCAGTTGACTATAAAATGAATCATCCCTTACGTATTCTTAAAATGAGATTTAAACATGTAATCATCATGATCGACAATTGTGATTGCATTATTGTCGGGGACACTCCAACAATCTCCCACTTGTCCTCGACAAGTGTGTGTCACCAATTCTCTTGTCCTATTACTATCTCCCACTCAATGCAAGGTGTCTTTCGGGTCATACTTGCAAGTGATCATATCGAGAGTGGTTTCCTCGATCTGGAGAATAACTGATTGACCGGAATTTATCTACCATAGATACCTTCCGAGCGTGGCCACGCATTTCCAGTTCATTACTCCTCGAGTGGCCCTGAGATATTGTTTTAACCCTGACAAGGGAGTGGACAATTCCTATCGCACTATTCTCTTCGACTAGCCACATCCATCATAACCCAAAATATGCCCATTTGACCCCATTTACGAAGGTCGTAGTAACATAAATCAAAGCTAATTTGAAACTGTGCCATCTTAGGCGAACAATCTTTAGTCAAAAGAATCGACTCATTAGAATACTATAGTAGCTCTCGCCACGACCGGGCTATATAAATTTGCCAGAACTCTATAAGCGGTCACTGACCGACAAAGTGTTCCTAACAGTCTGCCTATGTGATCGACTAGTCATCTCACATGACTGTATGGCACTAAACTTGCCATCAATCGCACCACACTCTAGTCACTTCGAGACGTCACCTCATACAAGTGACTATGGGCGAATACTATGTTAATCCGGGTTCACTTTAACGGGGTTCAATATTGTCTCTACAACCCGTTTGTATGTAACAAAGTATAAAAGGAGTTTTCAGATTTAAAAACTCGAACGACAAATGTGATTATCACATATGAAAAGTCAATACCTGATTACTACTTCATATTTTTATAATCCATTTTCATCTTATATGTAGTTGTTCATCTCAATGCAATTGAAATGACATATGACATGACTCATCATGTTAAGCCTATGAGAAGGCTTTGGTTAGTAGGTTTTATCAACTTCTTGTACCTAACTCAACCTTACTACATACTCGTTTTCCATTGTAATGTATACATTTGCATTACAAAACTTTCTGAGTACGTGTCTAGATCCAATCTAGACATAGGCCCTCTAGCCTTAGAATAACTCCCACTGTTTTCACAGTGTGCGGGACTCATCCCTCTTGCACATCCCATGATTGCAAGTGTACAAAATTTGCGTTGTAAATATTTCTCATTGTTCTTTATTGCCTAGAACGATTCTAGAAAATCTATTTCTTAAATAACATAGCCACAATGGTATCTTAACCATCCTAATGTGTTTTGATTATGGTTTTGTCAGAAACCATGCGCAATCTCAATTGTCAATTGTCATTTGTGTAACACCCTTACACAAAATTGCATCGAAAACACTTTGCTTTACATCCTTAATGCTTCTTTAAGCACTTAAGATTAATCTATATGGCTACTTGGTAACTATTACTTGAATTCGACTTTGAAACGATTCATCATACTCAAAGTATATGAAGTGTTATACATCATTACTCATTTAATTGATCCGGCAGCGGAAGCAAATGGAATCAATCAAATATGTTCAACTCGATTGAACTAATCATGAATCTTATCAACATAAGACTTCTTATTTGACGCTAATATCATGTGGATTTATCTCCATAAATCTGGATATTAAAGATGTATTATATTTCTCCCAGTCTTAAATCATTCCTAATGATCAATATGTCATCCACATATAAGACTAATTAAAATTTCCGTAACTCCCACTAAACTCCATGTATAAACACAACTTCTCGACTTATCGGGAAAATTTTTATACCATGATCAAATCATTGATTCCAACTCATTTATGTCCTACTCAAGACCATCTCTTAAGTTGCACATTATCTTAGGATTGCAAAAACTCATAACATGTATCAACTACATTTCTTCTTTCAAGAAGTGGGTTTTTGGATTCACTCGCTATATATCTCATCATAATGAAATACAATCCTTAGACTTAAGCTTCTCAACTAGTGCAAAACCCTTTGCTACCAATCAAGCTTTGAAATCTCTCTTTATTAGTGCAAAACCCTTTGTCACTAATCAAGCCTTTTATTTCGGATTTTTATGGCTCTAAGCCTTGTATTGAGTTGTGACTTAAACATTCTCATGTAAGTCATATGTTCATTACTTTCCAGAAGTAATTAACTTGAATCAAACAATTTCTTTGTAAGTTGTAAGCTCTTTACTTTCTAAAAGTAACACTAATTCATCATCTTTAACAAGTGATGACTTTAACCTCCTAGGTTTTGAAGAAACAACGTCTTACACAAAACGTCTCATGTAGCCAAGAAAGACCAGTTTCTTGCAACATAACATTCTTTGTGGCTCTTGAATAATTTCTTCATATCTCATATGATTCGTTTTAGATTTAGTGGAAAAATTATTTAGACAAAATGATAAAATCCCCAAAAGGATCAAGTAACTCAAAGTAACTTGATTGAAGTCCAAACCATATCGAATAGCGTTTGATTTCTTTATCCAACCATACATTATCCCATAATGTGTGTTAAGAGAGATTAACTTGTGATACTATATCACATTTCATTTGGCTTATATCAAAGTCTTTACTTTGATAATCCCATCACGACTAAATCGTGATTCCTTGAACTCTTTGAACTTCTTCAAAGATTTCTCTATTTACCTTATTAAGTGAACACATTAGCGCAATCTTAAATCGTTGGTAAAAGAAAATGATCAACCTATTTTGGATCAATGATATACAACCTCGATCTCCTTTTCAACCACAAGGCACGAGACATCTTGCTTTGAATACAAGATACGCATATACCATAAGATTAACAATCTAATGGTTTCAAGAGTACTCGATAACTCTTTGCGTTCATCATTCCAGAATTTAAGATTTAATCTTGGGATACCAATTTGAGTCTTGCATCATCTACATGATGTATCATTCTAGTTTGGTTTAGAATATAATCACCTTGATAATGGGCTAGCCATACATCAAATCATGGTGTACAGGGTCACAAAAGTGAAACCTCTTTTGTATCTTAACAAGTTTATATTCTTATTTGGAGTTTATGCACTTAATAGTCACAATTAAGTACAACTCTAAACCCAAAAACTAGATTGAGTACACAATGACTCTATCTCTCAACATCATTGTTGCTAGTTATTATATTCTAATCATCCTATGTATCAAATACAATGATGAAAACCACCACCGGTTTCTAATATTGACGAAGTAGTACTAGCAAAATTTATGTCAATCAAATAAACATTTAAAGAAGAAGGTCCCATTAAATGTCCCACAACAAACTTGCTGATTCTTCATTAATTTGGGGTAGTTTCCTTTCTAGCGTCCAACAATTAAGACAATGGAAACTTTATTGGTCGTGATTGATAGGTTTAGTATCGTTATTCTCAATAACTTTACTTTTAACATTATCTTGTATCAATTTCATTCTAATTTTACTTCTTTAAACCTCACCCTTTTCTTAACGTTTTAAGAGAATGCTCTCACTCATTTCAATGAATCTTTGCTTAGAGAAGCAAAAATTTAATCATGAAGACTGCTCTTCATTCGTTCGTTTAGTCTTAAAACTTTCATTGAAGTGGTTGCGGTATTTTGGTCAATTATGATTTCTAACAAATCTAGTCACCAAAATGATTTAACGTTTTAAAGTACTTAACTCAATTAAGCATATGAGAAACAATTTATTGTAAGTAGATATGTTAGTCAAGAATCAAAAACCCTTTTGATCACGAATAACTCTTATCTATACTCTTCACAAGAAATTCTTTCAATGGGTAATACGAGGTTTTTAGAAGAAAAATTCAAATTTTGTCTTTCGTTACGATGTTTTAATGGAGATTTGAATCAAAAATCGAAATGATATCGTATGTGAATTGTGGTAAAGAAATAGAACAATATGATAACGGAATAGTGGAAAACTTAACATTCATCGTTTTATTAATACTTGTAAATAAGAAGTAAAGCATTTACATAGTGACCTCTACCCAACTATGATAAATGATTCCAAGATCCAAATTCATATTAACTTGGGGCACGGTGTGCCGAAATACCCTTTATTAACATGACTCGGTGGATTAACTCTTTAATCGATTCTACTTTTAGAACTCTTGGTCGATAAAATTACATTAATATTTATCTCTAGCCCGAAACACATCCGGAAATCATCGTGAATACTTTCGTTGAGTTCAACCCAAATTTCGAATAAATGTGTCCATGATCCAAATTCATATCAACTTAGGGCACGGTGTGCCGAAATACCCTTTATTAACATAAATTCGGTGGATAGACATTTATCACCCACTTCCCCTACGTAGCAAGGTTTGTACCCCGGTAAGGCCGAGTGCACTCCCTCACAAAATAGTTTTTCATGGTTTCTACTTTTTGGTAAGACTAAGTCTCAATTGTTTATTTTAGCGAGAGGTCATGTCAATTTATTATCTATCACGTTTTAAGTGAACTAAAGCGGTGAACTACGATAATTGTAATTGACACGGTCGATTAACTCGATTTAAAATGCATGTTTAGTTATGGCGATTTAGCGATGAATGCAACATATAAATAAAATGCAAAGCATAAAAATAAAATCCTAGTATGGCCTTCCTAAAATAGTAAATCTAATAAACTATTACAAATTCGGAGACCAACTCCTTTGGTCCCTTGAACTTCGGTCTTGGCACGCATTTCAAGGCAACATTCTTTGATGGATCGCCTTCTCGAGTGGCACCGTCTTCAAGGAACTCCGGAATAAATAAATTACAAAATGAATTACATAATTTCCTATTATACATTTGTAATTAAAATAAAAATAAATCTATTAAATTACAAAATGGTGATACGAGATCACAATAATTACAACCGAATCGATATTCCCATACATTTCGGGTAATACCAATTAAAACTAAGGCCATACTAAGTAAAATTACATAATTCAAAAATTACATAAAATTAAGATATGACAATCATAAATAAAATGAAACATTATAATATGTATGAACATGCTAAATTTTGTGCTAAATCGCCTTTAAGGAGCCAATATCGTATATTAATCGATTTTTACGGATTTACGTGATTTAACTTATTAAAATCACAATAATTACATAAATTCATATTTATGAACAAGTTAATTACCCTAACCATCTTAGGACTCAAAATTAGTCTCCACTAACATTTGACAATAATTAAACTTGATTTTTTAATATTGTTCATAAATGGACCTAAAATACAAAATTATGTCATGTACTTATAATTAAATCATAAAAATTTCAAATAAATTCAAAATTTGAAATTTAAACTCATGAACATTCTGGAAAAATACCATGACACTCATGATGTTCAAAATTTGAAATTTAAACTCATGAACAATCGATATTAACAATTATGACCATAAAAAAATGAGAAAAATTATATTCATCAACTTTTCACTTTTAGATCTGAAATATATGATAAAATGCAACATGTGACGTTTTTCCTTAGTCATGAAGTATGTTTTAGCATTTTTACTAATTATAGTCACTATTTATGTGATTTTTCATCAAAAATTCATAAATCATTCATAAAGACTTCATTATAGCCAAATATTTTACACACATCTTGTAAAATTGCATGTGACAACATACTAAATTTCCATGACCAGATTCGAAATATAACTCATATTAACCTATTTACTCATTTAAATACGATTGTAATTTGAAAAATCCATATTTCGAGCATAACAACTCATTTTATCATGACAATTTACAGGCCATCAGTAGATAATATATGTGAAAACATATCCCAAAACCACTGGAAAAAACGAAGTTTAGCTATTTTTAGTCCAAAAATGACATTTTTATCATAAAAATCACATTTTAATGCCTTTATTATATAAAATGAACAATAAAAATCCATAAATAAACCAAGATGTCCTAAAAATCACTTAGTACCAGAAACTTTTAACATGTAAAATTATTTCAAGATTTATCTTCATAAATCCTAAATAACAAGTTTTATATGTTAATTAAATTAACTCGGAAAAACTAACCCGATCTTGCATGCAACAACCATAATGCTCTGATACCACTTGAAGGAAATCATATTTTAAATATCACATATTTTGGTTTAAAGTTTTAGTCATAAAAACTAAAAGATCTTATGCATGCAAAACATATAAATGAGTGTAAAGGAAAACCGGTTCCTTACATTGAAGATTTCGGTTTATGGGCACAAGTAAGGTCTCCTATCTTCACTTGTTCTTGAGCTATGATGAGTAATGGAATGATCCTCCAAAGACTTCAAGTCTAGAAGTCACTCCTCTTGATTGCACCCAAGATTTTCCCTTATCTCTACTAAATAATATGTGCTAGATATTTGTTTAGTAGTTTACCTTAAAATTGATTACTAACACTCATATATTACACTAATAATATTAGTAATTTGATTTGAACAATTTGATCATGATTTCTCTAACTTTGGAGAAAGATGAACAAAGTTTGAGAGAGTTTGCATGTATTTTTAATGGACAAGCATAAAGAATAATGAAGAACAAAAATTGTCCTTGTTTGTGTAGGTACACTGGTTTTGGGAGAGGTAGTGGACCAATATATGGTCCACTACTACAAATACAGGCAACCACAACGGCCCTTTAACAACGCTTATTCACGAAAATCATCAAAACACGTTGTAGAATTTATTCCGCGAATTTTACCAAACTTAATGACAACGGTTATGTGTTGTTAACCGTTGTTATTGGTTTTAACAACGGGTCATACTTAAACAACCGTTGTTAATGAAAAAACTAATAACAACGGTTAAATTTTAACCGTTGTTAATGGTTTGGCGCCAAATTAGTGAAAAGTAATCATAACGGTTATATTAGAACCCGTTTTTAATACGTTTTAACAACGGTTGTAGACTCAATAACCGTTGTTATTAATATTATGAAAATCTTAAGAATAACATATTGCTTTATTCTGCTATACGCTACAAACACAAACACAAGCTAATACTGCTACTATATCATCCTCCATTCCTCCCTGATCGTCTCTCTGTCTTCATCTCCGTCACTGTTGTCACGTCTTCTCTCCCTCATCGCGCGTGTTTATCAATCAGGTATATATATGTTTCTTAGCAACGCTTATTATAACTAGATATAGGATTTTTTGGGTTATTATCTAATTTGTTGATAATTTAGCTTAATTGCTTTCCTGAATTTCGTTTATTTGTTTGCCTATTATTGTATTTTCTGAATTAGTTGCCTATTATTACGAATGTAGAATAATGACTCGAACTTGGATGATTGATGCAAATATGAGTGACCGCACCTACAAGGATGGTTTAGCTGAATTTTATGAATTCGTTTCGAACAATTTGAAAGGTTCTTCTAGTATTGCATGTCCTTGTGAAAGATGTGGTAATATTAGCTATATGGCTTTTCCGGACGTTAAAATACACCTAGAAAAGTGGAGATTTAGTCGATCCTATACACTTTGGATTTTTCATGGGGAATCATTAGAGGAAGAGAATAACTCGGAAGAAGATGATGTTGAGGTACACGAAAGGCTAATCGATGATCCCGAGTTTGCCGAGTTTTTGAGTTGGAAGAGTTGGAAGTAGAGAAGTTGAATGTTGGGTCTATAGAAGAGAATGATGATGAGTCCATTGCTTTTGAAGATGTAGGTGATGACACTAGTAATTGGGATGACCTTAACAACATGTATGAGAAGTTGTGTGAGTCTGAAGCACCTCTTTATCCTGGTTGTAAGTTCACAAAAATGTCGTTTGTGGTGAAGTTGTATAATATCAAGGGGGCAAATGGGGTGAGTGACACGTGTTTCACTAGTTTTTTAGCCTTGATAAAGGAGTTGCTTCCTGATGGTAATGTTCTACCTGTTAAGACATATGAGGCGAAAAAACTAATAAGAGGAGTGGGTATGAAATATGAGAAAATACATGCATGTCCAAATGATTGCATATTGTATCGGAAATTATATCAAAACTTAACCAATTGCCCTAAATGTTTGGAGTGGCGTTATAAGGATAAGGAAGGGATCCGGCTAAGGTGTTGTGGTATTTTCCATTGATACCAAGAGTCATAAGGATTTATGCGAATCCCGATGATGCAAAAATGTTAACTTGGCATGAAAGAGGAAGAATAAATGATGGAAAGCTAAGACACCCGGCAGATGGTAAGCAATGGAAATCGTTCGACGCTAAGTATCCCGAGTTCGGCAATGAACCTAGAAACTTACGTCTAGCGCTGTCCACTGATGGAATGAACCCACACGGAAACATGAGTAGCCAACATAGTACTTGGCCAGTAGTGTTGGCTATTTATAACTTACCTCCATATGTGTGCATGAAAAGAAAGTATTTGATGTTGTCGTTGTTAATTTCCGGCCCTAAACAACCTGGAAATGATATAGATGTATATTTGGAACCTCTTCTAGATGATTTGCGATTGTTGTGGGATAGTGGGATAGAAGTATTTGATGCATATAAGAACAAAACTTTCAATTTGAGAGCGATGTTATTGTGTACAATAACTGACTATCCGGCTTATGGCGACCTTTCGGGCACACGGTTCATGGGAAAGAGGCTTGTCCATTGTGTGGGGAGGATATCGAGTCCGAATACTTGAAGTCTTCTCGTAAGTATGTGTATATGGGAAATAGGAGGTTCTTGTATCATGACCATTGTTATCGCAAGATGCAGAAAGCATTCAATGGAAGACAAGAACTTCGTCAACCTCCTAGAATTTTGAGTGGGCATAAAGTTTATCAGAAAGTAAAGCATATTGAGATAGATTATGGGAAGAAGAGCGGCTCTAAATTGTCTACTCGTGGGTATAAGAAAAGATCCATATTTTTTGATAAACTTCCATATTGGCACGACTGGAGGTCGAGGCATTGCCTCGATTTCATGCACATTGAGAAAAATGTCCGTGATAATATTATCAATACCCTTCTGAATGTTCCTGGTAAAACAAAGGATAACGCCGCAGCTAGGGAAGATATGAAAATGATGGGTAT
Organism: Silene latifolia; assembly: GCF_048544455.1. Lineage (NCBI taxonomy): Eukaryota > Viridiplantae > Streptophyta > Magnoliopsida > Caryophyllales > Caryophyllaceae > Silene > Silene latifolia. The sequence goes on along the minus strand of NC_133535.1, from coordinate 91,924,939 downwards.
TAGGCTAGAGTTGGCACCACGGAAGAGAGGTAATCGTACATTTTTACCGCCAGCAGCTTTTACCCTTTCACGGAATGAGAGAAAAGAGTTCTGTGCATGCTTGAATGGAATTAAAGTGCCACATGGTTATTCGTCGAACATCAAAAGCCTAGTGTCGATGCAAGACCTAAAACTCACCGGGTTAAAGTCACATGATTGTCACACTTTGATGCAACAATTACTACTGGTGGCTATTCGTTCCATTTTACCTGAAAAGGTAAGATATGCTATAACTAGATTTTGTCTCTTCTTCCAGTCCATATGCGAGAAAGTCATCGATCCCGATGACGCGGATTCATTGCGGGACCTCGTTGTAACCTCTCTTTGTCGGTTGGAAATGTATTTTCCACCCTCTTTCTTCACTATCATGATTCATCTGACCATTCACTTGGTTAGGGAGATTTTGTACCTTGGGCCCGTGTACTTGAGATACCAGTATCCTTTCGAAAGATTGATGAAAGTCTACAAGGACTATACATCTAATCGGTATCGTCCAGAAGGTTGTATTGCTGAACGCGCTATTTTAGACGAAGCTCTTTCATATTGTTACGCTCATCTCTCCCCTGAGGAGTTGATTGGCGTTCCTAAGAATCGTCATAGTGACTGGATGACCGGAAAAGGTATTAGGGGCCGGGTTGAAAAAATTGTGACACGTGAAATGTTGCATTTAGCACACATGTATGTGCTAAACAACGAATATGAGGTGCAACCTTATATTCAACAACACAAAGATGAGCTCAAATACGATCACCAAAACAAGACCGAGAAGTGGATTGCGAACGAGCATACGAAGACATTTCCAGAGTGGTTTAGGAATATTGTCTTACAGTGTACTGATCAAACTGGTGATGACATCTCTCCTAGGTTACTACGTCTTGGTTTAGGTCCAAATGCCAGGGTCACCTTTTACAACAGTTTTGCCTTTAATGGATATACTTTTTACACCCGCGAGCAAGATGAGGTGAGCACAATGCAAAATAGTGGTGTGAGTTCTGAATTTGAGGCAATGCACTTTGCTACTTCAAAAGATAAAAAGCCTATTTGGGGAAAATGCCTTTATTATGGTGTTATTCAAGAAATATTGGTACTAGATTACATTGATTTCACAATGCCTTTGTTTCGATGTAACTGGGTTGATAACAACATCCATTGTGTCCGAAAGGATAAGATGGGATTTACGTTGGTCAATCTGGGTAAGGTTGGCAATAATAAGGATGATCCTTTCATAATGGCATCCCAAGCTAAACAAGTGTTCTATATCACCGATCCTATGGATAAGAAGTGGTGCGTTGTAATGTCTATAAGGAAAAGAAGGAGTAGTCCATCCGATAATGATGATGATGATCAGGATGTCGTTTTTGAGGGAATGGATCAGTCTACCACTGTATCTTATTTCGACGATGTTGACACTGATCATGAGGACACTGAAAGCATCTATATGCGTGATGACCATGGTGAAGGTATTTGGGTTAACGAAGAAACTATGACATCCAAGAAACGCCCCGATCCCGAGATAGTTCATCGGACACATACAAAGTATGCATGCATCTTTGGTGTAAGTTGTCTTATTTTCTTGATCTTATTATTAGATGTGGATGTTGGTGTTGAAATTGCTTTGAATAATGTATTGTTACAGTTTGACCGTAATGGAATTACTGATAATTTTAAAAAAAAAAAAGAGGTTCAACAATAACAACGGTTATATTTAAATTACCCGTTGTTAATACTTTCAACAACGGGTGTAGTACCTCTACCCGTTGTCAATGATTTTTTTGACATATTTCATTTTGGCGCAAATTTGGTGAAAATATATTACAACGGGTATATTTTAACCGTTGAAATAAAGTTTTGACAACGGTTGACTTTTATTGACCCGTTGTTATTAACATACAACAACTAATATAGAAACCCATCCAGCATGCCATACACAAACACACACAACATTATTACTCCAACCGTTGGTATCCTGTGTTAATTCTTCTCTCTTCCTCGCTTTTTACATTCTCGCCGCCGGCCGTCGCCCTTGATTTAAAGCCCAGATTCCGTTGCCTTCCCTTATCATCCTGCTCGTTCTCTTTATCATCATCATCAACAGGTATGTTCACTTTAATTTTTTGTTTCGTCATTAGGGTTTTAAGACGATCATCTTGTTTCATTTTCATGCATCACATTTTGTTTTTCGTTTTCTTTGTTATCTTTATCATCCCGCATCATCTACTTTACTCCTCTTATCAGGGTTTAGGATTTTAGAAGCTCAATCTGTTGTTTTAAATTTTCATTCCTATTAGGGTTTAGGGTTTTAGATAATACTCTGCATGTACGTTGTTAAGTTGTTCATTTCCAGCTATATCATTCATATTTGGGTTTTAGGATTATCATGGGTGAAAAACGTAAAAGAAGTCAAAAGAATAATGAGCCTGGTGATAATAAGCCTGGTGAGAGGGGTGCTATGAAGTGCAAGAGAGTCCTTGCGACTATAGCCGCTAAACACTGCGTTCGAAATAACATGGAGTGAGAAGGGTTTCCCTCTTTTGGTCCAAATGCGGGTCTTTTCTCCATTGGATTGGTGCTTGCACAAGACAGTTTGTGCCTATCCATTTAGATGATGTTAGAACTTTGAATCCAAAATTGGCGGAGTTATACTTGGCTCGTATAAAGGAAGGCTTTATTATACCCGATATAAGCCATGATGAGTATTTAATGCATAAGGCGGCGGATGTCCAAAGGCGGTGGAAGTGTGGCGTTGCTAGGGATTGGTTGTATGTGGACAAGGCAACGGGGAGATGCGTAAGAGCCCACCGGAAAACAAGTGTCCCACCATCAAGCAGGAAGAATGGGATCTTTTCAAAAAGATGAGAACTGCGAGAAGTTTCGGAGTTAAATATCCTCGCCTTTTAACGATTTACCTATCATTTTTTTAATTAATGAGTCCTTTATATAATCTTTTTATTATCTCATCTACTTGCGCTTTTATATAATTATTTGAAGGCCGTTAGCAAAAGAAATCGTGCTAACATTTCATGCAAGAAGGGGAAATTCTATGGTTCTCGAGGCGGTTCTGAGAAAGATAGAAGAGGACCTCGTAAGTAGCATGCATTATTGCCCTGTGAGACTTTATTTTTTTAATCACACTTGGACTTGCATTGATACACATTTACGTGTATAAATGTTACCATGTTAATGTGTAGGTGGCAAAGGGAGTGAAAGAGGTGGATCGGCATGTAACTTATAAACATGGGCACACGCCTAAAGGATCCCGGTCGTCGCATGACAAATACGATGAGGAAGTTTTGGCCAACATAGTAAGCATTATTTTATTAAGACGAGTTCATTACTAACTTTATTATTTTAGTCACAAATATAATTTGAAGTTTATTTAATATATTATAGGATAACGTATTGAAAGAGGTAGAAGAAGGGAAATTCACTCCCGGTGGTCGTAATGACGTTCTTGCTAGAGCGATCGGCCGACCCGAACATCCAGGTCGTTTGAGGGGCGTCCCATTACAGGTTGGAGTAACGAAATATTATGGGAAAACGCCCGAGATAAAGAAGAAAAGGAAGACTAAGTCCGAGAACGATGACATGGTAACATTTATTCTATTATTTTCATTTAAGTTCAATTCACATGTTATTGTTGGGATAAAAATTGCCGACACATTACATTCTTGGCAAGCGACTTGATTAATGGCATCCGTACTACTAAAGCTGAATCTGGAGGTAAGCTTTCCGAAGAAGAAGTGAAGATGATGGAGGATGTCATTTCTAAAGGGGGTAATAATAAGGTACAACAGATTGGTGAAGAGGCCGCTACTACCTTGGCAATACATGAGAAGGAAGTATCGGTCAACGAGATTCAGAAAGATCGGTACCTCATAATGCTTCGAAGTTGTAACAACTAAAGCCGATCAGGTACCTAATATACTTCCTTATTTTTCTTTTGTTTTTTTTTTGGGTAAGATCAGGGGTGTGTTCACCGCCAACTTCGACATGGTGCCATTGAATTGGTTAATTTTATTAGGTAAATAATGGGTCTGAAAAGGAGATGCAACTTGATGAGAAGACGACTGATGGAAAACAAAGATACATCCCCTTCAAGTCGGTTCCTGTTTTCGAGTAAGGTATGCATGAAGTGTTTAATTAGTTAAATTTATATGAATGCTGAAGTTTGTGCAAAAATCGGCCCGAGACAGAAAGCGTTTTTGCAAAATCTTTTGAATTTTGAAGCGTTTTTGCAAAGATATAATAATGTATGTGTATATTCTTCAGGCCGTAAACAAGAGGCCGAGTTATTCTTCTTGACCCTAATAGAATCGAAAAGCCACTGTGCGTGTTGGCCGGGGTCTCGTAGAAAACAAATCGCATCGCGGAAAGCGTAGTTCATGGCGAAAAACTTTTGCCGAATCATAGAATAGTAGAGATAACTACAGTCAATCCAGGCCATGAAAAATTTCCACCGCCTGTCCCGATTCGTGACGACATTACCATTCGGGAGATGCGCTTGGAAGTTTCATCCAATGGCCCGATACTCACATCTACTTGGCGATGATATCTCGCCGCCTCCTTTGAGCGGAAAGCGAGTTGGGGTTAGAAGAAATACCTTTATATATATATATATGTGTTACATTTTTAATTGTTGAATGTTTTTATATGTTAAATTTATATGTTATTTTTTTTTTGTAGGGAACAAAAAGGCCGGCTTTGGCGGATAAGCCTAAGTCCACAGACATGCCAACGACCTCGATTCGCACAACAACTTGATGAGGTATGTATTTAATTAACTTCTCCATTTTTTTAAAAATTAACCTCGCCCCTTTATTTATATTTTGTCTGTATTTATAAAAAGCATGGTAATTTTGTGTAGGGGACAAAAAAGATTGATAAGCCTAAGTCCCCGGTCTTACGCTACTACTACCTCATCATTGAAAGAGCAGTTGACGAGGTATTTAATTAAGTACGCTTTTATTTTTATTACTCCAACTAGGATATGTTACCTTTGGATTTTTTATTATTTTAATTATCTATACTACATGTGTAGGATGGTGGTAGTAGCACCACATCAAAGACTCATTCTTTCCCGGCCGTGAAAGTTAGGAGTATAAACTCCACAAAATATAAAGGTAAGGATTACATGCAAAAAGTAAGAACGGGGACGATGATGAGACTGTATGAGGAGGCTGGCCATCGCATAGCCTCCGAGCAACTGATAATTATTCCGCTCGAGGAGGATATTCTAGGGGCTGAGCGCCAAGCGCTTATATCATGGGATCTGCTAGCCGTATGGGCTGGACTAGACCAGATTGATATAGCACACATATTTGTTTGGATGAAGTAAGTTTCTTAATAAATAATTTCATAGTCTAATATTCGACTACTAGGTAGATAGTGTTTTAAATACCGGAATTAATACCGTAATAATGTAGGATATTGCAATTGAGAGTGATCCCTGAGAAGAATATTCCATCTGATCAATACGGATTTTGTGCCCCTATGTTTTATCTTTATTTATTCCGGATTTCTCGTTCGAAGAACGGGTAGATTATATTGCTCAAAGAATTGACGACAACCAAGAAGTCGATTTTTGGCGCTTATAATGAAAAAGGGTAATAAACAAATTAATATTACGTTTCCCCCTACAATTGCATTTTCATAACTAATATATGTACTTGTTAATAATGATGATGTCTCTTGATGTAGGACTCATTGGGTGCTAGCAGCCATCATGCCGACAAAGAAAAAGTTTTCGGTTGGACTCTTTACATCATCAACCAAGCGAGACTTTTAATCACTTGATTAAAATGTAAGTTTATAATACTGATTTATTTATAATAACATTTTCAATTTTTATTGATAGAAAAAAGCTCGTTCATATTTTTGCCCCTAAAAAAATTAGTTTCTGCCTCCTTTTTTATTTTTTAAAAAAAGGGCCTTTAAGAAGAAAAGAGCAAACGAGGAGGATCAACCCACGAACGATTCTGATGTTGGCCCTGATTTTATTACGATAACAGGGGTACGTGCTCAAATACAATAACATTAAGTGCAAAATCTGTGTTTAATACTAATACAATACCTAAAGTTCAAGATTCTGATGTGAGCCTTCTCTCGTCTGTTTTTTTATGTAATAATAGGCCCCTCGCCAGCCAGATAGCATACAATGTGGATACTACGCTTGTCGGTTCATGTTGGAGATTATTAGGCGAAGATATCTCGTTATTCCAGAAAGGGTTAGTAATAATTTAAACATGTGTTTATTACTTTTTTTTAAATTAGAGCTAATGTTGTCTTGCAATTCCGCTATATATACCATGATGTTGCTAATGTTGTCTTGCTTTTCGCTATATATACCATAATGTATTCTCTTTGTTTTTTCCAGAGTATGTAATCAACCAGTCACAACAGATTGAGCAATACTCAAGTATAGATATAGACGAGGTAAGAGACATGTGGGGAAACTACGTCTTAGAATATATATAGATAGAAATGCATGATACTATACTCACAGTTTAGATCAGCTTATTAGTAATTTTTTTGTTGAAGTTAGGGAATGATTAATTAGTTCATGTAAATTCAACTCCTTGTAATTATATATATATATATATATATGATGCTGCTGTTGTGGTTGAATTGAATCTATTGAGTTCTGATGAACCCAGCTATGATTTATCTTTGGTCTTTGGTATATGGTCTTTCTTTGATATATGCAGGTTTTGAATGGCATGAAACAAATTTAATTTTTCAGAACATTAGGTGTACGTAATAAAAACGGTTACTAAAAAAAAACCGTTGTGAATACCTTTCACAACGGTTAATAAAACTAACACCGTTGTGAATGACATTTACAAATACCCGCGCATAATATTCAACAACAGGTTTTAATCAAAGAACCGTTGTTAAAAGTATTCACAATTTTGGAGGTAAAATTACAACAACGGGTATTAAACAAAGAACCGTTGTTACTAACAATTTCAACAACGGGTATGTAACATAAACCCGTTGTCAAAAGACTTCATAATTTTGGAGGGAAAGTTACAACAACGGTTATACATACGACAACCGTTGTTATATAATTCCCTCCAAAATTTTGAAACACTTTCCACAACGGAGAGCATCCAATAACAACGGCTTTTAACCGTTGTGAATAATTTAGACAACGGTTCCACTAAATAAGCAAACCGTTGTAAATACTTTCTACAACGGCCGCTTTAACAACGTCCGCTTTTTTATTTTACAACGGTTTTTACCCGTTGTTATAGGCTGTATCTGTAGTAGTGGTCCTTCACTTTTCCTTTTTGGTCTTCTCAAAACCTTAGGCATGTAAGGCTAGTAGGTATAGGCATCATTGTTTTATTTTTATCACATAAAATAAAATAACCACAACCCACGAACACCACTTCCATTTCGGTTTACACATAATATGGACCACCATTTTATTTTGTCAATTTGTCAATTGTCACACAATATGTCACATGTAGTATGTTACATGTTATTAATTAATTTAATGCATATTTATCACATAAATATCATTTTACAAATTAATTAAATTACATACAACAAATTGACTAGTGATACTTGATCACATGAATAAAATGGGTCATATAATTATAATTTACAACATTTTGTAATTATAATTAACCATTCATTCTTATCTCTATTGTTTCTCAAACAATAAACAATTTTAGTAACAAAACATTTTATTACTAAAATAAATCTTATTTAATCCCATTACAATAAGATGATTATTCTCTCTCACAAATGAATTGTTCAATTTTAAGGAATTGATCAACTTGTATCGTCATACAATTAATCAACTTTATAGATAAGGGCATCATCCTTTAGGTGTGACCTTAAAGGATCAACTGACCACCACCGTCCCACGACAGTAACGTCAAACTCTAGCAAGCCAATCGTTACCGATTAATGTTGATCAGTTGACTATAAAATGAATCATCGCTTACGTATTCTTAAAATGAGATTTAAACATGTGATCATCATGATCGACAATTGTGATCGCATTATTGTCGGTGACAATCCAACAGATTTAACACTAAGGAGAAGCTACACAGACTACGTATTAGCCCAGATAGCAGCTGCTGCATCTGTGCTCAGGAGGAAGAATCTGCCTAGCATCTGTTCTTTCAATGCCAGTATAGCAGGAGGGTGATTCAGAGGCTTCAGGATTGGACTGGTGTGCAGTTTTCTGTTGATAATGCTCAGAACTGGTGGCAACACAGGAGATTTACCAGGTTGAAAATTGGGATACTGAATAGCATCATCAACTCTGCTATGTATCATATATGGATGCAGCGCAATGAGAGCAGGCATGAATACAAGGTAATCAGTCCTAGAAGATGTGCTGCCATGATTCAGGGAGATATTAAAGCTCGAATTCAGCAACAAGCAAAGGGGATTATGTCCAGGAAAGATAGGCAGCGGCTTGAGAAGCTTATGTAATTGTTTATGATAGTGTGTGTGTGTGTGTGTGTAGTAAAATTGGCCGAGTTGATGAGCTAGCATGCTCATAATATAGTGATGTATATGGTACTTGTTTGAGCTATTAATTTAATTTTTACATTTTAGCAAAATAAAATAAAATAATGCAAATTATTTACTCTAAACAACCCAAATTAAGTCTCTATTATATATACATATGATTTCGAAACATATTTGAAGAATTTTATCTTTTGAAAAATTATTTTAAACTATTTAAAATCGTGCCTTCAAATGCAACCCAAAGTTATAGTAGAAATAGCTATAACTTTAAGTCTGGTAAGTAAAGTTATAGGTGAAATAGCTATAACTTTACTTTTCCAATATTTCTTCTTAAGATACCATTATTAGATGAAGACCTATACTAGCTAATCTTCCTTGAGATCTTCAGTGATAGGTTCTTCTCTTTATCTTGATCATAAGCTCTTCATCTTGAGCTTGTTATAGACTTGATCGAGCCTTTTGCTTGAGTAATCATCATACTTGAAACTAGTTACAGTTGCTATGATGCTTTTAGGAATCTTCAATGTTATAGCTCAAGCAGCTATAACATTACTTGAACGATGCTTCACAAAGCTTCAATGTTATAGCCAAGGATGCTATAACATTATTTGCTAAACTTGTAAAACTAACTCAATCTAACAAAGACTAAACAAACGATTACGAGCAAGAGTATATATACAACGGAGCACACACTTGTCATTATCAAAACATAATCATATATATCTATATGGTCCAACAATGTGCATGTGACAACATATTAAAATTTCATGGCCTATTTCGAAGTTTAACTAATTTTAACCATTTTACCTCCATTTATGTCATTTTTATCTCATAAAAATTATAAATCATGCAAAATAAATCAAATTTATATGAAATTTTATATACAATATGTAAAATATGCATGTGAGGTCATACAAAAATTTTAAGGTCAGAAACAAAGTTTAACTATTTTTAGCATTTTAAATACCATTTTATACATTAAAATGTAATAAAATCACTAAAATTATTAAAATGAGCTAAAAATTACCATAAATCATCAAAATGACCTAAATATAATTTAGGACCAGAATATATGACATGCAAAAATTTTCGTGACTTTATAACATAAATAACAAAATCTCTAGTTTTATATGTTATACTTTTAACTTGGAAAAACTATAAACCTATTATGCATGCAACATCCATAGCTCTTGATACCACTTGAAAGGACACCTGAAGAAAATATGATTAATATCTTCACCAGCTGCTTCACACAAAGAACATCGATTGATAATCAGTAGCCCTCTTTTGTTCAAGTTATCAATAGTTGGCAAAGAGTTTTGGAAAGCAAGCAAACTGATAACTGCATGTTTATGTACACAACAGCTATCACACAAGATATAAGCCCATCTCGCCTTTGGCTGCTTATCCTTTACAAGTTCATATATGACTGAACCAGGGAACTTACCCACCACATCCACTGCAAGAACCAGTTGTGCATCCTCAGTTGTCCCCATTAAAGCTAAAAATAAATCCCTTACTTTTAAAAGATTTGACCAATACCAGGAATCAGAGCTCTTAAATGGGAGTTGCCAGAAGCTGCCATCCTCAGCAACTTCGTCAGATGGAAGTTGGGAAAACCTATTATTATTATTATTATTATTATTATTATTATTATTATTATTATTATTATTATTATTATTATTATTATTATTATTATTATTATTATTATTATTATTATTATTATTATTATTATTATTATTATTATTATTATTATTATTATTATTATTATTATTATTATTATTATTATTATTATTATTATTATTATTATTATTATTATTACTACTACTATTATTACTGTTATTATTATTGTTGTTATTATTATTGTTGTTATTATTGTTGTTATTATTGTTGTTATTGTTATTATTGTTATTATTGTTGTTATTGTTATTATTATTATTGTTGTTATTGTTGTTATTGTTGTTATTATTGTTGTTATTATAATTGTTATTATAATTGTTATTATTATTGTTGTTATTATTGTTATTGTTATTGTTGTTATTGTTATTGTTGTTATTATTGTAGTTGTTGTTGTTGTTATTGTTATTGTTGTTATTGTTGTTATTATTAATATTATTATTATTATTATTATTATTATTATTATTATTATTATTATTATTATTATTATTAATATTATTATCAATATTATTAATTATTATTATTATTATTATTATTATTATTATTATTTTTACAAGAAGATATAATCCTTTTATTCATCCTCAAGATGGGGAAAAAAGAAAGGATAAAATCTTACAAAAGAATAGCCTTTATAGCCTTAAAAAGGAAAGGTAGCAAGAATGTAAAGTATTAAGAAAACGAGAAGAACATCGTGTAGAGGACCTATATAGCAAGGACACAGAGATTGTGAATTTGGCCTGATAGAGCAGCTGCTGCACCGTGTGCTCTTGGGTGCTAAAAACCCTGTAATTACGCTCCTTCCAGATAGTATAGATGGCACAGGTAAGACAGCTTAGAAACCATGTGTGCTTCCAGTGTCGTCTAGATTGTCTGTGCAAACACCAGTCCAACTCCCTGTTATAATGGTTACTCCTATTGGGAATGTGAGTCCAGATCATTAGCTCCTGCCAAAACTGCTGAGAGAATGGGCAAGCAAAGAACAGATGGTCATGAGTTTCACTAGCTTGCTTGCAGAGGATACATCTATTAGGAGTGATAAATCCCTTGGTGATTAAGTTATCCACTGTATCTAGTTTCTGTTGACAAGCCAGAGAGGATATAATGCTATGCCTGGGTACCACCACCCTGTGAAAAAGACCCTTGGACCAAGAGACAGTAGGATTACAAGGCCTAAACCAGGTATAAGCTGCAGCAACTTGGAATTTATCACCAGAGCACCAACTATGAAGTAAAGCTTTTGCAGCAGAAGGGGAGCCTGTAGCAGACAACAAGTCATTTTTGACGCTAATGATACTCCTGAAGCTTTCACTGTACCTGTCCTGAACAGTAGCATCCCAGATAGAACAGTGAGGGAGATGATAGACAGAATGCCAAATGCTCCAAAGTCCCTGTGGAGTCCTATCAAGCAACCAGAACCATTTAGATATAAGAGCTTTATTCCGGGATATGAGCTCTTTTACCCTAAACCCACCTTCATTAGATGGAGCACAAATACTGGACCAGCTCTTGGCAATCATCTTTTTGTCATTGGCCTTGATATTCCAAAAGAAATTCTTGCATAATTTGTTTATTGTTTTAATCACACTTTTGGGGAGCAAGACACTGACACACCAGAAGTTTTCAATGCCAAAGACTACAGTGTTAAGAAGCTGAAGCCTTCCTGCATAAGAAAGTAATTTGGAAGACCAGTGTTGAATGGAGGCCTGAATTTTGTTCACAAGAATGCCATACATATCCACAGTGGTACGAGCTGTGTTCAATGGCAACCCAAGATACCTGAAGGGGAAGGATCCCTCAGAAAACCCAGAGGTAAGCAGAATCTGGGACTTGATGCTAGAGGAGACTCCACCAAAGTAAATTTCAGTTTTATCCACATTAGCTTGAAGCCCTGACCAGCAGGAAAAGAGGTTAAGGGCTTGAGAAACTGCCTGCACAGAGGGCACATCCCCTCTAATAAAGACCATGAGGTTATCAGAAAAGATTAGATGAGTGAGCCTCATTTTTGAACACTTTGGATGAAGAGAAACTTGAGGTTGAGAGCTGAGACATCTCAGGTATCTAGATAGGATCTCCATGCTTAGGACAAAAATATAAGGGGAGAGAGGGTCTCCTTACCTGACTCTACTTTTCCCTTGAAAGAAGCCATGGACAAAACCATTTAGCTTAATAGAGAACCAGGAGCTAGTAAGGCACCCCATAATCCAGCTAATAAATTGAGGAGGGAATTTCAGAGCAGTCAGCATATTCTCTATAAATGACAATTGGAGAGAGTCAAAGGCTTTCCTGATATCCACCTTAATCAAGCACCTAGGAGTGAGATATTTGCGGCCATATCCTTTAACTAAGGACTGAGACAGCATAATATTTTCATGGATGCTCCTCCCTTTCACAAAAGCTGCCTGTTCAGGGCCAACTAATTGAGGGAGTACAATGCTGAGTCTAGTGGAGATAATTTTGGAGATTGTCTTGTAAAAAGTAGTACAACAAGAAATTGGGCGAAAATCCATGACAGTTGAGCTAACCTTCTTTTTAGGAATAAGAGCAAGCAAGGTAGAGTTAGCCTGCTTACTCATTCTACCAGTAGAGAAGAAGGAACGAACAGCTTTGCAAAAAGTCTCCCCAATAAGAGGCCAACTGTGTTTAAAGAAGGTAGAGGAAAATCCATCTGGTCCAGGACTTTTGTCTGAGCCAATAGTAAATAGAGCAGCTTTAATTTCTTCATTAGTGATAGGAAGAATCAAAGTATCAGCTGCTTCTCTAGAAACAGTAGGGCTCAGTTGAATGAAGTCATTGTCCAAGGGAGAGACAGGAGAGCTGGTACCAAGAAGACTTTGATAATAGTCCACAAAGCCAGCAGCAACTTTTTCCAAGCCAATTTTATCTGTGCCATGCCTGTCCTTGATCTGACCTATTATTTGTTGTTGTTTTCTTTCTTGAATTTTTGCATAAAAGAATTTTGAAGAGCAGTCATCATGAATGATATTATGAACCTTAGCTTGTTGCTGAGCTATGTTTTTCTCAATATGCTTAAATTTGCAGTAAAGAGACAGGAGCTCTTTTTCTTTGGAAATTAGATCAGGAGAAAAAATATCATCATGCAGAGCCAATTGACAGTCTTTCAGCTCTTGCTTCAATCCCTGAACCTTAGTAGAGATGCTAGTAAAATGCTCTTTATGCATTAGTCTAAGACTTTTCCTGACATTTTTCAGTTTAGCAAACAACTTGTAGGTGGAAGAGCCATAAACAGGAACATTCCAAGCATCATGAACAATGTTATCATAATCAGGATGATCAAGCCAACAGTTTAAGAAACTAAACCTAGACTTTCTGCATTGGTCCTCAAAGATAGTGACCACCACTAGAGAGTGATCAGATACTCCAGGATCGTGAAAATTAGCAGAAGTAGCAGGGAAATGAGTAAGCCACTGGACATTAGCCATAGCTCTATCAAGCTTAGTCCAGACCCTAGATTCAGCATGTTGTTTATTATTCCAAGTAAAAGCACATCCTGAACTATTTAGGTCCTCCACCTCACACTGATAAAGACAGGAGTTAAAGTCCATAATATCAGCTAAATTAGGGAGAGTGCCACCAATCTTCTCAGTGACATCCCTAATAACATTGAAATCACCCAAAAGTAACCATTTATCAACCATAGGTTTTATATTTAATAGATGTGTCCAGAGACCATCTCTTTCTATGGCATCATTGCTAGCATAAACAAAAGTGATATGAAAAACCTGGCAAGTAGCATTATGGAAGACCTCACAATGTATAAACTGTGGATGAACTTGAATAGGAGTAACAACCATAGTAGAAACATTCCAAAGCAACAGAATTCTACCATTGGAGTGGGTATCAAGATTGCAACAAGATCCCAAGTTATTAAAGTAGGAAGTAATAATCCTACCATAGTTCCTCTGTTTAATTTTTGTTTCCAGAACACCCAAAATATCCAGCTTGTTAACCCATAGGAAGTCTTTGATTTCCTGCAACTTCAAAGGGTCATTGCACCCTCTAATATTCCAAGAAGAGACTTTCATTGACCACCAGTATCAAAAGGATGAGTATCCCCTATGCTCTCAACCAACAAAGTGTGGGAGGGCAAAGTTCCAGTATCTATAGGAGTATTATCCAAGTTGAGAACTGTCTAGGTGCCATCAGAGGCATCCTCCACCAGACATTGAGTATCAGGGCTATGCCTATGCATAACAAGACTATTATCCAAAGAAAAAGACTTAGTTAGATCACTTCTCTTCATGGCTATTTGAGGCTGATCTACTTCATCCTTCTTGTTGCATACTGAGTGCATTTCAGCATTCAAAGAAAGAGATTCAGATTCAGAGGTCTGGTGAGAAGAGCCTAGCAGCAAGCATTCTGAGCTGTGCACCAGACATTCTGAATCAGAATGCAATTTCAGTGAAGCTGAGGTATCACCTAGCAAACAAGGTACAGGGATGTCAGAATCCAACACAGCTGTGGGCTCCTGAACATATTGAACAAGATCTTCTTCAGAAGGTAGAATGGGGAGAGGCTCAGTCTCCTCCATAGGAGCTAGAGAAGCAAAAGAGTTGGTCACTGAAATAGCTGGAGATGAACTCCCTCTCTTCAAGGCTATTTGAGGGCTGTTCATACTCACCTTCTGATTGCTTCCTGAGTGCATTACAGTATTCAGAGAAGAAGAACTAGTCCCAGGAACCAAGGGGACAAATTGGCCCTGGCTCAGGGGAGAAGAAACTTGGTTCTGTGAACCTGAGGTATCACCTAGCAAACCAGAAGTGGAAGGTTTAGCAGTAGATTTCTTTCTGTGTTTCTTGCAGGAATTGGATTTGTGCCCCATCTTGCCACAATCAGAGCAATAGAAAGGAAGTCATTCATATTCTATCCTCTGAGTGGAAGGACCAAATGGAGTGTTCAGAGAAATTTCCACTGGTAGAGAGGAAGAAATATCAACCTCAATCAAAACCCTAGCAAAAGAAAGCTTAGCTTTACAGGTGGTAGGGACATCAGCAAACAAAGGTTTGCCTATTTTGCTGGCCATCTTGCACAGCACAGTGCTAGACCAAAGATATGGATCCAAATCATGGAACAGGACCCAGACAGGAACTCAGGAAACCCTTTCCATTTCAAAGGAGAAAGAGGGAGACCAATGCTTCAGAATTAAAGAAGATGATCCAATTTTCCAAGGACCCTTCTGCAGGATTGTGTTCATTTCAATCTCAGATGAGAATCTGAAACTAAACTATCCTTTTCTGTAGTATTGAACCGCTGGTGAAGCTATAGATGCCCAATGCTTAGATACAAAATCAGAAACCTGAGTAAGAGTAGGCCTAGATCCAATCAAATGACCCATTAAGGTAAATTGCCAAAACTTCAGTTCATCAACAATGTCGTCTAGACCAACATGAATTTCAGAAGCATGTTTACTCTCATGGTGCATGAATAAACTCATTCCAACCGGGTTCTTGGGTTTTGCAATGTCAGACCAAGTGGGTTTAGCCTTAGGTTGCCCTACTGATTCTGAGGTTACTATGACAGGAACATCTTGAGTAGTAGATGAAACCTCTTGAGCAATTGAAGGGGTCTCCTGTGTAGCAGAAAAAGTCTCCAACACAGGGGTTTTACAGACAACCGTACTAGGTAGTTCATCAGAAGCAATTTCAGTAGTCGTGGATACCAGAACAGTTTCAGAAACAGGGACAACAATGGCGGTAGGGTTTTCGCAATTAGGCGCTGAATTATCCAAATTAGAGGAAGTAACAATGGAAGTCGCAGGAGAACTACGCTTAGGATTTGATCGAATAGCATCAACAAGATAATCATTCAAGATCACAGGTTGACGTGGTGGAGAAATCAAATCGTCACTAGGCGAGTCCAAAGTAGAAGAATTGGGAGCAAAAGAAGTACCTTGAGCTGCGGAAAGAGATGGACAAGCCATTGGAGGTCTCCCTTTTGGTGGACGACCTCGGCCGCGAACCATGGAGAAAGCTTCAGGAGCTTGAAAGCGTAAAAATGGCGGGGAATTTCAGAGAATCTGTTTTAGAGAGAAAGTTCTTCTCTCTAAACGGTTTATTATTATTATTATTGTTATTATTATTATTATTATTATTAATTGTTATTATTATTAATTGTTATTATTGTTATTAATTGTTATTATTGTTATTATTGTTATTATTATTATTATTATTATTGTTATTGTTATTATTGTTATTGTTATTGTTATTATTGTTATTGTTATTGTTATTATTATTATTATTATTATTATTATTATTATTATTATTATTATTATTATTAATTATTATTATTGTTATTATTGTTATTGTTATTATTGTTATTGTTATTAATTATTTATTGTTATTATTGTTATTATTGTTATTGTTATTATTATTATTATTGTTATTGTTATTGTTATTATTGTTATTATTGTTATTATTGTTATTGTTATTGTTATTGTTATTATTATTATATTATTATTATTATTATTATTATTATTATTATTATTATTATTATTATTAATTATTATTATTATTATTATTGTTATTATTATTATTATTGTTATTATTGTTATTATTATTGTTATTCTTGTTCTTGTTCTTGTTCTTGTTCTTGTTCTTGTTCTTGTTCTTGTTCTTGTTCTTGTTCTTGTTCTTGTTCTTGTTCTTGTTATTTTTATTTTTATTATTATTATTATTATTATTATTATTATTATTATTATTATTATTATTATTATTATTATTATTATTATTATTATTATTATTATTATTATTATTATTATTATTATTATTATTATTATTATTATTATTATTATTATTATTATTATTATTATTATTATTATTATTATTATTATTATTATTATTATTATTATTATTATTATTATTATTATTATTATTATTATTATTATTATTATTATTATTATTATTATTATTATTATTATTATTATTATTATTATTATTATTATTATTATTATTATTATTATTACTACACCGGTTCCAATTGTTATTATCTTATTATACCGTTTTCAATACAACTTAAACTCATACACACACACACACACACACACACACACACACACACACACACACACATAAATATATATATATAGACACACACACACACACACACACACACATGTTTTCCTTTTTTTTTTATTATTATAAGTAGAAAGTTAGTCATTATAATATTTTATTTGTGGATTGCCTTTGAGTGTAAGGAGTACAGTACTCTCGGAGAACACAAGAATTTTTCTGGTGATATTGTCTCTGAATTCCAGAGAATGGGGTAACAAAAAACGTAACAAATAAAATAAATAATTAAACCTTAATTCAAAGAACCACCATAATCCAAATACAACTTATAATGCCAGATAATAATTAAAGACTTAATTATTAGAATCTGATGAAGTATTAGGATTCTCTTCATGATTTTCGGTATAGATCAAGTCGTAGATCGGCTCTTCATCATCAGTGGGCTGCGCAGGTGGAATGGCCTCTTTCTTCCATGACATAGGCACGATGACAAGAATGTGATGCCTCCTGTAATGTCTCAGCAAATGATGGTCAAGATGGGTCGTAACCCATAGATAAGGGCCCTTTTGTCTAGAAACCGAATATAAGTCCCTTTTCCCCGCATCTTCCCCGCAAATCTAGCCCCTAATTTTCTTGCCTGACGAAAACTATCATGGCAGTTGGCTTCGTCAAACTCGATTAAAGTGAAGCCTATAAAACCTTGCTTGTTTGTAGACACAGGATACAGTTTTTTAACCGCAGTGAAATCGAAGTTATGAAGCATTTGCTTCAACCACCCAAAATCAGGGTTTAAACCCTTTCCATTCTCATCATAATGAACCGGGAGATTATGGAGAATGCAAATAAAAGGCTGTGCGTAGCGAGAACGTGATTGTAGCTCCGATACACCCACCATATTTTATTTAGACAGAAATTAAAGAGTAAATGTTTGATAATTTAGATTTTGACCTAAAACATTATGAAGACATATTTATAGAATTATTTTGGTCAAATTGAATATTATTGATCTAATTGAATATTTATTAAAGTTCTGATAAAGTTTTGCATGCAGTGGTCAAACTGAGAAATCCAATAAAATAGTGACAACGGTTGAATTGAAAAACGGTTCTTTCATAATAGCAAATGATAACGGTTACAAGAAACCTGTAGCTATAACATTACAAGAAACCGTTCTTTCCCAATAAAATGTTACAATCAGTTTTTTGTTAAAAAAATGACAACTTTAGCTATAACATTTTATCATTGAATGATTGTTTTCTATTAAAAGTTGTTGAGATTTAATGGTTTTAAGATAAGACCGTCTTAAAGGAAATCTTCTATTAGGGAAATACATTATTCTAGATAAATTAAAATATTATTCAAATTTCATAAAAAGAAATTAGCATGAAATTAACATATCAAGTTTATTAACTTTACATCTACGTCCATGTATTATGTGGTAAGTTCTACAAGTGTGCCTTTACTTAATGCTTATAAATAAATCCATTGAACCTCCAACAAGCATGTACATATATAATGTTGTACTAAAAAATAAAATAAAAAGGGTGAATTCCAGGCTCGAACCCAGGTTTATAGATACACTGATGCATTGATTGCCATTTAACAAAAATCATGTAAGGCTGAAGCCCATATAGCCTAATATGTGGATCCACCCTTGTATGTGAGTACATATTTCATATCTTGATATCAAAGATGTATGGAGCTCTCCACTCTGTTTATGAATGAATGACTTTTATGTTAGTGCCATGGTGCGAAGGGAGGCCCTAATCATGCTCTTTTTGTGCAAGACAAAGTTGTGTGGTCGTGAAATAAGGAGGGTGAGGGAGAAGTTTAAGGGCTATAATGGGATGGAAGTGGATAGTGTAGGAAGGTCGGGGATCTCGCTTTTTTGAGGAGGAAGGATGTCGATTTTACTTTTATGTTGGCTTTAGTGCATCATATAGATTACACTATTCGGGAGGAGGGTAAGGAATTATGGGTTTCGGGTTTCTATGGCTGGCTGGCGGTCGCTGACAGACATCTTTCACGGAAGTTGTTATGCATTCTTTGTGAAGAATCGAATTTTCCATGGCCTTGTATTGGTGATTATAATGAAGTCTTGTTTTTTAATGAAATGAAAGGAGGGAGTCGTTGTGATACCCCGAATATTTTACCTTGGTCAAAGGGTAGTCAACGGTAAATGGATAAATATATTTTATAAAATTATATTATATTTTTACGAGTTATGTTATAAGACGGAAGAATAATAATAATAAATAATACGTATACATGTATACATATACTCTCACCTTCAACCTATCATATACACACCCACCTTATCCCTTATCCTCCCATCTTATCCATTCACAATCTCAAAAAATCCACCACACTATTAAAGAAAGAAAAGAGAGAAAGAGAGATTAGAAAAATGACGGGAGATTTTGTCCCTCCGCCTCGAGATCATAAGGTAAGATTGTATTATTCTAGTTTATATATTAATTAAACAATACTGTTGACCCGACTTAACCCCGATCGACCTTGACCCGTCATTTGATCGTCGTTGACCACCCAGAGTTGGGTTTGACCAAGTATATTAGTTGGAAAAGAGTTATTGTGTGACCATCTTAAAACGGATTTTTACCTTGGTTTTTGTGGCCTACTTGGGGAAGTCTTGGGTGGTCCTTATCGTGGGGAGTGAGGAGAGTCTAATGGTAGTCTTGGGTGGTGGTTTGGGTGGCTGTAGGTGGCGGAAACCGTGGGGTTAAAGGGGGTGTATGGGTTTGTTGTGGTTGTTAGTTGTTGTTGATTGTTATCGTGTTTGATGTTATATATTGTGGTTGTCGTGTGGGTGGTTGATGGTGGCGACAGTGGTTAGGGACTCCGTGGGTGGTTGGCGTCGGCCGGTCGTGGCCGTGGTGGCGTCATATGTTGTTGGTTGTTGTTGTTCGGTGTTGGTGTTGCTAGTTGTGGGTGTTAAAGCCGTGGTGGCTTTGGTTGCTCGCCGTGGTCACCATGGTTGGTGGTGGTGGTCCACGGTGGTAGCCACTGGTGGTTGGTGGTGGTCGCTACCATGCTTAAGAAGGGAGTATGCGGTTGTGAGTAAGACGGGTTTTAGCGAGTATTTGAATCGGGATTCGAATTTAGTTTTATTAAATTTTATATTATAATTTAATTAGATTAGTTAGTAATTAAATATATTATATTATTTTATTTAGGTGATGGTTTTGTGGAACATTACTATTATTCGGACTGCTTACGGAGTATGCTAAAAGGTAGGTTAATTCTACTCAGTTTCAATGCATATGTGTGAATGGTCATGTGAGTCGTATTTTAGTGGTCATTGCATTATAACATGTTGTCGTAAATTCATCTGTTACTGGAAATGCGTTATAACATGATATTGGTTAAGATGACTTGATGAGTCGGTAATTGGCATATTGTGTGGTATCTAGCATTTATTATATTTGTCATGTGTATTGGAGGATATGACGGCTTGTGATTGTTTGGTTGTTGTTGAGGAGACGGAAGGAGGTTGGGAGACCGTCTTCCGCTTGAGTCGCCTCTTGGAGCTTCCCACTCCAAGAGGGATGTGCACATTAATGGCTTAAGTTTTGGAGGGACTCATGTAGTTCAGAAACGACGTCTGGCAGGGGATCCGGTTTGCTTCCAGACCCGGTACGTCTGGGCATGTTCCTGTAGATACCCAGTATCTGCTGATTCCCCAACAAACACCCGATGATTATCGGACTACAACATGCTTAGGAATCGATACGTTTAATCGACAGTTTTGTATAACTATACGTCGGAAAACACGAAACGATTTCGAAAACAAAACATTTCAAAAAACATTTCAAAAGTACCTGGAGTGTTTAATGCACAACAACGGGGTCGCAATGACACTAACTAGAGCCAAACACCGGACCAAAAATCGACTCAAAATTCAAATCCCGACTCCAACAACGAGTCAAACACAAAAAACAAACATCACAAAGCTTCCATGTTAAGTATACCCCGTATAGTTGAATGGTTAAGTACAACAATCATGCCATCCAAAACCTAGGATAGAACAAATCATGGTTTCAATTGCGTGATAGTGACAAGATAGCTCGAAGACCCGCGAAATGGCTCGCGCCTTTTCGAGTAGCCCATGCGGCCACATCTCTCAAAACGCGCACAACCACTCAATCTTCTATAAATACCCCTCAAATGCCAGCTTTTGAAGGTACGCGCGAGTGTCCGCCCCCTCATTTCTCCCTTAAAATTCTAGACTCGACTTCTCAAATCACAAACCGACATGTGTTTTTGACCTACCGATCGAAAATACAAGCCTTACACATTGTTTGGTACCGTCATCGTGCATTAAACCACTTGACCGACCACTTCGACCAACTAGACAATCACTAAACTAAACAAAACACTCTTTACATTGCTAAAACGGTTTTCCACCGAGTTTTCTGACCTAACAAGTTGTTGCACTTCCGTCGATTTCTCATCTCAAACCAAGCATGTAAGTATAAGGGTATAATAATCCTCTTCTTTCATGTCTTTTTATTTGTTTTTATAACCTTAACATTCTAAAACATGCATAGCATGGTCCAAAATATGTATCGAATGAGCCAAAACCGAGTTTTGACCGGAAACAGAAGGCTCTAGTCAGCACTAGGTACCTCGAACCTCAATGGGGTGTCCATGTCAGAACTCAAACGTGTTTGAGTTCATTCTTTCCATTTTTCATTTCAGTTTACAACGGTTTTTACCATTTCAAATCATTTCTATGATAAACCTTTTGGCTATAAAACATTTTCACCTTTGGTTCCTTATACCATAACGGTTTAATCCGTTTTTCGGTGATAATATTTGGTTAATTATATTTTAAAAGGTATTTTAAAACCTTTTATTCATTTCTTTACATTTAAAAAAACCAACATATTAGTCATACATGCAAAATCATCATTGGTTCTACATACCATGTCGGTTTTAAACCCGAGTACGATGATAAACATTGACTAATTACAAAAAAATGGACTTAATACAATTAGTTCATAATCATTTTTCAAAACTATTCATGTCAAGCTTGCAAAATCGAACCCGACATCGAATATCGTCAATACAATGATGATTGTTCAAGTCCCGTTCTTCACATTAACACAAAAGCGGTATAAACGACCTTTTCAAACAAATACGGGTTGAAACACCCTCTTATAAACCGTTTTACAAACTTTTTTAACAGTCAGAAGGCGTCCCTTTGGACAGTCAGCTGCCTCGCGCCTAAATTGGCCAACTGTTTTCCAGTTTTCAAACCAGGACAGGTCCCATAGCATCGCCTGACAGCTCGCGCCTAAATAGGCTGCCTGATGTAGGTCCTGCTTCCTTTCCATAACTTTTCTAGGACGATCCCGACTTCGGTTAACCCGAATACAGGTTGGATCAGATGGCAAGCCTGCCCCCTTTTACTTTTTATTTGAAAAACGCCTTTCTAAGACAAATGGATCACGTCATGCACCATAAACCTAACTCGGTAAATGGATGTTTAATTTCCTTCTTGTATGCAAATCAACATTAAATCCAACTTGACATCAATTACTTGATATTTGGATAAACAACCGACATAGAAAGCTCAAATGTTAGGTTTAAACTTGTGGATGCACATTCATGAACTTAACCATTTTATCAACTTTTGCATTTAACCAACCAAGATTGATTAGTAGAGGCCGCTACCACGGGTGGGATTTGGTGTCCGATTAAAGGGCTTCCCAATACGTACCTTCACCTCTTACTCAGAAAGTTTGGATAGTGGACGACCTTATCCATGGCGAACGAGAGCCATTCTAGAGATATGATGCTAAAGAGGGACGACTCCTTATCTTTAGTACCTATGTCAAACACCGCTTTTTCCCTTGGTTGACCTAGGTATAAAGTTGATTCGAACGGGTTCCAAGCATCCCACAAATTCTTGGTGGCGACTCCGTACATCTCTTGCATCGTTTCGAGACCCTTCACCGAGACAAAACCGACCGATACAAAACGATCTGGTCGAAAGCATTTTTACGCCGCCGAGCATGGCTTTCAAAAGACCGCTGCCGCGTCCACAGATCGGCTAGGCGTTGCAGGTGGGCCCACGTCCACACATTGGCGACTCCGCTGGAGAAAATTAGGACACTTGTGTCTTTGTGATCCCTAGATGGTGAGACTCGAACGAGGTCTTGGTTAAAATGCATTAATTGATATTACGGTCATAAGTCAGGTTCCTTTTCTGGTCCCACAATCTAACCTTTATCAACCAATTGGCTCGTCCCGTCGGCGTGAGTTTTTCTCATCCCCGCGTTTCTCATTCCGATTGAGTCAAGCATATCGTTGACGTTACACATTTCTGTTTAATCAAAGAGCTTTCATTTCCTTCGTGCACGAGGCTAGGGCACCCTCCTTACACATTTTGTTTGGATTGGTATCCCTCTCGAAAATCGGTTTTTGATCGCTTGGTGTGTAACCCACCCTTTTAAGCCAAAACCCGCGTCAGCATTATGCATAATATAATGGACTGCGAGTGCTTATGTGCTATATTATCATAAGTCCCTCCGTGTCATTTCAAACTTTCAAAAAACACCCTTTTGCGCCGTTATAATGACCGTTTCAAACCTCGGTCTCACGCTGACCGATTCACGCCTTTTTAGGCCGTCGTAATGACGATTTTCAAACCCGGTTTTATACAACCATTTCAAAAAGCACGCCTTTTTAGGCCGTCATAATGACGATTTTCAAACCCGGTTTTCTACAACCATTTAAAAAAGCACGCCCTCTTAGGTCGTCGTAATGACGATTTTTAAACCCGGTTTTCACAACTGTTTTAGAAACACCTTTTTACGCTGTTATAATCGCCGCGTCAAGACACATATTTCAACCTGTCTTGCGCCGACACAATGGCTCTTTCAAAACCCAAAAATAGCACACACCCTTTTTCGAGGCTTTTCAAATCCCGAGTGTCGTACACCGTCCCCGGGGCCATAACCTTTCCAAACCTTTCAAAACCCGATTTTCAAAACACACGATTTTGAATATCAAGGCTGTCATTGGAAACAACGCATCGTTTTCAAAGCCACTACAACTCGAACTCAAACCGTTTTTTGAAAACAAACTTAAGACAACTTTTCAAATGATCGACCTTTTTAAGATCCCTATTCTTCGGTAGCCATCCATAAAACGACAAATGAATCCTTTTGAAAATCTCTATTTTCTAAAATTTCAGTCCACCTTTCCAATTATGCCTCGTGTCTCTCGAGTCAAAGCAAACGTACTTATGGGTCTTTACTTATGAGTCGTCTCACCTCGAGACTCGTTCAACGGCATCACGCCATTACGTTGAACGCGAGTCATCACCATAAATCGAGTCAGCACCGAGGCACCACACACGGTTGCCCTCGTCTTGTTGAGTCCGAAGTGTCTTCCCGTCTGTTGTGTTGTCTATGTTTAGCCGTTAAACCATGTCGGATTGGGATGTAACGTGAGCCATTTTCTGCCTCAGAGCCATGGCCCCGTCTCCAGCTTCGTCCAACAACAACGATGACAATAGTGATCTCACGACTGCTCAGCTTGCCAGCCTACTCACCGCTCTTAAGGTCACCCTGTACCATGTCGAGACCCGTATCGACACATTCGAAAACAAGAAAACTGGAGAACACAACACTCCGCCTTTAACCGAAACTGAGAAAAGGCTCAAGCTCTTGGAGGAACAGCTCCTAGTCCGTGGTAACAACATCCACCATGAGAAAAGTCAAAGATTCGAACCCGTCGGGGATCAAGTACCCGACATCTTTACCCTGACTGATGTACCCAAGTTTTAGGGGGTGGAGGACCCACTAAATCACATTCGGGCCTTCAAGGATTATATTTCCATCAAGGGGGTCAAACAAGAACTCTTCACCCGGATCTTTCCATCATCCCTGGAACCAATTCCCCGCCAATGGTACTATTCCCTCGACCCCAAGAGCATTACCACTTGGGAGGAAGTCGCCGTTGAATTTGCTAAACAGTACGCCGACAACGTCGAAATCCAAGCCAACACCCGTACTCTTGAGGTCTTGACTCAGAATGATAAGGAAGGGTTCACAGAATTCCTAACCCGTTGGAGGAGGGTAAGCACTCAATTGGTCAGTAAGCCGAGTGAATCAACTCTGGTGGAGAAATTTTTCAACAACCTCCATCAAGTTTATGCCTACTTACTGAGATATCAAAACATGAAAACATTCCAGGACCTAGAAATCCTCGGAACCCGCATTGAAGACGACCTCCGCAAGGGCGTTTTAGCCAAAACCACCGGTACAGGCTACCAGGGATCTACATCAACTGGATCTCGCCCCTATGGTCAGACCAACAAAATCGACGAGATCAACCTCCTCGAGCCAACCCTAAAGAAAACTGAGCGTCCTCAAAGGATATTCACAAACTTAGGAACAACCTATGCCAGTGCCCTAAAAAGACTCATGGACCAAGTGATCGGTCCGTTTCGTGTTCACAATTAAAGGTGTGGTCGTTGGGTCACGTCCGAATCAAAACACAATTTATAACTTCACAAACAACTCTACAATTAGTAAAGAGGCAAGTAAAGGTCGGATCCCAAGGGACGGGTATTGAAATGAGATTTCTATTGAAACTAGTGGTGTCTTAGAGGTGTCACAATTTGGGTTGATGTAGAAGGTCACTAACTAAAATAGCAATGGAAATAAACAAGCAAGATGAATTAAAAGAGGTGTAAACAATTGATTAAAAAGCACTAGGGTGTCATGGGATCATAGGGGAATCATGGGAATTGATCAAACAAACATGTTCTCAAATTATAAGCAAGCAATTATTGTTGTGATGGATTGAGTTGGGTTATATCTTACAATCCTAGGAAAGTTTGGGTCCCGGAGCCGAATCGATTAGATTGTACAACACCTACAAGTCGACTTAATCTTCCCTACTCAACAACATGCATGGTCTAATGAGACTCGAGTTGGGTTATGTCTTACAAGTCTCATTGAAAAGATAGGAGATGGTGGTAAATGCAAGGATTCATAGGCTTAGCATTTCATCAAATATAACATGTGCATGAGTTGAGATCAAAACAAGCAAGCAAATAAAACATGAAAGCATATTAATTTAAGCATGAATCATTCCCCATGTTGGTTTCCCCTAATCACCCATTAACCCTAGCTAAGAGACTACTCACTCATTATCATGTTGATCATGCTAGCAAGGTTGTCAATCATACCAACAAAATGAAACATGATGAATAAATGAAAGTAATTAACAATAACTAAAAAGGGATTAAGAGAATTATACCTACTAATGATTCCAATAATAAAGCAAAGATAAAAGAAGTACTTGATGCTTGATTGAGAGGTTGTCAATCTCCCAATAATAACCCAAATAATCTTCAATTATCCAAAATAAAGGATGAACAAGAGAGAGATTAAGGAAATAAAACTTGTATTAGAACTTGATTAATTGTTGATTACAAAACTAATGAGAGATTTGATTGATATTAACTACTCTAATTATTGATAAGAAGAACATGCTCTTCTAATTAGACTAATGGGGTATTTATAGTGGAAATTAGGGAGGATGCATTAGGGTTAACTAAGGGCTAAACTAGTAATTACACTTTTTAGATTGAGCAGGGAGGAGCCGGTATTTTTCGAAGGAAGGGCTTCTTTCTTTGTAACTTGGAGAAGAGGAAATCGCGTTGTAGAGGAATCCGGGCGGATTAGGGTCGGGACGGGCGGTTTCTGGCGATAGAATCCGAGCGGATTGGAGAGAATCCGGGCGGATTGTGGAGGACAAACCTGAGCGTCTTGGTGGAAAACCGCACGGATTGTGTAGGTGGAGGACGGCCGGATTGAGGACAATCCGCACGGATTGTGCCTCAGCAAGACTTCTTCTTCTTTTCTTCCCTTTTCTTCATAAATTCCTTGGGGATTTCCTTGGGGACTCAAGGATCCTTTCTCAACATTGCTCATCTACTATCATATGTACAAAGGCCTTCTAATCTTGTCTCTCCTTGATGCTTGGTCATTGAATTCGATCAATTTAGTCTCGTTTTGCCATGAAAATGCAAGATTCTTACTCCTTTCCTACCAAGGGATCAAAATCTCAAAGAATATGCAAAACAAAGAACTAAAGATAATAAATGACCCAAATATGCACTAAAAAGCATGGGAACAAGGCTAATTCGGGGGCTAAATATACGCTAATTATGGTCACATCACCAAGAGAAACTACAGTCGATTGGGCCCACTCCGGACCCGTCCGAGGACAAGAAAACCCGTTCGGGAATCCCAATGCCTATTGCCAATACTACCAGGGCAAAGGTGATGACACAGAAGCCTGCTTTAAACTGAAGCACGTCATTCAAGATATGATTGAGAAAGGGGAATTACCTTTACCTCCACCAACAAAATCAAATAATAAGACAAACCCCTTAGGAATCTACTAGGAGTTGAATGCCTTGGAAAAGGACACCCCAGATGAGATATACGTTTTCAGCGTTGCAACCATGCTCACCATGTTCTAACAGGTAGAAGAAGCCATATCCAGTCTCTTAAAAAGGATTACCCGACTTGAGGACGCCTACTACCGGTTGATTTTGAACCCACCAACACCAACACCACGCCCTAGGGAAGGTCCTCTAGGCACCCAGAACTCCCATTACCAGAAAGGATTGCTCCCGCGACCGTTCTGGCATCAACCCCATAATAATCAACCCCCACAAAAACTACCCCCACAAGAACTTCCCCTACAAAAACTACCCGCCGAGGAATACCCCTCCTAAGTAACCTCGCAATCCCAAAATAAACGGTATCTGGAGAGACGACGCCGAGGATATCTGCATTGTTCCAGGAAAGGGCAAACAAGCAAAAGAGATCGTTCACCTCACTCGGTCTGGACGCCCCTACCAAAATCTGAACAATTCAAAAGCCATTCCAAAAAAGAACGACCAAATCGTCCCGGACGTGAACATCCAACCCAAGGTTCCCGAAAGCTCAATCCTTAAACAACTGCAAAAGGCGAAGGCCGAAATATCAATTTGGCAACTGATCGCTACATCATTCGAACATCGGCAGGCTTTGTTATAAGCCTTGGGAAAGTTGACAGTTCCCTCTACCTCATCTCCTGAAGAAGTGGTAGCGCACATTATAAGGGGTGTCCCCGACCTGAGCAACCCGGTCATCTTCTCTGACGAGGATATCCCTCCATTCGGAGCCAATCATAACCTGGCCTTATACATCACTGTACAATGCCTCAAGAAGAATGTGCCTATGGTTCTAGTGGATGACGGATCTGCGGTCAACGTCATTTCCCTCAAGACGGCTCATAAAATGGGTATCAAAGAAGCTGACTTAGTCCCGACTAATCAAGGAATACGCGCCTATGACGACACTCTTCGTAAGGTCGCAGAGCTTATCACCTTGACCATTGCAACTGGACCCTTGGAAAGACAAGCCGGTTTTCAGGTGGTCGATATCGACGCCTCTTTCAAGATTCTTCTGGGACGCCGCTGGATTCACGCGGCCAAGGCTGTCACCTCAACCCTTAATCAGAAAATCAGGATCCCTTTAATTTCAACGTGAAAACAATCACAATCCCTGCATCTACGATTAAGGCTATCATGAAAAAGAGAATAGCATCTCAGGTCATTGAAGAGGACGACAGTGAAATATGGGGATTCCAAGCCGTGAATGCCCTAACCGATGAATCACCATCCTTTGATTGTGACCCGTTCTCAAACCTCACATTCAACCGCATTTTGATGCGCCAGGGTTATTTCACCGGCCTACATCTCAACCAACGGAAGAACACCTTGCCTCCCATGAAATAGGCCAAGGTCCCCAACATCCCCTTCGGGCTAGGCTATGAACCAGCCGATGAAGACATCCAGGAAATGAATCTCCTAATACGGAAGCGCAAAAAGCACGGAGTCATCCTCCGTCCCTACCATCTGACTCTCAATGGAGATTTCGTCCCCGAAGGAGAGTCCGAGCTCTACAACTGCTTTGCGGAGTGAATCTACGACCCCGTAGCTAAGGTCAAACACCCGGGCATAGAGGTCTTTCAGGACTACTACTTCATCCCCGACAACACCAAAGCTGCGTCAACCAAATATGAGTCGACCCTGTGCGTGGACGGGCTAGCCGTGAGTGTCCTCTTCGGAGAATACAACATCAAGCACCTCGGCTATGAGGACATCATCAACATCGCTATAAAGGATACCCATTTGATCCCACTGCCTTAATCTCTGATACTGACCCAGAGAAAGCTACAGAAGGCTGGAGGAAAACTGTTAAGTGGACCGATCGCCAAGGCAGCATTCTCTAGATCACAACTGGAGAAGGCCCTATGTTCAAAGAGGGAAGTGAAGATGAAAAGGAGTCTGAGTCTGAGTCTGAGTCTGAGTCAGAGTCTGTCTTAGCTCCTAACATTCCCAATGACCCAGTCAAAGTCCCATTTCCACTGTTTTATCACAAACTTGTGGCTGCCTCAGAGGCTGAGTCAACTTAGTTCATCCCCACTCCCGTAGAAGGTAGAAACCTTGAGCCTGTTCCAGGGGCCACCTCCTCTATTGTGTCACCTATGACTGCCCATGAGATGTCTGTCCTATCCGAGCTTTTCGCTCAAGTCGACTAAATGAACGCTAAGTTTCCTTACGACTCGTCCCAATTTAACTGCAATGCAATTCTTAACGAATACGAGGAATTTGACTTGAGAGCCTACCCTCACCTAGCCAAAGAACTTGACAAACGAGAGGATAGGACACCCATCATTGGGGAGACCGAACCTATTAACGTATGGACCGATAATACACCTCAAGAACTTAGGATAAAGACCACCCTTGACTCCTCGGAAAGGCAACAGTTCATTGACCTTCTACACGAATACAAGGACGTGTTCGCTAGGTCCTACAAAGATATGCCTGGGATCGACAGGGAGATTGCGGAGCACAAGATACCCATTAAACCCGGAGCTAAACCCGTGAAGCAAACGTTGCGCCGTATGCGCCCTGAAAATCAAGGAAGAGGTGGACAAACAGTTTAAACCCGGAGCTAAACTCTGACTGGATGGCCAACATATTCCCCGTGCCCAAAAAGGATGGGAGAATTCGGGTTTGCATCGACTTCAGAGACCTGAAGAAAGCAAGTCCGAAAGACGACTTCCCTCTGCCACATGTTGACATCCTGGTGTATAACACCGCTGAGCACGCCCTATTATCATTCATGGATGGGTATGCTGGGTACAACCAGATCAAAATGGCTAAGGAAAACATGCACAAGACTGTATTCACTACATAGTAAGGTACATACTGCTACACCGTCATGGCCTTCGGTCTAATCAACGTCGGAGCGACCTACCAAAGAACTGCCACCACTCTCCTACATGACATGATGCACAAAGAGGTGGAGGTATATGCCGATGACATGATCGTCAAATCCAATGATCAGGACGGCCACATTAGCGCCCTTCGGAAATTCTTCGCTCGTCTTCGAAAATATAACATGAGACTAAATCCTCAGAAATGTTCATTCAGGGTCACCTCCGAAAAATTCTTGGGACACGTCGTCAACAAAAGGGGCATTGGAATTTATCCTACCAAAATCAAGGCTCTTCAGCAAATGCCTCGGCCTAAGAACAAGAGGGAGATTCGAGGGTTTCTCGGTCAAGTCCAATACATCAGTAGCTCACTATGATTTGTGAACCAATCTTCAAGAAGCTTCACGCCTCCGATCACACCAATTGGGACGATGATTGTCAAAAGGCCTTCAACAGGATAAAGAAAATCCTATCCAAGCCTCCTGTTCTCATGCCACCTCAATAAAGAATTCCCTTATCCCTATACCTGACTGTCACCGACACATCCATGAGAGAAATGCTAGCACAAGCAGTCGACGGCGAAGAACGAGCCATCTACTACATCAGCAAGAAGTTCATCGAGTACGAAACAAGATACACTGAACTGGAAAAGACATGCCTTGCCCAGGTTTGGTCAACAAAGAAGTTGCGACATTACATGCTCAGCTACACGGTTCACATCTACTCCAAGATGGACCCGGTCAAATACATCTTCGAAAAACCCGTAATAAATAGAAGGTTATCTAGATGGACACTCATGCTATCCGAATTTGACCTTAAATTCGTACCCCTCAAGGTTATCAAGGGAAGGATTGTCGCCGATTTCCTAGCAGAAAACCCCATCAACGAAGATCCAACGACCGACACATGGTAACTTCCTGACGAAGACATCCTTTGTGCCGATACTGACGCATGGGACCTATTTTGGTAAGATTTTACCGACTAAAGATTTGTGAGTCAATGCGGCTATTCTAATTAAAATACGATATTAAAGACTTAAGTAAATCGGTAGTAAGAGCATAGCGAGAATGCAAGTAAACAACTGGTACGAAGGAGAAACAAACGAAAAGAAAGAGAGACAAACGAAAAGAAAGAGAAACAAACGACACAAGCAAAATGGTGACGCGGGAAACCCAAAATGTGGGAAAAACCGCGAGGGGAATGGTATCCCGCCAATGATCCACTAGTAATAATAGTATTCGAGGATAAACCTAGCTGGAATAATCAGGAGGAACACCAGAACTCTCCAAATGACTAAGTACAAATGTCACGAATGGTGTATATGTTTCTAAGTGTGTTGATTATTAATTGTTGCAGGTGGTGAATGGTGTTTCTTCGAATGGAGTGAAAATGGAATGAGGAATGCCTTGAATCTGGTGTTTGTTGCCCTTTTATAGCCTCTCTTGAGTTGTTGCACATGTTCCCTACAAATGCTCAACCATATGCTCCACTTCCTATGAAATAGGAAGTGGTTGGTTACTTTATCAAAGCTCAAGCTGATCTTTATAATGTTCCTGCTGACTATTTCAACGTTCCTGCTGGCTGTTTGTTACTTAATTCAAACGTGGCTTTCGTATTACATGAATGTCCAGGTTCCTCCCCCCTTGTTCTTCCTTGCGTCTAGCAGCCTGCTGCCTTGTCATTGATCCGTGTGCGTCTATTTTACCCAATTGCGAGTTGCCACGTCATGATGAGAATGAGAGGGTATTTTTACCCATACAATTACCCCCAAGCAACTGTCAGGTTCTGTTCTTGCTCGATGGAAGCTGGGAGTTGCTTCCCTTCTGGATGCTGCATGTAGTGGTGATGTTATAGCGTGACATCGGCCCACTTGCATTCTTATCCACTGAGACTGACCGTTAGAGGTCTAATCAGTCACTTCCTCTAAATAACTCCCCACCTCCCCCACGTCTCCTTTGTTGCAAAGGATCTTGCGTCACTACAGGTTGGCGATCTGCCACCTTGTGCCTCACGCATGGCGCGTTCTAGTTCCGCTCAGCATTCTCGTTGAGGATCACGCTCTGGGGATTGGTCTGGGTGACCTCGCCCTGCTCTATGCTTTCAGGCCCTTTGTTGCCGGGCTTATCACCTTGAGGTCCTGTGACCGCAGCAACCCTGGCGTGATCCTTCCTCCCAAAGTGAGGGACGCAGGCTGGAATATGAAATTTATCTTCGTTAAGATTGACTCTCTTACCCCCACCCCCGAGTACTTATTTGATAAGTGGGGGGCCTCTACAGGTAATTTTAGTTCCTGGGAGTCTGTTGTTTTTCTTTTACCTTAATGTTCTTACTGGTGTACTGCTTCAAGTTTGAAGCAGCCAGTTCCCTCGAGAGATCACAGCGTGATTAGCCATTTATTTGCTCTTCCTATTGCAACTCGTTCTTACCCTGGTGTACTTTCTTCCCCTACTGGTGCATCTGCCTCCGAACCTCTTGATATTGGTGAAGGAGAGCAAGAGGAGGAAGAAGAGAGAGAATAAGAGAAGGAAGAGGAGGAAGTGGAAGAAGAAGAAGCAGAGGAATTTGGTATCTCCACCAGTCAGCAAGAACCCCCGGCTGCCGAATTCCAGATGTCGTCTGGTAAGGCTTCGTTTTTTATAGGTTCTCGTTCTTGCTATATGGTTATTTGCGTTTATGTTCTAACTATGTTCCTGTACTAGGGAATACTCCTGTTTCCTCTCTCTCCCTACTGGATAGAAAGAGGAAGCAAGTTTCTTCCACCTCCTCCGGTCCTTCTCCCAAGAAGAGGCCATCGATCCCTGCTGAAAAGGAGCCGGTTGACATGCCTGACCCTGTTGAGGTTGCTCCTCTGGCCTCATATGGAACAACTTATGCTCCATGCTGCTGTCCATTCTCTGGGAAATACCCCTCTTTCTGCAGTACTAGATGAAGCTCCTGGACGCGCACTGCAGGTAACTTTTTTAATTTCCTTTATGTTTCACTAGTCTATTTTGTTCGTGCTGCTGACTGTTCCTCTTACAGGTTTTGCAGGACGACCTGTTCCTGCGCAGGGGGGTTGCCAGATTAATGGGGGAGGTGAACAACCTCAACGTCAACCTGGGGAAGGTGGAGGTAGATCTAGCGCTGGCTAGGAGGGAGAAGGTGGCGACCCAAAAGAAGATGGCTGAGGAGAGGGCAGCTGCCCAGAAGCAGCTGGATGCTGAGAGGAGTGTGGTAGAAGGGCGTATGGAAGACGCTCACAAGGAGGTGGTGCTGTTGAAGCATCTGCTCTTGGAATCTACATTGGTTTTCGCCTGGGAAACAAAGATCAAATGTATCAAGGAGTTTGAGGCGGGTGAACACTCCAACTGGGACCTTGCTGAGGAGGAACGACTGTTTAATGCTGCATATCCAATCAAGCCGGACTTAACCCTCATCAACGACTTGCTGGGTGGTGATGAAGGAGAGACCAGTGCTAGGCCTGAACAACCAGATGTCGTGTCTGATAAGTGCATTTTATATAGTCTTTTTAGGCCTCTTTATGCACGTATTTCTATGCTATCCTCGTAGTTTTATGCTACGAAATGCCCCGAATATTCTACTTTGGTTTGTTTTGCTTTATTTGTAGGAATGGACCCGAAAGTGGTAGAATCAAGCCTTTTATCATCCGTTTTGCATGCATTTGGAGGATTAGTAGATTGGGAGGAGAAATACCGCTGTTATGGGATGCGTGAAATCATTTCGGAAGCTAAATAAACAAGTCAATACTGAAATCAACAAAACAAGTAGCCGGCTGAGTCAAAGTCACTTGATCGAGGGCTTTTATGGTCGATCGAGTAGTTATCTAATGGGCTCGGGCTTTTTCAGTTTTATTTCGTTTTTAGGTCAAATAATTATCTTTCCTATAAATAGGAAAGACGATAGACGACTTAGGGGGACTTTACATCACTTCATACGAAACTTTTCTCCCTTTCTCAATGGAACATTGTTTTTCTCTCTATTTGCCGGATCTTATTCTGTAACTATCTTTTTCCCTTACTCTCTTTATTTAATGCTTATTATTCTTCTATCCCTTGTTCTTGTTCCTTTCTTATTTATGTCTAGCTAAATATCCTGCTAGGATTTAGGGGAGTCAATGAATTGTTGTTAATTGGTAATTAGGTTACGGATCTTCCGTTGTTGTTATGTCTATGTTGTTAATCACTGCTATTAAATGTAACTAGTTGCTTAAATCGATGCATTTAACTTATTTAACCTTGGTAAGCCTTGACCTAGAACGGAAGGTTGGAAAGGGTAAGACCCGCAGTGAACAATAGAATGCTTTAGTGAGGGCGGAAGCTAAGCTAATAGTATTTTAGGGCGAATTGAGACCGGAAGGAGATATTCGTTGCCCCTTAGATCGACACAATTGACCGATCTGTGACCTTAGCTGTGATTAACCGATATTCATTGATGAACCGACAATCCTATTTTTCTTTCTCTCTTATTAATTCCTCTTAACCTTTTCTCTTGCCTTAAACTCCTTTAGTTTAGTTTATTCAACTCAAACCCCCAACTGTGACCTTAGACAGACCGAGTTGACAAGTAGATTGTGACCGCCTCCCTGTGGAGATCGACCCTACTTACCGCTGACTTCTGTTAGTAGTACTTAGGTATTTTATTTTTGGTACACAAACGACACTATCAAATTTTGGCGCTGTTGCCGAGAAGGCAACTACTTATTTGCTTGTTTATTTTTGTCTGTTTTTAGCCTCAACGGATTTTTCCCTTGAGGCCGTTCTCATCTTTTTCTTTAGTGCTGTTTTGATAGGTCCTACAGGTCCTACCTACACAGTTCTAGGTAAAAGATCGTCAAAGGGAAGGCTCGAGTACCTTTGACCTTCGACCTATGTTCCATTCTATGGCGCAACAGGTGGTTTACTGTGGGAGATGTGGTTGATACCCGTCGTTGTGAGTACCAAAAATAAAATTTATAATTTCCTACTAAGACTAACCTAGGTTAGTGGTAACAGGGTCGAACCCATTGTTGTCAGAATCTCGATTCGATCCTACGATTCTACGATTTTACGATCCAAAAATGCTTGACCGATCCTAGATCTTACGATTCTATCATGGTTGTAGAATCTTACGATCCTAATCATCTGAAAATTTCTAGAGGTAGAATCATAATACGATCCTACGATCTTAAGATCCTACGATCCGATTTCATAGTAAAAAAAATTAATATATATTTTTATATAATGACATCGTAAAACTCAAATTTCGGGTAAGTGGTAGAAACATGTTCATATAGTAATATTAAAATCATTAATTATCAATATTTTATGAATAAATATTAATAAATAAGTATTTTGATCTTCAGTGATATGTTTTTACCAAATAAAAAACTATAATTGGTGAGTTTGTAGAATCTTACGATTCTACGATCCGATTCTACCGATTCGATCCTACCCTCTCCATCGATCCAAAGTAGAATCCCGATCCTGACAACATTGGTCGAACCACAAGGAGGCAGATGTAAATCCTAGTTGATTTATATTCAGTCTAAGGTAACAATTGTGGGGGTTGAATTGGATTGGTCTATAGCTAAGAATAAATAAAGATAATAAACTAAAAAGACGGTTTAAACAGATAAAGAAGGGGTACTAGGATAGTCGGTTCATTATAGCTTCGGCGGCAGCAAACTAAGTCGGTCTGAATCAAACACAAGTGAGGCGGGAAATAAAGAGGTCCTCTCGGTCCGCTCTTAACAAATAGCATCTTTCGATCTCGCTATAGGTCCCTAATGTCACTAATACTAACTTTCGTTCTGAAAAGTGACTAACGCTCTAAACTATACCTATCTTTCGATCCCAGCACAGTTTAGTCGATTTAATTGATGATCTAACAACCTTCCCTATCTTTCGATCTAACGGGTCAGTCACAAATAAGGTATCTAACTGGTCGCATGCATTCTATTCGTTAAATACAACATTAAAATCAATTAAAAAGAAATAAAGCTCACGAGGTCAGTCGATCGACCGGGTAGGGTGGTCGATCGACCAACACGCGGGTTCAGTCCATGTGTAATCTATTGCCGCCTATGCCATAAATCGCCTACATCCTAGTACAAACTATTTAGCTACTCATGCTGAAAGTGATACTAATACTAACACTAGGGCATAAAAGAGTTGAATTCATAATTAAAGCGATAGGGCAAACAATTAACATGCAACAATAAGGATGGTTTTGGGAAGCTGCTAGCAATTCTAATCTAATAACGAAATAAATGAATTGAAATAGGCGAAGAAGAATACCGAGAATAGCGAGAAGAATGATTAAGAAACAGGAGCGAAAATTCCAATGCTTACAATATTCCAAACCCTAATTCTTCTAAAAAAACCGTATGTAAAACTTAAATGTAACCGATAATAAAACTTAGGTAAAAACTTTTATGCCAATGAATGATTCTAGGTTACGTTATATAGCAAATAACGTAACTTCTTATTTCCTAAACCTAGCATCATGGGCTTGCGTTTCCTCGAGTCTTCTAATTCTCGTCTCGAAATAGCGGTTGGGTCGATCGATCGATAGGATCTGGTCGATCGACTGGTCCTCAAAGAAACGAGTAGCTTCGGAACCGATAGTTGGTCGATCGATCAAGGATGTGGTCGATCGATCGGCCGAGCCGCTACTTGCCTCTTATAAACTCGTGGATTTGTCTTTTGGGTCTTGGATTGCGCACCAAGCTCGTTCCTTAAGTGATTCCTTTACGTCATTTGCAATGCAGGATACTCGGGGACGGATTTAGCTCAATTTTCCCGTTGAATTCTTCACATTTCTGCAATAATGTACAAAAATACGGAAGTAGACGGAAATAGGCAGAAATGTAGCATAAACTACATGAATGAGCTCTGAAATGCGTGTAAAATGGGATGTAAAACATCATATAAAAGACACGCATCAAACTTCCCCAAACCAAACCCTTGCTTGTCCCCAAGCAAGAACTAGACTCGATCTAATGACCTAATGGAACGAGTTCAATCTCAGAGCGAAATGCAACCTGTTAAGCCTAAACCAATTTAATGCACAACCAACAATCAACTAGCAAATGAATCATGCAAACGAGTTATGTAGTCGTTAAAAACATGTTGAACCGCCAACTGTAGAGACTTATCAAATTGGACTCTCACGGGTCGCTCAAATCACTTAATAAGCATAGGTGAATATATGTAAGATAGAAAGAATTAATTTTGTAGTGACCCTCACCTAACTACGACCTATGAAGACATGCCAGCAATAAAATATGAAAATGATCTCTATGACCGTACATATGCATTCCAACCAAACAGATAACCAATGACACATGCCGAGGTGTATATGGGATATGTGAGGTATGGGTAAGAAGAGGCAAAACATTTTATGGAAAAGTGGAGGTACAAGTGATCAAGCTAGTACCAAAACGGAACCATATGGCAACATCCAACTCCTTGCTCATAATCAAACGAAACGGTGCTATAGCAAGCACAAAACTCACAATCTCCAAAATACTAAATCAATAAACTCCCCATAAAATATAAATGAAACATGGGAGCAAAAATCGCCAAAAGATAAGGATTAAACTATGCGAATTGATTTCTTTCTCGGATCTTCAGTCGATCGACTATAATTGGCAGTCGATCGACTGCTTTGAACAGTACAGAACTTTTTTTTTTTTTTTTATCATTTCTCGAATCATTTTTCATCTCTTTTTTTTTTATTCTTTCTACTTCTTTCTTTCCTCCTTTATTTCATTTCCCAACCATCATCTCAACAGAGCATATGCCACCAAAAATGAGTAACAACCCCAAGAACACGGACTACTAACTTGACAAAGGACAGGCTAAATGTAGGATGTAGTAAATGGGACAAAAAGGGATATTTTTGGCAGTGTGGAGTTTATGGGCAAAATGAGTAAAGGGAAACCTCTACCACATGTGTCAACTAACCACAAACCGAATGCATACAGGTATTAAGTAGATCAAGTTCATAATTATGCAAATTAAGGAAACATGTCTCATAAGGAGTACTACTCACATTCCTAAATGAACTGGTCATGAATGTCACCAGTTATAGGCTCTAAAACTCAGAAATATGATGTAGGTTGCCAATTTTCAAAGTCAAGTCTCAAGTCCAGCAAAATATTAACGAAAACTCATAGATATGCATATACGATTCTACTAATGACATGTTGATAAGCAAGGCTCAGGCAAAACAGGTGCAAATGCAAAATCATCATGGAAATACTACCGTTCCGACTCGACCTATATGCTAAAGTAAACGTGCATTTTTTGAAATTTGTTTTTTGAAATTTTTCAATTTTTTTGAATTTTTGTATAAATGGATGAAATGGAATAAAACAATGCAAAACAGAATTTAAACGTGAATGCAAACAAATGATATGTGACGCAAAACCCTTCCCCAAACCAAATCGCACAATGTCCCCATTGTGCAAAATCATATAATGAAGAAAAGAGAAATGGGAATTTGCGCGAAAAGAAATAAAATATAATGACATGAAGTAAAGAAATCAGGAACTCACAAGACTTGAGGCGCAACAAAGGAAACCT
The DNA here is from genome assembly GCF_048544455.1 of Silene latifolia. NCBI lineage: Eukaryota > Viridiplantae > Streptophyta > Magnoliopsida > Caryophyllales > Caryophyllaceae > Silene > Silene latifolia. The sequence goes on along the minus strand of NC_133535.1, from coordinate 91,885,821 downwards.
CCCCAAACCAGCGTGAGCTAGGAGGTTTCAGTAGCCAGCAGTGCTACTAAGAAGTACCTAAAAGACAGAAAATACCACGCATAAGACTGAGAGAAACAATTTTGAAGCGGTAAATATGTGCACAATTGAGAAAATAGAAGAAATAAAGAAAGGGACGGAAAGTAAAGTGGAGTAGAAAACTCCCTTAATTCCGCATATCGACCAAACACAAACAGGGGAGAGGTCGTGAATAAACAAAAAGCGAGCAGCGTCGATCGACCACTTAACCCGATCGATCGACAGGTAGACATGAAACGGTCGCTCGGAACTCGCATATCGTCGATCGACCACCGGAACGGTCGATCGATCGAAAAACACCGCTTCTTTGCAACCTCATATTTCTTCGTAATTGCTCAATGATTTGAGCTAACAAGCTCTAAATACCTGCAAGTACACAATAATACGCGCCCAAAATTGCGCAAAACCCCGAATAAAGTTTAAAGTACTTAAGAATCCTAAACAAGCGAAATAAAATGCGAAGTCTCGCCACACAAAAGTAACAAAAAAAATAGTTCGAAAGCATTAAAATGTTTGTAAAGCTTTTGATCAACTAGTAGTTGATCAAGAAAGGCCAAGGTATGGCCCACTTCGTCGGCTTCTGGCTACTCGAGGTAGCCTCAATGGTGCTAATCTGAGCGGCTGCACCCTTCTTAGCTTCCACATCCGTATGGCTCAACGGATCAGCATTCTCATCATCTCCCCAATCAAGAACTTCCTCGGACTCGTCAGAATCCAAATCGGACCTTCTCACTCTGACCGACTCATCCTCAACTTCCTCGTCAGTGGCATAGCTAAGGCAACCAAGACCTCCTCTTTGAATGATAGGCTTTGTCGTGGTGGAGTGACTGCACTCTTCCTTCCCAAACCAGATCCCCGCAATGTCCGAAACAACAAGTTTTTCCTCCCTATTGCTCCCAATCGGGGCGGAGGTGTTAGCACGGGAGTAGTAATAGAGACGGGTAATTCCGGGAGCACAAAGTACGATTTCTTTTCCAAAACCGTATTACAAGTAACGAGGCCACATGGGGTCCTTCTTTTTAGCGAGGTTGGGAAAAAATGATAGAATGTTTCCCAACTTTGAAGGTCAAAGTTCCAGAGCCTACGTCAATAATCGCAAATAGTGTGCAAAAATGGCCTACCTAGGATGATCGGTATATGGGCATCCTCGGGCATGTCAAGGACAACAAAGTCAACAGGAAGAAAAACTTCCCTATTTGGACGGGTATGTCCTCTAGGACTCCTATAGGCTCGACCGCAGATCGGTCACCATCCGAATGTCATGTCGTGATAGCGAACCGGGTCAACTTAAGCTTCCTAGCTAGACTCAAGGGCATGACGCTTATACTGGCCCCTAAATCACATAATGCCTTCTCAATTGGGAAGGTACCTATGTTGCAAAGGAAGAAAAACGCCGGGTCCTCTAACTTAAGGGGTGCGGTGTGAGACAGAGATAGGAACAAGACTCTTTAGTAAGTGCGACAAAGTGTGCCTTTGTTTCAAGTGACCGCTTCTTGGACAAAAGTTGTTTCATAAATTTAGTATAAGCGGGCACTTGGTTGACCAACTCGAGAAAAGGAACCTGTACATTTAGACTACGAATAACTTTCTCAAATTTGCTGAAAGATACCTGTTCCTTGGTCGGCACTAGCCTCTCCGGGTAAGGGGCTGTAAGAAGTATCTTAGCCCTCTCCTCTAAATCACGCGTGCCAGCATCCTTGGACTTTGGCTGGAAGTCCGTCACCTTCTCTTTGTTGAAGCTAGACCCCTCTTCAGACCGTCTAAAATGCGAGCCATTAACCGTCATCGGATCGAACTTCGGGCCGGATCGACCCATCAAGACTCGGGTCTTGTCCTAAAGTCTTCGGGACTGTGGTACCCGAAACAAGTGGTCGCAGATTATTTGGCATTAAAGGACGAAATTCCTTAGCATCAGCAGCGATCTCAGTCGATCGACCACTGTCCTCAGTCGATCGACTGAGATGTACTGATTCGAAGCTCTGTAACCCGTGCTTCAGTCGATCGACTAGGTATATCAGTCGATCGACTGATATACCTGGTGGACGGCTGTTTCTTTTATTTATTCGTTGAAGCTTTCTTTTGACTTGTTTCCGGCTCATCTTTTTCAACAGCGTCCTCGACCATGGCAGGACCTTCAAGGGTTAACCCGCTCCTCAAAGTGATGGCATTTAGGGTCTCCTTTTGTTCAGGTTGAGTCGGTAAGTGTCCGGGAGCTCGAGTGTTGCTTTTGCTAGCCAATTGAGCAATTTGGCTCTCTAGTAGCTTCATCCCGGCCTCTCTTGCTTGGGACTCCTTTAGCAACATGTTCTTAAGCTCGGAAAATTCAGAGTTCTGCGATTGTTGCTGCTGCGGCACATAGGGAGGTTTATGATATTGTTGTTGCTTTTGATGAGGGGGCACATAGGGTTGCTGCTGCGGCGGAGCTTGAGTTGGATTCAGGACATTTTGGCTTCTCCAACTCAAGTTTGGATGGGTTGGCTCGTAGTGGGTGTTTGTCTGCCTATAGTGTTGAAAGGCAGCACAAGACTCGAAAGGACTAGGGCAGTTCTTCGAAACGTGTCCCTCAGCTCCACACCTCTCGCAGACGAAAGGACCGTCTGACACAGCATTTACTTGGTACATCCCACCTTTAGAAGCTCCTCCTAGTTCGTACTTGTCAAATCTCGCAGTGAGAGCCTCAAGCGCAAAGAACGAGAGGAAGATTCAGCAGCTCTCCTCTGGTTCCCTCTGGAATTTCCATACTCAGCCTTGTGGGTAGCTAGATCGTCAATGATCTTCCACCCCTTGGTTGCTCCCAAATTCTCAGCAAATCGGCCATTAGCTGCAGCATCCAAAATGGCCCTCTGATCGTCGTACAACCCATTGTAGAAATGATTGCACAAGCTCCACTTTTCGAACCCATGGTGCGGTATGGTTCGCACCAGCTTCTTAAATCGGACCCATGCCTCGTGGAAGTTCTCATCTGGCCCTTGTTTAAAGCCCGTGATTTGAGCTCTAATAGCAATCGTCCTTGAAGCAGAAAAGTACTTCTTGTAGAATGCCAATGCCAATGAATTCCAATCGGTGATCCCCTGAACGGTTCGGTCCAAATCTCTATACCACTCCCTTGCAGCATCACGAAGGGAGAAGATGAACATGGTCTCCTTGATCTGGTCTTGGGTCACGCCGGTTGGTGGGGGTATGGAACATGATGAGTCAATAAAGGTCTCCATATGCTTAGTTTTGCATCTTCATTTGCGGCTCCCGAATCGGTTCTTTTCAACCATCTTGATGTATGAAGGCTTTGGTTCGAACTTCCGGCATCTTCGGTAATTCGAATCCCTTATATAAGTTTTCGGCTGTCGGCTCAGAATGACTAGCTATACTTGCTTCCTCGGCCATGTCTAAAATTTCTGGAGAAGTAACTGTCTCGGCTGAAGAAGTGGAAACGGGCGAAGATGGTGGATTTTCCTCGAACAGTTCGTTCTCGTAAAAGCTAGAACGAGAACTAGGCTCTTCCTCTAACTGTTGCTCTTGAAATAATCTCCTCTTAACGTGCAAGGATCTTTCAATCTCAGGATCGAATGGTAGTAGTGGACCACCCTGCGACCTGCGTATAAGAAGAAACTACAACAAAAAAATAAGAAAAGTTTAAGGAACGGATGTTCCTTAAACTAAGAAAGACTAAAATTAAAACAACTAAAATTAGGACTATTGCCTCCCCGGCAACGGCGCCAAAATTTGATACCCGTCGTTGTGAGTACCAAAAATAAAATTTATAATTTCCTATTAAGACTAACCTAGGCTAGTGGTAACAGGGTCGAACCACAAGGAGGTAGATGTAAATCCTAGTTGATTTATATTCAGTCTAAGGTAACAATTGTGGGGGTTGAATTGGATTGGTCTATAGCTAAGAATAAATAAAGATAATAAACTAAAAAGACGGTTTAAACAGATAAAGAAGGGGTACTAGGATAGTCGGTTCATTATAGCTTCGGCGGCAGCAAACTAAGTCGGTCTGAATCAAACACAGGTGAGGCGGGAAATAACGAGGTCCTCTCGGTCCGCTCTTAACAAATAGCATCTTTCGATCTCGCTATAGGTCCCTAATGTCACTAATACTAACTTTCGTTCTGAAAAGTGACTAACGGTCTAAAATATACCTATCTTTCGATCCCAGCACAGTTTAGTCGATTTAATTGATGATCTAACAACCTTCCCTATCTTTCGATCTAATGGGTCAGTCACAAATAAGGTATCTAACTGGTCGCATGCATTCGATTCGTTAAATACAACATTAAAATCAATTAAAACGAAATAAAGCTCACGAGGTCAGTCGATCGACCGGGTAGGGTGGTCGATCGACCAACACGCGGGTTCAGTCCATGTGTAATCTATTGCCGCCTATGCCATAAATCGCCTACATCCTAGTACAAACTATTTAGCTACTCATGCTGAAAGTGATACTAATACTAACACTAGGGCATAAAAGAGTTGAATTCATAATTAAAGCGATAGGGCAAACAATTAACATGCAACAATAAGGATGGTTTTGGGAAGCTGCTAGCAATTCTAATCTAATAACGAAATAAATGAATTGAAATAGGGCAGAAGAATACCGAGAATAGCAGAAGAATGATTAAGAAACAGGAGCGAAAATTCCAATGCTTACAATATTCCAAACCCTAATTCTTCCTAAAACCGTATGTAAAACTTAATGTAAAACTGATAATAAAACTTAGGTAAAAACTTTTATGCCAACTGAATGATTCTAGGTTACGTTATATAGCAAATAACGTAACTTCTTATTTCCTAAACCTAGCATCATGGGCTTGCGTTTCCTCAGTCTTCTAATTCTCGTCTGAAATAGCGGTTGGGTCGATCGACTGATAGGACTGGTCGATCGATCGGTCCTCAAAGAAACAAAAGTAGCACGGAACCCGATAGTTGGTCGATCGACTGAAGGATGTGGTCGATCGACTGGCTGAGCTGCTACTTGCCTCTTATAAACTCGTGGATTTGTCTTTTGGGTCTTGGATTGCGCACCAAGCTCGTTCCTTAAGTGATTCCTTTACGTCATTTGCAATGCAGGATACTCGGGGACGGATTTAGCTCGATTTTCCCATTGAGTTCTTCACATTTCTGCAATAATGTACAAAAATACGGAAGTAGACGGAAATAGGGAGAAATGTAGCATAAACTACATGAATGAGCTCTGAAATGCGTGTAAAATGGGATGTAAAATATCATATAAAAGACACGCATCAGTGGTACTGCTGGGCACAATGCCGCTATTTGCTTGGCGGGGAACGATGAGGTCTATGCGTTTAAGCAGCGTAGACAAGCTAGTCATCCCACTGCAATTGTGCCGCCACATCCACCTTATCAACGAGGCTATCAAAAGCCTCCATTTATCTGGCCAACGCAACAACAAGCTCCTCCTCCTGATAAACAGAAAGAAGAATATGCTGAACTGAAATCTTTGGTGAAGGCACTTGCACTCCAATTGCAGGAGCATGATAGATTTAATTACGCTCAAATTAATGAGCTTGAGTCTGAAATAGCACAGTTAGCTGCTGAGACAAACTTTAGGCACGCAGAGAGTGGTCTTTCCCATGAAGGACCCGAGTTGCCTATCAATAACGATGATTTATATGACTTGGATTATGACAGTCTATCTGAAAACGAAGCTTCACACGAGGAGTTTTGCACTGTACAACAACAAATGCTCGATTGAACTGATCATAGCATTCGATCGAGTGATATGCCTGAGGAAGTATTCGATCGAACAGCTATTATGCGAAGGATCTCGATCGAGCAGTTCCATGTGTTCGATCGAGCAATATTCAAGAGGAAGGCTTTCGATCGAGTATTATCTCTACTCGATCAACTTTATTGGCCATGGAGAGCAATGATACGTCACTTTGGTCCGCTTTGGATAACGATATGGACGAAGACAATGGTTATGGTGAATCCCCCATTTTCAAAGCCGAGCTGGATGCCTTGGAGGCTGCGATTTACGGGATAGAACCCACAGAGGAGGGGAATGAGAAGACAGCTAAGTCAGTGATCGCTCCTGGCACGGAAGAGGTACTACATTCTTTTATCAATGATTCCGACGTTGAGAGCAACCAGACTGAGGTAGTTAACGATAATTTCATTATTGTTGGTATTACTAATACATTATCTCATATGACTCCTATTTTTCCTTCCGATGCTCGACCCTCTCCCGGATGGATGAAAAAGTTACTAAATTTTCACCATATTTGTCGTCAGAAATTCGTTAAGCTAAAAAGGTACCTTAGATTAATCCTAATTGCTCCTGAGCTCCTTTATTTTGTGGACAAATTTGGGAGCTGTCATAGGAAATTTGTTAGGCTTAAACGATTGAACATGTTATTTTCCTATGATACTATTGTACTATGGTGCTACTTACAGTTTGGTGTAGCACATGCGCAACTATATGATTGGTTGCTGCATGCTTTGAGCTGTTTTGACCAGGCTAAATTAGAGAGGCTCGATGAAGAAAAAAGGTCGAGCTGGGACCTGTCTCAAACTAGTGCTGATCGGGAGGCAACCCGGAGTTTTAATTTTTAGTTGTTTTGTCAAACATTTTAGCTGTGTGTGTAATAATTGGTACCCATAGATTGGAACAGTTAAGCTTGTTTTGTTGGTTTCGCGGGCTGTTTATTGCATCTTTGCAGGAGTCTATTGTGGATGGCTCGATCGAGTACTTTATATAATCGATCGAATCCTTTTGCTGCTGATTTCACTCGATCGAGCACATATCCTTCTCGATCGAGTGCTTGCCAAAGAGAAGTTTTCGATCGAGAGCTTTACTTCCTCGATCGAGCTGTTTAGATGCCCAGTTCACTCGATCAACCATTGTTCCATTTCGATCGAGTGCTTTTGACTTGGATTCACTTCTTATGACGATGTTCTGCAGCTGTTTGCGACCTCCCATGTTGCTGGCTGGTCTGGGGAGGTCCCTACTTCGCGTTATCTTGTAAGTTTTCTACATCTTCACTTTCTCCTTTTTTAATTTTCATTTCCTTTCCTTATTTTAGGGTACAATGAGGGCATTGTACGGTTTGGTTTGGGGAGGTTATGCATCCATATGTGTGTCTGCATGTTGTTTTTATTGAATTTCTGTTGTCACGTTTAATTTCTGTATGCATTGTTGTTTATTTTTAATAAAAATTCAAAAATCTCATAAAAATAGAAAAAATTCAAAAAATTCAAAAATCACGTTTATTTTAGCATGTAGGTTGAGTCGGAACGGTAGATTTCTATGATGATATTGCACTGCAATTGTCTTTTTGGTTAAGCCTTGCATAGACTATTATTCTTTTTAGCATTGTCTTTTTGCATGTCCACGAGTTTATGTTAAAATTTAGCTGAACGAATAGACTTGGCCTGAAATTTCGGCAACCTACTTATAAATTCTAAGATTTAGAGCCGTATAAACTGGTGTCATTTATGACCAGTTTCATGTAGGTTTGTGAGTAGTTACTCCTTGCATAACATGTATCATCAATTTGCATATATATGAAATTCCATTGCTTTTCGCCTACATACATTCGGGTTAGTGGTTAGTGTCACATGCAGGGAGGTGCTTACATTCCCATTTATTTCATTTTTACCCATTTAACTCCACATTAGCCAAATTTGCCTTTTGACCCTCAACTACATCCAAATTTAGCATGCCATGTCAAGCTAGTTAGTGTATGTTTTGCGGTATATAATTTAACGTGCCGAGTTTGGTTTGTATTGTATTGTTTTGGAGCTGGTAATTTATGGAGGAAGGAGGATGACATATATGGAAAAAAGAATTGAAAAATGAAAAAAAAAAAAGAAAAACAGAAAGAGAAAAGAAAAAACCCGTAGAAAAAGAAGAGAAGAAAGAAAAAAAAAGTTTGATGAGACGGTTTCACTCCTATCCTTTATTTATATCTGTTGAGGAGTATGTTTGGTTCGGTTTGGTGAGAGTTGAATGCCATATTAAGGGCATTGTGCTTAATTTTAATGGATTAGAAATGGATATTTTCCATTTGGTTTTGTTAGGTACTAGCTTGGCCGCCTATATCCTCACATTTCCAAAAATATTTTGCCTTTTCTTACCCATTGCCTCACTTTCCCATAACTTTTTGTAAGTCCTCGGCTGTGACAGACCTTGTTTGGTTGGGTTGTATGTGTGGTGATTAGAATTGTCTATCATATTAGTTGCATGCATGTTTATGTGGGTCGTAGTTTAGGTGAGCGACTATATTTCTTTCTCTCTTACATTTATATATTCACCCTTTGCCTCATGAGAGAAGAGTGACCCGTGAGAGTCCATCATTAAAGGTCTTGCAAGGTCGACGGTTCAGCTTTATTATAAACATCTTACAATTTGTCTGCATTTGACTGTTTTGCTATGAGTGTTAGTTCGCTTGCATTAAATCGGTTTAAGTGGGCATTTATAGCTAGCTCTGAGCTATCTTTGCCGTTCCATTAGTTTGCATTTAGTTTACTCGAGGATGAGTAAAGGTTAGGTTTGGGGAGATTTGATACGTGCATTTTATATAGTCTATTTAGGCTTCTTTATGCACGTATTTCTATGCTATCCTCGTAGTTTTATGCTACGAAATGCCCTGAATATTCTACTTTGGTTTGTTTTGCTTTATTTGCAGGAATGGACCCGAAAGTGATAGAATCAAACCTTTTATCGTCCGTTTTGCATGCATTTGGAGGTGTAGTAGATTTGGAGCGGAAATACCGCTGTTATGGGATGCGTGAAGTCATTTCGGAAGCTAAATAAACAAGTCAATGCTGAAATCAACAAAACAAGTAGCCGGCTGAGTCAAAGTCACTCGATCGAGGGCTTTTATGGTCGATTGAGTAGTTTTTGATAGCAGAAGAGTTCGATCGAGTAACATCCATGTTTGATCGAATTGCGTATAATTGGAGTTCCCCGATCGAGTAGGTTTTCTACTCGATCGAGACGTTTTGCTGTGGTTTTGTTTGATCGAGCACTTTCAAATAGCTCGATCGAGTAGTTATCTAATGGGCTCGGGCTTTTTCAGTTTTATTTCGTTTTTAGGTCAAATAATTGTCTTTCCTAGAAATAGGAAAGACGACATACGACTTAGGGGGACTTTACATCACTTCATACGATACTTTTCTCCCTTTCTCAATGGAACATTGTTTTTCTCTCTATTTGTCGGATCTTATTCTGTAACTTTCTTTTTCCCTTACTCTCTTTATTTAATGCTTATTATTCTTCTATCCCTTGTTCTTGTTCCTTTCTTATTTATGTCTAGCTAAATATCCTGCTAGGATTTAGGGGAGTCAATGAATTGTTGTTAATTGCTAATTAGGTTACGGATCTTCTGTTGTTGTTATGTCTATGTTGTTAATCACTGCTATTCAATGTAACTAGCTGCTTGAATCGATGCATTTAGCTTATTTAACCTTGGTAAGCCTTGACCTAGACCGGAAGGTTGGAAGGGGTGAGACCCGCAGTGAACAATAGGATGCTTTAGTGAGGGCAGAAGCTAAGCTAATAGTATTTTAGGTCGAATTGAGACCGGAAGGAGATATTCGTTGCCCCTTAGATCGACACAATTGAACGATCTATGACCTTAGTTGTGATTAACCGATATTCATTGATGAACTGACAATCCTAGTTTTCTTTCTCTCTTATTATTCCTCTTAACCTTTGCTCTTGACTTAATCTCCTTTAGTTTAGTTTATTCAACTCAAACCCCCAATTGTGACCTTAGACAAACCGAGTTGACAAGTAGATAGTGACCGCCTCCCTGTGGAGATCGACCCTACTTACCGCTGACTTCTGTTAGTAGTACTTTGGTATTTTATTTTTGGTACACAAACGACAGTATCAGTGTCGGTCGAGGAGGTTAGGGAGGACGCCCTTGTTGCCCAAGGAGGGGAAGGTCCATCTGGGGGAGAGGATATTGTGGAGCCCAATGCCCCTATAGATGTTCCTACTAAAGTCGCCCTGAATTCTTGATGTTTTGTTGGGCACCCTGTGTGGTGGCCCATTGTAATCCAACTCTTTGGTGCCTGGTAGTTTCAGGCACCTTTTAGTACTTTTGTTTTTGCCTCGTAGGAGGGGCAAAAATACTTTGCTTTTCAAGTTCCCCCTGCTGAGAGGTGTTTATGAATTTTCGTTTTGTTCCTTCTGTTGGTTTGCTAGAAATTCTTTTATTCTTTCTGTTTGTGTGCCGGCTTCGTACTTGTTGAGGTGTCTGTGGTTGTTCAGGGAGCTTTCTATCCATCAGGATGCTCGAATCCCTCTGTTTTGACCACGTGTACATTGGATACTTCCTGCAGGTGGAACACTTCGCTAGTTCCTGTTCATCAGTTAGCCTACTAGGACATTGCCTTAATATTCAACTTACCATATCCACATTCAATCCAAAAACAATGATAAACCTAAAAATGGAAGCAATTTCATAAATCCAAAATAGTTTACGGAGCACAAAGTGTGTTCTCCCAGAGTTTTACAACAACTTAAAAGAAATAGAGTTTTATTTTGGCCTTTTGAAATACTAAGTACCTTGTTTCAACATTTTGCTCCTTGTGACACCTGTGAGGTTGACACCAAGGGAAAATAAGAAAAAGATTTTTGACTCAAAGGATTTGAAAGATACGTTGTAAGTTGTCATTTCCTTAGTAGTACCTGCTGAATTCAGGAGACTTAGCACGTGCGTACTGAACGAAAGACCTTGTCTGGTGACTTAGTTGATCCTGCTGTCAAAAGAGATGTTACTGTTAGACCAATAAAGGTGGTACAGTCAGGTGGTATGGGACAAAATGATTAGTTCTTTGCGTATGTACCTCATGAGAGAGTGAGCTGTGGCTCCAACAAGTGGGTTCTAGGGTTGTTCCCCTTCAAGCGATAGTTGCTTAGTCAAAGACACTTTTAGCAAGTTAGTTCATGCTCTAATGTTTCTGGAGTACTGAATGCTGGGATTCAAGGGTCCTGGGATGTACCTGTTAGAGGTGGAACTTCTGGGTCCTGCACCTGGAACCTCAGACATAATACTTTTTAAGGTGAATGATGTTCTAGGATCTAGGGACAGCTTCCCCATCCATGGTCTCCAACTTGTATGCCCCTTTACCCACGATGCCTTCTATGCGGTAAGGACTTTCCCAGTTATAGGCGAATTTACCTGCACTCTGATTCTTGGTGTTTGGGAATACCTTCCTGAGTACCAGGTCCCCTACCTGCAGCGTTCTCAGCCTTACATTTTTGTTGTAACCTCTGGCGTAGTAGTCTTCCGTTCTGTTGGATATGAATTGTGACCCGTTGTCATATATGATTTCTGAAGGGGTGCCATATCTACTGACTATGTTCCTCTTGATGAAAGATATCACATACTTCTCCAGGATCTGAGGGAAAGCTTCTGCCTCTATCCATTTAGAGAAGTAGTCCGTCATTGCCAGCATGTACGTCTTGTTTCCATAAGCACAGGGTAGTGGTCCGACAATGTCCATTCCTCATTTCATAAAAGGCCAAGGTGAGATGATCGGATGCATATGTTCTGCTGGCTGATGGCTGACAGGAGCGCGCCTTTGACATTATTCGCATTTCTTGACGTAATCTATGGCGTCCTTCCTCATGGTAGGCGAGAAGTAACCCTGCCTTAGTGTCTTGTTGGACAGGCTCCTACCCCCTGTGTGATTTCCCCAATCACCACTGTGGATATCACATATTACTGCCTGTGCCTCCTGTATGCTCAAGCACCTCAGATAGGGTCCTGCCAAGGACTTCCTAAATAGGATACCATCAATGAGTACGAATCTGGAGGATTTCATTTTGAAGCTCCTGGTGTCTTTCTTGTCAGGTGGTAATACCTCATCACGTAGCCAACTAATCTAAGGCTTGCGTCAATCATCAATCTTTTCCTGGGGTGTGGCAGTACACAATATCCCTGTTTCGTATGTCCACTGGGTGGTTGCAGCCTTACTGGCGTTCTGTTGTTCATTCTGACGTATGGCAGGTTTCATGACATGTATGAATGGTATAGTACCCACTGTCCCTGGAGTGAAGGCTGCTCCCAGGGTGGCGAGAGCATATGCTTTAACATTCTGGTCCCTTGGTATCTGCTGGATATGGAAGGAGGTAAAGCGGAGTTTGAGCTCCTTCGCCACTTCCAGGTAGGCTACCATTTTAGGATCCCTGGCCGTGTACACATTATTTACGTGATTCACAATCAGTTGGGAGTCACTGTACACGTTGATGTGGTTGATTAGCATTTCTAAGGCTAGTTGGAGTCCTAAGATTAGGGCCTCGTATCCAGCCTCGTTATTCGTTGCTTTGAACTCACACCGTACTGCGTGTATTATCTGTTCCCCCTGAGGTGATTTCAGGACCAGCCCTACCCCTGCTCCCTTTGTGTTGGATGCCCCATCAACATGTAATTCCCATACCTGCTCCCCTTTAGCCTCACTTAGGGTCAACATTTCACTGTCGGCTTGTTCTTGAAGGGTGGGGCTAAAGTTTGACACGAAGTCAGCTAGGGCTTGGGACTTTATGGCTGTTCGGGATTCAAATTTCAGGTCGTACCCACTTAGGTGGATAGACCATTTAACCATTCTCCCTGACATTTCGGGTTTCCTCATTAAGGTTCGCAGGGGGTAGTTGGTCATGACTGAAATTGTATGTGACTCAAAATAGGGACGCAATTTGTACGAAGCAGTAACAAGTGCTAACACGAGTTTTTCTAGAGATGTGTACTTGGTCTCTGCAGGTAACAAAGACTTGTTTATTATATAGTATACTGGTTTCAGCATACCCTCGTGCTCTCGTACCAGTACAGTGCTTACAGCCGCCTCCGTTACCGACAGATACAAGTACAGTGGTTCTCCCTGTTCTGGCTTGGAGAGAAGAGGAGGGGTGCTTAGGTACTGCTTGAGTTCCCCAAACGCCTTTTCATGCTCCGGCATCCATTCAAACTTCTGGCTCTTCCTCAGGATGTCATAAAACAGTCGCACCTGTCAGAGGACCTTGATATGAACCGGTTTAGGGCTGCTACCCGTCATGTGAGCCTCTGTATGTCCTTTGGCTTATGAGGAGATTCTAACTGGAGTACTTCTTTGATTTGCTCCATGCTGGCCTCTATCCCTCTTTGTGTCACCAAGTACCCCAGGAATTTTCCCGAGGAGACTCCAAAAGTGCATTTCAGGGGGTTTAGATTCATATGGTATTTTACGAGGATCGAGAAGGTATTTTCCAGGTGGGACATGTGTTGTTCTGCCTTCTCGGATTTGACTACTACATCGTCAATGTAGACTTCCATTGTTCTCCCTATCTCCTCCTTGAACATTTTGTTGACCAGGCGCTGATAGGTGGAGCAGGCATTCTTGAGGCCAAAGGGCATCACATTGTAGCAGTACAAGCCTCTGTCAGATCTGAAGGCTATTTTCTCCTGATCCTTAGGGTCTATTTTTATCTGGTTGTACCCACTCCAGGCGTCGAGGAAGGTAAGTAGCTCATGACCTGCGGTTGCATCTACCATGGAATCAATGTGCGGTAGGGGGAACGGGTCTTTTGGGCAAGCTTTGTTAATATCTGTGAAATCAACACATACTCTCCACTTGTAGTTCTTCTTGGGTACAACCACAACATTCGAGAGCCATTCTGGGTAGTTATCTTCCCTGATCTTGCCTGCTGCGAGGAGGTTGTCTACCTCCTGGTTTATCACCTCGTTCCTTTCAGGAGCAAATTTCCCCTTTTTCTGCTGGACTGGAGGAAAGCTGGGGTCTACATTTAACCGGTGTGTCGTTACACTTGGATCTATGCCAATCAGGTCGCTATGGGACCAGGCGAAACAATCCATGTTAGTACGTAGAAATTCAATTATCTGCTCACGGATGTTTCCTGCACAATCAGCTCCCACCAGCAGTGTTCTTGCTGGAAACTGTGGGTTCAGGACTACTTCGTCGAGTTCCTCCTGGGGAGGTTGCGATATACTCTCTCTGGACGCACGGTTTCTGTAATCGCTATGCTGGACCAGTTGCAGTGGGTTTCAGAGCGTTCTTGTAGCAATCCCGAGCGATATTTTGATCTCCCCGTATCTCCTGTACCCCCAGGGTGTAGGGAACTTCAGGCTCTGATGGTATGTTGATGGTACCGCTTTCATTTCATGGATCCAAGGCCTGCCAAGTATCACGTTATAAGTTGACGGACCATCAATGACCAAGTACCGTACCTGTTTGTTCATACCCCCTGCAAAGGTAGGGATCACTATTTCTCCAAGGGATTGTTTAGTTTCTCATTTGAAGCCTACCAACAGATGCGCTTCTCCGCACGGGTCTTTCATTGAACCCCATGTTCTTCAAGGTTTCCAGCATTATGAGGTTCACAGAGCTTCCTGTATCTACCAATATCTTTTTAACAAGACAGTTCCCTATGGAAAGGGTAATGATCAAGGCGTCATGGTGGTGTTCTGCCTCATCGGGTATGTCTGCCTCGTCGAAAGAGATTGCTGGTAGATCCTGTCTGCTGACCCTGAGGGAGAACTCTGGTTTATCTCCTTTAGTCTCGGTTGCATGGCACTTTGCTGCTGAATAAGTGAGACCACATATTTCTGATCCTCCTTTGATGACGCTCACGAGCTTTGGGTAAGGTGGAGGTGCGGATGGTTGGGCCTGGTCAGCAGTATTTACCTTTCCAGATTTCGCTCCCTTGGGGAGCAGGTGATCCAAGCATCCAGCACTGTAGAGGTGCTTTACTTCCTTTCGTAGTACTACACAATCTTCTGTATTGTGGCCAATATCATTGTGGTATTCACACCTTTTGCTAGGATCTCTTATGTCGTTCTCCCCGGGGGTAGGCTTCTTGGGTCACCTGGCTCTCTGCCCCAGTTCCCTGATTGCCTTCAATACCCCAACAAGTCCAGTGGTGAACCCATACTCGCTGAGCTTAGGTAGAGCCTCGGTGTTTTCTGTTTCTCTTGAGACTTTGTTCACTGTGTTCTTGTTGTAGGGTTTGGCTCTTTTGTTCTTCTTCTCCGTTGTGATTTTTCTGCTGGACGACTCTGTTCCGTACAGGTCCCTTCTGTCCTCATCCTCCTCTAGGCGATAAGTAGCCTCTGCCATTTGCTTGACTTTCTCAAAGGTGGCACATGGATGCTTGGTGAGATCCTTGTATAAAACAGAGTCGCGATGCAGTCCCCTTCTGAAGGCGTTGACTGCCGTTGTAGGGTCGCACCTAGGGATAGATATTTTTTCTACATTGAATCTGGTGAGATAATCCCTGGTGGACTCCTCGAACCTTTGGACGATCCGGTATAGATCACTGGATAACTTTTCTGGCTTGCGACTGCTTGCGAACTGTTGATTGAAAACGTTCACTAACCCCACGAAGCTGGAAATAGACTTGTTGGGAAGGTTAACGAACCATTGGAGAGCGGCTTCGTGCGTGCATTTTATATAGGTATTTTGTACTTCATTTGCACGCATTTCAATGTATTTTGTGTAGTGTTTAGCTACAAATGTCCCCCGAATTGTCTACTTTGGTTTTTCTTGTATTATTTACAGGTCTGAACCGGAAAGGAGCATAATAAAGCCTAAAACATGTCCTTATGCATGGATTTAGGAGATGAGTTGAGTCGGAGCCTTAAGACTACTATTTTGAGATGCGCAAAGAAGTAAGTTAGCTAGGCGAGCAAAGGAAGAACTTTAAATTGCTAGTGCCTACTTTGAAGAGCCATATCTCGAGTTCTACAACTGATTTTCAGGTGATGCCAATTGGAGATGAAAGCTTGTCCTCTTAGGTTTCCAATGCCACTGGAAACGCACTGTTTGCCCAAGTAACGAAGAAACGGCAGCCGTTTGAAGTTCAGCGCGAAGCAGGAGTTGTGCGCTGGAAAGTACTCGATCGAGTACAATTTGAAAGATCATAGATCCATATTAGACTCTCTAATAAAAATTTAAATTATCTCATAATTTATCATTTAGATGATCTATGTAATATGCATGCTAATATGAAAGCATAAAAATGAAAATTTAAGGAAAAACAATTTCCTTACATTGATTTTGAGGTAAAATGGGCACAAACTAGTTCACCTTACTAGGTTGTTCTTGAGCTTATACTAAATGGATGATCCTCCATACAAATCTTCAAAGAGAAGATCTCCTTCTTATTGCACCCAAGAACTTACCCAAAAATAATAACAAGTAATTAACTAGAAACTTGTTAATATTATACCCTTGATAATATTTTAATTTTACTAACTCTCTTAGTAAATATTAATATATGTATACTAACAATCGTAGTAGTGATGAATATTATTTTTAGAGAGAGGAAGATATACACATGCAAAGATGTACAAATGATGTTGTGTGTAAAAATAAACAAACATCTTGAGTGTATAAGGGGGAAAAACCGGTGGGTAGGGTTGGTGAGGTAGAGTGTTGAATTTATCTTCTATTTTTATCTTACATCACATGCAAAATCTTATATAAGATAACTTATGGTAGTATACAAATTAAGGTGAAATGATTATGTTTCTAATCATCCACAACTCAATATTACACGTTCCACTTGCCCATTTACGGGTCCATGTTGGTTCTTATATTTGTCGCACAAATACGTGTAATTTTATTTTAAACATCGTTTCATGTTTAAATACTTCCATAATTAATTCGTCCAAATCACTCCGTAAATATACGTGTACCACTACACATATTATTTACGCACTAATATTAATCACATTAATCAATTAGGATAATTTTAGTGAATTAACAATTAATTAACTAAAACCCGTCTCCCAAAATTTATTATTCAATTATCACATAATTAAATAATAACTGTCGTTCCTCGAGTTCGCAACTCGAATTCTCTCTTAAAATAATTGACTAACATTTTAGTCTATAAATCAAGGGACTAAATAAATTGTATATCATACAATTAATTAGTTATCTATTGGGGTTCGTTCCTATAGGTGTGACCGAAAGGGGTCAGTTGATCACCGCCGTCTCACGACAATAACGTCAAACTCTAGTCAGCCAACCGTTATCGATTTACGTTAATCAACTGACGAGGATCAAATAATTAAATATCTGATGATATTCCATTAATGAGATTTATTATGTTAACGTACTATTGTGGAGGACACTAACTCCAACAATCTCCCACTTGTCCGACACAAGGTGTGCGCTACCAATTCTGTTGTCCGTTTTAATCTCCCACTCAATGCAAGGTGTCTTTCAGGTCGCACTTGCACACGAACATATCGCGAGTGGTTTTCTCGATCGGGAGTGTGACTACCTGACCGGAAAAATCTCTCACAGATTACTTCCGAGCGTGGCCACGCATTTGTAGTCATTAATTCCTCGAGTGGCCTTGAGATATAGTTACCCAACGTGGGTGGACAATTCCTGTATGCCCTATCTATCCTATTGCACAATACAGCTCACCATGACCTAGTAAATGCCCTTTTGGCATCCTTTCACGGCACGACCTAGGACAAAAACCAAAGTCACTCGGAAACTGCACTTGCTCAGATAATAGTCTCCAGTCAAAAGAATCGACTCATTAGAACATCTTAGAGATCCCCGCCACGACCAGGCGTCTATAATAGAACTTAGGGACTCTCTAAATGGTCACTGTCCGGCAAAGTGTCACACACTCTGCCTATGTAATCGACTAGTCATCACGTATGACCTTATGGTGTTGAAAAACCATCAATCGACTTACAATCTAGTCACTCCGAGACGTCACCTCATTAAGTGACTAGGGACAAAATACAATGTTCATCGTATTCACTTGAATAGTGTTCAACATTGTCTCCACAACTTATTCAGATAAACAAGGTATTAAAAATTTAGTCATACTAAATAAAAGATTCATAAAAGAAATGAATGCGTAAAAAATGAATGTGATTATCATATATATAATAAGAGATACGCTATCCAATTATTAAATATCCATAATCTAAAGAAAATCTGGTACTCGTCTCAATCCCATAGCGACGACATGACCATCATGCTTAGCCTTTGATAAAGGCTTGGTTAAAGGATCAGTAATATTATCATCTGTCCCAACCTTACAAATGTCAATTTCCTTCCTTTTCACATAATCTCTAATTACATGGTATTTCCATTCAATGTATCTAGATTTGTTACTAGACTTAGGCTCTTTGGCTTGAAAAATAGTTCCACTGTTATCACAAAATAGAGTGATAGGATCTTTGGCGGAATGGACTACTCCTAGCCCCTCCATGAATTGACTAATCCAAACAGCTTCCTTCGCAGCCTCAGACGCTGCAAGGTACTCAGCCTCTGTTGTAGAATCGCATGATAACGCTTTGCTTGAAGCTCTTCCAGCAAACAGCTCCTCCATTTAGCATAAACACATAGCCGGATTGGGATTTCATGTCATCCTGATCGGTTTGGAAACTTGCGTCCGTGTAACCTCTTACATGCAACTCTGTTTCTCCTCCAAACACTAAGAACAAATCCTTAGTCCTTCTCAAGTACTTAAGGATGTTCTTTACGGCTATCCAAAGACTCTCACCAGGCTTGGCTTGATAACGACTTGTCATGCTCAAGGCATACGCAACGTCGGGACGAGTGCAAATCATAGCATACATGATAGACCCAACAACGGAAGCATAAGGGACGGTCTTCATGTGTTCAATTTCCTTAGGGGTGGAGGGAGACTATGACTTGCTCAAAGTAATCCCTTGGCCCATAGGTAGAAATCCTCTCTTGGAGTCTTTCATATTGACTTGGTCAAGGACTTTGTCAATATAAGCTTCTTGACTCAATGCTAGTATCCTCTTGGACCTATCCCTATAGATCCGGATACCCAAGATTCGTTGTGCCTCTCCCAAGTCCTTCATTTGGAAGTGTTTCCCTAGCCACTCCTTAACGGAAGTGAGTGATGGAACATCATTCCCAATGAGCAATATGTCATCCACATATAGGACAAGGAATGCAACCTTACTCCCACTAAACTTCATGTATAAACACGGTTCTTCCACACTGATAGTGAAACCGTATTGTTTAATAACATGATCAAAGCGATGATTCCAACTCCTAGATGCTTGCTTAAGACCATAAATGGACTTCTTGAGCTTACACACCTTCTTAGGGTTATATGTATCCATAAAACCTTCAGGTTGTATCATGTACACCTCTTCTTCTAGAATCCCATTCAAGAAGGCGGTTTTGACATCCATTTGCCAAATCTCATAATCATGAAATGCGGCAACCGCTAAGATTATCCTAATGGACCGAAGCATAGGGACTGGAGCGAAGGTTTCGTCATAGTGTAAACCATGAACTTGGGTGAGACCTTTTGCCACAAATCTAGCTTTGTAAACATCCACATGTTTATCCACGCCGAGCGTAATTTTATATATCCATTTACACTGAAGGGGTCGCACTCCCTCAGGTAAATCCACCAAGTCCCATACTTGGTTCTCGTACATGGAATCCATTTCGGACTGCATGGCTTCTAGCCAAAGCGAGGAGTCGGGACTAGACATGGCCGATTTGTAGGTAGTGGGTTCATCACTTTCCAAAAGTAACAAAGCACCATCCTCTTCGATGTTACCAAGGTAGCGATCAGGTGGATTAGAAATCCTACTTGACTTTTTAGGAACAATTACCGTTTCAGAGGAAGAGGGAATGCTATCCTCCACGTTCTCCTCTACCTCATTCTCGGTTTGTGGCTCTCTAACTTCTTCAAGTTCAAATTTTCTCCCACTCTGTCTCCTAGAAATAAATTCCTTTTCTAGGAAGACAGCATCACGAGCCACAAACACTTTGTTCTCGTGTTTATTGTAGAAGTAATAGCCACGTGTTTCCCTTGGATATCCTACAAAAAGACATTTGTCAGACTTGATCTTAACGTACGCTTCGCAACCCCAAATACACATGAATGACAAATGAGGGACTTTCCCTGTCCATATCTCATATGGAGTCTTATCGGCCGCTTTAGTCGGGCTTCGATTTAGTGAAAATACTGCAGACAAGAGGGCAAAACCCCAAAATGAACTAGGAACCTCAGTTAGACTCATCATGGACCGAACCATATCTAGTAAAGTTCGGTTTCTCCTTTCGGCCACACCATTTAATTGCGGTGTGCCAGGAGGAGTCCATTGTGATACTATACCACAATCTTTTAGGTGTGAATCAAATTCAATATTTAAATACTCACCACCACGGTCGGACCGTAGGGTCTTTATCTTTTTATCCAATTGGTTCTCTACTTCATTTTGGAACTCTTTGAACTTGTCAAAGGCTTCACTCTTGTTCTTCATTAAGCAGACATACCCATATCTACTTAAGTCATCAGTAAAAGTAATGAAGTAGTGAAACCCTCCTCTAGCGGTGATGGTTAATGGTCCACACACATCCACATGTATGAGAGCCAAAACCTCACTAGCTCGTGTCCCTTTTCCCGCAAAAGGTGCACGAGCCATCTTGCCTAGAAGGCAAGACTCGCATGTACCATAAGATTAGAAACCAAATGGTTTGAGCACTTTTGATGAAGCAAGTCTCTTAATGCGTCTTTCGTTTATGTGGCCAAAACGACAATGCCAAAGGTAGGATTCGTTTGGATCACCCGTTTTTAGCTTTTTAGTTTCCACATGAAAACGTCATTAACATCATTTAAAACATAAATGCCTCCAATTGAAATGGCCTTGCCATAAACCACATCATTAAAAGAAAAAGTACAACACTTGTCCTTAATCATAAAACAAAAGCCTTCCGCGTCTAACGCGGAAATGGAGATGATGTTCTTAGTTAAAGTTGGTACAAAATAACACTTATTTAAATACAACTCTAAACCACTAGCTAAAGTGAGCACATAGGTCCCCACGGAAATGGCGGCTACTCTAGCTCCATTGCCCATGCGGAGATCCACATCACCTTTTGCTAATGCTTGCACGTCCCTTAAACCCTGCAAATGATTACAAAGGTGAGAGCCATATCTGGTATCAAGTACCCAAGTGGAAGTACAAGCATAATTAACGAAAATCACATAGAGTGAGGAAATCATACCAATAGGCGTCACACACCCTTCCTTGAGATCCTCCAAGTATTTGGGATAACTCCTCCAATAATGCCCCTTCCCATTACAATGGAAACATTCGGCCTCGGAGAGCTTGTCACTTTTTGCCTTGGGATTGCCATTCTCAACGGCTTTCCCCTTTCCCTTGTCATTTTTCTTTGACGATTTCTTGAATTGGGACTTTTCCTTCCCTTTTCCTTTCTTGACTCCAAGGGACATGTTCTTTAACTTCATGGTTAAAACATCTCCCTTTTCACTCCCACTAGCTTCCATATCCCTCTCCGCTTGGGTGAGGAGTGCATGAATTTCATGGTAACTCTTATCCATGTCATTCATGTTGTAGTTTACCCTAAAGTGGGTAAACTTGGTGGGGAGTGAGTGGAGGATATGATCCACCACAAGAGTCTTAGGAATATTACACCCTAGACGCTCTAGGATGTCAACATATTCGACCATTTTGAGTACATGGGGACCAACCTTTTGGCCCCTCTCAAGCTTAGCTTCAAAGAAGCGTGCCGCCGCATCGTATTGACGGACTTTAGGTGTTTGTGAAAACATAGTGATCATACGAGTGAATATCTCGTATGCATTTAAAGAAATGCATGATAGCTTGAGCTTTGGCGACATCGACCATATCAACACATTCTTGATATCATTCGACATCCTCACATGGTCATCATAGGCGGTCCGCACCGCCGATGAAGCCCTTGCACCGGGCTCGATAGGAGGAGCATCGGTCAAGTAAGTGAGCACATTGTCTGACAACGCGGCACTTTTGATGTTGGATTCCCATTCAAGAAAGTTACTACCGTCATCATTTAAGATACATTTGTCCATTACGGACCTTAGCTATGAATCTTTGCCTAGTGAAGTAGTCGATGGAGTTGATGAAGTTGTCATTGCGAATTAAAATGCTATAACAAAAAGGAAAAATTAACATCCATTGTTTTAAAACATTACTTGTAAAAACATGTTTAGCAAGTTTTAGCATTTATATAATGACCTCTCACTAAATTATATAAATGATTCCAAGACCCAAATATTAAACAAAAATGAGCATCGCTTGGGCGAAACATCCCATAATTGTGTAAATTCGGTAAGTCACGTTGACTAATTCTACCTCTAGAACTCTTGGTCGACGAATTTCCTTAAATCCATCAACTAGCCCCGGAACACAAGACCGTCTTATATCTCGTTGAGTCCAACCAATTTTAGCTTGTGATAACCGTTTACCACCCTACTTACCCAAGGTAAAAAGAGAACACCCCGCTTGGGCGAGCGTGGCTGTAATGAACAAGAGATTCATAGGTGTTACTAATTGGTAAGGCTAATCTCAATTTTAGTTATGTGAGAGATCTTGTCAATTTAGTCATAAATTCCTTATAAGTGAATTAATTCGGTGAATGTAAATGACGTAAATTGACAACCGCGAAAAAATAAAATAAAATGCATGTGAATGGCGATTTTGGCATGCGCGAAAATAAAACAAGCAAACAAGTAAGCATATGAATAAATCCTAGTATGGCCACCTAGTTAATAAAAAATAGTCTATTACATTTCGGAAACCAACTCCTTGGTCCCTTGACTCTTCATTCCAAAAGTGGCTCTTCCTAGTGGGATTTGGAACACCTTCCAAAAAATAGACTCCGTGTCGATGTAATCCGTCTTTTGGAAACGCCGGTAAAAATAACTATTACAATTGAATTACATAGCTATTCCTATTATACATTAATTAATAAAATAAATAAAACTATTAATTAATTACAAACCGATGATACGAGATCGTATTTAATTACAAACAAATCGATATTCCCATTCATTTCGGGTAATAACGATTAAAATTAACTAGGCCATACTAGGTACAACAAGATAAATACTTTAAATAAATGACAATCATTCATTCAAATTAAATAAATATGCTTAAAATACTGTAAAATGATGCCAAAATCGCCCTATCTATCATTCGTTGGTATCCATCTCGGTTTTTGTGGATTTAATCGATTTTTAACATGTAAAAATCAATAATCATCTCTTAAATCTCATTTAAGTCCAAACTAATTCTCCAAACTATTTTGAACCTCAAAATTAATCCTCACTAATTTTATGATAAATAATTAGTTTGATTTGGTGATATTTTGCTAATTTAATCGATAAAATCATAATATTTAAGTAAAAATCCAAAATAATTGAAACATTACCCAAACAATTGAAACAAAAATTTTGAGTATTCTGGAACACTCCCAAGAACACCAAAATGTCAGAAAAATTGCCCGAAAATTCCGGATAAATTTTATGAAGAAAAAGATTGATAGTTAACGGTTTTTAACCACTAAAACCAATAAACATCAAAACAAAGTGAAAACACATATTAAAAATCACTTTTAACATTTAAATAATATTTTTAAATGTACATAAATTTATCATGGGCAGAATCAAATGTTTCCAAATTATGATTATTTTATTTCACTTTTATCGACTTTTATCTCATAAAATCAATAAACATGCAAAAAATTCGAACCAACCTTCAACCGTTTTCATATAATTAGTAGAAAATATGCACGAAATACCATAAAAAAATCCATGCACCGAATCAACTTTTAACTATTTTTAGTCAATTTTTAACTAAAATACGGCATTTTGACTCGGTTTTCTACCAAAAATCATTAAAAATAGCAAAATAACTTCAAAAATCACCAAACTTAACCACAAACCTTTTAAGATCAGTAGGTATGCATGTCCCAAAAATTTCGTGCTAAAACCTCTTCTAACGCAATTTTTGAGTTTTTATAAATTATCTCATAATTCATTAAAATGCTTAAAATCAACATGCAAATTACAAGCCTAAACTCTGATACCACTTGAAAGATCATAGATCCATATTAGACACTCTAATAAAAATTTAAATTATCTCATAATTTATCATTTAGGTGATCTATGTAACATGCATGCTAATATGAAAGCATAAAAATGAAAATTTAAGGAAAAACAATTTCCTTACATTGATTTTGAGGTAAAATGGGCACAAACTAGTTCACCTTACTAGCTTGTTCTTGAGCTTATACCAAATGGATGATCCTCCTTACAAATCTTCAAAGAGAAGATCTCTTTCTTGTTGCACCCAAGAACTTACCCAAAAATAATAACAAGTAATTAACTAGAAACTTGTTAATATTATACCCTTGATAATATTTTAATTTTACTAACTCTCTTAGTAAATATTAATATATGTATAGTAACAATCTTAGTAGTGATGAATATTATTTTTAGAGAGAGGAAGATATACACATGCAAAGATGTACAAATGATGTTGTGTGTAAAAATAAACAAACATCTTGAGTGTATAAGGGGGGAAAAACCGGTGGGTAGGGTTGGTGAGGTAGAGTGTTGAATTTATCTTATATTTTTATCTTACATCACATGCAAAATCTAATATAAGATAACTTATGGTAGTATACAAAGTAAGGTGAAATGATTATGTTCCTAATCATCCACTACTCAATATTACACGTTCCACTTGCCCATTTACGGGTCCATGTTGGTTCTTATATTTGTCGCACAAATACGTCTAATTTTATTTTAAACATCGTTTCATGTTTAAATACTTCCATAATTAATTCGTCCAAATCACTCCGTAAATATACGTGTACCACTACACATATTATTTACGCACTAATATTAATCACATTAATCAATTAGTATAATTTTAGTGAATTAACAATTAATTATCTAAAACCCGTCTCCCAAAATTTATTATTTAATTATCACATAATTAAATAATAACTGCCGTTCCTCGAGTTCGCAACTCGAATTCTCTCTTAAAATAATTTACTAACCTTTTAGTCTACAAATCAAGGGACTAAATAAATTGTATATCATACAATTAATTAGTTATCTATTGGGGTTCGTTCCTATAGGTGTGACCGAAAGGGGTCAGTTGATTACCGCCGTCTCACGACAATAACGTCAAACTCTAGTCAGCCAACCGTTATCGATTTACGTTAATCAACTGACGAGGATCAAATAATTAAATATATGATGGTATTCCATTAATGAGATTTATTATGTTAACGCACTATTGTGGAGGACACTAACTCCAACACAATTGTGTTCGATCGACTCCTTATTCTACTCGATCGAATGGGGCCTTTTTGATAAGTGTTAGATCGAGTACCTAAACTACTCGATCGAGAGGTTTTAGCTTGGTTTTGCTCGATCGAGTGATATAAAAGTCCTCGATCGAGTATTTAGCTATTATACTTGGGATTTTTATTCCGTGATTAGGTTTAAGTTTGTAAAATCCCGATTCCCTATATAAAGGAAGTCGGGATTAGGGCATAATCATCCTTGAGACTACTGGGATGACGCTTCTATCATACTTCATACTTTTATTTCTTTCCTTTCACTGTTAAACATTTTTGCACTATTCTTTTCCGGATCTCTTAATCAGTAATTCTTTCCTTTACTCTTTCTCTTTCTTTACTCTCTTCTTAATTTATGATGTTGTTTATTCCTTTGTTCTTCGTTTTTGCTCTTCCCTTATCTATGTTTAGCTAACTCCCCTGCTAGGATTTAGGGGAATCAATGAACCGATGTTAATTGTTAATTAGGTTTACAGATCGTTCGTTGTTGTCATGTTTTTGTTGTTAATCACTGCTTTAATTGTATCTAGCTATTTGTATCGATGCATTTAGCCTTTTTAACTTTGGTAAGCCTTGACCTGGACCAGAAGGTTGGAAGGGGTGAGACCAGCAGTGAACAATATGATGCTTTAGTGAGGGCGAAATCTAAGATAATAGTATTTTAGGGCGAACTGAGACCGGAAGGAGATATTCGTTGCCCCTTAGACTGACACATCGACTAATCTGTGACCTTAGCTACAATTAACTGACATTCATTGATGACCCGACGATCTTAGTTTTCTCTCCCTCTTATTAATTTCTCTTAACCTTTTCTCTTGCCTTAAACTCCTTTAGTTTAGTTCAAACAATTAAAACCCCCATCTTGTGACCTCAGACGGACTAAATTGACAAGTAGATAGTGACCGCCTCCCTGTGGAGATCGACCCTACTTACCGCTGACTTCTGTTAGTAGTACTTAGGTATTTATTTTTGGTACTTGACGACGGTATCAAATTTTGGCGCCGTTGTCGGGGAGGCAACTACTTTATTTACTTGTTTTAATTTTGTCTGTTTTTAGCCTCAATGAATTTATTCCTTGAGGCCGTTCTCATCTTTTTCTTTAGTGCTGTTTTGATAGGTCCTACAGGTCCTACCTAGACAGTTCTAGGTAAAAGATCGTCAAAGGGAAGGTTTGAGTACCTTTGACCTTCCACCTATGTTCCATTCTATGGCGTAGAAGGTGGTTTACTGTCAGAGATGTGGTGCTGCTGGGCACAATGTAGCTATTTGCATGGCAGAAAACGACGAGGTCTACGCGTTCAAGCACCGTAGACAAGCTAGCCATTCCGCTGCAATTGCGCCGCCACATCCACCTTATCAACGAGGCTATCACAAGCCTCCATTTGTCTGGCCACTACAACAACAAGCTCCTCCTCCTGATAAACGGAAAGAAGAAATTGCTGAGCTGAAATCTTTGGTGAAGGCACTTGCACTCCAATTGCAAGAACATGATAGACATACTTGCGCTCAAATTCATGAGCTCGAGTCTGAAATATCTCAGTTAGCCGCTGAGATGAATGATGATTTGTATGACTTGGACTACGAGGGTCTATCAGATAACTACGCTTCACACGAAGACTTATGCACTGTACAACAATTTTCTCTCGATCGAATGGATTATAGTGGTCGATCGAGTGAAATAACTGAAGAAATATTTGATCGAACAAATTACACCACTCGATCGAACAGTTGTTTTGAGGAAGTACTCGATCGAGCGGATTCATGTACTCGATCGAGTGATTATCAAGAGGAAAGCTCTCGATCGAGTACTAATTTTACTCGATCGACTGATTTGGCTAGTGTTAGGCCTGGAAATCCGCAGACCTCCCTGATCAGTATCTCATCTAAACCTGACTACCAGGCTGTCAGGATGTTAGGCTATCAGGACACATGAAGATAGGCGCCAGGCAATGGAGAAGACAACGGTCAAAATATCAGGACGATATTAGACCATAAACGCGTATTATAAAAGGATTATATGCGCAGCATTGAATGGAAAGATCTTGCAGTAAATGCATTAATTAAAGGAGAAATATTGATAATTATTATGGACAATTATGGAGAATAATCCGCACTAAATCCAGCATCAGGCAGCCATTCAAGTGAAGCTTATATAAAGAATACTTTGAAGGCATCGTACACACAAGAAGAAGCATACATCTACATACACAATACTTAGAGAAATATAAACATTGTCGTTATCATACAATTATTCTCCCAAATTACATAGTGAAATCCTCTCCTGGCTTGGTGCCCGTGGTTTTTTCCCATTCAAGGGTTTTTCCACGTACAAAATACTTTGTCTTATTATTGTTATTTTTGTTATATTCATAGCATACATTTTTACCCTGACGACCTGACCAATAGACCGATTAGAGCTAGTTAACCCTACTTAAATCTACCCTGACTTGATTTCGCCTTGCGCAAAATTCACACAAAACAATTGGCGCCCACCGTGGGGCATCTAGCTCTTTAAATCCTTTTTTCTTATCTTACAAAAATTCAAAAATCCTACAAAAATGGCCCAACCTACCGTTGAAGAACAATTGAATGCAGCTCTCCAGCAAATCGCTGAGTTGGAAAGCCTGAAAGAAAAGTTAGCCCAAACTGAAGCAGAAATACTGCAACAAAGAGAATCTGAGTCAGCTCTGAAACAAAAATTAGAGAAAACCCAAGGAGCAGGCTCTAGATTCCAGCCAGGAACCCCATTTACATCAATCATCAAAAACATCGATTTCTCTAGTTTTGGGAGCCCAATTGGTTCTAAATTCATTAATGTTAATGATGACGGTGAACCAAAGAATGATGGTGAGAAACCTGATGAATCTGCAGCAGCCATCATGATGGCAGTGGTTCAGGAGATCAAGAAACTCAATAAAAAATTCGATAAGATACCTGGAGTACCTGCCAACATGGAAGAAGCTGCCCCTGACAACTATGCTGATTCGCCTTTCATAGACGAAATAGCAAAAGTAGACCTACGAAAGAAGTTTGTAGTTCCATCCATGAGGGTCTATGATGGAACCACGGATCCACAAAATCACGTGGCTCTTTATAAACAAAAAATGCTGGCTGCATCTGTCCCCATAAAATTTAGACAAGTCTGCATGTGTAAGGGATTTGGAACGACCCTGACTGGCCCTGCTCTGCAATGGTACATCAACCTGCCAACTAGGAGCATCCATTCTTTTGCCAACCTGATCAACAGTTTCAACCAGCAGTTCGCGAGTAGCAGGGAGTTGGAGAAACGATCCTGTGACCTTTACCGAGTTTCACAGAAGCCTGATGAAACTCCCAGGACATTCCTCGCAAGATTCAACAAGGAAAAAGTATTCATACCCAGGTGTGACGTTGGAACAGAAGTGGAGGCATTCAGGCAGGGGTTACTACCATATAGTGACTTATACAACGAGCTCACTAAGTATCCCTGCCACACCTTCGAGGACGTTCAGGCCAAGACTCTTGCCTTCATCAGGCTAGAGGAAGATAAAAGCTATAAACTTGGATCACCCAGTAGACCAAAGGATCATGAAAGGAGCAGTAGGAAGAGCAACAAAGGAAACAACTATAGGCCTACTCCATATTCCAGGCCAGATCAATCAGAAGTTAACCTGGCTCATGAATATCAAGGTAAGGTTAAAGTTTATCCACCTATCTCCGAACATAACTTCAGTGTTGATATTGCAGTATTAATCCAGAGACTTGACAACATGGGATCAGCTGTCAGATAGCCCATGAAGTCAGAAAATCCCAACCCCAGGAGAGACAATTCTAAATGGTGCGAATTTCACATGGATATTGGACACACCACGGATGATTGTTTCACCCTGAGGAAGGAAGTGGCCTACCTGCTGAAATCTGGATACTTGAAAGACTTGATCAAGACGAAGGGCAGGAACGCAAACCATGATAAAGTGAATCAGGAGCATAAACAGGATCGTAGTCTCCCTCCACCACCACCAATCTATGAAGTAAAATTCATATCTGGCGGATCAGAAATTTGCGGCCTCACAAGTTCAGCAGCAAAGAATATAGCCAGGACGCCAAGGACCGTATCACCCTGCAAGCCAGATCATATCCCAACAATCACTTTCAATGATTGTGAATTAGTGGGTATCCCTGATGTTCATCATGATGGCCTGGTAATTTCTATGCAGATTGGAACCGCCACAGTAAGAAGGATCCTGGTAGACGGAGGCAGCTCAGTGAACCTGATCATGCTTGACGTACTAAAAGCCATGAAGATCAACGAGGACCAAATCACCAAACAATCCAGTGTCCTAGTAGGATTCAGTGGCGAAACCAGGAGCACCCTAGGAGAAATCCACCTCCCAACCTACGTGGAAGGAGTCTCATCTTATGAGAAATTTGGAGTCCTTGACTGCCTGTCATCCTACAATGCGATCTTGGATAGGCCCTGGATTCATAATGTCAAGGCCGTACCGTCAACCTATCACCAGTGTATCAAGATACCAACAGACTGAGGCATAGCCACAATCAAAGGGGATCACAAGACAGCCCAGGAATGCTACACAGCAGCCTTGAAGCCTTCCAAGGCAGGTAAGTCCCTTGCATAGCAATTACAGTACCTGTCGGGAGCACTTATGTAGCACCTCCCGAATGGAAACAAATCAGGTAATCCTAGACCCCGAGTACCCCGACAGGTATGTTTTAGTAGGATCGATGCCCGGATAGCGTCGGGCCCGAATCGGTCAAGTTCCTTAAAAATAAATCATCTTGGTTTGCTTGGTCACATTTTGATATGATTTGGAATTAGTCTTGATATAATTACACATAAACTCAATGTTGACCCATCTTTTAAGCATGTACGTGAGAAAAGGCGGAAATTTGTGAAATTTGAAAGAAATACCATAATTAACGAGGAAGTAGAAAAACTCTTGGATATGGGAATGATCAGGGAAGTAATGTACCCTGAGTGGCTGGCTAACGTAATTGTTGTGCAGAAAAAGAATGGAAAGTGGAGAGTCTGTGTAGATTACACTGACCTGAACAAAGCCTGTCCCAAAGATCCATTCCCTTACCACATATTGATGCCATGGTAGACGCCACAGCAAGCCATGAGATGCTGACATTCATGGATGCTTCAAGTGGATTGAATCAAATAAAGATGCACCCTGCTGACCAGGAGAGTACTGCATTCATTACAGACCGAGCCATATACTGTTACACTGCCATGCCTTTCGGCCTTTAGAATGCAGGGGCAACGTACCAGCGCCTGGTCAACATGATGTTTAAAGACCAAATAGGTGACATCATGGAGGTGTACATAGACGACATGGTGGTGAAATCCAAAATTGCAGAAGATCATGTGAAACATCTCGAAATAGCGTTCGAGATATTGGAAAAATACAACATGAAGCTAAACCCTGCAAAAGGCCACTTTGGAGTCTCTGCAGGCAAATTCCTTGGATAAATGGTCACAAAAGGGGCATAGAAGCCAGCCCTGAAAAGATAAAGGCTATCCTGGAGTTGTAGTCATCCAGGTTTGTCAAGGATATCCAGAAATTGACAGGCCGGGTAGCTGCCCTGAACCGTTTCATATCAAGATCCTCCGAGAGGTGCAAAACATTCTACAACCTCCTCAGAAAGCATAAACAGTTTCAGTGGACGGATGAACATGAGACAGCTTTTCAGGATCTAAAATCCTACTTATCATCTCCACCCTTACTGGCTAAGCCAGAGAAGAGAGAACCCTTGTCAGTATACTTGTCATCGCGACACGGTGTCGCATGATCCTAGTGAAAGAGCAGGACGGTCAGCAACATCCAGTCTACTATGTAAGTAAAAGCCTGCTAGATGCTGAGTTGAGGTATGGATTGCTTGAAAAATTTGTTTTAGCTTTGATTATGTTATGTACTAAACTGCGACCTTATTTTGAAAGTCACCCCATCATAGTCAGGACCAATTTACCCATAAAGTCTGTCCTACATAAGCCTGAACTATCAGGCAGGATGGCCAAATGGTCAGTACAGATTAGCACATACGACATCTCCTTTGAAGCTGTGGGGCGCGATTAAATCGCAGCCCTAGCGGACTTTTGTGGTGACTTTAGCCCTAACCTAGAACCAGACCTGATAAAAGAGGTCAACCAATTAGAAAATAAAACCCCAGACCAAGAATGGACCCTATTCATAGATGGGGCATCCAACGCCAGGGGGACAGGGTTAGGATTAGTGCTCAAATCACCACAGGGAGATATGATAACACAGCCCGTAAGCTGTGAGTTCAAAGCTACGAACAACGAAGCAGAATATGAAGCCCTGATAGCAGGCTTGAAGGGATGTCTAGACCTCGGTGTTCAAAACCTAAAGGTAAAAAATGATTCACTCCTAATTGCTAATCAAATCAAGGGAATTTATACGGCTAAGGATGCAAAAATGATTTCGTATCTAGAATATGCAAAAAACATTACCACTAAATTCGCTTTATTTGACATAGATCAAATATCAAGAGACCTGAACACCCAGGCTGATGCTTTGGCCAGCCTAGGCTCAAATTTTATCCCTACAGTCTTTGACAAAATACCAATTGTTCATTTATTAGAACCAGCCATCAGCAAACCTGAACCTGTCAATCAGGATAATAACTCTTGGACTAAACCCTATTATGATTGGTTTCTCCGAGGAATACTGCCTCAGGGCAGACATGAGGCAAGGGCCTTTAAAATTAGAGCTTCAACTTATGCTATCATCAATAACACTTTGTTCAAGAGATCGCAGGCTGGACCCTACTTGAGATGCTTGGAGCCTGACGAAGCTAAACTAGTATTTCAAGAAATACACGATGGACACTGTGGTAACCACAAAGGCGGAAAGAGCCTGGCAAGTAAAGTTCTCAGGACAGGCTACATACTACTAGCCTACACTGAGGGTTGACTGCCTGGAATACTCTTCAAAATGCGAAGCCTGCCAAATTCGTGCACCAATCATACATCAGCCATCTGAACTCCTCCATTCAATTTCCGCACCCTGGCCGTTCATAAAGTGGGGCATGGATATTGTGGGAAAACTGCCCGTAGCTCCAGGACAAAAAGTATTCATGTTGGCTATGACTGATTACTTCTCCAAATGGAATGAGGCTGACTCTTTCAGGAAGTAACTGAAAAAGAAGTAATATCCTTCATCAGGACAAACATCATTTGCAGATATGGAGTCCCATCAGAAATAGTATGTGATAATGGAACTCAATTTGTGGGGAAAAGGACCCAAGCATTTTGCCAAGAATGGAATATCAACCTGGTAACATCAACCCCTAGATATCCAAAAGCCAATGGCCAGGCTGAATCAAGCAATAAGGTAGTCATAAGCTGCCTAAAAAAGAAGCTAAAAAGAAGACGAGGCAGATGGGCTGAAGAACTTCCATTAGTACTATGGGCAGACAGGACGACTCCAAAGACATCAACAAGCCAAACACCTTATTCTTTGGTATACGGCTATGAAGCTGTCATTCCTGCAGAAGTACGGGTGCCAACATCAAGGTACAGCCTGAACAATCTTGAAGCAAACAAAGACCTAATGCAAGATAACCTGGTTCTAACAGAAGAATTAAGAGACGCTGCCAAGATCAGGATGGCATCATACCAACAAGCAGTTGCCAGGACTTACAACAAAAATGTCAAAATCAGAGTTTTCAGGGAAGGAGACATCGTCTTACGCAAAGTTTTTCCGAATAAAAAAGAAAAATCAGCAGGCAAGCTGGCCCCCACATGGGAAGGCCCTTACCTGATTGATTCAATTGTTGGACAAGGAGCATACAAGCTCCAAACACTAGAAGGAGAAATGATCCCAAGATCCTGAAATGTAACCCATTTAAAATTATTCCATATGTAAAGATCAGATCAGGCCACAAATCAGGTATAAATTCAATCACTACTCAACCTGACATGCTACCTGAGAAACTACGTGTTTTACATGCTTTGTATGCAACTCATATCTATATATTAAACTAACCCAATTTATTTTACTTCTTGAATCCTGAACAATTATACATGATAAAAGATTATATGCATAAATATTCAGGATTGAGGGCTACTCTACTATATATTTCTGAAACAAAAATTTCGCACTTGACTGTGCCTGACGAGTTGGTAACCACCACGGATACGATAAAATGTCGGGACCAATCGGCATGAAATAATTGCATGACCTGACTAGGTTTACTGCCACGGATTATAACCGGCTGCACGCAGTAAGACAGGTGCAAGGGTGTTCTCTCCCAACCACTTAGTCTAAATGCCCTCCTGACAGGCCGAATACCAAGCTCTCCAGCTAGGCAGTGGACATAAGCCCTCCTGACAGGCCGGTTTTCCCACCCATTCAACCATTATAGCAAAAAAATATACTTGGTTGAACGACTCATGAAATAACAAGATAAAACAAAAATGATGTGCACGATGTCTAAACAGGACTAACAGGATGAAACTCGCAGACCCAAGCAAAGTCAAAAGCAAAATCAGCCAAAAAGGCCACCATGCCTACATTAATAAAACCCTTACCCCCTGGGGCAAAGGCACCAAAATATTCATAAAAGACTAGGGATAGTCTCCCTGCCAAAGATAAAGACAGAAAAAAGAAAAATTGTTCGTCCAGGGACATCCCCCCTGGATGGGCCAAATACCAACTAAAAAATCAAATTACTACTTCTCCTTAGAAACAGTACCAGCACTCCCACTCTTAGCCGAATCAACATCAACATCCTGCTCCCCTGGAGAGTAGACCTCCTGTTCATTTTCCATGTTATGTAGGTCAGGATACTTTGAAGCAGCAAAAGCCATCTCAGCTTCAGGGTTCCACTTCGCCCTGGCCTCAACAGGCTCTAACATAGCAGCAGCCCTCCCCTTGATATAGAAATAGAGGGAAGCATCATCTAGCTTGAACTCCAAGTCATCCCTCTCCTGGGTGAGCTCCTCATTCCTGTCCAAAGCGTCCTGCAAAAGCCGCTTACTTGAAACTGCCTCAGCCTTAGCATCATCTCTCTCAGCATGCGCCCTCACCAAGTCAGCAGCTTTAGCAGCCAGGTCAGCTCGTGCAAAATCCAGCTCAGACTTCATCCTATCATAATCTGATCTCATCATATCAATCATGGCTACCAAAGAAGTAGCCTGATAGGCGTTATGGAGACAGGTCGCGGCACCCTGACCAAAAATAAGAAGAAGAGTATGACTGATATACCCCAATAATAAAAACTACCCAAACAAAACACACATAAAAATTATTCCAGCCTACCTCCCTTACAGCAGCCAAGGCACCTGCCAAGAGGCTGACTGAATGATCCACTGAGGCAACCGCTTGAGTAGCAGTCTCAACAAGGTCAAGGGTGAGCATGACATCTGATCTAGAAGCAGCGTAATCCCTTATCTTCACCCTAGCAGCCTCCATATTGTCCACCCTGGCTTTCACTTCCCTGACCGGAGCAGAAATGTCAACATCTTCAATTTTCCTTTTTTGGGCTGCTGAACTTGTTTCAAAGGGTAGCAGTGGCAATCTGTTGTGACCTTGGGAGCATCAGACTGTTCAGTCAAATCTATAACAGGTTCAGCATCTCCGCTTCCCTGGGAACCTTCTTCCTTGATCTTAGCCAGCCTGGCTGAAAGATCAGCCATACCGAACCTGGCAAGACGAGTAGATGACCTGGTGGCAACAACACGAAACACTATATTAGCAATAAAAACCAAACATTATCAGGAAGTCAAAGCAAAAAGAAGAGATAAATTAAGATAGACTTACTGCCTGAGGTAGTGGCACTAACAGCCTCAGAAGGTTTAGCCACCCTGGCAGCACCATCAGCCTTCAAGCAACGAGGAAGATGGTCAACCCCACAACAGAGAGGCCAAGACCTCTCCAAAGGAGGAATAGCGAGGAAAGCAGAAATATTGGCAGTAGGATACTCAGTTTTAGTAACCCAGTCATCACCTGCGCGCATAAAAGGTATAATTCAATATTAATTTCATTTCATTTTTTACTAACAAGTAAAACATACAGGACGAAAGAAAGAAACTCACCAGTAACACAAGCTTCGTAATTTAAATACGCCAAGTCAGGACCCACATAATTAGTCCTGACAAACATGAACCCAACAACCCAGCCCTTATCATGGCCGCTATCCAGATTGCTTAAAAGAGGAGTAGTAGAAGCCCTGACCTTAAAACTTATACGGCCGGGACTATTGGTTTTAACAGCATAACAAGCCTTCAGATCATCAAGGGAAAATGAGATATTGTGCTTTTTACAGAGATAATCAATGGAACACACAACCTTCCACACCATAGGCATGAGCTGATAAGATGGAACGCCAATCTTCTTAATAACCTCAACCATAAGAGGAGAAAAAGGAAGCTTACAACCTGCCCTGAAAGCGCAGTCATGAATGCAGAACCAACCAGGACAAGCCCAGTCGGCCCTGATAGGAGACTTTTCAGGGATCCAGACTTCAGCATCAGCAGAGATGATCCCCTTATCCTTCAACACCTTCTCAAACTCAGGCTTCAAACGATTTGCAAGAGACTGATCATCCTTCAAAGCCTTCGTAGGCTTGAATTGGAAGTCACAATGAAAAATTGAGATCATCTCCAATGGAGAATCACTCGGCTTACTGATCGTGGAAGGTTGAGCAGCAGAAGAAGTAGGCAAAGTTTTATAAGAAATTTCCTCAGGATTCTGAGAGGGAGGGATTACAGGAGCCGCTGCCTTGGTAGACTTCTTTTTTGCAGCCATTGATGGAAGAATTATGAAGATTAATTGAAGATTGAGGAACTGGAAATTAAAGAAGTTAAAGAGAAAGATTATTAAGAGAAGAATAAGAAAAATTACTTTGATGAAGTTTAACTCAATGAAGCAAGCGGGTATTTATAGTGGAGTAATTTAGGGTTGCAACCGCAAAAGAGATGGATAATCATTAAGGAAGTTGCGGTAAAACCTACACGCGTTATAAACTGCAGTAAAATAGCCGTTATAGGAACTGACTAGGCATAACTTAACCGTTGGGTAATTTTCCCAAGATTAAGGTTATCTCCTCATTTTCGTCCTGACACACTGAAAATAAGGAGATAAGGGGCAATTGTTAGGCCTGGAAATCCGCAGACCTCCCTGATCAGTATCTCATCTAAACCTGACTACCAGGCTGTCAGGATGTCAGGCTATCAGGACACATGAAGATAGGCGCCAGGCCATGGAGATGACAACGGTCAAAATATCGGGACGATATTAGACCATAAACGCGTACTATAAAAGGATTATATGCGCAGCATTGAATGGAAAGATCTTGTAGTAAATGCAGTAATTAAGGGAGAAATATTGACAATTATAATGGACAATTATGGAGAATAATCCGCATTAAATCCAGCATCAGGCAGCCGTTCAAGTGAAGGTTATATAAAGAATACTTTGAAGACATCGTACACACAAGAAGAAGCATACATCTACATACACAATACTTAGAGAAATATAAACATTGTCGTTATCATACAATTATTCTCCCAAATTACATAGTGAAATCCTCTCCTGGCTTGGTGCCCGTGGTTTTTTCCCATTCAAGGGTTTTCCACGTACAAAATACTTTGTCTTATTATTGTTATTTTTGTTATATTTATAGCATACATTTTTACCCTGAGGACCTGACCAATAGACCGATAAGAGCTAGTTAACCCTACTTAAATCTACCATGACCTGATTTCGCCTTGTGCAAAATCCACACAAAACAGCCAGTAAGAACAATGATTTGTCACTTGGGTTCGTCTTAGATGACAATTTTGACAATGACAATAGTTACGGTGAATCTCCCATTTTCAAAGCCGAGCTGGATGCGCTTGAGGCTACGATTTACGGGACATAATTCACTGAGGAGGGTGATGAGAAGACAGCTGAGTCGGTAATTGCTCCTAGCACGGATGAGGTAATATATTCTTTTGTCAATGATCTCGACTGGGAGAGCAACCCACTTGAGGTAGTTAGCGATAATTTCATTGTTGTTAGTATTAATAGCACGCTATCTCATATGACACCTATTTTTTCTTCTTCCGATGCTCTACCCCCTTCCAGTTGGACAAGTAATTTAACAGTTTTTCACCATAATTGTCATCGTAAATTTGTTAATCTGAAACAGTACCCTAGATTATTACTAATTGCTACTGAGCTCCTTTATTTTGTGGACAAATTTAGGAGCTGTCATAAGAAATTTATTAGGCTTAAACATTTATACATGTTATTTTCCTATGTTGCTATTATACTATGGTGCTACTTACAGTTTTGTGTAGCACATGCGCAGCTGTTTGATCGGGTACTGCGCGCTTTGAGTTGTTTTGACTGGGATAGATCAGGATGGCTGGAGGAAGAAAAGAAGGTCGAGCTGGGACCTGTCTGAAACTAGCGTTATCTGGGAGGCAACCCGGAATTTACGCTTTTTAGTTGTTTTTCTAACGTTTTGATTTTTGTTGTGTGTTTAATAATGTGTCTTTCCGATCGAGTACCCTACTTTCTCGATCGAACACTTCTACAGCCCATTGCACTCGATCGAGTAATCTTCTCTCTCGATCGAGTTGGTTTGCCTTGATTCGCTTCCTGTGACGATGTCGTGCAGCTGTTTGTGACCTCCCATGTTGCTGGCTGGTTTGGGGAGGTCCCTACTTCGTGTTATCTTGTAAGTTTTCCACATCTTCGCTCTCTTTTTAGTTTGCATTTCATTTCCCTATTTTTGGGTACAATGAGGGCATTGCACGGTTTGGTTTGGGGAGGTTATGCAACCATATCTGTGTCTGCATATTGTTTTTATTTGAATTTCTGTTATCACGTTTAATTTCTATATGCATTGCTTGTTTATTTCCATAAAAAAATCAAAATCACATAAAAAAAATTCAAAACATATTTCAAAAAATTTCACGTTTATTTTAACATATAGGTCGAGTCAGAACGGTAGATTTCCGTGATGAAACTGCACCTGAACTTGTCATTTTTACTTGATCCTTGCATCTAATTGACAGTTATTAGCTGAGTCTAACGCATATCTACGAGTTTTTGTTCAAATTTAGCTGACTGTTTAGACTTGACCTGATAAATTGGCAACCTACTTACAATTTCTGAGATTTAGAGCCATATAACTGGTGACATCCATGACCAGTTTGCATAGGAATTGAGAGTAGTACTCCTTGCATAACATGTTTATCATTTTTGCACATTTATGACATTCGATTTCTCGTTAAATGCATACATTCGGGTTTGTGTCGGTGTCACATGCAGGGAGGCGCTTGCAAATTTCCCTTTTTACATTTTTCACCCATTTAGCTCCACTTAAGCCAAATTTAGCCTTTCTGACCCATTAGCTACACCCAAAACTAAGCCTGCCCAGTCAAGCTAGTTTAGTGCGTCTTTGTGGTATGTTGATCCATTGCGAGTTTGGCTCGTTTTTGTTGTTTGGAGTTGGTGAAAAAGGAGGAAGGATGAAAAATGAAAAAAAAAAAATGAAAAAAGACATGAAAAAGAAGAAAAGAGAAAACGTGTGAAGAAAAAAAAAAGAAGAACGTAATAAAAATCACACGTGAGCAGAAGAGAAGAAAAAGAAAGAAAAGATTGAAAAAAATTGAGTTGGTTGAATTTTGAGACCGTCTGCGTTCATTTATATCTTGTGACGGTGTCAGTCCTCCGTTTTATTTATACATTTTTTTGAGGAGATAGTGTATTTGGATAGTGAGATGCGTGCCGGTGAAGGGCACTTGTGTTTATTTTCAGTCAGTTGAGATTCGGACGGTCTTATATGGTCCTGTTTAGGAACTAGCTTGACACTTTTACCTCCACATTTCCATAATTTATTTTGCCTTTTCTCACCTGAACCTCACTTTCCTATACTTTTTGTAAGCCCTCGGCTGTGACGGACATTGGTTGTTGGAATGTATGTGTAGTACTTGAATCGTCTATCATTTTGTTTTTGCATGCATGCTATGTAGGTTGCAGTTTAGGTGAGTGACTGTATTCTCTTTCTCTCTTACGTATATAATTCACCCTTTGCTTCATGAGAGAAGAGTGACCCGTGAGAGTCCGATTTTGTTGGTCTTGCAAGGTCGATAGGTCAGCTTTATTTATGGACATCTTATAACTCGTTTGCGTGTTGACCGTTGTAGCTGTAACTGTTGATTTCTGTTGCATTAATTTGCTTCAAGTAGACAGGTTATAGCTAGCTCCGAGTTTTCTTTTTCTGTTTCATTAGTTTTGCATATAGTTTGCTTGGGGACAAGCAAAGGTTTGGTTTGGGGAGATTTGATGCGTGCATTTTATATAGGTATTTTGTACTTCATTTGCGCGCATTTCAATGCATTTTGTGTAGTGTTTAGCTACAAATGTCCCCCGAATTGTCTACTTTTGTTTCTCTTGTATTATTTACAGGTATGAACCGAAAATGAGCATAACCAAGCCTAAAACATGTCCTTATGCATGCATTTAGGATATGAGTTGAGTCGGAGCCTTAAGACTACTATTTTGAGATGCGCAAAGAAGTACGTTAGCTAGGTGAGCAAAGGAAGAACTTCAAATTGCTAGTGCGTACTTTGAAGACCCATATCTCTAGTTCTACAACTTATTTTTAGATGATTCTAAATGGAGATGAAATCTTGTCCTCTTAGCTTTCCAACTCCACCGGAAACGCCCTGTTTGCCCAAGTAACGAAGAAATGACAGCCGTTTGACGTTCAGTGCGCGAAGCAGGAATTCTGCACTGGAAAGTACTCGATTGTGTTCGATCGACTCCTTTTTCTACTCGATCGAATGGGGCCTTTTTGATAAGTGTCCGATCGAGTACCTAAAGTACTCGATCGAGAGGTTTTAGCTTGGTTTTGCTCGATCGAGTGATATAAAAGTCCTCGATCGAGTATTTAGCTATTATACTCGGGATTTTTATCCCGTGATTAGGTTTAAGTTTGTAAAATCCCGCTTCCCTATATAAAGGAAGTCGGGATTAGGGCATAATCATCCTAGAGACTACTGGGACGACGCTTCTATCATACTTCATACTTTTCTTTCTTTCTTTTCATTGTTAAACATTTTTGCATTATTCTTTTCCGGATCTCTTAATCAGTAATTCTTTCCTTTACTCTTTCTCTTTCTTTACTCTCTTCTTAATTTATGGTGTTGTTTATTCCTTTATTCTTCGTTCTTGCTCTTCCCTTATCTATGTTTAGCTAACTTCCCTGCTAGGATTTAGGGGAATCAATAAACGGATGTTAATTGTTAATTAGGTTTACATATCGTTCGCCGTTGTCATGTTTTTGTTGTTAATCACTGCTTTAATTGTATCTAGCTATTTGAATCGATGCATTTAGCCTTTTGAACTTTGGTAAGCCTTGACCTAGACCAGAAGGTTGGAAGGGGTGAGACCCGCAGTGAACAATAGGATGCTTTATTGAGGACGGAAGCTAAGCTAATAGTATTTTAGGGCGAATTGAGACCGGAAGGAGATATTCGTTGCCCCTTAGACTGACACATCGACTGATCTGTGACCTTAGCTGCAATTAACTGACATTCATTGATGACCCGACAATCCTAGTTTTCTCTCCCTCTTATTAATTTCTCTTAACCTTTTCTCTTGCCTTAAACTCCTTTAGTTTAGTTCATACAATTAAAACCCCCATCTTGTGACCTCGGACGGACTAAATTGACAAGTAGTTAGTGACCGTCTGCCTATGGAGATTGACCCTACTTACCGCCGACTTCTATTAGTAGTAATTAGGTATTTATTTTTGGTACTTGACGACGGTATCACGGCTCCTAACAATGTGGAATCGAATCCTTTGCACAAGCATGCCTCCTTTTCAGGCCCTGTTGCTGCAACCACCATTATTTTCTATTTGTACTGGTTGATGTGCTCCAGCGGATCCTCTGTTCCATCATACAACGTCATTGTTGGTGTGGTGAACCCCTTTGGCATGCTGAGAAGGGAAATGCTGTCCACGAAGGGGGAATCCGCATAGCACTCCGGGTTGCTACCTCCATGGGACGTGGTAACCTTGGAACCTGGCTGAGTAGGGACCTGATATCCTGCAACTGTTGTTCTACATGGCTTCCTACCCCCATACCCTGGTTGTGGGGTACTAAGTAGACCCCATATGGATTTGGTGTTCCTCCTGGCATGTAAGGAGCGACCATGTAGCTTCCAGGTAAAGGTGTTGAGTCCACAATAGGCCTGAACTGACTGTCTGGAGTATATGGCATATAGGAGCATATCCCGGGGTATGCATTTCTTGCTTACTGTTCCCCTGGATTGCTCCCTAGTACCACGGGCGTACTGCTGGTTGTTGATATGGGATCTGGAGTCAGTGCTCCTAATCCCACAGAATTGAGTACCATGGGGTACGTTTGTGGCATCCTTGGTGGTGGTGGAACCCCTGGTGGTTGGATCGTACCTTGGGTGGCCACTGTTCCTGCTGGATATACTTGCTCGGGTGGCGTGGTTACCCCTGGTGGCAGCATATCCATATCGAGCCTGGTTACTAGATTTTGCGGCAGTAGCCTCCCTGAGTACTCCCTGGCATTCTTCTGGCCGAGTGTTGACCTCGCCATCTGTTGGGTCGTTCCCAGGGGTGACACTGCATCTATCTTTTCCTGCAAGGACTGGTTGTCCCTTTGTAGCCCTATCACCGCCAGCTGCAAGGATGTCATCCCTTGGAGCAACTGCTGTACCGGATCCGGTTGTGGCGCTCCTGGGAGACGGGCTCCTGTCGGGTGTCCTGGTGATCCTGGGCGCTGCGGACTCCCATCCCTATTAGGCTTGGGTACAGGATTGATAATTGGTGATTTACCAGCCTTCTCTACTCCCAGATCTCTGATCTTGGGGGAGTAATGAGGCTTTGATGATACTTGGGGCTGGGCCTGGCCTGCAGTCACTATGGTGGTAGGGGCCGCCATTGTTGGAACACCGGAGGTTGCTGGCGCCGTCCCTATTACTAGAGTTTACACTGATGTACTCATCGGATCAGACACGTTCTGACTGGATCCTGACATGACCAACTATAGAGATGTTAGGATATTTCGAAAAGGGATATTTTAACCAAGATTTAACCACAATTCCCCACGGTGGGCGCCAACATATTTTCGTATGATTTTACCGACTAAAGATTTGTGAGTCAATGCGGCTATTCTAATTAAAATACGATATTAAAGGCTTAAGTAAATCGGCAGTAAGAGCATAGCGAGAAATCAAGTAAACAACTGGTACGAAGGGGAAACAAACGAAAAGAAAGAGAGACAAACGAAAAGAAAGAGAGACAAACGACACAAGCAAAATGGTGATGCGAGAAACCAAAAATGTGGGAAAAACCGCGGGGGGAATGGTATCCCGCCAATGATCCACTAGTAATAATAGTATTCGAGGATAAACCTAGCTGGAACAATCAGGAGGAACAACAGAACTCTCCAAATGACTAAGTACAAATGACACGAATGGTGTATATGTTTCTAAGTGGGTTGATTATTAATTGTTGCAGGTGGTGAATGGTGTTTCTTCGAATGCAGTGAAAATTAATGGAATGAGGAATGCCTTGAATCTGGTGTTTGTTGCCCTTTTATAGCCTCTCTTGAGTTGTTGCACATGTTTCCTACAAATGCTCAACCATATGCTCCACTTTCTATGAAATAGGAAGTGGTTGCTGACTTTGTCAAAGCTCCTATTGATCTTTATAATGTTCCTGCTGACTATTTAAACGTTCCTGCTGGCTGTTTGTTACTTAATTCAAACGTGGCTTTTGTATTACTTGAATGTCTAGGTTCATCCCCCTTAATTCTTCCTTGCGTCTAGCAGCCTACTGCCTTGTCATTGATCTGTGTGCCTCTATTTTACCCAATTGCGAGTTGCCACGTCATGATGAGAATGAGAGGGTGTTTTTACCCATACATGACCTATACTTCGACGATGCATCAAACCTGAGAGGCTTCGGGGTAGGAATCCTTCTCATATCACAAGAAGGGGAACATGTTCCAATCTTAGTCAAACTAGACTTAGCCGTCACCAACAATGCCGCTGAATACGAAGCATACCTCATTGGCCTACAAGCAGCCATAACACTTGGCATCAGGAAGTTGAGGGTCCACGGCGATTCCTCACTCATCATCAATCAGGTGTCTGAATCAAGGAAGATCCAGTGCGACAGCCTCGCCCCTACCGAGCAAAAATCAATCAAGAGGCCGAATTCTTCGACCAAGTCTACTATTTCCAATTGCCACAGGAGGAAAACCAATTTGCTGATTCCCTAGCAAAACCTGCCACGCTCGTCTACAAACCTGACGACATGAGGTCAATGCCCCTATGTGTCAAGAGAAGGAGCAAGCTAACTTACATCTGGGCCAACAACAACGACGAGGAAAACCATATCGAACCTTGCTACCAAGCCATCCTCAACTACAAAACCAAAAACGAATTCCCTCCTAACTCTGATACAAGAGGACAAAGAGCCATCCGTTTACTTCCATCACAATTCGTGATAAACCAAGAACAACTATACAAAAGAACACCCCAAGGGATCCTTCTCCTTTGCATTGATCACCACAAAGCCAAAAAAGTCATGGGAGAGGTCCACGACGGAGAATGCGGCCCTCACATGATGACAATGATGCTACAAAAAATCATGCGGTTAGGCTACTACAGGACCACCATGGAAGCCGATTGCAGAAACTACGTCAAACATTTCCACAATTGTCAAATCTTCGCCAACATACAACACATACCACCATCCCTTTTATACACCATGACATCACCCTGGCCTTTCTCACCCTGGGGCATTGACATCATCGGGAAAGTCAACCCGATAGGCACGAAAGGACATTGCTTTGTCCTCGTAGCCATCGACTACTTCACCAAATCGGTGGAAGCACAGTCCTATGCAGTCTTTACCGCCAAATAAGTGTCCAGGTTCATCCAGGACAACATCATATACAGATATGGGGTACCCCATGAGATCATCAGCGACCAAGGCTCCCACTTCCGGGGGGAAAAACAAAACCAAACGACATCGATCGTCCCCCTATCGTACCCAGACCAACGGAGCGGTAGAGGCAGCAAACAAAACTCTTGTCACCATCATCAAAAAGATGCAAGACAATTACCGCGATTGGTCGAGCAAACTTCCGTTCGCTCTCTGGGATAGCGAACCTCCATTCGAACACCAACAGGAGCCACACCCTTCTACCTAGCATACGGTATGAAGGCGGTTCAACCAGTGGAGTTGGAGGTCCCATCTCTACGCATCCTACTGGAAAGTCAAGTTTCTGAGGCGGAATGGACCCGTTGAAGGTTCGAACAACTCACGCTTCTA
This sequence comes from Silene latifolia, assembly GCF_048544455.1. Lineage (NCBI taxonomy): Eukaryota > Viridiplantae > Streptophyta > Magnoliopsida > Caryophyllales > Caryophyllaceae > Silene > Silene latifolia. Next base: position 91,841,265 of record NC_133535.1, on the reverse strand, counting down.
GACGAATGACACTCAACGCTTTGCACAACGTCCAGCTATACCAACGACGTATACAATGGGCATTCAACAAAAAGGTCAAACCCAGAAACATCAAAGAAGGCGACTTGGTCTTCAAGTCGGTTCGAGCACTTTTACCCGTCGATCCAAGGGGGAAATTCAAATCCAATTGGGCCGGGCCATACCTGGTCAAGAAAATACTTTCGGGGGGGTACAGAGAGACTGAGTGACCTAGACGGGGAGGATTTTACAAACCCGACCAACCTAGAAGAACTCAAGAAATACTACCTTTGAAACCTAGTAACCACAAAGCTTTCCCTAGTTCCACAACTAGTGACCACAAACTCCCTTTCAAGTCAATTCCTCAACGCGTTCTGATATGAAATTGCATGTTTTACCGAGTCTAAGTTATGGCACCGTGCCATATTTCAAACGACCTTTGATCTGTCAAATGCAACATTCATTTTCACTCAAACCAAACATCTGAACTATGAGCATGTTTTGATTTCACCTCTTAGGGTGGATACGTAGGCAGCCCTTTCTTACGCAAGTAAGATACAACCATAACACCAAAATAAATAAAACTTTCGAACTACGAGCATGGTTTGATTTCACCTCTTCAGGTAGATACGTAGGCAGTCCTTTCTTACACAAGAAGGATACAATCATCCCCACACAAAACAATCACTCATACCAACTTCAAAACAAAGAGAAGGGGAAAACATTCCTTTTTCCGCAAAAAATACAAAAAAAGAAGCCCTTCCCACAAAAATCCCCCTTCACAGGTGCAATGTTTAGGATAATTCAAACTGAATGGCCCTTTTACAAGATGAATGGACAAGTGTTCACAACTTCTTTTAACACAAGCAATCCTCTTATTTAATTAACAATGAGAAGGATTTTAAACTTGACAACAAATAAAGCTAAGCAAGTCCACAACTTGTCAAAGCTAGAATGTCGACTAAGACATCTCAAGTAGTAAAACTAGCACAAGAATACACAATACATAGCTAGTACAACATAATAAAAACACACAACACTATTACAACATAATAGTAAAATGGGTAATGGAGGTATTCACTCTTCCATTCTATCCTTCCCTTTTCCCTCGGGGTACATCTTCCCCTTGTTCTTCTTGTTGGCCCGCCTAGAGTGGACTTCTTCTTCGGAACGGATCCTCAACGGATCTACAGCAGCGATGGCCTCCGATCTCTTACACGATCTTATACTCGGTCCTAGCCGAGCTCATACACGATCCACCACCTCAATGGGACCCGAGATCCTCCTCTTTGGTGGTCTCACTACATCCGGGCTAACGTCACCGGCAAAGTCGTCAAAGAAGGCACGGTTGGCATTGCCAACTTCCCTATACTTCAACTTGACGACCTCGTCTTTGCGGAAATTCGACCTTTATTCCAAGGTTTGATCTCTAGACCACTTGACATAAGCGAGAGTCACCCATGTTGTGGCAACGGGTTTTGGTACCTCCCAAGTCGGTCGAGTGGCCCACCATCTCTCGAACACTTCCACAAGCTCGGAGTTTCGAAAAACACTCTCTTGGACGAGAGTATCTTAAGCGGCACCTTTTGTTGATGCCCCATTTGCCTCATGAGCCTTTCGGGATAAATGAAGGAAACAACCTTCCAGCCCACCACCATCAGGATCAAGAACAAGCAGTCGGAGCGGGCAACCCCGTGAAGGACCTCAAGTGCCACCACGGCACCACCCAACGGATATGAGGACCACCCTCCTCCACCAATTTCGAGGTCCAATAAGCCTTGGTGGACGCGAAGCTATATGAATACAACTTCTTCCTCATAGTAAGGTGTGGACGCGGGCCAACGGGGGCGAAAAGCGAGCAAGCTTTTCTTGTGCATTTGTGGAGTCGCCACCAATTTATTGTGGAAAATTGGAAACCGTTCGAATACTTCGTGTCATGTCAAGACACAAAGTAATGACATGAACACGAAGAACTCGTTACCCTTAGCATTCTATGTCTAGAATGACTCTCGTGGATGCCAATGAACACGGATGTTCACAGAGATCTGGAGTAAGGGGTGAGGGTACGTATTAGGAAGCTCTTTTGATCGAACACCTAATCCCGCCCGCCTCGATAGCGGCCTTTACTAATGATTAGGGAAATTGTCTATACTCGATATGTTGTCGATTATATGCATGCAATGCAACATTCATTAGATTAATCCTAGCATGTGAGGATTAATACTAAGTCGGTTATCACGTAATTTAGCATACAATTAATGTCAAGGTAGAAATTTAAGTTGATTATATGTGGGAGCGTACAAGCAATACGATAAAAGAAATATGATAAAAATACAATAAAGAAATGACAATATTTACATTGGATTAATTGATTTATGTCGAAAATACATTTAAAACGGATAATTTGAGAAGAGAAAGAATAAATAAATAAACAGACAGAAATTAGGTGATAATACGATTAATAGTAAATTAAATACGTAAACTAATAAACTAGGTCAAGGCAGAAACGGGAGTTCAGAGACAGAACTCAACCAGGAACAGGCGCAGCAGAGCTGCGTCCTTTGGAAGAGGCGCAGCAGACGCCGCGTCTGTTCTGAGCTCGATCTCCGGGTCGTGAAGTTTTAATTGCAAATCATTAATATTCATTGGTGATTTTAATGCTTGATTATATTATTTGACTCGGCTGGAAGTGCTTAACAGATAATTTACATGTGATTGAGGTAATAAAAATGATAAAACATGGATAAAAACTAATTAGGATGAATTATTTACAAGATTAATAAGGTTAATTATGAGAATTAAACAAACTAAACAAATTAATTATTAAACAGGCTATTAATGACGAACTAATGATGGCAACGATAAATAACGAATGAAAATATATCAAAGATGAATTACAGAGACTCAATATGGATGAATCGAATCTCTAAAACCCGAATTGATTTGAATGTCGAAAACCCGCAAATATGAATTATAAGGGATTTAAGTCGGGATGTTAATTTTAATAAATATTAATGAATTACAGGTTAAAATTATCATATTAGAATTATTGTGCTGAAAGAAACATGAACAATTGAAAGCAAAATAAAACATACAGACAAACAAAAGACGAAGGAAGAAGAAAGGAAGCAGGAACTGCGGCAGCCTCAGGAAGAGGCGCAGCAGGTGCTGCGTCCCTTCAAGAGGCGCGCAGCGATTCTTTGCGTCCTTTCTCGACGTTGTTCTCCTGATAATCCGTAAGAAGGGTTTGAAATAAGGTTTTACAAATCGGTTTTAAGCGTATTTTCGACATAAATCTTACAATAATGATTACAAAAATAAAGTACAATAATTAAAAGAAGGATTTACACCCTCAGACTTACATGTTTGACGAAGCGAGATTAACTAAGTTAACGTTTAGTGATGCTCGACTCGAATGTACGACGAAAGTGCCCTCTAAGAGGAATTAAACAGATTGATTAAGTTGATTGATGGTGGAGTTGGTCAAATTGGTCGGTCATGCAAAACGAGGCTGGTACTCAGAAACATCCGAGCTTACGTGGTTGAAAGTTCAAGCACGTAGACGCCAAAAAGTAAGAACGTGGTCTAGAATGCAATGGGAGAAGAGAAGGGCGGACACTCGCGTGAGAAATATGAGGAACGAAGGTCCCTATTTATACTAATCACACAGAGGAATTAGGGTAAGAATAGGATACGGAAGGAAAGATCCGGAAACAACCGAGTTGAGTTAAAACACGGAAACTTAGACAAAAAGAAAACCTGGAGAAAAGGCGCAGCAAGCGCTGCGTCCCATGGAAGAGGCGCAGCACTTACTGCGTCCTTTCCCCAGCGGTTTCCTCATGCGCAAGAAAACGCGTTTGACAGCCTGTCGTATTTTAGGCATAACTTTATCTACAAGACTCGGAATAAGGTGATTTCGGTGGTATTGGAAAGCTAAGAAAGAGATATAGAACTTTTTGTGAAATAGGCCTGACCCAAAAAAAGTCGTTATCACCTTGTAAAACGGGCCTAAATGTCGGGTTATCATTCTAGCTAAATAAAATACACGTTTTGTAATGTAAACTTTTAGTTTAGCCTAATGAAGTGACATGAGACTCAAAATGAGATATAATCTCAACATTTTATGACATCCTAACCTTAGGTAGACAAGCACATTGCTTTGACTTGGGATTTGACGGTCTTAGGAAAATGAAGACGGTTTTTGACCCGGACTCCAAATGTTATCTAATTACTGCCAAAACGACCGTAATGACACCTAGATGACGACCATAAGGTAGACACAAGTATTTGAGCTATCACTTGACGATAAACTTACGAATTGTCATAAATCGTTCCGTGTACCAAACATGCGGCCCAATCATCACCGGGTGTTTTGCGGGAGGTGCAGAAATGAGGTTTCTACATAAGGTGACGAAAAGAGTAAGAAGAAATATCAACCGGAGGCTCTACATACCTTAGCCTCTCCATGAGCCACACTTGGAGGATCCTTGGAGATCCGAACGAAGGAGCCTCTCCACAAGAGCCCTTCTAGTCCAACGCTTGGATGATCTCGCCAAGCAGCAACCATGATAGATCCCAACTGTCCTTCATTTGCTCAACTATGTGCACAAGGGTCATGCTACTATACCATTTTAGCCCTTCCTTCTTCAATGCATCGACAAGGAGGTATGCATGCACTAGGCAAAAGGCAAGAGCCCTTCTCCTAGCCACCTCCGAGACATTAACATCCAACCGGTTTGAGAAGATGTTGATGAGAGCCAACATAACCACGCCATGAGGAGCAAGAAGAAAGTTCACTTGGCTCATTGACAAGCCCAACATTGAACGAAACTGCTCTTTGAAACATAATCGAGTCGGGGGAAGCACTGGAGTACAACCCGGCCACCCTCCAATGGCACTCACTTCTTCAGCAAGAGGATAAATTTCACCTTTCGGGAAAACGAAAACATGATGTTTCGAATCCCAAAACTGAGAGCAGGCTTCAAGGAACGAGGATTGCACCTTAACTTGACGAAGCAGCAACAATTAAACAACTCCCATTAGAAAGAGTTGATACTTCTCGGGAGGCGACAAATCCCGACACAAATGTCGCAACCTATTTTCGAAAGTATCCATGAATTATTTTTTGTTTCGGATGATGAAACAATGAAGCACAAACATCCGTATTTATACAAAACAATCAGCCCTTTTTTCCGAAAAAGGGGGAAGCTCACTTGCATCGCCCATGGCCTCCCGCCTCTTTGGGCAGGTTCTCAGGATCCACATCTTGATTTGTCCCTATCAAGCTGTGTTTCTTCCTGACACCTAGAATTTCTCGCCTTAAGGCTCGCGCCTCTTCGGGCCAATCCAGAATTTTTTGTGTTTTCTCACACTCACATTTCCTTGTTTTCATGCTTTACGAAATCTGACACGGTTTCCATGACGCAGCTTTAAACATACGGGTTTTTCTCTTCTTTTTTAGGGGGGAAGGGCTAGTCGCCTCGATCCATAACGGACCGTTTCCATGTCAGTCGAAAATTCCGAAAATTTTTCGCATTTTCCACAAAAATCGAAAATTGATAACACGACGTCAATTTTCCTCAAAAAATCAAACTCTTGCAAATCCGAGTTTTTATCAATAAAACACACTCGAAAAATCTGTTTTGAAATTTATCCATGATAGTTTGAGTTTTAGTTTTCAAGGCACAAATCAATTTTGGCAAAATTCGATGCAATTTTATTCAAACACGAATTAATTTCTCGAAATTTCAAGACTATTTTATTTGAAGAATCCAAACGTCACGACGTGTCGCGGAATTTTAAAAATTTTTTTTCGATTTCAATTTTAACTTCGAGTCATTGTGGTTATTCTTGTTTTCATCAATACTTTTGCGTGTTTACGTGTATGCGTATATGTAATACTCCGTATTTATAAGTCTTGGGGTACTCTATCGAGTAGGCCTTACTCTGTCGAGTAAGGGTAAGTTGCGTTTTAGAAAAGTTTCTGACCTGTTGGGTACTCGATCGAGTAGCTGGGGCACTCGATCGAGTAAGGGGGTACTCGATCGAGTACCTTGGGTACTCGATTGAGTAGCCGGTTTTACGGGGAGTTTTCTCGGGTTTTGTTAATTATGCGATTAAGGTATATAAGCTTTGTCGTCATTATTCTAAATCACTTTTGCAAAACCTAAATTACTGTTTAAGAGATAAAGCAAGCAAGTTCTTCATTCTAATCGCATTATTAGCAATACCCGGAGTTTGGAAGGTCAGTTCTCGTCGTTGGTTATACCGTTGAGTTCCTTGCGTCGAGGGTAAGATCTATGTACCCTTTTTATTGTCTTTCCTTTGATTTGGTTAAACCCTAATATAGGGATTTGGGGGTTTTTGAGTAGTATGTAATTGGGTAGCATTTATATGTTGTGTGATAGGAGGAGGTTTCATAGAGGAAGCTTTTTGACACAGCAGTAGAGACCGTCTGACAGTGTGCTTTCCAGGTAGGATTTCCTACTCAGTATTAGTCCCATAATGGGATATTAGTTGATGTGTTGAGATTGATTGTTGATGTAGTAATTGTATTGTGACGGTTGTGATTGCGATTGTGTTTGTGATTGTTGTCTGTGGTTCTCGAGGCGTGTCCTCTACCGAGTGGGGTCACTTGCGGGAGTGGCTTCACGCCCTAGTTTCGCCTTCGTGGAACCCGCCACGGAAGGGATGTGCACATTAATGGACAGGGTTATCGCTCACTAAGTGGAGCGGGGATTTGGTGGGTACGGCTGCGGTCCCCCATGGCGTGGTCGGGTCCAAAGTGGACGATCAATGATTGAGATGATTGGAGTTGGTGTAATCGTGTGTGTGTGTGTGATTAAGTCGTCTGTTTATCTTATTGTTAATATATATATTGAGTTGTGTGATTAGTACCGACCCGGTGTTGTTTTGTAAACTGCGGTGATCCATTCGGGGATGGTGAGCGAGATATTGAGGGTATGAGATGAGTACCGGGATATTTGGGATTGCCACGACATGATGATAGGAGTCTTCCACGTAGCTTAATAGTTTGTTTACATTTCAGTTAGAACAGTCAGTTTGAGAACATGTATTGTACTTTTGGTTTGGTTTTGAGAATTGTAACTCTTCACTAAACATTTATACTTAAACGTTGTTTCTTCATTGTTTATTTGATTATCATTGCCTCGGGTAACCGAGATGGTAATGTCTTCATACCTGAGTGGTCCTGGTAAGGCACTTGGAGTATGGGGGTGTTACAAATGGTATCAGAGCGACGATCCTGAAACCTGTAACCAATGAACCTAATGAACATAGGGAGTCAATTAAAATGAACCAGGGGTAAAAGTTGTAGGAGCTAATGCAAAGGCTTGGGAGACGTCCTGAAGTCGCGAAGTCGCCCTACAATTTTGAACCGGTCACATAGAGGGAGTGTTTGTCAAGTCGTATGTGTTGTTTGGTTAACTTGTGTGTGAATGTGATGAAGTGTGTAATTGTTGGATGTTTGAAGTAGAAAATTTGCAAATGTGAAAGAAAGGTTGGTGATATATGGAAATTTGTAGTTGGAATGATAACATGTTGGATGTTTACAAGGTGGCGTTTAATAACATGATATAATGGTCTCGTAGATCGTATGAAAAGATGCGTAGCATTATATGTTTAGTTATGATATAATATGTGGTTTTACAAAGTTTTTAGCATGTTAGCATATGGTATAGCATGCGGGTAGCGTTTCTGAGTTAGCATGACTCGGTCGAGTGGGACTGACTTGATCGGGTGGGTTTTTGATGATTTCGAGTCCAGAATCGTGTTTTTGGGCACTCGATCGAGTACCTGGGGCACTCGATCGAGTAGGGGGTCACTCGATCGAGTAGCCTAGCTACTCGATCGAGTATTTTAGAGATCAGAAGGTCTGTTTGGGGTCTGATGTTGGGGCACTCGATCGAGTATGGAGGGCACTCGATCGAGTAGCCCGTTACTCGATCGAGTATGTTTGGGCACTCGATCGAGTAGGTTCTTGGCAGCGTGTTTTCATGTTTTGAGGTTTAGTACATGTGTTTATGTCTACCCTTTCTTATATATAGTTTCAAGACTGCTTTGTATGCGAGAGCTGAGCTTATGAACAAAGATGACATCGTTAAGATGTTGGAGCATCAGGATGCTCTCACTGAGGCTTTAAAGACTGTGGGGAAAGATAAGGATAAGGATAAGGAGAAGGAGGTTGATCATTCTAAAATCAGCCTCCATATCGCGAGGTTTAACCCGAAAGAGTACAAGGGAGTTGGGGAGCCTAACCTTCTTGATAGTTGGCTGAGAGAGATGGAGAACATATTAGATTTGGTTCACTATCCTGATGAGATGAGAGTGGAACAAGTTGCGTTCTATCTGAGGGAGGCAGCTGGCAAGTGGTGGGATACTGATGAAAGTGAGTGCTAAGGAGATTTATACAAACCAAGGTTTACCTGCTATACCTTGGGAGGAGTTTCGTAGGGTTGTGAGGAAGGAGTTCGTACCGGAGCATGTAAGGAGTAAGTTGAGGGAAGAGTTTGTGATTTTAAGATGACCGCCGAGATGTCTCGTGGCCGAGTACTACGGTGCAATTCAATGAGAAGTCTAGGTATATGCCGAGGATATGGGTTTGAGTGAGGAGAACCTGACGTTGAGGTTTGAGAGGGGGTTGACCCCTAAGATTATGGATAAGTTACCCGTGGGGATCCTTACTGATGTTAAGGAAGCTTATGAGAAGGCTGGGAGAGCTGAGTGGTTGGTGGAGATGGCTCAAGAGAGGTTAGGTGGTGAGAAAAGGAAGTCTGAGAGCGAGGGTGGTGGCGGTCTAATCACAAGAAAGGCAACCACGGTCGTCTAAGGGGTTTTCTTCCGGGTCGGGTTTAGTCTTTGGGGCTTCCTTTGGGCGCGGGCCGGGGAAGTGTTAGTGGTAGTTGGGGTGTGACTCGCTATAGCCTGTGATGGTGTAGGCCACAAGAGACATGAGTGCACAAGTGCACCGGGATCTTTCCGAGAGACTGCGTGAGCTTCGCGAGCAACAGACCGGCTGGATCATGGCCAAACCGGGGAAGTCAGAGTTACCAGAGTGAAGGCAACCGCAACGGCGGTAATTCTTATCAGAAACCACCAACGAACAACAACAACAATCAAGGGTCGGGTGCTAAGCCGACCACATCACCAAGATCTATCCAGGGAGGTGGATGAAGACCGGTGGAAAGTTATTCATGATGGAGAAGAAAGCAGCTGAGGAAGATGCGCACGTTATCACCGGTACATTCCTTGTTAATGGTATTCCTACCTTTGTTTTGTTTGATTCGGGGGCTTCTCAGTCGTTTGTGTTTTCAAGTCATGTTAAACAGTTGGGTTTGAAGGTATATGAGTCTGTTAGTGAGCAAGTTTTTATACCTTCGGGTGAGTCTGTATCATGTGGGAGATTGCTTAGAGATGTATCTATGATAGTTGGGCAAGTTGATTTACCTGTAGACTTGCTAGAGTTTCCTTTTGACGGTTTTGAGATGATAGTCGGGATGGATTGGTTAGGAAAGTATAAAGATAAGATAGACTGTCATCAAAAGAAAGTGTCTTTAACAGGTCCTAAGGGTGTTAGTGTGTCTTATCGTGGGTTTCTAGTCAAACCCAAAGTTAAGTTGATTGCAGCTGTCACCTTGAAGTCTTATTTGAGGAAGGGATGTCCTTTGATCTTGTGCCATATGAGAGATGACCGGATAGAGAATCCGACGGTTGATGAGATACCAGTGGTGGGAGAGTTTGCCGATGTTTTTCCTGACGAGATTCCGGGGTTGCCACCAAAGAGGGAGATAGATTTCACCGTTGAGTTGAAACCAGGGACGGGGCCAATCTCTAAGGCACCGTACCGTATGGGTCCTAAGGAGATGGAGGAGCTTAGGAAGCAGTTGGATGATTTGATAGAGAAGGGATACATTAGACCAAGTGTATCGCCGTGGGGAGCACCAGTTCTTTTCGTGAAGAAGAAAGATGGGAGTTTGAGGTGGTGCATAGATTACAGGGAGCTGAACCGAGTGACGGTGAAGAACAAGTATCCTTTGCCAAGGATAGATGACCTGTTTGATCAGTTGAGTGGTGCATCAGTCTTTTCTAAGATTGATTTGCGGTCGGGGTACCATCAGGTGAAGATTAGAGAGGTGGACATACCAAAGACAGCTTTCACGTCGAGGTATGGCCATTATGAGTATGTGGTGATGCCGTTTGGGTTGTCTAATGCACCGGCAGTGTTTATGGATTTGATGAATAGAATCTTCAGACAGTTCGTGGACCAGTTTGTAGTGGTATTTATCGATGATATCTTAGTCTACTCTAAGACTAAGGAGGAGCATGAGGAGCATCTGAGGATCGTGTTGCAAACTTTGAGGGAGCATGAGTTGTATGCTAAGCTGTCCAAGTGTGAGTTCTGGTTAGAGAAAGTTGCTTTTCTGGGACATGTGATCTCTAAGGAGGGAGTAGCTGTGGATCCGGCGAAGATTGAGGCAGTGACAAAGTGGGAAGCACCTAAGAATGTTGCTGAGGTTAGGAGTTTCTTGGGTTTAGCGGGATATTACAGACGGTTCGTGAAATATTTCTCCAAGATAGCTAGACCTATGACAGCATTGATGAGAAAAGAGAACAAGTTCCGTTGGGATGAGAGTTGTGAGACGGCGTTCCAAACATTAAAGGAGCGTTTGACCACAGCTCCTGTCTTAGCATTGCCTGAAGGGAGCGAGAACTTTGAGGTTTATACAGACGCCTCGAAGAATGGGTTAGGATGTGTGTTGATGCAGAATGGTAAAGTGATTGCCTATGCTTCTAGGCAATTGAAGCCTTATGAGGAGAACTACCCTACTCATGATCTGGAGTTAGGTGCGGTGGTGTTTGCTCTTAAGATATGGAGACATTACCTTTATGGAGCAATCTTTAAGGTATTTTCTGATCACAAGAGTCTCAAGTACATCTTCACTCAGAAGGAGTTGAACATGAGACAGAGGAGGTGGATGGAGCTGATTGGCGATTATGACATGGAAATCATCTACCATGAAGGGAAGGCCAATGTTGTTCTTTGATGCTTTGAGTAGGAAGAGTGTACATTTCTCGTGTACTGCTCTATCTTTGATGAGGCTGAGAGATGAGGTAGCAAGGTTTGGGATACATATGATGCAGAAAGGAGATGCCATGGGTGATATGACAGTACAGCTTGAGTTTTATGATGACATTCGAGGTAAGCAGGCGTTGCATCCTAAGATAGTGGAGTGGAGAGCTGGGGTGGAGAAAGGGACAGTGTCCCGATTTTCTATTCATACAGATGGTAGTTTGAGGTTCGATGGTAGGTGGTGTGTTCCTAATGATGAGGAGTTGAAAAAGACAATCATGACAGAGGCGCATTGTACACCATATTCAGTACATCCGGGTGGTGACAAGCTATACAAGGATTTGAAGAAAACGTTTTGGTGGCCTGGGATGAAGAAAGAGACAATTTGAGTTTGTGTCCGTTGTTTGACATGCCAAAGAGTTAAAGGGGAACAGCGAGGACCACAAGGTAAGATTCAGTCTTTAGAGGTACCTGAGTGGAAGTGGGAATCCATTTCCATGGATTTTATCGTGGGTTTGCCAAAGAGTCAACAAGGTAACAACATGATTTGGGTAATAGTGGACCGACCGACCAAGTCAGCTCACTTTGTTCCAATGAAAGATACATGGACTAAGGCACAATTGGCTATGGCCTATCAAAAGAACGTGCTTAAGTTACATGGAGTCCCTAAGGACATAGTGTCTGACAGAGATGCGAGGTTTATATCGAGGTTTTGGAAAGAGTTGCAGGAATCGTTGGGAACAACTTTGAAGATGAGTACACAAAGATTCCATCCCGCGACAGACGGGCAGACTGAGAGAACAATCAAGACTCTTGAGGATATGTTGCGAGCTTGTGTGATGGATTTTGGTGGTAGCTGGGAACAGAGGTTGGACTTGATAGAATTTTCTTACAATAACAGCTATCACACTAGTATTGGTATGGCACCGTTTGAGGCTTTGTATGGGAGGAGATGCAGGAGTCCAATCTGTTGGGACGATAGTGCTGAGGCAGTGGTTTTAGGACCAGAGATGGTGCATGAGATGGTGGAACAGATTAAGATGATCAGGGAACGGATGAGAGCAGCTCAGGATAGGCAAAAGAGTTATGCAGATCTACATCGCCGGGACATAGAGTTTCAAGTTGGGGACAAGGTTCTTTTGAAAGTGTCTCCTATGCGTGGGGTTATGAGATTTGGGAAGAAAGGCAAGCTAAGTCAGAAGTTTATAGGGCCTTATGAGATCTTAGAGCGAGTTGGGGAGGTTGCATATCGTCTGGCTTTACCAGCTGCATTAGAGAGAGTGCATAATGTGTTTCATGTATCGCAGCTGCGGAAGTATGTGAGTGACACGTCACATGTGTTAGAGGCAGAGAGCTTAGAGTTAGATGAGTCCTTATCATATCTTGAGGTGCCTAAGCAGATTCTAGACCGAAAGGTTAGAAAGACTAGGAGTGGTGAGACAGTTCTGCTCAAGATCCTTTGGTCTAACCACGAGACCGAGGAAGCTACATGGGAGCCAGAGGAGGCTATGAAAGAGAGTTACCCTTTCCTTTTTGATCAGGTATGTATGGTTACGGGGACGTAACCTTGTTTCTTTTAGGGGGTAGGAGATGATCGCGAACAGTTTTTAAGAGTTTTATACCCCTTTTGTATGTTGTGTCGGTATGTTGTCGGGATGAGTTGGGCTAGTAACATGTTTTATGTTGAATTTTGTTTTGGTTGTTGAGTCGGGAATGTTATGGGAGTACCTTTGTTTAGTAGTGGTTTGAACTTCGGGGACGAAGTTCCTTTTAAGGAGGGAAGACTGTAATACTCCGTATTTATAAGTCTTGGGGTACTCTATCGAGTAGGCCTTACTCTGTCGAGTAAGGGTAAGTTGCGTTTTAGAAAAGTTTCTGACCTGTTGGGTACTCAATCGAGTAGCTGGGGCACTCGATCGAGTAAGGGGGTACTCGATCGAGTACCTTGGGTACTCGATCGAGTAGCCGGTTTTACGGGGAGTTTTCTCGGGTTTTGTTAATTATGCGATTAAGGTATATAAGCTTTGTCATCATTATTCTAAATCACTTTTGCAAAACCTAAATTACTGTTTAAGAGAGAAAGCAAGCAAGTTCTTCATCCTAATCGCATTATTAGCAATACCCGGAGTTTAGAAGGTCAGTTCTCGTCGTTGGTTATACCGTTAAGTTCCTTGCGTCGAGGGTAAGATCTATGTACCCTTTTTATTGTCTTTCCTTTGATTTGGTTAAACCCTAATATAGGGATTTGGGGGTTTTTGAGTAGTATGTAATTGGGTAGCATTTATATGTTGTGTGATAGGAGGAGGTTTCATAGAGGAAGCTTTTTGACACAGTGAGAGACCGTCCGACAAAGTGTGCTTTCGGGTAGGATTTCCTACTCAGTATTAGTCCCATAATGGGATATTGGTTGATGTGTTGAGATTGATTGTTGATGTAGTAATTGTATTGTGACGGTTGTGATTGCGATTGTGTTTGTGATTGTTGTCTGTGGTTCTCGAGGCGTGTCCTCGGCTGAGTGGGGTCACTTGCGGGAGTGGCTTCACGCCCTAGTTTCGCTTTCTGTGGAACCCGCCACAGAAGGGATGTGCACATTAATGGACAGGGTTATCGCTCACTATGTGGAGAGAGGATTTGGTGGGTACGGCTGCGGTCCCCCACTGGCAGGGCTGGTCCAGTGGATAGTCAATGATTGAGATGATTGGAGTTGGTGTAACTGTGTGTGTGTGTGACAGTTAAGCTGTCTGTTTATCTTATTGTTAATATATATATTGAGTTGTGTGATTAGTATTTGACCCGGTGTTGTTTTGTAAACTGCGGTGATCCATTCGGGGATGGTGAGCAGATATTGAGCAGGTATGAGATGAGTACTGGGATAGCTGGGATTGCCACGACATGATGATAGGAGTCTTCCGCTGTAGCTTAATAGTTTGTTTACATTTCAGTTAGAACAGTCAGTTTGAGAACATGTATTGTACTTTTGGTTTGGTTTTGAGAATTGTAACTCTTCACTAAACATTTATACTTAAACGTTGTTTCTTCATTGTTTATTTGATTATCATTGCCTCGGGTAACCGAGATGGTAATGTCTTCATACCTGAGTGGTCATGGTAAGGCACTTGGAGTATGGGGGTGTTACAGTATGTGCTACCCGTTGCCTGTTTTCTACACTAACGATGCAGTTACAAATGCCGAAGCAAATGGGGAATCAGCCGCTGACCGTGTTTCTCTAAAACACAACACAAAAAAAGCCGAACACAAACAAACTACAATCCAATAACACATATATACAAACCGCCTTACGCAAAATATACATATATACAAGCCAAAGTTCAAAAACATGGACGAACAACTACAACTACTGAACGCCTCCCGGTGGGCCAGTTTCGGTCACACGAGGAGTCGCCGGCAAACCAGACACCACCTGCTGCTCCGGTCCCCTCTCAGGAGATCTCTCCAACGTCTCCTGCTCCATCATGACACGAAACTCCTCCGCCTCGGCCAACTGATCCCTAAGAGAGGCAATCTCCGCATCACGACTCCGCAACTTGTCCTCACGACGCTTCAACTCCTGATCTCTGGTTGTGAGTCCCAGCTCCTGCGCCTGGATCATCGACCTCGCTGCATCAAACTCAGCACGGACCCAAGCAAGCTCCGCCGGATCCGCAGTACTCTGCAAAACACAAATACAGGTCGTTAAGATCCAAACCCAAAATGCGACACAAAATCACATAAAACAACCAACAAAAATCACCTGCGCAAGCCGAGACTCCCTCGCAGCCAGGTCACCTACAAGTGCTCTCCACCGGTTAGCCATCTGTCACAAAGCCCGATGACTAACAGCCGACACCTACAACCAAAAAAAGCCTTTCAACAAAACAAAAACGCAAGGCAAAATACAAACAAGAGGAAGAGGGTTAAAACGGGAAACTCACCCTCAAAACTGTCAACCTCCACTCCATGCCGACGTTTGTCACCTCAGGAACCGCGGGCAATGGCTGACGCAGCTGTAACTCCTCACCACCCAGCGCCTGGAAAGTGTTCTGTGTTGTGAAAGCTGGGGGCTGAGTCCTCATGAGCTTGTCAACACCCTACAACGGGAAACCGTGTTGAAGGTAACAAGCCCTTCACCAAAAAGGGGGCAAGAGAGGCAGTAAAACAAATAACAGAGAAAAACATACCTCGATTGGGTACCAAGCTAGCCTCGACAAACAGGAGGTGTCATAGTCGGCCTCCCGTAACAACAGCTCCTCACCCCCACGACCGTGAAGGTGCTCCTCAACCTCGTCAGGTTTCGACTTCTGGAACAACACCCTCGGTGGATCGACCGGCAACACGAAGGTCTCACTGAAACACTGACGAGCTAAACGCTCGCTAAGGTACCAAACCGGCTCGATCATCATCTCAAGGTACAAGCACTAGCAACTGCGAGGCCGCAGAAGCTCCCGGACAGAGGCCGGCACGCCCGTGTAGTGCTCCCAAGGCAACCCGATAAACTGCACTCATGGCAAAGCTAATCAACTAACTGGGGGATTTCTAAGCTACGTAGTCATCATATTCCTATCCTTTTATACAAAACAAAAGAGAAAAATACTCTACCAATAATCATCAACATACATATAGAGGAGTCGCCAATAGGTTTTATAAAAAAACATACAAAAACAAGTTTAACGAAAAAAGCCCCTTTTGATCTTGGAATGGGGACTGATCCGTCACTCCGGCCTAAACCAAAGATTGCAGAATCGGGGGGCAAAGGTACAGTCAGGGAAGGTGTTAGACACCTGGACCGCCCATCAAACAGACGACCTCTTCTATTTATTTATAATATTATATATTTGATGAAAATTGACGATAAAGAAAGCTTAATTATACAGTTTTATACAAGAAGATATAATTATATATAAGGAAAAGTTAACTAGTTAGATTATATACAAATATACAATAAAATTGAGAAAATAAATAAAACAGTAAAAAAACTTATTCAATTTTGGTACCCTCATGCCTATCTGGATGTTGACTGTTTTGGTTATTTTTACCGAACTAGGTTGTATACGGTCAATGCGGTCTTACTCGTTGCGTATTGATTGTATGATTACGTATAATGTTAAATAAAAGAATTAAGTACGTAAATAAGGTTGACACGTGAGATTTAGTGACGCGGAAAAGCCAATGTGGGAACAACCGCGGGAAGGGGACGACACCCTTCCAAGTATTGTACTAGCTTGTTAATGAGAGAACGAGTAAAATGGAGACGGAATGTAAATCAAGCTAGCACAATGTATTATGTGTGTGAGATCTTGAATGTCCTTTCTTGATTGCTCCTTTGGCTATTTATAGGGTAGGAACCCTAGATATGTCCTACCTCGTTTATGGAAAGGAATATTACTCCTATCACTACTCTTTCCATAACGAGTTTCTTGCCTTATTCTCCCTAATCTCCCTGAAATCTCCCTGAGATCTCCCTAACAATTCTTAAGCATGCGGGCCTCCTTCATCAGTGGGCTTCCCAATTGTCGCGGGTTTCATGGCCCAACTTTTTAGAAGGAATTAAGTGGGCTTTCCCTTTGTTAGGCTAAAGCCCTGATTTTAGGCCAAACAGTTTGCCCCTAATTCCTTGTGAGATACGTCTCGAGGCGTCGAATAAGGAATTACGTACACATATTTTTGAAAAGTCCTGCGCTGTCTTTTTCACTCCTTCCCATGTACTCATCATTGCCCCTATCCCTTCTCTCTCTCATTTCTCGCGCTCTCCCTCTCTCTCTTCCTTTATAATCTCAACTCCCCTCCCCTACTTCATTAATTTCAAAAATCAAACCCCATATATCCCCAAAACCCTTCTCCTCTCTTCTATCCCTTCGCCAGACTCCGTCTCTCCTGCTGCCACCTTCGCCGCCCTTTTCTAGGTATTTTTCTTGCATATTTTCTTTAATCCTTTCCTTTCTCTCCCTTCCGACCATGGGTAAAACCCATCTTGCCACCTCGACCTCGGCCCCTGCCGACCAAAACCCAGATCCCGTTTTTCCTACTCGCAAACTCTTTGTCCACCCTCACGACTGTGACTCTTCTCTCACCACCTGTGACATTCCTTTAATAAAGGAGTTACATGGCCTTGACGATGGGGTCGAAATAGCGATCCTTGAACCAGGCCAAAAGGCAGACGCTGCTCGGCCGGGATGGGTTTATTTCTACCTCTACCCATTTAGATACGGTCTTCGCTTCCCTTTGCCAAAACTTATGCAAGACTTCCTCCTCACCAACAATTTTGCTATGGCGCAAATCTCTGCCAACATCTGGAGGGTCCTTCTCTACTCTCTGACTGCTAGTCAGAATACCAGCGGCTTAATCTCCATGGGCGAGCTAGCCCACATGTACTAGATTCGGTCCCTGGGAAGAGGCCAATTTTCTTTCCGGGGCTCTGGTGAGACTCCTTTCAGGCACGTGTCGAATTCTATGGATGAGAAGTGGTTTGAAGACTTCTTATATGTGAGGAAGGCTTCCATCCAGCCGCCTGCTGACGACATCTTCGAGGACTGGATTATTACCTCGAGTAAGTAGTTCTCCTGACGCCTGATTGTCTTCCCTTAATGCTTACCGGCTTACTTCTTCCTTTCGTGCAGGCCCCTATCAGCTGACTTGTTTGGGCGACCCGACACATGCCCGCAACAAACTGTTCTGCGTTCCTCAGTCTGAGAGAAAGTTTCCCGATCTGCTCCCTGGTATCTCACCTGCTTATTCCTCCAACCCACAGCAGTCAGCTCACAGCATGTCTTCTGGTAAGCCACTTTGTGTTGTTACTCATCCTATCTTTGGTCGTAATTTTGCTGCCTTTCTGGTACTTCTGGCATCTGAAATTTTGGCTGCCTGTAAGTTCAAAAGTTGACCCTTTGGAGGCCATCCTCCACAGTGTTAAAAGAAAGTGATCTACTGCGAGCCCTGACGTAGCTTCTGCCTCCAAGAGGAGTGCCCCTGATGCTTCCTTCCGGTCTCCCTCTACCCCTTCCAGCACTGCTCGTCTTGAGCCCTTAGAAGTCAGGTCGTTGTCCCGTCATCCTCCTACCCCACTTGCTAGTCCTCCTCTTGCTGCTAGTGGTGGCATCATCGCCCATTTTCCAGAGGGCTTTGGAAATATTGACAAAGTGCCATACTGGCCTGAAATCGACCAGATCCTCTTCCCCTCATCGGTGGAGGTCTTCTTAGAGTTCTCGCCAGAGGAGATGGCAGAGAACGACGTGCATAACGCCTTCATGGTGAGTGTTCCTCCTCTGTTGCTTGCCCCAAACTTTTTCCTTTTTAATGATAAGTTTGCTGACTTTTTATGCTTGTAGGCCTTCCAGTCAGCCTTATATACTAGGAAGATGATCAATGTGGTCTAGACTACCAGTAGGGCCACCAGTGCCAGAAACCAGGAGCTGACTGGAACCATTGCTGAGCTGGAGCAGCAGCGTGCTGACTTGAGGGGACGGTTGGTGGAGCTAAAAGCCGAGCTTGCTGGAGCCAAGAAGAAGCTTAAGAAGGGAGCTGACCATCTGTCGCGTACTCAGGAGGTGTACCGCACCTTCTCTGATTCTCTCAAGCGTTCTGAAGAGAGGATTAGCGAGCTGATCTCCCTAGCCACCAATATTGTCGCCTATGCTACCTGGCGGGGAAAGATTAGCGGAATGCGCGCTTCATTTGAGGAGGCTCCGACTCAGAAGGCCATAGAGGAGGAAGAGATGCAGCTGGAGACCCTTTACCCCGTCCAGCCTGATCTGAGCGTCCTGATGCCTGAAGTTGGCGTGGTGAATTCTCCTGCACTGGCGGAGCAGGTAGCTGCTGGGGATGCTGGCTCGTTTCAGGAAGCCGCTGTTGCTGAAGGAGCTCAGGAGGCAGCTATTGCTCAGGGCGTGCAAGCTGGTCCTGTACCTGAAATGGGGAGTCAGCAGGAGGAGGCAGAGGAGGTGCCTGAAGTGGAGGTCATCAATGTAACCTAAAGTTCAAAGTTTCTATTTTGAACTCTTGGATGGTGGTCTGGCCCTGTGTGGGCAGACTTGTAAAAATTTTTAAGCATTTTTCTGTTTGTGTCTTCCCGCCATGGTTGCGGTTTAGGAACTTGGGGCCGTGTTTTGGCCAAATTTTGAAATGCCCCTTGCCCTAGATGGGCAAGTTTGATTTTCGTTATATCTTGTGCGTTTTGTTTCTTACTTATATACTTAGCTTAAGAAGCTGTCGTGATAGCCTGCTGGCTAATTTAGGCTAGTCGTGTCAGCCTGAGGAGGCTGATTTAGACTCAGCTAACTGCCGTGTCAGTCTGATGACTGATTTAGGCGTATCCCGCATTTTGGGTGAGGTGTCCGTGTCAGCCTTGAAGGCTGATTTAGACCAGCCATGTCAGCCCGAAAAGGCTGATTTAGACTCAGCTAGCTGTCGTGTCAGTCTGATGACTGATTTAGGCATATGCCGCATTTTGACTACTTAAACTTGTTCATGACGCAAGGTGTGTTCATCATGTTTAAAGCCAACAGGGGCGTACCTTAGGCAAGTTCATCGTCATTCAAGGACCGATGGAACGTTGCAGGATTCTGGTAGCTCAGAGATCGCTGTGCTCCATATGTATGTGCATGCATGTTGGGGCCCTGATTAATTGCATTTATTGCGAGCTACGTCTAGGGGGTGGTATCCAGGGTAGCGAGATAAGCTTTCAGCTGTCAGCCAGACTCCCTTTCGTATGTTCCACAGGCCGCCTGGTGAGGATGCTCCTAATGGAGAAATGTAGGTTAGGCATGTTGGAGTGCCACGTGCCTTGTCACCCCGCGTTTGCAGTTGACAGTCCTGCTAGATACACTTTCAATGTACCATAGATATTAGAATCCAGAGTGATGCATTTAAAGAAGCTTGAAAATAAAAAATTTATCAGAGCGATGTGAAGTACCTGATGCTGTCTCATGGGGTACCAGAGCAATTGTGGTCCCAGGAAGCTTACAGACCACAAAACTCCAATAGTAGCTTTTTAAAGTTGAAAGAAATAAAAGAAAAAAAGAAAACGACACAAAATTGGTAGTACGCCTACTACCGTTTTTTTTTTGGCTTTTCTTAATACACTACTCTTTACACTAAGCTCTACTTATTTTTAAAAGTGATACCTCTTCAGGTGAAGTATGTTCCATGGCTTTTGTATGATTTGACCGTCCATGGTCATTAATCTATATGCGCCATGGCCGACAACTCCTTCTACCTGGTATGGTCCTTCCCATTTATAGGCGAATTTGCCTGCCTTTCGATTTTTGGTGTTTTGAAACACTTCGCAGAGAACCAGGTCTCCTACCTCCAGGAGCCTCACTTTTACATTCTCTTAATGTAACTTTTGGCGATTGACTGCTTGTAGGCAGCCAGACGTATTTTTGCACATGCTCGCAGCTCGTCTACCGTGTCCAGGCTCCTGGCCATCTCTGCACTGTTCAGTTCCTATGTCAGACATCCATACCTGTGGGTTGGAACTAGAACCTCTGATGGAATTACTGCCTCCACACCAAACACCGGGCTGAAGGGTGTTTGGCATGTCGCTGTCTTTGGTGTCGTTCTGTCTGACCATAATACTAGTGGCAATTCATCTGCCCACTTTCCTCCTAACTCCTGTATCCTCCTTCTCAAGATATCCATGATTATTTTGTTGCTGGATTCAGCTTGCCCGTTGGATTTTGGAGTCCTGGGTGGTGATTTCTTTAGGGTGATGTTCCATCTGGCACAGTATCCCTCGGCATCGTTTAAGATGAATTGTGATCCATTGTCACATATGATTTCTGATGGGATACCAACCCTACAGATGATATTTCGTTTAATAAAAGAGATGACCTGTTTGTCTTTTACTTCTGTGAATGCTTCTACTTCTATCCACTTGGAGAAATAATCTGTCATTGCTAGCATCCATATCCTGTTTCCTGTGGCTCTAGGCAGAGGACCCACTATATCCATTCCCCATGTCAT
The DNA here is from genome assembly GCF_048544455.1 of Silene latifolia. Classification (NCBI taxonomy): domain Eukaryota; kingdom Viridiplantae; phylum Streptophyta; class Magnoliopsida; order Caryophyllales; family Caryophyllaceae; genus Silene; species Silene latifolia. Next base: position 91,820,222 of record NC_133535.1, on the reverse strand, counting down.
GAATGGCCAAGGAGAGATGATAGGGGTGTAGGGGCTCTGCCGGCTGATGGATCATTGGCGTTGAGCGCTGGTAGGCATCACACCTGCGGGCATATTCTGCGGAGTTTGCCCTCATTGTGGGCCAGAAGTAATCTTGTCTGAGGAATTTGTTTGACAGACTCCTGCCCCCAGCATGGTTTCCACATTCACCATTGTGGAGGGCATGCAACACAGTCTGTGCTTCTTGCTTGTCCAGGCACCGTAAGTAGGGTCCTGCCAATGATTTTCTAAAAAGTATATCATCAATTAGTACGAATCTGGAGGCTTTCATTTTGAAACCTCTTATTTCCTCATTGTCACCTGGCAGCTTGTTATGTCTTAACCAATCTAGGTAGGGTGTCCGCCAGTCCCAATCATCTGACTGGTCAGCTGACTGATCATCCGGCTGGCCATCTGTCTGGCCGGCTAGCTGGTCGTCTGGCTGGCCAACTGCCTGGCCATCTGTGGTTTTCTAAACTGTCACCTCACCTTGCTGGTCCTCCAGTTCTCTCATGTCCACCTCTTCTAATTTTTGGATAGAAGGTTCCAGCATGTGCGCGATGGGGATATTGGACAGCTCGGTTTGCTTGAAGGGGTCCCCCGAGTTGAATAGGCATCTGCTTCCACATTTTGGTCTATGGGATCCGCTTAAGCTTGCAATCTTTGAATTTCTGTTTTTAGCTCCTTTGCCACCTTTAAGTTGGCGATCATCTTTGAGTCCCTGGCTATAAATTCACCGTTCATATGGTTAACTATTAGCAAAGAGTCACTGAATATTTGTAGGTTCCTGACTCCCAACTCCAGGGTTAGTTGCATTCCTAATATTAACGCTTCGTATTCTGTTTCATTGTTTGTTTCCTTAAATTCACATCTCACTGCTTGTGCTATCAGATCCCCCTGTGGTGAACGTAGGATAAGTCCTACACCCGCCCCCCTTTGGTTGGAGGCTCCATCGATGTACATCTGTAGACTTCTGCCTCCCTTTTCCCTTTGAGGGTCAAGATCTCTTCGTCTGCCAGGTTCTGGATAACTGGGCTGAAGTCTGACATGAAGTCTGCCAGTGCCTGCGACTTGATTGCTGTTCTTGGGTCATATCTGATGTCGTATCCACTAAGATGTATGAACCACTTTGACATTCTGCATGACAGCTCAGGTTTCCTCATTATGGATTTTAATGGGTAATTGGTTACAACATGTATGGTGTGAGACCCAAAGTAGGGGCACAGTTTGTAAGATGCAACTACAAGTGCTAGTACTAACTTTTCGAGAGATGTGTACCTGGTCTCTGCTGGCAGCATAGACTTGCTTACGTAGTAGACTAGCTTTTGCTCCTTATCCTGCTCTCTGACTAGGACTGCGCTTACTGCTACCTCTATGACAGCTAGGTAAAGGAACAATGGTTCTCCTGGCTCCGGTTTTGATAGCAGTGGCGGGGTGCTAGGTAGTGCTTCAGCTCCCTGAATGCCTTCTCGTGTTCTGCAGTCCACTCAAACTTCTGGCTCTTTCTTAATATATCGTAGAATAGTCTGCACTTGTCTGAGGATCTTGAGATGAACCTGCTCAAAGCTGCTACCTTACTTGCTAGCCTCTGTACATCCTTTGGTTTTTCTGGTGACTCCAGCTGTAATACAGCTTTAATCTGCTCGATGCTGGCTTCTATCCCTCTTTGAGTAACAATGTAGCCTAAGAATTTGCCAGAGGAAACTCCAAAGGTGCACTTAGACGGGTTTAGCTTCATTTTGTATTCTCTAAGGGTGCTGAATGTTTCTGCTAGATGCTTCATGTGATCCGTAGCCTTCTATGATTTCACCACCATTTCATCAATATATACCTCCATGGTTCTTCCTATTTGTTCTTTGAACATATATACGGTTGACCAGCCTTTGGTATGTGGATCCTACGTTTTTCAGGCCGAAGGGCATGTCATTGTAACAGTATATTCCTCTTTCAGACATGAATGCTGTCTTCTCTTGATCTGCAGGATCCATCGTGATTTGATTGTAACCACTCCAAGCATCCAGGAATGTTAACATTTCATGTCCAGCTGTCGCATCTATCATTGCATCAATGTGTGGTAGCGGGAAAGGGTCCTTAGGACCTGCTTGTTGACTCCTCCCACGTAGGTTGGGATTACTATCTCACCCAACGAGTTGGCTGTCTCTCCACTGAACCCTACCAGTGGGATGGTCTTCTTCTGCAAATCCTTCTCGCTGAACCCCATGTTTTCTATGGTTTTCAGCATAATCAAGTTGACTGAGTTACCAGTATCCACCAGGACCTTTCTTACTGTGCAGTTGGCCATTGGCAGAGTTATGATGAGTGCGTCATGATGCTCTTGCTCGTCACATACGTCTCCTTCGTCAAAAGCAACCGCAGGTAGATCACTGTGGGAAATTCTGCAAGAGGTTTCTAGTCTATCTCCTTTAGTCTCAGTAGCACGCCTTTTGGCTGCTGAATATGTTAATCCACTTATGTCTGAGCCGCCTGTTATCACGTTTATTATCTTGGTGCACTTAGGTGGAGTGGCAGGGTTTATGGAGCCTACCTTATCCTGCTGCTTGTCCCCACGTGGTAATAAGTGGCTCAGTTCTCCCTGCTCATACAGGCGTCTGATCTCCCTTCGTAGTGTGTAGCAGTCTTCCGTGTTGTGGCCAATATCAGGATGGAACTCGCACTTCTTCTTGCTGTCCTTTCACCATGCGTGTTCTTCTACTGGTGGCCTGGGCCATCTTACCCTGTCTCCCATCTCTCTGAGTGCTTTCAGGATTCCTCCGACACTAGTTGTGAATCCATACTCTGCCAGTGTAGGGAGCTGCTGATTTTCTTCTCTGTTGTCTACTTTGTTGACTCCCCTACCATATGGCCGGTACCTCTCATCTTTCGTTCTGGTGGATTTCTTCCTACTTGACTTTTCCATGGCCGATGTTCTGGATATGCTTGGTGTACTTGGTATGCTGACTCTGGCTAGGATATCTTCTTCTAATCTGATTGCAGCCGCTGCCTTTTCTTGTACTGCTTCAAAACTATGACAAGGGTGCATAGTTAGCTGCTTGTATACGTAAGATTCATGGTGGAGGCCCCTCCTGAAGGCTTCTACTACTGTCGACACGTCACACTCCCGTACTGCCACCTTCTCATTGTTAAATCTGGTGTTGTACTCTCCAATGGTCTCTCCACCTCCCTCAACATTTCTGTACAAGTCTCATGCATGCTTCTGTAGCTTCCGGCTGCTTGCAAATTGCTGGGTGAATGCGTTTACCAAGTCGGCAAGCGTGGATATTGACCTGTTAGACAAGCTTACGAACCACCGGAGTGCTAACCCTGACAGTGTGGATCCAAACCCTTTACACATACAGGCTTCTTTTACTTGTTCTACAGCCGTTACTGCCATCATTTTCTACTTGTACTGGCTCATGTGGTCAAAGGGATCTGTCGTGCCATCAAAGAGAGGCATGTTTGGATTTGTGAATCCCTTTGGCATGGCAACGATGGATATGGCATCCACGAATGGCGAGTCAGCATAACTATCTGACGCCGCCTTCTCAAGTGGAGGTGGCAATCCTAGGACCCTACTCTGCATCTCCCTTAGCTCCAGGTACTGCTGGTTGGTCAGGCTTCCTGGGTCCGGGGTCCATCTGTCTACTACCTGCTGACTTGGTGTGCTGCTTCCAAGCCCTAACTCTTGAAGGTTCTGATGCGGCATGGTAGCTAATGGTGTTGAAGTCACATGTGTTCCTTTATGCCAGCTTACCTGCGGGCTACCTGTGGATCTTGCACCAGGCGTGTGGTTAGTTATCATGAAATTATCAACTGGAAGGCTACCTGGTTGTGCTTCTACGCGGCTGGCTGGCTGCCAGCTATCAGGTGTGAGGTATCCTAGTCCTTGGGGGGTTATTCGTTCTCCTGTTGATACTGCTGTTATATCCAATCTTGTCACCAACTCGGATGGTATCTGTCGAAGTTGACTCCTGCTGCCTGATGCCCCTGGGTAAGATCTACTACCGGGGCCTGGCCTCCATTCCCCGTGCCTGCTGGTGTACTGGACTGCTGCTTCAGAAAGTCTATATGCGCCCAGAGTTCCTTGTCCATTCTCTTTGCTTCAGCTTCTGCCTTTCTCTAGTTTTCTCGCATATCTTCCATGACCTTTTGAAGGTTCTCCATACCACTGAGCAGGACTTGCGTTGGACTGGGTGGTGGAGTAAGGCCTGAACTTGTTGTGCCCCTGTCTGATCTAGGTTAGGCTGCTATAGCAGGATTTTTGGGAGGTAGAGTGACTTTTGTCACGGAAGTGGTTCTTGGGCTGTGTCCGAGGGCCTGAGTTTGTGCCGCTGATACTGGATTTTGAACTGGATTGGGTAGTATTGACGGCTGACTGCTCCCAGACAAGGCTGGTGATGCTAGTTTGTCCATTATACATCTGAGTTAAACAACGATTGACGACCACAATGCCCCACGGTGGGCGCCAAACTGTTTTGGTTATTTTTACCGAACTAGGTTGTATGCGGTCATTGCGGTCTTACTCGTTGCGTATTGATTGTATGATTGCGTATAATGCTAAATAAAAGAATTAAGTATGTAAATAAGGTTGACACGTGATATTTGGTGACGCGGAAAACCCAATGTGGGAACAACCGCGGGAAGGGGACGACACCCTTCCAAGTATTGAACTAGCTTGTTAATGAGAGAACGGGTACAATGGAGACGGAATGTAAATCTAGCTAGTACAATGTATTATGCGTGTGAGGTCTTGAATGTCCTTTCTTGATTGCTCCTTTGGCTATTTATAGGGTAGGAATCCTAGATATGTCCTACCTCGTTTATGGAAAGGAATATTAATCCTATCACAACTCTTTCCATAACGAGTTTCTTGCCTTATTCTCCCTAATCTCCCTGAAATCTCCTTGAGATCTCCCTGACAATTCTTAAGCACGCGGGCCTCCTTCATCAGTGGGCTTCCCAATTGTCGCGTGCTTCTTGGCCCAACTCTTCAGACGGAATTAAGTGGGCTTTCCCTTTGTTAGGCTAAAGCCCAGATTTTAGCCCAAACATTGACTATTAATGAATTTCGACTTTGTCGTAAATTAACGGCTCTTATGCTCTTATATGGAAACTCGGACGATTTATTTGTGTGGTTTGATTATTTGTGTGGTTTGATTTATTTGTGTGCTCTTATCTGTCTCATACTGCACCAGCTTCTTGAAACGGACCCATGCTTCATGGAAGTTCTCATCAGGTCCTTGTTTAAAGCTCGTGATCTGAGCTCTAATGGCATTCGTCTTTGATGCAGAAAAGTACTTTTTGTAGAATGTCAGGGCTAAGGAATTCCAGTCGGTAATCTCATGAACATCACGATCCAGATCTCTATACCACTCTCTTGCAGCGTCGCGAAGAGAGAAAATGAACATGGTCTCCTTGACCTGGTCTGAGGTCACACCGGATGGTGGGGACATTGAACTGCAATAATCAATGAATATTTCCATGTGCTTGGCTGCATCTTCAGTTGCAGCTCCCCCGAATTGGTTCCTCTCAACCAAATTGATAAGGGAAGGCTTTGGCTCGAATTTTCTTGCCTCCCCTGGTAGTTCGAATCCTTTGTAGAGATTCGCAGCTGTCGGCTCTGAATGACTTGCTATAGTTGCTTCTTCAGCCATGACTGGAATTTCTGCAGAGGTAACTGTCTCAGCTGAAGAAATAGAAGCAGGAGATGTAGGTGGATCTTCCTCGAACAGCTCGTTCTCGTAAAAGCTTGACAGAGTACTCAGCTCTTCCTCTGTCGGTAATACCCTTTGTGATCGTCTCAACTCACGCAAAGATTTCTCAATCTCAAGATCAAACGGTAATAATTCACCACCCTGTGACCTGCGCATAAGAGGAAACTACAAAAAGAGTATAAGAAAAATTTAAGGAACGGACGTCCCTTAAACTAAGAAAGACTAAATTAAAACAACTAAAAATTAGAACTATTGCCTCCCCGGCAACGGCGCCAAAATTTGATACCCGTCGTTGTGAGTACCAAAAATAAGATTTATAATTTCCTATTAAGACTAACCTAGGCTAGTGGTAACAGGGTCGAACCACAAGGAGGCAGACGTAATTTCTAACTGTCTAATTCTAGTCCAAGGTAACGAGTGTAGGGGTTGAGTTGAATTGGTCTATAGCTAAGAATAAATAAAAACAATAAACTAAAATGACGGATTAAACAGATAAAGAAGGGGTACTAGGATGGTCGGTTCATTACAGCTTCGGCGGCAGCATACTAAGTCGGTCTGAATCAAACACATGTGAGGCGGGAAAATAAGAGGTCCTCTCGGTCCACTCTTAACATATAACATCTTTCGATCTCGCTATAAGTCCCTAATATCACTAATACTGACTCTCGTCCTGAAAAGTGACTAACGGTCTAAACTATACCTATCTTTCGATCTCAGCACAGTTTAGTCATTTTAATTGGTGGTCTAACAACTGTCCCTATCTTTCGATCTAATGGGTCAGTTATAAACTAAGCATCTAACTGGTCGCATGCATTCATTTTGTTAAATACAACATTAAAATCAATTAAAACTAAAGGTAACCTCACGTGGTCAGTCGATCGACCAGGTATGGCGGTCGATCGACTGACACGCGATTTCAGTCCAAAACAATACTACGCCGCCTACGCTATAATTCGCCTACATCCTAGCACAATTGATTTAGCTACTCATACTAACGTTGACAACAACAATGAAATTAATGAAATAGGCAGAAAGTTTCATGCTTAAAACGAATGAACAAACAATTAACAATCAAGACAATACGGCTTCGAGAGACTAACTAACAATTCCTATACTAACAATGCAATAAAGATGAACTGAAAATAGAGCAAGTGAATACCGAAATTGCAGAAGGATCGTAACGGAATGATTGAAATCACAACGAAAATCCAATGCGAAATAGTTTCCCAAACCCTAATTATTTCTAAGAACCGTATGTAAAACTTAATGTAAAAACTTGATTAAAAACTGAATGTGGAATTTTTGAGATAAAAACTGGATTAAAAACTGAATGTATGACTTGGTGTTCTAGGTTACGTTATATAGCAAATAAAGTAACATTATTTCCTAAACCTAACATAACTTTGGGCTTCAAGATTCACGGTCTTTTAATTCTCGTCTGTTTAGCAGTTTGGTCGATCAACTTAGGGTAGTGGTCGATCGACTGATCCTCAGTGTACAGTAGCTTCTGGAACCCGCAAGTTGGTCGATCGACTAATGGCAGTGGTCGATCGACTGCTTGAGCTGCTACTTGGCTTCTATAATCTCGTGGATTTGTCTTTTGGGCCTTGAATTGCGCACCAAGCTCGTTCCTTAAGCGAATACTTCACGCCAAATGCAATGCAGGATACTCGGGGACGGATTTAGCTCGATTTCCGCTGGATTCTTCACATTTCTGCAATAATGTACAAAATACGGAAGTAGACGGAAATAGGGAGAAATGTAGCATAAAACTACATGAATGAGCTTTGAAATGCGTGGAAAATAGGATGTAAAATATCATATAAAAGACACGCATCAGCCAGCTATCAGGTGTGAGGTATCCTAGTCCTTGGGGGGTTATTCTTTCTCCTGTTGATACTGCTGTTATATCCAATCTTGTCACCAACTCGGATGGTATCTGTCGAAGTTGACTCCTGCTGCCTGATGCCCCCTGGGTAAGATCTACTACCGGGGCCTGACCTCCATTCCCCGTGCCTGCTGGTGTACTGGACTGCTGCTTCAGAAAGTCTATATGCGCCCAGAGTTCCTTGTCCATTCTCTTTGCTTCAGCTTCTTCCTTTCTCTGGGTTTCTCGCATATCTTCCATGACCTTTTGAAGGTTCTCCATACCACTGAGCAGGACTTGCGTTGGACTGGGTGGTGGAGTAAGGCCTGAACTTGCTGTGCCCCTGTCTGATCTAGGTTAGGCTGCTATAGCAGGATTTTTGGGAGGTAGAGTGACTTTTGTCACGGAAGTGGTTCTTGGGCTGTGTCCGAGGGCCTGAGTTTGTGCCGCTGATACTGGATTTTGAACTGGATTGGGTGGTATTGACGGATGACTGCTCCCAGACACGGCTGGTGATGCTTGTTTGTCCATTATACGTCTCAGTTAAACAACGATTGACGACCACAATGCCCCACGGTGGGCGACAAACTGTTTTGGTTATTTTTACCGAACTAGGTTGTATGTGGTCATTGCGGTCTTACTCGTTGCGTATTGATTGTATGATTGCGTATAATGCTAAATAAAAGAATTAAGTATGTAAATAAGGTTGACACGTGAGATTTGGTGACGCGGAAAACCCAATGTGGGAACAACCGCGGGAAGGGGATGACACCCTTCCAAGTATTGAACTAGCTTGTTAATGAGAGAACGGGTACAATGGAGACGGAATGTAAATCTAGCTAGTACAATGTATTATGCGTGTGAGGTCTTGAATGTCCTTTATTGATTGCTCCTTTGCCTATTTATAGGGTAGGAATCCTAGATATGTCCTATCTCGTTTATGGAAAGGAATATTAATCCTATCACAACTCTTTCCATAACGAGTTTCTTGCCTTATTCTCCCTAATCTCCCTGAAATCTCCTTGAGATCTCCCTGACAATTCTTAAGCACGCGGGCCTCCTTCATCAGTGGGCTTCCCAATTGTCGCGTGTTTCTTGGCCCAACTCTTCAGACGGAATTAAGTAGGCTTTCCCTTTGTTAGGCGAAAGCGCAGATTTTAGCCCAAACATTGACTATTAATGAATTTCGACTTTGTCGTAAATTAACGGCTCTTATGCTCTTATATGGAAACTCGGACGATTTATTTGTGTGGTTTGATTATAAACTGGGATAGTAAATTTGAGACGGATGTATAAGAGTATAGAATTATTGGGTTGGTTCTTGTGTCAATTGCTTCTCTTGCTATTTATAGGGTAAAAACCCTAGGCGTATCCTACCATGTTTATGGAAAGAAATATAACTTCCATAACAACTCTTTCCATATCTCACTATCTCCCTCAATTCTCCTTGATCTCCCTGAATGCTCCCGAACTTCTCCCCGTCTTATCTTCCCTAAACACGGATGCTTCCTTCGGTGGGCTTTGACCTCCTTCTTTACGCGCCTGCTGGCCCATTACCCCTCTCAGCGCCCTTGCTCCCAATCGTGGGCTCCCCTTCTTCTACTCCTTCCTTTATGATCCATTACTTACTAAGTGGGCTTTCCTTATTGTGTGAATTTTAGCCCAAACAGTTTGCCCCCAATTTCTTGCGAGGTACGCTTCGCGGCGTCGAACAAGGAATTTATGTAGTTGATTATTTAAAACCCTAAGCCGTCATTTACACTTCCTCCCATGCATACTCATCATAACTCGCTGCCCTCCTCCTCATTTCTCGCGTCCCCTCTCTCTCTCTCTCTCTTCCTTTATAATCTCAACTCCCTCCCCACTTCATTTACTCACTTCCATTATTTCCCCAAAAACTCTTCCCCTTATTCTCATCTCTCCCTTTTCTCTTTTTTTTTTCGCCGGCTTCACTATTTCACTCCCGTCGTCCTCTTCACCAGGTATTTCTCCCTTCCCTCCTTTATTTTCTCTTTTCAATCATGGGAAAGACCCGACAAGCCTCTTCATCCTCTACCCCAATTGACCGGAATCCAGACGCCGTCTTTCCTTCGCGAAATCTTTTTACTCACCCCCATGACTGTGACTCCCCCCTGACTCCCGCCAATATTCCCCTAATCAAGGGTATGCCCGGCCTTGGTGATGGGGTTGAGATAGCCATCCCCGAACCGGGTCAAAAGGCTGACGCTATCCGTCCGGGGTTGGTTTGTTTCTATTTATACCCATTTAGATACGGCCTCCGTTTCCCCTTTCCGAAACTTATCCAAGACTTCATCTTTACCAACAACTTTGTTATGGCACAAATCTCGGCCACTGTTTGGAGGGTTCTCCTCTACTCTCAAGCTGCATGTCAGAACTCTGGCAATTCCATGTCTCTGGGCGATTTGGCCCATATGTATGATATCAGGTCCTTGGGGAGGGGCCAATTCTCGCTCCGGGGTTCTGGTGAGACTCTCTTCAAGCATGTGTCAAAGTCCAGCGACGAGAAATGGTTTGAGGACTTCTTCTATGTGAGGAAGGCTTCTATCCAGCCGCCTGCTGACTATATCTTCGAGAAATGGATTATTACTTCAAGTAGCTTTCCTGACGCCTGGCTTGTTCACCCCAATGCTTACTGGCTTAATCTGTCATTTTCATGCAGGTCCCTGCTACCTAACCCGCATAAGTGCCCCGATCCCTGCTCGCAACAAACTGTTCTGCACTCCTCTGAGCGAGAGGAAGTTCCCTAATCTGTTGCCTGGATATTTACCTGCTTCCTCCTCCACCCCCTGCAATCAGCCCACACCATGTCTTCCGGTAAGCTGCCTAAAGCCTTCTTTACCTGCGTGCAACCTTGATGGTTGTTTAACCCTTCCTAACACCTGAAATAATGACCGCTTGCAGGTTAAAAAGTCGACCCTTTGGAGGCTATCCTCCAGAGTGCTAAAAGAAAAAGGTCCGCTGCGAGTCCTGATGTGGCGTCTGCTTCCAAGAGGAGCGCCCCTGCTGCCTCTTTCCAGTCACTTCCTACTCATTCCAGCTCTGCTCGGACCGAACCTCTAGAGGTCTGGCTGTTGTCTCGTCATCCTCCTACTCCTCCTGCCAGCCTTCGTGCTTCTTCTAGTGGTGGCATCATCGCCCATTTTCAAGAGGGTTTTGGAAATGTTGACAAGGTGCCATACTGGCCTGAAATTTACCAATTGCTCTTCCCTCCTCTGGTTGATGCCTTCTCGGAGTTTGGTCTCGAGGAGATGGCTGAGAACGATGTGCATAATGCTTTCATGGTGTGTATCCTTCGTCTTCCACCTGTTCTAAGTTTCTTATCTTTAATTCCTGCTAACTTTGACTTTCCTTGCCCCCAGGCCCTCCAGTCTTCTCTTTATAACAGGAAGATGATCAACATGGTGCAGACCACCAGCCGTGCTACTAGCACCAAGAACAGGGAGCTGGCTGGGTCCATCGCTGATCTAGAGAAGCAGCACGCTGATTTGAGAGGACGGGTGGCTGAGCTGAAGGCAGATCTAGCCGGCACAAAGAAGAAGCTGAAGGAAGGGGTTGATCAGCTGGCTCGTACCCAGGAGGTTTGCACCACTTTCTCTGACTCCTTGAAGCGCTCTGAGGAGAGGAGTAGTGAGCTGATTACCCTGGCCTCAAACATTGTTGCCTATGCTACCTGGCGGGGAAAGATCAGCGGAATGCACGCTGCCCTTGAGGAGCCTCCAACTCTACAAGCTATTGAAGAAGAAGAGAGGCAGTTGGAGACCCTGTATCCGGTGAAACCTGACCTGAGTATCCTGATGCCCGAAGTTGGCAAGGTGAATTCTCCCGCCTGGCCGAGCAAGCCGCCGAGGATCTTGGGTTGCGCCGGGATCTTTGTTCGGAGCTCGGGGAAGCTGTGGTAGCTGAGGGTGTGCAAGCTGGTCCCGTACCTGAAACAGATGGTCAGCAGGAGGAGGTAGAAAAGATTCCAGATGTGGAGGTCATTAATGTGACCGACAATTAAGAAGAAGTTTTTTTTTTATATCAGTGAACTTTTTGTAGTCTGGCCCTTTGGTGGCAGACTTGTAATATTTTAAAACACTTTTCTGGTGGCTCGCCATGGTAGCGATTAATCTCTGGGGCCGTATTTTCGGCCAGATTTTTGGAATACCCCTTGCCCTAGTTTGCCAAGTTTTAATTATATACTGTGTGTTAAATTTCGTTTTTTGTTTAGAAGGTTGTCGTGTCAGCCTGTTGACTGATTTAGGCGAGTCGTGTCATCCTGAGGAGGCTGACTTAGACTCAGCTAGCTGCCGTGTCAGTCTGTTGACTGATTTAGGCATGTGCCGCATTGTAAGGAGGGGTGGCCGTGACAACCTTAGAGGTTGATTTAGACCAGTCGTGTCAGCCTGAAAATGCTGAATTAGACTTAGCTAGCTGCCGTGTCAGCTTGATGGCTGATTTAGGCGTATGCCGCAATTTTGACTAATTAACCTTGTTCATGACGCAAGGTGTGTTCATCATATTTTAGAGCCAACAGGGGCGTACTTTAGGCAAGTTTATCGTCATTCTAGGACCGATGGGACAGTCCTGCTAGATACACTTTCAACGTACCATAGACATTAGGATTCAGAGTGATGTACTTAGAGAAGCCTGAAAACAAAAAAGCCTATTAGAATGATGTGAAGTACCTGACGCCTTCTCATGGGGTACCAGAGCAATTGTGGTCCCAGGACGCTATCAGATCACACCATCCAATAGTAATTTAAAATTTGAAAGAGTCAGAGACACCGGAAATGGGAATGAAATTGGTAGTATGCCTACTACCGGACATTCTTTTATTTTAAAATAATTTGGCTTTCCGTAGTACATTACCCTGTATGCTAAAATCTACTTATTATTAAAAGTAATATCTCTTCAGGTGAAGTATGTTCCATGGGCGTTGTATGATTTGACCGTCCATAGTCATCAGTCTGTATGCACCATGGCCAACAACTCCTTCTACCTGGTATGGTCCTTCCCATTTGTAGGCGAATTTGCCTGCCTTTCGATTTTTAGTGATCTGGAACACTTCAAGGAGAACCAGGTCTCCTACCTCCAGGAGCCTGACTTTCACATTCTTGTTACAACCCCTGGCCACTGACTGCTAGTAGGCAGCTAGACGTATTTTTGCACTTGCTCGCAGCTCGTCTACTGTGTCCAGGCTCCTGACCATCTCTGCTTTGTTCAGTTCCCCTGTCATAAATCCATACCTGTGAGTGGGAACCAGAACCTCTGACGGAAGGACTACTTCCGCACCAAACACCAGGCTGAAGGGTGTTTGGCATGTTGCTATCTTTGGCGTCGTTCTATCTGACCATTACACCACTGGCAATTCATCTGCCCACTTTCCTCTTAACTCCTGTATCCTCCTTCTCAGATTATCCATGATAATTTTGTTGCTGGACTCAGCTTGCCCGTTAGACTTTGGAGTCCTGGGTGCTGATTTCTTCAGGGTGATGTTCCACCTGGCACAGTATCCCTCAGCATCGTTGGAGATGAATTTTGATCCATTGTCAGATATGATCTCTGACGGGATACCAAACCTGCAGATGATATTTTGTTTTATGAACGAAATGACTTGTTTGTCCTTCACTTCTGTGAATGCTTCTACCTCTATCCACTTGGAGAAGTAATCTGTCATCGCCATCATCTATATCCTGTTCCATGGGGCTCTTGGTAGGGGGCCTACTATGTCCATACCCCATGTCATGAACGGTCAGGGAGAAATGATAGGGTGTAAGGGCTCTGCTGGATGATGGATCATTGGTGCTGAGTGCTGGCAGGCGTCACACTTGCGTGCGTATTCTGCTGCATCTGCCCTCATTAAGGGCAAGAAGTATCCTTGTCTGAGAGCTTTATTTGACAGACTCCTGCCCCCTGCATGGTTTCCACATTCACTATTGTGGAGAGCACGTAACACGGTCTGTGCTTCTTCCTTGTCCAGGCATCGTAAGTAGGGACCTTCCAGTGACTTCCTTAAGAGTGTATCATCAATTAGTATAAATCTGGAGGCCTTTACTCTGAAAGCTCTTACTTCCTTCTTGTCATCTGGCAGCTTGCCATGACGCAGCCAGTCTAGGTAGGGTGTGTGCCAATCCTAGTCATCTCCCTGTATAGCTAATTGGTCAGGCGGCTGGGAGTCTTCCCCGGCCTCCGTAGCTGTCTGAACTCCCACTTCGTCCTGCTGATCTTCCAGTTCTCCTCTGTCTATTTCATTTATCTTCTGGATAGAAGGTTCCAGCATGTGTGCGATGGGAATGCTGGATAGTTCTGTTGGCTTGAACGTTGCCCCCAGAGTTGTTAAGGCATCTGCTTCCACATTCTGATATCTGGGAATCTGCTAGAGCTTGCAAGTTTTGAATTTTTGTTTTAACTCCTTTGCTACCTTTAAGTAGGCAATCATCTTTGAATCTCTGGCTATAAACTCGTCATTTACGTCGTTGACTATTAGCAGGAAGTCACTGGATATGTGCAGGTGCCTGACTCCTAATTCTAGAGCTAGCTGCATTCCCAGTATCAAAGCTTCGTATTCTGTTTCATTATTGGTTGCCTTGAGTTCACATCTTACTACTTGTGCTATTAAATCCCCATGTGGTGATCGCAGGATTAACCCTACACCTGCCCCCCTTTGATTGGAGGCTCCGTCGATGTGCATCTGCCAGATCTCCACGTCCCTATTTCCCTCTAGGGCGAGGATTTTCTCATCTGCCAGATTTTGGATGGCTGGACTGAAGTCTGAGACAAAGTCCGCTAATGCTTGCGACTTGATTGCTGTTCTGGGGTCATACTGGATATCATACCCACTAAGGTGTACAGACCATTTTGACATTCTGCCTGACAACTCAGGTTTCCTCGTGACAGACTTCAGTGGGTAGTTGGTCACAACATGTATGGTGTGGGACTCAAAATAGGGGCGCAGCTTATAAGATTGATGGACAAGATTTGGTCGTCACACATCCAATCAAACACATTTATAATACTCAACAAACAACTAGTTAGCGGTAAGTCGAGGTCGATCCATGGGACGGTGCGCTTTGGGTTCTAAGTCTATCTATCTCAATTTATGCTAGTGTCAAAATTTGGTTGGGTTTGTAGTTGTGTCCTAGACTAATGCAAGCAATAAAGTAAAACAATTAATAAAAGGATGTAAACAATTGATTAAAAGTGCTAGGATGTCATGGGTTCATAAGGAAATCATGGGAGTTGATCATACAAACATGTTTACAAAGTTGCAAGCAATTAATGTTATGGAGGAACCGAGTTGGTTTATGTCTTACGGTTCATAGGAAGAGTTGGGTCCCGGAGCCGAATCGATTAGATTGTACAACACCTACAAGTCGACTTACTTTCCTCCTATTCAACTTCTATGCATGGTCTAACAAGACTCGAGTTGGTTTATATCTTACAAGTCAAGTTGAGTAGATAAGAGATGGTTGTAAATGCAAGGATTCATAGGCTTAGCATTTCATCAAACATAACATGTGCGTAAAGTTGACATCACAACAAGCAAGCAAACTAATTATGAAAACATATTGGATTAAGCATGAATCATTCCCCATGTTTGTTTCCCCAATTACCCACTAATCCTAGCTAAGAGACTACTCACTCATTATCAAGTTTAACATGCTAACAAGGTTGTCAATCATATTAACAAGGTAAAACATGATGAACAAGTAAGAAAGATTAACAATAATTAAAACAAGGATTAAGAGAATTATACCTATGGAGATTTCAAAATAATAAAGCAAAGAATAAAGGAAGAGAACTTGATTGATTGATGAAGGGTTGTCAATCCTCCAATAATAACCCAATAATATTCAATTACCCAAAAGTAACAAACTTGAACAATAATTAAGGAGAGATTAATGTGAGATTTGTGGAAAGATTAAATAGTAATATATTCTAATCTACAAGTGGGGTATATATAGTAGAGCTTCATTAGGTTAACTAAGGCTAAATTAGTAATTAACATTTGTGAGTTCTAAACAGGGAATTGCTAGTCTTTTCGGAGAGATGAGCATCTCAGCTGAAGACGCCACGATCCGTTCGTCCAGGAGGGGAATCCGCTCGGATTGTTGCAGAGGTGGACGAGCCTCTTTGAGCAAATCCGCTCGGATTGTAGCAAGGGAATCCGAGCGTCTTCGAGGGTTGGACGCTCAGATTATGCTTCTTGGACGTGCGTCTTGTCTCTTTGGCCGCTCGGATTCTGCGTCAGAATCCTTCTCTTCACTTTCTTCTTATTCTTGTGAAATTAGTCTTTAGTTCTTAACTCCTCTTCATACTAGTCCATCAAATATCATCAATAAGCTTCCAAGTATGCGCGAAAGACGGGAATTTCCGCCTAATTGTCTTCTTTCCTACAAAACATACGAAATGCACTAGGAAAGCAAAATAGAAAGCATTTGACGGATAAAATGGCTATGAAATGTAATAAAAGTATGCAAAATGGGCTCAATTAGGGGACTAAATGTGCGCAAATATGAGTCACATCAAATATCCCCAAACCGAACCTTTACTCCTCCCGAGTAAAGAGGTGACAAAAACTAGGACCCTTATTCAAACTAACATACTAATATAGCCGATGTGAGATAATTAGCGGGTCTCACTCCGCCCCTTCAACTCACAACAAGACAACCATGAGGTAGGATGCCTTCTTGCAAGGCAAGGTGGGTCTTGCCAAAATGGCGACACATCCAAGCATTAAAGCACATAAAATCAAGTAATGGATGCATCTACAAAAGAATAGCCACTTTCCTCATCTAAGTGGCGGAAATTATCTACAAGGGAAGCAATTCAAGGGTACACACTCCTTTATAGATGCAATTTCTTCAAACTACTAAGCCTAGAAGGATACCAATAAATCACCTCCAAATTGTGACAAGCTAGGGTACCTTTGTCCTCAATCGTTAAATGCTTTTGTCAAGAATAGGCTCCCTATGGTGTTAGAAACACTGGAGGATCGCGGAATTCCCCCTCTTGCCTAGACAAGAAGAAGGGTCGTCCCCTCTCTACCATGCACAAAAATGGATACGATGGATAAAGGGATCAATAGATATTTGAGTTTCATGTGGGAGTTTGCTTTTGTTGTTTGTTTTTCCCCCCAATTTCTTGTGGCATTTGACATTTTGAGAACACTTTCTTTTGCCATTTCTTTTGATTTTTGGCATTTCAACACTTGACAACATTTCAACTTTTGCATTTTCTTTTGAACATTTTCAAAGTCACCCCAATTAGTAACGAGGGTGCTTATATTTGAAGCATAGGAGTTTTCATTTTTGTTACTCCTCTTTTCTTTTTATGCAATTGCAAACTTTTTGACTTTTCATTTCAATTCTTGAACACAAATTTTTAAACAATTTCTTTTTATGCACATTCCCTTTGATGACAAAATATGGTAGAACATGGATGAATGATGGTTGCACGGTTTCAAAGGTCACCTTGGAATAAACGGTAGCCAAGGAGTTATCACACCACAAGGTACTCTTGACTAGGCCTTAATCCATGGGTCAAAGGATACTAGGATGACACATCCTAAGGTGTTTTACAAGTATTCTATCAAGCAAAGTCTTAAGAAGAAAAAGCATCTACTAGGGCCTATATACACTTCTCAAGCTACCCAAGTAGACGGTTTTGCAAAATTTTTCTAACATGCAAACTACATGCCATGATGCAACTAACATATATACATCCTAATGCATATGATTCTACCAACTAATATGCCAAATAATCTAAATGCAAGTCCTAAATTCATATTGTTTTTACCGCATCAATCAAAATAAAGCCACATAGTCATTAACATAAAGAGGAAAAAGGGGATTGAAAAGATCATACCATGCGGTCTTCTATATCCTCATGTCTCGGATGTGGCATAGTCGATCAATGTGAACAAGGATGAACAAACATAATATATACAAAACAATATATACAGGACTATACTATAAAGGAAATGAACATGTTTTTGGATTTTTTTGAAATTTTCAAATTTTTATGGGTTTTGTTTTTATGATAAAGAACATATTTTTGGGATTTTTCGAAATTTTTCAATTTTTATCATTTTTGGAATATAAATTCCCATCCCCCACTTTATTTTGGACATTGTCCTCAATGTACATGTAGGAGTAGGAAAAAAAGAAAGTACATGTTTTTCGATTTTTCAAGTTTTATAGAAATTAGAGTACTAATGCAATGATATGATATGAATGAATGCATGCTCTAACTAAATGCAATTCTATATGACATATATAACAAATGAATGCAATCTACACTAGATGATGCATATTCTCACCTATGATCAAACCTCCCCAAACCGATTTAAGCACTATTTCTAGTGTAGAGAGGAATAGGTTTGGTCATTAGTGACTATGTATGAATTCTAGTCTATATGCAACTAACTACATGAAATATATTACAATGCAACTATACTATATGAACTAACTAATGCAAATGCAATATGAAATAAAATACAAATGCAAGTGAAAGCTAAACTAAATGCAATGTATATACAAAAGAGAGAGGGAGAGAAAAGTATCATACAAATGGAGGTGATGAGGTATTCATCTTTCACTCGTCATCATCCTCATTTTGGGGGTAGCCATACCGGTAAGAACTTCCTCCTTGGTCATACCCTCCTCCTTGGCTAGAATGCCCTCCACCACCAAGATTCCAAGCTTAGTCTCCTTGATTAGGGAACAAATGTTGTGGATGGGCCCAAGAGGGCTGACGGCCATTAGGGTCAATATACCCTTATTGAGCCATTTGATAGTACTGGGGATAAAGGGCCAAGTAGTTGTCGACCCTCTCTTCATGTACCCCGAGGTCGACTCTATTCATGAGGTTCATCAAGTCATTAATACCCGGGGTATTGGGGATTTCCGGCCGGAATTGAGTATAAGGAGTAGGGTATGGTGGGATAGGCACATAGGAAGGTAGGGGAATAGGCCTTGCTGGTATCCCACGAGGTATTTGTTGTTGGCGGGGTGCCTCTTCCCTTTGAGGGGGATTGCCGATGATTTGGATATCAAGGAGGTAGCTTGGCCTAGGCGAATACGGGCTCAATCTTGGGTCGGTGCCCGGTATATTCCAACCCGAAAGAATGATGGAGGTGCACCCTTTTGTGAACCATTCTACACTCCCTTCTTGAGTGTAGGCACACCACCGGTGGTGGATGAAGACGGCGTCCTCATCGATCAAAGTACTCCCCTCAAGAGGAGCATAATTCCCACGGGAGTTGAACCCGGGGCAAAGGAAGTTAGCCAAAATAGTAACTAGACCTCCCATTACGAAGGTCTTGAGTTGGGTGCTCCCTTGAGCAAAGTCATGAAACCTTGTAAGCATCTCAAGGGGGGTGTTGAAGTTGTATCGCCTCGTCCCCCGAATATTTAAATAGGACTCAAGGAATGTTAAATCAATGAGAGTGCACCTATCTTGTTCATACCTCCCATTGATGGTACCGGCCACAAAGCGTTCGGTGATCCGAATCACCGGGTGTTGGTAGCGAAGGTATAACACTGTTTTTGATGGACATAATCCCTCCCGGAAATAGCCTTCCAAAGTAGGTCCACATCGAAATCGGCGGGTTTATCGGTATAGTCGGTCGGTACAACAAGACCGAAAATGTGAGCAAATTGATCAAGTGTAAGGCTATGGTCTAGGTTGCACAACCTAAACTCCATGCTCACATTGGTTCGAGTGTTCGTGACAATACGAAGGCTACTCAAACATTCCAGGGTGAGACTAAGGTACGTCGCCTCATGGGCATGGAAAAGTTTTCCAATCCCTAAGTCATCAAAGAACATCTCGGTGTGGTACCTTATCCCAAGGGTTTCTAACACCTTAGTATCTATAAACTGAGTGGGTTCATAGTTCTTACCTAGCAATTCGACAACCTTCTTGCGGTCGGCATCGGAGGTGAAGAGTACCTCCGGGAAGTACTCAAGTTGCTCTATCCCTCCTCTCATGATGGGGCGGAAGTTCCTTGGTGGCATTATCTCTTGTGGGGATGAAGAGGATGAACCCTTGCGTTTCCTACTGGCGGATTCAACAAATTTCTTAGCCTTGCCCTTGAGATTCATCATCTTGAACTTGGAGGAATGGGGTTTTTGTTGGCTTTTGATGTGAGGGGAGTGTTTTTAGGGATGCAGATGAGTGATTTAGGGTTAGATAAGGTGAAGAAATGAGGGAGAAAGAGGGTGTTTTTATAGAAAAAGGGGGAAGACGAGCGGACACGGGTGGGGCCTGGGCGGATAATTCGAGAAAAACACCAGAATCCGAGCAGCTTCATTGCGGGACGAACGTCTTGCCTCAGCAGAATCCGAATGTCTTACAGAAAATTCGCTCTGATTTCGTGACAGGAACCTTGCATTTTCTGAAGTAGGCGGAAGACGAGCGTCTTCTGTCTTAGACAAGCGTCTTACTTTGGACGAGCGGCTTCTCGAAAATCCGCTCGGATTTTGGTACAGTTCCAAGAATTTACTTCAGGTGTCTTTCAGGACGAGCGTCCAAGATGAAATCCGAGCGTCTTCTTTTAGGACGAGCGTCTTTTGCCAAATCCGCTCGGATTCTGTGACAGCGCTGAACAATAATCTGATGAGGGCCTTGGACGAGCGTCCAGCCCTCGGGACGAGCATCTTTCGCTGTTTTTCTTCCTTTTCTTTCTTTTCTTTGCACAATCATACCCTTTCACCAATTTGTTGTTCCTCCTTATCTTTTTCTGAAATTTCGCTCAATAAAAGTGTAAGAAAACTCTCTCTCTCTCTCACTACTCTCATGCAAGAAATTAAATAAAAATGCAAAAATGTACAATATTATACAAAGTAAGATTTCAAGAAATATCTTACAAATGGTGGTTTGAGATAGGACTCCACCAAACTAGTTCAAATTGTAGAAATTCTTGTCCATAGAGCTCAAGGCTCTCAATAGAAGATCAAAAGCTTGTGAACAAGCTCTAAATAAGCACAAGTATGGGTTGCTCCATTTGAACATGAAATTTGGCCAAGGAAGCTTGTCATATGTTCTTTCTTTCGCCTTGTCCTCGGACTAGAGCTTTCCCAATGCTTCAAACCAATAAGCCTATGATTCTCGTCAACACTAGGTATGAAGTATGGTTCATTTTCATCCGTAGACTTCCACTCACCAACTTCTTCTTCAATTTTGGTGATGATGATAGCACTTTGATTATTCAATCCTTCCAAGGTGGAAGGAGAATTGTCATGGCTTTGATGATCGAGTTCCTTAGAAGTTGGCATTGTGGATGCCAAATTTCCACAAGTAGCTTCACGAGCAAGTTTCTCTTTGAGCTTTTCCAACAAGTAGCTTTTGTATGATGCCTTGACTTTTTGGAGAAGGTCCACCATATCCTCTTCAACAATCATTGGCTCCATGGTAGGTGTCAAGTAGTCTTCATGGGAGATAGGGAAAGGACATTCATCTTCATGATAGGATATCTCAAATGTCTCAAGGATAGGTTCCTCAAGCAAGGTGATATTACAAGTCCATCCCTTAGGCTCTGTTGGGAAATGTGTCCTCAACAATAGTGCGATCACATGATTTAAATATCATTATTAAATCTCATACTAAGAATACGTGAGGGATGATTCTTTATATAGTCGACTGACCGTCATTAATCGGTAATGATTGGCTAACTAGACTTTGACATTACTGTCGTGTGACGGTGGTGGTCAGTTGATCCCTTTAGGTCATACCTATAGGATGAGGCCCAAATAGATATTTAATTAATTGTATGCGATACGGATTAATTAATTTCTTAATTATGGGAGTGCAATTTTACGTCTTATTGTAATGTGATTAAATAAGATTAAATTTAGTAATTAAGTGTTAAATTACTAAATTAGTTGAGGTATTATATAAGTTTGAGGTAGAGGTAATTAGTTATTTAAAGTTACAAGAAGTTGTAATTTTAACCAACTAGTAATTGTGGGACCCATTATATGTTGATATAATGGTAGTATACTACTCAAAAAGTGGAGTGTATATTATATTATTAATTGTAATATTTAAGTGTTAAATGATTACATTAATAATTAAATATGTAAGATAGTTAAACAAATGACTTATAAGCATTTGTGGGACAAATGACAAAAGGCAAAAATGGACCAATATGGTGCCATTTTTTCGGCCATATGGAAGAGCAAAAGATGCTCTTTTGTCTTTGTTGATTTATGATTAAAGCATGAAAGTGACATTACATATTAGCTTTAATCATACCTACTCTTACATTATACTACCTAGCCTAAACAAGAGAGTAAAAACAAAAGCAATAAGATTCCCTTCAAGGGAATAGGCCACCGGTTTTTGGCCTTATAAGATGAGCATTTATTGCTCATTTTTTGTGGTGGTTGGCTTGTTTTTCCTCTCTACTTTCCCTCACATGAAATTGCAATAAACTCTCACAAATACTAATACATTAAATCTATTACTAGAAATAGTAATAATAGAAATATTAGTATTATTAAGGTTACATTTCTACTACATATCTAGTTAATATTAGTAGGAATTTTTGGGATTAATCTTGGGTGCAATTTATTGGAGTGGCTTCTATACTTGGAGTCTTAGGAGGATCATCCATCATATTTAGCTCAAGAACAAGTGAAGGAAGGTGACCTTACTTGTGCCTATATTTTCGAACCATTTTACAATGTAACGAACATTGTTTTTCTTATAAATCTTTCATTTTGTTATGCATGCACTAGATCTAAAGAACAAATATTTAACAAGTTAATTAGTTCACCATTAGAGTAGTCTAATAATAGGTATATGAACCTAATAAGTGGTATCAGAGCATAAGGATGTTGCATGCATAATCGGTTATTGTTTTTCCGAGTTAAAAGGTTAACATATAAAACTAAAAAAATTTGTGATTTATAAGTATAAGACACGAAATCACCATGCATGTTATATATTCTGGTCCTAAATTGTTTTTAGGTCATTTTTATGATTTATGAAAATTTATTGCTCATTTTAATGATTTTTGGTCATTTTATTACATTTTTATGACTAAAATGGGAATTAAAATGCTAAAAATATTTAAACTAAGTTTCTGACCTTAGAAATTTTATATGACCTCACATGCATATTTTAAAAGTTGTGTGTAAAAAGTCGAGTTAATTTGAATAATATTGCATGATTTATGATTTTTATGAGATAATAATGGATTAAAAGAGGTAAAATGGTTAAAAATAGTTAAATCTCAAATTAAGCCATGATTTTTTAATATGATGTCACATGAATAATTTACAGAGAGTATGTAAATTTCTAGATTAAAAGATCTCTTTAAGCATGATTTATGGATTTTTAGAGTAAAAATGTCATAAATAGTGACTATTTTAGCAAAATTAGCTAAAACGTATTGCATGGCTTGAGAAACTTATTTTAAGTTGCATTAATATCCCACTAATCAGATCTATAGTTGTAAAAATTATTGGATTAATTTTCGGATACTTTAAGTATTTTATGAGATAAAACCGATAAAATGCAACTATATTTTCTCAAAATTAATTCGAAAATTTTAACCATGATTTTTGACATTATGAGTGTCATGGATTAATTCCAGAATGTTCAAAAATTTAAAATTCAAATTTTGAAATTTTTATAATTTAATTTGGATTTATTTCATATAAATAATGATTTTAAGGTAAAAAATGAGCATAAAATTCAATCAAGTTGAATTATTGTCAAACATTTAGTGATGACTAATTTTTGAGTCCTAAAAAGTGTTCGGATAATTAACTTGAGCTTAGATGTGATTTAAGTGTTAATTAGTGATTTTAAAAGGTTATTATCACGCATTTTCATAAAACCGGGTTATATGTACGACATAAGTTAAATAGGGCGATCTGGCACATCATTTGGCATGATAGATACATATTATAATGCTGTATATTTCAATTGTTGAATGTCTTTTATTTATATAATTTTGAATTATGTAATTTTATCTTAGTATGGCTTTAGTTTAATCGATATTACCCGTAATGAAAGGGAATATTAATTCGGTTGTAATTTAATGTGATCTCGTATCACTTTTATTTTTATTAATTTTTCCATTTTACAAATGTATAATAGGAATAGTTTTGTATTTTTATTATTATTTGTAATTATGGAGCATCTTCAAAGACGGTGCCATTCGGAAAGGTGATCCGACGAAGACGGTGTCTTGGGAGGCGTGCCACTTGAAGATTCAAGGGACCAAAGGAGTTGGTTTCCGAATATGTAATACATTATTTGATTTTCTATTTTAGGAAGGTCATACTAGGAATTTTATTTATTGCTTTGCATTTCTTTTAATATGTTACACGCATTGCCAAATCGACATACAACACATGCATATCATATCGAGTCATCGACCATGTCAATTATAATTATCATAGTTCACCGCTTTAGTTCACTTAAAACGTGATAGATAATAAATTGACAAGACCTCTCACATATAATAATTGAGAAATAGCCTTACCAAATAGTAGAAACCCATGAAGTACCAATTTCATAAGGGAGTTAATCCGGCTTCACCGTAATACAAACCTTGTTACGTTGGCGAAGTGGGGTAGTAAAATGTTATTACATCGAAATTTGATTGAGCTCAACGGAAGTATTGTTGACCGTAGTCGCATGTGTTCCGGGCTAAAGATGAAAATTAGAGTAATTTTTATCGACCGAGATTACTAAAAGTAGAATCGATTAAAGAGTTAATCCACCGAGTTATATTAATAAGGGATGAATCGGTTCACCGTGCTCGAGTTGATATGAATTTGGATCTCGGAATCATTTATGTAGTTGGGTGGAGGTCACTATATAAATGCAATACTTGTAGTTAAATTTACGAGTATTATTAACACGATAGATGATAATTAATTACTCCATTTCCTATTTTGTAGTCAAATTTGTTTTATCAACCGCAATGGCAACTCCAATCACGTCCGCATCCACTAGTTCCACCACGCTTACCAATGTGTCATGGCTCCGATCCTTTATGGATCGATGTAAGTTAGAAAAGAATGGGTCTAATTTCGCCGATTGGGACGCGCAACTTCGCTTGGCCGCGCAAGGTGACGACAAGCTTCGTTACCTTACCGAGGCATATCCCACCGAACCTAATGCTAGGTCCACCCCTGCCGCTAGGCAAACCTATGAGGTTTACCAAAAGGAGTCGGCCGCGATCAAAAATGTGTTGATCTTTGCTATGGAGGCCGAACTCCAACAAAGTGCTATAAAGATGAGCACCGCTCATGAGATCTACATGAAGCTTGTGAACATGTTTTCACGAGCTCCTAGGGTCATTCAATATGAGGCGGCTTCTGCATTCTTTGATCTTAACATCAAAGAGGGCCAAAAGGTGAGCCCTCATGTGCTCAAGTTGATGGAGCATGTTGAGACCTTAAAAATGCATAAGGTGGAAATTCCCAATGAATTCGTAATTGATCGAATTCTACATTCTCTCAACAAAATCAAAGCATATGTTCAATTCCGGGTGAATTTTAATATGCAAGATAAGAAAGTTTCCCTTGATGAGTTGCACAAAATGCTTGTACAAGCCGAAAGGGACATGGGGCTAAGTGTTAGCACCACCAAAGATGTGCTCAATGTCAATCATAAGAGCAAGGGAACCTTCAAGAAGAGCGGGAAAAAGGGAAAGAAGCGAACTCCCAACAGGAACATAGCTAAGACTTATGAAGCAAGCTCCTCCAAGCCCAAGTATAGTGCCCCCAACGGGGACAAGTGCCACTATTGTTGTGGTGTTGGGCATTGGAAGAGAAACTGTTCCAAATATCTTGGCGACATCAAAGCTGGAAAGGTTATTCCAGTAAGTATATAACTATCCCTATCTTTTATGTTTCAATCTCAACCTTGGTATGATGATACAAGTTGTGATGATTACCCTTTTAATTGTAAATAGGGCCTCCTACCAAGGACAAAGGCAAGGAGAAGCAAGCCTAGAGGATCATGTGGGAAGCTAGAGTAGCCGACCGTGGTGATGGATCAATGGAAGCTTGGCTTTAATTTGCTTTGTCTTTAATTTTATGATGTATTTCAAGTATTTAGAACTATTTTGATTTCCTTGTGTGACTTGGAAATTGGCTTGTATCCTTTAAACACGGGTTGTATTTTGGATATTGGTGATTTGTTTTTCAACCCAAATCACTTGTTTTGTTATGTTATTTGTTCTAAAATCATCATCATAAATTACTTGCGTAGAGAAACATTAGATAAACAACTCAAATTGATCAAATAGACGATTATGATGATATGGGATCATTATATGTCCATAAGCTATGAATTTGATTCTCCTTATGTCATCATTACTAAAAGTAACAACTTACTTATGTAAGATCAATTAAAGTTGTAATGAGTTTTTGAACTCATCAAGTAGGGGATTCACGATACCATATGGACACATTATTCTAAACGGATGGTCAACCATGAGATACCTAGAATAAAGAGTCTATTAAACAGATGACATGGATAAGACTCGTATATTATCAAGCTGCCATGTTAGGATGGCCTTTTGAAAGCTAATACATAGTCTAAGTAAAACTCCTAATACTCCGTTAAATATATGTTTGTGACTCACAAAGCTATCTCTCATGAATATTGATATATTTCTGAGAGATAGAGTGGGAGTAGATTGAATCGTCACAAACATCTCTTATAGTTGAAATGTTACTTTGTGAAAGTAATAGAATTATAGAGTGGGAGTTGGTATTGAACTATAATCTATGAAGATAGTATGAGAGCATAGTTCAGTGGGAGTTTATCGCACATGTCTTTTTTGTTCAAAAATATTACTTTGTGAAAGTGATAGTATCATGACCTTGTTACATATGAGCCATCGCATTACAATCCGAAAATTGTTACTCAAGAGTAGATTTACTTTAAGGCGAGGGTCTCCTCAAAGGTAAATAGAGCTCCAGAGTACTTAAATGCATAAGATTTACATAAAGATGTTGATCAGATATATTATGTTAGGAATTGTCGCATTTCATTTTATGAAGAATGGCAAATTGAATTCGCTTTTCTAAAATTTAGAGAAGGAAGTGTTTGAAACACAAAATCTTAGATGAAGATCTAAGAATCCTAACATATTATGCGTAGCTTTCTTAAGTGATCTTAGAATGATCTTAAGCAAGTATTAAAGGATTATACTTTTCGTTCATGTGATTATAATGAATTGTTACATTCACATAATTGAAGAATCATGATATACATGAAGTTAAGTGGGAGCTAGAATTGTTTCTCCATGTCATATATGTTGATAACATATTACTTATTGAGAATAATATACCAATGCTCTCTTCTGGCAAGAGTAATTGGGAGACTTGGAAAGGGATGCAGAGTATTCTAGATTTTGAATCTATGTGAGAGAATATTGGCATAGAGTTGAGAGTCTTATGACGATAAGATCTTTCATACCTGTTGTAAATCAACAAAGTCATATAGGCTATTCATTTTGATGGAAGTAGAATTACTATGATGGAGTCATAATCATTCTATGAACCTATTAAGTTGTTGATCACATGAAATCGAATTCTAATGTTTCCACCATTAGAATGATCATGTATGCCAACAGACGCACGTGCCATGATGTGACATATGCTGAGAGCATAACAAGTCAATAAAAGGGATAATTTCCATAATATGGCTTGTGAAAGCCTTAAAGAACATTCTTGAGATTCTTGAGAAGAATTAAGGATTCATTCACATGTTTGGGTGACAAACTAAGTTGGGTGTTGAAGTGTTGCACAAACTTTAGTTCCCAAACTCAAAAGGGATTTGTCGAAATCCTAGGATGACCTATTGAGTAAGGAGTAAGAGACTAAGAAAGGTGTTTTAGTTTCGCACATTGCAAATTCTACAAAAGGATTTTAAGTAAATTGTGATAAAATGGTCAACGAAGGGATTAAGGGTGAATCCCTCAACAAATGATTTTGTCACATGTTATGCGATAACAGTGGGAGCATCTTTCAAGTTAAAGAGCCCAAATCTAGCAAAAAGACTAGACAAATACTTAGAGATAAATTCATGTCATTAGAGATAACATCGAATTGAAGGAAATAGCAATTGATAAAGTTGGGATATATGGATATCGGGTATATCTGCTTTCCAAGATTTTATTGCTCATAAACTAGTGTTAATAATACACTAAAGATTATAGAATATGAAGTAGTAATAGTGTATTGACTATTCATATGTGATAATCGCATTTATCGTTTGAGTTTTATTAAACTCACCCGCTACCTTGTCGTATCCGAATGGGTTGTAGAGACAAATTGAACCCCATTAAAGTGAACTGGATTGACATGGTATTCGCCCCTAGTTATTCATATGAGGTGACGTATCGAAGTGACTAGAGTGTGATGCGATTGATGGCAAGTTCAAGTGCCATAGAGTCATATGGGATGACTAGTCGATCACATAGGCAGACTGTATGGGACATTCTGTCGGGCAGTGACCGCTTATAGAGTTCTGGTAATTCACAAAGCCTGGTCGTGGCAAGAGCTACTATAGTATTCTTATGAGTCAATTCTTTTGACTAGAGACTATTCGTCCAAGTTGGCACATCTTCTGATTAGCTTTGATTTATACTCTACGATTTCGTAAATAAGGTCAAACTGGGTATATTTTGGGTTTTGATGGACTGTGGCTGAACGAAGGGAATACGGTGATAGGAATTGTCCACCCCTTGTCAGGGTTGTTTGAAATCTCAAGGCCACTCGAGGAGTACTTAACTGGAAATGTGTAACACCCCCATACTCCGAGTGCCTTACCAGGACCACTCAGGTATGAAGACATCACCATCTCGGTTGCCCGAGGTATGATAATCAAATAGACAAAACAGAAACAACATTTATTATAAGTAATTTAATGAATAAGTACAATCCTCGAAACCAAACTGAAAGTACAATACATTATTCCAAACTATCTGTTCTTAACTGAAATGTAAATAAATGCTAAACTACAGCGGAAGACTCTATCGTCATGTCGTGGCCATCCCAGCTATCCCAGTATCATCTCTATACCTGTTCAATATCTGCTCACCATCCCCGAATGGATCACCGCAGGTTTTACAAAACAACACCGGGGTCAGTACTAATCACACAATCAATATAGATAACAACAATAAGACAAACAGACAGCTGAACTGTCACACACACACAACACCACCAACTCCCATCATCTCAATACCGACCGTCCCTTTGGACCGCCCGCCGATGGGGGACCGCCGTTCCCACCTAAGCCCCGCTCATCGTACGAGCGATAACCCTGTCCATTAATGTGCACATCCCCTTTCGTGGCGGGTTCCACGAAGGGCGAAACTAGGGCGTGAGATCACTCCCGCAAGTGACCCCACTCAGCCGAGAACGCATCTCGAGAACCATCAACAAACACAACCACAATCACAATCACAATCACAATCATCATATCAAACAACTAACTACAGCACATCACCAATATCCCATTATGGGACTAATACTGAGTAGGAAATCCTACCTGGAAAGCACAACACGCAGACGGTATCTACAGCTGTATCAAAACGGCTCCTCTACGAATTCTCCTCCTATCATACAACACATAGATGCTACCATTCAATACTACTCATAAAAACCCCCAATTCCTAAATTAGGGTTTCATCAATCTTAACAAAACATTATAGAAATTATATTAAAAGCTTACCCTCGACGCAAGGAATCCAACGACACGAACTACGATACGAACCGACCGTCCGAACTCCGGAATTGTCAAGAACGCGATTAGGAAGAAGACTAGTTGCTTTCTCTCTTAAACAGGTTTTAGGTTTTGTAAAAAGTGATTTAGAACAACGACGATTAAGTTTAAATACCCTAATCGCGTAATTAACAAAACCCGCGAAAAACTCCCCGTAAACCGGACACTCGATCGAGTACCCAAGGTACTCGATCGAGTATTCTACTCGATCGAGTGCCCCGACTACTCGATCGAGTGCCCAACAGTCGAAACTATTTTATTTCGCAACATACCCTTACTCGACGAGTAAGGGCTACTCGATAGAGTACCCCAAGACCATAAATACGGAGTATTACAGTCTTCCCTCCTTAAAAGGAACTTCGTCCCCGAAGTTCAAACCACTACTAAACAAAGGTACTCCCATAAGCTTCCCGACTCGAAGGTCAAAATAAACACAACGTAAAACATGCTACTAACCCAACTTATCCCGACAAACATATCGACACAACATATAAAAGGGGTGTAAAAACTCTTAAAAACTCTCGCGATCATCTCCTACCCCCCTAAAAGAAACAAGGTTACGTCCCCGTAACCATACATACCTGATCAAAAAGGAAAGGGTAACGCTCTTTCATGATGTCCTCCGCCTCCCATGTAGCTTCCTCGGTCTCATGGTTAGACCAAAGGATCTTAAGCAAAACTGTCTCACCACACCTGGTCTTTCTAACTTTTCGGTCTAGGATCTGCTTAGGCATCTCAAGGTATGATAAAGACTCATCCAGCTCTAAGCTCTCTGCCTCCAACACATGTGACGGGTCACTCACATACTTCCGCAGCTGCGATACATGAAACACATTATGCACTCTCTCTCCATGCGGCCGGTAAAGCCAGACGATAAGCCACTTCCCCAACTCGCTCTAAGATCTCATAAGGCCCTATAAACTTCTGGCTTAGCTTGCCTTTCTTCCCAAATCTCATAACTCCTCGCATAGGAGACACTTTCAGAAGAACCTTGTCCCCAACCTGAAACTCTATGTCCCGACGATGTAGATCCGCATAACTCTTCCGTCGATCTGGGCTGCTCTCATCCTTTCCCCGATCATCTTAATCTGTTCCACCATCTCATGCACCATCTCTGGTCCTAAGACCCTTTGCCTCAAAGACTATCGTCCCAACAGATTGGACTCCTACATCTCCTCCCATACAAAGCCTCAAACGGTGCCATACCAATACTAGTGTGATAGTTGTTATTGTAAGAAAATTCTATCAAGTCCAACCTCTGCTCCCAGCTACCACCAAAATCCATCACACAAGCTCGCAACATATCCTCAAGAGTCTTGATTGTTCTCTCGATCTGCCCATCGTCGCGGGATGAAATCTTTGTACTCATCTTCAAAGTTGTTCCCAACGATTCTGCAACTCCTTCTAAAACCTCGATATAAACCTCGCATCTCTGTCGGACACTATGTCCTTAGGGACTCCATGTAACTTAAGCACGTTCTTTCGATAGGCCATAGCCGATTGTGCCTTAGTCCATGTATCTTTCATTGGAACAAAGTGAGCTGACTTGGTCAACCGATCCACTATCACCCAAATCATATTGTTACCTTGTTGACTCTTAGGTAAACCCACAATGAAATCCATGGAAATGGATTCCCACTTCCACTCAGGCACCTCCAAAGACCGAACCTTACCTTGTGGTCTTCTCTGTTCCCCTTTAACTCTCGGCATGTCGGACAACGGGACACAAACTCATTTGTCTCTTTCTTCATCCCAGGCCACCAAAACGTTTTCTTCAAATCCTTGTAAAGCTTGTCTCCACCGGATGAATCGAATATGGTGTGCAATGCGCTTCTGTCATAATTGTCTTTTTCAACTCCTCGTCATTAGGAACACACCACCTACCATCAAACCTCAAGCTACCATCTGTATGAATGGAAAACCGGGACACTGTCCCTTTCTCTACTCCAGCTCTCCACTCCACTATCTTAGGATCCAAAGCCTGCTTATCCCGAATGTCATCATAAAACTCCATATGTACTGTCATATCACCCATGGCATCTCCTTTCTGCATCATATGAATCCCAAAGCTTGCTACCTCATCCCTCAGCCTCATCAAAGATAGAGCTGTACACAAGGAATGTACACTCTTTCTACTTAAAGCATCCGCTACAACATTGGCTTTCCCTTCATGGTAGATGATTTCCATGTCATAATCGCCAATCAACTCCATCCACCTCCTCTGTCTCATGTTCAACTCCTTCTGCGTGAAGATGTACTTGAGACTCTTGTGATCAGAAAATACCTTAAAGATTGCTCCATAAAGGTAATGTCTCCAAATCTTGAGAGCAAACACCACTGCACCGAACTCCAGATCATGAGTAGGGTAATTATCCTCATAAGGCTTCAACTGCCTAGAAGCATAGGCAATCACTTTACCATTCTGCATCAACACACATCCTAGCCCATTCTTGAAGCATCGGTATAAACCTCAAAATTCTCGCTCCCTTCAGGCAATGCTAAGACGGGAGAGCGTGGTCAAACGCTCCTTTAATGTTTGGAACGCCGTCTCACAACTCTCATCCCAACGAAACTTGTTCTCTTTCCTCATCAACGCTGTCATCGGTCTAGCTATCTTGGAGAAATCTTTCACGAACCGTCCGTAGTATCCAGCTAAACCCAAGAAACTCCTAACCTCAAGAACATTCTTCGGTGCTTCCCACTTTGTCTTTGCTTCAATCTTCGCCGGATCCACAGACTACCCCATCTTTAGAGATTACATGCCCTTAAAAGCAACTTTCTCTAACCAGAACTCACACTTGGACAGCTTAGCATACAACTCATGATCTCTCAAAGTCTGCAACACGATCCTCAGATGCTCCTCATGCTCCTCCTTAGTCTTAGAGTAGACTAAGATGTCATCGATAAACACCACCACGAACTGGTCCAAGAACGTCGAAGATCCTATTCATCAAATCCATAAACACTGCCGGCGCATTAGACAACCCAAATGGCATCACCACATACTCATAATGGCCATACCTCGACGTGAAAGCTGTCTTCGGTATGTCCACATCTCTAATCTTCACCTGATGGTACCCCGACCTCAAATCGATCTTAGAAAAGACCGTTGCACCACTCAACTGATCAAACAGGTCATCTATCCTTGGCAAAGGATACTTGTTCTTTATCGTCACACGGTTCAGCTCCCGGTAATCTATGCATAACCTCAAAGTTCCATCCTTCTTCTTCACGAAAAGAACTGGTGCTCCCCAAGGCGATACACTTGGTCTAATGTATCCCTTCTCTATCAAATCATCCAACTGCTTCCTAAGCTCCTCCATCTCCTTAGGACCCATACGGTACGGTGCCTTAGAGATTGGCCCCGTCCCTGGCTTCAACTCAACGGTGAAATCTATCTCCCTCTTCGGTGGCAACCCCGGAATCTCCTCTGGAAAAACATCGCAAATTCTCCCACCCACTGGTATCCATCAATCTGTCGGACTCTCTATCCGGTCATCTCTCACATGGCACAAGATCGAAGGACATCCCTTCCTCAGATAAGACTTCAAGGTAACAATTTGCAATCAACTTAACTTTGGGTTTGACTAGAAACCCACGATAAGACACACTTACACCCTTTGGATCTCTTAAGGACACTTTCTTTTGATGACAGTCTATCTTAGCTTTATACTTTCCTAACCAATCCATCCCAACTATCATCTCAAAACCATTAAAAGGAAACTCTAGCAAGTCTACAGGGAAATCGACTTGCCCAACTATCAAAGATACATCTCTAAACAACCTCCCACACGATACGAGACTCACGAAGGTATGAAAACTTGCTCCCTAACAGACTCATATACTCTCAACCCCAACTGTTTTACATGACTCGAAGACACAAACGATTGAGAAGCCCCCGAATCAAACAAAACAAACGTAGGAATACCATTAACAAGGAATGTACCGGTGATAACGTGCGCATCCTCCTCAGCTGCCTTCTTGTCCATCATGAACAACTTGCCTTTGGTCTTCCGCCCACCTCCTGGGACAAGACTAGGCGATGCGGTCGGCTTAGCACCGACCCTTGATTGTTGTTGTTGTTCATCGGTGTCTTCTGATAAGAATTACCGCCGTTGCGGTTGCCTCCACCACTGGTAGTTCGACCTCCCGGTTTGGCCATGATCCGGTGGTGCATTTGCTCGCAAAGCTCTGTGCAGGTCTCGAAAAGATCCGGTGCGCTCGTGCACTCATGTCTCTTGTGGCCTACGCCACCACAACCAAAGCAGTCACTCCCATTTGTTGCTCACACTCCCACGACCTCGCCCAAAGGAAGTTCCCAAAGACTAAACCCGGACCCGGAAGAAAATCCCTTAGATTGATTGTGGTTGCCTTTCTTGAAATTAGATTGGCCACCACCCTCGCTCTCAGACTTCCTCTTCTCTCCACCCGACCTCTCCTGAGCCATCTCCACTAGTCTCTCAGCTCTCCCAGCCCTCTCATATGCTTCCTTCACATCAGTAAGGACTCCCACGGGTAACTTATCCATAATTTTCGTGGTTAGCCCTCTCTCAAACCTCAAAGCCAGATTCTCCTCACTCAAACCCATGTCCTCAGCATATCTGGATTTCTCATTGAACTGTCTCGTAGTACTCACCACACGGACATCTCGGCCGTCATCTTAAACTTGTCGAACTCCTCCTCAACTTACTCCTCACATGTTCAGTACGAACTCCTTCCTCACAGACCCTACGAAACTCCTCCCAAGGTATAGCAGGTAACCCCTGGTTGGTATATATCTCCTTGGCACTCACTTTTACTGAATCCCACCATTTGCCAGTTTGCCTCCCTCGGATAGAATGCGGCTGATCCACTCTCATCTCATCAGGACAGCGAACTAAATCTAGTATGTTCTCCATCTCCCTCAGCCAACTATCAAGATGGTTAGGCTCCTCAACTCCCTTGTACTCCTTCAGGTTAAACCTCGCGATATAGAGGCTGACTTTAGCATGGTCAACCTCCTTCTCCTTACTCTTATCCTTGTCCTCATTCACTCTCTTCAGGGTCTCAGTAAGAGCGTCCTGGTGCTCTAACATCTTAACGATGTCATCCGTAGTCATAAGCTCAGCTCTCGCGTACAAAGCATTTCTCTTGGGCGGCATCTTGAAGCTATATAAGAAAGGGATAAACATAAACACGCGTACTAAACCTCAAAACACGAAAAACGCGCGCATAGGACCTACTCGATCGAGTATCCAAACCCACTCGATCGAGTAACGGGCTACTCGATCGAGTGCCCCCATGTACTCGATCGAGTACCCAAACTCCGAACAGACATGACCTTCGATCTCTAACCCACTCGATCGAGTATCTAGGCTACTCGATCGAGTGACCCCCTACTCGATCGAGTACCCCTAGTTACTCGATCGAGTGCCCCAAAACTCGATTCTGGACTCAAAATCGCTAAAAACCTACCCGATCGAGTCAGCCTCACTCGATCAAGTACCCCCAATACGTAAGAGTTACCCGCATATTACGTCGTATACTAACATGCTAACTTTATAAAATCACATGCTATCAGAATACATATGCTACGCATCTATTATACTATCAACAAGATCAATTCATCATGCTATTAAAGCCACATTGTAAATCATTCAACATGTTATTATCTCACTAACATGTTCAACATATCATATCCTTTCACTTGCTCATCTTCCTATTTCAACACCAAACAATCAACACACTTCATCACTTTGTTGCACACGTTAATCAAACATACAGATGACTCGACAAACACTTTCCCCATGTGACCGGTTCAAAGTTGTAGGGCGACCCCCGCGACTTTAGGACGTCTCCCAAGCCTTTGCACTAGCTCCTACAACTTTTACCCCGGGTTCATTTTAATTGACTCCCTATGTTCATTAAGTTCATTGGTTACGAGGTTTCGGGATCGTCGCTCGATACCATTTGTAACACCCCCATACTCCGAGTGCCTTACCAGGACCACTCAGGTATGAAGACATCACCATCTCGGTTGCCCGAGGTATGATAATCAAATAGACAAAACAGAAACAACATTTATTATAAGTAATTTAATGAATAAGTACAATCCTCGAAACCAAACTGAAAGTACAATACATTATTCCAAACTATCTTTTCTCAATGAAATGTAAATAAATGCTAAACTACAAGCGGAAGACTATCTATCGTCATGTCGTGGCCATCCCAGCTATCCCAAAGAGTATCATCTCTATACTGTTCAATATCTCGCTCACCATCCCCGAATGGATCACCGCAGGTTTTACAAAACAACACCGGGGTCAGTACTAATCACACAATCAATATAGATAACAACAATAAGACAAACAGACAGCTGAACTGTCACACACACACAACACCACCAACTCCCATCATCTCAATCGATCGTCCCTTTGGACCACCCCCCGATGGGGGACCGCAGCCGTTCCCACCTAAGCCCCGCTCATCGTACGAGCGATAACCCTGTCCATTAATGTGCACATCCCCTTTCGTGGCGGGTTCCACGAAGGGCGAAACTAGGGCGTGAGATCACTCCCGCAAGTGACCCCACTCAGCCGAGAACGCATCTCGAGAACCATCAACAAACACAACCACAATCACAATCACAATCACAATCATCATATCAAACAACTAACTACAAAGACATCACCAATATCCCATTATGGGACTAATGCGAGTAGGAAATCCTACCCGGAAAGCACAACACGCGAGACGGTATCTACAATTTGTATCAAAACGGCTCCTCTACGAATTCTCCTCCTATCATACAACACATAGATGCTACCATTCAATACTACTCATAAAAACCCCCAATTCCTAAATTAGGGTTTCATCAATCTTAACAAAACATTATAGAAATTATATTAAAAGCTTACCCTCGACGCAAGGAATCCAACGACACGAACTACGATACGAACTGACCGTCTGAACTCCGGGAATTGTCAAGAACGCGATTAGGAAGAAGACTAGTTGCTTTCTCTCTTAAACAGGTTTTAGGTTTTGTAAAAAGTGATTTAGAACAACGACGATTAAGTTTAAATACCCTAATCGCATAATTAACAAAACCCGCGAAAAACTCCCCGTAAACCGGACACTCGATCGAGTACCCAAGGTACTCGATCGAGTACCCCCCTACTCGATCGAGTGCCTGACTACTCGATCGAGTGCCCAACAGGTCAGAAACTATTTTATTCTGCAACATACCCTTACTCGACAGAGTAAGGGCTACTCGATAGAGTACCCCCAAGACCATAAATACGGAGTATTACAAAATGCGTGGCCACGCTCGGAAGGCATCTATGATAGATAATTCTGGTCAGACAGTTAATCTCCAGATCGAGAAAACCACTCAAGATATGATCAACTGTAAGTATGACCTGCAAGACACCTTGCATTGAGTCGGATATTGTAATAGGACAAGAGAATTGGTGACGCACACTTGTCGAGGACAAGTGGGAGATTGTTGGGAAATGTGTCCTCAACAATAGTGCGATCACATGATTTAAATATCATTATTAAATCTCATACTAAGAATACGTGAGGGATGATTCTTTATATAGTCGACTGACCGTCATTAATCGGTAATGATTGGCTAACTAGACTTTGACATTACTGTCGTGTGACGGTGGTGGTCAGTTGATCCCTTTAGGTCACACCTATAGGATGAGGCCCAAATAGATATTTAATTAATTGTATGCGATACGGATTAATTAATTCCTTAATTATGGGAGTGCAATTTTACGTCTTATTGTAATGTGATTAAATAAGATTAAATTTAGTAATTAAGTGTTAAATTACTAAATTAGTTGAGGTATTATATAAGTTTTGAGGTAGAGGTAATTAGTTATTTAAAGTTACAAGAAGTTGTAATTTAAACCAACTAGTAATTATGGGACCCATTATATGTTGATATAATGGTAGTATACTACTCAAAAAGTGGAGTGTATATTATATTATTAATTGTAATATTTAAGTGTTAAATGATTACATTAATAATTAAATATGTAAGATAGTTAAACAAATGACTTATAAGCATTTGTGGGACAAATGACAAAAGGCAAAAATGGACCAAAATGGTGCCATTTTTTCGGCCATATGGAAGAGCAAAAGATGCTCTTTTGTCTTTGTTTATTTATGATTAAAGCATGAAAGTGACATTACATATTAGCTTTAATCATACCTACTCTTACATTATACTACCTAGCCTAAACAAGAGAGTAAAAACAAAAGCAATAAGATTCCGTTCAAGGGAATAGGCCACCGGTTTTTGGCCTTATAAGATGAGCATTTGTTGCTCATTTTTTGTGGTTGTTGGCTTGTTTTTCCTCTCTACTTTCCCTCACACGAAATTGCAATAAACTCTCACAAATACTAATACATTGAATCTATTACTAGAAGTAGTAATAATAGAAATATTAGTATTATTAAGGTTATATTTCTACTACATATCTAGTTAATATTAGTAGGAATTTTTGGGATTAATCTTGGGTGAAATTTATTGGAGTGGCTTCTATACTTGGAGTTTTAGGAGGATCATCCATCATATTTAGCTCAAGAACAAGTGAAGGAAGGTGACCTTACTTGTGCCCATATTTTCGAACCATTTAACAATGTAAGGAACATTGTTTTTCTTATAAATCTTTCATTTTGTTATGCATGCACTAGATCTAAAGAACAAATAATTAACAAGTTAGTTAGTTCACCATTAGAGTAGTCTAATAATAGGTATATGAACCTAACAGGCTCGTCATCATCGTTGCTAACTTCATATGAATCATGAATGGGGGCTTCATTCTTCTTCATAAATTCTTCTTCCAACATCTCAATGTTCATATCAAAAGACACACCCTCATACTCACAAAGGTTAAGAGTATTTGGCTTACTCAACCTCATATATTCTTCGTCAAACATCACACTTTCATACTCACAAGAGCTCAAAGAGATTGGCTCTTCCCATTCTTCATTTTCCATGTCAAAAGTTACTACTTCAAATTCACATTCATGATCAATGTCCAAAGAATGGTGGGGAGTGATTGCTTGGGATTCTTTCATTCGGGCAATTTGAATCTCCAATTCCTCACCTTGGGCAACAATGCCTTGAAGCCCATTGTCCCTCTTTTGGCTCTCCTCTAGCATTTGTTTGAAGAAGTTTTGTTGATCTCCCATCATTTGGCCGGAGAATCACATTTTGAATGGGTTCATCTTCTAGTTGTGGGTAGGTGTGAAAGTGGTTGTATTGTGGCAATTGAAATTCATTATGAAGTGGGTATTGGGTGGGTAGTTGTTGTTGATATTGCATGTGGTGATTTTGGTGGGAAAAATTGGGGTAGTAGTTAGGATTTTCATTGTATGAGGTGTAAGGTAGGTTTGTGTTGACTTGCTTCTCAAACTCCCCATACCCATAGTCATACTCAAAGAATCCATCATATACTCCATATGTCAAGTCTTGAGCCATCATAGCTAAGACAAGGAAACAACTACAAGTATGGAAACTACACAAAGATGGTAAGAACAATCCTGGAAGAACAAGTTCCTCAAGGTGAAAGCAAAATAAAAATAGACAAACAAGTAAGAACTTAATCACATAGCACCATCCCCGGCAACGGCGCCATTTTGATGGACAAGAGTTGGTCGTCACACATCCAATCAAACACATTTATAATACTCAACAAACAACTAGTTAGCGGTAAGTCGAGGTCGATCCATGGGACGGTGTGCTTTGGGTTCTAAGTCTATCTATCTCAACTTATGCTAGTGTCACAATTTGGTTGGGTTTGTAGTTGTGTCCTAGACTAATGCAAGCAATAAAGTAAAACAAGCAGTAAAAGGAAAGATGTAAACAATTGATTAAAAGTGCTAGGATGTAATGGGTTCATAAGGAAATCATGGGAGTTGATCATACAAACATGTTTACAAAGTTGCAAGCAATTAATGTTATGGTGGAACCGAGTTGGTTTATGTCTTACGGTTCATAGGAAGAGTTGGGTCCCGGAGCCGAATCGATTAGATTGTACAACACCTACAAGTCGACTTACTTTCCTCCTATTCAACTTCTATGCATGGTCTAACAAGACTCGAGTTGGTTTATATCTTACAAGTCAAGTTGAGTAGATAAGAGATGGTTGTAAATGCAAGGATTCATAGGCTTAGCATTTCATCAAACATAACATGTGAATAAAGTTGACATCACAACAAGCAAGCAAACTATAATTATGAAAACATATTTGATTAAGCATGAATCATTCCCCATGTTTGTTTCCCCAATTACCCACTAATCCTAGCTAAGAGACTACACACTCATTATCAAGTTTAACATGCTAACAAGGTTGTCAATCATATTAACAAGGTAAAACATGATGAACAAGTAAGAAAGATTAACAATAATTAAAACAAGGATTAAGAGAATTATTCCTATGGAGATTCCAAAATAATAAAGCAAAGAATAAAGGAAGAGAACTTGATTGATTGATGAAGGGTTGTCAATCCTCCAATAATAATCCAATAATCTTCAATTACCCAAAAGTAACAAACTTAAACAATAATTAAGGAGAGATTAATGTGAGATTTGTGGAAAGATTAAAGAGTAATATATTCTAATCTATTCCTAATCTAATCTAAGAGGAATTTCTAATGTGGAGGCTCTCTACTCTAAAAACTTCATGCTTTGATTATCTACAAGTGGGGTATATATAGTAGAGCTTCATTAGGTTAACTAAGGCTAAATTAGTAATTAACATTTGTGAGTTCAAAACAGGGAATTGCTAGTCTTTTCGGAGAGATGAGCATCTCAGCTGAAGACACCACGATCCGTTCGTCCAGGAGGAGAATCCGCTCGGATTGTTGCAGAGGTGGACGAGCGTCTTTGAGCAAATCCGCTCGGATTGTAGCAAGGGAATCCAAGCGTCTTTGAGGGTTGGACGCTCGGATTATGCTTCTTGGACGGGCGTCTTGTCTCTTTGGCCGCTCGGATTCTGCGTTAGAATCCTTCTCTTCACTTTCTTCTTATTCTTGTGAAATTAGTCTTTAGTTCTTGCCTCCTCTTCATACTAGTCCATCAAATATCATCAATAAGCTTCCAAGTATGCGCGAAAGACGGGAATTTCTGCCTAATTGTCTTCTTTCCTACAAAACATACGAAATGCACTAGGAAAGCAAAATAGAAAGCATTTGACGGATAAAATGGCTATGAAATGTTATAAAAGTATGCAAAATGGGCTCAATTAAGGGACTAAATGCGCGCAAATATGAGTCACATCAAAGATGCTATTACCAAACTTAGTACTAGTATTTCGAGAGATGTGTACCTGGTCTCTGCTGGCATTAGAGACTTGCTTACATAGTATACTGCCCTTTGTTCCTTCTACTGCTCTCTAACTAGAACAGCACTCACTGCCACCTCTGTGACGGCCAGGTAGAGGTACAGTGGTTCTCCTGACTCCTGTTTTGACAGCAGTGGTGGGTTGCTGAGGTAGTGTTTCAGCTCTCTGAATGCTTGCTCGTGGTCTGCGGTCCACTCGAACTTTTGTCTTTTCCTCAGTATGTTGTAGAATAACCTGCACTTATCTAAGGATCTTGAGATGAACCTGCTCAGGGCTGCTACTTTGCCAGATAGTCTTTGAACGTCCTTAGGCTTTTCAGGTGACTTCAACTGCAAAATAGCCTTGATCTGCTCGATGCTGGCTTCTATTCCTCTTTGTATTACAATGTAGCCTAAGAATTTGCCAGAGGATACCCCGAAGGTGCATTTAGATAGATTTAGCTTCATTTTGTATTCCCTGAGGGTGCTGAATGTTTCTGCCAGGTGTCGCATATGATCTTTGGCTTTCTATGATTTCACCACCATATCATCAATGTATATTTCCAAAGTTCTTCCTATCTGCTGTTTAAACATGCGGTTGACCAGCCTTTGATATGTGGAGCCTGCATTCTTTAGGCCGAATGGCATGACGTTGTAATAATATATTCCTCTTTCAGACATGAATGTCGTCTTCTCCTGATCTGCAGGATCCATTTTGATTTGATTGTAACCACTCCATGCGTCTAGAAATGTCAGCATCTCATGTCCAGCTGTTGCATCTACCATTGCATCGATATGAGGCAGTGGGAAGGGATCTTTAGGGCATGCTTTGTTGAGGTCGGTGAAGTCCACGCATACTCTCCACTTTCCATTCTTCTTAGGTACTACCACCACGTTGGACAACCACTCTGGATATTTTACCTCTCTTATTTTCT
This sequence comes from Silene latifolia, assembly GCF_048544455.1. NCBI lineage: Eukaryota > Viridiplantae > Streptophyta > Magnoliopsida > Caryophyllales > Caryophyllaceae > Silene > Silene latifolia. The sequence continues at coordinate 91,778,603 of NC_133535.1, read as the reverse complement.
TTGCTGCCAGAAGGCTATCTACCTCTTGATTAATTACCTTATTTCTTTCTGCTGCAAACTTCCTTCTTCTCTGCTGGATGGGTTTACACTTTGGATCCACACTAAGTTTATGCGTTATGATGGATGGGTCTATCCCTATCATGTCGTCGTGCGACCATGCGAAACAGTCCATTTTATCTTGCAGAAATTTGATTAGTTGTTGCCTCAAGCTTCCTGTGCATCCAGCTCCAATTAGCACAGTTCTTTCTGGGTGCAGCTTGTCCAGGTTGATTTGATCTAGTTCTTCAGCTGGGGGCTCAATATACCCATCCCGGCGGGGCAGGCTTCTTCTGTAATTGCTATGCGAGAGGGCTGGCAGTGCACTTTAGTGCCCTCTTGTAGCAGCCTCTAGCTTCCTCCTGATCTCCTCGTATTGTCTCTACCCCGCATGGTGTGGGGAACTTTATGCACTGATGGTACGTTGAAGGGACTGCTTTCATCTGGTGTAGCCACGGCCTTCCCAGGATGACATTGTAGGTAGAGGGTCCGTCTATGACCAGGTATCTGACTTGCTTGTTGACCCCCTCCACATAGGTTGGGATGACTATCTCGCCTAGTGAGTGAAAGATCATAGATCTATATTAGACTCTCTAATAAAAATTAAATTATCTCATAATTTATCATTTTGATGATCTATATTACATGCATGCAAATATTAAAGCATAAAAATGAAAGTTAAGGAAAAACAATTTCCTTACATAGATTTTTATGGTAAAATGGGCACAATCAAGATCTCCTACCTTGATTGTTCTTGAGCTTATAATCAAAGGATGATCCTCCTAACAAATCTTCAAAGAGAAGATCTCCTTCAAGATCCACCCAAGAACTCAACCCAAAAATCTAACAAGTATTTTACTAGAAACTTGTTAAAATTATTCCCTTGATAATATTTGTAATATTACTAACACTCTTAGTAATAAAATTTGATTACTAACTTCTTAGTAAAGATGTATATTAATTTTAGAGAGAGGAAGACAAATTGTTGTTTACATGAAAAAATGTACAAGTGAAGTAGTAAAAAATGAACAACAATTTGGAGAGTATATGGGGAAAGTGGCGGGTGGAGGGGTAGTGTGTAGGAGTAGATTTGTTTCAATTTTTGTCTAGAAACATTATGACATGCACAATGATCATATGACACTTATGGAAGAAAAACAAGTAAAACTGAAATGATTATAATCATCCACTAACTTCATTTACACGGTCCAATGTCCCATTTACAGATCCATTTCGGTTCTAATATTTGTCGCACAAATACGTGTAAATTTTATTTAAACATCGCATCATGTTTAAATGCTTCCAATTAATTTTGTCCAAATCACTCCGTTAATATACGTGTACCACTACACATATTATTTACGTACTAATATTAATCACATTAATCAATTAGTACAATTTTAGTGAATTAAATTATCGCGTAATTAAATAATAACTGCCGCTCCTCGAGTTCGCAACTCGAAATCTCTCTAAAATAATCGACTAACCTTTTAGTCTATAAATCAAGGGACTAAATAAATTGTATCACATACAATTAATTAATTGTCTATTGGGGTTCGTTCCTTTAGGTGTGACCGAAAGGGGTCAGTTGATCACCGCCGTCTCACGACAATAACGTCAAACTCTAGTCAGCCAACCGTTATCGATTTACCTTAATCATCTGACGAGGATCAAATAATTAAATATCTGATGATATTCCTTTAATGAGATTCATTATGTAAACGCATTATTGTGGAGGACACTAACTCCAACAATCTCCCACTTGTCCGACACAAGGTGTGCGCTACCAATTCTCTTGTCCGTTTATAATCTCCCACTCAATGCAAGGTGTCTTCCAGGTCGCACTTGCAAATGAACATATCGTGAGTGGTTTTCTCGATCGGGAGTGTGACTACCTGACCGGAAAAATCTCTTACAGATTACTTCCGAGCGTGGCCACGCATTTGTAGTCATTAACTCCTCGAGTGGCCTTGAGATATAGTTACCCAACGTGGGTGGACAATTCATGTATGCCCTATCTATCCTATTGCACAATATAGATCACCATGACCTAGTAAATGCCCTTTTGGCCTCCTTTCACGGCACGACCTAGGACAAAAACCAAAGTCACTCGGAAACTGCACTTGCTCAGATAATAGTCTCCAGTCAAAAGAATCAACTCATAGGAACATCTTAGAGATCCCCGCCACGACCAGGCGTCTATAATAGAGTTTAGGGACTCTCTAAATGGTCACTGTCCGGCAAAGTGTCACACACTCTGCCTATGTAATCGACTAGTCATCACGTATGAACTTATGGTGTTGAACAACCATCAATCGACTTACAATCTAGTCACTCCGAAACGTCACCTCATTAAGTGACTAGGGACAAAATACAATGTTCATCTTGTTCACGTGAATAGTGTTCAACATTGTCTCCACAACTTATTCAGATAAACAAAGTATTCATGTTTTCAGTCAAACTGAATAATTAAGTTCTTAAAGATACTCAAACAATGAATGCGATCATTATTTATGTAAATATCAATACTCTATCCAATATTTACATAACGATCTTTAGCAATTAAGGTATACTCCTCAATCACATTGAGATGACATAACCATCATGTCTACCTTATGCCAACGGCTTTGGTTAGAGGATTAGCAACAGTTGCATCACTCGAATTTTCATTGCTACTTTCCTTTGTTCTATGCAATATTTTCATCACATATATCCTTTATAAGTACATGTCTAAACAAGTTTTTAGACTCTGGTTCTAAAGCCAGTCAAACACTCCCACTGTTTTCACAGTCTCTCGGGAGACGATATTCGGCTAACAGAACTACTCCAGCTCCATTAAAAATCTGGATATCAACTATCTCTTTTACAACATTGGATGTTGTAATGTACTTAGCTTTCGTTCATGATTTACACGTATAACTCTTATACAAATCCTTCATATGACATCTTTTATGTATGACTCCTCATACATATATGTATAACTTCTTATACATGTATAACTTCTTATTCATTTATATATATATAATTTCTTATACATATTTTTCATTATGCACATAATACTTTTACATGCTAACCATTCCTTAACGAGGCCCATAACATCTTATAAGCGTAGGAATGTTTCCGTGTAATCCTTTTACACAAAATTCATAAATTCCTCCAAAATACAAGAGTAAATCCTTAGTGCTTCTCGAGTACTCAAGGATGCTCTTGATAATCATCTAGTGACACTCACTAGAAAATGATTGGTAATGACTTCTCATATTCTCAACATGATAAGTCCCGACGAGAGAAGCTTTTAGCATATTTAATAGATCCTGCAGCGGAAGCACGAGAGATCATATTAATTGTTCAACAACTTGAACGAGTCAAGAATCTTATCACATAAGTCTCTTGACTATAATGCTAATATCCATAGAAATCTATCTCATTAGATCCGGATATTTAATATGCGCCATGCTACTCTCAAGTATTCACCCGAAAATATTTCTAGTCACTAATATGTCAAACACATATTTTAGACTAAGAAATATCACCTTAGCTACATTTCTAGTCACTAATATGTCAAGCACATATTTTAGACTAAGAAACTCACTTTAGCTCCCACTAAACTCCATGTATCATCATGTTATCTCGATACTCGAGAAGTACCGTTTTGATAGACTACATGATTGAACCCAAAGTTCCAACTCTTTGACGTATATAGATCACAAAAGGGATCTTTCAAGCATGCTAGGCTTCTTAGCATTGACAACATCAACAAAACTTCTCCCTTCATAAGATACATTCAAGGAAAAAGTTTCGTTATCCTTTTGCCTAAACTCATCCTCATGAGAGGCTATATTGTTAAGACCATACGAATTGATAAAGGCATTTGGGTTGTCACAAACTCTCTATAACAAGCCCAAATTTTAAACATCTTATGTAACCTTTACGATAAGATCAAGGTAACCTACCAAAGTATTCGCCCTAAATCAAGTCTCGAAAACATCTCGTGTTTCCTTCCTTATCACATCTTGTGTAAGGGAATCCATTCGAATTGCATGGTGACACACCATAACATAGAGTTCATACTATAGAAAAGCCTTTGATGAGGGTTGAAGATTCGTCACTTTCGAAAAGTAACGTAATATTATTGCAAAATTATCTCCTTATAACCACTGAGTGTCAATAAAGAACATCTTCTTGCATTGTACTCAGTTTGTGGGTCTTGGACTTCCACAAGTTCAAAATTTCTCCCACTCTGTCTTCCAGAAAATTGAAAATCTTTCTAGAAAGACAGCATTATGAGTCACAAACTCTTTGTTCTCGTGTTGAAGGAGTAAAAACCAAGTGGTTCAATTTTGGATAACCCTCACAAATACACAAATTGGTTCTGAACATAAACATTTATGGTCGCAAATGTATAAAAATGACAAGTTAAGGACTCTCCCTATCCATATCTCATATGGAGTCATTTAGGCCATTGTAGTCGGGTTTTAAACTTTTAGTGAGAAAATAGCTTACAAAATTGCGAAATATCTCAAACTATATCACATAAAGTTCGGATTATATACTTGACTACACCATACTCTATGGTGTCCCAAGGAGAAGGTATTATGTGAACTGGTTCACAATATTCTTAGTGATTATCAAGGTCATTACTTGATATTACCCATTTGATCTTCAAAGTCATTACTTTGAAACTTCCGATCAACATCTTGATCTTGACGTGCTTTTGGTTTACTACTTCATTTTGAAAATATTCCACGTTTCAAAAATCACTTTTATGTCTTATTAAATAGATATGAGGTTTTCATATCTACTTAACATTACGGCAAAAGTAACGAAGTATATATATATAACCAACTATCGGCCTTAAGCATCCGTATGTATATGGTCAATCACCTCACTATTGTGTTTTTTTTCTGCAAAAGAAAAACATAATTTATGCACACACACCATAAGATTCTCAATCAAATAGTTGTTCGATGTACTTATCGTTTATTCGTTTAAACGAATTTACTTGAGGTTTGATCAATTTGGGTTCATCGAATTAGATACATTAAAATCTACAAGATAGTATAATATTTAGTTTTCGTGAAGAATGTAAAATTCCTCTAACTTGAGTGGTCTAAACCAACCACCAAGTTATCATAGGAGTAGGTACAACCTTTTGTTTTAAATCACATGAGTGATGCCTTCTATGTATAAACATAGATGATTACATTCTTTTAAAACCAAATTTAGGTACATTTGTCCCTATCGAAATCATTGCTACTCTAGCACCATTTCGATACAAAAATGTCCTATGCTAGACGTCTTACGTTTTATCAATTCATGTAAACTTCTTTACAAAGAAATGACCCGTACTTGGTATCTCATACCAAGATAGTGGAACTAGCCTATCCATTGAGTAAATGTCTCTTTCAACTTTTGTTCTATAGCATACATCTAGGGTTGATTCTTCTTAACTCCCACTCACTTTCACATTCCTCTTTGCTTCAATCAAGCAAAAATGAATCTCATGAAGACCTCTCTTCATGTCATTCGTGATATTTTATACACTTAGTAAGAGTGAATTACTATAAAGTGAGTGTAACATGTGGCAAAATCTCAACTTCTTGTGAAATTGGACTACCTAACCGTTCAATTGTTATCATATGCCTAAACTCTTTAGCGCATAAGCAATCGATTTGGCCTTCCTCGAAGTGAGCCATTTGACGGTATCATATTGGAGTATTATAAGTGTTTTTGAAAACTCTTTTCGCAAACTTTTGAATTACACTTGAGTAATTAAAACTAATATGTCATCATCATGACGGAGGTGTCACTTCCGAAATCAAGACTCTCTTGATAAAATGTGACTTCCTTTTAAACTCGTAATATGAGTTTGCAACATGAAACCCCTTTTTAATATGTATGGACGTTAATTAAGTTGTATAATAACCGCAAAAATCGTTGTAAGCTTATGTAAGTGAATTGGTAAATCATGTTACCAATCATTAATTCCTTCAAAGAAACCGCTTTCTATGAAAGAATGAAACAAGTATAACAATAAATAGAGAAAGGAGGATGAAGTGCGCGATGTCATACATTTATGAGAATGAACGAAAAATAGGAAAAATTAACATTCAATGTTTTAATTTTACTTGTGAAACATCTTTAACAAGTTTTAACATTTATATAATGATCTCCCACTAAATTATATAAATGATTCCAAGACCCAAATATTAAACAAAAATGAGCATCGCTTGGGCGAAACATCCCGTAATTGTGTAAATTCGGTAAGTCACGTTGACTAATTCTACCTCTAGAACTCTTGGTCGACGAATTTCCTAAAATCCATCTACTAGTCCCGGAACATAAGACCGTCTTATATCCCGTTTAGTCCAACCAATTTTAGCGTGTGATAACCGTTTACCACCCTACTTACCCAAGGTAAAAAGAGAACACCCTGCTTTGGCGAGCGTCGCTCTAATGAACAAGAGATTCATAGGTGTTACTAATTGGTAAGGCTAATCTCAATTTTAGTTATGTGAGAGATCTTGTCAATTTATTCATAAATTCCCTATAAGTGAACTAAGTTGGTGAATGTAAATGACGTGAATTGACAAACGCGAAAATTAAATGCATGTGAATGGCGATTTTGGCATGCGCGAAAATAAAACAAGCAAACAAGTAAGCATATGAATAAATCCTAGTATGGCCACCAAGTTAATAAAAACTAGTCTATTATATTTCGGAAACAAACTCCTTGGTCCCTTGCCTCATCATTCCAAATGTGGCTCCTTCTTGTGGGATTTGGTACACCTTCCAAAAATAGACTCCGTCTCGATGTAATCCGTCTTTTGGAAACGCCGGTAAGAATAACTATTACAAATGAATTACATAGCTATTCCTATTATACATTAATTAATAAAATAAATAAACTATAAATTAATTACAAACCGATGATACGAGATCGTATTTAATTACAAACAAATCGATATTCCCATTCATTTCGGGTAATAACGATTAAAATAAACTAGGCCATACAAGGTACAACAAGATAAATAATTTAAATAAATGACAATCATTCATTCAACTTAAATAAATATGCTTAAAATGCTGTAAAATGATGCCAAAATCGCCCTATCCATCAATCGTTGGTATCCATCTCGGTGTTTGTGGATTTAATCGATTTTTAACATGTAAAAATCAATAATCAACTCTTAAATCTCATTTAAGTCCAAACTAATTGTCCAAACTGTTTTGAACCTCAAAATTAGTCCTCACTAATTTTATGATAAATAATTAGTTTGATTTGGTGATATTTTGCTAATTTAATCGGTAAAATCATAATATTTAAGTAAAAATCCAAAATAATTGAAAAATTACCCAAAATAATTGAAACAAAAATTTTGAGTATTCTGGAACAACACTCCCAAGAACACCAAAATGTCAAAAAAATTGCCCCAAAAATCCGGATAAAATTTATGAAGGAAAAGATCGATATTTATCGGTTTTTAACCACTAAAACCAATAAACATCAAAACAAGGTGAAAACACATTTTAAAATTCACTTTTAACATTTAAATAATATTTTTAAACGTACATAAATTTATCAAGGGCAGAATCAAATGTTTCGAAATTATGATTAAATTATTTCACTTTTATCGACTTTTATCTCATAAAATCAATAAACATGCAAAAAATTCGAACCAACCTTCAACCTTTTTCATACAATCAGTAGAAAATATGCATGAAATACCATAAAAATGCCATGTACCGAATCAATTTTTAACTATTTTTAGTCAATTTTTAACTAAAATACGGTATTTTGACTCGGTTTTCTACCAAAAATCATTAAAAATAGCAAAATAACTTCATAAATCACCAAACTTAACCACAAACCTTTTAAGATCAGTAGGTATGCATGCCCCAAAAATTTCGTGCTAAAACCTCTTCGAACACAATTTTTGTGTTTTTATAAATTATCTCATAATTCATTAATATGCTTAAAATCAACATGCAAATTACAAGTCAAAGCTCTGATACCACTTGAAAGATCATAGATCTATATTAAACTCTCTAATAAAAATTAAATTATTTCATAATTTATCATTTTGATGATCTATGTAACATGCATGCAAATATAAAAGCATAAAAATAAAAGTTAAGGAAAAACAATTTCCTTACATAGATTTTTATGGTAAAATGGGCACAATCAAGATCTCCTACCTTGATTGTTCTTGAGCTTATAATCAAAGGATGATCCTCCTAACAAATCTTCAAAGAGAAGATCTCCTTCAAGATCCACCCAAGAACTCAACCCAAAAATCTAACAAGTATTTTACTAGAAACTTGTTAAAATTATTCCCTTGATAATATTTGTAATATTACTAACACTCTTAGTAATAAAATTTGATTACTAACTTCTTAGTAAAGATGTATATTAATTTTAGAGAGAGGAAGACAAATTGTTGTTTACATGAAAAAATGTACAAGTAAAGTAGTAAAAAATGAACAACAATTTGGAGAGTATATGGGGAAAGTGGCGGGTGGAGGGGTAGTGTGTAGGAGTAGATTTGTTTCAATTTTTGTCTAGAAACATTATGACATGCACAATGATCATATGACACTTATGGAAGAAAAACAAGTAAAACTGAAATGATTATAATCATCCACTAACTTCATTTACACGGTCCAATGTCCCATTTACAGATCCATTTCGGTTCTAATATTTGTCGCACAAATACGTGTAAATTTTATTTAAACATCGCATCATGTTTAAATGCTTCCAATTAATTTTGTCCAAATCACTCCGTTAATATACGTGTACCACTACACATATTATTTACGTACTAATATTAATCACATTAATCAATTAGTACAATTTTAGTGAATTAAATTATCGCGTAATTAAATAATAACTGCCGCTCCTCGAGTTCGCAACTCGAAATCTCTCTAAAATAATCGACTAACCTTTTAGTCTATAAATCAAGGGACTAAATAAATTGTATCACATACAATTAATTAATTGTCTATTGGGGTTCGTTCCTTTAGGTGTGACCGAAAGGGGTCAGTTGATCACCGCCGTCTCACGACAATAACGTCAAACTCTAGTCAGCCAACCGTTATCGATTTACCTTAATCATCTGACGAGGATCAAATAATTAAATATCTGATGATATTCCTTTAATGAGATTCATTATGTAAACGCATTATTGTGGAGGACACTAACTCCAACAATGAGTTGGCTGTTTCCCCACTGAAGCCTACCAGCGGGATAATTTTATTTTGTAAATCCTTCTCACTGAATCCCATGTTTTCTATAGTTTTTAACATAATCAGGTTGACCGAGCTGCCTGTATCTACCAAGACCTTTCTAACTGTGCAGTTAGCCATTGACAAGGTGATAATGAGTGCGTCGTGATGTTCCCGTTCGTCATATGTGTCTCCTTCATCAAAGGTGACAGCTGGTAAATCACTGTGAGAAATTCTGCAAGAATTTGCTGGTCTATCTTCTTTGGTCTCAGTGGCATGTCTTTTAGCTGTTGAGTACGTCATCCCACTTAGATCTGAGCCGCCTGTTATCACGTTTATTATCTTGGCGCATGTGGGTGGATTTGCAGGCGCGGAGCCTACTTTATCCTGCTGCTTGCCCCCGCGTGGTAATAGGTGGCTCAGCTCACCTTGCTCATTCAAGCGCTTGATCTCTCTTCGTAGTGTGTATTAGTCCTTAGTGTTATATCCAACACCACGATGGAACTCATACTTCCTCTTGCTATCTTTTCGCCATGTCTGTCCTTCTACTGATGGCTTGGGCCATCTTACTCCATCTCCCATCTCCCTGAGTGCTTTCAGGATTCCTCCGATGCCTGTAGTGAATCCATACTCTGCCAGAGTAGGGAGTAGCTGATTTTCTTCAATTCTGCTGACTCCCCTTCCATATGGCCTATACCTTTCGTCCCTTTTACTTGTAGATTCTTTTCTTCCTGACTTTTCTACGGCTGAGGTGCTGGAGACGCTTAGTGTATTAGGCAGGCTGGTTCTGGCTAGAATGTCTTCCTCCAATCTGATTGCGGCTGCTGTCTTTTCTTGTACCGCTTCAAAGCTATGACAAGGGTGCATAGTTAGCTACTTGTACAGGTCAGAGTCATGGTGGAGGCCTCTCCTGAAAGCTTCTATTGCCGTTGAAACATCACATTCTCATACTTCCACCTTCTCATTGTTGAATCTAGTATTGTATTCTCCAATGGTTTCTCCTGGCCCCTGGACGATTCTGTATAAATCTCCTGCATGCTTTTGTGGCTTCCGGCTACTTGCAAACTGCTGGGTAAATGCGTTTACCAACTCAGCAAATGTGGAGATCGACCTATTGGGTAGACTCACAAACCATCGAAGTGTCGGCCCCGTTAAGGTGGATCCGAATCCTTTACACATGCAAGCTTCCTTGACCTGCCATACGGCTGTTACTGTCATCATCTTCTGCTTGTACTGGCTTATATGGTCAAAGGGATCTACTTTGCCGTCAAAGAGAGGAATATTTGGATTTGTGAATCCCTTTGGCATGGCTGTGATGGATATGGCGTCCATGAATGGTGAGTCGGCATCACTGTCAGGTGCTGCATTCTCGAGTGGGGGTGGCAATCCTGGAACCCTGCATAGCATCTCTCTTAACTCTAAGTACTGCTTATTTGTTATGCTGCCTGAATCTGAGGTCCGCCTGTCAGCCGCTTGCTGATTCAATGCGCTACCTCCTGACCCAAACTCTTGAAGGTTCTGATGTGTTCCGACAGCTAGGGGGGTTGTGGTTACGATTGTTCCTTGCTGCCAGTTCACCTGCGGGTTTACCGCGGACCCTGCTCTAGGTGTCTGGCCGGTTGCTACGAAATTATCAACAGGGGTGCCACCTGTTCGTGCTTCCACGTGGCTGGCTGGCGGCCAGTTATCTGGTGTGAGATATTGCAGCCCTTGTGGGGTTATTATTTCATCTGATGATACTGTAGCTAGATCCAGCCTCGTTACTAGTTCAGCTGGTACCTGTCGAGGCGGATTTCTGCTGCCTGATGCCCTCTATGTTAGATCCACTACTGGAGCTCTTCCTTCACTTACCTAGCTTGCTGATGTGGTAGATTGCTACTTCAAAATGTCTATCTGTGCCCAGAGCTCTCTGTCTCTTTTCCTTGTTTTGGCTTCAGCTTTCTTCTGGTCTTCTCTCATGTTTTCCATGGCTTTTTGAAGGTTCTCTACGCCAGCGAGCAAGATTTGTGTTGGACTGGGCGGTGGGGTGAGGCTTGAGCTCGTTGTTCCTTTGTCTGATCTGGCTTGGGTTGTAACAACAGGGGTTTTAGGAGGCAAAGAAGTTTTTGCCGTAGGTATGGTTCTTGAGGTGTGCCCAGGAGCTTGCGTTAACACCGTTGATGCCGGGTTTTGAATAGAATTTGGTGGCAACGACGGTTGAATACTTCGTGACATGGCTTCTGATACTTGCTTATCCATGGTGTATTTAGATTATCAACGATTGACGACCACAATGCCCCACGATGGGCGCCAAACTGTTTAGGTGATTTTTTCCAAGTTAATTGTAATAGGTCAATGTGGTCTTACTCGTTGGTTGCTTGATTGATCGTTTGTACTTGATGTTTAAATAAGGAATAAAGTGTGGAATGTAAATTGACACGTAAGATTTGGTGACGTGGAAAACCCAATGTGGGAACAACCGCGGGAGGGACGATATCCTGCCAAATATTGCACTATCTTTGAATGAGAGGATGAATACAATTGTTGCATAATGTTAATCTTGCTAGCACGAGGTATTGCGTATGTGTGATCTTGAATGTCCTTCTTCGATTGCTTCCCTTGCTATTTATAGGGTAAAAACCCTAGGCGTATCCTACCATGTTTATGGAAAGAAATATAACTTCCATAACAACTCTTTCCATATCTCACTATCTCCCTCAATTCTCCTTGATCTCCCTGAATGCTCCCTGACTTCTCCCTGACTTATCTTCCCTAAACACAGATGCTTCCTTCGGTGGGCTTTGGCCTCCTTCTTTACGCGCCTGCTGGCCCATTACCCCTCTCAGCGCCCTTGCTCCCAATCGTGGGCTCCCCTTCTTCCACTCGTTCCTTTATCATCCATTCCTTACTAAGTGGGCTTTCCTTATTGTGTGAATTTTAGCCCAAACAATGGACATTAGTTATAAGGTAGATTGCCTTCACTTAACAATGGATTAATAAGGTAGTTTGCCTTAATGTAGTTGGCCCATTAACAAAAATGCATGACTAAGTGTAAAATAGGATGTCAATCTTGGAAAAATGGAACAAAGGCTTTCAGATGGTTTTATGCCATTTTACTGGTTTCTCGGATTATAAGCGTAAGGAACCTTTAATTATAACATTGTCAATTTTCATTTAGTCATGTAATTCTAGCCTCATCATCGGGTACCCTTAAGGCTAGGTAGACATTTTGAGGTGTCTACATATCTTTAAGACTAGTAGCAAAAAACTTTCATTATTATTATGATGATCATAAGAACTTTGTTCAAGATTTCCCATCTCGATCAAATCGAATGATGTTGATCGACTTTCTAAGCTGATCTTTTACTTTAGTGTAACCTATTCCAAACCTTTTAAAACAGTCAAACTTCATAATCATCTTATGAACATATGCATAATGACAAAAATAGTAATTATCTTGAAGTATTAGAGTTTCATTCCTTAGCAACATCACTTATTTAATCCACACCTATCAGAATATGTGTGAACAAACTAGTCGGTTGCCCTCTTAATTAGTTAGAGGCATGTTATAGTTCTTTCACCATTTAAACAAAATCCACCTGCCCTAGTTGATCCAAATCAACAAGGCTTAGAGTTCCATCAATATGGAACTTCTATGAGTGTTCCTTGCTTCCTGACTCATAAGACAATTTTATTGTAAGCGTGTGAAACTCGGGTCATAAGACTTGAACCTTTGTATTTCATGTCATAGATGAGATTGGACAAAACAAAATTGTCGTAACAAGAAAGTGAACAACATTTGTCCTTAATGAAATATTAATCACAAAAGAATTAATATTCTCCTAACGATAGAGGTAAGAATAACTTTTATTCAAATCTAGTTTTGAACAATATAACATTCAAATGAATGACATCTACACATAATGCAACAACGTTTGCTCATTATGTATGTAAATTTATTACATTCTTTACCATTATCCTACTACCACATGTCCTTACATTCATAATGTAAATATCAATTTTGGTATCTTATACCTTATAGTAGAATATCCACAGTAACTTTTACTTCTATAACATGCATACTTCATTTAGAAGTCATACTTCAATATCTTTCGCAGATATTCAAGACATTTCTAGAAACTATGTTTCCGATGTTATCTGTCATTACAATAATGATGGTAATCACTAAATAATTTTCATACCTGGTTAGACATTGATCTTCAGGTTGGATTTGACAATGATTGTCCATTCCACCATTACCAGTGTCTATACTGATATCTCAAAGTCTATTTACTGATGAACTCAAACAACATTAGTTTCTGATTCTTCTTGATATGAAACTCAATTGTTACTAAGTGAGAAATTCGCATAAGTTACGTGCATCCTTCACAATAACTTGAATACAACTTAAGGTACAACTGAAACACTTTCAGTGTAACATAGGAGCCTTTAGCAAGACAATCCCAGATAAATAAAGGTGTTACCATTTCAGTTGTCTGAGGTAGTAAGTATGAAAGACAAACAATTACCAAAGTAATTTAAGACGATATAATTAAAGTGCCTCAAACGGTTTATTACAAAAGTTCCAACGAGATAATTAATAATTAAAATATTTTTTAATACAACTACAACGGAAATAAAATAAATAGTGTCGGAATAATTTAAGTAATCTCTAGACTCTGATGAAGGTCATACGTCCCAAGCTCCCTCTAAACATTCTGCACATCACAAAAGCTAACCTGAAATCAATCTGGTCCCCAATATTTGGTTCATCACAGGTGTTCACGAATACACAGTCAACCACGAGGTTGTGTAGGATAACTAAACAACAATAAATAATACAATAAACCTGCGATAAAAGATAACAATAGAACTTCGGCCAAGAGACCGTCACACACGACTCAACCGCGTGCACAACCGTGTGCCACAACCGACACATCACAATGCATATTCTGTCATATCGCTAATACTGCTCAGGTCCACGACCACCCCCACGCCACCGTGCTTGGCCAACCAAAACCGCGCAGGTCCACGATCGTTCTACGTCCCCGTGCCTGGTCGACAAAATAGTCGCAATCACAATACCAATCCTCTTTCAGGATGCCAATAAACAACAGAGAGCCAACCAACAGTGACAATAATATAATTATAAGATGCTCAAGACAACAATTATAACAATAGGCTTAGGATGGTATAATTATCATAAAACAATGCAATAACAATTTATCTCATGCCAACAATGTAATAATAATTCATCTTACGATAACCATGTGACAATAATTCATCTTATAAGAAATTTACCAATTCACCACATAAACAAAGTTAAGTAGATATCCTACCTTTATCAAATCTTCACAATTTAGAAAGCTTCTTCCACAAATCCACCACATAAACAACAATTAGATTGTATACAATTATAAACTATTCTTATTAATTCATTTAAGATGTAAACTACCAAAAACAATCTCCCAAAACCGTCTTAAACACTTCACCCACACAAGGCTGACCCGACAGTGGTCAACTCGTCGGTCAACGGTCCCCACGGCAACGGTCAAAGTCAACGGGCGCGGGTCTTTGGTCAAACATAAACAATTGAAGTGAAGCGCTAAAATAACTTGCCACAATTACTTAGCGCGAGGTGAAAACTCATTCTTAAAGTTATCTCACAAAATTACTCTTTCTCACAAGTTTTATGTTGAGTTTTTGATGTGGAATAAAAGTGATGGTGAGGCATGAGTTGAGTATATATATATATAAATTAGTAGGTGGTAGGAAACTTCTAGGTAATTTTTAAATTATTAAACTAATCAAAATATTTAGGTAGTCTAGATAACACCCAAACCACATCTACCTTCCCCCTTCACTCGGTCCAACCGGCGGTCCAACACCTTTCGACTTATTTTTTTTCTTTTTACGACAACAATTATTATTTATTCACATCTTATAAACTATATTTATTAAAAATACGCAGTATTACATGCTTCCATCCTTAAAAAGAACTTCGTCCCGAAGTTCACCATACCTCACTACCCAACTAAACAATTAAATGATAAACGACACATACTTTAGTTATATTATTTGGTTAAATTATTATCACTTGGGACCAAAATTAAATGCGGTGTTATATTCTAGCCCCGTAAAAGAATAGGTTACGTCCTCGTAACCAACATACCTTAAGCAAATAAATGGGGATACTTCTCTTTTATCTCAGCTTCGGCTTCCCAAGTAGCTTCCTCTACATTATGATTAGACCAAAGAACTTTTACCAAAGCAATCTCGCTATTTCTAGTCTTCCTCACTTTTCTGTCCAAAATCTCCTTAGCCACATTCACATAAGATAAATTCTCATCCATCTCAACTGTCTCAGCTGCTAACACATGAGTAGGATCATTCACATATTTCCTCAACTATGAAACATGAAAAACATTATGAACTCTTGCCAAGGCTGGGGGTAGGGCAAGACGATATGTCACTTCACCAACACTGTCTAAAATCTCATAAGGCCCAATGTATTTATGACTCAGCTTTCCTCTCTTGCTAAAACGCATTACTCGCCTCATTGGTGGCACTTTCAACAATACTTTGTCCCCTAAAACAAACTCAATATCAGTTCTCCTCAAGTCAGCATAACTCTTCTGTCGATCTTGTGCAGCTCTCATCTTCTGTCTGATCACATGTACCTGCTCAACCATTTTCTGGATCAATTCCGGCCCTAGTATCACGGCATCAGTGACGTCGTCCCAATAGACTGGACTCCTACACTTCTTTCCATACAATTCTTCAAAAGGTGCGATACCAATGCTAGCATGATAACTGTTATTATAAGAAAACTATATTAAATCAAACCTCTCCTTCCAAGATCCTCCAAATTGTAAGACACACGCCCTCAACAAATCCTCTAAAGTCTGAATAGTCCTCTATGTTTGTCCGTTTGTCACTGGATGAAATGCAGTACTCATCTTCAAAGTTGTACCAATACACTCTTGCAACTCTTGCCGGAATTTAGAAATAAATCTCGAGTCACGATCAGAAACTATATCTTTTGGTACTCCATGCAACTTCACGATATTCCTCACATAAGCTTTAGCCAACTCAGCCTTACTCCATGTATCTTTCATAGGAATAAAGTGTGCAGTCTTAGTCAGACGATCCACTATTACCCAAATCATATTATTGCCCTTCTGACTCCGAGGAAAACTGACTCCGAGGAAAACCAACAATAAAGTCCATAGAAATGCTTTCCCACTTCCATTCAGGTACATCTAAAGACTGTACTTTAGCCTATGGTCTCTTGTGCTCACCTTTTACCCTCTGACAAGTTAGGTATCTTGAGCCAAATTCAGCAACCTCCTTCTTCATTCCAGGCCACCAGAATGTTTTCTTCAAATCTTTATATAATTTATCTCCACTAGGATGCACAGAATATGGTGTAGAATGAGCTTCATTCAAAATCTTTCTTTTCAATTCTTCATCATCGGGTACACACCACCTGCCATCGAACTTCAAACCATCATCCTCCCTCACGGCAAAGTGTGGCGCCATGCCATCCTCCACGGCTGTGCGCCATGCCTCTCCACTCTCGGGTCTTCTTTTTGCTTTTCTCTAATCTCAGCATACAACTCTGTCTCAACGGTTAAATCCCCAACTAAATCCCCTTTTCTTATCACACAAATTCCCATTTTCTCTATCTCACCTTGCAATTTCACACGTGACATAGATGAACATAAAGCATGAATAGACTTCCTACTTAAAGCATCTGCCACCACATTAGCCGTCCCTCTATGATAAACTATCTCCATATCATAATCTCCAATCAAATCTATCCATCTTCTCTGCCTCATATTAAGCTCTTTCTGAGTATAAATATACTTATGACTCTTATGATCAGAAAATACCTTGAAAGTAGCTCCATACAAGTAATGCCTCCACAATTTTAAGGCAAAAACGACCGCCCCCAAGCTCCACGTCATGCGTTAGATAATCTTCTTCATATGGCTTCTACTGTCTCGAAGCATAAGCTATCACTTCCCCCCTTTGCATTAGCACACATCCTAACCCATTCTTCGAAGCATCAATGTATACCTGAAAATTCTCACTCCCTTCAGGTAAAGCTAAGACAGGAGTCGTGGTCAAGCGCTCCTTTAAGGTTAGAAAAGCTGTCTCACAACTCTCATCCCACTTAAACATGTTATCTTTCCTCATGAAAGTTGTCAAAGGCTTCGCTACCTTAGAGAAATCTTTCACAAATCTTCTATAGTAACCAGCCAACCTCAGAAAACTCCGTATGTCGGCCACGTTTTTCGGCCTCTCCCAGTTAGACACCCTTGTTCGACACCACATGCCCCAAAAATGCTTTCGTCTTCTACAAGCTTCAAGGAAGGATGCGCATCTTTTTCTAAGACCGGCGAAAAAAAGACCGGAGTCTCCCTAGAGACCGGCGATTCCTCAAGGACTTAATCGTCATTTAAGCCCTTAGTAAACCCTAATTTATGTACCTAATCCCCACTATAAATACCCCATTAGTCTAATTAGAAGAGCATGTTCTTCTTAGAAATCTTTAGTGTAGTTAATATCAATCAAATATCTCTTTAATCTTGTAATCAACATTTAATCAAGTTTTAATACAAGTTTTATTTCCTTAATATCTCTCTTGTTCATCCTTTATTTTGGGTAATTGAAGATTATTTGGGTTATTATTGGGAGATTGACAACCTTCCAATCAAGCATCAAGTACTTCTTTTATTCTTTGCTTTATTATTGGAATCATTAGTAGGTATAATTCTCTTAATCCCTTTTTAATTATTGTTAATCATTTTCATTTATTCATCATGTTTCACTTTGTTGGTATGATTGACAACCTTGCTAGCATGTTCAACATGATAATGAGTGAGTAGTTTCCTTAGCTAGGGTTAATAGGTAATTAGGGGAAACCAACATGGGGAATGATTCATGCTTAAATTAATATGTTTACTGTCTGGGAATCCGGGCGTCTTAGGCACGGGACGGGTGGATTTGATCGTTCCTGGACGGGCGTCCAGGGGGTGAAGACGGGCGGATTTGGGGGGTTTTGGCCGAGCGTCCAGCTAAGGAAGACGCTCGGACTGTAGGCCTTGGACGGACGTCTTCAGGGCAATCCGCACGGATTGTCAAACAGTTTCGTTCCTTCTTCTTTTCTTCCTTTTTCTTCATAAAATCCTTGAGGATTTCCTCGGGGATGCAAGGATCTTTTCACATCATTGCCCATCTACTATAGTATGTACAAAGGCCTTCTAATCTTGTCTCTCCTTGATGCTTGGTCATTGAATTCAATCAATTTAGCCTCATTTTGCCATGAAAATGCAAGGTTTGCACTCCTTTCCTACCAAGGACACAAAACCTCAAAGAATATGCAAAACAAAGAACTAAAGACAATAAACGACCCAAATATACACTAAAAAGCATGGGAACAAGGCTAATTCGGGGACTAAATGTGCTTAAATTATGGTCACATCAAATATCCCCAAACCGAACCTTTGCTCGTCCCGAGTAAAGAGGTGACAAAGACTAGGACCATTATTTAAACTAACCTAATAACATAGCCGATATGAGACAATTAGCGGGTCTCACTCCGCCCCTTCAACTCACAACAAGACAACCATGAGGTAGGATGCCTTCTGGCAAGGCAAGGTGGGTCTTGCCAAAATGGTGACACATCCAAACATTAAGCACACAAAATCAAGTAATGGATGCATCTACAAAAGAATAGCCACTTTCCTCATCTAAGTGGCAGAAATTATCTACAAGGGAAGTAATTCAAGGGTACACACTCCTTCATAGATGCAATTTCTTCAAACTACTAAGCCTAGAAGGATACCAATAAATCACCTCCAAGTTGTGTCAAGCTAGGGTACCTTTGTCCTCAATCGTTAAATGCTTTTGTCAAGAATAGACTCCCTATGGTGTTAGAAACACTGGAGGATCGCGGAATTCCCCCTCTTGCCTAGACAAGAAGAAGGGTCGTCCCCTCTCTACCATGCACAAAAATGGATACGATGGATAAAGAGATTGATAGAATTTGAGTTTCACTTTGGGAGTTTGCTTTGTTGTTGTTTTTCCCCCCAATTTTTTTGTGGCATATAACATTTGAGAACACTTTCTTGCCATTTCTTTGATGTTTAGCATTTCAATACTTGACAACTTTCAACTTTTCGCATTTCTTTTGAAAATTTTTAAAGTCACCCCATATGTAGTGAGGGTGCCTTATATTTGAAGCTTTAGGAGTTCTATTTTTGCTCCTCTTTTCATTTGATGCATTTTTGCAAACTTTCTTTCACTTTTCATTTCATTTCTTTGAACTCAAATCAATTTTTTTTGTGCCCATTCCCTTTGATGACAAAAACGTGGTAGAACATGGATGATGGATGCATGGTTTCAAGGGTCACCTTGGAATAAACGGTAGCCAAGGAGTTATCACACCACAAGGTACTCTTGACTAGGCCTTAATCCATGGGTCAAAGGATACTAGCATGACACATCCTAGGGTGTTTTACAAGTATTCTAACAAGCAAAGTCCTAAGAAGAAAAAGCATCTACTAGGGCCTATATACACTTGTCAAGCTTCCCAAATAGATGGTTTCACAAAAAAATTTCTAACATTCAAACTACATGCCATGATGCAACTAACATATATAAATCCTAATGCATATGATTCTACCAATTAATATGCCATATAATCTAAATGCAAGTCCTAAGTTCACATTGTTATACCGCATCAATCAAAATAAAGCCACATAGTCATTAACATAAAGAGGAAAAAGGAGATTGGAAAGATCATACCATGCGGTCTTCAATATCCTCATGTCTCGGATGTGGCGTAGTCAATCAATATGAACAAGGATAGAACAAACACAATATATACAATAATATAGACATGACTACACTACAAAGGAAATGAACTTGTTTTTGGTTTTTCAATTTTTCAAATTTTTATGGTTTTTTGAAATTTTTGATTTTTTTTTTTTGGATTTTTGAATAAAAGTTAAGTTAGAATTCCCCATCCCCACACTAATATGGGCATTGTCCTCAATGGCCAAAATGATGGGAAATCATGCAAGCATGATGCATGAATTCTATACTAAATGCAAGCTATACTATACTACACTACATGATGCATGGGTTTTTGTTTATGACGGAGAGAGTAATTTAGATTACCTCCCGTTGCGTATGCATGTACTTCCCCAAACCGAGATAGACATTATTTCTAATGTCCTAAAGTTGGGTGAGTTCATGCACACAATATGCAATGCATGAAACTAAATTGTCATTTTGGATTTTCAAAAGTGGGAACAATGAAATAAGAACACCTCAATGGGGCCGAGGTGTTAGTCCTCTATGTTGCTAGGACTCTCCAACTATGATCAAGATAAAATAAATAAAACAAAGAAAGAAGTAGACAAACCTCAAAAGGGTAGGAGCCTCCAAAGCTTGCTAGTCTTCCACCATATCATCATTGTCATCATCTTCCTCAATAGAAGTGGACTCATCACCACTTCCCTCTTCACTTCCTTGCTCACTTCCTTCATCATCCTCTTCTTCTTCATTAGCCTCTTCTTCATCATTTACCTCTTCATCAACAACCTCATCACCGACAACCTCATCGTCACCTGGTATCTCACCCCTAGATGCACTTGGAAAGAAGACTTTCCTATCCGCCCAACTAGGCAAAGGACATGAAGGATCAAGTAGTCCTTGCCTAGCTAAATGAAGGAGGGGTGGATATTGGGCTAAGTATGCATCTTCCCGATCCTTATAAGCTTGTTTGTGCATCTCTTGCATAAGTAGAGTCATGTAGTCATTGCTTGCTTCAACACCTTCGGGTTTGAACTCTTGATACTTGAATGGATAGGGTGGTGTGACAATGGAGGAGGAGGGCATTTCAATTTCACCCCTTTGTTGACGGATGATGTATTCGGCTTCCTTTGAGAGGGGAAGAAGGTAGTTGGTCCGATGGACACTCAAACGGCATATCTTGGAAGGCAAAGTAAAAGATCTAGCATTATTAGTGAGCCATCCATACTTGGTGTGAAGAGGATTATGGGTAACCCACTTGTACTTGTTAATCATGGCATCCATGTCAATGAGATGACCCCCTTTTGAGGGAAATGTAGATTCATATACATACTAACATACTCATATATGTCGAAATTAATTTGTCATAAAATTAAATGTGGATTTTATGCATGCAAACAATATAATAAAATAGAGAAGAAATCATATCCTTACATTGAAATTTCGGTTCAAATGGGCACAAAAGAAATCTCCTTTTCTTTTGTTCTTGAGCTTTCCTTTAATGGAAGAACAAGATCCAAGTGTAGGATCTCTCCTTAGGAATAATACCCAAAGCTAACCCTTAATCTAATTAATATTATTTGATCTAGTATAATATTAATCTTGTGAAAAATTGAACCAAAAAATGTTTGGTATTAGGCTCTCAAAACCGGTTGAGAGAAGAGGAGAGGAAGAGGAATTATTTTGTCTCACTAAAAATAATTTTATGATAAGAATGAATAATAATTTTTCACACACTACTCCATATAGTGAATGATAAATTAATAAGTAAAAGAACCCTTGTTATTTTCTATGTAGAACCGGGTAGGGTGAAGGGAGATGGCCAATGCATGGTCTTTGTGCTCTTACACAAAAGACACTAGGTGTGCATGCCTAAATTAGAGAAATAATGATGAATTCCACTAATCTAAATTAACACAATATGTTAATTATGCCCAATATTTCGGTCCATGTTGTAATATGGATTCCATATTATTTTTGTCAAATGTCAATATGTCACATGTCATATGTAACATAAATTGTTTATGTATTTTTATCATATTAAAAATCAACGTATTAATAAAAATACGTCATATACAAAATCGACTTAGTAATTCATAATTACTTGTACCAAAATATTTTACCCTTTATAAATCGCATTTATAATAATAATTCATTCAAATCCAATCGTTTCTTTTAAACAATAATTTCATCCGAGTAATGATACAATTCGATTACTCAGACCGTATCTCATTTAATCACATTTCAATTTGATACGTAAATTTTACTTCCAAAATTGTCCGTCAATTTTTCAAGTAATTTAATTAACTCGTAACATTATACGATTAATTAAATGATCAATTAAGAGTGTTGCCCTATAGGTATGACCTAGGGGTCAATCGATCACCACCGTCACACGATAAAGTAATGTCAAACTCTAGTCAGCCAATCATTACCGATATATGTTGACCAGTTGACAGTAAAAATACTTCCCAATTGTATTCTTTAAAATGAGATTTAATAATGATATTTAAATCATATGATCGCACTATTGTTGAGGACACATTTCCCAACAATCTCCCACTTGTCCTCGACAAGTGTGCGTCACCAATTCTCTTGTCCTATTACTATCTCCCACTCAATGCAAGGTGTCTTTCGGTCGTACTTGCAAGTGATCATATCGAGAGTGGTTTCCTCGATCGGAGAATAAGCGATTGACCGGACTTATCTATCATAGATACTTTCCGAGCGTGGCCACGCATTTCCAGTTCATTACTCCTCGAGTGGCCCTGAGATATTGTTATAACCCTGACTAGGGGTGGACAATTCCTATCGCACTCATTCCCTTCGACTAGCCACAGCCATCATAACCCAAAATATGCCCATTTGACCCCATTTACGAAGGTCGTAGTAACACAAATCAAAGTTAATGAAATGTGCCATCTTAGGCGAATAGTCTTTAGTCAAAAGAATCGACTCATTTGAATACTATAGTAGCTCTCGCCACGACCAGGCTATATAAATTTGCCAGAACTCTATAAGCGGTCATAAGGCCCGACAAAATGTTCCTAACAGTCTGCCTATGTGATCGACTAGTCATCTTACATGACTCTATGGCACTTGAACTTGCCATAAATCGCCTCACACTCTAGTCACTTCGAGACGTCACCTCATACAAGTGACTATGGGCAAATACTATGTTAATCCGTGTTCACTTTAACGGGGTTCAATTGTCTCTACAACCCGTTTGGATGTAACAATGTATAAATTAAAGATAAAAGACAAATGTGATTATGAACATGAACAAAAACAACACTTTTATTTCATTTCAAAATCTAACAAAAACTTGGCACACGTTTAAGTCCCATGGACGTAACATGTCCATCATGTTTAGCCTGCGATAAAGGCTTGGTGAGCGGATCGGCTATGTTGTCATCCGTCCCAACCTTACAAATCGCAATTTCCTTCCTTTCAATGAAATCTCTTATTACATGATACTTTCTAAGTACATGTCTAGATCTATTACTAGACTTTGGCTCCTTAGCTTGGAAGATCGTCCCACTATTATCACAATAGAGAGTGATGGGATCATTGGCGGTAGGTACTGTTGGGAAATGTGTCCTCAACAATAGTGCGATCACATGATTTAAATATCATTATTAAATCTCATTTTAAGAATACATGTGGGATGTAATATTTTACAGTCAACTGGTCCACACATATCGGTAATGATTGGCTGACTAGAGTTTGACATTACTGTCGTGCGACGGTGGTGATCAGTTGATCCCCTTAGGTCATACCTATAGGGAAATACTCTTAATTGATTATTTAATTAATCGTATACTGATACGAGTTAATTAAATTACTTAAAATTGACGGATGATTTTGTGAGTATAATTTACGTATCTTATTGTAAATGTGATTAAATAAGACACGGTCTAAGTAATCGAATTATTTTATTACTTGGATGAAATTATTGTTTACAGAAACAATTGAATCGGAATGAATAAATTATTATAAATACAGAATGTTATAGTTTATAATTTGGAAACATTTTTGGTACAAGTAATTACGAATTACTAGTCGATTTTGTAAATGACATATTTTATGAGTATGTTGATTTTTAATATGTTAAAAATACATTACATTGTGACATGTCATGTAACATGTCACATGTGACAAATTTGACAAATGACAAAAATAAAATGGATTCTCCATTTTATGTCTAAAAACCGAAAATGAGAAGGGAGTGTAAGAGATGTATTGTGTTTTTATCTTGAGTGGAAAACACAATTATCATATCTAATTAGTAGCCTTGCACACCTACCTTTTAGAGAAGAGCAAAAATGAAATGCATTGGGCATTCTACCCAAGGCAATTTCGGCCACTCCACATGAAAAGAGAAGTGAGCTTTTCTCTTTGATTATTCATTCAATCTTCCCATCTAATTTTCTAGTGTAAGAAAATTCATCAAATGCTCTCTACAATCTTATGAGATTTCTAGAGAAATAAATCACAAAATTCCTCTTCTCTCAACCGAAATATGTGAGAGTACAAAAACATTTTGTGTCATATTTTTAAGTAAGACTAATTTTAATACTAGATCATATTATTTTAGTCTTTAAGATGTATTCCTTGGGTATATGCTTTTGGGAGGGATTCTACTCTTGAATCCTTGTTCTTCCATTTGGAGAGCTCAAGAACAAGTGAGTAGGAGGACTCACTTGTGCCCATAAGAACCGAAATTACAATGTAAGGACATGATTTCTCTTCTTTTATATTATATTGTTTGCATGCATAAAATCCACATTTAATTTTATGACAAATTAATTTTGACATATATGAATATGTTAATATGTATATGAATCTACATTTCTTTCAATTGGTATCAGAGACACGGTTGTTTGCATGCAAATTGGTTAAAAGTTTTTCCGAGTTATATGAATAACAAATAAAACTTGTAAAATTTGTGTTATTATGATATATCACGAAATTATTACATGCATGTTAATATTTCTGGTCCTAAAGTGTTTTAGGATATTTTGGTTAATTTTTCGGATTTTTATTGTTCATATTTTATAATAATGACATTTAAATATGATTTTATGAGTAAAAATGTCATTTTTGGTCTAAAAATAGCTATACTTCGAATTTTCACTTGGTTTTTGGATATGTTGTCACATATAATATTCTGAGATAACCTGTAAATTTTCATAATTTTTGGACTTGTTATGCTCGAAAAATGAATTTTTCTTTATTAAATTCGGATTTAAGTGAAAAATAGGTTAATATGAGTTAAATTTCGAATCTGGTCATAGAAAATTAATATGTTGTCACATGCAATTTTACAAGATGTGTGTAAAATAATTGGCTATAAAGAAGTCTTTTTGCATGATTTATGAATTTTTGAAGAAAAATAGCATAAATAGTGACATTATTAGTGGAAAATTAATAAAACATAATCTATGACTTAGGAAAAACGTCTAATGTTGCATTTAATCATGTTTTTCAGATCTAAAATTGAAAAGTTAATGAAAATAATTTTTTCCATGTTTTTATGATTATTTTATTAAAATCGATAAACCGTAACATTGTTTTTCCGGAAAAATTTCGAAATTTTTAACCTAAAGATTTTGAACATTATGAGTGTCATGGAATTTTTCCAGAATGTTCATGAATTTAAATTTCAAATTTTGTATTTATTTGAAATTTTTGGATTTATTTGAAGTTTAATAGCTTATTTTTGTAATTTTGGTCCATTTATGAACAAATTTGTAAATAAAGGTTAATTATGGTCAAATTATTAGTGAAGACTATATTTTGAGTCCTAAGAGGTTAGGGTAATTAACTTATGCATAAATATGAGTTTATGTATTTTTGTGATTATAAAATGTTGAAATCACGCAAATCCGTAAAAACCGAGTAATATACGATATTGGCTAATTAAAGGCGATTTAGCATAAAATTGAGCATGTTCATACATATTATAATGCTGCAATTTTTCTTTATGATTGTCATAATTTTAATTTATGTAATTTTGAATTATGTAATTTTACTTAGTATGGCCTTAGATTTTAATTGGTATTTCCCGAAATGTATGGGAATATCGATTCGGTTGTAATTTTTATTGTGATCTCGTATCACCGTTTTGTAATTTAATAGATTTACTTTATTTTAGTTACAAATGTATAATAGGAAATTATGTAATTTATTATGTAATTTTATTCATTCCGGAGTTCCAAAAGACGGATTACTTCAAGAATGGCGATACATAAAGACGGTGTTACCTCGAGATGCGTGCCACAACCGAAATTCAAGGGACCAATGGAGTTGGTTTCCGAATATGTAATAGATTAATAGTTTTTCTATTTTAGGAAAGGCCATACTAGGATTTATTTATCTTTATGCTTGCATTTTATTTTATGTCACATGCATCGCTAAATCGCCATAACTAAACATGCATTGTCTTATCGAGTTTATCGACCATGTCAATTAGAATTATCGTAGTTCACCGCTTTGGTTCACTTAAAACGTGATAGATAATAAATTGACATGACCTCTCGCTAAAACAATTAATTGAGACATAGCCTTACCAAATAGTAGAAACCATGAAAACCTATTTCGCGAGGGAGTGCACTCGGCCCTACCGGGGTACAAACCTTGTTACGTAGGGGAAGTGGGTGATGAATGTTAATCCACCGAGTTCATATTAATAAGGGTTTCATCGGCCATACCGTGCCCAAGTTGATGTGGACTTGGATCATGGACACATTTATTCGAAATTTGGATTGAGCTCAACGGAAGTATTCGCGACCGTAGTTGCATGTGTTCCGGGCTATAGATAAATATTAGAGTAATTTTATCGACCAAGAGTTCTAAAAGTAGAATCGATTAAAACGTTAATCCACCGAGTTATATTGATAAGGGTTTCATCGGCCATACCGTGCCCAAGTTAATATGAATTTGGATCTTGGAATCATTTATCATAGTTGGGTAGAGGTCACTATGTAAATGCTATACTTGTTTTTCAAGTATTAATAAAACGATAAATGTTAAGTTTTCCACTATTCCGTTGTTATATTGTTCTATTTCTTTACCACAATTCATATACGATATCATTTCGATTTTGATAACGAATCTCCATTAAAACATCGTAACTAAAGACAAAATTTGATTTTGCTTCTAAAACCTCAAACGAACCATTGCTAAGGATCTCTTGTAAAGAGTATAGATTAAAGTTATTCATTATCAAACAGGTTTTTGATTCTTGACTAACACTTCTACTTACAATGGACTATGTTTCATATGCTTAATTGAATTAAGTACCTTGAAGCGATAAATTGTTTTGGTGATTAGATTTTGTAATTCGTAATTGACCAAAATAACGCAACCACTTCAATGAAAGTTTTAAGACTAAAACGAACAAATGAAGAGTGTTCTTCATGAATTCAATTTTGCTACTCAAAGCAAAGACTCATTGAAATGAGTGGGAGCATTCTCTTAAACCGTTAAGATGAGGACGAGGTTCAAGAAGTAAAGATTATAATGGAATTGATACAAGGTAATGTTAAAAGTAAAGTCATTGAGGAATGACGATACTAAACCTATCAATCCCGACCGATAAAGTTTCCATTGTCTTAAGTGTTAGACACGAGAAAGGAAACTACCCCAAATTATTGAAGAATCAACAAGTTAGTTGTGTGACATCTAATGGGACCTTCTTCGTTAAGTGTTTATTTGGTTAAACATAAGTTTTGCTAGTATTACTTCGTCAATATTAGAAACCGGTGGTGGTTTTCATCATTATGTTTGATACATAGGATGATTAGAATATGACGACTAGCAACAATGAAGTCGAGAGATAGAGTAATTGTGTACTCAATCTAGTTTTTGGATTTAAAGTTGTACTTAATTATGACTATTAAGTGCATTAACTCTAAATAAGAATATAAACTTGTTAAGATACAAAAGAGGTTTCACTTTTGTGACCCTATACACCACGATTTGATGTATGGCTGGCCCATTATCAAGGTGAATATATTCTAAACCAAACTAGAATGATATATCATGTAGATGATGTAAGACTCAAATTGGTAACCCAAGATTAAACCTTAAATTCTGGAATGATGAACGCAAAGAGTTATCGAGTACTCTTGAAACCATTAGATTGTTAATGGTATATGCGTATCTTGTATTCAAAGCAAGATGTCTCGTGCCTTTTGGTTGAAAAGGAGATCGAGGTTATAAATCATCGATCCAAAATAGGTTAATCATCATCTTTTACCAACGATTTAAGTTGACATTAATGTGTTCACTTAATAAGGTATATAGAGAAATCTTTGAAGAAGTTCAGGAGTTCAAGGAATCACGATTTAGTCGTGATGGGATTATCAAAGTGAAGACTTTGATATAAGCCAAAGGAAATGTGATATAGTATCACAAGTTAATCTCTCTTAGCACGCATTATGAAATAATGTGTGGATGGATAAGAAATCAAACGCTATTCGATAAGGTTTGGACTTCGATCAAGTTATTTTGAGTTACTTGATCCTTTTGGGGATTTTATCATTTTGTCTAGATTATTTTTCCACTAAATCGAATCATATGTGATATGAAATGGTAAGGGTACCATGTTTGTAAGTTTTCACAAGAAACAAATGCTCATTTTTCCCTCTTAAATTATCACGAGTACGACGGGTTGCGGCTCGTGAAGCTGTCTTTCTAAAATACAAGTTTATTTTTAGAAGACGGAGTGGGAGAAATTATTCAAGAGCCACAAAGAATGCCACAGAGAATGTTATGTCGCAAGAAACTGGTCTTTCTTGGCTACATGAGACGTTTTGTGTAAGACATTGTTTCTTTAAAACCTAGGAGGTTAAATTCGTCACTTGTTAAAGATGATGAATTCATGCTACTTTTAAGAAAGTAAAGAGCTTATAACTTACAAAAGAAATTGTTTGATTCAAGTTGATTACTTCTAGAAAGTAATGAAAATATGACTTACATAAGAGTGTTTAAGTCACAACTCAATACAAGGCTTAGAGCCATGAAAATCCGAAATAAAAGGCTTGATTAGTGACAAAGGGTTTTGCACTAATAAAGAGATATTTCAAAGTAAGATTGGTTGCAAAGGGTTTTGCACTAGTTGAAATGCTTAAGTCTATTAGGATCTTCTTAGGGATTGTGTTTCATTATGAGGTTATGAAATACATAGCGAGTAAATCTAAAACCCACTTCTTCAATAGAAGGAATGTATTCAATACATATCATGAGTTTAGTAGATTCTTGCAATCCTAAGATAGTGTGAAACTTAAGAGAGAATCTTAAGTAGGACATCAATGAGTTGAAATCAATGTTTTAATCATGTTATAAAACTTTTCTCGATAAGTCAAGAAGTTGTGTTTATACATGGAGTTTAGTGGGAGTTACGAAAATTTTAATTAGTCCGATATGTGGATGACATATTGATCATTAGGAATGATTTAAGACTTTAGGAGTATTACAATACATCTTTAATATCCAGATTTATGAAGATAAATCCACGTGATATTAGCGTCAAAAAGAAGTCTTATGTTGATAAGATTCATGACTAGTTCAATTAAATTGAACATATTTGATTGATTCCATTTGCTTCCGCTGTCAAATCAATTAAATAGAAAATGATGTAGAACACTTCATATGCTTTGAGTATGATGAATTGTTTTCAAAATCGAATTTAAGTAATCTTTACCAAGTAAGCTATAAAGATTACTCTTAAGTGCTTGCAGAAGCATTAAGGAAGTAAAGCAAAGTGTTTATGATGCAATATTGTGTAAGGGTGTTACACAAGTGACAATTGACAATTGAGATTGCGCATGGTTTCCGACAAAACCATAATCAAAACACACTAGGATGGTTAAGATACCATTGTGGCAATGTTAATTAAGAAGTAGATTTTCTAGAATCGTTCTAGGCAATAAAGAACAATGAGAGATATTTATAACGGAAATTGAGTACACTTGCGATCATGAGATGTGCAAGAAGGATGAGTCCCGCACACTGTGAAAACAGTGGGAGCTATTCTTAGGCTAGAGAGCCTACGTCTTGATTGGATCTCGACACGTACTCAGAAAGTTTTGTAATGCAAATGTATACATTACAAAGGAAAACGAGTAAGTAGTGAGGTTGAGTAAGGTACAAGAAATTGATAAAACCTACTAACCAAAGCCTTCTCAAAGGCTAAACATGATGAGTCATGTCATTTCAATTGAATTGAAATGAACAACTACGTACAAAATCAAATTAGATTATAGAACATGAAATAGTAATCAGGCATTGACTATTCATATGTGATAATCGCATTTGTCGTTCGAGTTTTACTTTAAAACTCTTTTATTATACTTTGTTACATCCAAACGGGTTGTGGAAACAATTGAACCCCGTTAAAGTGAACACGGATTAGCATTGTATTCGCCCATAGTCACTTGTATGAGATGACGTCTCGAAGTGACTAGAGTGTGATGCGATTGATGGCAAGTTCAAGTGCCATACAGTCATGTGAGATGACTAGTCGATCACATAGGCAGATTGTTAAGAACACTTTGTCGGGCCTTATGACCGCTTATAGAGTTCTGGCAATTTATATAGCCTGGTCGTGGCGAGAGCTACTATAGTATTCAAATGAGTCGATTCTTTTGACTAAAGACTATTCACCTAAGATGGCACAGTTTCAGATTAAGTTTGATTTGTGTTACTACGACCTTCGTAAATGGGGTCAAATGGGCATATTTTGGGTTATGATGGCTGTGGCTAGTCGAAGGGAATGAGTGCGATAGGAATTGTCCACCCCTTGTCGGGTTAAAACAATATCTCGGGGCCACTCGAGGAGTAATGAATTGGAAATGCGTGGCCACGCTCGGAAGGTATCCAGAGTGGATAAATCCGGTCAATCAGTTATTCTCCAGATCGAGGAAACCACTCTCGATATGATCACTTGCAAGTACGACCTGAAAGACACCTTGCATTGTGTGGGAGATAGTAATAGGACAAGAGAATTGGTGACGCACACTTGTCGAGGACAAGTGGGAGATTGTTGGGAAATGTGTCCTCAACAATAGTGCGATCACATGATTTAAATATCATTATTAAATCTCATTTTAAGAATACATGTGGGATGTAATATTTTACAGTCAACTGGTCCACACATATCGGTAATGATTGGCTGACTAGAGTTTGACATTACTGTCGTGCGACGGTGGTGATCAGTTGATCCCCTTAGGTCATACCTATAGGGAAATACTCTTAATTGATTATTTAATTAATCGTATATCGATACGAGTTAATTAAATTACTTAAAATTGACGGATGATTTTGTGAGTATAATTTACGTATCTTATTGTAAATGTGATTAAATAAGACACGGTCTAAGTAATCGAATTATTTTATTACTTGGATGAAATTATTGTTTACGAAACAATTGAATCGGAATGAATAAATTATTATAAATACAGAATGTTGTAGTTTATAATTTGGAAACATTTTTGGTACAAGTAATTACGAATTACTAGTCGATTTTGTAAATGACATATTTTATGAGTATGTTGATTTTTAATATGTTAAAAATACATTACATTGTGACATGTCATGTAACATGTCACATGTGACAAATTTGACAAATGACAAAAATAAAATGGATTCTCCATTTTATGTCTAAAAACCGAAAATGAGAAGGGAGTGTAAGAGATGTATTGTGTTTTTATCTTGAGTGGAAAACACAATTATCATATCTAATTAGTAGCCTTGCACACCTACCTTTTAGAGAAGAGCAAAAATGAAATGCATTGGGCATTCTACCCAAGGCAATTTCGGCCACTCCACATGAAAAGAGAAGTGAGCTTTTCTCTTTGATTATTCATTCAATCTTCCCATCTAATTTTCTAGTGTAAGAAAATTCATCAAATGCTCTCTACAATCTTATGAGATTTCTAGAGAAATAAATCACAAAATTCCTCTTCTCTCAACCGAAATATGTGAGAGTACAAAAACATTTTGTGTCATATTTTTAAGTAAGACTAATTTTAATACTAGATCATATTATTTTAGTCTTTAAGATGTATTCCTTAGGTATATGCTTTTGGGAGGGATTCTACTCTTGAATCCTTGTTCTTCCATTTGGAGAGCTCAAGAACAAGTGAGTAGGAGGACTCACTTGTGCCCATAAGAACCGAAATTACAATGTAAGGACATGATTTCTCTTCTTTTATATTATATTTTTTGCATGCATAAAATCCACATTTAATTTTATGACAAATTAATTTTGACATATATGAATATGTTAATATGTATATGAATCTACATTTCTTTCAGGTACTACTTTTAGACCTTCCGTGAATTGCCTGATCCACACAGCTTCCTTGGCAGCTTCTGATGCTGCTATGTACTCAGCCTCCGTTGTAGAATCATGATTCTGACTTCCTTGAAGCTTCTCCATTTACGGCACCACCATTGAGCATGAACACGAAACCAGCTTGTGATTTCAAGTCATCTCTATCTGTTTGAAAACTTGAGTCCGTGTATCCCTTAACACGCAACTCAGTGTCTCCTCCAAACACAAGGATAGAATCCTTAGTTCTTCTCAAGTACTTAAGGATGTTCTTGACTGCAATCCAGTGACTCTCACCTGGATTTCCTTGATATCTACTCGTCATGCTCAAGGCATACGAGACATCAGGACGTGTGCATATCATGGCATACATGATTGATCCAACAGCGGAAGCATAAGGGATCAACTTCATGCGTTCAACATCATGGGGCTCGGAGGGAGATTGAGTCTTGCTCAATATCGTCCCGGTTACCATAGGTACCAAACCCCTTTTGGATTTGTCCATGCTGAACCGTCGAAGAATCTTATCGACATAAGACTCTTGACTTAGTGCCAATATCCTCTTGGATCTATCTCTATAGATCCGGATACCTAATATGCGTTGGGCCTCTCCTAAATCCTTCATTTGGAAGTGGTTACTTAACCACTTCTTAACAGAAGACAACATTGGAATATCATTTCCAATGAGTAGTATGTCATCGACATACAAGATTAGGAACACAACATTGCTCCCACTGAATTTCATGTATAAACATGGTTCCTCAACACTTCGAGTGAAACCATTTTCCTTTATCACATGATCAAATCGATGATTCCAACTTCTAGATGCTTGCTTAAGACCATAAATGGATCTCTTAAGCTTGCACACTTTGTTAGGATTTTTAGAATCAACAAAACCTTCGGGTTGTATCATGTACACCTCCTCTTCTAAATGCCCATTTAGAAAAGCGGTTTTGACATCCATTTGCCATATTTCATAATCATGAAATGCGGCGATCGCTAACAAAATCCGTATGGATCTTAGCATGGCTACGGGGGCGAATGTCTCATCATAATGGAGACCTTGGACTTGGGTAAATCCTTTTGCCACTAGCCTAGCTTTGTAGACATCATCATGTCCTTCTATGCCATTCTTGACTTTGAATATCCATTTGCATTGAAGGGGTCTTGCCCCTTTAGGCAAATCTACCAAGTCCCAAACTTGGTTTTCATGCATAGAATCCATTTCGGATTTCATGGCTTCAAGCCATAAGGAGGAATTTGGACTAGAGATTGCGGCCTTGTAGGTGGCGGGCTCGTCACTTTCCATAAGTAACACATCGAGTGTTCCATCTTCCTCGATAAGTCCCACATATCGATCTGGATGGCGAATTACTCGGCCCGTCCTTCTTAGTGGAGGAGGTACAACCGCGTTAGACGACGAAGGAACATCTTCTTGCGTCTCTATCTCGGTTTGTGACTCTTGAACTTCATTAAGTTCAAAATTTCTCCCACTCTGTCTCTTAGAAATAAATTCTCTTTCTAAGAAGACAGCCTCGCAAGACACAAACACTTTATGATCTTGAGGTTTGTAGAAGTAATATCCTCGAGAGGTCGAGGGGTAACCTACAAAGATGCATTTTTCAGATCTTGGGGCAAGCTTGTTGTCGTTCTTAGTTTTGACGTAAGCATCACATCCCCAAATCTTCATATAGGATATATTGGGAACTTTTCCCGTCCACATCTCATATGGAGTCTTTTCGGTGGACTTAGTGGGACTATTATTCAAAGATCGAATTGCGGTTTGAATCGCAAATCCCCAAAACGAGTTCGGTAACTCGGTTTGACTCATCATGGAGCGAACCATATCAAGTAGGGTTCGATTCCTCCTTTCGGCAACACCATTGAGTTGTGGCGTTCCGGGTGGAGTAAGTTGTGATATAATTCCACAACCTTTCAAGTGTGAATCAAATTCAAGGCTAAGGTATTCACCACCACGATCGGATCGTAGTGCCTTAATCCTTTTGTTCAATTGGTTCTCTACTTCGTTTTGAAATTCCTTGAATTTCTCAAACGCTTCACTCTTATGTTTTATTAAATAGATATACCCATATCTACTCAAGTCATCGGTGAAGGTTATAAAGTAGTCATAATTACCACGAGCGGTGATACTCATTGGTCCGCATACATCGGTGTGTATGAGTCCCAATAGTTCACTAGCTCGTGTCCCTTTACCACTAAAAGGATTACGAGTCATTTTGCCAAGTAGGCAATATTCGCATGTACCAAATGATTGATAATCAAATGGTGTAATCACATTAGTTGAAATTAATCTTTTGATGCGATTCTCGTTTATGTGACCTAATCGACAATGCCAAATGAACGCTTCACTTGGGTCACTTGATTTGAGTTTCTTTGATTGAATGTTATAAATATCATTCGTTGGATTTGAGGTCTCTAAAATGTATATGCCATTAATGGAAGAAGCTTGGCCAATAACCAAATCATTCCTAGAAATAGTACAACGATTGTTCTTAATGACAAAACAAAAACCGTCCATGTCTAGCATGGCGATTGAAATAATGTTTTTAGAGAGCGTAGGTACATAAAAACAATTATGCAAATACAACTCAAATCCATTTGGCAAAGCTAAAACATAGGTTCCCTTGGATTCGGCCGCTACCCGAGCTCCATTTCCAAGGCGTAGATCCACATCTCCTTTGCTAAGCCTCTCCACATCTCTTAAACCCCGTAAATGATTACAAAGGTGAGAACCACAACCGGTATCTAGTACCCATGTTGTAGTGGAAGTATAATTTATATCAATAACATAAATTTCTTTAGGAATTGTACCTTTTGGAGTAATGAGTCCTTCCCTTATATTTCGCAAATACACGGGACAATTCCTAAGCCAATGTCCCATGCCATAGCAATAATGGCACTCATCATTAACTTGCTTGAAGTTTTTGATTTTCTTTCCTTTCTTCTTGAACCTCTTGCCCTTTGACGCAAGAACTTGATTGCTAGAGCTCCCACTAGCTTTGGCATCTTTATCTTCCAGAGACAAAGACCCTATAGATCGTATGAGGTAGTCTTCCTGAGACGGACTCACACGAGGTCTAGTAGTAGTGGGTGGTTTAGAAGAAGTGATGAAGTTAAGGTTTCCATCCGAACCTATCCCAAAATGAAGTTCTCTAGTTGTATCGAAATTGTTGTTGGAGCAAACGTCGTCAAGAACATTGTGATATGACTCAATAGTTATCGGTGCGATAGCATTTGATGGATTCATTGTAAAGAACTACAAATATGGAGGAAAAGGAAATATTAACATTTGTCTTTTTAAATCATACTTGCAAATTTAACAAGATATGAACATTTATATAGTGACCTCTACCCAACTATAATAAATGATTCCAAGACCCAAATTCATATCGACTTAGGCACGGTGGGGCCGATACATCCTTTATCAATATAACTCGGTGGATTAACGTTTAATCGATTCTACTTTTAGAACTCTTGGTCGATAACATTACATTAACAATTATCTATAGCCCAAAACACATCGACAAGGGCACGGTGGGGCCGATGATACATCCCTTATCAAATACTTTTGTTGAGTTCAATCCAAATTTCGAATAAATGTGTCCATGATCCAAACCCACATTAACTTGGGCACGGTGTGGCCGATACATCCCTTATCAACATGAATTCGGTGGATTAACATTCATCACCCACTTCCCCTACGTAACAAGGTTTGTACCCCGGTGGGGCCGAGCGCACTCCCTCGCGAAATAGGTTTTCATGGTTTCTACTATTTGGTAAGGCTATGTCTCAATTAATTGTTTTAGCGAGAGGTCATGTCAATTTATTATCTATCACGTTTTAAGTGAACTAAAGCGGTGAACTACGATAATTTTAATTGACACGGTCGATAAACTCGATAAAATGACAAAGCATGTTTAGTTATGGCGATTTAGCGATGCATGTGACATAAAATAAAATGCAAGCATGAAGATAAATAAATCCTAGTATGGCCTTTCCTAAAATAGAAAAACTATTTAACTATTACATATTCGGAAACCAACTCCATTGGTCCCTTGAACTTCGGTTGTGGCACGCATCTCGAGGTAACACCGTCTTTATGAATCGCCATTCTTGAAGAAATCCGTCTTTTGGAACTCCGGAATGAATAAAATTACATAATAAATTACATAATTTCCTATTATACATTTGTAACTAAAATAAAATAAATCTATTAAATTACAAAACGGTGATACGAGATCACAATAAAAATTACAACCGAATCGGTACTCCCATACATTTCGGGAAATACCAATTAAAATCTAAGGCCATACTAAGTAAAATTACATAATTCAAAAATTACATAAATTAAAATTATGACAATCATAAAGAAAATGCAGCATTATAATATGTATGAACATGCTCAATTTTATGCTAAATCGCCTTTTAATTAGCCAATATCGTATATTACTCGGTTTTTACGGATTTGCGTGATTTCAACATTTTATAATCACAAAAATACATAAACTCATATTTATGCATAAGTTAATTACCCTAACCTCTTAGGACTCAAAATATAGTCTTCACTAATAATTTGACCATAATTAACCCATATTTTATAAAATTGTTCATAAATGGACTAAAAATTACAAATATAAGCTATTAAACTTCAAATAAATCACAAAATTTCAAATAAATTCAAAATTTGAAATTTAAACTCATGAACATTCTGGAAAAATTCCATGACACTCATAATGTTCAAAATCTTAGGTTAAAAATTTCGAAATTTTTCCGGAAAAACAATGTTGCGGTTTATCGATTTTTAATAAAATAATCATAAAATCATGAAAAAATTATTTTCAATAACTTTTCAATTTTAGATCTGAAAAATATAATAAAATGCAACATTAGACGTTTTTCCTAAGTCATAGATTATGTTTTATTAATTTTCCACTAATAATGTCACTATTAATGCTATTTTTCTTCAAAAATCCATAAATCATGCAAAAAGACTTCTTTACAGCCAATTATTTTACACACATCTTGTAAAATTGCATGTCACAACATATAAATCTTCTATGACCAGATTCGAAATTTAACTCATATTAACCTATTTTTTACCTAAATCCGAATTTAATAATGAAAAATTCAATTTTCGAGCATAACAAGTCCAAAAATTATGAAAATTTACAGATTATCTCAAAATAATATATGTGACAACATATCCAAAAAACAAGTGAAAATTCGAAGTATAGCTAATTTTAGACCAAAAATGACATTTTTACTCATAAAAGCACATTTAAATGCCATTATTGTAAATTATGAACAATAAAAATCCGAAAAATTAACCAAAATATCCTAAAACATTTTAGGACCAGAAATATTAACATGCATGGATTAATTTCGTGATATCTCATAATAACACAAATTTTACAAGTTTTTTTTGTTATTCTTATAACTCGGAAAAACTTTTAACCGATTTGCATGCAAACAACCGTGGCTCTTGATACCGATTGAGGGAAATGTAGATTCATATACATACTAACATACTCATATATGTCGAAATTAATTTGTCATAAAATTAAATGTGGATTTTATGCATGCAAACAATATAATAAAATAGAGAAGAAATCATATCCTTACATTGAAATTTCGGTTCAAATGGGCACAAAAGAAATCTCCTTTTCTTTTGTTCTTGAGCTTTCCTTTAATGGAAGAACAAGATCCAAGTGTAGGATCTCTCCTTAGGAATAATACACAAAGCTAACCCTTAATCTAATTAATATTATTTGATCTAGTATAATATTAATCTTGTGAAAAATTGAACCAAAAAATGTTTGGTATTAGGCTCTCAAAACCGGTTGAGAGAAGAGGAGAGGAAGAGGAATTATTTTGTCTCACTAAAAATAATTTTATGATAAGAATGAATAATAATTTTTCACACACTACTCCATATAGTGAATGATAAATTAATAAGTAAAAGAACCCTTGTTCTTTTCTATGTAGAACCGGGTAGGGTGAAGGGAGATGGCCAATGCATGGTCTTTGTGCTCTTACACAAAAGACACTAGGTGTGCATGCCTAAATTAGAGAAATAATGATGAATTCCACTAATCTAATTTAACACAATATGTTAATTATGCCCAATATTTCGGTCCATGTTGTAATATGGATTCCATATTATTTTTGTCAAATGTCAATATGTCACATGTAACATAAATTGTTTATGTATTTTTATCATATTAAAAATCAACGTATTAATAAAAATACGTCATATACAAAATCGACTTAGTAATTCATAATTACTTGTACCAAAATATTTTACCCTTTATAAATCGCATTTATAATAATAATTCATTCAAATCCAATCGTTTCTTTTAAACAATAATTTCATCCGAGTAATGATACAATTCGATTACTCAGACCGTATCTCATTTAATCACATTTCAATTTGATACGTAAATTTTACTTCCAAAATTGTCCGTAAATTTTTCAAGTAATTTAATTAACTCGTAACATTATACGATTAATTAAATGATCAATTAAGAGTGTTGCCCTATAGGTATGACCTAGGGGGTCAACTGATCACCACCGTCACACGACAGTAATGTCAAACTCTAGTCAGCCAATCATTACCGATATATGTTGACCAGTTGACAGTAAAAATACTTCCCAATTGTATTCTTTAAAATGAGATTTAATAATGATATTTAAATCATATGATCGCACTATTGTTGAGGACACATTTCCCAACACCTTTTTCGCCACATACTTGCTATCCTTGTTGAAATTCGGATCAAAGTACTTAGCCAAAAGAGTAACTAGACCTCCATTTACAATAAAAGAGGTGCCTTGCTTTCCACAATCAACATTTAGCCATCTTTCCACCAAAAGCCTTAGAGAATTGTAAGGCTTGGTGAATTCCCTTTCAATATTTAAGGCCGACTCAAGTAGAACACAATCGAGCTTGGTAAAGTGGTTAGTGTCTTTTCTTGCAATGATAGTATTCCCGATGACCTTGTGCCATACTCTAATGCCTAGATGGTGGACTAATAGAGCGCGACTAGCATGATAGTTCTCAAATTTCCTCCCGGAAATCGCCTCCCAAAGAGGAGAGGGTTCATATTTTTCGGGCTTCTTGTAATAACGAGGTGAATCACTAAGACCTAATGCTTTACCCAAATCATCAAAGGTGATGCGCCTACTCACATTGGCAAGGCGGAACTCGATGTTTTCTCTAGTCTCTAACTTAGTCACTTTCAAAGAACTCAATAATTCTAAGGTACGGGAGGGGTATGTCAATTCTCTTGTAGCAAACAATTTTCCCAACCCCATGGCTTCAAAGAAGGCTTTTGTTTGTTCAAGGACACCCAATTTGTTCAAGGCATCTTCACATATGAATTTGGTGGGTAGAAAGGATTTCCTAGCATACTTGGCAAATGTATCCCTATGGGAGTTAGAAATGAAAATTACCTCCGGATAGTTTGATAATTGAGCAATTTCCGGAGTTGTTGATGTTGTTGCTTCCAAGGGAGGATTTTGTTGTTGTTGAACTTCCAAGTTTGAACTAGCTACCACCATAGCCAATGAGGCTTTCTTTGCTTGAAGACATTGTTGTCTTGTTGAGAGTGCCTTTGCCTTAGGTGCCTTTGTTGATCCTTTTGTTCTTGCCATTGATGAAAATACCAAGAAAAGAGTGAAAATATTCAATTTCCAAGTATACCCAAATCGATTTTAAGATGAAAGGCTTTGCCTTTGTAATTTCAAAAATCGACTCAAAGGTTGAAGATTTTGGTGCTTGGTTTGATTTTTGTTGGAAGAGGAGTGATTAATTGTTGTTAAAAGGAAGTTTGGATTTGATTTTGTTGAATTTGGTTGAGGAAATCTTGCTTTGGTGATGGAGAGGATGAGGGTTTTGAGTTTTGGGGTTTATGGGTAGTGTTTTGAATGAATGAATGAAGAAATGAATGTGGGAGGGGTATTTAAAATACCCGAAAATTTCAAAACTGCAGGGGAAGATGGGCGTCTTTCCTTCGGGACGCTCGGATTCTGCCTATTTTGGGTTCAGGATTCTCACCTAAAGACGGGCGTCTTTTAGCTGGGACGCTCGGATTTTTCGACTACAGGACGAGCGGATTCCTCTGAAGACAGGCGGATTCTGAGACAGCAAGCTTTCTTGGTTTACACTAGCAAAAAGACGGGCGTCTTCCTGCAAAGACGGGCGGATTTCTGAAGACGAGCGTCTTCTCTACCAGGACGCTCGGATTCTTCGACAGTCCCAAATTTTCAAATTTTCAGTTAAAATGGACGGGCGGATTTTGACAAAGACGCTCGGATTTCCTGGAGACGAGCGGATTCCCCTTGAAGACGCTCGGATTCTCCCTGGTCTACCCGGATTCAGTTCCATCCGTGCACTTGCATATCCCGTGTCATTTTTCATTCTTCAAATCTCGTGTTCTTCATTGTAGGGGCACTACTAAGGCATGAATAGCCTAGGCAAATGCTATCCCCACAATAAGCTAAAGCACTACACATCAATAAAATCATTAGTCCCTCCCTCACTTCTCTCAAAAATGATAATTACCTTGATCAAAGCATAAAAATCCAAAAATGACAAAAATGCAATGTAAGAATTAAAATGCAAGTTAGGGAGTTAGAAATATTTACAAATGGTGGTTTAGGGAGGACTCCACCAAACTCTCATCCTTAGTGAGATGTCATGGGGTCATGTCCAAGGTGTTGTTGATGTTGCTCAACACCTTGAAGAAGTAGTCAAAAGCTTGTTCATTATCATGATAAAGATCTTCAATAGATCTTTGCCCTTGTTGTCCTTCATATTGGTCTTGATCGATAGCATTACCAATATAGGGATTGAAAATCCCTTCAAACTCATCGTCCCAAAGACCACAAACTTCATCTACTTGGTCACTAAAGATCTCTTGGGTTGATAGAGACAACGCTCCCACTTTCTTGTCTTGGCCAATGAGGCCATCCTCTTCATTGCTTAACTTTGGTGAGCTTTTCAAGCTCTCTTTGTTACAATTCACTTGCTCTTTGAATGGAGCATCATCGATTTTTTTCTTCTATTGGAATTCCGACTTCTTCCTATCATCCTTTCGGCTATAATGATCAATCATAAAACATGGTTCATGCAAACGGGGAGCTCTCATGGTCTTGTCAAGATTGAAAGTTATGCTCTCATCTCTCACTTCTAGAGTGAGCTCTCCATGCTTCACATCAATCACCGCACCCGCGGTGTGTAAGAAAGGTCTTCCTAGAATGATTGGAATGTTGGAGTCTTCCTCCATGTCAACAATGACAAAGTCCACTGGGATGAAAAATTTCCCAACTCTTACGGGAACATCTTCCCATATCCCTAATGGTGTCTTCGTCGATCTATCGGCCATTTGGAGTGTGATATTGGTGCATTTAAGCTCTCCCATCCCTAACCTTTTACTCACCGAGTACGGCATAACGCTCACACTAGCCCCTAGATCACATAAGGCTTTGTTGATCGTAGTGTCCCCAATGGTGCACGGTATTGAGAAGCTTCCCGGATCTTTGAGTTTTGGAGGTGAACTCCCTTGAAGTATTGCACTACTCACCTTAGTGAAGGCGATAGTCTCAAGCTTCCGGATCGACTTCTTCTTTGTGAGGATGTCTTTCATGTATTTTGCATAGGCCGGCACGTGATTGATTAATTCCGTGAAAGGAATCGAGACTTCCAAATTCTTCACAAGTTCCATAAATTTTCCAAGTTGGTCATCAAATTTGGGCTTGGCTTGACGACTTGGAAAAGGAAGTCTAATCACAATGGGCTCCTTCTCCTTGACCTTGTCTTCATTTTTTGTTTGAAATTTCTTCTTTTGATGGTTCTCCATCCTTGGAGTTTTGCACAATTTCTTCTTTGTCACTAGCTTCCACAACTTCATCCTCAACTTGCTTCTTTGGTGCTTCATACCTTGTATCGCTCCTCAAGTGAATGGCACTAACCGTTTCATGTCTTGGGGGATTACTTTGAGGTGGTAATTGCCCCTTTTGTCTTTGTGAGCTTGAAGATGCTAGTTGAGTCAATTGGGTTTCCAACATTTTGGTGTGAGCTAGGATGTTGTTGATGGTGATTTGCTTTGCTTGACTATCTTTTTGCATTTGAGTGAAAAACTCTTGTTGATTCTTTTGCATTTGGAGGACTGCGTTTTGAACATCAAAACCTTGGTCATTTTGTTGATTGTATGGAGTTTGATTTTTGTAACCTTGGTTTTGGTTGTAAAAGGGTCTTTGATTTTGGTTTCTCATGGGAGGTGGGGTGTATGTTGGTTGAGGGTTTTGAACATTTTGGCTTTTGTATGAAAGATTTGGATGAAATTTGGTGTTTTCATTGTAATAGTTGGAATAAGGGGTACCACTCTTGTATGCTTGGAAAGCATTTACT
Source organism: Silene latifolia (assembly GCF_048544455.1). Taxonomy (NCBI): domain Eukaryota; kingdom Viridiplantae; phylum Streptophyta; class Magnoliopsida; order Caryophyllales; family Caryophyllaceae; genus Silene; species Silene latifolia. The sequence goes on along the minus strand of NC_133535.1, from coordinate 91,735,764 downwards.
TGTTCATTTGTTCCCCTACATTCACTTTGGTCATGTCCCAAAGTTCCACAATTCTCACATATCCCACTTGGGATTGATGAAGATGCCGTCATGGCATTAACATGATGGTTTGGTGATTTTGAGGCTTCTTCAAGTCTAGCCATAGCTTTTTCAAACTTCAAAATGATGGTATCAATGTCAGCACTAAGTTGAGCACCCAATTGAGTAATAGAGTCCACTTCATGCTTTCCTCCTCTAGTAGCCTTGCGAGGTCTACTATATTGTGAGTTATGGACCGCCATTTCCTCAATCTTGTTCCAAGTTTGATTGTCATCAACTTCGGTGAACATTCCATTTGATCCCATGTTGAGAATGTTTCTTGAATCTTCATAAAGACCGTTCCAAAATTGTTGTACCAAGAACCACTCGCTAAGTCCATGATGAGGACATGAGCGACAAATTTCTTTGAATCGCTCCCAAGCTTCATACAAGGATTCTTCATCTCTTTGCTTAAAGCCCGTAATTTGAGCTCTTAGCATGTTATGGATAGAACTTTTTGTAGAAAGCTAGAGCCAACTTCTTCCAAGAATCAATTCCGAGAGTAGCCTTATCAAGGCCTTTCAACCATTGTTTCGCGGTGCCAATTAGAGAAAAAGGAAATAAGACCCATCGAATTTGGTCTTGAGTTACATCGGTTTGAGAATTCGCATCACAATCACTACTACAGATACAGCCTATAACAACGGGTAAAAACCGTTGTAAAATAAAAAAGCGGACGTTGTTAAAGCGGCCGTTGTAGAAGGTATTTACAACGGTTTGCTTATTTAGTGAAACCGTTGTCTAAAGTATTCACCACGGTTAAAAGCCGTTGTTGTTGGGTGTTCTCCGTTGTGGAAAGTGTTTCAAAATTTTGGAGGGAATAATATAACAACGGTTGTCGTATGTATAACCGTTGTTGTAACTTTCCCTCCAAAATTGTGAAGTCTTTTGACAACGGGTTTATGGTACATACCCGTTGTTGAAATTTTTTGTAACAACGGTTCTATGTTTAATACCCGTTGTTGTAATTTTACCTCCAAAATTGTGAAGACTTTTAACAACGGTTCTTTGTTTAATACCCGTTGTTGAATATTATGCGCGGTTATTTGTGAATGTCATTCACAACGGTGTTATTTTTATTAACCGTTGTGAAAGGTATTCACAACGGTTTTTTTTTAGTAACCGTTTTTATTACAAACTCCTAATGTTTTGAAAAAATAAATTTGTTTCATGCCATTCAAAAACCGCATATGTCGTGACACCATATACCAAAGACCAAAGATAAATCACAATTTGGGTTCATCGAACTCAATAGATTCAATTCAACCACAACAAAGAAATTTGCATCATATATATATATACTTACAATGAGTTGAATTTACATGAACTAATCATTCCCTAACTTCAACAAAAAATTTACTAATAAGTTGATCTAAACTCTGAGTATCATGCATTTCTAAATATATTCTAAGACGTAGTTGCCCCACATGTCTCTTACCTCGTCTATATCTACACTTGAGTACTGCTCAATCTGTTGTGACGGGTTGATTGCATACTGCGGAAAAAACAAAGAGAAGACATTATGGTATATATAGCAGCAAGCAAGACAACATTAGCAACATTATGGTATATATAGCAGCAAGCAAGACAACATTAGCTCTAATTTAAAAAAAAGTAATAAACACATGTTTAAATTATTACTAACCTTGTCTGGAATAACGAGATATCTTCGCCTAATAATCTCCAACATGAACCGACAAGCGTAGTATCCACATTGTATGCTATCTGGCTGGCGAGGGGCCTATTATTACATAAAAAAACAGACGAGAGAAGGCTCACATCAGAATCTTGAACTTTAGGTATTGTATTAGTATTAAACACAGATTTTGCACTTAATGTTGTTGTATTTGAGCACGTACCCCTGTTATCGTAATAAAATCAGGGCCAACATCAGAATCTTCCGTGGGTTGATCCTGCTCGTTTGCTCTTTTCTTCTTAAAGGCCCTTTTTTTAAAAAATAAAAAAGGAGGCAGAAACTAATAAAAAAAGAGGCAGAAACTAAAATATGAAAGAACTTTTTTCTATAAATAAAAAATGAAAATGTTATTATAAATAAATCAGTATTATAAACTTACATATTAATCAAGTGCTTAAAAGTCTCGCTTGGTTGATGATGTAAAGAGTCCAACCAGAAAACTTTATTCCTTGTCGGCATGATGGTTGCTAGCACCCAATGAGTCCTACATCAAAAGACATCATCATTATTAACAAGTACATATATTAGGTATGAAAATGCAATTGTAGGGGGAAACGTAATATTAATTTGTTTATTACCCTTTTTCATTATAAGCGCCAAAAATCAGCTTCTTGGTTGTGGCCAATTGCTGAGCAATATAATCTACCCGTTGTTCGAACGAGAAATCCGGAATAAATAAAGATAAAACATAGGGGCACAGGAATCCGTATAGATCAGATGGAATATTCTTCTCGGGGATCACTCTCAATTTCAATATCCTACATTATTACGGTATTAATTCCGGTATTTAAAACACTATCTAGTAGTCAGAATATTAGACTATGAAATTATTTATTAAGAAACTTACTTCATCCAAACAAATATGTGTGATATATCAATCTGGTCTAGGCCAGCCCATACGGCTAGCAGATCCCATGATATAAGCGCTTGGCGCTCAGCCCCTAGAATATCCTCCTCGAGCGGAATAACTATCACTTGCTCGGTGGCTATGCGATGGCCAGCCTCCTCATGCAGTCTCATCATCGTCACCGTTCTTACTTTTTGCATGTAATCCTTCCCTTTATATTGTGTGGAGTTTAAAGTCCTAACTTTCAGGTCCGGGAAAGAATGAGTCTTTGATTTTGTCCCCTACACAAAATTACCATGCTTTTTATAAATACAGACAAAATATAAATAAAGGGAGCGAGGTTAATTTTTAAAAAAATGGAGAAGTTAATTAAATACCTCATCAAGTTGTTGTGAAGTCGAGGTCGTTAGCATGTCTGTGGACTTAGGCTTATCCGCCAAAGCCGCCTTTTTTGTTTCCTACAAAAAAAAAAAAATAACATATAAATTTAACATATAAAAACATTCAACAATTAAAAATGTAACATATATATATAAAGGTATTTCTTCTAACCCCAACTGCTTTCCGCTGCTCAGGCGGCGGAGATATCTTCGCCAAGTAGATGTGAGTATCAGGCCATTGGATGAAACTTCCAAGCGCATCTCCCAGAATGGTAATGTCGTCACGAACTGGGACGAGCGGTTGAAAGTTTTCATGGCCTGGATTGATTGTAGTTATCTCTACTATTCTATGATTCGGCAAAAGTTTTTCGCCATGAACTACAATTTCCGCTGCTGTGATTTGTTTTCTATGAGACCCGGCCAACACGCACATGTGGCTTTTCGATTCTATTAGGGTCAAGCAAGAATAAGCGGCCTCTTGTTTGACTTTGAAGAATATACACATACATTATTATATCTTTGCAAAAACGCTTTAGCATTCAAAAGATTTTGCAAAAACGCTTTCTGTCTCAGGCCGATTTTTGCACAAACTTCAGCATTCATATAAATTTAACTAATTAAACACTTCATGCATACCTTATCGAAAACAGGGAGGAACCGACTTGAAGGGGATGTATCTTTGTTTTCCATCACCGTCTTCTCATCAAGTTGCATCTCCTTTTCGGACCCATTATTTACCTAATAAAATTAACCAATTCAATGGCACCATGTCAGAAGTTGGCAGTGAACACACCCCCTGATCTTACCCAAAAAAAAAAAACAAAAGAAAAATAAGGAAGTATTAGGTACCTGATCGGCTTTAGTTGTTACAACTTCAGAAGCATTATTAGGTACCTGATCTTTCTGAATCTCGTTGACCGATACTTCTTTCTCATGTATTGCCAAGGTAGTAGCGGCCTCTTGACCAATCTGTTGTACCTTATTATTACCCCCTTTAGAAATGACATCCTCCATCATCTTCACTTCTTCTTCGGAAAGCTTACCTCCAACATTCAGCTTTAGTAGTACGGATGCCATTAATCAAGTCGCTTGCCAAGAATGTAATGTGTCAGCAATTTTTATCCCAACAATAACATGTGAATTGAACTTAAATGAAAATAATAGAATAAATATTACCATGTCAGCCTTCTCAGACTTAGTCTTCCTTTTCTTCTTTATCTAGGCAGTTTTCCCATAATATTTCGTTACTCCAACCTGTAACGGGACGCCCCTCAAACGACCTGGATGTTCGGGTCGGCCGATCGCTCTAGCAAGAACGTCATTACGACCCTTTGGGAGTGAATTTCCCTTCTTCTACCTCTTTCAATACGTTATCCTATAATATATTAAATAAACTTCAAATTATATTTGTGACTAAAATAATAAAGTTAGTAATGAACTCGTCTTAATAAAATAATGCTTACTATGTTGGCCAAAACTTCCTCATCATATTTGTCATGCGACGACCGGGATCCTTTAGGCGTGTGCCCATGTTTATAAGTTACATGCCGATCCACCTCTTTCACTCCCTTTGCCACCTACACATTAACATGGTAACATTTATACACGTAAATGTCTATCAATGCAAGTCCAAGTGTGATTAAAAAAATAAAGTCTCACAGGGCAATAATGCATGCTACTTACGAGGTCCTCTTCTATCTTTTCAGAACCGCCTCGAGAACCATAGAATTTCCCCTTCTTGCATGAAATGTTAGCACGATTTCTTTTGCTAACGGCCTTCAAATAATTATATAAAAGCGCAAGTAGATGAGATAATAAAAAGATTATATAAAGGACTCATTAATTAAAAAAATGATAGGTAAATCGTTAAAAGGCGAGGATATTTAACTGAAACTTCTCGTAGTTCTCATCTTTTGAAAAGATCCCATTCTTCTGCTTGATGGTGGGACACTTGTTTTCCGGTGGGCTCTTACGCATCTCCCCGTTGCCTTGTCCACATACAACCAATCCCTAGCAACGCCACACTTCCACCGCTCTGTGGACATCCGCCGCCTTATGCATTAAATACTCATCATGGCTTTTATCGGGTATAATAAAGCCTTCCTTTACACGAGCCAAGTATAACTCCGCTAATTTTGGATTCAAAGTTCTAACATCATCTAAATGGATAGGCACAAACTGTCTTGTGCAAGCACCAATCCAACTGGAGAAAAGACCCGCATTTGGACCAGAGGGAAACCCATCTCACTCCATGTTATTTTGGGCAATTTGTTTAGCGGCTATAGTGCAAGGACTTTCTTGCACTTCGTAGCACCCTCTCACCAGGCTTATTATCACCAGGCTCATTATTCTTTTGACTTCTTTTACGTTTTTCACCCATGATAATCCTAAAACCCAAATATGAATGATATAGCTGGAAATGAACAACTTAACAACGTACATGCAGAGTATTATCTAAAACCCTAAACCCTAATAGGAATGAAAATTTAAAAAAACAGATTGAGCTTCTAAAATCCTAAACCCCGATAAGAGGAGTAAAGTAGATGATGCGGGATGATAAAGATAACAAAGAAGACGAAAAACAAACAGATGCATTAAAAAAGAAACAAGATGATCGTCTTAAAACCCTAATGACGAAACACAAAATTAAAGTGAACATACCTGTTGATGATGATGATGATAAAGAGAACGAGCAGGATGATAAGGGAAGGCAACGGAATCGGGCTTCGGAAAGCGGGCGCGGCCGACGACGAGAATGTAAAAAGCGAGGAAGAGAGAAGAATTAACACAGGATACCAACGGTTGGAGTAATAATGTTGTGTGTGTTTGTGTATGGCATCTTTGGATGGGTTTCTATATTAGTTTTTTATTAAGACAAACTATTAACAACGGGTGCTCAAAGAAGAACCGTTGTTATATGTTAATAACAACGGGTCAATAAAAGTAAACCGTTGTCAAAAGTTTATTACAACGGGTAAAATATACCCGTTGTAATATATTTTCACCAAATTTGCGCCAAAATGAAATATGTCAAAAAAAATAATTGACAACGGGTAGAGGTACTACACCCGTTGTTGAAAGTATTAACAACGGGTAATTTAAATATAACCGTTGTTATTGTTGAACCTCTTTTTTTTTAAAAATAATCGTAATTCCATTACGGTCCAAACTCAGTAACAATACATCTTTGCAACATTATTCAGCAATTTCAACACCAAACATCCACATCTAATAATAAGATCAAGAAAATATGACAACTTACACCATGCATGCATCTTTGTGTCCCGATGAACTATCTCGGGATCGGGGATGTTTCTTGGATGTCATAGTTTCTTCGTTAACCCAAATACCTTCACCATGGTCATCACGCATATAGATGCTTTCAGTGTCCTCATGATCAGTGTCAACATCGTCGAAATAAGATACAGTGGTAGACTGATCCATTCCCTCAAAAACGACATCCTGATCATCATCATCATTATCGGATGGACTACTCCTTCTTTTCCTTATAGACAGTACAACAGACCACTTCTTATCCATAGGATCGGTGACATAGAACACTTGTTTAGCTTGGGATGCCATTATGAAAGGATCATCCTTATTATTGCCAACCTTACCCAGATTGACCAACGTAAATCCCATCTTATCCTTTCGGACACAATGGATGTTGTTATAAACCCGATTACATCGAAACAAAGGCATTGTGAAATCAATGTAATCTAGTACCAATATTTCTTGAATAACACCATAATAAAGGCATTTTCCCCAAATAGGCTTTTTATCTTTTGAAGTAGCAAAGTGCATTGCCTCAAATTCAGAACTCACACCACTATTTTGCATTGTGCTCACCTCATCTTGCTCGAGGTGTAAAAAGTATATCCATTAATGGCAAAACTGTTGTAAAAGGTGACCCTGGCATTTGGACCTAAACCAAGACGTAGTAACCTAGGAGAGATGTCATCACCAGTTTGATCAGTACACTGTAAGACAATATTCCTAAACCACTCTGGAAACGTCTTCGTATGCTCGTTTGCAATCCACTTCTCGGTCTTGTTTTGGTGATCGTATTTGAGCTCATCTTTGTGTTGTTGAATATAAGGTTGCACCTCATCTTCGTTGTTTAGCACATACATGTGTGCTAAATGCAACATTTCACGTGTCACAATTTTTTCAACCCGGCCCCTAATACCTTTTCCGGTCATCCAGTCACTATGACGATTCTTAGGAACGCCAATCAACTCCTCAGGGGAGAGATGAGCGTAACAATATGAAAGAGCTTCGTCTAAAATAGCGCGTTCAGCAATACAACCTTCCGGACGATACCGATTAGATGTATAGTCCTTGTAGACTTTCATCAATCTTTCGAAAGGATCTTTTGGTATCTCAAGTACACGGGCCCAAGGTACAAAATCTCCCTAACCAAGTGAATGGTCGGATGAATCATGATAGTGAAGAAAGAGGGTGGAAAATACATTTCCAACCGACAAAGAGAGGTTACAACGAGGTCCTGCAATGAATCCGCGTCATCGGGATCGATGACTTTCTCGCATATGGTCTGGAAGAAGAGACAGAATCTAGTTATAGCATATCTTACCTTTTCGGGTAAAATGGAACGAATAGCCACAGGTAGTAATTGTTGCATCAAAGTGTGACAATCATGTGACTTTAACCGGGTGAGTTTTAGGTCTTGCATCGACACTAGGCTTTTGATGTTCGACGAATAACCATGTGGCACTTTAATTCCATTCAAGCATGCACGAGAACTCTTTTCTCTCATTCCGTGAAAGGGTAAAAGCTGCTGGCGGTAAAAATGTACGATTACCTCTCTTCTGTGGTGCCAACTCTAGCCTAATACCCATCATTTTCATATCTTCCCTAGCTGCGGCGTTATCCTTTGTTTTACCGGGAACATTCGGAAGGGTATTGATAATATTATCACAGACATTTTTCTCAATGTGCATGAAATCGAGGCAATGCGACCTCCAGTCGGCCAATATGGAAGTTTATCAAAAAATATGGATCTTTTCTTATACCCACGAGTAGACAATTTAGAGCCGCTCTTCTTCCCATAATCTATCTCAATATGCTTTACTTTCGATAAACTTCATGCCTACTCAAAATTCTAGGAGGTTGACGAAGATCTTGTCTTCCATTGAATGCTTTCTGCATCTTGTGATAACAATGGTCATGAGACAAGAACCTCCTATTTCCCATATACACATACTTACGAGAAGACTTCAAGTATTCAGACTCGATATCCTCGCCACATAATGGACAAGCCTCTTTCCCATGAACTGTGTGCCCAGAAAGGTCGCCATAAGCGAGGATAGTCGGTTATTGTACACAATAACATCGCTCTCAAATTGAAAGTTTCGTTCTTATATGCATCAAATACTTCTATCCCACTATCCCACAACAATCGCAAATCATCTAGAAGAGGTTCCAAATATACATCTATATCATTTCCAGGTTGTTTAGGGGTAGGAAATTAACAACGACAACATCAAATACTTTCTTTTCATGCACACATATGGAGGTAAGTTATAAATAGCCAACACTACTGGCCAAGTACTATGTTGGCTACTCATATTTCCGTGTGGGTTCATTCCATCAGTGGACAGCGCTAGACGTAAGTTTCTAGGTTCATTGCCGAACTCGGGATACTTAGCGTCGAACGATTTCCATTGCTTACCATCCAGGGTGTCTTAGCTTTCCATCATTTATTCTTCTGTTTCATGCCAAGTTAACATTTTTGCATCATCGGGATTCGCATAAATCCTTATGACTCTTGGTATCAATGGAAAATACCACAACACCTTAGCCGGGATCCCTTCCTTATCCTTATAACGCCACTCCAAACATTTAGGGCAATTGGTTAAGTTTTGATATAATTTCCGATACAATATGCAATCATTTGGACATGCATGTATTTTCTCATATTTCATACCCACTCCTCTTATTAGTTTTTTCGCCTCATATGTCTTAACGGGTAGAACATTACCATCTGGAAGCAACTCCTTTATCAAGGCTAAAAAACTAGTGAAACACGTGTCACTCACCCCATTTGCCCCCTTGATATTATACAACTTCACCACGGCCGACATTTTTGTGAACTTACAACCAGGATAAAGAGGTGCTTGGACTCACACAACTTCTCATACATGTTGTTAAGGTCATCCCAATTACTAGTGTCATCACCTACATCTTCAAAAGCAATGGACTCATCATCATTCTCTTCATTATCTATAGACCCAACATTCAACTTCTCTACTTCCAACTCTTCCAACTCAAAAAACTCGGCAAACTCAGGATCATCAGTTAGCCTTTCGTCGTGTACCTCAACATCATCTTCTTCAGAGTTATTCTCTTCCTCTAATGATTCCCCATGAAAAATCCAAAGTGTATAGGATCGACTAAATCTCCACTTTTCTAGGTGTATTTTAACGTCCGGAAAAGCCATATAGCTAATATTACCACATCTTTCACAAGGACATGCAATACTAGAAGAACCTTTCAAATTGTTCGAAACGAATTCATAAAATTCAGCTAAACCATCCTTGTAGGTGCGGTCACTCATATTTGCATCAATCATCCAAGTTCGAGTCATTATTCTACATTCGTAATAATAGGCAACTAATTCAGAAAATACAATAATAGGCAAACAAATAAACGATATTCAGGAAAGCAATTAAGCTAAATTATCAACAAATTAGATAATAACCCAAAAAATCCTATATCTAGTTATAAGCGTTGCTAAGAAACATATATATACCTGATTGATAAACACGCGCGATGAGGGAGAGAAGACGTGACAACGGTGACGGAGATGAAGACAGAGAGACGATCAGGGAGGAATGGAGGATGATATAGTAGCAGTATTAGCTTGTGTTTGTGTTTGTAGCGTATAGCAGAATAAAGCAATATGTTGTTCTTAACATTTTCATAATATTAATAACAACGGTTATTGAGTCTACAACCGTTGTTAAAACGTATTAAAAACGGGTTCTAATATAACCGTTGTGATTACTTTTCACTAATTTGGCGCCAAACCATTAACAACGGTTAAAAATTAACCGTTGTTATTAGTTTTTTCATTAACAACGGCTGTTTAAGTATGACCCGTTGTTAAAACAAATAACAACGGTTAACAACACATAACCGTTGTAATTAAGTTTGGTAAAATTCGCGGAATAAATTCTACAACGTGTTTTGATGATTTTCGTGAATAAGCGTTGTTAAAGGGCCGTTGTGGTTGCCTGTATTTGTAGTAGTGAATAGTCACCAAAAGTCTCCATATGAGAGTGAGGGTCTTCACTAGGCATCCCCCCGAATTGGCTTCTTTCGACTAATTGGATAAATGCGGATTTGGCAATAAAATTTCCGGTCAAGTGTTGTGGTGTGGGAGTACCATTAGGTAGGTTCTCCTCGGTGGGTACGGAATGTGATGAAAACTTAGGCATTGTGGGTTGATTTTGTGTTGGATTTTGTGTTGGGTTCTCCTCACCTTCTCTTGCAAAAGGGTTAATGAACTCAATAGTATTTGGTTGAATATCTACAACCTCACCAATACCTCTCAAAGTTCTCCTAGCAAGTCTTCTATTGGTTGTCAAAGTCCTTTCAATTTCGTGATCAAAGGGTAACAAGTCACCTTGTGACCTTCTAGACATGCAAAATATCAAACAACTCGAAAATAATTAGAACAAACCTTGAGGAGTTTTACTTCACCAAGGCAAAGAAAGACACAACTAATAACAATACAAGAAAATCTAAATCATGTTAACACCGTCCCCGGCAACGGCGCCATTTTTGGTCGTGATCCCTTATGAGGGGTTTAGTTTTCAATACTTGTCGTGAGGAGCACCTAGACCAAAACACAATTTATAACTTCACAAACAACTCTACAATTAGTAAAGAGGCAAGTAAAGGTCGATCCATGGGACGGGAATTGAGATGAGATTTTCTATTGCAACTAGTGGTGTCTAAGGTGTCACAATTTGGGGTTTGAAGTAGAAGATCACTAAACTAAATAGCAATGAAAGTAAACAAGCAAGATGAATTAAAAGAGATGTAAACAATTGATAAAAAGCACTAGGGTGTCATGGGGTCATAGGGGATTCATGGGAATTGATCATAACACAATATTCTCAAATTATAAGCAAGCAATTGTTTTTGTGATGGATTGAGTTGGTTTATATCTTACAATCCTAGGAATGTTTTGGTCCCGGAACCGAATCGATTAGATTGTACAACACCTACAAGTCGACTTAATCTTCCCTACTCAACTATATGCATGGTCTAATGAGACTCAAGTTGGTTTATATCTTACAAGTCTCATTGAAAAGATAGGTGATGGGTAAAAAATGCAAGGATTCATAGGCTCACATTTCATCAAACATAACATGTGCATAAGTTGAGATCACAACAAGCAAGCAAATAAATTATGAAAACATATTAATTTAAGCATGAATCATTCCCCATGTTGGTTTCCCCTAATTACCCATTAACCCTAGCTAAGGAAACTACTCACTCATTATCATGTTGAACATGCTAGCAAGTTTGTCAATCATACCAACAAAGTGAAACATGATGAATATATGAAAATGATTAACAATAATTAAAAAGGGATTAATAGAATTATACCTACTAATGATTCCAATAATAAAGCAAAGAATAAAAGAAGTACTTGATGCTTGATTGGAAGGTTGTCAATCTCCCAATAATAACCCAAATAATCTTCAATTACTCAAAATAAAGGATGAACAAGAGAGATATTAAGGAAATAAAACTTGTATTAAAACTTGATTAAATGTTGATTACAAGATTAAAGAGAGATTTGATTGATATTAACTACACTAAAGATTGCTAAGAAGAACATGCTCTTCTAATTAGACTAATGGGGTATTTATGGTGGGGATTAGGTACATAAATTAGGGTTTACTAAGGGCTTAAATGACGATTAAGTCCTTGAGGAATCGTCGGTCTCTTTTTCGCCGGTCTTAGAAAAAGATGCGCATCCTTCCTTGAAGCTTGTAGAAGACGAAATGGACTGTCTGGGAATCCGGACGTCTTAGGCACGGGACGGGTGGATTTGGTCGTTCCTGGACGGGCGTCCAGGGGGTGAAGACGGGCGGATTTGGAGGGTTTTGGCCAAGCGTCCAGCTGAGGAAGACGCTCGGATTGTAGGCCTTGGACGGGCGTCTTCAGGGCAATCCGCACGGATTGTCAAACAGTTTCGTTCCTTCTTATTTTTTTCCTTTTTCTTCATAAAATCCTTGAGGATTTCCTCGGGGATGCAAGGATCTTTTCTAATCATTGCCCATCTACTATTGTATGTACAAAGGCCTTCTAATCTTGTCTCTCCTTGATGCTTGGTCATTGAATTCAATCAATTTAGCCTCATTTTGCCATGAAAATGCAAGGTTTGCACTCCTTTCCTACCAAGGACACAAAACCTCAAAGAATATGCAAAACAAATAACTAAAGACAATAAACGACCCAAATATGCACTAAAAAGCATGGGAACAAGGATAATTCGGGGACTAAATGTGCTTAAATTATGGTCACATCAATTTTAAATTGTAGTTTTCACTAATACTCAAGAAAGCCCCAGAATATTCGCCAGAGGACATCACCCAGTTGAGAAATATGTGGGCCAGTTATGTTGTTTAATTAGCGGTGTCTCAATAGTTTGCTCATGCTTTATGTACATGTGTGTATATAGAGTCGTTGTGTATTGGCTTCTTTTGTGTTTTTTGAGGAAGTTGTGTATTGGCTTTTGATCATTGTTTTGGTAAGATTTTACCGACTAAAGATTTGTGAGTCAATGCGGCTATTCCAATTAAAATACGAAGTTAAAGACTTAAGCAGGTCATTAGTAAGAACATAACGAGAACGAAAGTAAACAACTAGTATGAGAGAAAAGCAAATGAAAAAGAGAGAAAGACAAATGACACAATCGAAATGGTGACGCGGGAAACCCAAAATGTGGGAAAAACCGGGGGGGGGAATAGTATCCCACCAATGATCCACTAGTGATAATAGCATTTGACGATAAACCTAGCTGGAACAATCAGGAGGAACAGCAGAAAAAATCTCCAAATGGCTAAGTACAAATGATACGAATGGTGTATATGATTCTATATGTGTTAATTATTGAGTGTTGCAGGCTGATGAATGGTATTTCTTCGAGTGGAGTTGATTATGAATCCCGAATGCCTTGAGTTTGTTGCTCTTTTATAGCCTTCCTTGAATTGTCGCACATGCCCCTATATTTGCTCAACCATATGCTCTACTTCCTATGAAATAGGAAGTGGTTGCTGACTTCCTCAAAGCTCCTGCTGATAACCGCAATGTTCCTGCTGACCATTTCAACGTTCCAGCTGGCTGTTTGTTATTTAGTTCAACCGTGGCCTTTGTATTACTTGAATGTCCAGGTTCATCCCCCCTTGTTCTTCTTTGCGTCTAGCAGCCTGCTGCCTTGTCATTGGCCTCTATCTTACCCAATAGCGAGTTGCCACGTCATGATGAAAATGAGAGGGTATTTTTACCCATACAATTACCCCCAAGCAACTGCCAGGTTCTGTTCTTGCTAAATGGATGCTAGGATGGAGTTGCTTTCCTCCTGGACGCTGCATGTAGTGGTGATGTCATTACGTGACATCAGCCCACTTGCATTCTTATCCACCGAGTCTGACCATTAGAGGTCTAATCAATCATATCCCCTCAATAACTCCCCACTTCCCCCACGTTTCCTTTCCCTCGATTACCCCCAACCTAACTTCCTCCCTTAACTCTCTTCTGCTAACCCCCTCTCTTAACTCCCTCATTTTTGTTATAAATACACCCCTCCCCTCCCACTTCCCTTATTCCCGTCCCTACTAACGTCTTTACCTAAAAACCTTTACTCACCCCCCCCCCCCTCTTATAAAATCCCCCTATCCACCAGGTAAACTCCTCACTTTCTATTATCTCTCTTAATTTTTTCACCTCTAAACTCCGCAATTATGGTCAAAAAGTCTATCCGCCGTACAGTTCCTCATCCTTCTCCCCATGGGGATCCATCTGCTGCTGCTCTCTCTCTCCCTTCCGATCCTCTAGGATCCTTGCACATCACTATCTGTGCGATTCCAGCTTTGTTGACACCCTCGTCGAGGAGGTGAGAGAGAGGTTTGGCCTTGGGCAGGAGGTCGAGATTCACATTCCTCGGCCTAGGGAGGCGTCGGATGCCCATAATCCCGGTTGGGCGTGCCTGTACGAGTACCCTTTTACCCAGTGTTTATCTTTTCCCTTCCCTCCAGTGGTGCAAAGGATCTTGCGCCACTATAGGTTGGCGATATACCAGCGTGCGCCTCATGCATGGCGCGTTCTGGTTTCGCTCTGCATTCTTGCTGAGGATCACGCTCTGGGGATTGGTCTGGGTGACCTCGCCCTGCTCTATACTTTCAGACCCTTTGTTGCCGGGCTTATCACCTTGAGGTCCTGCGACCACAGCAACCCTAGCGTGGTCCTTCCTCCCAAAGTGAGGGATGAAGGCTGGAATACGAAATTCATCTTTTTTAAGATCGACTCTCTTACCCCCACCCCCGAGTACTTATTTGATAAGTGGGGGGCCTTTAAAGTTAATTTTAGTTCCTGGGTGTCTGTTATTTTTCTTTTACCTTAATGTTCTTATTGGTGTACTGCTGCAGGTTTGAAGCAGCCAGTTCCCTCAAGAGATCATAACGTGGTTAGCCGTTTATTTGCTCTCCCTGTTGTAACTCTTTCTTACCATGGTGTACTGTCTTCCCCTGTTGGTGCATCTGCCTCCGTGCCTCTTGACATTAGTGAAGGAGAGAAAGAGGAGGAAGAAGAGAGGGAAGAAGAGAAGGAAGAAGAGGTAGAGGAAGAAGAGGAAGAGGAATTTGGTACCTCCACCAGTCAGCAAGAACCCCCAGCTGCCGAATTCCAAATGTCGTCTAATAAGGCTTTGTTTTTCATGGATGTTTATTCTTGCTATATGGTCATTTTGTGTTTATGTTCTTATTGTGTTCCTCTACTAGGGAATACTCTTGTTTCCTCTCTTTCCCTGCTGGATAGAAAGAGGAAGCAAGTTGCTTCTGCCTCCTCCGGTCCTTCTCCCAGGAAGAGGCTGTCGCTCCCTGCTGAAAAGGAGCTAGTTAGCACACCTGTCCCTAGGCCACCCCTGCCCAATACTTCCACTGTAATCCGCCTTCCTAAGGGGTATGGCTCCAGTGGGGTGCCTCTCTGGCCTCATATAAAACAACTCCTGCTCCCAGCTACTGTCCATTCTCTGGGAAATACTCCCCTCCTTGTTGTGCTAGATGAAGCTCCTGGGCGCGCCCTGCAGGTACCTTTTTAATTCCCTTTACGTTTTACTGGTCTATTTTGTTCGTGCTGCTGACTGTTCCTCTGGCAGGTTTTGCAGGATGGCCTGTTCCTACGCAGGGAGGTTGCTAGATTGATGGGGGAGGTGAACAACCTCAATGTCAACCTGGGGAAGGTGGAGGCAGATCTGGCGCTGGCTAGAAGGGAGAAGGTGGCTGCCCAGAAGAAGCTGGCTGAGGAGAAGGCAACTGCCCAGAAACAGCTAGATGCTGAGAGGAGGGTGGCAGAAGGGCGTATGGAAGAAGCTCACAAGGAGGTGGAGTTGTTGAAGCACCTGCTCTTGGACTCTTTATTGGTTTCTGCCTGGGGAAACAAAGATCAAATGCATCAAGGAGTTTGAGGCGACTGAGCACTCCAACTGGGACCTTGCTGAGGAGAAACGGTTGTTCAATGGTGCATATCCAGTTAAGCCGGACTTCAGCCTCATCAACGACTTGCTGGGTGGTGATGAGGGAGAGACCAGTGCTAGGACTGAACAACCAGCTGTCGCGTCAGTTGAGGAGGTCAGGGAGGAAGCACTTATCGCCCAAGGAGAGGAAGGTCCATCTGGAGGAGAGGCTACTATGGAGCCTAACATCCCTGTGGATGTTCCTGCTGATGCCGCCCCAAATTCTGCTGTTGCTGCCTAGTTTAGGCATTCAAATTTTAATTTTTTATCTTGATGTTTTGTTGGGCACCCTGTGTGGTGGCCCATTGTAATCCAACTCTTTGGTGCCTAGTAGTTTTGGGCACCTCTTAGTACTTTTGTTTTTGCCTCGTAGGAGGGGCAAAAATACTTTGCTTTTCAAGTTCCCCCTACTGTGGGGTGTTTATGAATTTTCGTTTTGTTCCTTCTGTTGTTTTGCTAGCAATTCTTTTGTTCTTTATGTTTGTGTGCCGGCTTCGTACTTGTTGAGGTGCCTATGGTGGTTCAGGGAGCTTTCTGTCCATCAGGATACTCGAATCCCTCTGTTTCGACCACGTGCACATTGGGTACTTCCTGCAGGAGGAACAATTTGCTAGTTCCTGTTCATCAATTAGCCTACTAGGACATTGCCTTAATATTCAACTTTCCATATCCATATTCAATCCAAAAATAATGATAAAACTTAAAAATAGAAGCAATTTCAGAAATCCAAAATGGTTTAGGGAGCACAAAGTGTGTTCCTCCAGAATTTTTACAACAACTTAAAAGAAGTAGAGTTTTATTTTGGCCTTTTGAAATACTAAGTACGCTGCTTCCACATTTTGCTCCTTGTGACACCTGTGAAGTTGACACCAAGGGAAAATAAGAAAAAAGGGTTTTGACTCAAAGGATTTGAAAGATACGTTGTAAGTTGTCATTTTCTTAGTAGTACCTGCTGAATTCAGGAGACTTAGCACGTGCGTACTGAACGAAAGACCTTGGCTGGTGACTTAGTTGTTCCTGCTGTCAAAAGAGATGTTACTGTTAGACCAACGCAGGTGGTACAATCAGGTGGTACGGGACAAAATGATTAGTTCTTTCCGTATATACTTCATGAGAGAGATGTGGCTCCACCAAGTGGGTTCTGGGGTTGTTCCCCTTCCAAGCGATAGCTGCTTAATCAAAGACACTTTTAGCAAGTTAGTTCATGTTCTAAGGTTTCTGGAGTACTGAATGCTAGAATTCAAGGGTCCTGGGGTGTACCTGCTGGAGGTGGAACTTCTGGGTCCTGCACCTGGAACCTCAGACATAATACTTTTTAAGGTGAATGATGTTCCAGGACCTAGGGATAGCTTCCCCATCCATAGTCTCCAACTTGTATGCCCCATTACCCATGATGCCTTCTATGCGGTAGGGACCTTCTTAGTTATAGGCGAATTTACCTGCATTCTGATTCTTGGTGTTTGGGAATACCTTCCTGAGTATCAGGTCGCCTACCTGTAGTGTTCTCAGTCTTACGTTTTTGTTGTAACTCCTGGCTGCTGTCTGCTTGTAGGCTGCCATCCTGATTTGGGCGCTGGTTCTTAGCTCATCAATAATATCCAGGCTGCTGGTCATTTCTACCTGGTTCCTCTCTTCGGTGGCACTGGCATATCGATGCGTCGGTATTTGCACCTCGGAGGGAATAACTGCCTCGGCCCCATATACCAGACTGAATGGTGTTTGACCTGTTGCCACTTTGGGGGTGGTTCTATCGGACCACGATGCACGAAGGGGAGCTCATCCGCCCAGTTGGCTTCTATCTCCTTCAGCCTTCTTTTCAGGTTGTTCATGACTATCTTGTTGCTGGATTCTGCCTGACCGTTGGACTGTGGATTCCTAGGAGTAGACTTAAATAGCTTGATATTCCACCTAGCGCAGTAGTCTTCCGTTCTGTTGGATATGAATTGTGACCCGTTGTCACATATGATTTCTAAAGGGATGCCGTATCTGCTGACTATGTTCCTCTTGATGAAAGATATCACATGCTTCTCCAGGATCTGAGGGAAAGCTTCTGCCTCTATCCATTTAGAAAAGTAGTCTGTCATTGCCAGCATGTACGTCCTGTTTCCAGAAGCACGGGGTAATGGTCCCACAATGTCCATTCCTCATTTCATAAAAGGCCATGACGAGATAATCGGATGCATATGTTCTGCTGGCTGGTGGCTAACAGGAGCGTACCTTTGGCATTCCTCGCATTTCTTGACGTAGTCTATGGCGTCCTTCCTCATGGTAGGCTAGAAATAACCCTGCCTCAGTGTCTTGTTGGACAGGCTCCTACCCCCTGTGTGATTTCCACAATCACCACTGTGGATATCACACATTACTGTCTGTGCCTCCTGTATGCTCAAGCACCTCAGATAGGGTCCTGCCAAAGACTTCCTAAATAGGATACCATCAATGAGTATGAATCTTGAGGATTTCATTTTGAATCTCTTGGCCTCTTTCTGGTCACGTGGTAAGACCTCATCACATAGCCAACTAATGTAAGGCTTGCGCCAATCATCAATCTCTTCCTGGGGTGTGGCAGTACACAGTATCCCTGATTCGTATGTCCACTGTGTGGTTGCAGCCGTACTGGCGTTCTGCTGTTCATTCTGACGTATGGGAGGTTTCATGACATGTATGAATGGTATAGTACCCACTGCTCCTGGAGTGAAGGCTGCTCCCAGGGTGGCAAGAGCATCCGCTTCAACATTTTGATCCCTTGGTATCTGCTGGATGTGGAAGGAGACAAAGTGGAGTTTGAGCTCCTTCGCCACTTCCAGGTAGGCTATCATTTTAGGATCCCTGGTCGTGTATACGTTATTCACGTGTTTTACGATCAGTTGGGAGTCACTATACACCTCGATGCAATTGATTTGCAATTCCAAGGCTAATTAGAGTCCTAAGATCCGAACCTCGTATTCAGCATCGTTATTCGTTGCTTTGAACTCACACCGTACTGCCTGTATTATCTGTTCCCCCTGAGGTGATTTCAGGACCAGCCCTACCCCTGCTCCCTTTGTATTGGATGCTCCATCAACATGTAACTCCCATACCTGCTCCCCTTTAGCCTCACTTAGGGTCAAGATTTTACCGTCGGCTTGTTCTTAAAGGGTGGGACTAAAGTCTGACACAAAGTCAGCTAGGGCTTGGGACTTTATCGTTGTTCGGGGTTAGGTCGTACCCACTCAGGTGGACAGACCACTTAACTATTCTCCCTGACAGTTCGGGTTTCCTCATTATGGTTCTCAGGGGGTAGTTGGTCACGACTGAAATTGTATGTGACTCAAAATAGGGACGCAATTTGTACGAAGTAGTAACAAGTGCTAAAATGAGTTTTTCTAGAGATGTGTAACTGGTCTCTGTAGGTAACAGAGACTTGCATATATAGTATACTGGTTTCTGTATACCTTCGTGCTCTCGTACCAGTACAGCGCTTACAGCCGCCTCTGTCACTGATAGATACAAGTACAGCGGTTCTCCCTGTTCTGGCTTGGAGAGAAGAGGAGGGCTGCTCAGGTACTGCTTGAGTTCCCTAAACGCCTTTTCATGCTTCTGCATCCACTCAAACTTCTGGCTCTTCCTTAGGATGTCATAGAACAATCGACACCTGTCTGAGGACCTTGATATGAACCGGTTTAGGGCTGCTACCCGACCTGTGAGCCTCTGTACGTCCTTTGGCTTCTGAGGAGATTCTAACTAAAGTACTGCTTTGAGTTGCTCCGTGCTGGCCTCTATCCCTCTTTGCATCACCAAGTACCCCAGGAATTTCCCATAGCAGACTCCAAAAGTGCATTTCAGGGGGTTCAGCTTCATATGGTATTTTCTAAGGATCGAGAAGGTATTCTCCAGGTGGAACATATGTTGTTCTGCCTTCTCGGATTTGACCATATCGTCAATGTAGACTTCCATTGTTCTCCCTATCTCCTCCTTGAACATTCTGTTCACCAGGCACTGATAGGTCGAACCAGCATTCTTGAGGCCAAAGGGTATCACATTGTAGCAGTACAAGCCCCTGTCAGATCTGAAGGCTATTTTCTCCTGATCCTTAGGGTCCATCTTTATCTGATTGTACCCACTCCAGGCGTCAAGGAAGGTAAGTAGCTCATGCCCTGATGTTGCATCTACCATGGAATCAATGTGCGGTAGGGGGAACGGGTCTTTTGGGCAAGCTTTGTTAAGATCTGTGAAATCAACACATACTCTCCACTTGTTCTTCTTGGGTACAACCACAACATTCGAGAGCCATTTTGGGTAGTTAACTTCCCTGATCTTGCCTGCTGCCAGGAGGTTGTCTACCTCGTGGTTTATCACCTCGTTCCTTTCAGGAGCAAATTTCCGCCTTTTCTGCTGGACTGGAGGAAAGTTGGGGTCTACATTTAACCGGTGTATAATTACACTTGGATCTATGCCAATCATGTCGCTATGGGACCAGGCGAAACAATCCATGTTAGTACGTGGAAATTCAATTATCTGCTCACGGATGTTACCTGCACAATCAGCTCCTACCAGCACTGTTCTTGCTGGAAACTGTGGGCCCAGGACTACTTCGTCGAGTTCCTCCTGGGGAGGTGCGATATACTCCCTCTGGACGCACAATTTCTTTAATTGTTATGCTGGACCAACTGCAGTGGGTTTCAGAGCGTTCTTATAGCAATCCCGAGTGACATTTTGATCTCCCCGTATCTCTTGCACCCCCCAAGGTGTAGGGAACTTCAGGCTCTGATTGTACGTTGATGGTACCGCTTTCCTTTCATGGATCCAAGGCATGCCAAGTATCACGTTATAAGTTGACGGACTATCAATGACCAAGTACCGTACCTGTTTGTTCATACCCCCTGCAAAGGTAGTTATCACTATTTCTCCAAGGGATTGTTTAGTTTCCCCGCTGAAGCCTACCAAGGGTACTGCCTTCTGCAACAGGTCTTTCTCGCTGAACCCCATGTTCTTCAAGGTTTCCAGTATTATTAGATTCACGGAGCTTCCTGTATCTATCAATATCTTTTTAACAAGCCAATTCCCTATAAAAAGGGTAATGATCAAGGAGTCATGGTGGTGTTCTGCCTCATCGGGTATGTCTGCCTCGTCGAATGAGATTGCTGGTAGATCCTGTCTGCTGACCCTGAGGGAGAACTCTGTTTTATCTCCTTTAGTCTCGGTTACATGGCGCTTTGCTGCTGAATAAGTGAGACCACATATCTCCGACCCTCCTGTGATGACGCTCACGACCTTTGAGTAAGGTGGAGGTGGGGATGGTTGGGCCTGGTCAGCAGTATTGACCTTTCCAGATTTCGCTCCCTTGGGGAGCAGGTGATCCAAGCATCCAGCACTGTAGAGGTGCTTCACTTCCTTTCGTAATACTACACAATCTTCTGTATTATGGCCAATAACGTTGTGGTATTCACACCTTTTGCTGGCATCTCTTCTGTCGTTCTCCCTGGGGATAGGCTTCTTGGGCCACCTGGCCCTCTGCCCTAGTTCCCTGATTGGCTTCAATACCCAAGCAAGTCCGGTGGTGAACCCATACTCGCTAAGCTTAGGAGGAGCCTCGGTGCTCTCTATTTCTCCCGAGACTTTGTTCACTGTGTTCTTGCTGTAGGGTTTGTCTCTTTCGTTTTTCTTCTCTACTATGATTTTTCTGCTGGACGACTCTGTTCCGTACAGGTCCCTTCTATCCTCATCCTACTCTAGGCGATAAGTAGCCTCTGCCATTTGTTTGACTTCCTCGAAGGTGGCACATGGGTGCTTGGTGAGATCCTTGTACAAATCAGAGTCGCGATACAGTCCCCTTCTGAAGGCATTGACTGCTGTTGTAGGGTCGCGCCTAGGGATGAATATTTTTTCTACATTGAATCTAGCGAGATAATCCCTGGTGGACTCCTCGAACCTCTGGACGATCTGGTATAGATCACTGGATAATTTTTCTGGCTTGCGACTGCTTGCGAACTGTTGATTAAAAACGTTCACTAACCCCGTAAAGCTTGAAATAGACTTGTTGGGAAGGTTAACGAACCATTGGAGTGTGGCTTCTGACAAGGTGGAACCGAATCCTTTGCACATGCATGGCTCCTTTTCAGGCCCTGTTGCTGCAACCACCATCATTTTCTTCTTGTACTGGTTAATGTGCTCCAGCGGATCCTCTGTTCCATCATACAACATCATCATTGGTGTGGTGAACCCCTTTGGCATGCTGACAAGGGCAATGCTGTCCACAAAGGGGGAATCCGCATAGCACTCTGGGGTTACCACCTCCATGGGACGTGGTAACCCTTGTACCTTGCTGAGTAAGGACCTGATATCCTGCAACTGTTGTTCCACATGGCTTCCTAACCCCATACCCTGGTTGTGGGGTATTGAGTAGATCCCATATGGATTTGGTGTTCCTCCTGGCATGTAGGGAGTGCCATGTAGCTTCCAGGTAATGATGTTGAGTTCACAATAGGCCTGAACTGACTGTCTAGAGTATATGGCATATAGGAGCACATCTCGGGATATGCTATTCCTGCTGACTGTTCCCCTGGATTGCTCCCTTGTGCCACTGGCGCAATGCTGGTTGTTGATATGGGATCTGGAGTCAGTGCTCCCAATCCCACAGGATTGAGTACCATGGGGTACGTTTGCGGCATCCTTGGTGGTGGTGGGACTCCTGGTGGTTGAATCGTACCCTGGGTGGCCACCGTTCCTGCTAGATACACTCGCTCGGGTGGTGTGGTTACCCCTGGTAGCAGCATATCCATATCGAGCCTGGTTACTAGATTTTGCGGCATTAGCCTCCCTGAGTACTCCCTGGCGTTCCCCTGGTCGAGTGTTGACCTTGCCATCTGCTGGGGCGTTCCCAGGGGTGACACTGCATCTATCTTCTCCTGGATGGATTGGTTGTTCCTTTGTAACCCTATCACCGCCTGCTGCAAGGATGTCATCCCTTGGAGCAACTGCTGTACCGGATCTGGTTGTGATTCTCCTGGGAGACGGGCTCCTATCAGGTGTCCTGGTGATCCTGGGCGCTGCGGACTCCCATCCTTATTAGGCTTCGGCATAGGATTAATAACTGGTGATTTGCCAGCCTTCTCTGCTCCCAGATCTGTGATTTTGGGGGAGTAAGGAGGCTTTGCTGATACTTGGGGCTGAGCCTAGCATGCAGTCACTCTTGTGGTAGGGACCGCCGTTGTTGGAACATCGAAGGTTGCTGGCGTCGCCCCTACTACTGAAGTTTGCACTGATGTACTCATCGGATCTGAAGTGTTCTGATTGGATCCTGACATGACCAACTATAGAGATGTTAGGATATTTCGAAAAGAGGTATTTTAACAAAGATTTTTACCACAATGCCCCACGGTGGGCGCCAAATTGTTTTGGTAAGATTTTACCGACTAAAGATTTGTGAGTCAATGCGGCTATTCCAATTAAAATACGAAGTTAAAGACTTAAGCAGGTTAGTAGTAAGAACATAATGAGAACGAAAGTAAACAAGTAGTATGAGAGAAAAGCAAATGAAAAAGAGAGAAAGACAAATGACACAAGCGAAATGGTGACGCGGGAAACCCAAAATGGGGTAAAAACCGCGGGGGGAATGGTATCCCACCAATGATCCACTAGTAATAATAGCATTCGAGGATAAACCTAGCTGGAACAATCAGGAGGACCAGCAGAAAAAATCTCCAAATGGCTAAGTACAAATGATACGAATGGTGTATATGATTCTATATGTGTTAATTATTGAGTGTTGCAGGCTGATGATTGGTATTTCTTCGAGTGGAGTTGATGATGAATCCCGAATGCCTTGAGTTTGTTGCTCTTTTATAGCCTTCCTTGAATTGTCGCACATGTCCCTATATTTACTCAACCATATGCTCAACTTCCTATGAAATAGGAAGTGGTTGCTGACTTCGTCAAAGCTCTTGCTGATAACCGCAATGTTCCTGCTGACCATTTCAACGTTCCTGCTGGCTGTTTGTTATTTAGTTCAACCGTGGCCTTTGTATTACTTGAATGTCCAGGTTCATCCCCCCTTGTTCTTCCTTGCGTCTAGCAGCCTGCCGTCTTGTCATTGATCCGTGTGCCTCTATCTTACCTAATAGCGAGTTGCCACGTCATGATGAAAATGAGAGGGTATTTTTACCCATACAATCATCCTGTTTGTACTGTTTTTAAACGGGTTTAATTGATCTTGGGGCGTAATATTTTGATGCATGACTGAATTTTCCAGTGCACAGCTGCTGGAATGCTATTTTTCAGCAGCTGCTAAAAAAATAGAATTTCAGCAGCTGCTAGAAGAGGCTAAAATTATTTTTTTTTTAAAAAATAATAATTAAAAACGATAACGGTTAAAAATAACCCGTTGCAAACAATTATTTGACAACGGTTTTATTTAGATTAAAAACCATTGACATATTTTCCCTCTCATTCAAATCACCAAAAATATAAGATAACGAACGATGATCGTTATCGAATTCAAAACTTTTACAACGGTTTATTTAAGCAGAGCCGTTGTCAAAGTTTCATCAATAAAAATAGATAACAGTTACATACCATTGTCAATATATAAATATAACAACGGTTTTGCACGCAATAAAGCCGTTGTTAAATTTTGACATTCAATTAAATAAGATAACGAAATGAACCGTTATCATATATAATATTTAACAACGGTTTTGAAACGATAAAACGTTGTCAATAGTAAACTAAGACAACGTTTCTTGAGTTGTGATAATGGTATTATAGGTCTGTTATTGATGTTTTATAACGGTTGCGTGTTTGTACAACCGTGGTATATATTTAACAACCGTCGTTGCAATAACGGTCCCGTGTTTCTATTTAAAAACGGTCATTGCATTATCTGACTGTTATTGAAGGTCTTATTTGGCGTAGTGTACGCGAATCCTAACTCATTTAGGACTCAGACTACAAGTGGCTCATAGGAGAACATTGTAGCCACATAGAACTAATCTGTTATAGGATATTCCAGACATATGGGCACACTAACTCCTTCATATGTGTAAATGGTCATGTGAGTCGTATTTAGTGGTCATTGCATTATAACATGTTATCATAAATTCATATTTACTGGAAATACATTATAACATGACATTGGTTAAGACGACTTGATGAGTCGGTAACTGGCATGTTATGTGGCATCTTGCATTATTGTGTTTGTCTTGTACATTGGAAGACATGGTGGATTATGATTGGTTACTTGTTGTGGAGACGTAAAACGGTTGGGACACCGTCTTACGCTTAAGTCGCCTCTTGGAGCTTCCTACTCCAAGAGGGATGTGCACATTAATGGCTTGAGTTTTTGAGGGACTCGTGTGGTTGAGACATGATGTCTAGCAGGGGATTTGGTTGGCTTCTGGACCCGGTACGTCTGGGCGTATCTCGGTACCTGTTTGTGAGGTGTGGTGTTGTGGGCGTGTCCCTGGCACCGGTGGTTGTGGGTACGTCTGGACATGTCCCAGTACCGGCTAGGTGATTTTATGATAGCATCTCATTCACATTATAATCATGTTGCATACACATATTCATTGTGCCGTGTTTCACATTATTTATTGAAACTAACATGTGTGCGTCTGTGTAATTTTCACCTGTTTCCGGGGTGGCCTGCGTCGATTCATATGATATTTTCGATCATATGGGGAGCAGGTTGAGTACAGTTTTTGCTTGTTAACGTGATCGGAATTTGGGTCGGGCCTTGGACTCGGAGTCGAGTAGTGTAGCATAGATGACACAGATGGTGGTCGACTTGTAATTTGTATAGTTCACATTTATCATTCTTTTATGGTTAGGTAAATCACTAAATACGTTATTTATAATAAATTTTTCGTGATTGTATCTCCGATTTACCGCCTCGGGAAACCGAGATGGTAACATCTCCTAATTACCTTGGCTGGGTAAGAAGGGGGTGTTACAGTCGTGCCCATTGGCATATGAACATTTTCCAAGCGGCAGTTGATGAATGTGGGCTTAAGGAGATAGGGTGGGAGGGTTATTGTTTACGTGGGACAATGGTCAAGCACGCGAGGCGAATCGACAGAGTATGATTGATAGAGCTTTGTGTTCGAGTTCGTGGTTAGCTTCGTTTCCTTACTCGAGACTTATTCATCTTGATTGGGAATGGTCTGACTATTCCTAGATTAAGCTCATTTTTTATCATAGGGGGCCAGAATATGGGCAGAGGAGGAACTTTAAGTTCGAATAGATTTGGATTGGGGAGGTAGGATGCGAGGAGGCAGTTAAACGTGGGGTGGAGAAGGGTGAAGGGGTACTTGGGGAGTCGATCAAAGCTTATGCTCGGAAATTACAAATGTGAAAGAAGACTTCTATTCGTAAGATTGGTAATGAAATGGAGAGTACTCATAGGCAGTTGGCACGTCTAAATAAGGGTACCTATTCTGATAACAATGTTCGGAAGCGTTAGAAGTTTTTTGTTGAGATCGCAAATCTCCGGCAGCAAGAGAAGCAGTATTGGCGTCAGAGATCGAGAGCTCTGTTGTTGCGACATGGGTACCGGAACATGAAGTTCTTTCATATGTGAGCTGGGGAGCGGAAGAGAGAATAATATCGACAAATTGTTTAATGATGATGGGGATGAATGCGTGGATAATGACGAGGTGGCTGTTGTGGCGATTAATTATTTTCGTGGGCTCTTTAATTCATCTCGTACTGCTGATTTTGACAGGCTACTTCAGGGACGTGAGGGCCGAGTTACTGACCGGGTGAATATGTGTTTATAAGCGGATTATCGTGAAGAGGAGGTTATTGAAGCGCTGAGCCAAATGCATCCTCGTAAGGCGCGCGCCGGATAGTATGAATGCTCTTTTTTATCAGTCTTTCTGACATATCATTGGTCCTGACGTTGTTAATGCTGTGTTGGGAATAATGTGGGGAGAGCTGGATCCTAACGATTTTAACAAGACCAATATTGTATTATTTCCAAAGAAGAAGGCACCAGATAAGATTCGTGATTTTCAACCAATTAGCTTATGTAACGTGGTTTATAAGATTGTGTCAAAAGTCTTGGCGAACAGATTAAAACTTTTCCTGGGTGATATTGTGACCGAAAATCAGAGGCTTTTACCCATGGGAAAGTGATTACAGACAATATTTTGGTTGCTTTTGAAATGTTACACCACATGAAAAACTTGAGACAGGCGGACGGGTACATGGCGGTAAAACTGGATATGGCTAAAGCCTATGATCGGGTCGAATGGTGATTCTTAAAACGGGTTCTCTATACGATGGGGTTTGATCAAGGTTGGATTGCTTGAGTTATGGAGTGTGTCTCTACTGTGACTTTTTCGGTGCTGATTAATGGTCTCCCAAATAAGGAGTTTCGGCCCGAGCGAGGGTTACGTCAGGGTTATCCTATGTCCCCATATATATTTATTCTTTTTGTTGAGGCTCTATCAAATTTGATGAGGAGAGCAGTTGAGCGGTAAGCCATCCATTGGCTGCGTGTTTCGAAGGTAGATTTGGGAGCCTAAAACGGCTTTCATTCTTTTTAGTGGAAATCAGGTACGGCGCCCCCATTTCACATCTTTTTTTCGCTGACGATAGTATATTTTTTGTCCGTGCAAATTTGGGGGAAGCTGATGTGATTAATGAAATGTTGAAAAATTATGAAACGACTTCGGGGCAATTGGTGAGCTTAGATAAAACAATGGTGTCATTCAGTAAGGGAGTGTCGCGAGATAGTGTGACAACGAGGTTGGGCGTGAAGGAGGTCGAAGTGCAGGAGCGTTACTTGGGTTTGACTACGGTGATGGGTAGGTCGAAGAAGGTGATAACTAATATACTTCGTGACAATCCGAGCAAGAGATTACAAGGTTGGCGTAGGAAGATATTATCGAGAGCTGATAGGGAGGTTCTTATAACGGATGTAGCCAATTCACTCCTTACCTAAGTCACGAGTGTGTTTAAAATCCCGGCAAACTTTTGTAACGAGCTTCGTTCGATGGTGTCTCGGTTCTGGTGGGGTCATGGAGAGGGTCATAAAGGCAGTTCGTGGGTCACTTGGAAGAAACTATTATTGGAGTAATGTCCTCCACAATAAGTGTGTTTACATATTAAATCTCGTTAAAGGAATATCAGGGATTTATTTATTTATCTGTCAGCTGGTCATCGTTAATCGGTAATGATTGGCTGACTAGAGTTTGACATTACTGTCGTGTGACGGCGGTGATCAGCCGATCCCTTTAGGTCACACCTATAAGATGATGCCCAAATGAAAAAACTAATTATTTGTATGAGATACAAATTAATTAAATCCTTGTATTAATTGACTTTTAATAAGTCAAGTGAATATATTATTTGATGACGAGTTATGAACTCGGGCCAAGGGGATTTATTATTTAATTATTCGATAATTAATTAATAAATGTTAAATTGAAATTTAATAATTAATAGTTAATTAATTAAATTTATACGATATAAGTTTTGAGGTAAAAGTAATTAGCTATTCTAATTTACAAGAGGTTGTAAAATTAGCTAAATGGGGTAATATTAACACATTGTATGTTGATAAGATGGTCTCATGGTTACTTAATAGTTAAGTAGTCATTAGTAGTTAATTTGTATTATTTAAGTGTTAAATAATTAAATTAATATTTAAGATAATTAAATATAAGACTTATAAGCATTTGTGGGATAAATGTCGGAAATCAAAATGGACTAAATGAGGTCCATTTAGACCGGATTAATTGAGGTTTTTATAGACCACTTTGGTCAACATTTTGGTGGAAAATCACATGTGATGTTGCTCTCAATTGTTTATATTTGAGAGCACTATATATACCCCTCATTACACATTTGCATGGGTTGATTTTGAGACCAAAAAAATCCTCTAAAAACTAAGTCTTGGCCGGTTCATAGAAGAAGAAAAAGAAGTCAATTTTTCTTCATTTTTTCCTCATCAAAGCTTGATCAATTTGTTGACCATAAAACCAAAATATTATTCACAAATAATAATATACATTATATAATATTATTAGTGTAATAATATTACATATTACAAGGTTATTACTACAATTACCTAGTTAGTATTTCTAGTAATCTTTTGGGTTGATTCTTGGGTGCCACCATTGGAGGTACTCTTCTTTGAGTACTAGAAGACTAAGGAGGATCACCTTTTTGTAATAGCTCAAGAACTACAAAGATAGGAGACCTTTGTAGTGCCCAAAACTTGCCTTATTCCAATGTAAGGAAATTATCCCTTAAGATGATTTTATACCATCTTCTTGTTTTTTGTCTATGCATGCATGTAGATTTAGACCACTACAAAATTAGTATATAATTTTGATATCATAAGATGAGTCATATTTGGTCTAAGTAACTAACAAGTGGTATCAGAGCATTGTTACATACATGCATGTAGTCTTAAGACGATTTTTGAAATTTATGAGATAAATTAATAAAATTTGATATTATGTAGTTAAAATTAGTTTTATCACATAATATGGTCTTGAATGTAAATAATCTGGTCTTAAAATGATATGGGACGAAAATTTGATTTTTGTAATATTTATTCACTTTTTATGACTTAAATTGGCATAAAATTGATTAAAAATGCACTAAAATTGATTAAGAGTTAATTAAAGTATGTTGCATGTTAATTTTATGCATATTTATTTAGAAATAACCACATGCATGTTCCATTTATGAGAAAAATAGAAACTTTAAATTAATGTGATTAATTTACGAAGTTTATTGATTTTTGTTTGATAAATTGGTAAATAATGGTTATTTTGCAAATAAATATTGATTTAATTTATGTGCTCGAAATTTTTGAATTTTTAGCTCCTGGAAATTTT
The DNA here is from genome assembly GCF_048544455.1 of Silene latifolia. Lineage (NCBI taxonomy): Eukaryota > Viridiplantae > Streptophyta > Magnoliopsida > Caryophyllales > Caryophyllaceae > Silene > Silene latifolia. The sequence continues at coordinate 91,706,165 of NC_133535.1, read as the reverse complement.
TCCAAAATGTACAAAATTTTATTTTTAAGTTGTTTTAATTTTTATGGTTTGATTTAGAATTAAATCGTAAAAATTGCCGTTTTATCGAGTAAATTGTGAAATAATTTTAAATAAATTTCAAAACCAAAATTTTTCACATGTATGTCATTTTGGTGTAAGACCAGAATGTACACAACTTTAAAATTTATTTTTCCATAAATATTTTAATTAAATGGAATTTTACCATAATAATTGTGAATTATTATGTCTTTTTGTCATAATTTATGTTTTAATCCCATATAAATTCAAGATAATTAGTGAGAATAATTATTTTTATATTAGACCAGATTATTATGATATGTAAATCTTAAAAGTATTTTAAGAATTGATTATGGAATTTTAATGGTAAGAATTCCGTCAAAACAAGCTCAAATGATCGTTGTTGGTAAGTCAGGCGATTTGGCATGATATATTTTCATAATGCATTTTTATTATTCATTTGGATGAATGTTTTTTAGCATTTTAATTATGTAATTTTTCCTAATATGGCCTGTTTAGGTGATTTTTACCAAGTTAATTATATTAGGTCAATGCGGTCTTACTCGTTGGTTGCTTGATTGTTTGTATTTGATTATAAAATAAGGAAATAAAGTACAGAATGTAAATTGACACTTATGATTTGGTGACGCGGAAAACCCAATGTGGGAACAACCGCGGGAGGGACGGTACCCTGCCAAATATTGCACTAGCTTTGAATGAGAGGATGAATACAATTGATACGTAATGTAAATCTTGCTGGCACGATGTATTGTGTGTGTGAGATCTTGAATGTCCTTCTTTGATGGCTTCCTTGGCTATTTATAGGGTAAGAACCCTAGATGTATCCTACCATGATTATGGAAAGGAATATAACTTCCATAATAACTCTTTCCATAACACGTTGTCTCCCTCCATTCTCCCTGATATCCCTGACTTCTCCATGACTTCTCCCTGAGCCTTTTCCTAAACACGGGCGCCTCTTCTAATGGGCCTCGCCTCTCCTTTCACGCGTCCTAGCCCATCTGACCTTGTTTCATCCGTGGACTCTTCTTCCACCATGCTTCCTTTCATGGTCCATTTCCCTAACAACTTATCAAGTGGGCTTCACCTATTATACAGATTTTAGCCCAAACAGTTTGCCCCCAATTCCTTGCGAGGTACGCTTCGAGGTGTCAAACAAGGAATTTACGTAGTTGATTATTAAAAAACCCTATGCCGTCATTTACACTTCCTCCCATGCACACTCATCATTACTCGCCGCCCTCCTCCTCATTTCTCGCGCCCCTCTCTCTCTCTCTCTTCCTTTATAATCTCAACTCCCTCTTTACTTCATTTACTCACTTCCATTATTTCCAGGAAAAACTCTTCTCCTTATTCCCATCTCTCCCTTTTGCCTTCCACGCCGGTTCTCTTGGGCCCTCACTACCGCCACTTCACCAGGTACTCCTTCCTCTCCTCCTTTCTTTTCTCTTTTCAATTGTGGGAAAGACCCGACAAGCCTCTTCATCCTCTACACCAACTGACCGGAATCCAGACCCCGTCCGTCCTTCGCGAAATCTTTTTACTCAACCCCACGACTGTGACTCTTCCCTGACTCCCGTCGATATTCCCCTAATCAAGGGTATGCTCGGCCTTGGTGATGGGGTTGAGATAGCCATCCCTGAACCGGGTCAAAAAGCCGATGCTATCCGTCCAGGGTGAGTTTGTTTCTATTTATACCCATTTAGATACGGCCTCCGTTTCCCCCTTCCGAAACTTATCCAAGATTTCATGTTTACCAACAACTTTGTTATGGCACAAATTTCTGCCACCGTTTGGAGGGTTCTCCTCTACTCTTAGCTGCATGTTAGAACTCTGGCAACTCCATGTCTCTGGGCGACTTGGCCCATATGTATGATATCAGGTCCCTGGGGAGGGGCCAATTCTCACTCCGAGGTTCTGGCGAGACTCCCTTCAAGCATGTGTCAAAGTCAAGGGACGAGAAATGGTTTGAGGACTTCTTCTATGTGAGGAAGGCTTCTATCCAGCCGCCTGCTGACTATATCTTCGAGAAATGGATTATTACTTCAAGTTAGTAGCTTTCCTGACGCCTGGCTTGTTCATCTTAATGCTTACTGGCTTACTTTGTCGTTTTCGTGCAGGTCCCTGCTACCTAACCCGCATTGGTGCCCCGATCCCTGCTCGCAAGAAAGTGTTATGCATTCCTCTGAGCGAGAGGAGGTTCCCTGATCTGCTGCCTGGGTATTCACCTGCTTCTTCCTCCACCCCCCTGCAGTCAGCCCACAGCATGTCTTCCGGTGAGCTGCCTAAAGTTTTCTTTACTTGCGTGCAACCTTGTTGGCTGTCTAATCCTTCCTGACACCTGAAATGATGACTGCTTGCAGGTTCAAAAGTCGACCGTTTGGAGGCTATTCTCTAGAGTGCTAAAAGAAAAAGGTCCGCTGTGAGTCCTGACGTGGCGTCTGCTTCCAAGAGGAGCGTCCCTGCTACCTCTTTCCAGTCACCTCCTACTCATTCCAGCTCTGCTCGGACTGAACCCCTAGAGGTCAGCCCGCTCTCTCGTCATCCTCCTACTCCTCCTACCAGCCCTCGTGCTTCTGCTAGCGGTGGCGTCATCGCCCACTTTCCAAAGGGCTTTGGAAATGTTGATAAGGTGCCATACTGGCCTGAAATTGACCAATTGCTCTTCCCTTCTCTGGTTGATGCCTTCTCGGAGTTTGGTCCCGAGGAGATGGCTTAGAACGATGTGCATAATGCTTTCATGGTAAGTATCCTTCGTCTTCCACCTGTTCTAAGTTTCTTATCTTCAATTCCAGCTAACTTCGACTTTCCTTGCCCCCAGGCCCTCCAGTCTGCTCTCTATAACAGGAAGATGATCAATATAGTGCAGACCACAAGCCGAGCTACTAGCGCCAAGAACAGGGAGCTGACTGGGTCCGTCGCTGATCTAAAGAAGCAGTGTGCTAATTTGAGGGGACGGGTGGCTAAGCTAAAGGTAGATCTAGCTGGCACAAAGAAGAAGGTGAAGGAAGGAGTTGATCAGCTGGCTCGCACCCAGGAGGTTTGCACCACATTCTCTGACTCCTTGAAGCGCTTTGAGGAGAGGATCAGTGAGTTTATCACCCTTGCCTTAAACATTGTTGCCTATGCTACCTGGCGGGGAAAGATCAGCGAAATGGGTGCTGCCCTTGAGGAGCCTCTAACTCTGCAAGTTATTGAAGAAGAAGAGAGGCAGTTGGAGACCCTGTACCCGGTGCAACCTGACCTAAGCATCCTGATGCCTGAAGTTGGCGATGTGAACTCTCATGCGCTGGCTGAGCAGGCTGCTGTCGAGGATGTTGGGTTGCCCCAGGATGCTGCTGCTGATGGAGCTCAGGAAGATGTGGTAGCTGAGGGTGTGCAAGCTGGTCCTGTACCTGAAACAGATGGTCAGCAGGAGGAGGCAGAAGAGATGCCGGATGTGGTGGTCATTAATGTGACCGAAAATTAAGAAGTTTTTTTTATATCAGTGAACTTTTGGTAGTCTGGCCCTTTGGTGGCAGACTTGTAATATTTTTAAACACTTTTCTTGGTAGCTCGCCATGGTGGCGATTAAACTTTGAGGCCGTACTTTTGGCCAGATTTTGGAATGACCCTTGCCCTAGTTTGGCAAGTTCTAATTACATTTTGTGTGCTAAATTTTGATCTCTTAGCTCAGGTAGTTGCCGTGTCAGCATGCTGGCTGATTTAGGCGAGTAATGTCATCCTGAGGAGGCTGACTCAGACTCAGCTAGCTGTCGTGTCAGTCTACTGACTGATTTAGGCATGTGCCGCATCATAGGGAGGGGTGGCCGTGTCAACCTCAGAGGCTGATTTAGACCAGTCGTGTCAGCCTGAGAAGGCTGATTTAGACTCAGCCAGCTGCCGTGTCAGTCTGATGACTGATTTAGGCGTATGCCGCAATTTTGACTACTTAACCTTATTCATGACGCAAGGTGTGTTCATCATTTTTAGAGCCAACAGGGGCGTAATTTAGGCAAGTTTATCGTCATTCTAGGACCAATGGGACGCTGCAGGATTCTGGTAGCGGAAGAGATCCCTACGTTCCATATATGTGTGAATGCATGTTGGGGCCCTGATTAATTGCGATTAGTGCGAGCTACGTCCAAGGGGTGGTATCAGGGGTAGCTGGGTAAGCGTTTTAGCTGTCAACCAGGCTCCCTTTCGTATGTTCCACAGTCCGCCAGGTGAGGGTGCTTCTAGTGGAGAAAGTAGGTTAGGCATGTTGGAGTGCCATGTGCCTTGTCACCCCGCGTTGGCAGTTGATAGTCCTGCTAGATAAACTTTCAACGTACCATAGACATTAGGATCCAAAGTAATGCACTTAGAGAAGCCTGAAAGCAGAAAAGCCTATCGGGGTGATGTGAAGTACCTGACGCCATCTCATGGGGTAAAAGAGCAACTGTGGTCCCAGGAAGCTGTCAGACCACACCACTCCAATAGTTATTTGAAAATTGAAAGTAACAGAGGTATCAGAAAAGGACACGAAATTGGTAGTATACCTACTACCAGATTTTTTCTTTTTATTTTAAAATAATTTGGCTTTTCATAGTACATTACTCTGTAGGCTAAAATCTACTTATTATTAAAAGTAATATCTCTTCAGGTGAAATATGTTCCATGGGCGTTGTATGATTTAACCGTCCATAGTCATCAGTCTGTATACACCATGACCAACAACTCCTTCTACCTAGTATGGTCCTTCCCATTTGTAGGCGAATTTGCCTGGCTTTCGATTTTTAGTGTTCTGAAACACTTCACGGAGAACCAGGTCTCCAACCTCCAGGAGCCTGACTTTCACATTCTTGTTGTAGCTCTTGGCCACTGACTGCTTGTAGGCAGTTAGACATATCTTTGCGCTTGCTTGCAGCTCGTCTACTGTGTCCAGGCTCCTGACCATCTCAGTATTGTTTAGCTCCTCTGTCATACATCCATACTTGTGGGTGGGAACCAGAACTTCTGAGGGAATGACTGCTTCCGCACCAAACACCGGGCTGAAGGGTGTTTGGCCTGTTGCTATCTTTAGCGTCGTTCTATCTGACCATAACACTGGTGGCAATTCATCTGCCCACTTTCCTCCTAACTCCTGTAACCTCCTCCTCAGATTATCCATGATAATTTTGTTGCTAGACTCAGCTTGCCCGTTAGACTTTGTAGTCCTGGGTGCTGATTTTTTCAGGGTGATGTTCCATCTGTGTGGACGCGGGCCCACGGGGGCGAAAAGCGAAGCAAGTTTTTCACTCTTTGGTTTATTTGCATTTGTGGAGTTGCCACCAATTTATTGTGGAAAATTGGAAACCGTTCGAATACCTCCTGTCATGTCAAGACACAAAGTAATGACATGAACACTAAGCACTCGTCACCTTTAGCATTGTATGTCTAGAATGACTCTCGTAGATGCCAATGAACACGGATGTTCACAGAGATCTGGAGTAAGGGGTGAGGGTACGTATTAGTAAGCTCTTTTGATCGAATACCTAATCCCGCCCACCTCGATAGCGGCCTCTACTAATGATTAGGGAAAATCGTCTAGACTCGATGTATTGTCAACTTATATGCATGCAATGCAACATCCAACGTTTTAATCCTAACATGTGAGAATTAACTAAGTCGGTTAACACATAATTTATCATACAAGTGGGTCGAAGTAGAGATTTAAATCGATTACATGTGAAAACATACAAGCAATAATAAAAGAAATACAATAATGAAAATTACAATAACGAAAAATACAATAATTACATCGGATTAATGATTTATGTCGAAAATACTTTTAAAACGGATAATTTGAGAAAGAATAAATAAATAAATTAACGAACTGGAATTAGGGTGATAATACGATTAATAGTTATTTAATACGTAATTAATAAACTAGGTCAAGGCAAAACGGGAGTTCAGAGACAGAAATCAACCAGGAACAGGCGCAGTAGAGCTGCGTCCCTTGGAAGAGCGCAGCGATTCTTGCCGCGTCGTTCCTCGGCTCGATTGTTTGTGAAGCGGAATTGCAAATTGTTAATATTCGTTGGTGATTTTAATGATCGATTATGAATAATTGACTCGGATGAAAGTTATTAACATATTATTTACATATGATTGGAGTGACAAAGCATGAACATGGATGGAATTAAACAATACGAGTTAATTACAATATTAAAAGGTTAACTAATGAATTAATTAGGTTAAGCAAGTTGTTAATGATGAATAAATGATGGATATGATAAATAACAGATGGGAATATATCAAAGATTGAATTCCAGAGACTCAATATTAATGAATCGAATCTCTAAAACCCGGATTGACTTTAATGACGAAAACCCTCAAATATTGGTTATAAAGGATTTAAGTCGGGATTTATGTTGGGAAATGTGTCCTCAACAATAGTGCGATCACATGATTTAAATATCATTATTAAATCTCATTACAAGAATACGGAAGGGATGATACATAATATATATAGTCAACTGGTCCACACATATCGGTAATGATTGGCTGGTTAGAGTTTGACATTACTGTCGTGCGACGGTGGTGACCAGTTGATCCCTTGAGGTCACACCTAAAGGACGATTCCCTTAATTGAAAAAGGTTAATTAATTGTATACCGATACAGAATAATTAATTCCTTAAAATTGAACAAATTATTATCATAAGAGAGAAAATGACATCTTATTCTAATGTGATTAAATAAGATTTTATTTAGTAATTTAAGAAGTTATATTACTAAAATTAATCGGTGTTTGCGAAACACGCGAGATGAGAATGATAAGTCAGTTATAATTTCAAGAGGTTGTGAATTATACTAACTAGTAATTAAATGACCATTTTATGAGAAAGTAATTTTATATTACTAGTCAATTTGTTAAATATGATTTATTTAATTTGTAAATGATATTTAATTTGTTAAATATGCATTTTAAATTAAAATATGGCATAAGACATGTCACATGTCACATGACATACAATTGTACAATTGACAAAAATAAAATGGACTCCATATTACAACATAGAAACCGAAAATTAGGTGGGCATGCTTGGAAATTTTGTCTTGTTCATTTGTCTTATTCTTTTGTCTATGACACTTAATAGTGACTTGACCATGCAAAAGCCTTACACCAATTTGTCTTGTGAAGACAAAAAGAAAAAGAGAAATTGATCCATATACACACACCAACCGGTTTTTGGTGTAGTGTGTAGAGGATTTTTCTTCATAATTTTCATCATTCTCTCATGTTTTGATAAAAACTCCTTTCTGTCTCTTGTTCATCACAAAATCAAGTTTGATGAATCTAATTTGTTTAAATCATACACTAATAATACTAGAAGTAGTATATGAGTCTTAGTAATAGATTTTAAGGTAAACCACATTACAAATATCTAGTACATATTAGTTTGTGGGATTAAGGGATTGTCTTGGGTGCTACTAATTGGAGGGCTTCTACTTTGAGGTCATGTATGTTCATCCAATATTGGAAAGCTCAAGAACTAACAAGAAGGAGATCTTGTTGGTGCCCATTTGACCGAAATTCTTATGGTGAGAAAATGTTTTCTTATCTTCTTTTATTTTAGTTTGCATGCATAAGATTTAGTAATTAATTTTATGACTAAATTAATTAGAACATATATGAATATGTTAAAAATGAGATATAGATTTCTAACAAGCGGTATCATGAGCACAAGGTTGTTTGCATGCAAATCGGTTATAGTTTTTCCGAGTTATACGATTAACAAATAAAACTTGTAAATTTGTGTTATTATGATATATCACGAAATTAATTTTTGCATGTTAAAGTTTCTGATCCTAAAATGTATTTAGGATATTTTGGTTAATTTATGGATTTTATTGTTCATTTTATATAATATTGGCATTAAAATGTGATTTTTATGATAAAAATGTCATTTTTGGACGAAAATTAGCTAAACTTCGAATTTTCCAGTGGTTTTTGGATATGTTTTCACATATATATTTTTTAGTTGATCTGGAAATTTTCATAATTTTTGGAGTTCTTATGCTCGAAAAATGGATTTTTCATGATAAAAATCGGATTTAAATGAAAAATAGGTTAATATGATATAAATTTCGAATCTGGTCATAGAAATTTAGTATGTTGTCACATGCAATTTTACAAGATGTCTGTAAAATAATTGGCTATAATGAAGTCTTTATGCATGATTTATGGATTTTTGATGAAAAATAGCATATATAGTGACTTAATTAGTGAATAATTGCTAAAATATACTTCATGACTAAGGAAAAACGTCATATGTTGCATTTTATTATCTTTTTCAGATCTAAAATTGAAAAGTTGATGAATATAATTTTTCTCATGTTTTAATGATTTTAATTGATAAATTCGATTAACCGCAACATTGTTTTTCCCGATAACTTTCGAAATTTTTAACCTAAGTTTTTGAACATTATGAGTGTCATGGTATTTTTCCAGAATTTTCATGAGTTTAAATTTCAAATTTTGAATTTATTTGAAATTTTTGTGATTTATTTGAAGTTTATAGCATTTTATTGTAATTTTGAGTCCTCTAATGAACAATTTTAAGAAATAATAGTTAATTATGGTCAAATAATTAGTGAATACTAATTTTGAGTCCTAAGAGGTTAGGGTAATTAACTTGTGCATAAATATGAATTTATGTAATTTTTGTGATTATAAAAACGTTGAATCACGCAAATCCGTAAAAACCGTGTAATATACGATATTGGCTCCTTAAAGGCGATTTAGCATAAAATTGAGCATGTTCATACATATTATAATGCTGCATTTTCTTTATGATTGTCATAATTTTATTTTATGTAATTTTATTTTATGTAATTTTTACTTAGTATGGCCTTAGTTTTTAATTGGTATTACCCGAAATGTATGGGAATATCGATTCGGTTGTAATTTTTTATTGTGATCTCGTATCACCGTTTTGTAATTTAATAGATTTATTTCATTTTAATTACAAATGTATAATAGGAAATTATGTAATTTGTTATGTAATTTATTTATTCCGGAGTTCCTTGAAGACGGTGTCACTCAAGGAAGACGATACATAAAGACACCTCGAGATACGTGTCTCAACCGAAGTTCAAGGGACCAATGGAGTTGGTTTTCGAATATGTAATAGTTAATTAGATTTTCTATTTTAGGAAGGCCATACTAGGATTTATTTTTATGCTTTGCATTTTATTTATATGTTGCATGCATCGCTAAATCGCCATAACTAAAACATGCATTATCTATTTATCGAGTTTATCGACCGTGTCAATTACAATTATCGTAGTTCACAGCTTTAGTTCACTTAAAACGTGATAGATAATAAATTGACATGATCTCTCGCTAAAACAATCAATTGAGACATAGCCTTACCAAAAAGTAGAAACCATGAAAACCTATTTCGCGAGGGAGTACACTCGGCCCTACCGGGGTAATAAACTTGTTACGTAGGGAAAGTGGGTGATAAATGTCTATCCACCGAATTCATGTTGATAAGGGATGAATCGGCCCTACCGTGCCCAAGTTGATGTGGATTTGGATCATGGACACATTTATTCGAAATTTGGATTGAGCTCAACGGAAGTATTCGTGACCGTAGTCGCATGTGTTCCGGGCTATAGATAAACATTAGAGTAATTTTATCGACCAAGAGTTCTAAAAGTAGAATCGATTAATGAGTTAATCCACCGAGTTATATTGATAAGGGATGAATCGGCCCTACCGTGCCCAAGTTAATATGAATTTAGATCTTGGAATCATTTATCATAGTTAGGTAGAGGTCACTATGTAAATGCTTTACTTGTTATTTACAAGTATCAATAAAACGATAAATGTTAAGTTTTCCACTATTCCGTTATTATTTTGTTCTATTTCTTTACCACAATTCATATACGATATCATTTTGATTCAAAACTCCATTAAAACATCGTAACTTAAGACAAATTTGAATTTTGCTTCTAAAACCTCAAATGAACCATTGCTAAGGATCTCTTGTAAAGAGTATAGATATAAGTTATTCATTATCAAACAAGTTTTTGATTCTTGACTAACACATCTACTTACAATGGATTGTTATTCATATACTTAATTGAATTAAGTACCTTGAAGCGATAAATTGTTTTGGTAACTAGATTTGTTGGAAATCAAAATTGACCAAAATAACGCAACCACTTCAATGAAAGTTTTAAGACTAAAACGAACAAATGAAGAGTAATATTCATGAATTCAATTTTGCTTCTCAAAGCAAAGACTCATTGAAATGAGTGGGAGCATTCTCTTAAACCGTTAAGATGAGGACGAGGTTCAAGAAGTAAAAATTATAATGGAATTGATACAAGGTAATGTTAAAGGTAAAGTTGTTGAGAATGACGATACTAAACCTATCAATCCCGACCGATAAAGTTTCCATTGTCTTAAATGTTAGACACTAGAGAGGAAACTACCCCAAATTATTGAAGAATCAACAAATTAGTTGTGGGACATCTAATAAGATCTTCTTCTTTAAATGTTTATATGATTAACATAAATTTTGCTAGTACTACTTCGTCAATATTAGAAACCAATGGAGGTTTTCATCATTGTACTTGATACATAGGATGATTAGAATATGACGACTAGCAACAATAATGTCGAGAGATAGAGTAATTGTGTACTCAATCTAGTTTTTGGATTTAAAGTTGTACTTAATTGTGACTATTAAGTGCATAAACTCTAAATAAGAATATAAACTTGTTAAGATACAAAAGAGGTTTCACTTTTGTGACCCTATACACCATGATTTGATGTATGGCTAGCCCATTATCAAGGTGATAATATTCTAAACCAAACTAGAATGATATATCATGAAGATGATACAAGACTCAAATTGGTAACCCAAGATTAAACCTTAAATTCTGGAATGATTAACGCAAAGAGTTATCGAGTACTCTTGAAACCATTAGATTGTTAATGGTATATGCGTATCTTGTATTCAAAGCAAGATGTCTCGTGCCTTTTGGTTGAAAAGGAGATCGAGGTTGTAAATCATCGATCCAAAATATGTTGATCATATTCTTTTACCAACAATTTAAGTTGACGCTAAAATGTTCACTTAATAAGGTAAATAGAGAAATCTTTGAAGAATTTCAAAGTGTTCAAAGAATCACGATTTAGTCGTGATGGGATTATCAAAAAGAAGACTTTGATATAAGCCAAATAAAAGGTGATTTAATATCACAAATTAATCTCTCTTAGCACGCATTATGGGATAATGTGTGATTGGATAAGAATTCAAACGCTATTCGATATGGTTTGGACTTCAATCAAGTTACTTTGAGTTACTTGATCACTTTTGGGGATTTTATCATTTTGTCTAAATTATTTTTCCACTAAATCTAAAACGGATCATATGAGATATGATTTGGTAGGGTACCTTGGTTGTAAGTTTTCACAAAGAAACAAATGCTCATTTTTCCCTATCAATTATCACGAGTACGACGGGTTTGTGGCTCGTGAAGCTGTCTTTCTAAAATACAAGTTTATTTTTAGAAGACAGAGTGGGAGAAATTATTCAATAGCCACAAAGAATGCCACAGAGAATGTTATGTCGCAAGAAACTGGTCTTTCTTGGCTACATGAGACGTTTTGTGTAAGACATTGTTTCTTCAAAACCTAGGAGGTTAAATTCGTCACTTGTTAAAAATGATGAATTCATGCTACTTTTAAGAAAGTAAAGAGCTTATAACTTACAAAAGAAATTGTTTGATTCAAGTTGATTACTTCTAGAAAGTAATGAACATATGACTTACATAAGAGTGTTTAAGTCACAACTCAATACAAGGCTTAGAGCCATGAAAATCCGAAATAAAAGGCTTGATTAGTGACAAAGGGTTTTGCACTAATAAAGACAGATTTCAAAGTTTGATTGGTTGCAAAGGGTTTTTCACTAATTGAAATGCTTAAGTATATTTGGATCTTCTTAGGGATTGTGTTTCATTATGAGGATACGCATACAGCATGTGAATCTAAAACCCACTTCTTCAAAAGAAGGAATGTATTCAATACATGTCTTGAGTTTAGTAGATTCTTGCAATCCTAAGATAATGTGAAACTTAAGAGAGAATCTTAAGTAGGACATCAATGAGTTGGGATCAATGTTTTGATCATGTTATAAAACTTTTCTCGATAAGTCAAGAAGTTGTGTTTATACATGGAGTTTAGTGGGAGTTACGGAATTTTATTTAGTCCGATATGTGGATGACATATTGATCATTGAGAATGATTTAAGACTTTTGGATTAATATAATACATCTTTAATATCCAGATTTATGAAGATAAATCTACATGATGTTAGCGTCAATAAGAAGTCTTATGTTGATAAGATTCATGACTAGTTCAATTAAATTGAACATATTTGATTGATTCCATTTGCTTCATTGCTAGGATCAATTAAATAAGTAATGATGTATAACACTTCATATACTTTGAGTATGATGAATTGTTTTCAAAATCGAATTTAAATAATCTTTACCAAGTAAGCCATAAAGATTACCCTTAAGTGCTTGCAGAAGCATTAAGGAAGAAAAGCAAAGTGTTTATGATGCAATTTTGTGTAAGGGTGTTACACAAGTGACAATTGACAATTGAGATTGCGCATGGTTTCCGACAAAACCATAATCAAAACACATTAGGATGGTTAAGATACCATTGTGGCTATGTTATTTAAGAAATAGATTTTCTAGAATCGTTCTAGGCAATAAAGAACAATGAGAGATATTTATAACGGAAATTGAGTACACTTGCAATCATGAGATGTGCAAGAAGGATGAGTCCCGCACACTGTGAAAACAGTGGGAGCTATTTAAGGCTAGAGGACCTATGTCTTGATTGGATCTCGACACGTACTCAGAAAGTTTTGTAATGCAAATGTATACATTACAAAGGAAAACGAGGATGTAGTAAGGTTAAGAAAGGTACAAGAAATTGATAAAACCTACTAACCAAAGCCTTCTCATAGGCCAAACATGATGAATCATGTCATTTCAATTGAATTGAAATGAACAACTACATACAAGATCAAATTAGATTATAGAACATGAAATAGTAATCAGGCATTGACTATTCATATGTGATAATCGCATTTGTCGTTCGAGTTTTATTTTAAAACTCTTTTATTATACTTTGTTACATCCAAACGGGTTGTAAAGACAATTGAACCCCGTTAAAGTGAACACGGATTAGCATTGTATTCGCCCATAGTCACTTACATGAGGTGACGTCTCGAAGTGACTAGAGTGTGATGCGATTGATGGCAAGTTCAAGTGCCATAGAGTCATGTGAGATGACTAGTCGATCACATAGGCAGACTGTTAGGAACACTTTGTCGGGCAGTGACCGCTTATAGAGTTCTGGCAAATTTATAAAGCCTGGTCGTGGCGAGAGCTACTATAGTATTCTAATGAGTCGATTCTTTTGACTAAAGACTGTTCACCTAATATGGCACAGTTTAAGATTAACTTTGATTTGTGTTACTACGACCTTCGTAAATGGGGTCAAATGGGCATATTTTGGGTTATGATGGCTGTGGCTAGTCGAAGGGAATAAGTGCGATAGGAATTGTCCACCCCTTTGTCAGGGTTAAAACAATATCTCAGGGCCACTCGAGGAGTAATGAACTGGAAATGCGTGGCCACGCTCGGAAGGTATCCATGGTGAATAAATTCCGGTCAATCAGTTATTCTCCAGATCGAGGAAACCACTCTCGATATGATCACTTGCAAGTACGACCCGAAAGACACCTTGCATTGAGTGGTAGATAGTAATAGGACAAGAGAATTGGTGACGCACACTTGTCGAGGACAAGTGGGAGATTGTTGGGAAATGTGTCCTCAACAATAGTGCGATCACATGATTTAAATATCATTATTAAATCTCATTACAAGAATACGGAAGGGATGATACATAATATATATAGTCAACTGGTCCACACATATCGGTAATGATTGGCTGGCTAGAGTTTGACATTACTGTCGTGCGACGGTGGTGACCAGTTGATCCCTTGAGGTCACACCTAAAGGACGATTCCCTTAATTGAAAAAGGTTAATTAATTGTATACCGATACAGAATAATTAATTCCTTAAAATTGAACAAATTATTATCATAAGAGAGAAAATGACATCTTATTCTAATGTGATTAAATAAGATTTTATTTAGTAATTTAAGAAGTTATATTACTAAAATTAATCGGTGTTTGCGAAACACGCGAGATGAGAATGATAAGTCAGTTATAATTTCAAGAGGTTGTGAATTATACTAACTAGTAATTAAATGACCATTTTATGAGAAAGTAATTTTATATTACTAGTCAATTTGTTAAAAATGATTTATTTAATTTGTAAATGATATTTAATTTGTTAAATATGCATTTTAAATTAAAACATGACATAAGACATGTCACATGTCACATGACATACAATTGTACAATTGACAAAAATAAAATGGACTCCATATTACAATATAGAAACCGAAAATTAGGTGGGCATGCTTGGAAATTTTGTCTTGTTCATTTGTCTTATTCTTTTGTCTATGACACTTGATAGTGATTTGACCATGCAAAAGCCTTACACCAATTTGTCTTGTGAAGACAAAAAGAAAAAGAGAAATTGATCCATATACACACACCAACCGGTTTTTGGTGTAGTGTGTAGAGGATTTTTCTTCATAATTTTCATCATTCTCTCATGTTTTGATAAAAACTCGTTTCTCTCTCTTGTTCATCACAAAATCAAGTTTGATGAATCTAATTTGTTTAAATCATACACTAATAATACTAGAAGTAGTATATGAGTATTAGTAATAGACTTTAAGGTAAACCACATTACAAATATCTAGTACATATTAGTTTGTGGGATTAAGGGATTGTCTTGGGTGCTACTAATTGGAGGGCTTCTACTTTGTGGTCATGTATGTTCATCCAATATTGGAAAGCTCAAGAACTAACAAGAAGGAGATCTTGTTGGTGCCCATTTGACCGAAATTCTTATGGTGAGAAAATGTTTTCTTATCTTCTTTTATTTTAGTTTGCATGCATAAGATTTAGTAATTATTTTTATGACTAAATTAATTAGAACATATATGAATATGTTAAAAATGAGATATAGATTTCCAACAATTTAATGACGGATTCAATACTAATGATGATGAATAATATGTTAAATTACTATGTTTAAATCGTTATATCAAAGAATCGAAGAACAAACGAAAGAAAATAAAAGAAACGAATTGACAAAAGACGAAGGAAGAAGAAAGGAAGCAGGAACTGCGGCAGCCTCACGAAGAGGCGCAACAGTTGTTGCGTCCTTTCTCGACGTCTGTCTTCTGATAATTCGTAAAAAAAAAGGTTTTAAAACATGGTTTTACAAATCGGTTTTAAGAATACTTTCGACATAAACCTTACATTATGATTACAATAAATAAAGAACAATAAATAAAATAGGATTTACACCCTCAGACTTACATGTTTGACGAAACGAGATGAACTAAGTTAACGTTTAGTGATGCTCGACTCGAATGTACGACGAAAGTGCCCTCTAGGAGGAAAACGAACAACATTGATTAAAGTTGATTGATTGTGGAGTTGGTCAAATTGGTCGGTCATGTAAAACGAGGCTGGTACTCAGAAGGATCCGAGCTTACATGGTCGAATGTTCAAGCACGTAGACGCCAAAAAGTAAGAACGTGGTCTAGAATGCAAAGGGAGAAGAGAAGGGCGGACACTCGCGTGAGAAATATGTGAGACCGAAGGTCTCTATTTATACTAATCACACGACGGAAGTAGGGTTTTTCGGAGAAACTATGGAAGTGAATCTCGAAATGATATAAAAAGATACGAAAAATACGCAGAAAAGGACTAGGGAAGAGGCGCAGCAGGCACTGCGTCTCTTGGAAGAGGCGCAGCACTTGCTGCGTCCTTTCCTTAGTGGTTTCCTCCTGCAAGAGAAAGATTTCCGTGTTTTGATTATGGAATAACGGATTAATCTCGTTTCCTTAATATTTTGTGTGAATATTACGGGAGATATTTTACCAAAGATTAAAAGATTGCAAAATATGGAATAGAAATATCCGGAACATTCCAGAACATTCTGACTCGTCATTTTAACGGTTATCAGAAAATGAAGACGGTAAATGTACTCTAATTACTGCCAAAACGACCGTATCGGCGCGTAGATGTCAGTTAAGAGGTAGACACAAGTGTTTGAGCGATCACTTGACAATAATCTTACGAACTGTCACAAATCGTTCCGCGTACCAAACATGCGGCCCAATCATCACCGGGTGGTTTGCGGGAGGTGCAGAAATGAGGTATCTACAGAGCCCCCACTTTGACTGAGGCTTGGACAAGGCGAAAGTTAAAGTATAGCCATCAGGTCAATCGAAGATTACAACCTGACGACTATGGCGACGCGAGGCGGTTCAAGGGGTCTGAACCAAGGACCTGTCGTCGGGAACATTTTAGAGTCTGTCGACTATCGGGGAGGGTCATTTAAAGTCCATTAGACTACGTAAGGAGGCTCGCCAACCATAAGAAGAAACCATACCTGAAATTCTTCAAAACTCCAGGGGAAACAAAACGCGATATTGGGAGAAGACAGCAGGACGTAGTCAGGAACTGCTCGGAGAAATCTGCTTGGGTCGGCTTCAAACAAACTTCAGAAGAGCTTGGGGTCGATGTTGATCTTCATGTCTCGAGAGGGAATGTCTATCCGTGAAATCTTGCTGGGGGAACATAATCGGGAACTGATCTCCATGTCTCGAGAGGGAATGTCTATCCGTGTACTCTCGCTGGGGGAACATAATAAAAGCGTGTCGAAACACCTGTCAAAGAAGAAACGCTCGTGCTGACAAGCAAGGCCTTGGCAAAAACATGGCAACAGTTTGCTGTTGGCTTGGAAATACGGATCCGGGCAAAGAATAAACGTCAAACGGACCAAATATGTGATATGGCATCGAGGACAAGGCACACCAAAGATGGGCCCACAAAATAACGAACTTATAACGAATCTTCGAAAATTCATATGGAGGGAAACTGAGGAAGAGGCGCAACAAGAGCTGCGTCCCTTGGAATAGGCGCAGCACCTGCTGCGTCTTTTCCTGGGCGTGTCAATCCTGCGTAAAAACCCGATGAAACAGAGGGGTTTATTTCATTATTTCGAAATACAATTCTCTAAATTTCTCTCTCAAATTCCAACCATTTCCGTCGAAATTTGATCCAAAAGCTTGTATTTGCCACGACTAATCGAGGTATGTGTATTATTTTTGCATTAATCTTCTATAATAGATCAAATTGGACCGACAAAATTAGGGTTTCCAACCATAAAATGTCAAAATTTTGGGGCTTTTTCCCCAAATTATTTTGCCTTGCAAAATTGACCTTGTAAATGGCTAATTGGTAGTATAAGGATCATAACCATGTATTTGTTTCGAATTTTCATTTGAGTTTTGAGCATTTGAGTGAAATTGTGACGGTCTCTCAGCTAAACCGTAAATCGCTTCGAAAATAGCCTTAGGATTGCCCATTTGTGACAAAACTTGGTATTTGGAATCCTTGTATTATGGGTAAACATCCTACCATCTCGGAATTTTGATTTGTGACGGCTTTTTCAGGACACTTTTCTAGGGCATAATCGCCATTATAACGAAATGTTGTCGAAATTCCGACTCGAACCCATGACTAGGCTTGACTTGACCCAAATTACCATATGAGCGGTCGGGTTTGTGGGAAAATGGCCAAGGATGGCGAGAAAAGAGCGATTTCGGAGCTCCGAAAACTCAAAAATCCCCTAATTAAGGCTTGTCGTCATTTGACGCGGCCTAAATTCTCTTTAATTTTGCAGGTGACGAGGCTTCTATATCTGGGAGGGATCCCATGGATGTGGACACCGCTCTTAACCCTTCTCAGATGCTTGAGGAGGTGTTGGAGGAGGCTTTCACCGCTGCGGTGACGGCTGCTGAGGTTGCTGAGGACGAGGTCCATGAGGAGAAGGTTCCTGAGGAGGAGGAGGAGGCCCCGAGACGGGCCAACGTTGGACGGGGTGGTCGCCAGCTGAGGGGAGCACGTGCGTGGGCTGAGACCTGGGACAGTAGGCACCTGCTTTGGGCTACGGAGGGTCACCTGTCCTACAGGACGGTGAAGAGCTTGGTAAATCGAATTCATCACTCTTCACTCATCTTTTTTCATTTCCATTTGTCATTCCTTTTCATTCAAACTAAAGATAGCTTTTGTTTCAAACCAACATAGAAGGCGGGGAACATCAAATCATTCTCGGGCTACACGACGGCGATGGGGTGCTACGAGAGGCTGTCGGCGGAGGAGCGAGCCATGATCGAGCGGGGAGCATTTGGCGCCTTAGTGCAGGCTTGAAGGGATATCGCGAAGAGGAAGATTCAGGCTAACCTCAGTCTCGTCCGAGCTTTCTTGGATCGGTTCTGGGACACGACGTCCACCTTTCACATGCCTTTTGGTGAGGTGGGGGTCACGTTGGAGGATTAAGGCATGATTTCTGGTCTGCCGTGTGGGACTGAGGTGGTGGAGTGGCCGGAGACTTCCATGAGAGTAGACTCGGCCGAGGCGAGGAGGTTGATCGGCTGGAACTTGGCGCCGAAGGCTGCTACGGTACCCGGTTTGGTGCCTAGTTCTTACGTTCGGGACTACTTTGCGGGGAAGACCCCGGCGTCGGTGGTGATCGAGGGGAGGGAGATGGCTCCTCCTCCCTGCACTGCGGAGCAGAGAGTCCGTTTGTGGCTCTGGTGGTTCTTGTCTTCGATCTACCTCGGAGACAAGGGGGAGAGGCTGTCGACGAAGCTCCTTCCCTTTCTTTCTGACCTGAGCTCCCTAGGCCGTTGGGACTGGGTCATTGCTAGTTTTGCGGTCCTCATCCGCTTCATGAGGGCCATGGTTCGTCCGGAGTTGATGGAGAAAGCGACTTCTCCTGCCGCCGTCGGCCCTGGACTGCTGTTGGAGGTATGAACCTTCATTTCATTTTATGAAAGATCATTTCCTTTTTTTGTCAAATCACGAAAGATCGTTATTGATTATCTTGCTTTACAGGCATGGGTGTACTCCTACTTTCCGAGCCTCGCGCCCAAGAGGACGGAGCCGGTGGAGAAGGCCTATCCCGTTGTGAGGGATTGGGTGATATGTCGTACGAGGACTCGGCATTCCTTCCACGACGTCTGTCGACGGGAGGTGAACGCTCTTCAGTTGGACGACGTGATTACTTCACCTTTGTTCGTTTCTTCATTACCTTTTTCAGAACTGATCATAAGAATGACTTCTTGTTTGCTTTTCGCAGTGGGTGCCCGGGCCTTGGGTGGAGTACGCTGGCGCTCCTTCCTTTGTGGCTGAGGTCCTTCGACCTAAGAGCTCAAGACGGTTGCTGCTGAAGACATCGATGGGTCCTGTGTGGTACTTGGGTGAGCGCTTGGCTCGTTAGTGCTCTCGGGATGTCTTGACGGTTCCCATCGATCCTCCTAGGACGATGTTCAGGGAGCCTTCCGAGGCTGAGAGGGAGGCTGACTTGGCAGGTGTTGGTGGTGACGCCCTCCTTCTTCCGGGCGAGGACTACTCGGCGTTCCTCTACGGGAGGTTGGCATACTGGCCGGTCGTGGTGATTATTTACTTTACTTTTGATTATTTTGAAAACACGATGAATGATCATCGGCTTAAATAGAAATCATTTGACTTTACAGGAAGTCGAGGCGGCGGGCATCAAGCCCCCAGAGTACCCCGAAACCCTCGAGTACACTAACGCGACCGGGAGGACGACGATCTCCGAGCTACGTGGCTTTGACGTGGCGGTGACAGATGCTGGCTTGGACGAGTGGCAGCATCTGATTCGAAGGGTAAGTCTCCTAACTTGTATAATTTTGTGTAAGAACACATTTGCTTGAGTTTGTCCAATCGTTAAGAATCTCTTCTTTTGAAATGTAGGTTGCGCCATCCCGGTTTGTGGCTTTGTGGAGGGTAGCCAACCGGCTGCGGGCTACTGCCGTCGAGGCACTTGCTGGCGGCCGAGGACGTCAGGTATGAACCTTCCGTTTACTTCATTTTCGAATTTTCCTTGGGTTTGAAATGATTGACATGAGCCAATTCTTGTTGTTTGCAGAGGGAGCGTGAGCTGGAGCGAGAACTAGCCCAGTCTCGGGAGGAGACAGCTCGCCGGCTGAGGGAGCTCGAGGTTCGTGACGCCGAGGTTGCTGCTCTCGAGGCGAGAGTTGCTGAGCTAGACGGCGGCCAGCAGTAGCTTGATTGTTTGCTTTTTGTTTTCGGCTGTATTTTGTATATTTTGTACATTTTTAGGACCTACATTTTGGACATTCGGACTTTGTTTTGGGGCTCGAGCCCCCAGTTTGGTGTACATATCCCCTCTTGATTGTATATGTGATGGCCTGAGTGCCTTTGCTGTTGGGTTGCTTTGTTTGTACCTGCAGGTTAGCTTTGAACAGGTTTGGTAGATGATGGTTTACGCCGTCATGCTGCCAAAATTTACACAGAAATCACAAAGAACATATATTTGTACACATGGCCTAAATTAGCGCAAAACAATGACTCGAAAATGCAAAAATTTTGCCGGAAATGACCGGATGGTAGGGCGGGTTAACCCCTACAAAAGAAAAAAATAGAAACATATAAGTTTGAAGGTTAATGTGGGATGGGAGTGAAATGATTCCCCAAAAAGAAAAAGAAAAAAAGAAATGTATAAGTTTGGAAAAAATGAATAAATTAAATTAAATTGGTGAGATGATTCCCCAAAAAAGAAAAATAAAAAGAAATGTATAAGTGTGCTAAAATGACGAAAATGTCGATATCGCCTCGAAATGCGTGCCCGTGAAATTTAGGAAAAAACGAAATATGGCTGATACCCGTCGTTGTGAGTACCAAAAATAAAATTTATAATTCCTATTAAAACTAACCTAGGCTAGTGGTAACAGGGTCGAACCACAAGGAGGCAGACGTAATTTCTAGCTGTCTAATGAAAGTCTAAGGTAACAATTGTGGGGGTTGATTTGAATTGGTCTATACTAAGAGTGAATAAAGACAATAAACTAAAAAGAGAGATTTAACAGATAAAGAAGGGGTACTAGGATGGTCGGTTCATTATAGCTTCGGCGGCAGCAAACTAAGTCGGTCTGAGTCAACACAGGTGAGGCGGGAAATAAAGAGGTCCTCTCGGTCCACTCTTACAAATAGCATCTTTCGATCTCGCTATAGGTCCCTAATATCACTAAAACTGACTCTCGTCCTGAAAAGTGACTAATGGTCTAAACTATACCTATCTTTCGATCTTAGCACAGTTTAGTCGATTCAATTGATGGTCTAACAACCTTCCCTATCTTTCGATCTATTGGGTCAGTCACGAAAGGGTATCTAACTGGTCGCATGCATTCGATTCGTTAAATACAACATTAAAATCAATTAAGTCGAAACAAAGCTCACGAGGTCAGTCGATCGACCGGGTAAGGTGGTCGATCGACCAACACGCGGGTTCAGGCCGTGTATAATCTATTGCCGCCTATGCTACAATTCGCCTACATCCTAGCACAAACTATTTAGCTACTCATGCTGAAAGTGATGACAACAATAATACTAGGGCGTAAAAGAATTGAATTCATAACTAAAGTGATAAGGTAAACAATTAACATGCAACAATAAAGATGGTTTCGGGAAGCTACTAGCAATTCTAATCTAATAACGAAACAGATGAATTGAAATAGGGCAGAAGAATACCGAGAACAGCAGAAGAATGATTAAGAACAAGAGCGAAAATTCCAATGCTTACAATATTCCAAACCCTAATTCTTCCTAAAACCGTATGTAAACTTAATGTAAAACTGATAATAAAACTTAGGTAAAAACTTGATGATGATTGAATGTTTCTAGGTTACGTTATATAGCAATTAACGTAACTTCTTATTTCCTAATAAACCTAGCATAACTTTGGGCTTCAAGATTCACGGTCTTTTAATTCTCGTCTGGAATAGCAGCCTGGTCGATCGACTGATTGGACTGGTCGATCGACTGATTGGACTGGTCGATCGACTGAATAGCAATGAACAGTGGCTTCTGGAACCCGAACATTGGTCGATCGACTTATGGGAGTGGTCGATCGACTGAATAAGCTGCTACATGACTCCTATATTCTCGTGGAATTGTCTTTTGGGCCTTGGATTGCGCACCAAGCTCGTTCCTTAAGTGATTCCTTTACGTCATTTGCAATGCAGGATACTCGGGGACGGATTTAGCTTGATTTTCCCGTTGAATTCTTCACATTTCTGCAATAATGTACAAAACACGGAAGTAGACGGAAATAGGGAGAAATGCAGCATAAACTACACGAATGAGCTCTGAAATGCGTGTAAAATGGGATATAAAACATCATATAAAAGACACGCATCAAACTTCCCCAAACCAAACCCTTGCTTGTCCCCAAGCAAGAACTAGACTCGATCTAATGACCTAATGGAACGAGTTCAATCTCAGAGCGAATTGTCAACTGTAAAGCCTAAACCAATTTAATGCATAACCAACAATCAATTAGTAATGTGAATCATGCAAACGAATTATACAGTCGTTAAAAATATGCCGAACCGTTAACTATGGAGACTTATCAAATTGGACTCTCGCGGGTCGCTCAAATCACTCAATAAGCACAGGTGGATATAAAGAGGATAGAAAGAATTAATTTTGTAGTGACTCTCACCTAACTACGACCTATGAAGACATGCCAGCAATAAAATATGAAAATGATCTCTATGACCGTACATATGCATTCCAACCAATAGATGACCAATGACACATGCCGAGGTATATATGGGATATGTGAGGTATGGGTAAGAAGGGGCAAAACATTATGGAAAAGTGGAGGTACAGGTGATCAAGCTAGTACCGTAACAGAACCATGTGACAATATCCAACTCCTTACTCATAACCAATCGAAACGGTGCTATAGCAAGCACAAAACTCACAAATCTCCAAACTAACAAATCAATAAACTCCCCATAGGATATAAATGAAATATGGGAGCAAAAATCGCCAAAAGATAAGGATTAAATCATGCGAATCGATTTTTTTCTCGGATCTTCAGTCGATCGACCATATTTGGCAGTCGATCGACCCATTTGAACAGTACAGAACCTCTTTTTTCTTTCTTTTTCGAATCATTTTTTTTCTTTTGTTTTTCTCTTTCCTCCTTTTTTCATTTTCCCAACAACATCTCAAACATGAGCAAATGCTACCAAAAACGAGTAATAATCCCAAAAACTAGGCTACTAGCTTGACAAAGGCAGGCTATGTGTAGGATGTAGTAAATAGGACAAAAAGGATATTTTTGGCAGTGTGGGGCTTATGGGTAAAATGAAAAAGGGAAACCTCTACCACATGTGTCAACAAACCACAAACCGAATGCATACAGGTATTAAGAAGATCAAATTCATAATTATGCAAATTAAGGAAACATGTCTCATAAGGAGTACTACTCACATTCCTAGATAAACCGGTCATGAATGTCACCAGTTATAGGCTCTAAAACTCAGAAATATGATGTAGGTTGCCAATTTTCAAAGTCAAGTCTCAAGTCCAGCAAATAATTAACGAAAACTCGTAGGTATGCATTTATACGATTCTACTAATAACATGTTAATTAGCAAGGCTTTGGCAAAACAGGTGCAAAATGCAATATCATCCTTGAAATACTATCGTTCCGACTCGACCTATATGCTAAAATAGACGTGCATTTCGTGGAAATTTTTGAAATTTTTCAATTTTTTTGAATTTTGTGTATATATGAAATAAGATAAACAATGCAAAACAGAATGTAAACGTGAATGCAAGCAAATGAAGTGCGACGCAAAACCCTTCCCCAAACCAAATCGCACAATGTCCCCATTGTGCAAAATCATGTAATGAAGAAAAGAGAAATGGGAATTTGCGAGAAAATAAATAAGCAAGACATAAAGGAAAGATATGGAACTCACAAGACTTTAAGCGCAGCAAAGGAAACCTCCCCAAACCAGCGTGAGCTAGGAGGTTTCAGCAGCCAGCAGTGCTACTAACAAGTACCTGAAAGACAAAAATTACCACGTATAAGACTGAGAAAACAATTTTGAAGCGGTAAATATGTGCACAAATGAGAAAATTAGAAGAAATAAATAATTGGACGGAAAAGAAAGCGGAGTAGAAAACTCCCTTAAGTCCGCATATCGACCAAACACAGCAGGGGAGAGGTCGTGAATAAGTACAGCAGCAGCAGCGGTCGATCGACCACTTAACCCAGTCGATCGACCAGGTAAACATGAACAGTGTCGCCTGGAACCATGCAGATCAGTCGATCGACCACTGGAACCACGGTCGATCGATCAAAACACTTCTTTGCAACCTCAAATTTCTTCGTAATTGCTCAATGATTTGAGCTAACAAGCTCTAAATACCTGCAAGTGCACAATAATACGCGCCCAAAATTGCGCAAAACCCAGAATAAAGTCTAAAGTGCATAAAAATCCTAAGCAAGCGAAATAAAATGCGAAGTCTCGCCACACAAAAGCAATAAAAAATAGTTCGAAAGCAATAAAATTTTTGTAAAGCTTTTGATCAACTAGTATTTGATCAAGAAAGGCCAAGGTATGGCCCACTTCGTCGGCTTCTGGCTACTCGAGGTAGCCTCAATGGTGCTCATCTTATCAGCTGCACCCTTCTTAGCTTCAACAGTCTGAGAGCTCAACGGATCAACTTCCTCGTCATCTCCCCAATCATGGACTTCCTCGGACTCGTCAGAATCCAAATCGGACCTTCTCACTTTGGTCGGCTCATCCTCAACTTCCTCGTCAGTCCCATAGCTTAAGCATCCAAGACCGCCTCTTTGAATGATAGGCTTTGTCGCAGCTAGAGTGACCTGCAGCTCTTCCTTCCCCAAACCAGATCCTGCAGTGTCTGAAACAACAAGTTTTTCCTCCTTATTGCTCCAAATCTGGGGCGGAGGGGTTAGCACAGGAGTAGTAATAGAGACAGGTAATTCAGGGAGCACAAAGTACAATTTCTTTTCAGAAACCGTATTACAAGTAACAGGCCACATGGGGTCCTTCTTTTTAGCAGGTTGGGCAAAAATGATAGAATGTTTCCCAACTTTGAAGGTCAAAGTTCCAGAGCCTACGTCAATAACTGCACCAGCAGTGTGCAGAAACGGCCTACCTAGAATGATCGGTATAAGGGCGTCCTCAGGCATGTCAAGGACAAAAAAGTCAACAGGGAAGAAAAACTTCCCTATTTGGACGGGTATGTCCTCTAGGACTCCTATAGGCTCGACCGCAGATCGGTCGACCATCGAATCTGTCATGTACGTGGATAAAGAAACCTGGTCAACTTAAGCTTCCTAGCTAGATTCAAGGGCATGACGCTTATACTGGCCCCTAAATCACATAATGCCTTCTCAATTTAGAAGGTACCTATGTTGCAAGGAACAGAAAAACTGCCCGGGTCTTCTAACTTAGGGGGCGCACTGTGAGACAGATAAGAGCAAGACTCCTTAGTAAGTGCGACAGTGTGCACCGTTTCAAGTGACCGCTTTTTGGACAACAATTGTTTCATAAATTTAGTATAAGCGGGTACTTGGTTTACTAACTCAAGGAAGGGGACTTGTACATTCAGACTACGAATAACTTTTTCAAATTTGCTGATAGATACCTGTTCCTTCGTTGGCACGAGTCTCTCCGGATACGGGGCTGTAAGAAGTACCTTAGCCCTCTCCTCCAATTCGCGCGTGCTGGCATCTGTGGACTTAGGCTGAAAGTCCGCCACCTTTTCCTTGTTGAAGCTTGACCCTTCCTCAGACCGTCCAAATGAGAACCATTAACCGTCATTGGATCGAACTTCGGAGCCGGGACTGACCCATCAGCACTCGGGTCTTGTCCTAAAGTCTTCGGGACTGTCGAACCCCGGAACAAGTGGTCTCGCAGATTACTTGGCATTAAAGGACGAAATTCCTCAGCATCAGCAGCGATCTCAGTCGATCGACCACTGTCCTCAGTCGATCGACTGAGATGTACAATTCCAGAAGCTCCTGTAACCCGTGATTCAGTCGATCGACTAGGTATATCAGTCGATCGACTGATATACCTGGTAGACGGCTGTTTCTTTGATTTATTCGTTGAAGCTTTCTTTTGACTTGTTCCCGGCTCATCTTTTTCAACAGCGTCCTCGACCATGGCAGGACCCTCAAGGGTGGACCCGCTCCTCAAAGTGATGGCATTTAAGGTCTCCTTTTGGTCAGTTTGGGTCGGCAAGTGTCCGGGAGCTCGAGTGTTGCTTTTGCTAGCCTTGATTGAGCAATTTGGCTCTCTAGTAACTTCATCCCGGCCTCTCTTGCTTGGGACTCCTTCAACAACAAGTTCTTCAGCTCGGAAAATTCAGAATTCTGCGATTGTTCTTTGCTGCAAAGACATAGGGAGGTTTCGATATTGTTGTTGCTTTTGATGAGGAGGTACATAAGATTGTTGCTGCGGTGGAGGTTGAGTTGGATTCAGTACGTTTTGGCTTCTCCAACTCAAGTTTGGATGGGTTGGCTCATAGTAGGTGTTTGTCTGCCTATAATGTTGAAAGGCAGCACAAGACTCGAAGGGACTAGGACAATTCTTCGAAACATGTCCCTCAGCTCCGCACCTTTCATGCACGAAAGGACCGTCGAAACAAAGATTGACATGGTACATCCCTCCTTTTGAAGCTCCCCCTAGTTCATATTTATCAAACCTCACAGTAAGAGCCTCAAGCGCAGCAACAGAGGAAGATTCAGTAGCTCTCCTCTGGTTTCCTCTTGAATTCCCATATTCAGCCTTGTGAGTGGCCAAATCGTCAATGATCTTCCACCCCTTGTTTGCTCCCAAATTCTCAGCAAATCGGCCATTGGCTGCAGCATCCAAAATAGCCCTCTGATCGTCGTATAGCCCATTGTAGAAGTGATTGCACAAGCTTCATTTTTCGAACCCATGGTGCGGTATGGTTCGCACCAGCTTCTTGAATCGGACCCATGCCTCGTGGAAATTCTCATCCGGCCCTTGTTTAAAGCCCGTGATTTGAGCCCTAATAGCAATCGTCCTTGAAGCAGAAAAGTACTTCTTGTAGAATGCCAATGCCAAGGAATTCCAATCAGTAATCCCATGAATGGCTCGGTCCAGATCTCTATACCATTCCCTTGCAGCATCACGAAGGGAGAAGATGAACATGGTCTCTTTAATCTGATCTTGGGTCACGCCAGCTGGTGGGGGTATGGAACAGCAATAGTCAATAAAGGTCTCCATATGCTTAGCTGCATCTTCATTTGCAGCTCCCCCGAACTGATTTCTCTCGACCATAGTAATGTAGGCAGGCTTTGGTTCGAACTTCCTGGCATCTCCTGGTAATTCGAACCCCTTATATAAATTTGCAGCTGTCGGCTCAGAATGACTAGCTATACTCGCTTCCTCGGCCATGTCTGGAATTTCTGGAGAAGTAACTGTCTCGGCTGAAGAAGTGGAAACGGGAGAAGACGGTGGATTTTCCTCGAACAGCTCGTTCTCGTAAAAGCTAGCACGAGAACTAGGCTCTTCCTCTAACTGTTGGTCTCGAAATAATCTCCTCTTTACGTGCAAAGATCTTTCAATCTCAGGATCGAATGGTAGTAGTGGACCACCCTGCGACCTGCGCATAAGAAGAAACTACAAACAAAATATAAGAAAAGTTTAAGGAACGGGTGTCCCTTAAACTTAAAGAAAGACTAAATTAAAACAGCTAAAAATTAGAACTATTGCCTCCCCGGCAACGGCGCCAAAATTTGATACCCGTCGTTGTGAGTACCAAAAATAAAATTTATAATTCCTATTAAAACTAACCTAGGCTAGTGGTAACAGGGTCGAACCACAAGGAGGCAGACGTAATTTCTAGCTGTCTAATGAAAGTCTAAGGTAACAATTGTGGGGGTTGATTTGAATTGGTCTATACTAAGAGTGAATAAAGACAATAAACTAAAAAGATAGATTTAACAGATAAAGAAGGGGTACTAGGATGGTCGGTTCATTATAGCTTCGGCGGCAGCAAACTAAGTCGGTCTGAGTCAACACAGGTGAGGCGGGAATTAAAGAGGTCCTCTCGGTCCACTCTTACAAATAGCATCTTTCGATCTCGCTATAGGTCCCTAATATCACTAAAACTGACTCTCGTCCTGAAAAGTGACTAATGGTCTAAACTATACCTATCTTTCGATCTTAGCACAGTTTAGTCGATTCAATTGATGGTCTAACAACCTTCCCTATCTTTCGATCTATTGGGTCAGTCACGAAAGGGTATCTAACTGGTCGCATGCATTCGATTCGTTAAATACAACATTAAAATCAATTAAGTCGAAACAAAGCTCACGAGGTCAGTCGATCGACCGGGTAAGGTGGTCGATCGACCAACACGAGGGTTCAGGCCGTGTATAATCTATTGCCGCCTATGCTACAATTCGCCTACATCCTAGCACAAACTATTTAGCTACTCATGCTGAAAGTGATGACAACAATAATACTAGGGCGTAAAAGAATTGAATTCATAACTAAAGTGATAAGGTAAACAATTAACATGCAACGATAAAGATGGTTTCGGGAAGCTACTAGCAATTCTAATCTAATAACGAAACAGATGAATTGAAATAGGGCAGAAGAATACCGAGAACAGCAGAAGAATGATTAAGAACAAGAGCGAAAATTCCAATGCTTACAATATTCCAAACCCTAATTCTTCCTAAAACCGTATGTAAACTTAATGTAAAACTGATAATAAAACTTAGGTAAAAACTTGATGATGATTGAATGTTTCTAGGTTACGTTATATAGCAATTAACGTAACTTCTTATTTCCTAAACCTAGCATAACTTTGGGCTTCAAGATTCACGGTCTTTTAATTCTCGTCTGGAATAGCAGCCTGGTCGATCGACTGATTGGACTGGTCGATCGACTGAATAGCAATGAACAGTGGCTTCTGGAACCCGAACATTGGTCGATCGACTTATGGGAGTGGTCGATCGACTGAATAAGCTGCTACATGACTCCTATATTCTCGTGGAATTGTCTTTTGGGCCTTGGATTGCGCACCAAGCTCGTTCCTTAAGTGATTCCTTTACGTCATTTGCAATCCAGGATACTTGGGGACGGATTTAGCTTGATTTTCCCGTTGAATTCTTCACATTTCTGCAATAATGTACAAAACACGGAAGTAGAAGGAAATAGGGAGAAATGCAGCATAAACTACACGAATGAGCTCTGAAATGCGTGTAAAATGGGATGTAAAACATCATATAAAAGACACGCATCAATGGCAACTTGACGTATTTACCAAAATAATAACCCGTATGAATAGGAAATTATTCGTTGAGGAATTTAGGAAAGATCCAACGCGGAAAATCACAGAAAGAAGGCTAAGAAAGAGGCGCAGCAAGAGCTGCGTCCCTTCGAAGAGGCGGTTCCCCAGTGCATCCGTCCTGACGGATTTTAGGAAACAGCTTTTGGTATAAATAGAGACGTCGAGGGAGGTTTTATTCACATAATTATTCTTTCTTTTCTTCGTCTTATTACATAAAGCTCTCAAAATAAGCATACATCATGAATACTCTCGAAATTCGTCTAAAAGAGTGGACAAATGAGTTTTCTAGTGTGGAGAAATACGACATGGGTGCTTATAATTTTGGATCGCTATTGAGTTTGAAGCTGATCAAGGTAGTCAAACCATTCCTAGATGCTTGTCTTGATTATTGAGACCCGAATTATCACGTATTCGCCTTCCCCGGAGGCGACATTTGCCCATTTCCCGAAGAAATTGCTGCGATTGGTGGTTGGGACCCGGAACATTTGCCTGCTATTCCTTCTACTTCCCAGGGGTATAAGAACAAGTATAGGGACTTGCTTGGGTTGGCAAGAGCTGATGTGGACCGTCTTGTGACTTCTAAAGGAGTGCGAATGTTGGATTTCATCGACTGATTCATCAATAGAGCAGATCCCACTATCTCTTATGTTGCGAGGCGAAGGGCATTCGAGTTTTTCCTATTACATGTATATGTCATTCAAGGGCATGTTGATGAGGATTTGAGAGGCGACCCTTGTTATTTGAGCTTGATTGAGCAAATAGAGCTGCGCAGGAGCTCAGCTTGCCTGTGTTTAGGAGAGATCCTGTTGGGGTTAGATAACAGGAAAGCCAACCGTGACCTACCTTATATGGGAAGTCCCATTATTTTGCAGGTAAAAGAATTTATTTCCTTTTTCCCTATTTTTTTGTTTTTTTTTGTTCGTTTTTTTTTTTTGTCTAATTCCTGCTCTTGGTAGGTCTGGCTTATGGAGCGTTTTCGATTGATCGAGCCCCCAGTTAATGTTCCTGCTTATCATGCTCGCTCAATTGCAATGAGGACTAGGCTCTACATGGTGGACTTCACTCGAGTCTGCAACTACTGGTAAAACAAATTGAAGAGTGATGACGACCCCTTAATTAGATTGATCGTACCATGGTGGCATCTCAAATCTGTCACTGGAGTATCTTCCTTAGATCCTACCCGATCTGTTCGCATTCCCGACTTGGAGTTTATGATATGCATCTTCCCGGAGAGGTTGATGAGACAGGTTGGATTGAAGCAGATGATTCTGAAGCTTGACACGATCCCGCAGACTGCCGTGGCGCTTACTACTGAGAGTCGAAGAGAATGGGCCATCAAATGGGCTCAAAGAAATGTATGGTTCTTGAACTATTCTGTTAGTGCTCTATGGGTGTCAGATTCCTATCTGCGGTGGAAGAAAGCTACTACTCCGGAGGAGCGCGAGAGATTGAGGAAGCACGAGCCTGTTGACTACAAGGTTCGCGAGGTGGAAAAGGAGAAAGAGAAGCATCTGACTGAGAGAGAGGAAGAAGCCGGATTCCGAGATGTTCATCCTTCGAAGAAACCGAAGACTTCTCTTGCCGTCGATATGGTGGTTGACAAGAATGGCAAAGCAAGACCACGAGAGAGACCGTTGGTGATTAGGTCTGAAGTGGCGCAAGAGCGTCCGGCTCGAGGTCGGGACAAGAAATTTGACAAAAATGACAAAGGCAAAGGGAACATGGAAGAGTAGCCTATGTCTTTATTATTATTATTATTATTGTAAGAAGAAGTTGGGGTTTTTAGAATCCTAGCCTTTTTTTTCGCATTATTTTTATTACGTAACGTACTATTATTATTATTATTAGAAATGAAATAAAAAAGGTTAATTGGTTATGAAACCGTCGTGATTTTCTTTTTATTATTCTTGTCGAATTTCAAATGCAATTGCAAATGTCCTTCTATTTACATTTAAAATAATTAAATCGGTTGTATCCCGTGAAGGATTCCCTACGTATTCATTTAAAAAAATGAAATCAAGCCCTTGCGCGTAGTTCAAATAAATTTAAAAGAATAATCGTTCTAAGCAAGAGCTTGTAATGAACTTAGAAAATAAGTATGAGCTTTTACTTACTCCTAAAATGCAATTTAGTTTGTTTGATGATATGAGGATGAAAGATTGTCAAAATGCAAGAGCAAGATGACATTAGCTTAATTCAGCTTGGCTAGGGGCCGTTTATTTCGTGCCGCAAGAGCGACACGTAAGGTTACGCGAGGCGCGTTGTTTTTTTTTAAGGCATAGTAACGTTTCAGTTGGTCGAGGTTTGTCGGGTTGGCAAATTCGTTCCCATATAGGTCTGTGATTCTAACCGCACCCCCTGGAAGTATGGACTTGACTAGAAATGGCCCGGCCCAATTGGGTTTGAATTTTCCTCGTGGATCGGCAGGTAAAATAGCTCTAATTGATTTGAGGACCAAGTCTCCTTCTTTTATGTTCCTTGGCTTAACCCTTTTGTTGAAGGCTTGTTTGATACGTGCTTGGTATGTTTGCACATTATGTAATGCATGTAACCTTCGTTCATCCAGGAGGATGAGTTCTTCATATCTATCCCTCTTCCACTCGGCTTCTGTGATTTGACTTTCGAGTAAAATACGCAAGGATGGTACTTCTAGCTCGACTGGTTGTACAGCTTCCATGCCGTAGGTCAAATAGAAAGGGGTGGCCCCAGTGGGCGTCCTAACAGATTTACGGTATCCCCATAAAGCAAAGGGTATCTTGCTTGGCCAATCTCCATAGTTGTCAATCATTTTCTTGAGAATCGTGACAACGTTTTTGTTTGCCGCCTCTACCGCGCCATTGGTTTGTGGTCTATATGGCGAGGAGTGGTGATGCTTGATTTTGTACTTGGCTAGCAATTGCTCAGTCTCAGCCTGGAAATGTGATCCATTGTCACTGATGATCTCATGTAGGCAACCATATCGACAGATGAGGTTAGTTTGTATGAACTTTGCCACATTCTTGGCTGTAAGACTGGTGTAGGAAGCCGCTTCTACCCACTTGGTGAAGTAATCGATTGCTACTAGGATGAAACAGTGACCTCCTGTTCCAGTTGTAGTGATCTTGCCGATGATGTCAATTCCCCAAGCAGAAAATGGCCAGGGAGATGTCATGGTGTAAAGCAATGAAGGAGGGACATGTTGCACATTCCCGAAGATTTGGCAATTATGGCAATGTCTTACATATTTGATGCAAACGGATTCCATCGTGGTCCAATAATACCCCAAACGTGTGATTTTCTTTGCCATCATGGGTCCACTCATGTGAGGGCCACATTCTCCATCATGGACTTATTCCATCATTTTACGTGCCTGTGAATGATCAAGACAGCGTAGGATTACACCAAGAGGTGTTCTTTTGTATAATTCTCCTTGCATGAGAACGTATTGGGAAGCTAGTAAGCGGAAAGCGCGTTGTCCCCTTTTGTCCATTTCTGGTGGATAGGTGCCATTGAGCTTGAAGTTTAGGATTGCTTGGAACCTAGGTTCTGTTGGAGTATGTGTCCTCGACAATAATGCGATCACATGTTTAAATCTCATATTAAGAATACATAAGGGAATGTAACATTTTATTGTCAACTGATCCACATTAATCGGTAATGATTGGCTGACTAGAGTTTGACATTACTGTCGTGCGACGGTGGTGATCAGTTGAAGCCTTAAGGTCATACCTCTAAGGAAACATTCTTAATTGACTAATTAATTAATTGTATGACGATACAAGTTAATTAATTCCTTAAAATTGAAAAATGATTTTGTGAGTAATTATACGTATCTTATTGTAATTTGATTAAATAAGATTCGTTCTAAGTAATTAAATTGTTTTATTACTTAAGATTTATTTATTGTTTATGAAACAATTGAAATAAGAATGAATTGATTATTATAAATACAAGTAGTTGTGATTTATAATTATATGACCCATTTTAAGTAATAGTAATTGTGAATTACTAATTAATTTTTGTATGTTATTTATTTTGTTTATATAATGATTTTTAATTTGTTAAAAAATGCATTATTTAAACAACATGTCTAGTAACATGTCCAATATGTCACACAATACATATTAGCAAATTGACAAACTTAAAATGGACCCTTATAATGTTAAGGGTGCCGTGTAAATGAAGGAGAGGAGGTTGGTTGTGCTTAATTCTTTTGTTTAGTGGAAGACATCATGATTACCTACTAATCTTAGGCTTCCCTATCTACACTCTTGAGAAGAGAAAAATACTAAAGCATTGGGCACTCTACCCATGGCCAAAAAAAAAAACCGGTGGCCTCCTCTATACACACTCAAGTAGTGTGTTTTCATTTAACACTAATTCATTCTAATATTATTCATTCACTTGAATATTGACTTATCTCTCTAGTTTTGTTGTTGAACAAAATCTTAAAAACTCACATAATTCTCTAATATTATTCAACCATACAAGAAGTAGTATATACATAATATTAGTAATTTTAAGGGAACAAATATTAATTTCTAGTAACTAAATTAATATTTGTATTAAGAAGGATTTCCTTGGTACAATCCTTGAGGAGAGATTCTACTATTGAATCTTGTTCATCCATTTGGAAAGCTCAAGAACTAAGTAAGGTAGGTGACCTTACTAGTGCCCAAATATACGAAATATCCAATGTAAGGAACCGTTTTTCTCCTTACTCTTGTGTTTGTTTTGCATGCATAAGATCTAGAATTAATTTTATGACTAAATTAATTTATCACATATTCAATATGTAAACTTTTGAGATTAATGAATCCCAACAGGTTCCTCTGTGATTTACTCTTCATCGGTGATTTGGTGCACATAAGCTGGCTCTGATCGTCGTTCGATGCATAAAGGCATTTCTACCATGCTGTCTGGCATGTTAATCAAAGACGCGAGTTTTGCAATAGCATCTGCAAATTGATTTTCTTCTCGAGGTAGATTTAGGTAGGTCACTTGATCAAAGAATTGGGCAACTTGGTCTATTCTGGCTTGATAAGGTGCTAAGCTTTCGCTTCGGATTTTCCAAGATCCCCTGATTTGGTTGATGATCAAAGATGAATCCCCATGTACTCGAAGATTCTTGATGCCTAAACTTACTACCGCTTGCAATCCAATGTGACAAGCTTCGTATTCTGCAGCGTTATTTGTCACCTCGAAGTCGAGTTTGACAGAGATTGGTGTATGCTCGCCTTCAGGAGAAATGAGCAACACTCTTATTCCAAATCCTCTTAAGTTCAATGCTACATCAAAATAGAGGTCCCAGGAGTCTACATCCGTTTGGAGTATATCCTCATCCAGAAACGACTAGGTGTCTATCGTTTGTGTATCATTAATGGGATTTTCTGCGAAGAATTCGGCAACGGCGCGCCCCTTTATAACTTTCAAAGGTACATACTTGAGATCGAACTCTGAGAGCATCAAAGTCCATCTCGCTAAACGTCCATTGAGAACGGGTTTCTCGAAGAGGTATTTGACAGGATCCATTTTGGAGTATATTTTGACAGAGTAGCTAAGCATGTAATGGCGTAGCTTCTTCGTTGCCCACACAAGAGCGAGGCATGTCTTTTCGAGTGGCGTGTATTTGCACTCGTACTCCAAGAACTTCTTACTAAGGTAGTCGATAGCTCTTTCTTCTTTTCCTACGATTTGAGCTAGCATAACGCCCATGGCCGTTTCAGTTACCGTGAGATATAAACCAAGAGGTTGATCTCGTTGAGGTGGCATGAGCACTGGTGGTTTGGCTAGTATTTCCTTGATTCGGCCGAAAGCCTTCTGACAGTCATCATCCTACATGGTGTGATCTGTTTTCTTTAACTTCTTGAAGATAGGTTTGCAGATCATGGTGAGTTTCGAAATGAATCGACTTATGTACTGCACCTTGCCTAGGAATCCTCTAACTTCTTTCTCCGTTTGAGGTTGCGGCATTTCGATTAGAGCTTTAATTTTGGAAGGGTCTATTTCTATACCTCGTTAGCTAAAAACGTATCCCAGGAGTATGCCAGATGTTACTCCGAATGCGCATTTCTGAGGATTGAGCCTCATGTTGTACTTCCGTAGCCTTGAGAAGAACTTGCGAAGGTTCGCGATGTACCCCTCTCTTTCCTTGGACTTGACAATCATGTCATCTACGCATACCTCAACTTCTTTATGCATCATGTCATGTAACAGCGTAGTTGCGGTGTGTTGGTATGTAGCTCCGGCGTTGATTAACCCAAACAGCATAACCGTGTAGCAATAGATTCCCCACTGAGTGACGAAGGCGGTCTTATGCATACCTTCTATGGCCATCTTGATCTGGTTATATCCTGCGTATCCATCCATGAAGGATAGTAACGCGTGATCTACTGTATTATCCACCAATATGTCGATATGTGGTAGAGGAAAGTCATCCTTTGGACTTGCTTTGTTTAAGTCTCTAAAGTCAACACAAACACGGATTCTCCCATCCTTTTTGGGTACGGGTACTATGTTAGCTACCCAGTCTGAGTACTCGCAGTATGAATTCTGATCCCAGAACTTGGATTTCTTTTTTGGTTTGGGTGTAGGGCCTATGGGTTGAAGTTTACCCAGTTTCTTCAACCTTTTTAGAGCGTTGGAATACGTGTCCCCTAGATTTGTGAATTTCCTTGGTGGGGTACTCTTCTTAGATGGCTCGAGAAGGTTAACTTCATCGGTTTTGCTAGTAGATCCGTAAGAACGACTTGTTGAGCCTTGATATCCACGACCTACCGTTTTGGACAAGAGCCCTTTACGGATGTCATCTTCGATCCTTGTCCCTAGTACGGTTAAGTCTTTGAAGGTCTTAATGTTTTGATACCTCAAATGATTTGCATAGATGGGCTTTAGGTTGTCCACGAATTTCTCCACGAGGGTAGCTTCGTCTGGACGTTTAACAAGTTGAGTACTAGTCTTCCTCCACCTACTTAGGAAGTCGGTGAAACCTTCTTTGTCATTTTGGGTAAGAACCTCTAAAGTGCGTATGTTGACTTGGATTTCAACATTATCCGCGTATTGTTTAGCAAACTCGATTGCGGCATCGTCCCAGGTAGCGATTTTCTTATGTTCTAGAGAATAGAACTATTATTTTGGGATGGTGTCAAGAGATGAAGGAAAGATCCTTAAGAACATCTCGGGTTTAATGCCTTTGATAGACATGTAATCCTTGAAAGCACGGATATGGTTCAAAGGGTTTTCATGCCCCTTGAATTTAGGGATATCTGTCATGTTGAAATTGGTTGGCAACTTGGAACTTACGGCTTCGTACTTGCGATTATTTTCCCTATAAATGTCATCCCCTTTGAGATACATCAATTGTTCTTCCAAGTATTGGAGTCGTTTCTCAGTTTTAGTCGTGCCTATGGGAGGGTTTTCGTCCCCGAAGTTATTCACAAAATCATCAGACACTTCACTTTCTCGAGGAGGCATCCTCGTTTCCCCGGCATATATTCGGCCCTCGATTGTGTCAAGGCGATCGTATACTTGGTCTTGAGTGACTTGGAGACGAGCTAGCGCAGCTAGGATTTGATCTTTACCATTCTGGAGTTGGTTGAAGTTCACGTCGCTTCTTTCAGGCATCTTGGGAACTGGATAAGAGATCGACGATGAATCAAAATACGATCGACCATTCTAGCACACTTACTTGAAAAGAAATGTTTTGACTTGTGAAGTGGGAGTGTGCCACTTGTGTCAAGTGAGTTTTGAGGAAATGACGAAGTTTGAAAATATTGGTCCTAGTCAACTTTAGTGTAGTTATAGGAGTGGACTCGAAGTGAGGTTTTGAAATGGGTTTTAAGGCCCGAATTTTGACTCGACAATTGGATAGAGTTTCGAGTGGTTTTGCGCTAATGTTAGGCCTAAGTTTCGAAATTTTTACATTTTAAAGAAGGATTTTGATTTTACAAAAATCGTCATGGTTTTGTTTAGAAATGGTGATCACATAAGGTACAAGCATTTATACAAGCATTATAACGGGATGCTGAGTGCATTTAGAAGAGTTTTGGTTTAAAGGATGGGTTGCCATACTGAACAATCAAACCCGAGGTCTGTGGAGAGGCTCGTACCCAACAAAAGTAAGGCCGATTCCCAGTCCATTTCCTCAAGTAGTGAAAGTCCTTGATACAAACAAGAATAAGTACCATGGTATGGATGACGTCAATCGCTATCCATCCTTAGGCCCAAATAAGAATTAGGACCGTTTAGACCGGACGATTGGTCGAATGGGTTGGGTTGGGCCTAAGAAGGCCGAATGAAAACCGACAATTGTCTTGTACAAACTATTCCCTAACCTTGTTCAAGTTTCACCCTTTTGGCTACACGTAAGTGTATTATCCCCAGCGGAGTCGCCAAACTGTGGACGCGGGCCCACGGGGGCGAAAAGCGAAGCAAGCTTTTCACTCTTTGGTTTATTTGTATTTGTGGAGTCGCCACCAATTTATTATGGAAAATTGGAAACCGTTCGAATACCTCGTGTCATGTCTAGACACAAAGTAATGACATGAACACGAAGCACTCGTCACCCTTAGCATTCTATGTCTAGAATGACTCTCGTGGATGCCAATGAACACGGATGTTCACAGAGATCTGGAGTAAGGGGTGAGGGTACGTATTAGGAAGCTCTTTTGATCGAACACCTAATCCCGCCCGCCTCAATAGCGGGGCCTCTACTAATGATTAGGGAAAATCGTCTATACTCGATGTATTGTCAATTTAAATGCATGCAATGCAACATCCAACGTTTTAATCCTAACATGTGAGAATTAACTAAGTCGGTTAACACATAATTTATCATACAAGTGGGTCGAAGTAGAGATTTAAATCGATTACATGTGAAAACATACAAGCAATAATAAAAGAAATACAATAATTAAAATTACAATAAAGAAAATTACAATAATTACATCGGATTAATGATTTATGTCGAAAATACTTTTAAAACGGATAATTTTAGAAAGAATAAATAAATAAATGAACGAACAGGAATTAGGGTGATAATACGATTAATAGTTAATTAATACGTAATTAATAAACTAGGTCAAGGCAAAACGGGAGTTCAGAGACAGAAATCAACCAGGAACAGGCGCAGCAGAGCTGCGTCCCTTGGAAGAGGCGCAGCAGTTGCTACGTCCATTCCTCGGCTCGGTTCTGGCTGTGAAGCCGGAATTGCAAATTGTCAATATTCGTTGGTGATTTTAATGATCGAGTATGAATAATTGACTCGGATGAAAGTGATTAACATATTATTTACATATGATTGGGGTGACAAAGCATGAACATGGATGGAATTAAACAATACGAGTTAATTACAAGATTAAAAGGTTAATTAATGAATTAATTAGGTTAAGCAAGTTGTTAATGATGAATTAATGATGGATATGATAAATAACAGATGGGAATATATCAAAGATCGAATTCCATAGACTCAATATTAATGAATCGAATCTCTAAAACCCGGATTGACTTTAATGACGAAAACCCGCAAATATTGGTTATAAAGGATTTAAGTCGGAATTTAATGACGGATTCAATACTAATGATGATGAATAATATGTTAAATTACTATGTTTAAATCGTTATATCAAAGAATCGAAGAACAAACGAAAGAAAATAAAAGAAACGAATTGACAAAAGACGAAGGAAGAAGAAAGGAAGCAGGAACTATGGTAGCCTCACAAAGAGGCGCAGCAGGTGCTGCGTCCCTTCGAAGAGGCGCAGCAATTGCTGCGTCCTTTCTCGACGTCTGTCTTCTGATAATTCGTAAAAAAAGGTTTTAAAACATGGTTTTACAAATCGGTTTTAAGAATACTTTCGACATAAACCTTACATTATGATTACAATAAATAAAGAACAATAAATAAAATAGGATTTACAACCTCAGACTTACATGTTTGACGAAACGAGATGAACTAAGTTAACGTTTAGTGATGCTCGACTCGAATGTACGACGAAAGTGCCCTCTAGGAGGAAAACGAACAAGATTGATTAAAGTTGATTGATTTTGGAGTTGGTCAAATTGGTCGGTCATGCAAAACGAGGCTGGTACTCAGAAGGATCCGAGCTTACGTGGTCAAATGTTCAAGCACATAGACGCCAAAAAGTAAGAACGTGGTCTAGAATGCAAAGGGAGAAGAGAAGGGCGGACACTCGTGTGAGAAATATGTGAGACCGAAGGTCTCTATTTATACTAATCACACGACGGAAGTAGGGTTTTTCGGAGAAACTTTGGAAGCGAATCTCGAAAAGATATGAAAAGATATGAAAAATACACAGAAAAGGACTTGGGAAGAGGCGCTGCAAGCAATGCGTCTCTTGGAAGAGGCGCAGCACTTGCTGCGTCCTTTCCCAAGTGGTTTCCTCAGGCGGAAGAAAGATTTCCGTGTTTTGATTATGGAATAACGGATTAATCTCGTTTCCTTAATATTTTGTGTGAATATTACGGGAGATATTTTACCAAAGATTAAAAGATTGCAAAATATGGAATCGAAATATCCGGAACATTCCAGAACATTATGACTCGTCATTTTAACGGTTATCAGAAAATGAAAACGGTTTTAGGCCCGGACTCCAAATGTACTCTAATTACTACCAAAACGACCGTATCGGTGCATAGATGTCAGTTAAGAGATAGACACAAGTGTTTGAGTGATCACTTGACGATAAACTTACGAACTGTCACAAATCGTTCCGCGTACCAAACGTGCGGCCCAATCATCACCACGTGGTTTGCGGGAGGTGCAGAAATGAGGTATCTACAATCTGGCACAGTATCCCTCAACATCGTTGGAGATGAATTGTGAGCCATTGTCACATATGATTTCTGATGGGATGCCAAACCTGTAGATGATATTGCGCTTTATGAAAGAGATGACCTGTTTGTCTTTCACTTTTGTGAATGCTTCTACCTCTACCCACTTGGAGAAGTAATCTGTCATCGCCAGCATCCATATTCTGTTCCCTGTTACTCTAGGTAGAGGGCCTACTATGTCCATTCCCCATGTCATGAATGGCCAGAGAGAAATGATGGGGTATAAGGGTTCTGTTGGCTGATGGATCATTGGTGCTGAACGCTGGCAGGCGTCACACTTACGGGCATATTCTGCTGCATCTACCCTCATCGTAGGCCAGAAGTAACCTTGTATGAGAGCTTTGTTTGACAGACTCATGCGCCCTGTATGGTTTCCACATTCACCACTGTGGAGAGCATGTAACACGGTCTGTGCTTCCTGCTTGTCCAGGCATCGCAAGTAGGGACCCGCCACTGACTACCTGAAGAGTATATCATCAATCAGTATAAATCTGGAGGCTTTCATTTTGAAACCTCTTACTTCCTTCTTATCGACTGGCAGCTTGTTATGACGCAGCCAGTCTAGGTAGGGCGTCCGACAATCCCAGTCATCTGCATGTATAACTGGTTGATCGGACAGCTGATCAGTTGGCTGTGAGTCTCCCTCGGCTTCCGTAGCTGTCCGAATTCCCCATTCATCTTGTTGATCCTCCAATTCTCCTCTGTCTACTTCATCTGCCTTCTGGATAGAAGGCTCAATCATGTGAACAATGGGAATGCTGGAGAGTTCTGTCGGTTTGAATGTTGTCCCCAGAGTTGCTAAGGCATCTGCTTCTACATTCTGATCTCTGGGAATCTGTTTGAGCTTGCAAGTTTTGAATTTTTGTTTTAACTCCTTTGCTACCTCTAAATATACGATCATTTTTTAGTCTCTGGCCATAAACTCGCCGCTCACATGGTTGACTATCAGCAAGGAATCGCTAGATATGTGCAGGTTCCTGACCCCTAAGTCTAGAGCTAACTGCATTCCTAGTATCAAAGCCTCGTATTCCATTTCGTTATTAGTTGCCTTGAATTCGCACCTTACTGCATGTGCTATCAGATCTCCCTGTGGTGACCGTAGGATTAACCCTACACCTGCCCCCCTCTGGTTGGAGGCTCCGTCGATGTGAATCTACTAGACCTCTGTCCCCCTGCCCCCTTCTAAGGTCAAGACTTCCTCGTCTGCCAGATTTTGAATGGCTGGGCTAAAGTCCGAGATAAAGTATGCCAGTGCTTGCGATTTGATTGCTGTTCTGGGGTCATATTGGATATCATACCCACTAAGGTGTACAGACCATTTTGACATTCTGCCTGATAGCTCAGGTTTCCCCATGACGGACATTAGCAGGTAGTTGGTCACAACATGTATGGTGTGGGACTCAAAATAGGGGCGTAGCTTATAAGATTTGCCTACATAATAGACCGGCCTCTGTTCCTTCTCCTGTTCTCTGACTAGGACAGCGCTCACTGCTACCTCGGTGACAGCTAGGTAGAGGAACAGTGGTTCTCCTGGCTCCGGTTTTGACAGCAACGGTGGGTTGCTAAGAAAATGCTTCAGCTCCCTGAATGCTTGCTCGTGGTCTGCAGTCCACTCAAACTTCTGGCTCTTTCTTAGTATGTCATAGAATAGCCTACATTTGTCTGAGGACCTTGAGATGAATTTGCTTAAAGCTGCTACCTTGCCAGCTAGTCTCTGAACGTCCTTTGGTTTTTCAGGTGACTCCAATTGCAACACATCCTTGATCTGCTCGATGCTGGCTTCTATCCCCCTCTGAGTTATAATGTAGCCTAAGAATTTACTGGAGGATACCCCAAAGGTGCATTTGGATGGATTTAGCTTCATTTTGTACTCCCTCAGGGTGTTGAATGTTTCTGCCAGGTGGCGCATGTGATCTGTAGCTTTTTCTGATTTCACCACCATGTCATCAATATATACCTCCATAGTTCTCCCTATCTACTCTTTGAACATGCGGTTGACCAGTCTCGGATATGTGGAACCTGCATTCTTCAGGCCGAATGGCATGACGTTGTAACAATATATTCCTCTTTCGGACATGAATGCTGTTTTCTCTTGATCTGTAGGATCCATCTTGATTTGATTATAACCACTCCAAGCATCCAGGAATGTCAGCATTTCATGTCCAGTTGTCGCATCCACCATTGCATCAATATGAGGTAGCGGGAAGGGATCTTTAGGGCATGCCTTATGTGGACATGGGCCATAGTCCGGTCTGTGGATTTCGGCCACCTACCGATCTGCAGTCACGGGCCACCTGCACGCCAAGACAATCTGTGGACATGCAGCGGTCTTTTGAAAGCCACGCTCGGCGGCGTAAAAATGCTTTCGACCGGATCGCTTTAGATCGGCCGGTTTCATCTCGGTAAAGGTCTCGAAATGATGCAGAGATGTTCGGAGTCGCCACCAAGCATTTGTGGGATGCTTGGAACCCGTTCTAATCCACTTTATACCTCGGTCAAATGAAGCACAAAGCAGTGTTTGACATAGGTACTAAAGATAAGGACTCGTCCCCCTTTTAGCATTCTATGCCTAAAATAACTCTCGTACGCCCTGGATAAGGCCATCCACTATCCAAAGGTTCTGAGTAAGGGGAGAGGGTACGTATTGGGAATCCCTTTAATCAGACACCCAATCCCGCCCGCGTTAGCGGCCTCTACTGATCGATCGTGGTTGTTTAAGTGCAAGAGTTGATAAAACGGCGTAACTGCATGAATGCACATCCAAAAGTGTTAACCTAACATGTGAGCGTTCTAAGTCGGTTTGTTAATACAAATATCAAGCATAAGATGTCAAGTTGGATTTAGATTGATTTACATGTGAGAACGGAAATTAAACATCCATTTACCAAATTCGGGTTATGATGCTTAACACGATCCATTTATTGAAAAAGGGTGTCAAATGACAAAGTGTAAAAAACGTAAGCTTCTCAATCTGATCCGTCATGTATTCGGATTAACCGTAATCGGGATCGTCCTGGACAAGTGCTAAAAACGAGGCAGAACAGTGCCAGGCAGCCCGTTTGGGGCGCGAGCCTATTGGCGATAGAAGGGGCTCTGCCCAGGTTTTGAAATGTAGAAAACATGCGGCCTCTTGGGGCGCGAGCCATGAGCCGACCCAAGGGGGTGTCTCCTGGTTTTTGAAAAGGTTGTTTAAAACCGTATTTATGATTAAATAATTTGCAAGTATTGTTTGCATGACTCGGAATAATTACTATTGTGTTAGTAACATTCGTTGTCGGATTTGCATATTTGAAAAGTATAGTTTATAAGTAAAAATGTAAAATACTTGATTTGAACTAATCATGTTAAGTTCATTTCTTTGTAATTAGTCAAGGTTAATCATCGTACTCGGATTAAACCGACATGGTATAAAGAACCAAGGATGATTATGAATTATGACTAATATATTTACAAATGTAAACAAATGAGAAAAATGGTAAATAAAATAAAAGGGGGTTAAAATACCCTTTAATTTGTGATTAACCAATAATATCATCGGGTCACGAAATAAACCGTTATGGTATAAAGAACCAAGGATGATTTTTGTAATGGCCAAAATATATTTATCATAAAAATGAATTAAAATGGTAAATAAAATAAAATGATTTCTTTTAAAATGTAATTAACCAATTAATATCACCGAGTCACGGATTAAACCGTCATGGTATTAAGAACCAAGGGTGATTATGATTTATGGTTAAAAAGTTTGTCAAAAAAATGGTTTGAAACATT
The DNA here is from genome assembly GCF_048544455.1 of Silene latifolia. Lineage (NCBI taxonomy): Eukaryota > Viridiplantae > Streptophyta > Magnoliopsida > Caryophyllales > Caryophyllaceae > Silene > Silene latifolia. Next base: position 91,662,120 of record NC_133535.1, on the reverse strand, counting down.
CGAAATGATAATTAAAAACCGTAAAAGGAAAGAAGTAAAAATAAAAGAAAGTGTTTAAGGAAAGACGAACTCAAACACGTTTCAGTCTGACATGGGCACCCCATTGAGGCGCGAGCCACCTTGCACAATAAGGGGCTTCTGCCTCAGGCCAAAACTCGGTTTTGGCTCGTCTAACCTAAATTTGAATCGTGTTATGCATCGTTCGTGCTTATAGACTCATAAAAACAGTAAATACATGAAATAAAGTGAGTTGTTTACACCCTCAAACTTACGTGTATGATGTTTGCGACGTAGACGACTTTAGAGATGGTTTGCTCGTAGCGAATAGTCACTAACAAGAAGTTTAAAAGAGTGCCTTAAAAAAAGATTTGGTTTTGAAAATATGTTAATTAAAACATGTTGATTAATGAGTTGAGTTGGTCGAATGGGTCGGTCGAATGCACGGTGACGGTACCAAACAATATGTGTAAGGCTTGTATTTACGATCGGTAGGTCGTAAACACGTGTCGATTTTGTGACTTAGGAAGTCGAGTATAGAAGTTTAAGGGAGATGTGAGGGGGCGGACTCTCGCGTGAATATTATGGTGTGTGATGGTGGGTATTTATAGAGAAATGTGGGATGGTAGGTCGGTCGATTTTTCTTGGAGGCTAAGGAGACACCCCATTGAGGCGCGAGCCACCCCGTGACTCAATGGGGTGTACTGTCCCTTTCGCAAATTTGGATTTTGCATTTGTTCTAACCAATGTTTTGTTGGTTGTGATTTGTGGCCTTTGAGGTTTGCTTAGCCGTGTAAGCTTCCTCTTAGGTGATATTTGGGGTAGGTATTTTGTGTCTTTGACTCGGGTTTGACCCGTGTGAGTCGGGATTTGAATTTCGAGTCGGTTTTTGGCTCGGTGTCAGTTTTGACTCTAATTAGGGTCATTTTAATGGAAATGACATGATAAAGACATTCATGGCATTATTTTTGACATTTTAGATTTGGGTTGAATCGGGTTGACTCAGGTTGACTCGAGTTGACTCGAGTTGTCGGTTTTGGGTCCGAAGACGGTTTTAACTCTAAATAGTGTTATTTTAATGCAAATGAAGTTAGAAAACTTTTGAAATCATTTTTTATATGTGAGTAGTGCATTAAACCGTCTCATGTATAGCCAATCCACGCACGCATATCAAAAACACATTATAGTCCGATCATCATCGGGTGGTTTTTGGAAGGTGCAGATACTGGGTATCTACAGAGCCCCCACTTTAACTGAGGCTTGGACAGGGCGAAAGTCAAAGTATGATCTCCAGGTCAATTGAAGTTTACAACCTGAAGACCATTGCGACGTCGAGGTGACTCAAAAAGGTTTGAGCCAAGGACCTGCCGTCGGGAAGGGCGTTGTCGAGGCAACTCAAGGATTCGAGTCAAGTACCTGCCGTCGGGAACATTTTAGAGTCTGTCGACTTCCGATTCGGGTCGTTTAAAGTCCATTAGACTACGTATAAAGGCTCGCCAGCCATAAGAAGGAATCATACCTGAGGCATCTTCGGGATACGTCCTTCAATCATTTGCGCGCAAAGGCTCGCCGCCACCGGTGTTGAAGGTGGTGCGTTTTTAGGCTCGCCAGCCATAGGAAGGAGTCATACCTGAGGCATCTTCGGGATATGTCCTTGAGTCGTATCTCGTGTGCGTGTAAAGGCTCGCCAGCTGTGATAAGGAGTCGTACCCGAGGCATCTTCGGGATACGTCCTTGAGTAGTACCTTGTTTGCGGACAAAGGCTCGCCAGCTTGTGAAAAGGAGTCGTACCTGAGGCATCTTCGGGATACGTCCTTGAGTTGTATCTTGTTTGCGGACAAAGGCTCGCCAGCTTGTGAAAAGGAGTCGTGCCCGAGGCATATTCGGGATACGTCCTTGAGTTGTATCTTGTTTGCGGACAAAGGCTCGCCAGCCATGGTGGTCGAAAGATCGACTGTGGGAAATAGCATGTGTGACATCCATTTGAAAATCGGCACTTGCTGGGGAGTTAGAAACTTCTCAGGACTCGCCGGGGATATGAGTTTTGCTCATTTGGGAGGTAGCGTATGCCATGTAATCGACGGGGTTAAAGCCCTTGGACTTGATGGGTCGCCGTTTGTTGGGAAGAACCCAGCACTCAATTGGAGTGAGTTTGTCTTGTCAAAATTATTTGTATGGTTAGTGACCACGCAAATCCGCAGTCGCATAGACAAGCACGTTGAATGCATGCATATAAGCACATAAGCATGTGAGCAGTTAGCATATAAGCAACTATCATGTAAGAATATAAGCATATGATCACATAAGCATGTAAGCAATTAGCACGTAATATCTCGCGTGAAAGGAGATATGGATTTTGAAAGTTGTGAAGCTTAAAGACGAGTCTTGTTACTCGTAGATCTGTGATTTAATAGATTAGAGACACGTGGTCGTTGGGACACGGACTCACATAGACGCATACTGACAGACTGACAAATGGGCAGTCGTGAACGTGATGCTAACTCAGTATTGACACGACACGGGGGTAACTGTGACAGACTTTGTACATGTAAGTTCAACTCCTAGCCAAGAAAGAGTGTCAACGCGCATCAGATCATCGGAGTAGAAGATCCGCTCGGCTGGGGAATAAGAATTGATTATCTTCGCCAGACACCTTTGCCTCCGTTTGCTTGTTTGAGATCCCTCCATGAGGCATGATGATTCGGAAAGCGGAACCAAGACCTTGTCATCGTCCGAACCGAGCACTAGGCTAAAGCTGGTTTATTTTGGACTGTAGTCGAGACTCAAAAGATGTTTGAGGATAAAGGACGGGTGATGTCTCGAAAGAGAAGCCCCCAGAGTGAGAAGGTGGGAATTTGACAAAACAAGGAATGGGCGACATCTTAAGGAAGAAGCCCCCACTAAAGAGGTATAAGATTAATATTTGCAACTGGGTGGGCTACTTTTGAGGATTGATGTTGATGGTTGAGATTGAAAGAGATATGCGGTTGTGTCCTTGTTGGGGGACTGCCAACGTATTCGCGTGTTTGCGAAATCAAACCAGATCGTAGTTTCGAGCCGGTTATTGAGGATTGAAAATTGGAAATGTTTTGAAAGGAGCATGCGGTTGTGCCCTTGTAATAGGACTGCCTATGTATTCGCGTGTTTGCGAAATCAAACCAGATCGTAGTTCTAAGTTGTGTGTGCAATGGGTTGCAAATTGAAGGTTTAAAAATTGAATGTGTGTGGGAGTGTGGTTGTGTCCTCGTAATAGGATTGCCTACGTATTCGCGTATGTGCGAAATCAAACCAGATTGTATTTCAGGGTGTGTGCCTAAGCAAGATGTTAGGACCTTGAAGTGATTTTGAGGTGTATCGTTGTGTCCATGAAGGACTGCCTACGTATTCACGTGAAGTGAAATCAAACCAGATCGTAGTTCTGAATGTGTTTGTGTGCCTAAGCGAGATGTTAGGACCTTTGAGTGTGTGGGTCACGACGGTAAAAGTCGTTTGGTGACTCGAAAAATTGATTTGACATAATTCCTCCTTGATCATGAATCGAAGAGGTGTAATTTTTGAAAATATTCCTTATCATGTGAGCACACTAAAAAGTGGACCCTAAGGGTAGATTGAGTATGTCCCGTTTCTCGGTAGCAAAGCATTCGAGGACTCCGTATCTGGGTCAGGGTGAAAATGGCTTCAACATTATGGAATGTGGAGCGTGGTAATAATGGTTTGTTTGACAGATAAAAATCTGGAGTTGAGCGTCACGACGGAAAATTTCGTTTGGTGACTCGAAGGTTGATTGGAGATAAATACCTCTTGATCATGAATCGAAGAGGTGTAATTTGTGAAAATATTCCTTATCATTTGAGCACACTAAAAAGTGGACTCTATGGGTAGATTAGGTATGTCCCGTTCTCGATAGCAAAGCATTCGAGGACTCCGTGGGGATTGTGGTGAAAAATGGCTTCAACATTAGGGAATGTGGAGCTTGGTAATAATAGGTTTGCTTAACAGATAAAAATCTGGAGCAAGAATTTTGTGGTGTTTAGGCCGAAGGGTAACGGCTTGTAGTGTGGTATGGAATGGGGTCTCCGACTTGATGTGGCCTGAGCACGAAATGGTTGGTAAATAACATGGGATCAGATTTCCATGTCTGGACCATAAAGGTTAAGGTGTAATATTACGAGCTTGAGGGAAATCCTCAGAAGCCTAGATAGTTCTCCTTATAACAGTCTCTAGAAGGACTTAAGGGTGAAGCGATGTTGGTTTTGATCTTGAGGAAATCCTCAGGATCCTAGATAGGTCTCCCTGTAACAGTCTGTTGAAGGACTTAGGAGTGAAGCAGTTTTGGTTGAGGTTTTAGTGTTTGGTTTTTTGGACTCATGGGTCCTGGTTTGGACCTGTTGGTCCTGGACTTGGTGTTTCGGACTCATGGGTCCTGGGCTTTGGATCTGTTGATCCTGGACTTGGTGTGTTGGACTTCGTTGGTCCAAAGTTTGAAAGGTGACGGTTTTTTTAAACCCGTCATTTGAGATTGTGGGAAAATAACAAACTTGAATTTCGCTATTTCATTTTTGTTTGAAAAGGACGGTTTTTAAATCAGTCGTTTGGAATTTGTGAAAGTAGCGAATTTGAATTTTGCTATTTTGTTTTTTGTTTGAAAGGACGGTTTTAATTTCCGTCGTTTGGAATTGAGAGAAAATAACGAATTTGAATTTCGCCATTTCTTTTTTTATTTGGGAAAAGACGGTTTTGATTCCGTCGTTTGAAATTTGTGAGAGATAGGGAATTTGAATTTCACTATTCTGTTTTTTTTTTTGTGGTTTGAGAATGACGGTGTTTGATTCCGTCGTTTGAAATTCGTGAAAATAGCAATTTTGAATTTCACAATTTTGTGTTTGTGATTTGACTTTAGCCTTGGCTTTTGCTTTGGCTTTGGGTGAATTATTTTTGGCTTTGGTTTTTACTTTAGCCTTGAGCTTTGGCTTTGGGGAAAATGGTTATTGGCTTAGGCCTTTGATTTTGGCCTTTCGCTTTGGCTTTTGAATTATTGGTTCTTTGCCATCCTTCGTTCGAGGCATGTAAAGGGGCAGACGGGGATGTACCCGTTGGTGAGAGGTTGAAATTTGGCGATGGGATGTTTTTTGTGGGGAATGGGCTTGCATTCCGTCATTGAACATGAACAGGGAGATGTCCTGGTTTGTTATCTAGGTTCGTCGTAGAATCCCTTTGATAGGAGCTTGTTCTAAATAGGGCGCTAATGAAAGGTTTCTATTGCCAGATATGGAATAGGTAAAGAGAATGGACACGGAGTTTCGAGTCCTCTTCTTACTCGGTACGGAACGTCACTCGAGTGTACTCACATTGAATTGGAACATATTGTTCGTTTTAAATCAATTCTCAAATAAATTCTCGTTGTCAACGGGAAGTGGTAAAGAGGAGAATATATGATAGTTGAAAATTGTGCTTTTATTTAGATAAATAAGATGTTGGCACATACTCGATGAATACATGTGACTCATGGGGACAGCCCCCAGTTTGTCACTTAGGAATAAAAGGACAGACGCTAGGATAGATATGAGAAAGCCTAAGACTCGGACTCGGACTCAGACTTAATCGTAGATACGGACTCCTAATCATCATCTTCCTCCTCGAAGATCTCCTTCGCAGCATCCAGTGGCTTGAATGTTTGATCTTGAGCATTGACCCACTTGAGCACTTCACTCTCGTTGTTGGGGATGATATGAGGACAATAGTCGATGAGGCTTTTATCTCCTTGTAGAAAGAGATGTTGATTAGGGTTGTTTTCATCACTTGGTTGGCATAGGGATGAAGCTATCAGTTCATGATTGTCGATCATATCTTGAATAGCATGTTTCAGTTTGAAGCACGTTTCAGTGTCATGACCTTTTCCTTGATGATATTGGCAATAGGAATTGCCGTCCCAGAAACGGCTTTTCTTGTATTCAGACGGGTCCAGGGTGGGCCCGATTGTTTGTAGCTTCCCTTCAGTCATGAGCTTTTGAAGAGTTGCGGCATAGGTTGTGTTGAGCCTAGTGAATGTCCTTTGAGAACGTTCAACCTCGCTGTTTGACTTGAGACATTCAGGAGGATTGTCCTGACTGAGAGATGCAATTATGATTTTGCCAGCTTCAATCATATCTTGAATGGCATGCTTGAGTTTGAAACAGGTTTCGGTGTCATGACCCCTGCCTTGATGGTATTGGCAATAGGTCTTTCCGTTCTATGAACGACCTCTTTTGTGTTCAGGTTTGTCCAGAGTCGGACCAATGGGTTGGAGCATTCCTTCTGAAGCAAGTATCTCCAGAGCAGTGCCATATGTTATTCCCAGATCTGTGAATACCCTTTGATGTTTTCACATGGTTCCCACATTGGTGTTTTTTGGGATGTTTTTGTGAGTTTTGTTTTTGTTTTTGTTTTTGTCAATCCTGGGCGGAAGCAGGATTTGGTCATTGTCAATGGGAAGTTTTTGGGAAGTTGTTTTGTATTTTGAAGGGGATTTCGGTGAGGTAATTTCATGTTCTTTGTTGGTAGGTTCGTGGATGTGGGAACCATCGGATGACTCCTCATTTTCAACAGCTGTTGGTTGGTGAACCAAGGGTTGGTTTCCTTGATGGTCGGAGTTCATTTTTCGTACTACCAAACCTCTTCTCCAAATTAGCTACCCGGGTGTTCAAGTCATCGATAGCAACTTGCAACTTTGAGAATATGTTGTTGATGAAGACGGAGAGCATCATTATAGCGCTTTGTAGGCCATCCTCTTCAATTGCATGAATTTTCTCATCGTCAGGAGAGATGAGGTGAGAGCAGTCCAGAGAAGATTCCTCACTGTGTCCAATAGGGTTTTCTGGAGGGTTGTTTTTGTTATTTGCTGAGGGAGGTAATGGTAACACGCCCCTTTCAATCATATCAAGGATAACGCCTTTTAGAGGGAGATATATTTCAGTGTCATGTCCGCGACCTTGGTGATATTGGCAAAAGAGGTTTCTATCCCATCTTCGACCTCGCTTGTTTGGTAGAGGGTCCGGAGTTGGACCAATCGGTTTGAGCTTTCCTTGGGGATTAGCCTTTCCAAGGCTGTGGCATAAGGCATACCCAAATCAGGGAAGGACCGATGAGGTCGTCTGGTTTTGGTTTGGTCGTTGGCCAGTAGCCGGCTTTCAAGGAGCTTAACCCTTTGCTCAATATCAGAAGCGAGAAAATTCTCAGTTGCCATTTTGTCCTCAACCCGGGAGAGTCGAGTGCTCAAGTTTTTCACGGTAGCTAGGAGTCGAAGGACCATGTTGTTGGTTTCAGCAGGAGTCATGGTGGATGCAGATGGATCAGCTTCTTGAGTTCCTGGTTGGCAATCGATGGCACCCAAGGGATTCCTATTTGACAGAACGATAGGCGTTATAACTTGTCTTGGCAAGGAATTGCACAAACAAAGGCAAGTAGGACACGTATGTATAAAAGACAAATACGTCGTGAAGACGCAACGGTGTGACTAAGTTATGAGTTCATTAAAGATCGTGAATGACCTCTCGTGTTTGAACTCTTGATGCATGACGTTGAACTTAGACTCGAGTGTCAACTTTGGCATAGTGATGCCCAGACAGACGACTCTTGACTTAGTTTCGATTTGCGTTGATGGCGTGACGCCATTGGACGAGACATGTACACATGCTTGACCTTTGACCCGTAATGTAGGGGAAATACGGGTTTAAAACCCGTCAGGTTTTGACTCTGCTAAGGCCACTGAAGATGTCTCGTCAATTAGGCGACATGGCCTGGACCAGAGGGTAGGTATTAACTTCGGCGGAGATCCGACGTTATCTAGACGACTTGACTTGAAATCGACTGGACTCTAATCGACTCGAGGCTGAATCAGAAAGGTGGATTGAAATTTTCGAAAATAGAAATTTTCAAAAAGATTCATTTGTCGTTTTATGGACGGCTTCCGAAGAGTAGGGATCTCCGAAAGTCGATCAGTTGAAGAGTTGTCTTAAGTTTGTTTTCATAAGACGGTTTGAGTTGAAATTGCGGCGGCTCTGAAAACAAAGTGTTGTTTCCAAACACGGTTTTTTAAAATTCCGAATCACGGATTAGAAAATCGAGAATCGAATAATTTGGAATCGTCATCACAATGGCCATGAAAACGGTTAAGTTTGTTTTCAAAGAATTTTAAAATTGGGTTGAAAATTTGAAAATGGTTAGATTTGTTTTCAAACAATTTGGAATCGGATTGAAATTTGAAAACGGTTAAATTTGTTTTCAAAGATTTGATTTTGATTTGAAATTAGAAAACGGTTAGATTTGTTTTCAAACATTTGATGTTGGGTCTGAAATTTGAAAACGATTAAATTTGTTTCCAAATGATTTGAAGTTGGATTTGAAATTTGAAAACGATTAGATTTGTTTTCAAAGAATTGAGTTTGAATTGAAATTTGAAAACGGTTAAATTTTTTTTCAAAGAATTTGAAATAGGATTTGAAATTTGAAAACAGTTAAATTAGTTTTCAAAGATTTGATTTTGAATTGAAATTTGAAAACGGTTAGATTTGTTTTCAAATATTTGAAGTTGGATTTGAAATTTGAAAACGGTTAGATTGGCCTTCAAATGATTTGATTTTTGAATTGGAATTTGAAAACGGTTAAATTTGTTTTCAAATGATTTGATTTTTGAATTAAATTTGAAAGCGGTTAAATTGGCCTTTAAATGATTTGATTTGAATTGGAATTTTAAAACGGTTAAATTCGTTTCCAAATGATTTGATTTTTGATTGGAATTTGAAAACGGTTAAATTCGTCTTCAAATGATTTGATTTTGAATGGAATTTGAAAACGGTTAAATTCGTTTTCAAGATTTGAAAATGGAAATCGTGAGGATTGAATTCGTCATTACAACGGGTTAGAAACCCGTTTTAACCTTTGAAAGACGGTATGCAAATCGAAAAATGTGAGAATTGAAAACGTCATTACGGCGGCTTAGAAAAGCCAAATTTGATTTCAAAAATGACATTTGAAATTTTGGAAAGTTGCACGGGTCAAAATCATCATTACGACGGTTTGAAAAACGTTTCTGTTTAAAAATTAATTTTGAATTTTGAAAATTCGAGGGTAGAATTCGTCATTACGACGGCGTAAACGGGTGATTTGAGACTGCAACGGTCGGCGAGAGACCGAGGTTTGAAATGGCCATTATGACGACGTAAAAGGGTATTTTGAAATGGTTTGTGAAAACCAAGGTTTGAAATCGTCATTAAGACGGCATGAAAAGGTGCATTTGAAACGGTTGTAAAAACCGGATTTTGAAATAGCCATTATAACGGCATAAAAAGGTGCTTCGAAATGGTTGTAAAAACCGGGTTTGAAAATCGTCTTTACGACGGCCTAAAAAGGTGTGTTGAAATGGTTGTAGAAAACCGGTTTTGAAAATCGTCATTACGACGGCCTAGAAAGGCGTGTTGAAATGGTTATAAAAAACCGGATTTGAAAATCGTCATTATGACGGCCTAGAAAGGCGTGTTGAAGTGGTTATAAAAAATCGGGTTTGAAAATCGTTATTATGACGGCCTAGAAAGGCGTGTTGAAATGGTTATAAAAACCGGATTTGAAAATCGTCATTATGACAGCCTAGAAAGGCGTGCAACGGTCGGCGAAAGACCGAGGTTTGAAACGGCCATTATAACGGCATAAAAAGGTGTTTTGAAACGGTTGTAAAAGCCGAGTTTGAAAATCGTCATTACGAAGGCCTAAAAAGGCGTGCAACGGTCGGCGAAAGACCGAGGTTTGAAATGGCCATTATAATGGCGCGAAAGGATGTTATTGAAAGTTTGAAATTGACACGGAAGGACTTATGATCAAGTAGCACATAAGCACTCACAGTTCATTATATTATGCATTATGCTGACACGGGTTTTGGCTTAGAAGGGTGGGTTACACACCAAGCAATCAAACCCCGATTTGCGAGAGGGATACCAATCCAAACAAAATGTGTAAGGAGGGTGCCCTAGCCTCGTGCTCGAAAGTGATAAAAGCTCTTTGACGAAACATAAATGTGTAACGTCAATGGTATGCTTGACTCAATCGGGATTCGGAACGCGGGGATGAGAAAACTCACGCCGACGAGACGAGCCAATTGGTCGATAAAGGGTTAGGTTATGGGCCCGGACAAGGAAATCGACTTATGACCGTAATATCAATTAATGCACTTTAACCACGACCTCGTTCGAGTTTCACCTCTAAGGATCACAAAGACACAAGTGTCCTAGTTATCCCCAGCGGAGTCGCCAATCTGTGGACATGGGCCACAGGCCGGTCTGTGGATTTGGGCCACCTACCGGTCCGCAGTCACGGGCCACCTGCACGCCAAGCCAATCTGTGGACATGCAGCGGTCTTTTGAAAGCCACGCTCGGCGGCGTAAATATGCTTTCGACCGGATCGATTTAGATCGGTTGGTTTCGTCTCCGTAAAGGTCTCGAAACGATGCAGAGATGTTCGGAGTCGCCACCAAGCATTTGTGGGATACTTGGAACCCGTTCGAATCCACTTTATACGTCGGTCAAACGAAGCACAAAGCAGTGTTTGACATAGGTACTAAAGATAAGGACTCGTCCCCCTTTTAGCATTCTATGCCTAAAATGACTCTCGTACGCCCTGGATAAGGCCATCCACTATCCAAAGGTTCTGAGTAAGGGGTGAGGGTACGTATTGGGAAGCCCTTTAATCGGACACCCAGTCCCGCCCACGTTAGCGGCCTCTACTGATCGATCGTAGTTGTTTAAGTGTAAAAGTTGATAAAACGGCGTAAATGTATGAATGCACATCCAAAAGTGTTAACCTAACATGTGAGCTTTCTAAGTCGGTTTGTTAATCCAAATATCAAGCATAAGATGTCAAGTTGGATTTAGATTGATTTACATGTGAGATTGGAAATTAAACATCCATTTACCAAATTCGGGTTATGATGCTTAACACGATCCATTTATTGAAAAAGGGTGTCAAATGACAAAGTGTAAAAAACGTAAGCTTCTCAATCTGATCCGTCATGTATTCGGATTAACCGTAATCGGGATCGTCCTGGACAAGTGCTAAAAACGAGGCAGAACAGTGCCAGGCAGCCCCTTTGGGGCGCGAGCCTATTGGCGATAGAAGGGGCTCTGCCCAGGTTTTGAAATGTAGAAAACAGGCGGCCTCTTGGGGCGCGAGCCATGAGCCGACCCAAGGGGGTGTCTCCTGGTTTTTGAAAAGGTTGTTTAAAACCGTATTTATGATTAAATAATTTGCAAGTATTGTTTGCATGACTCGGAATAATTACTATTGTGTTAGTAACATTCGTTGTCGGATTTGCATATTTTAAAAGTATAGTTTACAAGTAAAAATGTAAAATACTTGATTTGAACTAATCATGTTAAGTTCATTTCTTTGTAAATAGTCAAGTTAATCATCGTACTCCGATTAAACCGACATAGTATAAAGAACCAAGGATGATTATGAATTATGACTAATATATTTACAAATGTAAACAAATGAGAAAAATGGTAAATAAAATAAAAGGGGGTTAAAATACCCTTTAATTTGTGATTAACCAATAATATCATCGGGTCACGGAATAAACCGTCATGGTATAAAGAACCAAGGATGATTTTTGTAATGGCCAAAATATGTTTATCATAAAAATGAATTAAAATGGTAAATAAAATAAAAGGATTTCTTTTAAAATGTAATTAACCAATTAATATCACCGAGTCACGGATTAAACCGTCATGGTATTAAGAACCAAGGGTGATTATGATTTATGGTTAAAAAGTTTGTCATAAAAATGGTTTGAAACATTCGAAATGATAAAAACCGTAAAAGGAAAGAAGTAAAAATAAAAGAAAGTGTTGAAGGAAAGACGAAATCAAACATGTTTGAGTCTGACCTGGACACCCCATTGAGGCGCAAGCCACCTTACACAATAAGGGGCTTCTGCCTCAGGCCAAAACTCGGTTTTGGCTCGTCTAACCTAAATTTGAATCGTGTTATGCATCGTTCGTGCTTATAGACTCATAAAAACAGCAAATACATGAAATAAAGTGAGTTGTTTACACCCTCAAACTTACGTGTATGATGTTTGCGACGTAGACGACTTTAGAGATGGTTTGCTCGTAGCGACTACTCACTATCAAGAAGTTTAAAAGAGTGCCTTAAAAAAGGATTTGGTTTTGAAAATATGTTAATTAAAACATGTTGATTAATGAGTTGAGTTGGTCGAATGGGTCGGTCGAATGCACGGCGACGGTACCAAACAATATGTGTAAGGCTTGTATTTACGATCGGTAGGTCGTAAACACGTGTCGATTTTGTGACTTAGGAAGTCGAGTATAGAAGTTTAAGGGAGATGTGAGGGGGCGGACTCTCGCGTGAATATTATGGTGTGTGATGGTGGGTATTTATAGAGAAATGTGGGATGGTAGGTCGGTCGATTTTGCTTGGAGGCTAAGGAGACACCCCATTGAGGCGCGAGCCACCCCGTGACTCAATGGGGTGTACTGTCCCTTTCGCACATTTGGATTTTGCATTTGTTCTAACCAATATTTTGTTGGTTGTGATTTGTGGCCTTTGAGGTTTGCTTAGCCTTGTAAGCTTCCTCTTAGGTGATATTTGGGGTAGGTATTTTGTGTCTTTGACTCGGGTTTGACCCGTGTGAGTCGGGATTTGAATTTCGAGTCGGTTTTTGGCTTGGTGTCAGTTTTGACTCTAATTAGGGTAATTTTAATGGAAATGACATGATAAAGACATTCATGGCATTATTTTTGACATTCGAGATTTGGGTTGAATCGGGTTGACTCAGGTTGACTCGAGTTGTCGGTTTTGGGTCCGAAGACGGTTTTAACTCTAAATAGTGTTATTTTAATGCAAACGAAGTTAGAAAACTTTTGAAATCATTTTTCATATCCGAGTAGTGCATTAAACCGTCTCATGTATAGCCAATCCACGCACGCATATCAAAAACACGTTATAGTCCGATCATCATCGGGTGGTTTTTGGAAGGTGCAGACACTGGGTATCTACACGTTATTGAAATCAGTGAAGTCTACGCATACTCTCCATTTTCCATTCTTCTTAAGCACCACTACCACGTTGGATAGCCACTCTGGATATTTTACTTCTCTTATCTTCTTTGCTGCCAGATGGCTGTCTACTTCCTGATTAATCACCTTATTCCTTTCAGCTGCAAACTTTCTTCGCCTCTGCTGGATGGGTTTTCACTTCGGGTCCACATTGAGTTTATGTGTTATGATGGATGGGTCTATTTCTATCATGTCGTCATGTGACCATGCAAAGCAATCCATGTTAGCCTAATTAGCACTGTCCTCTATGGGTGCAGCTTGTCCAAGTTGATCTGGTCTAGTTCCTCAGCTGGGGGCTCGATGTACTCGTCATGGACAGGCTGCTTCTGTAATTGCTATGCTGGAGGACTGGCGGTGCACTTTAGTGCTTTCTTGTAGTAGCCTCTAGCTTCCTCCTGGTCTCCTCGTATTGTTTCTACCCCCAAGAAAGTGGGGAATTTTATGCATTGATGATATGTTGAGGGGACTGCTTTCATTTGGTGCAACCACGGTCTTCCTAGGATGACGTTGTAGGTGGAGGGTCCGTCTATGACCAGGTACCTTATCTGCTTGTTGACCCCTCCCACATAGATTGGGATGACTATCTCGCCCAGTGAGTTAGCTGTCTCCCCGCTGAATCCTACCAGCGGGATGGTCTTCTTCTGCAAATCCTTCTTACTAAACCCCATATTTTCTATGGTCTTAAGCATGATCAGGTTAACTGAGCTGCCTGTATCCACTAGGACCTTTCTGACTGTACAGTTAGCCATTGACAGGGTGATAATGAGTGCATCGTGATGTTCCCGTTCGTCACATATATCCCTTTCATCGAAGGCAACAGCAGGTAGATCATTGTGAGAAATTCTACAAGAATTTGCTGGCCTATCTCCCTTAGTCTCAGTGGCGTGCCTTTTAGCTGCTGAGTACATCAATCCACTTAGATCTGAGCCGCCTGTTATCACGTTTATTATCTTGGTGCATATGGGTGGACTTGTAGGCTTCGCGGAGCCTACCTTATCCTGCTGCTTGCCCCCACATGGTAATAGGTGGCTCAGTTCTCCTTGTTCGTACAGACGCTTGATCTCCCTTCGTAGTGTGTAGCAATCATCAGTGTTATGTCCAATATCACGATGGAATTCACACTTCTTGCTATCGTTTCGCCATGTTTGTCCTTCTACTGGTGGCTTGGGCCACCTTACCCCATCTCCCATCTCCCTGAGTGCTTTCAGGATTCCTCCGATGCCCGTGGTGAATCCGTACTCTACCAGAGTAGGGAGTTGCTGATTTTCTTCGATCCTGTTAACTCCCCTTCCATATGCCTGTATTTTTCCTCCTTTTTACTGGTAGGTTGCTTTTTCCTGACTTTTCTACGGCTGAGGTGCTGGACACACTTGGTGTATTAGGCAGGCTGGTTCTGGCTAGAATGTCTTCCTCCAATCTGATTGCGGCAGCTGCCTTTTCTTGTACCGCTTCAAAGCTTTGACAAGGGTGCATAGTTAGCTGCTTATACAAGTCGGAGTCATGGTGGAGGCCTCTCCTGAAAGCTTCTACTGCTATTAAAACATCACACTCCCGAACTGCTACTTTTTCATTGTTGAATCTGGTGTTGTATTCTCCAATGGTTTCTCCTACTCCCTAGACGATTCTGTATAGGTCTCCTGCATGCTTTTGTGGCTTCCGGTTGCTTGCAAACTGCTGGGTAAATGCATTTACCAATTTAGCAAATGTGAAGATCGACCTATTGGGCAGGCTTACAAAACATCGAAGTGCTGGCCCCGTCAATGTGGATCCAAACCCTTTGCACATGCAAGCCTCCTTTACTTGCCCTACCGCTGTCACTGTCATCATTTTCTGCTTGTACTGGCTTATATGGTCAAAGGGATCTACCGTGCCATCAAAGAGAGGCATGTTTGGATTCGTGAATCCCTTTGGCATGGCTGTAATGGATATGGCGTCCACAAATGGTAAGTCGGCATAACTGTCAGGTGTCGCCTTCTCAAGTGGAGGTGGCAATCCTGGGACCCTGCTTAGCATCTCCCTTAACTCCAAGTATTGCTGATTCGTTATGCTTCTTGAATCTGGAGTTCGCCTGTCAGCTGTTTGCTGATTCAATCGCCGCCTCCTAGTCCAATCTCTTGAAGGCTCTGATGTGTTCCGGCAGCTAGGGGAGTTGAGGTCACAAATGTTCCCTGCGGGTTGGCCGTGGACCCTACTCCAGGTGTCTGGCCGGTTGCTGCGAAATTATCAACAAGGATGCTACTTGATCGTGCTTCCACATGGCTGGCTGGCTGCCAGCTATCTGGTGTGAGGTATCCCAACCCTCGCGGGGTTATCCTTTCATCTGATGATACTGTAGCTAGATCCAGCCTTGTTACTATTTCAGCTGGTATATGTCGAAGCGGATTCCTGCTGCCTGATGCCCCCTGTGTTAGATCCACTACCGGAGCTCTTCCTTCACCTATCTTGCTTGCTGATGTGACAGATTGCTGCTTTAGAATGTCTATCTGTGCCTAGAGCTCTCTGTCTCTTTTCCTTGTTTCAGCTTCAGCTTTCTTCTGGTCTTCTCTCATGTTTTCCATGGCCTTCTGAAGGTTTTCTACGCCGGCGAGCAAGATTTACGTTGGACTGGGTGGTGGGGCAAGGCCTGAGCTTGTTGTTCCTTTATCTGATCTGGCCTGGGTTGCGGCAGCAGGGGTTTTGGGAAGCAAAGAAGTTTTTGCCGTGGGTATGATTCTTGAGGTGTGCCCAGGAGCCTGAGTTGACCCCGTTGATGCCGGGTTTTGAGTAGAATTTGGTGGCAACGATGGTTGACTAATCCCTGACACAGCTTCTGATACTTAGTTATCCATGGTGTACTTAGATTATCAACGATTGACGACCACAATTCTCCATGGTGGGCGCCAAACTGTTTAGGTGATTTTTACCAAGTTAATTATATTAGGTCAATGCAGTCTTACTCGTTGGTTGCTTGATTGATTGTTTGTATTTGATGTTAAAATAAGGAAATAAAGTACGGAATGTAAATTGACACGTAAGATTTGGTGACGCTGAAAACCCAATGTGGGAACAACCACGGGAGGGACGGTACCCTGCCAAATATTGCACTAGCTTTGAATGAGAGGATGAATACAATTGATACGTAATGTAAATCTTGCGGGCACGATGTATTGTGTGTGTGAGATCTTGAATGTCCTTCTTTGATGGCTTCCTTGGCTATTTATAGGGTAAGAACCCTAGATGTATCCTACCATGATTATGAAAAGGAATATAACTTCCATAATAACTCTTTCAATAACACGTTGTCTCCCTCCATTCTCCCTGATCTCCCTGACTTCTCCCTGGCTTCTCCCTGAGCCTTTTCCTAAACACAGACGCCTCTCCTAGTGGGCCTCGCCTCTCCTTTCATGCGTCCTAGCCCATCTGACCTTCTTTCATCCGTGGACTCTTCTTCCACCATGCTTCCTTTCATGGCCCATTTCCCTAACAACTTATCAAGTGGGCTTCACCTATTATAAGATTTTAGCCCAAACATGGCCATAGGTAGAAGTTGGTATTTCCCGTAATGTAATGGAATACCGACTTGTTTTGTAATTAATTGCGATTTCGCATCGCCCAATTTGTAATTAATTAATAGTTTCTATTTTATTTTTATTACAAATTGTATAATAGGAAATTGTTATGTAATTTAATTATTAATAGTTAGATGAAGCATCTAAAGACGGAGTTTTCATGAAGACGGTGTTTTCAGAAAGGCGTTCCAAAATCCTAAAGAAGGAGGCCATTTTATGAAGACTCAAGGGACCAAGGAGTTGGTTTCCAATATGTAATAGTTTTAGTTAATTAGATTAACTAGGTGGCCATATTAGGACTTGTTTGTCTATATTAATGCTTTCATGCCAAATCGTCACTACATATTTTATTTTTGTTGTTATCAATTTAATTGTCTAGCATTCACCAATTTTGTTCACTTAAAAGTGATAGACAATTAAATTGATAAGATCTCTCACCTTTGTTTGAAAATTGAGATTAGCCTTACCAAATAATAGCACCTATGAATCCCTTCTTCATTAGAGGTAGATTCGGATCACCGAGGTACACTCTTTTTACGTTGGGTAAGTAGGGTAATAAAAGTTATTACGCGTGAAAATTGGTTGGACTCAACGGAATAAATATGGGTTGAATCGGTCCACCGTGCGTATATTTATTTCTGGGGCTAATAGATAGATTTTAAGAAAATCCGTCAACCAAGAGTTCTAGTAGTAGAATCAGTCAAAATGTTGACTCACCAAATTTATATAAATATGGGTTGAATCGGTTCACCATGCCCGTGTTTATATAAAATTGGATCTTGGAATCATTTATATAATTCAGTGGGAGATCATTATATAAATGGGAACTTGTTAAATAGTTTCACAAGTTAAAAAATTTTAGACGATAAATGTTAATCTTTCCTTTCATTTCCTTTGTAGTAATCACGATGGATTCTACTAGTCAAACTGTCACTATAGCTAGAGATTCATGGCTACATTCTTTTATGGACAAATATATTTTAAAAGCCGACGGTAGTAATTTTAAAGATTAGGAGGAACAACTTCGATTAGCTGCCGCGGGTGATGGAAAATTACGCTACCTTGTCGATCCCTCTCCCCCTTCGCCTAGTACTAGGGCCACCGCCGATGTAAGGGAGGCATATTCTAATTATCAAAAGGAATCCGATGCAGTTAAAAATGTTTTGATTTTTTCAATGGATCCTGCTTTACAAAGGCAATGTGTCAAGTTTCGCGATGCACATGAAGTATTCTCGAGGCTTTCTACTATGTTTTCTCAAGCCCCGGGGATAATTCAGTATGACACCGCAGTTCGTTTCTTTGAGGCTAACCTCAAAGATGGTCAGCCTGTAAGTTCACACGTACTAAAAATGATTGAGTACGTGGAAACTTTAGAAGGGTTGGGATGTAAGATCCCCGACGAACTAGTGGTGGACCGAGTGCTCCACTCTCTCTCTCACACTTCAAGGGATTTACCCAATTTAGGGTAAATTATAATATGACAAACATGAGAAAAAGTTTACATGAGCTCCATTCTCTGCTTGTGCAAGCAGAGAAAGATATGGGATTGAGTGAGAGTACGAGGAAAGATGTACCTGCGATTAACGTGAAGGGGAAGAAGCAGTTTAAGAGGAACTCTGGTAAGAAGCCCGTACAGGTGGAGGGCAAAGGTAAAGCAATTGCGAGTTGCTCTACCAAGCCTAAGCCTATAAAGGGTAATCCTCTTAAAGATACTTGTAATTACTGTAATAACAAGGGATATTGGAGGCGTAATTGCACGAAATAATTGGATGACATCAAAGCTGGCAATGTGAAGCCAACATGTAATTTCTCAACCGAATATTTTATGATAGACATAAATTATGCTTCAAATACAACTTGGGTATTAGATACTGGTTGTGGTTCTCACTTGTGCAATCATTTGCAGGGCCTAAAAAGCATAAGAAAGCTAAACAAGGGTGATGCTGATCTCCGAATGGGTAACGGGTCTAAAGTAGCCGTCGTCTCAGTAGGAACTTATGTACTTAACTTAGCTTTGGGGTTGCAGTTGTTTCTTAATAACTGTTATTTTGTACCGACGTTGTCTAGGAATATAATATCAGTATCTGTGTTAGACACGGAATGTTTTTCTTTTGTAATTAAAGACAAACGTTGTACTTTTTCCCTTAATGGGATTGTATATAGTGAAGCTATTTCAATCAATGGTATTTATATTCTAGACACTTTCAACGATGTTTATCATTTAGATAATAAAAGACTCAAAACAGGTGAACCCGATCAATCTTATTTATGGCATTGTCGATTAGGACACATTAACTAGAAACGCATTAAAAGACTAGTATCGACTGGTATAATTAAACTTTTTGATTTCGAATCATTTGGTACATGCGAATCTTGTCTTCTTGGCAAGATGACTCGTTCACCTTTTCTAGGAAAAGGATCTCGAGCTAGTGAGTTGTTGGGTTTAATGCACACCGATGTATGTGGTCGAATGACAGTCACTGCAAGAGGTAATTATGACTATTTCATTACTTTTACCGATGACATGAGTAGATATGGGTATATCTACTTAATGAGGTATAAAAGTGAAGCTTTTGATAAATTCAAAGAGTTTCAGAATGAAGTAGAAAACCAATTAAATAAGAAGATTAAAACATTACGATCAGATCGTGGTGGGGAGTATTTAAGCAATGACTTTAGAGATCACCTTAAAGGCTGTGGTATGTATCCCAGTTAACTCCACCTGGCACACCACAGTTAAATGGTATGGCTGAAAGGAGGAATCGAACTTTATTAGATATGGTCCGATCAATGATTACCTAAGTCATTTTGGGGTTTTGCCATTTTATCTGCGATACGCTCACTTAATCAAAGTCCCACTAAAGCAACTGACAAAAATCCATATGAGATATGGAAAGGGAAGGTTCCGAATTTGCGATACATAAAAGTATGGGGTTGTGATGCTTATGTCAAGAGCAAGTTTGACGATAAGCTTGCACCTTGTTCTGAAAAATGTATTTTTGTAGGCTACCCTAAGGAAACTTGTGGATATTACTTCTACAATAGTAGCGAGAACAAAGTGTTTGTGGCTCGTGAAACTGTCTTTCTAGAAAAAGCGTTTATTTCTAGAAAGATAGTTTCACGAGCCACAAACACTTTTTTCTCGCTACTATTGTAGAAGTAATATCCACAAGTTTCCTTAGGGTAGCCTACAAAAATACATTTTTCAGAACGAGGTGCAAGCTTATCGTCAGACTTGCTCTTGACATAAGCATCACAACCCCATACTTCTACAATAGTAGCGAGAACGAAGTGTTTGTGACTCGTGAAGCTGTCTTTCTAGAAAAAGAGTTTATTTCTAGAAGACAGAGTGGAAGAAAATTTGAACTTGATGAAGTTCAAGAGCCACAAACTGATGTGACAGTACAGGAATATGTTACTTCTATGTCTGAATCGGTTATTGTTCCTTCTGAACCTAGGAGGTCAGAGAGGGTTAGTCGTCAGCCCGATAGATACCTTGGTGTTATCGAGGAAGATGGTGATTATGAGGTTTTACTTTTGGAAAGTGATGAACCTAAGACCTACAAAGCAGCTATTACTTGTTCTGACTCTAAGTTATGGCTCAAGGCCATGCAATCCGAAATGGATTCCATGTACGAGAATCAGGTATGAGACCTGGTTGACTTACCTAAAGATGTTCGACCTCTTCAGTGTAAGTGGATATTTAAGATTAAAATCGGCATGGATGGACATAAAGATGTCTACAAAGCTAGATTGGTGGCAAAAGGTTTCACCCAGGTTCATGGTTTATACTATGATGAAACTTTTGCACCTGTTGCTATGCTTAGATCTGTTCGGATAATGTTAGCGATTACTGCATTTCATGATTATGTGATATGGCAAATGGATGTCAAAACCGCTTTCCTGAACGGGTTTCTGGAAGAGGAAGTGTTCATGACACAACCTAAAGGTTTTGTGGATCCTAAAAGTCCTAACAAAGTATGAAAACTTAAGAGATCCATTTATGGTCTTAAGCAAGCGTCAAGGAGTTGGAATCATCGTTTTGATCATGTTATTAAACAAAATGGTTTTTCTCGAAGTGTTGAGGAACCATGTTTATATATGAAGTTTAGTGGGAGTAAAGTTGTTTTCTTGCTTCTTTATGTGGACGACATATTACTCATTGGGAATGATGTAGATATGCTTGCTTCTGTCAAGAAGTGGTTAGGAAATCACTTCCAAATGAAAGATTTGGGAGAAGCTCAGTGCATCTTGGGTATCCGGGTATATAGGGATAGATCCAAAAGGATATTAGCTTTGAGTCAAGAAGCCTATATCGATAAGATTCTTGACCGATTCGATATAAAAAACTCCAAGAGAGGTTTTCTACCTATAGGCAGTGGGATTACTTTGAGTAAGTCATAGTGTCCTACTGAGCCTAAGGATATTGAACGCATGAAATCGGTTCCTTATGCTTCCGTTGTTGGATCGATCATGTATGCTATGATGTGTTCTCGTCCTGACGTCTCGTATGCTTTGAGTATGACGAGTCGTTTTCAGAAAACTCCAGGTGAGAGTCACTGGATAGTCGTCAAGAATATTCTGAAGTACTTGAGAAGGACTAAGGCCCTGTTCTTTTGGACTTAAAGTCACTTAAGTTAAGTTCACTTCAGATCCTATAAGTTCAGTTCAGTTCAGATTAGATCCTATAAGTTCAGTTCAGATCCTATAAGTTCAGTTCAGTTTAGATCCTATAAGTTCAGTTCAGTTCAGATCCTATAAGTTCAGTTCAGTTCAGTTCAGATCCTATAAGTTCAGATCCTATAAATTCAGTTTAGAAAAGTTATATACAGAGTATTATTTTTAAAAACCGACGCAAAAACATTCGATATTATTAATTATTCGATACATATATACATTATTATTTAAAAAAAAAATTATCACTCTTCTCATTATTTTTTATCGTAATGTAACCGTAGTATAATGTATAAACAAACCAATGTATATAAAGCGGAAAAATGTTATTATCTTACCTTGTGTTTTAGACTATATTTTCTTATAAGTGTTCTCTCTTAGCTGCCCACTAATTTCTTGTAAAATTTTTGTTTATTATCAATAAAAGTTTGCGTTTTTTATTATAATAATAATAATAATAATAATAATAATAATAATAGTAATAATAAATGAATTTATCCTGAGAATCTTTCCTTTTATGGCTTCTTAATTTGTGCCCTTAGGGCACACGTTAGAAAAACCCAATAATAATACAAAAGTTGCAATTTTATAAAATAATAATAATAATAATAAGGGTAAATTATCAATAACTACCTTTTAAAATACACTTTTTAAAATTTACTCCCTTTTAAAAAAAAAAAAAATTACATCCAGAATATTGCAAAAATTTAAAAATTGCTCCCAAACCCCTATTTTTACATTTTTACGACAAAAATGCCCCAAACTCCCTTTTAAAATGCCCCTAAGGTTTTAAGTTAGTTTTTGATAATAACAAGAATAAGAACAATAACAATAACAATAACAATAACAATAACAATAACAATAACAATAACAATAATAATACCAATAACAATAATAATAATAATAATAATAATAATAATAATAATAATAATAATAATAATAATAATAATAATAATAATAATAATAATAATAATAATAATAGAAACAATAATAATAATAATAATAATAATAATAATAATAATAATAATAATAATAATAATAATAATAATAATAATAATAATAATAATAATAATAATAATAATAGTAATAATAGTAATAATAGTAATAATAATAATAATAATAATAATAATAATAATAATAATAATAATAATAATAATAATAATAATAATAAGATTTCGGATCATATGAGAATGGCACAAGCGTGAGAACCGTGAGAACGCGCGTCAGTCGTTGGATCTTGTCTGACGCGGCTAATCTAAGGGCCTATAACGCGCGCTGCTTTACCAAAACTTGAGGGCTTTGTCTTTCTTTTTTCACTGAAATTTACCTCGCGCTTCTTCGTTAAGCTTTCAACCATGGATTCCGACCTTCTTTGTTAAGCTTTCAACTATTTATCTCTCCTTATTCTCTCGTGGAGTTGCATTTTCGTCTTTCGTTGGATTTTCTCTTACCTATTTCGTCATGAAGGTGAGTACTGTTTAGCTTCAAGCTTTTCTTGCTTTCGTCCTTAATTTATGTAACTCTACTGTAATCTAAATTAATGTTTCTTATGTTCATTTTGCCGGATTATTTATTTTATTGATGAATTTTGAGTTCAGTATTGTTTTTAAAATCGAAATTTGTGTTTTCATTTGCATGCTATCGGAATTTGTATTTGTCGCATTGTTTGTTGATTTCGTAACTTGCTTATACATTTCGATTTGTTTGTTGTTTTTTAGTTTGATCTAATTTGTGCTTTTTTGAATTTTTGTTGAATTTAAAGTACTTTTAACGTAAGAAGCATCAATTTAAGACCACATGGAAAAGGTCATAATTGCGTGCACATTATTGTTGTAGATCATGTACATTTCAATAAAACTGATAGGACATTTCTTCGTGAAACGTGTACAACACAACAGAACTGATTAATATTACATGCAAAACTACTTTCGATTATTGAAGCGCAAAGGCGATCCGGAACGTTACACGCCGTATTTCTCCAAGGTTGAACAACCTCGGTCCCCACCGTTGATGATCCTACTCCAACGTTCTCCCGTATTACCACCCGGATGTCACCTAAAAGTTTTGTTGATGTCCTTCGATACCTTGATTACAACCAATGGTGTGCTCTGGAAGAGATTGGTTTTTCTTCATTGTTTTGGCTAAGGGTTACAAGGCTTCCTTTACGCCTTGGTTATTGGTTAATTGAGAACTACAACCCGTATTCGGATTTCATCATTCTACCTGATAAACAGCGCTTTCGTGTTTTCGCTTCTTGTATTCATGATGTTGGCCTCCCAATTGGAGGAAAACCTGTTTTACTTTCATGCTGTAGTGATGAAGATGCAGAATGTGATGCGTTTTACGCGCATTGGAAAGCTCAATTTCATGTTGATGGTCAAGTGGATATCAAGACCCTTGCAGAGCATATTATTTGTCATGATGATTACAGTGATCAATTTAAGATTAATTTTGTGGTGCTTGTTGTGTCTTTGTTAATGCGCAACAATCAGAAGCCGTTCGTCAATCACCATGTACTAAAATCGCTGAGGAATGTGTCTGCCATTGGTCAGCTTGATTGGTGTCAATTTGTCATGGAGAGTTTGCGGTATAACACAAAGGATTGGGTCAAGAAGGGGAAGAAGAATCACTTTGGTGGACCTCTCCTGTTTCTAATGGTACAAATCTTATGCGTTACATTTATTGTTAGTTATTATGGTTTTAAAACCTGCCATTTTCCAGTCATAATCCTGTTTTTACTTGCAGCTTGTTTATGTTGACCGTGTTGTCCATGAAAAACGATTCGTAGAAAGAGATTACTATACTCTTTTGAATTGGACATCTGCTGCACTTTTCTCAAGGGAAAAGCAGGAGATGGAAGCTGGTCAGTTTGGTCTTGGTCGTGTAAAAGGTCGATTGATGGAAAGAATTAGATTTTCTAATCCATGTAGACAAGTGGTTGAAAAAGTGCGGAGAGTGTCGAGGGATGTTAGTACTGATACAAAATCTCCAATTTCATACTCGTCTCCGGAGGTATATCCATTGATTCTCGAAATATTCACTATTCCTTTTCAAGATTCACTTTGAAATATTTTCTTTGTACCTTCATAGTACTAAAGATGTACCTTCATAGTACTAAATATGTACCTTCATACTGTGCCTTGTCCAAGAGTTTGCAGATGACTACACTGCTTGCTTCAAAGAAAGAGAGTCATGGAAGATATGGTTGTGTTAGATGAGAAATACGCGGTTGGTTTGCAATGTTTCCCAGGTGAAGAGTGTGTCAAACAGGCCCATTCGGCAACTGAATTTGTATATTTGACATATGGTGGTGGTACCGAAGATGTGTCGTGTGCACCGCCGTGGGAATCCAAAGACACTAGATGAGGATGAACAGTTTATTCTTTGTAGCAAATGCGGTGAGAAAGCGTACAAATTGAAACTTGCTCGTGCTAAACACAGAGAACAATGTGCTAAGTGGAGAAATTCATTTGTACATCCTTTGGTGAATTTTCGTTCGATTTAGGGTTGGAGAAAGACTTTCCTGAGAGTGAGGCAAGGTTAGCCGCAGCTAAAGGGGTTAAACGGGATTGCCGTGTCACTGGTGAATCTTCTTGACTACCAAAAGGGTTCATTTCATGGCAAGTCCTTCTTATATACCTCTATCCAAAGAACAAGCAACAGTCATCTCGTTTTGATCCGTTGTTTTTCGCTATCCAAGATGACACTAATGTGTTAACGCCTCTTCGCGGTTCACCTTCAAGTGGTGATTATGTTTTCAAAGTGACCGGGGCATTAACAATCGTCGTTCAGGTAATCTAAAATGTGAACTTGTTAAATTAACATTTTGTGAATGTCATTTTCACTGTTTCACACCTGACAAGTAATTTGTTATATTTTTTGCTCTAGTGAGCACTTATATTCGTACAAGACTTATTTTGCAACGCGAATGCATTTGTGGTCATTAAAGCCGTCTGAACATGTTTCGAGTGTTGTCAT
Organism: Silene latifolia; assembly: GCF_048544455.1. Taxonomy (NCBI): domain Eukaryota; kingdom Viridiplantae; phylum Streptophyta; class Magnoliopsida; order Caryophyllales; family Caryophyllaceae; genus Silene; species Silene latifolia. Next base: position 91,636,819 of record NC_133535.1, on the reverse strand, counting down.
TGATTGCTGGTCATCATATTTGAATTGTAAAGAGGAAGAAAACAATCTTGGTACTCCGAAGCGGTTCTTTTTTACCACGCTTGTGCATGTAAGTACATTTACATACACTCTTAAATGCTGTGTGTAATATGTATTTTGAAATATTGTACTTCCCTCTTTCGTTACTTTCCCATGCAGTCTGTATTAGCGAAACCCAGCCCAGGTTTAAGTGATGAAAAAATTTATGAATTATTCGAGGCTCGTGCAAACATGGAGTTGCAGCTTTTTCCGGGAATAGAAATAGCTTCTATCGCACTCGTAAGTTGTTATTGTTTGCTTGACATACTTTGCAATTTTCTTTGCCATTGTTGTATTGCATTTTAAAAAAATTGAGACATACTATTATCGCATAAGTTCTTTCTTTTTTAGATTAATTCCAACTACTAAACTCATTTGAACCTCAACTTGTATATACTCATTTTATATTAAAAATATTCAGATTAGGCCAAAGTAGGATAAATGGCCATTTAACACAATGTTAATGCTATAATTTCTCAATGTACTTTCTAAACGTCCTAAATGTACTTTTAAAATATTTACAATGTTAATGTTGTAATTTCTCAATGTGGGGAATATCTTATATGCATGAGCAGTTGCAACTATATGCACACGTTGGGAACATAGACCATGAGTCATACTATCATTCCATGTCTACATTCTGCTTTTGTTTTATTTCAACTGCTTGAGTCAAAGGGAATTTTCTTTGCGTTTGTATTAAATAAGGTCACTTTATATTGCAATGTCCTGTTCTCATTTTTTACATGTGCCTCATGATTAGTTAAAATGTACCCTTTGAAGAGTTTGACTGTACTTATGGTTGTACGTCATTTGTTTTGTAATTTCAGTTTTTTTTCCCAATTGTACACGAGAAACACTTTTTCTTATACGTGGTTGACCTGGTGAGGAAGCGTTTCGTCATTCTTGACAACTCACTCTCAGATGAAGATGCCATCAAGAAATATGGTGTATCTCCTTTGTTAACATGATATGTTTGAATTTGACACATTTTTGTTGTTCTATTGACTTTTGACTATTAGTCACGCTTAACACTGGTTTACAATGTTTTGTCATAGATTGATGCTTTTGGAAGGTTTTTGGGTGAGAACCCAAAAACTTCTGACTCTAGCAACATTGTGTTGGCTATGGGTCCCATTGTTGCAAAACTTAGTTGGAGAAATAACTACAATGTTGATGACTGTGGTATATACACAATGAGACACATGGAAACATTTATGGGATTAATCTCTTGGAAATGTGGCCTGATGAAAAATGATGTGAGTGTTGGTTCTTCTTTTAAAGAAATTCATGTTCATTGTGTTTTGCCTATCTTGTTAATTGTTGGCTTCTGTTTTGCAGCGGAGCGTGCTTAAAGTGTTACGATACAAATATCTATGCACATTACTTATGTTCGAGCACAACGATTGCCATGAAACTGTTGTTGATCATGCGAAGAAGGGTCATTTCTCTAAAGCTAGTGATTACATTTAATGTTCAGATATTATCTACGCAGTATGTTAGAATTTGTCTGATGACATCCGTGTTCATGTAGTATGATGTTTTAAATTCTAGTGTACGTTAGTATGTGTAATGATTTGTAATTGCATAAGCAAAATGTTGAATTTGTGAACCAATGTTTTGTTGCACTTAATTAAAGTACTTTTTTGTCTATTTTTGGCGTGCTATTTACTTGAACGTTATTATCTCCTTGAATAGCGACTTATGACGTACTGAATTAGCAAAATAATATAATGTACATTTCAGGTCTGCTTTTAAATCTCTTCTGTAAAACAGTACATGCACATTATAAACATACATAATGGACATTTGAATTAAATTGAAAGCACATTTATTACTATTATACATTGAAAACAGGGAAATAGGTCTAAAATCACTTCAAAGATCTATCTATAACGACTTCATAATCTAAGTATATGAATGAACTTTTGACGTTTTCTATCTTATTAAACGATCACATGCATTACAATTTAATTAATATTTCATGTTCTTTTTAAAATAATTTAATGTACCTTTAAATATAATATAATGTACATTTTCCAAACAGTGCTTAATGATATTTTAGTTGCACCTAATTATCAAAACATGCACATTATGAATATAGATAATGGACATTTTAATTAAACTGTTTAGATAAATTACATAATATATCTGATGTAAACAGGAAAACCTGTTTAATAAATCATCAAAGATCTATTTTTAATCCCTTCCCAAAAAATGGATTCACTCGCCCCTTGTTGGGTGTCTTTTGGTCTTGCGGCTATACAAACTACACATAAGGGAAAGGGTTTAGAGTTGGATTAGGTTGATTCGCGGTAGCGGTCTGCCTAATGCAACCCTAAACGCTTTCCCGTCCCATTATGAATGTCAAAAAAGTACATTTAGAACTTTTAGAAAATACATTGACAAATTATAACATTACCATTGTGTTAAATGGCCATATATCCTAATTTGACCTAATCTGAAGTTTTAAATTATAAAATGGGTATATAAAAGTAGAGTATCAAATGGTTCTCACAAAATCTCATTGAAGACATGACATATCCGTCACAAGCTGAAGACGGATACCATTTTACCTCACAATGTACCCACTTTTTCTCTCTCTGCAACACTATTCATGTGGTCCCCTTTCTCCACTAACCCATTTTATTACCATTTTATCTGACAAAATATCCGTCACAAATGGTAACCCGTCACAAGGGAGACCAATTGAATGGTTCTAGTAGTTGGAATAAACAAAAAAAGAAAAATAAAATAAAAAATGGACTTGCGGAATTATAGTATGACCCAATTTTTTAAAAAAAAACCGCCACTTTAAACTTCTTCTCTTTAATATCTTATTACTTTTTGATAAACCTGTCAATTAAATTGTACCTGCACGTTTTCTCATTCTCAGATCGTTCATTTACTCTTATCGCTCTCTATCGGAATGAAGGTTATACTCTTTGCCTTTAATTATTTGCTAAAAACAACCGTGTTTACTTTTCATCTGCTTCGAATTTTACATAGTTTCCTTAGTTGTTAATGTTCGAAGATGTTCATTATAAATTAGTCCTACTATTATTTCTCAGGTTCATCAATATGTCTAAATTTATACGCATTGTTTCCTAATGATTTTGATGTACTTTGCTATGGCTTAATATTTTTAAATGTTTAGGATGTATTTTCTTCATGTACTTTTTTAATGTTTAGCATTTACTTTACGGATACGTGTCCTTCATATCAATATGTCGGAATTTATACGAATTGTTTGCTAATGATTTTGATGTAGTTTGTTACTAATGTTTAGCATTTACTTTCTGGATACATGTGCTTCATATTAATATGTTGGAATTTGTACACATTATTTCCTAATAATTTTGATGTTCTTTGCTATGGCTTAATATTTAGGATGTATTTTCTTCATGTACTTTCTTAATGTTTAGCATGTTCTTTCTGGATATCTGTATTTTTAAAGGCTTTATGTTTTTGTCTTATATGTTTTTTTTTCTTTTTATTTTTTAAAAAAAACAACATTTAAAACTGAAGAACACAGATGTCACTATGGTTGTGCAAATCGAGTCTGATTCACCTCTTGTTTGTCAACCTCCATCAAGATTCAACACGAGACTCTTCTTCTGTTGAGATAATTGAAGTTTATGACAGTCCTACAATAGGAGTAGTACATCATCCTAGCATTTGTCATACTTTACAAACAGTTGACAAAAAAATTCTTCATTGCGATAATTGATGTTGCCGATGACCCTACAATAGACGAGATTGTTAATCGTCCTAGAGTTCGCCGCACTTCGTGTAGCATCTTAAAAAACTCCTCTTATCCTTTGTTGATTGATGTTCCTGACAGCCTCATTGAAGATGGGATTGTTGATCCATCTTGTAACTGGCCACGCATTAAACAGATTGTGAGGGACAAACATGACATTGTTAGGGCTACCTTAGGAACAAGTCATGCGAAGTGCCACCGATAGAAATTCTTGCTCATTTAACTGAAACACCAATTCAAACGTCATATCAAACAGACCAGGTTTTCAACAAACAGCCCCACTTACGCTAGCAAACACATAGCGGCTCTTCGTAAAGTGAGAAAATTAATTCTTTGAACGGAATAAGGATGCGCCTACAAACGCTCTTTGTGTCATTCGGTTTAGGTGTGTTCCCGAGAAGATGAGGACTCTTTGTTTATGCAGCACAGAGCGGGGTAAAAAAAGAAAGAAATTGTCTGCGATCGTCCATCTTTATATCCGAAAACAGGGAATCAATATCATTTTAGTAAGAGTCCTTCTTGTGAACCTCTCCTTGATGCTATTGACGACACGAATCCCTTCATACCTTTGACATCAATGCAATATCGGATTTCAAATTATGTGTTCACGGCCACGGCTCTGTGGATAATGAGTTGGTAATTACATACGAGAAGATTAAATATTTTATATTCATTTACATAGTTCATCTTTACATATCTGCTGCTAATCATAATTCTATTATTGTTTTTTGTGCGATGAATACGTTATTTGAGTTCAAAAATAATGTCCTTGGTTGGGATCAACTGTTGTCATTAAAACCGTATCACTATATCTCAAGCTTTGTCATAGATTCTTGGTCGGCATATCTAAACTACAAAGAAAAGGATGGGAATCCAACCAATCCCACACGATTCTTTTTTAGTACACTTACATATGTAAGTTTGGTCATTGTTTTCACGTGTTTGGTTTACTATTTCCAACATTTTCACATTACTAAAATTTTATCTTCATTGTGCAGTTGTTATTAATGAAGAACACGGGTGCTTCTATTGATGATCATCGTTACAAACCTTTCAAGCGCCGCATCGAAGTAGAATTAAATGAGTTTGAGTGGATTGATCTTCCATCCATTGAACTAGTGAGTCCCTCACTTCATTTAGTAATTGAAATTAAATTGATTCTTTGTAGTAGTCTATTTAAATAGAAGTCGGTGAATGTCTTGTCAAAGTTTTCAAAATGTGCTATTACTTAACATGAAATTAACCTTTATTTGTCAGTGACCTTACAATTGTTTCTTTCACGATGCTAGTTCTTCTTCCCTATTGCACTTGAGAATCATTTTGTGTTGTACGTTTCGACCTGCCAAGGAAATGTCTCATTATTCTTGACAACCGCATTAGAAGGGGGAGTGTCTTAGAAGAGTATGGTGATAGTGTACTTGAACTGGTAAATTTACATTCTCCTCAACTATGAATTATTATCGTTCACTTGCATTGGTAAATTCATGTATATTATGGTTCATCTCGTCTAATTTTTATTATTGTGTTACAGGGTGATGCTTTTGCACGGTTTTGGGGTGAAAATCAATCAAATATGGAGAAAAGTAATATAGTAATGGGCATGGATCCTACAATAGCAATGCTTCCATGGAGAAATAACAGAAATATTTTTGATTGTGGTATTTACACCATGAGGCACATGGAAACATTTATGGGAATAGCCACTTGGGATGTGAATTTGTCCAAAATTGAAGTGAGTTTTACATTTTAATTGTAACTTATTTAGAACAAATCAATGTTATTTTGTTGGTTATTAAATTCTAATTTCATGTTTTTTTTTTTTTTTTTTTTTTTGCAGATGAGATCGTTGACAATCTTTGAGATTCAAGTACCTATGCACGCTACTAACATTTGAGCACAACAAACATCAGAATAAAGACATTATTAGACATGCATTAGCATGTAACGACATTCACAAATAGTTCCTGAATATGATTTATTAGTTTGCTTTTGTACTTTTGATCTTTGGCGTATGTACATTGAAGTTGTCTTGGATGTGCATTCACCCAAGGTACTTGTTATAATGTACATTCTATAATGATCAGTTGTCCATTTTAAAGAAAACAAATGTTCACCAAAATCAATGATCTTCTTGCTTTAATACGAGAATGTTCATTTTAAGGAAAACAATTTTACATCCTGTGTAACTTTCTTGCTTTAGGATCTCACAATTGATACAATTAATTTATATCGTGCGTGGTCATTTTAATACAAGAATGTTCATTTTAAGGAAAACAAAAAAATATACTCCGTATACAACAATAGCAATATTCGAAATTGAGTAAATATGTACAATTAGTACGTAGTATTTTAATTTAACAAAAAAGTATATCATATGTTGCACACAATTTTCCTACTTGCCCAAATAACCCCAACACACGTAAATCTAGGGTGGACCTAATAATACCCTATTATGGAAGTATAGCCAATTTATGTTCAATTATAAAACACACAATTAGGTGTAAATCTAAAAAAGATAAAAGGAATACTTCCTTCAAACAATCTTTCCAAAGAAAATAGTTCTTTCAACTACGGAGTATTAGGTAACTTCTCCATAAATTTTGGTTATACTCCACCTTCGTTTTCAATACTTCTTCATTGCCAGGTAATCACGTTCATTTACTAAATTGTCCTGAATTTCGTCCATTCTTTTGGTGTATTTCTTAGGTAATTATACTTGGTTGATTTAAATCATTGACAAATCACCTGAAAATCACGCCTCTTTTGTTGGTTACATTTTTCATCGTTTTCAATTTAATTGGATGTTCATGTCAAGTTTAATGGGATGTTATTTATTGTTTACAATTGTGTGAGATTTTACGTGTGTTGGGATAATTGGGGCAAGTACGAAAATTGTGTACAACATATGAAATACGAGTAATAGGTAAATTAAAATACTAATTGTACAATTTACTCAATTTCGAATATTGCTCACAGTGTTTGTTTTGGCAGGGTTTTTATTGATCTAGAGCGTCCTGCCAGGGATTTATATGTAGGGTGATCTAACTCGAATAACTTGCCTGATTGGTATAATTAAATGTAAAACAAACTAATAAATAATGACACAAGGATTTATACGTGGAAAAACCCTGGGAATAAGGGAAAAAACCACGGGCACCAAGCCGGGAGTGATTGTTACTATGATTCTGGATATCCTGACAGAGTATTGTTATATCAGGCGTGACAGGCGAATATATTGCTTAAGAATACAAAGAATATGAGTAAAAGTGATCGTCTTTCAGATCATCCTTCTTGTCTTCTCTTCCTTTCTATTTATAGGTGGTTGCTTCCAATTGTCTTTGTGCCGTTTAGGTTTTCCTGGTAAATAGGGAGTGTGCCCTATTTACCCGGAGATGGTTGCTTCTTTCTTAGCCGTTGCTTTGACTGCTCCCTATATCTTTGCTTTCTGGAATTGGTCTTCCTTTTTTGTAGGGAACATATATAAAAGCGCTTGTTTGTTGCCTGCGAGTAGCCTGGTGTTTTTCCTTTTCATTTCTTGGTTATCTTTCGCTTTGTCTTCTATCAACTCGCTTGGTGCCTATCCGTGTTGAAGTAATGCACGATTTTAGATATCTTTTGCCTGGAAGTTGTCCTTGGTCATTACAGGCTATACCGATCAGGCAGGATAATTTAGGGCCCAACAATTGCCCCTTATCTCCTTATTCCTTTATTGGGTCTGGCCAGGAATGAGGAGATAAAAATTTGGGCCAGGCATGATTTGTGCAGGACTTTCTATCGGATTAGAATTTGTGTTTGATTCAACTTCTTGTAACGGTTACTTACCATAAATAGGGTAGGTTCACAAAACCCTAGGAGAGTCATGATTGATCTTAACCACTTGCTTTCCTAGCCGTTATAGTTTTGCGGCTATAAATATCCTGCTTATTCCGTGTATGTCTTCACATTCCAATCTCTAATTTTCTTCTTTCTCTTTCTAAAAAATTCTCTCTTTGTAAAAAATTCATTTCCCAGAAAAATAATATATGGCTGGTGGCAGGAGAAAGACAATGACTTTAAAAGCTCTGCCGAGGTTGAAAAAGTTCTGTTGAAGTTGAAATGGTTTTCTTTGAGGTTGAGGGGGTCCCTGATGTCATCCCTGAGGATGATGTGGTGGAGGTTGTTCCTCCTCCAGAGATTCTGTCTATGTCTTATAAGGGGGTTGAGTATTCTCCTAATAAGGCTTTGGCAGTCTCTTTCCATGAGGCTAATCAACTGAAACCTGCTTTTGAGCATTATATAAAGGGCAGGGGTCTCATTCCTCATGGGGCTGAAGTTTGGATTCCTGAGAATGGTCCTATCAGGGCTAATTGGAGTAGCCCGGGTTGGTTCTGTATTTTTGAGTGGGCTTTCAGGGGTGGTGGTCAACTTCCCCTTTCTCCTTTTATGGCTGAGGTGATTAGGGCTATTAGGGTTCCTCCGTTTCAACTCATGCCAATGGTTTGGAAGATTGTCCATTCTATTGAGCATTTATGCTCTAAGCATAAGTTGGTTATTACCCTGGATGATTTTAAGAACGTCTATCACCTGAAGAGTCATTCTCTTTGGGAGGTTTAATTTTCGAGTCGGGTCAAAGATGGCTCACCCGATCACCAATTTTGATTCGGGGGATGATAAAGGTGGGCTCAAACTTATATGTTTATCAAGGTGACTCAATTGCCCCCGACCTGGACTATCTTAATTACCCAAATTGTTGAAGGAGGTAATCTTTCTTTCTGCATTATTTTTTGGTTTGGTAATAATATTTTTGGAGAGTTTACTTACTTTGCCCGTGCTTTCTTTTAGTAAATGACTGGGTGAATGATCCCGATCTTTGAGGGGGGCCAGGATAGCGAGCGTTTATGGCGTTGCTCGAAGAGGAGAGGGCTTGGCTGCCTGCGAGGCAAGTTGCTATGCCTCGTTTTAAGAAGGCTAAGTTGAGCACTTATAAGCCTGTGAAGAGCACTAAGGTTCCAGGGGCATCTTCGTCAGGGAGTAAGTTCTTTTGCTTGTTTTGTCATTCGTTTCTGTATTGGATTCATGCTTATATTCTTGATTTAGAAACTCGTCGTGCGGCTACCGGGGCTTCGCCGGAATTGCTAGTTTTAGTCTGTCTTTGGTGAAGGCGAGAGGTTTCTCAAATTACGGGGGAGAAGTCAAAGAGTAGTGAGGCAACGGGGAGTGATAGTCTTGTTCAAATTCGGGAATCGTGCGGGGGCTCGGTTGGTGTCGCTGAGAAGATTGTGGATGAAAGTGATCGTCCGAGAAGAGGAAGAGAGTGGATGAGTCTTTGGGAGGAGTTCATGAGGTCAGGGGAGTCGGGGCTCGTATGGATGAGGTCCAGTTTGCTAAGGATCAAATTCAGGCTCAGGCTTTTGTGGTTGATGATCCTTATTTCAAGTACAGCGAGAGGAAGCTTCGCTCGTGCTTTGTTTGCTATGTATCGTTCCAGGGATTATGCGCCAACCTGGTTACCATGCTTCAGGAGGTATATATTTTTTGTCTTTGTTTGTTGTGGGTTTTTGTGTGTGTTTTCTTTTTTGTGGCTTAGATGGGCATTTTCTTTTGTTTTAGAATGTTAATGATGTCTTTGAGGAGTGCCTGTCAACCTGGAATCAGTCCATGGTCTAAAAATGCCTTGGATTGGGAGGTACAAATCTTGAAGAAAGATTTGACAAGTTTAAAGCGATTTGGAGGTGTCCAAGGTGAGAATCATTCGTTGAAGGAGGATAATGAGGCGGGGAAGGCTCGGTTCTTTGGTGGAGTCTGCTAAGTGAAATCGCTCGGGATGCCTTGAAAGCTCTTGAGGCTAAGTTTGATATTGCCCGGGGAAGAATTGAAGGTGAAAAACAGCAGTGCGGGGAGCGATTAAAGGTAAATGAGGAGTTGGTTGTAGAGAGGGATGAGGTTCGGGCCAGGTATAAAGATGCATTGTATTTCTTTGGCAAGGGTCGTGTGGATGCTATGAAAGAGCCTGCTGAAGTCAGGCCTTTTGGAATCCCGATCGGGAATTGGTGATCTCAATATCACTTATCCCGAGCTTTGTAAGTTGCATCGACGAGGAGGTGGACTCTCCTCCATCCAAAGGGAAAAACAATGATGGTGAAGGAGATGAAGAAGAGGAGGGCTGGCGATGAGGGGATTGGTTCTGCTACTGTGTCCAAGGTGGGCTAGTTTGATTTTTTTCTGTTTGTGGGATTTTGTGTTGTTTTGGCCTATTCAGGGGGGGATGTTCCCTGAACAAATAATTTAGGATTTGTTTTGGTTTTTGTTGGCTTTGCCTGGATAAACGGTGTGTTCTTCCTGCCTGGGAGGGGTGTATTCCTGGGTAGGTTTTAATATATATATCCTTTCCGTGATTTTCTTCTTTGTTTTTGACTGGGATTTGTACTGTACATTCATGTAATATTTTTTGTTAGAGTAATGCCTCGTCGGGAGGGCTTATGGCCCTCATTCCCGTGTTTATAGGAAATGGTGGCTTTATCTCGCTGTCGGGAGGGCTTATAAGAATGAGGGTGGTTGCGGTCGGGAGGGCTTATGGCCCTCACTGTCAGAGGGCTTTTTGACAAGTACTATGGTCTATTCCACCTTTGTACTTGTCTTTTTATGTCTTGAGCTCGGTTTATTTTTCGGGTTAGGCGGCGGTGCCAAATTAGAGCATTTTTAGAAATCTTTGTTCGGGTTGGGTGGAGTGGCCCTCAATCCCGAACATTTGTTTAAGCCTAAAGTGTAACATATAATAAGTGAAAAGAAGGCGTAAAACAAGTTTTCAGGATTTGAAATAAAGTTTTGGGTAAAATTAAAAATAACATGTAAGCAACTTAGCACATAGCAGGTATGAAATTGTTTTAAGTGGTAACTTAGCACATAGCAGGTATGGAATTTAGCACATGTATATAGGGTGGGTGATTTTACCTGCTTCTCAGATATGAAATAGTTTTAAGTGGGAAATGTTCCAAGATCTGGGGATCATTTCTCCTTCCAAAGTTTGTAGCCTGTAAGCTCCTTGTCCCACTATTGAATCAATTAAGTACGGGCCTTCCCATGTAGGGGCTAGTTTGCCTGCGTTCTTTTCTCTAGTGTTGGGGAAAACTTTCCTTAGTACCAGGTCTCCTTCTTTGAATACTCTGATGTTGACATTCTTGTTGTAACTTAAGCTCTACCGCTGTTGGTAGGCGGCTATCCCGACTTTTTTGCATCTCTCGGTTCTTCGTTAAGAGTAGGTTATCTTGTAATAGGGGCCTGTTCTCTTCTATTGTGTTCAGCCGCTCGGTAGTTGGCACATGAATTTCTTTCGTATTATCGCTTCGCGACCATAGACCAGGGAATATGGTGTTTGGCTTTGTGTCTGTTTTGGGTGTGGTCTGTCACCCCATAGGACTAGGGGAGCTCTTCCGCCCATCTTCCTTTTCTTCTTTTCAGCTTTTTCTTGGCAACCGATTACTACTTTGTTGCTTGATTCGCTTGGCCGTTGGCTTTAGGGTAGCCTGGTGTAGATGTGACTAGATTGATATTCCATTGTGCACGAAATTATTTGTTCTTTTTCCCACAAATTGTGTTCCATTATCACAGACTATTTTCGAAGGTATTCCATATCCGCATATGATGTTCCTTTTGATAAATGATATGACATCTTTTTCTTTGACTTGCCTGTAAGAGTCTGCCTCTATCCATTTGGAAAAGTAGTCAGTCATTGCTAGCATGAAAACTTTTCTGTCCGGGCGCCGAGGTAGCTTTCCCTACTATGTCCATGCCCCATTTCATAAATGGCCAGGGGGCCGAGATGGAATGTAGTAGTTCTGATGGTTGATGGATATAAGGGGAATGGATTTGACAGGCTTCACATTTTGAGCTGTATGCTATGCGATCGGCTCTCGGGGTTGGCTTTAAGTAGCCTGTCCGGAAATTTTGCTTGCCAGGCTCCTTCCACCTTTATGATTTCCGCAGTATCCATTATGTATGTCTTCTATGACTTGGCTGGCTTCATTTGGTTCCAGGCAACGTAAGTAAGGTCCAGCCTGAGACTTTTTAAACAAGGTGTTATTTATAATGGTATAAGTGGATGCTTTGATTTTCAGGGCCCTTGCTTCGTTTTTATTTGTAGGGAGTATCCCCTGTAGGAACCAATCATAGTAAGGTTTAGTCCAGGAATTTGTATCTTCCTGGATAGGGCAAATTTGTTCAGGCCTTTCTATGGTTGGTTCCAGCAGGTGGACGATGGGTATTTTGTCAAACACAGCAGGGCTGAAATTTGATCCCCAGTGGCTAGGGCATCCGCCTGGGTATTTAGGTCCCTTGGTATTTGGTCAATGTCAAAGGTTCTGAATTTTTTGCAAAGGTTTTTGACATATTCCAAATAGAGTATCATCTTTGAATCTTTTGCAGCATATACTCCTTTAACTTGATTGGAAATTAAGAGAGAGTCAGTTTTTACCTTGAGGTTTGCTACACCGAGTTCTATACATACCTTTAATCCAAAGAATCGGGCTTCATATTCAACCTCATTATTCGTGGCTTTGAACTCACAACTAATAGCCTGTGCAATCAGGTCTCCCTGTGGTGATTTTAGGACTAATCCTAGGCCAGTGCCTTTCATATTTGTTGCCCCATCTACATGGAGAGTCCATTCTGGTCTTTTTTGGGTGTCAAGAAGATTGACTTCTTTTATGAGGTCCGGTTCTCTAGGGTAGGACTGAATTCACCCACGAAGTCTGCTAATGCCCGAGATTTAATTGTAAATCCGGGTTCAAAGGTTATATCATAGGTCTTGATTTGTACTTGACCATTTTGCCATTCCGCACGATAACTCGGGCTTTCTCGGACAGATTTGATAGGCAAGTTGGTTCTTACAACGATTGGGTGGCTTTCAAAATAAGGTCGAAGTTTAGTGCAGGACATTACTAAAGCAAGTACATATTTTTCAAGTAGGCCATACCGGTTTTCGCATCTAGGAGACTTTTACTTACATAGTAGACTGGATGTTGTTGGCCATCAATTTCTTTGGTCAGGACTCCACTTATTCTTGTTTGTGTGAGATAGGTAGACCGTCGGGGTTCTCCTTTGTCTGGTTTGGCAAGTAGCGGAGGTGTAGTCCGGTATGTTTTGAGCTCTGGAAGGCCGACTCGTGTTCGGCAACCATTTGAATGTTTTGTTCTTCTGAGTAGGTCATAGAATGTCTTGCATCTTCTTGCGATGATCCGGAAATGAATCTATTCAGGGCGCAACTCGTCTGTCGTTTTTGAATATCTTTGACTGACTTGGGGATTCAGTTCTAGTATGGCTCTTATTTGTTGGGCTAGCTTCTATTCCTCTTTTGGTCACCATGTACCCCAGGAATTTTCCTGAGGATACCCCGAAATGGCATTTGGATGGGTTGAGTTTCATATTGAAATCTTCTAGGATTTTAAAGGCTGTTTCCAAGTCCCTGACATGATCTTCAGCTTTCTTTGATTTAACTACCATGTCATCAATATAGACTTCCATGGTGTCCCCTATTTGGTCTTTAAACATTGTATTGACCAGGCGTTGGTATGTTCTTGACATGATCTTCAGCTTTCTTTGATTTAACTACCATGTCATCAATATAGACTTCCATGGTGTCCCCTATTTGGTCTTTAAACATTGTATTGACCAGGCGTTGGTATGTTGCCCCTGCATTTTTCAGGCCAAAGGGCATTGCTGTGTAGCAGTATATGCCCCTTTCCGTGATAAATGCAGTATGTTCCTGATCAGATGGGTGCATCTTGATTTGGTTGAATCCACTTGAGGCATCCATGAATGTCAGGAGTTCGTGTCCTGCTGTAGCATCCACCATTGCGTCTATGTGTGGGAGTGGAAATGGGTCTTTTGGACAGGCTTTATTGAGGTCTGTGTAATCTACACAAACTCTCCACTTGCCATTCTTCTTTTGAACCACCAGTACGTTGGCTAGCCAGCTAGGGTACATGACTTCTCTTATCATCCCCATGTCCAATAGTTTGTCTACTTCTTCATTAATGATAGCATGTCTTTCAGCGGCAAACTTTCTTCTTTTCTGCTGGACAGGCTTATAAGACTCATCAACATTTAGTTTATGTGTAATAATATTGGCATCTATTCCGGTCATATCAAAATGTGACCAGGCAAAACATGAAGATTTACCTCTAAGAAAATTTACTAATTTGGCCCGATATGATCGGGGACATCAGATCCTACCGAGACGTGCCTGTCAGGGTACTCGGGGTCTAAAATTACTTGATCAGTTTCCATTTTGGTTTTCGCCACATGAGTTGTCTGACAGTGGTATCGTAATTGCTAGGCGAGGGACTTACCTGTCTTGGAAGGCTTGATGACTCAAGTATAACATTCCTGGGCAGATTTTTGTTCACCTTTAATGGTTGCTACTCCCTATTCTGTTGGTATTTTGATGCATTGGTGATAGGTGGAGGGTATGGCTCTTACGTTGTGGATCCATGGTCTTCCCAATATGGCATTATAGGATGACAGCGATCCAGGACTCCAAATCTTTCATATGAAGATACTCCTTCCACATATGTGGGCAGGTGTATTTCTCCCAGTGTGTTTCTTGTTTCTCCACTGAATCCTACTAGGACATTAGACTTCTTTATGATTTGGCTTTCATCAATCTTCATTGCTTTAAGGACATCAAGCATGATCGGGTTTCTTGAATCGCCTCCATCTACCAGGATTCTCATGACACGTGCGGTCCCTATTTGCATGGTGATTACCAGGTGTCATGGTGGAGGTCCTGGAATGCCCCGCATATCGTGTCGTCAAAAGTAATTTGAGGTAAATTGATAGATTTAAAAGGAGATTTCATTTTTGACTCCATGGCAATTTTCTTAGCAATTTAACTGGTCAGGCCACAAATTTCGATCCTCCATTGATGAATTTGACTTCATAAATGGGTGGTGCAGGGGTAGGTCACGTTGTTGCCTTTCGTGTTTCTTCTTGTTCCGTCATCTTCCCTGTTCTTTGTTTGCATCAAGTCTTTCAGGTATCCTTTCTTTAGCAGGTAAGCCACTTGTCTCCGTAATCCCAGGCATTCTTCTTTTGTGTGACCTATGTCCATGTGAAATTCACACCACCTGGTGGTGTCCTTTCTTGAGTTGGGGTTGTCTGACTTCTTTGGCCACTTGACAATGTCTCCCATATGGTCAAGCCTCTTGATTAATCCTGCAATGTCAACAGAGAAGTTATATTCCTGGACAGGAGGATAAGTATAGGAGTTACCTCGTTGTTCATGTGTATAGTTGACTTCGATTTGTCGGTCTTGTGTAGGGAGATGGCCTGGAACGCTTCCTTTGTTATTAAAGCTTTTCTGTTGGTTTTGTCATATCCCGAGTTGTTGTCGTATTATCGCCTTGTAGCCTTTGTCTTCCTCCACTGATATAGCCTATGGCTAATGCTTGGACATCTTCAAAGGTATGACAGGGCTTCATGGTCATTTCATCGTAGAAGTCACTGTCCAGGGGTAGCCCTTGCCTGAAAGCTTCAACGGCTGTTCCAACATCACATCTGGGGATTGAGACTTTTTCTTTGTTGAATCTTGTCATGTATGATCTGATGGATTCTCCAGGCTTCGTTTAACCCCGTACAGGTCACTTTGGATCTCTTTTCTAGTTCCCTGCTGTTTGTGCAACCGATGATTGAAAGAATTGACCAAGTCGCAAAGGACTTGATGCTTCCATTTGGCAGGTTTATGTACCATTGCAAGGCAGGTCCATTCAGAGTTGTTCCAAATCCCTTACACATGCATACTTGACGTAGTTCACTGGGAATTGATGCTGCCATCATCCTTTGCTTGTAATAGGCAACATGGTTTTGTGGATCAGTGGTTCCATCATAGATTCTCATTGAGGGAATCACAAATTTCTTTGGCAAGTCTATTTTTGCTATTTCATCCACGAAGGGTGAATCAAAGATAGCTTTCTAGATTTGCTTCTTCAATTGGGGTAGGAACTCCTGGGATCTTTTCAAATCTCTCGTGAAGTTTTTGGATTTCCTGGAGCATAGCCATTATAATGGCCGTGTTAGTCTGATCTTGGAGTTCTTGATTTTGGAGTTCTCCTGAGTCCATTTCTTCTCCTGCTTTGGATTTTGATGGAGTTGGAGTACCAATATTGGAGAAGTCAATGTTCCTTATGATGGAGGAGAATGGTGTGCCAGGCTGGACTTTCAATTTTGATCCTGAAGCTTTTTCTCCCATTTTGTATCTTTAGGTGGATTTCGATTCTTTCAATTTTGCCACTTCAGCTTCAGCCTGGATCATTTTTTGTTTCAGTTGTTCCATCTCCAACAACTGTTGTTTGGCAGCAGCTAATTGTTGCTCAATGCTATCTCATGCCATTTTTTCTTAGTTTTTTGTGGTATTTGATGGTGGGCTTTTGATTATTTTTGAGTTAGATGCCCCACGGTGGGCGCCAATTGTTTTGGCAGGGTTTTTATTGATCTAGAGCGTCCTGCCAGGGATTTATATGTAGGGTGATCTAACTCGAATAACTTGCCTGATTGGTATAATTAAATGTAAAACAAACTAATAAATAATGACACAAGGATTTATACGTGGAAAAACCCTGGGAATAAGGGAAAAAACCACGGGCACCAAGCCGGGAGTGATTGTTACTATGATTCTGGATATCCTGACAGAGTATTGTTATATCAGGCGTGACAGGCGAATATATTGCTTAAGAATACAAAGAATATGAGTAAAAGTGATCGTCTTTCAGATCATCCTTCTTGTCTTCTCTTCCTTTCTATTTATAGGTGGTTGCTTCCAATTGTCTTTGTGCCGTTTAGGTTTTCCTGGTAAATAGGGAGTGTGCCCTATTTACCCGGAGATGGTTGCTTCTTTCTTAGCCGTTGCTTTGACTGCTCCCTATATCTTTGCTTTCTGGAATTGGTCTTCCTTTTTTGTAGGGAACATATATAAAACTGCCTGTTTGTTGCCTGCAGTAGCCTGGTGCTTTTCCTTTTCAGGCTGCTGGTTATCTGTCGCCTGTCTTCTATCAACTCATGCTTGGTGCCTATCCGTGTTGAAGTAATGCCTGATTTTAGATATCTTTTGCCTGGAAGTTGTCCTTGGCTGTTACCTGGGCTATACCTGATCAGGCAGGATAATTTAGGGCCCAACAGTGTTCATCGTTTAATTAATAGTGTTTTTAAAGTTTACAGTATGATGTTCTAAATGCTATCGTCCAATGAACATTTTGGCATAACCATTTTAAATCTGTCTACAGAGCAAATCATGTCATTATTTTGCTTGGGATTGGTAACAAATTCTGAAGAGGAAGACAGAAAACAATTCATTGCACATCATCTTGATGCAAAGAAGACAATGCTAGGATGGCTATTCAATGGGAAGGACGCCATAATTGCAGGGGTGGAGGATAACTATGCAAAAAACACAGTACTACAAGATGAAACTTACATGCTACAAATCTTTCAAAAAGTTAATCAAGCTGACAAACATAACATGGAAGCAGTATGCAAGTGTTGGGCTAAGATGTTTATCCTACACAATGAGGAAGCCCGTTTAAGAGAGGAATATGAAAGCAGATTACAGACAAGCATTTCATTTGGGGTTAGAACGACTACCAGGGATAATGTAGTGGTTTTCCGAAGGTGTCTTTGTTACTTGACAGACAATCTCTTAACAAGGAGGACATTGCACCTGTTTCAATATCATTTGGCACCCGAGTTAGAAAATCTTGTTGTTGTAGACAGTGAAGAAGAAGATTTTGACTCTATCCCAACGTCAATTTCCCGACCAGCGGTCGAATTTGCTTTTATTCTATTAAATCAAACCGAGTAATATTATATATAAACAAAGTGAGGTACATTTGAGTATAAGTTTTATATTTACCTCATACCCCTTGTACCTACTGTTGATTTTCAATGTCCATTCAGAATATAAGAATATAAGTACATTCTCTTATTTGTTAATGATATTTCATTATATTGACGTAGTACCTTTTGTAATTTTTGAATTTTCGATACATCATGAAAAGAATTGTCCCATCACTGTATTTACAATGTCCATTACGTGCATTAACAATGTACCATTTAAATTAAATAATATAAATTAATGCATCTAATAATTACACTCTCAGATGCAAGTTGTAAAATAATTCAGGTGAAAAGACACAACTATTCATGATTATTTACTTAAATGAGACATGTGTCAAATGGAAGTTGTAAACTAATGCATGTGAAAAGACAAATAATACTACACTCATAAATTGTAACTTCTCCTATTCTTATCCAAAGCAGTTTATATGTAAAACTCACTATAAATACTTACCTAAACTACTGTGGTAATTACAAAATCTAAGGAATACTCATACAAACCGTCTTCACTGCCTTTAAAAGGTACTCTAATTTCTGTTTTTTTTTTTTTTGTTCTTATTATTTTTTCCCTGCAAAAGAAATGCATATCTTCATGTAAATAAGTATATCGAATATTATTGCAAGAATAATGCAGTAATGGAATAGTAATATATATGCTCTGGTAATTTATTTCATACAAATAAATGTTTCTATCTAATGTATTCCTGCCAATGTCCATTGTCATGCCTTTAAAGGAACATTTATTTTATTGATAATGTTCATAGGAAATATTGTTGTGCACTTTGATATAGCATATATAAAAAATGTATTGAATGTTAATGACAGTAAACGACACAATACTATTTAATTAATATTAGAAATACTTACAAAAGCCATTCAAGACTGTTTCAAAATCAGTTTAAATATAAAACTCACTATAAATACTTGTCTAAACAAGTGTGCTAATTACAAAATCTATGGAATAATCATATAGAAAACGTCTTCACTCCCTTGAAAAGGTGATCTGGTTTATGTAATATAGTAGCCTATATAACATTTAGATTATTTCATTTATAAGTATTATTTGATTAATCAATATGTTTTTTAATCTTGTGAAAAGAAATATATACTATAGTCCCGGATGAATTAAAAGTTGTTTCTGGTCTGAAAATCAAACTGCATTTGTGGCTCGAACGTTTTGCCAAAATTAAGTATAGTAGATATTTCAATCTGGCAATGTGCTTAATATTTGCAAGAGAAGATTATTTTACCTTTTGCTGTAATCTGTTTTCACAATAACATTGTTTGCTCTTTGCATGATTATACAATGTGAAAGCCCACGTTAATTTGTTTTACCCTACAGTATGGCCTTAAATATGGTTGAAGTTGGTACTTCCCATACTGCCTTAAGTTTATTGTCACTCTTTTTAAAATACGTTTATTTTTGCCGAACAGAATATGAGTTCGGTTACCAATATGGAAATAATGTCGGATATCGAGCAAAAACTCGCTAACGTTGAGTATGATCTCGCTGAAACTAAACGTGAAAGAGATTCACTGGATCAACATCTTATTGAGGTGCTTGGTAAAAACGAAGTATTAGAAGAACATCAGGAAGCGCGTACGAGAAACGGAAATAGTCGAAATGAATGCAAAGTCACTACAACAGAGGTGGACATTTTTGAAGCGCAGATGAAGTTTATCACGGTGAAAGAGACAAAGATAGCCCGACAACTTAAAGCTAATAGACAAAAAAAGTACACGAGGTGACATGGACCGTCGTTTCTCACCGGTGTCACAATTTGTACGAGAATCATATGCTCTTCTTGATGGTGAAAGTACTATACCTTGGCCAGCGATCGTGAAGGCTATGAAATTAATAGACGGTTATAAGAGACATCTAAAGGAGGACTTGCTGGAGGGTGAGAGCAGTGTTCATCCATCTTTTTGCGAGAACGCAGAAAGCGTTAAGAACTTTGATGTTAATTTATGTATAATTATAATATGCGGTTAAGTTTAGAAACATATGCGTTTTGATTAAGTATTATTGTCGTAACATATTAGCAGTTTATTATGAATGTTTATTTGAATCTAAATTATTATCATCTACCTAAGCTTTAACTGTTTAGAATTGACCCTTTCTAATGTAAAGCCAGTTACAAGACTGATCAACTATAATGTACTTTCAACATTTTAAAAATGTCCATACTACTATGTAACGATGTACCAAAGCTTTAACCCCGCATTTCTTTCAAAGATTATCCTCTTAAAATAAGGGAATGGGTTTGAGGTTGAACTAAGGACATTTGTCCGCCTAATGCAACCATAAATCCTTCACCGTCCCGTTTTAAGATACTCAACCCCCTAATTTTAATCACGTCCCCCAAAAGGGTTCACTCGTCCCCTCTAGGTTGTCTTTTTGTCTTGCCGCCTTCGAATGATAAGCAAGGGAAAGGGTTTAGGGTTTGATTAGGGGGATCCGCGGTAGCGGTCCGCCTAATCAAACCCTAAACCCTTTCCCGTCCCGTTTTAGGATACCCGGTCCCCCCAAAAAGGGTTCACTCGGCCCCTCTAGGGTGTCTTTTTGTCTTGCCGCCTTCGAATGATAAGCAAGGGAAAGGGTTTAGGGTTTGATTAGAGGGATCCGCGGTAGCGGTCCGCCTAATCAAACCCTAAACCCTTTCCCGTCCCGTTTTAGGATACCCGGCCCCCCAAAAAAGGGTTCACTCGTCCCCTCTAGGGTGTCTTTTTGTCTTGCCGCCTTCGAATGAGAAGCAAGGGAAAGGGTTTAGGGTTTGATTAGGGGATCCGCGGTAGCGGTCCGCCTAATCAAACCCTAAACCCTTTCCCGTCCCGTTTTAGGATACCCAACCCCTCAAAAAAGGGTTCACTCGTCCCCTCTAGGGTGTCTTTTTGTCTTGCCGCCTTCGAATGAGAAGCAAGGGAAAGGGTTTAGGGTTTGATTAGGGGGATCCGCGGTAGCGGTCCGCCTAATCAAACCCTAAACCCTTTCCCGTCCCGTTTTAGGATACCCGAGCCCCTCAAAAAGGGTTCACTCGTCCCCTCTAGGGTGTCTTTTTGTCTTACCGCCTTCGAATGAGAAGCAAGGGAAAGGGTTTAGGGTTTGATTAGGGGATCCGCGGTAGCGGTCCGCCTAATCAAACCCTAAACCCTTTCCCGTCCCGTTTTAGGATACCCGGCCCCTCAAAAAGGGTTCACTCGTCCCCTCTAGGGTGTCTTTTTGTCTTGCCGCCTTCGAATGAGAAGCAAGGAAAAGGGTTTAGGGTTTGATTAGGGGATCCGCGGTAGCGGTCCGCCTAATCAAACCCTAAACCCTTTCCCGTCCCGTTTTAGGATACCCCCCCCCCAAAGAGGGTTCACTCGGCCCCTCTAGGGTGTCTTTTTGTCTTGCCGCCTTCGAATGACAGCCAAGGGAAAGGGTTTAGGGTTTGATTAGGGGGATCCGCGGTAGCGGTCCGCCTAATCAAACCCTAAACCCTTTCCCGTCCCGTTTTAGGATACCCGGCCCCCCAAAAAAGGGTTCACTCGTCCCCTCTAGGGTGTCTTTTTGTCTTGCCGCCTTCGAATGAGAAGCAAGGGAAAGGGTTTAGGGTTTGATTAGGGGGATCCGCGGTAGCGGTCCGCCTAATCAAACCCTAAACCCTTTCCCGTCCCGTTTTAGGATACCCGGCCCCCCCCAAAAAGGGTTCACTCGTCCCCTCTAGGGTGTCTTTTTGTCTTGCCGCCTTCGAATGACAGCAAGGGAAAGGGTTTAGGGTTTGATTAGGGGATCCGCGGTAGCGGTCCGCCTAATCAAACCCTAAACCCTTTCCCGTCCCGTTTTAGGATACCCGGCCCCAAAAAAGGGTTCACTCGGCCCCTCTAGGGTGTCTTTTTGTCTTGCCGCCTTCGAATGAGAAGCAAGGGAAAGGGTTTAGGGTTTGATTAGGGGATCCGCGGTAGCGGTCTGCCTAATCAAACCCTAAACCCTTTCCCGTCCCGTTTTAGGATACCGGCCCCCCAAAAAAGGGTTCACTCGTCCCCTCTAGGGTGTCTTTTTGTCTTGCCGCCTTCGAATGAGAAGCAAGGGAAAGGGTTTAGGGTTTGATTAGGGGGATCCGCGGTAGCGGTCCGCCTAATCAAACCCTAAAACCTTTCCCGTCCCGTTTTAGGATACCCGGCCCCTCAAAAAAGGGTTCACTCGGCCCCTCTAGGGTGTCTTTTTGTCTTGCCGCCTTCGAATGAGAAGCAAGGGAAAGGGTTTAGGGTTTGATTAGGGGGATCCGCGGTAGCGGTCCGCCTAATCAAACCCTAAACCCTTTCCTGTCCCGTTTTAGGATACCCGGCCCCTCTAGGGTGTCTTTTTGTCTTGCCGCCTTCGAATGAAAAACAAGGGAAAGGGTTTAGGGTTTGATTAGGGGGATCCGCGGTAGCGGTCCGCCTAATCAAACCCTAAACCCTTTCCCGTCCCGTTTTAGGATACCCGGCCCCTCTAGGGTGTCTTGCCGCCTTCAAATGAGAAGCAAGGATCCGCTTAATCCAACTCTAAAATCTTTCTCGTCCCGTTCCCCCCGCCCTTGTTATACTAAAAAAAAA
Source organism: Silene latifolia (assembly GCF_048544455.1). Classification (NCBI taxonomy): domain Eukaryota; kingdom Viridiplantae; phylum Streptophyta; class Magnoliopsida; order Caryophyllales; family Caryophyllaceae; genus Silene; species Silene latifolia. Next base: position 91,614,564 of record NC_133535.1, on the reverse strand, counting down.
AAAAAAAAAAGGTTTACTTGGTCCGTCGGGTGTCGTTTTTTTTTTAAAAAAATAAAAATAAAAAATTATGTTGACGAGGGGTTGAATCCCCGGGTCCATGCATTCTCGCACCAACACATGGAGCATGTAAGCCACCCCTTCGGGGACTGCGGTGGCCAAGCTTCAAGGTAACTAACTAACTATTTTAGGGTATTAAAATGTATTTATCATTTCCTTTATTTTTTAACGATTTACATTATAATAGTAACTAACTACCTACAAGAAAAAAGAAACGGAGTAAAAAAAAAAGTAGTAACCAGTTTTTAGCTCAGTCGTTTTACATTACAAGTATAGACGTTGTCATAGGAGAATTGTTCAACAGCAGTATAATTTTGAAGTTACGCCCAATTTCCTCCGTTATACTAAGGTATTTTCTTTTCAATTTCGTTTCTTCTCTATCATAACTTAATATAATGTTTAATTTGGATCACTTAATTGTTCAATAGCAGTATAATTTTGATGTTTTGATTTCTGATATTTATACTACTTTACTGTTAAAAATTAATTCGGATTAATGTGCTTGAATTATTTTTTCTACCTTTAGAAACACATTCGCATTGTTCTTCCCCAATTTTATATCTCTGAAGTATTCTTTTAACATTTACTTTCTAGTTTCTGTTAATTTTGAATTTTTAATTGAAGGAAATAATATATATTGTTCATACTTTGACTTTAAATTAATGTGCGTATTGTTTTTAATATAGAAATCTTTTTGAATCATCTAAAAGTACATTATCTTTGTGACTAATGTACATTTCCTAAAATTAGGTAATGGTGATTATTTCTACATGTCAATTTTATATTTTCAATTGAATGTAATAATATAATACATTCAGTTTAAAATAATATGCCGTTTGTTTTTAATATAGGAACTGTTTCGAAATATGTAAAGAACATTATATTTGTTATTAATGTACATTTCGTAAAATTAGGTAACTGATGATTATCTCTAATTGTGAATTTTTGGGTTTTTAATTGAAGGTAATAATATAATGGACATTCAGCTTAAATTAATGTGCCGTTTGTTATTAATATAGAAATTGTTCTGAATCATCTAAAAGAACATTATATTTGCGATTAATGTACATTTCCTAAAATTAGGTAATCGATGATTATCTCTAATTGTGAATTTTTGGGTTTTTAATTGAAGGTAATAATATAATGGACATTCAACTTAAATTAATGTGCCGTTTGTTATTAATATAGAAATTGTTCTGAATCATCTAAAGGAACATTATATTTGTGATTAATGTACATTTCCTAAAATTAGATAATATTTTGATTATCTTTACTTGTTTCGTAATTTCATTTTATTATTACGGACTATGGAGCAGGAAGATAAAAAATCTGAAAAGCGGAGAAAAGTTACTTTTATTTTTCACCAAACGAAAGTTCCACGATGGTAAAAATGAGTGTGCTCCATTTACAAGAAAGCGTAAATCTGCTACTATTAACAGTAAATCTAAGTCTATAAAATCTTTCGCAAAGAAGATAAATGAAGAAAGTGACGATGATCTTGCAGTTAAGAAACAAATTGTTTCTGTTAGTAAACAAATTGTTACTGCAAAGAAAGAAAGTCCTCAAATGGGTAAAGTAAGTAATAAGATGGTATTGGGTTCCAAGTGTAAGCAGAAGTTTGATTTCTCTTCGTTTAAAAGTGCATATACGAGAATGTCTCCTACAGGAGTAGTTGAGGTAGTTGAACGTTTGTCATACGAACAGTGGTGCGCGCTAGAAGAGATTGGATTTAGTGGGCTGTTTTGGTTAAGAGTTTGTTCCATTCCTTTAAAGCTTGGGTCTTGGTTATTAAGCAAAGTATAACCCATACCAAAATCAGATCGATCTTCTTGATGGTGAGAAGTTGTACTTGAAGGTTTCTGATGTAAGATCAACATTTGGATTTCCAATAGGCCCTAAAACAGTTGAATTATCAAAAACTCATACTGAATCAGAAAAGTTTCAAGAGTTTTACGGCAAATGGAAGCAACAATTTGGTATAAAAGATGGACAAGTTCCACTCAAAACGCTTGAGAATTGGTTGATAAATCATGATCATGGTGGTGATGAATTCAAGGTTAACTTTGTTGTGTTTGTTGTTTCTTTGCTAATGAGAAACACGCAAAAGCCTTTGGTTAATCATCATGTTTTAAAATCGTTGATGAATGTTGATGAAATCAAAGATTACAATTGGTGTTCCTTTTTGTTAAAAAGTTTACAAGAAAGCAAGATTGAGTGGGTGGAAAAGGAGACTCACTTCGGCGGGCCACTGTTGTTTTTGGAGGTAAAAAGTCCCAAAAAATATATTTGAAGTTCATAAATTAATTCAACATTGGAAGGTACGTTTTCATTCTCTTGTAATTAATTTTTTTTTTTTTTTTTTTTTTTTGCAGCTTATCTATGTTGATCGCGTTGTTCATGTGGAACGAAAAGTTGAAAGAGATTATTATACGTTAGTAGGTTGGACTAGTAGTTTGTTAACATCGAGAGAGAAGGATGAGATGAAAAGCGGTATGTTTGGAAATGGTAAGTTGGAAGCACCAATGGAGGAGGTGGTTGACAATACGGGTGTCGAACATCTATCAAACAAAGGACTACACGGAGGAGTATATTCTTGATCTTGCTAAATGTATAACTAGTTTAGCTCAGAACATATCATCTGTTAAGGCTAAGTTAGAAAAAGGAGCATTAATAATTAAGGAGAACAGATTGCTTTCGAAGCTGTGTGATCATGCATTTAGTTTACTCAATTTGTCAAATGAGCACAGCTCCGCCGATAGTGAAAGTTCTGTTGGTATTAATGTTCTTTGATATTCAGATCTTTTCATTCTCTGCTTTGAGATTGATGTTAGTAATCATCCTTTGGTTGTTGAAGCTTTGAATAATGTAAACAGAACTTTAAAAAATAGTATTCAGGTTGAAAGCATGTCATTGAAGAGGCCGATTTTTTATACATACAAAAAGGTAAATATGTTGATCATATTTTTTGTTATATTATGTTAACTTGGTGCTTAAGTGTATTGTTCTTTAATTTGATACATTTCAACTATTCCAGAAGCCTTGTGCATTGAGAAAAGAAGGTGAATTAGTTGACAATGGGAATGAAGATAACAAGGAAGGGGTGTCAAAAGGAGAGTCAGAAGAAAACAAAGTTGAATCAGTTGAGGTTGAAAATGGGAATGAAGACAACAAGAAAGAGGTGTCAAAAGGGGAGTGTGACAACAACAAAGAGGTGTCAGAAGGGGAGTGTGAAAATGGGAATGTTGACAACAAGAAAGATGATGACAAAAATGTACGAAATGATTCGAAGCATCTTTATGTTGATAGTGACGCGGAGAATGAGGAAGAAGCCAATACGGATAATCTTATAAATACCCTTGTATGTAGCATGTTATCAGAAGATTATAGTGAAGAACCCAAGGCAACCAATCCCAATCCAAGCTTAGATATTAGTATTGAACTTGATTTACTAAGAGGAGACACTGACCCATGTACAGAGCCATCTAAGTTTCAAAGATCCTTTGTATTTGCGACTACGTCTACTACACCAAGGGAAAAGGCATTGTTCTTGCTAGGTATATTTTATTCTACTCATTATGTTCCTTTTAATTAATCATTATGTACATTTCGTTTGGGTATTATGTGCATTATTAATAAAGATAATGTACATATGTGTAATTAACTGACTTGTTTTGTGTAACGTCTGAACCAGTGAGAAGCTCTTTGAGTTTAAGAATGTCGTGGGTACCTGATATCTTTTTGCATCTCTAAAACCACCTCGGTATATAGCAGATGTTGTGGTTAATTGTTGGTCACTTACTGAATTTCAATGAAGTTGAAAGAAAATCTTGACACCACGTCGATTCTTTGCTTCAACCCTCGTATTTGTATGTAAAATTTTATTTCATTCTATGTTACAATAATTTTATGTTATACAAGTGTATATTAATAGAACAATATTATGTTTCGTGTGTGTGCAAACAAGCATTTCAAGGGCAAAGGAAAGAATTCAAATTTGAAAGAGAATTGGAAGTATTCAAGAGGCATTTTAGAAATGAGTTAAATCATCTTTGGGATTATTGATGTGACAAAAGTTGATATGGTTAGCTCAAACAATATATATAGTCAATACCAAGTGTTTTTCTTTGCTAATTTTATGTCTGTTGTATCTTCTAATCATTTCTTATATAAAACAGTTTTTTTCCCAATAATATCCGACAAGCATTTTTACCTGCTCGTATTCAATATGGAGAAGAACAAGTTTGTCATTCTTGATAATCAACAGCATGATGAAACCCCAAAAACTCGTTATGGAAACAAACCTTGGAATATGGTAATTGTTCAGTTGCCTTTCATTGGTTATTTTTTCTTTTACAATGTCATATTTTTTGCACGGTCTCTCTATATAGTTTGATCTGAATTTTTCCATGCAGCGTAATGCTTTGGCAGAATATTTCAATGACATTGGTGATTTGAAGGAAAGAGTAAGAGCAATGGAGCCTGCTGTATTGAAAATGCCTTGGAGAAACCATCAAAATGTTGTTGACTGTGGTATTTACACAATGAAACACATGGAAACGTACAAGGGGGGTCAGTATTGGACTTGTGGGTTGACAAAAAACAACGTAAGTTTCTAAACAATTTATATCCAATAATTGTAAATGTACTTTTGGTTTAATTAAATGATCTTTCTTAAAGTATTAAAAGCACATTCTTGTTTACAAGTTACCTATCTTAAAGATATTTTAACTTTTGTAGATGGATGGACTTCGAATATTGAGAATCAAATATCTTTGCACTTTGGTTTCATCCAAGTGCAACATTGTTTGTGATGACGTTTTAACAAAGGTGAAGCAGTATCAAGAGAAGCCCTTCCCAAATAAACTGGATTCGTCTGATGAAGAATTCTACGAGGGTGATGAGACTGTTGGGGATGAGAAGATAGAAGATGAGGTAGTTGGAAAGAAAGAGAAGAGTACCGATGATATTGGTGTCCCTGACAACAATGAGATGTTATGGTTAAGAAGAGAAGAATGGAGGTAGGTTGTACAGAAGGGAATATTATACCAGATGGCTACGATGCTTCTGAGAAGAATGAGAACATGACGGATGTGAGTAATACAAACGACAAGAGTATAAATGAGCATAATCGGTTGTGGTGGTGACACTACCAAGGGCGAAGTCATCAACAATGAAAATGTTCATGAACATGAAAGAAGTCAACCAGAGTCTCCGAGCATCCTTGCAAATCGTAATTTACTAAACACGAGATACATGCATTATTACTCCTCTTATCGAGTTTCAAAATTGCATTTCTTGATTATGTGTCGTATAGTAGAGGAAAACATACCGATTTAGCCAGGTATATATATATATATATATCTCTACTAATGTACAATATTTAAATTTAAAATGTTCTGTATCCTGTTTTGAGTTAACACTGGTAGTCCTGAACCAGGGAACTTCTTGTGCATGTGGGTGAAATTTCTCTTTGGCGTATTGAAATGGCAACGCTACGACAATCTAAATATTTTAACGAGTGATGTGATCGATTGTTGGGCAAAACTTTTGAATGCCAAGGAATCTAGAAGAAACTCTTCCGAGCCTTATCGATTTTTTTTCACCACAGTTGTGTCTGTAAGTCAAATATTTATATAAACTTATTTCAACAAGTAAATTTTGTAATGTTTTTTCCCTTGATTAACATCAAAAACTTTACTTGTCTTGCATCTGAGATGATGCTTCATGGAGAACTGGACACCGTTGAAAATTTTATCGTGATTAAGGATATAATGAAAGAAGAGTTTACCCAATTCTCGGTTAACCCAGATAGAATTGATTTGGTTAGCATTGACAATATACACTCTTTCTGCATGTTATATTTAATTTTCTTGTTTCCTAATTAAATCTTTTAAAATCTCGATTCTTCTTCCCGATTATATATAAAAGGCATTACAATTTACTAGTCATTGACAAAGAACAAGTATAAGTTCATCATCATTGATAATGTGTATCGTGACGGAAAACGAGGAAGAATGTTTCCACAATAGACCACTGTCTTTTGTAAGATTCTATGCTCTCTTTTGCTTAACAAAGACTACATACTTGTTCTTATTCATTATTGTGAATGTACAATGACTTTACATAGAGTGTACCTTCCCAAAAATTTTGTGTCTGTCTTAATTTTCTAATTTTTGTGATATTGTACCTCATAATTATTAGTGTCCTAATGTTTTCCTGCACCCCTTCTCCGCCAGCGTAATGTTCTAGCAGAATACTTGAAAGACATCGGTGTTTCAAAGGTAAAAGTTGATCGCATTAAAAAACTGCAGCCTATTCTTGCAAAGATGAAGTGGAGAAACAACACTAACAAGACTGATTGTGGTGTTTACGTTATGAGACATATGGAGACATTTAAGGGTAATCTAAATTGGACTGTGGGCTTAAAAAAGGCGATGTGAGTTTTAGAAGTAATATAATTATTTTTAATACATAATTCAGTACACATTTGTACATGTTCTAATCCCTTGTTTTCTTTATTTTGCTAGGATGCTCCCCTACTGATTCTGCGGAAGAAATACATTTCATATATGATTTCAACAGAAGGCAATGTATGTTTTGATCTTTGTACTAAAGAAGGCAATGGATTTCCGTTCAAACCCACTGCCATGGGAAGAATATGATGATGAAGATGAGGAAGATCTTTGAATTGAAGCCGTAAAAACTTTTTTTAGTTTCGTTTGTGACATGTGTGTGAGTAATGTAACATATATTGAGGAAGCTACGAGTCGTACAACCTGAAGTTTGAAAAAATTTTAATTCAAGAGAGTGTTATATTCCGGAAACAAATTTCAATAAAGTTTATTATGTTCTTGCTGAACAACAATAATGTTTATTGTGCAAAACGTCTTAAAATTATTGTACTCTGGGAAAACAATTCCAATCAAGTTGATGTTGTCCCTGCAGAATAACAATAATGAACCTTTAATACAAATGTAATATACTTTGGCTATAAGCATCATGTACTTTGGCTATAAGAGTAATGTACATACAAGCCTTTAAGAATGTTCCTTGCAGAACAACAATAATGAACCTTTAATACAAATGTAATATACTTTGGCTATAAGAGTAATGTACTTTGGCTATAAGAGTAATGTACATACAAGCCTTTAAGAATGTTCCTTGCACAACAACAATAATGATGCTTTAATAAAAATGTAATATACTTTCCCTATAAGAGTAATGTACTTTGGCTATAAGAGTAATGTACATACAAGCATTTAAGAATGTTCCTTGCAGAACAACAATAATGATGCTTTAATAAAAATGAAATATACTTTCCCTATAAGAGTAATGTACTTTTGACAAGTATAATCGAATTGTGCATACAAGCCTTTAAGAATGTTCTCGTAGTGTATATTATGGATGTCTATCCTTGAATCAAAAATTTGCACCTTCCACTTCGTTATCAGATTCATCTTCTTCATCGTCGTCCTCCACATCATCAGATTCATCTCCTTCATCGTCGTCATCTTCATGGTAGTATTTGGTGAATATGCATCAAAATGTAAATTAAATATCAGATTTTATAAGGAGAAAATGGCCAAAATGAACAACTAAATTGATAATAGATTTAATGTTAACCAAATATACATTCTTTGAAATTTTCATCTGTGCCTTTAGAACAACCATAATGTTCATTGCACAAAGAGCTTATGTGCCTCCATATAAGATTGAAGATTTTGGAAGGTAAACACTATCCGCTATGCTTGTATAATTTAATAATTATTTAACATTAATGTAATATGCTTTAACAAGAAACCAAATTATAGATACCTGTCAGATGGTTTGTTTCTTTGCAAGTTCTAGAGTTGTGTCCTTGGCGGCCACATGTTTTGCAGTACCTCTTCTCTTTTCCTCTCTTCTTTAGGGCTTTTAACATTTGTGATTCAATTCTCTTGCCCTTGGTCCTACCCTTGTTTTTAGATTTTTTAGGAACATGAATCACCAACTTCTCAGGTATTTTGCAGCCCACGTACTTTTCTATTTCTTTCATCTTGTCTTTCTTCTTTGCTGGTACACTTACATTACTAATCATATCCAATCTAATATCTCTCAGTTTTTCAATCAAAAGCTTCATGTCGTTATCATCACACTCAGCTACGCTGACATAAGAATAAACCTCTTGCCACAGCTAAGTACTCAAACTTTTCCGGTCAGAAAACTTTTGAGAGACATCTATCAGTTTGCCATCTTTGTCAAAGACAGGCTTACTCATTGCAGCTTTTGTCCATCTTTGCGTTATGTCTTTTTCGGTATTTTCCGAAAATCTTGGTTGTGTAGAATCCAAAGGCGGTGCTCGCACAACAAGCCCATTCTCGAAACATAGAACAGGAACAAGTAATCTCCATGTTATCCGGTGAATATGCTACGTTCCATGACTTATTTGGCATCTGCAAGTCTGTTAGAATATATATTTTTGTCTCATCAATCTTCTCCACATCTTTAAAACGGCAATCGACAAAGCGCAACCAATTCTGTTTGGAAGTCTTTGAAAATGTTGTGCGAGTACATTTCAGAAGCATGGACTTCAAGGTTTGACTTTGTTTTCCGTGGGATTTCAGAGTGTTTGTTGTCCTTTGTTCAATTTGGACTGCTTGTGTCTTTGTGCTTCCAAGGCACTCTCATAGCACACCCAAAACTCAACAAGGGTCAAATGAGGTGTGAGGAACCTGTCAAAGAAACTGTTTTCACTCTCAGACCTAGAAGTAACCCTCATCAAGCCAGACATTGAAACATCTTTAAAGTAGGCGGGGATCCACTTTGTTCTCGAGATCGTACAAATCTGAAAACCACTCGTGTTCTACAAGTTGATAATCAGTCATTATCTTCCCCATTGTTCTTCGAATTCATCAGGCTCAAGTTGGTTGTTCCAAACACACCTATTGAGCCTGGTCTTAAAATCCTCATCTTGAAACAGTTGATAACTGACTTTCTCTCTTAGTTTCTTCATTATGTGCCACATGCACAGTCTGTGTGTTGACTCCTTAAACACTTCCGGGACCACCGACTTCATTGATTTGTCCTGATCAGTAATTATAATTCTCGGTTGGCACCCGCCCATTGCTTCCAAAAATGTCTTGAACAGCCATGTATAACACTCAATACTTTCATCACCTAACAACCCAGCTCCAAACGTTATGCACCTTTTGTGGTGATCAACTCCTGTGAAAGGCACAAACACCATATCATACTTGTTTGTTCTATATGTAGCATCTCTTTGATAAAACCTCACCGAACAAACATGTAGTTCTTTATGCGCAGATCGGATCTCGCGCCCAAAACACTCAGCCAAGCACTTGTTTTCATCTACTATAAAATCAAAGTAAAATGAATTGCATGTGTCTTTTCTCCCTATAAGATTTTCAACAAACATTTGTGCATCAAAATTACCAATGTAGGTTTTTATGTCCCTGACAAAGTTTTTGAAATCAACCTCAGTAGCCCCAATGTTGTTGTAACCTCCACACAGCTCCTTCCAACCTCCATAGGCTTTCACACCACCTAGTTTTAGCACCTTTACCTTTGTGACAAATTGCTTCTGTACCTCTGTCATTTTTCGGTTTCCTTTCAAGAATATTGTAGATTCAGGCGAAGCAAGTGGATGGTTATGCGCTTCATCGAATCTGGTAACAATATAAGTTCCATTTTCTTGGTATTTAAACTGCACTAATGCACGACAGTCAATTCTTGTAATCGGCCTCACACGGCTTATGTCTGTCACATCAGATTCTGCATCATTCTCAGCAGTATCGGTATCAGTATCAGTCCTCTTCCTTTTCCTACTTTCCTTTACACCTTGCCTATTGCAGACAACATTCCTTAATGCAAAACTGTTTGGTAACTCATTGCCTTTAATCCTTTTTGTTGTTGCAAGTCTTGGCGTAAACCCACAGATTGTACAATATTCTTTGTAGAATAACTCTGCTGATTCTAGCGTTTTGAATACTTGTCCTACTTTAGGTTTCTTTTCCTCTGGACAGAATGGAATGTCTTGGATTGCATTTAATGTTTCAATTATTGTCCTTGGTGTTTTAAAGTTGTTATTTGTAGAAGAAGACGTAGTTGCATCACTTGTACTCATTGTCTGGTTCAACAGTAGTTAAGTAAGTAAGTATATTAAATATTATTGCATCAATAATGCAGTAATCCAATTCTAATATGCAGTAATCCAATTCTAATATGCTCATTGTCCATTATCATGCCTGTAAAGGAACATTTATTTTAATGATAATGTTCATAGGAAATATTGTTGTCCATTTTGATATAGCATATATATAATGTATTGAATGCTAATAACATTAAACAAAGAAATAGTCATAATATTATTTCATTAATATTAGAAAATATTTACAAAAGCCATTTCAGGCTTTCAAAATGGTAAAGCCTACTAAGGCTTATACTGAAAAAAAAAAAAAAAAACAAGATAATACCTAATAACAATAAACAGAAGATAACACAACATATTTCTAAACTAATCTAACAAATGGAGTCATAATAATTCTCATCCCTGCATTTGTTCCTCAATTTCATATTCTTCTTCTCTTTCCTTTAAAAATCGTCGTTCTTGTCTTTTGTGATGTCTAATTATTTTTGCACGATTAGTCATAGTCGTGCGGGATCATTAATCTGTCAAGCATCCGATTATTCTTTGTGATAGTTATCACACCATTTTCATTTCCGTGAACCGCGCCTCGGTAATAATCCCTCTCCTTTACCTCTGGGTCGTTCCCTATAAGGAACCACTTTGACCAGCCCTTGCACACCATGGCCATGTTTTTCTTTTCTTCCCTCCCAAGTCGCTCAAACAAAATCTCGAGCAAATCCTGAGTAGTAAGCAATTGATGTAAAGGACGATCGGGAGATGGTACATCCATCTCCACAGGAATGTCATCTCCATCAAACCAGTTTGAAGAAAAGCGGCTTACTTTCCATTCCCTATAATGGGCCATGAAATTTTGTTTGTAACCATCATTCTTGAAGGGAACTATCAGGCATTTTGAGTAGTCCATTGTTTTTTTTTTTTATAAGAAAATTAAGTACTTTTCTGAAGAGATTAAAAGTTTTGGTTATTGGAAAAGGTAGGATGGAAAACTAGTTGTATACTCTTGGGTTTATATAGTGGATTAATTGATTAAAAGAGATTAAATTCTGTGAACAGTTGTGTCTTTTCAATCGACACAAACATAATCATGGTAATTAATAAGTTGGGTGAAGTTATCTATGTTAGTTTAATCTATTGCATAAAAAAAGTATATGGACATTATGAAAATACGTAATGGACATTTGAATTAAACTGAATTCACATTTTTTTCCAAATAATGTTTCATGTTCTTTTTTAAATAATTTAATGTACCTTTTAATATTATATAATGTACATTTTCCAAAAAAGTGCTTAATAATATTTTAGTTGTACCTAATTATCGAGAAAATGCAAATTACGAATATATATAGTTGACAATTTATTTTATGGAACATGTTTTTTTATAATTAATATAATGTACATTTAGAAGTAATATTCAAATTAATGTGAATAATTGCGTCTTTTCACCACATAAGCAAGTTATTTCGTACAAATAAAGGTTCATATATAATGTATTCCTTCGAATGTCCATTATCATGCCTTTAAAGGAACATTTATTTTACTGCTAATGTTCATAGGAAATATTGTTGTCCATTTTGATAGAGCATATATAAAATGTATTGAATTCTAATGATGATAAACAAACAAATAGACACAATACTATTTCATTAATATTAGTAAAATATTTACAAAAGCCATTTAAGGCTTTCAAAATGATAAAGCCTACTAAGGCTTATATTGAAAAAAAAAAAAAAAACACAAGATAATACAAAATAACAATAAAATAGAAAACTAACTTAATATATTTCTAAACCAATCTAATAGTCTGAGTCATAATAACCCTCATCACCAGACTGCTCCTCAATTTCATATTCTTCTCTTCGGTTTCTAAATTGTCGTGCTTGTTGTTTATGATGTCTAATTATTTTCGCACGACTAGATAGAGTCGTGCAAAGGCGAGAATCTTTCTAGGAGCCGCGATCCTTTGTGACATGTGATTATACCATTTTCTTTGTTCCCGAACCACCCCTCGATAATAATCCCTTTCCTTTACCTCTGACTCCATTCCTATAAGGAACCACTTCGACCAGCCCTTGCACACCATTGCCATGTTTTTCTTTTCCTCCCTCCCAAGTCGCTCAAACAAAATTTGGAGCAAAGCCTCAGTAGTAAGGAAATAATGTAAAGGACTACTGGGAGATGGTACATCCATCTCCACAGGAATGTCATCTCCATCAAACCAGTTTGAAGAAAACTGGCTTACTTTCCAATCCCTATAATGGTTCATGAAATTTTCTTTGTGAGCATCATTCTTGTAGGCAACTATCGTGCATTTTGAGTAGTCCATTGTTTTTTTTTTAAGAAAATTAAATACTTTTCTGAAGAGATTAAAAGTTTTGGTTATTGGAAGAGGTTTTAGAAATGAAGGTAAGATGGAAAAGTAATTGTGTACTCCTTGGTTTATATAGTGGATTAATTCAAAGAGAAGAGATTAAATTTGGTGAACAGTTGTGTCTTTTCAACTGCCACAAACATAATCATGGTAATTAATAAATTGGGAGAAGTTATCTATGTTAGTTAAATGTCTCGCATAAAAAAAAGATATTCACACTATAAATATACGTAATGGACATTTGAATTAAACTGAAAGCACATTTATTTTCCAAATAATGTTCCATGTTCTTTTTTAAATAATTTAATGTACCTTTTAATATTATATAATGTACATTTTCCAAACAATGCTTAATGATATTTTAGTTGCACCTAATTATCAGAAAATGCAAATTATGAATATACTATAGATAGTGGACAATTTATTTGATGGAACATGTTTTTTTATAATTAATATAATGTACATTTAGAATTAATATTGAAATTAAGGTGAATAGTTGTGTCTTTTCACCACTTAAGCAAAACTTACAATCCGTCATTTGACATCTTTGAACAGTTGCAAGACCACTTGCAAAACGTAATTATTACATGCACATACTTATTATATATAATGCACATTTCACTAAGATCGATTGGACATTTCCTTATGAAACGTGTACAAAGACAACACAAAGACATTATTTTTACATGCAAAATTACTTTTCGATTACTTCAAATTGCACACTTTTCCTTTCTCATTATTTTTAGTACATTGTTTCTCAACACAAAGTACATTTGCGTTTATCATCCTTCTAAAACCAAACAAACAAACTATAAACCCTAATTTAACACTTTTCATTATAAAATTAATGTTTTTGTGGTTCTGTACATTACATCTAGTTAATTAAATTTAATCAAATCCGAAATTAAGTTGAATTTAATCAAATTCAACTTTAACATCATCATAAAATCAATTCAACAACGATTCGTAAACGAATTAAATAATATTGAATGAACATACCTCAATATTGATTTGAGAAAACAATAATTCCGGATGAATGACCAAATCAATTCCGATTTTTCTTACAAAGTTTTGATCTTGAAATAATTGAATAGCCGATGAATGCAAAAGTTTGAACAAATTGACTCGATTTGCGCTTGAACACAAAGAATTGATGATGAATAAACGATTTTAGATCACTAAATTTGATATCGAAAGACAAAAATTTACAAATTAAGGAAGGATTAATGGTGAAATCGATTGATTTTGTTTCGTGTAGTTTGATTTTGTTACGTAGGCTTGATATTGCTGACATGTACACTCTTATTTTTTGTTTTTCGTGAAATTTTAAGAGCAGCGCGCGTTTAATCTCAGCCGTGAGTCTTATTTGATGGACGGTTGAGAGTTGTTCTCACGGTTCTCACGATAAGCCCCGTTCTCACCGGAACTCTACCCTAATAATAATAATAATAATAATAATAATAATAATAATAATAATAATAATAATAATAATAATAATAATAATAATAATAATAATAATAATAATAATAATAATAATAATAATAATAATAATAATAATAATAATAATAATAATAATAATAATAATAATAATAATAATAATAATAATAATAATAATAATAATAATAATAATAATAATAATAATAATAATAATAATAATAATAATAATAATAATAATAATAATAATAATAATAATAATAATAATAATAATAATAATAGAGAGGGAGAGGGGAGCGTCTGGCGATCGTGCGTGCAACCATTACCCTAGAGTGCTGCTGCCACTACAACCGTCTACTGCCACCGCCATCAGTCCCTTCACCCTGTCGGTGGTTGATCGTCGGTGCTAGGTTGTTGTTTTGCGGTGTTGTTTCGCGTTCTAGGGCATTGTTCTCCTGCGATCTGCGGTTAGGGCATTGGGTTTCTCCGTCGTGTTGCCGCCGTTTGCTACCAACATCTACCCCACGTCGACCATTAGACCTCACGTCGTCGGTCAGGGGACGATTTTGTTGGTGGTACCGGCGACGGTCTGCTTTTTGGGAGGATTTTAGTTCGTCGGCAGTGTCTCTTTTTCAGGGGTCTTTGTCGCCAATCTGCGATCATTACACCTGCGCCACCACTGCTGGGCCACCAGACCTCACGTCGCCGGTCCTTGACGTGGTGGCCGACGACTGCATGTGCTATTTCCTTCCTTTCTCCGGTGAGTTTGCTGTTGTTTTTATTTAACCGTGGGTTCTTTTTTTGCGTTTTACTTTTCTTCTTCCCGTGTTGCTGGTGGTTGCTGCTCCCTAGTCCTCTGTCGTACGGTCACATCTGCCGCTGTTGTTGGGTTGTTGTGTGGGTGTTACGGGCTAAGGCTTTTGTGGGGTGTGGGTTACTTCTCGATTGCTTTTGTGTCTGTTTTGGGTGCTAGGTTGATTATTGATCTCCACCGGAGTGGGTGGTGCGTTGGTGGTCATCTGGGCTGCCCTTTTGGTTGCTAATAGCGGGTACATTTTGAGCTCTTTGTTGCTTGTACGTGGTGGTTTCCGCTCAGGTGGTGTTTGTTGGTGGCTCTATATTTTTCTGTGCCAGTTAGTGGTGTGTTCCTTCATGCCCGAGCTTGTACGGTACCATTGTCCTTTTTCGAGTCTTCATGGGTGTCGGGATGGTTTCGGTAAGGGCCTTACAAAGGCAGCTTGGCAGAAACATTTACAGGTCCGACATTGTCATGATGGTGCGTTGGACCTTACGCGTCAGACTCTTACTGATAGTTTGACTGTTTATTCCAATGCCGAGAGTTCTTTGAGACGGATGGGGCTCTGGTTATGTGGGGTGTGTTTTATGACCCGTACTGTTAGAGCAAGATGTCGGCATAATCAGGGTGATTTTGTGATGCATCCGGAGTGTATTGATGGCATTTACTCCTTCCATATTCATGGTATTCCGAGACCTTTGGCTCCTTCTACTTCGGTTCCTTCTGATGATAGTGTAGAGCTCGTTCAGTCGTCTATATCTTCGCTGGATCGTTTGTTGTCTTTAGGCCTACGCACCGTGAAATCTATTCCTCCTAAGTGCCGTCTTGGGTTTGCTCGGGCTTTGAAAGGGGCCTTGGATGCGGTGTTTGATGCCCCTAGTGATCTCTCCTGCTGGGTTCGTTTGCTTGTTCTACCTCTTTGTTTGCTCAAGACTTTCGCTCCTCGGAGTAATCATGAGTGTCGAACTGCTATTCGGCGTCAGCATCAGGAGGAGAGTATTGCTGTGGCTATCCTTGCTTGGGGGCACACAGGGGGGGTTTGCAGTTGTTACAGGAGTATTTTGATGAGGGTCCTTCTTCATTTTCTGTGGATGAGGATCTGGATTTGAGTGAGCTTAACCTCCGCCAATGTCGGCGGAAGATTTCTGATGGCCATTATACTGCTGCTGTATGGGTGCTTTTTTCCTCTAGGGTCACCCCCTACTCCGATGCCACTCTCGTGGCCCTGCGTGAGAAGCATCCTGTCGCCCCGCCTCCTTCATTGCCTCCTCTGTCTGGGGATCATCATCCTCTGGTTGCCTCTTCGGCGGTGGTCTTGGATATGATTCGGAGCTTCCCTCGTGGTACTTCCTGTGGGAGGGAGTTTTCGTGCCCTTGCACCTTATGGATTTGTTTGAGTGGCGCGTTGTGGCTATCTCCGATGATTTGATCACTTCTATTACTAGGGTGGTTAATCTTTTTCTTGAGGGCCGGTGTTCTCTTCCTCTGGGTGAGTACATTGCCAGCGCTCCTCTCACACCACTCGTTAAACCGGGTGGTGGAGTTCGTCCTATTGTTGTTGGTACAGTCTGGAGACGACTTGTCTCTAAGGTTGGTGCTTCTATGGTTGGTCCGTCTTTATCTTCTTATTTTGATGGGCTCCAGTTTGGGGTGGGTGTGTCCGGTGGAGGAGAGGCTATCTTGCATGCCTTGAACCGGCTCATTGAGGCTCAGGGGGCTCAGGTGGGGCTTTCTATCTTTCTTTGGTTGATTTCAGAACGCGTTCAACCTTGTTGACCGTTCGACCATGCTTCAGGAGGTCCGCCGTCGTTGCCCGGCTCTCTCCCGTTGGGTGGAGTTTTGTTATTCCAGCCCGGCCCGCCTTTTTTATGGGGAGCACTGCTTGTGGTCGTGTCAGGGTGTTCAGCAGGGTGATCCGTTGGGGCCTTTGCTTTTCGCGTTGGTTTTGCATCCCTTGGTTTGCAAGATCCGGGACACTTTTGACCTCACTTTGCAGGCATGGTACTTAGATGATGGCACCATCGTGGGTGATACTTTGGAGGTGGGGAAGGTTTTGGACTTGATTAGGTTGGATGGCCCTCGTTTTGGATTACATCTTAATGTCTCCAAGACGGAGGTCTTTGGCCTCGTTGAGGATCCACGAGTCGGCTTCCGGGGTTTTCCCCACTTCTATTTCTCGGCCATTGCGCGGTGTTACGATTTTTGGGAGGACTGTCAAGACTTGTCCTGGTTTTAGCAGTGAGATTGTGGAGACGAGAGTAACTAAGACCATTGAGCTAATGGACTTGGTTGCGAGGATTGAGGACCCGCAATGTGAGTTGCTTCTTCTTCGAGCTTGTACTGGTATTTCTAAGCTCTACTTCTCCCTTCGTACTTGCTCCCCTAGTGTTTTTGGGTCTGTCCATCTTCCTTTTGATGTCGCTCTTCGTTCTAGCTTGGAACGTATTGTCACCGCGTCAGGGCCGGGTTTTGGGGATTGGCAGTGGCGCCTTGCTACATTCCCTTTTCATCTTGGTGGTCTTGGTGTCTATGCGGCGGGAGATGTTTTATTTTATGCTTTTATTGCGTCCCGCTTGCAGTCTGTTTGGTTTGCGTGCTAAGCTCCTCGGCCCTTCGGTATTGTAGCCGCGGCCCGCTTTTGATGATGTCGCGCGGTGTTTATGCGACTACGGGTTCTGGTATATTAGGTCACCCTAGTGAAATCGCCCCCAAACTTATGAAGAAATTGGCGGACATTTATTTCACGACGTTCTTCGCCGCCTCGTAGTCTGTTTTCTCTTTGACACCACACGCCCTTGCTTTATGGCGATCTCGGCGGGGTTCTCACTCCTCCGATTGGTTACGTGCGGTTCCTATCTCAAGGTGGGCGGACTATGAACGGGAGGACTTACCGTAGTGTCTTTGGGGTATCGTCGGGTGTTCCGTTATTCACGGTATCTAGGCCATGTCCGCTTGCTCTCGGGTTTTTTGGGGATGTTTTTGGGGACCACGCTGTTTCTTGTCTTGGTCATTGTGGGCGTTAAACATCGGCATAACCTTGTCCGGGACACTCTTTTCGACATCCGCTATAGATCCTGGTATTATCGGAAGGAAGGAGGTTGATATCGGTTTGGTTGATGGGCATGGTGGCTCTCTTCGTCCTGCGGATTTATTGCTTTATTCTTGGGACAGGGGGCGTGATGTGTGCGTCGACCTGACAGGTTCTTCACCTTTGACTCAGACTGGGTTGGCAGATTTTGTGCCGGGCCGGGTTGTCGCTGATGCTGCTCAGCGAAAGTGTGCTAAGTATGGGGATTTGTGCGTGGTAGTAGGTTATGGTTTCCTACCTTTCTCTTTCTCTTCACTTGGGGAGCTGGGTTCGGATGTTGTTGCCTTGCTCAAGCGGATCCAGAAATTCTCGGTATCTCAGGATGCGGGGGCTCGGGTGGCCGCTTACATTTTTACTAGACTTAGCTTTGCTATTGCTAAGGGTGTGGGAGCCCAGATTGTCTCTCGGCTCCCCACCAATTTCATGTAAACTTTTAAGTTTTATTTTAATGAAAGCTGCGCGCATCTTATAATAATAATAATAATAATAATAAAAAAAAAAATAATAATAATAATAATAATAATAATAATAATAATAAATTAATTTAAGTTAATTTAGATTCGGATCGTGTAAGTTCAATTCAGATCCTATAAGTTCAGTTCAGATCCTATAAGTTCAGTTCAGTTCAGTTCAGATCCTATAAGTTCAATTCAGTTCAGATCCTATAAGTTCAGTTCAAATCCAATAAGTTCAGTTCAGTTCAGATCCTATAAGTTCAGTTTAGTTCAGATCCTTTAAGTTCAGTTCAGATCCTATAAGTTCAGTTCAGTTCAATTCAGATCCTATAAGTTCAGTTCAGTTCAGATCAGATCCATTTCAGTCCAAAACAACAGAGCCTAAGGATTCATTCTTAGTGTTTGGAGGAGAATCTGAATTACGTATAAGAGGTTATACGGATGCCAGTTTCCAAACCGACAGGGATGATTTGAAATCCCAGGCTGGTTTTGTCTTTTTGTTGAACGGTGGGCGGTTTGCTGGAGAAGTTTTAAGGAGTCTGTGACAGCTGATTCTACAACGGAAGCTGAGTTCATTGCAGCCTCTGAAGCTGCAAAGGAAGCTGTTTGGATTAGGCAATTCTTAGAGGGACTGAAAGTAGTTCCGACCGCCGAGGATCCTATCGCTTTGTATTGTTATAACAGTGGGGCGGTTCTTCAAGCAAAAGAGCCCAAGTCTAGTAACAAGTCTAGACACGTACTTAGGAAATTTCATGTAATTAGAGATTTAATTGAAAGGAAGGAAATTACAGTCTGTAAGGTTGGGACAGCTGACAACATCGCTGATCCTTTAACCAAGCCATTGTCTCAAGCTAAGCATGATAGTCATGTAGTTTCGATAGGATTGAGACGAATGCCAGAACTGTTGTAAATTATGTGATATGTAATAATTAAGATATTGTGTTTATTATTTCATATATGATAATTACATTTATCGTTGTATTCAGTTTTATATCTGAATTTAAATACTTTTGATAGTGGCCGTGTCGTTGTACGCCCAATCAAAACACATTTATAAAACTCAACAAACTACTAGTTAGTGGTAAGTCGAGGTCGATCCATGGGACGGTGTGCTTTGGGTTCTAAGTCTATCTATCTCAATTTATGCTAGTGTCACGATTTGTTTGGGTTTGTAGTTGTGTTCTAGACTAATAAAAGCAATAAAGTAAAACAAGCAATAAAAGGAAAGATGTAAACAAATGATTAAAAGTGTTAGGATGTCATGGGGTCATAGGGGATTCATGGTGTTGATCATACAAACATGTTTACAAAGTTGCAAGCAATCAATGTTGTGGAGGAACCGAGTTGGTTTATGTCTTACGGTTCATAGGAAGAGTTGGGTCTCGGAGCCGAATCGATTAGATTGTACAACACCTACAAGTCGACTTACTTTCCTCCTATTCAACTTCTATGCATGGTCTAACAAGACTCGAGTTGGTTTATATCTTACAAGTCAAGTTGAGTAGATAAGAGATGGTTGTAAATGCAAGGATTCATAGGCTTGGCATTTAATCAAACATAATATGTGCATAAAGTTGACATCACAACAAGCAAGCAATTTAATCATGTGAACATATTAGATTAAGCATGAATCAATCCCATGTTAGTTTCTCCTAATTACCCACTAATCCTAGCTAAGTAACTACTCACTTATTATCATGGAGAACATATCATTAATGGTGTCAAACATAACAACAAGTGTAAACATGATAAGAGAATGAGGAAATAAACAATAAAGAGTAAAGGGTAAAAGAATTGTACCAACTTGAGATGATTCCAAATAATAAAGCAAGAATAAAAGAAGAGAACTTGATTGATTTATGAAGAGTTGTCAATTCTCCAATAATAACCTAATAATCTTCAATTACCCAAAAGTAATAAAATTGAACAATAATTAAGGAGATATTAATGTGGGACTTGTGGAAAGATTAAAGAGCAATCTATTCAAATCTACTCCTAATTTAATCTAAGGAAGGATTTTTCTAGCTAAGAAAAGATGTTTTCATGATTACTACAAATGGGGTATTTATAGTGGAAATTAGATGGATGCATTAGGGTTAACTAAGGGCTAAACTAGTAATTACACTTTTGAGATTTGGGCAGGGAGGAGCCGGTATTTAATGAAGGAAGGGCTTCTTTCTCTGAATCTTGAAGAAGACGAAAATGTGCTGGGCTGAAATCCGAGCGGATTGTTGTCGGGACGGGCGGATTGGCGAAGGGGAAGACGGGCGGATTGGGGTGAAGACGCACGGGTTCTGTATAATGGGGACGGCCGGATTCCAGAGAATCTGCACGGGTTGGTCTGCAGTTCTCGTTTTCTCTTTTATTCTTCTCTTTCCTTCACTTCCATTTTATTCTTGTAGGCTTGGTCTCTAGTTCTTGCTTCCTCCTCATACTAGTCCATCAAATATCGTCAAATAGCTTCCGAATACGCACGAAAGACGGGAATTTCCGCCTTATTCTCTTCTTTCCTACAAAACATATAGAATGCGATAGAAAAGCAAATAGGAAGGTTTTGACGGATAAAATGGCCAAAGAATGTTATAATAGTATGCAAAATAGGCTCAATTAGGGGATTAAATGTGCGCAAATAATGTTCACATCAACTTTGTTTTGTCCAAATAGGTTGTAGTGACAACGTCGAACCCTATTAAAGTGAACTGGATTAACATTTTATTTTGTCCCTAGTTACTTAGTGAGGTGACGTCTCAGAGTGACTAGATTGTAAGGCGATAGATGACAAGTTCGACTATCATATGGTCATAGTGATGGCTGATCAATTACATAGGCAGATTGTGAGACGATTTGTCGGACAGTGACCGTTTGTAGGGTCCTTTTGTTGCTAGGTCGTGGCAAGGATTTTTATTTATTCCTTCGAGTCAATTCTTTAGACTGGTGACTATTTGTCTGAGTTGGTATGGTTTTCCGATGGCTTTGGTTTTTGTTCTAGGTTGCGCCGTAAAAGGAGGCCGATGGGCATTTACTGGGTCATTGTGATCTGTATCGAACAAAGGAAAAGAGGTCAACAGGATTGTCCACCAAAGTCATATTTTATCTCAAGGCCACTCGAGGAGAGGTGACTGGAAATGCGTGGCCACGCTCAGATGAGATCTATAGTATATTATCCGGCCATACAGTCATTCTCCTGATCGAGGAAACCACTTTATGATATGATCACGTGCAAGAACGACCTGAAAGACATCTTTCATTGAGTGGGAGATATTATTGGACAAGAGAATTGGTAACGCACACTTGTGTCGGACAAGTGGGAGATTTTTGGAGTAGTGTCCTCCACAATAAATGTGGTTACATATTCAATCTCGTTAAAGGAATATCAGGGATTTATTTATTTATTTATTTGTCAGCTGGTCATCATTAATCGGTAATGATTGGCTGACTAGAGTTTGACATTACTGTCGTGTGACGGCGGTGATCAGCTGATCTCTTTAGGTCACACCTATAAGATGATGCCCAAATGGAAAAACTAATTATTTGTATAAAATACAAATTAATTAAATCCTTGTACTAATTGACTTTTAATAAGTCAAGTGAATATATTATTTGATGACGAGTTATAAACTCGGGCCAAGGGGATTTATTATTTAATTATTCGATAATTAATTAATAAATGTTAAATTGAAATTTAATAATTAATAGTTAATTAATTAAATTTATACGATATAAGTTTTGAGGTAAAAGTAATTAGCTATTCTAATTTACAAGAGGTTGTAAAATTAGCTAAATGGGGTAATATTAACACATTGTAT
This sequence comes from Silene latifolia, assembly GCF_048544455.1. Lineage (NCBI taxonomy): Eukaryota > Viridiplantae > Streptophyta > Magnoliopsida > Caryophyllales > Caryophyllaceae > Silene > Silene latifolia. The sequence continues at coordinate 91,592,413 of NC_133535.1, read as the reverse complement.
GTTGATAAGATGGTCTCATGGTTACTTAATAGTTAAGTAGTCATTAGTAGTTAATTTGTATTATTTAAGTGTTAAATAATTAAATTAATATTTAAGATAATTAAATATAAGACTTATAAGCATTTAATTTGTGGGACAAATGTCGGAAATCAAAATGGAATAAATGAGGTCCATTTAGACCGAATTAATTGAGGTCTTTATAGACCACTTTTGTCAACATTTTGGTGGAAAATCACATGTGATGTTCCTCTCAATTGTTTACATTTGGGAGCACTATATATACCCCTCATTACACATTTGCATGGATTGATTTTGAGACCAAAAAAATTCTCTAAAAACTAAGTCTTGGCCGGTTCATAGAAGAAGAAAAAGAAGTCAATTTTTCTTCATTTTTTCCTCGTCAAAGCTTGATCAATTTGTTGACCATAAAACCAAAATATTATTCACAAATAATAATATACATTTTATAATATTATTAGTGTAATAATATTACATATTACAAGGTTATTACTACAATTACCTAGTTAGTAATTCTAGTAATCTTTTGAGTTGATTCTTGGGTGCCACCATAGGAGGTACTCTTCTTTGAGTACTAGAAGACTAAGGAGGATCATCTTTTTGTGATAGCTCAAGAACTACAAAGGTAGGAGACCTTTGTAGTGCCCAAAACTTGCCTTATTCCAATATAAGGAAATTCTCTCTTAAGATGGTTTTATACCATCTTCTTGTTTTTTGTCTATGAATGCATGTAGATTTAGACCACTACAAAATTAGTATGTAATTTTGATATCATAAGATGAGTCATATTTGGTCTAAATAACTAACAACTATGTCGACCGAAATATGATGGGGATCTGGGCTTTCGAGATTTTGGCTTATTTAATACCGATATCCTGGGCAAACATGCGTGGAGATTGGCTACGGATACTAACTATTTATGGGCTCCTGTGATGAAGGCAAAATATCACCCGCACACTGAATTTATGGGTGCGAAATTGGGTCATAACCCGAGTTATACGTGGCAGGGAATTGTGGAAGCCAAGTCTGTTCTAGAGAGGGGAATAATGTGGCGCAGAATTGGGGATGGGGGAAGTACTAAGGTGTGGGGGTAGGCGTGGATTCTGGGGACACAAACAGGGAGAGTCATTTCTCCGTGTGCTGAGGGTAATGAGAATATATTGGTAGCGGAGTTGATGGAGCCGAATGGGGGAGGATGGGATATGGAAAAACTAGGTCAGCTATTTTTGGCTTTTGAGAAAGAGAGAAGTTTAAGTATCTGTCTTAGACCGTATGGTCCTGTTGATTCGTCGTATTGGGAATTTGAGCGAGATGGTAACTACTCGGTTAAGACCGCTTATGCGGACTTAGATGGTGAGATGGGTGAGGATGTTTGGTCCTCGACATGGGAAAGGGAAAGATGGCTCTAGAATCGGCTCTGGAAAATCCTGATATGGCCTCGGGTTAAGCTCTTTTTCTCGCAACTGCAACAATGGACAATATTGCAGCTCGAGGGTGATTCTTCTTTATGCTATTTTTGTTCTCTGATTATGAGTCTTGTCTTCATTTGTTTAGGGATTACGATTTGGCAAAGTGGGTGTGGGATAGGCTGGGATTGGGGAATGAGGAGGAGGATGTGTGGTGTAGGGTTAGGCAGTGGATCAGACATAGGTGGAGGGAGTTGGAGGCGAAGGAGTATGGGAAATTTATGGTGGGGTGTTAGGCACTCTAGGAGCATCGTAATAAAGTCGTCTTTGACGGAGTTATGGTGGATCCGGAGCGTGTTGTACGGCGGGTGGGTGATGTTTTGCATGAAGGGGAGGCCGTGGGGTAAGGGGAGGTGGAAAGAGAGCTAGTTGGGTGAGGGAAGAAGGGAATAAAGGGTGGTGTCCAGCACCGACGGGATGGGTGAAGATTAATATTGATGTGGGTGTTAAAGAAGGCAAGGGTGTAGGCATAGGAGTTGTGTATATGGATGGTCATGTAGCGGTCTTATGGTGTCTTTCCTTGCTCGGGAGGTGGAGTGGGAGCCATATTTTGCGGAAGCTTCTACGGTCTTAGACGGTCTTCAAGATGCGGTCACGAGAAGGCATAAGGATGTGGTTGTGGAAAGCGATTGTCTTCAAGTCATTGATGCCCTCAAAGAGAAGCGAAAAGGAAGGAGTATGTTTGCGCAACTTGTTGATGAAATTTTGGTTCTTTGTAATGAGTTTCAGTCTGTTACGTGGCCGTGTACGAGTCGAGTAAATAATTGTATTGCTCATGCATTAGCTCATGCTTTGCCTAGGATAACTAATACAGTTGTATGGTCGAATGTGTTACCGCCTTCGGTGAATTCGGCTGTGTTGTTTGATTTATCTTTAATGAAGTAATTAATCCCCTTTCAGAGTTTTCCCCTAAAAAAAATTATTATTTCTCTATAGAAGATGCAGTATTCATATTTCTTTGTTTCTTTTCATTTTCATTCCAAGTTAAGTTCGATTAACTTTTCACATTTTCAAATTTGCTAACTTATTAAATGAAAGATGGATGACCATGTCATTGCGATTGATTTTTGTGGATAAGGAAAATTCATCCACGCGATGTTTCTTTTCAAAAAAACATTTTCTTTAAAAGACTCGCCACTAAATTTTAAGGTGAAATTTAGAAACCAATTTTGTAGAGAAATGAGTTCCTTGTGAGAGTACGTGTTAGGAAGTTAATTATCTTTAACCACCCAATCCCGCCCGTTGCAATAACGACCTCTACTAATGGACTACGATGGCAATTCGGCTACATAGCACATGCAAGAATGCATCCAACGAATTAAATCCTACCATATGAATTTCATTCTATGTCAATTTAATGCAAACAACTCGTCGAGTAACATTAGCATGTAAGTTCGTTTTGAATTAGAAAACAATCTAAGAGAGGATTGAAAGGAATTCTTACGCTTAGCATAAGATAGAATAACAAACGTTAGAGGTTAATGCATAAACAACAAATTAAGCATCAGACGATTTATGAATCACGACACGAAAAATATGGCCTCATGCCTCGAAAACTGTGCAAATGGGAGGGATGGCTCAGGTCTGAAAACGTGGCCGTGGATCATTCCTCGTAATGTGTGCACATTGCTTAACTTTATATAATTAGACGTTATCGAGGTTGAATTAAATAAAACCAAGGTTTTAGAAGAAATTATTTGACTCAAATTAAAAAGAAACAAGCTATGTTAGATTAATTAGTTAGATCGATTTACGAAGATCAAACAAATAAAAAAAATTAAGAAAACGAAGACATGCCAACATAAGTTGGGATCGATTTATTTCTTAAATTGTCTCAATTTACTATGACTGTTCACCTATTCATATTTATCAAAGAGGATCGACGAACAATTAGTTGAAAATGATATAAATCGAAAAAGGGAGAGAAGAGGGTCGTGTGTCACACGGTTTTCGAGGCCAATCCTTTGGTCAAATTTAGTCAATTTCGTCATCGAATGTTAACGGAAAGGAGATAGGCCCGCACTTCCGTACTAGCGAGAAATAGTGAAGAAAATATGAGTTCAATTAATGTTATAGAATTTGTAACTTTCATTTACAAGTTACGTGATTTAAATCATATATATCCACTGGATTTGCGATTTGACAAGTTAAAGTGAATCGTCGATTTTAGTCATGTAATTTATCAAACTTGGCCTCGAAAATTGTGTCACGATTGGATGAATTATCGAAAATAGATGACAAAAAGGTCGAATAAAACGAGTTACACGAAAATTTAGAAAGATCGTTTCATAAATCGAACTAAACTCATTTTAATTAATTGCCCTCTACAAACACGAGGATATGTAAATGAGAAGGAATTATCGGCCAATCTAGCGAATTTAGTCCCCACTCGAGTCAACACGGGTGTTCAGAATGATACTTTAACTTATACTCGTATTAGATTAGTTTCGAAGTTAGTTATGTCAGACGATATTATACAAAAATGAAACAAAAAAAAAAGATAAAAAAAAACGCTTAAAACGAGAAAATAAAAGGGAGAAAGAGAGAGTTTTAATGCACATTCAATCCATATGTATTTTTCACACGTAATCGATTGAGAGTATAACATCAATTTTAACGTTCATTATATGATCAATGAACTACCGTCGTACTCGTACAAACTAGGCGTAACCCATAAATAACGACCATTCATTGCATTCCATGTAGAACAAAATATAAAAGTCAAATATTTGATCCCATTAATACTTGTTGAATAATATTGACAATGCAATGCAGACACACAACTAACCCACATTGGCACCATACCCTAAAATAGTAAAAAGTAGTACTTCTACTCAACTACTCCATTTTCCCCTAAATATTTCAAAAACATTTCCATTTTTCGCTAAATTTCATCTCGAAAGTTAACCCTAGGAAAATTTACACTTTGCCATTTTACTACTTCCTCCCTAAAATTAACCTTATAAACTAAATTTAACTAATGTGAAAAATGAAAATATTACTTCCTCCCTTTTTTTTTTTATCTTTTCATTTCTACTCTGTTATAGGTGAGAAGTATATTATAATAAAATAGAAAGATTAAAAAAAAAAAAAAAAAAACTGAGGAAGTACTAATTTAGTGTTGATCTTCAATCTCCCTCTCCATTCAAATATTTTTGAGCATTAAACTAAAATAAACTAAAATTAATTAATTAATTTATGAGCTATTAGGCTGATTCAAGCGAAAGCCCGTGGACTTAAGAGTGGATAATATCGCCTTGTAATATTCCAACTTGTTCACTTAAGAGAAACTCATCCCACTCTCCGCCACTGCCACCGGCGACGTCGAGGTTGAGGTTAACGGCGTCGAAGCCAGCCATGACGGAGGAGTAAGTGTCAGAGAATGACGAGCCGCATGTCTCCTCGTTGCCGTTGATGGTCACGTAAGCTGTGTAGGAGGACCCCACCACGGGTGGGCCCAAGTACGGGTTGGACGAGAACATCACTGGAGGACACGTGGCGACCTCATCGAGAAGCTTTGAGAGTTCGTCGTCAAGGAAAACGTCGTCGTATTTGGGGTGAGGGAATGTAGGTGGGGATTTGGGTTTGGGTTTCTTGTTGGACAAGGTATCTGAGACGGTGTCGTTTTGTGGGGGGCGTTTTTTGGTGCTGTCCATTGTGGGGAGATAGAGAGAAGGAAGGGTGAGTGGGGAAAAGGTGGAGACTGGAGAGTGAGGATATAATAAATTTGAGGAGGTTGGGATTTTGTGGGGAGTTTTTAATTGGAGACAGAAATCACACCCTCTCTCTACAGATATATACTCCCTCCATTCAACTTCACTTTGCAAGTTTACTTTATCACGTTTGTCAACACAGCTTTTTCGCGATAAATACTATTAGCTACGTATTTGCAAAAATTATAAAAGTTGGATATTTTTAATGTACTCTTAAAGACGAATCAAATAAGATCCTACATGAATATATTTTCACTTATGTATCGAGATAAAATTGAAGTTAAATGTTCGCTTGTGAATAGTGCGCAAAAGAGAAACTTGCAAAGTGAAGTTGAATGGAGGGAGTATTTGTTCTCATTTTTTAAACGTGGTAGGACTTCAAAAAAAAAAAAGAAAAAAAAAAGGAAATTAAACGTTGTAGATAGATTTTGGGTGTCTTATTTATTTGTGTTTATTGTCTTACTCGCTAGAGTGATAGAGTTTTATACGAGCAATTTGATCATCTTATTATACTATACGTATTATTCATTTGTCATTCATTACCTATAATTAGAGGTGGTATTTGGGTTGGGTTGAGTTTGGGTCGGGTTATTTCGGTTCAGCCTAACTTTACGGGTAGAGTCGGTTCGGATCGGATCATTACGGGTCAAATGATGCATTGGGTCTGGTCGGTTTTGAGTCGGGTTATTATCGGGTCTGGTTACTTTATCGAATTACTCCAATTTTTGACCATTAATTTTAGTTTTAAATCATTATTTGGTTTACTTACTTCATTATAAAGCAAACATATCAATCTAAGCAATAAATTAATTTCATTTTGATCAATATTAAGCTTACTATTTCGGGTTATCAATTTAATCGATCAAAATTGGGTCGGATCTGGTTCGGGTTCGGGTCAAAGATTATCAGGTCATGTTGGGTTACGGGTCGATTTCGGTTTGCAAAATTCTCGAGTTCTATAGAGTAGGGTTTGCTACGATTCGGGTTGGGTCGGGTCAGACTTGCCAGCTCAAGCTACAATCATAAATGATCTATATTTGTACATAGTTTTGCGTCAACGTAAAGATAAACAAATGATAGAAAGGGATGGAGTAACAATTAGTAGCAAATATTCCAACAAGGATCCTCTCCATTTCTTTTCTCTCCACTTCCTCTCACAAACCCATTTAATAATATTATCTCATCTAACTCTATTAACCCTTTATTTTTATGTATTAATCGTGAACCGTTCGATGTTGACACGATACAATCTTAGCCGTTGATAGGTAATGGCCTCTCCATTTCTTTTTAGAAAATGCAGAGAATTTTGGCTCCAAATATTCAATATCACACAATAATTAAGTTCGATTATAATGATATGCTGAAAATTTATAAATGAAAAGAATATGTTAAGGTTGATAGTTTAACGAGAGTATATGTATAAAATAATTTATCTAAGCTCTGTCTTCTTATTGCGTTAACTTTTTAAGGTGTAAAACGATCTATGTTGTAATAATGAAATGAGAAGGCTTAGAACTAAATTGATTGCCTCTATTCCGGTCATTTATTATCTACTAGTCGTTGCGCCGCGCCCTCCCGGGCGCGGACCCTGATTTGACTAACCGTTAATGTTTGCTTGGCGTTAGATTGCTAGGCGATTTACTTTACGAAGTTGGTCTATATCATTTACCCGGTACACTACTACCTTGCGCAGCGTAAATACCACAGTATAGTGTTGGTGTGACTATGTATATTGAGATACTCTGTATCGCGCTGGGTAGCAACCCAAATATATGGCCCCTGTAGTGGCAAACCAGTCAACGTTCCCTTTTCAAAATGTTTTAAATTTCTGTTGTAGTTTAAATGCGGACATGCAATCCGCTAGCGCACCACCAAACTCTATTAGCGCCACTCTTACATAAGACACGGGTTACAACCGTCACAGGGTAGCCTAAACCATTGAGGAAATCACGCATTCCTGAAAGATCTTTTGATACGTAACAGCCTTCTCGATTGTGGAGTGTGGCCACGGACATGGGCTAGTACCCATATGTATGGGTATACAAGTCTATACGCTATTGATATAAGCTTTCTCCTTAATAACACGGGTAAAAGAGTTTCGAGCTTCGAAATCTATAAGCCATTGTAATCAGTGTTTTTTCGGAAAAAAAAAAGAACAAATTTATATCGCAATATTTGATGATATGGACATTAATATCTTTGAACAAATTTACCAAGGACGACTTTTTTGGTTGCGCAATTCGACGCGTACAATGAAAGTTTCAAAACATCAACACATTATCTTACAAAAAACAATTTAAATCTTGGTCAATGGGCAAACATTGTAATTGGTATTTTTTTTGACACATTTTTACGTTTGATTTTATATTTGTCATGTTTTGAGTTCATACGAATCCTGAACAGGAATTTGTTCAAACAAGGCAACACATTGCAATTTTAAGTTATATGTTCTGATTTGTGAAGAATAAAGGTATTGCATTCTCGGCATCTGAAAAATACAATTACATAACACATTAAGGATCTGTGGGGAAACAAATAAAAGATTGTATTGCGCGACATTTGAAGAACAAATTTCAAATGTACAAGACACTCTATAAGGTACAAATCCAAGACGACTTGAAATACAGTGAACCAACAAAAACCAATGTCAAACATAGAAAAAAGGTACGCATTTGACCATTTTGAAATACAAGCTCATCTGCATATTTTTGTTGGGATACCACCTTGAGCATTCCGAGGATGGAATCGCTTGCGCGTCCAGAGTGGCCACACCCTTCCAGTATACCCCTACCAAGGTCCCGGCCTGCGAAATGTATATCAATACAAGTATTTAAGAATGAATATGATCAAGTTACCAATTCAAGTGCACAAGTGAAACACATATACATTTATATGGTACTATGATGTTCTTCTGGTGTTGCTATAATATTCATTATCATGAAAAGTTGTGTCAATTTGGCTCAAGAATTGACAACATATATATGCGAGGCTTTTGTGTCTACCTTAAACTCCAAATCCTCAACTTATGGTTCCATGTTAACATAAAGCGCTTTACTACCTAGCCCTGTAACGTGTGAATGCCCACAAGATAATGAGTAATTAGACCATCCATCACTTTTTTTTTTTAAATAGAAGTTTAGAACACACCCTTTGGCCATATACCCAAACCCTAAATCCTGAATTTTGACTCTATACGTAACCGTCTAAAACTACTAACCAATTTGATAATTTTCGTCATTGAGACCCAAAAAGAAAAATCATTGAGATATCATCCTCCGAGTTGAGATTTGCTGTAATTCCACAAATACGTTCATCAGCTAAGCACCGCTAAGCATCCTTGACAGTCCTACCATGTAATTTCATCTTGTTTTCATCAAAAGAGAACTTCAAGCTATGCACTTGTGGCCATGGCCTATGCCCTATAGCCCTGTACTCCTAATACCGTGCCTCTAAGAAACTCCTAAAAGTAATGGATTTTCTAGAGATTTACGAGCATAACATGCATTTAAACAATGAAGTTACTCAAATAACACTTTGCATATACAACACATGTATTATATGTTGGAGCTGTGTCCTCCAGTTAGTGCGGATAACGTCATTGCACATACACTTGTACGGACAAGTGGTAGCTTGTTGGGGCTGGTATCCTTTACAGTTAGTGCAAGGACTTATAAATCTCTAAAAGGATCAAAGGGTATACTTTTGTATTATAATCAGTTGATCCACGTTTATCAATAACGGTTGGCTTGCTAGATAAGTTTGACGTTATTGTCATACAGATGGCGGTGATCAACTGGTCCCTAAAAGTCACACCTATAGGATACGTTTGAGAGATGTGACGGTATGAAAATACAGTCATGTTGATGCCAGAAAATTGACTAAGCAGTTAGTCCGAGTTATTTGACTAATAATTAGTCAAAATGCGATGTTGAGATATTTTATTTAATACGGATTAAATAAAATTGGCTAAAGCGAATTAAACAGTTAATTCGTAAATTAAATATTAACGATTATATTTAATTGATGTATATTGAATTAATTATACAATATCGTCTTTGTCGGACATGTATTAATACTTCAACTAATCCGTGTTATTAGTTGATGCTTTAATAACCGATAACCGATGACGATTTATAATAAAACCGTGTCATATACATTTAGCGAATTTCGGGTCGTACCACGAGTTAAAAATAAGAGAAAGTGGAAAGCCCACTCTCCCCATTTTGAAGCTCACGGCCGAACCCAAGCACAAAAGGAGAGCTTTCTCTCCTTTTGCCCTAATCATTCATTTGTGAAAAATAATTAGGGTTTTGAGAGACATTTTTCCTCTCAAAATTCAGATCTCACATCTAAAGAAAACACACATCAAGTTCTCTCAATATTGCAAGGCAATTAGAGAACACATTTCTAGCACAAGGGCATATTCTCAGACGATCTTGGGTGCAACAATTAGGAGGAGATCTACTTTGATCTCTCATTGCCGAATTGCACTAGGACCGAAGGTTAATTCTTGTGCTTTATCGTTTTTCATTGTTTTTCGTTTATGACAATAAATCACGTATTAAAATTTACGTTATAGTCCTAATTTTATAGGGTATTATACGGATATTACCCCACAAGACTTGTTGGGGCTGGTGTCCTTTACAGTTAGTGCAAGGACTTATAAATCTCTAAAAGGATCAAAGGGTATACTTTTGTATTATAATCAGTTGATCCACGTTTATCAATAACGGTTGGCTTGCTAGATAAGTTTGACGTTATTGTCATACAGATGGCGGTGATCAACTGGTCCCTAAAAGTCACACCTATAGGATACGTTTGAGAGATGTGACGGTATGAAAATACAGTCATGTTGATGCCAGAAAATTGACTAAGCAGTTAGTCCGAGTTATTTGACTAATAATTAGTCAAAATGCGATGTTGAGATATTTTATTTAATACGGATTAAATAAAATTGGCTAAAGCGAATTAAACAGTTAATTCGTAAATTAAATATTAACGATTATATTTAATTGATGTATATTGAATTAATTATACAATATCGTCTTTGTCGGACATGTATTAATACTTCAACTAATCCGTGTTATTAGTTGATGCTTTAATAACCGATAACCGATGACGATTTATAATAAAACCGTGTCATATACATTTAGCGAATTTCGGGTCGTACCACGAGTTAAAAATAAGAGAAAGTGGAAAGCCCACTCTCCCCATTTTGAAGCTCACGGCCGAACCCAAGCACAAAAGGAGAGCTTTCTCTCCTTTTGCCCTAATCATTCATTTGTGAAAAATAATTAGGGTTTTGAGAGACATTTTTCCTCTCAAAATTCAGATCTCACATCTAAAGAAAACACACATCAAGTTCTCTCAATATTGCAAGGCAATTAGAGAACACATTTCTAGCACAAGGGCATATTCTCAGACGATCTTGGGTGCAACAATTAGGAGGAGATCTACTTTGATCTCTCATTGCCGAATTGCACTAGGACCGAAGGTTAATTCTTGTGCTTTATCGTTTTTCATTGTTTTTCGTTTATGACAATAAATCACGTATTAAAATTTACGTTATAGTCCTAATTTTATAGGGTATTATACGGATATTACCCCACAAGTGGTATCAGAGCGAGGCCACGTAAATTTTTCTATGTGTTTTTCATCAAACGAAATGGATCGATAAATTTTTTGTTGCATAAAATCCACACGGCTGAAATTTTTTGATGCACGGTTGTTTTTTTTCTTGAAAACCATGTCTTGTTTTTACACGGCTGATTTCTTGATTTCCGTGCCATGTCTTTTTGGTTTTTTGTTTTCGATTTGATCTTTGCATATTATTTGTAATCGATATTCATTGTAATATGTTAAAGATCTATCAATTGCAAATTCATTTCTATACGGATTAGGTGATATCGCAATTGGTTTTATCAAATCGATAATTTTTTTTGTATAAAAAAAATTTGATAAACCGTGTGGCTGTTTAGGTCTCGGCATTTTTTTTGTCACGGCCTGTTTTTATGCTTTGGGAACCGTGTCCAGTTTACACGGTTGCATTGTTGATGATTTGTTTTATTTTTGTTCTTTGCATATTGTAATTTTACTCGATAATTATTGCAATATGTTAAAGTTGTATCAATTGTAGTTTCAATTCTATACGGATTAGATTAAATTGCAATTGGTTTTAACAAATCGACCTTGTTTTTGCTTGTTGAGGCTCTCGGTTTTCATGTGTACCGTTGGGTTTTTTTTTTTTCTTTGTTTTTGAGCTCTCGGCATTTCAGCCCAAAATAAAAAAAAAAAAAAAAAAATTGGTACTGTTCACGGCAGACGTGAAGAAGAAAAAAAAAATCGAGTTTTATATTTTTTTTTGGCCTTAACATGTGCATAATACGGATTTATGCATACGCTTGATAGTGAAACGGTTCACTCACGTACCATTTAGTTATTTTAGAACGATTTAAAATAACAGATTATAATGAATTAAAATTAAGTTGATGAAGAGTTTTTGTCACATAGTTTTAATTGTCTTTGGTGGTTTGGATTAATTTTAACATAATTACGGAATTATGTCACGAATAAATTTAATTTAGTTGATGCATTTTTTTTTTATCGTTATTGTTGAATGCCTTGAATGCTTTTTATTACGTATTTAATTTTTTTTTACAAACGGTTGTAACTTAGTGTGGCCTTAGTAGAACGTGTTACCGTAATGATGGAACACGGTCTTGGTTGTATTTTGAGATCTCGAATCTCCATTTTGTTTTTCTTTATTACAGTTTTTATTTAGAATGTAAATAGGTTTATATTTTGTAAATTTTAATTGTAATTTTGAGAAGACCAAAGATGGAGACCGGATGCTCACTCATTTGCATGAAAAAGATGGAACATCAAGACAAGCTTCTCGGGTCCAACGGTGGATTCCAAAGTTGTATTATGTTCTTTTTACTAGGATAGGCCACACTAGGAATTTTTATTTACGTTTTGCATTCTTTTATTTATTTTATCGTAACGATAGATTGCATCATATTCCGCCTAAAACCAAACCACCTAATAATTGCATGAAAACTGACTCATATAGAGGTCACGCGTTAGTTTTCTATGACATTCATATGTCACACGATTTAAGCCATCATCTAAATTAATTCATTCACGCAGTTGCTAGTTATTCGTTCACTTAAAATGAATTTAAACTAAGTTGATGGGATCTTCCTCGTATAAACCAAAATTGAGAACAGTCTTTATAGGTCAAACTCCAATGAATCCCTTCTTCGTCGGTAGGCATAATATGACCCCTTCTACGTCGGGTAAGTTGGAACCGATTGACCTATTTTATCTCAACACTATGGTCACTCGTACGATCCTGTGATTATGGTGGACTATAGATAGGATTTACGGAAATCTATCGACCAAGAGTTTTTACGGAAGAACTAGCTAAACAGTTGGCTTATCAATTTACAGAAATTGAGTCTTGGGATCACTTATATTATTCTTGAGGGAGATCAATTATGCAAGTGCAATGAGTCTACACGATTAAAATGAATTTTAATAGACTTAAATCACCTCGATGAGTTGCTTATTTCGTTTTTGTTTTTCTTTCTTTTTCAGCGTAGATCACGTTTTTTAAACTGCTAATAACATAATGGCTGGCATCCTCGATGACCCAATGCCAAGTGCCACATTGGACCGTGAGTCCTGGCTTCGGATCTTCATGAATCAGATGAATCAGTCCACTAGACTGAAGAATGATGGATCAAACTTCGCGGAATGGGAGGCGGCATTACGGAATGCTGACGGGAAGCTCAAGTATCTGACTGAGCCCCTCCCGCCAGCCCCAGGCCCCACGGCTCGAGTTAACGAGGTCTCCACGTATAACGACTTCGTCATGGAAGCGGGTGCGATTAAAAACGTACTCATTTTTGCAATGGAATCAAATTTGCAGAAACGCTTCATAGCCCAAGGTGCAAACAAGATTTTCACCACGCTCACTAAGGAATTCTCGAAAGCACCGAGAATCGTGACCTATGAGCATACCACTCGCTTCTTTGATGCGAGACTCCAGAAGGGCCAACCGGTTAGCCCACACATTCTCAGCATGATTGAGGATGTCGAGAGACTGGAGGCGCTTGATTGTAAAATCAGCGAGAACATTATGATAGACCGCATGCTTCATTCACTCCACGATGGTTTTGCGCTCTTTAGAGCCAATTACTATATGAATGATTTGAAGAAAAGTCCCCATGAACTGCACTCCCTTCTCGTACAGACCGAGAAGGACATGAAGTTCAGTGGGAGCATGAAACAAGATGTTCTCGTCGTGACAAACAAGGGCGAGGGTAAGGGCAAAGCTCAGGCAAACCTAACAGTAGGTAAACCGAAGTTCAAGAAGTCGGGTTCAGGTAAGAGTGGGCCTGGTGAGTCGAGCACCTCATCAGGCGCGACAAAGAGCAAGAATGAAAACATGGAATGCCATCATTGCCACAAGACTGGGCATTGGAGGCGTACATGTCATGTTTATCATGAGGACTTAAAGGCAGGTCGTGTTAAACCTGTTGGTATGTCTTCATCCTTTTCTACTTTTATTCATATGATTGAGATTAACCACGCAAGTTACGGAACTTGGGTACTTGATACTGGTTGTGGTTCTCATCTGTGTAATCATGTGCAGGGGCTCCGAAACATCGAACCCCTCGTAAAGGGTGAGGTGGACCTGCGTGTCGGGAATGGAGCACGAGTGGCTGCCGTCTCGAGGGGAACATATGTGATCCAGCTTCCTAGCGGATTTGAGTTATTTTTATATAACTGGTATTATGTACCCAGTCTTTCCAAAAACATTATTTCAGTTTCTGCACTTGACAAACTTGGATTTTCATTTGTAATAGAGAATAATACTTGCATTTTCTCATTAAACGATATGATTTATGGCAAGGCAGTCTCCATGAACGGAATTTATGTTTTAGATCAGACCATCGAAATATTACACGTAATGAATAAAAAGTTAAAGGTAGGTGACAAAGATCAAACGTATCTATGGCACTGCCGTATGGGACACATTAATGAGAAACGCGTTAAACAGCTCATCAAAAATGGAGCTATCTCGGCCTTTGATTTTTAATCATTTGGCACGTGTGAATCATGTCTCATCGGTAAGATGACTCGAATTTCCTTCAAAGGTGTTGGAATGCGCGCTGCTGACCTATTAGGACTCATACATACGGATGTATGTGGGCCTATGTCAATCACCGCACGAGAAGGCTATAGGTATTTCATCACTTTCACGGATGATTTAAGTAGATATGGCTATGTCTACTTAATGAAGCACAAAAGTGAATCCTTTGAGAAATTCAAGGAATACCAGAATCGGGTACGAGAACCCTCGGGCGTGAGAAAGATTAAAACACTGCGCTCGGACCGTGGTGGCGAGTATCTTTCTCACGAGTTTGATCAACACCTTAAGGACCTGTGGGATTGCCCTACGAGTTAACTCCACCTGGAACACCTCGGTTGAATGGTGTGTCCGAACGGAGAAATCGAACACTACTTGATATGGTTCGATCCATGATGAGTCACACCGTGTTGCTGACTCATTATGGGGTTATGCTCTTCTGTCATTTGCTCTAATACTCAACCGAAGTCCGTCTAAAGTCTGTTGACAAGACTCCATATGAACTATGGAAGGAACGGTCCCTAACTTGTCCTTTATACGGGTTTGGGGCTGCGAGGCTTATGTCAAGTGGAGACACGAGGATAAGCTCGGCCCGCGATCGGTCAAGACATACTTTATAGGTTATCCTAAAGGAACACTGGGTCATTACTTCTATTCGCCAACCGAACAACGTGTTTTTGTTGCGGCTAGTGCGACATTCTTGGAGAAGGAATTTCTCGAGAATGCAAAGAGTGATAGAACCTTCGACCTGTCGGAGATTCCAGAACCAAATACCGAGCAACCATTGGAGGAACCAGTTCCCTCAATCCCGGCTGCGGTTAATATTCCTGAGGAACCTAGGAGGTCGAGAAGAGTCTCTATTCCTCCAGACAGATACATTGGTATGGTCGAGGAACATGACATAGATGACGTTCTACTCTTAACGAGTAGTGAACCCGCAACCTATAAAGGTGCCATGACTAGTTCCGACTCAAAGCTATGGCTTGAGGCCATGCAATCCGAGATGGACTCTATGTATGAGAACAACGTATGGGATCTTGTTGACTTACCTGCTAAGTTTCATCCCCTTCAATGCAAATGGCTTTACAAGATAAAGCATTCTGTGGAAGGTCAACAAGATATCTATAAAGCACGACTAGTTGCTAAAGGTTTCACCCAAGTGCCAGGTCTGCACTACGATGAAATTTTGCACCCGTAGTCATGTTGCGTTCCATTCGGATTATCTTAGCGATTGCCGCTTTTCATGACTATGAAATTTGGCAGATGGATGTGAAAACCGCCTTCTTAAACGGTTTTTTGGAGGAAGAGTTGTACATGGTACAACCCGAAGGTTTCATCGTCCACAAAATCCTAAGAAAGTGTGCAAGCTTAAGCGTTCCATTTATGGACTTAAGCAAGCATCTCGGAGTTGGAATCATCGCTTCGACCAGGTAATTAAAGAAAATGTATTTACTCGATCGGTCGAGGAACCATGTCTTTATATCAAGTCGAGTGGGAGCAAGATTGTCTTCCTAATATTGTATGTCGATGACATACTCCTGATTGGGAATGACATACCTCTCTTAACTTCGGTGAAAGTATGGTTGAAAAACCATTTCCAGATGAAAGATCTGGGTGAGGCACAAAGAATTCTGGGCATCCGTATCTATCGAGATAGATCACGACGGATGTTATCTCTCGATCAGAGTCTTACATAGACAAAGTCCTAGAGAGATTCAGCATGACTAACTCCAAGAAGGGGTTTCTTCCTATGGCTCCAGGGGTGCATTTGAGCAAGTCTCAGGCACCAGAGACACCGGAAGAGAAAGAGCGCATGACACGGATTCCTTATGCCTCGGCTATAGGATCAATCATGTATGCCATGATATGCACACGTCCGGACGTGGCATATGCATTGAGTATGACAAGTCGATTCCAGCAGCATCCAGGTGAATCACATTGGATGGCTGTCAAGAACATTCTTAAGTACCTACGGAGGACTAAAGATTGGGCATTAACTTATGGAGGCGATCAAAAGCTATGCGCAACCGGTTACGCAGATGCTAGCTTCCAAATGGATCGAGATGACTCAAAATCTCAGTCTGGATTCGTTTTTACTCTTAATGGCGCTGCGATCAGTGGAAGAGTTCCAAACAAAGTGTTACAAAGAGATTCTACGACGAGTCCGAGTACTATGCCGCGTCGAAGGCGCAAAGGAAGCGATATGGATGCGTCAATTCTTACAAGGACTATCCGTAGTGCCTAGTTCGAATGACCCGATCACCATCTATTGCGACAATAGAGGTGCCATCTTCCAAGCTAAGGAGCCTAAGTCTAGTAACAAATCTAGACATGTACAACGGAAAGCTCATCTAATCCGAGATTACGTGGAGCAAAAGGAAGTAGTGATAGAAAAGATTGCTACTGAGGATAACATAGCAGATCCTCTCACTAAACCATTACGACAAGATAAGCATGAAGGGCACGTTAATTCCATGGGAATTAAACGTGTTCCTAAGTTGTAGTACTCTTTTATGGATTAGATTCATTCTCTTTTGTACTCTATACGACATCATCGTTTTGATATTTTATATATTTTGTTTTTCATGTGGATTTGTACGACAAATTTTGAACACCACAAAGTGAATTGAACAAACATTATAATCTTGGTCCTTAATTGCCCACGTGAGCTGATAACTCAAGGTAATTATTTTGTGACGTTGGTTGATGGTGGGTTCAACGAGCCATAAGTCAAAAGGTTGGTGACCAATCACGAGAGGCGATTTATACGGATATCTCGTAGGACACAATTGTGACATCGACGTGGAGTCCTAAATTTTTTATAACATTCGGTGCCCGGTCGTGGATAGGACCTCCATGGTGATCCTAAGAGTCGATTCTTTTGACTATCGATTGTCTCTTGAGACTAAGGCAGATTTTGGGTGACTTTGGTTTCTTTCTCACGGTCATCCGTAACAGGGGGCCAAGTAGATTTTTTCTGGGTCATTTCATGTCGTGCTTAGATCGGCAGGAGTCGAGTTGAAGGAAATATTCAGCCTTTATCAGGTACTCGATATTTCTCGGGGCCACTCGAGGAGGAGTCAGAATCGAAATGCATGGCCATGCTCGAATACGAATTCGTTTTATCGGTTGAGTTACTCTCTAGTCGGGGAAACCACTCTAGATACGGATCGATTGTAAAATACGACCTTTGCGGATCCGGATCTGCAAATTGTTTTACATTGAGTGGGAGAAATTTTAAATGAATATGAGAATCGGTTATCGCACATACACTTGTACGGACAAGTGGGAGTTTGTTGAGCTTGTGTCCTCCAGTTAGTGCGGATAACGTCATTGCACATACACTTGTACGGACAAGTGGGAGCTTGTTGGGGCTGGTATCCTTTACAATTAGTGCAAGGACTTATAAATCTCTAAAAGGATCAAAGGGTATACTTTTGTATTATAATCGTTGATCCACGTTTATCAATAACGGTTGGCTTGCTAGATAAGTTTGACGTTATTGTCATACGGATGGCGGTGATCAACTGGTCCCTAAAAGTCACACCTATAGGATACGTTTGAGAGATGTGACGGTATGAAAATACTGATCATGTTGATGCGAGAAAATTGACTAAGCGATTAGTCCGAGTTATTTGACTAATAATTAGTCAAAATGCGATGTTGAGATATTTTATTTAATACGGATTAAATAAAATTGGCTAAAGCGAATTAAATGATTAATTCGTAAATTAAATATTAACGATTATATTTAATTGATGTATATTGAATTAATTATACAATATCGTCTTTGTCGGACATGTATTAATACTTCAACTAATCCGTGTTATTAGTTGATGCTTTAATAACCGATAACCGATGACGATTTATAATAAAACCGTGTCATATACATTTAGCGAATTTCGGGTCGTACCACGAGTTAAAAATAAGAGAAAGTGGAAAGCCCACTCTCCCCATTTTGAAGCTCACGGCCGAACCCAAGCACAAAAGGAGAGCTTTCTCTCCTTTTGCCCTAATCATTCATTTGTGAAAAATAATTAGGGTTTTGAGAGACATTTTTCCTCTCAAAATTCAGATCTCACATCTAAAGAAAACACACATCAAGTTCTCTCAATATTGCAAGGCAATTAGAGAACACATTTCTAGCACAAGGGCATATTCTCAGACGATCTTGGGTGCAACAATTAGGAGGAGATCTACTTTGATCTCTCATTGCCGAATTGCACTAGGACCGAAGGTTAATTCTTGTGCTTTATCGTTTTTCATTGTTTTTCGTTTATGACAATAAATCACGTATTAAAATTTGCGTTATAGTCCTAATTTTATAGGATATTATACGGATATTACCCCACATTATAGAGAAATAATAATGCCCGGAGCCTGCCTGCACTTCAATTTTCACGGAGCCAGCACAACAATTTTCTCAAAAGAGACGAAATATAACTAAAATAAGGAGTTAGTTACCTGAGTCATTATGATTTGAGAAAGATGTAGAGTTATGTCCAACAACTTTCATGTACCCTATTTAACAAATTGACAAAGAATAAGAGCAAATTCTGAATAATCTTATATATCTAACAATTGAAAGTTTTGACACTACTATAATTTTCACATGAAGCCTCTTCAGAAAACGTTTTTCCCAATTGAATAATTTATATTCACAATCTCACAAATTGAAGGGGAGCCTTGGCGCACTCGTTAAGGTGTTGCTTTGTGACCGTGAGGTCACGGGTTCAAGTTCTTGGAACGGCCACTTTCCAAAATGGCAAGGGAAGGCTTGCCTCAATTACACCCTTGTGGTGAGTCCCTTCCCCGGATCCTCGCCTAGAGGGGTCGCCATCGTGTACCGGGCTGCCCTTTGATCTACTAATTGACAAATGATGCCTAACACTATCAAACGCAAGTATAATCCACCAGCTCTCATGATATGCAATCACATTTAGAGTACACTCGCACCAAGACATTCAGTTAATGAAACAAATGCACAGGTCAGTCGCGATGCATGTCTGTCATCCCAAAAATCAACCAAGACAGTTCCAATGAAGGACAGTTCCAGTGAATAGGCTGGCCTTACTAACCAGATGCCCTAGGATATTCATCATAACACACATGTATGTGGGATTTATCTGTATGCATCCCTTTAATTTTAAGGATTATAACGAAATTTATAATGACGAATGCGAGTCATAAAATGAATTAGATAAACAAAAGGTAGAGAATTAAGGAATAACCTTCCGTCCTAGCAAAATCGGCCTAAGAACAATATCACAATGATATTCGCCTATCAGTTGCACCCAAGATGATATGAGATATGCCCTTAACTTGTTGCTAGAATCGATCCCTCAATTTCTGTAAAATTGCTTAGGGTTTTTTTCGTTTTTGTGTTTTTAGATGAGAGGCAAGAATAGGTTAGAAAATTACTCCCTCTCCTCCCTCTTAAACCGTGAAAGAGGAAGAGCAATAGGGTTATTTTTTTCTTCCTATTTTCGGCCCATATACCGAATTAATAAGGAGTATTATTTCCTTATTTTCGGTTTTGGCAACTACCGAAAATGAAGATAAAAATCCTTATTTTCGGTTATTCCAAAAATGTATAAAATGTGTTAAATATAAATTGTCATTTATATTATTCCGTATTAACAAGTCTACACACAACAGCTTGCGATTGATTTATTAATATGAGTCAATAATAATTATTATGACAATATCGTATAATTATCATTTGCTGATTAAATATAACCGATTACATTTAATTACGAATTAACATATTAATTCGTCCAAGCTAACATTATATACATTAATTAAATATAACTTATTATATTCAATTTACGAATTGTGATTAATTCGTCTCAAACTTATATTATTTAATCAGCATTAAATAATCGTCTCATCAACACAGTGACTAACTGTTTAGTCATATAAGGCATCAATGTGATTACATATCCATAACCACATCTCTCAAACACATCCTTTAGGTGTGACCTTTAGGGACCAGTTGATCGCCGCCATCTGTATGATAATAACGTCAAACTTTCTAGCAAGCCAACCGTTATTAGGTAATCATTAATCAACTGATAAAATACGAAGTATACCCTTGTGAACCTGTAAGAGATTTACAAATGTTATCACACTTATTTGTGGAGGACACAAGCTCCAACAAACTCCCACTTGTCCTCACAAGTGTATGTGCGATAACCGATTCTCATATCCTAAAATTTCTCCCACTCAATGTAAAGCAATTTGCAAAATCTGTATTCACAAAGGTCGTATTTTACAAGCGATCTGTATCAAGAGTGGTTTCCCCGACTAGAGAGTAACTTAACTGATAAACGAATCATCATTCGAGCATGGCCATGCATTTCAGTTACAACTCCTCGAGTGGCCCTGAGAAATAACTATACCTGATAAAGGTTGGATATTTTCCTCAACTCGAATCCTGCAGATGTAAGCACAGTATGAAATGACCCAGAAAAAATCTACTTAGCCTCCAGTTACGGCAGGCCGTGAGAAAGAAACCAAAGTCACCCAAAAACTGCCTTAATCTCAAGAGACAGTCGATAGTCATAAGAATCGACTCTAGGAACACAATGGATGTCCTATCCACGACCTAGCACCGAATGTTTTTAAACATTTAGGACTCCATGACGTTGTCACAAAAATTTGTCCTACGAGGTATCGTTATAATCTCGCATCTGTGATCGATCAGTCAACCGTTTGACTTATGGCTCGTTGAACCCACCATCAATCGACTGCACAATATAATAGCCAGAGTTATCAGCTCTTGTAGGCGATTACGGACCAAAACAAATATAATGTAATTCAGTTCACTTTGTGGTGTTCAATGTTGTCAGGACAATCCACATGAAAAACAAAATATTATATTAAAACGATGAAGTTATAAATAGTATATGAAAAAGATAATGTATCAAATCCATAATCAACTACTACAACTCAGGAACACGTTTAATTCCCATGGAAATAACGTGCCCTTCATGCTTATCAAAATTCAACGGTTTAGTGAGAGGGTCCGCGATGTTATCATCCGAAGCTATCTTGTCAATCACTATCTCTTCTTGCTCCACGTAATCACGGATCAGGTGAGCTTTCCGATGTACATGTCTAGATTTGTTGCTAGACTTTGGCTCCTTAGCCTGGAAGATGGCACCTCTATTATCACAATAGATGGTGATCGGGTCATTCGAACTAGGAACTATCGTAAGTCCTTATAAGAATTGACGCATCCATATCGCTTTCCTTTGCTTCGAGCGGCATAGTACTCGGATTCAGTGGTAGAATCTGCTACAACACTCTGTTTGGAACTCTTCCGGTGACCGCAAAGCACCATTAAGAGTGAAGACGAACCAGCATCGAGATTTTGAATCATCTCGATCCGTTTGGAAGCTAGCATCTGCACAGAACCGAGGTGCGCATAGCTTAGTATCGCCTCCATAAGTCAATACCCTATCCTTAGTCCTCCGTAGGTACTTGAGGATATTTTTAACAGCTATCCAGTGTGTTTCACCTGGATTCTTTTGGTACGACTCGTCATACTCAATGCATATGCCACGTCTGGACGTGTGCATATCATGGCATACATGATTGATCCTATTGCAGATGCATAAGGAACACGACTCATGCGCACTCTTCCAAAAAACAATCCTAATGCTACCGTCAAATGGTGCTACAACTTCACGTCAGAAAAATGTTGATGGCAAAGATCCATAACCACCATAATTATCAGCTATTTCATCTCTAACCGGCCTTTTCCTTGAAAAAAACCTCCCAAGTCCCAACCCAACCATGGTCCCATCAACCACATCCTATATCGACTTCTTACCAAGTTTCGTTAATAACTATCCAAGCCTCCGAATACAAACAAACATTTCACTTGACATGAATAACTAATATCCTCATACAAGACCCAAACCAATTATCCTCAAGTTCTGCCAAAACGCTCGCAAAAACATCTAGTAACATTGAGGGCAATCCCTGACAAATATCTTCAACCTAACATAAAAAACTAACATCCTCATAAAACACCCTCACTAATCACCATTAACTTCATTTTTAAACATTAGCAACTCCTTGTCCCTCTCCACCTAAATATCACTGTCACTTTAAAAGATCAAATGCTCATCTATAATTCAACAATTTGCACACTATTCTTCTCTCCCGCCTTCTCCTCCTCCCTCTTCTACTCATCCTTCTCCTCCTTCCCCTGACAAGAAGGAATATAGGCTAGTGTATCACATGGGTGAATCAAAAATAGCTATTTTGTTCATATAGGTAATTTGGTAAAAGCAACTTACAACTTTCATGAACCACCAAAACCAATAAACAGAATAATGATGAAAAGCAGAATAAAATTCCAATTTTTCCCTTTAGTGCAGAATACCCCACTCAGTTTCAACCTCTGTAAATGCAAAATAATGTATTCTTTCCTTTCGCCCTCTTTAATCATGGGGCGAAATTGTAGCTCACAAATGAAAGTCACTACTGAGTAAGCTGGACGCTACGCCACTTTGATCAGGTGCTAAATGACATATCCATTCAAATTATATTTTTTCAATTTGGCTTTGATAGGCATAACTCAAAACGATATCCACTTTGACTGACTGCTCAACATATAACAGAAGTCTGATATTGACTTAAAATAAAACAGAAGTCCAATAACTTGACTAAGGATAACACACAACTCATCTCAAAACTACTATAAACTCAAAAGTAACAGAAACAAAAGAAACTAAATTGCAGAATAAACTAAATCCAAATCATGGGAGATCCCATAACTATCAGTTGGGAGAATTACCTACTAGACAAGTACATCAATGGTGGTAACAATGTTGAGGTAAGATCTAGGTTTAACACCTTTTTTCATTGTTGTCTGACTCCATTCGTATGATACAAAAGGTACCAACCTGTGTTATACAAAATTTCAGAAATTATAAATTTCTAAGGTAAACACAGCAATTGTGAATTAACAGTAGGAACAACAACAATTAATGCGATGCTAAATCCTAATAAAAACCCAAAACTCAGGGATCTTGGGTTGTTCAAAGGCATTTCCCAACACTGGCAGCCGGGATTATGGAAACCTAGCCCCAATATCTCTACACTATGGAAAGGCAAATATTAAAAGTAAAACTAAAGATAAAAAAAAAGTCATAGTAAAAAAACACGACATGAAATGCAAATATTAAAAGTAAAAAACGAAAACAATAATGAATATTAATGTAGAAAACCTGAGCAATGTGAACACGACGATTAGTCATTGGTAGCAAAAGGGGTACCCCTGGGAGTTCCTATGAAGCTAATAGATTTGCTGCCAAAATCCAATATAATTGCACCTACATTCCACACAGAAATCGTATAAAATCAAGTCTTAAGATATTATAGAAACTAAATTTTAGTGCCTTTAAAAAGATTGGCAATCTGCTTCCACCATCATCATTAACGCTACCATCGGCCGCCATCCAAATCATATTACAGGTTAGGTAAAAAATGGTACAGTTGTGGTCAACGATTGGGTTGGTCTGGTCGCGCACGTGAGAAAAACTGCAGAAACTAAACCTGATAATGTCATTATTATTGATTGAGTAGAGAGTATTAGGGAAGGGAGAAGGGAGTTCAGGAACTCAGGATTGAAGAACTTACCGTGCATTAGTATCAACACATCCACCACCTTAGGCCCCACGCTCACCATCAAATCGGCAAACAATGTGATTAATTCATACTGACCTACAACAAGCAACATGCGCCATTGATCAATTTGATAACGCTATTGCAAAAAACAGACATTTTAGATGGAAATGAAAAGCACAATTATAGGTATCCGACATGCAATACCCACATCAAACAAAACAGAAATAATCATTTCCCGACCGTAATTTTTCGCGTATTCTAAAGTATCTTGATGTATAAGTTGGACCCAACATCTTGACAACTCAGTAGTCCGAATCATAATTTCATTACTTATGTGCACCGTCATTCCCTCTGTTTACGCCGAAGTTGCAATGTTTAGCATCGTAAAAGTCAAACCGAGAAAGTCGAGATCAAACAAAAATAGAGAAAAAGATGCCGTAAAACTCCCTTTCTCGCACCCTAGAATCACCCCATATAATTACGGATAAAGAAATTATATATATATTGAAGCTTAAGATGTGAAAATTACTCACCAATACATGTAACTATACAAAATGGCTGCAATGTTCAAAATAAGGAAAAGGGGCAAAAATCTGGGAACACAACCTGGGAATAGAAAATACAATAAGGATGAAAACCAAAGTTCAATAGGCTTTAATGGTGGTCAAGAAATTCTCAACACAGCAACAAGAAGTAAACCAGAGGTAAACTAAAAGCTGATGAAAGCATCAAAAAAAGTTTCGGGAAAGTCTCGATTTGTCAAAACATGCCTATTAACTAAGGAGATACTCCCTTTATCTCAATCATCTGTTTACCTTTATTTACAATACCTCTCCAAAAAAGTTTAAAAAAGGTTAACAAATGATTGAGATGAAAGGAGTAAAATTTATTTCAACCCAAAGATTAAGAATCCAACTATTGCCTGCCATAGTGCAACTGAAGTCAAGTTGCAGAAAATATAGCATGGTTCTATTCTACAAAGTAACCATCTAGACCAAATACTAGAAGGTCAAATGTACCGAGTGTTTGTGGACGATTTACTTGGGAACTAAGTAGGTGAAGGCGTGAAGCAGCAGGAACATTAATGTGTATAATACGCAACCACTGTACAAGATAGACTGTCCGTGCTAAGCAATTTAGTACTGCTATTTCTATTTACACTCTTTGATTTCAGAGTAGAGCTATCCTACATCAAAAATCATTCTCTTAATTTGAAATCCCATGTGAATGCATAGCTGTCATTCATGTCAAGCTTTCCCTTCCTTTATCACGATTTTAATGGCCGAAAAAATGGAACCTCTAGTATTTTTTTTGAAGCCTCAAATAAGGAATTTCAGGCATAAGACCAGTACAATATAAATAAGAAAATTTGATCATTTGAACTTATTGTCTATCATCGATAGTATACCTCTGCCTAACCACAATGAGGCCTTATCGCTATTGACAGCGCATATAACTATATAGGAGTGTTGCGCATAAATTAAAAAAACTTCATTCTTTTAAATCATTCCATAAAACATGGAGATTTTGTACGAAAAATACGAAAATTTACAGATTGGGCAAAAAACAGTAGTTCTAATGTCCACTAATTAACCATTATAAGCCCTATATATTAAACTTGGGATAATCACAAAACTAATAAATGTAATACATAAATAGTAGAGTTTTCATGAATTGCCCTTCTGAATAATTCAAATCCAATCTGTCAAGACTCAAAATTAAATTCCAAACCAAATAATCACCACCCGCAATATAATAAGAAATCTAAACAAACAAACAAACACAGACCAAAAAAATTACAATCTGGGAATAGGAAATGCAATGAGAATAAAAACTGAAGTCCAATAGAGCTATCCACTGGTGGTTTAGAAACTCACAACACAGCAAGTGATGGACAGTGTACCATTGTTGGCTAGACAAATCGAACTTCAAAACAAAGCATATTGATTTTTAAGGGTTAATAATTAAGTTCACATTTGACCTAAACGTATTGATTTCAGTTAGCAACAAACATCGTTCTGATTCACTAACCTCTCAAAAGCACTAAAAGGCATTCCTGCAAATCCCGAATCTGAAGGGCATAGTAAACAACAAAGGGAATTACCAAAAAATCAACTTAAGATAGATCAAAACAAGATTATTGATGATCAAATCAAAACTAAAAAAGCTGCAAAATTATTGACCCTTAAAATGGAAATAGGATGAGACTGTCTCACAAACTAATGAACAAAAAATATGTTAAGATGAGATACCCAAGAAGGCTATGGTTTGTTGAATTGGAGCTAAAAGGGAACCACTTAGGTCGAATCACCAGTCTCAATTGCTGCAATAAGCTGCATAATTTAGCAAACAAACACATGCTTATAAGTAGCAGGCCAACGGAGAACAAAAAACAAACACCTAATATCGTGAAAAAAAATCGTTTGGACAAATGTGAAAGCTCATTAAAGGAAACCAGACAATAACCTGCAAATACTCAGTTCGGTAGCATGAAAAAGAGGGGCAAATGGTAATGGGACTAAATTTGTAGGCAAATCGCTTACCTTTACCTTATTGAATTGAATCAGAAGTTGGAAGGTATTCCGGCCCCAGGAGCCACATTATCGGTTTCAACTGAAGCAATTACTGCTTGTAGTATGTGCTTATAAGCTCGAACAATCGTCTCATGTATACAGAGAGACTGAACATGAGACAATTTTTCTGATAACTTTACCTGCACAAAGGAAAAGGTTCACAACCTTTTATTAGCTCGCATTACAGAAATTATGAATGTGTTTTCCTTGCCATAAACGAGGACGAACAATCCGATCCATTATTTTGATGACTCTGCTTGAGCTCCCCTCGGGAAAAAAAAAAGAGTAAAAATCATGAATATTATGAGAAAAATGAACTGCTAACAGTAAATGAGCAAAATTCTAGCAGCACAAGATCAAGTTTTGGCCTTTCAGAGTGATAAAGTTGCTCATCTGCTCATATGCAGCCCGATTAAACAAAGTTGCTCATCTGCTCATATACAGCCCGATCAAACAAACCCATTTCGACTGAACACTAAAATGATCAAAGTATCAAAAATTTTCAATAATTCATGAACTCAACTCAACAAAACACAAAAATAAGCAAAATAAAAAGATGGGAAAGCAAGAAATAACTTTAAGACCACCAACATAAAGTAATGAAATAGGCACATTAGAACAAACAAATTAAGCTTAACAAATTAAATACAAATATACAAACATTCATCACACGAAATTCACACCAAACTACTTGTTACTAAGCAACGTCTCCCACCCATTTGAAAATTAAATACACAATTTCACAAATAGATTGAAAAAAATACCTCTCTATGGAGCTTCATGATGAGCGTAAATGGGTTACACTTGAATCTCGCTCCAGCCTTTGTACAAAATCAGGAACACCTAAAAAAATACTAAGAATCAGAAAAGGGAAGATCAAGGGTACGGTTGGAGAGGTCGATGAGTTATTGAGGTTTTTGAGGAGTGAAGAGGAAAGGAGTGGATGAGAGTGGTACAGAATGTCGTAAAGGTGTGGCTGTGAGTAAGAGAGAAATGGAAGGATGGGATCTAATGGGGAAATCCAACGGCAAAGGAGGATCTTGTTGGCACTATTCATAGCTACAGTACACTGAAGTATAAACTTTTTAAGGGTTTAGGATTCGTTTTGGCCAAAGATCAAGTAAATGACCAAAAACAATAATGATAAACTAATTAGTTCCCTCATATGTCCACTTGCTCACTCCTAATGTCCACTTGCCCACTTGTATAAAATTTACCAAAAATGGGAATGGATAACGATTGAGTAGTAATACACCCTAAAAAAGAAATGACAACAATTAACGGTGACGAAAGGAGTACTAAATTGTGTGAGACACATCATTAAATACACTAGAAACTAACTAAAAAATTAAAATAAAATGGTAAAGCAAAATAGTAACCACTCATCATATGAGAGGTCTCACATTAACATTACCGTGAGACACTGAGACCATCTCATATAAAAATTAGCGTTGATATATAAACCTTTGAAAAATATAATTAGAAAATGTTTTTTTGAAAAGCACACAGATTTATAAATGTATTAGATATTATGAAGTAATCAAATTGTCATTAGTTGTCGAGACATTTTAAAGCAAACTTGCAAACAGGTATTAAGACAGGTGAAATATTAAAAACATTATACTATGTATAAGACAATGTGATATAAGGTTAAAGTTGGATCAATTAACTTTAAACATATATAAGCCCCCTAACTTTCACTTGTAATAAATTAGCCCCACAACTTTCAAAAAATGTACAATTTAACACAAATCAAGTTTTTTATCATTTTTTTTTAACTAAAACCTATTTTTTTCTATTATAAAAACTATTATAAATATATTTCTTAAATAATTAAATATAATATTTACATATTCAACGAAAAATGCGAACCAATTTTAGTATAAACAAAAATTCGGTCATGTAACTTTTCATTGTACCATCATTAATAATTCTCATATTAGGAACATTTTCGTCAAAATAAATAAAAATATATTTGAACATGGTTTTTTTTAATAAATAAGAATTTTAGGATTAAAATCTAATAAATAATTTTGATTTTCAATAATAGTAAAATATTTAATTAACAAATTTTATTCTTAAAAATAAGATATGTGGTTAATTGCATATTAAGAGAAACTTATGGGGTTAATTTACTACATTTATAAGTTAAAGGGCTTGATTGCACATAATATCAAGCTTATGGGGGTAATTTGCTATATTTCCTTGTATTAAAGGGATAATTTATTTTGGAGATAATTTTGTTGAATAGATAAGGTTAATAACCCCATTGTGAGTGATTATACATGTGATTAAAATAATTACTTATTTTAGTATTTTACAACCTTTCTTAGGCAAAAGAATATTATTATTGATCAAAGACTGATACAAAATCCAGTAAGTAGACTATACAACCAGTTGTATTGGTTGTATAGTAAAGAATCCGGGCTTTATAATGAATTATTTGAGCTTTGACCTATATATTACGAGCTTTATTAGAAATAACTTGAGCTCCATCATAAAAATATTGATTTTAAAAATTATAATGAAATTCAAAAATAGTATATATAAGCTCAATTAGATTTTAATTTTGACATAAAAAAATTTAAATATAAATCAAAAGTTATAAAAGCTCGAAAAAAATACACATAAGCTCGTTTAAATTTATGATGGTTATACCATGCTCGTGTACATCGGGTTGTATAGTAGTACTAGTTGTAAACCCGTACAGAAAATGTACGGGTCGTAATTAATAACATACGTTATCAATTTATCATTGTATATAAGCGCACTAAAATGAGTATGATTATCCTTGACTTTGTTTATTGACATCGCAAAACAAACAGCAATGAGAATATATTTAAGCAAAATATAAGTTTTTTTTTGCCAGCGTTAAAGATAAAAGCAAAATATAAGTATATGTTTTTAAAATGAATTTTAAATTCATGATCAATTAAATTGATTAAAAGTATCTAGTGAATATAACATGATGTTAATACATTTAAACTGATATATAGAACAAAGAAAAATCTTATATGGAGGGCCGACAGGAGTAAAAATAACTATATATTATCTCGACATATTAAAATAAATGCACATCTATAAATTATACTCCTACAATATTTAGACCAACAATCCTAATGTGCCTAAATTGTAATTGGGCCGACATTCTCAGTTCTTTAAACGCACATACGACTAAAATATGAGTCCAAAACTATTATTCCCTTCGGCCGGATCATTTGTTATCTGTTTTTATTTTAAGTATATTATTCATTTGTTATCTATTACCATATCAGGTAAATAACTTTTCACAAAATGATAAATATGCCCCTTACACAAATTATAGAATAGTATGACATCATACTGTAAAACGGTCTATTTTTATTAGAAAACTTTTTATTTAATGCTAATAAATAATTTGTATTTTTAGACAATAAAACCGTCTTATTGGGCAAAATCGCTTCACAAAAACTACCATATCCCATGTTATTCACTACTATCGTACGCCATATTATTCACTACTACGTACTCCGTAAGTCTATATTACCTACCTATAAATTCTGATTTTGACATATAAACGAATAAACCCACCAAAACTTAAAAGCTAAACAAATTATACATCCAAAAATATGTTTTAATTAACCCTACCTAGCCAACTCCTCACTCATTTTACCCCCTCGTCCCATTTCATGTGGCTCTCTAGCTCTATCTTAAAGTTCCGCCGCACTCCTCATCAGCCACCTCTTATAATTTTAAGCTTCTTTAAACCAATCTTTGTTCATCATCATTTTTCTCCTTTTTGTGATCCTACTCATTCTCAAGTATCACCCTCACACTTTTCACCTCTTATTCCGATCTCTATCGGGTCTCCACCCTAACAGAAAAAACAAAGATAAATTTTCCTCTAATTTTCCGCCTATCGACAATTTCACATCAATATACATATTCTCTTTAATCTTTAATGCCTTTTAGATTCGAATTTAATAAATTTAATGTCGATATTTGAGTTAATACTATCTGGGTTCTTTTATTCGTTTGGTCCATTTCAAAGTGCATATTTTTTTTATCGATTTTTAAAATTTTGTCAATATGTTTTTTCCAAGATTTTTTCAGATCTAATATGCTCCTTATTTGACTATTTCTTATTTGTTATATTTTAGTATATTCATTAAGGTGTTTTTTTATGTTTCTTTTAAAGGATTATTCATAAATATTTTTTTTTATTTTTTTTTGCGTTTTTCCCCGAAAATCTTCACTTCCACATTAATTGCCACTCGTATTTTTTTCATTTAAAAAGATTTATCAATATTTTTTTTTGAAAACCTTCAAATCTACAGTTTTTAAAAGATTCAGTAATATAATTATAGTTATTATGGTGATTTAATTTTTTTAAATAGGTCGATAAATGTATTCCCAATGATTAAGATTTATTTTCACAAGATAATTATACACGTAATATTTTTAGATAGCTGGTATTTGTTTTATTAAGATATTAGTTTTTAAGGAATCTATAAAATATTATTAAAAGGTTAGCCTAAAAATGCCACGTAGACAATGCCACATGGGATGAAAAAAAGCCACGTACACAATGACGATGTGACTTGGCAAACTAATATGACATGGATTATCCAATTTATTATTATATTGCATTAATTTAATTCACTTATTTCCTTTAAAAATCCATCCATATTCCGTTAGATTTAAATTTAATTAACTCAAAAAAATACAAAAAAAATTACGCATTAACTATAAGTTAATAATTTCAAGATATTTCATATGGAGTATTATTATATGTATTCAAAATAAAAAAAAAATAAAAACTGAATACATAAGAAATTAAGAACGAAGAAGATTAAATGAAGTTGAAAACAAAAAAAATTGTATTGTCACTAATTCACTACTTTTTTTTTTGAAAGTCATTAATTCACTATTGTTGTTACTATAACTTTGTTGTATATAGAAGTTGTTTTACAGAACTAATTAATGGACAAATGAGTATTAAAGATCATATAAAATATTTTCTTAGGAAAATATAAAATATATGGAAAAGAAAATATTTATTTAATTTAAGTAATTTACAAAAAAATTCCGTAAATACTTAAGTGAAATTAAACACTAATAATAGTATTTTAAAAGGGTAGTAATACCGTGTATTTAGTTCATGAAATTATTTCACGTAAAGGATAAGGTTTTCAAAAATATAAAATATATGGAAAAGAAAATATTTATTTAATTTAAGTAATTTACAAATAAATTATGTAAATACTTAAGTAAATCTATACAATATAGTTAAAAGGCTAAATTAAAGCATTTAATTTAATTCCACATGACATTAGCATTTAATATTTTATACCCCATTAATTTCTATTAATTTTTATTGATTATTTAATTATTATTTATTAATTATTACTCCCTCCGATCCAGACGAAAGGTAACATGGTGAAAAATGGGTTATTTAAGAAAAGAGGTAAAAAGGAGGGGCAAAGATGGAAAGATTGGTGAGTGGGCCACATGAGTAGTGGGTATTATTAAATGGGTTTAGGTGAGTTAAATAAGGAGTTAGTGGGTGGGCTACATGATGGCATTTGTGTAAATATGAGGAGGGTATAAGGATTATATTGTCCAAAAATATGCCATTTATAGTATGTTACCTTTGGTATGGTTCGTCCATTTTAGGTAACTGTTACCTTTGGTCTGGGTCGGAGGGAGTATTAGATTATTGGTTATTTGATATAATTCTTAAAAAAATGAATGATTACTAAAAGCCCTTATAAAAATGTCATTACATATTGTGTAACATACAAATAAAGAAAATCAAAAGACATCATTAATATTCTTAAATTAAATGTATATTTTAAAGATTTGATAAGCTAAAAAAACCAAAAAAAGATGTAACTTACCAAAATTCACATAAAAGTTCCATAATTTACAATTATATTTCACATTTTAATTGAAATTTTGGAAGAGAACATAGATGTTAGTGAATCGGTTAAATTATTTCATATTAACACAACTCATAAAATTAAAGTATACATTTATTTATTTCTTTAAAATCTATATAATAAATAGTATAAAAAGGCTAACATTGAGTACATTTTTAAATGACATGTGATATAACCACATGATTTCAAGAAGCCATATTACAAGTCTCATCATATCATAATTATTCTCTTTTATGTCCCCTAATATTTATTCTTACAATTACAGTATTAGAAAAAATTAAAGAAGACAATAAACTTTTTATCTTCTTCCACTTCAATACTTTATTCAATTCACCACAAGCATTTAACCATACTTTTCATCTTCTTTCTCCATAACTCATTTCTCAAGTTCCTTTATAATGATTCATATTTTTAGTTTACCTTGAAACTTTTGATGATATTTTGTTTTCTTAATTACTATTTTTTTTTTCTTGAGATGATAATGTTTATTCCATGAACACAACAATAGACATGCATTTTTATTATAATTTTTTATCAGCCTACAACTCATTCGTTTTTCTTATGTTCTCTTTTTCATTATAAGATTTTACTATATTGGTCAAACTCATTTGATAATATTTTAAATATATTCGGTATATCTTATGCAATTTTGTATTTCGTGTACAATTGATTTTGGCATAATACTAATTTGTACAATTGATTGAATTTTCAGGAGCATGACATACTTGGAGATCAATACGTTCAAATGACAATCGACAAGTATGTGGATTTTTTAAGAGGTAGCATGATGTTTCTCATTTTTTTCTTGGAATTTCTTTTTTTTTTTTGGGGAGATTTATCTATTTTAATTATTAATACAAACTCATTTGATAATATTTTACATATACTCGGTATATCTTATGCAATTTTGTATTTCGTGTACAATTGATTTTGGCATAATATTAATTTGTACAATTGATTGAATTTTCAGGAGCATGACATACTTGGAGATCAATACGTGCAAATGACAATCGACAAGTATGTGGATTTTTTAAGAGATAGCATGATGTTTCTCATTTTTTTCTTGGAATTTCTTTTTTTGGGAGATTTTTCTATTTTAATTATTAATACATGACAATCAGTGAGTACAGAACACAATTTAAGAATTATCAATTTTTTAATTTCAGATATTAGTTCAATATCAGTTAACACGATATTTGATGTTGGAGGATGTGTTCATATGGATGATCAAATCTGAAGCTCTTGAATGGAGTAATCACCATATTGAGGATGCATTTTTATGCCGTTGATCATTTTAATTGATATTAGCCTATCTATTTTTGTTCCAATAATTATGATAAGGTTTTTAGCCTATTAGTTATTCTTGGTCTTTTAGTTGTAGTGATATCGACACAACATTGACGGATAATTCTCACAAGAGAAAAAAAAAACCATCAAATGATAATTAAATTTGAAATGGAGAGACACGTATTCAATGTATTCACTATATTAGTCTTACTTCATTCACTTTGTTAGGCTATTTTTCTTTTACCTATTGAAGGAGAAAAACTTGACCGCCTTTGGTAAATTGGCGATTAAGAAACTCCTCAATCTCCGGAGCACCAATGTCTTGAAGTTACATAATACATAACCGTACCCATGTATAAGTATTAATCATTGATTTCTATATAAACAACTTATGTCTATATACATGTAATTAAACTATTTAATTTGAGTATGATGAATTGAGAATGCAAATCATTACTAATTTACGAGTTAGCATAAATCATGAATCATCAAAGCAATGAGCAACGTCATCCGTTCAACATATACATTCAAAAAAACTATCTATTAAAAGCCTAAATCCCATTAATTTACTAGGTTGTTAATAGAGGAGAAGAAGAGTTACTCATGATTAGATTTTTTTTTTTGTATCTTTTACAAAGACCAACATTTTAACGACAAATTCAATGCCTTTATTCCCCACTAATCTCATATTATTGTTATTGTTTATATTACCGTGTTATTATGTTCAATATTATAATTTCCATCCTATCTTATCGTCTGCAATGTTTCCAACAATATCTGTTTTATACAAGTAGTATTAACAAAAAAAGAAAATTTGTATAGGACCCGTGATTTTTCACGGGTTTTAAAACTAGTTTATATTTATTTACTATACTCTGTACTTCTTTTTTAAACATCATTTTTTTAACATGAAAATATTTTTCTTTTAATTTGTTTTTTTATGTAACAGTTGACTTGTTGAAATTAAAGTCAAGAAGATTATTTAAAGTGGGTTGGAGAGTGATAACTGGTTTACAATTATTATCACTAATTATTGAATTTGAGTAATTTAGAATTGACAATTGAATAATCAGAATATGTGTAGAAATTTATTAAAGAGGAAAGAGGGTAATTAAACATGGAGGGTCCCATACAAAGCCAATTTTCTGAATTTTATCGACTAATCAGAAGCCTTTAAAAAACCTGGCTTTTATACTATGTAGATTTGTGTACAAAATCGGCAACGACAATGTCACTAATATAACCGGAAACCGAATCCACCCAAATACGCATGAAATAACTAATAAGGGAATAGTGAGCCATACAATGAGCCACACGGTTTTCGATTCTTCTAGCAAAAGCATAACTCTCCTACTCAAAACGACTAGCCAAGTGGAGAATTGTCTTGTACCATATTTCCCAAGTAAGTAGCAGGGGTATTATGAGCTTGAAGAAGAGAAACAAGCTGCGAGAAATCAGATTCAAGCACCACCTTAGCCAGCCTCATTTGATCCGCAACTTAGAGCCCAAATAAAGTCGCTTTCGTCTCCGCAATGATCGACTCCCAACAATGTCGAGGTTGTTGCACGACAGTCCTCATCACAAGCCTATTACCATCTCGAATTAGCGCCCCCAAATCACTCCCTCTCGACCCTAAAATAACAGCATCCATATTTATCTTCCACAGTACCAACGGGTGAGTTTTCCACCTCTCATTCGACCGAGAGCCTCAACATCCTTACCTTGCAGCTCTATGTCGCCATTAATCTCCCTATACACATCAAGGTACTTGAAGGTTCTCTCTACCAAGAAACGTGGGTCAGCAACCCCGTTCCCACGTAAAATATAGTTCCTTTCATTCCAAATTGACCGTGCTATCATCAACCTTGCTTATAGCCCTCACCACCACATCTCGTTTCTCTAAAATCAGCACTGGCCATACATCCATGTGCCTATTTGCCGCTTCATCAACCTCCACACTCGCTGTAACTCATACCTGTAACACCCTCATTTATTCAGGAGTCTTTAGCTAGGCCTCCCAAGAAAATAGGACTGTTACCATCTCGGTTTCCCGAGGCACTGAATAACAAAGATAACAAAACAAAGTACAGTACTTTATATAAAAGAACCATTAAAGGTCTTATTACCATTGTCAAACAGATTAAATTAAACTATTAAAATACAATTTACTACGCAGCGGAAATAAATAAAATTACATAAACAATGTTAAGTCAAACTAAAGTGATCTAGACAATATTTACAGTCCAGGTCTGGCTCACGTCCCAATGCTCCCAAGTCAGCTAATCTTAAGTACCTGTCAAGCAATCTGTTCCCCAATTATTGGTTCATCACATATATTTACAGAATACAATGTCAACCAAACGGTTGAGTATGGACTAAACAAACAACAGTATTAACGACATATATAAAGACAGTAGTGTTAACACAACAGTAATAAAACCAGCTCAGATATAAAAATCACATGTTACGGTAGCACCCATAACATTTGTCTATCCGCAACATACCCAATCATATCCACTCCTCTAAACTTCGTCTTAACGCTTCCTCAGCTCCGAATGTGCACATCTCCCTAGTAGTGAGCCTACTATAGAAGAGACTTTGAGGGGCAGCCAGTGATCAACTGATGCCACAATGGCTAGCGGTTGCTCAGACCGGTCCCTTCAAATAATAACCAAGGACTAGCGGTATATCGGTCCCTTCCAATAAATAACTTACAAGGACTAGCAGTTCGGTCCCTTTTTTCAAATTACAATATCCACCACATACTCAAGTAACCAACAATGCTCATAAATAACTCAACTCCATTATCTCAACTCCACCTCCATAGTCACAATTAAAATATATAAATCAACCAGATATATAAAAACAATTAACAACCACATAAATACAAGTTGAGTAGGATAATCTCTACCTTTTCGAAATTCTTCCAAAATAAAATAATTAAAGATCAAGTAGAAGCGGTCCTCAATTCTCCACCTAAGCATCATATAATATGCATACAATTACTAATCTATCAATACAATAACGATTAAGACAAGAATCTACCCCAAAATCACCCGCAAATCGCACGGTCAAACCCTCTATCAAGGTGGTCAACTCCTGGTCAACGCGGGTCAACAGCGGGGTCAAGGTTAGTCAACGTTCCACGATGGTCAATGGTCAAACTTAAATATGTAAACAATTGATTAAAGCTGATTTAGAAACTTACGGTAGATGAAAGATGAAAATGTTTCTTATCTCTCTAGTCTTCTTCTCTTCTCCTCTCTATGTTTTGTATTTTGTAATTGTGAGCAATAGAATATAAGGTGCTAGGCGATGAGAGATATATATATATATATATATATATATATATATATATATATATATATATATATATATATATATATATATATATATATATAGGGATAGGGTTGAGCTAGGTCAGTTTAGGATTAATATAATAATATTATAATCAATTTAGGAAAGAGTGGAATTAGGAAAGTAATTAACGCGTGTCCTACTCAGCGTGTTCAGCTTTGCGCACTAATTTTCAAACAACTACCATTTCTTCGATACTTATCGTAACCAAGATTGTGACCATGCGTTGGAAAGTTAAGACAATAAGCTTTCACCTCCAATTTGAATCACCCTCATCAGACTCTACAACTCTAGATATGACCGTTTGAAAATGTCTCTAAAACAAGCGATCACATTTCCAACTTTTAACACATTTGTTCAAGTTCCTTATTATTCTTTCATAGTCTACACTACACTTGGACATACACATACTGTAACACCCTATGTTAATTGAAGAGGTCCAGTGATAAGGCTTAAATGACTAGTGCTTAAAGGGATTGGAAGTTCTACTCATATTAACAAAGTGCACTTTCTTTTCTGGTTATCCATGCAAAAGAACACCAAAGTTAAGCGTGCTTGACTGGGAGTAGTCTTAAGATGGGTGACCTCCTGGGAAGGTTCCCGGGATGCGCATGAGTGAGGACAAAATACGCTGGAAAGGACCCGTCTTGATCTGTGAGCCATGTACACAGCCTGGCGAGCTACCATGAGTGATCGCTCCCGACCCTAGGTTTGGGTCGAGGTGTTACACATACACAAAGGGTCCTATAATGTAACACCCCAAGAGTTTGAGAAGAAAGTTATCCCACATCGGGAGAATAAGGAGCTTGTAATATGTTTATAAAGATTTCCACTCCCACATCCGGTCAAACACCTACAAAGTTTCCACCTTTGAACACCCATGACCACCCACGGTGGTCGACGCTCCCTCAGGTACCAACCTTAACTCAGATCTGGTCTGAAATAGGCGAAATAAGGTCCAAAACCGTGTAAAACCCATGGTCTTAGCAACTACAACAACCACCACAACACTAGCGGTCAAAGGCGGTCAACAGGAGGTGCGGTCAGGTCAGGGCAGAGGTCACGATGGGGTCAAGGCCATGCTCAGTCAAGGCGGTTAACGGTGTTAAAAACATATAGTTATTGCATGCCAAATTAGTTATGAGACAGTTTTATAAATCTTACCTTAAGGCAAATAAAAGACGATGAATATCCTTTCTTTTTCTCCCTTTTAAATCTCCCTCTCTCTCTTTATGTGAAGTTTATGTAACACCCTCATTTATTCAGGAGCCTTTAGCTAGACATTCTCAAATAAATAGGATTGTTACCGTCTCGGTTTCCCGAGGTAGTGTATGACAAAGTTCAACAAACCAAAGTACTTTAAATAAAACTTTAGTAATTACATGTTTATTACAAATTATACAAACTAGACTTAATATAAAAATTAAATACAACTCGCAACGGAGATAAATAAACTGATTGAATAATCTATGTGGTCTAGACTTCTAGGTAGACTGGACAAATCCTCACGCATTCCCATAAGCTCCCAAGTCAGCTAATCTTTAGTACCTGTCAAATCTGCTCCCCATTATGGTTCATCACAGGTGTTCACGAATACACTGTCAACCACGAGGTTGAGTAGGATAACCAAACAACAACAATAATACGTTACGACAAAAGCTCAAATCATGACCATCACACACACGGCACACACATGTCTTGATCGTGCCACACACACACACGCACCATTCGGTGATTTCCAATCCGACACCGCACGGTGTACTGCTCAGGTCCACGGCCCATCTCCTCACGCCACCGTGCCTGTCCGACCATCATACGTACAGGACTATGGCACTTGCACATCCACGTGCCTGACTGACCAAATAATCTCAATAACAATGCCAATCTCAATACCAATCTCTTTCATAACCAATCAACAACAGAGAACCAACCAACAATATAATTATATGATCATAAGACAACAATAATAATAATATGCTCAGGACAACAATTACGACGATATGCTCAGGACAAAAATTGCAACAATAATCCATCTTTCAACAATTCTCCAATTACCAATATAGTATAGTTGAGTAGTTAACCTACCTGGCAAACAAATCCGATTAAGCAGCTCAAGCGATCCAATTAATTAAAGCAACTGAATCCAATTATACTTCCTTCACAAATCGTCACCTAGCATACATATTATAATCTTTCATTAATTATTAATTATTTTATTCTATTATTATTTATTATTTAATTATTTATTAAAGGATTACGATATTAAACCCGATTATACAAAACCCGAGTCACTCAATTAAAAACCCGACACAAAAGAACAACCAACAACACTCCCCTATACACGGTTTTACACCCGTGTACACACCCCCTTTGAACCACCAAACCCGACACCATCAACCACCACTAACACCACCCAACTCCGTCACCACTAGCCTGCAACCCGTCGTCTCCAAGCACCACCTAACCACCGACTAAACAACCACCTACACTACACAACCCGACGTCCTAAACAGCCCCACGAAAACCCGACACAACTAACCCCATTCACTCCCTTACCACCTTATGTCACCTCACGACCTGAAGCAAAAATAGCAACAACACCAAGCATCCTTTTACCCGGTTTTCGTCCTTCACCAAAATCGAGGTCCAACTTCAATTCTGTCTAAGAACACATGCCATTTTCCGGCCTAAGACTCATCTATGATGAGTTTAGAGCCTTTTTACCTAGGATAATTAATCTTGAAAGGGTTTAAATCAGATGCAAAAGACAGCACCAAAACCGAGTGGTCACAATGAATACGGTTTTGGAGTATGTGCTAAACATCGCTTTCAAGCTTTCTTATTTTGTCCAAGCAAGCTCTAAAGTAATTTTTGCTGCAAGTTTGGGTCTTATACTCCTTATGGACGAGCCGCACTAGCTGCCCAAGAAGTCCTTATAAGATAAATAAGAAGAGCATGCCAAGGAAGCTTGTACTATTGCCAACAATCCTCTTTATGTTAGTTGTCTTATAGTTTTAGTTTTATGATTTGTGTAAGGTCCTTGGGGCCGTTTTATTGTCCTTTTAGAAGACCTTTTTGAGCCCTTAGATGCTACTTTATATGTAGGGCTAGGATTGCAACAAAGACTCTATTTAAGGAGCTCTTTTCTCTTTGTAAAAATCAGGTTTGAGTGAATTAAAATATGAGTTTGAAACTGAAGTTTTCAATCAACTTTCTTCTTGCTTAGTGCGGAAAACCCCTTATTACTTAGTGTTTGAGGCGGAATTAGCTCTTGCTTCGTGATCTTGAGTTTAATTCCAAGGCGTAAACCTACTTCGTGATCTAGTTTAAGTCATATCCCGGTTACTTGTTCTTGTTTTCGTGTCAAAAACAGTCCCAAAGTTTCTGTTTTTATTGCCTTAAGTCATTGTGGAAATTGTTATTTGAATGTTTAGTTCATAAGCATTTAAATTACAAACCTATTTTCCATTGTTTTCATTCATGTTAATCGTCTCAATTGTGTTGTTTGTCACGTCCCAAAGCAGTTTAGTTGTGTCTTAAATTGTGAAAACTTGAGTCTTTTATCTTCTTAATCCTTAAACCATTTAGTTAGTCTTTGTTTGAGTCCAAATCAGTCCATTTGTTGAGTCTAATTCCATCCAATTTAATTTCTGTTTTCAAGCCTTATTTGTCCAAAAATCGAGTCCTTGTAGTTTTACTTCAAATTGGTTATCAGAGCTTTGGTTAACAACAAAAAGGCTTTCTTTTTGAGTTCATTACATACCTTAACCACCTTCAAAAACACAAAAACAACCATGAGTGAGGAGAGGCTTACCGGAATTGAAACACAAGTCACTCAACTTTCTGAAAAATGTGACTTGATGTTGGATTCCTTCAATGCTATCATGGCTAACATTCCATCACCACCAAGAGGAAGAGGACAACCACCACGGTGAAAAGGTAGAGGCCGTGCTTACATGGGTGGAAGAGGAGGCCGAGGTATCCAAGAAGTGGAGCCATTTTCAGATTCGGAGGACTCCATGGTCGAGGCTTTTCAACAAGAGCACAACAAGGATGTAAAGGTAGAAATCCCTGATTTTTATGGCAGTCTAAACCCCGAGGATTTGTTAGATTGGCTTAGAACCGTTGAAAGAGTTTTTGAGTTTAAAGATTATTCGGATAGCAAATCTTTCAAAGTTGCAATCTTGAAACTCAAAGGCTATACTTCTCTTTGGTATGAAAACTTGAAAATCAGAGGAGAAGCTAGAGATAGTAAAGAGGCTATTAAGTCATGGTCTAAGTTGAAAAAGAAACTTAAGGATAAGTTTGTGCCTAGAGACTACACTCAAGACATGTTTATTAGGCTCACTCAACTTAAACAAGACCAACAACCCATTGAGTCTTACCTTAGAGACTTTGAACAATTAACCTTGCAATGTGAAGTCAATGAACAACCCGAACAAAAGATTGCTAGGTTTATTGAGGGTTTGGATTTTAAGATTGCTAGTAAGGTAAGAATGCATCAAGTGTTGTCCTGTGAGGAGGTCATGAACCTATCTTTGAGGGTTGAGAAATTGGGAAAGGGGAGAGCTACCTCCACAAAAACAGCCGCCAAAACAGCCCCCTCCTCAACCCAAACCGTGGCCAAGGTTGATGAACCAACCCCTCAAAACAAAACACATACTCTTGACAAAGGCAAGGCACCCATGGTTTGTTGGAGTATGTGTCCTCGACAATAATGCGATCACATGTTTAAATCTCATATTAAGAATACGTAAGGGAATGTAACATTTTATTGTCAACTGATCCACATTAATCGGTAATGATTGGCTAACTAGAGTTTGACATTACTGTCATGTGACGGTGGTGATCAGTTGATCCCTTAAGGTCATACCTCTAGGGAAACATTCTTAATTGATTAATTAATTAACTGTATGATGATATAAGTTAATTAATTCTTTAAAATTGAACAAATGATTTTGTGAGTAATAATACGTATCTTATTGTAATTCGATTAAATAAGATTCGTTCTAAGTAATTAAAATTGTTTTATTACTTAAGGTTTATTAATTGTTTATGAAACAATTGCAATAAGAATGAATTGATTATTATAAATACAAGTAGTTGTGATTTATAATTATATGACCCATTTTAAGTAATAGTAATTGTGAATTACTAGTTAATTTTTGTATGTGATTTATTTTATTTATATAATGATTTTTAATGTGTTAAAAATGCATTATTTTAAATGACATGTCTAGTAATATGTCCATTTTGTCACATAATACATATTAACAAATTGACAAACTTAAAATGGACCCATGTTAATATGGGTGAGCCGTGATTATGGAGGGATTAGGAGTTAGTTGTGTTTTGATTATTTTGTTAAGTGGCAACATAATCATTACCTACAACTTATAGACCTTCTTACCTAGTCTCTTGTGAAGAGAAAATAAAAAAGATATTGGG
Organism: Silene latifolia; assembly: GCF_048544455.1. NCBI lineage: Eukaryota > Viridiplantae > Streptophyta > Magnoliopsida > Caryophyllales > Caryophyllaceae > Silene > Silene latifolia. The sequence goes on along the minus strand of NC_133535.1, from coordinate 91,549,831 downwards.
CACTCTTCCCTTCCACCCTATCTGGCCACCCTAAGAGAAAGAGAAGAGTTTTCTCTTCTTATATTTTTAACACTAATTCATTCTTATGTTTTCATTATTATTCACTTGAATACAATTTTATCTCTCTACCTTTTGTTTTTGAACAAAAGATAAAAAATCTCACAAAATCACTAATATTATTCCTTAAATACTAGAAGTAGTACTTATAATATTAGTAATAATTTTAAGGGAACAAATATTAACTCTAGTAATCAAATTAATATTTGTATTAAGGGTGATTTTCTTGGTACAATCCTTGAGGAGAGATTCTAACTTGAATCTTGTTCATACATAAGGAAAGCTCAAGAACTAAGTAAGGAAGGAGACCTTACTAGTGCCCTAATAGCCGAAATATCCAATGTAAGGAACCGGTTTTCCTTCATTCTTGTGTTTTGTTTTGCATGCATAAGATCCTTAAGTTTTTATGACTAAAAATTTTAACCTAAAATATGTGATATGTAAAATATGATTTCTTACAAGTGGTATCAGAGCAACACGGTTGTTGCATGCAAAATCGGGTTAGTTTTTCCGAGTTAATTTAATTAACAAATAAAACTTGTTATTTAGGATTTATGAAGATAAATCATGGAATAATTTTTCATGTCAAAAGTGTCTAGTCCTAAATAGATTTTAGGTCATATGGGACGTTTTATGGATTTTTATTGTTCATTTTATATATTATTGGCATTAAAATGTGATTTTTATGAGAAAAATGTCATTTTTGGACGAAAAATAGCTAAACTTCGAATTTTTCAGTGATTTTTGGATATGTTTTCACACATATAATCTACATGTCACATGTTAAATTTCATTAAATAATAAGTTATTTTGCATAAAATATGGATTTTATATGTTTAAATCGAATTTAAAGGATTTATTAGGTTAATATGAGTTAAATTTCGAATTTGGTCATGAGAATGTTATATGTTGTCACATGCAATATTAATCAGTGTGTGTAAAAATATTGGATGGATTAAACTTCTTATGCATGATTTATGAATTTTTGAGTAAAAATTCAATAAATAGTGACTTAAATTAGCCTATAATGCTAAAACATATTTCATGACTAAAGAAAAATTTCATATGTTGCATTTTATCCCACTTTCCAGATATAAAGTGATAAGTTGATTAAAATTATATTTCTCATATTTTAATGGTCTTGGTTGTTAAAACCGATAAACCGCAACGATATTTTTTCTCAAAATATTTTCGAAATTTTTAACCTAAGTTTTGAACATTATGAGTGTCATGGTATTTTTCCAGAATGTTCATGAGTTTAAATTTCAAATTTTGAAATTATTTGAAATTTTTGGTCCATAATGAACAGTATTAAGATATCAAGTTGAGTTATTGTCAAAATATTAGTGAAGACTAAGTTTTGAGTCCTAAGATGGTTAGGGTAATTAACTTGAACATAAATATAAATTTATGAGACACTTTGTGATTTTAACAAGTTTATAATCACGCAAATCCATAAAAACCGATGAAATATACGATATTGGCTCTTTAAAGGCGATTCGGCATAAAATTAAGCATGTTCATACATATTATAATGCTGCATTTTATTTATGATTGTCATATTTTTATTTTATATAATTTTTGAATTATGTAATTTTACTTAGTATGGCCTTAGTTTTTTAATTGATATTACCCGAAATGAATGGGAATATCGATTCGGTTGTAATTATTGTGATCTCGTATCACCGTTTTGTAATTAATAGATTTATTTTTATTTTTATTACAAATGTATAATAGGGAATTATGTAATTTTTTTTTTATATATTACTTGTAATTCCGGAGTTACTTGAAGACGGTGCCATTTAGAAATGCGTTCCGACAAGACGGTGTTGCCTTGAGATGCGTGCCAAGACCGAAGTTCAAGGGACCAAAGGAGTTGGTTTCCGATTTTGTAATAGTTTATTAGATTTACTATTTTAGGAAGGCCATACTAGGACTTTATATTTATGCTTTGCATTTTCTTTATATGTTTGCATGCATAGCCAAATCGCCATAACTAATCATGCATTTTATTTTATCGAGTCATCGACCGTGTCAATTATAATTATCGTAGTTCACTGCTTTAGTTCACTTAAAACGTGATAGATAATAAATTGACATGACATCTCGCTAAATTAATAATTGAGATATAGCCTTACCAAATAAGTAGAACCCATGAAGTACCAATTTCATAAGGGAGTTAAGCCTGCTTCACCGTAATACAAACCTTGTTACATTGGCGAAGTGGGGTAGTAAAATGTTATTACATCGAAATTTGGATTGAGCTCAACGGAAGTATTCGTGACCGTAGTCGCATGTGTTCCGGGCTAAAGATAAATATTAGAGTAATTTTATCGACCGAGAGTTCTAGAAGTAGAATCGATTAAAGAGTTAATCCACCGAGTTATATTGATAAGGGATGAATCGGCTCACCGTGCCCGAATTAATATGAATTTGGATCTCAGAATCATTTATTATAGTTGGGTAGAGGTCACTATATAAATGTTTAAAACTTGTTTAAAATGTTAACAAGTATTATTATTATTGTTAAAGCAATAGATGTTTATTAATTCCTTCATCTTTATTTTGTAGTCAAATTTGTTTTCTCATTTGCAATGGCAACTCCAACTCCAAACGCATCCACTAGCTCGAACACTCTCACCAATGTTTCATGGCTCCGATCCTTCATGGATCGTTGTAAACTAGAAAAGAATGGGTCAAACTTCGCCGATTGGGACGCCCAACTCCGCTTGGCCACGGAGGGTGACGATAAGATTCGTTACCTCACCGAGGCCTCTCCCGCCGCACCGACCGCTAGGTCTACTCCCGCCGCTAGGCAAGCCTATGAGACTTACCAAAAGGAGTCGGCCGTAATCAAAAATGTGTTGATCTTTTCCATGGAAGCCGAACTCCAAAGGAGTGCTATAAAGATTAGCACCGCCTATGAGATCTATACGAAGCTTGTGACCATGTTTTCACAAGCTCCGAGGATCATTCAATATGAAGCGGCATCCGCATTCTTCGATCTCAACATTAAGGAGGGCCAAAAGGTTAGTCCTCACGTGCTCAAGTTGATGGAACATGTTGAGACGTTGAAAATGCAAAAGGTAGACATTCCCGAAGAACTCATCATTGATCGAATTCTTCATTCCTTGAACAAGGTTAAAGGATATGTTCAATTCCGGGTGAATTTTAATATGCAAAATTTGAAAGTTTCCCTCGATGAATTGCACAAAATGCTTGTGCAAGCCGAGAAGGATATGGGGCTAAATGCTAGCACCACCAAAGATGTGCTCAACATCAATCAAAAGAGCAAGGGAAAATTCAAGAAAGGTGGCGCAAAGGGTAAGAAGCCAACCCCCTTTAAAAACAAGGGAAAAGCTTGTGAAACTAGCTCCTCTAAGCCCAAGAAGGGTTCCCCGTCTGGGGACAAATGCCACTATTGTAATGGCATTGGGCATTGGAAGAGGAATTGTCCTAAGTACCTAGGCGACATTAAAGCTGGAAAGGTTATTCCAGTAGGTAATTTAATTATCCCTATCTTTTATGTTTCAATCTCAACTTTGCTATTGTGATACAAGTTGTGATAATTCCCTTTTTATTGTAATTAGGGCATCCAAGCAAGGACAAGGGCAAAGAAAAGCAAGCCTAGAAGATCTTGAGGGAAGCTAGATGTAGCCGCCCATGGTGCTAGATCAATGGGAGCTTGGATTTATTTTGTCTTTATTTTGTGTTGTATTTTGAATTTTAGAACTATTTTCAATTTCCTCGTTCAACTTGGGAATTTGCTATTTCCTAAAACAATGGTTGTATTTTGAATTTTAGTGACTTGGTTTGTAACCTAAGTCACTTACTTTATCATATTAGTTGTTCTAAACTTTATCATCATACATTGCTTGCATCTAGAAACATAAGATTATCAACTTAAATTGATTATATAGACGATTATAATGATCACATCATTATATGTCCATAAGCTATGAATTCGATTCTCCATATGTCATAGCGACTAAAAGTCGCAACTTACTTACGAAAGATCAATTATGAAGTTAAGATTGAGTTGTTGAACTTATATAAGGGAACATTACTAACCTCATTTGATTCACCTATCCAACTAATATCGTCTTGCCTAAGTTATCCTTTTAAAATGTCACGACTAAATCACTATTAAGTAGATATATGGTTTATTTTCCTCTTCTTAACCATCATTATTTGTGGCTCAAAAGCTATCTTTGGAGAAATAGGATATTTTTCTAAAGATAGAGTGGGAGAAATTTAGCCACAAGCCTTGAGAAGGTAGATACGAACCTTGTGAAGGTGAATACAAAGCGAGGAGACCAAAAGAAAATGTTCTTGAGGATACTACGCGAAGAGACCAAAAGAAGATGTTCTTGAGGATACTACGCGAGGAGACCGAAAGAAGATGTTCTTGAGGATACTACGCGAGGAGACCAAAAGAAGATGTTCTTGAGGATACTACTCGAGGAGACCAAAAGAAGATGCTCTTATGGAAACTATATGAGGATATCAAAAGAAGCGTTCTTTTGAAATTTAGATTATGATCTATGAAGTTACAAGAGATCTTAAAATTCGACATTTTACTTAAGAGCCCTATGAAACTAAAATGTAATCTATGCAATTAAATGGGTTTATTTGGGATTGTTGAAACCAATCCAAAGTAAATAGAAGTTTATGATTAAGAATTGCATAGAGTGGCATGTCGATGTCTATAAGAACTATGTTAATTGTTAACTAAGCTAAGGATTAAAAATATTGCTATTCATTATGAAAGTAAGTAAAATATCGAAGCCACTTCCTAAATGGGTATTTTGAAAGTGATATGTGAATGACATATATGATTTTGATTAATACTTAGAGAAGCAATGAACATTCCATTGTGTAATGTTTCCATGGAGAAACATGTGAACACATGGACTTGAGTGGGAGCAAATGATTGTCATGTTTAGACATGAAGTTTAGTGGGAGCGATCATCCTCCATAAATCGTATAACTTATTACGCATTAAAAATGACGTGCAAATAGGTTTTCAATTCTAGATGAAATTTGACATTAAGCATAACTATTATAACATGAGATGTTGGATTGATACTTGGATAGGTATTTTTATGATGATAATGATCCTTCTTAAAACAATCAGTTAAGTAGGTTGTTCATATTGATGAAATTTGAATAATCATAGAGCTATGGTTATTCACTTGAACCTAAGAACTATTGTCTACATGAATATGATTACTAATGTTTCCGCCATTAGTACAATCATGTATACCATTATGCGTATGTCTTATATAAATTAAATGCTTGGAGCATGATAAGTCGATAACAAGTCTACCCATATGAGAGTTATTGGTAAACCTTAAGGATCCGTCATGAATTCTCTAGGAGAACTAATGATCTGTTCTATAGTTTGGAAGAGAAATAAGTTGTGTGTTAAGAAGTTACACAAACTCAAGTTTCCAAACTCATTTCGATTTATGAAAATCCCAGTCAGATTATTGACATAAGGAGTACAAGACTAGAAAAGAGTATTCTATTGTCATCCATTGCAAGTTTCTACGAAATGAACCTAAGTGCGTTGTGATTAAGTGGTGGACGCTAAAACTATAAGTAGTATTGTCTACCGAAACCCACATCACAAGTTATGTGATAACTCTGATAGCTTCTTTTAAGCTTAAGAACCTATGTCTGGTATGAAGTCTAGACATGCACTTAGTAAAATTCATGATATAAGGGATAACATGAAGTTGAAGGAAAACGCAATTAAGAAAGTTTGAACACATGGACACATGGTATGTTCACAAACGAAACTTTTAGTGCGTCATACAAGTGCATAAGTGCACTAATGATTATAAGACATGAAGTAGCAACATGGTATTGACTACTCATGTGTGATAATCACATTTATTGTTTGAGTTATTATTAACTCATCTTATACCTTGTTACATCCAAATGGGATTGTTGGGACAATATTGAACCCCATTAAAGTGAACTGGATCAACATAGTATTCGTCCCTAGTTACTTACATGAGGTGACATCTCGAAGCAACTAGAGTGTGATGCGATTGATGGCAAGTTCAAGTGCCATAGAGTCATAAGAGATGACTAGTCGATCACATAGGAAGACTGTGAGGGACACTCTGTCGGACCTATGACCACTTATAGAGTTCTGGCAATTTTTATAGCCTGGTCGTGGCGAGAGCTACTATGGTATTCTTATGAGTCAATTCTTTGACTAATGACTGTTCGCCTAAGATGGTACAATTTAAGAATGACTTTGATTTATGTTCGGCGACCTTCGTAATTGGGGTCTAATGGGCATGTTTTGGGTCGTAATGAGCTGTGGCTAATCAAAGGGAAGAGTGCAATAGGAATTGTCCATCCCCGTCAGGGTTATATTATATCTCAAGGCCACTCGAGGAGTAATGAACTGGAAATGCGTGGCCACGCTCGGAAGGTATCTATGGCAGATAACTCCGGTCAGACAGTTGTTCTCCAGATCGAGGAAACCACTCACGATATGATCAAATGCAAGTACGACCTGCAAGACACCTTCCATTGAGTGGGAGATAGTAATAGGACAAGAGAATTGGTGACGCACACTTGTCGCGGACAAGTGGGAGATTGTTGGAGTATGTGTCCTCGACAATAATGCGATCACATGTTTAAATCTCATATTAAGAATTCATAAGGGAATGTAACATTTTATTGTCAACTGATCCACATTAATTGGTAATGATTGGCTAACTAGAGTTTGATATTACTGTCGTGTGACAGTGGTGATCAGTTGATCCCTTAAGGTCATACATCTAGGGAAACATTCTTAATTGATTAATTAATTAACTGTATGATGATATAAGTTAATTAATTCCTTAAAATTGAACAAATGATTTTGTGAGTTATAATACCTATCTTATTGTAATTAGATTAAATAAGATTCGTTATAAGTAATTAAAATTGTTTTATTACTTAAGGTTTATTAATTGTTTATGAAACAATTGCAATAAGAATGAATTGATTATTATAAATATAAGTAGTTGTGAATTACAATTATATGACCCATTTTAAGTAATAGTAATTGTTAATTACTAGTTAATTTTTGTATGTGATTTATTTTATTTATATAATGATTTTTAATGTGTTAAAAATGCATTATTTAAATGACATGTCTAGTAATATGTCCAATTTGTCACATAATACATATTAACAAATTGACAAACTTAAAATGGACCCATGTTAATATGGGTGAGCCGTGATTATGGAGGGATTAGGAGTTAGTTGTGTTTTGATTATTTTGTTAAGTGGCAACATAATCATTACCTACAACTTATAGACCTTCTTACCTAGTCTCTTGTGAAGAGCAAATTAAAAAGATATTGGGCACTCTTCCCTTGCACCCTATCCGGCCACCCTAAGAGAAAGAGAAGAGTTTTCTCTTCTTATATTTTTAACACTAATTCATTCTTATGTTTTCATTATTATTCACTTGAATACAATTTTATCTCTCTACCTCTTGTTGTTGAACAAAAGATAAAAAATCTCACAAAATCACTAATATTATTCCTTAAATACTAGAAGTAGTATACTTATAATATTAGTAATAATTTTAAGGGAACAGATATTAATTCTAGTAATCAAATTAATATTTGTATTAAGGGTGATTTTCTTGGTACAATCCTTGAGGAGAGATTCTAACGTGAATCTTGTTCATCCATAAGGAAAGCTCAAGAACTAAGTAAGGAAGGAGACCTTACTAGTGCCCTAATAGCCGAAATATCCAATGTAAGGAACCGGTTTTCCTTCACTCTTGTGTTTTGTTTTGCATGCATAAGATCCTTAAGTTTTTATGACTAAAACTTTTAACCTAAAATATGTGATATGTAAAATATGATTTCTTACATGGTTCCACCCAAAAACACCACATCTCTGAAAAAATGTTACCAATGTCAAGGATTCGGTCATTATGCTAAAGAGTGCCCAACCAAGAGAGCCCTTAGCACATTTGAGATAGTTCATTGGGGTGAGGATGAAATACTTTTTTGTGATGATGGTGAGGAGCCTAAGAAGCAAGAGGAGGCTGTCATGGTTGTAGAACCGGATGAGGGAGTGAGTTTGGTCATTTGGAGAGCATTGAGTACCCAACATATGGAACTAAACCAAAGACAACAACTCTTTAGGTCTAGGTTCACCATTATTGGAAAAGTTTGCAACCTTATCATTGATGGAGGAAGTTGTACTAATGTGGCTTCTAATACTCTCATTGAGAAGCTCTCTTTGTCTACACAAGATCATCCTAATCCTTACAAGTTGAGATGGCTCAACAAAGGGGCTGAAATTAAGGTGGATAAGCAATGCCTAGTGTCCTTCTCCATGGGCAAAAGCTATGTTGATGAGGTTCTTTATGATGTTCTACCTATGGATGCTTGCCATCTTCTACTTGGTAGGCCATGGGAGTTTGAAAAAGATTCAATGCACAATGGTCAAGACAACACCTATACTTTCAAGCTTGGTTGAAAGAAAGTTGTGCTAGCACCCCTACCACCCGAGTCCTTGTTTGAACCACCCAAGAAAGTATTATTGATCAATGAAGATAGGGTGAGTCAAGGGGAGGACGGCGTGGGGACTGTCCATGTTGTCCATGTTCAAATATGTGTCCTCCGACAATAATGCGATCACAACTGTCGATCATGATGATCACATGTTTAAATCTCATTTTAAAGAATACAATTGGGAAGTAATATTTTACTGTCAACTGGTCCACACATATCGGTAATGATTGGCTGACTAGAGTTTGATATTACTGTCGTGCGACGGTGGTGATCAGTTGATCCCCTTAGGTCATACCTAAAGGGTAACACTCTTAATTGATTATTTAATTGATCGTATGACGATACGGGTTGATTAAATTACTTAAAATTGACGGACGATTTTGGAAGTAATATATACGTATCTCATTATAATTTGATTAAATAAGATACGGTCTAAGTGATTGAATTGTTTTGTTACTTAGATGAAATTACTGTTTAAGGAAACAATTGCATTTGAATGAATAATTTATTATAAATACAAGATGTTGTGATTTATAATTGGTAAATTTTTTTGGTACAAGTAATTATGAAATACTAAGTCAATTTTATATATGACGTATTTTTATTAATGCGTTGATTTTTAATATGTTAAGAATACATAACAATTCTACATGACATGTGACATGTGACAAATTGACAAATTGACAAAATAATGTGTAAAATGGATTCTCCATGTTACACCTATATGTGCCGAAATAAGGAGGCTATTAGGCTTATTTTTGTGTTAATTATATTTAGTGGAAGGCATAATCATAAGACCTAATGCATAGCCTTACATGCCTAAAATTCTTGGGAAGATTTGAAGCTCATGCATTGGCCCTTTCCCACCCCTCCTACCCGGTTTCCCTTGTCAAAAGGCCAAGGGTCTTTTGCTCTCTTACACTTAATAATTCACTACATGCAAACTTGTGGATTATTATTCATTCAACCATCTAAAATAAGAGTTTTAGAGAGAAAAATCTTCTTCCTTCTTCTCCCTCTCTTAACCGAAATAAGAGAACAAAATAAAGATTTTTTTTTGGGTCAATTTTTTTTAAATTAATATTGTTCTAGTATTAATAATATTAATTTTATTAAGTGGTTACCTTGGGTATTATTCCTTGGGAGGGATTCTATACTTGAATCCATGTTCTTCCATTTTAGGAGTGCTCAAGAACAAGTGAGTAGGAGAACTCACTTGTGCCCAAATAATCTGAAATCCTCAATGTAAGATGACGATTTCTTTCTTATTCTTTTATTGTTTGCATGCATAAGATCAATATTTAATTTTATGACTAAATTAAATCAACACATATATGAATATGTTAAGTAATGAGATAAAGATTTCTAACAAGCGGTATCAAGAGCCTTGGTTGTTTGCATGCAAATCGGTTATAGTTTTTCCGAGTTATACGATTAACATATAAAACTTGTAAATTTGTGTTATTATGATATATCACGAAATAAATTATGCATGTTAAAGTTTTTGGTCCTAAAATGTATTTAGGATATTTTGGTTAATTTATGGATTTTTATTGTTCATTTGATAAAATAATGGCATTAAAAATGTGATTTTAGGATAAAAATGTCATTTTCGGACTAAAATTAGCTAAACTTCGAATTTTCCAGTGGTTTTTGGATATGTTTTCACATATTTTATTTTTAGATGACCTGTAATTTTTCAGAATTTTTGGAGTTTTAATGCTCGAAATATGGATTTTTCATGTTAAAAATCGAATTTGATTGAAAAATAGGTTAATATGAGATAAATTTAGAATCTGGTCATAGGAATTTAGTATATTGTCACATGCGATTTTACAAGATGTGTGTAAAATAATAGGCTATATTGAAGTCTTTATGCATGATTTATGAATTTTTGATGAAAAATAGCATAAATAGTGACTTAATTAGTGAATAATTGCTAAAACATACTTCATGACTAAGGAAAAACGTCACATGTTGCATTTTATTACCTATTTCAGATCTAAAATTGAAAAGTTGATAAATATAATTTTCTCATGTTTTTATGATTATATTTGATAAATCCGATAAACCGCAACATTGTTTTTCCCGATAAATTTCGAAATTTTAACCTAGGTTTTTTGGACATTATGAGTGTCATTGTATTTTTCCAGAATATTCATGAGTTTTAAATTTCAAATTTCAAATTTATTTGAAATTTTTGTGATTTATTTGAAGTTTATAGCATTTTATTATAATTTTGAGTCCATTAATGAACAATTTTAAGAAATATAAGTTAATTATAGTCAAATAGTTAGTGGAGACTAATTTTGAGTCCTAAGTTAGTTAGGGTAATTAACTTGTGCATAAATATGATTTTATGCAATTTATTGTGATTTTAAAAGGTTGAATCACGCAAATCCGTAAAAACCGTTTAATATACGATATTGGCTCCTTAAAGGCGATTTAGCATAAAATTGGGCATGTTCATACATATTATAATGCTGCATTTTATTTATGATTGTCATAATTTTATTTTATGTAATTTTTGAATTATGTAATTTTACTTAGTATGGCCATAGTTTTTAATTGGTATTACCCGAAATGTATGGGAATATCGATTTGGTTGTAATTTATTGTGATCTCGTATCACCGTTTTGTAATTTAATAGATTTATTTTATTTTAATTACAAATGTATAATAGGAAATTATGTAATTTGTTATGTAATTTATTTATTCCGGAGTTCCTTGAAGACGGTGTCACTCAAGAAGGCGATACATAAAGACGGTGTTACCTCGAGATGCATGCCAAAACCGAAGTTCAAGGGACCAATGGAGTTGGTTTCCGAATATGTAATAGTTAATTAGATTTTCTATTTTAGGAAGGCCATACTAGGATTTAATTTATGTTTTGCATTTTATTTATTTGTCGCATGCATCGCTAAATCGCCATAACAAAAACATGCATTGTCATTCTAATCGAGTTTATCGACCGTGTCAATTAAAATTATCGTAGTTCACCGCTTTAGTTCACTTAAAACGTGATAGATAATAAATTGACATGACCTCTCGCTAAAATAATCAATTGAGACATAGCCTTACCAAAAAGTAGAAACCATGAAAACCAATTTCGCGAGGGAGTGCACTCGGCCACCCCGGGGTACAAACCTTGTTACGTAGGGGAAGTGGGTGATAAATGTCTATCCACCGAATTCATGTTGATGAGGGTTTCATCGGCTACCCCGTGCCCAAGTTAATGTGAATTTGGATCATGGACACATTTATTCGAAATTTGGATTGACCTCAACGGAAGTATTCGTGACCGTAGTCGCATGTGTTCCGGGCTATAGATAAACATTAGAGTAATTTTATCGACCAAGAGTTCTAAAAGTAGAATCGATTAAAAGGTTAATCCACCGAGTTATTGATGCGTGTCTTTTATATGATGTTTTACATCCTATTTTCCACGCATTTCAGAGCTCATTTGTGTAGTTTAAGCTACCATTTCCCCTATTTCCGTCTACTTTCGTGTTTTTGTACATTATTGCAGAAATGTGAAGAATTCAACGGAAATTCAGCTAAATCCGTCCCCGAGTGTCTTGCATTGCATTTGACGTGAAGTATTCACTTAAGGAACGAGCTTGGTGCGCAATTCAAGGCCCAAAAGACAAATACACGAGAAATTGGAAGTCAAGTGTCAGCTACTTCAGTCGATCGACCACTGCCTTCAGTCGATCGACCAACTTGCGGGTTCCAGAAGCTACTGTACACTGCTGCTTAGTCGATCGACCGCCACTCTTAGTCGATCGACCAAGCCGCTATCCCAGGCGAGAATTAAAAGATCGAGGAAACGCAAGCCCATTGTGTTTAGGTTTTGATAATAAGTGTTACGTATATTTTCTATATAACGTTGAAGGAAAAGTAGATCTATATACATAAACATACTCATATATGTTATAAATTAATTTGTCGTAAAATTAAAGATGGATTTTATGCATGCAAACAAATAAACAAAATAGAGAAGAAATCATGTTCTTACAATGGATGTTTCGGTTTTATGGGCACAAAAGAAATCTTCTTTTCTTTTGTTCTTGAGCTTTCCTTTAATGGAAGAAACAAGATCCAAGTGTAGGATCTCTCCCAAGGAATAATACCCAAAGCACACTCTTAATTAAAATTAATATTATAGGAGCTAGTACAATATTAATCTTGTGAAAAATGACTCAAAATAATTTGGTATTTTGATCTCCCAAAACCGGTTGGGAGAGAATAGGAGAGGAAGTGTTTTTCTCTTTCTAAAACTTAATTTTGATAAGTTGGAATGAATGAATAAATTCAACACACTCTAGCATGTAGTGTATGACCAAAATTAAGACAAAAATCCTTTTGCCTTTTCCTTTTTGTGGAACCGTGTAGAAGGGGAGAGGAGGAAGAAAAAGACCCAATGCATGCCCTTGTTTGCCTTCACAATGCAAACTAGGGTTGCATGGCTACTAAAGTAAGTCATCATAATGTTTACCACTAATTTAAACAAACACAATATTTGCTTAAATCTCCCCTTAATTTCGGTATATGAGATAATATGGATTCCATATTATTTTTGTCAATTTGTCTTATGTCACATGTCATATGTAACATAAATTTGTTTATGTATTTTTAACATATTAAAAATCAACGTATTAATAAAAATACGTCATATACAAAAATCGACTTAGTAATTCATAATTACTTGTACCAAAATATTTTACCGTTTATAAATCACAACAGTTTGTATTTATAATAATTCATTCAATTCAATTGTTACCTTAAACAATTATTTCATCCGAGTAATGATACGATTCAATTACTCAGACCGTATCTCATTTAATCACATTTCAATGTAATACGTAAATTTTACTTCCAAAATCGTCCGTCAATTTTTCAAGTAATTTAATTAACTCGTAACATTATATGATTAATTAAATGATCAATTAAGAGTGTTGCCCTATAGGTATGACCTAGGGGGTCAACTGATCACCACCGTCGCACGACGATAATGTCAAACTCTAGTCACCAATCATTACCGATATATGTTGACCAGTTGACAGTAAAAATACTTCCCAATTGTATTCTTTAAAATGAGATTTAATAATGATATTTAAATCATGTGATCGCACTATTGTTGAGGACACATTTCCCAACAATCTCCCACTTGTCCTCGACAAGTGTGCGTCACCAATTCTCTTGTCCTATTACTATCTCCCACTCAATGCAAGGTGTCTTTTAGGTCGTGCTTGCAAGTGATCATATCAAGAATGGTTTTCTCGATCTGGAGAATAACTGATTGACCGGATTTATCCACTCTGGATACCTTCCGAGCGTGGCCACGCATTTCCAGTTCATTACTCCTCGAGTGGCCCTGAGATATTGTTTTAACCCTGACAAGGGGATGGACAATTCCTATCGCACTCATTCCCTTCGACTAGCCACAGCCATCATAACCCAAAATATGCCCATTTGACCCCATTTACGAAGGTCGTAGTAACACAAATCAAAGTTAATCTGAAACTGTGCCATCTTAGGTGAATAGTCTTTAGTCAAAAGAATCGACTCATTAGAATACTATAGTAGCTCTCGCCACGACTAGGCTATATAAATTGCCAAAACTCTATAAGCGGTCATTAGGCCCGACAAAATGTTCCTAACAATCTGCCTATGTGATCGACTAGTCATCTCACATGACTCTATGGCACTTGAACTTGCCATCAATCGCATCACACTCTAGTCACTTCGAGACGTCACCTCATACAAGTCACTATGGGCGAATACTATGTTAATCCGTGTTCACTTTAACGGGGTTCAATTTGTCACTATAACCCGTTTGGATGTAACAAGGTATAAAAGGAGTTTTTCAAGGAAAAACTCGAACGACAAATGCGATTATCACATATGAATAGTCAATGCCTGATTACTATTTCATGTTCTATAATCTAATTTAATCTTGTATGTAGTTGTTCATTTCAATTCAATTAAAATGATATGACTCATCATGTTTAGCCTATGAGAAGGCTTTGGTTAGTAGGTTTTATCAACTTCTTGTACCTTACTTAACCTCACTACATACTCGTTTTCCTTTGTAATGTATACATTTGCATCACAAAACTTTCTGAGTACGTGTCGAGATCCAATCAAGACATAGGTCCTCTAGCCTAAGAATAGCTCCCACCGTTTTCACAGTGTGCGGGACTCATCCTCTTGCACATCTCATGATTGCAAGTGTACTCAATTTCCGTTATAAATATCTCTTATTGTTCTTTATTGTCTAGAACGATTCTAGAAAATCTACTTCTTAATTAACATAGCCACAATGTTATCTTAACCATCCTAATGTGTTTTGATTATGGTTTTGTCGGAAACCATGCGCAACCTCAATTGTCAATTGTCACTTGTGTAACACCCTTACACAATATTGCATCATAAACACTTTGCTTTACTTCCTTAATGCTTCTGCATGCACTTAAGGGTAATCTTTATGGCTTACTTGGCAAAGATTACTTAAATTCGATTTTGAAAACAATTCATCATACTCAAGGTATATGAAGTGTTATACATCATTACTCATTTAATTGATCCGGCAGCGGAAGTAAATGGAATCAATCAAATATGTTCAACTTGGTTGAACTAGTCATGAATCTTATTAACATAAGACTTCTTATTGACGCTAATATCACGTGGATTTATCTTCATAAATCTAGATATTAAAGATGTATTATATTACTCCAAAAGTCTTAAATCATTCTCAATGATCAATATGTCATCCACATATCGGACTAATTAAAATTTCCGTAACTCCCACTAAACTCCATGTATAAATACAACTTCTCGACTTATCGAGAAGAGTTTTATCACATGATCAAAAACAATGATTCCAACTCATTGATGTCCTACTTAAGATTCTCTCTTAAGTTTCACATTATCTTAGGATTGCAAGAAACTATTAAACTCAAGACATGTATTGAATACATTCCTTCTATTGAAGAAGTGGGTTTTAGATTCACTCGCTATGTATTTCATAATAATGAAACACAATCCCTAAGAAGATCCAAATAGACTTAAGCATTTCAACTGGTGCAAAACCCTTTGCGACCAATCAAACCTTGAAATCTCTGTGCAAAACCCTTTGCAACTAATCAAGCCTTTTATATTGGATTTTCATGGCTCTAAGCCTTGTAGTGAGTTTTGACTTAAACACTCTTATGTAAGTCATATATTCATTACTTTCTAGAAGTAATCAATTTGAATCAAACGATTTCTCTTGTAAGTTATAAGCTCTTTGCTTTCTTAAAAGTAGCATGAATTCATCATTTTCAACAAGTGACGAACTTTAACCTCCTAGGTTTTAAAGAAACAATGTCTTACACAAAACATCTCATGTAGCCAAGAAAGACCAGTTTCTTGCGACATAACATCTTTGTGGCTCTTTGAATAATTTCTCCCACTCTGTCTTCTAGAAATAAACTTGTATTTTAGAAAGACAGCTTCATGAGCCGCAAAACCGTCGTACTCGTGATAATTGAAAGAAAAATGAGCATTTGTTTCTTATGAAAACTTACAAACATGGTACCCTTACCATTTCATATCTCATATGATTCGATTTAGTGGAAAAATAATTTAGACAAAAATGATAATATCCCCAAAAGGATCAAGTAACTCAAAGTAACTTGATTGAAGTCCAAACTATATCGAATAGCGTTTGATTTCTTATCCATCCACACATTATTTCATAATGCGTGCTAAGAGAGATTAACTTGTGATACTATATCACATTTCCTTTGGCTTATATCAAAGTCTTCACTTTGGTAATTCCATCACGACTAAATCGTGATTCCTTGAACTCTTGAACTTCTTCAAAGATTTCTCTATTTACCTTATTAAGTGAACACACTAGTGTCAACTTAAATCGTTGGTAAAAGAAAATGATCAACCTATTTTGGATCAATGATTTACAATCTCGATCTCCTTTTTCAACCAAAAGGCACGAGATATCTTGCTTTGAATATAAGATATGCATATACCATTAACAATCTAATGGTTTCAAGAGTACTCGATAACTCTTTGCGTTCATCATTCCAAAATTTGTAAGGTTTAATCTTGGGTTACCAATTTGAGTCTTGCAACATCTTTATGATATATCATTCTAGTTTGGTTCAGGATATAATCACCTTGATAATGGGCTAGCCATACATCAAACCGTGGTGTATAGGGTCACAAAAGTGAAACCTCTTTTGTATCGTAACAAGTATATATTCTTATTTAGAGTTTATGTACTTAATAGTCACAATTAAGTACAACTCCAAACCCGAAAACTAGATTGAGTACACAATGACTCTATCTCTCGACATCATTGATGCTAGTCGTCATATTCTAATCATTCTATGTATCAAGTACAACGATGTAAACCACCACCGGTTTCTAATATTGACGAAGTGGTACTAGCAAAATTTATGTCAATCATGTAAACATTTAAAGAATAAGATCCTATAAGACGTCCCACAACTAATTTGTTGATTCTTCAATAATTTGGGGTAGTTTCCTTTCTCGTGTCTAACATTTAAGACAATGGAAACTTTATCGGTCGGGATTGATAGGTTTAGTATCGTCATTCTCAACTACTTTACCTATAACATTACCTTGTATCAATTCCATTATTATCTTTACTTCTTGAACCTCGTCCTCATCTTAACGGTTTAAGAGAATGCTCCCACTCATTTCAATGAGTCTTTGCTTTGAGAAGCAAAATTGAATTCATGAAGATTACTCTTCATTTGTTCGTTTAGTCTTAAAACTTTCATTGAAGTGGTTGCGTTATTTTGGTCAATTACGTATTCTGAAAATCTAATCACCAAAATAATTTATCGCTTCAAGGTACTTAATTCATTTAAGTATATGAAAAACAATCCATTGTAAGTAGATGTGTTAGTCAAGAATCAAAAACCTGTTTGATAATGAATAACTTTAATCTATACTCTTTACAAGAGATCCTTAGCAATGGTTCATATGAGGTTTTAGAAGCAAATTCAAATTTGTCTTTAGTTACGATATTTTAATGGAGATTTGAATCAAAAACGAAATGATATCGTATATGAATTGTGGTAAAGAAATAGAACAATAATAACAACGGAATAGTGGAAAACTTAACATTTATCGTTTTATTAATACTTGTAAACAAGTATAGCATTTACATAGTGACCTCTACCCAACTATGATAAATGATTCCAAGATCCAAATTCATATTAACTTGGGCACGGTATGGCCGATGAAACCCTTATCAATATAACTCGGTGGATTAACGTTTTAATCGATTCTACTTTTAGAACTCTTGGTCGATAAAATTACTCTAATATTTATCTATAGCCCGGAACACATGCAACTACGGTCGCGAATACTTCCGTTGAGCTCAATCCAAATTTCGAATAAATGTGTCCATGATCCAAATCCACATCAACTTGGGCACGGTATGGCCGATGAAACCCTCATCAACATGAATTCGGTGGATTGACATTTATCACCCACTTCTCCTACGTAACAAGGTTTGTACCCCGGTAGGGCCGAGTGCACTCCCTCGCGAAATAGGTTTTCATGGTTTCTACTATTTGGTAAGGCTATGTCTCAATTGTTTTGTTTTAGCGAGAGGTCATGTCAATTTATTATCTATCACGTTTTAAGTGAACTAAAGCGGTGAACTACGATAATTTTAATTGACACGGTCGATAAACTCGATGAAAGAAGATGCATGTTTTAGTTATGGCGATTTAGCGATGCATGCGACATATAAATAAAATGCAAACATAAAATAAATCCTAGTATGGCCTTCCTAAAATAGAAAAACTATTTAACTATTACATATTCGGAAACCAACTCCATTGGTCCCTTGAACTTCGGTTGTGGCACGCATCTCGAGGTAACACCGTCTTTATGTATCACCGTCTTGAAGAAATCCGTCTTTGGGAACTCCGAGATAAATAAAATTACATAATAAATTACATAATTTCCTATTATACATTTGTAACTAAAATAAAATAAATCTATTAAAATTACAAAACGGTGATACGAGATCACAATAAAATTACAACCGAATCGATATTCCCATACATTTCGGGCAATACCAATTAAAATCTAAGGCCATACTAAGTAAAAATTACATAATTCAAAAATTACATAAATTAAAATTATGACAATCATAAAGAAAATGCAGCATTATTATAAGTATGAACATGCCCAATTTTATGCTAAATCGCCTTTAATTAGCCAATATCGTATATTACTCGGTTTTCACGGATTTGCGTGATTTCAACATTTTATAATCACAAAATTTACATAAATTCATATTTATGCATTTGTTAATTACCCTAACCACTTAGGACTCAAAATTTAGTCTTCACTAATTATTTGACCATAATTAACTCATATTTATAAAATTGTTCATAAATGGACCAAAATTACAAAAATAAGCTATAAACTTCAAATAAATCACAAAATTTCAAATAAATTCAAAATTTGAAATTTAAATTCATGAACATTCTGGAAAAATACCATGACACTCATAATGTTCAAAAACTTAGGTTAAAAATTTCGAAATTTTTCCGGAAAAACAATGTTGCGGTTTATCAATTTTAACTAAAATAATCATAAAAACATGGGAAAAATTATATTCATAAACTTTTCAATTTTAGATCTGAAAAGATAATAAAATGCAACATTAGACGTTTTTCCTAAGTCATAGATTATGTTTTATTAATTTTTCACTAATAATGTCACTATTTAAGCTATTTTTCTTCAAAAATCCATAAATCATGCAAAAAGACTTCTTTATAGCCAATTATTTTAAACACATCTTGTAAAATTGCATGTGACAACATATTAAATTTCTATGACCAGATTCGAAATTTATCTCATATTAACCTATTTTTCACCTAAATCCGAATTTAATAATGAAAAATCCATTTTTCGAGCATAACAAGTCCAAAAATTATGAAAATTTACAGGTTATCGCAAAATAATATATGTGACAACATATCCAAAAATCAATGGAAAATTCGAAGTATAGCTAATTTTAGACCGAAAATGACATTTTTACTCATAAAATCATATTTAAATGCCATTATTGTATAATATGAACAATAAAAATCCGTAAAATTAACCAAAATATCCTAAAACATTTTAGGGCCAGAAATATTAACATGCATGAATTAATTTCGTGATATATCATAATAACACAAATTTTTCAAGTTTTATATGTTATTCTTATAACTCGGAAAAACTTTTAACCGATTTGCAAGCAAACAACCATGGCTCTTGATACCGATTGAAGGAAAAGTAGATCTATATACATAAACATACTCATATATGTTATAAATTAATTTGTCGTAAAATTAAAGATGGATTTTATGCATGCAAACAAATAAACAAAATAGAGAAGAAATCATGTTCTTACAATGGATGTTTCGATTTTATGGGCACAAAAGAAATCTCCTTTTCTTTTGTTCTTGAGCTTTCCTTTAATGGAAGAAACAAGATCCAAGTGTAGGATCTCTCCCAAGGAATAATACCCAAAGCACACTCTTAATTAAAATTAATATTATAGGAGCTAGTACAATATTAATCTTGTGAAAAATGACTCAAAATAATTTGGTATTTTGATCTCCCAAAACCGGTTGGGAGAGAATAGGAGAGGAAGTGTTTTTCTCTTTCTAAAACTTAATTTTGATAAGTTGGAATTAATGAATAAATTCAACACACTCTAGCATGTAGTGTATGACCAAAATTAAGACAAAAATCCTTTTGCCTTTTCCTTTTTGTGGAACCGTGTAGAAGGGGAGAGGAGGAAGAAAAAGACCCAATGCATGCCCTTGTTTGCCTTCACAATGCAAACTAGGGTTGCATGGCTACTAAAGTAAGTCATCATAATGTTTACCACTAATTTAAACAAACACAATATTTGCTTAAATCTCCCCTTAATTTCGGTATATGAGATAATATGGATTCCATATTATTTTTGTCAATTTCTCTTATGTCACATGTCATATGTAACATAAATTTGTTTATGTATTTTTAACATATTAAAAATCAACGTATTAATAAAAATACGTCATATACAAAAATCGACTTAGTAATTCATAATTACTTGTACCAAAATATTTTACCGTTTATAAATCACAACAGTTTGTATTTATAATAATTCATTCAATTCAATTGTTACCTTAAACAATTATTTCATCCGAGTAATGATACGATTCAATTACTCAGACAGTATCTCATTTAATCACATTTCAATGTAATACGTAAATTTTACTTCCAAAATCGTCCGTCAAATTTTCAAGTAATTTAATTAACTCGTAACATTATACGATTAATTAAATGATCAATTAAGAGTGTTGCCCTATAGGTATGACCTAGGGGGTCAACTGATCACCACCGTCGCACGACAGTAATGTCAAACTCTAGTCAGCCAATCATTACCGATATATGTTGACCAGTTGACAGTAAAAATACTTCCCAATTGTATTTTTTAAAATGAGATTTAATAATGATATTTAAATCATGTGACCGCACTATTGTTGAGGACACATTTCCCAACAAACGTAACCTAGAACATGAGATTATTCATTCAGTTTTCACTAGTTCTTTAGCCAGTTTTCCAACATTCAACAATTAGGGTTCTTAATACTATTTCGTACAATTACTTTTGCATTCGGTTTCGGATCCTTTCTCTGCAATTTCTACTGGTATTCTTTCGCTTCATAGTTTCAGTCTTATTATTATTCGTAATATAGAAATTGCTAGCTAGTTTCCCAAAGCCGATATTGTTGTTTATTGTTGTCTATTTGTTTAATCGTTTTAATCATGAATTCCGTAGATATAATGATCAATCTTACTGTTGTTTCCATTATAGTTATGAGTAGCTAAATTGCTTGTGCTAGGATGTAGGGGAATTATAGTGTAGGCGGCGTAGAATAACACGGACTGAATCGCGTGTCAGTCGATCGACCGCCATACCTGGTCGATCGACTGACCACGTGAGGTTTACCCTCGTTTTAATTGATTTAATTGTTGTGTTTGACGAATCGAATGCATGCGACTAGTTGAATGCTTAATATCTGACTGGCCCATTAGATCGAAAGATAGGGACAGTTGTTAGATCACCAATTAAAATGACTAAACTATGCTGAGATTGAAAGATAGGTAAAGTTTAGACCGTTAGTCACTTTTCAGGACGAAAGTTAGTATTAGTGATATTAGGGACCTATAGCGAGATCGAAAGATGCTATTTGTTAAGAGTGGACCGAGAGGACCTCTTTATTTCCCGCCTCATGTGTTTGATTTAGACCGACCTAGTTTGCTGCCGCCGAAACTATAACGAACCGACCATCCTAGTACCCCTTCTTTTATCTGTTTTACCTGTTTATTTAGCTTATTGTCTTTTATTGCTATTAGTATTGACCAAATCAAATTGACCCCCACTTTCGTTACCTTAGACTAAATTAGACAATTAGAAATTACATTCGCCTCCTTGTGGTTCGACCCTGTTACCACTAGCCTAGGTTAGTTTTAATAGGAAATTATAAATCTTATTTTTGGTACTCACAACGACGGGTATCAAATTTTGGCGCCGTTGCCGGGGAGGCAATTGTTCTAATTTTTAGTTGTTTTTATTTAGTCTTTCTTAGTTTAAGGGACATCCGTTCCTTAAACTTTTCTCATATTCTTTTTGTAGTTTCTTCTTATGCGCAGGTCACAGGGTGGTGAACTAGTACCGTTCAATCCTGAGATTGAGAAATCCTTGCGCGAGTTGAGGCGATCACAAAGGGTATTGCCGACAGAGGAAGAGCTGAGTACTCTGTCAAGTTACTACGAGAACGCTCTGTTCGAAGAAGATCCACCTACATCACCTGCTTCTACTTCTTCAGCTGAGACAGTCACTTCTCCAGAAATTCCAGTCATGGTTGAAGAAGCAACCATTGCCAGTCACTCAGAGCCGACATCTGCGAATCTCTACAAAGGATTCGAACTACCAGGGGAGGCGAGAAAATTCGAGCCAAAGCCTTCCTATATTAATTTGGTTGAGAGAAACCAGTTCGGGGGAGCTGCAAATGAAGATGCAGCCAAGCATATGGAGATTTTTATCGACTATTGCTGCTCTATACCCCCGCCCACTGGCGTGACTCAGGACCAGATAAAGGAGACCATGTTCATTTTCTCTCTTCGTGATGCTGTGAGGGAGTGGTATAGAGATCTGGACCGAGCCGCTCATGGGATCACCGATTGGAATTCCTTGGCCTTGGCATTCTATAAGAAGTACTTTTCTGCCTCGAAGACCAATGCCATTAGAGCTCAGATCACGAGCTTCAAACAGGGACCTGATGAGAACTTTCATGAAGCATGGGTCCGTTTCAAGAAGCTGGTGCGAACCATACCGCACCATGGGTTCGAAAAATGGAGTCTCTGCAATCAGTTCTATGACGGGCTGTATGACGATCAGAGGGCTATTTTGGATGCTGCAGCCAATGGCCGATTTGCTGAGAATATGGGAGAGACTAAGGGGTGGAAGATCATAGATGACTTAGCCACCCATAAAGCTGAATATGGGAATTCCAGAGGCAATCAAAGAAGAGCTGCTGAATCTTCTTCTGTAGCTGCACTAGAAGCTCTCACTGCAAGGTTTGACAAATACGAATTGGGAGGAGCTTCAAAAGGGGGGATGTACCATGTTAATGCTGTTTCAGACGGTCCTTTCGTCTGTAGAAGATGTGGAGCTGAGGGGCATGTCGCGGAAAATTGTCCTAGTCCCTTCGAGTCTTGTGCTGCCTTCCAACATTATAGGCAGAAAAACACGTATTATGAGCCGAATGTCCACCCAAACTTGAGGTGGAGTAGCCAAAATGTCCTGAATCCGACTCAACCTCCACAACAGCAGCAGCAACAAACTTATGTGCCCCCTCACAAGCAACAACCATATCAGAAACCTCCCTATGTGCCGCAGCAGCAACAATCCCAAAATTCCGAGTTTGCTGAGTTGAAGAATATGCTGCAAAAGGAGTCCCAAGCTAGAGAGGCCGGGATGAAGCTACTAGAGAGCCAAATTGCTCAATTGGCTAGCAAGAACACCACTCGAGCTCCAGGACACTTACCGACTCAGACGGACCAAAAGGAGACCCTTAATGCCATCACTTTGAGGAGCGGGTCTGCCCTGGAGGGGCCTGCCATGATTGAGGATGCCCCTGAAAAAGATAAGCCGGAACCGAGTCGAAACAAAGCTGGAACGAGCAATGGAAAGAAAAAGGCGTCTACCAGGTATGTCAGTCGATCGATTGATATACCCAGTCGATCGACTGAAGTGCGACAACCAGAAGCTACTGTTCCTGTACAAGTCAGTCGATCGACTGACATCACTGGTCGATCGACTGAGATCGCTGCTGATAGTGAGCCTTTTCGTCCTCCAATGCCCGATAATTTGAGGGATCACTTGTTTCGGGGTACGACAGTCCCGAAAATATTGGGGCAAGACCCGAGTGCTGATGGGTCAGTCCCGACTCCGAAGTACGACCCAATGTCAATCAATGGTTCACATTTGAGACGGTCTGAAGAGGGGTCGAGCTTCAACAAGGAGAAGGTGGTGGACTTTTAGCCTAAGTCCACGGATGCCGGCATGCGCGATTTAGAGGAGAGGGCTAAGCTACTTCTTACAGCCCCATATCCAGAGAGACTAGTGCCGACGAAGGAACAGGTATCTTTTAATAAATTTGAAAAAGTTATTCGTAGCTTGAATGTACAAGTGCCTTTCCTTGAGTTATTTAATCAAGTGCCTGCTTACACTAAATTCATGAAACAACTCTTGTCTAAGAAAAAGTCACTTGAAACTGTGCATATTATCGCATTAACCAAAGAGTCATGCTCTTATTTGTCTCATACTGCACCTCACAAATTAGAAGACCCGGGTAGTTTTTCTGTTCCTTGCAATATAGGCACCTTCTCAATTGAGAAGGCGTTATGTGACTTAGGAGCTAGTATAAGTGTAATGCCCTTGAGTCCTGCTAGGAAGCTAAAATTGACTAGGTTTGCAGTCACAGACATGACAGTGCAGATGGCTGACCGATCTGCGGTCCAGCCAATAGGAGTCTTAGAGGACATCCCCGTGCAAATAGGAAAGTTTTTCTTCCCTGTTGACTTCGTCGTACTTGACATGCCCGAAGATGCCCATATTCCTATCATATTGGGTAGACCATTTCTGCACACTGCTGGCGCAGTCATAGATGTTGGTTCGGGTAC
Organism: Silene latifolia; assembly: GCF_048544455.1. Lineage (NCBI taxonomy): Eukaryota > Viridiplantae > Streptophyta > Magnoliopsida > Caryophyllales > Caryophyllaceae > Silene > Silene latifolia. The sequence continues at coordinate 91,524,947 of NC_133535.1, read as the reverse complement.
TTTGACCTTTAAAGTAGGGAAGCATTCCATTGTTTTTGCCCAACCTGCTAAGAAGAAAGACCCCATGTGGCCTGTAACTTGTAATACGGTTTCTGAAAAGAAATCCTACTTTGTGCTTCCTGACATGCCTGTCTCTATTTCTACTCCTGTTGTGACACCTCCGCCCAAGATTGGGAGCAAATTGGAGGATTCGCCTATTTCTGATATTGCAGGAGCTGGTTTGGGGAAGGAAGAGCTGCAAGTTACTCCAGCTGCGAAGGAGCCAATCATTTCACGAGGCGGTCTTGGTTGCCTTAGCTATGGCACTGATGAGGAAGTTGATGATGAGCCGGTCAAGGCAAGGGAGTCCGACTTGGACTTTGATGAGCAAGAAGAGGTCATTGACTGGGGAGATGATGAAAGTGTTGATCCGTTGAGCCATACGGACGTGGAAGCTAAGAAGGGTGCAGCTGATAAGATAAGCACCGTTGAGGCTACCTCTAGTAGCCAGAAGCCGACCAAGTGGGCCATTCCGTGGCCGTTCTTGATCAACTACTAGTTGATCACGTGTTTTACAAACATTTTATTTGCTTTTGTTAGACACTTTTTATTGCTTTTGTGTGCGCGAAACTTCGCATTTTATTTTGCTTGCTTAGGATTTTATACGCTTTAGACTTTACTTTGGGTTTTGCGCAATTTTGGGCGCGTATTATTGTGCATTTGCAGGTTTTTAGACCTCATTAGCTCAAGTAATTGAGCAAATACGAAAAAATCTGAAGCTACAGCAGTATTTTCAGTCGATCGACTGGGCTATATAGTCGATCGACCGGTGCAGGATTTCCAGGAGCTCTTGTTCCTTTCACCTCGGTCGATCGGTCGAGTGATGTGGTCGATCGACCGACCTGCACTGCTGTACCTGTTTACGACCTCTCTCCTGCTATGTTTGGTCGATTTGCGGAATTAAGGGAGTTTTCTACTCCACTTTATCTTCCGTTATATTACTTATTTCTTCTATCTTTCTCAATTTTGCACATAATACCGCTTCGTTATTGCTTTCTCGATTTTATGCGTGGTACTTTGTTTGTCTTTTCAGGTACTTATTAGTAGCACTGCTGGCTACTGAAACCTCCTAGCTCACGCTGGTTTGGGGAGGTCTCTTTTGCTGCGCTTAAAGTCTTGTGAGTTCCCGATTACCACTTCATGTCGTTTTTACTTATTTGCTCGCAAATTCCCGTTTCTCTTTTCTTCATTACATGATTTTGCACAATGGGGACATTGTGCGAATTGGTTTGGGGAAGGGTTTTGCGTCGCATATCATTTGCTTGCATTCACGTTTAGATTTTTCTTGCAATGTTTATTTCATTTCCTATATATACAAAATACCAAAAAAAAAAAAAATTGAAAAATTTCGAAAATTCAAAAAAATGCACGTTTATTTTAGCATATAGGTCGAGTCGGAACGGTAGTATTTCAATGATGACATTGCATTTGCATTTGTTTATGCCTAAGCCTTGCTAATTGACATGTTATTAGTAGAATCATATGCATATCTACGAGTTTTCGTTAATTTACTTGCTGGACTTGAGACTTGACTTTGAAAATTGGCAAACTACATCATATATTCTGAGATTTAGAGCCTATAACTGGTGACATCTATGACCGGTTTATTTAGGAATGTGAGTAGTACTCCTTATGAGACATGTTACATCAATTTGCATAAATATGAACTTAATCTGCTTAATACCTGTATGCATTCGGTTTGTGGTTTGTTGACACATGTGGTAGAGGTTTCCCTTTATTCGTTTCTGCCCATAAGCTTCACACTGCCAAAAATAGCCTTTTTGTCCCATTACTACATCCTACATTTAGCCTGTCCTTTGTCAAGCTAGTAGTCTTAGTTGTTGGGATTGTTACTTCGTTTTTGGTGGCATATGCTCTTATTGAGATTTAGTTGGATAAAAAGAATGAAGGAGGAAAAGGAAAGAAAGAAAAAAGAACAGAAAAAGTTGAAAAAAAGAAAAGAAAAATGATTCGAAAAAAGATAAAAAGAGGTTCTGTACTGTTCAAGGCAGTCGATCGACTGCCAATTCTGGTCGATCGACTGGAGTTCGAAAGAAAAAGAAAGAATCAATTCGCATAATTCAAGCCTTTATCTTATGGCGATTTTTGCTGCCATGTGTTATTCATATCTTATGGGGAGTTGGTTGATTGCTTTATACCAGGGATTGTGAGTTTTGTGCTTGCTATAGCACCGTGTCGATTGGATTTCGAGCAAGAAGTTGGATGTTGCCAAATGGTTCCGTTTAGGTACTAGATTGATCACCTGTACCTCCACTTTTCCATAAATGTTTTGCCTCTTCTTACCCATACTTCACATTATCCATATATACCTCGGCATGTGTCATGGTCATTTGTTGTTTGGAATGCATATGTACGGTCATAGATATTACTTTCATATTATACTGCAGGCATGTTCTTATAGATCGTAGTCAGGTGAGAGTCATTACAATATGAATTCTTTCTATCCTCTTATATATTCACCTGTGCTTATGAGTGATTTGAGCGACCCGTGAGAGTCCGATTTGATAAGTCTCTACAGTTGACGGTTCAGCAGTTCTTAACGACTCCATAACTCGTTTGCATGATTCACATTGCTAATTGATAGTTAGTTATTGCATTAAATTGGTTTAGGCTTTACATGTTGTAATTCGCTCTGAGATTGAACTCGTTCCATTAGGTCATTAGATCGAGTCTAGTTCTTGCTTGGGGACAAGCAAGGGTTTGGTTTGGGGAAGTTTGATGCGTGTCTTTTATATGATGTTTTACATCCTATTTTCCACGCATTTCAGAGCTCATTTGTGTAGTTTAAGCTACCATTTCCCCTATTTCCGTCTACTTTCGTGTTTTTGTACATTATTGCAGACATGTGAAGAATTCAACGAAAATTGAGCTAAATCCGTCCCCGAGTGTCTTGCATTGCATTTGACGTGAAGTATTCACTTAAGGAACGAGCTTGGTGCGCAATTCAAGGCCCAAAAGACAAATACACGAGAAATTGGAAGTCAAGTGTCAGCTACTTCAGTCGATCGACCACTGCCTTCAGTCGATTGACCAACTTGCGAGTTCCAGAAGCTACTGTACACTGCTGCTCAGTCGATCGACCGCCACTCTTAGTCGATCGACCAAGCCGCTATCCCAGGCGAGAATTAAAAGATCGAGGAAACGCAAGCCCATTGTGTTTAGGTTTTGATAATAAGTGTTACGTATATTTTCTATATAACGTAACCTAGAACATGAGATTATTCATTCAGTTTTCACTAGTTCTTTAGCCAGTTTTCCAACATTCAACAATTAGGGTTCTTAATACTATTTCGTACAATTACTTTTGCATTCGGTTTCGGATCCTTTCTTTGCAATTTCTACTGGTATTCTTTCGCTTCATAGTTTCAGTCTTATTATCATTCGTAATATAGAAATTGCTAGCTAGTTTCCCAAAGCCGATATTGTTGTTTATTGTTGTCTATTTGTTTAATCGTTTTAATCATGAATTCCGTAGATATAATGATCAATCTTACTGTTGTTTCCATTATAGTTATGAGTAGCTAAATTGCTTGTGCTAGGATTTAGGGGAATTATAGTGTAGGCGGCGTAGAATAACACGGACTGAATCGCGTGTCAGTCGATCGACCGCCATACCTGGTCGATCGACTGACCACGTGAGGTTTACCCTCGTTTTAATTGATTTAATTGTTGTGTTTGACGAATCGAATGCATGCGACTAGTTGAATGCTTAATATCTGACTGACCCATTAGATCGAAAGATAGGGACAGTTGTTAGATCACCAATTAAAATGACTAAACTATGCTGAGATCGAAAGATAGGTAAAATTTAGACCGTTAGTCACTTTTGAGGACGAAAGTTAGTATTAGTGATATTAGGGACCTATAGCGAGATCGAAAGATGCTATTTGTTAAGAGTGGACCGAGAGGACCTCTTTATTTCCCGCCTCATGTATTTGATTTAGACCGACCTGGTTTGCTGCCGCCGAAACTATAACGAACCGACCATCCTAGTACCCCTTCTTTTATCTGTTTTACCTGTTTATTTAGCTTATTGTCTTTTATTGCTATTAGTATAGACCAAATCAACTCGACCCCCACTTTCGTTACCTTAGACTAAATTAGACAATTAGAAATTACATTCGCCTCCTTGTGGTTCGACCCTGTTACCACTAGCCTAGGTTAGTTTTAATAGGAAATTATAAATCTTATTTTTGGTACTCACAACGACGGGTATCAGTTATATTGATAAGGGTTTCATCGGCTACCCGTGCCTAAGTTTATATGAATTTGGGTCTTGGAATCATTTATCTAAGTTGGGTAGAGGTCACTAGATAAATGCAATAAAACTTGTTTAAATTGATTTTTACGAGTATTATTATTTTGAAAACGACATATGTTTTATTCCTTCTATATTTTGTTTTGTAGACCGCTTCTATTTCTCATAACAAATGGCCACTCCAAACCCAAACGCCACACCTCTCACTAATACTTCATGGCTCTGATCCTTCATTGATCGTTGTAAACTTGAAAAGAATGGGTCAAATTTCTCCGATTGGGATGCCCACCTCAAATTAGCCGCCCAAGGTGACAACAAGCTTCGTTACCTCACCGAGGCCTCTCCACCCGAACCTAATGCTAGGTCGAGTGCCGCTACTAGGGAAGCATATGAGGCTTACCACAAGGAGTCCGCCGCAATGAAAAATGTGTTGATCTTTGCGATGGAGGCGGATCTCCAAAGGAGAGCCTTTAAGATGGGCACCGCTAATGAAATCTATTCCAAGTTTGTGACAATGTTTTCACAAACTCCGCGGATCATCCAATATGAGGCGGCCGCGGCATTCTTTGATCTCGACTTCAAAGAGGGCCAAAAGGTTAGCCCTCACGTGCTCAAATTAATGGAGCTAGTCGAGACTTTGAAGATTCAAAAAGTTGAAATCCCCAAAGAACTCATTGTAGATAGGATTCTACACTCCTTATCCAAAGTCAAGGCATATGTTCAATTCCGGGTGAATTTTAACATGCAAGACAAGGACGTGTCTCTTGAAGAATTGCACAAGTTACTTGTGCAAGCCGAAAGAGACATGGGGTTAAATGTCAACCCACCTAAGGATGTGCTTAACATAAGCACTAAAAGCAAGGGGAAGTTCAAGAAGAATGGGAAGAAGGGTAAGAAGCAAGCTCCCACTTTCACCAAAGCTAAGACTTATGAAGCTAGCACTTTCAAGATCAAGAAGGGTCCTCTTGATAAATGCCATTATTGTAATGGTGTTGGACATTGGAAAAGAAATTGTTCCAAATACCTTGGTGACATTAAAGCTGGAAAGATCACTCCAGTAGGTAATGACTATCCTTTCTTTTATGTTTCTAATTCAACTATGGTATTGTGATACAAAGTTGTGATTATGTATCCCCTTTTTATTGTAAATAGGGCCTCCACCAAGCAAAGACAAGGGAAAAGAAAAGCAAGCTTGAGAAACCATTGAGAAGCTAGGAGTAGCTTCCATGAAGCTTGGCTTTTTATTGTCTTATTTTAATTTATGTTTCGGATTTTAGAACCTTTGATTTCCGTGTTCGACATGGAAATGTATTTTGGATAATGGTTGTATTTTGGATAATGTTGGCTTGGTTTGCAACCCAAGTCACCCGTTTTATCGTATTTTATCCTTGTTCTAAAATTCGTCTTTATACGCTTGCTCATAGAAACATACGATCGTTCACTTAATGTGATCTAATAGACAACTATAATGATGGGATTCATTATATGTCCACAAGCTTAAGGCTTGTGTATGATCAATTATAAAATGATGATTGAGTTGATGAACTCCCCTAAAGGAATGTCAATCACCAAGTACACTTATCAAATTTAAAACAATTAGTCAACCTATGAGATAGTCCTCCTTATACTTCAAAATCATTATTTGTGTCTCATAAGCTATCTTTAAATCTCTAGTGTATTCATTCTAAAGATAGAGTGGGAGAAAATGAAGACACAAAGAACACCAAGCAAAATTTGTGTACTTGTGTAAATGAGATCTACGCAAGAAAGAATGATTTGTATACCTATACAGATAGTATACTCGAATGGATGAGATCTATGGTCTCGAATAGATGATATCTACATGAGAAAAGAGACCAAGTGAAATAATCAAAAGAATATGTTCTCAAGATAACTACACGAGGAGACCAAAAGAAGGTTTTGGAATAAGAATGACTAATGTAAAGTCTTAACAAGAGTTTTGACAAGTTTATGAACAATATTTGACTAATAGTTTCAATATTGATATTTTACTTAAGAGCCTAAATGAATCAAAGTTGCAAAGATTGATATGCCGATATCCACAAGAGCTAAGTTAAATGCTAACCACGCTAATGTCATTACTTAACCTCATTATGAAAATGAAATGGTTAAACCTCCTTCCGAAAAGGGTATTTTGAGAAGGACGTATATTAGATATTATTCATATTTAAATAATAACATTGCTACGCATCATTATAAAAATGAATGAGTTAGAGATTAAAATCTCTTTCCATAAGTTTAAGATGGAACCTCTTCAAAATAGGTATTTTGAAAGGATATGATGGGAACATATATGGTTTTATCTTAATAACTTAGCAAAGCAAAATATATTTCAATTCATGAAATGTTTCAATTGAGTAGTCAATTGCGAAACATGTGGAATTAAGTGGGAGTTGGAAATTATCGTGTGAAGACATGGAATTTAGTGGGAGCAATCATCTTTTAAAGGTTTATGACTCATTACTCATTGAGAATGACGAGCTAATACTATTCTTTCACAAAGAAGTATTTGAGTTTTCAATTCTAGATGAAAATGGACTATGATGAATCCATTCACATCATAAGATGTTGGATAGGTATTGAAATATACACATCGAATCAACAATAAACGTAGGTTATTCATGTCAATGAAAATGGAATTGCCATTAGCGGTCATGGTCATTCATTGAACCTAAGAATGGTTGATCACATGATTATTAGTTACTAATGTTTCCGTCATTAGAATAATCATGCACTTGTCCAATAATGAATCATATACATAAGAGCATGATGAATCATTGGCAAGCCATAGAAGAATCGTCATGTATTCTCGAGGAGAATCCGATGAGCGATTTCAGTGTTGGACAGAACACTCTGTTATGTGTCAAGAGGTTGCACATATTAAAGTTCGAACACGCGTAAGGATTTATGAAAATTCTAAGCTTTTCAAGCTAAAAGGAGAAATAAGAAGTTCTGAAAGATACTTAGTTGAAATAAGAAGTTACTCAAAACTAATATTTTCTAATATGCTAGGACTTGTGAGAAGTGCTAGGCTAATCATCTTGACAATTGTTGTAAGACTCTGCAAAACATTTACCTAGTGCATTGTGAGTGGGTGGAGTACTTGATCAGTGCAAGTTATATCATTCACCACAAACTCATTGGTTATGTGATAATCGACAGGGAAGTTCTTTCAAGATAAAGAACTCAAACCGAGGTTGGGAACCTATATGTGTACTTTGTGAGGTTCATGCTATGAGAGATAACATGAATGTAAAGGAAAATGCGATTAAAAGAAGTTTGCACACATGGACACATGGTATGTTAAACTTCCATTGCAATCGTCTGGTGTTTACACACTTACGATATGCATCACAAGGTTGTAATATGGTATTGACTACCCGAATGTGATGTCGACATTTGTCGTTTGAGTTATTATTAACTCACCTTATACTTTGTTACATCCAAACGGGTTGTAGAGACAATTGAACCCCGTTAAAGTGAACATGAATTAGCATTGTATTCGCCCATAGTTACTTACATGAGGTGACGTCTCGAAGTGACTAGAATGTGATGCGATTGATGGCAAGTTCAAGTGCCATGGAGTCATATGAGAATGACTAGTCGATCACATAGGCAGACTGTTAGGAACACTTTGTCGGGCCTTATGACCGCTTATAGAGTTCTGGCAAATTTATATAGCCTGGTCGTGGCGAGAGCTACTATAGTATTCTAATGAGTCGATTCTTTTGACTAAAGACTATTCGCCTAAGATGGAACCGTTTCAGATTAACTTTGATTTGTGTTACTACGACCTTCGTAAATGGGGTCAAATGGGCATATTTTGGATTATGATGGTTGTGGCTGGTCGAAGGGAATGAGTGCGATAGGAATTGTCCACCCCTAGTCAGGGTTATAACAATATCTCAGGGCCACTCGAGGAGTAATGAACTGGAAATGCGTGGCCACGCTCGGAAGATATCTATGATAGATAAATCCGGTCAAGCAGTTATTCTCCAGATCGAGGAAACCACTCTTGATGTTATCACTTGCAAGTACGACCTGAAAGACACCTTGCATTGAGTGGGAGATAGTAATAGGACAAGAGAATTGGTGACGCACACTTGTCGAGGACAAGTGGGAGATTGTTGGAATATGTGTCCTCCGACAATAATGCGATCACAACTGTCGATCATGATGATCACATGTTTAAATCTCATTTTAAAGAATACAATTGGGAAGTAATATTTTACTGTCAACTGGTCCACACATATCGGTAATCATTGGCTGACTAGAGTTTGACATTACTGTCGTGCGACGGTGGTGATCAGTTGATCCCCTTAGGTCATACCTAAAGGGTAACACTCTTAATTGATTATTTAATTGATCGTATGACGATACGGGTTGATTAAATTACTTAAAATTGACGGACGATTTTGGAAGTAATATTTACGTATCTCATTATAATTTGATTAAATAAGATACGGTCTAAGTGATCGAATTGTTTTGTTACTTAGATGAAATTATTGTTTAAGGAAACAATTGCATTTGAATGAATAATTTATTATAAATACAAGATGTTGTGATTTATAATTGGTAAAAAAATTTGGTACAAGTAATTATGAATTACTAAGTCAATTTTATATATGACGTATTTTTATTAATGCGTTGATTTTTAATATGTTAAGAATACATAACAATTCTACATGACATGTGACAAATTGACAAATTGACAAAATAATGTGTAAAATGGATTCTCCATTTTACACCTATATGTGCCGAAATAAGGAGGCTATTAGGCTTATTTTTGTGTTAATTATATTTAGTGGAAGGCATAATCATAAGACCTAATGCATAGCCTTACATGCCTAAAATTCTTGGGAAGATTTGAAGCTCATGCATTGGCCCTTTCCCACCCCTCCTACCCGGTTTCCCTTGTCAAAAGGCCAAGGGTCTTTTCCTCTCTTACACTTAATAATTCACTACATGCAAACTTGTGGATTATTATTCATTCAACCATCTAAAATAAGAGTTTTAGAGAGAAAAATCTTCTTCCTTCTTCTCCCTCTCTTAACCGAAATAAGAGAACAAAATAAAGATTTTTTTTTGGTCAATTTTATTTAAATTAATATTATTCTAGTATTAATAATATTAATTTTATTAAGTGGTTACCTTGGGTATTATTCCTTGGGAGGGATTCTATACTTGAATCCTTGTTCTTCCATTTTAGGAGTGCTCAAGAACAAGTGAGTAGGAGAACTCACTTGTGCCCAAATAATCCGAAATCCTCAATGTAAGATGACGATTTCTTTCTTATTCTTTTATTGTTTGCATGCATAAGATCAATATTTAATTTTATGACTAAACTAAATCAACACATATATGAATATGTCAAGTAATGAGATAAATATTTCTAACAGTCCATGCCAAAGATGAGTTCAAGGAGCCAAGGGTTCAAGCATTACTCAAATGGAAAGATCAAACCGAGGGTTTCTTTGAAAGCTTGCAATGTGAGCCTACTACATTCTCTATTCCAAGTTCAACTAGCTCATTTAAATTCGAGTGCAAGGATAGTGGCAATGGCCATGGTAAAGAGGCTGCCCAAATACAAATTTTCGAGCCAATTGTTGAGGAATGGAAAGGAGTCAAGAAACAAGTTGAAAAGGAACCTCTCATCCATGCTAAGGCCACCAAATGCAAACAAATGTCCATGGTTCTTAAACAAACACAAGTATTCAGGCCAGGAGACCTTGTATGGGTGAATATGAGCAAGAGTAAGGTCATTAAGCAAAGGAAAAAATAGTCTATGGCAAGTGAAGAAGGTCCTTTCAAAGTCATCAAGCAAATTGGGTTCAACAAGTACAAGATTGATCTCTTGGGAATTCATATCACATTTGATGTTGGGGACTTGAGTCCAAGATATAAGGAGATTGAGGATGATGATTTCCAGGACTTGAGGGCAAGTCCTTTTGAAGAGGGAGGGATTGAAGCAAAAATAGCAACAACACCAAGCATCCTTTTACCCGGTTTTGGTCCTTCACCAAAATCGAGGTCCAACTTCAATTCCGTCTAAGAACACATGCCATTTTCCGGCCTAAGACTCATCTATGATGAGTTTAGAGCCTTTTTACCTAGGATAATTAATCTTAAAAGGGTTTAAATCAGATGCAAAAGACCGCACCAAAACCGAGTGGTCACAATGAATACGGTTTTGGAGTATGTGCTAAACATCGCTTTCAAGCTTTCTTCTTTTGTCCAAGCAAGCTCTAAAGTACTTTTTGCTGCAAGTTTGGGTCTTATACTCCTTATGGACGAGCCACACCAGCTGCCCAAGAAGTCCTTATAAGATAAATAAGAAGAGCATGCCAAGGAAGCTTGTACTATTGCCAACAATCCTCTTTATGTTAGTTGTCTTATAGTTTTAGTTTTCTAATTTGTGTAAGGTCCTTGGGGCCGTTTTATTGTCCTTTTAGAAGACCTTTTTGAGCCCTTAGATGCTACTTTAGATGTAGGGTTAGGATTGCAACAAGGACTCTATTTAAGGAGCTCTTTTCTCTTTGTAAAAATCAGATTTGAGTGAATTAAAATATGAGTTTGAAACTGAAGTTTTCAATCAACTTTCTTCTTGCTTAGTTCGGAAAACCCCTCATTACTTAGTGTTTTAGGAGGAATTAGCTCTTGCTTCGTGATCTTGAGTTTAATTCCAAGGCTTAAACCTGCTTCGTGATCTAGTTTAAGTCATATCCCGGTTACTTGTTCTTGTTTTCGTGTCAAAAACAGTCCCAAAGTTTCTGTTTTTATTGCCTTAAGTCATTGTGGAAATTGTTATTTGAATGTTTAGTTCATAAGCATTTAAATTACAAACCTATTTTCCATTGTTTTCATTCATGTTAATCATCTCAATTGTGTTGTTTGTCACGTCCCAAATCAGTTTAGTTGTGTCTTAAATTGTGCAAACTTGAGTCTTTTATCTTCTTAATCCTTAAACCATTTAGTTAGTCTTTGTTTGAGTCCAAATCAGTCCATTTGTTGAGTCTAATTCCATCCAATTTAATTTCTGTTTTCAAGCCTTATTTGTCCAAAAATCGAGTTCTTGTAGTTTTACTTCACGACCACCAAGGGCCACCACCGTGGTCTCCTTCTCCTCTGACCTCCGGTGATCCCACCACCTGGCACGACTCCATACAACAATCCATGACCCGCCATACACGACACATGACCCGTATAAAAGACACAACCCGCAACAACCACTCTCACGATATCCACCGTACCAACCACCACGACTCATCACCACGACACCACCATTAGAACCGCTCCTAGCCGACTAACCAACCACCCAAGTCTCATGCTCATACGACACCTACACAATCTACACCATCCGTCTTAAAGCTCACGGCACCACCCCCTTTAGACTCTAAAACCGCCACCTACGGTGGTCGACAAAGGCCACGGTAATTGGTCCTACTGGAGTCACTACGGTCAAGGGCAACTACTAAGATCATTGGCACAATTTACGATGGTCCATATGATATATTAATGATAACTAATTATATAAACATGAGTTACGACGATCTTACCTTTTATCGCTTATTTGTTCTTTCTTCCGTCTCTTAAAACTCCTTCTATTTTTATGAATTATGTTTCAGGTATCATGGTATTTATAGCCTAGATTTTAGAGAGTATATGAGGTCAATTAGAAAACTAAGAACTATTACCTTATTCTACTTTCTATATGAATTACCAATATAATTATTATTACCAATATTAATCTTACCATAAGTAGGATTTCCACTTACTATCGTTACTAATTTTATTATTACTATTACACTATTATTATTAAGAATATTATTGATATGATTATTATTATTACCTTTACTTATTATTAAACCCTTAATTATTTATTATTAAATCTCGATACAAAATCCCGTATCACATACATATAATTCGGCCACCTTGCTTATTACACCACACGTCACTCGGCCCAATGCCTTACCCTTAGTTAGGTCCAATTCCCGACTTGCTTACTTACTTTATTATTTAATTAAACGTCTTACTTGTAATTAGTATTAGAAATGTTATTAATTAAATATGTGAATTACAATATTTATTCCTATTAAATTACTTATTAAATTACGGGTATTACAGTTTATGTGGAATAAAAACTTATGGGTAGGCCAACTTAGCTTATATTATTTATTTCAGTCTCACAATCTAATCTCATAATTTAATAAACATAATTTATAAAACACATTTCACATTTTCACCGTTGACTAATCATTGACCAAACATTAAAATATGGGGTATTACAGTCTTCCCTCCTTAAAAAGAACTTCGTCCCAAAGTTCACCCACACTTAATGTTACTTCACACAATATAACACTTACACGCTATCAACATACTTATACCAACTACACAACGCACAAGAAAAGACAACAACTAAAAGGTAGTATTATAGTCTATCCGACTAAAGAGAACTTCGCCCTCGAAGTTCGAGACATACATACAAGCAACTACTTCAAATAAGACAGATAAGGTCAAATATAGATATCTAAAACCGAGAACATTAAGACAATAATTATAACTCTATAAGATTTCTCTATTACCAAAATATTATCAATGTCACAACTTTTGAGATTTTACAATCCTACCCCCCTTAAAATTAAGGTTATGTCCCCTGTAACCGTGGTCACTAATGAAGACACTACACTTATTAGTTCAATAGTAACTAAGTCAAAATATCCGAGCTCAAAGACTAATAAAACTCAGCACAAACGTTCATTTAGCATCATTGGTAAAACAAATTACTCGTATTAATATAAATCACAACACACTTTAAAATCCAACGTGTACCTAATTTCTCAGTTATATGTACCGAACTAAACTCGGCAATTGGTATACTAAACTTATTAATATAGCTACATACATCCCTAACCACAAATCATGATTCAACTTCTAATTAACTTTGAGAAGGATAAAAACACCACGTAAAACAATAATAACAGTATTTATTGCATATCCTATAACAAGTTACGGTTTACAACAATTCTAGTATTATATCTTATTCATTAACGATCTTGTCACTTATTTTGTAACACACGTTACCCCAACATTCTAATCATAAAATTCCATAAACTAATAATTAAAATCATATTTATCATGCGTTAAGGGTATTACTTCGACTGTACAACCAACACATAATCAACTAATTCAATATTTTCCTATTCTCTTGAAACTCATATTAGACAACAACCATTTATCCACGGCTAGATCAATTAAATTTTTAAAACATAGAGATTAAAAAACATACACGAACCAAGCTATTGTGGTCGCATACCAATACATCACACTATACAACTAAATATACTTATTATAGGTTTATGCTAGCATCGACGTTTTATTATTAGTTCTGAAAAGAAAGTAAATTTAATTCTCACATGTACGGTTCATGTAGAAATAGTAAATAAAGTATAACATTCAAATGTCAAGGTTTAGACCCCAACTTCCTTGTCAACAATCCTAACATAAGATTCATGTTTTCCACATAAGCACATATTACATAAGATCATCTCGACATAATTACCAAATATAATTTTCATTTCTCTACCGCATATCAGTGAACATAATATATGTGATCATATAATCAATATCATGAAAGCACACTTATTAGAATGTAATAGCGGAGTCGGTGTAACGGTAATACAACTTTTGTTAACATTTTGTCATTAAAGCATACATTTACAATGTTAGAAAACATGCTGTAACTTTCAAAAATCCCCAATAAATAACCGCTTAAGTATTTATTGAGTTTTTATACTTTTTAGAAAACTAGTTGTTGCTCAGCGCCCTCCCGGGTGCGATGCCCCAATTTGATTAATCGTATAAAAAACCTCGTTAGCATGTATCGTAGTGAAGTTTGATATTGCGAGTGACGTTTAATATGATTTGTTTATTACACGATGGGAAAATACTACGTATAGCACATTATGTACATATTATAATTAATAACATCGTAAGGAGTACACAACACAACACAAATTAGTAAAACACGAAATGAGCATAACTAACAACAAAGGCAAGAGATCTTATGTTTGTTAACAACAAAGCGTTGTGCGCGGAATAAAGGCAAGTGATGTACTAATAATCCACTTTTCAAGTCATAAGAATATTTGCTTTCGTAACCCTTATAATAAGGCAAGCTCGTGTTTCAGACGAACTTTTTTCCGTAACGGATAAAAACGTGACCATTTTACGATAAAATGTAAATGTTACCTTATAAAATATTACCATCAATTTGATTTGTATTAAAAAGTGACACTTTAGTAATAATCCATTTTTCAAATCATAAGAATATTTGCTTTCATAAACCTTATAATAAGGCAAGCTCGTGTTTCAAACGAACCTTTTTCCGTCACGGATAAAAACGTGACCATTTTACGATAAATGTAAATGTTACCTTATAAAATATTACCATCAATTTGATTTATATTAAAAAGTGACACTTTAGTTATAAAATTTATTCTTAAATGGTCATTTTATATAAAAAAAAAAAAAGTGCATTTTCTTGCCCTATGTTGAGCAAGTCTCAAGAGAGACTTACTCGGTTTGTAACCATCTACTCTACACTGCATTTTCCCGGATTCTTGTATTTCCAAAACACATACAAAAATACTAAAGTTTAAGCATTTACATAACAATAATGAATTAAGGCTAGACATCATTTTTAATTTTGTTTCTCATCCATTGCTTGTCACCCAGGAATGACAAACATTTAATAACAGTGTCACAATCATTGAACCTAAATCAACTAACTTATATTGATGACACCAAAACCAACAAACCAGGTGAGTACCAAATATCCCCATAAAATCGCCATTTATCAAATTACTACCACGAAGAATGACAATCTTTTTGTACACCACCACCACCACCAAATTGCACGATAAAATCATATGTAGAAGGTCTCAATGATATTAAATGAAAGCTATATAAATGAAAGCTATATTGTGACGTTAGGAGTACATTGTTGCCTATTTTACATATATTGCTATTACTCATGCACTTGCCTAATTAATTACAGAAATTAACACTTACTTGTTTACATAAATTGCCTAATATTACCATCATTAAGTGGTAAATTCCCACACACCACAGACAAAACAACCCATCAGGCCACGCATCCACCTTGCTCCCATTATGTACTTGCACCGGGTACAACCCACAAGCTCCGTGCCCACAAACACCGCGGTCTTTTAGAGGGCTTTCGAAAATGGTGGGAAGCTCAAAATTAACCACCTGAATATTTCCTTCATCATCAAACATGTTAACATCTCGGTGTGACACCTGGTGCGATGGTAGAGATAGAGAGAGGGGACGCGGACAATCTTGTGAAAATTCAAACACCGCTTGAAGGGCTGGGAAAGGCGGCGATCATGATGTCATGTTAATTTACTGGGAAAACGTCGCCCTATATAAACAACATATGTTGGGGTTGGTGTCCTTAACAGTTAGTGCAAGGACTTATAAACCTCTAAAAGGATCAAAGGGCATACTTTGGTATTATTATCAGTTGATCCACGTTTATCAATAACGGTTGGCTTGCTAGAAAAGTTTGACGTTATTGTCATACAGATGGCGGTGATCAACTGGTCCCTAAAAGTCACACCTATAGGATACGTTCGAGAGATGTGACGGTATGAAAATACTGTCATGTAGATGCCAAGATTGACTAACCAGTTAGTCCGAGTTATTTGACTAGTAATTAGTCAAATATGTGATGTTGAGATATTATATTTAATACGGATTAAATATCATGGGCTAAGGCGAATTAACCAGTTAATTCGTAAAATTAAATATAAACGATTTATATTTAATTAATGTATATTGAATATAATTATACAATATCGTCTTTGTCGGACATGTATTAATACTTCAACTAACCCGTGTTATTAGTTGATGTTTTAATAGCCGATAACCGATGACGATTTATAAAAACCGTGTCATATACATTTAGTCATTTAATGAACCGGACCACGAGTTAAAACCAAGAGGAAGTGGAAGCCCACTTCCCTTGTGTGGGTCTCGGTTTTGCCGAGTGAGAGGGATCAAAAGGGAGAGCTTCTCCTCCCTTCTG
The DNA here is from genome assembly GCF_048544455.1 of Silene latifolia. Taxonomy (NCBI): domain Eukaryota; kingdom Viridiplantae; phylum Streptophyta; class Magnoliopsida; order Caryophyllales; family Caryophyllaceae; genus Silene; species Silene latifolia. The sequence continues at coordinate 91,508,499 of NC_133535.1, read as the reverse complement.
ACCTAATCATCAGTTAGTGAAAAATAATTAGGGTTTCGAAGAGCATTTTTCTGTGAAGAAACCGAGATCTCACATCTCAAGAAAACTCACATCAGTTCTCCCAATATTGCAAGGCAATCGGAGAACATCGTCTAGCACAAGGGCATATCTCGGACAAGGTCTTGGGTGCAACAATTAGGAGGGAATCTGGTTTGATTTCTGTTCTTTACGCCGTGCATCAAAGGACCCGAGGTTGATTTCTATACATTAATCATTTCATTATGTTTTTTGTTTTATGACTATAAATTGCATGTTTAAATTTACGTTATAGTCCTGCAATTAAAGGGTAGTATACGGATATTAACCCACAAGTGGTATCAGAGCGAGGCCACGTAAATTTTTCTATGTGTTTTTCATAAAACGATTTTGAAACGGTTATGTTTGTCTCGAAATCCGTGCCTTGTATACACGGATGTTGCGTTTTTGCTTTAAAACCGTGAGGCGGCGGGTTTTTAATCACGAAATTTTTTTTTTGTGTTCTTTGCGTTTTTCTTTGTCTCGAAAACCGTGTCCAGTTTACACGGCTAAAGTTTTTTTGATACCGTGACATGTCTTACACGGTTCATTCATCTTGTTTATCAATTTGTTTTATACATGTTGTTATTTTATACGGAGATTATAACAATATGTCAAGTTTTGTCAATTGTTAACTTGTTTTGATGCGTTTTTGATCAAAATTGCAATTGATTTTGTTTTGTCAAACTGTTTTCACGAGGGTTTTGAAGTTTTACGCCATGTTTGCATTCGATCGAGCATATTTCTACTCGATCGAGTGCTATTTCTGTCTTGGTTTTGTTCGATCGAGTCCCTGTTGTACTCGATCGACCCCTTTTAAAACCCCTTCGCTCGATCGAGTTGTCCTCGTACTCGATCGAGCAGCCTTTGTTGATAAAAGTACTCGATCGACCACCGTTTAGTCGATCGAGCACCTTGTTTGGCAATCCTCTCGATCGACTTTGCGATTGATCGATCGAGCCTCGTGTGTTCCTCGATCGAGCACTGTGTCCCTGGATCGAGGGATTTTGTTTTAACAATGACTTTGAAAATTTATTCCTTTTGCTTTAAATTTTCTTTTGGCTATAATATGTACTTTATACGGATATAGTACACTCGCTATGATTGTGAAACGGTTCACCACGTACCATTAAGTTATTTTAAAGCGTATTTAAAGTAACGGACTGTATTTGATTAAAATTAAATTGATAGAAGCGGTTTTATCACATGAATTTTAATCATTAAAAGGTGGTTTGGATAAATTTAGCATAATTACGGAATTATGTCACGAATGAATTTGTTTTTAGTTGATGCATTTTTGTTATTCGTTAATTATGAATGCCTTGAATGCCTTTTATTACGTATTTAATTTTGCAATCAGTTGTAACTTAGTGTGGCTTTAGTAGAACGTGTTACCGTAATGATGGAACACGGTCTTGGTTGTATTTTGAGATCTTGTATCTCCGTTTTGGTTTTTTTCACTTGTAATTACAGTTTTTATTAGAATGTAATTAGGTTTATATTTTGTAATTTTAATTGTAATTTTTGAGAAGACCAAAGACGGAGACCAGTTGCTCACTCCCGCTACATGGATCAAGATGGAACAACAAGACAAGCTTCTTGGGTCCAACGGTGGATTCCAAAGTTGTATTTTGTTCTTTTTATTAGGATAGGCCACACTAGGATTTTATTTACGTATTGCATTCTTTTATTTATTTTTCGCAACGATAATATGCATCATATTCCGCCTAAAAACCAAACCACCTAATAATTGCATGAAAACTGACACATATAGAGGTCACGAGTTAGTTTTCATTGACATTCTTATGTCACACGTTTTAAAGCCATCATCCAAATAAATTCATTCACGACAGACGCTAGTTATTCGTTCACTTAAAATGAATTATAATTTTGTTGATGGGATCTTCCTCGTATAAACCAAAATTGAGAACGGTCTTTATAGGTCAAACTCCAATGAGTCCCTTCTTCGTCGGTAGGCATAATATGACCCCTTCTACGTCGGGTAAGTTGGAACCGATTGACCTATTTTATCTCAACACAATGGTCACTCGTACGATCCTGTGATCATGGTGGACTATAGATAGGATTTACAGAAATCTATCGACCAAGAGTTCTTAAGGAAGAATTAGCTAAACAGTTGGCTTATCAATTTACAGAAATTGAGTCTTGGGATCACTTGCATCTTTCTTGAGGGAGATCAATTATGCAAGTGCGAGAGTCTACATGTTTAAAATGAATTTTAAAATAGACTTAAATCACCTCGATGAGTTGCTTATTTCGTTTTGTTTTTCTTTCTTTTTCGGTGTAGATCACGATTTTAAATCGCTAAACAACAAATGGCTGGTTCAAGTGATAACCCAATGCCAAGTGCCACATTGGACCGTGAGTCCTGGCTTCGGATCTTCATGAATCGGATGAATCGGTCTACTCGATGAAGAATGATGGATCCAACTTCGCGGACCGGGATGCGGCATTACGGAATGTCTGCTGCTGGCGACGGAAGCTCAAATATCTATTAGAGCCCATCCCGGCAAACCCAGGTCCCACGGCTAGAGTCTTGAAATCACCAAGTTTAATGATTTCGTATGGAAGCGGGTGCGATTAAAAACGTACTCATTTTTGCAATGGAACCCAATTTGCAGAAACGCTTCATAGCCCATGGTGCAAACAAGATTTTCACCACGCTCACTAAGGAATTCTCGAAAGCACCGAGAATCGTGACCTATGAGCATACCACTCGTTTCTTTGATGCGAGACTCCAGAAGGGCCAACCGGTTAGCCCACACATTCTCAGCATGATTGAGAATGTCGAGAAACCGGAGACCTTTAAGCGTAACATCAGCGAGAATATTGTTATCGACCGTATTCTTCATTCACTCCACGATGGTTATTCGCAATTTAGAGCGAATTACTATATGAATGATTTGAAGAAAACTCCGCATGAATCGCACTCCCTCCCTCGTACATGCACCGAGAAGGACATGAAGTTCGGTGGGAGCATGAAACAAGATGTTCTCGTTGTGTCAAACAAAGGGAAAGGTAAGGGCAAAGCTCGTGCAAACCTAGCGAAGAGGTAAGGCGAAGTTCAAGAAGTCGGGTTCGAGGTAAGAGTGGGCCTGGTGAGTCGAGCACCTCATCAGGCGTGACAAAGAGCAAGAATGAAAACATGGAATGCCATCATTGCCACAAGACTGGGCATTGGAGACGCACATGTCCTGTTTATCATGAAGACTTAAAGGCAGGTCGTGTTAAACCTGTTGGTATGTCTTCCTCTTCTTCTACTTTTATTCATATGATTGAGATTAACCACGCAAGTTACGGAACTTGGGTACTTGATACTTGTTGTGGTTCTCATCTGTGTAATCATGTGCGGGGCTCAAACATCGAACCCCTCGTAAAGGGTGAGGTGGACTGCGTGTCGGGAATGGAGCAAGAGTAGCCGCCATCTCCAAGGGGACATATGTGATCCAGCTTCCTAGCGGATTCGAGTTGTCATTATATGACTGTTATTATGTTCCTAGTCTTTTGAAAAACATTATTTCGGCCGCACTTGATAAACTTGGTTTTTCATTTGTAATAGAAAATAATTCTTGCATTTTCTCATTACACGATATGATTTACTGACAAGGCGAGTCTCCATGAACGGAATTTATGTTTTAGATCGACCACGGAAATATTACACGTAATGAATAAAAAGTTAAAGGTTGGTGACAAAGATCAAACGTATCTATGGCACCGCTGTATGGGACACATTAATGAGAAACGCGTAAAATGACTCATCAAACATGGAGCTATCTCGGCCTTTGATTTTCAATCATATGGCACGTGTGAATCATGTCTCATCGGTAAGATGACTCGGATTTCCTTCAAAGGTGTTGGAATGCGCGCTGCCGACCTATTAGGGCTCATACACACGGATGTATGTGGTCCTATGTCAATCACCGCACGAGAAGGCTATAGGTATTTCATCACTTTCACGGACGATTTAAGTAGATATGGCTATGTCTACTTAATGAAGCACAAAAGTGAATCCTTTGAGAAATTCAAGGAATACCAAAATAGGGTCTGAGAACCTATTAGGTAGAAAGATTAAAACACTACGTTCGGATCGTGGTGGCGAGTATCTTTCTCACGAGTTTGATCAACACCTCAAAGATTGTGGGATTGCCTTACGATTAACTCCACCGGAACACCTCAATTTGAATGGTGTGTCCGAACGGAGAAATCGAACACTACTTGATATGGTTCGATCCATGATGAGTCACACGGTTTTACCTGATTCATTATGGGGTTATGCTCTTTTGTCAGCCGCTCTAATACTTAACCGAAGTCCGTCAAAAGCTGTTGACAAGACTCCATATGAACTATGGAAGGGAACGGTCCCTAACTTGTCCTTTATACGGGTTTGGGGCTGCGAGGCTTATGTCAAGTGGAGACCGGAAGATAAGCTCGGCCCGCGATCGGTCAAGACATACTTTATAGGTTATCCTAAAGGAACACGTGGTCATTACTTCTATTCGCCAACCGAACAACGCGTTTTTGTTGCGGCTAGTGCGACATTCTTAGAGAAGGAATTTCTCGAGAATGCAAAGAGTGATAGAGCCTTCGACCGTCGGAGATTCAGAACCAAACACCGAGCAACCATTGGAGGAACCTATTCCTTCAATCCCGGCTGCGGTGAACATTCTTGAGGAACCTAGAAGGTCGGGAAGAGTCTCTATTCCTCCTCCGCAGATACATTGGTATGGTCGAGGAACATGACATAGATGACGTTCTACTCTTAACGAGTAGTGAACCCGCAACCTATAAAGGTGCCATGACTAGTTTCGACTCAAAGCTATGGCTTGAGGCCATGCAATCCGAGATGGACTCCATGTATGAGAACAACGTATGGGATCTTGTTGACTTACCGGCTAAGGTTCGTCCCCTTCAATGCAAATGGCTTTACAAGATAAAGCATCTGTGGAAGGTCAACAAGATATCTATAAAGCACGACTAGTTGCTAAAGGTTTCACCCAAGTGCCAGGTTTGCACTACGATGAAATTTTCGCACCCGTAGTCATCTTTGCGTTCCATTCGGATTATCTTAGCGATTGCCGCTTTTCATGACTATGAAATTTGGCAAATGGACGTGAAAACCGCCTTCTTAAACGGCTTTTTGGAGGAAGAGTTGTACATGGTACAACCCGAAGGTTTCATCGATCCAAAAAATCCTAAGAAAGTGTGCAAGCTTAAGCGTTCCATTTATGGACTTAAGCAAGCATCAAGGAGTTGGAATCATCGCTTCGACCAAGTGATTAAAGAAAATGGATTTACTCGATCGGTCGAGGAACCATGTCTATATATCAAGTCGAGTGGGAGCAAGATTGTCTTCCTAATATTGTATGTTGACGACATACTCCCGATTGGGAATGACATACCTCTCTTAACTTCGGTGAAAGTATGGTTGAAAAACCATTTCCGGATGAAAGATCTGGGAGAGGCACAAAGAATTCTGGGCATCCGTATCTATCGAGATAGATCACGTCGGATGTTATCTCTCGGTCAGGAGTCTTACATAGACAAAGTCCTAGAGAGATTCAGCATGACTAACTCCAAGAAGGGGTTTCTTCCTATGGCTCCGGGGGTGCATTTGAGCAAGTCTCGGGCACCGAGACACCGGAAGAGAAAGAGCGCATGACACGGATTCCTTATGCTTCGGCTATAGGATCAATCATGTATGCCATGATATGCACACGCCCGGACGTGGCATATGCATTGAGTATGACAAGTCGATTCCAACAAAGAACCAGGTGAACCACATTGGTTTGTCAAGAACATTCTTAAGTACCTACGGAGGACTAAAGATTGGGCATTGACTTATGGAGGCTCTCAAACGCTATGCGCAACCGGATTCTGCAGATGCTAGCTTCCAAACGGATCGAGATGACTCGAAATCTCGGTCTGGATTCGTTTTTACTCTTAATGGCGCTGCGATCAGTGGAAGAGTTCGAAACAAACTGTCACAAAGAGATTCTACGATCGAGTCCGAGTACTATGCCGCGTACGAAGCTACAAAGGAAGCGATATGGATGCGTCAATTCTTACATGGGCTATCGTAGTGCCTAGTTCGAATGACCCGATCACCATCTATTGCGACAATAGTGGTGCCATCTTCCAAGCTAAGGAGCCAAAGTCTAGCAACAAGTCTAGACATGTACAATGAAAAGCTCATCTAATCCGAGATTACGTGGAGCAAAAGACAGGAGTGATAGAAAAGATTGCTACAGATGATAACATAGCAGATCCTCTCACTAAAGCATTACGACAAGATAAGCATGAAGGGCATGTTAATTCCATGGGAATTAAACGTGTTCCTAAGTTGTAGTACTCTTTTATGGATTAGATTCATTCTCCTTTGTACTCTATACGACATCATCGTTTTGACATTTTATATATATATTTTGTTTTTCATGTGGAATTGTACGACAATTGTGAACACCACAAAGTGAATCGAACAAACATCATATCTTTTTCGGTCCTTAATTGCCCACATGAGCCGATAACTCGGCAATTATTTTGTGACGTTGGTTGATGGTGGGTTCAACGAGCCATAAGTCAACCGGTTGACCGACCAATCACAGAGGCGATTTATACGGATATTTCGTAGGACACTATTGTGACATCGACGTGGAGTCCTAAATGTTTTATAACATTCCGTGCCCGGTCGTGGATAGGACCTCCATAGTGATCCTAAGAGTCGATTCTTTTGACTATCGACTGTCTCTTGAGACTACGGCAGATTTTGGGTGACTTTGGTTTCTTTCTCACGGTCATCCGTAACAGGGGGCCAAGTAGATTTTTTTTCGGGTCATTTCATCTTCGTGCTTAGATCGGAAGGAGTTCGAGTTGAAGGAAATATTCAGCCTTTATCGGGTACTCGATATTTCTCAGGGCCACTCGAGGAGTCAGAATCGAAATGCATGGCCATGCTCGAATACGGATTCGTTTTATCAGTTAAGTTACTCTCTAGTCGGGGAAACCACTCTTGATACAGATCGATTGTAAAATACGACCTTTGCGGATCCGGATCTGCAAATTGTTTTACATTGAGTGGGAGAGATTTTAAATGAATATGAGAATCGGTTATCGCACATACACTTGTACGGACAAGTGGGAGTTTGTTGGAGCTGTGTCCTCCAGTTAGTGCGGATAACGTCATTGCACATGCACTTGTACGGACAAGTGGGAGCTTGTTGGGGTTGGTGTCCTTAACAGTTAGTGCAAGGACTTATAAACCTCTAAAAGGATCAAAGGGCATACTTTGGTATTATTATCAGTTGATCCACGTTTATCAATAACGGTTGGCTTGCTAGAAAAGTTTGACGTTATTGTCATACAGATGGCGGTGATCAACGGGTCCCTAAAAGTCACACCTATAGGATACGTTCGAGAGATGTGACGGTATGAAAATACTTGTCATGTAGATGCAAGATTGACTAACTTGAGTTAGTCCGAGTTATTTGACTAGTAATTAGTCAAATATGTGATGTTGAGATATTATATTTAATACGGATTAAATATCATGGGCTAAGGCGAATTAACTTGATTAATTCGTAAAATTAAATATAAACGATTTATATTTAATTAATGTATATTGAATATAATTATACAATATCGTCTTTGTCGGACATGTATTAATACTTCAACTAACCCGTGTTATTAGTTGATGTTTTAATAGCCGATAACCGATGACGATTTATAAAAACCGTGTCATATACATTTAGTCATTTAATGAACCGGACCACGAGTTAAAACCAAGAGGAAGTGGAAGCCCACTTCCCTTGTGTGGGTCTCGGTTTTGCCGAGTGAGAGGGATCAAAAGGGAGAGCTTCTCCTCCCTTCTGACCTAATCATCAGTTAGTGAAAAATAATTAGGGTTTCGAAGAGCATTTTTCTCTGAAGAAACCGAGATCTCACATCTCAAGAAAACTCACATCAGTTCTCCCAATATTGCAAGGCAATCGGAGAACATCGTCTAGCACAAGGGCATATCTCGGACAAGGTCTTGGGTGCAACAATTAGGAGGGAATCTGGTTTGATTTCTGTTCTTTACGCCGTGCATCAAAGGACCCGAGGTTGATTTCTATACATTAATCATTTCATTATGTTTTTCGTTTTATGACTATAAATTGCATGTTTAAATTTACGTTATAGTCCTGCAATTAAAGGGTAGTATACGGATATTAACCCACAACATAAGCATGCAAATCTTGTGTTTTCCAGCCATAATCTTGCGAATTCAGAGAATGTTTGACCAAGCGTTCGCATGGCAGACTTCTGACGGTTTTGGGGGGCAGATGTAATCATACAATCATGTTTATATATGATTAAATGAACTCAATTCAAAGCCTTAACCTCTCTCTGAACTGAGCTCGTGCTCAAGCTTAGATTTTTGAGGTGATAACAAGATCATCCAAGTTTGAACTCATATGGCTTAGGTATACGCTCTATCATACAGCAAAAGAAAAATACAGATATAAAACTTTTGAGAATAAGACTCTTTCCTGGTTTGTCTGCACACCAATCCCAAGGGTAAATTAGGCTCTTAAGGCTGGAGGCGGGAACTCAAGCAAAGAGAGATTCTCTTTTGCCAGGGGAACTATTACTTCTAGTTCTAGTCTACCTACACTGCTCCCCTTTGATGCGAAGGTTCAGCCTATTTGATCACTGACCCAATCACCAAAAAAAGTTGAATCTCACAAGTACAACGCGAGGGTGCAAAAGGATAGCTATTAAAAGCATCGAGAAAGAAAAAGGTTTCAGAATGGATTTAGGAGCTATTGACATAAAGGAAATGGGATAGGTATGATTAACTAACACCATGGAATGGTAAACCCCTCAAATGAATGGATTGGATACAAGCCAAGGGCGGAAAAGCTTACTAAAATGTCCCTTGAACACCAAACAAATATACTCACCGATAGAGTGGAAGCAACCGGTAGTTCAATATTTCAAGCAACAAAAGAGTCACAACTGGTTGCTCAATGTGCCTGGATTCCTTGTGAGTCGAATGCCGCAAGAAGTATGCATGACATGTTAAGCACACATGCTTATAAAAACTCCTAAAGAGTTGGACAATCAACAAATACTTATCGTAAAAACCCTCTCCTTGTGGCTCCCTAATAATCAATTTTAACTCTATCGCACATATTACAGTGGCTAACATCAATCCACAGCTTTCATATTGAGGTGGAATAGCACGGTAAAAAATGATGCAATCTGGGCATATAAATATTTTGGAGAGAAGAAACGAAAACTAAAAAAAGTTTAGGACAATCTATTGAATTTTGAATAGAGAAGAATTTTTTTTTTTTTGAATAAAGAAGATATTTAAATCAGAGATACAAGTGACAAGAAAGTTATGAGGAAAATTAATAGGAAACCTTGAGATAAATAACAGAATACGGATAAGGAAATACAAATAGAAGTATAAAAAATCAAAGAAGACAAAGTAAAGCCAAACTTCAGCATCCAGATAAATTCTTCCTCAGGGAGTCTTTCCCTCGACTACACCTCTCCAAAACCGTATTTTCTTCAATCCTACCTATATCACTCTTCTATCCAGTTTTTGCTAAATATTCCCCTACCCCCACGATCTTATCTCCCTCACATTTTAAACGCTCCAAGGTCATATGAGCATTGAAGATACTTACACTGAAATGTGAACGAAACAATGAATGAGGCGCAATAAGAAGTAAACCTGCATAGGTTTAACCTTTGAAATGCTAGGAATGACCTGCAAAGCAACCAATAATTCATAGAGTAGTCAAAATCTCACAACAGAAATGCTAGGACTATGACCTAGGAGACTTTAAAAAAAAAGACATTTATTAAAAATCTCGATCAATACGCCGTTTCTCATTTATTGGAAAGACACTCTGAAAAAGATAGAAATAGGGAAAGAAAAACCCCTAGGAAATATTCTTCTTTAGGAATATGAAACACGACATGAAATTAAACAATGACACATGTCTCAATACATATACCTGATCACCACTTCGAATTTGTTTATTCCAAAGAAGAGTCACTATGGAATATTACCATTGAACACACTAATATAGAAAGTGATCAATTATTTCGGAACAAACCAATATGGAAACATGATCAATGTTTTTTTATCAAACAAAGTCAAGAATTGAAGACTGCAAGCGCACTTAAGTCTAAAAACAAAAGAAAATGACATCGCCGAAACTTACTCAAAGCATATAACATAAAATATGTCACCAGGTATATAGCTAAGCAGTCTGCCGAAGCTTGCAACTAGCAATATAGTACGGACTTCTAAGCGCAAGTCCCTTTTTGAATATTTATTTAGACGGCTCTCGCTAGGGAAAAAAACTTACAAACTTCATTTTGTGAAGCTTTATTTAGACAGTTTTATTTTAAAATAAAATGACCTAACTAACAATCAATGTTGCCCTATTAGATTTATAACTACTTTATTTAGGATTAATAAGCACACTAAAGTCATTTACCTTTCCCTGCACTCTTTTTGCAGGATCAACGAAACCATAATGAGCAATTAAGCGACTAAATGACATTATAACCACCATTAATCGAGAGAAAAAACCATTAAATAGCGACATTTAGCAAAAGTTTTCAATTAGTATGTAGGTGAAAAGAAGAGGAATGGCAAGAAACATTACTTGCAATCTGAGATTCCAAGAAATTCGTATCGCTCATCCGAAATGTTCAAACAGACAAAAGTATCTCCATGTGTAAGAAACACTAACACATGAGAAGAATAGTTCCAGTAACCTAACAAATATACCATTCTGCAATCCTACACAAAGCTACCATAACCACATTTGCATGAGCAACACCCATCAAAAATTTTATATTGGTCATCCCAGAACAGCTTCTCAATGTGCTAACACCCAATAAGTTCGCAAATGGCCAGACTCCACCCCGCAACTCACAGGACCACTCTAAACATGACCCAGCGTTGCAATAACAGTCTACACGTATGTCCCCAAACCCAAAAACTCCACAAGTTGTCTTTTGTGCACAGACAAACATTCATATGGCCAATTACTTACCCTGGATCAAGTCATTACTTGTAAGCTAAAGTAAAACAATGAATGATTAGTTAGGGAGATTAAAATGTGCAATGGCTTATGACCATTTAGCTGAAAATTTACCTATTCAGGACTCCATAGCCGAAAATTTAGACAACTCATAATCTCACCAAATCTCGCACAAACCAATCCGTTTCATTATTACACAACAAGCATCTCTTTAAAACCCAAACATAAAAGCAGCTAAGACCACAATCAGTAACCAGGCTGCAACATAAATCGAAAAGAGATATGTAGATGGTACCTATGAAGGAGAAAATTGGATGAACGTATCTACAATGTTGTTTGACGAAGCCATGACATGAAACGAAAAAGTAGTCAGATGATTGATTAAAAGCCCTGTAATTCAATAATACTAGTGGCGTAGAAATGGATCAGCTTGATACTTGACATGAAACTTTCAGAAATATAGAAGTGGAGCCCTGCCAAAGCTGCTTCGGGTTTTTCAGGATCCTACAACTTGGCTGATGACTACTTGTTTTCAGACTCAGATTCATATACTGCCTAAGATTCTAAAAACAACTGAAGGACAAAAACAAAAGTATATCAAAAGAGCCACAAGGCTTACCATCATCAGGAGGAGCAAAGAGATGGGACGTCATATCAGAAGAGAAGTAGATAACCTGATAAAGCAACGAAATCAAAACCCATTAAATAAAATAGACAAAACCTACATCTCCACCAACATATATGAGGTACTCATATAAAGCAACAAAAGCCAAACCCATTAAATAAAATAGCAAGCCCCACATCTCAACCATCATATTTTCCGTTCCCTGGTTGTTGAATCGACAAATTGATGATTAAATAAGTCAACACAAGAATTGACGGGGGACCCAACTGAGAATGGAGTACCTATGAGAAAGTGAAAGAGCACATACCATATTATGAGAGAAAAGCAGGAAATGAATTTTCTCACGAGTGAGTAGCGACCGTCAACAATCACTGCACCCTAGTCTAATAAAAATATCACCATTAAACATAGAAAGGAGCAAAATCAGCAAACTAATCACGACTTATATCAAAACCAACAAAACATAACCAAATAACATTTATATAACTATGATAAATAGAAAGCATCCGATAATAAAAATAATAACAACAAGAAAAATAATACTCCTGTAATAGGCAAATACCTGTAGTGAGAGACGACGACACATATTGAAAATTAAAGGGCCATCTTCCATGAGACAGCATATCCAACGAAGAGTAGTACAAAACTTGATAAAGTAACAAAATTAAAACCCAGTAAATCAAATAAAATAGTCAAAACACACATCTCTACCAACATATATGAGGAATCGATAACTGAACCTGCCAATTTATGATTGAATAGACCAACACAAAAATCGACAGGGAGGCTAAAGGGCGTAACTAAGTAACAAACTTACAAATGAGAGAACAACTTTAAGGAAAGCCAGCATTAAAAATGCCAATCCGGAAACGAGAATTTGCAAATATCAACAACAATAACCATAATACTAATTATAACCACAGTTAACAACAAAACAATTAAAACTTCAGAAATATCAAAATCCCAAAATCCACATTAACAAAAGCAATACATGGTCGCTAAATCGCTAACCTTATAGGAGAACTAAACACATCTCCAGCACCAAGCTAGTGGCCACAACTCTAGCCGCACAAAATAACCATTTCAGAAATCGGCGAACAAAATAATAAACAATAAGAAGGAGGTTAAGCGATATTGGAAATACATAGACAAATGAACAGATGTACAACTTGAGAAATAAATAGGACGCTAAATAGCTTACCTTTTTAGAAAAATTAAAAGCATCTTCAGTCCCAGGAAATAAACTTCGCATCGCTTCACCCGTCAACAAATAAACACTAACTGAAACCAGCAGGAATACAGTAATAATAGTAAAAAAAAATAAAGGACACAAGAAATAGTTGTAAAGCAAAAGATTCATCAGGGCAAATGAACACAAAGTTAAGATACAACGACACAATTAATTGAATAACAAATAATATTCGATGCCAAATAACTTGAGCAGAACAAAAACAAGAAAGCCGCAATATACAAAGAATATAAGCCCAGAAACCTTTTCGAATCTGAAACAACAGCACTTGCGTCCACGCACGCACCTGTATGAAAGCAAGGTAAAAACTGAATAATCTATTAAAAACGTGATAATGCAGGGAAAAACAGCTGATACGGATATTTCACAGCAGAAAATAATGAGACCAAATGAATAAACTATATATATATATATATATATATATATATATATATATATATATATATATATATATATATATATATATATATATATATATATATATATATATAATGCGAGATGGGTAAGATACCCAAAAAATTTAAAATGAAGAACCAAACCCTAAAATTCAACAGGGCACAAACAGAAAACAAAGCGTGAACTAATCAAACACAAACTAAAAAAATCGATAATGGCCCAGAAAACAAACCAATTGTCGTCATCATCAGCATCACCGCCATCGTCATCATGCCATATGATCATCGTGATTGACTGATCGTGGTGTGAGCGTCGAGAGAAGAGTGAAGTGAAGAATGAAAGAGGAAGGCTTTATGAGATGGAAATGAGTGGATGAGAATAGAAGAGAATGTGATAAAGCAGTGGACGGGAGTGCGAGTGAAACGGAAGGCAGGGATTGAAAGGGGAAGATCAAGGGTGGGGAAGGGACTTGAGGGGTAACTATTCATTGCTACAGTACCAGAAACTCCTCTCTGAACAGTACCGGTAGCTGGGTTTTGCAACCGTCGACACGATTGGCAAGTCAGCAATCCAAGCCGATCGACAGATACAAAACGGGTAATCCCAAAACGCGGTGGTACTCCAATAGGAACCGGATGTAAACGTACACATAGCAAGTTTCGGCAAAGGTAATAGGAGAGCAAACAAAAGGATCACATACTATAAAAGGGAAACAAATTAAAGTATCACATACAGTGACGACCCAACACAGACAGCTAACGGTTTGAGTCTGCCACAGGTTAGCAGGCGCTTAAACCTTGGACACCATGAGTACCTGTAGACACAATAACAAATTAGGAAGACCATCGAACAACAGTTTAAGCCAATGGCGAAGCTAACGGGCGTAACTAAGTAACAAGCTTACAAATGTCCGAACATCTTTAAAGCAAGCCAGCATCCGAAATGCCAATCCTGAAACGAGAATTTGCAAATATCAGCAAGAATAACCATAACACTAATTTAAACCACAATGAACATCAAAACAACGAGATATTCAGAACTCTCAAAATGACAACATCCACATAAACCAAAGCAATACATCGCCACTAAATCACTAACCTTTATGGAGAACTTAGCGAATCTCAAGCTCCAAGTTCGTTCCCACAACTCCAGCCCCACAAAATAACCATCTCAAAATTCGGCAAACAAAATAATAAACAATAAGAAAACGAATTTGTTGATGAAAACAAACTTCTAAATACAAAAAAAATGATATCCCTTCAACCAAATAAAACACAATACCCCATCACAATCTAAGTTACAATTTTGCAACACAATGCAAAAAAAAAAAAAAAAAAAAATAAAAAAAAAAAAAAAATCATCCGGACAACATTCAAGACACCAATTTACATTCCCCCTTAAAATCAAACCCAAATAGACACATTCCCAATCCCATAACCCAATCAATTGAGCAAAACCAAGCCATTTCGAAACACAAAATTCCGATCCGCAGAAGCCAGTTGTAATACCCCCATATACCAAGGTGCCTTACCAAGGACCACCCTAACATGGGAAGCTGTTACCATTTCGGTTGCCCGAGGATAGTATATCAAAAGTAACCATTCCGAACATTTATTAAGTATAAAGTGAAACAATTATATTGTCTCAAAGCAAACCAAAAGAAAGTGTATATGAAATCTCAATACAACTGAAAAATCCGACACAACTACTCGTAACAGCGGAAGCTAGACTCAAAGTGATGCCATCCCATCTCGTCCCCGTAGCTAAAGACAACCATCACCTGTCACAATTTGCTCACCATCCCCGAATGGATCACCATAGTTTAACAAAACAACAACGGGGTCAGTTCACTATATAATTAAGATAAGCAAATTACAACAATAGTATTGACAACAATTCCACAATCGTTCTCTATTTCCAATCATGTTTCAATACTGACTAAGTGTGTAGTCCTGCTAGATTACTGCCGTAATAGTTAATCCACACCGCTAGTGGGGGACTGCAGCCTTGCCCACCTAAGCCCCGCTCATCGCAACGAGCAACAAATCATGTTCCTTAATGTGCACATCCCCTCTTGTGGCGGGTTCCACAAGGGACGAATCAAGGGCGTGAAGCCACTCCCGCAAGTGACTCCACTCAGCCGAGGACGCACCTCACCGACATAATCAATCCACCACAACTCCAACAATTAAGAATACAAATCAACAACAATACTAAACATATGAATACAATCGCAATTACCGAACCATAAATCAATTATGCAATCAACTGAGTAAGAAAACCCTACCTTAGCACATATCCGATTACGAGTCTACAATCGAAAGCTAGAATTGCTCTTCTACAAATTCTCCACCTAACAACAATCATAATAATCCAATCAAAACATGCAAACATCCCTCTTTGCCCAAATTCCATTACTAGGGTAAAACCCTAAACGACAAAAAGTAACAAACGGTATAAGACTAGTGGCTTACCGATGCAATCGACGCTAGAGAGAGATGAACAAAGACTCACGAACAAACAATGATCTTGGGAGAGATTAGGGATAATTAGAGTACGTAGAAATGTTTTAGGTTTTGGTAAAAATGAAAAGTGAAACGGTTAAACGTAATTTATAGTCCTAATCATCCTTAATCAAACTGTGGAAATAATTTCCGTCAGACCGGATACTCGGTCGAGTACTGAGAGTACTCGGCCGAATACCCCTTACTCGGCTGAGTATTACACAACTCGGCCGAGTGTTCCTGGGCAGTAGCCTGACCAGAAAACACACGACGCTCTACTTGGCCGAGTTAGCCCTATTCGGCCGAGTAACAAGACCCAGAAAACCGTGGTATTACACCAGTGTCGAAGTTAAATCAATCAAGTGTCAGGAAACCTATCGGCGTATAAAAATATTGTAAGTATTTTGAGCAGAAGGTATACGTCTCACAGTACCAACAACATCATCTTAATAGCCAAACAATAATAATAATAACAATGAAATCAGAGATCAGATCGAAATAATAAACATCAAATAAAATACCTTTGAGAGGATGTGAGATGCTGAGCTTTGTTGAGAGATTTTTGAAGACAATAATAAATGAAAGTGGAAGTATAGTTAGAAAAAAGGAAGTGGGGAAGTTAACGGAATGTAGTGATTGAGGTCCTTAAAGCGTCACAGTAGCAATAAACCCAAAATAGTAATAAAAATGATGACCCCAAAAGTAGTAATAGCAATAATAACACTACAAATGGTTAAACTAATCCTTTTAAAAAATAGTTAAAATAAAAATATAATTAAGATCCATACCTTTGAAGACAAGGCTGTACCGAGCTCCTCAACCCTAAACGGAAAACAATGAACAAATCAGTAATAATAATAACAACAGAAATAACAACAGAAATAACAACAACAACAACAGCAACAACAACAACAACAACAACATCAACACTAACAGCAACAACAACAACAACAACAACAACAACAACAACAACAACAACAACAACAACAACACAGTCGATCATAAGGAGCAAATAACTTATATCTCCTAAACCCTAAACAAAGTACGACAACAGATCTAACATAGAACCAACAATAACATTTGAATACTCTAACAATAATAACTCTGAAATCAAATTGAAATCAAAATAAGGTAAGGAATCAAGATCTCATACAACACCAACAACAACCAATATCCAATAAAGGAATCATTATAACACCCTAACCAAAATAACAATTAAATCAAACTCAAATGAAATTCGTAGGAAATACCTTGAAGAGGATCTTCGAATTTTTCGATTTGGGTGAGATCTGCTAGGGTTTGATGAGAGAGTGGTATCGGGAATGTTGGATGAGAATGAATGGATTATAATGTGGCTGTGAGTTAAGAAGAAATGGAGGGAGGAGATAAAAAAAAAAAAAAAAGAGAATCCAACGGATGAGAAGGAACTTGGTTGTGTACTATTCATTGCTATAGTACACCCCAAGTTCATTCTTTTTAAGAGGTAGGGATAAAGAGAGTTTATCAAGGTATGAGAACAAGAATCAAGTCCAAAGCTCAAATATTCAATTTAAAAAGATTTTTACCACTCAATTGGTCCAAACAGAATTTTATTAGTGTGTTGTTATAAATCTGGGTCAACTTGTAAAAATCACCATTAAATATAAGGACATCAAGATCCACAAGTTGTTACACACACTCACACTAGATCCTCAAGTTCTCTTGTTTATTGCCGTAAAACTAATCCATAACTTAACATAATACTAGTTCCCAACACCTTATACTCACTGTCCCAATAAAGATCACGAACCACTTACCGCTTCCAGCTCAGCACACACACATTTCACAAAACTCTTGCCACAACTATGTCAACCAATGCCTCATCTAAAACAAGATCGAAAGTATAACACCCCCATTTATTCAGGAGCCTTTAGCTAGACATTCCCAAATAAATAGGACCGTTACCATCTCGGTTTCCCGAGGTAATGAATAACAAAGTACAACAATACCAACGTACTTTAAATTAAAACTTAGCGATTACATGTTTATTACAAATTAACCAACTAAAACTTAATATAAAATAATTACAACTCGCAGCGGAAATAAATAAAGTGATATAATTGTTCTATGCGATCTCAAAAACTATGGTCCAAGTCGAGCTCCCGTCCCAATGCTCCCAAGTCAGCTAATCTTTAGTACCTGTCAAATCTGCTCCCCATTATGGTTCATCACAGGTGTTCACGAATACACGGTCAACCACGAAGTTGAGTAGGATAAAATACATTAAGACAACCAATCTTTCACAACTGTCAATATTCCAATCTCAACTGTTCACATGTCATATCTCGACATCAACTATCCACGTTATCCACCAGAGACTAAGCCTGAGGCCTTTCAATTATTCACACACGTTATCCACCAGAGACTAAGCCTGGGGCAGTCCAATAACCACTCACATTATCCACCAGAGACTAAGCCTGGGGCCTTCCAATTATTCACACACGTTATCCACCAGAGACTAAGCCTGGGGCAGTCCAATAACCACTCACATTATCCACCAGAGACTAAGCCTGGGGCAGTCCAATTCTCATAAACCATTCCACAATATAATCGTATAAAATATACACAACTCCAACAATTAACAAAGTTAATCACTCAATTAGCTTAATAAAATAAACAATCATACACCAATCATCCTTTCAATACATTCACGTATTAAACACGCAAACCAGATATAGTTGAGTAGATTATCCTACCTTTTCAGTAAATCCAATTAATGCAGCTAAATCCGATTTAAAAGAATTCCTTCAACGAAACCGTCACCTAACAAATATAATAATTGCAATTACTAATCTTTACAATTAAACTAATTATATAATTAATTATATATACTAATCATACTAATTATACATCGATTATGTTAATTATACTTTACATAAATTAGTTTAATTAAACTCGTCTTAATAAAAAAAACAAACCAAACACACAACCTACGTAACACACAACTAATTTGTTTCCCAACCTTCAACAACTTCAACCATGGCAGCCCCTCATTACTACCAAACCACTACCCACGATTCAACTCAGCCACCACCGTGGCCACCACTTACCAACGGTGGTACCAACAGCAACACCAACCCAACCATGGTCTCGGGTCAAGTTACACAATTATGTTTTGGCCATCCCTACACTTATGGGTTACTCGGTCTTAACACAAACACTCTCACGCCATACCACAAAACCCGACTAATAACCTCCCAAATCAACACCATCAGTAGCCCACAACCATCACGAACCACCATCACTAGACCTACACCCCCGACAACCCTAACCACGGTTTCCACGCAGCTCACACACCAACACATACGAACCCGACGCAACGTATACAAAGACACGACTTAACCCACTATTCACGACAACCACAACCACCGATACCACCTCTGGCCACCCTCGCCCTCCACCGTAACCAGGACCACCAACAACCCAAGCCCTAAGGCGAGGTAAGGCTGCAAACACCCTATCTATACACGGTTTAACCAACAAAACACAGTCCTACCCCTTATACGATTTTCCGGCGAGACACCAACCCAAGCCGTCACCTTTCGCCACCCTAACACCACCACCTAGGTCGAATAACCACCCACGAGCAAACCACCCAGGTCTGGTCTCAAAACAGTCATGAAAAGGGTTAAAATCCGTATAAACAAATACTGCGTATCCCCTTCAACCACCCTCGAAAACACCAGAAAACAACCCCTTACCGTCGGTCAAAGGTGGTCAAAAGCGGGTCCGGTCAATCCCTGGTGTCCCACGGTCAAGGTGATGGTCTCGGGTCGGTCAACGGTTGTCTATTTAACGAGTTATATTAGTCTTAAGGTGGGTATGTTATGAGACGATTAGATTATTACCTTGTGACGATCTCCTAGCTAGTTCTTCCTTCTCTTTTCTTTTCAGATCTCCTCTTCTCTTTCTTTTATCAATTATTTATGTTTTATGATGAATAAGGTCTATTTATATGGGTAGGTCATATGGTATAATAAAGCAATTAGGAAACTATGTAATTATCATACTATTACTATTATACAAATACGATTATTATTTTTATTGTAATTACTATTATTATTATAACATAATTATCGTTCACTATTATTATATAAATTATCGCATATTATTATTACCCAATTTCCGTTCCGACTCGTTATTCTATTATTTATTATTTATTATTTTATTATACCATTCCGTCTTATTCACAATTATTAAATATTAACCTTTTAACCTTTTAATTAATTATCCAAATTACATAAATCCTTGTAAACGCTTACGAAATTACGGGGTATTACAGAAAGTAATCTAACAACCTCTCACAACTGTGTCCCATTAACAGAATATCACTATACCATGACAACAAAGGAAACATACGCAACTTTCTTCCATATCATACTCTACCCTCACTCCTAAGCCGAAACTGGTAAGAAACATTAATAAACAAAACAACAATCTCTATGCCCAGACCGACACTGACATGAAACAGCAGTAAACAAAACAACAATCTGTATAACTGATATATACTTTTGAAAGTTTGTCTCATCAGTATCCCGCCTACTCCACCACAACCTATGACGGCATCGCAACAGCGCCACCAACAGTTGTACCGCAATGCGAAAATACTCGTATCACAACACGAAATACCGTACCCGGATCGCCACCCGAGGCACAACAACCACATCGATAGTCGTCAGAACTTATACAATCCCATAAACACTGACTCAGTATAACTTCCTTGACCAGAAAACTTCCTTAAAACCTCTTTACTAGATCACAATGCAACATATTACACGGAATAAACGGATAATGACCTTATGAATATCATCCATACTATTACTCATGAGGCCGGAACCTCACACTATCACTTACAGATACCATACATATACATACAAGTATAACTAGCCATTACAAATCACCCAAATTACCACTTTTTGAAAATCATCCTATTAGGTTACCGTACACAACATATGACGCGAAAATCATATAACGACTTATAACTATCACACCATACCACTACTCGTGAGGTCAGAACCTCACACAAACATTTACACATATCATGGACCAATAATCGAATCAAACTAGGCAATCCTAATCACGTAAGTTACCACTTGATAATGGATATCTCTCACCCGAGCTTAACTCAGACGCCTTTCATAACCTATCCTCCAATCCGCACAATTATCACCACCCGATAAACGTAACCATATCATAAGTATCCTTCTACTAGAAAACACCTCATATATCCACATCTTATACAGTTATACTCACTCATAACTATATATACCAATCAGGCCTCCACAAAATCAACCTCTTTAGAACGGCTAACTTTCCTATTTAACATCCTCCTTAACCACTAGTGACGACACCACGACACCACTATCTTTCATATAACTACTCTCTTACCATCACCTCTAAATATATCAACTCATTTTCTCTCTTTGGTTATCATCCCAAATAGCGAACATTAAATCCATCAACAAAAATTACCTCAATAACTATTCAAATTTTATCCTTGATTATATCGTCACCTAGCTCGCCACCATAGGCTCATACCATACAAATACTCTACCAACTTCCCACTCCTTTAATTCCTCAAACTCCTGACTAACAAGTCGTCCTGCAATTAATATATAGCCCTTACTCACACCCTCATAATAGTATCACACAATTCCATGATTCCTTACTTTCTTGTCCCCTACTTCTTGTGAACGTTCAATCAACTTACCATCATCTCTCTATTCCCATCACTTCCAAAAATTAAATTCTATTAGCCTATGTCATTATTTTTCATTCATTTCTTATCAACAATCCCTCTCATCATATTTCTCTTTCATACTTCCACCGATAGATCCACCCACTCACTGATTTCTCCTTAACTGATTACATCTTCTTTTAATAATTCTAGAAAACCAAGATTCACTTCATCAAGGGACCTCCCAAATGATTATACACTAGGCTCACCTTCGAGTAACACAAATCTCCATAACGACTGCTACATACAATTCCTCATTGCGGCATCCCTCGATCTAAGCTCACTAAGCACCAATCTTTTTTTTTTCTTTTTTTTTTCATTATGCATCTCCTCACCCAACATCGTCATATTCATTTCTCCCCAGAAATCACTATATACCCCAAATTACCATAATTTTCACATCCCTTATTTCAAACTTTTTATTCTCACATTCCTCGAATTTACATTGCCACTCTAATCATCACTCGACCATATACGGTCATCACTACACCACTTAAGCCAACGACTAATTCACTCATCATAGCTCAGAGAACGTGCTCCTTATCTCAATAACTCGTCCACTTTGCTTATTCTTTCCACTATCCATCACAATCACGTGTACCCATGTCCTCCCTACCAAACACATATCCTTCATAAGCTGGTATTCTCCACATCATAGTATCTGGTAACTTACGTATAAAGACCGTCACATATGTAAAAGAATGCTTTAAGACCCAAAATATACGTTTACACATAACCTACGACTCAAACAAATGTAAGCACATAGTCGCCGACTCAAAATGACCGCCCAAAGAGGTACTCGGTCGAGTACCATGACGTCCTCGGTCGAGTAATTATACCACTCGGCTGAGTTCTCGACTCCAGAAGCTGAACAAAATTATCACAGAAAGATTACTCGGCCGAATATGGCGGCCGAATATGAAAGTTACTCGGCCGAATATGGCGGCAGAATATGAAAGTTACTCGGCCGAGTAAGCCCTACTCGGCAGAGTTCCGGTACAGTTCTCAGCAACGTCCAGTTTTCTTAAACCAGTCATATCTCACGCGTTACTTGGTCATTTTGGGCGTGTGACCTATCGTTAGAATCATAAGAGGACAAGCTATCGCCTCCAATTAGAATTACAATAATATCATTTCTATAGCTCGACATATGACAGTTTTAAGACAGCCCTTCCATAATCGGTCTTCATACAATTCAATTTTTCCCAACAAAACAACTTAAACATGAATAAGGCAAACAATGGCAACTCAATACTTCTAAAAACCAGTACATAGGTGAACGTTTATCATACCCACATGTAAATTAAACACAAAATTTATATACTACACATGCTAGAAGTCACGTTCATTCTTTCTTACCACATTCATGCTCATACTTCCAAACCGAATAATACGCATCGCATCTCATCAAAATGAAATTCAATCCAAACATATCACAATTCGGCACTACCCACATTGTTCCTCCCCTCACCGTGCCAATCATATTACTCGTCAAAATCACCACATTAGTCCACATACCCATATTAATGCACATAGACTACCACATAGTACAATTTCCACATCACTTCCAACCAAGATACACATACACCACTCTATTCATACACATATAAACACACATACACACACACAACGATCCCCTTGACTCACCCCGTAGTGACCGGTTCGAAGTTGTAAGGCCAATATTGCGGTTTCGAGACGTCTTTCAAACCCTTGTGGTAGCTCCAAACAATTCTTAACCCGGTTCATTTTAATTAGACACCCTATGTTCATTTTGTTAATTGGTTTTAGGCTCCAAGATCGTCTCTCTGATACCACTTTGTAACACCCCCCATATACCAAGTTGCCTTACCAAGGACCACCCTAGCATGAGAAGCTGTTACCATCTCGGTTGCTCGAGGATAGTATATCAAAAGTAACCATTCCGAACATTTTTTAAGTATAAAGTTAAACGATTACATTGTCTCAAAGCAAACCAAAAGAAAGTATATATGAAATCTCAATACAACTGAAAAATCCGACATAACTACTCGTAACAGCGTAAGCTAGACTCGAAGTGATGACATCGCATCTCGTCTCCGTAGCTAAAGACAACCATCACCTGTCACAATCTGCTCACCATACCCGAACGGATCACCACAGTTTTACAAAACAACAACGGGGTCAGTTCACTGTATAATTAAGATAAGCAAATTACAACAATAGCAATGACAAAAATTCCACAATCGTTCTCTATTTCCAATCATGTCTCAATACTGACTACACACTTAAGTGTGTAGTCTTGTCAGATTACTGCCGCGATAGTTAATCCACACCGCTAAGGGAGGACCGCAACCTTGCCCACCTAAGCCCCGCTCATCGCAACGAGTAACAACCCATGTTCCTTAATGTGCACACTACCTCTTGTGGCGGGTTCCACAAGGGGCGAATCAAGGGCGTGAAGCCACTCCCGCAAGTGACTCCACTCAGCCGAGGACGCACCTCACCGCCATAATCAATCCACCACAACTCCAACAACTAAGAATACAAATCGACAACAGTACTAAACATATGAATACAATCGCAATTACTACATCTTAAATCAATTATCCAATCAACTAAGTAGGGAAACCCTACCTTAGCACATATCCGATAACGAGTCTACAAGCGTAAGCTAGAATTGCTCTTCTACAAATTCTCCACCTAACAACAATCATAACAATACAATCACAATATGCAAACATCCCTCTTTTCCCAAATTCCAATACTATGGCAAAACCGTAAACGACAAAAACTAACAAAAGGTATAAGACGAGTGGCTTACCGTTGCAACTAACGTTAGAGAGAAATGAACAAAGACTCACGAACAAACAACGATCGTGGGACAGATTAGGGATGATTAGAGTACGTAGAAATGTTTTAGATTTTGGTAAAAATGAAAAGTGAAACGGTTAAACGTAATTTATAATCCTAATCATCCTTAATCAAACCGCGGAAATAATTTCCATCAAGACCGAATATTCGATCGAGTACTGAGAGTTCTCGGCCAAGTACCCCTTACTCGGCTGAGTATTACACTACTCGGCCGAGTGTTCTTGGACAGTAGCCTGACCAGAAAACACACGACGCTCTACTCGGCCGAGTAAGAAGACCCAGAAAACTGTGGTATTACACCAGTGTCGAAGTTATATCTATCAAGTGTCAGGAAATTAAATCTATCGGCGTATAAAAATATTGTAAGTATTTTGAGCAGAAGGGATACGTCTCAAAGTACCAACAACATCATCTTAATACCCTAACAATAATAATAATAACAATGAAATCAGAGATCAGATCGAAATAATAAACATCAAAATAAAATACCTTTGAGAGGATGTGAGATGCTGAGCTTTGTTGAGAGATTTTTGAAGACAATAGTAAATGAAAGTGGAAGTATAGTTAGTAAACGGAAGTGGGGAAGTTAACGGAAAGTAGTGATTGAGGTCCTTAAAGTGTCACGGTAGCAAAAAACCCAAAATAGTAATATAAATGATAACACCAAAAGTAGTAATAGCAATAATAACACTACAAATGGTTAAACTAATCGTTATAAAAAATAGTTAAACTCAAAAGATAATTAGAATCCATACCTTTGAAGACAAAGCTGTACCGAGCTCCTCAACCACAATGAACAAATCAGTAATAATAATAACAACAGAAATAACAACAACAATAGCAACAACAACAACAACATCAACACTAACAACAACAACAACAACAACAACAACAACAACAACAACAACAACAACAACAACAACAACAACAACAACAACAACAACAACAACAACAACAACAACAACAACAACAACAACAACAACAACAACAACAACAACAACAACAACAACAACAATGTTGGTCATAAGGAGCAAATAACTTATATCTCCTAAACCCTAAACAAAGTATGACAACAGATCTAACATAGAACCAACAATAACATTTGAATACTCTAACAATAATAACTCTGAAATCAAATTGAAATCAAAATGAGGTATGGAATCAAGATCTCACACAACACCAACAACAACCAATATCCAATAAAGGAATCATTATAACACCCTAACCAAAATAACAATTAAATCAAAGTCAAACGAAATTCGTAGGAAATACCTTGAAGAGGATCTTCTATTTTTTTCGATTTGGTTGAGATCGGCTAGGGTTTGATGAAAGAGTGGTATCAGGAGAGTTGGATGAGAATGTATGGATTAGAATGTGGCTGTGAGTTAAGGAGAAATGGAGGGAGGAGATCAAAAAAGAGAATCCAACGGATGAGAAGGAACTTGGCTGTGTACTATTCATTGCTACAATACACCCCAAGTTCATTCTTTTTAAGGGGTAGGGATAATGAGAATTATCAAGGTATGAGAACAAGAATCAAGTCCAAAGCTCAAATATTCAATATATAAAGATTTTTACCACTCAATTGGTCCAAAATAGAATTTTATTAGCGTGTTGTTATAAATCTGGGTCTACTTGTAAAAATCACCATTAAATATAAGGACATCAAGATTTAACGGGGCTTTTCAATTTGAATACGTATACGAATCCTTTAAACAACGGAGTTGGAATAATGCATAAATCATAATCACATATTAAATGGCAAATTTTACAGAATTATAGGTCGAAATTATTACTGCACAGTAACATTCTGACCACTGTTCACTAAAATATTTATTTCTCTTAAACTGTAAATGATTTAAATATGAAACCAAAGGCAAATTAAAGCTAACACACAGGGCTATCACGTATAAACATTTTCGTCCATAGATGTTAGGTTTATTTAAAACGGTAGCCAATACAAACGAGGATAATAATATGAGAAATCAATCAAACTTACATTCTTCACAATTTTCACACATTCCCAGTTCTATCTCTCTTTTGTATCATTACAATTTCACTTTATTCATTTGACTCTTTCAACCTATTAGTCATTGATCCATTATTTAAAGATGTTTTAAACTTACACTATACATCCCGTGACAACACCTTAATAAAACATATTATTCACATTGTAACGTAAGGACAAGTATTTATTATAGAAAACAATATTAACAACGTAAATTACGCATTTTAACCTTCAAATTATATTTTATAAAGACTCTTTTGAACCTACCTATGACCCGTAATAATCCATGGTGAACCGATGTCCTAATTCATTTCCCTTATATTTTTCTCGACTTAATTCCTCTCTTTTAACTTTTATTTTATTGCATTAGTTTAGTACAAAATCAAACAATAGTTGTGACTTAAACAGACTAAGATTGACAAATAGATCGCAATTAGCCTCCATGTGGATACGTTTCCGACTTTCCTAGCTACATTAGTTAGAGACCAGTTGGTTTATTTTTTATAGGTTGCGACAACCGTGTCAATAATCACCTATTTATAGGTTAAATCTAATTGGGGTTAATGGGCTTCAAGTGGATATTTAGTCCGTAAAGAGCGAAAACACAGCACGTAGGGCGCACGGTGCGCCTTTTGGGTATGGGGAGGGCGTACGGTGCGCCTTTGGGGGGTCTGACATTTTGTTTTTCGAAAGCCATATCTCTCTCGCTACTTTGCCAAATGAGGCGTATGACCTGCCATTGGAAAGCTAAGAACATAAGATTTCACCTCCACTTCGCCTGGCATCGATATGAGTTTTAGAAGTCAAGATATCCCTATTTGAAGTCGTTCTTATGCAAACGAAGCTTTAAATCTTCAATTGCTTCATCCTTTCACTTCTTCCTGTCTTAGCTAGTCTTCCTTTTTGCCGGTACATCTTTTGTACCATGGTAGACTTCAAGACATACCTTTACTTTCGATCATTGCTCAAAACTCTATATTATTAACCCGACATTTGGAAAATGACAATTGTGACGATAATCATATAAAACCACACCCCAATGTCGCTTTATTGTACTTCAAATATGCTAAATGGATAGTAGAAATACGAGCCTATCATATACAAACCCCTTTTATTAGGTTATATATATAATTTTTCAAGGAGTTTATTATTGGTCTCCAAATAAATTTCGTGAGACCTTCTCTCAGGAAACTTACCGTATAAGATAAGACGGTACTACACAACAGTGTATTTTTATCAAAAATATTACTGTATTAATTTATTTTTAATAAATGAGTTCTCTTTTGTATAACGGGACTGTCTTTTGCGGTAATTAATAAAACGAGACAAAACATGGGAAAATTGGATGTACAGTTTTTGTCACGGTTTTAGTCTTTTTGTTTCTTTCGTGTTAGGTTTGTAATTTAGAATTCACAACTTATATTTATTCTTTCGCATATGAATTTTTTCTTATGATTATAATGTATATTTTTTCGTTATCCTATATTTAAAATCCTGGGTTCGCCCCTAACTGTGAAGGAGTAAGAGGGATATAAGGATTAGTTTTGATAAAGTAATAAAATGGTCAGTCTGGACAGGTGTGAAGATAAGGGCAAATTGGTAAGAGGGAATAATAATCCCATGTCTTATAGTAGCGGCTTATAAATAACAAATTGATCTTACCTGAGACACTATATTCATTTGAGTATAAAACGGATTAAATACTATCCTATATAAATGGACGAAACATAATTATGATTCTAAGACATTTTTTATTTATGTCAGTATTTGACTCGTTTTATTATATCCCGAATATCTCGAGTTAAACTAGAATTTGGGTAGAAATAAACAGATATATTATGAGTATTTTTTCTGGAAAACTATAAGTCGTCCAAAAAATTGGGGCATAAAATAAAAAAATATAGAGAGTATATCAAGAATCAAGAGAAGTAAATTTTAGGCAATTGAAAAATGGAAGCATCTCCACCACCAGCACCATCACCACCATTACCACCACCGCCGTCGTCAATACCTGATATTCCGACAGCACGAATTGAACGATACAAAATTGCTTGGAGAGTCTTCATGATCGCTAACTTAGGCCTTGGTGGTAATCCTCTTTCTCTCTCTTTTTTACTTTGATTTTCATTTTATGATCTTTTAATTGTGTTGGTTCATTTTCTTGATATGATTATTCTATGAATGTACTTTTATTTTCTGTGGATTTATGCAGTTTTCTGGTATTTGAACGTGTTTTGATTATGCAATTAAAATGCCACATTGCTTGTTTTCAAACAACATCAGGGGAATCAGACGGTGGTGATTTAGGATTAAGAATCCATTTTCCATGGTGAAAATGGGCGGGTTCTCAATTATTTTACAGAATAAACTTCGATTATATCTATGTCTTGTAAGGTATAAACAATCTTTTGGGTACGGGTAGATGGATGGTTAGAAGAAATGCCCAAATCTTCATTTCGATAACATTTGGCTATTCGAAACGGGTAATGTTTCTTACATTCCCCCTCCGGAACCCAGGTTCGAAAGAATTGAGGGAGGAGCCTCTAGTAAACTAATGTCATCAAGCAAAGGAATGGGATTTATGGTTAACCATTTTACTCTGGTAGGAATATTCCTCTTCAACGTTGAAGACATTTCTTCCTTGCTTATTCAAACAGGCTTTTCTATTTCCCGCCGTTACACTCATTTACGCCCCCTTTCTTCCCATTTTAGTATCGACATTTGTTCTATATCTAGGCATCTAGCCATATTGTCTTAAACCCATTTTTTGTTTTGAAACATCCTTGGTTAGTCAATACAGACTGGTCCTACATGTTACGTGGTTGAATAAAGACTCATGTTGTAAAATAAGTTGCTTGCCATTACTGACCTTGCACCAAAGAAAGGAAAAGAGTAAGGACCAAAAACTAGTAACCGTAATGATTGTTTGTTTTCTGTATAGTTTTACTCATTTCTTTGACTCGTGGAGTGTTTTATGTTTCGGTGTTTGATCCAAAGTTAGATTTAGATCTTAATGAGAAAGCTTACATTTGTGGGGTTTGAATTACCTTGTTGTTTTTGTGTAGTTGAACTTTGGCCGATTACGTTCAGCGTACCTTCATCTATAGTGTCAAAATGCAAAACCTCGGATATTTGTTAAGTTTGGTACTCTCTTTGGTAGTTTGCTCTGAAAGGCTGTGACATCAATTTCTAATAAACTTGGTCAAAATGAATGTGACTTTGTTAGTAGAGAACACAATGGAATGTAGCTCTTTCTGATATTAGAAGACAGTGCATGAGGTATTTGTTTATAATGCGATAAACATGTGCAAAAGATAATTGTGTTCAGAATCAAGGGAAGAATTGGTGCACACGTACATTCTACCCTTGCAGTTTTGTACACCCTTAAAAGAGGCAGGTTAGGGATCTGTGTGATTATGTGAAGATAGCAACCCCTGACGTTCACTTCTCATCACTTTGTTGTCTTTATTACGCTATTTGCATGAAAACTTTGATGACTGAACAGTTTGAAAGTTATTCAACAAGATTTCAAAGCAACCGACATAGTATATTCTTAAAAAGATACGAGAAAGCAACACCACATTAGTAGCATTTCTTTCCGTGTGGATATTTTATTTGAAATCAGGCAGGCTGATCCATGCAAGCGTGCTTCTGAATTAGTTTTTCTTATTTGCATTATCATTCAAAGCCTTCTCTCAGTGCAGTGCAAGCACTTTTAGAGTTCTTTTTTTTTTTTTTTTTTCCTTTTTTTGGATTAGTTTTCTTTTGGGTCATACTTTCTTTTGAAGTAATCAATGTTTGCCACTTATAAGCCACTCTTTCCCTTAGCTACGATTTCCGAATGCTTGCTTGTGGAGTCGTGGGTAGTTGGCTAATATGAAGTAATTGACTAAAATTGTTGTGTTTCAGTTGTCTCTTTTGAGCTTGTGTTGAATCACTAATGAAATTACCAACAAATACCAGCTTACATATTTGCTAGGGCTAAAATGAAGTCTTCAAGTTTGAAAACTGAGAAACCACCGTTGAAATCTCCACCTCCAACTAGTACACCTCCCCCAACTGTGGAAAGCTTGGAAGAGCCAGAAATCGCGCCATCAACTCCAATTGCAGACCTTGTGAAAGTGCGTGAACCGGTCCCTGAAGAACATCAAAGAGAGCTTTTTAAGTGGATGCTGGATGAGAAGAGGAAAATCAAACCCAGAAATAAAGACGATAAGAGACGAATTGATGAAGAGAAGGCCATTCTTAAAAAGTTCATACGTGCAGAAACAGTCCCTTCTCTATAGGATTACAAATTCAGTGTTTAGTTTATTATTCTGACATGATTTATGTATCCAACAAGATGTATAACTTTTGTAGAACAGTTCTGAACACGTGAGCCGTCTTTTGAAATGCTGCTGAAGCATTGGTGCGAAGATTGTAACGAATTTGTGCGTTTGTAATGAAATCACATCGTTTCTATGTTTTGACTTTTGAGTCTTCTGTTACACTAGAATCCACCTTAGTTCAAAGTACGGAAGATGGCTTGGTATGTCATTAATATCCAACTTCACCAATTTGTATATTGTATTCAACTCTTCCAAAAATACTCAATCACATATCAACTAAAAACTAAGTAGTTCCATCTTCGAACTTGGAAAATCTCTCTCTATCACTAGAGAGTTTCTCTGTGAGTTTCCTTAGGCAATAGGTTTCTTGTTCTACCATCGCTTCGCCATTTCTACACCTAACTCCTCCACTATCACCTCTAACACCCTCCACTAACCCTTTCTTTCTTGCCTAATTTTTCCTCTTTTGAGGTGTCTCATCCAGCTCTTTGCCTCACAGCTACTTCCCACCCTCACTCTCCTCATCACCGCCCTTTTCAACTTGCACCCTCAATCCATGCCTAACTTTCAACTTGCACCCTCAATCCATTCCCTGTCTCGCCGTTAGTTATGAGAACCCACTGTTTGACACATAACCTTCCCCTTGTCGGATTTTCCCCTATAAATTGCTTCTTCTTTCCTTATCCTCTTGCTCACAATTTTCTACCGCTCATCTTTAAAATTTCAACCCTGTGCTCGCCTTTCAATGGCATCCTCTTCATACCCTACCCCTTGTCGTGCAGGGGTGAGTCTTAAATTACCCTTACACCTCTGTGCCGACTTCACCAGCGTAGATTTCTCAAAAGCCCTCCTTGCAAAAATACTAGACCAACGATACCTTGATGTGGCCAGAATTTATGATCTTATCTTTAAGCATTGGAAGCTTAATGGAGCTGTGTCTATTCGCGCCATGGAACCTTATTACATCTTTGAGTTCTCTTCCGCTGCCGACCTTGCCTATTTCCGTCTCCGCCAGACGGTAAATATTGAAGGCAACCTTTTCGTTTTCAGGCATGTCACGCCAACCTATATACCTGACAATATGCTTTTTCATATTGTACCTTTATGGATTAGGGTAAAGCATCTCCCTGCTATTCCTCTCTTAAACATCTCGGTTGCTGCTTTCTTGCTTTCACACGTTGGGGACATTTGTGAGGAGGAGTCTTATCCATCTTTAATCCCACCCCGCAACTTTGTTCTTGTTAAGGTTAGGGTGGACCTTTCTAAACCTCTCATACCTGGCTGCTTTTTGTCTCTCAATGACCGAGAGCACCAATGGATCGGATTTTCCTATGAAGGGATTTTTCGCTTTTGCAAGACTTGTGGCCAAGTTGGTCACCGCATCTCCTTTTGCCCTTCTGGTAAAGTACAGGGTGCACGAGCTATCCAATCTCGATTGGATGAACTTGCTTCTCGTGGCATGATGGTCCTCCACGGCCCACCTGGATCCTCTTTCTATTCACCTGACATTCTTGGGCTTCCTGCGCGACTCAAGTATCTTAACTCTGAAATTAATATCGGGTCTCCATCTGACTCTGTTATCATTGATTCTGGGGGTGCCTCACCGGTTTTCTCCTTTTCATCATGTCCATCAGACGATGATTTTAATGGCTCCTCTGTTCCGCCTCCTGAATGCCGTATCCATGAAGATGAGTTTCGTGAAGTCTTCCTTGAAACTTTCCCTCTTATCAGAGGTCCGGTCTTACCTGACCCTCCTGTTGTCGTGGTTGGTGAATCATCGGCAGCCAGAGCATCCCCTCCTGGTTTCAGGATGTCGATTCCTGAAGAGGCCATGGACGCCTCCTTAAACTTGGGCCTTGGAGAACCTTCAACCCCTCCAAGGTCTATTGACGTCGGATGCCTTTTTCGTGACCCTGGCTCTTCCTCTACTGCTGTTCCTGCTATGGATTCTCATGGCAGGAAGGTGAAGTTTGTTTATAAAAGAAAGGTAGGGGTTAGGTTTAATAATTCAAGCAGACAACGTTTTAAAAGAACTTACAGATCAAGTTTTTTGGACTTGGTCTATGATAAGGATCCTGCTACTGACCCAGTTGCTCTTTTGTTGGGTTATTTTGATTTCCCGCCGTTTCGATTCAACGGTCCGGGCCTTTCCTTTGCACATTCCCCTGCTTTGTCACGAGATAAGAAAAGATCTCTGGATTCTTTTCCCTTTACGCTCTTAAATGGTCCTCTGGTTAAGAGACCTCGCCTGGAGCAATTTGATTTAAACCTTTTGCATTTTTCCCCACTAACTCTTTTATCTTCTTCTTGCTCCAGAGATGAAGACCTCTTACCTGTTTTAGGTCTGGTGGCGGACCTTAATTCGCCACCCGTTCTCCAATGAAGATCTTTTGCTGGAATTGTAGGGGGCTAGGTGCAGCGGATGATCCTACAATTCCTTTTCTACTTAGAAGCGCCCAACAATATCATCCGTCTATTTTGTTTTTACAAGAAACCATGACTACTGCAGCCTCAACAACTTCCCGTACTTCTCATCTGGGCTTACCTAACTTTTGTGGTGTAGACTCAGTAGGTCATAGTGGTGGCCTCCTTTTGCGTTGGGATAACTCTGTTGTAGTAAACCCTCTTTGTCTAGACCCTCATTTCATATTCTGTAGCATATCTTTCACCAGGCCACCTTGTACAAATTATGTAATGTTTGTGTTATTTATATATGGAGAAGCAAGGTTCGAGTATCGTCAGTCTTTATGGAATCGGATTACAGCTTTGATCTCTGGCATCAATCCTTTACTGTTGATTGGGGACTTTAATCAGGTTGAATTATTTTCTGATAAGCTTGGTGGTACAAACGTCATTCATGGTCAACGCGATTTCACTACGTGGAAAATTTCCAAAGGCCTTGACGAGTTACCTTTCTCTGGTCCCCGATTCACATGGATAAACAGTCAGCTCCATTCAGCAACAATTTTTGAACGTTTGGACCGTGCCTATGCCAATCATGACTGGTGTCAACTGTTTCCAAACGCCTCAGTTCAACATCTGCCGATTCTTGTCTCTGATCACGCTCCTATTATCCTTAATCTTTTTTCAACAACCCCATCACGTAGACGTCTCTCTCGGATTGACAACTGGTGTTTGACATTCCCTGAAGTGCAACAACTCGTTCAAGATGCCTGGAACAAACCGTTTTTTGGTTCTTCGATGTATGTTCTGTCTCGGAAGCTCGCATCCGCTTGCAAATCGATTTTACAATGGGTCCGGCATCATCGTATTTCTCATGGTATCAACTGGTCTGAAATTGAAGCTGATTTAGATTTAGCTGCCAACCAAATTGTGGATGCTCAAACAGCTGCAACTTTCTTACAACTCCGATCATCTCGTCTGCATCTTTTACACACCCAACGACAATATTGGATACAACGATCCAAGATAACCTCCGAAGCTTTGGACGGATTTCCTACACGGTTTCTTTACAACCGGGTGAAGCAACGAGCAACAAAGCACCAAATTCTCGCCCTGCGTTCCTCTAATGGTGACTGGTTGTACTCACCTGATTCAATAACTTCCGAAATCCTTAATTACTTCCACACACTACTTTGTCGTACCGTACCTCCGGACTCAGCTGCTCCGCTTGGTTTTATTCATCCCCTGCTTTCTGGTTTGGACTTGCCCAGGCTTGATTCTCATGCCACCGCTATTTTACAAGCTCCTTTTTCAGAACGTGATGTTCTACGAGCTCTTCGAAGTATGGATGGATCGAAATCCCCAGGCCCAGACGGTATTACCCCAAAATTCTTCCATGTTTTTTGGCCGCAAATTGGACCTTTAATTACTTCGGCAGTCCTATGTTTCCTGAACTCCGGTGTTATGCTCAAATAATGGAACAATACTCTCATTGTTATTCTACCGAAGGTTGATAAACCCGAGTCAGTTTCACAATACAGGCACATCAGTCTTTGTAATATGCTGTACCGCCTCGCCTCAAAATGTCTTGCCAACCGGCTCAAACTGATAATTCCATCTCTTATCTCTGATTCTCAACAAGCCTTTGTTCCGGAACGTCTTATGTCAGATGGCTGTATAATTGCACAGGAGATTATGCACTACTTAAACAAGACCAAAAGAGGCACCAATTGTTACGTGGCACTGAAGCTTGATATGCATAAAGCTTTTGACCGAGTTTCGTGGCAATTCCTTATGGCCGTTCTGGAACACTTTGGATTTCCTATAACCTGGCGTAACATTGTTTGGGAATGCATTTCTACGGTCATATATAGGGTTATGATTAATGGAGAACCTTCGCCCTCATTCCATCCAACGTGCGGTCTTCGACAAGGTGATCCTCTCTCGCCTTACTTATTCATCATGTGTATGGAGGTTTTGTCGTGCCAACTACGGAAAGCAGAGTCTCAACGTCAAATTCATGGATTGAAGATTTCTCGATATGCTCCAACGCTCTCGCATCTTTTTTACGCTGATGATGCTCTCATTTGCTGTAAGGCAACTCCATCATCTTTTGAGGCTCTTCGGGATATATTTTGGGACTTTGAATCAGCTTCGGGTCAGATGATTAACCTTACAAAGTCCTTTATAAAATTCAGCCCTAATTCGCCGGATGATTTCAAGTTTCATTTGACTTCAATTCTCCGTATGAAGGCCTCATCCTCTTTCGGCACTTACTTAGGCGTCCCTGTTGATCTCCCAAAACAGAAGCAGACAGCTTTTCATGGATTAATTGACAAGCTCACATCTCGTATTACATCATGGTCTTCTCTGCATCTATCCCAATCGAGCAAGCTCCTTGATACGTGCATATTCTATACACTTTATCCGCGATTTTGGCACATATTTCCATGCGTATTTGTTAGCTTTAAGCTACTATTTCTCCCGAAACGGTTTACTTTGCATTTTCTATGATTTATTGTAGGAATGAGAGGAAGTAAGCTAAATCAAGCCTAAATCGTCCTCCGGAGGCAACTTCAGGGAAGCTTGGAAGAAGAGGGTTCGGATTTACTCACCCCGGGATGCGTGTATTGGAGTGAGGAGCTGTTTTTGAAGAAAAGAAGTGTTTTTACACAGCCCAGCCAGTCGATCGACTATGCTGTACAGTCGATCGACCATTGAAGTTCAGCAGAAGCTACTGTTCTGCTATGGCCAGTCGATTGACCATGCTGACCGGTCGATCGACCAGTCTGCGTGCTGACTTTGATTTTTCGTTTTAGACTTTTAAAAGCCCATCTTGTAATTAACTTTTGGCATCTTTTTAATCAGTAGAACGCAACAATTATTAGGTTATGCTTTTCATTACTAAAGAACTCAGTTTTTAGATCTAGCTTTGGGAACGGAAAACCGGGGAATTCGATTACTTTGTTCATCGTTTTAATTAGTAAGTTTTTATGCAATTTCTTTCTTCCTTAATTCCTTGTTATTTCAATTCTTGTTTTTATCGATTTAATTTCAGCAATTAAGTTCTTACCTTTTGTCTTTAGTTCAATTCAATCATGTCAAATTTATTCTTTGCTATCAATTTTGCAATTGTTATAGTTTTAAATATGCTTAGCTAATTTTATTGATTGGGAACGAGGTGAGCCATGGCGTAAATTGGGATT
This sequence comes from Silene latifolia, assembly GCF_048544455.1. NCBI lineage: Eukaryota > Viridiplantae > Streptophyta > Magnoliopsida > Caryophyllales > Caryophyllaceae > Silene > Silene latifolia. The sequence goes on along the minus strand of NC_133535.1, from coordinate 91,472,031 downwards.
ATTTGGTTAGCATGAATTCTTCTACATCGATCTTGTTGTCTTTTGATAAATATTTTTACTAGATCGAAAGATTAGTAATTTTAATTATCATTAGATTGGAATTTCCTTTGAGCGAAAGCTTTGAGAAATTCTTGGGAATTAGTAGACCGTAAGGTTAATTTGAGCATAGATCGAAAGGCTTGTTCTTATTCCCTGAGACCGTTTTATAGGACCTCTGCTACCTTATTGACCTGACCTTAGCCATGGTGAACCGAAGTTCCCGATCTTCTTTTTATCTTGTTGAGAAATTTCATTTTCAGTAATTAGTCATTAGAATCAACCAATTTCAAACCCCCCATTTAATTGTTACTTTTATAGACTGAAAATAGCAAACAAAATTAATATTGTCTCTCTGTGGTTCGACCCTTACTATCACTAGCTATAGTTTTAGTTTGGAATTATAAATTTAATTTTGATACAAAACGACGGTATCAAATTTTGGCGCCGTTGTCGGGGAGACGGTGTAATTTTGTTTGCTTTATTTTTAGTTTATTTTCTTGTCTCAAGGAACTTTGGTTCCTTGAGGCCGTTGCTCACCTTTGCTTCTAGTTTTGCTTTTGCACAGTTAGAAGACAAGTTTTTGAGAGGAAGGCTTGAGTACTCTCAGTTCTGCGATCATGGCTACAATATATGATAATCTTCAGCCAAATGAACACCACCTTCCAAAGGGGCACCAGTTACCTACCCCTACTACCGGTAACTTCGAGTTTCGTTCCTCTTATATCGATTTAGTGGAGCGAAATCAGTTTGCTGGTTTACCAGATGAGGACCCCTTGAAGCATATGGAAATTTTCACGACTCTTTCATTGTTCCATACCTATACCAGCTGGGGTGACTCAGGATGAAGTAAAAGGGGTGATGTTCTTATACTCCTTGAAGGATTTGGCACGAGATTGGTACCGCTACCTTGATAGGGTAGCAGCTGGAGTCACGGATTGGACATCTCTAGCATTAGCCTTCTACAAGAAGTACTTCCCGCTTTCGAAGACTGATGCCTTGAGGAGTAAAATTACAAATTTCCAGCAAGAAGCTGATGAGGATTTTTGTGAAGCATGGGGACGTTTCAAAAGTTTGGTCCGAGCTGTCCCTCACCATGGCTTCCAACAGTGGTATCTTTGCAACTTATTCTACAATGCTTTATATGATGATTACAAGGTCATCCTGGACGCAGCTGCGAATGGTAGGTTCCAAAACAATACCGGTCAGAATAGAGGTTGGAACACTATTGAGGAGATGGCGGTCCATAGAGCTGAGTTTGGGAGTTCACGTGGGAATTCACGGAAGCAAAGTGATGAAATGAGTACCGTTGTGACACTCATTACTTCTATTACTGCCCGTCTTGAGAGGCTCGAGGCCTCTGAAGCTTCCAAGGAAAGAGTTGAAATTCCTGTCCATAATTCAGATGAGACCGTTGAGTTGAGAGAAATGGTCCAAACTCTTTTGATTCAAGTGGCGAATATGGAAGCAGCCGGGATTGAGTCCTCAAAGAATTTTGTGAAGCAGTTGAAGAATATAGAGGCTAAGCAAGTCGCAAATTCTTCGAACAAATGTGGAGGGCCAATTGAAACGATTAATGCCATTAATCTCAGAAGTGGCCTCTCTTATGAAAGTCCCGACAAGCCAAAAGAAGACTCGGGAAATGATGAAGAAGCTAGTTTAGTTTCTGGTGCAAAAACGAGCTCAATTGCCAGTACTTCTGGTCGATCGACCAACATTGTCAGTCGATCGACTGAAGCGTCAGATAAAAAAGTTTCTGATCAGAAACTATTCACACCCAGCACAAGCAGTCGATCGACCAACATTGTCAGTCGATCGACTGAATCACCTGACTAAATTAATTCTGAACAGGAACTGTTCACGCCCAGCCAATTTGGTCGATCGACCACTCATACCAGTCGATCGACTGGGTCTTCAGTGCAAGACGCAAATCCGTCAACTAGTTTGCATGATTCTTCACTCATTGATGATTTGACGGAAGTTTTAAACTTACGGAAGCCGAAGGTTACTGATCCTACAGCCAGTGTTGCAGTCCCGTATCCGGAGCGTTTGTAGACTACTAAGATGGAGCGTAAGTTTGGTAAGTTTTTGGAGATGGTCCAAAATCTCGAGGTAACGGTTCCTTTCACTGATTTAATTACCCAGGTACCCTCTTACGCTAAATTTATGAAAGACATTTTAAATCGTAAGAGGAATTTTCATGATGATGGTAATGTTGCTTTTGTGGAAGAATGCAATGCTCTTTCGCAAATTAATACACCAGCTAAATTAAAGGACCCGGGTAGTTTTTCAATTCCTTGCACTATAGGTAACCACGAAATTGGAAAGGCCCTTTGTGATTTAGGGGCCAGTGTTAGTGTCATGCCGTATTCTGTTTGCGAAAGGTTAAATATTGGTAGACTTAAGGTGACTGATATTACCGTTCAAATAGCAAATAGATCGACTCAGAGACCTATAGGAGTTCTAGAGGATGTACCCGTTCGAGTGGGTAAGTTTTTTATTCCTGTCGATTTCGTTGTTTTGGACATTGCAGAGGACAGTCAGATACCTATTATTTTAGGTAGACCGTTTTTACATACAGCTGGGGCTGTAATAGATGTCAAACGCGGAACCATCACCTTAGAGGTAGGGGATGACACCATTGAGTTCAGTCTTGCTCACAAGGCGATTGCTGACGATGATACGTGTTATTCCATTAATATTGTTGACAGGGCTGTTAGTTACAATTGGAGGGAATCCTTAGCCAAGAATCCCTTAGCTGATCTAACCCATTTAGATGAGTGTGCAGGTAATACAGCGGAGAATGCTGAGGAGCCAGGTGCTTTGGTAGCTTCAATGGAAAGCTACGAGCTCACAGAGGAAGAAGATGAGATGCTCTTGAGCCTGGCCAACGAGAATTTGGTGAAAACTTGCTATACCATTGAAGCTGATTCTGTCTATGCTGTAGAGGTAAAGGTGCCAGAGCGTAAGCCACTTTCTCCTAATCTTAAGTATGTTTTTCTAGATGACACAGAGCAGTACCCAGCTATTGTTAGTGCTAAGCTTAAGGATGCCCAGCTTTCTGCTTTGATGTGTGTGCTTAAGAAAAACAGGAAGGCTTTAGGTTACTCTTTGGATGACATTAAGGGCATCAGCCCTGATGTTTGTATGCACATGATAGAGCTGGAGGAAGGCCACAAGCCTTACAGACAGGGTCAACGCAAGTTAAACCCGAAGATGCAGGAAGTTGTTATTGCTGAGGTGATGAAACTACTCGATGTAGGTATTATTTATACAGTTGGCAACTCCAAGTGGGTTAGCCCAGTTCAGGTAGTCCCGAAGAAAGGAGGGACTACCGAGGTTAAAAATGAGAAAAATGAATTAATACCAACACGAGTAGTGACAGGGTGGCGGATGTGCATTGATTATAGACAGTTAAATGCCGCCACCAAGAAAGACCATTTCCCCCTCCCTTTTGTTGACCAAATGACTGAAAGACTGGCCTCTAACAAATTTTTCTTTTTTCTAGACGGATATTCAGGGTTCTTTCAGATCCCTATTCATCCAGATGATCAGAGTAAGACCACTTTTACCTGTCCACATGGTGTTTTTGCGTACCGTAGAATGCCTTTCGGATTGTGTAACGCCCCTGCTACCTTTCAGAGGTGCATGATGGGGATTTTTTCTGATTATATAGAGAACATTATGGAGGTATTCATGGATGATTTCTCAGTTTATGGTAGTGACTTTGATCGTTGTTTAGCTAATCTTGATAAAGTCATGCAGCGTTGTATAGATGTTAATCTTGTTTTAAACTGGGAAAAGTGTCAGTTTATGGTTAATGAGGGAGTTGTGTTAGGGCATCTGATTTCTGATAAAGGTATACATGTTGACAAAGCAAAAGTGCTGGTGATTGAGCAATTACCTCCTCCCGTGAATGTTAAAGGAGTGAGGAGTTTCCTTGGTCACGCTGGTTTTTATCGGCGTTTCATTAAGGACTTTTCAAAAATTGTTAAACCACTTACACAATTGCTCCTTAAGGATGCTGTCTTTGAGTTTACTGATGAGTGCCTTTTAGCTTTTAACAGGTTGAAGGAGGCTCTAATTTCTGCACCAATCATTCAATTACCTTTGATTGGGATCTCCTTTTGAGATCATGTGATGATGCAGCGATTATGCAATTGGTGCGGTTTTTGGGACAATGAAAGAATAAAGCTTTGAATGCCATATACTATGCGAGCCGAACTCTGGATGAGGCTCAAGTCAACTATTTTACCACTGAGAAAGAGTTTCTAGCTGTAGTTTTTGCCTTAGACAAATTTCGGTCTTATTTGTTAGGTTCTAAGGTTACTGTTTATACTGATCATGCAGCATTGAAGACTCTCTTTCTTATGAAAGATGCGAAGCTGAGGCTTTTGAGGTGGATACTCCTTTTGCAGGAGTTTGATTTGGAGATCAAAGATAAGAAAGGAGCTGAGAATGTGGTGGCTGACCACTTATCTCGTCTCTGGTGTGTAAAGGGAGGATTCATTACCTATTAATGATTCTTTTCCTAATGAGAGTCTGTTAGCTATTACTACTTCAGGGTCTTATCCACCTCCGTGGTTTCTGATTTTGCTAACTTTGTTGTGTGGTAGGATACCACCCGAGCTTTCATGGCGCGTGAAGAAGCGGTTCGTTTATGATGCTAGACAATACTTTTGGGATGATCCTTATGTTTTCAAGGAATGCGCAGACGGTCTCATCCGGAGATGCGTGCCTCAATGGGAGGTGAAGGATATCCTAGAAGCTTGCCACTCTTCTGCTTATGGTGGTCACCATGGTCCATCCCGGACTGTGGCTAAGGTACTTCAATCTGGTTTCTATTGGCCAACTTTGCATGCAGATTGTCGCAATTTTGTTGCTGAGTGCGATGCTTGTCAAAGATCGGGGAATATTTCCAAGAGACATGAGATGCCACAGGTAGGCATTCTTGAGGTTGAGATTTTCGATGTCTGCGGCATTGATTATCAAGGACCCTTTCCGAGCAGTCAAGGTAATAAATATATCCTCGTAGCTGTAGATTATGTGTCCAAATGGGTGGAAGCTATTGCTACTCCCCATTGCGATGCAAAGGCCGTGATTAAACTGTTTAAAAAGATTATTTTCCCTCGTTTTGGTGTCCCTCGGGTTCTCATTAGCGATGGTGGAATGCATTTTAAAGAGAAACAACTTAGTGCTTTATTGACTAAATTCGGTGTCCAACATCGTAGAGGTTTGGGGTATCATCCCCAAACTAGTGGTCAGGTTGAGGTTTCTAACAGAGAATTGAAAGAAGTCTTAGCTAAAGTTGTTTCTAAATCACGGAAAGATTGGAGTCTTAAGTTAGATGATGTCTTATGGGCTTATAGAACCGCGTTTAAAACGCCAATCGGGATGTCACCATACCGATTGATTTATGGTAAGACATGTCATTTACCTGTTGAGTTAGAGCGTAAGTCTTGGTGGGCTATTTGTGATTTGAATTTGGATCCTAACCTCTCTCGCGAGAAACGTATGACACAGCTGAATGAGCTAGAGGAATTTAGGCTGCTAGCTTATGACAATGCCAGGATTTACAAAGAGAAAACGAAGCGCTGGCACGACAAGAGAATCATTAAGCGCGAATTCAATATTGGCGATAAGGTACTTCTTTTTAACGCTCGTATCCGTTTATTTCCTGGTAAGCTGAAATCCAGGTGGACCGGCCCCTATACGGTCACAGCAGTCACAAAGTTCGGATCGGTTGAATTGGAGACCTCTGCTGGAGAAAGATTCAAAGTTAATGGCCAATATGTGAAGCATTATCACGGATCAGATGCATATGTTGGGAAAGTCGAGGTATTGTACTTCGACCCGTTATCGGATGATGCAAAGTGAGGTAAAAAGGTCGTGCGGGACCTCTTAAACCAGCGCTAACCGGGAGGCAACCCGGGTTGTAACTTTTTGTAATTAGGAAGTTTATTTGGTTATTTCATTTAATTTGCATTTTGAGCTTTATTTATTTATTTCTTTTTAATTAGCATTTTATGGTTTGAAAAATGTGTGCCTTTGAGAATTTGCCCAGGAATTTAATTTTATGCAAAGTGCGTCAAGTGGTTTACTGAATTTTCATGCGAGAAGAACGGGAAATTGAAGTGGCAAAAATGAATTTTTGACGATTTTGGGTTTAATTCCCAGCGTTTGCAGTCGATCGACTAAGCTGCTTAGTCGATCGACTGAGGAGAAACAGAACAGAGGGTACTGTGCAGGGATATTGGTCGATCGACTGGGTCATATAGTCGATCGACCAATACACGAGACTCCAGAAGCTGCTGCAAGTGAAGACTGGTCGATCGACCGGGTAAGGTGGTCGATCGACCACAGCGCGGGTTCAGAAAGCATTTTAATAAGGGAGTCTTCTTTCCTTTCTCATTCATTCACTCTTATACTCCCTCTAATTCAGAAAATCAAGAGCAAACCCTAATTTCATCTCCCTTTTCGCGATTTTCACCTGCAATCCCCTCTTACACTTGATTTTTCTTGCTTTAATCCTCAAGTTTCCTCAAGGTATGTCTCTAATCCTATTTCCATGCTCTATTTTCGATTTTTACTGCGGTTTCATGCGAAATTTTCGAGCATATGGCCTTTGAGACGGAAAAATCGATTTGGGATAATCGATTTAGGGGTTAATTTCTTGTAGTTCTTTATGCTTTAATGGCTTCTTATACCCTTTTCCCTTGATTTTCGAGCTAATTTAGCAATTAAGAGGTGATAATGCCGTTTTTCCCAAATTTTCGAAACCCTAATTTGATTTTCAACATCTAATTTTGTTTCGGGTTTTCGTAGATTGACACTGTTAGGGGATTCTTGTTGCTAATGGGTTGTTTGCAGGTAACAAAGATGACAAAAGGAAAGGAGCACATGTTTGAAGGGCAGTCGAGCCAGGGCGCTGCAAAGCGGCCACGAGGACCGCCACTGATGATTGAGGCTACCACGGATAGTCTACCTGACTATCCGTAGGTTATCTTTGCTAATTCAACTCAGCGTGCTAAGTTTGCTCTTTTTGCTTCGAGAATGAAAGTTACAGCTACCCGATTTCTTCACAAACCTACTTTGGAGAAATTAGGCTGTTATGAGTCGGTTGTGTCCCTGCTAAACGGGACAGGTATGATGGGTCTTGTGGACATGGCTGAGTTAACATATTACATTTTGACCCTCGAGTTCTTTTCGTCTTATGCTTTTAACTCAGCTTCTTTTGAGGAAAACAAGAATAATGCTTGCATTTCTTTTCGGCTATTCAACGTCAACTACTCCTTGACATTAGCCGATTTTGCTGGATTTTTGGGTCTTTATTTCGAGGGTAGAACCTCGGATACCTCTGATGTTCACCGAGTCATGTGGTCTTGCATTAGTGACTTCTACGGGCCTAAAAGGACGGGCACTTCCGTCCACTTGTCCCCTCTTCGTTATTTTCTACGGCTAATGGGTAATACCGTTTTCGGCCGTAAAGAGTCAAATAATGTGAATAACATCGAACTGTCTATCTTGGCGGGCTATCTGAACATTGAAAGTCGGACAGCCCGTATCTATAACATCGCTTATTTGACTGCCGCTCACTTTCAGACTGTTAGTGAGGGCACTTTGACCACTATTGCTTGTGGGGGGTTGGTGACGCGTATCGCCAACCGTCTTGTTTTACTTTTCCCTCGAGAGGAGGCCCCTATTGACCCCGACCTACGTTTCATGGACCTTGCATACGCGAGGGCTGTCCATTGGGTCGATAGACAGAGACGGTGGAAGATCGATTCTTTCATCAGTGACCCCTTCCCTGTCCTTGGCTACCCTCCTGTCCTGCCCCTCACCACTGTTTCGGGGGCAGTCCGCCCGCCCTTGCCTAGCTACAGGCTCCCTATCAGGGCGGGCACCACTACTGCTACCACCTCGAGGAGAGCTCGTGCCTCCTCTTCACAGACACCCTCTTCCTCCACTCCTGCTCCCACCGGCTACCCGGACACTTTCCGACCACCTACACCTTTGGTTGTCCCTCCGGTCATGGACCAAAGGGCAATGTCACGTGTGCTGGGTGATTTGTGCAGGAGCTTTGACCAGCACAGGCTAGACACGGCTCTAGCCCTGTACCCAGTCTACGAGGAGTTAGCCCAGACGGGGATGCTCCCACAGGGTGCTTGGACTCACCCTTCCTACTTTGTTCCCCCTGTGGGCGGTTACCCTCAGCCTGCCAGGAGACCCCCTCCTACTACTACTGCTGGTGCCTCCACTTCCAGGAGAGCCACTGCCGCTGCTGCTGAGGCGGACGAGGAGAGCGACTCGGGGTCCGGAGAGTCTAGTGGTGAAGAGTACGACGGTGGTGATTAGATGCTTGTGACCTCCCCGTTTTTGGCTGGTTTGGGGAGGTATTCTTTTGTGAGTTTCCAATCCTTCTTTATTCGCTTCCCTTTTATTTTATTATGCTTTTATTCTTCCCTTTTTCTGCTGGTGATTTGCTGCTGAGCACAATGAGGGCATTGTGCGTTTTGGTTTGGGGAGGGTATTTGCATATGTCTTTTGCATCTGCATTTGTTTTTATTGCATTTCAGTCACATGTTTAATGCATTTCTGTTTGCATTTGTTTTTCAGTTAAAAAAGAACAAAAAAAAAAATTCCAAAAACAAAGGAAAAATTGAAAAAAATTCATAAAAAATAAAAAATATCACGTTTACTTTTGCATATAGTTGAGTCGGATTGGAGTTTATTAATGATGAAATTGCACTATTAGTCAAATATGCCATTCCTTGCCTTTTCACAGCTGCTTAGCAAGAATTAAAAGTGATTTCTCAAATTTTGTTATGGAATTCATTTCGGGTAATTAGACTTGACTCACTACTTTTGGCAAACTACTTATACTTTCTGAGATATAGAGCCTATAACTGGTGACATTCATGACCGGTTAATTTAGGATTGAGAGTAGTACTCCCTTCATTTCATGTTTTGCACGTGTATGAGTTTTGATTGCTTATTGCCTATACACATCGGTTTGTGGTCGGTATTGCATGTTTTGAGAACTATTGCATCTTCCCCTTTCTCATTCTACCCCATTAACTCCACTATAAGCCATATCTGCCAGTTGTCCTTAACTGCATCCCATACTTAGCCTACCATTGTGCCAAGCTAGGAAGTAGTAGAGGAATTTGTCGAATTGTAGCAGATTTGGTTCGTTTTGTAATGATGGAGTGGGTATTGATGAGAAGTGAAGGAGTTGTGTCATCTTGAAAAAGAAAGAAAGAAATTTAGAAGAAATGAAAAAAAAAGAGGATGTTTACCTGGGCAGAGAGCTCTGGATTGCACAGGGTGGTCGATCGACTGCCATCACTGGTCGATCGGCCACCAGTTCAGAAGCTGAAAAAAAAAATCCAAAAATGAAAAAAAAAAGAATGAAAAAAAAATGAAAAAAAAAAACAGAAAGAAAGAAAAGCAATAATAAGAAAAACTTCGGCTGAGTCGAGAATACACCTCATGTGCTTATTTCATGATTTGGAGGTGTTTGTTTTGGGATATTGTGTCGCCTAGTCTTTTAAAGGCATGGTTTATTTTTCAAGTTGGAGGAACGGGATGCGGTTTTTGATGGTTTGTTAGGTACTAGCTTGGCTTCTTACCTTCACATTTCCATACTTGTTTTGCCCTTCTTTCCCACTTAGCCTTACATATCCAAATCTTGCAATAGTTCGGCATGTAATAGTCCTTGACGGTGGTTATGCGTGTGTACGGTAGCTAGAATCATTATTCATACTAGTCAAGCATACATGTTTTGTCGGTCGCAGTCTAGGTGAGAGTCTGTAATTTTCTTCCCTCTCTTCTACATATATTCTTACCATTTGCTTTGTTGAGGGAAGAGTGACCCGGGAGAGTCCGAATGTATGAGTCTTGCAAGGTCGAACGCCCGATTTAATTCCATGATATGCATAACTTTGTTCACTTGATTTTAGCTTCGCGGTAGTTGACTATGTGCATTAAACGGTTTGGCATTGACTTGTAGCTAGCTCTGAGATATACACTCCTTTCCATTTAGTTTTTATACGGGTCATAGTGCTTGCTTGGGGACAAGCAAAGTTTGGTTTGGGGAGATTTGATACGTGCATATTCTATACACTTTATCCGCGGTTTTGGCACGTATTTCCATGCGTATTTGTTAGCTTTAAGCTACTATTTCTCCCGAAACGGTTTACTTTGCATTTTCTATGATTTATTGTAGGAATGAGAGGAAGTAAGCTAAATCAAGCCTAAATCGTCCTCCGGAGGCAACTTCAAGGAAGCTTGGAAGAAGAGGGTTCAGATTTACTCACCCCGGGATGCGTGTATTGGAGTGAGGAGCTGTTTTTGAAGAAAAGAAGTGTTTTTACACAGCCCAGCCAGTCGATCGACTATGCTGTACAGTCGATCGACCATTGAAGTTCAGCAGAAGCTACTGTTCTGCTATGGCCAGTCGATCGACCATGCTGACCGGTCGATCGACCAGTCTGCGTGCTGACTTTGATTTTTCGTTTTAGACTTTTAAAAGCCCATCTTGTAATTAACTTTTGGCATCTTTTTAATCAGTAGAACGCAGCAATTATTAGGTTATGCTTTTCATTACTCAAGAACTCAGTTTTTAGATCTAGCTTTGGGAACGGAAAACCGGCCGGGGAATTCGATTACTTTGTTCATCGTTTTAATTAGTAAGTTTTTATGCAATTTCTTTCTTCCTTAATTCCTTGTTATTTCAATTCTTGTTTTTATCGATTTAATTTCAGCAATTAAGTTCTTACCTTTTGTCTTTAGTTCAATTCAATCATGTCAAATTTATTCTTTGCTATCAATTTTGCAATTGTTATAGTTTTAAATATGCTTAGCTAATTTTATTGATTGGGAACGAGGTGAGCCATGGCGTAAATTGGGATTATTTGGTTAGCATGAATTCTTCTACATCGATCTTGTTGTCTTTTGATAAATCTTTTTACTAGATCGAAAGATTAGTAATTTTAATTATCATTAGATTGGAATTTCCTTTGAGCGAAAGCTTTGAGAAATTCTTGGGAATTAGTAGACCGTAAGGTTAATTTGAGCATAGATCGAAAGGCTTGTTCTTATTCCTTGAGACCGTTTTATAGGACCTCTGCTACCTTATTGACCTGACCTTAGCCATGGTGAACCGAAGTTCCCGATCTTCTTTTTATCTTGTTGAGAAAATTCATTTTCAGTAATTAGTCATTAGAATCAACCAATTTCAAACCCCCCATTTAATTGTTACTTTTATAGACTGAAAATAGCAAACAAAATTAATCTTGTCTCTCTGTGGTTCGACCCTTACTATCACTAGCTATAGTTTTAGTTTGGAATTATAAATTTAATTTTGATACAAAACGACGGTATCACTCCTAATTATCAACTCTATTTTGATTGGTTCGATCGCTCACATTTTAGCTGTTGTCCGTCTTCCTTTGGCCATTTTCCGTTAAATTGATTTCTTAATTGCTGCGTTCTGGTGGAGCAAAAATACAACAAGAAGATCTATTCATTGGTTATCACAACATTACCTACACACTCCAAAAGACAAAGGAGGATTGGGAATTAAATCTACGACTATCTTAGGACAAGCAACGCTCATGAAGAACTTTTGGCGGATACATCGTAAACCTTCTGGACTGCTTGCAAAATATTTGAAGCCAAAATATAGAAATGACCTCCCTATTCCAAGTTTTAAATCTAAGACTTCTCAACCTTCGTATGCTTGGAAAGGTATTTGTCGAGCTGTTGCTTCCTGTGCGCCCGCTTTAGCTTGGAAGATTGGGAATGGTACATCTCTAGACCTCTTTTCGGCTCCTTGGATACTAGGTCGGAAGCCTGTTTGGAGGCAACCGCAACCTCCAATTGCTCCAAGTATTTCTGAGTTGGTGCTTGAAAATGGATCTTGGAACCCATCCTCTGTTTTCAGGTTTTTCGCGCCCTCTACGGCTAAAGAAATTCTGGCTATGGAACCACCGGTTCTTACTTCGGACGATTTCATTTACTGGAAATATACTGAGGATGGCAGTTATAATATCCGGTCAGGTTATATGTTTTTATCCTCTCAAAATATGCCTCCAGTACCTTTGATCCAGTCTTTTCCGTGGAAGACTATATGGCGGCTTCCATTTTCCAACAAATTCGCGATCTTTATTTAGAGGCTCACGCACAATATCCTTCCCACTATGACGAACCTTGCTCACCGGGGCCTCCAAACTGATACTAATTGTGTTTTTTGTCGAAGTTTCCCTGAGACGCCAGATCATCTGTTTCGTTCATGCTCTATTACTCAGCATGTATGGAGATGCTCACTTCTTGGTATTCGGCTACTTGCCAACCCAGACGTCTCTTTTACCCGTTGGCTGTCTGATCATATCTCCTACCTGTACCGTCTATCTACAGCTGGATCTACTCTTCTTTATTTTTTCTGTGTATTGCGGGCGCTATGGCTCTCCCGTAATTCAATTGTCTTCGATCACAACAATGTTGAACCTACACGGATCCTTCAGCTTGCCCACAGTTTGCAAGGAATGCACATATGCCGTCCTCCTTTACTGACTTCCAGTTCATCACACTTGGCATACCCTAAAGGGGAACATACAAACTGCCCGCTATCGTTAGCCTCTACTTCTTATTATCTTTTAATATGCAAGAACTCCTTCACCGGCTGCTATGAGGCTTCTTTCTCCGAGTCTAGCACTGGACGAACACAGCAGTTTTATGTCCGTGCTACTTCGGTTTTAGCCGCTTACTCTCAAGCTCTTCTCCGGCTGATGAGACAACTTCAGTCCAACCCTTCCATTACTGTCACCTTCTGGGTGACATCAAAGAAACTATCTTCAGTTCTGGCTTCTCAAGCGCCAGTCCCAATTGCAGCACGCAATTCAGTACGTGAAATTCGCCGTTAGCTTTGTATACATCGTCACTGGTCTGTCAGTCTAGCGACTGGCTAGTTTACATATTTAGTTTGCTTTTCAGTTTGGTGCTTTGTAATGATACGTTTCTAATTTTAATTTCATCAGTTTACTATTGTCGAAAAAAAATATCAACTAAAAACTCTCTCTTATGTTTTCAGAAAGGTAAAACTTCCGGTACATCGTTGACTCGGTTGTATACACCGTTTCTTTTTCAAACCTGTACAGTAGTAGCATAATTCAGGGAGAATGTAAGTGCAGTGATTTGTGTGCAATGCTCAGAATGTTCTTATTATTGCCCTGATGTTTTTGCACTCGCACCTTTTTACGTTACGTTGCTAAATTTGCAACTGTTAAGAGTGTTACTTGTAGTGGCAGTAGCTACGCATTAACCAATAGAGTATTTCAGTTGGACATTAATAATGCCTTTCTACATGGCTTCATTGATGAAGAGGTGTACATGTTACCACCAGAAGGCTATGATAAGGCTAAGTTAGGACAAGTTTGCAAGTTGAAAAGGTCATTATATGGTTTGAAACAAGTTTCAAAGCAATGGAGAATTTTTTTTTCAGAAACAACACTTCATTCAATCGAAACAATACTCCCTCTATGATTTAATATATGTTTTTTAAGGACTTCGTTTTTTTTTTCTTTTTATATGACGTTTTCCTATTTTCAAAGGAGTGACTTTTCAATTGATAGTTTCCATAATCACTTTGACAGCCGTACTATGTAACTTGCCTCCAGTTTTTCACTTAAGTTCTCCACTTTAAAGCCGTATGCAATTTAAAACAGTAATAGTGTAGTAGGGAGTACTATTTCCAAAGTTATAAATTACTCCCTATTTAATGTCATGAGGTATTTTCTTGGCTTAGAAATTGCCAGAAATGATACAGATTTGCTTATTAATCAGAGGAAATTTAAATTAGATATTTTAAAGGATATTCATATGGAAGATTGTTTGCCAGCAGAGTTTCCTATGCCCAGGGGATTAAAATTGTCCATTGATACAGGTAGAGGTGGCAAACAATGACACGACACGAAAACACGACACGAACCCGACACGAAATTAACGGGTTTGGTTTGAGACTTATTGACTCATTTATGTAAGTGGGTCGACACGAACACGACACGATATTTAATTGGGTTGGGTTAGGGTTGACCTCCCAAACACGAACCCGACCTGAATGACCTATTTACTAAATTAATCCTAATTTTTAGGAGATTGTTGTACTTGAATTGACAAGACCAGACATTTCTTATCAACTCAGCATCTTAGCCAGTTCTTGTAGCAAACTCGTGTTCCACACATGCAAGCTGTCATTCATGTTGCAAGATACTTGAAGAATACTGTGAATACAGGCTTATTATACCCACCCGGTACTTTTTTAAACATCAGTGCATATAGTGACTTTGAATTTGATTGGGCACAATATGCTTTCTCTGGAAAATCTCTCAGTGGTTTATATGTTTTTCTGGGTGAGTCTTTGGTTTCCTGGAAGACAAAGAAACAAAAGACTGTTAGTAAGAGTTCTGCAGAGACTGAATATCATTGTATGTCCTTCACCACTTCAGAAATGGCCTGGAACAACAATTTATTAGCTTACATGCAAATACAGGTTCCTAAGCCTATACCTTTGTTCAGTGACAATAAAACAACACAATACATTGCACATACTTCAGTGTTTTATGAAAGAACTAAACACTTTGAGATTGATTGCTACTATGTTAGAGATAAATTGCAAGAAGGATTCTTGGATACACATCATGTCAGGTCAGGAATGTAGCACCCCCGTTTAGGTAGGATCCTTTAACAAGACATTCTCGACTAAAGGAGGTCGTTACCATCTCAGTTTCCTGAGGCAATGAATATCAAATAAAACAAACCAAGTACTTTACATAAATTTTCTTCTTAAAATATAAACTGTCTTAACCATGTTTACAAAATCTACATCAACTTACAACAGAATAAATACGGTCAAGTCACTAAACAGTACTTATGTTAAAACGAATTATAGTGAAGACTAATTATGGTGATTCTAGACTCGGCTTCTGCCCCGTCATGCGTCCAACTCCCCAGCACAACAATCACAATAACTTATAACTGGACATGCTTATCAAACTCCTCCCCATTCAATTGAAAATTATTGAATGGATCAACACAGGCCACCCCGGAAATAGTTGACAATTGACACAAATGAGAAAACAGTCAACCACATGCTAAATATAAAACTCAAGAAATAACAATACGTAATAAAATAAATGTTCCCACATTAAACATAATACAACGGGACATAAATGATCATATCACTTTCAAGGCTCAGGACCTTCTCACATTACCACGGCCAACACGCATTACCACAGCCAACACATGGCCACAATTTGCGTCACGGTACACAATTCAACGTTGCAAATCTTCAGGTCCATGGCCCACTCCGTACACCGTCGTGCCTGGCCTACTTTCACATACATCAGGTCCACGACGCTCTCACATCCCCGTGCTTGGCCCACTATTTCATCAGGCCCACAACCGCAGCTGTGCCTGGCCTACTTATCAATACACAGATGCTAATTCTTCAGGACCACAACCACAGTTGTGCTTAGCCCACTGTCAACTCATCACAATCTTGCCCCGCAGGCAATAACACAATTTCACAATAAATAACATAAACTTAATGCCAGCAGTATTAATATAATTTTCAATGATAACGCTAACCAAATAACTCAGTATACACATCGTTGCATCACAATACATTAATAATAGGCTCAGTATAAGACTGTCGTAACATGATATACTACTAAAGAGCTCAGTATAAGACCGTCACAATATGAAATATTACTCAAAGGCTCAATATAGGATCGTTGAAAACTCAATAACCACCACATGTCTCAGTATAACAACCGTCTCAGCATATTACACATATCAACGCAATACAAATAAATAATTAACATGAGTTTAGTAGGAGAACCTACCTCAGCAGTAATCTGTCGTAGCAGTTAATCACAATATAGCAAGAAAGCTCTTCTACCAATTCTGTTCCTACTTCACATACATCGTATACAACTAAATATCATCGCATAAAATAACTATAACGATTACAATCCCCTGCAAGCCATCCCACCGTGTTTCCTATACTCGGCCAGATCCACGGCCACCTTAGCCAGGCTCCCCCATCAGTCGCGGTCAGCCCCTAGGGTGGTCTCAGTCACTGTAACACCCCCATCTACCAAGTTGCCTTACCAAGGCCTACCTTAGTAAACAAGAGTACTACCATCTCGGTTGCCCGAGGTAATATATATCAAAGATACCTTAATGAAACATCTATAAATATAAATAAAGTTTAACAGGTTACAAATTCCAAATCTCAAAATAAAAACAACTCAACTAAATAAGTGAAAGTCTAAACAACAGCGGAAGCGAAAAGTGATAGTCTCGCAGATGCCCTGTCCAATCCCGCAACAAGCTCAACATCAATACCTGCTAGATATCTGCTCACCATCCCCCAATGGATCACCGTAGGTTTTGCAACAACTGAAAAGGGGCCAGTCAATTGTACAATAAACACATGCTCAAACAACAATAAATACCAACAATCTCAATCCAGTAACAGTACCACTCCAACCTCCAAGTATCACTATCTGAGCCGTAGCCCAGATCTGCCAGGTAACCCATCGCAACAGGTTACCAACACCGCCAGTGGGAGACCGCAACCTTGCCACCTACGCCCCGCTAATTAAGAGTAGAACTATGTACTAAAACGAGTATATCATAAAATGGCAAAAAAAAAACAAAAAAACAGTACAACTAGGGAAAAAAAAGGAAACACAATAAAAAAAAACCCAAAAAAACAAAAGCTTGCTAAGTAAATTAATTAAACACCCTAACATGAGTTTGACTAGGGGTGGGTAATCAAAATAAATTTGATTATAAATCAAGCTTACTATATCGACATCACGACGGTGATCAAAATGAGGCACTTCTTCGTCTTCCCATGATTTCGGTACAGTAATAATAATGTACCGAAAAAACCTTCTGTAATACTACGGTTTTATGAGTCTTTGGGTACTCTATCGAGTGGGGCGTACTCTGTCGAGTAAGTAGTTTTTGACGTAAAACAGTAGTCTGCCTGTAGGGTACTCGATCGAGTAAGTTGGGTACTCAATCGAGTAGGGGGCACTCGATCGAGTAAGTGCCTTACTCGATCGAGTAAGTGGTTTTACGGGTTTTGTTAATAATGCGGGAATGGTATATAAGGCTTTCGTCACTTTTCTCAAAACACTTTTACAATCTAAAAACCTTCAAGAGAAGATTGGGAGTTACGTTGAATCATCCTCGCCGCATTATTAGCAAATCCCGGAGCTAGAGGTGTCAGATTTCATCGTTCTTTACACCGTTGTGATCCTTGTGTTGAAGGTAAGCTTTACATATAATTTTTATACTGTTTTGTTAAAGTTGGTTAAACCCTAATTTGGGGATTTGGGGGTTTTATGATTGTATGGTCAAGGTAGTAACTGTTAGAATGTTTGTATAGGAGGAGGGTTCGTAGAAGAGAGGTTTTGAGACAGCTGCTAGATCGTCTGATTCTGTGATTGCGTTCCAGGTAGGGTTTCCCTACTCGGTATTAATTACATAATGTGTGGTGATTGTGCTGTAGTTAGTGATTGTTGATTGATTCAGACGGTTGTGATTTCGTATTGTTGATTGATTCAGACGGTTGTGATTTCGTATTGTTGATTGATTCAGACGGTTGTTGATTTTGTGTTGTGATTACTGTTTAACTGTCTGTTATTTTCGGGGTGCGTCCCTGGCTGAGTGGAGTCACTTGCGGGAGTGGCTTCACGCCCTTGATTCTCCTTCTGTGGAACCCGCCACTGAAGGGATGTGATCATTAATGAATATGGGTTTATCGCTCGATGGAGATGAGCGGGGCTTAGGTGGGAACAGCTGCGTTCCCCCACTAGCGGTGTGGAGTATCTGTTGCGATGGATACTCTGGCAGGGCTACACACTTTAGCGTGTAGTCAATTGTGTGGAGATTTGTTATGGAGTTTGGAGGATTGTTGTGTTGTTCAGCTGTTTGTGTACTTGTTTCGTTGTGGCTTTGTGTTGTGTAATTAGTACTGACCCCGTTTAATGTTTTAAAAATTGTGGTGATCCATTCGGGGGTGGTGAGCAGTTATTGAGCAGGTATGATTTGACGCATATGGGATAGCTGGGATGAGTCATCACGTGGCTGTTAGAAGAGTCTTCCTCCGTGTCAAACCATGTCTTATAGTTGTGACAGTTTTGGGTAGTAGACATTTTTGAGCACTTTGTATTTCAGTTTAACAGTTTTGGTTTGGACATGTAATCACTTAAACCGTATTTACTTTTAAAGTATGTTTCTTTATTGTCTTATGATTATCATTGGCTCAGGTAACCGAGATGGTAACGTTTCCATACCTTAAGTGCTCCTGGTAAGGCACTTGGAGTATGGGGGTGTCATAAAGTTGTATCAGAGCGACGATTCTGAAACCTGTAACCAATGAATCTAATGAACATAGGGAGTCAAAATAAAATGAACCCGGGGTAGAAGTTGTAGGAGCTAATGCAAAGGCTTGGGAGACGTCCTAAAGTCGCGAACTCGCCCTACAATTTTGAACCGGTCACCATGGGATATGAGTCGGGATCGCTATGTGTTTATCTTGTGAATTGTGTATCTTTGTAGAAAAGTGTGGTATGAATCGGTGGTTGTATGTATGTGTAGAATGGGGAATGTGTAGAGAAAGATGATAATGAAGTGATTTTATACATTATTGATTGAAAGCATGATAGTTTTTTTACGATGTGACATTATAGAAATACGGAAAGAAAGTTTGTTTGGTTTGATTTATAAATAGAGTTATGTATATATATATGTTGTTGGTAGTGTTGTACGAGTTTATATAGCTGAAAGTTTGAGTAAGAGCATGAATAATTGGTGGAAAACGATGAATAATTGTTGCATGATAATATGATTTATGATTAAGCATGTTATATGATGGAAGTTATTTTATAGTGTTGTTATGCTAGTAACATGTGAATAGGGGACTTGATGTCATATATTTGTGATTTTGTTTACGTAAAGTTATATAATAAAAACATGCGGGTAATATGTGATTGGTAAGTTGAATGATATATGTGCATTGAGTTATTTATTGCTTGGCTTTTGAAAATAGTAACATGTGGTTAGGGATAGTGGCTTTATGAGTATTGAGTTGTTTTTGTGTACCTTGATGTTGTTTAAGTTGTTTGGAAGTAAAAATCAAGTAGTTGTGTTTTTCGATTATAGAGAGGTTCTCTTTAAACTGTTATAACTTGATATTTATATATGATTTTGATGTGATTCCCATTGGAGGTGATAGCTTGTTCTGTTACGATTCTAACGATAGGTCACACGCCCAAAATGACCAAGAAACGAGTGAGATATGACCGTTTTACGAAAACTCGACAGTGCTGAAAAATGCGTAGAGTACTCGATCGAGTGGCCCTCACTCGATCGAGTGCACCTCTTGTTACTCGATCGAGTAACCCTTACTCAATCGAGTAGCCCTTTTAATTTGTTATACGTGTCTCTGACCTTCACCTACTCGATCGAATGAGTCATTAACTCGATCGAGTGGCCTGTACTCGATCTAGTGACCCCTGTTTTGGGTCATATGCTTATCTTTTGGCTTCGTTGCATATTATGTTTAATTCAAAAGTGTTCTGCTTCTGTATGCATTGTTTTACGTATGTATTGGTCCTGATGCGTAAGTTACCCAATCTTATGATGTAAGGAGCGGCACCTGTGGTGAGTGTAAGTTCGGTGGAGAGGACATGAGTTATATGCGGTTATGATAGGTAGTGGAAAAGAAAAGAAGGATTGGTAAGGCTTCTTAAGGCATGGAGCATTTTTTGTGAGAAGAGAAGAGTTATATGATTTTATGTTGAGTAATGTAAAAGTAAGTAAATATGGGCAAGGGATGATGTGAGTCTAAGGAACGTGAGAATGAAAAGATTGAAAGGAAGGATGTGGATGGTGGCAACTTGAGATGTATAAAGAATTATGGAGGGAGATGGTTAGGAATCGTGTGGGTTAAGAATATATGTAATGAAAGGTCGTTTTAGAGGAATTGAGAAGAGTGGTATATAGTGAGTGATATCGTCGTAGAGTACCAAAGATAAATTTATAAACCAAACTACTACTATAGATAGCGGCAGTCAGGGTCGAACCACAGAGAGGCGATGCAATTAATAATTGTTTAATTTTAGTCTAAAGTAACAGTTATGAGGGGGTTTGATTTGAATAGTTCTATAACTAAAGGCAATTAAATTAAAACTAAACTAAAGCAAGTAAATGAGTAATTAAAGAAATAAGATGAAATCAAATATTAAAAGGATGCTAAGATGGTCGGTTCACTGTAGTTTTGACGGCAGTATCCTAAGTAAGTCTGAGAAAATCACGTAAGACGGGAAGAATAAGAAGTCCTCTCGGTCCATTCTTAACAGGTAGCATCTTTCGATCTAGCTACGGGTCCCTAATATCACTAGTACTGACTCTCGCCCTGAAAAGTGATTTAAAATCCTAAATTAACTTATCTCTCGATCTCATTAATTTAGTCGTCTTAATTAAGTAGTCTATTTCCCTCCCCTATCTTTCGATCTTGTCGGGTCGGTCAATTCCTAAAAATTCAACTAGTCGCGTGCACTCGATTCGTCAAATATAGCAATTAAATTAATTAAGTCGAAGCTGTTCTCACGTGAGCCGGTCGATCGACCATGCAAGGCAGTCGATCGACCATGACGCGACTCAGGTCACCTATTCTACGCCGTCTACACTATAGGTCCCCTACATCTTAGCACAAAGGGTTTAGCTACTCATACTGGAATTAACAATAATAACGAAACTAGAGATGAAAACAGTAGGATTCATAACAAGATTAAATGAATAATAAAACCGCGTAAAACAAGAAATTAAGGCTTTAAGGATTCTAACTAATCAATTCTAATCTAATAATGAATAACAACAAACTGAAATCAAGGAACGTAATTTACCGAATGAAAGCAGGAAGAATCTGAAAGCACGAACGAAAGTAAACCAAATAAAACCGATTGTATTGAATGATTATGAGATCTAATGCTAAACTTGATATTGAACCCTAATTATTTCCCTAAAATTCCCTCATTATCTTCTGAAACCTAAAGTTACGTTATATAGATAGTCTTACGTAACTTTTATTCCTAAAACCTAATTACATTGGGCTTCGGAATTCTCGTCCTTTTAATTCACGCCAGAATTACGGTTTGGTCGATCGACCACAAGGACCAGTCGATCGACTGAACCTCGCTGAACAATAGCTTCTGATCTTATTTAGGAATCGCGCACTGGTCGATCGACCATGTAGGTCAGTCGATCGACTGCTTTAGCTGGTACTTTGCTCGAAAAGCCTCGTAAAGTTGTCTTTCAGGCCTCGATACGCGCACCAAGTTTACTTCCCGAGTCTTTACTCCATGACAAATGCAATGTTAGGTACTCGGGGACGGATTCGGCTCGATTTCCGCTGGATTCTTCACATTTCTGCAATATTACACAAAAACACGAAAGTAGGCGGAAATAGGGAAAATAGTAGCATAAACTACATAATTGAGCTCTGAAATGCGTGTAAAATAGGGTGTAAAACATCATATTAAGACACACATCAAACTTCCCCAAACCAAACCCTTTCTTGTCCCCATGCAAGAACTAGACTCGATCCTAGGACCTAATGGAACAATTTCAATCTCAGAGCGAAATGCAAACCGAATAGCCTAAACCAATTTAATGCAACAACTAACAATCAATTAGCGATATGAATCAAGCAAACGAGTTATGTAGTCGTCAAAAACTGCTGAACTGTCAACTATAGAGACTTATCATTATGGACTCTCACGGGTCGCTCATATCACACGTAGGCACATGTGAATATATGTAAAAATAGAAAGAAGTAATTTTGTAATGACTCTCACCTAACTACGACCTATAAGAACATGCCTGCAGTCTAATATGAAAATAATCTCTACAACCGTACATATGCATTCCAACCATAAAAGACCATGACACATGCCGAGGCACAATTTGGATATGTGAGGTATGGGCAGGAAGGGGCTAAGATAAATTTGGATAAAAACAGATTTAAAAGCCAAGCTAGTAACTAAGGGAACAAAATTAATAATTCATTCCAACTTCTTGCTCAAGATTAAACGATAAAGCGGTGCTAATAGTGAGCAAGAATCTCACAATCTCCAATAGTAACTGTAATTCCCCAAATGATAATAACAAAACATGGGAATAAAATCACCATCTACTCAAAACTTCAACCATGTGATTTTTTTCGAATTTTCTTTTCTCGGGCTTCAGTCGATCGACCAAGATAGTCAGTCAATCGCCTGGATTTCGCTCTTTTGTCGAACACTGTTCTGTTTTTGTTCTTTTTCCTTTTTTTCTTTTTTTTTTGTCCTTTTCATCTTCCCAACATCATCTCAAAATGAGCATTAGCTACCAAAAACGAAATAACAATCCCAAAAACATAGACTACTAGCTTGACAAGGGCAGGCTAAATGTAGGATGTAGTTAACGGGACAAAAAGGCTATTTTTGGGAGTGTGGAGCTTATGGGCAAAATGAATAGAGGGGGTGACCTCTTTCACATGTGTCAACTAACGACGAACTCGAATGCATACAGGTATTAAGCAAATTAAGTTCATATTTATGCATATTGATATAACATGTCTTACAAGGAATAACTACTCAAATTTCTAGATAAACCGGTCATGAATGTCACCAGTTATAAGCTCTAAACCTCAGAAATATAAGTAGTTTGCCATAAATCTAAGTCAAGTCTCAAGGTTCAGCGAATAAATTAACGAAAACTCGTAGACTATGCATATATGATTCTACTAATAACATGTCAATTAAGCACGGCTTAGGCATAAACAGATGAAAATGCAATGTCATCATTGAAATACTACCGTTCCGACTCGACCTACCTGCTAAAATAAACGTGAAATTTTTTGAATTTTTGAAATTTTTGAATTTTTTTGAATTTTTGTATATATATAGGAAATGAAATAACAAATGCAAACTGAAGTGTAATAAACGTGAAACAGAAATGCAATAGAACATGTGAATGCAATGCGCAAAACCCTTCCCCAAACCAAATCACACAATGTCCCCATTGTGCAAAATCATATAAAAAAATAAAAGGGAAATGGGATTTTTGCGATAAATAGTAACTAAATTTGACACAAAAGAAGGACTCGAAAACTCACAAGACTTTAAGCGCAGCAGAAAGGAAACCTCCCCAAACCAGCGTGAGCTAGGAGGTTTAAGTAGCCAGTAGTGCTACCATAGGTACCTGAAAAGAAACAAAAGTACCACGCGTAATTCCGAGAAAACAATTTACGAAACGCAAAATTATGTGCAAAATAAGAAAACAGAAGAAAACAGAAATGATTCGGAGAATAAAGTGGAGAAAAGACTCCCTCAACTCCGCAAATCGACCAAACACAGCAGGGGAATGGTCGTAAACAGGTACAGCAGCGCAGGCGGTCGATCGACCATAACAGCCAGTCGATCGACGAGGGTGACAGGAACAGAAGCCCCTGGAATCGCGGCTCAGTCGATCGACCATAGCAGCCAGTCGATCGACTGAGAAAACCTGCTGTAAGTTTCTGATTTCTTCAAATTAACTCAATAAATTGAGCTAATATGGTCTATGAACCTGCAAATATATATAATAACGCGCCTAAAATTGCACAAAACCCAAATGTAAAGTCTAAAGTCTTTAAATCCTAAGCAAACTTATTAAAGCGAAGTCTCGCGTAAACCAAAACAATAAAAAGTCTAACAAAAGCAATAAAATGTTTTTTAGAAAAGTCTTAATCAACTAATAGTTGATCAAGAATGGCCACGGAATGGCCCACTTGCTCGGCTTCTGGCTACAAGAAGTAGCCTCTACAATGCTCATTTTCTCAGCAGCACTCCTATCAATTCCAATATCCGCAGAACTCAACGGATCAACATCTCTAACATCTTCCCAATCAATGACCTCGGCTGGTTCGTCAAAATACAAATCGGACTCCGTCACCTTGACTGGCTCCTCATCAGGTTCCTCATCAGTTGCATAGCTCAGACACCCTAAACCGCCTCTTTGAACGATTGGCTCCTTCACAGCTGGAGCAATGAACGACTCTCCCTTCCCCAAACCATTTCCTGCAATATCTAAAACAGAAGAATCTTCTTCCAATTTGCTCTCAATCAGGGGCGGAGGTGTTATAGCAGAAATAGGCATAGGGGCAGGCATATCAGAAAGCACAAAATAAGATTTCTTCTCAAAAATCGTATTACAAGTGACTGGCCGCATAGGATCTTTCTTCTTAGCGGTCTGGGCAAAAACAATGGACTGTTTCCCTACTTTAAAGGTCAATGTCCCTGAGCCAACATCTATAACTGCACCAGCAGTGTGCAGAAATGGTCTACCCAAAATGATAGGAATGTGAGCATCCTCGGGTATATCTAGTACAACGAAGTCAACTGGGAAAAAGAACTTTCCTATTTGCACAGGAATATCCTCTAAGACTCCTATATTTGGACCGCAGAACGATCACCATCTCTGTCTTTGTCATGTTAGTAACTGCAAACCTAGTCAATTTCAATTTCTTAGCAAGACTCAAAGGTATAACACTAATACTGGCCCCTAGGTCACATAACGCCTTCTCAATAGAAAAGGTGCCAATATTACATGGGACTGAAAAGCTACCAGGGTCAGCTAACTTATGAGGTGCAGTATGAGTCAAATAGGAACATGACTCCTCAGTTAGTGGTCAGATTGCACAGTATCAAGTGACTTCTTTTTAGACAAAAGCTGCTTCATAAATTTCGTGTAAGCAGGCACTTGATTAACTAATTCTGGGAAAGGAACTTGCACATTTAAACTACGAATAACATTCTCAAACTTGTTAAACGATACCTGTTCCTTTGTCGGCACCAATCTCTCTGGATAAGGGGCTGTAAGAAGTAACTTAGCCCTCTCCTCAAGGTCTCTCATACCGGCATCAGTGGACTTAGGCTGAAAATCCACTACCTTGTCCTTGTTGTAGCTCGAACCTTCTTCAGACCGTCCAGGAATGAACCATTAACCGTCAGGGGGTCATACATAGGAACCGGAACTGACCCATCAGCATTTGGATCTTGCCTCAATAATTTCGGAGTCGTCGTACCCCGAAATAAGTGGTCCCTCAAGTTATCTGGCATTGGAGGACGAAAAGGTTCACGATCAGCAGTATCTTCAGTCGATCGACCATGTAGGTCAGTCGATCGACTGGCTACCTCAAGAACAGAAACTACACTGTTACGCGGGCTGGTCGATCGACCATGTGTGTCAGTCGATCGACTGACATACCTGCTGATCGTCTTTTTCTTGCTACTGTTCATTCCAGCCTTTTTCTTGCTCGGTTCCGCCTCATCTTTTTCAGTAACATCTTCGACCATAGCGGGCCCATCAAGGGTAGACCCACTCCTCAAAGTGATCGCATTTAAGGTCTCTTTTTGATCCGACTGCGACGGTAAATGCCCCGGAGCTCTAGTTGCACTTTTGCTTGCCAGTTGGGCAATTTGACTCTCCAACATTTTTGTAGAAGTCTCTCTAGCTAGAGACTCCTTTTGCAGCAAACCCGACAAATTCTGAACCATGTTTTTCAATTCAGAAATATCAGAACCTTGAAATTGCTGCTGCTGCGGCACATAGGGAGGCTTTTGATACTGCTGCTGCTTATGAGGGGGCACATAACTTTGCTGCTGCTGCTGCGGTGGTGGTGGACCCGGATTAAGGACATTCTGGTTAGTCCACCTCAAATTGGGGTGGACATTAGAGGAATCGGGATA
Source organism: Silene latifolia (assembly GCF_048544455.1). Classification (NCBI taxonomy): domain Eukaryota; kingdom Viridiplantae; phylum Streptophyta; class Magnoliopsida; order Caryophyllales; family Caryophyllaceae; genus Silene; species Silene latifolia. The sequence goes on along the minus strand of NC_133535.1, from coordinate 91,446,142 downwards.
AGTACCCGTCTGCCTATAATGTTGAAAGGCAGCACATGTTTCATTCGAACTAGTACAAAATTCCGAAACATGTCCCTCTCCTCCACATCTTTTGCATGTAAAAGGACCGTCTGAAACTGCATTAACTTTATATATCCCTCCTTTTTGGGAACCCCCAAAATCTATCTTGTCGAATCTTGCAGTAAGGGCTTCTATTGCAGCTACAGCAGGAGATTCAGCTGATCTTCTCTGATTTCCTCTAGAATTCCCATGCTCAGCTTTATGGGTGGCCAGGTCATGGATGATTTTCCACCCCTTTGTCTCACCGCTATTTTCTTGAAATCTCCCATTAGCTGCAGCATCTAGGATAGCTCTCTGATCATCATAAAGACCATTATAGAATTGGTTGCACAGAAACCATTTCTCAAACCCATGGTGTAACACCCCGTAATTTCGGACCGTTAATATATTTCGGAAGTAATTTATTAATCAAATAAAATTTGATATTAATGTATTTGAAGTAATAATAATTCAAAGAAATATAATTTTATTATATTTTGAGGTAAAGTATTTATTTTGATAGTTTCGAAATGTTTAAAAATAGTTTAAACCGTGTAAAAATTTTTATTTCGAAATAAGGGCATATCGGGGGGGAAAATGACAATTCTTTTGAACATTGGGTAAACGAATTTGGAAATGGGTCGTATGAGTATTCAATTTTCTTGTAATCTCGTGTTTAAGAACTTTGGTCCTATCGGAATTTGCATTTGACCTACGGATTTAATTATTATCAAAACGAGTCAAAACCGACTCGTAAAATCCCGACTAAAAACCCGCTCCTTCCTTTCCTCCTTTCCCTTTCCCGCGGACACCTCTCCTCCTCCCTTCTTTTTTCTGATTTTTCCTCTATCATCTTCCTCCATATTCCAAAAAAAACACCATTTTTAATAAAACTTAAGCTTTTAAGCCAAAAATCATCATAACTTTCGCATTTCTTGACGGATTTTCGCATAATTTATATTTCCGGAATCCTCTCGTCGAGATCTACAACCTAGTATGTTTTAATTTCAGTTTTCATTAAGTTTTTTTAAGACGGTTTTGGGTAATTTCGGTTTTATATACTTATTATTGTGTTTTTATTGTTTAATTAGGTGAAGAATTGGAGGACGAGTTTGGGGACTCGTATATTGTCGAGGATAGCAGCTAGTTGCTTGTTAGGGTTTGGGTTTTAAGGTGCTAATTGCTCATTTTCTAGCTTAAGGTAACATATTTCGAGTTACTCGACGAAAAATCGTCACATGCTTTGATTTTTGTATGTTTTTGTGATTTTTAATTAAGTAGTTAATTTCACATGTTAAAATGATTGCATGCATGTTTAATTCATGTCCTTTGGATAGTTTAAGTTAATATGTTAGTAATGGGGACGATTAATTATGTTTCAGACGGTCTTATACTGAACAAAAACGGAAAAATGGAAGTGTGGGGGTGGCGGCAGCAGGCCCGGTAGCAGCCCGGCAGGCCCACGGCTGGCCCGGGTCGGCCCGTTGCTTGTTTCGCGGTTTTCCATGCTTTGTTCGTCATTTTAGGTTCATTAATGATATAATTAGAATAAGTGACATATGGTTAAACTTAGGGAATGAATCATATTAGTAGTTAAAAATTATGTTAATGGTAAAAGTTATGCTTATATTGATAGTTTTCACATGTTAGGATAGTTTATAAAATGAAATTGTAATGATTAGGCTCAAAATGAATTTTATAGTGATAATTGTAATGTTTTGTTGATTGTGCCGAAAACTGAGCCTTGGTCCCTTTGACTGATTCGATGTCGATTAAGCGAGTGATTGGTCAGTAATTTAACCGTGCACTGCCGCAGGTGGGGTTGCGGGTAAAAATTCGGTTGGATGAAATTTTATATGAATTGGATAATCGGCCTTTTTCTTATTTTAGGCCATTTATTATATTTATGTTTCACATGTGTAGTTAGTTGATTTGAGTAGCTTCTTATATTGTAAAAATGGCCCTAGATTCCCTAAAGCCTTTAATATTGTTAAAATTGCTAGAATTGAAATGGGTAGTGAATATCTCTTGCAGGTTGTTGTGTTTGTCATAGATAGGTCTTTATAGTCTTTGACGAGTATATGTTCACTGCTTAATAGCCTCTGTGTTCCTGACTAGTGGATTTATATCCAAGTTGGGGCATGACCTCGTTACTTATTTTGATAGTAAGTGGTCAGCTTAAGTACTAGCCAACCCTTTGGTGGACTCCTTAGGGTACTCACTTTGTTTTAGAAAAATTGTGGGCCTTGGGTGCGGTGGTGTGTATCCGCATGTCTAGGTCTGCGCAGATTTTAGGCTAGGGTTGTGTTGTGTCTTGGCCATGTTTTATTAATATTAACCGCTGAGCCAAGATACCGGTTCGATTACCTTCCCTACCTCGTGGTATAGACTCGAGTTACAGAGTGACTATTGACCGTACTAAGAACTTATGCCTGTCTTTGATATATTGCCCTTTCTTGTATGGTGATTTTATGAATTGTAATAGGTGAGATGTAAGCCGGTTACAATTGATAAAGTTTGGATTACAATTTGTTATATGTTTCACATGATAGTTTAAATTGGTCAATTTAGTATTCATATGTTATAATACTTGGAAATTAGATTAATTATCATATTGTTTACATGTTTTACTACATGTTACATTAATTATGACGATTCGTGGCTGGGAGGACTCGAAGTTACTCCCCACTGAATTGTGGCTTTCGTGTTTGTATAAAATGCGATTGACAGGTACTTGAGGCTTAGTTGGGGTTCACGGACGAGCTAGTGAGCAAGAGAACCTTGGACCTAGTTTTGGCTATTTTTATAGTAAACCTTTAGACTTTTGGTTTTGTATATATTTTGAAGGGACATATGTCTCCCTCTTTTTCTTTGGGTTGTATTATTATATTTTCTTATCGTTAGCTATGACATGTAAATTAGTTCGTTAGCATTGCAGGTTTTGGCACCCTCCTCTTGGGAATGTTGGAAATGTTTGTGGTTGGTTTAGGAAAGTTTTTGAAATTACAGGTTTTGTCTAGTTGAACCAATTACAAACATATCATGTCAGTTTTTCCGTAGAATTTACGCCTTAATTTATCGCTAAATTTAAGGGTGTCACACATGGTGTGGAATAGTTCGCACCAGTCTTTTGAAACGGACCCATGCCTCATGAAAATCTTCATCAGGACCCTGATTAAAGCTTGTGATATGAGCTCTAATCGCATTGCTTTTCGATGCAGAGAAATATTTCTTATAAAATGCTAAGGCCAGCGAATTCCAATCAGTAATCCCATTAGCAGCTCGATCCAGATCTCGGTACCATTCCCTTGCAGCATCACGAAGCGAGAATATGAACATCGTCTCCTTTACACGGTCTCCGGGTCACACTTTGGTGGGGGTATGGAACAACAGTAGTCAATGAATGTCTCCATATGTTTAGCCGCATCTTCATTTGCAGCTCCTTCAAATTGGTTTCTCTCAACCAAGTTAATGTAAGACGGTTTCGGTTCGAATTTCCTTTCCGTCCCGGCCGGCAATGCGAATACCTTATAGAGATTTTCGGCTTTTGGCTCGGAGTGACTGGCTATACTTGCTTCTTCAGCCATATCTAGAGATGTAACGGTCTCAGCTGAAGAAGTAGAAATAGGAGATGAAGGTGGATCCTCCTCAAATAGCTCGTTCTCGTAGTAACTGGACAGAGTACTCAGCTCTTCCTCTGTCGGCAATACTCTAGATGATCGTCTCAACTCACGCAAAGTTCTTTCGATCTCAGGATCTAACGGTCGTAATTCACCACCCTGTGACCTGCGCATAAGAAGAAACTACAAGTAGAATATGAGAAAAGTTTAAGGAACAGGTGTCCCTTAAACCAAGAAAAAGACTAAAATAAAAACAACTAAAAATTAAACAATTGCCTCCCCGGCAACGGCGCCAAAATTTGATACCGTCGTAGAGTACCAAAGATAAATTTATAAACCAAACTACTGAAAGAAAAATAGATCTCATTACTAACATATTCTTATATGTTTCAAATAAATTTGTCATAAAATTAAAACTAGATCTTATGCATGCAAACTACTAAACAATATAAAGAATAAATCATCATCTTACATTGGATGTTTCGGATTTTATGGGCACAAGTGAGTTCTCCTACTCACTTGTTCTTGAGCTCTCCAAATGGAAGAACAAGGATTCAAGTATAGAATCCCTCCCAAAAGCATATACCCAAGGAAACCTCGCTCTTAATAACCAATATTATTTAGATCTAGTAATAATATTAGTTTTACTATAAAATTGACACAATATAAATTGTAATTTTACTCTTGAATATTTCGGTCAAGAGAGGAGATTATGTGAGTTTTATTTCTCTAGATTTCACAAGATGTAGAGAAAAATACCTTTCTTACACTAGAAAATGTTCTATGTAAAAATGATGAATGAATGAATTAAAAGAAAAAGCTCTTTTTCTTTTCTTGTATGGTTGGCCGAAAATTGGCTTGGGTAGGATGCTCAATACCTTTTGTTTTTGCTCTTCTCAAAAGCTTAGGTTTGCATGGCTAGAGATTAGACTTTAATAATTATGTTTTCTCTTATTAAAATAATCAACATAATTATTCCACTAATACTCCTTCTAATTTTCGGTTTATACAAGATAAAATGGAAGGTCCATTTTATTTTGTCATTTGTCAAGTGTGACATATGTGATATGTTACTTGACATGTGAATTTGTAATGTATTTTTAACATATTAAAAATCAACATACTCATAAAATATGTCATTTACAAAATCGACTAGTAATTCGTAATTACTTGTACCAAAAATGTTTCCAAATTATAAACTACAACATTCTGTATTTATAATAATTTATTCATTCCGTTTCAATTTGTTTCTGCAAACAATAATTTCATCTAAATAATAAAATAATTCGATTACTTAGACCGTGTCCCATTTAATCATATTTACAATAAGATACGTAAATTATACTCACAAAATCATCCGTCAATTTTAAGCAATTTAATTAACTCGTATCGGTATACGATTAATTAAATAATCAATTAAGAGTATTTCCTATAGGTATGACCTAAGGGGATCAATCGATCACCACCGTCGCACGACGAGTAATGTCAAACTCTAGTCAGCCAATCATTACCGATATGTGTGGACCAGTTGACTGTAAAATATTACATCCCACATGTATTCTTAAAATGAGATTTAATAATGATATTTAAATCATGTGATCGCACTATTGTTGAGGACACATTTCCCAACAATCTCCCACTTGTCCTCGACAAGTGTGCGTCACCAATTCTCTTGTCCTATTACTATCTCCCACTCAATGCAAGGTGTCTTTCAGGTCGTACTTGCAAGTGATCATATCGAGAGTGGTTTCCTCGATCTGGAGAATAACTGATTGACCGGATTTATCTATCATAGATACCTTCCGAGCGTGGCCACGCATTTCCAGTTCATTACTCCTCGAGTGGCCCTGAGATATTGTTATAACCCTGACAAGGGGGTGGACAATTCCTATCGCACTTATTCCCTTCGACTAGCCACAGCCATCATAACCCAAAATATGCCCATTTGACCCCATTTACGTAGGTCGTAGTAACACAAATCAAAGTTAATCTGAAACTGTGCCATCTTAGGCGAACAGTCTTTAGTCAAAAGAATCGACTCATTAGAATACTATAGTAGCTCTCGCCACGACCAGGCTATATAAATTTCCAGAACTCTATAAGCGGTCATAAGGCCCGACAAAGTGTTCCTAACAATCTGCCTATGTGATCGACTAGTCATCTCACATGACTGTATGGCACTTGAACTTGCCATCAATCGCATCACACTCTAGTCACTTCAAGACGTCACCTCATACAAGTGACTATGGGCGAATACAATGTTAATCCGTGTTCACTTTAACGGGGTTCAATTGTCACTACAACCCGTTTGGATGTAACAAAGTATAATAAAAGAGTTTTAAAGTAAAACTCGAACGACAAATGCGATTATCACACATGAATAGTCAATGCCTGATTACTATTTCATGTTCTATAATCTAATTTGATCTTGTATGTAGTTGTTCATTTCAATTCAATTGAAATGACATGACTTATCATGTTTAGCCTTTGAGAAGGTTTTGGTTAGTAGGTTTTATCAATTTCTTGTACCTTACTCAACCATTCTACATACTCGTTTTCCTTTGTAATGTATACATTTGCATCACAAAAATTTCTGAGTACGTGTCGGGATCCAATCAAGACATAGGTCCTCTAGCCTAAGAATAGCTCCCACTGTTTTCACAGTGTGTGGGACTCATCCTCTTGCACATCTCATGATTGCAAGTGTACTCAATTTCCGTTATAAATATCTCTCATTGTTCTTTATTGCCTAGAACGATTCTAGAAAATCTACTTCTTAATTAACATAGCCACAATGGTATCAATGTGTTTTGATTATGGTTTTTGTCGAAAACCATGCGCAATCTCAATTGTCAATTGTCACTTGTGTAACACCCTTACACAATATTGCATCATAAACACTTTGCATCATAGCCTTAATGTTTCTGCAAGCACTTAAGAGTAATCTTTATAGCTTACTAGGTAAAGATTACTTAAATTCGATTTTGAAAACAATTCATCATACTCAAAGTATATGAAGTGTTATACATCATTACTCATTTAATTGATCCGGCAGCGGAAGCAAATGGAATCAATCAAATATGTTCAAATTAATTGAACTAGTCATGAATCTTATCAACATAAGACTTCTTACTGACGCTAATATCATGTGGATTTATCTTCATAAATCCGGATATTCAAGATGTATTATAATACTCCAAAAGTCTTAAATCATTCTCAACGATCAATATGTCATCCACATATCGGACTAATTAAAAATTCCGTAACTCCCACTAAACTCCATGTCTAAACACAACTTCTCGACTTATCGAGAAATGTTTTATCACATGATCAAAATGTTGATTCCAACTCATTGATGTCCTACTTAAGATCCTCTCTTAAGTTTCACATTATCTTAGGATTGCAAGAATCTATAAAACTCATGACATGTATTGAATACATTCCTTCTATTGAAGAAGTGGGTTTTAGATTCACTCGCTATGTATTTCATAATAATGAAACACAATCCCTAAGAAGATCCAAATAGACTTAAGCATTTCAATTTGTGCAAAACTCTTTGCAACCAATCAAGCCTTGAAAACTGTCTTTATTAGTGCAAAACCCTTTGTCACTAATCAAACCTTTTATTTCGGATTTTCATGGCTCTAAGCCTTGTATTGAGTTGTGACTTAAACACTCTTATGTAAGTCATTTGTTGATTACTTTCCAGAAGTAATCAACTTGAATCAAACAATTTCTTTTGTAAGTTATAAGCTCTTTACTTTCTTAAAAGTAGCATGAATTCATCATTTTTAACAAGTGACGAATTTAACCTCCTAGGTTTTGAAGAAACAATGTCTTACACAAAACGTCTCATGTAGCCAAGAAAGACCAGTTTCTTGCGACATAACATTCTCTGTGGCTCTTGAATAATTTCTCCCACTCTGTCTTCTAGAAATAAACTTGTATTTTAGAAAGACAGCTTCACGAGCCGCAAAACCCGTCGTACTCATGACAATTGAAAGGGAAAAATGAGCATTTGTTTCTTGTGAAAACTTACAAACATGGTACCCTTACCATTTCATATCTCATATGATTCGATTTAGTGGAAAAATAATTTAGACAAAAATGATAAAATCCCCAAAAGGATCAAGTAACTCAAAGTAACTTGATTGAAGTTCAAACCATATCGAATAGCGTTTGATATTTTATCTAATCACACATTATTCCATAATGCGTGCTAAAAGAGATTAACTTGTGATACTATATCACATTTCCTTTGGCTTATATCAAAGTCTTCACTTTGATAATCCCATCACGACTTAAATCGTGATTCCTTGAACTCTTTGAAATTCTTAAAAGATTTCTCTATTTACCTTATTAAGTGAACATATTAGCGTCAACTTAAATCGTTGGTAAAAGAAAATGATCAACCTATTTTGGATCGATGATTTACAAACTCGATCTCCTTTTCAACCAAAAGGCACGAGACATCTTGCTTTGAATACAAGATACGCATACACCATTAACAATCTAATGGTTTCAAGAGTACTCGATAACTCTTTACGTTCATCATTCCAAAATTTAAGGTTTAATCTTGGGTTACCAATTTGAATCTTACATCATCTACATGATATATCATTCTAGTTTGGTTTAGAATATAATCACCTTGATAATGGGCTAGCCATACATCAAATCGTGGTGTATAGGGTCACAAAAGTGAAAACCTCTTTTGTATCTTAACAAGTTTATATTCTTATTTAGATTTTATGCGCTTAATAGTCATAATTAAGTACAACTTTAAATCCAAAAACTAGATTGAGTACACAATTACTCTATCTCTCGACATTATTGATGCTAGTCGTCATATTCTAATCATCTTATGTAACGAACACAATGATGAAAACCTCCCCCGGTTTCTAATATTGACGAAGTTGTACTAGCAAAATTTGTGTTTAATCAAATAAACATTTAAAGAAGAAGGTCCCATTAGATGTCCCACAACTAACTTGTTGATTCTTCAATAATTTGGGGTAGTTTCCTTTCTAGTGTCCAACATTTAAGACAATGGAAACTTTATCGGTCGGGATTGATAGGTTCAGTATCGTCATTCTCAACAACTCTACCTTTAACATTACCTTGTATCAATTCCATTATAATCTTTACTTCTTGGACCTCGTCCTCATGTTAACGGTTTAAGAGAATGCTCCCACTCATTTCAATGAGTCTTTGCTTTGAGAAGCAAAATTGAATTCATGAAGATTACTCTTCATTTGTTCGTTTTAGTCTTAAAACTTTCATTGAAGTGGTTGCGTTATTTTGGTCAATTACGAATTCTGACAAAACTAATCACCAAAATAATTCATCGCTTCAAGGTACTTAATTCAATTAAGTATATGAAACATAATCCATTGTAAGTAGAAGTGTTAGTCATGAATCAAAAACCTGTTTGATAATGAATAACTTTAATCTATACTCTTTACAAGAGATCCTTATCAATGGTTCATTTGAGGTTTTAGAAGCAAATTCATATTTGTCTTTAGTTACGATGTTTTAAGGAGATTTGAATCAAAAATCGAAATGATATCGTATATAAATTTTGGTAAAGAAATAGAACAATATAATAACGGAATATTGGAAAACTTAACATTTATCGTTTTAATAATACTTGTAAATAACAAGTAAAGCATTTACATAGTGACCTCTACCCAACTATGATAAATGATTCCAAGATCCAAATTCATATTAACTTGGGCATGGTAGGACCGATTCATCCCTTATCAATATAACTCGGTGGATTAACTCTTTAATCGATTCTACTTTTAGAACTCTTGGTCGATAAAATTACTCTAATATTTATCTATAGCCCAAAACACATTCGACAAGGGCACGGTAGGGCCGATTCATCCCTTATCAAAAACTTTTGTTGAGTTCAATCCAAATTTCGAATAAATGTGTCCATGATCCAAATCCATATCAACTTGGGCACGGTAGGGCCGATTCATCCCTTATCAACATGAATTCGGTGGATTAACATTCATCACCCATTTCCCCTACGTAACAAGGTTTGTACCCCGGTAGGGCCGAGCGCACTCCCTCGCGAAATAGGTTCTCATGGTTTCTACTATTTGGTAAGGCTATGTCTCAATTGATTGTTTTAGCGAGAGGTCATGTCAATTTATTATCTATCACGTTTTAAGTGAACTAAAGCGGTGAACTACGATAATTATAAATGACACGGTCGATAAACTCGATAAAATGATAATGCATGTTTTAGTTATGGCGATTTAGCGATGCATGCAACATAAAATAAAATGCAAGCATAAAAATAAATAAATCCTAGTATGGCCTTTCCTAAAATAGAAAAACTATTTAACTATTACATATTCGGAAACCAACTCCATTGGTCCCTTGAACTTCGGTTATGGCACGCATCTCGAGGTAACACCGTCTTTATGTATCGCCATTCTTGAAGAAATCTGTCTTTGGGAACTCCGAGATAAATTAAATTACATAACAAATTACATAATTTCCTATTATACATTTGTAACTAAAATAAAATAAATCTATTAAATTACAAAACGGTGATACGAGATCACAATAAAATTACAACCGAATCTATATTCCCATACATTACGGAAAATACCAATTAAATCTAAGGCCATACTAAGTAAAATTACATAATTCAAAAATTACATAAATAAAATTATGACAATCATAAAGAAAATGCAGCATTATAATATGTATGAACATGCCCAATTTAATGCTAAATCGCCTTTAATTAGCCAATATCGTATATTACTCGGTTTTTACGGATTTGCGTGATTTCAACATTTTACAATCACAAAAATTACATAAATTCATATTTATGCATAAGTTAATTACCCTAACCTCTTAGGACTCAAAATTTAGTCTTCACTAATTATTTGACCATAATTAACTCATATTTCTAAAATTGTTCATTAATGGACCAAAAAATACAAAAATAAGCTATAAACTTCAAATAAATCACAAAATTTCAAATAAATTCAAAATTTGAAAATTTAAACTCATGAACATTCTGGAAAAATTCCATGACACTCATAATGTTCAAAAACTTAGGTTAAAAATTTCGAAGTTTTTCCGGAAAAACAATGTTGCGGTTTATCGATTTTAACTAAAATAATCATAAAAAACATGGAAAAATTATATTCATTAACTTTTCAATTTTAGATCTGAAAAAGATAATAAAATGCAACATTAGACGTTTTTCGTAAAAGTCATAGATTATGTTTTATTAATTTTTCACTAATAATGTCACTATTTATGCTATTTTTCTTCAAAAATCCATAAATCATGCAAAAAGACTTCTTTATAGCCAATTATTTTACACACATCTTGTAAAATTGCATGTGACAACATATTAATTGTCTATGACCAGATTCGAAATTTAACTCATATTAACCTATTTTTCACTTAAATCCAAATTTAATAATGAAAAATCCATTTTCCGAGCATAACAAGTCCAAAAATTATGAAAATTTACAGGTTATCCCAAAATAATATATGTGACAACATATCCAAAAATCACTGGAAAATTCGAAGTATAGCTAATTTTAGACCGAAAATGACATTTTTACTCATAAAATCATATTTAAATGCCATTATTGTATAATATGAACAATAAAAATCCGTAAAATTAACCAAAAAATCCTAAAACATTTTAGGACCAGAAATATTAACATGCATGAATTAATTTCGTGATATATCATAATAACACAAATTTTACAAGTTTTATATGTTATTCTTATAACTCGGAAAAACTTTTAACCGATTTGCATGCAAACAACCATGGCTCTGGATACCGATTGAAAGAAAAATAGATCTCATTACTAACATATTCTTATATGTTTCAAATTAATTTGTCATAAAATTAAAACTAGATCTTATGCATGCAAACTACTAAACAATATAAAGAAGAAATCATCATCTTACATTGGATGTTTCGGATTTTATGGGCACAAGTGAGTTCTCCTACTCACTTGTTCTTGAGCTCTCCAAATGGAAGAACAAGGATTCAAGTATAGAATCCCTCCCAAAAGCATATACCCAAGGAAACCTCGCTCTTAATAACCAATATTATTTAGATCTAGTAATAATATTAGTTTTACTATAAAATTGACACAATATAAATTGTAATTTTACTCTTGAATATTTCGGTCAAGAGAGGAGATTATGTGAGTTTTATTTCTCTAGATTTCACAAGATGTAGAGAAAAATACCTTTCTTACACTAGAAAATGTTCTATGTAAAAATGATGAATGAATGAATTAAAAGAAAAAGCTCTTTTTCTTTTCTTGTATGGTTGGCCGAAAATTGGCTTGGGTAGGATGCCCAATACCTTTTGTTTTTGCTCTTCTCAAAAGCTTAGGTTTGCATGGCTAGAGATTAGACTTTAATAATTATGTTTTCTCTTATTAAAATAATCAACATAATTATTCCACTAATACTCCTTCTAATTTTCGGTTTATACAAGATAAAATGGAAGGTCCATTTTATTTTGTCATTTGTCAAGTGTGACATATGTGATATGTTACTTGACATGTGAATTTGTAATGTATTTTTAACATATTAAAAATCAACATACTCATAAAATATGTCATTTACAAAATCGACTAGTAATTCGTAATTACTTGTACCAAAAATGTTTCCAAATTATAAACTACAACATTCTGTATTTATAATAATTTATTCATTCCGTTTCAATTTGTTTCTGCAAACAATAATTTCATCTAAGTAATAAAATAATTCGATTACTTAGACCGTGTCCCATTTAATCATATTTACAATAAGATACGTAAATTATACTCACAAAATCATCCGTCAATTTTAAGCAATTTAATTAACTCGTATCGGTATACGATTAATTAAATAATCAATTAAGAGTATTTCCCTATAGGTATGACCTAAGGGGATCAACTGATCACCACCGTCGCACGACAGTAATGTCAAACTCTAGTCAGCCAATCATTACCGATATGTGTGGACCAGTTGACTGTAAAATATTACATCCCACATGTATTCTTAAAATGAGATTTAATAATGATATTTAAATCATGTGATCGCACTATTGTTGAGGACACATTTCCCAACAACTACTACTATAGATAGCGGCAGTCAGGGTCGAACCACAGAGAGGCGATGCAATTAATAGTTGTTTAATTTTAGTCTAAAGTAACAGTGATGAGGGGGTTTGATTTGAATAGTTCTATAACTAAAGGCAATTAAATTAAAACTAAACTAAAGCAAGTAAATGAGTAATTAAAGAAATAAGATGAAATCAAATATTAAAAGGATGCTAAGATGGTCGGTTCACTGTAGTTTTGACTGCAGTATCCTAAGTAAGTCTGAGAAAATCACGTAAGACGGGAAGAATAAGAAGTCCTCTCGGTCCATTCTTAACAGGTAGCATCTTTCGATCTAGCTACGGGTCCCTAATATCACTAGTACTGACTCTCGCCCTGAAAAGTGATTTAAATGCCTAAATTAACTTATCTCTCGATCTCATTAATTTAGTCGTCTTAATTAAGTAGTCTATTTCCCTCCCCTATCTATCGATCTTATCGGGTCGGTCAATTCCTAAACATTCAACTAGTCGCGTGCACTCGATTCGTCAAATATAGCAATTAAATTAATTAAGTCGAAGCTGTTCTCACGTGAGCCGGTCGATCGACCATGCAAGGCAGTCGATCGACCATGACGCGACTCAGGTCAGCCTATTCTACGCCGTCTACACTATAGGTCCCCTACATCTTAGCACAAAGGGTTTAGCTACTCATACTGGAATTAACAATAATAACGAAACTAGAGATGAAAACAGTAGGATTCATAACAAGGTTAAATGAATAATAAAACCGCGTAAAACAAGGAATTAAGGCTTTAAGGATTCTAACTAATCAATTCTAATCTAATAATGAATAACAACAAACTGAAATCAAGGAACGTAATTTACCGAATGAAAGCAGGAAGAATCTGAAAGCACGAACGAAAGTAAACCAAATAAAACCGATTGTATTGAATGATTATGAGATCTAATGCTAAACTTGATATTGAACCCTAATTATTTCCCTAAAATTCCCTCATTATCTTCTGAAACCTAAAGTTACGTTATATAGATAGTCTTACGTAACTTTTATTCCTAAAACCTAATTACATTGGGCTTCGGAATTCTCGTCCTTTTAATTCACGCCAGAATTACGGTTTGGTCGATCGACCACAAGGACCAGTCGATCGACTGAACCTCGCTGAACAATAGCTTCTGATCTTATTTAGGAATCGCGCACTGGTCGATCGACCATGTAGGTCAGTCGATCGACTGCTTTAGCTGGTACTTTGCTCGAAAAGCCTCGTAAAGTTGTCTTTCAGGCCTCGATACGCGCACCAAGTTTACTTCCCGAGTCTTTACTCCATGAAAAATGCAATGTTAGGTACTCGGGGACGGATTCGGCTCGATTTCCGCTGGATTCTTCACATTTCTGCAATATTACACAAAAACACGAAAGTAGGCGGAAATAGGGAAAATAGTAGCATAAACTACATAATTGAGCTCTGAAATGCGTGTAAAATAGGGTGTAAAACATCATATTTAGGACACGCATCAGTGAGCTTAATGGAGACATGTCACGACGTGGATTTGCAGATAGTGAGTGAGTTTGGGAATTTGCATTATCAAGAGGTGAAACTAATGTGTGATTTCCTTGGGCAAGTAACGTTATGAAATGAGTTTTGGGATTCAAAAAAAAAAAGGTGATTGGAGATCAGTGTGAGTGATAGCATGAGACGGTCTGGACTGATTGGTGATAAGTGTGAGTGATGACATGATAAGAGAGGATCCATGGTAAGAAAGAGTGAGATGATACTGATATGAAATAATGAGATGGGAGTTTTGGAGCAATGAGAAGGTAACCGGGGCACTAAAGATTTAGGTAGAAGTAATAAGGAGTTGAATGGTTAATTGATTTTGTCGAGTGTAAAAGAAAAGAATGAGGGGAGTAAAACTAGGAAAATGTTCACCGAGGTTATGTGATATAAAAGTAAGGAATCGTCGAGAGGTATGATACTATCATGAGGATTTGAGTTAACGGTTATATAGGAGTTCCAGGACGATATGATAATCATGAGTTTCGAGGAATTAAGGAAAGTAAAAAGTTGGGTAAAGAATTTGCACGATATGAGATCTTGGTGGTGAGTCGGGTGACGATACAATTAAGGATGAAATTGGAATAGTGTTTAGGTGATTTTGTTGATGTATTTGATGTTCGTTATTTGGGATGATAACCAAAGATAGGAAAGAAACCGTGATGTTTAGAGATGAGTGTAAGAGGTTTGATGTACGAACGGTGGTAGTGTGGAGGTGTTGTCACTAGTGGTTAGGGGTGATGATAAATAGGAAAGGTGGCCAATTTAAAGAGGTTGATTTTGTAGAGACTGGATTGATATGTATGGTTGTGAGGAAGTATAAGACGTAGTCTTAGGAGGCGGTTTCTGGTAGTGAGTGTTAGTTGTATGGTTATGTATGGCGAGAAGTGTCTTTGGTTATGTGAATGGAAGAATGTGTTATGAGGGGCATACGAGTTAAGCTCAAGCGAGAGGTAACCTTTATCAGGTGGTAACTTACGTGATCAGGATTGACTAGTTGGATGTCATTACGGGTCTAATATGTATATAAATGTTTATGTGGGGTTCTGACCTCACGAGAAGTGGTATGGTGTGATAGTTATAAGCCGTTATCTGAATGTTCTGTAATATATGTTGGATACGGTAACCTAGTGGAATGATGTTTAAAAAGGTAATAATTCGAGTGATATGGCATGGCTAGTTATACTTGTATGTGTATGCATGATATATGTTTATTTCGTGAAAAGGTATGGATGGTATTCATAGGTTCTTATCTGTTTATTCCGTACAATATGTTGTGTTGTGAGCTAGTAAAATGGATTTGAGTAAGTTTTCTTGTCCAGGAAGTTGTCTTGAGTCAGTATGCATGAGAATAGTGTAAGTGGTGATGTCTATCGATGTGGTTGTTGTGTCTCGGGTGGTGATCCGGGCATGGTATTTCGTGTTGTGATGCGGGTATTTTCGCGCTGCGGGCGGCTGTTGGTGGCGGTGTTGCGATGCCGTCACCGGTTGTGGTGGAGTAAGTGGGATGATTATGATACGAGTTTTCGAAAGTACATACCAGTTATACATAGATTGTTGTTTGTTTACTATTGTTCCTTGTGAGTTTCGGTTAGACATATATAGATTGTTGTTTTGTTTGTTGATGTTTCTTGCTAGTTTCAGCTTGGGAGTGAGGGTAGAATATGATATGGAAGAGAGTTGTATTTGTTTCCGTGGTTATCATGGCATAGTGATATTCTGTTGATAGGACACAGTTGTGAGAGGTTGTTACAGTAATTTTGACCTTGTTTTAAGATGAGGCATCGGTAGACATAGTCATAGCAAGTGATTCGTAGAACATGTGTGGTAATGATCTGAAAGCTGCGGGTGGTTCATAATCTTTTGTTGAGACAATGAGTATAGGGTGTAGGGAATTGGTGTCATGTTCAGTTATGAATGAGTTTTGCGGCAATGAAAGAAAGGAACTTGAGGATCTAGTGTGAGTGTACGTAACAAGTGTGGATCGTGAGTTATGCTTTTGGCGATAGGAGTTTTATATAGTTTATATAGAGAGGTATGTCGTGTTGCTGTAATGTGGAAGAGTTCGAGTGTCTGTTATGATCATGATTTTGTGGTATTGGTTAGATGGCATGCAGAATGAGTTGAGGTATGAGAACTGTTTAAGTAAGAGAGCCTTGGAAATAGGAATGGTTATAGGTGTGAGGGTATAGGCGGTTATCTTTGACATGTGGTGGCGATGAAGATAATGAGAGGATATAGCTAATGATCTAGTATTAGTGAGTTACGAGGACGTAACATGTGTCTTAAGAGGAGTAGGATGCGGCAAAGAGCGTTTGAGGGTTGTGCATGTCGTAGTATAATTGGAAGTAGAGTGTTGGTGTAGCATAAAAAATAGATTTGTATATATTGTGGTTGATAGTGTTAAAAGGTCATGGACGTGCTTGTAGTAGTTCGATGTTTAGGAATGGGAGAATACTTCGATAGTGTTGACAGTTGGATGATGATGTTTAGGAGTTCGAGAGTGTTGATAGTGGGATGATGATGTTTATGAGTGTGTGTAAACTTCGAGGACGAAGTTCTTTTTAAGGGTGGTAGAATGTAACATTCTGTTTGATGTTTATGAGTGTCTTGATATTGGATTTTAAGGTGGATAATATGTTAGTGTAACGGAGCTAGCAAAGTTTGTTGATGGTAGTTGGTAGTGTATGGAGTTAGTGTCAAGGGAGACTATGATGTAGTTGATACGATATCGTGAGCCATGTTGTGGAGGTAGGAATAGTTGGTGGAGTTGGTGTTACGAGTTCATGTTTGTAGGTTGGAGTTTTGTTTTGAGTTCTTAGTTGCGTTGTTGTGTCTTGATCGAGTTAGTATGTTTGTTTTGGGTATGGGTTGAACTTCGGGGACGAAGTTCTTTTTAAGGAGGGAAGACTGTAATACTACGGTTTTATAAGTCTTTGGGTACTCTATCGAGTGGGGCTTACTCTGTCGAGTAAGTAGTTTTTGACGCAAAACAGTAGTCTGCCTGTAGGGTACTCAATCGAGTAAGTTGGGTACTCGATCGAGTAGGGGGCACTCGATCGAGTAAGTGCCTTACTCGATCGAGTAAGTGGTTTTACGGGTTTTATTAATAATGCGGGAATGGTATATAAGGCTTTCTTCACTTTTCTCAAAACACTTTTACAACCTAAAAACCTGCAAGAGAAGATTGGGAGTTACGTTGAATCATCCTCGCCGCATTATTAGCAAATCCCGGAGCTAGAGGTGTCGGATTTCATCGTTCTTTACACCGTTGTGATCCTTGTGTTGAGGGTAAGCTTTACATATAATTTTTATACTGTTTTGTTAAAGTTGGTTAAACCCAAATTTGGGGATTTGGGGGTTTTATGATTGTATGGTGAAGGTAGTAATTGTATGAATGTTTGTATAGGAGGAGGGTTCGTAGAAGAGAGGTTTTGAGACAGCTGCTAGATCGTCTGATTCTGTGATTGCATTCCAGGTAGGGTTTCCCTACTCGGTATTAATTACATAATGTGTGGTGATTGTGCTGTAGTTAGTGATTGTTGATTGATTCAGACGGTTGTGATTTTGTATTGTTGATTGATTCAGACGGTTGTGATTTCGTATTGTTGATTGATTCAGACGGTTGTTGATTTTGTGTTGTGATTACTGTTTAACTGTCTGTGATCTTCGGGGTGCGTCCCTGGCTGAGTGGAGTCACTTGCGGGAGTGGCTTCACGCCCTTGATTCGCCTTTTGTGGAACCCGCCACAAAAGGGATGTGCACATTAATGAACTTGGGTTTATCGCTCGATGGAGATGAGCGGGGCTTAGGTGGGAACGGCTGCGGTCCCCCACTAGCGGTGTGGAGTATCTGTTGCGATGGATACTCTGGCAGGGCTACACACTTTTGTGTGTAGTCAGTTGTGTGGAGATTATTATGGAGTTTGGAGGATTGTTGTGTTGTTGAGCTGTTTGTGTACTTGTTTTGTTGTGGCTTTGTGTTGTGTAATTAGTACTGACCCTGTTTAATGTTTTAAAAACTGTGGTGATCCATTTGTGGGTGGTGAGCAGTTATTGAGCAGGTATAATGTGACGCATATGGGATAGCTGGGATGAGTCATCACGTGGCTGTCGTGTCAAACGATGTCTTATAGTTGTGACAGTTTTGGCTAGTAGACATTTTTGAGCACTTTGTATTTTAGTTTAACAGTTTTGGTTTGGACATGTAATCACTTAAACCGTATTTACTTTTAAAGTATGTTTCTTTATATTCTTATGATTATCATTGCCTCGGGTAACCGAGATGGTGACATTTCCATACCTTAAGTGGTCCTGGTAAGGCACTTGGAGTATAGGGGTGTCACACTTTCTCAGCAGATGAGCGTACTCAGCAGTGACAACCCATAAGTAAGGCCCATCGTGTACAAAATGATCCTTAAGGTCGTCGGCATAAAAGTCACGTTTGCCCCTTTGATGGTCACGTGATGCATACCTTGCATCGAGTTGTTTTGCTTGGCGAAAATCGTCAAGACCATCCCCTCGAAACTCGATCAGAGCATATCGAAGAAACCCACAACTTGAATTCCAAGCCGGGTGGATTGTCCTAACATTTGAAAACCCATTCTCAATAAGGATGCCCCTCAACGGGGTAAGGCTCTTATAAGCTGGCTTCCCAGCAGCATCGCGTGTGACTGGGAGATTGTGAATTATGCACGTAATGGGATTGATATAGCGGGTTACCGATTGCTGAGGAGGTGCGAGTGTGCGACTGCGGATGATAAAGACGATGACATTTTAATTATAATATGTATGTCTATGTATATTATTTAAAAAGTGAAGTAGATAGGTTAGTAATAATAAAGTGATTCTTATTATTATTGCAAATGTGATGCTATTTATAGTATAAAACTATAATTAATTAGATTAATTTCATCCATACGTTACATTCAAACTTGTATTAATTGTGCATGCATGCATGAGGTGAATAATGGTCAAACAACCAATAATAATAGGGTATGCATTGGTAAAATCACAAACTTTTCAGTTTTTACAGTGGATCTGTGTTTACAACGGTTTTAAGAAAAACCGTTGTTTATTGGTGTAATATGACAACGGCTTTAAAATAACCGTTGTTGTTATATGTAATATGATAACGGCTTCAGAAAGAACCGTTACCATTTTGTGTTATATATATGGTCAAACAATCAATTCTGCAACTTTTGAATCAGAAAAAAAGTAAAAATTACAGGCATGCATTAGTCAAATCACAAACACTGGAAAATCATAAATAGTTAAATTGATAAATTGATAATATTGTTTGATAATTTAGTTTAAAACGGGTTTTGTCCAACTGTTGTGTTTTTACTCATTGGAAAACGGTTTTTTGTATAACCGTTGTTAGATTATATGATTAACACGGTACAATGATGAACCGATTCTTATTTAACTTATACCGTTTTCATTTTTCATTTTTTAACTTGTTAAGTTTCCAATTCTAATTTTATTATACCGGTTCCAATTCTTATTATCTTATTATACCATTTCCAATACAACCCAAACTCATATATATATATATATATATATATATATATATATATATATATATATATATATATATATATATATATATATATATATATATATATATATAGATTCGGGATCATATGAGAACCACTAGGATGATGAGAACCATGAGAACCACTAATAATACTACTAATATTAACATTACTAATTAATAATACTAATAATGTTACAATTTACGCGCTCAACTCCCAAACCCTTCAACTTCAATCATTTCCCAATTTTCCCTTTCTCACTCATCTTCTTCTCTCTCTACCACCCTCATCATCCGCGTTTCCAACCGTCGCCATTTCCGTTCGTCTTCTCCGATCGTCGTCGCTGCTCATCTCTACCCTACGTTCATCGTTTTCGATCATCTGCTTCTCATATTACGGTTCAATCCATTCATCAGGAGCATTTTCGCGAGATTTATCAATCTCATTCCTACTAATTCAGGTACTATGCTTCCGATAATGGCGATTGTCCTGTAATTTTATCATGCATGTATTTTTCCCTTCGACATTCATCAATTCCTCCGAGATTCATCAATTCATATTAAACTATTAACCCTAATTTGCAGTAATTTCCCTAATTAAGGTATTTTAATTGTTATTCTATAATGAATTCTTAGATTCGGGACATAAATTCAGAGTTTTAATGTGTTGAACACATTTGCATAGAAAATCGTTAGTTATACGTTGCTTATAGTTTAGTGATTTCTGCATTTTTGTTCTGATTGCATGTTCAAGTAATTTTAAATAATTGAATTTGCGGATTTATGAGTTTTTATTCGATTGCATGTTCGGGTACTTTTAAATAATTGAATTTCGTATTTTGTGAGAGTCTTTTGGTTTTAAATGATCTATATTGTTTGGATCTGAAAAAATAGTCGACTTGCTTGTTGTTTTCAGTATTTTTAGCCAAGTAAGCTGAGGTTTTAGGATACTTGTCCTCTGTCCGTGCATGAAATAAGGTACAGCGTGCATAAAATAGGGTTCAATGTGCATCAAATAAGGCCCTGTCCGCATCAAACACGTCGTCACTTTAAAATTAGCAGTAGGTTCATTGTCGATAAGGTGCCAATGCTTAATTAGTAGAGTGCCCTTGACTCGGAAAATCTGCATATTTACCAAAATCTAAATGCTCTCGGTTGTGCATTGTCCGAAATTTCTAATTTCACCTGTGTTAACATCAGTCAATACATTCACAGATATGAGGCGAAAAACTGTTGCAAGGAAGAAAAACACACCAGCCAAAATTACACAAATAAAAGGAGGTAGATCAGTGAAAGATTATTTCCCACCAAACCCAACAAACTCAACTATAAATGATCTTTTGTTGGCCAAAGTATGTTGTAAGAAAACCTGCATAGTTTTGTCTGTTTTTATGTTTCATCCCTTCCTTACCCCAAAATAATGATAGACTACATTTTAATGCTCTCTCTAAACTTGGATGCATTACCTGTATTGCTTGCTTAATGTGATATTTCCTGAATTTATCTTAGTGTTTTTCGGCATGCTTTATGTGATTTTCAAATGACGGATCGCTTGTACTCTTTTCCTTACTAGTTCCTATTTCTAGTTTTTTCATTCGAGAGTTCAATTTGTGATGCTTGTAGGTCATTCTTTTTTGGTCAACTACTTATACATAGCCAAGTATGGCCAATTGGTGCAAGGGGTGGGTAGTCAATATTCATGAAGAAGATAAAGCACTTTTTGTCAAGAATTACGTAAGAGAAAAAAAAAAGAGGCTATGGGTTTGTCATTTGCTCCCTTAGACAAAGTTCAGTTATCGACAATCGTTATCAAGCCCTACTTGATGATGTTTTCAATAATGAAGATCTAGTGACTAACATATTTAACCAACTAGATTTTTACGAAGATAAGGCAAATATGGCGTTGGTCCAGTAGGAATTGGTCTCGGCTTTTCCTCATACACCCAATCGCACCTCGCATTGAACATGCATTTGGCATTTCTCTACGGACCAATGATATCAATGGTGTAAGAATTGTTCGTAGGGGTCCTAAAATAATTTATAAAAGATGCAAATGCTTTATGATGAAGATTTGGCGGCTAAATTGCTCTGCATCATCAACAAGAGAAAAATATTTACCAAAGAGAACATCTTAATGCTCTTGATGATCTTTGAACGTGCACATGTGAATGAGTTGCTTCATGCTTTAGCCACGCCATCTCCCGCACGTGACACGGCGAGTTGCCATTTCAACAGACTTAGCAACTCGGGCGTTTGTCTTTTTCGGTTTTTTCCTCTATTTAGGCGTTTAACGGTTCAGGTCTTAAAGTTGCCCTAGTTTCAGTCTTTTGTGGTACTCTTGTATAATTCCATGTATTAAGCCACCTTTGTATAATTATGTAGTCGGGTTTTCCCATTTTCAATGTTGTAAAGCTTTGTCATGTATGGATGATATATGTTTTATTAATGAAGTTTCTTTTCCTTATTTTGTTAATCATCGAGCTTTTCATTGTTTCATAATTACATGAAGTTTTTGGATCTATGGAACAGCCTTGTAGATGCATCAAAAAATAATCTCAGTGCATTAAAATACCCCTGTATATGCCTCAAATAAGCTGCCTTCTTAACCTACTTACTTTGTCAGATAATCCTCCCAACCCAAGTACTCCAGCTGCAAAGCCAGACCAAATTCCTCCTCCACGTCGACAGAGTCCACGTATCCAACCAAGAGTTACTGAGCAAGTACCACCAGATATGCTTTCTGGTAACAACAATGGTGAGGGTTTACCTTTTCTTGTCCCTTTTAAAGATTTCCAGTATATGTCGTTTGTTCGAATATTAATGGTGATGGTTTAAGGTGCAATACCCTTATGAATGCATCAAGTAGCCTTGTAGATGCATCAAAAAACAATCCATATGCATTAAACAACCATGCCTTGCGGTTTTCTTCTTGTTCGAATGACAATAGCAAGGGAAAGGGTTTAGGGTGGATTAGGCGGACCCGCGGTAGCGGTCCGCCTAATCCAACCCTAAACCCTTTCCCGTCCCGTTTTAGGACACCCGGTCCCCTTTCTAAAATCCCGTCCCCAAAAAAAGGGTTCACTCGTCCCCTTCTAGGGTGTCTTTAGGTTTTCGTGTTCGAATGACAATAGCAAGGGAAAGGGTTTAGGGTTGGATTAGGCGGACCCGCGGTAGCGGTCCGCCTAATCCAACCCTAAACCCTTTCCCGTCCCGTTTTAGGACACCCGGTCCCTTTTCTAAAATCCCGTCCCCAAAAAAAGGGTTCACTCGTCCCCTTCTAGGGTGTCTTTTGGTTTTCGTGTTCGAATGACAATAGCAAGGGAAAGGGTTTAGGGTTGGATTAGGCGGACCCGCGGTAGCGGTCCGCCTAATCCAACCCTAAACCCTTTCCCGTCCCGTTTTAGGACACCCGGTCCCCTTTCTAAAACCCCGTCCCCAAAAAAAGGGTTCACTCGTCCCCTTCTAGGGTGTCTTTAGGTTTTCGTGTTCGAATGACAATAGCAAGGGAAAGGGTTTAGGGTTGGATTAGGCGGACCCGCGGTAGCGGTCCGCCTAATCCAACCCTAAACCCTTTCCCGTCCCGTTTTAGGACACCCGGTCCCTTTTCTAAAATCCCGTCCCCAAAAAAAGGGTTCACTCGTCCCCTTCTAGGGTGTCTTTAGGTTTTCGTGTTCGAATGACAATAGCAAGGGAAAGGGTTTAGGGTTGGATTAGGCGGACCCGCGGTAGCGGTCCGCCTAATCCAACCCTAAACCCTTTCCCGTCCCGTTTTAGGACACCCGGTCCCGTTTCTAAAATCCCGTCCCCAAAAAAAGGGTTCACTCGTCCCCTTCTAGGGTGTCTTTTGGTTTTCGTGTTCGAATGACAATAGCAAGGGAAAGGGTTTAGGGTTGGATTAGGCGGACCCGCGGTAGCGGTCCGCCTAATCCAACCCTAAACCCTTTCCCGTCCCGTTTTAGGACACCCGGTCCCCTTTCTAAAACCCCGTCCCCAAAAAAAGGGTTCACTCGTCCCCTTCTAGGGTGTCTTTTGGTTTTCGTGTTCGAATGACAATAGCAAGGGAAAGGGTTTAGGGTTGGATTAGGCGGACCCGCGGTAGCGGTCCGCCTAATCCAACCCTAAACCCTTTCCCGTCCCGTTTTAGGACACCCGGGCCCCTTTTTAAAATCTTGTTTTCCTGAAATAAGCTTGTATATGCATGAAATAAGCTGTCTTCCTGAAGCTAATCGGTGTTTTGTTTGGTGTGCACTAGTCTTGTGAATTAATGGACTAACCTTTTATATGCATCAAATAACTGTTTAAGTGCATTAAACAACATTCGTGCATGCATGAAATAAGCTGTCTTCCTGAAGCTAATCTGTGTTTTGTTTGGTGTGCACTAGTCTTATGAATTAATGGACTAACCTTGTATATGCATCAAATAACTGTTTAAGTGCATTAAACAACATTCGTGCATGTATGAAATAAGCAGTCTTCCTGAAGCTAATCACTGTTTGGTTTGGCGTACAATGGTCTTATGAATTCATGGACCAACAGTGTATATGCATCAAATAACTGTTTAAGTGCATTAAACAACTTCTGTACATGCATGAAATAAACTGTCTTCCTGAAGCTAATCACTGTTTGGTTTGGCGTACAATGGTCTTATGAATTCATGGACCAACAGTGTATATGCATTAAATAACTGTTGAAGTGCATTAAACAACTTCTGTACATGCATGAAATAAACTGTCTTTCTGAAGCTAATCACTGTTTGGTTTGGCGTACAATGGTCTTATGAATTCATGGACCAAGAGTGTATATGCATTAAATAACTGTTGTAGTGCATTAAACAACTTCTGTACATGCATGAAATAAACTGTCTTCCTGAAACTAATCACTGTTTGGTTTGGCGTACAATGGTCTTATGAATTCACTAACCAACCTTGTATATGCATCAAATAACTATCTATGTGCATAAAAGAATTTAGTATATACATGAAATAAGCTACCTTACTAATGCTGACTACTTTGACAGATAATTCTCCCAAACCAAACCCTACAGCAGCAGAGGCAGAACAAATTTCACCGCGGCAACGGAGTCCGCGTGTTAAAGCCAAAGTTCACGACGAAGTTGCACCAGAGTTGCCTCCTAACAAGAACAAGAGGAAAGCAGCATCAACAAGCAAAGAGCCAATGCAAAGTATAAAAAGAAGAAAGCGTTCTGACAAGTATAAGCCTCTCCTCACTCGGATGAGTCCTTCCTTGATCACTAATTTCATCAAGTTGGGGCCATCCGAACAAAGAAATTGAAGCCATAAACAGTATGGGGTTCGGAGGGTTGTTACAACTTAAGTCAGAAGAAATCAATGGCCATCTGGCCAGATGGATTGTCGAGACATTTAATCCGTTCAATTGTTCATTGATGAACCGCGATCTTGTTATCTCTGATGAGGATGTCCACGTTGCAACTGGACTTCCTATGGGACCGATTGACATTGTTGCAGTTGGAATGTTCTGTAAGGAGAAGGAGTACACAGAGGCTGTCAAGAGGTATAAGGCTCAGTTTACCACCTCAGATATTACGAAAAAGGTTCTCTTAGATAAGATGATGGAGCAACGGGATGGTGGAGACGATTTCAAGAGGAATTTCCTCATCTATATCGTCAATGTTCTCTTGATGGGGGTAGTAGGTGATCATCCTAGCCCTCGGATATTAAGCTCCCTTTCAAATCTCGCCGATGTCCCTAACATGAATTGGTGCAAATTTGCACGGACCCATATGATCAACAACGTCATGTCGTGGAAGGCGGCTATAGCTAATTCCCCTAAAACTTATTTTAAGGGACCGATTCTGATTTTCCAGATTATCTACTTGGATAGATGTGTTTTCATGACGAGAACGGTGGGTCGATCATTTCCCTTATTAGCGAATTGGACGGATGAGAAAATTAGAGAAAGGGTTAAGTTGGAGAAGCAGAAGGGGGGTGGCTTTGGCAAGGGCTCTGTTGAACCCATATTTGCTTATGTTGCACCTCAACATGAACGTGAACCTGTACCTGTACGTTTACCGAACTCGAACTCGAACCTCAAATTGAACCTCAACCTCAACCCGAACTCGAACTGAACTTGAAGTGAACCGGTTGATGAGAGGAAAGAATCCATCAAGGTTTTGGCAAGCATGACCATTCGACTTGCAGACATTTATGGTGACTTTACCAAAGCAATTAGAAATGCTAAGTGTAAGGCTCCCGCATTCCACTGTCACGCAAATGTCAAAGTTGGCAGATTGTTTATTTGAAGGATTTTCCCTTTCACAAAGAGAGACGAGAAGAAGGTGAAAGGGAAGGTCTTGATTGTGAAAGGGAAGGTGCTAATTGTGAAAGGGAGGGTGCTACCATGGAGAACATGGAGGAGGATGAAGTGGAAAAGGACAATGAGAAAGATAAGAATGTATTGAAGGAGAGAAAGGAGGAGGTGGCAGTGGAGAAGGAGTTGAAGAAGGATGAGGGTAAAGTGGAGGAGGAGGAGTTGAAAGAGGAGGTTGACATGAGTTGTGCAGATGATGCGTTTCTAGACAATCCTTTGTCATGGCTGAATTAGAAGGGATCCTTAATAATGCATACACTCATGTTGGCAAGGTGTTTGATTCACATCATGAAAATATGTGGAACGAAAAAAAGGAAAAGGAAAAGAGGGATAAGGCGCTTCTGGAAGGACCGTCTTTCAGCCTTTTTAGTGGTGATGATGCGCTATATAACTCTCAAGAGTTCCTTGAGTCCAGGTTGCAGGCTGCTTCAAGTGTTCCTCATTCAAGCACAACAACTACGACGTCTGTTCCAGTAGTTCGTCCTTTATCGCCAATATCGCCAATTCTGATCTCATCCCAACCATCCCAACCATCGCCTGTAGTTATCTCCTCTCAATTATCGTTGGATGAATCGCCAATTGAGCCTTCTTGTCCAACTGTCCCCTCAGATTATGCCATTGAGAGGCAAGTGGCTGGTAGAAGGGTGCTCCCTAAGAGGTGTGTTGAGGTAGCGAATGTTTACCGGTCACCTTACTTTATCGGAAACGTGGACATGGTTCGTGACTTGAGTCGGTCGGAAAAACTGGTAGGAGACTATGCATTTTCAGAGGACTTAGATGAAGAGTATGTATCACTCTCCTATATTTTAATTTTATTCGGCATATATGTATTACATTTTCTTTGTATAACACTAAGTTTCATGTTATCATAACTGTATAGGGAGGTTTTATTTAGCTGTGCGGGCAAGACTCTCACACGAAGTCATATGAAGAGTTTGCTTCTTGATCGTCGAGTTCATACAGATGTCATTTCTGTGTGGTGTGATTATTTGAATGTGGCCAACAAATTCAGAAATCGTAAATGCCCTTGCCGTCTATTTATCACGAGACAATCGACGTAAGTGTTCCATGGTCGTTCTCAACCTTGGGATGCATTAGACTTTTGAATGCATGAAATAATCTTGTAGATGCACGAAATACCAATCTAGGTGCATTAAACAACACTGAACATGCATCAAATAAGTGCCCAATTATTACAAGTTTTTATTCTCTAATACGTGTCACCTAATTTAATGAACAGATTGACTCATTGGATGTCAAATTTGTAGACGTGGAGTTGGTAAGTCCTTCAAGATTTTCACATTTCCATGGTTGTTTACAACTAAGTGTCTTTCTTTTCATTATTGTCTTTGTTTTCAATGTCGTCGCATGGTTTTCATTCCTATAGTTACACCCTTGCCATTTGTCTTCTGTTACCATGTTAGTAAGAAGCTGTTAGAAGTGATGCACTTGATGCCTCCGTCAACTGACTATTCCCGCCATGTTAGACCTGTGGTATATCTTCAGATCTTTTTGCCATAAAGTGCCTGATTTTCGTCTAATTTTTGTGAGAGATTATTTACTTGTCATTGTTTTACCTTTATCAGAAGAACTTGTTGGGTACGCTTTCAAGTAAGATTCCAAACTTGGTGTCTTCATGGCTTTTGATTCCTAAGTTGTATATTCCGCACGTTGCCGTTGATGTCGAGCATGATACTGGAATCTACCTCATGCGTCATATGGAGATGTACAACGGGGCTAAGGGACGCTTAGGTTCAAAGGTGGGTCGTAAAGGGAGCAAGTCTGTATTATTTAATTCAACTTTTCCTTGTATGTGCATTAAATATGAAGTCACTGATGTTGATTTCTTTTGTTGTTATTGTTCAGAGAGTTGATGTTACACGTTATGTTGTGAGGGTTTGCAATGAAATACTAACTTGGCGATACAACTCTTATAAACTTCAAGTGACGGCTGCAGCAAAGGACTACAAGAATGGCGTTCAGCTTCGGTAATGCGAAATCTTAAGTAGCTTTGTTTTCCGTTTTTCCGTTTTTCCATGTTAATAAAGGAGCTTTTATTTTCCCCTTTTCTCAGTAATCAAGCGCCACATGATGATTTATCATATACAGATGCACACTTGATCAATTATATTCGGAATAATAAGAAGAACAAGGAGTAAGTTCTAAGCGATACCATACTGACTTTCTAAAAACTTCGGTTTTTGTCCACTGTCTGATGTTCCGTGTTTTCTAATCTAATTGCAACATGTGCATCATTAGTGAGGTCGTTGTAGAAACCGATTGGTTGCAAGTTACCCAAGACGCGCTGCAGACCTTCTTTGCCCAGGAAATTGGGTAATGGATATGGTTATTGATCTTTGTTGGTATTCGTACTACAATCGAAAACCCGAGTGTTGTGTATTTTCCGACAATCATAAAGGTATTCATATTCCTTATTGTGTCAAATGCTTGTTTTTGGTTTTTGAAATGACAACAAAGAATTTTGACAAATGTTCTCAAATTTCAGGGAGTTGTCGGTAAAAAGGGGTTTCGAAGTCAATACGTCCTACTTGACTACTTGCCCCTCAATCTAAACACAACCCAACTGGTAAATAAATATTCTCTTACTTTTTTTTTCCTTCTCCTTTTTTCCAATGCATTCTTTTTTCATTTGAAGTCGATAAATCCTACTTGACTAGTTTGTAATATTTCAGGCTTTCTTTCCTTATTGTGTGGAGAGATCACATTGGTTTGCATGCGTTGTTGACTTTGGGAAAAGGATGAACTTCATACTCGACTCCAACCTGCCTAGGCGCCGTGAAGTCAGGCAAAAATTTTTAGTTGAACAGGTATGATTTATTAGTTTTTGCACAAAAACATGTTACCCCTCACTTATTATATCAGGAAGTCTGCTCAATGATTTTTGATCGCCCAAAATGCATTGTCGAATGAAAATACTGTTGGTGATCTTAATGTGCATGAAATACCCTTCTATGTGCATGACATACCCTTGCATGTGCATTAAATAGCCTTATACCACAATCACAATCACTCACTTTCTTGTTTTTGTATAGCTCCCGCCGCTTTGGAGATCATCGCAAGAGACTCTCCAAGATACACAAGGTTGTTGGAGATCAAAACTTTTCAGTGGGAGGTTGTGCAAGTGCCTCAACAAAAGAATGGGTATTCTTGTGGAGTTTATTTGTTAAAGTGGCTAGAAAATTTGTGTGATCAAGCATCATGGAGTGATAAGAGTTCTTACGAGGTATAAATTTTTCACCAAACTTTTGTAAACATTATTCAGTATATTTTATTTCAAGCATTTCAATATTTGTTGTCAAATAAAATTTTTACGTAGGATTTGGATGAATATGGTACGAGTATGATTGCACGTCTCATCAAATGGAAGCGAAACAAGAGACAGGTAAATATAAAGAACCTTGAATGCCTAATTTAAATTTTGCCTACTTTTAATCTTCTTTTCATTAGATTCTGTCTCGGAGTGACTTTTACGTATGATATTTTCCCCCGTTTTTTTTTGTAGGATTATCCCTAGGTGATATTTTCTAAACACTTGAGTCGAGGGATGTGCAAAGGGAGTGGCAGATGACCTAATCCAAAATTCGAAACACTGCCATTTTTTTTATCTGATTCCTTGAGTCGCGGGATGTACAAAGGGAGTAGACCCTGGAATATTAGATTCTTGTGGAGTTTATTCTGGAATATGTAGTACACTAAGTCTTGAGAGTACATATTAGATTTTGGAATATGTAAGGCGTGTAAGACATGAAGTCATGTTTCTGGACTAATTCTAAAAACATGTCACGGGGCAACGAAAACGAGAAACAATTTTCAAAATTGGAAAACGAACATGTCACGAGGCAACGAAAACGAGAGACAATTTTCAAAATTGGATAACGAAAAGGCTGTAATGAAATCTGAAAACATCGTAAATGCATTAAAAACTGTTCCACATGCATGGAATAACAGTGTGCATGCATGAAAAACAGGTTTATTAGACGACAAACTCGGGTTAGGAGGAGCGTTCGAGTTTCATCAGTAATTGCATATCATCTCAATACAAAAATGGTAGCATTTTGGTCAGCTCATTATTTACTACGGTAGATGTTACAAGTAGTTTGAATTATGCGACTTTTTTGCTGCTTTATTGTAATTTTTTCCCACCATGGATTGAGTGATTAATAATGAATCAATGAAACGGAAAAGCACAGTAAAATTTAAAAACGCTATAAATAAAATGACAACTTAAACCGTTACTTGCATAATGTGTGCATGAAAAACTGTTCCACATGCATGAAATACATGTGTATGTGCATGAAATACAGTTGTATGTGCACGAAATAATGGTGACAGAAACACTCGGGCTTTACATTCTAGAAGTGTTGCATTCATTCGTTTGAAGAAAAAAAGTCCAACATCTATCAAATAAAATAAAAAGTCACGAATTATTCAATAAGGCAAATGTCCAATATCTATCAAATAAAATAAAATTCCCAAATTTTTCAATAAGGTAAAATAAAAAATGACTCTACTCATTGTCGGTTGTCCTTCGGTCACAATTCCCTCGTCGTGGTTCGCCATCTCCCCACAGGCCCCGCATTTTCTTAGCGCTTTCTTGGTTACTTCCCAGCTCGTTCTCTTTGTGAGATCAACCTTTTTCCCGAGCCTTTGTTTTTGCACTGCCTTGGAGGCAAAACCTTAATCTCACTAGGCATGTTTGTTCCTAAAAGCATCCCAATTTCAGCATTCTTGTCCTTTACCTTTGCAATACCAGTATTTCCACTTTCATCAGGGGTAATTTTTACCCTTTCCTTGAACTCACGCAAAATCCCAAGCAACTCATCACAATGCCCAGGACTCTGTTCAACAAGTGCCACACAAGTAAACAACTCTGACCATAACTCGCCAACTTTGTTTTTCTGTACATCCATTGATGTACAATCAGCAAGCAACTGGCCATTAGGGCCGACGATTGGCTGGCAGGTTGCTAGTTTGCTCCACCGACTAAGCAGGTAGTCACTTGGAACTTTTTAAATTCCCCGATCTTTAAAGACACACGAGCATGTCGACGAGCATTCCATGTCTTTCAAACTTCTGGCATGTGCATACCACTGAAACATCATCCTTCTTAAAACCAACCTTATACGTTTTATTTCGAACTTGATCTATGATATCTGTGTATAGAATTGGATAGGTTTTATCTTTTTCTTTATCCCCAACACCACATGAATAGCAAGTTGCTTCGACTTCCTTTTGAAACTCGCCGAAAATTGTTGGAGTGTAGATTTTTGATGCATGCTTTTCTAGGGCTAATGGAGTCGACAAAGCGGGGGAAGGAGTTTTTTTATTGTGCAACAAGTTTCGAATGAGTCCATCTTTGAGCATCCATTGCACTCTCAAATCTCATCCAAAACTCAACTAGGGTTAAATTAGGATTAGTGAAGTTCTTTGAAAAAGTGGTTTTTCGACTCGACCGGAGGACGTTCTCATCAAGCCTCCTAAAAACAGATCACGAAAGTAAGTTGGAACCCACATATTTCTAATGTTGTACTTCTCCTTAAGCCACTCGTTATCCGACAACCCATGAGATTCAACTATTGTTGTCCACCTTTCCTCAAATTCAGGCGGCTCCACATCTTCGCTCCAAACACATCGGTTTATCTTCTTCAGAAACTCGGTATCTTTACATATTACAGCCCTACTTTCTCGGGCAACTTTTTTAGTATGTGCCACATGCAATATCCGTGTTGCACCTTGTCTTTCCAGGCTAATTTCATTCCTTCTTCTATCCCCGCATCTTCATCGGTTATCATACAAACTGGATGACGACCCCCTATAGCCTCTACGAATTTCGTAAATAGCCAAGCAAAGGGCTCCTTACTCTCATTTATAATAAGTCCAGCCCCAAAGGTCACGCATCTCTTATGATTATCCACGCCTGTAAAAGGACCAAATATCATCCTATACTTGTTTTTTCTAAAGGTCGTATCAAAAGAGGTCATGTCCCCGAATAGCAAATAGTTTTTAATACTAATAGGGTCAGCCCAAAACACATGTGACAATCGACCTATCTCGTCTACCTCAAAATCAAAATAAAAAGATGGACACATGTGTTTTATCTTCATAAAATGCTCAATAAGCATTTGAGCATCCCCCTATGATAAATAATTTTTGATATCTCTAGAAAAGTTCTTAAAGTCTTCCAATGACGCACCCACATTCCTATAACCTCTAACATACTCCTTGAACAACCTATACGACTTAACTGGACCTATGTTATTTTTGGAGTTGTCAATTATCATTTTTTTGTGAACTACATTCAACTCTCTCGTTTGTGTCAAATGTACCATTGTTGATGGTGTTTGTGGCATATGATTATGACCTTCATGAAAATCATATATTTGGTATTTACCCATATCAGGACCTTCCTCCAAAATTCGCTTAAATTTAATACAAGAAGGACATTCTATCCTAGTCCTTTGCCTCCTGTGATTTTTCCCTTTCGCTTCACATACTCCAGCCTTATTACACACAACTTTTTTATGCGTAACGACACCATTTTTAGACTTTTGTGAGCTTAATCTAGTCACAAACCCAGATTCTTTTGCATATGCTTCATAAAACTCAACACCTAGTTCAAGCTTATCGAATAGCATACCAATAACAGGCTTAAGATGGTTGAGACACTCAAAAACCCGATTCGTGTTGCTTGAAGAACCTTCTGCTGCCTCCTCGTCCTCTGCCTCCTCTACTATGATATCTGCATATGTGGTGCAATTAAAGTAAGAAAGGCGAGGGATACAAAAGCATATGAAATGTACCTTTAAAAAGCTGAAAACATCAAGCAACTACCAGGATGAATAGAATTGTACCTTCAACAAATTCGAAAGTCACAACTTCAGGAACATCATTCTCAACTGCTATTGCAGATATTTCTAATATAGGCTGACATGCATTAGCTTCAACATTCGCTCCTTCGTTTGTAATGACATTTGAAGAAGTTTGTGATAGTATTGAGGAGTTGTCTTTGTCATTATTGCTGCAACAAGAAATGTCAAAAATTAAATAAGCAACAATACAACAGTATAATTCATGAAATAGAGTCCCTGATTTTAACAAATGTAGGCACTTTCACAATTTCTCCAACCCTAATTTCTCAATTAAGCCAATTTGATTCACAAAATCACATTTTGATGCACCTAAACAGGAATTTAATGCATATAAACAGGAATTTGGATGCACATAAACAAGATTTTGATGCACATAAACGGTCTCCAACCCTAATTTCTCACTTTCCCCAATTTAATTCATGAAACCCTAATTTCTCAATTAGGCCAATTTGATTCACAAAATCAGTTTTTAATGCACCTAAACAGGAATTTGATGCATATAAACAGAATTTGGATGCACATAAACAAGATTTTGATGCACATAAACGGTCTCCAACCTTAATTTCTCAGTTTCCCCAATTTAATTCATTAAACCCTAATTTCTCAATTAAGCCAATTTGATTCACAAAATCACATTTTGATGCACCTAAACAGGAATTTGATGCATATAAACAGGAATTTGGATGCACATAAACAAGATTTTGATGCACATAAACGGTCTCCAACCCTAATTTCTCAGTTTCCCCAATTTAATTCATGAAATTCTAAATTCAGAAGCATGATTTATCAATCCAGAAACTTAAGAGACGAATCAAACCCTAATTTCATGGTTTCAACAAATTTCTCAAATCCCCTAACCCTAATTTCTCAGTTTCCCCAATTTGGTTGACGAAATCCTAAATTCAGAACCATAATTATTCAATTCAGAATTCTAATCGGTTAATCAATCCCTAATTTCACGAACAATCTAATTTAATCGACTAAATCAACTAATTTCACAACAAATAATCATAAAGATCGAAATTTTACCTCGAATTTAAAGGCGTCATTGATTGAAGCAGCGTCGCAAGGTTGATTGTCGAAGAATTTATCGTTCGATTGTAGAGAAAGATAAACGGGAATTTGATGATAGAAGAGGCGATGGCGGAAGGTTAGAATGATGAGAGAGAAGCAGAATTAGGAAAGGATGAGATTACGCGGGTTTGGGGGAGACGCGCGAAAAAGTTCAGAGTTTGGTTAATGTAATCTCAGCGTATTATTAGATTGTTAGGTGGTTCTCATGGTTCTCATTATATGGGTGGTTCTCACCGGATCTCGACCATATATATATATATATATATATATATATATATATATATATATATATATATATATATATATATATATATATATATATATATATATATATATATATATATATGGGTTCTAGTGAGTCCAATACATCTAATAAGTCCCTAAGTCCATCTAAGGGCCTTTGGATGGAGGGAATGGATGGATGAGATTAGATCTCAATAAAGGGCCATAAATCTTCCTCCTTAATCCTCCATAACTTCTTCCTAATCCCCCATAACTTCTTCCTCATTCTAATATCCCTACTCACTTCCTCATTATCACAAACTCCTCTTCTCTCTCTATATCTCACATCCTCTCATTTTTCTCTCATCAAATAAAACCAAACAAAAATAAAAAATAAAAAACCAAAAAACCAAACAAAAAAAACCCAAAAAAAATATTCCCTCTACACTCAACTTGACAACAACACCACCGTCTACCCACCGCACAACCATCCCACCACCAAAACCCACTCGCCGGACTCACGCACGCACCACAACAACCACCGCACCGCCACACACTGTCCCACCACCATCTCGACTCACGAACGCACCACAACTCACGCCACCACCACTTCTGATTTGCCACCACGACCTTGCACTACCGACGACGGCTACTCTCCACCTTGCCACCACCGAACGACGCCTCCTCCCTTCCTTAGTCCCTACCGTTCTCCTTTCTCTTTTTACTTTTCAGATCTGAAAAATTAAAGTGGTTCTTGTTGTTGTTAGTTGTTGCGGTTCTGATTTTGATTTTGATTTTGTTTTTTACAGAGCTGGTTTTCGGTTTGTTTTGTTTTTTTTATATTTTGTTTACTTTTTTTTTAGTGTTTTTGTCAGATTCTTTTTTCTTTTGTTAATCCTATTTGGTTTTTTTATTATGTGGTATGTTGTTATTTAATTATTTTTTGTTAGATCTTTTTTTTTTCGTTTTTTTATTTTATATTTTGTTTTGGACTAAAGTTGCACACTTTGTCTATTAATGTTACACACATTTGGGCTGAAGTTACACAACATTTGGTCGGTTCGTCTTTTTTTTTTTTTTTTTTAATTTACATTTTTGATTTTTTAGATTTATTTGTGAATTTTTGTTTACAAATTACATTTTTTAATTAAAGTTACACTATTTACGATTCAAGTTATACTATTTACCACTAAAGTTACACCCTTAAAACATTAAAGTTAGATAAACTTTATTTGTTAATTTTTGTTAGTTGTTTATTTTTATAGGTTTATGTTTCCAATTTTTTTTAGATATTACTTTTTTTTTGAATTTTAGATCTTTTTTTTTTCCAGATCTATGTGTGGACGATGGGGCCACGGGGGCGCTTGGGAGGAGAACAAGCGTTTGCATTTTGTGGAGTCGCCACCAATTTATTGTGGAAAATTTGAAACCGTTCGAATACCTCGTGCCATGTCAAGACACAAAGTAATGACATGAACACTAAGCACTCGTTACGCTTAGCATTCTATGTCTAGAATGACTCTCGTGGATGCCAATGAATACGGATGTTCACAGAGATCTGGAGTAAGGGGTGATGGTACGTATTAGGAAGCACTTTTGATCGAACACCTAATCCCGCCTGCCTCGATAGCGGCCTCTACTAATGATTAGGGAAATTATCTATACTTGATATATTGTCGGTTTATATGCATGCAATGCAACAT
Source organism: Silene latifolia (assembly GCF_048544455.1). Classification (NCBI taxonomy): domain Eukaryota; kingdom Viridiplantae; phylum Streptophyta; class Magnoliopsida; order Caryophyllales; family Caryophyllaceae; genus Silene; species Silene latifolia. Next base: position 91,410,055 of record NC_133535.1, on the reverse strand, counting down.
TCAAGTTTTAATCCTAACATGTGAAGATTAGGCTAAGTCGGTTAACACGTAATTTAGCATACAATTAATGTCGAAGTAGGATTTAGTGTTCAATTACATGTGAAAGACATACAAATGACAAATACAACAAACAAAATTACAATAATGAAAATTACAATAATTACATTGGGTTCATTGATTTATGTCGAAAATACCTTTAAAACGGATAATTTGAGAAAAAGAATAAAAGAAAGAAATAACGAACAGATCAGTGGGCGATAATACGGTTAATAGTCAATTTATACGTAAACTAATAAACCAGGTCAAGGCAAAACAGGAGTTCAGAGACAGAACTCAGCCAGGAACAGGCGCGGCAGGACTGCGCCCTTTGGAAGAGGCGCAGCAGTTGCTGCGTCTGTTCCAAGGGTGAGTTCTGGCTGTGAAGCCGGAACTGCAAATTGTTAGTATTGATTGGTAATTTTGATGATTTATTATGATATTTAACTCGGATGAAAGTGATTTAATTCATTAATTACATATGAATGAGTCATAAAAACGATAAAACATGGATGAGACGGATGCAAACGAATTATTACATGGATGAACGAGATTAATAATTAACAAATATAAATTAACTACACAAATTAATTAGTTTAAACATGACGGACTAATGATGAATGTGATGAACAAACGATGAATAACAGGTGCAAATATGTCAACGGCGAATTCCAGAGACTCAATATTGATTGAATCGAACCTCTAAAACCCGAATTAAGTTTAATGACGAAAACCCGCAAGTATGGATTATAAGGGATTTAAGTCGGATTTAATGACGAATTATACGCTAATGAATGATAAATAATACATGTGAGATGATTACGTTATTGTACCAAAGAATTAAAGAACAAGACGAAAAACAAATAGAAATTTGACGAATTACACAGGACGAAGGAAGAAGAAAGGAAGCAGGAACTGCGGCAGCCTCACGAAGAGGCGCAGCAGGAACTGCGCTCCTTCGAAGAGGCGCAGCAGTTGCTGCGTCCTTTCTCGACGGTTTGTCTTCTGGAAATCCGTAAAAAAGGGTTTAAACAAAGGGTTTTATAAATCGGTTTTAAGAGGTATTTTCGACGTAAACCTTACATTAATGATACAAAAGGTAAATAACAATAAATAAAAGAGAGATTTACACCCTCAGACTTACATGTTTGACGAAACGAGAAGAACTAAGTTATCGATTAGTGATGCTCGACTCGAATGTAACGAAAGTGCCCTCGTAAGAGGAAAACGATTAAGATTAATTAAGTTGATTATGGTGGAGTTGGTCAAATTGGTCGGTCATGCAAATGAGGCTGGTACTCATAAGGATCCGAGCTTACGTGGTCGAATGTTCAAGCACGTAGACGCCAAAAAGTAAGAACAAAGGTCTAGAATACAAAGGGAGAAGAGAAGGGCGGACACTCGCGTGAGAAATATGAGGAGCGAAGGCTCTATTTATACTAATCACGGAATTAGGGTTTAGGAAAGAAGAGAAAGATCCGGAAACAACCGACTTAGGTTAAACGCGGAAACTTGGACAAAACGAAAGCCTTGAGGAAGAGGCGCAGCAGGTGTTGCGTCCCTTGGAAGAGGCGCAGCACTTGCTGCGTCCTTTCCTCAGCGGGTTCCTCCTGCGCAAGAAAGTGCGTTTGACAGCCTGTCGTATTTTAGGCATAACTTTCTCTACAAGACTCAGAATAAGGTGATTTCGGTGGCGTTGGAAAGCTAAGAAAGAGATCTAGAACTTTCTGTAAAATAGGCCTGGCCCAAAAAAGTCGTTATCACCTCGTAAAACGGGCCTAAAGTTCGGGTTGCCATTTTAACTAAATGAAATGCACATTTTGTAATGTAAACTTTAAGTTTAGCCCAAAGAAGTGACATGAGACTCACAATGAGATATAATCATGACATTTTATGACATCCTAACCTTAGGTAGATAAGCACATTGCTTTGACTTGGAATTTGACGGTTTTAAGAAATGAAGACGGTTTTTGACCCAGACCCCAAATGAACTCTAATTACTGCCAAAACGACCGTAATGACACCTAGATGACAACAATGAGGTAGACACAAGTATTTGAGCGACCACTTGACGATAAACTTACGAACTGTCATAAATCGTTCCGCGTACCAAACATGCGGCCCAATCATCACCGGGTGGTTTGCGGGAGGTGCAGAAATGAGGTATCTACACTATGTGTTGATTTTAGATATCTTGTTTTATATTTTGTCTTGTTAAATCTTGTCTTGTTACGCAACATCTTGTCTTGTTAAATCTTGTCTTGTTATATGCAACTGTTAGATTTATTAATCTCATTAATTTATCTATTCATATATGTTCAAATTTATTTAGTCATAAAATAAATTTTGGATCTTATGCATGAAAACAAAAATAAAAGAGATGGAAAAATCTATTTCTCACCATCTTATTTTCGGCCATTTGGGCACCAACAAGATCTCCTTCTTGTTAGTTCTTGAGCTTTCCTTATAATGGATGAACAAATTTCAAATTAGAACCTCTCCCAAAAGCATATACCCAAGGTGTTACTCTTAATAATTAATAATATTATGAACTAGTAATATTACTAATCTAGCTTAAAATTGACCCAAAATATTTATTTTGTTCTCCTCTATTTCGGTTAAGAGGAGGGGAATTTGTGAGCTTTTGTTTCTCTAGAATTTTCACAAAAGTAGAGAGTAAAATCATTTTCTTACACTAGAAAAATATGATGAAGTAGTGAATGAATTGATAGAGGAAAAGCTCTCTCTTTTCTCTTGAAAAAACCGGTTGGAGGAGGGAGTAGGAGCCAATGCATGAGCTTATTTTTCTACCCAAGAAAAATAGGCATGCAAGGCTACAAGTAGGGTTTGATCATTGTGTTTTCCACTTAAAAAATAAAAACACAATATAAATCTAATACTCCCTCCTTTTTATTTCGGCACACTTAAATAAAATGGGTAGTCCATTTTTTTTTGTCATTTGTCAATTGTGACATATGTGACATGTTACTTGACATGTGAAATTGTAATGTATTTTTAACATATTAAAAATCAACATACTCATAAAATATGTCATATACAAAATCGACTAATAATTCGTAATTACTTGTACCAAAATGGTTTATCAAATTATAAATTACAACGTCTTGTATTTATAATAAATTATTCATTCAATTTAAATTCAATTGTTTCGTAAACAATAATTTTATCCAAGTAATAAAACAATTCGATTACTTAGACCGTATCTAATTTAATCAAATTACAATAAGACATGTTAACTTTACTCACAAAATCATCTGTCAATTTTAAGCAATTTAATTAACTCATATCGGCATACGATTAATTAAATAATCAATTAAGAGCGTCACCCTATAGGTATGACCTAAGGGGATCAACTGATCACCACCGTCGCACGACAGTAATGTCAAACTCTAGTCAGCCAATCATTACCGATATGTGTGGACCAGTTGACTGTAAAATATTACATCCCACATGTATTCTTAAAATGAGATTTAAACATGTGATCATCATGATCGACAGTTGTGATCGCATTATTGTCGGAGGACACTTATTCCAACAATCTCCCACTTGTCCTCGACAAGTGTGCGTCACCAATTCTCTTGTCCTATTACTATCTCCCACTCAATGCAAGTTGTCTTTCAGGCCGTACTTGCAAGTGATCATATCGAGAGTGGTTTCCTCGATCTGGAGAATAACTGATTGACCGGAATTATCTACCATAGATACCTTCCGAGCGTGGCCACGCATTTCCAGTTCATTACTCCTCAAGTGGCCCTGAGATATTGTTTTAACCCTGACAAGGGGTGGATAATTCCTATCGCACTTATTCCCTTCGACTAGCCACAGCCATCATAACCCAAAATATGCCCATTTGACCCCATTTACGAAGGTCGTAGTAACATAAATCAAAGTTAATCTGAAACTGTGCCACCTTAGGCGAACAGTCTTTAGTCAAAAGAATCGACTCATTAGAATACTATAGTAGCTCTCGCCACGACCAGGCTATATAAATTTGCCAGAACTCTATAAGCGGTCATTAGGCCCGACAAAGTGTTCCTAACAGTCTGCCTTTGTGATCGACTAGTCATCTCACATGACTCTATGGCACATGAACTTGCCATCAATTACATCACACTCTAGTCACTTCGAGACGTCACCTCATACAAGTGACTATGGGCGAATACCATGTTAATCCGGGTTCACTTTAACGGGGTTCAATATTGTCTCTACAACCCGTTTGGATGTAACAAAGTATAAAAGGAGTTTTCAGATTTAAAAACTCGAACGACAAATGTGATTATCACATATGAATAGTCAATACCTGATTACTACTTCATATTTTTATAATCCATTTTCATCTTATATGTAGTTGTTCATCTCAATGCAATTGAAATGGCATATGACATGACTCATCATGTTAAGCCCATGAGAAGGCTTTGGTTAGTAGGTTTTATCAACTTCTTGTACCTTACAAAACCTTACTACATACTCGTTTTCCTTTGTAATGTATACATTTGCATTACAAAACTTTCTGAGTACGTGTCTAGATCCAATCTAGACATAAGCTCTCTAGCCTTAGAATAGCTCCCACTGTTTTCACAGTGTGCGGGATCCATCCTCTTGCACATCTCATGATTGCAAGTGTACTCAATTTCCGTTGTAAATATCTCTCATTGTTCTTTATTGCCTAGAACGATTCTAGCAAATCTATTTCTTAAATAACATAGCCATAATGGTTCCTTAACCATCTTCACGTGTTTTGAATATGGTTTTGTCTGAAACCTTTCGCAATCTCAATTGTCATTCGTGTAACACCCTTACACAAATTAGTTAATTGCATCAAAAACACTTAACTTTCCATCCTTAATGCTTCCTCAAGCACATAAGAATAATCTATATGGCTACTTGGTAACTATTACTTAAATTCAATTTTAAAACAATTCATCATACTCAAAGTATATGAAGTGTTGTACATCATTACTTATTTAATTGTTCCGGCAGCGGAAACAAATGGAATCAATCAAATATGTTCAACTCGATTGAACTAATCATGAATCTTATCAACATAAGACTTCTTATTTGATGCTATTATCATGTAGATTTATCTCCATAAATCCGGATATTAAAGATGTACTATATTTCTCCAAAGTCTTATATCATTCGCAATGATCAATATGTCATCCACATATAAGACTACTAAAATTTCCGTAACTCCCACTAAACTTCATGTATAAACACAACTTCTCGACTTATCGGGAAAATTTTTATACCATGATCAAATCATTGATTCCAACTCATTGATGTCCTACTCAAAACCATCTCTTAAGTTACACATTATCTAAGGATTGCAAAAAACTCATAACATGTATCGAATACATTTCTTCTTTGAAGAAGTGGGTTTTTGGATTCACTTGCTATATATCTCATCATAATGAAATACAACCCTTAAGAAGATCCAAATACACTTAAGCATTTCAACTAGTGCAAAACCCTTTCCCACCAATCAAGCTTTGATATCTCTCTTTGATATCCAATAATTTCACTTGGAATTTATTTCGGATTTCCATGGCTCTAAGCCTTGTATTGAGTTGTGACTTAAACACTCTTATGTAAGTCATATGTTCATTACTTTCCAGAAGTAATCAACTTGAATCAAACAATTTCTTTGTAAGTTGCAAGCTCTTTACTTTCTAAAAGTAACACTAATTCATCATCTTCAACAAGTGATGACTTTAACCTCCTAGGTTTTGAAGAAACAACGTCATACACAAAACGTCTCATGTAGCCAAGAAAGACCAGTTTCTTGCGACATAACATTCTTTTTGTGGCTCTTGAATAAACATTCTTTGTGGCTCTTGAATAATTTCTCCCACTCTGTCTTCTAGAAATAAACTTGTATTCTAGAAAGACAGCTTCACGAGCCACAAACCCGTTGTACTCGTGATTATAGTAAGGAAAAATGAGCATTTGTTTCTTGTGTGAACTTACAAACATGGTACCCTACCATTTCATATCTCATATGATCCGTTTTAGATTTAGTGGAAAAATAATTTAGACAAAATGATAAAATCCCCAAAAGGATCAAGTAACTCAAAGTAACTTGATTGAAATCCAAAACATATCGAATAGCGTTTGAATTCTTTATGCAACCACACATTATCCCATAATGCGTGCTAAGAGAGATTAATTTGTGATACTATATCACATTTCCTTTGGCTTATATCAAAGTCTTCACCTTGATAATCCCATCACGACTAAATCGTGATTCTTTGAACTCTTTGAACTTCTTCAAAGATTTCTCTATTTACCTTATTAAGTGAACACATTAGCGTCAACTTAAATCGTTGGTAAAAGAAAATGATCAATCTATTTTGGATCAATGATTTACAACCTCGATCTCCTTTTCAACCAAAAGGCACGAGACATCTTGCTTTGAATACAAGATACGCATATACCATAAGATCTAATGGTTTCAAGAGTACTCGATAACTCTTTGCGTTCATCATTCCAGAATCTAAGGTTTAATCTTGGGTGATACCCGTCGTTGTGAGTACCAAAAATAAGATTTATAATTTCCTATTAAAACTAACCTAGCCTAGTGGTAACAGGGTCGAACCACAAGGAGGCGAATGTAATTTCTAATTGTCTAATTTAGTCTACGGTAACAAGTGTGGGGATTGATTTGATTTGGTCTACAGCTAATAGCAAAGAAAAACAATAAACTAAATATGTGAAAAAGACAGATATAAAAAGGGGTGCAAGGATGATCGGTTCACTATAGTTTCGGCGGCAGCATACTAAACAGGTCTAAATCAAAACACATGAGGCGGGAAATAAAGAGGTCCTCTCGGTCCACTCTTAACAAATAGCATCTTTCGACCTCGCTATAAGTCCCTTAATATCACTAATACGACTTTCGTCCTGAAAAGTGACTTATAATCTAAACTTTACCTATCTTTCGATCTCAGCATAGTTTAGTCATTTTAATTGGTGATCTAACAACTGTCCCTATCTCTCGATCTAATGGGTCAGTCATATCCTAAACATTCAACTAGTCGTGTGCACTCGATTCGTCGAATTAAGAATTAAAACAATTAAAACGAAAATAAAAACCTCACGTGGTCAGTCGATCGACCAGGCATGGCGGTCGATCGACCAACACGCGAATCAGGCCGTGTTCATCATATTGCCGCCTACGCTATAATTCCCCTACATCCTAGCACAAACTAATTAGCTACTCATACTAACGATGATAACGACAATGAAATTAACGAAATAGGTAGAAGAATTCATGCTTAAAACGAATGAACAAACAATTAACAATAATGATAAATTGGGTTCGGGAGACTAACTAACAATTCTAAATCTATGAATGCAAATAAAGTAATAAACTGGAATAATAAGAATACCAAGATCGCAGAAGAATTGTAACGGAATGATTGAAAGCACAACGAAAATCCAATGCGATATAGTTTCCCAAACCCTAATTAATTCTTAGGAACTGTATGTAAAACTTAATGTGTAAACTTGATGCCAAAACTGAAACCTAAAGCTACGTTATATAGGAATATAACGTCACACTTATTCCAAAACCTAAGAATACATTGGGCTTCCTAATTCTCGATCTTTTATTTTGCGTCAGACCCGTTGTTCAGTCGATCGACCATAAGGGTCAGTCGATCGACCAACTTGCGCTGTACAGGAGCTTCTGTATGTCGTGCTCTGGTCGATCGACCATGTAGGTCAGTCGATCGACCAAGGGTGCTGTACAGAATTGCATTCTGTCGATTCCTGCAGCGCGCACCGATCTTAAAACAGCTGCCATTTCTTCGTTACTTGGTCAAATCAGGCGTTCTACACGGCGTTGGAAAGCTAAGAGGATAAGCTTTCACCTCCAATTGGAATCACTCGATTATCAGCTCTAGAACTCGAGATATTGCCATCTGAAGCAGGCTGCAATAATTTGAAGTGCTTCTTTGCTTGTTAAACTCGTACGCACCCATGCTTTTGCTATCTTTAGGCCTTGAAACGCGCACCAAGCTCATTCCTCGAGTCACTACTCCATGTCAAATACAATGCTAAGTACTTAGGGATGGATTTGGCTCGATTTCTACTCATTTCCGCATAAATCTGCAATATTACATAAAAATACGAAAGTAGACAAAATGGGGCAAATAGTAGCATAAACTACATAAATGAGCTCTGAAATGCGTGTAAAATAGGGCGTAAAACAACATATTTAGGACACGCATCAAACTTCCTCAAACCAAACCCTTGCTTGTCCCCAAGCAAGAACTAGACTCGATCTAAAGGAATGAGTTCAAACTCAGAGCGAAATGCAATTGAATAGCCTAAACCAATTTAATGCAATAACCAACAATCAATTAGCAAATGAATCATGCAAACGAGTTATGGAGTCGTTAGAAATATTGCTGAATCGTTAACTATAGAGACTTATCAAATTGGACTCTCACGGGTCGCTCAAATCACTCATAAGCATAGGTGAATATATGTAAGATAGAAAGAATTCATTTTGTAGTGACTCTCACCTAACTACGACCCATAAGAACATGCCTGCAATCTAATATGAAAGTAATCTCTATGACCGTACATATGCATTCCAACCAACAAATGACCATGACACATGCCGAGGTATATATGGGATATGTGAGGTATGGATAAGAAGAGGCAAAACATTTTATGGAAAAGTGGAGGTACAGGTGATCAAGCTAGTACCAAAACGGAACCATATGGCAACATCCAACTTCTTGCTCATATTCAATCGAAACGGTGCTATAGCAAGCACAAATCTCACAATCTCCAGGTATAAAAGCAATCAATCAACTCCCCATAAAATATGAATAATACATGGGAGCAAAAATCGCCAAAAGATAAAGGCTTGAATTATGCGAATTGATTCTTTCTTTTTCATTCCTTCGAACTCCAGTCGATCGACCCAGTAGAGTAGTCGATCGACTGCTTTGAACAGTACAGAACCTCTTTTTTTTCTTTTTTTTTTTCGAATCATTTTTTTCATCTCTTTTTGGTTTTTTTTCTATTTCTTTCTTTCTTTCTTTTCATTTTCCCAACAACATCTCAATCGAGCAAATACCACCAAAAACGAAGTAACAATCCCAAAAACGTAAACTACTAGCTTGACAAGGGCAGGCTATATGTAGGATGTGGTTAACGGGACAAAAAAGGCTATTTTTGGCAGTGTGGAGCTTATGGGCATAATGAATAAAGGAAAACCTCTACCACATGAGTCAACAAACCACAAACCGAATGCATACAGGTATTAAGCAGATTAAGTTCATATTTATGCAAATTAAGGAAACATGTCTCATAAGGAGTACTACTCACATTCCTAAATAAACCGGTCATAGATGTCACCAGTTATAGGCTCTAAATCTCAGAGATATGATGTAGGTTGCCAAAATTCTAAGTCAAGTCTCAAGTCCAGCAAGAAATTTAACGAAAACTCGTAGATATGCATATGTGATTCTACTAATAACATGTCAATTAAGCACGGCTTAGGCATAAACAGTTGTAATTGCAATATCATCATTGAAATACTACCGTTCCGACTCGACCTATATGCTAAAATAAACATGCATTTTTTTGAAATTTTTGAAATTTTTCAATTTTTTTTGGATTTTCTGTATATATGAAAAATGAAATAAACAATGCAAAACAAGATGTAGACGTGAATGCAAGCAAATGATAAGCGACGCAAAACCCTTCCCCAAACCAAATCGCACAATGTCCCCATTGTGCAAAATCATGTAATGAAGAAAGAGAAACGGGAATATGCGTAAAATGAAATAGATAAAATGACTGAAGTGGAAATCGGGAACTCACAAGATTTTAAGCGCAGCGAAGGAAACCTCCCCAAACCAGCGTAAGCTAGGAGGTTTCAGTAGCTAGCAGTGCTACCAATAAGTACCTGAAAAGACAAACAAATACCACGCATAAAATCGAGAAAGACAATAATGAAGCGGTAAAATTGTGCACAATTGGGAAAAATAGAAGAAATAAATAAAACGACGGAAGATAAAGTGGAGTAGAAAACTCCCTTAAGTCCGCAAATCGACCAAACATAGCAGGAGAGAGGTCGTGAACAGGTACAGCAGTGCAGGGTGGTCGATCGACCACACCACTCAGTCGATCGACCAAGTGAACAGGAACAGAAGCTCCTGGAAATCGCAGACCAGTCGATCGACCATACAGCTCAGTCGACCGACTGAAAATACTGCTGTAACTTCTTATTTCTTCGTATTTGCTCAATTACTTGAGCTAATGAGGTCTAAAAACCTGCAAGTTCACAATAATACACGCCCAAAATTGCGCAAAACCCAAAATAAAGTCTAAAGCATATAAAATCCTAAGCAAGCAAAATAAAATGCGAAGTTTCGCGCACACAAAAGCAATAAAAAGTGTCTAACAAAAGCAAATAAAATGAAGGTTTTTTTTTGATAAAGCATGTGATCAACTAGTAGTTGATCAAGAACGGCCACGGTATGGCCCACTACTAGGCTTCGATCGAACGCGGTGGCTTCAAAGAATGTCAAATCTACTCCCGGCCTCCACAACATGGCAACGGAAGAACAACAACGTCTCGCAAAGATCCGGATCCCAATCTTTCACCTTAGCGCACGACTTCTTCTTAGACGGCATATCCTCATCAGGACCTCCTCCTGGATCATATATCAAGGCAAAGTGCAGACTTCAAGCTAGGAACACCCAACTCACCTCCGGGTCTTTGAACTTGCCAAGACTGTAGAAAGAGAAACAAAGCGATGTTCCTCCAATTTGTTCCCAAACCGGGACGGAGGCGTCAATCCTACAAAGAAGACAAATGGTTCAACGAGAAGGAGTAGGAAGGTACACATAATCGACTAAAGGAGTGGAATTACCTCTAATCGGATAGGAGTGGTCTTCATTTACCTTCTCATCGTCATCCGGAATAGGCGTTGGTGACGATTTAACAATTCCCAAGGCTGCAGGGGTTGATCGAACAACATCACTACTCGATCGAGTAGTTTCCTCCTCCAAAGATAATCGGTCGATCGACCATCGGTTCCGATCGATCGAACGCTCTCCCTTCGCAATGTCATTCGTTCGACCACATAAACCGCTTGATCGAATTCTTCATGTGGCACAAGACATTGAAGTCTTCAATTGACGCTTCATCTTCCCCAAATCATCATCCTCCGAGTCATACACATCATCATTTTGCTCGGCAGCTACTTGAGCCAAGAGAAGCTCAAGTCTTTTGAAAGAAGCTTCTCTCTGTTCAGCGATTTCTTGCATTTGGAGTTTAAGCATCTCCACCATAGACTTCAATTCCGCACTCTCTTTAGAAGGAAGAGGGCCTTCGAGGCGGTGCAAAGGAATATGAAGGCTCTTGGAAGCCTTGCGATAGCACGGATGTGGCGGCGCATAATGATCTTGTTTATAATGCCAGTAAGCATAGACTTGGTCCATATCTGCTCGGCACATAACAGAAGCATGCCCCTCAGCGCCACATCTCCCACAAATCTCCACTGTTGCTCCCAAGAATGGAACGTGGGTGGACTCTCTGAAGTACGCAAATAAACAACACTAAAGGAGAAGATAAGAAGCGCCTCAAGGTACTCGGTCTTCCCTTGAGGCGAAAAACAGACTAAAATAAAGACAACCAAAAATTAGAACAATTGCCTCCCCGCAACGGCGCCTTAATTTGATACCCGTCGTTGTGAGTACCAAAAATAAGATTTATAATTTCCTATTAAAACTAACCTAGGCTAGTGGGTAACAGTGGTCGAACCACAAGGAGGCGAATGTAATTTCTAATTGTCTAATTTAGTCTACGGTCGACCGACTAGTTAAGCCAGTCGATCGATCAAGCCCTAATGCGAGGTCACCTATTCTAATGCCATCTACGCCATAGATCCCCTACATCTTAGCAAAGGGTACTTAGCTACTCATACTAGAAATAATGAAAGTAACAAAATCAACAATTAAAGCTAACGAATTCATACTTGAATTAATAAAATGAACAATTAACATAAAACGATAAATTTGGCTTCGGGAGATCTAACCTAGCAAATCTTATACTACGAAAGAAAGCAGTAAAACTGAATAAAGGAACAGAGAATACCGTGTAAAGGAATTGAAAGGAGAAGATCAAAAACCGAATGCGAAACTAGAGACTTTATTAACGGAAATAATCTAAACTAATGTATCTGTAGAACTTGATGATAAAACTGAATGAATATTCTGAAAACTAAGGTTATGTTTTTATAGGAATAATCCTTCGTAACCTTCATTCCTAAACCTAATCATAATGGGCTTTGGAATTCTCGATCTTTTATTTTGTGTCGGACCGTTGTTGTCGATCGACCATAAGGGTCGATCGATCGACCAACTTGCGCATTTGTACAGAGCTTCAGATGTCGTGCTCTGGTCGATCGACCATGTAGGTCGATCGATCGACCAAGGGTCTTTGTCATGCAATTGCATTCTGTCGATTCCTGCAGCGCGCACCGATCTTAAAATAGCTGCCATTTCTTCGTTACTTGGTCAAATCTGGCGTTCTACACGGCGTTGGAAAGCTAAGAGGATAAGCTTTCACCTCCAATTGGAATCACCGATTATCAGCTCTAGAACTCGAGATATTGCCATCTGAAGCAGGCTGCAATAATGTGAAGTGCTTCTTTGCTTGTTAAACTCGTACGCACCCATGCTTTTGCTATCTTTAGGCCTTGAAACGCGCACCAAGCTCATTCCTCGAGTCACTACTCCATGTAAAATGCAATGCTAAGTACTTAGGGATGGATTTGGCTCGATTTCTACTAATTTCCGCATAAATCTGCAATATTACATAAAAATACGAAAGTAGACAAAATGGGGCAAATAGTAGCATAAACTACATAAATGAGCTCTGAAATGCGTGTAAAATAGGGCGTAAAACAACATATTTAGGACACGCATCATTGGGTTACCAATTTGAGTCTTGCATCATCTTCATGATATATCATTCTAGTTTGGTTTAGAATATAATCACCTTGATAATGGGCTAGCCATACATCAAATCATGGTGTATAGGGTCACAAAAGCGAAACCTCTTTTGTATCTTAACAAGTTTATATTCTTATTTAGAGTTTATGCACTTAATAGTCATAATTAAGTACAACTCTAAACCCAAAAATAGATTGAATACACAATGACTCTATCTCTCAACATCATTGTTGCTAGTCGTCATATTCTAATCATCCTATGTATCAAATACAATGATGAAAACCACCACCGATTTCTAATATTGACGAAGTAGTACTAGCAAAATTTATGCCAATCAAATAAACAATTAAAGAAGAAGGTCCCATTAGATGTCTCACAACTAACTTGTTGATTCTTCAATAATATGGGGTAGTTTCCTTTATAGCGTCCAACAATTAAGACAATGGAAACTTTATCGGTCGGGATTGATAGGTTTAGTGTCGTTATTCTCAATAATTTTACTTTTAACACTACCTTGTATCAATTCCATTCTAATTTTATTTCTTTGAACCTCGTCCTTTTCTTAACGGTTAAGAGAATGCTCCCACTTATTTCAATGAGTCTTTGCTTAGAGAAGCAAAATTGAATTTCATGAAGACTACTCTTCAATTCATTCGTTTAGTCTTAAAACTTTCATTGAAGTGGTTGCGGTATTTTGGTCAATTTTGATTTGCTACAAATCTAGTTACCAAAATGATTTAACGTTTCAAAGTACTTTACTCAATTAAGCATAAGAGAAACAATTCATTGTAAGTAGATATGTTAGTCAAGAATCAAAAACCCGTTTGCTCATGAATAACTTTTATCTATACTCTTCACAAGAGATCCTTCCAATGGATAACACGAGGTTTTAGAAGAAAAATTCATATTTTGTCTTTAGTTACGAAGTTTTAATGGAGATTTGAATCAAAAATCGAAATGATATCGTATATGAATTGTGCTAAAGAAATAGAACAATATGATAACAGAATAGTGGAAAACTTAACATTTATCGTTTTATTAATACTGGTAAATAACAAGTAAAACATTTACATAGTGACCTCTACCCAACTATGATAAATGATTCCAAGATCCAAATTCATATTAACTTGGGGCACGGTGTGCCGAAATACCCTTTATTAACATGACTCGGTGGATTAACTCTTTAATCGATTCTACTTTTAGAACTCTTGGTCGATAAAATTACATTAATATTTATCTCTAGCCCGAAACACATCCGGAAATCGCCGTGAATACTTTCGTTGAGTTCAATCCAAATTTCGAATAAATGTGTCCATGATCCAAAATCATATTAACTTAGGGCACGGTGTGCCGAAATACTCATTATTAACATAAATTCGGTGGATAGACATTTATCACCCACTTCTCCTACGTAACAAGGTTTGTACCCCGCTAGGGCCGAGTGCACTCCCTCATGAAATAGGTTTTCATGGTTTCTACTTTTTGGTAAGGCTAAGTCTCAATTGTTTATTTTAGCGAGAGGTCATGTCAATTTATTATCTATCACGTTTTTGGTGAACTAAAGCGGTGAACTACGATAATTGTAATTGACACGGTCGATAAACTTGATTTAAAATGCATGTTTAGTTATGGCGATTTAGCGATGCATGCAACATATAAATAAAATGCAAAGCATAAAAATAAAATCCTAGTATGGCCTTCCTAAAATAGTAAATCTAATTAACTATTACAAATTCGGAAACCAACTCCTTGGTCCCTTGAACTTCGGTCTTGGCACACATCCCGAGGTAACACATTCTTGATGGACCGTCTTCTCGAATGGCACCGTCTTCAAGGAACTCCGGAATAATAAAATTACAAAATGAATTACATAATTTCCTATTATACATTTGTAATTAAAATAAAAATAAATCTATTAAATTACAAAACGGTGATATGAGATTACAAAAATTACAACCGAATCGATATTCTCATACATTTCGAGTAATACCAATTAAAACTAAGGCCATACTAAGTAAAATTACATAATTCAAAAATTACATAAAATTAAATAATGACAATCATAAAAAAATGCAGCATTATAATATGTATGAACATGCTAGATTTTATGCTAAATCGCCTTTTAAGAGCCAATATCGTATATTAATCGATTTTTACGGATTTGCGTGATTTAACCTTTTAAAATCACAATAATTACATAAATTCATATTTATGTACAAGTTAATTACCCTAACCATCTTAGGACTCAAAATTAGTCTCCACTAACATTTTGACAATAATTATCCTTGATTTCTTAATATTGTTCATAAATGGACCTAAAATACAAAATTATGCTATAAACTTCAAATTAAATTATAAAAATTTCAAATAAATTCAAATTTTGAAATTTAAACTCATGAACATTCTGTAAAAATACCATGACACTCATAATGTTCAAAACTTAGGTTAAAATTTCGAAAATTTATCGAGAAAAACAATGTTGCGGTTTATCGGTTTTAACAAATATGACCATAAAAATATGAGAAGAATTATATTCATCAACTTTTCACTTTTAGATCTGAAATATATGATAAAATGCAACATGTGATGTTTTTTCTTTAGTCATGAAGTATGTTTTAGCATTATAACTAATAATAGTCACTATTTACGTGATTTTTCATCAAAAATTCATAAATCATGCAAAAAGACTTCACTATAGCCAAATATTTTACGCACATCTTGTAAAATTGCATGTGACAACATACTAAATTTTCATGACCATATTCGAAATATAACTCATATTAACCTATTTACCCATTTAAATACGATTTTAACTTGAAAAATCCATATTTCGAGCAATACAACTCATTTTATCATGAAAATTTACAGGTCATTAGTAGATAATATATGTGAAAACATATCCAAAAACCACTGAAAAAATCAAAGTTTAGCTATTTTTCGTCCAAAAATGACATTTTTATCATAAAAATCACATTTTAATGCCAATATTATATAAAATGAACAATAAAATCCATAATAAACCAAAATGTCCAAAAAATCACTTAGGATCAGAAACTTTTAACATGCAAGGTTATTTTTAGGTTTATCTTCATAAAACCAAATTAATTAGTTTTGTATGTTAATCATATAACTCGGAAAAACTATAAATCGATTTGCATGCAAACAACCTAAGGCTCATGATACCGCTTGTTAGATTTATTAATCTCATTAATTTATCTATTCATATATGTTCAAATTTATTTAGACATAAAATAAATTCTAGATCTTATGCATGCAAACAAAAATAAAAGAGATGGAAAAATCTATTTCTCACCATCTTATTTTCGGCCATTTGGGCACCAACAAGATCTCCTTCTTGTTAGTTCTTGAGCTTTCCTTATAATGGATGAACAAGTTTGAAATTAGAACCTCTCCCAAAAACATATACCCAAGGTGTTACTCTTAATAATTAATAATATTATGAACTAGTAATATTATTAATCTAGCTTAAAATTGACGCAAAATATTTATTTTGTTCTCCTCTATTTCGGTTAAGAGGAGGGGAATTTGTGAGCTTTTGTTTCTCTAGAATTTTCACAAAAGTAGAGAGTAAAATCATTTTCTTACACTAGAAAAATATGATGAAGTAGTGAATGAATTGATAGAGGAAAAGCTCTCTCTTTTCTCTTGGAAAAACCGGTTGGAGGAGGGAGTAGGAGCCAATGCATGAGCTTGTTTTTCTACCCAAGAAAAATAGGCATACAAGGCTAAAAGTAGGGTTTGATCATTGTGTTTTCCACTTAAAAAATAAAAACACAATATAAATCTAATACTCCCTCCTTTTTATTTCGGCACACTTAAATAAAATGGGTAGTCCATTTTATTTTGTTATTTGTCAATTGTGACATATGTGACATGTTACTTGACATGTGAAATTGTAATGTATTTTTAACATATTAAAAATCAGCATACTCATAAAATATGTCATATACAAAATCGACTAGTAATTCGTAAGTACTTGTACCAAAACGGCTTATCAAATTATAAATTACAACGTCTTGTATTTTTAATAAATTATTCATTCAATTTCAATTCAATTGTTTCGTAAACAATAATTTTATCCAAGTAATAAAACAATTCTATTACTTAGACCCTATCTAATTTAATCAAATTACAATAAGACATGTTAACTTTACTCACAAAATCATCCATCAATTTTAAGCAATTTAATTAACTCGTATCGGCATACGATTAATTAAATAATCAATTAAGAGCGTCACCCTATAGGTATGACCTAAGGGGATCAACTGATCACCACCGTCGCACGACAGTAATGTCAAACTCTAGTCAGCCAATCATTACCGATATGTGTGGACCAGTTGACTGTAAAATATTACATCCCACATGTATTCTTAAAATGGGATTTAAACATGTGATCATCATGATCGACAGTTGTGATCGCATTATTGTCGGAGGACACTTATTCCAACAGCAACTTCAATATGTATAACTTCAATGACCATTATCTGCAACTTTATTACACATTTTGTGTAACTTTATGATATTATGTGCAACTTCAATGCTTATTATGCGCAACTTCTGTGGTCTTATGTGCAACTTCAATGGCCATATATATGTGCAACTTTTATGGCAATATGTGCAACTTAAATGGCAATATCTGCAACTTCAATCTCGTCTTATTATTGTGTTGGTTACAAATATGAATTTAAATTTGGACTAAAGTTATACAATTTTGGACTAAAGTTACACAATTTTGGACTAAAGTTATACAAAAAGGACTAAAGTTACACTATTTATGACTAAAGTTGCACTATTTATGACTAAAGTTATATCTTTTAAACATTAAAGTTACAATATTTAGGACAAAAGTTATATCATTATGGATTAAATTTATAAACTGAAAATATTAAATCTCTTATTCTTCTCATTTCTCTTTTTTTTTTGGACTAAAGTTGCACAATTTTTTACTAAATTTATATAATTTTGTACTAAAGTTATACAAAAAGAGACTAAAGTTACAGTAGGACAATTTATATAAACTTGTCTTAAAATTTAATAAAATTCACTCTCAAGAAATAAAGTTTTACCTACAAATTTGGACTAAAGTTATACAAATATGGACTAAAGTTACACAATATTGACTTAAAATTATACAAATTAAATGTATATATTCAAAATCATGTAACTCTATTGTTTTAAGAGTGTAACTTTAGTCCTTAATATTATAACTTCAGTTCTATAGTCCATTTTATACATTATTTTGAGTTTATGTAACTCTAGTTTTTTGTGTGTGTAATTTTAGTTCACTGATAGTGTAACTTTAGTCCATAATAGTGTAACTTTAGTCCTTTTTTGTATAATCTTAGTCCAAAATTGTGTAACTTTAGTCAAAAATCATGTAACTTTAGTCCAAAGTTGTATAACTTTAGTTCAAATATAAATTCAGTTTTGAAACCAATACAATAAAAAGATTAGATTGAAGTTGCACATATTGTCATTGAAGTTGCATATAATGCCACTGAAGTTGCGCATAATGTGCATTGAAGTTGCACATAATTCCATTGAAGTTATACATAATGTGGATTGAAGTTATACATAATGTCAGTGAAGTTATACACCTTGCACATAATGCCATTGAAGTCAGTGAAGTTGCACATAATGTCATTGAAGTTATACACATTGAAATTTGAGAAAATAAATAAAAACACATTGAAATTTAAATACTAAAATTGAAAAATTTATATAACAAGACGAATTTTAACGAGACGAGATTTGAAAAAAATAAAAAACAAGACGATATTTGAAATGTCAAAATATGAATTATAATAACTTGAATATATCTAAGATTACTATTAACAATTAGAAATAAAACAACTCCAGACAACAAATTTAACTCAAAATAATAATAAAAAAAAGACAATAAAAAAGAGACACACAATCTGAAAAAAAAAAAAGTTACTGAGAGTGAAACGAGATCGTGGTGGTGAGACGGTGGGCGGTGGGTGGGTGGTGTCGGGTGAGGTGGTGGTGTATGAGAAAGAGAGATTTTGATTTAATTGGATTTTTTATTTTTTGGGTTTTTTGATTTTTTTTTTTGGGTTTTTTTGGGGTTTTTGATTTATTTGGAGTTTTTGGGTTTTTTATTTATTTATTTGGATTTTTTGGGTTTTTTATTTTTTGGGGATTGAGAGCGTAAATGAGTGAAATGTGTGATATGAAAGATAAATGGGTGAGTGGAAAACAAATATATAGTAAATTAGTGATTAATTAGGGTGGATTAGTGAGGTGTATTATTTAGCCTTTTAATCACCTTTGGTGGGTTCATCTCATCCCTCCATCTCCCTACATCCAATGACTCATAATAGAACTTATGGACTTAGTATATATATATGGACTCACTTGATTTCTTCTTTCTCTCTCCCTCTCTCTCTCTCTCTCTCTCTCTCTCTCTCTCTCTCTCTCTCTCTCTCTCTCTATATATATATATATATATATATATATATATATATATATATATATATATATATATATATATATATATATATATATATATATATATATATATATATATATATATATATATATATAGGGGCGGGTTCAGTACAAAGCGCCTTAACGTACGAACCGCATTTAACTAGCTTAATTAGGCAGTTTTTTTTTTTTTTTTTAGATACACTTTATCTACTTTCCATATACACCTCTTATTCAGATACATCTTATAACATATCTAGATACACTTTTTCTACACTAAAATTTTTACATATTTTTTTTGGGAGTTTTAAGACCAACACCGAGATACATTTTTTACTATTTGCGGATACATTTTATGTTATTAGCGGATACACTTTTTGGAAATTGTTACAAATTTTAACACTAACTCTCGGAGATACGTTTTTTTTTTTTGCGGATACATTTTATATTTTTTGCGGATACACATGACATTAAAGCCAGATACACATTATAATACTTCTGGATACACAAGTTCATACTTCCGGATACACATCGTATTAATACCAGATACGCATGATTATACTGCCGGATACACATGTATCCCGTATTAATACGGTGTGTATCTGGGTGGATATTTTGTGTATCCACTGCCCACCATCACCACTGCCCCCATCACCGCCGCCACTGCCACACACTCCCGCCACCAGCTCCCCCACCACCACCGCCACTGCACCACCACCACCACCACCACCGCGCCCCACCATCACCAACCAAACCACCATGAATCCGCTGACCAACACTACACCTACTTCCTCCGCAACCTCCAGGCACCGCTGACCAACACCATGTCAACCTTGACGCTGACAAAAACCGCCATAGATCACCACCACAACCAAACGACTTCACGACCACCGAGACTCACACCAGTGATACTATTTACAATATCAGGGAACGGAAGCGACATCACCGGCAACGTCAGACGACGACAACGACATCACGCCACCGCCATAGCCACCAGCCAACGCCGCTCGCCACCATGAACATCACTGCAATTGTTTCCAGCCAACGAGATTGTTTTCTTACTCAAAATATTCCAATTAACTCAGTAAGGCGATTAAAATTATGAAATTCTAATTCATTTTATGTAGACCTGTGTTTCGAAATTTTGAAAACCAAATCCAAATTCTGTTTTCTTACTCAAAATCACATAAAAAGAATAAAAAAAAGACGTTGCTTATCAACATTCTTCAAACAACGGCCCTCCCAATCAGCAACGGAATCGGTCAAACCCGAGATTTGTAACTTCAAATTACCTAACCACGACACCAACAACAACTCAGTCGGTGACCACCGCCACTACCCCTACACCGTCGTCAGCAGTAACGCTTATAAAATGAAACAGAAATGGTGAAATTACAAAAACGCGAAGGACAAAAAAAAGGCTAGATCTCTTACAATTAACCACCACCCCGCTACCACGGCCACCGCCTTACCTCCTAACACCACCCAATTTCGCAACCTAGCCACCTTGCAAGGCTAGATCTGCTCGCCAAGAAATGGAGGGAGCCTAGATCTAGTCGACTGTTTGAAACACATCATCATAATCGGCACACGGAGATCGATAAAAAAAGGGTAAATTTGTCGAGGAATGAAGGCGATGTGATTGAGGTGGGAGATGGGACGAAATCAGTGTTAGTAGATCTAACATTTGGAAAATAATTTAAACAAGATGAAACACGGAGTTTTGAGCCAGAAAATTAAATTGAGGACTTGTGGATGAGGTTCACGCCGGCGACCTGTGGTCCGGTGGTTGAGGTGATGACCAAATGTTTGGTTGGAGTGATGGCAGTTTGTGAAAAAAGAACGATGGGTGGTTATCGGAGTTTCTCTTTGGTTGGGGTGATAACTGCTTGGAAGAGGTAAAGTCGGTCGACAATAGTTGTCGAGACTCGGCGTAGGTGTCTCAAATGAAACGACGAGGGATGATTTGAATGGGTTGTTGTGTGGTAAAGGAGATGAGAGATAAGAAGGAAAAGAGGAATAGATAAAGAGTCTGGTTATGTGACTTGAATTGGGCCTAAAAAATGAAGTAATCAAGTTGTTTTTTTTAGTTTGTACGGTTCGCACCATAATTTGGTTCGTACGGGATCCCGATTTATATATATATATATATATATATAAAATATATATATATATATATATATATATATATATATATATATATATATATATATATATATATATAGAAGGGATCATGTAAGTCCATTATATATATTGAGTCCATAAGTCCTTCTAAGGGCCCTTGGATGAAGAGAATGAAAGGCTAGGATTAGATCTCAATGGGTGGCTACAAATTAATCCTTACACCTTTTCTCTAATTAGCTCATCAATTCAATTAACCTACCTCAATAATCATTCATCATCTCATTATCACAACTTCTTCTCCTCTCTCTACATCTCACTTCTCTTTCCTCTCTAAAAAACCCCAAAAAATCAAAATCCCAAAAAAATACAAAACCCAAATAAATCATTCATTCCTCTCTTCTTCATTCATTACTACCCACCACTACCCCACCCGACACCACCACCCACCGCCCACCCTCACCGCCACCCACCACCCACCCCCACCACCGCCGCCACCGGTAACTTTTATAATTTCGTTTTTTTTCCAGATTTTGCTTCTTGGTTTTTTTCGTCACTTTTTTTTTCAGATATTGTGTTAAATTTGTTGTTTGGGGTCGGTTTATTTTATTTGTTATTTTTTTTGGTTTTTGTTGTTATTTATTATTTTCAAATCTCTTCTTGTTATACATTTTTTTTTAAGATTTCGGGTTTTAAATCTCGTTTTTTTTTTGTGAGATATTTTTTTTTCATCTAAGATCTACTATAAGATTAAATCAACAAATAAAATAAGATCTGAAAAAAATAACAAAAAAAAAAAAGATTTGAAAATAACAAAAATCAAAATTAAAAATTATAAACTAAAAACAAAAAGGATCCACAACAACAACAAAAAAATGTAACGACGACACACAGGAACAGGAACAACACCACATACCCACACCCAACCACAAAATTAAAAAAAAAAACTGAAAAACAAAGAACGGTGGCAGTAGCAGCAACCACCACCACCACCAGGACGCCCCACGACGACAACAACCAATAACAACCAGATCTGAAAAAAAAAAAGAGATATAAAAAGAGGGGGTGGTAGTCGTGGCAAGGAGGAGAGGAGTAGGGAGGCGGAATAAGGACGGGGGAGTGGAGGCCACCGTGGATGGATTGTCGGGGTGGCGGCAGGGAGGGGCGCCCGGAGATGGTGGCAGAGGAGTGGAGCCGCGACATGGCAGAGGAGGGAGGACGGAGGACGGCTGTAATAAGGAGTGGCGGTCGCCTGAGATCCGACTAAGTGGAGGAAGAACGGCGGTAGTGGGTGTTGCAGTAGTGCGGGGGTGGCGGCGTGGGGCTGGGAGTTGGTGGTGGTGGCAGCCGAGTGATTTGGTTGTTTATTGGGTTTTTTTTATTTGTTGTGGAGGAAGAGAGTTTATTTGTTTGGTTTTTTTTTGTGGTTTTTTTTTGGTTGGGAGAGAATGAACCAGGAGAGGAGTGAATGATTGAAGGGGGTGAATGAATGAATGGATGAGAGATGTTATGAGAATGAGGAGGATTAAGAAGGGAGATTAATTGAGTTAGAAAGGTAATTAGGGGAGATCAATTTGTGACCCTCCATTGAGATGTAATCTCATCCCTCCATCCCTTCCATCCTAAGGCCCTTATAAGGACTTAGAGACTCTTAAGATGTAAGGGACTCATGAGAACCCTTCTCTCTCTCTCTCTCTCTCTCTCTCTCTCTCTCTCTCTCTCTCTCTCTCTCTCTCTCTCTCTCTCTCTCTCTCTCTCTCTCTCATATATATATATATATATATATATATATATATATATATATATATATATATATATATATATATATATAGTGGGGTTCTTATGAGTCCCTTATATTATTTGAGTCCCTAAGTCCTTACTATAGCCTTTGGATCATGCATGGTGGATGGTTGAGATTAAAAACAACAAACATACTTAACACTAATTAATTCACTTTCTCTCTCTAACTTTAATTATACATTCACTAATTGATTATTATACACAATTAACACTATCTTTTGTCTTCTTATGCTTTCAAGTTTATACAATTTTTTTTGAGAGAAAGTTTATACAAATTTTATGACAATTTTACTATTTTACAAGTGTAACTTTAACACAAAAAGTGTAATTTTAACAAAAAAAAGCGATTTTTTCCGGATATTATTTTGAATTTTGAAAATTTGAAGCAAGTTTACAACAAATTTTGCGTTTTACGAGTATAACTTTAATTTTTTTCGAGTGATTTTGAGAAATATTATTTTGAATTTTTCAAATTTTAACACAAGTCATTGTAAATTGAGTGACTTATAAGTGTAACTTTAGTCTTTTAAAAGTGTAACTTTAGTCAATTAAGGTGTAATTTTAGTCAATTAAATTGTAACTTTAGTCTACTAAGAGTGTATCTTTAGTCCATATTAAAAGTATAACTTTAGTCCATTGAGAGTATAACTTTAGTCCATTGAGAGTGTAACTTTAGTCCATCGAGAGTGTAACTTTAGTCCATCGAGAGTGTAACTTTAGTCCTTTGAGAGTGTAATTTTAGTCCATTGAGAATATAACATTAGTCCATTGAGAGTATAACTTTAGTCATTGAGAGGATAACCTTAATAGAGATAAGTGTAACTTTAATGGAGATAAGTGTAATTTTAATGGAGAAAAGTGTAATTTTAATGGATAAAAGTGTAATTTTAATCGAGAGAAGTGTAACTTTAATAATAGAGAAAAATGTAACTTTAACAGAGAAAAATGTAACTTTAATAGAAAAAAGTGTAACTTTAATAATAGAGAAAAATGTAACTTTAACAGAAAAAATGTAACTTTAATAAAAAAAGTGTAACTTTAATAGAAAACAGTGTAATTTTAATGGAGAAAAGTGTAACTTTAATAATAGAGAAAAATGTAACTTTAACAGAGAAAAATATAACTTTAATAGAAATAAGTGTAATCTTAACTTTAATAAATATAAAACAATAATAATCCACAAAGTGAGATGTAAGACTAATTTTTAAATATAAAAAAATGAGCATTATTTTTCAGATCTGAAAAGGGAAGTGCCTAAAAAAAAGAATGGAACGTGGTAGTGGTGGGTATTGTAAGATTTAGGATTGGAGTCCTTCAACACAACCATTACCTAATTTTTTTTATAAAAAAGTTAAAAAAAAAAATCTAAAACTTACTCGTATAAAAAAAAGACTCTTTATACCTACACTAAGAAGCAGCTCTCGCATAAAATTAAGAAGAAAGGCCACATGTGCTAATTCATATAAAACAAGAAAGATAGAAAAATGGGAAAAATCACTGGCCACAAGAAACTCTTTATACCTACACTTACAGTTTAATCACTGACCACCACCATAATCCCAATTTTTTTTTATAAAAAAAAGATAGAAAAATGGGAAGAAGATGAGGCGGCAACCTTGGTAGAGAAGGAGACCCAACCACCGCAGCTACCACTACCACAAGCAACAACCAGCAATAACAACTACACACGCCTCACGAAACCCATTCAGATATGGCGTTTTTGGTGTTGCTGCCGAGGATGTTGTTGTTGGTGGTTGTTGATGGCGGTGTTGGAGGACCCAAGAAATGTGGTTGGTGGTGTTTTGGTCGACATAACATGGCGGTTAGGGGGTAGATCTGGAAAAAAAAGGAAGAAGGTGGTGCATGGGGTCAGATCTGGAAAAAAAAGGAGAATGTGGCGGTAGTGGGCGGCTGGTGGTTGGTGTGGCAAGGGGGAAGAAGAGAGAGGAGTATGGTGGTTGGTGGTGAGGGAGGGAGATTTGTATGGTGGCCGTGGGTGGTGCGCCGTGGTAATGGTGGTGGCGGGTGAGTGTGGTGAGTGAGGGAGATTATGATGTTTTATTTATTTGGATTTTTGATTTTATTGGATTTTTTAGGTAGAAAGTGAAGATATTATGTGAGATGAGAGAGAAATAAATGAGAGAAAATTGATATATAGTGAATTAAGGTGGATTAGTGAATAATTAGTGAGGTAGAGAGAGTGTGACTAAATTAGTGCATTAATCCCTTCTTTTTTGCTTTCAATCTTAGCCCTCCAACTCCCTCATTCAATGGCCCTAAAGAGAACTTATGGACTCACACTTAAGAGGTGGACTCATGTGATCCTAATACTATATATATATATATATATATATATATATATATATATATATATATATATATATATATATATATATATATATACATGTTTTCCATTCTTTTTTACTATTATATGTAGAAAGTTAGTTCCTCCCTCTTTCAAAAAAAAAGATAGTCCTCCATTAATTTTCCACATCGATTATGTCGTCAAGTTCATCAACTTATAATGGTTCATATTATTCATCCGCTGATCATGATGATGAAGCATCATATGAACCTATTGCAGGACCCCCAAGTAGAATTATGTACGCTAAACCCTTTATGTGAATCATTCACAATATCCCGTACACAGAGGACGGGCATGGAAAGACTATACTCTCGTATATAATTGACTGGTTAATAGGTTTGATTCGGTTAGCTGGATTGAATTTGGTTCAAACTATCTACCCGGACAATGATGCGCATGATAGTTTCGGGCAGGGCGCCCTCATCGATTTTGGCGGGGGTGAGGAGCGAGAATGCTTTCGTCAGGCTCGCAAACTTGAGCGGGCATTTTATAACAATGACTCTTCGAGACTCTGTTTTGATCACGGTGATAAACGGGTAGGCCCATATTTATGGGTTGCGAATGAATCTGACCATCTCCTACTACTTCCAATTCTGCACCGCCTAGGTCACAGTGCCGAGCAGGAGACAGTGCCGTTGGAATGGGAAAACGACTCTGTGGATTGGGCTGAAGGTGAAAGAGACATATATGGTGATATTTTCGCTGAATTCCACATGATGGGGTAACAAAAAAAATACTCCCTTCATTCAACTCCACACTACACATTTGCTTTTCACGTTTGTCAACGCTTGTTTTACGCGATAAATATCTTTAGCTACGTATTTGCAAAAATTATAAAAGTTAGATATTTTTAATGTACTCCTAATAACCTAAGTTATTATAATATTTTATTTTGTGTATTGCCTTTGAGTGTAAGGAGTACCGTACTCCCGGAGGACATAAGAATTTTTCTAGTGATATTGTATCTGAATTCCAGAGGATGGGGTAACAAAAAACGTAACAAAAAACATAAATAATTAAACTTTAATTCAAAGAACTACCAGAATCCAAATACAACTTATAATGCCAGATATAAACCCTAACCATAAGAATTAATAGGATGAGAGAGAAAGTTAGAGAAATAAAATTCTCTGATTTTTGGGTTTCATATTTTCTCAGCAATGGCTAAGAAAAAAATCACATAATTCTCCTCCAAAAACACATAATTCCAACAATAATTCTCAGATTAATTCACAAGATAATACTAGTTCTTCAATTATTAATAATAGTACTAAGAATTATATTAATCAAAAACAAAATATTTCTAGTAACAATAAACAGGTTATCGTGGATGTTCATGTGGAGACAATTAATGAAGAAATTGAGGATGCGAGACGCGAAGTGGAGGCATTGCTTCAGAATGGTGAGGAAACTGAGATGGAACTGGTAGAAGGGCTAGTTCTCTCGCATGATCCCCAGGATTGGCAGGAAGTTCCAACTAGGAAAAAATTGGGGGAATCATATGTGAATCGGTTGGCTCCAATTGCTGAATGTGAAAATGAAGAAGGTGACTGCTCAAAGCCTATTCTGAAGTTAACCGTGATGATGTGAAAGATGAAATTGCCTATTGGAAGCTGGCAATATATGGCTATGTTATGGGGGCGAATCCGCCAAGAGAGGTCTTAGAAGGGTATCTGAGACGTATTTGGGCTGCATATGAAATAGCTCAGATTTCTTTTCTCCCTAATGGCTTCTTTGTGGTAAGGTATGCTAAATCTGAGCATCATATGTTAGTGTTAGCTAATGGAATGTTCTTATTTGATGGTAAGCCCATTATATTGAAACCTTGGGACCCTACTGTCAGAATCTCTAAGATTTCTGTTAACAAAGTGCCGATCTGGGTTAAATTAGTGGGTTTAGATCTGAAATTTTGGGGTGCAAAATGCTTGGAGAAGTTAGCTGGTTTGGTTGTACGGTTTGTGCGTATTGATGACTCTACTCTTGAGAAATCTCTGTTGGGTTTTGCCAGAATCATGGTGGAGGTTGAGCTTGACCAGCAATTTCCAAGTCGTATAATGTTTGAGGATGAATTAGGGTCTGAGGTAACTGTTGCTAATGATTATGATTGGCTACCTATTACCTGTCAAAAGTGTAATGGGATAGGCCATCTAACAAATGCTTGCAGGAAGAGAGTCATTGTGCTAAGACGGATTGTTCCTTAGCAGCCTGTTAGAAAAGTCTGGAAGCCAAAAGTGCCTGGCAATGGAACTACTGTTGATCCAAAGGAATTCCCACCTCTAGTTCCTGCTAAGGTAGTTGTACCTGTTGTTTCAGTAGCCATAACAGAGAATGTCCCCCTACCCCCACTGCAGTTGCAACCCCTATTGTTACCCCAGCTCATGTTAGTCATGGTCCTGTTTTCACCCCTGCTCGTGTGATTACCAAAATGACTAGACATGAGTCTCGTGTAGTTGAAGGTAGGGAAGGAGAATTTACTATTAATTTTAATGCTGAGCTAGCTAAAGCTTCTGGTGTCTCAGGACTGGTTGATAAAGGAGGTGGAGGGGGGAGGATACGCCCTCCCAATGATTATACTTGAAGTGTGGAATGTGAGGGGCCTAAATAGTGATATTAAACAGAAAGATGTTAAGTGGTTCTTACACCAAAATGGTGTGGATCTATTTGGACTCCTTGAGACAAAGGTTAAGCCTCTGTTTCTAAATAAAATAATCAGTAGAGTCTTTTATAATTAGAGTTATGTCACTAATACCTCTATGTATCCTGGGGGTAGAGTTTGGATTATGTGGAATGAAAATAAGATCAACCTTGACATTATTGAAATGGATGCTCAGTATATTCATGTTAGAATAAAGGACAAATGTACTGGGCATGTCTTTGTAGCTACTTTTATTTTCTAAATAAAATAATCAGTAGAGTCTTTTATAATTAGAGTTATGTCAGTAATACCTCTATGTATCCTGGGGGTAGAGTTTGGATTATGTGGAATGAAAATAAGATCAACCTTGACATTATTGAAATGGATGCTCAGTATATTCATGTTAGAATAAAGGACAAATGTACTGGGCAGGTCTTTGTAGCTACTTTTGTTTATGCTTATAACAAAATTTAGGAAAGAGTCCCTCTCTGGAATGCTCTTATTAGATTCAATGTGTCTGGTCCTTGGATTGTGCTTGGGGATTTTAACAATGTTATGTTTGCTAATGAGAGATACGGGAAGCTTGTTAAGGATGATGAAATGTTGCCCTTTTAATCTACTGTGAATGCTTGTGATCTGCAAGATATGAATACTACTGGCTCTTTTTTCACCTGAAATAATAAACAACCAAGTGAGACTAGAATTTTTAGTAGAATTGATAGGGTTCTGGTAAATGGTGATTGGCTGAGTTTATGGCCTGATTGGAATGCCCACTATCAACCTGAAGGATATTTTGATCACTACCCATGTATAGTCTCATGTGGAATGAGTGATGGAGGTAAAAAGAAGCCATTCAAGTTTTTTAATATGTGGACCAAAGTGAATGATTTTCAGCTCAGTGTTAGTAAGGTGTGGCAGACTAAAATTACTGGTACACCTATGTTCAGAGTAGTGAGGAAATTAAAACTTCTGAAACCTGCACTTAAAGGACTCAACAAGGACCTCTTCTCTGATATTGAAAGGAATGCAGATGTGGCTCATAGTATGCTCAACGATTGTCAGTTGCAGCTGCGGTCTGATTCGACTAATTCTGTGTTGATGGATAAGGAGAGGCAAGTTAGAGAATCCTATCAGCTATTGGCCTCAGAAAGGGAGGATTATATGCAACAGAAAGCTAAGTGTGAATGGGCTAAGGGAGGAGAAGCAAATACTGTTATGTTTCATCAAGATATTAGACAGAGGCAGATACACAATAAGGTACTCCAGATTGAGAATAATGCAGGTGTGGAGTGTAAAGACCCTAATGAGATTCTACAAGCATTTTTGGACTATTATGAAAACCTACTTGGCACTAGAGCCCAGACTTCAGACTTTCATAGACATATTTTAGCACAAAGGCATAGAATAGCTGCGAGTGAATGGGATCATATGTGTGCTATTCCTAGTGAGGAGGAGATTAGTCAGGAAGTGTTCTGTATTCCAAATGATAAAAGTCCGAACCCTGATGGGTATACTAGTTGTTTCTTCAAAGCTAGTTGGGATATTATTAAGAATGATGTCTGTCATGCTGTTAAGGACTTCTTTGAGAATAGGAGATTACTCAAGCAACTGAATAGTACTACCCTAGTCCTTATTCCTAAGGTGGATAATCCAAGATCAATTAAAGAGTTCAAGCCAATTGCTTGTTGTAATACCCTTTATAAGGTTATCTCCAAGCTCCTTTGTAAAAGAATCAGTGGAAGTCTTCCTCAGATTATTAATCCTGCTCAGTGTGCTTTTATTCAAGGAAGGAGTATACTTGGGAACATTTTGATAAGCCAAGACTTGGTCAGATTGTATACCAAGAGTGTTTCTCCTCGATGCTTGATGAAGGTGGAACTAAGTAAAGCATATGACTCTATTGAGTGGGTTTTTGTTGAACAAATGCTGAATGGCTTAAACATCCCTCCTAAGCTGATCAAATTGATTATGTAGTGTGTGACTACTACTAGCATCTCAATTGGTTTGAATGGACAAGTGTGTGGTTATTTTAATGGTTGTAGATGGTTGAGACAAGGGGATCCAATGTCCCCTTTGATGTTTACAGTCTGCATGGAGTATTTGAGCAGATTATTACAACTTGCAGGGGATTTGCCTGGTTTTCATTTCCACACCCTTTGTAAAAATATCAAGCTTAATCATCTTATGTTTGCAGATGATTTGTTGTTATTTTGCAAAGGGGATGTTAGGTCTATTTGAGTTATTATGGAGGTCTTTAAGAGGTTTTCCAATGCTTCTGGACTACATATTAACTCAGATAAATATGATTTCCATTGTAATGGCATGACTCCTTCAGCAGTCCAGAAAGTCCTCCAGGGTACTGGTTTTAAGAAAGGGGAGCTTCTTTTTAAATTTGGGAGTGATGATTTCTCATAAGAGGCTTACTAAGGTTGTCTGTAGTGTCTTGGTTGACAGGATGCTTAAGAGAATTAGAGGCTGGAACAGCAGGAAAATCTCTTATGCTGGAAGGCTTATTCTGGTTAAAGTAGTCTTATCCACTATTCATACTTATTGGTCTCAAATTTTTGTTTTGCCAATGGGTGTCATAGACAGAATTCAGGCTCTCTGTAAGAACTTCTTATGGGATGGAGAGGATAAGTACTCTAAAGCCCCTCTGGTTGCATTGAATGTCGTATGCAAAGGTAAACATCAAGGAGGCTTAGGCATAATTGATAGTAGAGTCTGGAATATAGCAGCTATAGGTAAGCTTGTGTGGTGGCTTGCATCTAAACAATATCACCTTTGGATTAGATGCATTGATAACATCTATTTAAAAGGTGCTCCTTGCCTGTCTTATGAACCTACTAGCTACAGTTCCTGGGCCTGGAGAAAGATATGTGAGGTGAAGAACACACTCAAAAGTGGATACATACATTGCAGATGAAGAGATACAAATACTTATTCTATAGAAAATGGGTATGAATGGCTAATGGTAGCACCAAGCTCAAAAGTCCCTTGGTGTAAAGTGGTGTGGAATAGATATAGTGTTCCAAAATGGGAGTTCATCTTGTGGTTGATTCAGCATCAGCGATTACTCACTCTTGACAGGCTGAAAAAAATGGGGATGGATGTGTCTGAAGATTGCTTTCTGTGTGGCTTGGATTCTGAAAGTCATCTGCACCTGTTTCAGAAATGCTCTTTTACTCAGAATTGTTTGCAGCTGGTTGCAGATTGGCTCCATATTCATGCTCAAAACCTATTGAATTGTGTAAGCTTGCTGAGACTTAGATGCACTTCTATTCTTATTCGGCAAATCAGTGTGGCTGTTGTGGTTGGAGTTTACTACTGGATATAGAGATGCAGGAATTTATGCAGGCTAGATAATTATGTGATGCATCCAGGTAAGCTGGTTAGTCAAGTTAAGCTTGATTGTAGAAGGATGTTTCAGAGTATGTTTCAAGGTCACCTAAGTAGTACGGATGGTCTATGGTGTAGAGCTGCTGGTTTGATTTGAAAATGTTGTCTTTGTTGTAGCTCTTGTTCTAGTATGTAGTTGTTAAAAGGTTATAATGATGTCATGGTTGTAATACTTGGACTTTTGATATTAATATTACTAACATTCCACCAAAAAAAACTTATAATGCCAGATAATAAGTAATGCCGTAATTATTAGAATCTCATGAAGTATTATGATACTCATCATGAGTTTAGGTATAGAGCAAGTCGTAGATTGGCCCTTCATTATCACCGGGCAACGCGGGTGGGATGGCCTCCTTCTCCCATGACATAGGCACGGTGGCAAGAATGTGATGCCTCCTATAATGTTTCAGCAGATGATGATCAAGATGGGTCGCAGCCCATAGATAAGGGCCTTTTTGTCTGTCATCCGAATAGAAGTCCTCTTTCCCCGCATCTTACCCCGCAATATTAGCCCTTAATTGTCTTGCCTGACGAAAACAATCATGGCAGTTGGCTCCGTTAAACTCGATAAAAGCGAAGCCTACAAAACCTTGCTTTTTAACCGTTGTGAAACCGGAGTCATGAAGCATTTGCGTAAACCACCCAAAATCAGGCTTTATACCCTTTCCATTCTCTTCATAATGAACCGGGAGATTATGGAAAATGCAAGTAAAAGGTTGTGCGTAGCGAGAACGTGATTGTAGCTCCGATACACCAGCCATATTTTATTTAGAAAGAAATTTAGAGACAAATTAAAGAGTAAATGTTTGATAATTTTGATTTTGACCTAAAACATTATGAAGACATATTTATAGAATTATTTTGGTCAAATTGAATATTATTGATCAAATTGAATATTTATTAAAGTTCTGATAATGTTTTGCATGCAGTGGTCAAACTGAGAAATCTAATCAAATAGTGAGAACGATTGAATTGAAAAATCGTTCTATCATAATAGAAAATGATAAGGGTTACAAGAAACCCGTAGCTATAACAAAACAACGGGTACCAAAAACCGTTGCTGGTATTAATTTAGTAACGGTTTTTGAAATGCCGTTTTCCTAAACTGGTAACGGTTGTCTAACAACCCTTGATAAGAGTGATTCTATAACGAGTTTTTGGAAACCGTTAAAACATTTTTTATAACGGTTTGTTACACAGCCGTTGTTACATTATAATAACAACAGTTTTCGAGGGAAACCATTATTCTTATTAGCGCGGTCTAGGTTTCTACCAATATTTGGAAAACAGTAATCTAAGTGTCATTATTATATGCATTAAACCATTGTGATACACTTGTTATTGATGGCCATATTTGGCGTAGTGATTCCTTAAGAATAAGGGGTTGTTAGGGCCGTGTTCACGCGATAGTGTGAGTGTCGTGGATACCGATGTCACTATTATGTCGCACTACTGTGCGGTTGTTGGTGACGGTATTGTGATACCGTCACCGGTGGGGGGGTCGGAGATTGAATGGTTGCGAAAAGAACTATGAAATAGCATGATTGTGTCGGTAGTGTGTCTTAAACATTTTATCTTAATTGTGTAATAATGATGGCGATAGGCCAAGAGTTGTTTTAAATTTGGTTGTTTGATGGTGTATTAATCACCATTGGAGTCTATTAGCATTTGTGTGATGAAGTAGGAAAGTTTGGAAGCAAGTTTGAGAACGAATACTTTCTACCCAGGTGACACTCGACCGAGTAGTCTGCTTTGACCCTTGTTTTGTCAAATACTCAACCAAATATTGGGTGTATACCCTTACTTTCACATTTTATATTGGTTGGTTTGTGTCGGATAAACATGATGACCCCACATGGGTGAGACCTTATGCATTGTTTACGTTGGGCCATATTATGTGGCTTTACCTACCTAAAAGTGAAATTTAAATAAAAATTGTTAATTTAACATGAGTAATTAGATGAAAAAAATAATGTGATAATTGTGTGTGGTGCACGTTAATTGCCATGAGTTCATTCGGTCATGATAACACTGTCCATATTGTGTGAAGTTTTGTCATGATGTGTGTGTCACATAGTAATCTTGAATGCATAATCGGAGTCGTATGACATTAGTAACGAAAGTATTTATGATGGACGGAAACGGATGTGGAAACACATGTGTGATCATGTGGTGGATTTGACGCGGTATATGCGTGACATGGCGCGCAAAAATGGAAATATTGAAAATGATTGAGTCACATACTGAGTAATTTTGGCATTATTTGATTGTTTCAGGGAGTCCGCATATTTTTGATTTGATATACATACATGTGAGTGTATGAAATATGATGTAATATATACGAGTCATACCGTGTGATAGATACATATAACCAACATAAGTTGGGAGTTATTTAAGAGGTTAGAGATTGGAACCGTCGGTTTGACTTTCTGCTTTGACCTCTGGGGGCTTGTAGAGTGGAAGTTATATCGATAGAACTACGATTATATGAGATTTTATTACGGATTTGAAATAAGTAAGAAAGAGTGATGAACCCGGAACACGGTCATTTGTGGAATTTGGTAACGAGCGTATGAGATCACATTATGAAGTTTGACAGTTGAACTTCGGGACGACGTTCTCTTTTAGTGGTAGTGACTGTAATAATTCGGAATGAACGAAATAAAGAGTACGACACGTGAGGAAGTAATGAGAATTGAGCAAAGAACCTTGGGATAATTACGATAAACATATGTGGTTAATAAGAGTGATAATGACAATAAGAATCTTGACGGACTTTATGATCGAGTAAAATGGCGAGAGAGTACCTGAGAACCGGTAGTGAGGCTTGAGAGAAGATTCAGGAATAATTGTGAAAAGAGAGAGTGAGGCAAAATTCGGGGACGATGTTAGTTTTAAGGGGGGAAGATTGTAATACCTGGATATTTTGGGACCCACAAAGGAACCTTGAGATGCGTGAGTGGTGTTAGTTATTTAGACCAAATTAATACTCATCTTATGATATTAAAATTAAAAATTAATTTAAAGTGGTCTAAATCTACATGCATGCAAATAAAAGTATAAAAGATGGTATTAAACCATCTAAAGACAAAAGTTCCTTACATTGCTATAAGGCAAAGTATGGGCACTATAAAGGTCTCCTACCTTTATAGTTCTTGAGCTATGCAACTATGGATGATCCTCCAAGAACACCAATTACCAATATAGGTAATCTCCTTTGGTGGCACCCAAGAATAACCCAAAATACTACTAAAATTAATAAATAGTTAATAATAGTAGTAACCTTGTAATTGTATATTTGATGTACTAATTAATGTTATTACTTTGATAATATTATTAGTTAGTTTTTATATGTGTTTTAAGATGAAAATGATGAACAAAATAAGAAGAAAAGTTGGTCTCTTGGTGATGAAGGTAAACCGGCCTAAGCACACAAAAAAGACCAAATTTTCTTCAAATTTTTCCAAACATAAGAAATGGTGTGATTAAGTGGGTATTTATAGGCAAAAATGGGGAACAAAACTAAGTGGAAATTGCCACTTAATGGACACTTGTTGTCCTCTCAAAAAAAAGGTCAAGTGGACATATTTGAGTCCATTTCGGTTTTCGACATTTGCCCCACAAATGCTTATAAGTCTTATATTTAATTATCTTACATAATTAAATATTAATTTAATTATTTAACACTTAAATAATACAAATTAACTACCAATAACTACTTAACCATTAAGTAATCATAAGACCATTTTATTAACATACAATGTGTCAATATTATCCCACTTAGCTAATTTTACAACCTCTTGTAAAAATTAAATAGCTAATTAATTCCATTTCAAAACAAAAACACATATCGTATAAAATTAATTAATTACAATTAATTAATAAATTCTAATTATTTATTATTTAAATATCACATAATTAAATAATAAATCTCCTTGTCCCGAGTTCGTAACCCGTCATCAAATAATACTTTTACGTGACTAATTAAAAGTCAAGTAATACAAGGAATTAATTATTTCGTATCTCATACAAACAATTAATTTATTCTATTTGGGCATCATCCTATAGGTGTGACCTAAAGGGATCAGCTGATCACCGCCGTCACACGACAATAATGTCAAACTCTAGTCAGCCAATCATTACCGATTAACGATGACCAGCTGACAAATAAATAAAATAAATCCCTGATATTCCTTTTACGAGATTTAATATGTAAACGCACTCATTGTGGAGGACACTACTCCAACAATCTCCCACTTGTCTGACACAAGTGTGCGTTACCAATTCTCTTGTCCAATAATATCTCCCACTCAATGCAAGATGTCTTTCAGGTCGTTCTTGCACGTGATCATATCATAAAGTGGTTTCCTCGATCGGAGAATGACGTATCGACCGGATAATCTACTATAGATCGCATCCGAGCGTGGCCACGCATTCACAGTCATCTCTCCTCGAGTGGCCTTGAGATAAAATATGACTTAAAAGGACAATCCTGTTGACTTATTTTCTTCGTTCGATATAGATCACAATGACCCAGTAAATGCTCATCGGCCTCCTTTTACGGTGCGACCTAGAACAAAAACCAAAGCAACCGGAAAACCGTACCAACTCAGACAAATGGTCACCAGTCTAAAGAATTGACTCGAAGGAATAAATAGAAGTCCTCGCCACGACCTAGCAACAAAAGGACTCTATAAACGGTCACTGTCCGACAAATTGTCTCACAATATGCCTATGTAATCGACCAGTCATCACTATGACCATATGACAGTCGAACCTGTCATCTATCGCCTCACAATCTAGTCACTCCGAGACGTCACCTCATTTATAAGTAACTAGGGACAAAATACAATGTTAATCCAGTTCACTTAATAGGGTTCGACATTGTCTTTACAACCTATTTGGAGAAAACAAAGTATATAAATTCAGACATAAAACTGAATATAACGATAAATGCAACTTATCATATATGAAATAATAAATACAATATTTTGATTATTACATATCATATAATTTACAATTGATTCGGCATTCGTCTCAACCCCATCGAAACTACATGACTATCATGTTTAGCTTGAGACAATGGCTTGGTTAAAGGATCGCGATGTTGTCATTTGTCCCAACCTTACAAAGCGTAATTTCTTTCCTTTCGATTAAATCTCTAATTACATGAAATTTCCTAAGTACATGCCTAGACTTGTTACTATACTTGGGCTCTTTTGCTTGAAAAATAGCCCCACTGTTATCACAATACAAAGTGATAGGATCCTCGGCGGTCGGAACTACTTTCGGTCTCTCTAAAAATTGCCTAATCCAAACGACTTCCTTTGCGCCTTCGGAGGTCGCAATGTACTCGATTCCGTTGTAGAATCAGCGAGTCACAGACTCTTTGAAACTTCTCCAGCAAACCGCCCCTCCGTTCAACAAAAAGACAAAACCAGCCTGGGATTTCAAATCATCCCTATCGGTTTGAAAGCGGCATCCGTATAACCTCTTATACGTAATTGATTCTCCTCCAAACACTAAGAATGAATCTTTAGTCCTTCTCAAGTATTTCAGAATATTCTTGACGGCTATCCAGTGACTCTCACCTGGAGTTTTCTGAAAACGACTCGTCATACTCAAAGCATACGAGACATCAGGACGACAACACATCATAGCATACATGATCGATCCAACAGCGGAAGCATATGGAATCGATTTCATGCGTTCAATATCCTTAGGCTCAGTAGGACACTGTGACTTACTCAAAGTGATCCCACTGCCCATAGGTAGAAAACCTCTCTTGGAGTTTTTCATATTGAATCGGTCAAGAATCTTATCAATATAGGCTTCTTGACTCAATGCTAATATCCTTTTGGATCTATCCCTATAGATCCGGATACCCAAGATGCGCTGAGCTTCTCCCAAATCTTTCATTTGGAAGTGATTTCCCAACCACTTCTTAACAGAAGCAAGCATATCTACATTATTCCCAATGAGTAATATGTCGTCCACATAAAGAAGTAAGAAAACAACTTTACTCCCACTAAACTTCCTGTATAAACATGATTCCTCAACACTTCGAGAAAAACCATTCTGTTTAATAACATGATCAAAACGATGATTCCAACTCCTTGACGCTTGCTTAAGACCATAAATGGATCTCTTAAGTTTGCATACTTTGTTAGGATTTTTAGGATCCACAAAACCCTCAGGCTGGCGACTAACCCTTTCTGACCTCCTTGGTTCAGAAGGAAGAATAACCGATTCAGACGTAGAAGGAACATCTTCCAGTTTTGTCATATCAGTTTGCGGCTCTTGAACTTCGTCAAGTTCAAATTTTCTCCCACTCTGTCTTCTAGAAATAAATTCTTTTTCTAGAAAGACAGCTTCACGAGCCACAAACACTTTGTTCTCGTTACTATTGTAGAAGTAATATCCACAAGTTTCCTTAGGGGAGACTACAAAAATACACTTTTCAGAACGAGGTGCAAGCTTATCGTCAAACTTGCTCTTGACAAAAGCATCACAACCCCATACTTTCATGTATCGCAGATTCGGGACTTTCCCTTTCCATATCTCATATGGAGTTTTGTATGTTGCTTTAGTGGGACTTTTATTAAGTGATTGTACATCAGATAAAATGGCAAAACCCCAGAATGACTTAGGTAACTCTGTTTGACTCATCATCGATCGAACCATATCTAATAAAGTTCGATTCCTCCTTTCACCGCACCATTTAATTGTGGTGTGCCGGGAGGAGTTAATCGAGATACAATAACACGATTTATAAGGTGATCTTTAAAGTCATTGCTTAAATATTCCCCACCACGATCTGATCGTAATGCTTTAATCTTCTTATTTAATTGGTTTTCTACTTCATTCTGAAACTCTTTGAACTTATCAAAAGCTTCACTTTTATACCTCATTAAGTAGATATACCCATATCTACTCATGTCATCGGTAAAAGTAATAAAATAGTCATAATTACCTCTAGCGATGGTTTGTCATTGGGCCACAAACATCGGTATGTATTAAACCCAATAACTCACTAGCTCGAGATCCTTTTCCTAGAAAAGATGAACGAGTCATCTTGCCAAGAAGACAAGATTCGCATGTACCAAATGATTCGAAATCAAAAGGTTTAATTACACCAGCCGACACTAGTCTTTTAATGCGTTTCTCGTTGATGTGTCCTAATCGACAATGCCATAAATAAGATAGATCAGGATCACCTGTTTTGAGTCTTTTACTATCTAAATAATAAACATCGTTGCAGGTATCTAGAATATAAATACCATTGATTGAAATAGCTTGACTATATATAATCTTATTAAGGGAAAAAGTACAACACTTGTCTTTAATTACATAGGAAAACCCTTCTGTGTCTATCACAGATACGGATATTATATTTCTAGATAGCGTTGGTACAAAATAACAATTATTAAGATGTAACTCCAACACCGAAGCTAAACTAAGTACATAAGTTCCTACAGAGACGGCAACTACTTTAGACCCGTTTCCCATTCGGAGATCGACATCACCCTTGTTTAGCATTCTTATGCTTTTTAGGCCCTGCAAATGATTACACAAGTGAGAACCACAACCAGTATCTAATACCCAAGTTGTATTTGAAGCATAATTTATGTCTATCATAAAAGATTCAGTTGAGAAATTACATGTCGGCTTCACAATGCCAGCTTTTATGTCATCCAGGTACTTTGTACAATTACGTCTCCAATGTCCCTTGTTATTACAATAATTACAAGTATCTTTAAGAGGATTACCCTTTATAAGTTTTTGCTTGGTAGAGCAATTCGCAATTGCTTTACCTTTGCCCTCCACCTGAACGGGCTTCTTACCTGCGTTCCTCTTAAACTGCTTCTTCCCCTTCACGTTAATCGCAAGCACATCTTTCCTCGTACTCCCACTCAATCCCATGTCCTTCTCTGCTTGCACAAGCAGAGAATGGAGCTCATGTAAACTCTTTCTCATGTTTGTCATATTGTAATTTACCCTAAATTGGGTAAATCCCTTGACGTGCGAGAGAGAGTGGAGCACTCGGTCCACCACAAGTTCGTCGGGGATCTTGCATCCCAACCCCTCTAAAGTTTCCACGTACTCAATCATTTTAAGTACGTGTGAACTTACAGGTTGACCATCTTTGAGGTTAGCCTCAAAGAAACGAAGCTATGGTGTCATATTGAATTATTCTCGGGGCTTGAGAAAACATAGTGGAAAGCCTCGAGAATACTTCATGTGCATCACGAAACTTGACACATTGCCTTTGTAAAGCAGGATCCATTGAAAAAATCAAAACATTTTTTATTGCAGCGGACTCTATTTGATAATTTGAAAAAGCCTCTCTTACATCGGTAGTGGCCCTAGTACTAGGCGAAGGGGGAGAGGGATCGACAAGGCAGTGTAATTTGCCATCACCTGCGGCAGCTAATCGAAGTTGTTCTTCCCAATCTTTAAAATTACTACCGTTGGCTTTTAATACATATTTGTCAATAAAAGAACGTAGCCATGAATCTCTAGCTATGGTGGCGGTTTCACTAGTAGAAGTCATCGTGATTACTACAAAGGAAATAAAGGAAAGATTAACATTTATCGTCTAGAAATATTTAACTTGTGAAACTATTTAACAAGTTCCCATTTATATAATGATCTCCCACTGAATTATATAAATGATTTCAAGATCCAATTTTATATAAACACGGGCACGGTGGACCGATTCAACCCATATTTATATAAATTTGGTGAGTCAACATTTTGACTGATTCTACTACTAGAACTCTTGGTTGACGGATTTTCTTAAAATCTATCTTTTAGCCCCAGAATAAATATGAGCACGGTGGACCGATTCAACCCATATTTATCCCGTTGAGTCCAACCAATTTTCACGCGTAATAACTTTTATTACCCTACTTACCCAACGTAAAAAGAGTGTACCTCGGTGATCCGAACCCACCTCTAATGAAGAAGGGATTCATATGTGCTATTATTTGGTAAGGCTTAATCTCAATTTTTAAACAAAATGTGAGAGATCTTATCAATTTAATTGTCTATCACTTTTAAGTGAACAAAATTAGTGAATGCTAGACGATTAAATCGATAACAAAAAAAAAAAAAACATGTAGTGACGATTTGGCATGAATGCATAAAAGAATTAAAACAAACAAGTCCTAATATGGCCACCTAGTTAATCTAATTAACTAAAAATATTACACTTCGGAAACCAACTCCTTGGTCCCTTGAGTCTTCATAAATTGGCCTCCTTCTTTAGGATTTCGGAACGCCTTTCCGAAAACACCGTCTTCATGAAAACTCCGTCTTTAGTAGCTTCATCTAATTACTAATAATTAAATTACATAACAATAACCTATTATACAATTTGTAATAAAATTAAAATAAAACTATTAATTAATTACAAATTGGGCGATGCGAAATCGCAATTAATTACAAAACAAGTCGATATTCCCTTACATTTCGGGAAATACCAACTTCTACCTATGGCCATATTAGGAAAAATTACATAACAATAATTCTAAAAACCATTCATCTAAATGAATAATAAAATGCATTATGGAA
Organism: Silene latifolia; assembly: GCF_048544455.1. Taxonomy (NCBI): domain Eukaryota; kingdom Viridiplantae; phylum Streptophyta; class Magnoliopsida; order Caryophyllales; family Caryophyllaceae; genus Silene; species Silene latifolia. The sequence goes on along the minus strand of NC_133535.1, from coordinate 91,368,650 downwards.
AATGACATGCCAAATCGTCTAACTTACCAACAACGATCATTTGAGCTTGCTTTGACGGAATTTTTACCAATAAAAATTCATAATCAATTCTTAAAACAATTTTAAGAAATACACATCATACTACTCTGGTCTAATATCAAAATAATTATTCTCAACAATTATCTTGAATTTATATGGGAATTAAAACACAATTGTGACAAAAATGATATAATAATTCACAATTATCATACAAAAATTCCATTTAATATAAAAATTTATGGAAAAATAAATTTTAAAGCCATGAACATTCTGGTCTTACACCAAAAATGCCATGCAAGTGAAAATTTTTGTTTTTAAAATTTATTTAAAAAGATTTCACAATTTAATCGGTAAAGCGATAATTTTTACGATTTAATTCTAAATCAAACCATAAAAATTGAAATGACTTAAAATAAAATTTTGTACATTTTGGAAAAATTTCCAGGAGCTAAAAATTCAGAAATTTCGAGCCCTAAAGTTAAATCAATATTTATTTACAAAATAACCATTATTTACCCATTTTTATCAAATAAAAATCAATAAACTACCTAAATTAATCACATTAACCTAAAGTATCTACTTATCTCATAAATAGAAAATGCATGTGATTATTTATAAATAAATATGCATAAAATTAACATGCAACCCAATTTAATTAACTCTTAATTAATTTTAATGCATTTTTACTCAATTTTATGCCAATTTAAGTTATAGAAAGGGGAAAAATTTAACAAAAAACAAATTTTCGTCCCATATCATCCTAAGACCATATTATTTACATGCAAGACTATATTACGTGATAAAACGAATTTTAGTAACATAATATCAATTTTATTAATTTATCTCATAAATTACTAAAATCGTCTTAAGACAACATGCATGTATTTAACAATGCTCTGATACCACTTGTTAGTTATTTAGACCAAATTAATACTCATCTTATGATATTAAAATTACAAATTAATTTAAAGTGGTCTAAATCTACATGCATGCAAATAAAAGTATAAAAGATGGTATTAAACCATCTTAAGACAAAAGTTCCTTACATTGCTATAAGGCAAAGTATGGGCACTATAAAGGTCTCCTACCTTTATAGTTCTTGAGCTATGCAACTATGGATGATCCTCCAAGAACACCAATTACCAATATAGGTAATCTCCTTTGGTGGCACCTTGTAATTGTATATTTGAAGTACTAATTAATATTATTACTTTGATAATATTATTAGTTAGTTTTTATATGTGTTTTAAGATGAAAATGATGAACAAAATAAGAAGAAAAGTTGGTCTCTTGGTGATGAAGGTAAACCGGCCAAAGCACACAAAAAAGACCAAATTTTCTTCAAATTTTTCCAAACATAAGAAATGGTGTGATTAAGTGGGTATTTATAGGCAAAAATGGGGAACAAAACTAAGTGGAAATTGCCACTTAATGGACACTTGTTGTCCTCTAAAAAAAAACGGTCAAGTGGACATATTTGAGTCCATTTCGGTTTTCGACATTTGCCCCACAAATACTTATAAGTCTTATATTTAATTATCTTACATAATTAAATATTAATTTAATTATTTAACACTTAAATAATACAAATTAACTACCAATAACTACTTAACCATTAAGTAATCATAAGACCATTTTATCAACATACAATGTGTCAATATTATCCCACTTAGCTAATTTTACAACCTCTTGTAACCATTTCAAAACAAAAACACATATCGTATAAAATTAATTAATTAACAATTAATTAATAAATTCTAATTATTTATTATTTAAATATCACATAATTAAATAATAAATCTCCTTGTCCCGAGTTCGTAACCCGTCATCAAATAATACTTTTACGTGACTAATTAAAAGTCAAGTAATACAAGGAATTAATTATCTCGTATCTCATACAAACAATTAATTTATTCTATTTGGGCATCATCCTATAGGTGTGACCTAAAGGGATCAGCTGATCACCGCCGTCACACGACAGTAATGTCAAACTCTAGTCAGCCAATCATTACCGATTAACGATGACCAGCTGACAAATAAATAAAATAAATCCCCGATATTCCTTTTACGAGATTTAATATGTAAACGCACTCATTGTGGAGGACACTACTCCAACAAGTGGACCCTCGGGTTTGATGAGTCTACTCGGGAGTGAAGTATAACTATATAGTGGACCGAGTATAACCTATACTAGACTTAGTGGAGTTATTATAATGTCCACCTATACAAGGGTCGTCTTAAAACTGACATAACTTGAGATCTAGACATGGTATTGATGTGATTCTAATTGGAGATAACATCTTATTCGCTTACGATTCCAACGGTAGGACACACACCCAAAGTAACCAAGAAACGAGAAAGATATGACTTTTTTACGAAAACTGATCATTGCTGAGAACTGCGTTGTACTCGACCGAGTGGATTGAACACTCGACCGAGTGAGGGTCATTCAATCGAGTAGACTCGGCACTCGGTCGAGTGCACTCTGGTCAGACGGGTTTTAAAACCCGCAAAACCTCTTCTCGTATTTCATTTCTATCTTCTTCCTTATCTCTCCAAACTCTCCCCCTTCTCTCTAAGACTCTCACAAACACCATATTAGGGGATTCAAGCATGGATTAGAGGATTGCTCACCTTCTTCTTCATCCTTTCACCTTGTTAGTTGAGATCTACCCTTTTCTAGTCTTATGAATCATAAATTTTTGGGGTTTCTTATTGGGTTGTTTAATTAGTAATTAGTAGGTATATATGGGTAATTAATGGGTAATAATAAGGAGTTTTGCATTATGTTATAGTGCAGGACGATTTATGATAGTTATTATGTGATATTGTAGGATGAGACGGTCTTATTAGACGGATTATGCTTATTAATTGGATTGCTTGTGAAGAATGCTAAAAGGTAGGTTAATTCTACTCGGTTCCAATAATGTGGTGTTGTTTATGTTGTTGCTAATGTGATAATTAGTCTTACATGATTAGGGCATTTGTATTATAGCATGTTTAGTGGTTAATTGCATCATTAAGGAGATGATTGTGATATGTTGGGTTGTACTTTATGTATTGGTTATTATCGTATATGTTCAGAATGTGTTGTTGTTTAGGAGACAAAACACGGTTGGGAGACCGTCTTATGCATGAGTCGCCTCTTGGAGCTTCCCACTCCAAGAGGGGTGTGCACATTAATGACTTGAGTATGGAGGGACTCGTGTGGTTGAGGCACGACGTCTGGCAGAGGATGCGATTAGATTCTGGACCTGGTACGTCTGGGCGTGTCCGAGTACCTTGTTTGAAGTGTGGTGTCGTTGGCGTGTACCTGGCACCGCTGGTTGTGAGTACATCTGGGCGTGTCTCGGTACCGGCGTAGTGTAATCGTGTCTCATTCATATTATTGGCATATTGCATATTTACCTATCATGTTGTGTTGTATGTCTAATTATTAAAAATGACGTGTTGTGTGTCTGTGTAAATTGTCACTATTTTCGGGGTGGTCTGTGTTGATCCATATGATATTTCCGATCATATGAGGAGCAGTTTTTTACATGTTATTTTGGTATCACGCGGGAGACGGGACGAGCCTTGGACTTGGAGTCAAGTACATGGATAGTTGTTAGATGACATATATGGTAGTCAAGTTATATAGTTCACATTTATTTATTTATGGTTATGTAATTCACTAAATACCTTACATATATTGAATTGTTTCTTAATTGCAACTCCCATTTCATCGCCGCGGGAAACCGAGATGGTAACATCCTCCCATTACCTTAGCCAGGTAAGAAGGGGGTGTTACAAAATGAGTCAAGCTTGAGGAGGGGGTGTGAACATATGATTGATTAGTAAGTCAATGCATTGACCAAATAGTTAGTTACATAATTGTTATACTTACAACTATATATAGTCATCATATTGTAATAGATTACTTACTTTTACGTAATATAATTCTCTCTCTATAACAAACTACTTATCTCTCTATAACTGATTTTCATTTACTTAAGTTGTCTAGTTCTCACCATCAATGGACATTGTATATTCTTCACAATTTTCTTAGTGTCTGTATTGTAGAAAGAATATCAATAATGAGAGACTAACATCGAGTGGACATTTCCCTAATTGAGTGTTGAGGTTATCAATTTAGTTGTGGCAACAATATTTATATGTCATGTGGGTATGTCATGTGTGGGCATGTGTTCTAACTCCTACCCGTATGAGACAGTTTAGTAAGTTGATAATAAGATAATTCTTTTACCCATATTTGTTGTTTTTTTTCATAAGTTTTGTGACATAATGTAAATCCTTTGTGGACGAGAAGAGAGGGCTAAAAAATCAGAAACATATAAGAGAAGGGTAGGGAAGGAGGTGGAGAGAGAAAAATCTGAATAACGGGAAAAACCTAAATCTGAAGTTTCTTTTGGGCATTTAAACGAACATGAATTGCCTCTTAAAACATGTATAATAGTAATAAACGAAGAGGACCTATTTTGCTCTTCATTCACAAACTGCCATGGAAAAGCACAAAATAATTCCAAAACTATAATAACAAAACCCTTATTTCTTATTTGGCTCTCACCTTATTTTACATTTACCAAAAGAATAAAAGAAATAAATTTTCCCTTTCATATCACAAAGTATGACACAATCTAAATGGAGAGTCGACTTTTCTTCTGATTTTCCCTAAGAGCTCCAAGAGAACTTCTCTCCATTTTATTCTATGAAGATCCAAAAAAAAAAAACAAATTCAAATATAAGAGAGTGTCTTTTTTTAGGAAAAAAAAACAATCATTTTTGCTGTACAAAATTGGGGTCCATTTTGAAAATCACTTAAAAGACTTGTTGGGAAGGTCTTATTATTAAAAATGATCTAAACTTTACGGGTTTTTTTACATCCACATACTTCATTTACACTTTTTAAATCATTGATTTAAGTTCTCTAATTTCTATATCTTGTGGCAAGCCCCTAGTAACAGATTTCTTGTAATTCCACATTTTGCCGATATTTGTATGGATATATATTACTTCAACAGTCTTCCCTGATGTATGTGATAGTTGTTGATTCTAGGGAGAATTTATTGGTTGTACTCGTTTGGTATCAGCCTACCCCCTATGCTATTGTCGAAGTGTTCCAATATTATGGTTTTAGCATGTAGATCGTTTTATCTTCTTTGATGTGTGTGTGTGGGTGTAACACCCCCATACACCAAAGTGCCCTACTAAGACCACCTAATGCATGAAAATGCTACCATCTCAGTTACCCGAGGCATAGTAATCAAAAGTGACCATTAAGAAACGTACTTTAAGTAAATAATTATAAAGTGTTTACATCAAAACCAAACTAAGAAATACGATACAACGTTCCAAACCAAAATCCAACTAAATTAAATAAAATGTTATGACACTACAGCGGAAGACTACTACTCGGACTCATGGTGACTCATCCCTAGCTAACCCGCGCGCATCGAAGCCATACCTGCTAAACAACTCACCATCCCCGAATGAATCACCACAGTTTTCAAAACACTTAAACGGGGTCAGTTACTGCATAAACAATATAAGATAAACAACAAACAATTACACAATCACAATCTCCAACACCGTCACATCGCCAATCATCTGAATACACACTAAAGTGTGTAGCCCTGCCACAATACCCATCGCAACAAATATTCCACACCGCCAGTGGGGAACCGCAGCAGTTCCCACCTAAGCCCCGCTCATCTCCATCGAGCGAATAACCCATGTCCATTAATGTGCACATTCTCCTTGTGACGGGAACAACAAGGGGCGAATCAAGGGCGTGAAGCCACTCACGCAAATGACTCCACTCAGCCGAGGACGTACCTCGCGAACCACAGACAATCAACAACAACCAATTACAATATCAGCAATTCCAAAACCAATTACGATATAATCACATGCTAATAAATCAACAACCATCTTATAATCATTTACACAATAACTGAGTAGGGAGACCCTACCTGGAATGAAATCACTGATCAACAATCACAAGCAGCGGATCAAAAGCGTTCCTCTACGAAATCATCTCCTATAAACACATAATCATACAATTACAATCTAACATCAACAGTACTTCCAATAATCTCCAATTCACCCAATTAGGGTTTAAAAAAAACTAATGAATCAACATAAAAACTAATGAATCAAGTAGGGAGACCTTACCCACAATACGCCGATCTCAACGGTCTAAAGAACTCCGAAATCCGACGACTCTAGCCCTTGGATTTGATAGTAATGCGAGAAAAGAATTCAACGTAGTTTTGTTTTCTTTTGTAAAAAGGTAAAAGAAATTGACGATTTCACTTTATATAACTTTCACGCGTTGCTATCAAAACCTGGCCAAAAACCCGTATAACCCGACTTACTCGATCGAGTAACTGAGGTATTCGATCGAGTACCCATCAGACAGAACACACTCCAGAATGCAAAACTAACTTACTCGACAGAGTAAGCCCTACTCGATACAGTACCCAACTGCTCATAAATCCGTGGTATTACATTCTTCCCTCCTTAAAAATGAACTTCGTCCCCGAAGTTCAAACCCATACTGAAAAACAAACTTACTAACTCAACTATGACACAACGAAAACTCAAAAACAAAACCCAAACCCAACCCATTACGACTCAAAACAAACACTAACTTTACCAAAACTGACATAAGACCGTACCAAAACCTTATCATCTCCTACCCCCGTAAAAGAAACATGGTTACGTCCCCGTAACCGCACATACTTGATCAAATAGAGACAGATACCGTTCCTTCATATCTTCTTCCGCCTCCCAAGTTGCTTACTCAATGTTATGATTAGACCATAAAACCTTTAGTAACACTATCTCCCCAGTTCTAGTCTTGCGTATCTTGCGATCTAGGATCTCTTTTGGCACTTCAAGGTAAGACAAGGACTCATCAAACACAATGTTCTCAACCTCTAGCACATGAGAAGGATCAGTCAAATACTTCTGTAGTTAAGACACATGAAACACATTATGTACACGGTCCGAAGCTGGTGGCAAAGCTAACCGATAAGCAACCTCTCCCACACGATCCAAAATCTAATAAGGGCCAATGAACTTTTGGCTTAGCTTCCCTTTCTTACCAAATCGCATCACCCCACGCATAGGTGACACTTTCACAAGAACCTTATCCCCAACTTGGAACTCAATGTCTCGACGATGTAAGTCCTTATAACTCTTTTGGCGATCTTGTGCTGCTTTCATCTTGTAATACTACGGTTTTCCATATCTAGGGGTACTCTATCGAGTGGGACTTACTCTGTCGAGTAAGTATGTTTTTATACGAAACACTAGGATACCTGATGGGTACTCGATCTAGTATGTGTGACACTCGATCGAGTAAGGGTCACTCGATCGAGTAAGTCACTTACTCGATCGAGTAAGTGTGTTTTACGGGTTTGATTAGCCGGGTTTTGTTAATAACGCGAGATCAATATAAAAGGCTTCCGTCATTATTCTTAAACACTTTTTAACATTATAAAACCCTTTCAAGAGAAGAACAACAGTTACATAGTTTGCATCCCTCGCGTTGTTAGCAAATCTCAAGGCTAGGATCGTCGGATTGTCTTGTTCGTTATACCGTTGTGATCATCGTCTCAAGAGTAAGTTCCTTGTATAATTTTTATAGCATTTTGTTGAGTTTGATTAAACCCTAATTGGGTAATGTTGGGGGATTTTGGGAGTATTATGGTGTGTTGGTAGTAATTGTATGTATGCATGTTATAGGAGGAGGATTCGAAGAGGAGAAGTTATGATTAGCTGCTAGACGGTCTTGTGTGATTGCTATTCCAGGCAGGGTTTCCCTACTTAGTATTGATTACATGGTTTTGTTGTTGTTGTTGAATGTGTTGTTGTATATCATGTTGGAATTGGTGATGGCTTGTAGTATAATGTGGTTATTGTATATCGTCTGTGGTTTGCGACGTGCGTCCTCGGCTGAGTGGAGTCACTTGCCGGAGTGGCTTCACGCCCTTGATTTGCGCTCTGTGGAACCTGCCACAGAAGGGGATATGCACATTAAGGAACATGGGCTTATCGCTCGGATGAGATGAGCGGGTCTTAGGTGGGAATGGCTGCGGTCCCCCACTGGCGGTGTGGAGTACTTGTTGCGATGAGTACTCTGGCAGGACTACACACTTCAGTGTGTAGTCAGGTGTGTGGTGATGAGACGGAGTTGTGTTGATTGATTGGTTTGTAGTGTTGTTTTATTGCAGCTGTTTATTTGGTGTAATCAGTACGGACCCCGTTTAAATGTTTTAAAAACTGCGGTGATCCATTCGGGGATGGTGAGCAGTTATTGAGCAGGTATGAGTTGATGCGCATGGGATAGCAAGGTTGAGTCATCACGAGGTGTCTTAGAAGTCTTCCGGTGTGTCGAACACCCTTTCAGTTGTTTAGTTGGTTTAGCTTTTTGAGAACAGTTGTACTTTTTACATTGTCAGTTTTGGTTGAATTTGTATCACATTCAATTATCTAATAAAGTACATTTCGTTATTGTCTATTTGATATACATTGCCTCGGGTAACCGAGATGGTAGCAATTCCATGCCTTAAGTGGTTCTGATAAGGCACTTGGAGTATGGGGGTGTTACAAAGTGGTATCAGAGCGACGATTTTGGAACCTGTAACTAATGAATCTAATGAACTTAGGGAGTCAAAATAAAATGAACCCGGGTAGGAGTTGTTAGGATCTAATGCAAAGACTTGGGAGAAGTCCTAAAGTCGCGATCTCGCCCTACAACTTTGAACCGGTCACTATGGGGTATATGCCAGGATCGTTATGTGTTTATCTTGTATGTTATACATCTATATATTAATGTGTTGTGTGAATTGGTGGATGAATGTATGTGGAGGATAGGAGATGCGTGGTGAAAGATGATGATGATATGAGTATATATGTCCTTGATTGAATAGTGCAATTGCATGATAGTTGATCTATAACGTGGCTTGTTAGAAACATGTGAAGTAAGCGGTTGTTTATCGTATATATACATAATATGCATGATCGTCGTTTTGTATGTAAGTAAGTTGGTTGGAGGTGTAGAGTTGAGCATGCGGGTAGTATACGAGTCAACATGACTCGATCGAGTAGGTGAGTGGCTCGATCGAGTAGGTGTAACTCGATCGAGTGGGTTGTTTTACGTTTCTGGGCAGTAATCTGTTTTTAGGCACTCGATCAAGTAGGTGGTGGCACTCGATCGAGTAAGTTAGTGGCTCGATCGAGTACGTTTTTCGATGCTTTCTTGTCAGGTTCTGGAGTCGAGGCACTCGATCGAGTAGGTGGGCAACTCGATCGAGTGGCCTCAACTCGATTGAGTGGGTGGGCAAGGCTCGATCGAGTTGGTTCAGTGCAGGTCGTTTCCGTGTTTTGAGATATGGGATGTGTGTTTATGTTTACCTTTTTCTTATATAGTTTCAAGATGCCGCCAAAGAGAAACGCGTTGTATGCCAGGGCTGAGAACATGAGCATATATGAGATAGTTAAGATGTTGGAGCACCAAGATGCTCTTACGGATGCTCTAAAGATGTTTGGAAAGGATAAAGAGGCGGGTGTTGATTTCGCCAAGATGAGTATAAACATAGCGAGGTTTAATCCGAAAGAGTACATGGGCACGGGGGCGCCAATTCTGCTAGATAATTGGCATAGGGAGATGGAAAACATAATTAATGTGGTTCATTGCCTAGAGGACTTCCGAGTGGAACAAGCTGCGTTCTACTTGAGAGAAGCAGTCGGAGAGTGATGGGATAAGGTTAGGGTGAGTGCTCTGGATATATATGTGAGATAAGGGTTATATTCTATACCTTGGGATGAGTTTAAGAGGGCGATAAGGCGAGAGTTTGTGCCAGAGCATGTGCGTAGCAAGGTAAGAGAGGAGTTTGATGACTTCAAGATGACTTATGAGATGACAGTTGTTGAGTATTATCATAAGTTCAACGAGAAGTCTAGGTACGTAGAGGATATGGGGCTAAGCCAAGAGAGCTTGACATTGAGATTTGAGAAAGGGTTGACACCCAAGATTATGGAAACGTCGCCGGTAGGGGTCCTTACTGATGTTAAGGAGGTATATGAGCGTGCTGGGAGAGCTGAGAGGTTGGTAAAGATGACTAAGGAGAACAGAGAGAGAGCTTCTGAGAAGAGGAAGGCTGAGAGTGAGGGGGGTGGTCAGTCTAGTTACAAGAGGAGCGGCTATAATCAGGTGAGAGCTTACTCTTCGGGATCGGGGTTTAACGGTGGAGCTTCTTACGGGCGTGGCCGTGGTGGTGGTAGTGGCAGTTGGGGTTTGACTTGCTTTAACTGTGGCGGTGTGGGCAGGGGTTTTCAGAGGCAGTCATAGGGGAGTTTCTCTCAGGGTCAGTCTCAGAGTTATGCTAGTAACAGGTCGGCTGGGTCGTGGAATAATCAGGGTGGTCAGAGTGATAACAATGGTGGGGCTAACCGCAATGGCGGTAATTCATACCAGAGACCGGCGACGAACAACAACCAGGGGTCGGGGTCGGCTGCTAAGACATCTACTTCAGCTAGTACTATCCAGAGAGGTGGACAGAAGACCAGTGGTAAGCTGTTCATGATGGAGAAGAAAGCAGCTGAGGATGACGCTCATATTATTACGGGTACTTTTCTTGTTAATGAAGTCTTTACATTTGTTTTGTTTGATTCGGGGGCGTCACAGTCTTTTGTATCATCGAGTAATGCTAAGCTTTTGGGTTTGACAGAGTTTGAGTCTTTAAAAGAGGAAGTTTTTATACCGTCGGGCGAGTCTGTATCTTGTGAGAAGTGTTATAGGGGTGTGTCTATGATAGTTGGCCAGGTTGACTTACCAGTGGACTTGTTAGAGGTTTCCTTAGATGGTTTTGAGATGATAGTTGGTATGGACTGGTTGGGTAAGTACAAGGCTAAGATAGACTGTCATCAAAAGAGAGTTTCTCTAAGAGGTCTTAAGGGGATTAGTGTGTCTTATCGTGGGTTTGTTGTCAAATCCAAAGTCAAGTTGATTGCAGAAGTGACCTTGAAGTCTTATCTGAGGAAGGGATGTCCGTTGATCTTATGCCATGTGAGAGATCGTAGTATGGTGAGTTCGACTGTTGACTAGATACCAGTGGTAGGGGAGTTTCCAGATGTTTTTCCAGAGGAGATACCAGGGTTGCCACCGAAGAGGGAGATAGATTTCAGTGTTGAGTTGAAACCAGGGACGGGACCAATTTCTAAGGCACCGTACCGTATGGGTCCTAAGAAGTTGGAGGAGCTGGAGAAACAGCTAGATGATTTGATTGAGAAGGGATACATTAGACCTAGTATATCACCGTGGGGAGCTCCAGTTCTGTTTGTGAAAAAGAAGGATGAGAGTTTGAGGTTATGCATCGATTATAGAGAGCTGAACAGGGTTACAGTGAAGAACAAGTATCCTTATCCGATGATACATGATTTGTTTGATCAGTTGAACGATGCAGCGGTCTTTTCTAAGATCGATTTGAGGTCGGGTTATCATCAGGTGAAGATCCGGGATGAGGACATACCGAAGACTGCCTTTACATCGAGGTATGGTCACTATGAGTATGTTGTGATACCGTTTGGGTTGTCTAACGCACCTGCAGTGTTTTTAGATTTGATGAACCAGGTCTTTAGTCAGTTTTTGGATCGGTTTGTGGTAGTCTTTATCGACAATATCTTAGTCTACTCTAAGACTAAGGAGGAGCATGAGGAGCATTTTAAGATAGTGTTGCAGATATTGCGAGACAATCAGCTGTATGCAAAGTTGTCTAAGTGTGAGTTCTGGTTAGAGGAGGTTGCTTTTCGGGGGCATGTGATTTCAAAGAGGGGTGTAGATGTGGATCCTGCAAAGATAGAGGCAGTTACTCGGTGGGAAGCACCGAAGAATGTAGCAGAGATTAGGAGTTTCATGGGTTTGGCAGGGTACTATCGACGGTTTGTGAATGACTTTTCCAAGATAGCCAGACCTATGACAACTTTAATGAGGAAAGAGAATAGGTTTCGTTGGGATGAAAGTTTTGTGACGGCGTTCCAGACATTAAAGGAGTGTTTGACCAGAGCTCCAATCTTAGCATTACCTGAGGGGTGTGAGAACTTTGAGGTATATACAGATGCTTCAAAGAATGGTTTGGGTTGTGTGTTGATGCAGAACGGGAAAGTAATTGTCTATGCTTCTAGGCAATTGAAGCCTTATGAGGAGAACTATCCGACACATGATCTGGAGTTGGGTGCAGAAGTGTTTTCTCTCAAGATTTAGAGGCACTATCTTTATGAGACGACCTTTAAGGTGTTTTCAGATCACAAGAGTCTCAAGTACATCTTCACTCAAAAGGAGTTGAACATGAGACAGAGGAGGTGGATGGAGCTGATTGGGGATTATGACATGGATATTATATACTATGAAGGGAAGGTGAACGTGGTTGCAGATGCGTTGAGCAGGAAGAGTGTGTATTTGCTATGTACAACTATGTCTTTGATGAGGTTGAGAGATGAGGTGGGGAAGATGGGGATCCATATGATCCAAAAAGGGGATGCTAGAGGAGACTTGACAATGGAGCCATATCTTTACGATGATATTCGCAAGAAGCAGGTTTTGGATCCTAAGATTGAGGAGTGGGGAGCTGGAGTGGAGAAAGGGACAATGTCTAGATTCTCTATTCATACAGATGGTAGTGTGAGATTTTTAAAGTGGTGTGTACCCAATGATGAGGAATTGAGAAAGTGTTGGAGCTTGTGTCCTCCACAAATTAGTGTGATAACATTTATAAATCTCTTATAGGTTAACAAGGGTATACTCCGTATTTATCAGTTGATTAACGATTACTTAATAACGGTTGGCTTGCTAGAAAGTTTGACGTTATTATCATACTGATGGCGGTGATCAACTGGTCCTTAAAAGTCACACCTAAAGGATGTGTTTGAGAGATGTGATTATGGAAATGTAATCACATTGATGCCTTATATGACTAAACAGTTAGTCAACCTGTTGATGAGACGATTATTTAATGCCGATTAAATAATATTAGCTGAGATGAATTAACTGTCAATTCGTAAATTGAATATAATATGTTATATTTAATTAATGTATATAATGTTAGCTGGAACGAATTAAGATGTTAATTCGTAATTAAATGTAATTGGTTATATTTAATTAGCAAATTATAAATATGCGATATTTATAGTTAAAGTATATATTACACGATATTGTCACAGACCGGCATTAATAAATCGACTGCAAGCTGTTGTGTGTAGACTTATTAATACGGAATTATATAAATGATAATTTATATATAATACATTTTATACATTTTGTATACTACCAAAATAAGAAGATTTAATCTTCCTATTTTTGGAAGGTAGAAAAAACCGAAAAAGAAAGAGAAAATAATCTCTTATTTCGGTTAGGTTAGCCGAAATTAGGAGAGAAAATATCTCCCCCTATTCTCACTTATTTCGGTTATAATAAGTGTGAGGAGATCATTTTTCTTTACCCTAATTCTAACCTAGCACACTCTCATCAAAGAAAGACACAAAAAAACCTAAAATTAATCAGTGAATTTTGGGGATCGATTCTAGCAAAGGACAAAGGCATATCTCATATCATCTTGGGTGCAACTGATAGGAGAATATCATTGCGATATTGTTCATAGGCCATATTAGCTAGGACCGAAGGTTATTTCTTAATTCTCTAATATTTTGTTTATGTAATTTTCATTTATGACTAGTAATCATCTTTATAATATCGTTATAATCCTTATAATTAAAGGGAAGCATACAGATAATTCCTACAAGTGGTATCAGAGCCAAGGCCACGAAATTATTTTGATGATTTTCATAAAATGAATTTAAACAAAAGGTTGTAGAATCAAGAAAAAAAAATCTAATCGGCTGAAATTTTTTTTAAATGCCGAATTGAAATTTTTTTCCAGCCGGTTTTTTGTTCTGGTTTTTGATGTTAGATTTCCATTTTGATTTTTCATATTGTTGTTTTAATCAGTTAAAATGATTATATGAAGAATTGGTAGATGTTTGATTTAATGAAGATTAAGTTAAAATGTAAATGGAAATCGTCTTGTTTATGATGTTGAAATTGCTTTTGCTATATAGTTTTTGGCATATACGGTTAATCATGTTTCATTAATTAATATGCTAATCTTGTTCTAATAGCAACTATAAACGATTTTGTTCATCTTAAAATTTTTGGGCTGTTTTGTTTTTGATTCAGCCGAGTACTATAAAAAAATTAGGGTTTATTTTATTTTCAGCCGTGTATAATAATAAAAAAAAAAAAGGTTGTTTTTGTTTCGTTTTTGAAGCATTGCCGAGAAGAGAAAAAAAAGGGTTTCTGTTTTTTATTCATTCAGCCGAGCTAAAAAATTATAAAAAAAAAAATTTTTTCTCTACTGTTTTGCCGAGACCAAAAAAAAGGGGTTTTTTGTTAGTTTTGGCCAATATTGATTATACATTGAAATTTATAATGTATGATTAATTGTTGTGAAAAGGTGCACATATTAAGATACCTAATTATTTTAAAGAGGTTTAAAATAATATTGAATTAATTCATATTACAAGTTTAATGTGAATCAAGATTGAATTTAATGTGAGTAATTGAGGAATTGTCACTTAATTCGATCATTTAAATAGGTGGTTTGGAAATTAATCTACATAATTAAGGAATTATGTCTTGCATGTTTAATTTTTAGTTGATGCAATTTTTATTAGTTGAATGAATCGTTTGAATGGTTTAATTTACGTATTTTTGCAATCGGTTGTAATTTGTAATATCTAGTGTGGCCTTAGTTAAATTATGTTTTCGTAATGATGGAAACATAATTTTTAATGTAATTTGAGATCTCGTATCTCCGTTTGGTTTTCTTTTGTTATTACGGTTTTGAAATTAGAATGTAAATAGGTATTTTATATAATTTTAAATTGTAATTTTTGAGAAGACTAAAGATGGAGATTGGAGCTCACTCCCGCTACATGGATCAAGATGGAACATCAAGATAAGCTTCTCGGGTCCAAGGATGGATTCCAAAGTTGTATTTATGTTCATTTTGATAGATATGCCACACTAGGACTTTATTTTGTTTTACGTTTTACCGTTCTTATTGCTTTTCATTCACATGCTAGTTAGTGCATCATTTTCCGCCTAAAACCAAACCACCTACTAAAATGCATGAAAATTGACTCATATAGATTGTATGTTAGTTTTCATAGACATACAGATGTCACACAGTTTAAGCCATCACCTTAGTTTATTCATTCACGCATGCTAGATATTAGTTCACTTAAAATGAATTAAAATAAAGTTGATGGGATCTTCCTCTAAAACGGAAATTGAGACTAGTCTTTATAAGGGCAAACAACTATGAATCCCTTCTTCGTCGGTAGGCATAATATGACCCCTTCTATGTTGGGTAAGTAGTTTGTATTGACTTAGTTTATCTCAACATTATAGTCCGAAGAGTTTCTCGTGATTATGATGGACTAAAGATAGAATTTACAGAAATTTATCGACCAAGAATTCTAACAGTAGAATTAGCCATAAGGTTGGCTTATCAATTTACAGATAATTGAGTCTTGGGATCATTTATATAATTCTTGAGGGAGGTCAATTGTATAAATGCTTGAGTCTTCGCTTATAACAGTTTTGCATTAAGTCTTAAAATCATAACGATGCATATTCTTATTATTTTTATTCTTCTTTTCGCAGTGTAGAATTCATTTATTTTGATAATACTGTTACAACATAATGGCTGGAAATAACGAAATCCCAATGCCGAGTGCCACACTTGGACGCGAGTCCTGGCTTAAAGTTTTTATGGACAACATGAATCAGTTCACACGACTGAAGAATGATGGGTCCAACTTTGCGGACTGGGAGGCAGCACTACGGAATGCTGCCATTGCCGACAAAGTGAAGCTCAAGTACTTAATCGAGCCAATACCGGTAAACCAGGCCCCAATGCAGGAGTTAACGAGTCACTTGCTTATAGTGATTTCGTCATGGAAGCGGGTGCGATAAAGAACGTACTCATCTTTGCAATGGAAACCAATTTGCAGAGACGCTTCATTGCCCAAGGTGCAAACAAGATTTTCACCACGCTCACTAACGAGTTCTCAAAAGCACCGATAATCGTTACTTATGAGCATACATGTCGCTTCTTTGATGCGAAACTCCAAAAGGGTCAACCGGTTAGCCCACACATTCTTAACATGATTGAGAATGTCGAGAAATTGGAGGCACTTGATTGCAAAATCAGTGAGAGCATAGTCATTGACAGAATGCTTCATTCTCTTCATGATGGTTTTGCCCTTTTTAAGGCGAACTATTATATGAATGACTTGAAGAAAAATCCTCATGAGCTACACTCACTTCTCGTACAGACCGAGAAGGATATGAAATTGAGTGGGAGCATGAAGCAGGATGTTCTCACGATTTCCAACAAGAATAAAGGTAAGGGCAAAGCTCCAGGCGACCTAACTATAGGTATGCCAAAGTTTAAGAAGCCAGGAAACGGTAAGAGTGGGCCTGGTGAGACTAGTGGATCACAGGGCAAGGCAAAGAGCAAGGGCGGTGACATTGAGTGCCACCATTGTCACAAGACTGGACATTGGAGGAGGAACTGTCCTGTGTACCGTGAGGACATAAAAGCAGGCCGCGTCGTTCCTGTTGGTATGTCATCTTATATTCATATGATTGAGATTAACCATGCAAGTTTTGGAACTTGGGTACTTGATACTGGTTGTGGTTCTCATCTGTGTAATCATTTGCAGGTCCTAAGAAACATCACACCTCTCGGAAAGGATGATGTGGACCTGCGAGTCGGGAATGGAGCTAGAGTTGCTGCAGTCTCGAAGGGAACATATGTAATCCAACTCCATAGTGGTTTTGAGTTATTTTTATATAACTGTTACTATGTACCCAATTTATCTAAGAACATTATTTCTGTTTCCGTACTCGATAAACACGGTTTTGCATTTTCATTAAAGGATAATAGCTGTATTTTCTCTTTTAATGAAATGATTTATGGCAAAGCAGTTTCCATGAATGGAATTTACATCTTAGATCAAACTACAGACATATTACACGTGAATAATAAGAAATTAAAGGTTGGTGACAAAGATCAAACCTATCTATGGCATTGTCGTATGGGACACATAAATGAAAAACGTGTAAAGAAACTCGTCGATAATGGGACTATTCCCGCATTCGATTTTTCTACATATGGCACGTGTGAATCATGTATCATTGGCAAAATGACTCGAATTTCCTTCAAAGGTGTTGGAATGCGCGCTAGTGACCTATTAGGGCTCATACATACTGATGTTTGTGGACCTATGTCAATTACCGCTAGAGAAGGCTATAGATATTTTATCACTTTCACGGACGATTTGAGTAGATATAGATATGTCTACTTAATGAAGCATAAAAGTGAGTCCTTTGAGAAATTCAAGGAATACCAAAACAAGGTTGAGAACCAACTGGGTAGAAAGGTTAAAGCACTCCATTCAGATCGGGGTGGCGAATATCTTTCAAATGAGTTTGATCAACACCTTAAAGACTGTGGAATCGTTTTACAGTTAACTCCACCTAGAACACCTCAATTAAATGGTGTGTCCGAACGGAGAAATCGAACATTACTTGATATGGTTCAATCCATGATGAGTCACACGGTAGTACCTGATTCATTATGGGGTTTTGCTCTTTTGTCAGCTGCTCTTATACTTAACCGAAGTCCGACTAAAGCTGTCGACAAGACTCCATATGAAATGTGGAAGGGAACGGTCCTCAACTTGTCCTTTATTCGGGTTTAGGGCTGCGAGGCTTATGTCAAGTGGAGACACGAGGATAAGCTCGGCCCGCGATCGATCAAGACATACTTTATTGGTTACCCAAAAGGAACGTTTGGTCATTACTTCTATTCGCCTACCGAACATCGAGTTTTTGTTGCGGCTACTGCGACGTTCTTAGAGAAAGAATTTCTCAAGAACAAGACAAGTAATAGAACCTTCGAGCTGTCGGAGATTCCAGAACCAACAACCGAGGAACAGATGGAGGAAGTTGTTCCTCCAACTGATGATACGGTTAATATTCCCGAGGAACCTAGGAGGTCGGGTGTGGTCTCTAATCCTCCAGACAGATACATTGGTATGGTCGAGGAGAATGACGTTTTGCTTCTAGAGAGTAATGAACCCGCTACCTATAAAGGTGCTATGGCCTGTTCCGACTCAAAGCAATGGCTCGAAGCCATGCAATCCGAGATGGACTCCATGTATGAGAATGACGTATGGGATCTTGTTGATTTACCTAATAAGGTATAACCTCTACAGTGCAAATGGCTTTACAAAATAAAGCATTCTGTAGACGCGCAACCAGATACCTATAAGGCACAACTAGTGGCAAAAGGTTTCACACAAGTGCACGGATTGCATTATGATGAAATTTTTGCACCTGTAGTCATGCTACCTTCCATTCGGATAATCTTAGCGATTGCCGCTTTTCATGACTATGAAATTTGGCAAATGGATGTGAAAACCGCCTTCTTAAACGGTTATTTGGAGGAAGAGTTGTACATGGTGCAACCCGAAGGTTTCATAGATCCTGAACATCCTAAGAAAGTATGCAAGCTTAAGCGTTCCATTTATGGACTTAAGCAAGCTTCTCGGAGTTGGAATCATCGTTTCGACCAGGTGATAAAAGAGTATGGTTTCACTCGATCGGTCGAGGAACCATGCTTATATATCAAGTCGAGTGGGAGCAAGATTGTATTCTTGATATTGTATGTCGATGACATACTCTTGATTGGGAATGACATTCCTCTCTTATCTTCGGTTAAAGGATGGTTGAAGAACCATTTCCAGATGAAATATCTGGGTGCGGCACAACGCATATTGGGAATCCGTATCTACCGAGATAGATCACGACGGACATTATCACTGAGTCAGGAATCTTATTTGGATAAGATTCTTGAAAGGTTCAGCATGACCAACTCCAAGAAGGGGAACCTTCCAATGACGTCTGGGATGCAGTTGAGCAAGTCTCAGTCACCCACGACGCCTGAAGGAATTGAGCATTGAGTATGACTAGTCGGTACCAAAAGAATCCAGGTGAAACACACTGGATAGCTGTTAAAATTATCCTCAAGTACCTACGGAGGACTAAGGATAGGGTATTGACTTATGGAGGCGATACTAAGCTATTCGCAATCGGTTACGCAGATGCTAGCTTCCAAACGGATCGAGATGATTCAAAATCTCAGTCCGGGTTCGTCTTCACTCTTAATGGTGCTGCGGTCAGCTGGAAGAGTTCCAAACAGGATGTTGTAGCAGATTCTACTACTGAATCCGAGTACTATGCCGCTTCGGAGGCAGCAAAAGAAGCGATATGGATGCGTCAATTCTTACAAGGACTTACGATAGTTCCTAGTTCGAATGACCCGATCACCATCTATTGTGACAATAGAGGTGCCATCTTCTAGGCTAAGGAGCCTAAGTCTATCAACAAATCTAGACATGTACATCAGAAAGCTCACCTGATCCGTGATTACGTGGAGCAAGAAGAGATAGTGATTGACAAGATAGCTTCAGATGATAACATCGCGGACCCTCTCACTAAACCGTTGAATTTTGATAAGCATGAAGGGCACGTTATTTCCATGGGAATTAAACGTGTTCCTGAGTTGTAGTAGTTGATTATGGATTTAATACATTATCTTTTTCATATACTATTTATAACTTCATCGTTTTAATATAATATTTTGTTTTTTATGTGGATTGTACCGACAACATTGAACGCCACAAAGTGAACTGAATTACATTATATTTGTTTTGGTTCGTAATCGCCTTAATGAGCTGATAACTCTGGCTATTATATTGTGCAGTCGATTGATGGTGGGTTCAACGAGCCATAAGTCAATCAGTTGGCTGATCGTTCACAAATACGGGTTATAACGATACCTCATAGGACAATTATTTTTGTGACAACGTAATGGAGTCCTAAATGTTTAAAAACATTCGGTGCCAGGTCGTGGATTGGACGTCCATTGTGTTCCTAGAGTCGATTCTTTTGACTATCGACTGTCTTCTGAGATTAAAGCAGTTTTTGGGTGACTTTGGTTTCTTTCTCATGGTCTGCCGTAACTGGAGACTAAGTAGATTTTTTCTGGGTCATTTCATACTGTGCTTACATCTGGCAGGATTCGAGTTGAGGAAAATATCCAACCCTTATCAGGTTTAGTTATTTCTCAGGGCCACTCGAGGAGTTGTAACTGAAATGCATGGCCATGCTCGAATGATGATTCGTTTATCAGTTAAGTTACTCTCTAGTCGGGGAAACCACTCTTGATATTGATCACTTGTAAAATACGACCTTTGTGAATACGGATTTTGCAAATTGTTTTACATTGAGTGGGAGAAATTTTAGGATATGAGAATCGGTTATCGCACATACACTTGTGAGGACAAGTGGGAGTTTGTTGGAGCTTGTGTCCTCCATAAATTAGTGTGATAACATTTATAAATCTCTTATAGGTTTACAAGGGTATACTTCGTATTTTATCAGTTGATTAACGATTACTTAATAACGGTTGGCTTGCTAGAAAGTTTGACATTATTATCATACTGATGGCGGTGATCAACTGGTCCCTAAAAGTCACACCTAAAGGATGTGTTTGAGAGATGTGATTATGGAAATGTAATCACATTGATGCCTTATATGACTAAACAGTTAGTCAACGTGTTGATGAGACGATTATTTAATGCCGATTAAATAATATTAGCTGAGATGAATTAACTGTCAATTCGTAAATTGAATATAATATGTTATATTTAATTAATGTATATAATGTTAGCTGGAACGAATTAAGATGTTAATTCGTAATTAAATGTAATCGGTTACATTTAATTAGCAAATTATAAATATGCGATATTTATAGTTAAAGTATATATTACACGATATTGTCACAGACCGGCATTAATAAATCGACTGCAAGCTGTTGTGTGTAGACTTATTAATACGGAATTATATAAATGACAATTTATATATAATACATTTTATACATTTTGTATACTACCAAAATAAGAAGATTTAATCTCCCTATTTTTAGAAGGTAGAAAAAACCGAAGAAGAAAGAGAAAATAATCTCTTATTTCGGTTAGGGTTAGCCGAAATTAGGAGAGAAAATGTCTCCCCCTATTCTCACTTATTTCGGTTATAATAAGTGTGAGGAGATCATTTTTCTTTACCCTAATTCTAACCTAGCACACTCTCATCAAAGAAAGACACAAAAAAACCTAAAATTAATCAGTGAATTTTGGGGATCGATTCTAGCAAAGGACAAAGGCATATCTCATATCATCTTGGGTGCAACTGGTAGGAGAATATAATTGCGATATTGTTCATAGGCCATATTAGCTAGGACCGAAGGTTATTTCTTAATTCTCTAATATTTTGTTTATGTAATTTTCATTTATGACTAGTAATCATCTTTATAATATCGTTATAATCATTATAATTAAAGGGAAGCGTACAGATAATTCCCACAGAAAGATGATCATGACAGAGGCTCATTGCACACCATATTCGGTACATCTAGGCGGTGACAAGTTATATAAAGATTTAAAGAAGACTTTCTAGTGGCCTGGGATGAAGAAGGAAACAGCTGAGTTTGTGGCTCGTTGTTTGACATGTCAGATAGTTAAGGGAGAGCAGCGACGACCACAGGGTAAGATTCAGTCTCTTGAGGTACCTGAGTGAAATTGGGAATCTATCTCTATGGATTTTATAGTGGGTTTGCCGAGGAGTCAACAGGGTAATAACATGATATGGGTTATAGTTGATCGTTTGACCAAGTTAGCTCACTTTGTGCCGAGGTTCATATCGCGGTTTTGGAAAGAGTTGCAGAAGTTGATGGGAACTACTTTGAAGATGAGTGCTGCATTTCATCCTGTGACAGATGGACAGACAAAGAGGACCATCAAGACTTTGGAGGATATGTTGCGAGCTTGTGTTATGGATTTTGGTGGTAGCTGGGAGGAGTGATTGGATCTGATTGAGTTTTCTTATAACAACAACTATCACATGAGTATTGGTATGGCACCATTTGAGGCTTTGTATGGGAGGAGGTGTAGGATTCCGATTTACTGGGATGATAGAGTTGAGGCAGTGGTTTTAGGACCACAGATGGTACAGAAGATGGTAGAACAAGTTAAGCTGATCAGGTAAAAGATGAAAGCGGCCCAGGATAGACAAAAGAGTTATGCAAACTTACATCGTCGCGACATAGAGTTTCAGGTTGGGGATAAGGTTCTTTTGAAAGTGTCTCCTATGCGTGGGGTCATGAGATTTGGTAAGAAAGGAAAGCTGAGCCAGAAGTTTATCGGACCATATGAGATTTTGGATCGTGTGGGTGAGGTTGCTTACAGGTTAGCGTTGCCAGCTGCTTTGGATAAGGTGCATAATGTGTTTCATGTATCTCAGTTACGGAGGTATGTGAGTGATCCTTCACATGTGTTAGAGGTCGAGAACATAGAGCTGGATGAGTCCTTGTCCTACCTTGAGGTGCCAAAACAGATTCTTGATCGCAAGGTTAGGAAAAATAGACATGGGGAAACGGTTTTGCTTAAGGTTCTTTGGTCTAACCATGAGGTGGAGGAGGCTACTTGGGAGGCGGAGGAGGCTATGAGGGAGCGGTATCCGTCACTTTTTGATCAGGTACGTGTGGTTACGGGGACGTAGCCATGTTTCTTTTAGGGGGTAGGAGATGGTCGCATAAGATTTTTGCATGTTTTATGTTGGTTTTAGTACAGTTAGTAGTTGCTTTGAGTTGGTTTGAGTGTTGGTTGGGAGTCTTGTTTTGAGTTTTGTTTTGAGTTTTTGGTAATGTTGTTGTGTCGGAGGGGAGATGTGTGTTTTGTTTTTGTGTATGAGTTGAACTTCGGGGACGAAGTTCTTTTTAAGGAGGGAAGACTGTAATACTACGTTTTTCCATGTTTAGGGGTACTCTATCGAGTAAGTTTGTTTTTATACGAAACAGTAGGATACCTGATGGGTACTCGATCGAGTATGTGCGACACTCGATCGAGTAAGGGTCACTCGATCGAGTAAGTCACTTACTCGATCGAGTAAGTGTGTTTTACGGGTTAGATTAGTCGGGTTTTGTTAATAACGCGAGATTAATATAAAAGGCTTCCGTCATTATTCTTAAACACTTTTTAACATTCTAAAAACCTTTCAATAGAAGAACAACAGTTATGTAGTTTGCATCCCTCGCGTTGTTAGCAAATCTCAAGGCTAGGATCATCGGATTGTCTTGTTCGTTATACCGTTGTGATCGTCGTGTCAAGAGTAAGTTCCATGTATAATTTTTATAGCGTTTTGTTGAGTTTCATTAAACCCTAATTGGGTAATGTTGGGGGATTTTGGGAGTATTATGGTGTCTTGGTAGTAATTGTATGTATGCATGTTATAGGAGGAGGATTCGTAGAGGAGAAGTTATGATTAGCTGCTAGACGGTCTCGTGTGATTGCTATTCCAGGTAGGGTTTCCCTACTCTGTATTGATTACATGGTTTTGTTGTTGTTGTTGAATGTGTTGTTATATATCATGTTGGAATTGGTGATGGCTTGTAGTATAATGTGGTTATTGTATATCGTCTGTGGTTTGCGAGGTGCGTCCTCAGCTGAGTGGAGTCATTTGCCTGAGTGGCTTCACGCCCTTGATTCGCTCTCTGTGGAACCCGCCACAGAAGAGGATGTGCACATTAAGGAACATGGGTTTATCGCTCGGATGAGATGAGCGGGGCTTAGGTGGGAACGGTTGCGGTCCCCCTGGCGGTGTGGAGTACTTGTTGCGATGAGTACTCTGGCAGGACTACACACTTTAGTGTGTAGTCAGGTGTGTGGTGATGAGACGGAGTTGTGTTGATTGATTGGTTCGTAGTGTTGTTTTATTGCAGCTGTTTGTTTTGTGTAATCAGTACTGACCCCGTTTAAATGTTTTAAAAACTGTGGTGATCCGTTCGGGGATGGTGAGCAGTTATTGAGCAGGTATGAGTTGATGCGCATGGGATAGCTGGGTTGAGTCATTACGAGCTGTCTTAGAAGTCTTCCGCTGTGCCGAACACCCTTTCAGTTGTTTAGTTGGTATAGCTTTTTTAGAACAGTTGTACTTTTTACATTGTCAGTTTTGGTTGGATTTGTATCACACTAAACTATCTAATAAAGTACGTTTCGTTATTGTCTATTTGATATACATTGCCTCGGGTAACCGAGATTGTAGCACTTTCATGCCTTAAGTGGTCCTGGTAAGGCACTTGGAGTATGGGGGTGTTACACATCTTTTGTCGAATCAACTTCACATGTTCAACCATATCCTGAACCATCTGTGGACCTAGAACCACTGTCTCAGCGCTATCATCCCAGCAAATCGGACTCCTGCATCTCCTCCCATACAAAGCCTCAAACGGAGCCATCCCAATACTCGTATGGTAGTTGTTATTGTAGGAAAACTCTATCAGATCCAACCTATGTTCCCAGCTACCACCAAAGTTTATCACACAAGCCCTCAACATGTCCTCTGTCTGTCTATCTGTTGCAGGATGAAATGCAGTACTCATCTTCAAGGTAGTCCCCATCAATTCCTGCAACTCTTCCCAAAACCGAGAAATGAACCTTGCTTCCCGATCTGACACAATGTCCTTTGGCACTCCATGTAACCTCACTACATTCTTTCTGTAGCCATTTGCCAACTGCACCTTACTCCACGTATCTTTCATGGGAATAAAATGACCTGACTTGGTCAAACGATCAACGATCACCCATATCATGTTATTATCTTGCTGGCTCCTCGGTAAACCCACTATGAAATCCATGGAGATAGATTCCCATTTCTACTTAGATACCTCAAGAGACTGAATCTTACCTTACGGTCTCCGTTGTTCCCCCTTGACTCTCTGGCAAGTCAAACATCTAACCACAAACTCAGTTGTCTCCCTCTTCATCCTAGGCCACCAAAACGTGTTCTTATGATCTCTATAAAGCTTGTTACCACCTGGATGTACTGAATATGGTGTGCAATGAGTCTCTGTCATGATTATCTTTTTCAACTACCCATCCTTAGGTACACACCATCTCCCATCTGAGTGAATAGAGAACCAAGACACTATCCCTTTCTCTACTACAGCTCACCACTCCTAGATCTAGGGATCAAGGGCCTATTTCCTGCGAATATCATCATAAAGATCTGGCTGAACTGTCAAATCACCTCTAGCATCCCCTTTCTGGATCACATGTATACTCATCTTGGTCACTTCATCTTTCAGCCTCATCAGTGACATAGCTGTGCATAGAGAATGCACACTCTTCCTGCTCAACACATCGGCCACCACATTGGCCTTCCCTTCATGGTATATGATATCCATGCCATAGTCTCCTATAAGCTACATGTACCTCCTCTGTCTCATGTTCAACTCCTTTTTGCGTAAAGATGTACTTGAGACTCTTGTGATCAGAAAACACCTTAAAGGTCGCCCCATAAAGGTAGTGTATCCAAATCTTGAGAGCAAACACAACTGTACCCAACTCTAGATCATGTGTCAGGTAGTTCTCCTCATAAGACTTCAATTGCCTAGAAGCATAGGCAATGACTTTCCCGTTTTGTATCAACACACAACCCAACCCGTTCTTCGAAGCAACTGTATACACCTCGAAGTTCTCACTCCCTTCCGGTAAAGCTAAGATTGGAGCTGTGGTCAAACGCTCCTTTAATGTTTGGAACGTTGTCTCACAACTTTCATCCAATGAAAGATATTCTCTTTCCTCATCAATGTTGTCATAGGCCTGACAATCTTGGAAAAGTCTTTCACGAATCGTTGATAGTACCCTGCCAAAAAAATAAACTCCTGATATCGTCATGTAGATACCTCATTTCTGCACCTCCCGCAAACCACCCGGTGATGATTGGGCCGCATGTTTGGTACACTGAACGATTTATGACAATTCGTAAGTTTATCGTCAAGTGATAGCTCACATACTTGTGTCTACCCCCGGTCGTCATCTACGCGCCGTTACGGTCGTTTTGACAGTAATTAGAGTTCATTTGGAGTCCGCGTCAAAAAACCGTCTTCATTTTCTAATAAACCGTTTTAAAATGCTGAGTCGGAATGTTCTGGAATATTCCGGATATTTCTATTCCATAATTTTAATCTTTTCATCTTTTGGCAAAATATATCCCGAAATCATATTTTAAAGAATAAGGAAGTTGAGATCTACCGCAATTCCATATCAGAAACGCGGAAATCTTTCTTCCGCAGGAGGAAACCTCTGGGGAAAGGACGCAGCACCTGCTGCGCCTCTTCCAAGAGTTGCAGTGGCTGTTGCTCCTCTTCCCCAGCTCTTTTCTACATATTTGCAGATCTTTTCGAGATTTGTTTCCAAAGTTTCAGTCATACCATAATTCCTCCATGTGATTAGTATAAATAGGGACCTTCGTTCCTCATATTTCTCACGCGAGTGTCCGCCCTTCTCTTCTCCCTTTGCATTCTAAGACCGCGCTCTAAGCTTATTGACGTCTACGTGCTTGATCAATCGACCACGTAAGCTCGGATCCTTCTGAGTACCAGTCTCGTTGCATGACCGACCAATTTGACCAACTCCACTCATTAATCAAATCAATTTAATTTAAATCCTCTTACGAGGGCACTTTCATCATACATTCGAGTCGAGCAATCAATAATTGTTAACTTAGTTAATCTCGTTTCGTCAAATATGTAAGTCTGAGGGTGTAAATCCCATCTTTTATTATTGTATTTTATTATTGTACCAATTAATGTAAGGTTTACGTCAAAAATATGCTTAAAACCGATTTGTAAAACCCTTTTGTTAAATTATTTTCACGGATTAACTATAGACAGACGTCGAGAAGAAACGCAGCAACTACTGCGCCTCTTCGAAGAGTCGCAGCATCTGATGCGCCTCTTCCTGAGGCTGCCGCAGTTCCTGCCTTTCTTCTTCTTCCTTTGTTCTTTGTTATTTCGTTCCTTTTGTTTCGTCTTTTCTTATTTTCTTCTTATTTCATTCGTATAAAATAATTCTAACATATTTTTAATAATTTATCGCTTTAATTCCGACTTAAATTCCTTATAGTCAATATTTGCGGGTTTTCGTCATTAAATCAAACCCGGATTTTGGAGATTCGATTCGTTCATATCAAATCTCTGGAATTCGACTTTTGTATATGTTTTCATCTGTTTAACACGGCTTTCTATGACTACGAAAGTACAATATGAGGCTCAATCCTCAGAAATGCGCATTCGGGGTGACATCAGGCAAGCTCCTGGGATATGTCGTCAGTCAACGGGGAATAGAAATCGATCCTTCCAAAATCAAAGCTCTAATTGAAATGCCACAACCTCAGACAGAGAAGGAAGTTAGGGGATTTTAGGCAAGGTGCAATATATAAGTCGATTCATATCGAAACTTACTATGATATGTGAACCCATTTTCAAAAAACTCAAGAAAACAAATCATACCATATGGGATGATGACTGTCAAAAGGCGTTTGACAAAATTAAGGAGATACTAGCCAAACCACCAGTGCTCATGCCTCCTCAACAAGATCAACCTCTTGGTTTATATCTCGCAGTGACCGAAACAGCCATGGGGGCTATGCTAGCACAAACCGTCGGAAAAGAAGAAAGAGCTATCTACTACCTTAGTAAGAAGTTCTTGGAGTATGAATGCAAGTACACACCTCTCGAAAAGACATGACTTACTCTTGTGTGGGCCACAAAGAAGCTACGCCATCATATGCTTAGCTACTCCATCAAGGTGTTCTCCAAAATGGATCCTGTCAAATACCTCTTCGAAAAACCCGTTCTCAACGGACACTTGGCAAGATGGACCTTAATGCTCTCAGAGTTCAATCTCAAATACGTACCTCTGAGGGTTATAAAGGGGCGCGCCGTTGCCGAGTTCTTCGCAGATAATCCCATCAACGACACCCAAGCAGTAGACACATGGTCGTTCCCAGATGAGGATATACTACAAACCAATGTAGTCTCTTAGGACCTCTATTTTGATGGAGCATCAAACCTAAGAGGATTTAGAATAGGAGTGTTGCTCATTTCTCCTGAAGGTGAGCATACACCACTCTCTGTCAAACTCGACTTCGAGGTGACAAATAACGCAGCAGAATATGAAGCTTGCCTCATTGGGCTACAAGCGGCAGTAAGTTTAGGCATCAAAAATCTTCGAGTTCACGGAGATTCATCCTTGACCATCACCCAAATTACGGGATCTTGGAAAATTCGAAGTGAAAGTCTAGCGCCATATCAGGCCAGGATAGATCAAGTTGCCCAATTCTTCGATCAACTGACCTATCTACACCTACCTCGAGAAGAAAATCAGTTTGAGGACGCTCTTTTAAAACTTGCATCTCTGATTAACATGCCAGACGACATGGTATAAATGTCTTTATGCATCGAACGACGGTCAGAACCAGCCTACGTGCATCAAATTACAGATGAAGAGGAAAACCCAGGGGAGCCTTGGTTTCAAGCCATTCTAAACTTGAAGCTCAATGGTACATATCCACCAGATATGGATAAGAGAGGACAACGTGCTATACGCCTACTAGCCTCTCAATATCTCCTCATGCATGGAAAATTGTACAAAAGAACACCTCTTGGTGTAGTTTTACGTTGCCTTGATCATTCACAGGCAGAAAGAGTGATGGAAGAAGTTCACGAGGGAGAGTGTGGCCCTCACATGAGTGGGCCAATGATGGCAAAGAAGATCACGTGCCTGGGAT
This sequence comes from Silene latifolia, assembly GCF_048544455.1. Lineage (NCBI taxonomy): Eukaryota > Viridiplantae > Streptophyta > Magnoliopsida > Caryophyllales > Caryophyllaceae > Silene > Silene latifolia. Next base: position 91,339,804 of record NC_133535.1, on the reverse strand, counting down.
ATTACTGGACCACTATGGAATCCGATTGCTCAAGTATGTCAGACATTGCCATAACTGCCAAATCTTCGGGAATGTGCAACATGTCCCTCCTTCGTTGCTCTACACCATGACATCTCCTTGGCCATTTTCTGCTTGGGGAATCGACATCATCTGGAAGATCACCCCAGCCGGAACAGGAGGTCACTGTTTCATTTTGGTGGCCATCGACTATTTCACCAAATGGGTCGAAGCGGCATCTTACGCTAGTCTCACAGCCAAAAACGTGGCAAAGTTCATACAAACCAATATCATCTGTCGATATGGTTGCCCACACAAAATCATCAGTGACAATAGATCACATTTCCAGGCCGAGACTGAACAATTGCTAGCCAAGTACAAAATCAAACACCATCATTCCTCCCCATACAGACCACAAACTAATGGCGCGGTAGAGGCAGCCAATAAGAATGTCATCACGATCCTCAAGAAAATGATCGATAATTATCGTGATTGGCCCAGTAAGATACCATTCGCCTTATGGTGTTATCGCACATCCGTTAGGACGCCCACTGGGAGCTGTATAACCGGTTGAGCTAGAAATCCCATCATTACGCATTCTACTCGAAAGTCAAATTCCGGAAGTCGATTGGAAGAGAGATAGGTATGAAGAACTCATCCTCTTGGATGAACGAAGATTGCGCGGATTACATAATGTGCAAACATATCAGGCACGTATCAAACGAGCCTTCAACAAAAAGGTTAATCCTAGAAACATCAAAGAAGGAGACTTAGTCCTCAAATCAGTTAGAGCTCTTCTACCTGTCGATCCACGAGGAAAGTTCAAACCCAACTGGGCCGGACCATTCTTAGTCAAATCCATACACCCGGGGGGTGCGGTTAGGATCACAGACCTAGATGGGAATGAATTTGCTAATCCAACTAACCTCGACCAACTGAAACGATATTATGCTTAGCATAGGACAAAAAACGCGCCTCGCGTAACACCCACGTGCCTCTCATGCGACACGAAATAAAAACGGCCCCTGGCCCGCTGAAATAAAGCTTATGTCACCTTGCTCTTGTATTTTGACAATTCGTCATCCTCACATCATCAAATAAATCGAATTGTATTTTAGGAGTAAGTAAAGCTCATGCTCATTTTCTAGTTCACTACAAGCTCTTGCTTAGAGAAATTATTCTTTTACATTTACTCGAATTACGCGGAAGGGTTTGATTTCATTTTATTAAAAGAATACGTAGGCAATCCTTCACAGGATACAACCCACCATTATTTTAAGTGTAAATAGAAGGACATTTGCATTTGCATTTGAAATTCGACAAGAATAATAAAAGAAAAATCACAACAGTTTCATAACTAATTAATCTTTTATTCATTTCTTCCATAAATAATAATAATAATACGCCACATAATATAAAATGCTGAAAAATAAATAGGCTAGGATTCTAAAAACCCCACCATTTATTACAAATAATAATAATAATGATAAATAATACTACGACTTAGGCTACTCTTCCATCTTTCCCTTGCCTTTGTCATTTTTATCATACTTCTTGTCGCGACCACGAGTCGGGCGCTCCTGTGCTATCTCAGACCTGATCACCAAAGGTCTCTCTCGCGGTCGAGCCTTACCATTTCGATCAACCACCATCTCTGCGGCAGGAGCGGTCTTCGGTTTCTTCGACGGGTGAACGACTCGGAATCTGGCTTTTTCCTCCCCCTTAGTCAAATACTTTTGGTTCTCCTTTGCTACCTCACGAATCTTGTAGTCAACGGGCTCGCGCTTCCTCAACTTCTCGCGCTCCTCGGGAGTAGTAGCCTTCTCCCATTTCAAGTATGAATCTGATACCCATAAGGAACCAACAAGAGAAAGTATGAACCACATGTTCCTCTGAGCCCACTTGAGGGCCCACTCTCGATGACTCTCGGTAGTATGTGCCAATGCAGTCTGAGGAACGGTATCAATTTTAGGAATCTTCTTCTTAATGCCCACTTGCCTCATCAATCTCTCCGGGAAGATGCATATCATGAATTCCAAGGCAGGAATGCGTACTGACCGAGTAGGATCTAAGGATAACACTCCAGTGACTGACTTGAGATGCCACCATGGCACAATCCATCTGATCAAAGGACCACCTTCATTCTTCAACTTGTTCTCCCAATAGTTGCAAACCCGAGTGAAGTCCACCATATAGAGCGTGGTCCTCATCGCAATCGACCGAGCATGAAACCCTGGCACATTAGCTGGGGGCTCGATCAACCGTAGATGCTTCATGAGCCAAACCTACCAAGAAGACAGGAATTAATGTCCAACCAAAAAAAAAATTTGAAAAAAAAAGAGAGGTTCTTACCTGCAAAATGATAGAACTTCCCAAATAAGGAAGCTCGCGGTTGGCTTTCCTATTATCCAGCCCCAAAATGAGCTCTCCTAGGCACAGACACGCTGGGCTCCTGTGCAGCTCCATTTGTTCAACCAAGCTCAAGTAACGAGGATCCCCTCTCATTTCCTTATCAACATGCCCTCGGAGGACATAACCATGTAGTGGGCAAAACCCGAATGCCCTACGCCTTGCCACGTAAGAGATAGAAGGGTCTTCCCGGTTTATGAATCGATCAATAAAATCAAGCATACGGACTCCTTTTGAGGTCACAAGACGGTGAACATCAGCTTTAGTCAGTCCAAGCAAATCTCTAAATTTGCTTTTGTACCTTTGAGAGCTACAGGGTACGGCAGGCGCATTTTCTGGATCCCATCCTCCAATCGCGGCAATTTCCTCAGGAAAAGGACAGATATCGCCTCCAGGGAAGGCAAACACGTGGAAATTAGGGTCCTAATATTCGAGACAAGCATCCAAGAAAGGTTTCACAACCTTCACCAATTTGAGACTCAAGATCGACCCCAAATTGAAAGCACCCATGTCATCCTTCTCAACGTTTGTAAACTCATTTGTCTACTCCTTGAGACGGTTTTCAAAGGCATCCATAATTTGTGAATATTCTTCTATGAAAATAGGAGAGTTTTTATGAAATAGACGGAAGAAAGATGGAGGAATTATGTGAATAAAAGCTCCCTCGACGTCTATATTTATACTAAAAACTGTTTCCTAATTTCTGTCAGAACTGACCGACTGGGGAAATGGCGTAGCACCTGCTGTGCCTCCTCGAAGGGTCACAGCTCGTGCTGCGCCTCTTCCTCAGAAGGATTTCTGCGATTTCTCCACCTTGGATCTTTCCTAATTTCTTTTGGGTATAATTTCCTATTCCTACAGGTTATTATTTTGGTAATTCCGTCAAATTACCATATTTTATGATTCCCTAATTTTCTGGGCAAGCTTTTCGAGACGAAATCGACATTTTCGCCAACTGAGCACACTTACCCATTTCGTTTTATTTTCTTTTTTGGGGGAATCATTTAACTCCCGTTTCACATTTCATTTCAAACTTACACATTTCTTTTTCAGCTTTTTTTAGGGGGTAGCCCTCCCTACCGTCCGATCATTTTTGACAATTTCTTTTGTATTTCGCTCATTTCCGGGCAATGTTTTCACACTCGTTCATTTCTGGGCAATTTTTTGAATTTTTTTAGGTCATTCTTTTCATTTCGCGCTAATTTAAGCTATATGTACATCGTGCGTTTTACGTGTAAGTCTATGTAAATTTCGGCAGCATGACTGCGTAAACCGTCATCTACCAAACCTGTTCTAAGCTAACCTACAGGAACAAACATACAACCCGGCAGCAAAGGCACTCAGGCCATCATATACACAACCAAAATGCTATATGTACATCAAACTGGGGGCTCTTGCCCAAAACAAGTCCAAAAGTCCAAAATGAAGTCCTAAATGTACAAAATGTATACAATACAGTCGACGACAACAAAAACAAGGACAACTACTCCAGGTCATCACCCAGCTCGGTGACCCTCGCCTCGAGAGCAGCGATCTCAGCGTCCCTGACCTCCAACTCCCTCAACAGGCGAGTTGTCTCCTCCTGGGTCTACGCCAGCTCACGCTCCAGGTCGCGCTCCCTCTGCATATGACAAAGAAATGCCTCGTTTCAATCATTTCAAACAAAATGCGAGAAAATTACAACAAAATTCAAAATAAAATAAAAAAGAGGTTCATACCCGTCGTCCTCGGCCGCCATTAAGTGCCTCGATGGCTCTAGCCTGTAGCCGGTGGGCCACCCTCCATAGCGCCACATACAGAGACGGCGCCACCTGCGTTTCAATAAACAAAAGATTTTCAATGAAATGAACAAATGTATTTTTATACAATAACAACAGCCAACTGAATCAAGGGCTTACCCTCCTAACCAAGTGCTGCCACTCCTCCAAGCCAGCATCTGTCACCGCCTCGCCGAAGTCGCGGAGCTCGGATATCATCGTCATCCCCGCCGCGTCAGTGTACTCAAGGGTCTTGGGGTACGCAGGGGGCTCGACGCCCGGCTCCTCAACCTCCTGCAAAATTCAAATGAAGTCTTTATTTGATGATCATTCATCATTTTGTCAAGTCAAAAAGGGAAAATGAAATACTTACCACGACTGGCCAGTACGGCAGTCTCTGGTGAACGAACATAGAGTAATCCTCACTAGGAAGGAGAAGAGCGTCTCCACCAACGTCTGCCAGGTCAGCCTCCCTCTCAGTGTCAGAAGGCTCCCTAAACATCATCCGAGGAGGATCGATGGGAACCGTGAAAGTGTCACGAGAGCATTGACGAGTCAAGCGCTTGCCCAGATACCACACTGGACCCATGGACATCCTCAACAACAAACGACTCGAGCTCCCAGGTCGGAGGACCTAAGCCACGAAAGGAGGGGCGTCGGGGAAGTCCACCCAAGGCATGGGCACCCACTAAGACAAGCAAACAAGGGGTCATTCTTATGATCACTTCTGAGAAGCAATGAATAAACAATGAAGGAAAAGTGATTAGAAAATACTTACATCACTCAGCTTCAGGGCATTCACGCCCCGTCGATAGACATCGTAAGAAGAGCGCTGGCTCTTCCTACGACGCATCACCCAGTCCCTCACAACTGGGTAAGCCCTCGCCTCAGGCTTCGTCCTCTTGGGCGTGAAGCCCGAAAAGTAGGAGTACACCTACGTCTGCAAAGCAAGACAATCGATGATGATCTTTCACGATTCGATAAAAAGAAGAAGCAATGAGTTTTCATGATACAAAATGAAGGTTCATACCTCCAACAGCAGTCCAGGACTGACAGTAGCAGGAGAAGTCCCCTTCTCCAGCAGCTCAGGACGGACCATGACCCTCATGTAGCGTGTGAGGACCGCAAAGCCAGGAGTGACCCAGTCCCAACGACCTAGGTCACTCAGGTCAGAAAGGAAGGGAAGAAGCTTCGTCGACAGCCTCTCCCCCTTGTCTCCAAGGTAGAGTGAAGACAAGAACCACCAGAGCCCCAGACGAGCTCTCTACTCCGCAGTACAAGCAGGAGGAGCCACCTCCCTCCCATACATCGTCACCAACGCCGGGGTCTTACCCGTAAAGTAATCCCTGACGTTAGGGCTCGGCACTAGCCCGGGAACCACAGCAGCACTCGTCGCCAGGTTCCAAACAATCAGCCTCCTGGCCTCAACCGAGTTCACCCTCATGGCCGTCGACAGCCACACCACAACCTCCTCTCCACACGGCAGACCAGAAATCATGTCGTAGTCCTCCAACGTGACCCCGACCTCACCAAAAAGCATGTGAAAGGTCGAGGTCGTGTCCCAGTACCGATCAAGGAAGGCTCGAATCAGGCAAAGGTTAGACCAAAGCTTCCTTTTCGTGATCTCCCTCCACGCTCCCACCAAGGCTCCGAAAGCTCTTAGCTCGATGATGGCCCGCTCCTCCTCTGACAGTCTTCCATAGGCCTCCATCATCATCGTGTAGCCAGAAAAGGACCTCATGTTCCCAGCCTCCTGTATCAATTCGACGCAAAGCTATCTTTAGCTCAAAGTGAAAGAGAAATGAAACGGCAAATGAATAAGGAAGGATGATGAGAGAATGACAAGTTCAAGACTTACCATACTCCTCACCGTCCTGTAAGACAGGTGGCTCTCCGCTGCCCAAATGAGATATCGACCATCCCATTTCTCAGCCCACTCGGGTGCCCTCGCTAGCTGGCGACCGCCTCGTCCTTCGTTGGCCCGCCTCGGGACCTCCTCCTCAGCAGCCTCCTCCTCAAATACCTCCTCGAACACCTTCTCAAAAGCAAGGGAAGGGTCAAAGTCGGTGTCCACGTCCATGGGAGCTCTCCCTGACATAGAAGCCATATCACCTGCAAAATTAGAGTAAATTAGGCCGCGTCAAATGACGACGAGCCTCAGTGAAGGTGATTTCAAGCCTTTCAAGCCCAAATATAGCCTTTCCCGCCATCTTTGGCCAAGTCTTTCGAAACCTAACCGCTCATGTTGTAAAGTGGGTCAAGCCAAGTCTAAGTTCGAGCCTAGTCATGGATTTGAGTCAAAATTTCGACAGCATTTCGCTGTAACGACGATTATACCCTAGAAAAGTGTCCTGAAAAGGCTGTCACAAATCAAAAATCTGAGATGGTAGAAAGTTTACCCATCACACAAGGATTCCAAATACCAAATTTTATCACAAATGGGCAATCCTAAGGCCATTTTCGAAGCGATTTTCAAAACATCTTAGAAACCGTCTCAACTTTACTCAAATGCTCAATACTCAATGAAAATTCAAAAAGAACGTGTGGCTATGTTCCTAACACTACCAATTATCCATTTATAATGTCAATTTTACAAGGTAAATTCATTTAGGGGAAAAGCCCCAAATTTTTGAATTATTTGGGTTGAAAACCGTATTTTTTTCGATCCAAATCAAACAAAATACGGATGTTAAAGCAAGAATGAGACACATACCTCGATTAGTCATGATTAATGAAAGGTTTTGATCAAATTTTGGAGGAATTTGGTTGGAATTTGAGAGAGTTCAAAGAGAATTTGTATTTTGTTATAATGAAGAAACACGGGTTCTGTCGAGGTTTTACTCAGACAGGGACGAACCCGGGAAAGGACGCAGCAGGTGTTGCGCCTCTTCTAAGAGTCGCAGCTCTTGCTGCGCCTCTTCCAAGAGTCGCAGCTCTTGCTGCTCCTTTTCCTCAGCTTCCCTCCAATTCGATTTTCAAAAATTCGTTACAAGTTCGTTATTCGTAGGCCCATCTTTGGTGCGCCTCTTCTCCAACACCATATATCATGCATTTGGTCTGTTTGATATTTATTCTTTGTCCGGACCCGTATCTTCGAGCAGACTGTGAATTGTCGCAGTAATTTACCTTCGAGCAGACTGTGAATTGTCGCAGTACTTTATCAAGACTTCGGTTGCAACAACGAGCAGGTTTTCTCCAACGGTGTTTCGACACACCTCAATTATTTTCCCAGCGAGAGTACATGAGAGCCGATTGTAATTCTCGAGATATGGAGTTCGTTTGAGACCGACGCAAGCAGATTCCCCCCAGCAGTTTCTACCAACGTCCTGCTGCCTTCAATATTACGTTTTATTTCCCCTCGGAGTTCGACAAAGGAAGGAGTCTCAGGTATGGTTTCTTCTTATGGCTGGCGAGCTTCCTTACGTAGTCTAATGGACTTTAAACGACCCTCCCCAATAGTCGACAGACTCTAAAATGTTCCCGACGACAGGTCCTTGGCTCAAACCCCTTGAGCCGCCTCGCGTCCAAGCCTCAGTCAAAGTGGGGGCTCTGTAGATACCTCATTTGCACCTCCCTCAAACCACCCGGTGATGATTAGGCCGCATGTTTGGTACACGGAACGATTTATGACAATTCGTAAGTTTATCGCCAAGTGATAGCTCACATACTTGTGTATACCCCCGGTCGTCATCTACGTGCCGTTACGGTCGTTTTGACAGTAATTAGAGTTCATTTGGAGTCCGAGTCAAAAAACCATCTTCATTTTCTAATAAACCGTTTTAAAATGCCGAGTCGGAATGTTCTGGAATATTCCGAATATTTCTATTCCACAATTTTAATCTTTTCAACTTTTGGAAAAATATATCCCGAAATCATATTTTAAAGAATAAGGAAGTTGAGATCTACAGCAATTCCATAACAGAAACGCGGAAATATTTCTTCTGCAGGAGGAAACCTCTGGGGAAAGGACGCAGCACCTGCTGCGCCTCTTCCAAGAGTCGCAGTGGCTGCTGCGCCTCTTCCCCAGCTCTTTTCTACATATTTTTAGATCTTTTCGAGATTTGTTTCCAAAGTTTCAGTCATACCATAATTCCTCCGTGTGATTAGTATAAATAGGGACCTTCGTTCCTCATATTTCTCACGCGAGTGTCCGCCCTTCTCTTCTCCCTTTGCATTGTAAGACCGCGCTCTAAGCTTATTGACGTCTACGTGCTTGATCAATCGACCACGTAAGCTCGGATCCTTCTGAGTACCAGTCTTGTTGCATGACCGACCAATTTGACCAACTCAGCTCATTAATCAAATCAATTTAATTTAAATCCTCTTACGAGGGCACTTTCATCATACATTCGAGTCGAGCAATCACTAATCGTTAACTTAGTTAATCTCGTTTCGTCAAACATGTAAGTCTGAGGGTGTAAATCCCATCTTTTAATATTGTATTTTATTATTGTACCAATTAATGTAAGGTTTACGTCAAAAATATGCTTAAAACCGATTTGTAAAACCGTTTTGTTAAATTGTTTTCACGGATTAACTATAGACAGACGTCGAGAAGAAACGCAGCAACTGTTGCTCCTCTTCGAAGAGTCGCAGCATCTGCTGCGCCTCTTCCTGAGGCTGCCGCAGTTCCTGCCTTTCTTCTTCTTCCTTTGTTCTTAGTTATTCCGTTCCTTTTGTTCCTTTTGTTTCGTTTTTTCTTATTTTCTTCTTATTTCATTCGTATAAAATAATTCTAACATATTTTTAATAATTTATCGCTTTAATTCCGACTTAAATCCCTTATAGTCAATATTTGCGGGTTTTCGTCATTAAATCAAACCCGGATTTTGGAGATTCGATTCGTTCATATCAAATCTCTGTAATTCGACTTTTGTATATGTTTTCATCTGTTTAACACGGCTTTCTTAATAATTTAACCTAAGCAATCATAAACAATCCCTAGTTAATTTTGTAATTAATTTCTTAATTAGTTTTAATTAGTCTAATTTGTTTTTATCGCTTTTATGACCAATGCGCATGTTAATAACCTGCTAAATCAGTTCTACTTGTCAATAATCGGTCATTAAATCACCAACGAACATTAACAATATGAAGTTCTGGCTTCACAGCCAGAACTCACCTCAGGAACAGACGCAATGACCACTGCGCCTCTTCCAAGGGGTGCAGCATTGTTGCGCCTGTTCCGGGGTCATTTCTGTCTCTGAACTTCCGTTCTTGCTTTGACCTAGTTTATTAGTTTACGTATTGATCGGCTATTAATCGTAATATCACTACTAATCTGTCCGTTTTCTAGCCCTAATTATTTTCCTTTTCATTTCTCAAAATTATCCGTCTTAAATATATTTTCGACGTAAATCATTGAATTGTTGTAATTTTATTTATCGCATTTTATTTATTATTGTTTTCACATGTAATTAATTTTAATCCCTACTTCGACATTAATGAGTGCTAATTAATTGTTCACCGATATAGTTTAATTCACATGCTAGGATTAATCTATTGCTTGTTGCATTGCATGCATATAATCGACAACATATTGAGTATAGATAATTTCCCTAATCATTAGTAGAGGCCGCTACCGAGGCGGGCGGGATTAGGTGTTCGATCAAAAGAGCTTCCTAATACGTACCCTCACCCCTTACTCCAGATCTCTGTGAACGTCCGTGTTCATTGGCATCCACGAGAGTCATTCTAGACATAGAATGCTAAGCGTAACGAGTTCTTAGTGTCTATGTCACTACTTTGTGTCTTGACATGACACGAAGTATTCGAACGGTTTCCAATTTTCCACAATAAATTGGTGGCGAATCCACAAATGCAAATGCTTATTTTCCCAAGCGACCCCGTGGGCCCCCCGTGTCCACACGGCCACATTCTTTGGTGCCTCCCAGTTAGACACCGCCTCAATCTTGCAAGATCCATAGCTACACCCTCTTTAGAGATCACATGGCCTAGAAAAGACACTTTCTCTAACCAGAACTCACACTTAGACAACTTGGCATACAACTGGTTGTCACGGAGAGTTTATAACACCAATCGTAAATGCTCCTCATGCTCCTCCTTAGTCTTGGAATAGACTAAGATATCATCTATAAACACCACCACAAACTGGTCCAAGTATTGGCTGAAAACCCGGTTCATCAGATCCATAAACACTACTGGCGCATTTGTCAGCCCAAACGGCATCACCACATACACATAGTGACCTTACCTCGATCGAAAAGCTGTCTTTGGTATGTTTTCATCCCGAATCCTCACATGATGGTACCCCAGCCTTAGATTAATCTTCGAAAAGACACCAGCTCCACTCAACTAGTCAAAAAGATCATCTATCCTTGGCAAAGGATACATGTTCTTCACTGTGACATGGTTCCGCTCTTTTTAGTCTATACATAACCTCAAACTCCCATCTTTCTTCTTCACGAACAAGACTGGTGCACCACACGGCGATACACTTGGTCTAATGTATCCCTTATCCACTAAATCATTCAACTGTTTCTTCAGCTCCTCTAACTCCTTAGGACCAATACGGTACGAGGCCTTAGAGATTGGTTATGTTCCTGGTTTCAACTTCATACTGAAGTCTATCTCTCTCTTCGGTGGTAAACCCGGTACCTCATCTGGAAAAACATCTGGAAACTCCCCTGCCACTGGTATTTCAGTTGATATCGGTTCCACCATACTAGTATCTTTTACATTGTATAGAATCAAAGGGCACCCCTTCCTCAGTTATGACTTTAATGTCACTGCTGCAATCGCTTTGACTTTGGGTTTGATAAAGAAACCCACGATAAGACACACTAGCTTCCTTAGGACCTCTTAAATAAACTTTCTATTGGTGATAGTCTATTCTAGCCTTATACTTACTGACACGTCTGTCGCGTACCTGTCAAAAATAACCTAACGGTCTCAACTAAAAATGTAGTAGAGGCAGTCGAGTATCGAATCCACAGGGAGGTAATGCAACTACAGCTATCTATTTCTAATCCTATGGTAACAATTGGTGTTGATTGAATTCTTGGTTTCTAAACTACGGAGTTGAAAGGAAAGAGAAATAAAGCAGAGGGCAGTAAAGCAGGAAAGCGAATTAAAACTATCAATAAGAGGAGGACATGTCGGGAATTCGGTTCACTACGGTAATTCAACAACTTAGCAGTAAATGACTTAGACGAACTAATGCGAGACGGATATCAGAAGGTCCTTTCGGTCCACTTCCCACCCTAAAATACCACTAACTTAACTTTCGTCCTCATTAGGGTAGTCTACTGTTTATAGCAGGCCTATTTAGTCCAATCTTTCGATCCAGGATTAATTGTAGCCAGTTTAATGGGTGACATAGAAGCGTGCACTCAACTAGGTCGGGAATTACAGTTAAATTGCTATAGTGACAGAGTCTCTTAATCAATTCGTCCAATTCATTCACTACGTCGTCATTATTCTACCGCAGATTCCCTAATCCCAACATGAAGGGGTTTAGCTACTCATATTCTTAATAAAACTAACAAAGAAACAATTTCCCAGAGAAGACATAACGAAATAATAATAAAAAGCAATAATGATAAATTAGGGCAAGAGAATAAATAAGCAAACAAGGAATAACGCAACAAGAAGGTTAATTATTATTAAAGGAAGAGAGGAGATTACAATCTAAGCGATTCCGGCGTAAAGAACAACCGAGTCCGAGAGAAATAATCCCACAATGAAAGTAACAGTAGAGAAAGTTCAAAGCAACGTAGCAAAAGTTCTACTGTGAAAACTTAGAGAGTAAAAAGTGAATAATAGATAATAAGGTGTCTATTAACCTAATTCACTTAGGTTTAAATAGAAAGTAAAACTGAAAACTTGCGAAATAAAACATCCACGGACTAAGTAAAAGCCCACGCCCGTGAAAACCTCTCGATCGAGTGGATTAAACCACTCGATCGACCATCATCTCAGCAGAAGTCCCTCGATCGACCAAAAGGTTACTCGATCGAGGACTTGGTCATGTGCAGCTTACTCGATCGAGTAAGGAATAGCTCGATCGAGCCTCAGGGAGCCTAGGAACCACTCGATCGACCACCAAACAGCTCGATCAAGCACTTGTATCTTCAATTCAGCTCACGTCTCCACCCAAACGCCTCGTAATGCGTGCAACGACACTTCCAAGTGCAATGTCTTACTCTGGGACAATCCCGTCTCCTCTAAATGCATGCAAAAAGGACGAAAAGGAGTATGGTTCCGCTACTTCCGCGATCATTCCTACAAAAAGGACCAAACACACCAAAGTAGCCAATTCGGGGCAAAATACCATAAAAACAGTATAGAAATGCATAGAAATACGTGCTGAAATAGGCCAAAAAGACTATACATTAGGCACGTATCAAATCTCCCCAAACCAAACCTTTACTCGCCCTCGAGTAAACTCAAAACTAAACTAATGGAACGGAAATGATAACTCAGAGCTAGCTTAACTTGTCTACTTGAACCAATTTAATGTAACAAAATCAACAGTTAAAGCCAAGCAGTCAGTACGCAAACAAATTATAAGCTGTTTAGAAATAAAGCTGACCTATCGACCTTGCAAGACCAACAAAACTGGACTCTCACGTGGTCACTCTTTTCTCATGAAGCAAAGGGCAAATGTAATATGTAAAAGAGAGAAGAAAAGACAGCCACTCACCTAACTGCGACCTACATAGCATGCATGCAACAAAGATGAAAGACAATTACAGTACTAATGCACACACTCCAACCAATAATGTCCGTCACAGCCGAGGGTATGCAAATAATATGGGAATAGTGAGGTTCAGGTGAGAAAAGGCAAACAAGTTATGGAAATGTGGAGGTAAAAGCGTCAAGCTAGTTCCTAACAGGACCATAATAAACCATCCGGATCTCAAACTGACTGAAAAACTAAGTACTAGTGCCCTTCACTTGGCACAAAACTCACTAGACTCAAAGCACAATCTCCTCAAAAAAATATAGAATAAGAGTGGAGGAGTCAGACGGTCACAAAGTTCCCTTTTTTAAACACCGTCTGAAAAATACTAACTGAAACAACCAACCCTCTTGTCGATTGTACATCTTCGAACATCTTCTCAACTCTGACAAGAGGACACAACTTTTTACACAATTTCTCTTTCTTTTTTTTTCATATCAGCTCTTTTTTTTTCTGTTTTTCTCATGTAAATTTTTCTTTTTTTTTTTTTCTTTTTCTTCTTCTTTCACGTTCTCTTTTTTTTTTTCTTTTTCAATACTTTTTTTTTTCTTTCCTCCTTCCTTAATCCATACACCAACTCCAACAAGAATTACGGGCCAAACTGCAATGGAAGACATACCACAAAAGACACACTAACTAGCTTGACTAGGCAGGCTTAGTTTGGAAAGTAGCTAATGGGTCAAAAAGGCAAGTTTTGGCTAAAGTGGAGCTAAATGGGTGAAGATATAAAGAAAGGGGAATTTGCAAGACCCTCCCTGCATGTGACACCAACCACAAACCCGAATATGTGCATTTGACGAGAAATTGAATGTCATAAATGTGCAAATGAGACAAACATGCTATGCAAGGAGTACTACTCTCAAAATTCCTAACGAACTGGTCATGAATGTCACCAGTTATGGCTCTAAAACTCAGAATTTTTAAGTAGTTTGCCAGTTTATCAGGTCAAGTCTAAACAGTCAGCTATTATTTGAACAGAAATTCGTAGACTATGCGTATGACAAAGCTAAAAACCATCAATAAAGTGCAAGGCTCAAGTAAATTGACAAGTTATAGTGCATTGTCATCATGGGAATCTACCGTTCCGACTCAACCTAAATGCAAAAATAAACGTGAAAATTTTTTGAATTTTTGGAATTTTCTATTTTTTTGGATTTTTGATTTTTATGAAAATAAACAACAAATGCAAACTGAAAAATTAAACGTGAATGCAAAACAAATGCAGATGCAGACTCAAAAGGATGCAATACCCTCCCCAAACCAAAACGGACAACGCCCTCGTTGTCCTCCAGCATACACCAGCAGAAAAAAGGGGGATGGGGGTTTACAACCAATAAAAGAAAAATAAAGGAGACGAAATAAAAAGAGTGAGAGAACATACAAAACACGAACTTCCCCCAAAAATTTTAAAACGGGGAAGTGAGTAGACCGAAGTAGCTACTCGTCGTCGGCACCGCCGTCTCCCAGGTACTCTGACTCAACAAAACGGTCTCCCCAAACCAGCAACAAACAAGGAGGGACCTCTAGTCGTCACCGCCAACCAAGTCCTCCGCAGTCGGTGTAAACGGGGGATCCCTCTCCTCCTCTCTGGCAGCTCGATGTGCTGCCTGCTCAGCCCGCAACCGCACCTCTCGTGCTACCGCTGTCTCCTCCTCCTCCTCCTCCGTGTCAGAAGGAAGTGGAGGGTACCCGTCCGCTGGGTATCGGTAGAAGGAGGGATGCGGCCACCCCTCTGGAATCGGTCGGCCGGCTCGGATATGGTACTCGTAAAGCGGGAATACGGCCAAAGCCATATCCCGTCGCATCTCAGTAATGTACCTGCACATGTCCGAAAGCACGGCATCACGACGCCCTTGGTCCATGACCTCGGGCGCCCCTAAAACAGGAGGGCAGACAAAGTTGGCCGGAAAGGCCGGATCGAAGGAGGTGGAGTGAGTGAAGGTGGAGGTGTGGGAGTCTCGTGGGTGGGTCAAGTCCGAGTCCGAGGCGGGTCGGGTCCGAGCCGAGTCCGAGCTAGAAGATGCTCCGGCCTCCCGCTTCCTCTTCCTAGAAGAAGAAGGAGGGGTAAGTATAAGGTGGTAGGTGGGTGTAGGTGGCCTCGCTCCCTCAGCAGCAGTAGGGAGCGGTAAAAGTGGCGGAAGGGTAGAGCACGGCAAGGTAACAGACGTGGAACCACAAATCTTCCACGTCCTCGCGCTCCCCTTCGCCTTTGGGAACCAGGCGAAGTCGGTCATGGCTCCCAGGTCAAGGTAAGCCTCCCTATCGGGTACAGTAAGTGAAGAGTCAGTGGGGTAAAGGTGGCGGGCAATCCTAGTCACTAGCCCGCCGCAGACAACAGCGGTCTTGACCCGAGTCCCAATTCCGTTCCAATGCTGAGCTACTAGATAGGCAATGTTTAGAACAAACGGGGTACCGTAGTCAATGTTGAGGTACCCCGCGAGAATCGCTAGCTCAGTGTTGGTCACGTTATTGGGCTCAGGGCGCCCAAAAATGGTCTCTCCTAACAGACGCAAGTAGTAAGGGGGCGCAGGTAAGTGAACATGAGCTCCCTTCCGTGAAGGGAAGAGAGTGTGAGTAAGCGCAGCCCAAAGTGGCTGAAGGAGGTCTCGAGGTGGGCCGGTAGGACCGTCACTGACTAGGCCTAAAACCTGCCCAAACTTGGCCAAAGTCCAGTGGTGCGACTCATTGCGGAGTCGAAAGTGAATGCAAGAACTGGAGTGGTCAGCATCGTAAGAGTCGGTGTCAAAAGAATAGGAGCTAAAAAACTCGTATGTAAGGGTACGAATAGTAGCTTCCTGCATGGTGATCAGACCCGACATACCCGTTCCGTTCAACAAACTACAGACCTCCTCATATATGCCTAAGGTCTCTAGGTCAGTCCGTGCAAGGAAACGGGTGGAGGAGAGGGGGCAACGAAGTAAAGCGGCTAACCGAGTCCGGTGAGCCGCGGAAGTAAAACGTACCGTGGGCATCCGCTGTAAAGGTGTGAGGTCGCCCTCTCCTGTAGCCGTAGCCGTAGCGTAGCCCCCGATGGGTGGAGGTGATGGCTAATCGGCTAGCCTCGCGATGCGGCTCGGGTGGCGCCATACCAGGAGACGGAAAACGAGGGATGAATCCTCGTTCCAGCATGGTCAAAGGTCTGGTAGGGGCAGAAGTAGAAGCAGGTACTATAGTGGTTACCAGGGCAGAAGTAGTGGTGACAGCAGGGACCACTGACTCGCTCCCGGACGGGCTGGAGGACGTACTGGTAGAAGGCAGAGAACTCGCGTCCATCCTGCAAAGTATCAAAGGGCATGAATAAGAGAAGATGCTGCTAACTGTGGTTAAAACAACCCGCTAACCAACATGTGACAACAAATATAAGGCCCTATCAGTCAAGAAATCCGACTTCCAGCATACAAAATCCAACAATCCTCAATAAATTCGAAAGGTAGCATGTGAGTGGTGGTAAAATGACAAAATAGTGACTGCTAAAGGAGACAAACACAGCATGAAAACCACATAAGGGAGCACGTAAGACTCCTAGCAGTCGAAAATTCCAACTCACAAAACAAGATTTCCAATGATCCACAGCATGTAATGGCGATAGGGGACGGAAAAACAGTTAACGGCAGTAACAAGTAGGCGATAACTGCAAATAACAAAGCATGGCAGCAAAACGACCGTCTAACAGTCGAAATTTTTCGACTGAGAAGCCCTAATCGCGGAATCTCGCGCAAAATTCGAATTAAACATGTAACAACAACGAGGAATTGCGAAAAGATCATCAACAAGCTATTTAAGGGTATATAAACACAATTAAATCGAAATAAAATCGACTAGTCATGGATTTTCGAACCCTAATTCAAATCACCTCAAGAAATTCGAATTAAATGAAGAGAAAATGCAAAGAGTGTGAAAGAAACACTTACTTGATGAAGATGATCCTATAATAGCAATTAAACTTCAATTAAACAAGCAATGAAGGCGGATTTTAATCGAAAAACCCGCAAACCCTAATTCCCTTTAAAAAACAGCGAAAACGAGCACAAAAGAGGGGAAAAATAAGGGGCTATTGAAGATTAAAGCGCTAGCAATAAAATGTAGGTGACGGATTTGATAATTTTGGGCAAAAAAATGGGGATTTGGGGGAAATGGGAATCGCACTTAAGGAAGGGTTCAGACGAAATTAAGGTAGAATGAAAATAGAATTAGGAAAATTAAGAGTTTTAAGATAGAAAAACTCCCGTGTCCTATTCATACCACTCGATCGAGTGGTTTTTAAATCACTCGATCGAGGACATTTGATATCCCTCTGCTCGATCGAGTAGACATCCTCTCGATCGACCTGTTCCTCTTTGCCCTTTCTCGATCGAGTAACCAGACAGCTCGATCGAACCAACTTCCACTCGATCGAGTACAATAAGTACTCGATCGAGGACTTCCTCTTGTAGGCTCCTTGATTTCCGTCTTTACTTCCTCGAAATGCGTGACATTTCCCCAAACCTGCATAGAATACATCCAAACACATCCCAAAATACCAAATACGCAGCAAAACGGTCTATAGTCTTAGTCTAAGCTAAAGAATTGTCTAAACTAATTGTCCTAATTAAAAACGTAATAAATAAATTCAAAAGAAATTCAAACGAATATCTATTACAATTTGTTACACGGGGCATTTCCCCGTTTAATTCCCATCAGCTTTCAGTAGCCCTTTGGTGGGCTTCTGACTGGAGGACGTCACTTCAGCGATGCTGACCGTCCTCTTTGATTTCCATGAGCTTGAATTATTGTTTGCAAGAGGAGGAGGATCATAGTTCCAATCTATGTAGGTTCGAACTGTCTTCGTTCTCGCCCCTCTGTCATCTTCTTTGGCATCCTTGGCTCCAGTTTGATTGATAATGGTTGCACCCTGTCCCTTGACAACTCCTTTCTTGCCTTCATCTGTACCTGCAGTAAGGAAAACAGACGAATTTTCCTCCTTTTTGCTCTCAGTATGAGGCGGAGGGTTAGCAATAACAGCAATATTCTCCAAATTTTCATCTGGAGTGTCAATAATAGGGTCAACAGAAGAGAGGGCATTGCAAGGCTGAGCTTGCATGGGAGCCCTCGGAACTTGGACCGATGGAAAGTCGGCTCCTCGTCCCCTACCCGAAAGGTCAAAGTCTTCCCCGACGTCTATTCCGCACGGGCGGTGGACAAAAATGGTCTCCCTAAAATGATAGGGGTGTGCACATCTTCGGAGATATCTAAGACGACAAAATCAACGGGAATAAAGAACTTCCCGATCCGAACAGTACGTCTTCGCTACACCTAGTGGCCGTGATAAACTACGGTCGGCCATCCGGACGATCATGTTGGTGCAACTCGGCTTTGTCACACCAAGTCTCTTAGCTAGAGACAAGGGTAAAACACTTACGCTAGCGCCTAAATCGCATAGCGCATTATCAATCAATTGCATACCGATGTGACAAGGGATCGAAAAACTACCCGGTCCGATTGCTTAGGAGGTAGCTTATTTTGAGATAGGGTGACCCCACCTCCGTCAAAGCTACGGTCTCATTATCATTAATAGTTCTCTTACGTGCTAAAATTTCTTTCATAAATTTTAAATAAGAGGGTACCTTGGTCACAATTCAAAGTGAACGGCACGGAAACTTCCAAACTCTTCAAAAGTTCAACAAATTTGCCAAACTGTTGATTAACTTTGGTATTGTGCAGCCGCCTCGGGAAGGGAACCGTAATTGGTATTTCGAGCCCCTTGTTTCTCGCTTCCAAAGTGTCTTCCGGAGCAAGTTCGGTATCCTTTGGACGCTTCTTACCTCTCGAACGAGGCCTTTCTGGTAATTCCTCGCTTAAACGAGCACTAGCAGGCTCTCGAATAAGCTTCCCGTCATCAATATCACTCGATCGAGCAATGTGCTCGCTCGATCAGCGATTTCTTCATCGGCGTCGTCGATCGAGCAAACTTACCACTCGATCGACCAACCTCATCTTTCGCTTCACTCGATCGAGCGGGAACTCTACTCGATCGATCGATTCTTCACCATTTCCACTCGATCGAGCATCGACTTGATCGATCGAGTAACTCATTTGTCGTGAGTCCTTTTCTCTTAACAGAACACTTGTTCATCATCGATGACTTCCCTCGGTCGATTTTGTACTTCCGGTCCCTCATAAGAAAGACCGCTTCTCAACTCTATCGATGCACTTTGTCTCATTTGGGTTCTTGTCATTTTGAGTCGGTAAATGACCGGGCTTCCTTGAAGATTGATTTTCAGCCAGTTGGGCAACTTGAGTCTCAAGTGCCTTGAATGCCGTGTCCTTCTGTTGTAATTGCTTTGCAATGGACTGCATCATGGACTTTAACTCACCTATCTCACTCACCCCACTAGATGACGAAGCACCTTGGTTAGGAGGGTTGAAAGACGGAGGCTTCTGATAGCCTTGTTGCTTCTGGTGTGGAGGAATATAGGGCTGTTGCGGCTGATTTGGAGGGGCGGTGGGGTTGAGTACGTTCTGGTTACTCCACCTCAAATTGGGGTGGATATTCGGCTCGTAATGAGTGTTGTTTTGCCTGTAATGTTGAAAGGCAGCACATTGCTCATAAGGACTAGGACAATAATCAGAGACATGTCCATCTACCCCACACCTTGTACAGACGAAAGGACCGTCTGTCATAGCATTAACCTGGTACATCCCTCCCTTGAGAGCTCCCCCTAATTCATACTTTTCAAACCTCGCGGTAAGGGCTTCTAATGCGGCTACTGAAGAGGATTCAGCGGCTCTCCTTTGGTTTCCTCTTGAATTCCCATATTCAGCCCTATGAGTGGCTAAATCATCTATGATTTTCCATCCCTTGGTCGCCCCCAAGTTGTCAGCAAATCGACCATTGGTGTTGCATCTAAGATAGCCCCTCGATCATCATATAAACCATTGTAAAAATGGTTGCACAAACTCCATTTTTCGAAACCGTGATGTGGTATGGTCCGCACTAGTTTCTTAAAACGAAGCCATGCCTCGTGGAAGTTCTCGTCGGGCCCTTGTTTGAAACTTGTTATCTGAGCTCTAATGGCGATGGTTCTCGAAGAAGAGAAGTACTTCTTGTAAAACGCCAATGCTAGCGAATTCCAATCTGTTATGCCGTGAGCAGCTCGGTCTAAATCCCTGTACCACTCCCTTGCAAAGATCGCGGAGTGAGAAGATGAACATGGTTTCTTTTATCCGATCCATTTGTCACGCCCGCCGGGAGGAGGTATAGAGCAGCGATAATCAATGAAGGTCTCCATATCGAGCCTGCATCTTGATTGCCAGCTCCCGAACGATTTTTCTCGACCATATTGATGTATGCGAGGCTTTGGCTCGAACTTCCTAGCATCTCCCGGTAATTCGAACCCTTTATAGAGATTGTCAGCCGTGGGCTCGGAGTGACTAGCAATGGTTGCTTCCTCAGCCATTTCGGGAAAATCTGGGAAAGTAATAGATTCAACTGATGAATTGGAAACTGGAGAAGACGGTGGATTGTCCTCGAAAAGCTCGTTCTCGTAAAAGCTACCACGAGAACTAGACTCTTCCTCTGCCTGTTGTTCTTGAAATAGTCTCCTTTTTACGTGCAGAGATCTCTCAATCTCGGGATCGAAAGGTAGTAGTGGACCACCTTGCGACCTGCGCATAAGAAGAAACTACAGACAAGATATAAGAATAGTCTAAGGAACGATGTTCCTTAAACTAAAAGAAGAATTAAAAATAAAACAGCTAGTAAATTGAACAATTGCCTCCCCAAGCGGCGCCAAAATTTGACACGTCCGTCGCGCACTGTCAAAAATAAAACCTAACGGTCTCAACTAAAAATGTAGTAGAGGCAGTCGAGTATCGAATCCACAGGGAGGTAATGCAACTACAGCTATCTATTTCTAATCCTATGGTAACAATTGGTGTTGATTGAATTTTTGGTTTCTAAACTACGAAGTTGAAAGGAAAGAGAAATAAAGCAGAGGGCAGTAAAGCAGGAAAGCGAATTAAAACTATCAATAAGAGGAGGACATGTCGGGAATTCGGTTCACTACGGTAATTCAACAACTTAGCAGTAAATGACTTAGACGAACTAATGCGAGACGGATATCAGAAGGTCCTTTCGGTCCACTTCCCACCCTAAAATACCACTAACTTAACTTTCGTCCTCATTAGGGTAGTCTACTGTTTATAGCAGGCCTATTTAGTCCAATCTTTCGATCCAGGATTAATTGTAGCCAGTTTAATGGGTGACATAGAAGCGTGCACTCAACTAGGTCGGGAATTACAGTTAAATTGCTATAGTGACAGAGTCTCTTAATCAATTCGTCCAATTCATTCACTACGTCGTCATTATTCTACCGCAGATTCCCTAATCCCAACATGAAGGGGTTTAGCTACTCATATTCTTAATAAAACTAACAGCAAACAATTTCCCAGCAGAAGACATAACGAAATAATAATAAAAAGCAATAATGATAAATTAGGGCAAGAGAATAAATAAGCAAACAAGGAATAACGCAACAAGAAGGTTAATTATTATTAAAGGAAGAGAGGAGATTACAATCTAAGCGATTCCGGCGTAAAGAACAACCGAGTCCGAGAGAAATAATCCCACAATGAAAGTAACAGTAGAGAAAGTTCAAAGCAACGTAGCAAAAGTTCTACTGTGAAAACTTAGAGAGTAAAAAGTGAATAATAGATAATAAGGTGTCTATTAACCTAATTCACTTAGGTTTAAATAGAAAGTAAAACTGAAAACTTGCGAAATAAAACATCCACGGACTAAGTAAAAGCCCACGCCCGTGAAAACCTCTCGATCGAGTGGATTAAACCACTCGGTCGACCATCATCTCAGCAGAAGTCCCTCGATCGACCAGAAGGTTACTCGATCGAGGACTTGGTCATGTGCAGCTTACTCGATCGAGTAAGGAATAGCTCGATCGAGCCTCAGGGAGCCTAGGAACCACTCGATCGACCACCAAACAGCTCGATCAAGCACTTGTATCTTCAATTCAGCTCACGTCTCCACCCAAACGCCTCGTAATGCGTGCAACGACACTTCCAAGTGCAATGTCTTACTCTGGGACAATCCCGTCTCCTCTAAATGCATGCAAAAAGGACGAAAAGGAGTGTGGTTCCGCTACTTCCGCGATCATTCCTACAAAAAGGACCAAACACACCAAAGTAGCCAATTCGGGGCAAAATACCATAAAAACAGTATAGAAATGCATAGAAATACGTGCTGAAATAGGCCAAAAAGACTATACATTAGGCACGTATCACTTACCCAACCAGCCCATCCCAACTATCAACTCAAAACCATTCATAGGAAACTCCAACAAGTCAATTGGAAGATAACCTTGCCCAATAACCATGGACACCCCTCTATGAACCTTCCCATAAGACCCTGACGCACCCAACGGTATAAAAACCTCATCTTTTATAGACTCAAACTCTCTCAAACCCATAGACTTAGCATGACTCGATGATACAAACGTGTGTGACGCCCCCGAATCAAACAAAACAAAGGTAGAAACGTTATTAATAAGAAAAGTACCATTGATCACGTGTGCATCATCCTCAGTAGCTTGCTTGTCCATCATAAACAGCTTGGCACTGCTCTTTCGTCCACCCCATTGCACTGTGCTGGGAGATGTAGAACGCTTGGCAGCTGACCACTGATTGTTGTTAGCTGTCGGTTTTTGATAAGAATTACCGCCATTACAGTTGAATCCGCCGTTGTTACTCTACCCTCCATGATTGTTCCATGACCCAGCTGGTCAGTTGCTAGCATAACTCTGCATCGGTCTCTGAAAACCTATCCCCATTGCACTAGTACACGCATGCCTCTTGTGACCCATACCGCTACACTTGAAACATGTCATACCCCAGCTGCTGCTACTACCACGACTGCGCACATATGAAGAACCTCCACTAAAACCCGACCTAGAAGAATAGGCTCTTGCCTGATTGTTGTTGTTACCCTTCTTCTACCTATATTGTAAACTGCCGTCACTCTCAGCCTTTCTCTTCTCAAAACCCCTCTCTTTGTTTTCCTTGGCCATCTCGACCAATCTCTCAGCTCGTCCAGCCCTCTCATAAGCCTCTTTCACATCGGTAAGAGTCCCCGCCGGTAGCTTCTCCATGATCTGATAAGTCAACCCTTTCTCGAAACGAATGATGCGTGTGTTTTATATAAGGTTTTTACCTCATTTTTACACGCATTTCTGTACTATTTTAAGTGGCATTTAGCTACAAATACCCACGAATAGTCTACTTTGGTTTGTCTTGTGTAAATTGCAGGAATAGACCGAAGAGAAGATAAATCGAGCCTAAACTCGTCCCATTTGCATGTATTTATGGAGAACAAGGAGCCGGAGCTTGGAATCTATCACTTTGAATACGAGCGAGCTGAATTCGGAAGGTGTCATAGTGCCTAACGTGCCAAAATAGCTCGATCGACCACTTATCTAGTCAATCGAATGCTTTATACCATGAAGATTACTCGATCGAGTTGTTTATCTACTCGATCGAGCAGGCCACAATAAGGAGTTACTCGATCGAGTAGTATTTCTACTCGATCGAGGGGAATTTTGCTTAGTTTACTCGATCGAGCAGTTTTATTTCACTCGATCGAGTGGTTTGCCTTGTATTTGTATTTTTTTCGCCTATTTTCGTATGGGCTTTTGTAATTAGGCTTTGGATTAGGTTTTAGGGGGAGATTTTCGTGTGCTACTAAAACGGAGTAGACTGCGTAACTCTTCCTCACTTACCTCTCCTTGATCTTACTCACTGCTTCCCTCTTCTTTACTCTTTGCTACTCAGATTCAGATTTTGTAATCGGTATTATTTTTCCTTTTTAATTTCTTAATCATAATTACTAAGCCTAAACTCGTCCCATTTGCATGCATTTATGGAGAACAAGGAGTCGGAGCTTGGAATCTATCACTTTGAAGACGAGGAAGCTGAATTCGGAAGGTGTCATAGTGCCTAACGTGCCAAAATAGCTCGATCAACCACTTTCTAGTCGATCGAATGCTTTATACCATGAAGATTACTCGATCGAGTTGTTTATCTACTCGATCGAGCAGGCCACAATAAGGAGTTACTCGATCGAGTAGTATTTCTACTCGATCGAGGGGAATTTTGCTTAGTTTACTCGATCGAGCGGTTTTATTCCACTAGATCGAGTGGTTTGCCTTGTATTTGTATTTTTTCCGCCTATTTTCGTATGGCCTTTTGTAATTATGCTTTGGATTAGGTTTAAGGGGGAGATTTTTGTGTGCTACTAAAAGAGAGTAGACTGCGTAACTCTTCCTCACTTACCTCGCTCTCCTTGATCTTACCCACTGCTTCCCTCTTATTTACTCTTTGTTACTCAGATTCGGATTTTGTAATCGGTATTATTTTTCCTTTTTAATTTCTTAATCATAATTACTATTTGAATTCTTCTTTTCTCTTATTGCCTTCATTATTGTTTTATTCGGTCCCTCTGCTTTCATTATTATCATGTTTAATTCTCATTATCTATATATTATTGTTGTTGATTCGATAATAATGTGTAGCTAATTCCCTTTTGCTAAGGCTAGGGAATCCATGATTATGAAGGAAGAGTAATTGAATTATTAGGTTAATGCTTGTGTAATCCTTGTTGTTAATCGCTGCTGTTAATTGTTTCTGTCTAATTGAGTTGACGCAATTAGGCATTTAATCGTGGTAAACCTTGACCTGGACCGGAAGGTTGGAAAGGGTGAGACTCGTAGAGAACATTAAGGCACCGTAGTGAGGGCGAAAGCTAAGCTATTTGTACTTTAGGGCGAATTGAGACCGGAAGAAGATATTCACTGCCCTATAGAATATACTTGCATTAACCTGAGACCTATGTTGCTTGACTGAATAATCATGGTGAACCGATTGTCTTAGCTGGTTTTCCCTTAATTGCTTAATCTTTATTCTCCTGCCTTTTTCTCTTTCTCAAACCTTTTAGTTTAGAACAACCAAATCAAAACCCCTAAGTTGGTTACCGTGACGAACTTAGGCAAAGCTGACATTTTCCCATCTCCCTGTGGAGATCGACCTGACTTCCCTAGCTATATTAGTTAGAGCCAGTTGGTTATTTTTGATAGGTATACGACAACCCTGTCAAATTTTGGCGCCGTTGCCGGAGAGGTGGCGCAATTTTGTTGCTTTAATTAAGTTTGTCTTTCGTCTCAAGGAATCTTTTCTTTGAGATTGATCTCATTTTTTGCAAAAGTTTTTTATTAGTTGCAAGTTATCTGTTCTATAAGAGAACATCGTCGCACCTGCTCTGCTTTGTAAATTCTATCTGCCAGAATGTCGAATATAGCCAGCCATTCAGAGCCTAATGTGGATTCCCTTCCAAAAGGTTTCTTACTACCCACTATTGAATTGGGAACTTTTGGAATCCACCCATCCTACATACAGCTGGTCAAGAGAAATCTCTTTAGGGGGGGTACCTGAAGAAGATCCATGCAGGCACATAGAGCTATTTACAGAGTATTACTCTACCATTCCTCTTGATGCTGGGGTAACACAGGACAAAGTGAAGGGAGTTCTCTTTCCCTCTTCTTTAGTTGATGATGCCCGAGAATGGTTGAGGGATTTAGATAGGGAAGCAGCCGGTGTAACCGACTGGAGTTCTCTTGCTTTAGCCTTTTACAGGCGATATTTTCCACCACAGCGCACCAATGCTTTGAGAGCTTTGATTACCTCTTTTGAGCAATTGCCCACCGAAGACTTGGATGGGGCTTGGACTAGGTTCAAGAGGCTCGTCCGTTCTGTGCCTCATCACGGTTTCAAGCGTTGGTTCCTATGTACCCAGTTTTACAATGGGTTATATCGAAACCAGAGAGCTATCCTTGATAGTGTAGCTAAGGGGAGATTCACGAAAAACGTGGAGGATGATCAAGGGTGGCGTCTTATTGAGGAGATGGCTATCCATGTTACCGAATATGGAAATCCCCGAGGGAGTGGGCAAGTTAACGAGTTGGCAGCAGCTGAAGTGGAGAGTCCTAGCAAAAGTCTAGGTAATGTAGAGATTACGGAGGTTATGGGTGAGAGTGCACAAGTTTGTGCAATTACTGAGCATGTGGAGATATGCAGTAGATACGGCATGGAGGGACATGACCCCATTGATTGTATGGCGAGAATAGAGCGCGTCCTTGCTTATCAGAAATACAAGCAAGGAGTTCCTTTTTCTCAATTATATGAATAAATGACAAATGTTTCTACTCCTTCTACGCCAATGCCGCAGCCAAACTCCCTTTCTACAAACGAGGAAATTGCCGAACTGAAATCCTTGATGCTGAACTTAACACAACCGTTTGGGGAGAAATGCAGCAAGAATGAAACTGTTATCGTGGAGTTAAGAGAACAAGTCGCCCAATTGACACTCGCGAAAGACCAAGCTAACCATCCACCGACATGCGACCCAGTTAATGCCATCAATCTCCGAAGTGGCCTTGCTTATGAGGGGCCTAAAATGTCGAAAGACGGAGTTGTGACAGTTGATAATGCCCCGAATGAAGAGCTAGACGAGTTTACGGACGATATCCATGCTGTATATTGTCCTGGCACTCGATCGAGTGAAAATACTAGTCGATCAAGTGAAATTTTCCATCAAGATAGTCGATCGAGTATAAACACTACTCGATCGAGTAGTGCTCAATTTGAAGAACTCGATCGATCAATGAATTCTTCTCGATCGAACAGTTTAGCAGATGAAGTCACTCGATCGAGTGAAAATTGTACTCGATCGAGTGAGCCAGAAATCCAAGAGCTCGATCGAGTGGTTCAAATAGCTTAATCGAGTAATTTCCAAGATAAAACCACTCGATCGAGTGAAGAAGGTGTTCGATCGAGCACCAGAGCCAGCGGAGATCTTATTTTGACATCTAATTCCGCTACTGTGTTATCTTCTCCTGCTGTGAAGATGTCACGTGCTGATAAAGGTAAAGAGAAAGTTGCGGGTCCACTCATTGCTACCAGAGTACCCTTCCCAAGTCGTCTGAAGGACGCGAAGGTCGAGCGACAGTATAGTAAGTTTGTGGACGTTGTGAAGAACCTCCAGGTAACTGTCCCTTTTACCGAACTTATTACCCAGGTACCTACTTACGCTAAATTCATAAAAGATATTGTGACGCGTAAGAGAGAGCTAAGTGAATTTGAGACCGTTTTATTTTTGGAAGAGTCCAGTAATTTACTTTTAAATAAGGCTCCACCTAAAATGAAGGACCCGGGTAGCTTCTCTATTACTTGTGTTATAGGCAATGTAGTTATTGATAAGGCTCTTTGTGATTTAGGAGACAGCGTCAGTGTCATGCCCCTATCTATCTGCTAGAAATTGAATATGGGTCATCTTAAATTGACTAACATTACCCTACAGATGGCTGATAGATCTGTTAGGCGACCCTTGGGTGTCTTAGAGGACGTGCCTGTGAAAATAGGCAAGCTCTTTATACCAGTAGATTTTATTGTTTTAGACATAGCTGAGGACACCCGGACCCCAATTATATTAGGAAGACCGTTCCTTTGTACAGTTGGGGCCATTATTGATGTCAAACAAGGGCGTTTGAATCTTGCAGTAGGGGATGACGCGATCACATTCAGTCTGCCTAGTGCTTTGGCTCGGCCAATAATAGAGGACACATGTTATTCTGTTGATATTATTGACGAGTCTATCTATGATTTCTGGTCGGGTTCTTTTATGAAGGACCCACTAGAGGCTCCTATGCTTTTGGATGAGTGTGCAGATAACCCAGATGACGATGACGCTGTGTTAGATTTGCTTAAAGATGATTCAGATGAGCGTGAACTCACCGACGCTGAGGGAGAGCAAGTAGAACATATGATCAGTACCCTTTGCTCCATTGAAGTAAAGGTACCTGAGCGTAAGCCTCTTCCCTCTCATCTGAAATATGTTTTCTTAGATGATACTGAGCAATATCCAGTCATTGTTAGTGCTAAGCTTGATAATGATCAGCTGACTTCCTTGTTAGCTGTGCTTAAGAAAAACAGGAAAGCTTTGGGTTATTCCTTGGACGATATCAAGGAGATCAGTCCCGATATTTGTATGCACAGGATAGAGCTGGAGGAAGATCACAAACCTTGCAGACAGGGTCAGCGCCGGCTGAACCAGAAGATGCAAGATTTTGTGATGGCTGGGGTAATGAAGCTTCTTGATGCAGGTATTATCTATTCTGTTGGTCATTCTAAGTGGGTGAGTCCAGTGCAGGTAGTCCCTAAGAAAGGAGGGACCACCGTGGTTAAGAATGACAAAAATGAATTAATACCTACTAGAGTAGTGACTGGTTGGCGGATGTGTATAGATTACAGACAACTGAATGCCGCCACCAAGAAAGATCACTTTCCCCTTCCTTTTATTGATCAAATGGTAGAAAGGTTAGCATCTTATAAGTTTTTTTGCTATCTAGACGGGTATTCAGGGTTCTTTCAGATCCCTATTCGCCCAGATGATCAAGCTAAGACTACTTTTACTTGTCTTCAGGGCGTGTTTGCTTATCGCAGGATGCCTTTTGGTTTATGTAATGTCCCTGCCACCTTTCAAAGGTGCATGATGGGGATATTTTCAGAGTATATTAAGTCTATTATGGAAGTTTTCATGGACGATTTCAGTGTTTATGAAAGTGATTTTTCTAACTGTCTGTCTAACCTTGATAAAGTGTTGCAGCGCTGCATCGAGGTTAATCTCGTGCTTAACTGGGAGAAGTGCCATTTCATGGTCAACGAGGGAGTTGTCTTAGGGCACTTAGTCTCTGATAGGGGAATAGAAGTTGATAAAGCAAAAGTGGAAGTGATTCAGCAATTACCTCCTCCTGTTAATGTTAAAGGAGTGAGAAGCTTCCTTGGTCACGCCGGCTTTTATCGCCGATTTATTAAGGATTTTTCAAAAATTGCTAAACCACTTACACAGCTGCTGCTTAAGGATGCCCCTTTTGTATTTACTGACGAGTGTCTCTCTGCTTTTAACAGGTTAAAGCAGGCTTTGGTATCTGCGCCGATCATACAACCTCCCGACTGGGACTTGCCGTTTGAGATAATATGTGATGCCAGTGATTATGCACTAGGAGCGGTGCTAGGCCAACGAAAAGACAAAGCTTTAAATGCAATCTACTATGCGAGCCGAACTCTGGATGAGGCTCAAGTGAAGTACACCACCACTGAAAAAGAGCTGCTAGCTGTAGTTTATGCCTTAGAGAAATTTCGTTCTTATTTGATTGGGTCGGGTTCCGTTTTTACTGACCATGCAGCTTTGAGGCATCTCCTTGCCAAGAAGGAGGCTAAACCATGGCTATTAAGATGGATACTCCTTCTTCAGGAGTTTGATTTGCAGATTAAAGATAAGAAAGGAGCTGAGAACGTTGTAGTTGATCATCTGTCGCGACAAGAGGGGGAAGATTCTTTACCTATTGATGAGTCTTTTCCTGATGATTCCTTATTTGCTATATTATCGTCCATTGTTAACCAAGAACCTTGGTATGCAGATATAACTAATTACGTTGTCAGTGGCAAGCTGCCGCCTGACCTTTCTCATCGGCAGAGGAAGCGTTTTCTGTATAACGCTAAGCAGTATTTTTGGGATGATCCTTATTTGTTTAAGGAATGTGCAGACGGTCTCTACAGATGGTGTATTCCGCAGTGGGAGACCAAAGTAGTCCTGGAAGGCTGTCACTCCTCTCCCTATGGTGGTCACCACGGTCCTTCGCGCACCGTGGCTAAGGTACTTCATTCTGGTTTTTACTGGCCTTCTTTGTTTGCTGATGCTAAGGCTTTTGTTTCAGCTTGTGATGCCTGCCAACGATCAGGGAATATTTCAAAAAGACATGAGATGCCACAAAATGGTATCTTAGAGGTCGAGGTTTTCGATGTCTGGAGCATTGATTTCCAAGGACCGTTCCCATCTAGTAAAGGTAACAGGTACATTTTAGTAGCTATAGATTATGTGTCGAAATGGGTTGAGGCAATCGCCTCACCTCATTGTCATGCCAAGACCGTGATAAAAATGTTTAAAAAGGTCATATTTCCCCGATTTGGTGTCCCTAGGGTCCTCATTAGTGATGGGGGAATGCACTTTAAAGAAAAGAAACTAACTTTCATTCTGTCTAAGGTTGGTGTTCAACACCGGCGTGATTTGGGGTATCATCCCCAAACTAGCGGTCAGGTTGAGATCTCTAATCACGAGATTAAAGAGATCTTGTCTAAGGTAGTTTCTAAATCACGGAAAGACTGGAGTCTTAAATTGGAAGACACATTATGGGCTTACAGAACTGCCTTTAAGACACCGATTGGTGCATCACCTTATCGGTTAGTTTATGGAAAATCATGTCATTTACCTGTTGAGTTCGAATGTAAGGCTTGGTGGGCAATTCGTGAGCTTAACTTTGATCCTAAGTTGTGTGGTCAGAATCGTCTTTTGCAGCTAGATGAATTGGAAGAGTTTAGGCTTAATGCCTATGACAGCTCGCGCATTTACATGGAAAAGACGAAGAGATGGCATGAGAAGAGAATTCTACCTCGGGAATTTCATGTCGGGCAAAAAGTGTTGCTATTTAATGCCCGACTGCGATTATTTCCTGGCAAGCTGAAATCCAGGTGGAGTGGTCCTTATACGGTGACAGCTATTACTAAATTTGGATCCGTTGAGCTAGAAAACCCCGAGGGAAATCGGTTAAGGGTGAATGGGCAGTATGTGAAGCATTATCACGAGGCAAATGAAGCAGACAATCGTGTTGAAGTCCTGTACTTCGACGAGCTTGACGCGCCAGTTAATTGATGCCAGAAAGGTCGTGCGGGACCTCTTAAACCTGCGCTCTCCGGGAGGCAACCCGGACTGTTTTGTTGAACTTTTTCCTTC
This sequence comes from Silene latifolia, assembly GCF_048544455.1. NCBI lineage: Eukaryota > Viridiplantae > Streptophyta > Magnoliopsida > Caryophyllales > Caryophyllaceae > Silene > Silene latifolia. The sequence continues at coordinate 91,309,050 of NC_133535.1, read as the reverse complement.
ACATTTAGTTTTTTGTTGAACTTTAAATGCTGAACTATGCGTCCTTTGTATTTCCCTTGCTCTTTACTCGTGTTTTGCAGGTGCAGTAACTCGATCGAGTAGTTTTTCTGCTCGATTGAGCACATTTGAGTTGATAATCACTCGATCGAGTAACATCTATACTCGATCGACAAGCTGCGAATCCACGATCACTCGATCGAGTAATAATTTCACTCGATCGAGCATTTCTGACACCATTTCACTCGATCGAGCTATTCCAAGCCACTCGATCGAGCTGTTTCGTCTTCAAGATGCTACTTTTCGTCTGTTGAGCTACTGCTTGACTTCTTATTGACTTCTTATGACCTCCCATGTTCATGGTCGGTTTGGGGAGGTCCCTCTTCATGACGTTTTGTAAGTTTTCCGACTCCACTTATCCTTTTCTCCTTAGTTTGCATTTCTTTCCCTATTTTTGGTACAATGAGGGCATTTTACGGTTTGGTTTGCGGAGGTATGCATCCATATCTATGTCTGCATGTCTTCTTGCATTTCCGTTTGCACGTTTATTTACTTCCGCATGCATTGTCGTTCTTAAATTCAAAAAATCACAAAATCTTCAAAAAATTTCACGTTTAATTTGAGTCGGAGCGTTTGAACTTTGACGCTACATTGAATCCTTACCTCTGCCTTGCATATTCTTGACATATTGTTGGCATGATAATGTGCATGATCTACGAGTTTTTGTTTCTCTCTTTTCTGAACGAATAGACTTGACTCATATATTGGCAAGCTACTATATATTCTGAGGTTAGGGCTTTACAAACTGGTGACATTCATGACCGGTTTCATTTAGGATGTGAGTAGTACTCTCTGTAAGGCATGTAACATCAATTTGCATAAGCATGAGTCTAGTCTTCTTAATACCATTATGCATTCGGTCTGTGGATGGTGACACATGTAGGAGAGGCAGTTCCATTTATTTCATTCTACCTATGAGCCTCACATAGCCAAATTGCCCTTTTTGTCCTATTAGCTACATTCTATAATTGTGCCCACCCTAGCCGAGCTAGTGACGTGTAGCTATTTGAAATGTTTCACTACAGTCTGGTTATATATCTGATTTCAGAAGTTGGTGGAAGAATCGAAGGGAATGAAATGAAAGAAAATGCTGAAAAAAAAAAGAAGAAAAAAAATGAATGAAAATGAAAAAAAAAAAAGGAGTTGAAAGAAAGAAAAATCATATGCGAAAGATGAAAAATTGTATAGATGATTTTCACTCCCATGTTTTATCTATATTTTATGGGGAGTCGACAAGTCTGTGGTGTATTGTGAGTTGAGTGCATTGAATTTGCACCGTTCTGTATTATTATATTGAATACGAAGTTGGGATGCAGTTTCATAATTTGGATCCGTGCTGCTAGTTTGGCTACTAACTCCACATTTCCAAATTCATCTTAGCCTCTTCTTACCCATTACCTCACTTACCCAAATCTAAGTCCTCGGCATGTGTCTTGGTCATTAGTTTGGTTGGAATGCATATGTACGGTTGTAGAGACTTTATTCATGTTAACTGCATGCATGTTCTTATAGGTCGAGTTAGGTGAGTGTCTTTATTTCTTTCTATCTCTCACATATATACTCACCCTGTGCTCGAATATGAGTGATGAGCGATCCGTGAGAGTCCGATATCTTTGAGTCTCGCAAGGTCGACGGTTCAGTAAGTCTGAAACATTGATTTAACACGTTTGCATTTATCACTTGCCACTTTGTTAGTTGTTGCATTAAACTGGTTTTGGCGGATGATATGTAGCTGATGCGTTGGTCCCATTCCACTGTTTATTCTTAGTTACATTCATAATTTGCTTGAGGACAAGCAAAGGTTTGGTTTTGGGATATTTGATGCGTGTGTTTTATATAAGGTTTTTACCTCATTTTTACACGCATTTCTGTACTATTTTACGTGGCATTTAGCTACAAATACCCCCGAATAGTCTACTTTGGTTTGTCTTGTGTAAATTGCAGGAATTGACCAAAGAGAAGATAAATCGAGCCTAAACTCGTCCCATTTGCATGCATTTATGGAGAACAAGGAGCCGGAGCTTGGAATCTATCACTTTGAAGACGAGCGAGCTGAATTCGGAAGGTGTCATAGTGCCTAACGTGCTCGATCGACCACTTATGTAGTCGATCGAATGCTTTATACCATGAAGATTACTCGATCGAGTTGTTTATCTACTCGATCGAGCAGGCCACAATATGGAGTTACTCGATCGAGTAGTATTTCTACTCGATCGAGGGGAATTTTGCTTAGTTTACTCGATGGAGCGGTTTTATTCTACTCGATCGAGTGGTTTGCCTTGTATTTGTATTTTTTCCGCCTATTTTCGTATGGGCTTTTGTAATTAGGCTTTGAATTAGGTTTAAGGGGGAGATTTTCGTGTGCTACTAAAAGGGAGTAGACTGCGTAACTGTTCCTCACTTACCTCTCCTTGATCTTACTCACTGCTTCCCTCTTCTTTACTCTTTGCTACTCACATTCGGATTTTGTAATCGGTATTATTTTTCCTTTTTAATTTCTTAATCATAATTACTATTTGAATTCTTCTTTTCTCTTATTCCCTTCTTTATTGTTTTATTCGGTCCTTCTGCTTTCATTATTATCATGTTTAATTCTCATTATCTATATATTATTGTTGTTGATTCGATAGTAATGTGTAGCTAATTCCCTTTTGCTAAGGCTAGGGAATCCATGATTATGAAGGAAGAGTAATTGAATTATTAGGTTAATGCTTGTGTAGTCCTTGTTGTTAATCGCTACTGTTAATTGTTTCTGTCTAATTGAGTCGACGCAATTAGACATTTAATCATGGTAAACCTTGACCTGGACCGGAAGGTGGGAAAGGGTGAGACTCGTAGCGAACATTAAGGCACCGTAGTGAGGGCGAAAGCTAAGCTATTTGTGCTTTAGGGCGAATTGAGACCGGAAGGAGATATTCACTGCCCCATAGAATATACTTGGATTAACCTGAGACCTAGGTTCCTTGACTGAATAATCATGGTGAACCGATTGTCTTAGCTGTTTTTCCCTTAATTGCTTAATCTTTATTCTCCTGCCTTTTTCTCTTTCTCAATCTTTTTAGTTTAGAACAACCAAATCAAAACCCCCAAGTTGGTTACCGTGACGAACTTAGGCAAAGCTGACATTTTCCCATCTCCCTGTGGAGGTCGACCCGACTTCCCTAGCTATATTAGTTAGAGCCAGTTGGTTATTTTTTATAGGTATACGACAGCCCTGTCAACGAAGTGCTAAATTCTCCTGATTTAGCCCCATATCCTCAGCATATCTGGCCTTTTCATTGAACTTGTGGTAGTATTCGGTCACCGTCATATCCCCGGTCATCTTTAAGGAATCAAACACATCACGTAGCTTGCTGCGAACATGCTCCGAAATGAACTCCTGCCTCATACCCCTCTTAAACTCAAATCACGGGATTGCAGTTTTACCCTGCTTCATGTAGATGTCTAAAGCACTATCCTTTAGCTTATCCCACTATTCCGCGGCTGCATTTCTCAGGTAGAACGTGGCTTGTTCCACCTTAAACTCTTCCGGACAGTGTACCACTCCCAAGATGTTCTCCATCTCCCAGTGCTAGTTGTCGAGCAAAATCGGAGCACCCGTACCCACATTGGTAGTGGGTTTGAAGCAAGATATCTTAATGCTCATCTTCGCAAAGTCTACCCCGGCCTCCTTATCTTTCCCCATCTTCTTGAGGAGTTTTGTAAGCGCGTCCTGGTGCTCAAACATCAGGGCGATCTCGTCAACACTCATCTCCTGAGCCCTAACGTACAATGCTGATCTCTTTGGCGTCATATCTTTGAGCTATAAAAGGGAGATAAACGCAAGCACATAGCCTACGGCTCAAAGCAAATATGACCCGCACAGAATTTACTCGATCGAGTAACAATACATACTAGATCGAGTAGGAGTCACTCGATCGAGTAAGCCACCAACTCGATCAAGTACCCCAACTCTAGAACCTGCCCAGATTATCATAAAATGTACTCGATCGAGTCACAATTGTACTCGGTCGAGTACCGGGCACTCGATCGACTACTCCCCTTACTCGATCGAGTAGCACAAACCAGTAGCTACTACCCAACGTATACATATACCCATTTGATCGAGCTCAGCCCACTCGATCGAGTCCACCCCACTCGATCGAGTTTCCTCCACTCGATCGAGTCATGCTGACGATCAATAATACTGTAGCAATCAATAGCGGTCCTAAAAAGATATGTATCTATATGGACAATTACTAATTACTCTATTCAATTACTCTTAATTATCATTTCCGACCCACATCTAGCATTAGGGTTTAAAATAGATTAATATGGGTTTTGATATATACAATCTAATGTGTTGTACTTAAACATTTAATATCTTCCATATTTGGTATTAAGTTAGGAATTCAAGACTAAATTATATACAATCCAATGTAATTAATGCATATCTTAAGAATTTCTTTTCATATTTAGTTCCTAAAATACAACTCATTAGGTTGTATATATCAGAACCAAAATAAAATACGGTGTTACTCTTTCACATACGCGTTGTACTCTTTCTTATACTTTTTTTCATAATATTTCCATCATATACCCTTCTCATCAACCTTATTCTCTCTTTTTTCTCACTTACAACCTAAACAAAATCCTCCTAAATTTAACAATAATGAATCTTAATCTCTCAACTCTCATGTCAAACAAATAATACTTGTTATTAAGAACAAGGTATAAACAAGAAGAAGAGAATGGAATATACACCGGAATTGAATATTGAATAATATTAAAGTACAATGGAGAGATTTTATCAATTGGAACAAGCATTAACTGCTATAATCAATTGCTCCAAACTGTTTGGCCATAACCAATTGCAGTTAAGTTTTTGCATCTCATTCAGTGGGCATGGTAAATCCCTTGACCACAGTCATAGTCCATTCACTGCTATAATCAACATAATTCAAGCGCTAACCCGGTAGTAAATTAAGTTCAAACTTGAATTTGTAAAAGGGAAAATAACAGATTCTTATCAATTGGAAAGAAAATTAAAAGAAAATAAGAATACATTACATTACTGTTGATTGATTAAGTTAATTTGTGTTATACGTTCTTTAATTACTTATTAACTTTGTCAACTAGGGTTTGACGGGGAATGGATAATTATGGGTTTGAACCAGGTAATCTGCACGCTGCTAATAGCGGTAGTTGCATCTCGATTCGGCAGCGGAGCACGACGATGGCGTGCGACAATGGTGGGGAAGAAGTTGTTCTTTTTTTCCCTAATTTATTATTGTCGTAAGAGAGAGAAGGGAGAGCAGAAAGAAAAAATTGTAAAAAAAATAAGAGGGGTAAAAAGGTAAAATGCGTATGTGAAGGAGTAAAATGTGTATGTGAAAGAGCAATATCCATAAAATAATGAAAGATAAATAATTAAAACAGTTAGTCTTGCTGAAGACGGGTCGGAGCAAGTGACGGGTAATGCCACTCACAAAACGGATAGAGGGGGACAAGGTAGGGGCACCCCCATGTGCTTCCCTTTCTCCTCTATTTGGGTCATTTGTGAGAGGAAATGGTATCCGACACTCCAAAGTGACGGATACGTGCCGTCTTCAATGAAATTATGTGTAATTAAAAATAGTTGCATGCATGCAATTGTTGATAGTTATGTGTATTTCTAGGCCATGAGATTGGTTTGTTTAATTCAGATAGTAGGGCTGCATTTTCATGGCGCTGTTGTCGAGCTCCCTCAGCTCAATTCATTTCCATCATTGCCTCGCATGCATTGGCCCAATTACTGTCTTCTTGAATGCACTACACTGCTTTCTAGGTTATGTAAGTAAGACCATTTACATTGAAGAGAATGAACCATCCTCTTAATACTCTCTTTCATCTAAGAGAATGTCCTCTTTAATGTGGGTATATCCTCTTAACATCCTCTTTAAAGAGGAAGAGGAAGACTTCCTCTATTTATAGAGGATGTTCTTACCTTAGCCCTTGTGCCAAATAAGAGATAAAAATTGTAGTGGGTTTACTTTAAAGGTAAAAGAGAAGAGGAAGTTTGCATCCTTTTTGATGTGGACAAAATTAGAGGAAAAGGAAGAAGATAGTGGAAAGTGGGATAGATGAAAAAGGGTATGATGTATCAAAAATATAGAATGAAAGAGAGAAAATAAGAGGATCAAACTATCCTCTTCAATGTACATGCTCTAAGCTCGGACATGTCCCTTGCTTTAATCTTGGCCCGACGTTTGAATGGGAGTGCAAATTCGCGATTTTATGATTTATTGTAACATCATGGTTCCAGATTTATCGAGGTTTGCCAACTATGCCAAGCTTTATCGAGGTTTAAGAAATAAAAATGAATTTATTAAACTTGTATATAAAATGAAGAGTAAGTCTGCTAGGTGTATCTCTCAATAAGTTTATTGAGAGTTTATTTTACACTTTAAAAAAAATGATAATAAATGTAATAAAATGGACACGAAAGATAACAGCTAAGAAGTCTTAACCCCGTTACTTTTCCATCAACTCCTAACTTCTCAACTTGTGGTTTTTTTGTCAAATGCAACATTTAAAAAAAAATATTTCACACACCCTCTCTAAAAAAAAGTTTGTCAAACACAATTTTTAATATAATTTATTTTTTCAAACACGACATTTTTGCGGATTCCGTCAACTTAAAGCATTTCCTGATTAAATGGAAAACCTCCAAAATAAGGGTCTGAAAAACGATTCTCACCAACATGGACATTTTTATTGAATACAAGATATTTATGCATATTATTGATTGAAATATGAAATAATTTTGGGGCTTACCATCGATTGTAATTGATGGGATCTCCGCGTATAATTGATGGAGAATAGAGTTTTTAGAGAGAATTTTTTATAATTGTTTTAATTACTTTGACATTCAAATATTAAAAGAGAGAAATGAAAAGATATCTTACAAAATATACCCCATATTACTGTATAGGACCCAAATTAGGTATTATAGCCAACAGTCAAACACAATCTTATTTGCCTGTATTTGTGCTATATGTAGATAGATTAAGACTTTATTTATTATTCGGGGAAGTGGTGATTGACCCCATAATTTTGTGCAATTGTGAAATTAACCCCCATAACTTTTAATTCGAGTAATATAGCCCATAACTAACATAATAAGTGAAATTAAGCCCCTTTATCAAAATTTCACGAGAAATTTAATTCATCTTATAAAAAAATGGCAGTTTTTTTTACCCTTTTATTATATTTTTTGTCATGAAAATCGTTTATTCCGACTTCTGATTTAACACAACTACCTAACAAAAATTAATCAATTGAAATTTTTTTACAAAAATTGTAATTTTTTTTTTGAAAAATCAGTACTTTATATAAAAATAATAAATTGTTTGATTTTAGTAAAATATTTTAATTTTTTTATCTAATTTATGCTATTTTTTTTATTAATTTTTTGTAAACTTTTATTTTGTATTTTTCAAAAAAACATAAGCATTTGTAATTTTTTGATAAAATAAATTGAATTTCTCATAAGATTTTGAGAAAGGGACTTAATTTCACTTATTATGTTAGTTATGGGGCCTAATCACTCTAATCGAAAGTTGTGGGGATTAATTTCACAATTGCACAAAGTTATGGGGGTAAATCAAACTTTCCCGATTTATTATGTCTTTAGAGTTTTCTCAATTTAATTTATGTTTAATGGATGGGTTTTTCTGGGCACATGTTTTTTTTCGGTCAGAAATTCTCGAAAGGAGAAGTGTGTCAGAAATTATGGGCACATGTTAATAAGTTAATTAGAGAAACTTTGTTGAGAATAAATCATGAAAAATAGATGTATAAACTCACATTTATCATAACTAATGAAATATTATCAACAAATTTTCTATAATTAACTTATTAAAGGGCACATGTTAGAAAATCCGTTAATGGAATACGAGAAACATTTGGTGTCTATATAAGGCAAGGGTAGATGTTAATAAGCAGTAAAAAAAACAAATTTTTTATTTTACGCGTGTCTTTTGGGAATATGTTAATAGCTTAAATAAAGAAATAATTAGGTTTAAACCCGTGAAAATTCACGGGCCTACTTTAAAATATTTAATATAAAAGATTGTTATTTCATTGTTAATATTCATAAAAACTAATATTTTGAGATTGAAATTATTTTTCAGAATGTTCGTGACCCTCACAATATGTGATTTAAATATATTTTTTCATTGTTTTAATGTACTCGATCACCTTATACATATTTATTATAGTTTCTTATATATTCTTATTAACATATAAAAAAAGTTTGTCACTTATGTATGTTCTCGATTTTTTAGTCACAAAGTTTCTTCCTTATGTGTATAATTCTACTATGTTTTTGTACGCCCTAAACAATGAGACCCCTCATTTAGTCACAATGTTTATCATTATAATATTCTTATTTGTTTAAGTGTATGATAACGTCATATCCCGGGTACACTGAAGAATTTTTCTTTTATTGTGAATGCTTACCAAATTCACCAATCAATCTCTTTTATCACATCTTACTGATTGTTCACTTTATCTATTTATAAATGTTCTATTATATTAATTTTACCTGTCTCAAATATATAAGAACCCAATAAGATATTTATGTTATTTAATATAAAGTGTTTCGTTACATGTAATTTATATGCGTTACAGTTTTTCCTTTATCTATGTCCAATAATATACTTTGAGTAATGTATAGGGATCATAAAATAATTATATCTTATAGTGTAACATTTTAATGTAGTTGAAATCTTTTCAAAATAGGCTTCAGTTAGCTAAAATTTCCTCTATTAAAAAAAATTACTTAGTATTTTTCAAAATAATTTTGGCTAATTTTCGGAAAAGGAAATAATAATTTCGTAAAAGATACTCCCTCCAATTTTCTTTTATCTTTCCCTTTCTTTTGGGCACAAAAATTAAGAAAGGGGAAGAAAGAAGGAATAAAGTAGAATAAAGTATTATAAGTTGTAAAATTTATAAGGGAGAGAAAATAATAAAGAATGAATAATGAATAAAGAATAGATAAAGTAATGGGAGTTGTTGATTTTTTAGGGGAGATAAATTAATAAAAAATGAGTGAAACTTACCAAAAAAAAGGAAAGAGGGAAGATAATCAAACTTGTGTGAAAAAAAAAAGGGGAAGATAATAGGAAATTGGGGGGAGTATTTTGAAAATCACATGTTAATCCTCTTTTAATTATAATTGTAGTCTTAATTTATAAGTCTTATAAATTCAGCTAAAATGTATTTCAAAATAGATTTTAATATATCATAAAATGAGACATTTATAACGCATTAAAAATCATTGAACATAAGGATTGAATATAATATTTAGTAATAATTTTTTATTAAAGGCAGATTTCAAGTACTTTTTGTTTTTTCCTTATTTAGTTGTGCTTTATTTAACCGCTACATCAACTCTAGATGAAAAGCTATGATGCCACATCAGCAGATTTGACTATTGCATTAAAGAAATATATGATGATATGATTAAAGAAATATTTCAATGAATGGAATAAATAAGTTGATATCCACATTTCTCATGATATATATCTTGATTACTCCTTCCCATTCACAATAAACCTCCCATTTCGTTTTGGCACAAATATTAAGGAAATACACTACCCCACCATATAATTAAATTTGAACCACACAAATACACTACCCCACCATACAATTAAATTTGGACCACACAAACACTTACCAAAAAAGGAAATAGGGAGGTTATTGTGAATAGACGGAAAAGGAAATATGGAGGTTTATTTTGAATGGGAGGGAGTATTTCTTTATTTGGACATTTAAGGTGTGACCTAAAAGACACCTTAAAAATACCGAATTATTTTGAAGTGTCGGGTGGTGAGGGAGTCTGGGGACTACAAAACCTCCTAATAAGGTAGTCTATATAACCACCTAATGTAGCACTTGAATTGTAAGCCTAAAAACGTACAAACAAATGGAAGAAGGAAACACCAATAAAAAGGTACATGCAGTATGCATACCATACCCGTCCCAAGGCCACATAACACCAATGCTACACCTAGCCAAGGTTCTCAATTCCAAAGGCATCCACATTACCTTCTTTAACTCTGAACACAACCATTCTTGTTTACTCAAATCAAGGGGACCAACCTCCCTTGCAGGCTCCCCCTCGTTCTATTACGACACGTTCTCGGACGGGCTTCCTCCTTGGGACACAGCCAATCAACCACGCTCTAGTTTCCCTCTTATGCGTTCCTTGGAGTTAAACTCCAAGGAACTCTTCGAGAAACTGCTACTTAAGTTGGTTGAACTATCCTCTTCGTCAATCTCAGGCACACCGTCGGTCAGTGTCATCATAATTGATGCCATTCTACCTTTTCCTCTCGAGATTGTCCCGGAGTTTGTGGACTGCCCGATAGTGTTGTTTACGCCAACTAGTTGCTCTTGTTTTCTCGGATATTCTCAGTTTGATGCTCTTTTTCACAGCGGTATTCTGCCCTTTCAAGGTTAGTCATCATCTTACCTGGCCTCTTTGTATGCATGTAGTCATGTACCCATCTATCAAGTACCTACTATCATAGAAATGTCGGATCGAGTACTTGAATTTGAAGGAAGAGAGTATTGTACTTTGTTACTCCCTCCGTCCCGCTCAATTGTTGTCCTTTGGTTTTGGCACAAAGACCAAGGAAAGGGGAGGGGGTCAATTACTAAATGACAAGTGGAATAAACTGAGTGTCAATGATCAAATTCATTCTTAAAATAGAAAGGATAACAAATGACTGAGACACCCTAAAATAGAAAAGGATAACAAATGACCGGGACCGAGGTAGTACTTTTTAATTTAGCTATTAATCTCGTACCAGACCGTTATAACACACACAAAGAGTTAAGAGTACATATAGTTTATGCAACTCGCTAACTGATAAGATGGATCAGTTTTGGTAATGTTATTTTACAGCGGTAAAATGTAATTTTTGTGACAGGTCACAAACTTGTAACAATTAACACCCGGTTAAAATAATCTACAAAAGAGAAGGCAATATGAAACTTGTAGCTTAACATACAGTCTAATGTGACTAAATCTTTATTATCGTGTTGTTAAATTTATTAATGAAGAAATCATTAGTGAGCGCGCTGAATGTGCTTTCCAATTTTTTTTAGATGACGGGTTCATGACGGACGGCTCTTTGGAAGTTGAATTGGATTTGGAGCCAGCTAGCATGAAAGGCATGCGATTGAGAGACCTTCCGAGCTATATAAGAACAACAGACAAGAACAGCCATGTATTCGAGTATATGAAACAGGTCATGGAAAGGTGTAGCGAGCGACCAATAATCTTCAACACCTTCACGGCCTTAGATTATGAGGTACTCAAGGACTTATCTAAGGTCCTATTCGGTCCAATTTTCACTGTTGGCCCATTGCATTGCCTTTCGGACAACTCGACACAACATGAATTAATTAGTAAACCAAATGATATTGGATCAAATATTTGGAAGGAAGACTCGCACTGTCTCCAATGGTTGGATTCACAAAATCATAATTCTGTTGTATATGTGAGTTTTGGAAGTACAACCCTAATGACGAGGGAGCAACTTATTGAGTTTGCGTGGGGGCTTGCGAATAGCAACCACCCATTCCTTTGGGTTATTCGGCCCGACACTATCATTGGGCAATCCACTACTATTCTGCCTCTCGAGTTTGAAAATGAGGTTAAAGGTAGAGGGTTAATAGTAAGTTGGTGCCCTCAAGAGAAGGTACTTCAACATTCATCCATAGCGGTTTTTCTAACACACTGTGGGTGGAACTCGATTCTTGAGACAATAAGTAGTGGAGTACCTGTAATTTGTTGGCCGTTTGAGGGAGATCACCAGCTTATAAGTTGGTTTTCTTGCTATAAATGGGGTATTGGTATGGAACTTGATATTGTTGCAAAGAGGGATCAAGTTGAGAGGCATATTAGAGAGGTGTTGGAGGAAGACATAGGGAGGAAATTGAAAATGAAAGCATTAGAGTGGAAAAAGTTGGCCGAAAAAGCCACAAGTTCAAGTGGGTCATCTAGCTTGGAGATCCAGCGATTTATCGATTATGTACCTTCTTTACAACTCGTAAAGAATTGTTCAATCATCTAAATTAGCTAAAATCTCCATTCTCTCTTTATTTGACAGTTTTTCTACCCAATTTCAAGTTATGTCTACCACGATGTGCGTAAAAGAGAGTACGCAGAAGTGTTAATATTCATCTACCAAGATCTTGTCGTTGCCATCTTAGATTTTTCTTTGATCAAAATTGTATTTTATTTGTTATTTTTGATTTTTAATCATGTTATTGTATGACTCTTCTATTAATTAATATATGAGTAAATTAATAATTACTCTCTTTTATAAACCATTTTTTTAAAATAACTCTCTTATGAAAACTTTTTAATAATTTACTCCCATAAAATGTTCTCAGGTCAAATATTGCACCCAAATTGACAATCCGGTGAAAAATCTTTCTTAATGACTGTTTTGCCCCTGTGTAAATTCATTTCTTCTCATGCGTTCTAGACTTCTGGCATCATTCATATCTTCTTCCCCATTTTTTATTTTTTTTTGGTGACGAGGGGGTTAAATCCCCTCGGACCCATGCATTCCCGCACCACCACATGGACCATGTAAGCCACCCCTTCGGGGGCTGGAGTGGCCAAGTGATCATCGCCCCAGCTGGTAGTCGAACCCGAGACCTCTCAACTCCTGCATTTCTGCAAGATTCAAGGTTTAACCCGCCTACAACTGGACTAACATCACTTGTTTATCTTCTTCCCCATTTGATTGATCAGAATTGTTACTCGTTACTATTGGAATCAAATTAATTTTGCCATTAATATGCATCATTGTGAGGCGTGCAAGTGTGCAACTCCTTCGACACCAGATGGACAAATCCAATTTGAGAGGTTAATTAAATCTATTCAATTCATTCATTCATTTCAACTCTCCTCTCTTCTTATATTTTTCCCCAATTAAGGTAAGATTATTCATCTTATTTTCAGTAATTAGCGTTTACAACCCAGAAATTAGAGTTTTCTAACCCAGAAATAAAGGTTATAAAGCCAGAAATTAGATTATGAACTCAGAAATTGAGATTTAAAACCCAGAAAATTTATAGGAATAATGTTAGGATTACCATCACTAAATAAATTCACCTCCACCCAATCTTCAAATGCAACGCCTAACCATCATCACCTCGAATGACTAAGCAAAAGCGCCTGTTATTCCCTTGAACATATTGACCAACACTAGAGTCGTTCCAACCAAAACTACCCCACTTACCAACTAGATCCCTCAAATGGAGAATCGGACCAAACACATGGTTTCTAATAGCACGATAATTTACGTTTATTTGTGAATCGATGAACATTAACTTAATTGGGGGAAAATATGAGAAGAGGGGAGAGTTTTGAGGTGAGAATTAAAGTGGATGAATGAATTGAAAAGAACAAGGGAGAGAAAAGAGCTCAATTATAAAAACATAAAGAAGGGCAATATCGTCATAAATTTAGGCTTTAAACCAGAAAATTTTAATTTTGACGGAATATGTCACTGGAATGTGAAAATGGGTACAACTTTTGAACTGAGAATATTTTATGGGAGTAAATTATTAAAAAAATTTTATAAAGGAGTTATTTAAAAAAGTGGTTTATAAAAGGGAGTAATTGTTAATTTACTCTTAATATATTTTACGTTCAAAACTAAATAAATATTGTGTAGTTATTTGTTGGGTGAGTACTATCAATTGAACTAATGGATCCTTTTAAATTAGATTTATCATCTGAATTTGTGGGAGGCAGTCTAAAGTAGGGATGGCAGTGGGTCGAGGACCCGACCCAGACCTTGAGGGTCGGACCCTAATGGGTCGGGTATGGGTCTCATTTTTTCAGACCCAATAGGTATGGGTCGGGTATGGGTCTTAAGAAAATATTTCGGGTCCGGGTCTAAGTTATGAGACCCATACCCGACTCTTAGACCCTTTATTTTTTAAAGAAAAAAAAATCAAAATCACAACTTTTCTGAATTCATACTGACAGACTGTAGAAACCCAACTAGAGTCTCTTTCTCTTCCCTCATCCCATAAAGTAATAAAACCCAACCAAACTCTTCTGACAATACCACCACTCCACCACTGACACAAGAAAACCATCACCACAGCACTGATACGCGACTGGCAACCACCTCTTTAATAGGCGGCGACTGACAACTACCATTAACGACAGATTAATAAACTCATAATGTTAAAGTAGTATGATTTTTTTTTTAATATTATAGACCCCATAGCTGTTAATCTTGTTACTAAAGTGGTTGAAACTCAGACACGCGGGTAGACCCAGACCCTACCCTTACCCATAGGGTCCGGGTATGGGTCCTCAAATTTTAGACCCTTGCGGGTCTGGGTCGGGTACGGATCCAAATGGAAAATCTCGGGTCCGGGTCCGGGTCTAGGCGGACCCTACCTAGACCCAACCCATTGCCATCCCTAGTCCAAAGCCGGGGGAGTACTATTATGTAGAGAGAGATTTATTTTTCTTTGCAAATTCAAGTAAAGAAAAATAAAACTAGTTTTAAATCTCGTGAAAATCATGGGTCTAGAAAAAAATTAATTATGTAAAATCATCGGAATGGAAAACTTAAAAAAAGAAAAAGATAATGATACTGTATTATTTTGATTAGTTTTACACTTGACCTGGTGGAAAACATTTAATTTACACTTGCACTTTTTGGAAGCAAAATAATTACACTTTTTTTTTTCAGTTAGTCTTGTTGAAGACGGGTCGGAGCAAGTGACGGGTAATGCCACTCACAAAACGGATAGGGGGGACAAGGTGGGAGCACCCCCATGTGCTTCCCTCTCTCCTTTATTTGGATCATTTGTGAGAGGAAATGGTATCCGTCACTCCAAAGTGACGGATACGTGCCGTCTTCAATGAGATTTTGTGTTTTTTCATGGTGATCATACAATCAATCTAATATTTCATTGTACCACAATAATTCATTTTTAGGCAAATGAAATATTCTTTTTGTTATCTGGGTTCATGAATAATATCTCGAATCCAAAAGGGGCCATGTGAAATGGAATTGTTAATCTGATTACATAACTATTGAGCTAATACATGTGACTATGAGAGGCTTTATTATTTCCTTCGCTAGTAGAGCAACAACAACAAAAGTCTAGAAGAGAGGAAGGTGTTTGTATTTCAGTATGATTGTAGCAAACATCGAAGATATTGCATTGCCTTTATTGCTTGTAATAATTGTACTTCTTTTTAGTACTCTTTGTGAGTCAGACTACATCGTCATCAAAAGCTTATATCTTACAACTCACTTAAGAGCTTGGCACAATGTCATGAACTCATCACCTTTGCTGCCATTAGCCCTTACCTTGCCTTCAAGTGAATGTGAATTTTTTACAAGTTATTGAGATAGACCACCACACACATCATCTTTATTTCTGATTGTCCGATGTCCCTGCATTTTCAGCAGAATATGTTATATTTGGTGTTGTCTGGAAATTAACAAAGGTAATGTAAATGAAGCTTGTTTCAACATTCAGTAACCGAAGTTGAATATAAAAGAACTACTACTATCTTCCCCTTGTTAGTAGTGACCATACATTTTAACAGATGCATTATGATCATAAAAAAACAATATTATTAATCAGCAATTGACTTGCCCTCTTGTGATGTAAGGAGTATGTAAAATCCTAAGCATGTAAAAATCAAAAAGATCTTAAAGAAAATCGCATATGTTGGAAATGAAGGCTAATCTGAGCAGAAAAAGCAATCAAAGACTGTTCTAATTCCAAGCTACAAAATTATGCGAAAACTAAGTAGACTTCTGCATAATGAAAACGGTTTATTGTTCATCAAATATGTAAACTTCACATACTCATTTAAGTGATCAATCAACTTGATAATACATTTTGAAAATAAATGTTTAAAAAGGTCAATCTTATACGTATCGATCCCTCTTAAAGGACTCTCATGAAAAGCCTAGTATATTTCTCGAAGCTAAATAAAATGATGAGATCAAAATTACTACACTATTGCGCATAATTAAATTTAGGATTCAACAATAAAGTTTGGTATAAGAATAATTGGTGCGGGAGTACTCATACACATACTTTTTAGTAACGCTTAATAAAAGAAGTAGCTTTCCAACGGTCTTGCCCTTTTGCAGGTTTTGATGCCTAAGTTGCTGGTTACAAAACGCAATTGAATCCTCTCCATTTCATATAGTGGTCTGAATTATATTCTTGAACGATCTACCTGATGCAATGGATGATGAACTGGGATAAGAATGAATGTCACAAAACACTTGTATTGTTTTTTTTTTTTTTTGAAAAACAGAACAACATTTTATTTATTGTCAAATGTCGAATAAGTAGCAATCGCATTTGGCTCCTTACCAACCCAAAATCTTATCGAATACTGTAATGGGTGAAAGTGAGCCATGCCATGGGCCACTCGATCTCTACTCATCTAACATGATTAAACTGATCAATGCTATCAAAACAACTAACCATATGAAAAGTTTATGTTATGATGGATTTCGTAGGATTATAAAATTCCGGAAATATCTATATGATTATTAAACCCAATATGCATAATCCCATATAATTAACCTACAATTCTACAACTAAGTCAAAAATAACACTTACATTGACATTCCCATCACGAATTTGAGATTTTGATGATCCTCGTCCTCGATAGTGAACATCATCAAGGTTGAAGTCGGGGGTGGGTTGTAAAGAGCCAAGTTTTAGTTGATCAATGCAAAATATTAATGAAAGATAATCAAGGACATAAATTCTAAATCAATGAAAACAGGAGAATGAAACATTATTAATTCAACAAAGGGCATGATAAATGTTGGGGATTGGAGATACCAGCGTTGATGAAGATGAAGACAAATACAAATTAATTGATACACATATGTATACTAACAAAACCCTTATAATAAACCATATTGGCTACATCAAATTACAATAAAAAAAGAAAATGATTACAAACCTTGTATCTCCGTATGTGTGAAGTATTTCTTAACCCCAGTGCCTCGATGAAAAGGAACGGGCTTTGGTGGTATTGGAAAGTATTCGTATCATGGCGAAATTATTTTGGTTGTTACTGGAAACAGTGGAAGAGAGATGAAGAGGGAAATGATATTAAACAGTGGGAATGATTAATGGCGACTATTCTGTATTTCCTAACCACTAACATTGAAGATAAGAGGATAATTCTTCAGTAATTATTTTTTATATATTTATTATTATTATTTTGTCTTTTTAGCTACAAAGATAGAAAAGATAAGATGTTGCGTAGGATAGAGGGTGATAGGTGGCAATTAGGATATTAGCTGACTTGTCACTTTAATAGGTGCTCAAGAAGCTTTTTTATGTTATTATATAGATATAGTTTATTATTATTATTTTGTCTTTTTAGCTACAAAGATAGAAAAGATAAGATGTTGCGTAGGATAGAGGGTGATAGGTGGCAATTAGGATATTAGCTGACTTGTCACTTTAATAGGTGCTCAAGAAGCCTTTTTATGTTATTATATAGATATAGATAGATATAGATATAGATATAGATAAGAGGAAATAACAAAACTTGATAAATGGTGATGTAAGCATAATTTGACTCTCACGAATAAATCATTTTATTGTGGATTGTGATAGAATTTAAACATAAAAATAATTAAATATGAAAACAACAAACACCAAAGCCGCCATGAATGTGTACTATACTACTATGATGATCATGTAACTTATAACAAAAAGAAAAAAAAAAGTATGCTCTTTTCTAAATGAGTGTAGTAAAGGCTTATAAATACTTTATAACTAGGTTTGATGTCCGGCTACGCTCGAGTTACTTTTATTTACCATTTAACTTTTATTTTCTATGAAATATAATTCGCTAAATTTTATTAACACATACATTTACAATTTATATCTTGAAATTATGATAAGATGTAAAATTAATCAACAAATTATGAGACACGTTCACCACTCCCGTTGTTAATATTATTACTTTTACTACATCCCCTGTTAATACTATTACGTTCACTACTTCTTCGGTTACTGTTTATTTAACTACTCCTATTTTTACAGTTAACCTGTTAGTTTTGTAAAACTCATATATTTAAATAAATCAATATTTCCTAAAATCGAATTGTTGGTTAATTTTTCATACTCTATCCGTTGTTTCTACTGTTACTTTCATTACATGTGTTGTGATCTGACTACTATTACCTTCACTTCTCCGCCATCATTATTTTTCTTTCATTACTCCCGCATTTATTATTGTTAATTTCACTACTCTCGTTGCTGCTAGTATGACTTTCACTATTCCCGTTGCTATTATTGTTACTTTTACTACTCACATGGGTAGTTACTATCATATTAGTTGATTATTTAGTTGTATTAGAGTTATATATTTAAATAAATCTGAAATATTAGATTAGAATATTATTTAAGAACAATCATTATTATTTACTAATTGAATTACAAATCTAATGAATTATGGAATATTATATTTTTTGGAAATCTAGATTTAATTATTTACCTTTTAATAGTTTCCAAAATATAACATACTTATATTATATTTGTGTATGTTAAATATTTAACATATTTATATTAAATTATTACCATAAGTGGGGCTTGTTTATATTAAGAAAACTCACCATATTATGGTATTTTCTAAATTTATACTTCAGCCAAAACTATATAATATTTATATTGAAGTCCTTTGTTTAGATCCATCACACAACGCTACGATTTAAAACTATATAGTATAATTAATTTGAATAAATTTATTTAATTACATAAAAGTCCCTTGATTTCTGAAATATATATATATATATATATATATATATATATATATATACATAGAGTCGGGATCCGGTGAGAACTCTTAAATATTTGAGGATTGAGGATTAGTGAATACAATATCACATGTTTTTCAATACAATATCACGAAAAATTTGACCTTTGCCAAAAATTTTTTTTTTTTTAAAAAAAAAAAATTTATAATTTTTTTTTTGCACAGGTGTTTTTTTTTGTGTGATATTGTATTGAATAACCTGTGATATTGTATTGAACAACCTGTGATATTGTAATGAAATCCTCAATCCTTAAAAAGATAGTGTATCCTCACATGATCCCATTCCTATATATATATATATATATGTAGAGTTAGGATCACATGAGTCCACCCTATCTTTTTGAGTCCGTGAGTCCATATACAATATCACACTTTATATTAAACAATATCACAGCTTATATTCAAAAAAAAAAAAAATTCGAAAAAAAAATTTGAAAAAAAAAATTCGAAAAAAAAGTCGTGATATTGTTTTGTAATACAATATCACACGTTACACTAAACAATATCACAGCTTAAAAAAAAAAAAAAAAAAAAAAAAAAATTTGAAACAAAAAAACGTGATATTGTTTTGTAATAAAATATCACACGTTATACTAAACAATATCACATCTTACATAAAAAAAAAAAAAAAAAAAAAAAAAAAAAAAAAAAAAAACTTTTTCGAAAAAAAAAATGAAAAAAAAAATCGAAAAAAAATCGTGATATTGTTTTGTAATACAATATCACACGTTATACTAAACAATATCATAGCTTACAAAAAAAAAAGAAAAAAAAAAAACTTTGGAAAAAAAAATTCGAAAAAAAAAATTTGAAAAAAAAAATTCCGAAAAAAAAAATCGAAAAAAAAATTTTGAAAAAAAAAATTCGAAAAAAAATTTGAAAAAAAAAATTCGTGATATTGTTTTGTATAGTGCGTGATATTGTTTTTTGGACTCATGGACTCAAATATATAGGTGGACTCACCGGATCTTGCCTATATATATGTATATATAGATATATGTATATATATATATATATGTATATATATATATATATATATATATATAGTATTGATTGATGTGTCCTTCAATAAGCTTCTTCATTTACTAACTATCTTAGTTTGTAGGGCTGAGCATCGGTCCAAGACCGAACCGAACCCGACCAAATCGGACCTGCCCGAAGACCGAAAACAAAAATTTAGTGGATCGAAGACCAGACCTAAAACTTTCGGTCTGGAGCCGGACCGAATCCGAAATATTTGGTCCGGTCCGGTATTGGACCGAAATGGACCTAAAACTAGTTTTTTTACTATTTTGTTTACGATAATTACATTTTAATCCCTCTAAATAAAATGCATTTAAATAATTAGACGACTCTTTTTATGAAAATCATTGACAAAACTAATTTATAATGTCTTTTGAAGATAAAATGTTAATTTTTTTTTTTTTTTTTTTTTTTTTTTTTTTTTGATTCATAATATTGTAATAATTAGTCTTTAAAAACATGAAATTTGGTCTATTCGGTCTGGACCTACATTAACCGGTCTTGGACCGGACCGAAGACCAAAACTTGAAAAAATGTGGACCGAGGACCAGACCAAAATAATTCGGTCTGGGTTTGGTCCAGACCAAATAGTCCGATCCGGTCTATTTTTTCGGTCCGAACCTAATTTGCTCACCGCTACTAGTTTGAGCCTCATCAACGTTCTTTTGTTGTCACAATTAAATTGGCAAAACTGACCCGACTCGATAAGGTTTACCGGATACCCAAAATTGTCTAACCCGATTATGACCTAAAACCCTAATTGGACCAACCCATCTTAGACTCTTAGTGTCCATTTTGTGTCAAGTCCTTAGGGTCATATTAGTATAATAAGCTTGTTGATTACCAAATTTTAGTGCATGATTCATATCATTTGCCGGTTTAATCCTTCGGCTATATTTTTGAGGACTGCTTATTTTGATGTATATTTTGGATATCTTGTATGTAATTCGAGTTTGTAAACCTTTGAACTTGTGACTTTGTGATGTGTAATAATACCGTGGGGAATTGGCTAATTGTACTCCATTTTGTTGAAGTCAAGGTCAACGAAACTCAAACCAGTCAAGTAATAGGAAGTCAAAACGAGTCAAAATCAAAGTCAAGTGTAACACCCCATTTATCTAAGAGCCTTTTGCAAGACATTCCAGATAAGCAAAGCTATTACCATCTCGGTTGCCCGAGGTAGTGAATAACAAATGTAACAATTCAAAGGTACTTTAAGATAAATAATTCGAGGTGCCTCGTAATGGTTTTATTACATTTGTCCAAATGAATAATTTGAGTTATTAAAATTACGAAGCAGCGGAAATAAGTAATAAATAGTGTTCAATGATCTATATGATAATCTAGACTTGAAGGTAGTCATCCTCTCACGCGCGAGTCCCAATCCCAGCATCCAAGACAGCTACAAAATCACCTATTTATTTTAATCTGCTCCCCATTTAACCGGAAATATTAAATGGTTCACCACAGGATGCCATCACTTAAAGCAGGCATCAATTTATTTTTCACAGGACACAAAACACACGTCAACCAATGGTTGAGTAGAAAACTAAACAACAAGACATGATAACAAATAGACCTGCAATGCATAATGATAGTACAAATGACAACCAACACTGCCAAGGCACACGGCCTATATACCACACGCCCAACACCACGCTCCCCTTACTCCTAAATCACGTACACCACATGACCATCGTGCGTGGGCCTCCAGGACCACGACCAAACCCTAACACCAACGTGCCTGGCCTCTCAATCACTATCAGGTCCACGGATCTTCAACACCCCGTGCATGGCCTACTAATTCATATCACCCCATACGCCCTTTAGCAACTCCATAATATATTACAATGTAAAGCAACAGTAATTATAATATCCAACTCCCAATTTAATCAAGAGAATAACCAACAACAATACAATATGATAAATTTGTCAACTTCCTCATAAGATACACAAGTCACACAACCACCTTTATAATCGATCTAAATCAATGACAATTTAAATAACACAACTTGAACTCAAAAGCATTAGTTGAGTAGTTTCCTACCTTTAGCAACTCCTCAATTAGTATGCATTCAAGCAAATTAAAATCGTTCTTCTTGGAATCCTTCCCCTAAATAATACAATAAAATCATCTAATTACTACAAACTCCATAACATCAACCTATATGTAAACTATTCATAAATCTACCACCCAAACCCTAACCATTCATGGTCCAAACCACCCAACACCCCTGAACACATGGTCTAACCACCACCGTCAGACCAACGCCACAAACTCACGGCCTGACCCGTGGTGGTCAACCCACGGTCAAGCTAGTCACGGCCTTGGTCACACGGCCTAGGTCACGTTCCTAACATAAACAATTGAATTAATAGAGTTTAGATGACTTACGATAATTAAATTAGAAGATGAGACCGTTTTAAAGTTGCCCTGCGAATTTGTCTCACAATCTCCCTTTCATCTCTCTTATAAGTTATGTGATGTTTATGTTATGAGAAAAGTGACAAGGTGAATAAGATGGGTGGTATTTATATAATCATAGTCTAGGCTTTAGGAAACTTCTAGGAAGCTACAAGTTAGGTGAGATATTTTATCATAAGGACTAAACCTTCACTAGATGACACCTCCCTTCACCTTATATACCAACAACTAAGGCTGAGCAAAAAAATTCGATTAAAATTTTTTTTTTTCCGAATCCGATCCGAAATGCGAAAAAAAAATCCGAGTATATGGATACCATTTATATTGGATATCCGATCCGGTTTTTCCGAATAAACTTGATCGGATGTGTAACACCCCCACATACCAAGATGCCTTACCAAGGACCACCCCAGCATAAGAAGTTGTTACTATCTCGGTTGCCCGAGGTTAGTATATCAAAAGTAATCATTCGGAAACATTTATTAAATTATCAAGTTAAACGATTACATTGCTGCAAAACAAAACCAAAAAGAAAATGTATAAGAATCTCAATACAACGGAAACCAAAACAACTAAACTCGTAACAACGGAAGCTTGACTCGAAGTGATGGCATTCCATCTCGTCTCCGTAGCTAAAGACAACCATCATCTGTCACAATCTACTCACTATCCCCGAATGGATCACCACAGTTTTACAAAACAACAACGGTGTCAGTAGTTCACTGCATAATTAAGATAAGAAAAATAGAACAATATCAATAACAACTATTCCACAACCATTCTCCCTTCCCAATCATGTCACATAACTGACTACACACTTAAGTGTGTAGTCCTGCCATATCACTGCCGCAACAGATAATCCACATCGCCAGTGGAGGACCGCAGCCTTGCCCACCTAAGCCCCGCTCGTCGCAACGAGCAATAACCCATGTTCCTTAATGTGCACATCCCTTCCTGTGGCGGGTTCCACAAGGGGCGAATCAAGGGCGTGAAGCCACTCCCGCAAGTGACTCCACTCAGTCGAGGACACACCTCACAATGATAGTCAATCCATCACAACTCCAATACTCCAGAATACAATCAACAACCATATTATCATATCAATTAAATTACAACATCAATCTTAAATCAATTACGCAATCAACTGAGTAGGGAAACCCTACCTTAGTACAAATCTGATTACGAGTCAACAAGGACGCTAGAACTGCTCTTCTACGAATTCTCCACCTAACAACAATCACAATAATCCAATCATAACATGTAAAATACCTCTTTTCCTAATTTCCAATCACTAGGTTAAAACCCTAAAAGACAAAACTGACAAAGCTATAAGACTAGTGACTTACCGACGCAAGAGAGAAAAGAACAAGGACTCATGAACAATCGACGATCGTGGGAGATATTAAAGATGATTAGAGTTACGTAGAAATGTTTTAGGTTTTGGTAAAAGTGAAAAGTGAAACCGCGGAAATAATTCCCGTTAGACCGGATACTCGGTCTAGTATTGAGAATACTCGGTTGAGTATCCCTTACTCGGTCTAGTAATACCATACTCGGCCGAGGATTCCTGGACAGTAGCCTGACAAGAAACACACGATGCATTACTCAGCCGAGTAAGCCCTATTCGGCCGAGTAACAGGACTTAGAAAAACGTGGTACTACAGTCTTCCCTCTTTAAAACGAACTTCGTCCCCGAAGTTCACACCCACACCTACATAGCAAGCACACATATCACTCCACCAACCATCACCACATAACTCTCACCCTTTATCCTCGACCCTAACACACCCAACAACGTCTAACGCCTACCTAAAACGCAGCTCACAACATAGCATCAACCATAGAGTAGCCCACCTAACTCCATAGCTCTATCGAATACCAACAACACAAGTGCCGCCAACTTTGTCTTAATTTCATACCACTTACTAACAATCCAATATCACCGCCATCTACCAAGCGAGTTGTTACATTTTACCACCCTTAAAATGAACTCCGTCCTCGAAGTTTACTCGCACTCATAACCGTCACCACCCAAAACTGTCAATACAATCGTAACCATACCCATAAAATACATACTAATATAAGCATAACCTTTACATTTCATAATATCAACCACAAATCCATCCTTTATTCCACATCAAAACTAAACACTTCCAAATACACTGCAACATGCATAACCATCAAACTTCATTTGTCGCATCCTACCACTCTTAAGATAAACATTACGTCCCGGTAACCCAACTAGTACTATATCCTTAGCTATTTCTTCCTATTATCACCATTTCATGTCATTGATAACCGACTATAACCTCAACACAGATAACTGATACGTGCATTTTATATAGTCTTTTTGAGCCTTATTTGCACGTATTTCTATGCAATTCCATAGTTTTAGGCTACTAAATGCCCCGAATATTCTACTTTGGTTCGTTTGGGTTTAATTGCAGGAATGGACCTGAAAGAAGCAGAATTGAGCCATTTACTGTCCCATTAGCTCGCATTTAGGATATGGAAGAATTGGAGCGAGAATGCTACTATCTTGGGATGCGTGAAGTCGCCTTGGAAGCTAAATCATACGTCTTATGGCTGATTCAGTGGCAGTTGACTCGATCGAGAGGTTTTGCTGGACAATGTTCCTAGATCGAGAGCTTTGTGAGGGTGAGAAATCCTCGATCGAACCCCTACTGTGTTCGATCGAGAGGTGCCTATTTGGTGTTCCTCGATCGAGTAGTCTTTGTACTCGATCGAGAGGTTTTGGCTGGAAGATGGTCGATCGAGGAGTTTCAAAGTGTTCGATCGACCAGTTTGTTATCAAACGCGGGATTTTTCTTGGGTGAACTTGTTTATTTAATATCTTAAGTTACGTATTAGATTAATAAAATATCTTTCCTATAAATATGAGAGAGTTAATTAGGTTTAATCATCTTTTCATCACCTTTAATCTGTCATTAATTTCTGAACTCTTGAATCATTCGGTTCGACGTTACTTTTCAATTTTCGGATCCCACCTTGTGTAATTCTTTGCTCTCTTTTATTCAAAGTATTATTTATCTTTTGCAACACTTATTTTCATTGTCTTTTATTGTTGTTAATTATTAGATTTATTGTTTAGTCAATGCTATTTCTCTTTATTCATCTTAATACCATGTTTGCTATTGTTTTATTTATCGTTATTGTTTTATTTATCTTTATGAGTAGCTAAATTCTCTATTGCTAGGATTAGGGGAGCCATGATAGTAAAACAATGATGCTTTAATTAGTTTAGGAGGTTTTTATTGTGAGAATTGTTTTGTAGGAATAAATTAGTGATTAATTGGTTGAGTGCACGCGACTTTATTAATTAACTTGGTTAAATTCAAACCTAGTTCGAAAGATTGGAATGAATAGACCTGTTATGAACAATAGACTTCCCTAATCAGAGCGGAAGCTATTTAGGAAGAATCTAGGGTGGATAGCAGACCGGAAGGACCTTTCCACTACCCTTCTCACATTAGACCAACTGACCTTACCTTTAGCTGATTTGTGTAATATCATGGTGAACCGACATCCTAGCATCTTTCTCTCTATTTGATCTTATTCTATTTCATCCTTGCTATTTTTGTTTGTTATTTCTTTTACTTCTTTTAATTTAGTTCATTAGTTTAGAAAACATATCAAAACAACCCCCGAATTTGTGACCGTAGACAGACTAAATAACAAGTAGATAGTGACTGCTTCTCTGTGAAGTACGATACCCGACTTACCTCTGCTACATTAGTTAGAGCCGGTTAGGTTTATTTTTGATAGGGTTGCGACAGCCGTGTCAAATTTTAGCGCCGTTGCCGGGGAGGCAACCAGTTTATTTACTTGCTGTATTTTTGTCTGTCTTTAGCCTCAAGGAATTTATTCCTTGAGGCAGTTCTTACCTTTTCTTGTAGTTTTGTTCTGATAGGTTCTACAGGTCCTACTTAGACATGATTTTTGGAGAAAAGCGTCAAAGGGAAGGCTTGAGTACCGTTGATTCTTTTACCAAGATGTCTAACGTCTCTAGAATTATAGCACAAGTTGAAGCTCAGAATGCAAGATCTGACAAGCTGGAGAGTAGATAATCTTGGGGTGGTCCACCTCAGTTCCATACTATGGCACAACAGGTGGTCTACTATGAGAGATGTGGTGCTGCGGGGCACAATGCTGTTATTTATTTGGCGGAGAATGACGAAGTCTATGCGTTTAAGCAGCGTAGACAAGGTGGTCATTCCTATGGCAACCACAGTGGGGCTTACCCAAACTTAACCCCACCTTCGCAACAACCGACATATGTGCCGCCACGTCTGTTTCAGCAACGAGGCTATCAGAAGCCTCCATTTGTTTGGCCGCCGCAACAACAAACTCCTTCCCCTGCTCATAAGAATGAAGAGATTGCTGAATTGACATCTATAGTGAAGACACTTGCGCTGCAAGCGAAAGAGATTATTCAAGCTAAAGATGCCTTTATCAAGAGACTTGGGACTCAAATGGCTGAAGTAATTGCCGAGCGAACTTTTAGGCAACCTGAGACGGTATATGTTGTTCATACCGTAAGCGGTCCTCCCTGTGAAGGACTTGAGTTGCCTATTGAGAATGCTGAATTTCCAGACTCGGGAGTTGAAGTTGCGGCTCATGAAAATGCGTCTTTTGACGAAAAAGTGATTAATTCACGTTCTGTACTCGATCGACCAGTTTCTGATGGTCGACCGAGTGAATTTGCTGAAGATGTGCTTAATCGAGGAGAAAGAAGTGATCGATCGAGCAGTGCAAAAAATTGGTCTCTCGATCGAGCAACTCAAACTGCTCGATCGAGCAAAATTTTTGAGAAAAGTTATCGATCGAGTGGTGATATTACTCGATCGAGCAATATTGATGCGATGGTGTGGAGGGCTAAAGTCAAGCTCATGGACGCCGAGGGGACTTCATTCAGTCAGAAGCCTTGTTATGGAAAATTTAGCTGCTTTGGAAGATGATGAGGAGAAGGTCGAGCTCGGACGTGTCTTAAACTAGCGCTGACCGGGAGACAACCCGAAGTTTAAATTTTTCAGTTGATTTTCAAACATTTCAGTTTTTGTTGGGCGTTTAATAATTGGTTTTCAGACGATAGACTGGAAAGTTTAGACTTGTTTTGTTAGTTTTATGGGTCTTTAGTTGCGTGTTTGATGGTGCCTCAACTGACGCCTAGGAGTTCAGGCTTAAGGAGTTCGATCGAGTACTATATATTCTCGATCGAGTAATTTCTTCACTCGATCGAGAACTCCACCTTCACTACAAGAATTCCTGTTTCGGGCGACTTAAAATGGCGACTGATTAAAATAGTCGCCAAATTGGAGACTGAAAAAAAATTCGAGTGACTACAAACAGTCGCCAATTTGGCGACTACCAATTTCCTCCCAATTATTAGAGCGGGCGACTGAATTTCAGGAGTGGCGACTTAAATCAGTCGCCAATTTGGCAACTACCCCCTATCAGTCGCCAAATCCGTCGCCTATATTTTTATTATGTTGAAAGCACGAGACTCTTTCTCCCCTCTCTCATACTTTACTAAAACACAAAAACACAAACACACCTCAAACGCAAACACCTACTCCGACCACCACTCCGACCAGCACCACTGCGACCACCTCGATGCCGGCAAGCTTTCCTTCTCCCTTATTTCGGTTCATCCTAACCTATTTGATGGTATAATTTCTTTGTTTTAAATTTCAATTTCTTTTTTTAATTTTAGATTATTTTGTTATTGTAATTAGTATTAAGATGATTTGATATGTTTATATAAACATTTGTGTTACATTTATGATGATTATTAGGTTTTTAAATGTAATTTAATTAGATTTTAGTGAAATTGGGATTAGGGGTTATGTAAATTGGGGGTTTTGATAGTGATGATTGTGGTTATAGTAGTGTTGTTGATTTTGATTAATATTAGTTTTGTTAGTGTTGTTGATTTTTTTTATTGGTTATATTGTTTAGTGAATTAGTATAATGTTAGTAAGGTGGAAGTTAGTATATGTTAGTAATGTTGAATATAGTAAGTTAGTATAAAGTTTGTATTGTTGAAGGTAGTAAATTATTATAATTAGTTTAACGTGGAATATTCTTAAAGTTAGTAATAAATTAGTATAGTTAGTATAATTTTAGTTAATTAGTACTCTCTCCGAATTAAAGTGTTTGCCTCATTTCATTAAAATACAAGACTCGTATAATTGGGAAATGGGGCAAACACTTTAATTTGGAGGTAGTATAATTTTAGTTAATTAGTATAAATTAGTATAATTTTAGTTAATTAGTATAGTTAATTAGTTTGTATGGATTATTGTTAAAGATGGTTCTATGTTTTATTGTTAAAATTATGGTTTATATATTATTTAGATTAAAATGAAGAGATTGGAACGTGGATGGATGTACGAAGAAAGAGTAGAAAGAAAAGACGTCCTACCGCTAGATTTATAAAGGGGGTTCGTGGATTTATTGAATTTGCTAAACAAAATGATGAATATGATTTGGTAGAAAATAAACTTAGATGTTCTTGTACTAAATGCAAAAACTTGAAATATCTACATGACATAGAGGTAGAAGAACATCTTTATACAAATGGGTTTTGTCCAAACTATTACAATTGGATTTCTCATGGAGAAGCATATTCTCCAGAACAACCTCAAATTCAACAAAATGAGAACCCATATAGAGATATGGTTGTTGATGCCTTGAAGTCTAATATTTTCAATAATGACGATCATCTTGCAATGAATGAAGAACCGCCAAATCCACAAGCAAAGGCCTTTTTTGACATGTTAAAAGCTTCTGAACAACCATTATATGAAGGGAGCAAAATGTCATTGTTACAAGCCGCCTATAGGATGCTATCCCCGAAAATGTGAGTTTAACATGCCATTTAATATCGTTGATGGCATTGCTTCTTTGCTTGAGGATGCTATCCCCGAAAATAATGTCATGACCCGAAGTTTCTACAATGCCAAAAAAGTAGTTAAAGGTCTTCAACTTCCGCATCAAAAGATTGATGCATGTTCCGAAGGATGTATGCTCTTTTGGAAAGATGATACTTTCCTTGACAAGTGCAAGAAATGTCAAAGAGATAGATATGAGACAAGTGAGGGAGATATTGTATTGAAGGGGAAAAAAGGCAACATGGGTAATAAGAGAGGTGAAAAGAGTAGGAAACAAATATCAATAAACCCGCCATTAATTTACATTCCTCTCGCTCCAAGACTTCAAAGAATGTATGCAACAAAAAATATTGCCGAACAAATGAGATGGCACAAGGAAAATCCTTGTACTCCGGGAAAGATGTGTCATCCGAGTGATGGGGAGGAATGGAAGCGTTTTGATATGATGTATACTGATTTTGCCGATGAACACCACAATGTGGAAAGATAATTCTGTGACCGAAACAAGAGTACATGAATGTTACAAACTCGTATAAGTGAATCATACTCGAACATATTCTAAGTATGACCCATTTATACTCGCACATCAAGCTCATCAAGTGTATTTCTCTTATTATCCATACATGATGAATGATAGAAATCAAAAGCAATGGTGGGCAGTCTTTAAGACACAGGCAAGATCAAAAATAGATACCTCTTTTTTCCAAGAAGTAGTATCAACTAGCACAATTTTGTCTCCAATTGAAGAAATCAGTTACGAGAATGGGAATGAAGAGGGTGAAGAGTTGGAAGATGAGGAAGAGGAGGAAGAGAATGGAGAAGATATAGAGTTGGAGGAGTGGGAGGAGGAAGTGGATAATGATGATGACGATGATGATGATGATGATGATGATCATGATCATGATGATGTTGATGATGATAAGGAGGAGGAGGATGAGAATGAGGATGAGGATGAAACTGATGAAGAGGATGATGAGGATTAGTGTAAGTTACATTGGTAATTTTTTATTTTATTTTATTGCAATTATGTTTTTATTTCACTAACAACACTGTTTAATAATTTTTTTTGCAATTGTAGATGGCAGGAGGTCGCGCAAGACGAGGTAGATAGCGAGGCGGTAGTAGTCAGCGTCGTAGTACGTCTTCTTTAGAGGACGAGGAGACGGAGATTGAGCAACCGTTGGTCGAGGAATCGACCAATGATGATTACTCATCAGATCAGGGACCCGAGATTCAGTGGACTGAGGATGGGAAGATGATACTTGATCCGGCGGGTCTTTGGTAAGATATATGTTACTCATATGTTCGTTTCATATACTCCATTAAAGTTACAACATTCACACTTTGTTTAATATAAATGCATACTTGTACTTAACATATTTTATTTCAGGTTTAACTGTAGAACGGTTGTTAGTGGTTGTTCGGCTAGTACGAAACAGAAGATGGCGGGGCCTGTTCCTACTTGTTGGACTGACGTTATGCCCCAATAAATAGAAGAATGGTTCAACATCTTTCGGGTATGTTTTTGTATATATTTAATTTGTTAATTTATATCTAATTTTCAATTATTAATTTATACTAATAAAAACCTTTTGTAGAAATCCTTTGAGTGGCCGTCGGGAATGGAGTATGTATTCTGTGAAAGGTACAATGCTATTTGTACTAAAAGATATAGGGACAACATCTATAAGGCCGTGAGGAGGAAAAAGGAGCCCGAACATATGAAAGGTGTTTATTATTTTATTATTTTGATTAGTTATATTTAGTTATAATTAATTTACGTGACCATTTTAATTTTTGTAACACTATTTTAAATTTTAGGTGAGGCATATCAGAGTCTAATGAAGAAGCGTGCAACCCCCGAATTTAAGACCAAGTCAGAACGAGGTTCCTTGAACAAAAGAGGAGGAAAGAAAGAAGGCAGTTTTGAGGCTACTCACTACGGGGGATCTCGTTCTTTCTTGGACCGTGTTTTTGGAGTAAGTCTACATAACAACACCTTAGATTATTATTAAAAAAATTTAACCGTGAAAACCACGAATTTATGCCTTGTTTGTTTTTTAGAAGGGGAAGAAAAAAGATAAGGTAGAGATGACGGCTCCCGAGCTCTTTGTAGACACGCATAGAAAAATTGATGACAAGGGTAATAGGCATTGGACTAAGGTGAAAGACAAGGAATTATATGTAAGTTTCATTAAATTAGTCAATTTCCCTTAATAAGATTATTTATTATAGGTAAATTTTTCATGTAACAATAACCTTTAATTCGATTTGCGTTGTTTGTTTTTTTGATTTGTAGGATGCTTATTTGCGTGAAAAAGAGAACAACCCCAATAGGCCCGATAATGATATTTGGTTTAACTTGGTTGAGGGGTACAAAAAGGGCTCGGTGTATGGAACCGGAAAAGCTCATGGAGTTTTCTACAAGGCGCCAAAAGCAAGGACTTCTTCAAAGTCCAAACAAACTTATGAGCCGGGAATCGTAAGTGTCTTACAAGCACAACTTGATGAAGAATGGTGCCAAAACGCCGAAAGGGATCAACAAATGCGGGAAATGAAAGAAAAGTTTGACAAAATAGAAGCCTACTTTGCTTCGTGCAACTCCGGTCCCCGTCCCCATTGGCAAGATCCTAATGATCCATCCGGAGGAGGCGGTTTTGGCATGGGTGCTTATTTTCCTTGTGCTTTATTTAGGTTCCCCTTTCCCAAAACCTAAGAACATGGTAGTGTAAGTTAGGCTTGTGACGGATTTGGTTTGATTAGGATTTATTGGTACACTTATAAACTTGGTTTATTCTCATTTTATATATGAGATTTGGTTATTGGTGTTCCATTTGTGTTGTGAGTTTGTTTTGCGTTGGTGTTGTAGTAATAGAAATGCAGGTACGAGCAATGAAATGGATTGGGTAGTAGGCAAACCAAATTTTCATGCAAAATTACACTGAAAATGGCGACTGAAATGTATGTTTGGCGACTGATGTCACTCGCCAAAATAGAGTACCCAAACCAGTGGCCACTAGTTTGGCAGTACCAATGGCGACCACTTGGCAACCGAAAGTATAACACCCCCACATACCAAGTACCTTACCAAGGACCACCCTAGCATGAGAGACTGTTACCATCTCGGTTGCCCGAGGTTAGTATATCAAAGTTAACAATCCAAACAAAATTACTAAAGTATAAATGAATAAAGTTTACATGTTCTCCAAAACCAAAACCAAAGTACAACTGTGAAAGTCCGACAACTAGAAATGAAAGCTAAGTCTCTTGACGGCAGAAGATAGACTCGAGTGGTGACTCCCCATGACTGCGCAATAGCTAAAGAACTCCATCACCTCTCACAATCTGCTCACCATCCCCGAATGGATCACCACAAATTTTACAAACAACAACGGGGTCAGTTACTGTATAATCAAAATAAGACAAGTACGAAAGATAAACACTGATCATCAGCCATCTCTAACTCCCAACCACAACAAGCAGCGGTGGGGGACCGCAACCACACCCACTAAGGTCCCGCTCATCAACAAGCAATAATCCCTGTCCCTTAATGTGCACATCCCCTCCCGTGACGGGTTCCACGGAGGGCGAACTAGGGTGTGAAGCCACTCCCGCAAGTGAATCCACCACAAACATCACAATACCAAAGCCAACATCGTACCATCACCAACACCAATACCAACACCAACACCAACACCATTACCAACACCAACTCCAACATCTCAGATGATCACAATATCAGTCACACAACAGTTACCACATAAATCTTAAATTAATTAAACAGTAAAACTGAGTAGGGAAACCCTACCTTAGCACAACTGCAAGAGACACAAGCAATGCAATCTAGAACGGCTCCTCTATGAAGTCCTCTCCTAACAACAATCACATAAACTCCAATTACCATATGCAAAACCCCTTTTTCCCCAATTCAATATTCAAGCCAAACCCTAAAAGATTAATCAAAGAACTAAGGAAAACAAGGACTTACCGAAACAGACGATAGAATGAGAGATGAAGAAACTTGCTAACAATCACACACACTAAGGAGAGATTTGGAGAGGATTAGAGCGTCGTTGAAGTGTTTAGATTTTTGTAAAAATGTAATTAGAAACTGATTAACGCGTTTTATATAAATCTAATCATCTCTAAATCAAACCACGGAAATAACACCCGTCAGACCGGATACTCGGTCGAGTACAGAGTATACTCGACCGAGTACGCTCTACTCGGTCGGGTATTCTACATACTCGGCCGAGTATTCCTAGATAGTAAACTATCCAGAAAACATGACACCCCTTACTCGGTCGAGTAAGCCATATTCGGCCGAGTACATGCTTAGGAAAACCGTAGTATTACAGTCTTCCCTCCTTAAAAAGAACTTCGTCCCCGAAGTTCACACTATACACATAAAACAAGAACAACAAAACCCACAAAACTTCCACCATATAAAACAAAACACCCAACAAGACACCCAACACTAGCCAAACTAACACAAAACATCACTAACTTGACTCAAACTAACTCAAAAACAACCATGTGACCATCTCCTACCCCCTAAAAAGACAACGTTTACGTCCTCGTAACCAAACATACCAGATCAAAAAAGGTGGGAAAACGTTCTCTTATAGCCTCCTCGGGTTCCCATGTGACTGTTCCTTGTCTTGCGCACTTTGCGGTCCAAGATCTCTTTAGGAACCTCGGCATAAGATAAGGACTCATCAAGTTCGATGTTCTCAACCTCAAGCACATGTGACAGGTCACTTACATACTTCCGGAGCTGTGAAACATGGAACACGTTGTGGACTCGATCCAAGGCTGGTGGTAAAGCTAACCGGTAAACCACCTCACCTACACGGTCCAAAATATCATATGGACCGATAAACCTCTGTCTTAACTTACCCTTCTTTCCAAACCTCATCACTCCTCGCATTGGTGACACTTTCAAAAGGACTTTGTCACCCACTGCAAACTTGATGTCCCTGCGGTGCAAATCGGCATAACTCTTCTGGCGATCCTGAGCTGCTTTCATCTTTTGACGAATCAGCCGAACTTGTTCAACCATATCCTACACCAACCGTGGCCCTAAAACCACTGCCTCCGCGCTGTCATTCCACTAAACTGGACTACGACACTTCTTGCCATATAAAGCCTCGAAAGGTGTCATCCCGATACTAGTATAAGAGACTGTTACCATCCCGATACTACGACACTTCTTGCCATATAAAGCCTCGAAAGCTGTCATTCCAGCAAACTGGACTACGACACTTCTTGTTCAACCACTTTGTAACACCCCCAGATACTAAGGTACTTTACCAAGGACCACCCTAGCATGAGAGACTGTTCCCATCTCGGTTGCCCGAGGTTAGTATATCAAAGTTAACAATCTAAACACAATTATTAAAGTATAAATGAATAAAGTTTACATATTCTCCAAAACCAAAACCAAAGTACAACTGCGAAAGTCCGACAACTAGAAATGAAAGCTATGTCTCTTGACGGCGGAAGCTAGACTCGAGTTGTGACTCCCAATGACTGCCCCATAGATAAAGAACTCCATCACCTGTCACAATCTGCTCACCATCCCCGAATGGATCACCACAGATTTTACAAACAATAACGGGGTCAGTTACTGTATAATCAAAATAAGACAAGTACGAAAGATAAACACTGATCATCAGCAATCTCCTACTCCCAATCACAACAAGCAGAGATGGGGGACTGCAGCCACACCCACCAAGGTCCCGCTCATCAACGAGCAATAATCTCTTTCCCTTAATGTGCACATTGAAGGGCTAAAAGTTGTATGCCTATCAAATGTAAATTTATAATCACTTACTTACTAAACTACTAAAACAGTAATATAGCGAAAGTAAGGGTCGAACCCACAAGGAAGGACTAAGTCAATTAAAGTGTCTAAAAGTATAGAGTAAAGTAACTAGTTTAGGGGGGAAATTTGATTTGTTTGATTAAATAAAGAACTAAGATTAAGAAAATAGCAGCTGGTTGTATGTTCTTTCATTGTCCTTACAGTAGCAGCTGGGCTTGGAAAAGAATTTGCAGAGTTAAGGACCTCCTTCTTTCTGGTTATATACAGCATGACTGGTTAGAAAAAGATGCTCCTTACTCGATTTCTAGTGGTTATAAATGGTTGGGTACTGAAGCTAGTAATGTCCCCTGGTATAAGCATATCTGGATCACTG
The DNA here is from genome assembly GCF_048544455.1 of Silene latifolia. Taxonomy (NCBI): domain Eukaryota; kingdom Viridiplantae; phylum Streptophyta; class Magnoliopsida; order Caryophyllales; family Caryophyllaceae; genus Silene; species Silene latifolia. The sequence continues at coordinate 91,273,539 of NC_133535.1, read as the reverse complement.
CTGGTATCCCTAAGCATCAATTTATCAGCTGGTTGTATGTTCAGCAGCGGCATCTAACCAAGGACAGGGTTCATAGGATGTTTCACAGCAATGATACAGAGTGTGTTCTGTGTGGTGAGGAGGATGAAAGTCATGATCATCTATTCTTTCATTGTCCTTACAGTAGAAAATGTTTGCAGCAGGTACAAGACTGGAGTAACCTGGCAATTCCTGAGAGGCAAGTTTTGAGCTGGTGGCAGGCTCAAGACAAGAGTAAGGGGGTATTCACCTCTTTGGTAGTGATGGCTTTGGTGTATCATATCTGGTGGGCACGTAATCACTGTAGATTTCAGCAGGTGATATGGCGACCAGAGGTGGTTGGAGCTCGGATTAAACATGAGGTTCTGGCTCGCATTGGGAGCAAGAACAAATCTAGGAAGAAATTGATATGGAATTCTCTAAGTAGTTGAGTATTTTGAATCAGAATTGTGGTGAAGAGATGCAACGTGCACTCTTAAAATTGTTGTTGAGTTGATAAACTAGTGTGTAATAGCTCATTATTATTAATAGAATTCTTACATTCTACCAAAAAAAAAAAAGATTAAGAAAATAATGAAATAGATGAATTAAAATGGTTTAAAAGGCCTTAGACCCAAGCATATATCCACACTCAATAACAATTGATCATTGTAAGACGGTTTCAATTACTAATCTTGACTACTCTATCGTGAATGTGAAATTCCAATTCTCCTTACGAATAGTCAATTAAAACGAATCCCGTTCTTAATCAACCCTAACTATTAAGCAACCCTAACAATCCAGTTCAAGGTTTAATTCAACAGCAACAATATAATTTAGAGAATTCGATAGAGAATAAATAGTGCATACAATCCAGTTGCACTTTAGATATTTATGCGAATCGCTTCTAAGTACTAATATCAACGTATCCCGTTCAATACTAATTCTTAGATGTTACTAGTGTAAAGTTAATCAATAAATCCTATTCAATCAACAATACTAACAATAGAATGAAGAAATCGACTACTAGTTGCGCACCTAGCAATTATCAATCAACATTCATATAATTAAGAGCTAAGAAATTCACAATAATCAAGAAGAGAAATTAAAACATTCAAACTCACAATCGGATTAGAGTATCTCAATCACTTGAATCCAAGAATAAAGATTAGTTACACATCGTTTGCCAATAACAATAATAGGGTTTTTTGTCTCTCAAAGTTGTGTAAAAATCTTCTAAAGCTCTAATAACAAGTTATATAGTAACAAGGTCTCAAACTAGATTTGGAAATAAAGTGCGAAATAATAAAAGTAATAATCGGAACAAACCGACTGAAGTAAAGAAACGAAACAGTCAAGTGTAGGTCGCGCTTCAGTCGCGCCTTGGCCGAATGCAGTTCGCGAAAACGCTGCTGCCGCGTCTCAGTCTGTCCCATGCGCGCACGATTAGTGCACCTTAAGCGCACACGTCTCAGGTATCTTCATAGGTATCCGGGCCCATCTTTCCTCGGACTTGGACTTCATTTTTGACATATAAAACCGACCCACAAGATCTTCTTCATCATTTCCAAGCTTAATTCTCAATATTTTGATCCAAGTTCCGCCAACTTTACAACTTAAAGCATTGTACCATTATAATTCATTAAGTACCGCCTTTGTCACTTGAACTTCACTAATTCGACCTTCTTAATACCTACTAAAATTGTCTCATCAACTTCCCCACACTTAGATCTTTACTCGTCCTCGAAAAAACTCAAAGGACCCAATAAAATTAAACCAACAAGACTCACAATGAAACTTATAAAGATGGGTCTCCAATATTGTAAAGGGACATCAAATTTTTTTTCATTTTGCCTAGATCTCTCATTTTGCCTAGAGCGCCCTCCTTTGCGGGTTTTCACTCTAGCTTATCTTTTTTTTTTTCAACTCACACTACTCTCAGTGGCACGCAACTCGTTTCTTCATTTTACCCGGAGCGCCGTTTCGGTTTTCACTCCATCCTCGACCACATCCCAATCTTGCCTAGGCGCCCTTTTGGGTTTTCCCCTAGCCGGGATTCATTCTTTTTCTTTTTCACTTTTTTTTTTTTTTTTCATTTTTCTATTTTTTTTTGGGAATAAAAATAACTGAAATAAAGCACACCACACAAGTACAATGAATTACAATCGGAACAATTCTTCTCCCTACACTTGAATTAAACATTGTCCTCAATGTTGCATAGGACACAATAAAAAGGAAAGGAGAAAACACACCTTATTAAAGGGAGCGTCATGCGACTTCGCTAGTACATCCATCCTTCTGCAACCCATATAAACATGTCAATCACTCCCCACACCTCCTCCCCACACTTGGCCATTAGCATCCACCATAAAGCACAAGAACAACATGGCCAACAAAACAAGAGTAATCAAAGAACACTAACGCCTCTTATTACTCCAAACCTAACCAAAGGCCAAATAACACATGTGAAACAAAAATAAGACACTATCGTATTTGGTCTAACCTATACTCCTCTACTTCAAACCACAACTCCATCCAATCGCAATAAGGTGTGGACAACGGGGATGCCCACGGGGGCGCTCGGGAGGAAGAGAACAAGCGTTTGCATTTTTGTTGGAGTCGCCACCAATTTTTATGGGAAATTGGAACCGTTTGAATACCTCGTGTCATGTCAAGACACAAAGTAGAGACATGAACTCTAAGCAATCATTAACCTTAGCACTCTATGTCTAGAATGACTCTCGTGGATGCCAATGAACACGGGTGTTCACGGAGATCTGGAGTAAGGGGTGAGGGTACGTATTAGGAAGCTCTTTTGATCGAACACCTAATCCCGCCCGCCTCGATAGCGGCCTCTACTAATGATTAGGGATATCATCTATACTTGATATATCGTCGATTATATGCATGCAATGCAACATCCAAGTTTTAATCCTAACATGTGAAAATTAGGCTAAGTCGGTTGACACGAAATTAGCAAACAATTAATGTCGAAGTAGGATTTAATGCTCAATTACATGTGAAAACATACAAATGATACAAAATACAAGGATAAATACAATAAAGAAAATTGCAATAATGAAAATTACAATAATTACAATGGATTAGGCGATTTATGTCGAAAATACCTTTAAAACGGATAATTTTGAGAAAACGAATAAAGAATAAATTAACGAACAAAACAGAAGGCGATAATACGATTAATAGTCGATTATACGTAAGCTAAATAACTAAGTCAAGGCAAAACGGAGTTCAGGGACAGAATTCAACCGAAAGCAGCGCAGCAGAGCTGCGTCTCTTGGAATAAGCGCGGCGATTCTTTGCGTCATTCTGACACGAATACATTTGTGAAGTAGTTTTAATTGCGTGTTGTTAATACTCGTTGGTAATTTAATGATTGATTAAATTATTTACTCGGATAAAAGTGATTAATAGATTATTTACATGTGATTAAGGGGTCATAAAACAATAAAACATGGATGAGACGGATTAAAGACGGATTATTACATGAAATAATGATTGATTAGTGACATGAGTGAATGAAATAAATTAAACAAGATGAATTAACGACAAATATGCGACGAATATGACAATAGACAGATGAAAATATATCAAAGATCGAATTCCAGAAACTCAATATGAACAAATCGAATTTCTACAACCCGGATTGAATTTAATGACGAAAACCCGCAAATATGAGATTATAAGGGATTTAAGTCGGATTTATGATGAATTAAACATGTGAATGATGATGAATAATATACATGTGAAATTATAAGCTATTATGTCAAAGAATTAAAGAACAAACGAAAACAAATAAAAAGACGAACGAATTACAGAGGACGAAAGAAGAAGAAAGGAAGCAGGAATTGCGGCAGCCTCACGAAGAGGCGCAGCAGATACTGCGCTCCTTCGAAGAGGCGCAGCAGTTGCTGCGTCCTTTCTCGACGGTTTGTCTTCTGGAAATCCGTAAAAAGAGGTTTTAAAGCATGGTTTTAGAAATCGGTTTTAATTGGTATTTTCGACATAAACCTTACAATGATGATACAAAAAGTAAATACAATGGTAAAAGAGAGATTATACACCCTCAGACTTACATGTTTGACGAAACGAGAAGGACTAAGATATCGATTAGTGATGCTCGACGCGAATGTAACGAAAGTACCCTCGTAAGAGGAAAACGATTAGATTAATTAATTTGATTGACGTGGAGTTGGTCAAATTGGTCGGTCATGCAAACGAGGCTGGTACTCAGAAGGATCCGAGCTTACGTGGTCGAATGTTCAAGCACGTAGACGCCAAAAAGTAAGAACAAAGGTCTAGAATGCAAAGGGAGAAGAGAAGGGCGGACACTCGCGTGAGAAATATGAGGAGCGAAGGCTCCTATTTATACTAATCACGTGGAGGAATTAGGGTTTCGGAGACTCTTTGGAAGTGAATCTCGGAAAGATATGAAAAAGATGCGAGAAATACGCAGAAAAGGACATGGGAAGAGGCACAGCAGCCACTGCGTCTCTTGGAAGAGGCGCAGCACCTGCTGCGTCTGTTCCCAAGTGGTTTCCTCCTGCGGAAGAAAGATTTCCGTGTTTAAGTTATGGAAGGACGGAATAATTTGGTTTTCCTTAATATTTTATGTGAATATTACGGGAAATTGTTTACCAAAGGATAAAGATTATGAAATATCTATGAAATATGGAATAGAAATATCCGGAACATTCCAGAACATTCTGACTCGGGATTTAACGGTTATCAGAAAATGAAGACGGTTTTAGGCCCGGACTCCAAATGTACTCTAATTACTGTCAAAACGACCGTATCGGCACGTAGATGACAATTAAGAGGTAGACATTAGTGTTTGAGCAATCACTTGACGATAAACTTACGAACTGTCACAAATCGTTCCGCGTAGCAAACATGCGGCCCAATCATCACCGGGTGGTTTGCGGGAGGTGCAGAAATGAGGTATCTACAGAGCCCCCACTTTGACTGAGGCCTGGACAAGGCGAAAGTCAAAGTATAGCCATCAGATCAATCGAAGATTACAACCTGACGACTATTGCGACACGAGGCGGCTCAAGGGGTCTGAGCCAAGGACCTGTCGTCGGGAACATTTTAGAGTCTGTCGACTATCGGGGAGGGTCGTTTAAAGTCCATTAGACTACGTAAGGTGGCTCGCCAGCCATAAGAAGAAACCATACCTGAGACTTCTTCTCGAGATGCTTCCGGAGGTGCATGGGAGCTATTGGGCTAAGGTAAGCATGGGGGCTAAATAAGATGAGCAGCAGGACACAGGCGGGAACTGCCGAGAGAAGACTACTTGGGTAGTCTTCGAGAAATAATTGCGAATAGCAGGACACAGGCGGAAACTGCTGAGAGAAGGCTGCTTGGGTAGTCTTCGAGAAATAATTGCGAGTAGCAGGACACAGGCGGGAGCTGCTGAGAGGAAACAATGTTGATTGCCATGTCTTGAGAGGGAAAGTGTATCCGCTTACTCTCGTTGGGGAACATGATCGGGAATTAATCTCCATGTCGTGAGAGGGAAAGTACATCCGCTTACTCTCGTTATAACGAAGGCGTGTCGACACACCTGTGAAGGAATAAATGTTCGTTGCGACGAGCAAAGGTCTCGGAAGAAATAAATAATATGCAACAGTCTGCCGCTGGCTTGGAAAATGCAGGCCGGAACGAAAGAAAATCGTCAAACGGACCAAAAGGATAAAATAGCATCGGGGAAGAGGCGCACCAAAGATGGGCCCACAAATAACGAACTCATAACGAATTTTTGAAAATTCGTATGAAGGGAACACAAGGAAGAGGCGCAGCAAGAGCTGCGTCTCTTGGAAGAGGCGCAGCGCCTGCTGCGTCTATTCCCCAAAGTGTATTTTCTGCGTAAAAACGCGATAATCAGAGGAGTTGAAATCATTCGTTCGAAACATAATTTACACATTTATTTCCCAAATCTTCACCATTTCCGCCAAGGTTTGATCCAAAAGCTTGCATTAATCATGACTAATCGAGGTATGTGTTTCATTCTTGCATTAATCTCCGGTATTTGCTCAATTTTGGATCGAAAAAATTAGGGTTTATGACCCAATTACTCGAAAATTTGGGGCTTTTCCCCCAAATGCATTTGGCTTGTCAAATTGACATTAGAAATGGACAATTGGTAGTATAAGGAACATAACCATGTATTTGTCTCGAATTTTCGTTGAGTTTTGAGCCTTTGAGTAACATTTGAGACGGTTTCACAACTAAACCGTAAATTGCTTCGAAAATAGCCTTAGGATTGCCCATTTGCGATGAAACTTGATATTTGGGATCCTTAAATGATGGGTAAACTTCCTACCATCTCGGAATTTTGGTTTGTGACAGCTTTTTCAGGACACTTTTCTAGGGCATAATCGCCGTCATAACGAAATGCTGCCGAAATTTCGTCTCGAACCCGGAATTAGGCTTCAAATTAGGCTTGCCTTGACCCAGATTACCACATGAGTGATCAAGTTGGTGAGAATATGGCCAAAGATGGCGCGAAAAGAGCGGTTTCAGGGCTTCCAAAGGCTTGAAAATCCCTTAACCAAGGCTTGTCGTCACGTGACGCGGCCTAAATTTGCTTTAATGTTGCAGGTGACGAGGCTTCTACTTCTGGGAGGACTCCCATGGAGATAGATGTTGCTACTGTTGAGGAGGCTTTAGAGCAGGCCTTCACCGCTGCGGTGATGGCTGCTGGGGACGAGATCCATGAGGAGGAGGCTGTTGAGGAGGAGGAGGCCCGAGGCAGACGGCCAACGTTGGACAAGGAGGTCGTCACCGAGAGGAGCTCTGCGTGGTGAGACTCCGGGAGAGTAGGCACTTTCTGTGGGCTGCAGAGGGTCACCTGTCCTACAGGACGGTGAAGAGTTTGGTAAATAGGAATTCACTACTCATCACCCATCTTCTTTCATTCATTTGTTCATATCTCTTTCAATTTTCATTCAAAACTAAAGATAGCTTTTGTTTCAAATTATAATAGGAGGCCGGGAACATCAGGTCATTCCCGGGCTACACGACAGCGATGGAGTGCTACGAGCGGCTGTCGGCGGAGGAGCGCGCCATGATCGAGCGCGGAGCGTTCGGTTCTTTGGTGCAGGCCTGGAGGGATATCGCGAAGAGGAAGCTGCGGGCTAACCTTAGCCTGGTCCGCGCTTTCTTGGACCGATTCTGGGATACGACTTCCACGATTCACATGCCTTTTGGTGAGGTGGGAGTCACTCTAGAGGAATACGGCATGATTTACGGTTTTTGCCGTGCGGGGATCGAGGCGTGGAGTGGGCGAGAGGCGCCATGAGGGTGGACTCGGCCGAGGCTAGGAGGTTGATCGGCTGGAACTTGTCGCCGAGGCCTGTCACAGTGCCGGTTTTGGTGCCCAGCTCCTACGTTCGAGACTACTTTGCAGGAAAGATCCCGGCGCTGGTGACGATTGACGGGAGGGAGACGACTCCTCCTCCCTGTACAGCTGAGCAGAGGGTCCGTTTGTGGCTCTGGTGGTTTCTGTCTTCGATTTACCTCGGAGACAAGGGCGAGAGGTTGTCGACGAAGCTTCTTCTCTTTCTTTCTGACCTGAGCTCCCTAGGGCGGTGGGTCACTGCTGGTTTTGCGGTCCTCATCCGCTTCATTAGGGCCATGGTTCGTCCGGAGTTGATGGAGAAGGGGACTTCTCCTGGCGCTGTCGGACCTGGACTACTGCTGGAGGTATGAACCTTCATTTAGCCCAAAATCAATTCCTTTCCTTATCAAATTACGAAAGATCGTTATTAACTATCTTGCTTCGCAGGCGTGGGTGTACTCCTACTTCCCGGGCCTCGCGCCCAAGAGGACGGAGCCGCTGGAGAAGGCCTATCCCGTGGTGAGGGATTGGGTGATATGCAGGACGAAGAGCAAGCGTTCTTCTCACGGTGTCTACCTGCGGGACGTGAACGCTCTTCAGCTAGACAGCGTAAGCATCTCATATTCATTTGCTTCCATATTTCTTTTAAATTGATCATAAGAATGATTCCTTTGTTTATCTTGTCCCAGTGGGCGCCCAGGCCTTGGGCAGAGTACGCTGACGTGCCTCCTTTTGTGGCTGAGGTCCTTCGACCTAGGAGCTCGAGCCGGCTGCTGTTGAGGACATCGATGGGTCCTGTGTGGTACTTGGGCGAGCGCTTGGCTCGTCAGTGCTATCGGGACGTTTTGACGGTTCCCGTCGATCCTCCCAGGACGATGTTCAGAGAGCCTTCTGAGGCTGAGAGGGAGGTGGACTTGGCTGGCGCTAGTGGTGACGCCCTCCTTCTTCCTGGTGAGGACTACTCGGCGTTCCTCTACGGGAGGCTGGCGTACTGGCCGGTAGTGGTGAGCATTTTTACCCTTCTTCTTTACTTGATTTTTCCCGAGAACTGTGATGAAAGATCATCGATTAATGAGAAACATTTGACTTTGCAGGAGGTTGAGGCGGCGGGCATCGAGCCCCCAGAGTACCCCGAGACCCTCGAGTACACTGACGCGACCGGGAGGACGACGATCTCCGAGCTGCGTGACTTTGACGTGGCTGTGACGGATGCTGGTCGCCTCGTCTCGGTTCGTGGCGTTATGGAGGGTGGCCAACCGGCTGCGAGCTACTGCCGTCGAGGCACTTGTCGGCGGTCGAGGTCGTCAGGTATGAACCTTGTGCTTGTTCTATTTTTGAATTTTGATTTTCCGATTTTTCTTGAAACGATTGACATGAGCCAATTTTGTTGTTTACAGGGTGACCGCGAGCTGGAGCGAGAGTTGACCTAGTCTCGGGAGGAGACGGCTCGCTTGTTGAGGGAGCTCGAGGTTCGAGACGCCGAGATTGTTGCTCTTGCGGCAAGAGTTGCAGAGCTGGAGGGCGACCAGCAGTAGTTTTGTGCAGTTTTTGTTTGTTTGTTGGCTGTATTTTGCACAGTTTGTACATTTGGACCTTCATTTTGAACATTCTGGACTTTGTTTGGGGCTCGAGCCCCCAGTTTGTTGTACATTTCCCTTTTTGGTTGTATATACGATGGCCTGAGTGCCTTTGCTTCTGGATTGCGTTGCTTGTACCTGCAGGTTAGCTTTGAACAGGTTTGGTAGATGACGGTTTACGTCGTCATGCCGCCGAAATTTACATAGAAATCACGCGAGACATACACTTGTATATACATATGGCCTTAATTAGCGCAAAATGGGAAAAAAGCAAAAAATCTGCCGGAAAATGACCGGACGGTAGAGAGGGTTACCCCCTAAAAAAAGAAAAAAATAGAAATCTATAAGTTAGAAGATTTAAAAAAGAAATGAAATAAATGTAAATCGAAATGAGGATTATTTCCTAAAATAAATTAATAAAAATGAAAATTATTTCCTAAAACGAAAATGAAAATTATTTCCTATAATGAAAATGAAAATGTGCAAGTGTGGTAAAATGACGAAAATGTCGACATTGCCTCGAAATGCGTGCCCGCGGAATTAGGAACTGCACAAAACTACTGCTGGTAATTTTCGCGTATTTACCAAAATAATAACCCGTAGGAATAGGAAATTATTCGTCATGGAATTAGGAAAGATCCAACGCGGAAAATCACAGAAGTGAAGCTGAGGAAGAGGCGCAGCATGAGCTGCGTCCCTTTGAAGAGGCGCGACATGTCTTTGCGCTGTTCCCAGTGCCCTCTCTGCGCGATTTTTGGAAACATAAATTAGTATAAATAGAAATGTCGATGGAGCTTTTATTCACACAATTCTTCCGTCTCTTCTTCGTCTTATTACATACAATTCTCAAAATAAACTCTTCATCATGAATACTTTGGAGATTCGCTTGAAGGAATGGACCAACGAATTTTCGAACATGGAGAAATATGACATGGGCGCCTATAATCTTGGGTCGTTGTTGAGTTTAAAACTCATCAAGGTTGTCAAACCGTTCTTGGATGCTTGTCTTGATTATTGGGACCCGAATTACCATGTTTTTGCGTTCCCTGGAGGCGATATTTGCCCATTTCCTGAAGAAATTGCCGCTATTGGTGGGTGGGACCCTGAACACTTGCCTGCCATTCCTTCTACTTCGCAAGGGTACAAGAGCAAATTTAGAGACTTGCTTGGGCTGACTAGACTCGAGGTGGACCGTTTAGTGACCTCGAAGGGAGTGCGAATGTTGGAGTTCATAGATCGATTCATCAACAGGGCCGACCCCACCGTTTCTTATGTTGCTAGGCGGAGGCTTTTGGTTTTTGCTTGCTGCATGTGTATGTCTTCCAAGGGCATGTTGATGAAGACTTGAGAGGTGATCCCCGTCTTCTGGGCCTTATTGAGCAAATGGAGCTACGCAGGAGCCCAACTTGTTTATGCTTAGGAGAGATCTTGTTGGGCTTGGATAACAGGAAAGCCAATCGTGACCTACCGTATTTGGGAAGTCCCGTCATTCTGCAGGTAAAAGGCACTTTTTTTTTTTTTTTTTTTTTTTTTTTTTTTTTTTTTTTTTTTTTTTTTTTTTTTTGATGTCTAATACCCGCTTTTGGTAGGTTTGGCTTATGGAACGACTTCGACTGATCGAGCCCCCAGTTCATGTTCCTTACCTATCATGCTCGTTCAATTGCAATGAGGACTAGGCTTTACATGGTGGATTTCACCCGAGTCTGCAATTATTGGGAGAACAAACTGAAGAGCGATGATGGTCCCTTGATTAGGTGGATTGTTCCGTGGTGGCACCTCAAATCTGTTACTAGAGTGTCTTCTTTGGATCCTACTCGGTCCGTGCGCATTCCTGGTTTGGAGTTTATGGTGTGTATTTTCCCGGAGAGGCTGATGAGACAGGTGGGACTAAAACAGACAATCCCGAAGCTTGATACTGTCCCGCAGACTGCTGTGGCGCTTACTACAGAAAACCGAAGAGAGTGGGCCATTAAATGGGCTCAAAGAAATGTATGGTTCTTGAACTCTTCTGCAAATGCCTTGTGGGTGTCGGATTCTTATCTGCGATGGAGGAGAGCTACTACTCCGGAAGAGCGCGAGAGATGGAGGAAGCGCGAGCCCATTGACTACAAGGTGCGCGAGGTAGAGAAAGAAAAAGAGAAGCATTTGACTGGGGGAGAGGAAGAAGCCGGGTTTCGAGTCGTTCATCCTTCGAAGAAACCGAAGACCTCTCCTGTCGTAGAGATGGTGATTGGCAAGAATGGAAAGTCTAGGCCTCGAGAAAAACCTTTGGTGATTAGGTCTGAAGTGGCGCAAGAGCGTCCGGCTCGAGGTCGTGACAAGAAATATGACAAGAATGACAAGGGCAAAGGGAAGATGGAGGAATAGCCTGAGTCTTTATTTATTATTTGCTATTATTATTATTTATTGTTGTAATAAAAAGGTGGGATTTCTAGAATCCTAGCCTATTCTATTTTTATTATGTAGCATACTATTATTATTAGAATGAATGAAATAAAAAAGGTTAAATGGTTATGAAACCGTTGTGATTTTCTATTTATTATTCTTGTCGAATTCCAAATGCAATGCAAATGTCCTTCTATTTACATTTTAGATATAATGGGTTGTATCCTGTGAAGGATTGCCTACGTATTCACTTAAAAAAATGAAATCAAACCCTTGCGCGAAGTTCGAGTAAATGTAAAAGAATAATTGTTCTAAGCAAGAGCTTGTAGTGAAATAAGCATGAGCTTTTTGCTTACTCTGAAGGTGCAAATTTAGTTTATTTGATGATATGAGGATGACAAATTTGTCAATATGCAAGAGCACAGTGACATTAGCTTATTTCAGCTTGGCCAGGGGCCGTTTACTTAGTGCCACAAGAGCGACACGTGGAGTTACGCGAGGCGCGTTTTTGTTCCTATTTTAGGCATAGTACCGTTTTAGTTGGTCAAGATTTGTTGGGTTTGAAAACTCATTCCCGTCTAGGTCTGTGATTCTAACCGCACCCTCTGGAAGTATGGATTTGACTAGAAATGGTCCGGACCAATTAGTTTTGAATTTTCCCCGCGGGTCGACAGGTAGAAGAGCTCTAACCGATTTAAGTACTAAGTCGCCTTCCTTGATGTTTCTTGGACTAACCCTTTTGTTGAAAGCTCGTTTGATACGTGCTTGATATGTTTGGATATTATGCAAGGCGCGTAACTGTAGATACCTCATTTCTGCACCTCCCGCAAACCACCCGGTGATGATTGGGCCGCATGTTTGGTACGCGGAACGATTTGTGACAATTCGTAAGATTATCGTCAAGTGATTGCTCAAATATTAATGTCTACCTCTTAGTTGTCATCTACGTGCCGATACGGTCGTTTTGACAGTAATTAGAGTACATTTGGAGTCCGGGCCTAAAACCGTCTTCATTTCCTAAAACCGTCAAATCCCGAGTCAAAGCAATGTGCTTGTCTACCTAAGGTTAGGATGTCATAAAATGTTGAGATTATATCTCATTTTGAGTCTCGTGTCACTTCATTAGGCTAAACTAAAAGTTTACATTACAAAATGTGCATTTCATTTAGCTAAAATAACAGCCCAACCTTTAGGCCCATTTTACGACATGATAACGAGTTTTTTGGGTCATGCCTATTTCACAGAAAGTTCTAGATCTTTCTTTTAGCTTTCCAACGCCACCGAAATCACCTTAATCCGAGTCTTGTAGAGAAAGTTATGCCTAAAATACGACAGGCTGTCAAACGCGCTTTCTTGCGCGGGGAGGAACCTTGAGGAAAGGACGCGGCAGTGCGCCTCTTCCAAGGGACGCAGCTCTGCTGCGCCTTTTCCTCAAGGTTTTCTTTTTGTCCAAGTTTCCGCGTTTAACCTAAGTCGGTTATTTCCGGATCTTTCCTTCCATATCCTAGTCTTACCATAATTCCCTCCGTGTGATTAGTATAAATAGGAGCCTTCGTTCCTCATATTTCTCACGCGAGTGTCCGCCCTTCTCTTCTCCCTTTGCATTCTAGACTTTGTTCTTACTTTTTGGCGTCTACGTGCTTGAACTTTCGACCACGTAAGCTCGGATCCTTCTGAGTACCAGCCTCTCCGTTGCATGACCGACCAATTTGACCAACTACACAATCAACTTAATTAATCAATCATTTTCCTCTTACGAGGGCACTCTCTTTGCATTCGCGTCGAGCATCACTAATCGATATCTTAGTTCTTCTCGTTTCGTCAACATGTAAGTCTGAGGGTGTATAATTCTTTTTGTATTTTACTTTATCATCAATTGTAAGGTTTACGTCGAAAATACCATTAAAACCGATTTCTAAAACCCTTTGTTAAAACCTGTTTTTGCGGATTTCCAGTAGATACCCGTCGAGAAAAGACGCGAAAGAATCGCCGCGCCTCTTGAAGGAGCGCGATTCTGCTGCGCCTCTTCGTGAGGCTGCCGCAGTTCCTGCTTCTTTTCTTCTTCGTTTGTCCTCTGTAATTCGTGTTCAAATTCTTTCCTTTGTTTGTTTCGTCTGTTAATTCTTCGTCTCAATATCATATAATCCACATGTATTATAATCATTCATCATTAATATGTTTTAATTTATCATAAATCCGACTTAAATCCTAAATAATCCGATATTTGCGGGTTTTCGTCATTAAATTCAAACCCGGATTTTAGAGATTCAATTTGTTCATATTGAGTTTCTGGAATTCGTCATTGATATAATTTTCATCTGTTTATTCGCATGTTCGTCACATATTCGTTGTATATCCGTCGTGTTTAGTCTAATTGACTTATTTCAATAGAGGACCCATTAATATTCTTCGCTTTCATCATTATTTCATGTAAATAATCCGTTTCCGATTCATCCCATCCATGTTTATCGCTTTTATGACCATCATTCACATATAATTAACCTACTAATCACTTCCATTCGAGTAAATAATATCATCAATCGATCATTAAAATCACCAATTAACATTAACGATTAGCAGTTCCGGCTTCACAGCCAGAACTCACTCTTGGAACAGACGCAGCAACTGCCGCGCCTCTTCCAGGGGGCGCAGTCCTGCTGCGCCTGTTCCAGGATGATTTCTGTCCCTGAACTCCGTTTCTGCCTTGACCTAGTTCGTTTAGCTTACGTATGATTAACTATTATCCGTATTATCACCTTCTGTTGTGTTCGTTAATTTGTTTGTTTCATTCTTTTATTCCTTTATCCTTTTTCTCAAATTATCCGTTTTAAAGGTATTTTCGACATAAATCGCCTATTCCAATGTAATTAATGTAATCATCATTCTTGTAATTTATATTTATCATTGTATTTCTTTCATCATTTGTATGCTTTCACATGTAAATGAGCATTAAATCCTACTTCGACCCTATTGTTTGCTAATTACGTGTCAACCGACTTAGTTAATTCTCACATGCTAGGATTAATCTATGGGTGTTGCATTGCATGCATACAACCGACGATATATCAAGTATGAATAACTTCCCTAATCATTAGTAGAGGCCGCTATCGAGGCGGGCGGGATTAGGTGTTCGATCAAAAGAGCTTCCTAATACGTACCCTCACCCCTTACTCCAGATCTCCGTGAGCACCCGTGTTCATTGGCATCCACGAGAGTCATTCTAGACATAGAATGCTAAGGGTAACGATTGCTTAGTGTTCATGTCACTACTTTGTGTCTTGACATGACACGAGGTATTCGAACGGTTCCAATTTCCCATAAAAATTGGTGGCGACTCCATACAAAATGCAAACGCTTGTTTCTCTTTTCTCCTAAGCGCCCCCGTGGGCGGCCCGCTGTCCACAGTTTGGCGACTCCGCTGGGGATAATACACTTACGTGTAGCCAAGGGTGAAACTTGAACAAGGTTAGGGAATAGTTTGACAAGACAATTGTCGGTTTTCATAACTCGGTCTTCCTAGACCGTTTAATTCGGCCTTCCTAGGCCCAACCCAACCCTTTCGACCAATCGTCCCGTCGAAACGGTCCTATTTCTTATTTGGGCCTAAGGATGGATAGCGATTGACGTCATCCATACCATGGTACTTACTCTTGTTCGTATCAAAGACTTTCACTACTTGAGGAAATGGACTAGGAATCGGCCTTACTCTTGTTTGGTACGAGCCTCTCCACAGACTTCGGGTTTGATTGTTCGGTATGGCAACCCACCCTTTAAACCAAAACCCTTTTAAATGCACTCAGCATCCCGTTATAATGCTTGTATAATGCTTGTATCATATGTGATCACCATTCTCTAAACAAAACCATGACGAATTTTTTAAAATCAAAAATCCCTTTCAAAATGTAAATATTTTCAAAGTCAAAATAAGCCGAAACTCTGTCCATATGTCAAGTCAAATTTCGGGCCTAATACCCATTTCAAAACTAAATACAAAACAACAAAAAAAGAAACAAAAAAAAAACGAAAAAGAGTCCAAAAAAAAAAAAAGACAAAAAAATTGAAAAAAGTTTTAATCAAAATATTTTCAAACCTTGTAAATGTAAATGTGTAAATTCAATTGGGCTAAGTTAGAGTCAAAGTTCAAACCGACTATGTCCTGGTCGGAACTCTGTCGAGTCATAAACCCGTCTTCCTTTACATTTTGGGTCTTTTCCAATTCAAGTCAAGTCCTAAGGCGTCACGCCGTCATTTTGGAATCCCTACCCTAATTCAGTTAGGATCTAATCATTTTCGACACATCGAGTCACACGTTTTGAGGCTCAACACACGAGTCTCAATAGGCCTCGTATTTGAGTCTAAACTACAATAGTCTTCTTAACACCTATAAACAAACCTCGAATCCAGAATCAACATGTGTCATCAATCCCGTCAATAAAGTCAATCATATTAGGGTCACTCTGTCAAAAGTCAACACTCGAGTCTAAAGGTCAAAGTCAAACACCGTGAATCCAAACACGAGAAGTCGCTCACGACATTTCCTTGATTCACAAGTCAAGAGTCTAGTCATCGCATCTCATTGCATGTCCTTTGTTTGTTGCCTTAGTAGGCGTGATCCCATGTCAAATCAAGTTGTAATGCGCATCATTTTCTTCTCGGTAGGAATTTTGCAATTTCTAATGAAAGTATTCAAGAACGTTTATCTGTCGTCGTCGAGGGACTAAGTACTGCAGTCATTAAGCTCCAGGCCACCGTCGAAGACTTGAGAACTCGTGTCATCAATATGGAAGACAAGATAGACATGATGAAACCTTTACCATCTTCTCATACCCTAAGGCCAAGTTGTAGCTTCAACACGACTCACCCATCTAAGAAGGCCAATGAAGGCAAGGGAGTCAACCTCTTGGAAACTCCACTCAGAAGGCCGGGACGAGCTCATAGGGAATTCGTTGACCTCAGAACCACATATGAAGTAGCTCTACAAAGACTGATTTCCCAAGGAAAACTTCATCCAATTGGTCCAACCCCAGACCCTGAAAAGATATTCCCTAGATGGAAGGGCGATTCATATTGTCAGTACCATCGAGGTAGGGGACACGATACGGAGGAATGCTTTTGTCTAAAGCATATTATTCAGGATATGATCGAGGATCGCAAGCTTCCTGTGCCACCTTCCGCCATGAAATCCAAGAAGACCGACCCTCTTGGGTCTAATATCATTAAGCATGATGAAGAACCATCCCTAGATTGTTCTCATCTCCTCGCTCCTCATGGGAGTGAAGAGATCAACGTGCTTGAAGACGAGAGTATCCAAAATGGAATGCTCATGCTTTCCATGGCCTTTGACAACAAATTTTCTAAAATAGAGGGAGCTATTGATAGTCTAAACTCTCGGCTTTCCAACATAGAGAACCAGTTTGCTGAAATGGGTAAGAAGCTTGATGCCCAACCTCTCAAGATGAAAAGTGTCCTGACAAACCCTCAATTTGACAGTCTTAAGGAGAAAGTAACTAGTGAACGATCTATTCCTAACAACCCTCCAAGGTCATTTACAAAGGCTTCCGAAAATAAAGGTACACCCCCTAGGAAATTTACCAACATTGGTATTACATACACCGATGCCCTTCAGAGACTCATAGAGCGACGAATGTTGAAGCCTATAGGACCTACGCCTAACCCAGAGAGGAAATCCAAATTCTGGGATGAAAATGCCTACTGCAAATACCATAGAGGCAAAGGGCATGATACAGAGAAATGTTACAAATTAAAAAACGCCATTCAGGATATGATCGAAAGCGGGAAGTTGTCCCTCTCAACTTTTAATTCACAAGACAACTTAGGCAATCCTCATGGATATACCACTTATCAAGAAACTCTTCTTGACTGTTATCCTTCCAAAGTTCCCAATGATGAGGATGAGGTACTCAAATGGGTGAATGCTCAAAGTCGGATGCCGAAGCCAGTTGCTGGAAGAGTAAATGTTCAAGCATGGGCCGATGATTACGAGTCTAGATCTGAAAATTGAAATCAAGTCCGAGTCCGAGTTCGAGTCTTATGCTTTCTGTCTCATATTTGTTCTAGTATCTTTCTCCATTTTCATTCCTAGTGACAACCTGGGGCTGTCCCATGAGTCACGTGTCTTCTCATATCTATGTTAAATACATTTATTATCCATTTCAATAAAAGCACACTTTTAAATCCACATATTCTATCATATCTCTTCCTCTACCCTTTTCCTGTGACAACAAGAATTGGTTTGAGACATTTTTTTAAAACAACAACACATGACAGTCAATGTGAGTGCACTTATATGATGTTCCGTTCAAAGTTGTAGAGGACCCGAAACTCCGTGTTTTTTTCTTACCTATTCCATGTCTGGCAATAGAAACCACAATATAACCCCAATTTAGGACGAGCCTATCTCAAGAGATTCTAGGACGAGTCCAAACCGTCTCCCTTGTTAACGATCCATGACGGAAGGCAAGCCCATTCCCCACAATAAACAACCCGTGTTACTAAAAGACCAACCCGTTTCACACCAAAGGTGCTAGTCTGACCCAAATCCATGGTAACAAGAAAGTCCGAGACGATACGAGCCACGATCAAAGACAAAGGCTCAATCAAGAGAAATGACCAAGATCAATATCCAAAGCCGTAGTTATGCCTATAGCCCAAGACAAAAGAGTCAAAAGAAGAAGGCTCAATCAAGCGAGTCAAGTCAATATCCAAAGACGATGTCATCCTAAAAAAAACCGAATCAAGAATCTGAGCAAAAGCCGAGATATACCCTAGACCAAGAATCAAAGTCTGAATCAAGAACAACTCTGAAATCAAATACTAAACAGAATACTCCTGAAGTCTATATAGAATCAAGTCACAGTATAGAATCAAGACATCGATGAAGATCGTCGGCTAGCACCCTCACTTAGCCCTTCACATATCACACACCCTAAGTCCTTCTCGAGACCGTTACGGGGAGATAGTTAGGAATTTTGAGAATCCTCTAAAGCTTGTCAAATATACCCATCCTTTACGGCCAAGACATGGAAACTTGAACCCACGTCATTTTTAACCTACCTT
This sequence comes from Silene latifolia, assembly GCF_048544455.1. Lineage (NCBI taxonomy): Eukaryota > Viridiplantae > Streptophyta > Magnoliopsida > Caryophyllales > Caryophyllaceae > Silene > Silene latifolia. The sequence continues at coordinate 91,255,140 of NC_133535.1, read as the reverse complement.
TATGTGCTCAGGCTACATCAAGCCAGGAGACTCCATTTCCAAGCCATATTACAAGCCTTAACCCCATTAAGCCTTAACTTCACAAAATCAAGCTCCAGAGATTTATTCATCAAAGCCTCTTATTACCAAGCTCCACATTCCAAATATCCTATCCAGTTTCACCTTGACCCATACACGGAGTCTTCAAATACTTTGCTACCTAGAATGGGACATACCCATATTCATCCTTAGGGTCCACTTTAGGTGTGCTCACGCGACAAGGAAATTTTTTACAAACTTAGTTATACCTCTTTGGTCTATGATCAGAGAGGGTTATCTCAAATCAGTTCTTTGAGTCGCCAAAGGAATATTACTCTTCTGACCCATACACTTTAAGGTCCTAACAACTTAGCTTAGGCACACACTTGAACTACGAGCATGGTTTGATTTCACCTTTTCAGGTGGATACGTAGGCAGTCCTTTCTTACACAAGAAGGATACAACCACAACACCCAAATAAAATTAACCAAACCTTGAACTACGATCTGGTTTGATTTCACTTCACGTGAATACGTAGGCAGTCCTCAAGGACACAACCATCCCCACTTCCAACTTTCAATCTCAATTATCTCAACCATCAACTTTCAACCTCTATTTCAACCTTCCAGCCTCAATTGACATCCCTTCCACAACCAACACCTCTATACTGGGGGCTCCTTCTTGTCGCCCAGCCTTTTTTTACCAAAGTCCAGAGTCATATTCTCATCCTGGGGGCTTCTCTTCTGAGATGCCACCCTTCCTTTATTCCTCTCTCATTTGAGTCAAGCTAGTACTCGGTCCGGATAATGACAAAGATCTTAGATCAATTCTCCAAGTCATCGTGCCTCAAGAGGGGTCTCTTTTACAGCAAACGGTGGTGAAAAAATGTCCAAGTAGACAACTGATCCATGGTTCATGCCTTGCCTTTATATGCCTCCATCATTCTTGCAATTCTTATACCTTTGGAACTGATACGCATTGTCACCCACACTTGGCTAGGGGTTGCGTATGCTTAAGCAAACTCTGTCAAAGTCATCCCTGTGTCGCGTCAAACCTAAGTTTGTGATGCGTCAGTCTATCGTCTTGCGTCTTAGTAGGTCTGTGTCATGTCAAGTCCTATGTCTAAAGCCCATTGAATATGCATAACGCATTACGAACGATAAATTTCTTTGAACAAGCTTTAAACAACTTTTATAAAGAAACAACTTTTGCAAAGCCTATGTGTTTCCTTATTCGAGGTCCATGTGATAATTGCTTACGTGCGTATATTAGATTGCATTCTTGTGTGGCTACTAACCATGCAGGTAAGTATTAGAAGCAGTACTTTACCAAGACCTCGCTTGTCACAACGAGCGAGTATTTCCTGACAGGTGTTTCGACACGCCTTTATTATATTTCCCCAAGCGAGAGTAAGCGGATAGACTTTCCCTCTCAAGACATGGAAATAAATTCCCGATTATATTTCCCCAAGCGAGAGTAAGCGGATAGACTTTCCCTCTCAAGACATTGAAATAACTTCCCGATTATGTTCCCCAACGAGAGTTTGCTTGAGGACAGAAACATGCAGATGCCCTAGAGTAATTACCCAATGAGAGTTTGTTTGAGGACAGAAACATGCAGATTCCCCAAAATCATCATTTTATTCCCCAGTGAGAGTTTGCTTGAGGACAGAGAGAGGCAGATACCCCCAGGTAAACCCTCATATCTTTAGGTAACCCTTTTCAGGATAAACCCTCATGTCTTTCAGGTGACCCTTTTTTAGGATAAACCCTTCAGATCTTTCAGAAACTTACCTTCGTAACCTTCAGATACCCTTCAGATAACTCCTTAGATATATTGGTCCTTCCTTCAGCCTTATCCCTTCAAGATAATCCTTCATATATTGGTCCTTTCAGTAACCTTCAGATAACCCCTTTTCAGTTAAGTCCCCTTTCAGCCTTCCCTTTGGAGAGAATTATCCTTTCAGCCTTCCCTTTAGAGAGAACTATCCCTTCAGTCCTTCCCTTTAGAGAGAGATAGCCTTCAGAGTTAGCCTTCAGAAGTATTAAGAAGTTTCTTCATAATCCCTGTGATCCCTAATGCCTTCAGACACCAAGTTATCTTCAGACCAAAGAGTTTTGCCGAAGCGTCTTCAGTCCCGTTTCACCCAGGGGTATCTCAGGTATGGTTTCTTCTTATGGCTGGCGAGCTTCCTTACGTACTCTAATGGACTTTAAACGACCCTCCCCGATAGTCGACAGACTCTAAAATGTTCCCGACGACAAGTCCTTGGCTCAGACCCCTTGAGCCGCCTCGCGTCGCCATAGTCGTCAGGTTGTAATCTTCGATTGACCTTATGGCTATACTTTGACTTTCGCCTTGTCCAAGCCTCAGTCAAAGTGGGGGCTCTGTAGATACCTCATTTCTGCACCTCCCGCAAACCACCCGGTGATGATTGGGCCGCATGTTTGGTACGCGGAACGATTTGTGACAATTCGTAAGATTATCGTCAAGTGATTGCTCAAATATTAATGTCTACCTCTTAGTTGTCATCTACGTGCCGATACGGTCGTTTTGACAGTAATTAGAGTACATTTGGAGTCCGGGCCTAAAACCGTCTTCATTTCCTAAAACCGTCAAATCCCGAGTCAAAGCAATGTGCTTGTCTACCTAAGGTTAGGATGTCATAAAATGTTGAGATTATATCTCATTTTGAGTCTCGTGTCACTTCATTAGGCTAAACTAAAAGTTTACATTACAAAATGTGCATTTCATTTAGCTAAAATAACAGCCCAACCTTTAGGCCCATTTTACGACATGATAACGAGTTTTTTGGGTCATGCCTATTTCACAGAAAGTTCTAGATCTTTCTTTTAGCTTTCCAACGCCACCGAAATCACCTTAATCCGAGTCTTGTAGAGAAAGTTATGCCTAAAATACGACAGGCTGTCAAACGCGCTTTCTTGCGCAGGAGGAACCCGCTGAGGAAAGGACGCAGCAGGTGCTGCGCCTCTTCCAAGGGACGCAGCTCTGCTGCGCCTTTTCCTCAAGGTTTTCTTTTTGTCCAAGTTTCCGCGTTTAACCTAAGTCGGTTATTTCCGGATCTTTCCTTCCATATCCTAGTCTTACCATAATTCCCTCCGTGTGATTAGTATAAATAGGAGCCTTCGTTCCTCATATTTCTCACGCGAGTGTCCGCCCTTCTCTTCTCCCTTTGCATTCTAGACTTTGTTCTTACTTTTTGGCGTCTACGTGCTTGAACTTTCGACCACGTAAGCTCGGATCCTTCTGAGTACCAGCCTCTCCGTTGCATGACCGACCAATTTGACCAACTACACAATCAACTTAATTAATCAATCATTTTCCTCTTACGAGGGCACTCTCTTTGCATTCGCGTCGAGCATCACTAATCGATATCTTAGTTCTTCTCGTTTCGTCAACATGTAAGTCTGAGGGTGTATAATTCTTTTTGTATTTTACTTTATCATCAATTGTAAGGTTTACGTCGAAAATACCATTAAAACCGATTTCTAAAACCCTTTGTTAAAACCTGTTTTTGCGGATTTCCAGTAGATACCCGTCGAGAAAAGACGCAGCAACTGCTGCGCCTCTTCGAAGGAGCGCAGTTCCTGCTGCGCCTCTTCGTGAGGCTGCCGCAGTTCCTGCTTCTTTTCTTCTTCGTTTGTCCTCTGTAATTCGTGTTCAAATTCTTTCCTTTGTTTGTTTCGTCTGTTAATTCTTCGTCTCAATATCATATAATCCACATGTATTATAATCATTCATCATTAATATGTTTTAATTTATCATAAATCCGACTTAAATCCTAAATAATCCGATATTTGCGGGTTTTCGTCATTAAATTCAAACCCGGATTTTAGAGATTCAATTTGTTCATATTGAGTTTCTGGAATTCGTCGTTGATATAATTTTCATCTGTTTATTCGCATGTTCGTCACATATTCGTTGTATATCCGTCGTGTTTAGTCTAATTGACTTATTTCAATAGAGGACCCATTAATATTCTTCGCTTTCATCATTATTTCATGTAAATAATCCGTTTCCGATTCATCCCATCCATGTTTATCGCTTTTATGACCATCATTCACATATAATTAACCTACTAATCACTTCCATTCGAGTAAATAATATCATCAATCGATCATTAAAATCACCAATTAACATTAACGATTTGCAGTTCCGGCTTCACAGCCAGAACTCACCCTTGGAACCGACGCAGCAACTGCTGCGCCTCTTCCAGGGGGCGCAGTCCTGCTGCGCCTGTTCCAGGATGATTTCTGTCCCTGAACTCCGTTTCTGCCTTGACCTAGTTCGTTTAGCTTACGTATGATTAACTATTATCCGTATTATCACCTTCTGTTGTGTTCGTTAATTTGTTTGTTTCATTCTTTTATTCCTTTATCCTTTTTCTCAAATTATCCGTTTTAAAGGTATTTTCGACATAAATCGCCTATTCCAATGTAATTAATGTAATCATCATTTTTGTAATTTATATTTATCATTGTATTTCTTTCATCATTTGTATGCTTTCACATGTAAATGAGCATTAAATCCTACTTCGACCCTATTGTTTGCTAATTACGTGTCAACCGACTTAGTTAATTCTCACATGCTAGGATTAATCTATGGGTGTTGCATTGCATGCATACAACAGACGATATATCAAGTATGACCTAATCATTAGTAGAGGCCGCTATCGAGGCGGGCGGGATTAGGTGTTCGATCAAAAGAGCTTCCTAATACGTACCCTCACCCCTTACTCCAGATCTCCGTGAGCACCCGTGTTCATTGGCATCCACGAGAGTCATTCTAGACATAGAATGCTAAGGGTAACGATTGCTTAGTGTTCATGTCACTACTTTGTGTCTTGACATGACACGAGGTATTCGAACGGTTCCAATTTCCCATAAAAATTGGTGGCGACTCCATACAAAATGCAAACGCTTGTTTCTCTTTTCTCCCAAGCGCCCCCGTGGGCGGCCCGCTGTCCACAGTAACCTACGTTCATCCAGGAGGATGAGTTCTTCATATCTACCCCTTTTCCAATCGGCTTATGGGATTTGACTTTCGAGTAGGATACGCAAGGATGGTATCTCTAGCTCGACTGGTTGTACGGCTTCCATGGCATAGGTCAAATAGAAAGGAGTAGCCCCAGTGGGCGTCCTAACAGATGTACGATACCCCCACAAAGCAAAGGGTATCTTGCTTGGCCAATCTCGATAGTTATCAATGATTTTCTTGAGAATCGTGACAACATTCTTGTTTGCCGCCTCTACCGCGCCGTTAGTCTGTGGTCTGTAAGGCGGAGAGTGGTGGTGCCTAATCTTATACTTGGCTAGCAATTGCTCAGTCTCAGCTTGAAAATGTGATCCATTATCACTAATGATCTCATGTGGGCAACCGTATCGACAGATGATGTTGTTTTGTATGAACTTTGCCACATTTTTAGCCGTGAGACTAGTGTAGGAAGCTGCTTCTACCCATTTGGTGAAATAGTCGATTGCCACTAGGATGAAGCAATGACCTCCTGTTCCGGCTGGGGTTATCTTCCCGATTATGTCAATTCCCCAAGCAGAAAATGGCCAAGGAGATGTCATCGTATAGAGTAATGAAGGAGGGACATGTTGTACATTCCCGAAGATTTGGCAATTGTGGCAATGTCTTACGTATTTGATGCAATCGGATTCCATTGTTGTCCAATAATACCCCAAACGTGTGATTTTCTTTGCCATCATGGGCCCACTCATGTGAGGACCGCATTCTCCATCGTGGACTTCTTCCATCACTTTCCGCGCCTGTGAATGATCAAGGCAACGTAGGATTACACATAGAGGTGTTCTTTTGTATAATTCTCCTTGCATGAGAACGTACTGGGAAGCTAGCAGGCGTATATCGTTGTCCCCTCTTGTCCATATCGGGTGGATAGGTACCATTGAGCTTAAAATTCAGGATTGCTTGGAACCAGGGTTCCTGCGTGACCTCCACTTCATCGGTGATTTGGTGGATATAAGCCGGCCCTGACCGTTGCTCGATGCACAAAGGCATTTCCACCATGTCATATGGCATATTAATCTAAGATGCAAGTTTCGCAAGAGCGTCTGCAAATTGATTTTCTTCCCGAGGTAGGTGTAGATACGTCACGTGATCAAAGAATTGGGCAACTTGGTCTATTCTAGCTTGATATGGTGCTAAGCTTTTGCTTCGAATTTTCCAAGATCCCGTAACTTGGTTGATGATCAGGGATGAATCCCCATGTACTCGGAGGTTTTTAATGCCTAAGCTCACCGCCGCTTGTAATCCAATGAGACAAGCTTCGTATTCTGCAGCGTTATTTGTCAACTCGAAGTCGAGTTTGACAGCAATTGGTGTATGCTCGCCTTCAGGAGAAATGAGCAACACTCCTATTCCAAATCCTCTTAAGTTTGATTCTCCATCAAAATAAAGGTCCCAGGAGTCTACGTCAGTTTGGAGTATATCCTCGTCTGGAAATGACCAACTGTCTATCATTTGTGCGTCATTGATGGGATTTTCCGCGAAGAATTCGGCAACGGCGCGCCCTTTTATAACTTTCAGAGGCATGTATTTGAGGTCAAATTCTGAGAGCATCAGAGTCCATCTTGCTAGGCGTCCGTTGAGGACGGGTTTCTCGAAGAGGTATTTGACTGGATCCATTTTGGAGTATATTTTGACGGAGTAGCTAAGCATGTAATGGCGTAGCTTCTTCGTTGCCCACACAAGAGCGAGGCATGTCTTTTCGAGTTGTGAGTATTTGCACTCGTACTCCAAGAACTTCTTACTAAGGTAGTAGATAGCTCTTTCCTCACTTCCTACGGTTTGAGCTAGCATGGCACCCATGGCTGTTTCGGTTACTGTGAGATATAAACCAAGAGGTTGATCTCGTTGAGGTGGCATGAGCACTGGTGGTTTAGCCAATATCTCTTTGATTCGGTCAAATGCCTTTTGACAATCATCACCCCACATGGTGTGATCCGTTTTCTTGAGCTTCTTGAAGATAGGCTCAAAAATCATGGTGAGTTTCGATATGAATCGACTTATATACTGCACTTTTCCCAAGAATCCTCTGACTTCTTTTTCTGTTTGAGGTTGTGGCATTTCGACCAGAGCCTTGATCTTGGAAGGGTCTATTTCTATACCTCGTTGGCTAACGACGTATTCCAGGAGTTTGCCAGATCTTACTCCGAATGTGCATTTCTGAGGATTGAGCCTCATGTTGTACTTTCGTAGCCTCGTGAAAAATTTGCGAAGGTTCGCAATATGCCCTTCTCTATCCTTGGATTTGACAATCATGTCGTCTACGTATACCTCAACTTCTTTGTGCATCATGTCATGTAAGAGTGTAGTTGCGGTGCGTTGATATGTAGCTCCGGCGTTGATCAATCCAAATGGCATGACCGTATAGCAATAGGTTCCCAATTGAGTGACGAAGGCGGTCTTATGCATGTCTTCTATGGCCATATTAATTTGATTATAACCGGCATACCCATCCATGAAGGATAGTAACGCGTGGTCTGCAGTATTGTCCACCAATATATCGATGTGTGGTAGAGGGAAGTCATCTTTAGGACTTGCTTTATTTAAGTCCCTAAAATCAACACAAACACGGATTCTCCCATCCTTTTTGGGTACGGGTACTATGTTGGCTACCCAGTCAGAATACTCGGAAACTTTGATGAACCCGGCTTTGAATTGCTTGTCAACTTCTTCCTTAATCTTGAGAGCCCATTCTGTCCTCATTCGACGAAGCTTCTGTTTTACAGGTTTGAAACCTGGCTTAATCGGCATTCTATGTTCGGCGATATCCCTGTCTATTCCTGGCATGTCTTTGTAGGACCAAGCAAAAACATCTTTGAACTCGTTTAGGAGGTCTATGAAATCGGCCCTTTCGGTAGAGCTCAAGGTAGTCCCTATCCTAAGTTCTTGGGGTTCTAGTTCGGTTCCTCCAATGATGGGTTCGGTGTCCTCTATTACTGGTCCCCCTTCCCCTTCCTGTAGTATTTCTTTGGCTACGTAGGGAGGTATTTCGATTGAGTCTGGGTCTTGGTCATCCTCAGTATCATCGTAAACAGAATTGCACTCAAGATAACACAAAGAGTAAGCGCGAACCCGATTTATTCATATTAAAATTTGAGTAGAGTTGAAACAAAGAAGCCAACTGATCCATGGTTAGTGGCGGCAAAGGGACAGTGGTTGGGACATTTCCCGAACTACTGTGACTACTCGAGGCTAAGTTAGGAGAAACAAAGGGAGTGGGGATGACGACAGGAGGAGACTCTCTAATGACTTCTCTAGACTCCGACTCTGACTCCGACTCCGACTCCGACTCGAACTCATCGTCTTCTGGTTCTCCTTTGAACATCTCTCCTTCTCCAGTGGTGAGCTTGAAGAGTCTTCCTTGATTGTTGGTCCACTTGATTGATTTTCTCCATCCTTTCTGCTGACTTGCGTTAGTTTCTGTGATTAACGCGGTGGGGTTGAAACGATCGTCTTGAAGTATCATGGTAATGATCTCATCCTGCGCGGCTCTAACAAATCGATCTTCTCCAAACAATAGGCTAACAGCTTGTTCATCTAAGCAAGGTGCTTGACGGGTTTTGACGGTAGGAACCGTTTCTGGAGGGATGAAGTAGCAATCGTGAAAGATCTCGATTCCGACTAGCTTCCTCTCGAGATAATGCCAAGGCTCGGAAAATCCGTGAAAGACTTCTAGACTTCCTTCTTCAACAAAGTACCCATTTAGGGTAGGGAAATAGGGTCGCATTTGGACTCCTACATGCTTACGGTTTTGGACTTGAGCAAGCATTTCGAGAACCTCTTCTTTAGTGGGTTTGTACCCTAGTCCAAGTGGTATCCTTTTTTAGTTGCCTTCCTTATATGGTGCGAAGGTATTTCTTCGGGTAGGGTTCAAAGGCATTCCGGGGAAGTATCCCTGGGTTTTGAGCATGTGGTTGACCACCAAGTTGGAGTAGGGATCATAGTATAAGGGTGCCAACTCGCTTTCTATGACACTTATGCTTTGGAAGCCCCCAAGTTCGTATACGGGATCAGCAAGGACTTGATTGTTTGACTGCTTTTCGATTATTGCCTTGATGGGCGACGAAGTGATCGTCACCACTTTGCCATTTAGTGGAATCTTGATCTTTTGATGGAGAGTGGATGTTACCGCTTTGGAAGCGTGAATCCATGGCCTTCCTAGAAGTATGTTGAAGGAAGCTTCGATGTCCACTATTTGGAAATTAACCTTTCGCTCAATTGGCCCTGTGGCTATGGTTAGGTTAACAAGTCCTACCACCTTTCGTCGTGTACCATCATATGCACGCACACCTTGATTGGTAGGGGTCCAATCCGACTCTTTCATGCCTAATTTGTATGCCGTTTTGAGGGGTATGACGTTGACCGCAGAGCCATCATCTACCAAGGTCATTGGCACGTTCTTCTTTAGACAAATTACAGTGATGTAAAGAGCTAAATTGTGACTAGCGCCAAAAGGTGGCAAATCTTCGTCTGAGAAAGTAATAGGATTACTTAGCTTCGGTGATTCTTGGAAGACCAAGTTGACTACATCTTCAGGTGTCGAGTTATGTGCTACATTTAGTTTGGCCAAAGCTTGCAGTAAAGCTTGGCGATGCGGGAATGAGCTCGCTATTAATTGCCAGACTGAAAAATCAGCCTTTGTCTTCTGTAATTGCTTGAGCAAATGGTCAGTGGAGTCCTCTTCGTTATCATTTGGTGTGACAACGTTGGTTGGACCATTTTGAGTAGTGCTTTGATATGGACGACCCGAACGAGTTAAGTGGTCCACATCTTGGTCTTCACCATTTTGGACTATTTCTTTGACTAGAGAGTTTTCGATGAGATACTCGTCTTCGTCATCGTCGGCCCAAACCCCATTGATTGTAGCTAGTTTCCTCAACCTCATTATTTCATCCTCTAGTCGTATGATTTGGTTGACTAGTTTATCTACCACGACGACTATTTCTTGCATAGTAGCATCTTGAGAGAAGATTAGTGGCATACGCTCCTTGGGTGTTGCGTTGGGATCACGTAGAGCTATCACCACATCTTCTAATTCCCAAACTTGCCTATCCACACTCCTTGCCCATGTGATGAAGTCGGAAATGGTAGGGGAGATGGTAGAGTAGAACCCCTCACTCTCTATTGCGTGGATATTATCGTCGACTGGAGAAATGAGATGTGAACAATCTAAGGTATATTCGTCACTTATAATCACTAGAACTCCAAGAGGATTCTGAGTGTTGTTAGGTTTGCCTCCCGGCGGTATTGGTAGTCGACCATCTTCAATCATGTCTTGAAGCACATTTTTCAACTTGTAGCATTTTTCTGTGTCATGCCCCTTACCCCTATGGTATTCACAGTACGAGTTCTCGTCCCAGAATTTGGATTTCCTTTCGGGTTCGGGAGTAGGTCCAATGGGTTGAAGTTTGCCTTGATTCATTAACCTTTTAAGAGCGTTGGAGTAAGTGTCCCCAAGATTTGTGAATTTCCTTGGTGGGGTACTTTTCTTGGATGGCTCGAGAAGGTTAACTTCATTTGTCTTGCTAGTGGAGCCGTATGAACGACTTGTTGAGCCTTAATATCCTCGACCTACCGTTTTGGACAGGAGTCCTTTACGGATGTCATCTTCAATCCTTGTCCCTAGTACGGTTAAGTCCTTGAAAGTTTTGATATTTTGGTATCTCAAATGATTGGCATAGATGGGTTTGAGATTGTCCACAAACTTCTCCATAAGGGTAGCCTCATCCGGGCGTTCAACTAGTTGGGTACTAGTCTTCCTCCACCTACTTAGGAAGTCGGTGAATCCTTCTTTGTCATTTTGGGTAAGAACCTCTAGAGTGCGCATGTTAACTTGGATCTCGGCATTATCCGCATATTGTTTAGAAAACTCGATTGCGACATCTTCCCAAGTAGCGATCTTCTTGTGTTCTAAGGAGTAGAACCATTGCTTCAGGATGGTGTCAAGAGATGAAGGAAAGATCCTTAAGAACATCTCGGGTTTGATGCCTTTGATAGACATGTAATCCTTGAAGCCACGGATGTGGTTCAAAGGGTTCTCGTCCCCCTTGAATTTAGGGATATCCGTCATATTGAAGTTGGTTGGCAATTTGGAATTGATGGCTTCATACTTGCGATTGTTTTCCCTATAAATGTCATCCCCTTTAAGGTACATCAATTGCTCCTCTAAGTATTATAGTCTTTTCTCGGCTACAGTTAGTCCCATGGGAGGATTTTCATCCCTGGATTCATCCGCGGAGTCACCTATTACTTCACTTTCATGGGGAGGTAATCTTCCCTCTACGGCATAGATACGGCCCTCAATGGTCTCAAGGCGATCATGGACTTGGTCTTGGGTAATTTGGATTTGGGCTAGCGCGGCTAGGATTCGATCATTACCATCTTGAAGTTGGTGGAGGTTTGTTTCGCTGGATCCAGGCATCTTGAAAACTGGATAAGAGATCGATGACGAATCAAAACACGATCGACCATTCTAACACACTTGCTAAAAGAAGAAATGTTTTGAATCGTGAAGTGGGTGTGTGCCACTTGTGTTGAATGGCCTATTTTCGAAATTTTCATTAAAAGAGGGTTTTGATTTTTGCAAAATCGTCATGGTTTTGGTTAGAAATGGTGATCACGTAAGGTACAAATATTCATACAAGCATTATAACGGGATGCTGAGTGCATTTAGAAGGGTTTTGGTTTAAAGGGTGGGTTGCCATACCGAACCATCAAACCCGAAGTCTGTGGAGAGGCTCGTACCAAACAAGAGTAAGGCCGATTCCTAGTCCATTTCCTCAAGTAGTGAAGGCCCTTGATACAAACAAGAGTAGGCATCATGGTATGAATAACGTCAATCGCTATCCATCCTTAGGCTCAAATAAGAATTAGGACCGTTTAGACGGGACGATTGGTCGAATGGGTTGGGTTGAGCCCAGGAAGGCCGAATAAAACGGTCTAGGAAGACCGAGTTATGAAAAGTGACAATTGTCTTGTACAAATTATTCCCTAACCTTGTTCAAGTTTCACCCTTGGCTACACGTAAGTGTATTGTCCCCAGCGGAGTCGCCAAACTGTGGACAGTGGGGATGCCCACGGGGGCGCTCGGGAGGAAGAGAACAAGCGTTTGCATTTTTGTTGGAGTCGCCACCAATTTTTATGGGAAATTGGAACCGTTTGAATACCTCGTGTCATGTCAAGACACAAAGTAGAGACATGAACACTAAGCAATCGTTACCCTTAGCACTCTATGTCTAGAATGATTCTCGTGGATGCCAATGAACACGGGTGTTCACGGAGATCTGGAGTAAGGGGTGAGGGTACGTATTAGGAAGCTCTTTTGATCGAACACCTAATCCCGCCCGCCTCGAAAGCGGCCTCTACTAATGATTAGGGATATCATCTATACTTGATATATCGTCGATTATATGCATGCAATGCAACATCCAAGTTTTAATCCTAACATGTGAAAATTAGGCTAAGTCGGTTGACACGTAATTAGCAAACAATTAATGTCGAAGTAGGATTTAATGCTCAATTACATGTGAAAACATACAAATGATACAAAATACAAGGATAAATACAATAAAGAAAATTGCAATAATGAAAATTACAATAATTACAATGGATTAGGCAATTTATGTCGAAAATACCTTTAAAACGGATAATTTTGAGAAAACGAATAAAGAATAAATTAACGAATAAAACAGAAGGCGATAATACGATTAATAATCGATTATACGTAAGCTAAATAACTAAGTCAAGGCAAAATGGAGTTCAGGGACAGAATTCAACCCGGAACAGGCGCAGCAGAGCTGCGTCTCTTGGAATAGGCGCAGCAGTTGCTGCGTCTGTTCCTGACCTGAATTCTAGCTGTGAAGCCGGAATTGCGTGTTGTTAATACTCGTTGGTAATTTAATGATTGATTAAATTATTTACTCGGATGAAAGTGATTAATAGATTATTTACATGTGATTAAGGAGTCATAAAACAATAAAACATGGATGAGACGGATTAAAGACGGATTATTACATGAAATAATGATTGATTAGTGACATGAGTGAATGAAATAAATTAAACAAGATGAATTAACGACAAATATGCGACGATTATGACAATAGACAGATGAAAATATATCAAAGATCGAATTCCAGAAACTCAATATGAACAAATCGAATTTCTACAACCCAGATTGAATTTAATGACGAAAACCCGCAAATATGAGATTATAAGGGATTTAAGTTGGATTTATGATGAATTAAACATGTGAATGATGATGAATAATATACATGTGAAATTATAAGCTATTACGTCAAAGAATTAAAGAACAAACGAAAACAAATAAAAAGACGAACGAATTACAGAGGACGAAAGAAGAAGAAAGGAAGCAGGAACTGCGACAGCCTCACGAAGAGGCGCAGCAGATACTGCGCTCCTTCGAAGAGGCGCAGCAGTTGCTGCGTCCTTTCTCGACGGTTTGTCTTCTGGAAATCCGTAAAAAGAGGTTTTAAAGCATGGTTTTAGAAATCGGTTTTAATTGATATTTTCGACATAAACCTTACAATGATGATACAAAAAGTAAATACAATGGTAAAAGAGAGATTATACACCCTCAGACTTACATGTTTGACGAAACGAGAAGGACTAAGATATCGATTAGTGATGCTCGACGCGAATGTAACGAAAGTGCCCTCGTAAGAGGAAAACGATTAGATTAATTAATTTGATTGACGTGGAGTTGGTCAAATTGGTCGATCATGCAAACGAGGCTGGTACTCAGAAGGATCCGAGCTTACGTGGTCGAATGTTCAAGCACGTAGACGCCAAAAAGTAATAACAAAGGTCTAGAATGCAAAGGGAGAAGAGAAGGGCGGACACTCGCGTGAGAAATATGAGGAGCGAAGGCTCCTATTTATACTAATCACGTGGAGGAATTAGGGTTTCGGAGACTCTTTGGAAGTGAATCTCGGAAAGATATGAAAAATATGCGAGAAATACGCAGAAAAGGACCTGGGAAGAGGCGCAGCAGCCACTGCGTCTCTTGGAAGAGGCGCAGCACCTGCTGCATCTGTTCCCAAGTGGTTTCCTCCTGCGGAAGAAAGATTTCCGTGTTTAAGTTATGGAAGGACGGAATAATTTGGTCTTCCTTAATATTTTATGTGAATATTACGGGAAATTGTTTACCAAAGGATAAAGATTATGAAATATCTATGAAATATGGAATAGAAATATCAGGAACATTCCAGAACATTCTGACTCGGGATTTAACGGTTATCAGAAAATGAAGACGGTTTTAGGCCCGGACTCCAAATGTACTCTAATTACTGTCAAAATGACCGTATCGGCACATAAATGACAATTAAGAGGTAGACATTAGTGTTTGAGCAATCACTTGACGATAAACTTACGAACTGTCACAAATCGTTCCGCGTAGCAAACATGCGGCCCAATCATCACCGGGTGGTTTGCGGGAGGTGCAGAAATGAGGTATCTACATAAGGAGGTGCCCACAACATCACACCGCGATTACACCTCACCTTAATCACTAACTTACCCAACCGCCCTTCTATGTCGCCCTTCTTATGACGCCAACACCATAAATATGCAATGAATCATGAGGTATTGTCCGATCTTTTTTTTTTTCCTCTCAATTTTTTTGATTTTTTTTTTTTGGATTTTCGTTTTTTTTTTTCACAAAAAAATACACACACAAATATATGGGTTGACTCCCAGAAGCGTTGTTGTTTAACGTCGTTGGCTCGATATCTCGCGGAATCGTAAACCACCCGACTTAAGCTTAGATAGAAAAGTTACCTTGACTGACCAACATGAATACAAGAGGAAGAACGAAAGCAAGATTTTATATGGATAATATGCACACCTTTTCCAGAGCCCTTCCGGCCAATTAATTTATCAAACCAAGCCTTCTTATTACCTCTAGATGCCTCCGTATTCTCACGACGATCCCATAAGATAACACACCTTTGATACTTAGGAGGGGATTCCTACAAAATAATAAACACCTTTCTCGGAATAGGAGACTTCCAGCACTTCGATAAATCATGGTTAACAAAAGTGTCTATAGTACACAAAGAATGAACCGTAGGAGAGTGGGAGTTGGGTTTATTGATTTCAAATTTAACAACGGTCCCATCAAATTCCATGGTAAGAGACCCTTTTGAGACATCAATCTTAGTACCTGCAGTCTTGAAGAATGGTCTCCCCAATAAGACTGGTATAGCACCTGCCTCATTTTTCATGTCCAAAACATAAAAGTCAGCCGAAAAGACTAACTTACCAACACCAACCATAACATTCTCCACAACCCCCTTAGGATAGACACTAGACCTATCAGCCAGTTGAATTACTACACTAGTGCCTTTTAAATGTCCAAGTTTGAGTTTTTCATAAATAGCATATGGGATGACAGTAATAGATGCCCCTAAATCCAACATGGCCTTTTCAAATCTAAGGTCTCCTATGCTGCAAGGGATAGCAAACATACCCGGGTCACCACATTTAGGGGGTAACTTCTTTTGAAATAGAGCAGGCACATATTCACTAATCTTCCCCTTAGGACCTTTACCCTTGACTATCTTCATCCCTTTCAATTTGTTATTCCTTTTAATGGTGCATAATTCTTTTAAAAATTTAGCATATTTAGGAATACACTTTAAAAGATTAAGAAGAGGGATGTTTACCTCGCACTTTTGAAACACCTCATAAATGTCTTTGTCATGCTCAAAGTGTTGGGTTCTTCTCAGTGCGTCGGGGAAAGGTACATCCTGTTCCACCACCGGTATAGAAGAAAGAATCGGCTCCTTCTCCTTAACAATAGAAGCTTTTTCACCTTCCTCGATCACTATCTCCTCTTCTTCTTCCCGAATCATAGGTTGCTTCTCTTCTTTTTTTTCACCTTCTCGACCTCCTCTAATTGTCTTCCATTTCTCAATGATACGGCATTCACATTCTCCCTAGGATTTGGGACTGTTTGAGACGGTAAAGCAGCTGATTATTTAGCTTCCAAACGATTCACCGCGGTAGCTAGTTGACTAACTTGATTCTCAAGATTCTTGAAATTCTGCTTATTTTTGGCTCTATCTTGAGTGCCACTAATAGTAAGAGCCCGAATCATGTCTTCAGTAGACATTGATGAACCTGGTGTAGCTTGTGGTGGTGCCCGAGGTATGGAAGGTTGCTCCTTTGGTCGCAGAATGAACTGACCTCTAGGAAGGCCAGATGATGGACTAGCTTGAGAATTTCCCCAACGGAAGTTAGGGTGAGCTTTCCATCCTTTATTATAAGTATTAGAGTACGGATCTCATTTCTGGTTTGGACTACTCTCCCATACACCATTTACCGTCTGAGCACCTCCCTCTTGCATTTGAGGGCACAAATCGCTAGGATGACCCTCAGTAGAGCATATACCACAAATTACAGCCATTTGTCTGCCAGATAACATATCACGGAGTGTGGAAGCAATACTATCAACCTTTTCCTCCAAGCCAGGATTAACACCCATAGCACTCACTCCTCTCCGTGAAGGTCTTCTCTCAAACTGTCTAGAGGTCTCAGCTAGCTCTGTGATAACCTCCCAAGCTTCATCTGGATTCTTGTTGGCTATATTTCCTCCACAAGCAGAATGAATCATATGGCGGTGATCTTAGTTCCGTCCACCATAAAAATACATGATGAGATCCTGTTCTTAGTAAGCATGGTAGGGGCAGCTAGCACATAACTGCTTAAACTTTTCAAGGTACTCGTACAAAGTTTCTCCGTCTTGCTGCTCAATATTACTGATGGCTCTTTTCAGTTGAGCTAATCGAGAAGGAGGGAAATACTTCTCCAAGAATGCTTTCTTCATACCTATCCATGTAGTGATACTCGCCGGTGGTAGATAGTTTATTAACCAGTCTCTCGCATTGCCTTTCAAGGAGAAAGAAAAGGCTCTCAATTTCAATTATTGCTCATCTGTGACATCAACTGGCTTCATACCGGTGCACACAATATGAAAGTCCAAAAGTTGCTTATTCGGATCCTCAATACTCGTCCCACAGAAACTTGGTAATTGATGTATCAAACCAGACTTCAGTTCAAAAGTAACTCCATCATCCAATTATGGAAAAGTGATGCATAATGGCTGAACAACAAGATTTGGAGCTGTGAGCTCCTTTAATGTGAGGGTCTCTCTAGCCATATTCAAAGTCTTTTCGGATTCTTCAGAAATTTCAGAATTGTCAGAGTGGGAATGCATATCGTCGAACTCACTGCCTTCAGGTATAGCCACTATTGCACCTAGTTTGTTCTTCCGTAACCTGAAAAGAGTATGCTCAATCTCTTGGTCGAAAGGCTCGAGGTTCAGGTTAGAAGAACGAGTACTATGCATAAAATAACTAAAAAAACAATAGAGACTTTACACTAACACACAAAAATTAAACTATTGCCTTCCTCGGCAACGGTGCCAAATTTGACGGGCTGAAAGTCGTATGCCTATCAAATTTAAATTTATAATCACTTACTTACGAAACTACTAAAACATTAATATAGCGAAAGTAAGGGGTCGAACCCACAAGGAAGGACTAAGTCAATTAAAGTGTCTAAAAGTATAGAGTAAAGTAACTAGTTTTAGGGGGGAAATTTGATTTGTTCTATTAACTAAAGAATTAAGATTAAGCAAATAATGAAATAGATGAATTAAAATGGTTTAAAAGGTCTTAGACCCAAGCATATATCCACACTCAATAACAATTGATCATTGTAAGACGGTTTCAATTACTAATCTTGATTACTCTATCGTGAATGTAAAATTCCAATTCTCCTTACGAATAGTCAATTAAAACGAATCCCGTTCTTAATCAACCCAAACTATTAAGCAACCCTAACAATCCAGTTCAAGGTTTAATTCAACAGCAGCAATATAATTTAGAGAATTCGATAGAGAATAAATAGTGCATACAATCCAGTTGCACTTTAGATATTTATGCGAATCGCTTCTAAGTACTAATATCAACGTATCCCGTTCAATACTAATTCTTAGATGTTACTAGTGTAAAGTTAATCAATAAATCCTATTCAATCAACAATATTAACAATAGAATAAGGAAATCGACAACTAGTTACGCACCTAGCAATTATCAATCAACATTCATATAATTAAGAGCTAAGCAATTCACAATAATCAAGAAGATAAATTAAAACATTCAAACTCACAATCGGATTAGAGTACTTCAATCGCTTGAATCCAAGAATAAAGATTAGTTACACATCGTCTGCCAATAACAATAATAGGGTTTTTGTCTCTCAAAGTTGTGTAAAAATCTTCTAAAGCTCTAATAACAAGTTATACAGTAATAAGGTCTCAAATTAGATTAGGAAATTAAGTGCGAAATAATAAAAGTAATAATCGGAACAAACCGACTAAAGTAAACAAACAAAACAGTCAAGTGTAGGTCGCGCTTCAATCACGCATCGATCATGCCTCGGTCGAATGCAGGTCGCGAAAACGCTGCTGCCGCGTCTCAGACTGTCCCATGCGCCCACGATTAGTGCACCTTAAGCGCACACGTCTCAGGTATCTTCATAGGTATCCGGGCCCATCTTTCTTCGGACTTGTACTCCGTTTTTGACATACAAAACTGACCCACAAGATCTTCTTCATCGTTTCCAAGCTTAATTCTCAATATTTGGATCCAAGTTCCGCCAACGTTACAACTTAAAGCATTTTACCATTATAATTCATTAAGTACCGCCTTTGATACTTGAACTTCACTAATTCGACCTTCTTAATACCTACTAAAACTATCTCATCAACTTCCCCACACTTAGATCTTTACTCGTCTTCGAGTAAACTCAAAGGAACCAATAAAATCAAACCAACACCAATCCACAGGAGTATGGGAAAAATCAACAAGACTCACAATGAGACTTATAAATATGGGTTTCCAATATTGTAAAGGGACATCAAATTTTTTTTTTCATTTTGCCTAGATCTCTCATTTTGCCTAGAGCGCCCTCCTTTGCGGGTTTTCATTCTAGCTTATCTTTTTTTTTTTTCAACTCACACTACTCTCAGTGGCACGCAACTCGTTTCTTCATTTTATTCGGAGCGCCCTTTCGGTTTTCACTCCGTCCTCGGCCACATCCCAATCTTGCCTAGGCGCCCTTTCGGGTTTTCCCCTAGCCGGGATTCATTCTTTTTCTTTTTCACTTTTTCACTTTTTTTTCATTTTTCAATTTTTTTTCTTTTTTTTTTGGGTATAAAAATAACTGAAATAAAGCACACCACACAAGTACAATGAATTACAATCGGAACGATTCTCCTCCCTACACTTCAATTAAACATTGTCCTCAATGTTGCATAGGACACAATAAAAAGGAAAGGAGAAAACACACCTTATTAAAGGGAGGTCATGCGACTTCGCTAGTACATCCATCCTTCATCAAACCATATAAACATGTCAACCACTCACCACAACTTCTCCCCACACTTGGCCATTAGCATCCACCATAAAGCACAAGAACAACATGGCCAACAAAACAAGAGTAATCAAAGAAGACTAACGCCCCTTATTACTCCAAACCTAACCAAAGACCAAATAACACAAGTGAAACAAAAATAAGACACCATCATATTTGGTCTAACCTATACTCCTCTACTTCAAACCACAACTCCATCCAATCGCAAAAAGGAGGTGCCTAAAACATCACACCGCGATTACACCTCACCTTAATCACTAACTTACCCAACCGCCCTTCTATGCCGCTCTTCTTATGACGCCAACACCATAAATATGCAAAGAATCTTGAGGTATTGTCCAATCTTTTTTTTTTCCTCTCAATTTTTTTTTTTTTTTGGATTTTCATATTTTTTTTTCACAAAAAAATGCACACACAAATCTATGGGTTGCCTCCCAGAAGCGCTGTTGTTTAACGTCGTTGGCTCGACATCTCGCGGAATGGTAAACCACCCGACTTAAGCTTAAATAGAAAAGTTACCTTGACTGACCAACATGAATACAAGAAAAAGAACAAAAGCAAGATTTTATATGGATAATGTGCACACCTTTCCTAGAGCCTTTCCGGCCAATTAATTTATCAAACCAAGCTTTCTTCTTACCTCTAGATGCCTCCGCATTCTCACGACGACCCCATAAGATAACACACCTTTGATACTTAGGAGAGGATTCCTGCAAAATAGTAGACACCTTTCTCGGAATAGGAGACTTCCGGCACTTAGATAAATCATGGTTAACAAAAGTGTCTATAGCACACAAAGAATGAACCACAGGAGAGTGGGATTTGGGTTTATTGATTTCAAATTTAACAACGGTCCCATCAAATTCCATGGTAAGAGACCCTTTTGAGACATCAATCTTAGTACCTGCAGTCTTCAAGAATGGTCTCCCTAATAAGACTGGTATAGCACCTGCCTCATTTTTCATGTCCAAAACATAAAAGTCAGCCGGAAAGACTAACTTACCAACACCAACCATGACATTCTCCACAACCCCCTTAGGATAGACACTAGACCTATCAGCCAGTTGAATTACTACACTAGTGCCTTTTAAAGGTCCAAGTTTGAGTTTTTCATAAATAGCATAAGGGATGACATTGATGCCCCTAAATCCAACATGGCCTTTTCAAATCTAAGGTCTCCTATGGTGCAAGGGATATCAAACATACCCGAGTCACCACATTTAGGGGGTAACTTCTTTTGAAATAGAGCAGACACATATTCACTAATCTTCCCCTTAGGACCTTTACCTCTGACTATCTTCATCCCTTTCAATTTGTTATTCCTTTTAATGGTGCATAATTCGTGTAAAAATTTAGCATATTTAGGAATACTCTTTAAAAGATTAAGAAGAGGGATGTTTCCCTCGCACTTTTGAAACACCTCATAAATGTCTTTGTCATGCTCAAAGTGTTAGGTTCTTCTCAGTGCGTCGGGGAAAGGTACATTCGGTTCCACCACCAGTATAGAAGAAAGAATCGGCTCCTTCTCCTTAACAATAGAAGCTTTTTCACCTTCCTTGATCACTATCTCCTCTTCTTCTTCCCGAATCATAGGTTGCTTCTCTTTTTTTTTTTCACCTTCTCGTCCTCCTCCAATTGTCTTCCATTTCTCAATGATACGGCACTGACATTCTCCCTAGGATTTGGGTCTGTTTGAGATGGTAAAGCACCTGATTTTTTAGCTTATAAATGATTCACCGCGGTAGCTAGTTGACTAACTTGATTCTCAAGATTCTTGAAATTCTGCTTATTTTCTGCTCTATCTTGAGTGACACTAATGGTAAGAGCCCGAATCATGTCCTCAGTAAACATTGATGAACTTGGTGTAGCGTGTGGTGGTGCCTGAGGTATGGAAGGTTGCTCTTTTGGTCGCAGAATGAACTGCGCTCTAGGAAGGCCAGATGATGGACTAGCTTGAGAATTTCCCCAACGGAAGTTAGAGTGAGCTTTCTATCCTTCATTATAAGTATTAGAGTACGGATCTCATTTCTTATTTGGACTACTCTCCCATACACCATTTACCGTCTGAGAACCTTCCTCTTGCACTTGAGGGCACAATACTCGTCCCACTGAAACTTGGTAATTGATGTATCAAACCAGATTTCAGTTCAAAGTAACTCCATCATCCAATGATGGAAAAGTGATGCATAATGGCTGAACAGCAAGATTTGGAGCTGTGAGCTCCTTTAATGTGCGGGTCTCTCTAGCCATATTCAAAGACTTTTCGGATTCTTCATAAATTTCAGAATTGTCAGAGTGGGAATGCAGATCGTCAAACTCACTGCCTTCAGGAATAGCCACTATTGCACCTAGTTTGTTCTTCCGTAACCTGAAAAGAGTATGCTCAATCTCTTGGTCGAAAGGCTCGAGGTTCAGGTTAGAAGAACGAGTACTATGCATAAAATAACTAAAAAAACAATAGAGACTTTACACTAACACACAAAAATTAAACTATTGCCTTCCTCGGCAACGGTGCCAAATTTGACGGGCTGAAAGTCGTATGCCTATCAAATTTAAATTTATAATCACTTACTTACGAAACTACTAAAACATTAATATAACGAAAGTAAGGGGTCGAACCCACAAGGAAGGACTAAGTCAATTAAAGTGTCTAAAAGTATAGAGTAAAGTAACTAGTTTTAGGGGGGAAATTCGATTTGTTCTATTAACTAAAGAATTAAGATTAAGCAAATAATGAAATAGATGAATTAAAATGGTTTAAAAGGTCTTAGACCCAAGCATATATCCACACTCAATAACAATTGATCATTGTAAGACGGTTTCAATTACTAATCTTGATTACTCTATCGTGAATGTAAAATTCCAATTCTCCTTACGAATAGTCAATTAAAAAGAATCCCGTTCTTAATCAGCCCTAACTATTAAACAACCCTAACAATCCAGTTCAAGGTTTAATTCAACAGCAGCAATATAATTTAGATAATTCGATAGAGAATAAATAGCGCATACAATCCAGTTGCACTTTAGATATTTATGTGAATCGCTTCTAAGTACTAATATCAACGTATCCCATTCAATACTAATTCTTAGATGTTACTAGTGTAAAGTTAATCAATAAATCCTATTTAATCAACAATACTAACAATAGAATGAAGAAATCGACTACTAGTTGCGCACCTAGCAATTATCAATCAACATTCATATAATTAAGAGCTAAGCAATTCACAATAATCAAGAAGAGAAATTAAAACATTCAAACTCACAATCGGATTAGAGGACTTCAATCGCTTGAATCCAAGAATAAATATTAGTTACACATCGTCTGCCAATAACAATAATAGGGTTTTTGTCTCTCAAAGTTGTGTAAAAATCTTCTAAAGCTCTAATAACAAGTTATATAGTAATAAGTTCTCAATTTAGATTAGGAAATAAAGTGCGAAATAATAAAAGTAATAATCGGAACAAACCGACTTAAGTAAAGAAACGAAACAGTCAAGTGTAGGTCGCGCTTCAGTCGCGTATCGGTCGCGCCTCGGTCGAATGCAGGTCGCGAAAACGCTGCTGCCGCGTCTCAGTCTGTCCCATGCGTGCACGATTAGTGCTTCTTAAGCGCACACGTCTCAGGTATCTTCATAGGTATCCGGGCCCATCTTTCCTCGGACTTGTACTCCGTTTTTGACATAAAAAACCGACCCACAAGATCTTCTTCATCGTTTCCAAGCTTAATTCTCAATATTTGGATCCAAGTTCCGCCAACTTTACAACTTAAATCATTGTACCATTATAATTCATTAAGTACCGCCTTTGTCAGTTGGACTTCACTAATTCGACCTTCTTAATACCTACTAAAACTGTCTCATCAACTTCCCCCACACTTAAACTTTACTCGTCTTCAAGTAAACTCAAAGGACCCAATAAAATTAAACCATCACCAATCCACAGAAGTATGGGAAAAATCAACAAGACTCACAATGAAACTTATAAAGATGGGTCTCCAATATTGTAAAGGGACATCAAATTTTTTTTCATTTTGCCTAGAGCGCCCTCCTTTGCGGGTTTTCACTCTAGCTTATCTTTTTTTTTTCAACTCACACTACTCTCAGTGGCACGCAACTCGTTTCTTCATTTTATCCGGAGCGCCCTTTCGGTTTTCACTCCGTCCTCGGCCACATCCCAATCTTGCCTAGGCGCCCTTTCGGGTTTTCCCCTAGCCGGGATTCATTCTTTTTCTTTTTCACTTTTTTATTCATTTTTCAATTTTTTTACTTCTTATTTTTTTTTGGTAATAAAAATAACTGAAATAAAGCACACCACACAAGTACAATGAATTAAAATCGGAACGATTCTCCTCTCTTCACTTGAATTAAACATTGTCCTCAATGTTACATAGGACACAATAAAAAGGAAAGGAGAAAACACACCTTATTAAAGGGAGCGTCATGCGACTTCGCTAGTACATCCATCCTTCAGCAAACCATATAAACATGTCAACCACTCACCACACCGTCTCCCCACACTTGGCCATTAGCATCCACCATAAAGCACAAGAACAACATGGCCAACAAAACAAGAGTAATCAAAGAACACTAACGCCCCTTATTACTCCAAACCTAACCAAAGACCAAATAACACAAGTGAAACAAAAATAAGACACCATCATATTTGGTCTAACCTATACTCCTCTACTTCAAACCACAACTCCATCCAATCGCAAAAAGAAGGTGCCCACAACATCACACCGCGATTACACCTCATCTTAATCACTAACTTACCCAACTGCCCTTCTATATCGCCCTTCTTATGACGCCAACACCATAAATATGCAATGAATCTTGAGGTATTGTCCGATCTTTTTTTTTTCCTCTCAATTTTTTTGATTTTTTTTTTTTTGGATTTTCGTTTTTTTTTTTTCACAAAAAAATGCACACACAAATCTATGGGTTGCCTCCCAGAAGCGTTGTTGTTTAACGTCGTTGGCTCGACATCTCGCGGAATGGTAAACCACCCGACTTAAGCTTAGATAGAAAAGTTACCTTGACTGACCAACATGAATACAAGAGGGTGAACAAAAGCAAGATTTTATATGGATAATGTGCACACCTTTCCCGGAGCCCTTCCGGCAAATTAATTTATCAAACCAAGCCTTCTTCTTACATCTAGATGCCTCCGCATTCTCACGACGATCCCATAAGATAACATACCTTTGATACTTAGGAGGTGATTCCTGCAAAATAGTAGACACCTTTCTCGGAGTAGAAGACTTCCGGCACTTAGATAAATCATGGTTAACAAAAGTGTCTATAGCACACAAAGAATGAACCGCAGGAGAGTGGGAGTTGGGTTTATTGATTTCAAATTTAACAAAGGTCCCATCAAATTCCATGGTAAGAGACCCTTTTAAGACATCAATCTTAGTACCTGCAGTCTTCAAGAATGGTCTCCCTAATAAGACTGGTATAGTACCTGCCTCATTTTTCATGTCCAAAACATAAAAGTCAGCCGGAAAGACTAACTTACCAACACCAACCATGACATTCTTCACAACCCCCTTAGGATAGACACTAGACCTATCAGCCAGGTGAATTACTACACTAGTGCCTTTTAAAGGTCCAAGTTTGAGTTTTTCATAAATAGCATAAGGGATGACATTAATGCCCCTAAATCCAACATGGCCTTTTCAAATCTAAGGTCTCCTATGGTGCAAGGGATATCAAACATACCCGAGTCACCACATTTAGGGGGTAACTTCTTTTGAAATAGAGAAGACACATATTCACTAATCTTCCCCTTAGATCTTTTCCCTTGACTATCTTCATCCCTTTCAATTTGTTATTCCTTTTAATGGTGCATAATTCTTTTAAAAATTTAGCATATTTAGGAATACTCTTTAAAAGATTAAGAAGAGGGATGTTTACCTCGCACTTTTGAAACACCTCATAAATGCCTTTGTCATGCTCAAAGTGTTGGGTTCTTCTCAGTGCGTCGGGGAAAGGTACATCCGGTTCCACGACCGGTATAGAAGAAAGAATCGGCTCCTTCTGCTTAACAATAGAAGCTTTTTCACCTTCCTCGATCACTATCTCCTCTTCTGTTTCTCGATCCATAGGTTGCTTCTCTTTTTTTTTCACCTTCTCGACCTCCTCTAATTATCTTCCATTTCTCAATGATACGGCACTCACATTCTACCTAGGATTTGGGTCTGTCTGAGACGGTAAAGCACCTGATTGTTTAGCTTCTAAATGATTCACCGCGGTAGCTAGTTGACTAACTTGATTCTCAAGATTCTTGAAATACTGCTTATTTACATCTCTATCTTGAGTGACACTAATGGTAAGAGCCTGAATCAAGTCCTCAGTAAACATTGATGAACTTGGTGTAGCTTGTGGTGGTGCCTGAGGTATGGAAGGTTGCTCTTTTGGTCGCAGAATGAACTGACCTCTAGGAAGGCCAGATGATGAACAAGCTTGAGAATTTCCCCAACGAAAGTTAGGGTGAGCTTTCCATCCTTCATTATAAGTATTAGAGTACGGATCTCATTTCTTGTTTGGACTATTCTCCGATACACCATTTACCGTCTGAGAACCTCCCTCTTGCATTTGAGGCCACAAATCATAAGGATGACCCTCGGTAGAGCATATACCACAAATAACAGCCATTTGTCTGCCAGATAACATATCACGGAAGGTGGAAGCAATACCATCGACCTTTTCCTCCAAGCCAGGATTAACACCCATAGCACTCACTCCTCTCCGTGAAGGTCTTCTCTCAAACTGTCTAGAGGTCTCAGCTAGCTCTTTGATAACCTCCCAAGCTTCATCTGGATTTTTGTTGGCTATATTTCCTCCATAAGCAGAATGAAACATACGGCGGTCATCTTGGTTTAGTCCACCACAAAAATACATGATGAGATCATGTTCGGAGTAACCATGGTAGCGGCAGCTAGCACATAACTGCTTAAACTTTTCAAGGTACTCGTACAAAGTTTCTCCGTCTTGCTGCTGAATATTACTGATGGCTCTTTTCAGTTGAGCTGATCGAGAAGGAGGGAAATACTTCTCCAAGAATGCTTTCTTCATACCTATCCATGTAGTGATACTCGCCGGTGGTAGATAGTTTATTAACCAGTCTCTTGCATTGCCTTTCAAGGAGAAAAGAAAGGCTCTCAATTTCAATTGCTGATCTGTGACATCAACTGGCTTCATACCGGTGCACACAATATGAAAGTCCGAAAGATGCTTATTCGGATCCTCAATACTCGTCCCACTGAAACTTGGTAATTGATGTATCAAACCAAATTTCGGTTTAAATGTAACTCCATCATCCAATGCTGGAAAAGTGATGCATAATGGCTGAACAGCAAGATTTTGATTTATGAGCACCTTTAATGTGCGGGTCTCTCTAGTCATATTCAAAGACTTTTCGGATTCTTCAGAAATTTCAGAATTATCAGAGTGGGAATGCAGATTGTCGAACTCACTGCCTTCAGGAATAGCCACTATTGCACCTAGTTTGTTCTTCCGTAACCTGAAAAGAGTATGCTCAATCTCTTGGTCGAAAGGCTCGAGGTTCAGGTTAGAAGAATGAGTACTATGCATAAAATAACTAAAAAAACAATAGAGACTCTACACTAACACACAAAAATTAAACTATTGCCTTCCCCGAAAATGGCGCCAAATTTGACGGGCTGAAAGTCGTATGCCTATCAAATGTAAATTTATAATCACTTACTTACGAAACTACTAAAACATTAATATAGCGAAAGTAAGGGTCGAACCCACAAGGAAGGACTAAGTCAATTAAAGTGTCTAAATGTATAGAGTAAAGTAACTAGTTTAGGGGGAAAATTTGATTTGTTTGACTAACTAAAGAATTAAGATTAAGCAAATAATGAAATAGATGAATTAAAATGGTTTAAAAGGTCTTAGACCCAAGCATATATCCACACTCAATAACAATTGATCATTGTAAGACGGTTTCAATTACTAATCTTGATTACTCTATCGTGAATGTAAAATTCCAATTCTCCTTACGAATAGTCAATTAAAACGTATCCCGTTCTTAATCAACCCTAACTATTAAACAACCCTAACAATCCAGTTCAAGGTTTAATTCAACAGCAGCAATATAATTTAGATAATTGGATAGAGAGTAAATAGCGCATACAATCCAGTTGCACTTTAAATATTTATGTGAATCACTTCTAAGTACTAATATCAACGTATCCCGTTCAACACTAATTCTTAGATGTTACTAGTGTAAAGTTAATCAATAAATCCTATTCAATCAACAACACTAACAATAGAATGAAGAAATCGACTACTAGTTGCGCACCTAGCAATTATCAGTCAACATTCATATAATTAAGAGCTAAGCAATTCACAATAATCAAGAAGAGAATTTAAAACATTCAAACTCACAATCAGATTAGAGTACTTCAATCGCGTGAATCCAAGAATAAAGATTAGTTACACACCGTCTGCCAATAACAATAATAGGGTTTTTGTCTCTCAAAGTTGTCTAAAAATCTTCTAAAGCTCTAATAACAAGTTATATAGTAATAAGGTCTCAAACTAGATTAGCAAATAAAGTGCGAAATAACAAAAGTAATAATCGGAACAAACCGACTGAAGTAAAGAAACGAAACAGCCAAGTGTAGGTCGCGCTTCAGTCGCGCATTGGTCACGCCTCGCTCGAATGCAGGTCGCAAAAACGCTAATGCCGCGTCTCAGTCTTTCCCATGCGCACACGATTAGTGCACATTAAGCGCACACGTCTCAGGTATCTTCATAGGTATCCGGGCCCATCTTTCCTCGGACTTGGACTCCGTTTTTGACATACAAAACTGACCCAGAAGATCTTCTTCATCGTTTCCAAGCTTAATTCTCAATGTTTGGATCCAAGTTCCGCCAACGTTACAACTTAAAGCATTGTACAATTATAATTCATAAAGTACCGCCTTTGTCACTTGAACTTCACTAATTCGACCTTCTTAATACCTACTAAAACCGTCTCATCACACATCCCCTCCCGTGACGGGTTCCACGGAGGGCGAACTAGGGTGTTAAGCCACTCCCGCAAGTTACTCCACCACAAACATCACAATACCAAAGCCAACATCATACCATCACCAACACCAACACCAACACCAACACCAACACTAACACCAA
Organism: Silene latifolia; assembly: GCF_048544455.1. Classification (NCBI taxonomy): domain Eukaryota; kingdom Viridiplantae; phylum Streptophyta; class Magnoliopsida; order Caryophyllales; family Caryophyllaceae; genus Silene; species Silene latifolia. The sequence goes on along the minus strand of NC_133535.1, from coordinate 91,226,449 downwards.
CATCTCAGATGATCACAATATCAATCACACAACAGTTACCACATAAATCTTGATTTAATTAAACAGTAAGACTGAGTAGGTGATGCGACTCATATTTAAGTATATTTAGTCCCCGAATTAGCCTCGTTCCTATGTTTTTTAGTGCATAATTGGGTCATTTACTATCTTTAGTTTCCCGTTTTGCATATTCTTTGAGGTTTTGTTCCCTTGGTAGTAAAGGAGTGCAAACCTTGCATTTTCATGGCAAAATGGAGCTAAATTGATCGAATTCAATGACCAAGCATCAAAGGGAAGACGATACTAGAAGGCCTATGTAGATAATATAGTATATTGGACAATGATGAAAGGATCTTTGCATCCCCAACAAGATCCCCGACAATTGTTGAGGAAAGAAGAAAAGAGAAGTGCTCACCCAGGATCCGAGCGTCTCTCTGCTACAATCCGAGCGTCCCGATGCCAAGACGCTCGTCTTGAGGCCAATTAATCTGAGCGTCCCTCCCACAATCCGCTTGGATCCCCATGCAGAACCAACCGTCCCTGCTGCCTAGACGCTCCGGACGAGCATATTCCTTGGAGACTACCAAAACGGAGATGAGCATCTCCTTGGAGAGGAGCATTTCCTCAACTTTTCTTAAGGGTCTTAATAGTCATTTAAGCCCTTAGTAACCCTAATCTTTGTACCTAATCTCTAGTATAAATACCCCCATTGTACTACCTAGATTAGCATGTCATCTTAATCTTATCTTAATCAAGTCTTAATACTCTCTTAATCTTGTAATCAACTCTTAATTTAGCATTAATACAAATCTCATTCCTTAATCTTTCCTTAATTTCTCTATTATTCATCATTTATTTTGGGTAATTAGAAGACTATTTGGGTTTATTTGGAGGATTGACAACCTTCCATCAATCATCAAGTAGTTCTATTATTCTTTGCTTTGTTATTTGGAATCATCTTTATAGGTATAATTCTCTCTTAATTCTTTTTAATTATTGTTAATCATCTTCATTTGTTCATCATGTTTTGCCTTGCTAGTATGAATGATAAACTTGTTAGCATGTTAAACTTGATAATGAGTGAGTAGTTACCTTAACTAGGGTTAATGGGGAATTAGGGGAAACCAACATGGGGATTGATTCATGCTTAATCTAATATGTTTTCATAATTAATTTGCTTGCTTGTTGTGATTCCAACATATGTACATGTTATGTTTGATGAAATGTGAGCCTATGAATCCTTGCATTTTTTACCCATCACTTATCTTTTCAATGAGACTTGTAAGACATAAACCAACTCGAGTCTAATTAGACCATGCATATAGTTGGATAGGGAGGATTAAGTCGACTTGTGGATGTTGTACAATCTAATCGATTCGGCTCCGGGACCCAAACCTTCCTAGGGATTGTAAGATATACACTAACTCGATCCATCACAACAATAATTGCTTGCATCTAGTAGAAAATATGTTTGTATGATCAAATCCCATGAATCCCCTATAAACCCATGACACCCTAGTGCTTTTAATCAATTGTTTACATATCATTTTAATCAATGATGGTCTTGGTTCATAGCATTACCAATATAGGGATTGAATATCCCTTCGAACTCATCATCCCAAAGACCGCAAAATTCGTCTACTTGATCATTAAAAATTTCTTGAGTTGATAGAGACAACTCTTCTTCTTTCTTGTCTTGGCCAATGAGGCCATCTTCTTCACTCGTCATGGGTGAGCTTTTCAAGCTCTCATTGTTGCTATTTCCTTGCTCTTTTGATGGAGCATCATCCACTTTCCTTTTCCATTGAAATTCCAACTTCTTCCTATCATCCTTCCGGCTATAGTGATCAACCATAAAACATGGCTCATGCAATCAGGGAGCTCTCATAGTCTTGTCAAGATTGAAAATGATGGTTTCATCTCCCACTTCAAGGGTGAGCTCTCCATGCTTCACATCGATCACCGCTCCCGCGGTGTGCAAGAAAAGTCTTCCTAAGATAATAGGAATGTTGGAGTCTTATTCCATGTCAACAATAACGAAATCCACCGGGATGAAGAATTTTCCAATTCACATGGGAACATCTTCCCATACCCCTAAAGGTGTCTTTGTTGATCTATCCGCCATTTGAAGCATGATGTTGGTACATTTGAGTTCTCCCATTCCTAGTCTCTTGCTAACCGAATATGGCATGACACTAACACTTGCCCCAATGTCACATAAAGCTTTGTTGATTGTAGTGTCACCAATAGTGCATGGAATAGAGAAATTTCCCGGATCCTTGAGTTTTGGAGGTGAACTCCCTTGAAGTATGGCACTACTCACCTTAGTGAAGGCAATAGTCTCAAGCTTCCGGATTGATTTCTTCTTCGTAAGGATGTCCTTCATGTACTTTGCATAGGCCTGAACGTGATTGATCAATTCCGTGAAAGGAATCGAGACTTCTAAATTCTTTACAATTTCCATAAATTTTCCAAGTTGGTCATCAAACTTAGGCTTATCTTGACGATTCGGGAATGGAAGTCTAATCACAATGGGCTCCTTCTCTTTGGCCTTTTCTTCACTTTTCTTTGAAACTTCTTGATTGGTGGGTTCTTCTTCCCTAGAGTTTTGCACAACTCTCCCCTTGTCACTAGCATCCACAACTTTATCCTCAACTTGCTTCTTTGGTCCTTCATATCTCGTACCACTCCTCAAGTGAATGGCACTAACCGTTTCATGTCTTGGGGGATTACTTTGAGGTGGTAAATTCCCCTTTTGTCTTTGAGAGCTTGAAGATGCTAGTTGGGTCATTTGAGTTTCCAACATTTTTGTGTGGGCTAAGATGTTGTTTATGGTGATGTCTTTTGCTTGGCTATTTTTTGCATTTGAGTGAAAAATTCTTGTTGATTCTTTTGCCTTTGGAGGACCGCTTTTTGAACATCAAAACCTTGGTCATTTTGTTGATTGTATGGAGTTTGATTTTGATAACTTTGGTTTTGGTTGTAAAATGGTCTTTGATTTTGGTTTCTCATGGGAGGTGGGGTGTATGTTGGTTGAGGGTTTTGAACATTTTGGCTTTTGTATGAGAGATTTGGATGGAATTTGGTGTTTTCGTTGTAATAGTTGCAATAAGGGGTACCACTTTTGTATGCTTGAAAAGCATTCACTTGCTCATTGTTCCCCTACATTCACTTTGGTCATGTCCCAAAGTTCCACAATTTTCACATATCCCACTTGGGATTGATGAAGATGCCACCATGGCATTAACATGGTGCTTTGGTGATTTTGAGGCTTCTTCAAGCTTAGCCATAGCCTTCTCAAACTTCAAGTTGATGGTATCAATATGAGCACTAAGTTGAGCACCCAATTGAGTAATAGAGTCCACTTCATGCTTTCCTCCTCTAGTAGCCTTGCGAGGTCTACTATATTGTGAATTATGGACCGCCATTTCCTCAATATTGTTCCAAGTTTAATTATCGTCAACTTCGGTGAACATACCATTTTATCCCATGTTGAGAATGTTTCTTGAGTCTTCATAAAGACCATTCTAGAATTGTTGTACCAAGAACCACTCGCTAAGTCTATGATGAGGACATGAGCGACAAATTCCTTTGAATCGCTCCCAAGCTTCATACAAAGATTCTTCGTCCCTTTGCTTAAAACCCGTAATTTGAGCTCTTAGCATGTTATTCTTTTCCGGAGGGTAGAATTTTTTGTAGAAAGCTAGAGCCAACTTTTTTCAAGAGTCAATTCCAAGAGTAGCCTTATCAAGACTCTTCAACCATTGTTTCGCGGTACCAATTAGAGAAAAAGGAAATAAGACCCATCGAATTTGGTCTTGAGTCACTCCGGTTTGTGAAATCGCATCACAATAGTCACAAAAAGTCTCCATGTGGGAATGAGGGTCTTCACTAGGCATCCCCCCAAATTGGCTTCTTTCAACTAATTGGATAAATGCGGATTTTGCAATGAAATTTCTGGTTAAGTGTTGTGGTGTGGGAGTACCATTGGGTAGGTTCTCCTCGGTTGGTACGGAATGTGATGAAAACTTAGGCATTGTGGGTTGATTGTGTGATTGATTTTGTGTTGGGTTCTTCTCATCTTCTCTTGCAAAAGGGTTGATGAACTCAATAGTATTTGGTTGAATATCTACAACCTCACCAATACCTCTCAAAGTATTTCTAGCAAGCCTTCTATTGGTTGTCAAAGTCCTTTCAATTTCGTGATCAATGGGTAACAAGTTACCTTGTGATCTTCTAGACATGCAAAATATCAAACAACTTGAAAACAATTAGAACGGACCTTGAGGAGTTTTACTTCCCCATGGAAAAGAAAGACACAACTAATAACAATCAAAGAAAATCAAATCAAGTTAACACCGTCCCCGGCAACGGCGCCATTTTTTGGTCGAGTCCGCTTTAAGCTTAGATTTCGGTTACTTGTCGTTAGGAGCACCTAGACAAAAAAAATATTTATAACTTCACAAACAACTCTAGTACTAGTAAAGAGGCAAGTAAAGGTCGGATCCCAAGGGACGGGTATTGATGTAGGATTTTCGATTGCAAGTAGTGGTGTCTAGGGGTGTCACAATTTGGATTGAGATAAGAAGATCACTAAACTAAATAACAATAAAAGTAAACAAGCAAGATGACTAAAATGAGATGTAAACAATTGATTAAAAGCACTAGGGTGTCATGGGTTCATAGGGGATTCATGGGAATTGATCATACAAACATATTATCAAATTATATGCAAGCAATTTTGTTGTGATAGGATCGAGTTGGTTTATATCTTACAATCCTAGGAAGGTTTGGGTCCCGAAGCCGAATCGATTAGAGTGTTGTAGATACCTCATTTCTGCACCTCTCGCAAACCACCCGGTGATGATTGGGCCGCATATTTGGTACGCGGAACGATTTGTGACAGTTCGTAAGTTTATCGTCAAGTGATTTCTCAAACACTGTTGTCTACCTCTTAGTTGTCATCTACGTGCCGATACGGTCATTTTGACAGTAATTAGAGTACATTTGGAGTCCGGGCCTAAAACCGTCTTCATTTTCTGATAACCGTTAAATCCCGAGTCAGAATGTTCTGGAATGTTCCGGATATTTCTATTCCATATTTTATAAATATTTCACAATCTTTTATTCTTTGGTAAACAATTTCCCGTAATATTTACACAAAATATTAAGGAAAACCAAATTATCCCGTTATTCCATAACTTAAATACGGAAATCTTTCTTCCGCAGGAGGAAACCACTTGGGAACAGACGCATCAGGTGCTGCGCCTCTTCCAAGAGACGCAGTGACTGCTGCGCCTCTTTCCAGGTCCTTTTCTGCGTTTTTTTCGTATCTTTTTCATATCTTTCCGAGATTCACTTCCAAAGTCTCTCCGAAGACCCTATTCCTTCACGTGATTAGTATAAATAGGAGCCTTCGCTCCTCATATTTCTCACGCGAGTGTCCGCCCTTCTCTTCTCCCTTTGCATTCTAGACCTTTGTTCTTACTTTTTGGCGTCTACGTGCTTGAACATTCGACCACGTAAGCTCCGATCTTTCTGAGTACCAGCCTCGTTTGCATGACCGACCAATTTGACCAACTCCACATCAATCAACTTAATTAATTTAATCGTTTTCCTCTTACGAGGGCACTTTCGTCTACATTCGAGTCGAGCATCACTAATCGTAAACTTAGTTCATCTCGTTTCGTCAAACATGTAAGTCTGAGGGTGTAAATCTCTCTTTTTATTATTGTTATTTACCTTTTTGTATCATCAATGTAAGGTTTATGTCGAAAATACCTCTTAAAACCGATTTCTAAAACCTCGTTTTAAATCCTTTTTTCGGATTACCAGAAGACAAACCGTCGAGAAAGGACGCAGCAACTGCTGCGCCTCTTCGAAGGAGCGCAGTGCCTGATGCGCCTCTTCGTGAGGCTGCCGCAGTTCCTGCTTCCTTTCTTCTTCCTTCATTCTCTGTAATTCGTCAAGCGTTTGTTTGTTTCGTTTGTTTCTTGTTAATTCCTTGATACAATAGCACAATAATTTCACATGTATATTATTATTCATCGTTAACACGTTTAATTCATCGTTAAATCCGACTTAAATCCCTTATAATCTCATATTTGCGGGTTTTCGTCATTAAAATCAATCCGGGTTGTAGAGATTCGATTCGTTCATATTGAGTTTCTGAAATTCGATCTTTGATATATTTTCATCTGTCTATTATATTACTCGTCATTAATTTGTCATTAATTCGTCATGTTTAACCTATTTTGTTCACCCATGTCACTAATCAATCATTCATCTTGTAATTAATTCGTTTGCATCCGTCTCATCCATGTTTTGTTGCTTTCATGACCATTAATCACATGTAAATAACCTAATAATCACTTCCATTCGAGTAAATATCATAATCAATCCTTTAAATTCCCCAATTAACATTAACGATTTGCAGTTCCGGCTTCACAGCCAGAACTCACCCTTGGAACAGACGCAGCAATTGCTGCGCCTCTTCCAAAGGGCGCAGTCCTGCTGCGCCTGTTCCAGGATGAGTTCTGTCTCTGAACTCCGTTGTTGTTTGACCTAGTCTAATTAGCTTGCGTATAATTGACTATTAACCGTATTATCGCCTACTGATCTGTTCGTTAATTCCTTCCTTTATTCTTTTTCTCAAATTATCCGTTTCGAAGGTATTTTCGACATAAATCGCTAAACCCAATGTAATTATTGTAATTTTCTTTATTGTAATTTTCTTTATTGTATCTATCATATTTCTTGTATCATTTGTATGTCTTCACATATAATTGAACACTACTTTGACCTTAATTGTATGATTAAATTACGTGTTAACCGACTTAGTTAATTTTCACATGCTAGGATTAAAACTTGGATGTTGCATTGTATGTATATAATCGACGGTATATCGAGTATATACAATGTCCCTAATCATTAGTAGAGGCCGCTATCGAGGTGGGCGGGATTAGGTGTTCGATCAAAAGAGCTTCCTAATACGTACCCTCACCCCTTACTCCAGATCTCTGTGAACATCGGTGTTCATTGGCATCCACGAGAGTCATTCTAGACATAGAATGCTAAGGGTAACGATTGCTTGGTGTTCATGTCTCTACTTTGTGTCTTGACATGGCACGAAGTATTCGAACGGTTCCAATTTCCCATAAAAATTGGCGGCGACTCCACAAAATGCAAACGCTTGTTCTCTCTCCCAAGCGCCCCAGTGGGCCCATTGTCCACAGTTTAGCGACTCCGCTGGGGATAATACACTTACGTGTAGCCAAGGGTTTAACTTGAACAAGGTTAGGGAATAGTTTGTACAAGACAATTGTGGGTTTTCATAACTCGGTCTTCCTAGACCGTTTTATTCGGCCTTCCTAGGCCCAACCCAACCCATTCGACCAATCGTCCCATCTAAACGGTCCTAATTCTTATTTGGGCCTAAGGATGGATAGCGATTGACGTCATCCATACCATGATGCATACTCTTGTTTGTATCAAGGACCTTCGCTACTTGAGGAAATGGACTAGGAATCGGCCTTACTCCTGTTTGGTACGAGCCTCTCCACAGACTTCGGGTTTGATTGTTCGGTATGGCAACCCACCCTTTAAACTAAAACTCTTTTAAATGCACTCAGCATCCCGTTATAATGCTTGTATAAATGTTTGTACCTTACGTGATCACCATTTTCTAAACGAAACCATGACGATTTTTGTAAAAAAAATCAAAACCCTTTTAAATGAAAATTTCGAAAAAAAGAAGGCCATCGATTAGCGCAAAATCCAGTCAAAACTCTGTCCATTTGTCGTGTCAAATTTCGGGCCCAAGCCCATTTCAAAACCTCACTTCCAATCCACTCCTACAACTACACTATAGTTGACTAGGATACACATTTTCAAAACTTTGTCTTTTCTTCAAAGCTCACTCAACACAAGTGGCACACACCCACTTCACAAGTTAAAACATTTCTTCTCCTAGCAAGTGTGTTAAAATGGTCGATCGTGTTTTGATTCGTCATCGATCTCTTATCCAGTTTTAAAGATGCCTGAAACAAGCGACGTGAACTTCAACCAACTTCAAGATGGTAATGATCGAATCCTAGCCGCGTTAGCTCAAATCCAAGTTACCCAAGACCAAGTGTATGATCGCCTTGACACCATCGAGGGCCGGATCTACGCCGTAGAGGGGAGGTTGCCTCCTCAAGAAAGTGAAATAGTAGGTGACTTCGCGAGTGAATCCAAGGACAAAAATCCTCCTATGGGAATGACTGTAGCCGAGAAAAGACTCCAATACTTAGAGGAGCAATTGATGTATCTTAAAGGGGATGACATTTATAGGGAGAATAATCGCAAGTATGAGGCCGTCAATTCCAAATTGCCAACCAACTTCAATATGTTGGATATCCCTAAATTCAAGGGGCACGGAAACCCTTTGAACCACATCCGTGCTTTCAAGGATTACATGTCTATCAAAGGCATCAAACCCGAGATGTTCTTAAGGATCTTTCCTTCATCTCTTGACACCATCCCAAAGCAATGGTTCTACTCTTTAGAACACAAGAAGATCGCTACTTGGGAAGATGCCGCGATCGAGTTTGCTAAGCAATATGCGGATAATGCCGAGATCCAAGTTAACATGCGCACTCTAGAGGTTCTTACCCAAAATGACAATGAAGGATTCACCGATTTCCTAAGTAGGTGGAGGAAGACTAGTACCCAACTAGTTGAACGCCCGGATGAGGCTACCCTTGTGGAGAAATTCATGGATAATCTCAAACCCATCTATGCCAATCTTTTGAGATACCAAAACATCAAAACTTTCAAAGACTTAACCGTACTAGGAACAAGGATTGAAGATGACATCCGTAAAGGGCTCTTGTCCAAAACGGTAGGTCGAGGATATCAAGGCTCAACAAGTCGTTTATACGGCTCCACTAGCAAGACCGATGAGGTTAACCTTCTCGAGCCATCCAAGAAAAGTACCCCACCAAGGAAATTCACAAATCTTGGGGACACTTACTCCAACGCTCTAAAGAGGTTAATGAAACAAGGCAAACTCCAACCCATAGGACCTACTCCCGAACCCGAAAAGAAATCCAAATTCTGGGACGAGAACTCGTACTGTGAATACCATAGGGGCAAGGGGCATGACACAGAAAAATGCTACAAATTGAAAAACGTGCTTCAAAACATGATTGAAGATGGTCGACTACCAATACCGCCGGGAGGTAAACCCAACAACACTCAGAACCCTCTTGGAATTCTAGTGATCACAAGTGAAGAATCTACCTTAGATTGTTCACACCTCATTTCTCCAATTGAAGATGAGATCCACGCGATCGTGAATGAAGGGTTCTACTCTACTATCTCCCCTACCATTTCCGACTTCATCACATGGGCAAGAAGTGTGGATAGGCAAGTTTGGGAATTGGAAAATGTGGTGACAACTTTACATGACCCTGACGCAACACCTAAGGAGCATGTGCCACTAATCTTCTCTCAAAATGCTACTATGCAAGAAATAGTCGCCGTGGTTGACAAACTAGTCGACCAAATCACGCAATTGGAAGACGAAATCATGAGAATGAGAGAACTAGCTACAATCAGCGGAGTATGGGCCGATGATGACGAGGACGAGTATCTCATTGAAAACTCCCTAGTCAAAGAAATAGTCCAAAATGAAGAAGACCAAGATGTGGACCACCTAACTCGTTCAGGGCGTCCATATCAAAACACTACTCAAAATGGTCCAACCAACGTTGTCACACCAAATGATAACGAAGATGATTCCACTGATAATTTGCTCAAGCAATTACAGAAGACGAAGGCTGATCTTTCAGTCTAGCAATTGGTAGCAAGCTCATTCCCACATCGCCAAGCTTTACTGCAAGCTTTGGCCAAACTAAATGTAGCACATAACTCCACACCCGAAGATGTAGTCAACTTGGTCTTCCAAGAATCACCAAAGCTAAGTAATCCTATCACTTTCTCAGATGAAGATTTGCCACCTTTTGGCGCTAGTCACAACTTGGCTCTTTACATCACTGTCATTTGTCTAAAGAAGAATGTGCCAATGACCTTGGTAGATGATGGCTCCGTGGTCAACGTCATACCCCTCAAAACGGCATACAAATTAGGCATGAAAGAGTCGGATTGGACCCCTACCAATCAAGGTGTTCGCGCATATGATGGTACACGATGAAAGGTAGTAGGACTCGTTAACCTAACCATAGCCACATGGCCAATTGAACGAAAGGTTAACTTCCAAATAGTGGACATTGAAGCTTCCTTCAACATACTCCTAGGAGACCTTGGATTCACGCTTCCAAAGCGGTAACATCCACCCTTCATCAAAAGATCAAGATCCCACTAAATGGCAAAGTGGTGACGATCACTTCGTCACCCATCAAGGCAATAATCGAAAAGAAGTCGAACAATCAAGTCCTTGCAGATCCAGTATATGAACTTGGGGGCTTCCAAAGCATAAGTGTAATAGAAAGTGAATTGGCACCCTTATACTACGATCCCTACTCCAATTTGGTGGTCAACCACATACTCAAAACCCAGGGATACTTCCCTGGAATTCCTTTGAACCCTATCCGAAGAAACACCTTCGCACCATACAAGGAAGGCAACTCAAAAAGGATACCACTTGGACTAGGGTACAAACCCACCAAAGAGGAAGTTCTCGAGATGCTTGCTCAATCCTCAGAAGTGCGCATTTGGAGTAACATCTGGCAAACTCCTGGGATACGTCGTTAGCCAACGAGGTATAGAAATAGACCCTTCCAAAATCAAAGCCTTGATCGAAATGCCACAACCTCAAACAGAAAAAGAAGTCAGAGGATTCCTGGGAAAAGTGCAATATATAAGTCGATTCATATCGAAACTTACCATGATTTGTGAGCCTATCTTCAAGAAGCTCAAGAAAACGGACCACACCATGTGGGATGATGATTGTCAAAAGGCATTTGACCGAATCAAGGAGATATTGGCTAAACCACCAGTGCTCATGTCACCTCAATGAGATCAACCTCTTGGTTTATATCTCACAGTAACCGAAACAGCCATGGGTTCCATGCTGGCTCAAACCGTAAGAAACGAAGAAAGGGCTATCTACTACCTTAGTAAGAAGTTCTTGGAGTACGAGTGCAAATACTCACAACTCGAAAAGACATGCCTCGCTCTTGTGTGGGCGACGAAGAAGCTACGCTATTACATGCTTAGCTACTCCGTCAAAATATACTCCAAAATGGACCCAGTAAAATACCTCTTCGAGAAACCCGTCCTCAACGGACGTCTAGCAAGATGGACTTTGATGCTCTCAGAGTTCGATCTCAAATACGTGCCCCTGAAAGTTATAAAAGGGCGCGCCGTTGCCGAATTCTTTGCAGAAAATCCCATCAACGATGCACAAACGATAGACACTTGGTCATTTCTGTGGACAGCGGGCCGCCCACGGGGGCGCTTGGTGAGGATCGAAAACAAGCGTTTGCATTTTGTATGGAGTCGCCACCAATTTTTATGGGAAATTGGAACCGTTCGAATACCTCGTGTCATGTCAAGACACAAAGTAGTGACATGAACACTAAGCAATCGTTACCCTTAGCATTCTATGTCTAGAATGACTCTCGTGGATGCCAATGAACACGGGTGCTCACGGAGATCTGGAGTAAGGGGTGAGGGTACGTATTAGGAAGCTCTTTTGATCGAACACCTAATCCCGCCCGCCTCGATAGCGGCCTCTACTAATGATTAGGGAAGTTATTCGTACTTGATATATCGTCGGTTATATGCATGCAATGCAACATCCATAGATTAATCCTAACATGTGAGAATTAATACTAAGTCGGTGAGGCAAGTAGTTTATCATGCAATTGGGTCGAAATTGGAGTTAATATCCATTTACATGTGAAAACATACAAATGATAAAAGAAATACAATAATTATAAATTACAATAATGAAAATTACATTAATTACAACGGAATAGGCGATTTATGTCGAAAATACCTTTAAAACGGATAATTGAGAAAAAGAATAAAAGAATGAATTGCGAACAGAAATTAGCGTGATAATACGATTAATAGTTGATTAATACGTAGCCTAATTAATTACGTCAAGGCAGAAAAGGAGTTCAAGGACAGAACTCATCCTGGAACAGGCGCAGCAGGACTGCGCCCTCTGGAAGAGGCGCAGCAGTTGCTGCGTCTGTTCCAAGGGTGAATTCTGGCTGTGAAGCCGGAACTGCAAACCGTTAATGTCGATTGGTGATTTTAATGATGGATTGATAATAATTACTCGGATGAAAGTGATTAATGGTTTAATTACATGTGAATGATAAACATGAATAAGACGGAAATGAGACGGATTAATTATGTGAAGGGTCGATGTTAATGAATGATTTAACAAACTAACTGAACGAATTAATTAGACTAAACATGATGAATGATGACGAATTAATGACTAAACAGATGAAAATATATCAACAACGAATCCCAGAAACTCAATATGAACGAATTGAATTTCTAAAACCCGAATTGAATATTAAATGACGAAAACCCGCAAATATGAATTACTTGGGATTTAAGTCGGACTTAAACGAATTAAACATATTAATGATGAATAATCTACATGTGATTTATTAAACTATCATGATGAAGAATTGAAGAACAAACGAAAATAAGTAAAATAGGAACGAATTACAGAGGACGGAGGAAGAAGAAAAGAAGCAGGAACTGCGGCAGCCTCACGAAGAGGCGCAGCAGGAACTGCGCTCCTTCGAAGAGGCGCAGCAGTTGCTGCGTCTTTTCTCGACGTCTGTCTACTGGAAATCCGCAAAAACAGATTTTAAAGCACGGTTTTAGAAATCGGTTTTAACGGTGTTCTCGACATAAACCTTACAATGGATGATACAGAGAAGTAAAATACAATAAAAGGAGAGATTACACCCTCAGACTTACATGTTGACGGAACGAGATGAACTAAGAATCGACTAGTGAATGCTCGACGCGAATGCAAGGAAAGAGTGCCCTCGTAAGAGGAAAACGATTGATTAATTTAGATTGATTGAGTGTAGTTGGTCAAATTGGTCGGTCATGCAACGGAGAGGCTGGTACCCGGAAAGATCCGAGCTTACGTGGTCGGAAGTCCAAGCACGTAGGCGCCAATTAGTAAGAACGAAGTCTAGAATGCAAAGGGAGAAGAGAAGGGCGGACACTCGCGTGAGAAATATGAGGAACGAAGGCTCCTATTTATACTAATCACGCGACGGAATTATGGTAAGACTAGGATACGGAAGGAAAGATCCGGAAATAACCGACTTAGGTTAAACGCGAAAACTTGGACAAAAAGAAAGCCCTGGGAAAAGGCGCAGCAGAGCTGCGTCCCTTGGAAGAGGCGCAGCACCTGCTGCGTCCTTTCCCGGGTAGGTTTCTCTGCGCGTAGAAAACGCGTTTGACAGCCTGTCGTATTTTAGGCATAACTTTCTCTACAAGACTCGGATTAAGGTGATTTCGGTGGCGTTGGAAAGATAAAAGAAATATCTAGAACTTTCTTTGAAATAGTCTTGACCCAAAAAAGTCGTTATGACCTCGTAAAACGGGCCTCAAGGTCGGGTTGTCATTTTAGCTAAATGAAATGCACATTTTGTAATGTAAACTTTAAGTTTAGCCTAATGAAGTGACATGAGACTCAAAATGAGATATAATCTCAACATTTTATGACATCCTAACATTAGGTAGACAAGCACGTTGCTTTTGACTCGGGATTTGACGGTTATAGAAAATGAAGACGGTTTTTGACCCGGACTCCAAATGTACTCTAATTACTGCCAAAACGACCGTATCGGGACGTAGATGACAACTATGAGGTAGACATTAATGTTTGAGCAATCACTTGACGATAATCTTACGAACTGTCACAAATCGTTCCGCGTATCAAACATGCGGCCCAATCATCACCGGGTGGTTTGCGAGGGGTGCGGAAACGAGGTGTCTCTGAGCCCCCACTTTGACCGAGGCTTGGACAAGGCGAAAGTCAAAGTATAGCCATCAGGTCAATCGAAGATTACAACCGACGACTATGGCGACGCGAGGCGGTTCAAGGGGTCGAGCCAAGGACTGTCGTCGGGAACATTTTAGAGTCTGTCGACTATCGGGGAGGGTCGTTTAAAGTCCATTAGACTACGTAAGGAGGCTCGCCAGCCATAAGAAGAGACCATACCTGAGACTTCTTTCTCGAGATGCTTCCGGAGGTGCGTAGGAGCTAAGGTTAAGCGTAGGAGCTAAGGGTAAGACCTAAAAGATAAGTAAGGATTGGTACTAGGGTGTGGGACTCCAAAGGAAAGCATTGACGGGAAGGAGGCCTAATATAAGTTCAACTTAAGGAGTAATCAAGGTTTGAGTGTAGGAACTCTAAGGAAAGGTGATCCTAAAGGAATATGATCCTAAAAGGAAAAGGTGACTCTAAAGGATTATGATCCTAAAGGGATATAAGTATATGAACTTTAGGGATTTTGGGAACTTAAAATAAGCTAGGTGTGTGAACCTGGGTATATGAAACTAAAAGGACGGCTGGTATGGGAACTTAAAGGCTTGTGAACCTAAGAGAATTTGGGATTCTAGGGTTAAGTTTAGGAACTGCTGGGTTACTAATTCTTGTTTTAAACGCGTGCATTTAAGCTTCCTATGGTATGGGAACTCTAAAAGGATTTATGGGTTTATGAACCTAAGGACGTTAGTGTGGGGGCTCAAAGGTTTATGAACCTAAAGGAGGCTATTTTGGGATCTAAGAATCTAGGGGGTAAGAATCCTGACTTTGGGTTTACGAACCTAAGGAAGGAGGCTTTGGTTTGGGAACTTTCGGAGAACGACACCTTTGCCGAACTCTATGAGGAAACAATAATATTGAGGGTAGCAGGACGTCGGTAGAAACTGCTGGGTGGAATCCGCTTGCGTCGGTCTCAAGCGAACTCTGGCAAAAAACTTGAGGTTGAATCTGCTTGCGTCGGTCTCAAGCGAACTCTTGTTGGGGAATATATTGACGATTAGGAACATCTTGATCGCCATGGAAGAAATCTCGAGTGAGCAATATCGCAAAAATCTGCTTACTGGGACAAATATTTTGACGACTAGGAACATCTTGATCGTCATGGAAGAAATCTTGAGTGAGCAATCTTTGCAAAAATATCACATACTGGGAGAATGAAGACTTGGGTGAAGCCCCCGATCGGAGCGAGCATCGCTTCCGATACTTACCTGCATGGATATTAGCCACACAAGAATGCAATCTAATATGCAAATAGAACATAAACACATATGCACGTAAGCAATTATCACATGGACCTCGAATGAGGAAACACATAGGTTTTGCAAAAGGCGTTTCTTTATAAAAGTTGTTTAAAACTTGTTCAAAGGAAATTTTCGTTTGTAATGCGTATATGCATATTCAAATGGGCTTTAGACATAGGACTTGACACGACATAGACCTAATATGGACGCGACGCGAAATGTAGACTTAGCCTGGACTGACGCGACACCAACTTAGATTTGACGTGACACACGGACGACTTTGGCAGACTTTGCTTAAGCATGCGCAACCCCTAGCCAAGTATGGGTGACAATGCGTATCTGTTCCAAATGTATAAGAATTGCAAGAAAGATGGGGACATATAAAGGCAAGGCATGAGCCATGGATCAGCTGTCTACTAGGACTTTTTCACCATCGTTTGCTGTAAAAGAGACCCCTCTTGAGGTACGATGACTTGGAGAATTGATCTAAGACCTTTGTCATTGTCCGGACCGAGTACTGGCTAGACTTAGAGGAATAAAGGAAGGGTGACATCTTGGAAGAGAAGCCCCCAGGATGAGAAGATGACTCTGGAATTTGGTAAAAAAGAGACTGGGCGACAATAAGGAGCCCCCAGTACAGAGGTGTTGTTTGTGGAAGGGAGGTTAATTGAGGTTGAAAGTTGGAAGAGGGGATGGTTGATAATTGAGGTTGAAAATTGATGGTTGAGGTGGTTGTGTCCTTGAGGACTGCCTACGTATTCACGTGAAGTGAAATCAAACCAGATCGTAGTTCTGAGGTTTGGTTAATTTTGTTTAGGTGTTGTGGTTGTATCCTTCTTGTGTAAGAAAGGACTGCCTACGTATCCACCTGAAAAGGTGAAATCAAACCATGCTCGTAGTTCAGGTGTGTGCCTAAGCTATGTTGTTAGGGCCTTAAAGTGCAGGGGTCACAAGGGTAATATTCCTTTGGTGACTCGAGGAATCGATTTGAGATAACTCCCTCTGATCATAGACCAAAGAGGTATAATTAAGTTTGTAAAAATTTCCTTGTCGTGTGAGCACATCTAAAAGTGGACCCTAAGGATGATATGGGTATGTCCCGTCCTAGGTAGCAAAGTATTGAAGACTCCGTGTCTGGGTCAAGGTGAAACTGGATTGGATATTTGGAATGTGGAGCTCGGTAATAAGAGGCTTTTATGAACAAATCTCTGGAGCTTGATTTTGTGGAGTTAAGGCTTGATGGGATTATGGCTTGTAATGTGGCTTAGAAATGGAGTCTCTTGGCTTGATGTAGCCTGAGCACATAAAGGTAGGTTAAAATGACGTGGGTTCAAGTTTCCATGTCTTGCCCCTAAAGGATAGGTACACTTGACGAGCTTGAGAGGATTCTCAAAATTCCTAACTATCTCCCTGGTAACGGTCTCGAGAAGGACTTAGGGTGTAATGTGTGAAAGGCTAAGTGAGGGTGCTAGTCGACCATCTTGATTGGTGTCTTGATTCTACCTAGACTTTAGCAGTATTCTATATAGCATTTGATTTCAGGCTTGTTCTTGATTCAGACTCAGATTCTTGGTCTAAAATATATCTCGGATTTTTGCTCAGACTCTTGATTCGGTTTTTGAGGATAACTTTGACTTTGGATATTGACTTGCTTGATTGAGCCTTTTCTTTTGACTCTTTTGTCTTGGATTACGGGCATAATTGTGGCCTTGGATATTGACCTCAGTTTTTCTTGATTGAGCCTTTTGTCTTTCATCATGGCTTGTATCGTCTTGGATTTGCTTGCATAACATGGATTTGGGTCAGACTAGCACGTTTAGTGTGAAACGGGTTGATCTTTAGTAACATGGGTTGTTTATTGTGGGGAATGGGCTTGCCTTCCGTCATGGATTGTTAACAAGGGAGATGGTCTGGATTCGTCCTAGAATCTCTTGAGATATGCTCGTCCTAGACTAGGGTTATATTGTGGTTTCTATTGCCAGACATGGAATAGGTAAGAAAATGAACACGGAGTTTCAGGTCCTCTACAACTTTGAACGGAACATCATATAAGTGCACTCACATTGACTTGGAACTTGTGGTTGTTCTTTTTTAAAATGTCTCAAATCAATTCTTGTTGTCACAGGAAAATGATAAAAGAAGAGATATGATAGAATATGTGGATTGAAAAGTGTGCTTTTATTGAAATGAATATTGAATGTATTTAACACAGACTCGAGAAGACACGTGACTCGTGGGACAGCCCCCAGATTGTCACTAGAAATGAAAATGGAGAAAGATACTAGAACAAATATGAGATAGAAAGCCTAAGACTCGGACTCGGACTCGGACTCGGACTTTGACTCGATCCTAGATCTAGACTCGTAATCATCGGCCCACGCTTGAACATTTTCTCTTCCAGCAACGGGCTTCGACATCCGGCTTTGAGCATTCATCCATTTGAGCACCCCGTCCTCGTTATTGGGAACATTGGAAGGATAACAGTCAAGAAGAGTTTCTTGATAATTGGTATATCCATGAGGATTGCCTAAGCTACCTTGTGGGTTGAAGGTTGAGAGGGACAACCTCCCGCTTTCAATCATATCTTGAATGACATGTTTTAATTTGAAACATTTCTCTGTATCATGCCCTTTGCCTCTATGGTATTTGCAGTAGGCATTCTCATCCCAGAACTTGGATTTCTTATCTGGTTCTGGTGTAGGTCCTATAGGCTTCAACATTCGTCGCTCCATGAGTCTCTGAAGGGCATCGGCGTATCTAATACCAATGTTGGTAAATTTCCTAGGAGGTGTGCCCTTCTTTTCGGTAGCCTTTGTAAATGACCTTGGAGAGTTGTTAGGAATAGATCGTTCACTAGTTACTTTCTCCTTAAGACCGTCAAATTGAGGGTTTGTCTGGACACTTTTCATTTTGAGAGGTTGGGCATCAAGTTTCTTACCCATTTCGGCGAACTGGCTTTCTATGTTGGAAAGTCGAGAGTTTAAGTTATCAATGGCTCCTTCTATTTTGGAGAATTTATTGTTGAAGGCAATGGAAAGCATGAGCATTCCACTTTGGATATCTTCGTCTTCGAGGACATTGATTTCCCCACTACCATGAGGAGCGAGGAGGTGAGAACAGTCTAGGGATGATTCTTCGTCATGTTTAATGATATTAGACCCAAGAGGGTCGATCTTCTTGGATTTCTTGGCGGAAGGTGGCTTAGGAAGCTTGCCCTCTTCGATCATATCTTCGATGGTGTGTTTCAAGAGAAAACACTCTTCAATATCATGGCCTCTACCTTGGTGATATAAGCAATATTTGTTGCCCTTCCAGAGGTTCACTTGTTTCTCTAAAGGTGGATCCGGAGTCGGTCCTATTGGATGTAGCATGCCTTGGGCAGAAAGTCTCTTCAAAGCATCGGCATAAGACATGCCTAAATCAGTAAGCACCCTTTGATGCCTCCCAGGTTTCCTTTCAGCTGTTTTCGGCTTTCTAGGACGATAGCTATTGCAAGAGGTAAGCTTTGGATGACCTAGACTAGAGGTTTCCCTAGTAGGCATGTTCTTTTCCACCATTCCATTTTCGAGGGTGAGGACGCGAACACTCAAATTTTCCACTGTAGCTTGAACTCGTAGGACCATGGCATAAACATCTTGAAGAGACACGGTGATTGTGGCCTGAACTCCTTCGTGACCTTGCTGATTGACAGAACTTGCTGGATTCCTACTCGACAGAAATGGCGCGCATTACACTCGGTTCGACATGGGATCACGCATACTAAGGCAACAAATAAAGGAAGGGATAAGATGACACATCTAGATTTGACTTGTGAACTCGTGAAATGTCGTGAGCGACTTCTCGTGTTTGAATTCACGGTGCTTGACCTTAATTTAGACTCGAGTGTTGACTTTGACCGAAGTGACCTTCATATGATTGACTTTATTGACGGAATTGATGACGCACGTTGATTCTGGACTCGAGGTTTGCTTATAGGTGTTAAGAAGACTGCTGTAGTTTAGACTCAAATATGAGGCCCATTGAGACTCGTGTGTTGAGCCTCGGAACGTGTGACTCGAGTGTTTTAGATCCTAACTGAATTGGGGTAGAGGGTCCAAAATGACGGCGTGACGCCTTAGGACTTGACTTGAATTTTGAAAAGACCCAAAATGTAAAGGAAGACGGGTTCATGACTCGATGGAGTTCCGACTAGGACATAGTCGGTTTGAACTTTGACTCTAACTTAGCCCAATTGAATTTACATATTTACATTTACATGGTTGGAAAATTTTTGATTAAAACATTCTTTTTTGGTTTTTTTTTTTGTTTTTGTTTTTGTTTTTTTTTTTTTTTTCTTTGTTTTTTTTTTGAATTTTTTTTTTTCGAAATTTTGATTTAAAAGAAGGGTTTTGATTTTTTGAAAAATTGTCATGGTTTTGTTTAGAAATGGTGATCACGTAAGGTACAAGCATTTATACAAGCATTATAACGGGATGCTGAGTGCATTTAAAAGGGTTTTGGTTTAAAGGGTGGGTTGCCATACCGAACCATCAAACCCGAAGTCTGTGGAGAGGCTCGTGCCAAACAAGAGTAAGGCCGATTCCTAGTCCATTTCCTCAAGTAGTGAAGGCCCTTGATACAAACAAGAGTAAGCATCATGGTATGGGTGACGTCAATCGCTATCCATCCTTAGGCCCAAATAAGAATTAGGACCGTTTAGACGGGACGATTGGTCGAAAGGGTTGGGTTGGGCCTAGGAAGGCCGAATTAAACGGTCTAGGAAGACCGAGTTATGAAAACCGACAATTGTCTTGTACAAACTTATTCCCTAACCTTGTTCAAGTTTCACCCTAGCTACACGTAAGTGTATTGTCCCCAGCGGAGTCGCCAAACTGTGGACAGCGGGCCGCCCACGGGGGCGCTTGGTGAGGATCGAAAACAAGCGTTTGAATTTTGTATGGAGTCGCCACCAATTTTTATGGGAAATTGGAACCGTTCGAATACCTCGTGTCATGTCAAGACACAAAGTAGTGACATGAACACTAAGCAATCGTTACCCTTAGCATTCTATGTCTAGAATGACTCTCGTGGATGCCAATGAACACGGGTGCTCACGGAGATCTGGAGTAAGGGGTGAGGGTACGTATTAGGAAGCTCTTTTGATCGAACACCTAATCCCGCCCGCCTCGATAGCGGCCTCTACTAATGATTAGGGAAGTTATTCGTACTTGATATATCGTCGGTTATATGCATGCAATGCAACATCCATAGATTAATCCTAACATGTGAGAATTAATACTAAGTCGGTGAGGCAAGTAGTTTATCATGCAATTGGGTCGAAATTGGAGTTAATATCCATTTACATGTGAAAACATACAAATGATAAAAGAAATACAATAATTATAAATTACAATAATGAAAATTACATTAATTACAACGGAATAGGCGATTTATGTCGAAAATACCTTTAAAACGGATAATTGAGAAAAAGAATAAAAGAATGAATTGCGAACAGAAATTAGCGTGATAATACGATTAATAGTTGATTAATACGTAGCCTAATTAATTACGTCAAGGCGTAAAAGGAGTTCAAGCGACAGAACTCATCTGGAACAGCGCAAGAGATCGCGCCCTCTGGAAGAGGCGCAGCAGTTGCTGCGTCTGTTCCAAGGGTGAATTCTGGCTGTGAAGCCGGAACTGCAAACCGTTAATGTCGATTGGTGATTTTAATGATGGATTGATAATAATTACTCGGATGAAAGTGATTAATGGTTTAATTACATGTGAATGATAAACATGAATAAGACGGAAATGAGACGGATTAATTATGTGAAGGGTCGATGTTAATGAATGATTTAACAAACTAACTGAACGAATTAATTAGACTAAACATGATGAATGATGACGAATTAATGACTAAACAGATGAAAATATATCAACAACGAATCCCAGAAACTCAATATGAACGAATTGAATTTCTAAAACCCGAATTGAATATTAAATGACGAAAACCCGCAAATATGAATTACTTGGGATTTAAGTCGGACTTAAACGAATTAAACATATTAATGATGAATAATCTACATGTGATTTATTAAACTATCATGATGAAGAATTGAAGAACAAACGAAAATAAGTAAAATAGGAACGAATTACAGAGGACGGAGGAAGAAGAAAAGAAGCAGGAACTGCGGCAGCCTCACGAAGAGGCGCAGCAGGAACTGCGCTCCTTCGAAGAGGCGCAGCAGTTGCTGCGTCTTTTCTCGACGTCTGTCTACTGGAAATCCGCAAAAACAGATTTTAAAGCACGGTTTTAGAAATCGGTTTTAACGGTGTTCTCGACATAAACCTTACAATGGATGATACAGAGAAGTAAAATACAATAAAAGGAGAGATTACACCCTCAGACTTACATGTTGACGGAACGAGATGAACTAAGAATCGACTAGTGAATGCTCGACGCGAATGCAAGGAAAGAGTGCCCTCGTAAGAGGAAAACGATTGATTAATTTAGATTGATTGAGTGTAGTTGGTCAAATTGGTCGGTCATGCAACGGAGAGGCTGGTACCCCGGAAAGATCCGAGCTTACGTGGTCGGAAGTCCAAGCACGTAGGCGCCAATTAGTAAGAACGAAGTCTAGAATGCAAAGGGAGAAGAGAAGGGCGGACACTCGCGTGAGAAATATGAGGAACGAAGGCTCCTATTTATACTAATCACGCGACGGAATTATGGTAAGACTAGGATACGGAAGGAAAGATCCGGAAATAACCGACTTAGGTTAAACGCGAAAACTTGGACAAAAAGAAAGCCCTGGGAAAAGCGCGCAGAGAGCTGCGTCCCTTGGAAGAGGCGCACGGACCGCTGCGTCCTTTCCCGGGTAGGTTTCTCTGCGCGTAGAAAACGCGTTTGACAGCCTGTCGTATTTTAGGCATAACTTTCTCTACAAGACTCGGATTAAGGTGATTTCGGTGGCGTTGGAAAGATAAAAGAAATATCTAGAACTTTCTTTGAAATAGTCTTGACCCAAAAAAGTCGTTATGACCTCGTAAAACGGGCCTCAAGGTCGGGTTGTCATTTTAGCTAAATGAAATGCACATTTTGTAATGTAAACTTTAAGTTTAGCCTAATGAAGTGACATGAGACTCAAAATGAGATATAATCTCAACATTTTATGACATCCTAACATTAGGTAGACAAGCACGTTGCTTTTGACTCGGGATTTGACGGTTATAGAAAATGAAGACGGTTTTTGACCCGGACTCCAAATGTACTCTAATTACTGCCAAAACGACCGTATCGGGACGTAGATGACAACTATGAGGTAGACATTAATGTTTGAGCAATCACTTGACGATAATCTTACGAACTGTCACAAATCGTTCCGCGTATCAAACATGCGGCCCAATCATCACCGGGTGGTTTGCGAGGGGTGCAGAAACGAGGTGTCTACAATTTCCAGACAAGGATATACTCCAAACTGATGTAGACTCCTGGGACCTTTACTTTGATGGGGCATCAAACTTAAGAGGATTTGGAATAGGAGTATTGCTCATTTCTCCTGAAGGCGAGCATACACCAATCTCTGTCAAACTCGACTTCGAGGTGACGAATAACGTTGCAGAATACGAAGCTTGTCTCATTGGACTACAAGCGGCAGTGAGCTTGGGCATTAAAAACCTCCGAGTACATGGGGATTCATCCCTGATCATCAATCAAGTTACGGGATCTTGGAAAATTCGAAGCGAAAGTCTAGCACCTTATCAAGCCAGAATAGACCAAGTTGCCCAATTCTTTGATCACGTGACATACCTACACCTACCCCGGGAAGAAAATCAATTTGCAGATGCTCTTGCAAAACTCGCATATTTGATTAATATGCCAGATGACATGGTGGAAATGCCTTTATGTATCGAGCGACGTTCAGAGCCGGCTTATGTCGATCAAATCACCGACGAAGAGGAAATCGCACAGGAACCCTGGTTCCAAGCAATCCTAAATTTCAAGCTCAACGGTACCTATCCACCGGATATGGACAAAAGGGGACAACGTGATATACGCCTACTAGCTTCCCAATACGTTCTCATGCAAGGAGAATTGTACAAAAGAACACCTCTTTGTGTAATCCTACGTTGCCTTGATCATTCACAGGCACGGAAAGTGATTGAAGAAGTCCACGATGGAGAATGCGGTCCTCACATGAGTGGGCCCATGATGGCAAATAAGATCACACGTTTGGGGTATTATTGGACCACAATGGAATCCGATTGCATCAAATACGTAAGACATTGCCACAATTGCCAAATCTTCGGGAATGCGCAACATGTCCCTCCTTCATTACTCTATACGATGTCATCGCCTTGGCCATTTTCTGCCTGGGGAATTGATATAATCGGGAAGATAACCCCAGCCGGAACAGGAGGTCACTGTTTCATCCTAGTGGCAATCGACTATTTCACCAAATGGGTAGAAGCGGCTTCCTACACTAGTCTCACGGCTAAAAACGTGGCCAAGTTCATACAAAATAACATCATCTGTCGATATGGTTGCCCACATGAGATTATTAGTGATAATGGATCACATTTCCAAGCTGAGACTGAGCAATTGCTAGCCAAGTACAAAATTAGGCATCACCACTCTTCGCCCTATAGACCTCAGACTAATGGCGCGGTAGAAGCAGCAAACAAGAACGTTGTCACAATTCTCAAGAAAATGATTGACAACTATCGAGATTGGCCAAGCAAAATACCCTTTGCTTGGTGGGGATATCGCACATCTGTTAGGACGCCCACTGGGGCCACACCTTTCTATTTGACTTACGGCATGGAAGCTGTACAACCAGTCGAGCTAGAGATACCATCCTTGCGTATCTTACTCGAAAGTCAAATCCCGGAAGCCGACTGGAAGAGGGATAGATATGAAGAACTCATCCTCTTGGATGAACGTAGGCTACGCGCCTTGAATAATGTCCAAACATATCAAGCACGTATCAAACATGCCTTCAACAAAAGGGTTAAGCCAAGGAACATCAAAGAAGGAGACTTAGTACTCAAGTCGGTTAGAGCTCTTTTACCTGTCGACCCACGGGGAAAATTCAAACCTAATTGGGCCGGGCCATTTCTAGTCAAATCCATACTTCCAGGGGGCGCGGTTAGAATCACATACCTAGATGGGAATGAGTTTTCCAACCCGACAAACCTTGACCAACTAAAACGATATTATGCCTAGAATAGGAACAAAAACGCGCCTCGCGTAACCTCACGTGTCGCTCTTGTGGCGCTAAATAAATGGCCCCTGGCCAAGCTGAAATAAGCTAATGTCACTCTGCTCTTGCATTTTGACAATCTTGTCATCCTCATATCATCAAATAAACTAAGCTGCACCTTCAGAGTAAGCAAAAAGCTCATGCTTATTTTCTAAGTTCATTACAAGCTCTTGCTTAGAACAATTATTCTTTTACATTTACTCGAACTACGCGCAAGGGTTTGATTTCATTTTCTTAATGAATATGTAGGCAATCCTTCACAGGATACAACCCATTATTTTTAAAATGTAAATAGAAGGACATTTGCATTGCATTTGGCATTCGACAAGAATAACAAATAGAAAATCACAACGGTTTCATAACCAATTAACCTTTTTTATTTCATTCACTTTCTAGTAGTAATAATACGTAACATAATAAAAATAAAAATAGGCTAGGATTCTAAAAACCCCACCTTTTTATTACAATAATAATAATAATAATAAATAATAATAAAGACTCGGGCTATTCCTCCATTTTCCCTTTGCCCTTGTCATTCTTGTCATACTTCTTGTCACGACCTCGAGCCGGACGCTCTTGCGCCACTTCGGACCTAATCACCAACGGTCTTTCTCGAGGCCTAGACTTCCCATTCTTGTCAATCACTTTATCCACGATAGGAGAGGTCTTCGGTTTCTTTGAAGGATGAACAACTCGAAACCCGGCTTCTTCCTCTCCCTCGGTCAGGTGCTTCTCTTTCTCTCTTTCCACCTCGCGCACCTTGCAGTCAACAGGCTCGCGCTTCCTAAATCTCTCACGCTCTTCCGGAGTAGTAGCTTTCCTCCATCGCAGATAAGAATCCGACACCCATAAGGCATTAGCAGAAGAGTTCAAGAACCATACGTTTCTTTGAGCCCATTTAATGGCCCACTCCCTTCGACTCTCAGTAGTAAGTGCCACAGCAGTCTGCGGGACAGTGTCAAGCTTCGGGATCGTCTGCTTTAGTCCAACCTGTCTCATCAGCCTTTCCGGGAAGATGCACACCATAAATTCCAAGCCAGGAATGCGCACAGATCGAGTAGGATCCAAAGAAGACACTCCAGTGACAGATTTGAGGTGCCACCATGGTACGATCCACCTAATCAAAGGGCCATCATCACTCTTCAATTTGTTCTCCCAATAATTGCAGACTCGAGTGAAGTCCACCATGTACATCCTAGTTCTCATCGCAATCGAACGAGCATGATAAAAAGGAACATGAACTAGGGGCTCGATCAATCGAAGGCGCTCCATAAGCCAAACCTACCAAAAGCAGGTATTAGATTCAAAAAAAAAAAAACAAAGAAAAACGAAAAAAAAAACGAAAAAAAAAACGAAAAAAAAAAGAGAAAAAAAGAAGAAGAAGTTCTTTTACCTGCAGAATGAAGGGACTTCCCAAGTACGGTAGGTCACGATTGGCTTTCCTATTATCCAAGCCCAACAGGATCTCTCCTAGACATAAACAAGCTGGGCTCCTGTGCAGCTCCATTTGCTCAACAAGGCCCAGGAGACGAGGATCACCTCTCAAGTCTTCATCAACATGCCCTCTGAGGACATATACGTGCAACAAGAAAAATCCAAACGCTCTTCGCCTCGCAACATAAGAAACGGTGGGGTCGGCCCTATTAATGAATCGATCAATAAAGTCCAACATTTGCACTCCCTTCGAGGTCACTAAACGGTCCACCTCAATTCTAGTCAATCCAAGCAAGTCTCTGAATTTGCTCTTATACCCTTGCGAAGTAGAAGGAATGGCAGGCAAGTGTTCAGGGTCCCACCCACCAATCGCGGCAATTTCTTCAGGGAATGGGCAAATGTCGCCTCCAGGGAAAGCAAAAACATGATAATTCTGGTCCCAGTAATCAAGACAAGCATCCAAGAATGGTTTGACAACCTTGATAAGCTTCAAACTCAACAACGATCCGAGATTATAGGCGCCCATGTCGTACTTCTCCATGTTGGAAAACTCGTTGGTCCACTCTTTTAAGCGAATCTCCAAAGTATTCATGATGAGTGATTATATTAAGAATTTTATGTAATAAGACGAAGAAGAGACGGGAGAATTGTGCGAATAAAAGCTCTATCGACGTCTCTATTTATACTAAATTCTGTTTCCTGAAATCTGCCAGAACAGAAACACCTGGGAACAGGCGCCGCACCTGCTGTGCCTCTTAGAAGGGACGCAGCTCATGCTGCGCCTCTTCCTCAGCTAGGTTTCTGTGATTTTCCGCGTTGGATCTTTCCTAAATTACTTGACGAATAATTTCCTATTCCTACGGGTTATTATTTTGGTAACTACGTGGAAATTACCATATTTCGTGTTTCCTAATTCCGCGAGCACGCGTTTCGAGACGATATCGCCATTTTTGTCATTTTATCACACTTGTACATTTTCATTTTAGGAAATAATTTTCATTTTAATGTAATTCAATTCATTTTTTTTAGGGAAATAATTTTCATTATTATTTAATTCATTTATATATTTCTTTCATTTCTTTTTTCATTTCTTTTTTCATTTCATTTATAACTTATAGGTTTCTATTTTTTTCTTTTTTTAGGGGTAACCCTCCCCACCGTCCGGTCATTTCCGGCAAAATTTTTGCATTTTTGCATTTTCTCTTTCATTCTTGCATTCTTTTGAGTCATTCGTTTTGCGCTAGTCCAGGCCATGTGTATATACAAATGTATGTTCTACGTGATTTCTATGTAAATTTCGGCAGCATGACGGCATAAACCGTCATCTACCAAACTTGTTCAAAGCTAACCTGCAGATGCAAGCAACGCAACCCAGCAGCAAAGACACTCTGGCCATCATATATACAACAAAAAGGGGAAATGTACAACAAACTGGGGGCTCGAGCCCCAAGCAAAGTCCAAAATGTTCAAAATGAAGGTCCAAAATGTAAAAATGTGCAAAATACAAACAAAAACTAAACAAAACTACTGTCGGTCGCCCTCTAGCTCCGCAACTCTTGCCGCGAGAGCAGCAATCTCGGCGTCGCGAACCTCGAGCTCCCTCAACAAGCGAGCGGTCTCCTCCCGAGACTGAGCCAACTCTCGCTCCAGCTCACGGTCCCCCTGTAAACAACAAATTTGGCTCATGTCAATCATTTCAAGCAATTACAAGAGAAGTCGGAAAATCAAAGTTCAAAAATGAAATAGACACAAGGTTAATACCTGACGACCTCGACCGCCGAAAAGTGCCTCGACGGCATTAGCTCGCAGCCGGTTGGCCACCCTCCATAACGCCACAAACCGAGACGGCGCAACCTGCATTTTCAAAAAAGAAGTTCTCAATAATTGAACAAGCTCAATCAAATGTGTTCTTACACAAAAATTATGCAAATTAGAGGCTCACCCTCCGAATCAGATGCTGCCAGTCGTCCAGGCCATCATCCGTCACAGCCACGTCAAAGTCACGCAGCTCGGAGATCGTCGTCCTCCCGGTCTCGTCAGTGTACTCGAGGGTCTCGGGGTACTCTGGGGGCTCGATGCCCACCGCCTCAACCTCCTGCAAAGTCAAATGTCTATCATCAATCGATGATCTTTCATCGTAGTTTTAAAATCAAGAATAAAGGAGAGTAAAGATGCTTACCACAACCGGCCAGTACGCCAACCTCCCGTAGAGGAACGCTGAGTAGTTCTCGCCAGGAAGAAGGAGGGCGTCTCCAGCAACGCCAGCCAAGTCAGCCTCCCTCTCAGCCTCAGAAGGCTCCCTGAACATCGTCCTAGGAGGGTCGATGGGAACCGTCAACGCGTCCCGAGAGCACTGACGAGCCAAGCGCTCGCCCAAGTACCACACAAGACCCATCGACGTCCTCAACAGCAGTCGGCTCGAGCTCCTAGGTCGAAGGACCTCAGCCACAAAAGGAGGCGCTTCAGCGTACTCCGCCCAAGGCCTGGGCACCCACTGGGACAAGACAAACAAGGAATCATTCTCATGATCGATTAGAAGTAATGTAGAAGCAAAATGAATATAAGTGAGATGCTCACACTGTCCAGCTGAAGCGCGTTCACGTCCCGCCGGTAAACACCGTGAGAGGAACGCTTGCTCCTCGTCCTGCACATCACCCAATCCCTCACGACGGGATAGGCCTTCTCCAGCGGCTCCGTCCTCTTGGGCGAGAGGCTCGGAAAGTAGGAATACACCCACGCCTGTGAAGCAAGATAGTCAATAAACGATCTTTCGTAATTTGATAAGGAAAAGAATTGATTTTAGTCTAAATGAAGGTTCATACCTCCAGCAGCAGTCCAGGGCCGACGGCACCAGGAGAAGTCCCCTTCTCCATCAACTCCGGACGAACCATGGCCCTCATGAAGCGGATGAGGACCGCAAAACCAGCAGTGACCCAGTCCCAACGCCCTAGGGAGCTCAGGTCAGAAAGGAAGGGAAGAAGCTTCGTCGACAGCCTCTCTCCCTTGTCTCCGAGGTAGATCGAAGACAGAAACCACCAAAGCCACAAACGAGCCCTTTGCTCAGCTGTACAGGGAGGAGGAGCCGTTTCTCTCCCATCGATCGTCACCAGCGCTGGGACCTTTCCCGCAAAGTAGTCTCGGACATAGGAACTGGGCACCAAACCAGGCACTGTAACAGCCTTCGGCGACAAGTTCCAGCCGATCAACCTCCTAGCCTCGGCCGAGTCCGCCCTTATGGCAGTCTCCGGCCACTCCACCGCCTCGGTCCCACACGGCAGACGAGAAATCATGCCGTAGTCCTCCAGAGTGACTCCCACCTCAGCAAAAGGCATGTGAAAAGTGGAAGTCGTGTCTCAGAATCGGTCCAAGAAAGCGCGGACCAGGCTAAGGTTAGCCCGCAACTTCCTCTTCGCGATATCCCTCCAAGCCTGCACCAAGGCCCCAAACGCTCCACGCTCGATCATGGCGCGCTCCTCTGCCGACAGCCGCTCGTAGCACTCCATCCCCGTCGTATAACACGAGAACGACCTGATGTTCCCGGCCTCCTATTGTGATTTGAAACAAAAAGCTATCTTTAGTTTTGAATGAAGATTGGGAAAGATATGAGCAAGTGAAATGAAAGGAGATGAGTGATGAGTAATGAATTCAAGATTACAAAACTCTTCACCGTCCTGTAGGACAGGTGACCCTCTGCGGCCCAAAGCAAGTGCCTGCTGTCCCAGGTCTCAACCCACGCAGGCGCTCCCCTCAGCTGACGACCTCCTCGTCCAACATTAGCCCTCCTCGGGGCCTCCTCCTCCTCAACAGCCTCCTCCTCGCGGACCTCGTCCCCAGCAGCCATCACCGCGGCGGTGAAAGCCTCCTCTAAAGCCTCCTCGATGGTACGAGAAGGGTCCACAGTAGCGTCTATCTCCATGGGAGCTCTCCCAGAAGTAGAAGCCTCATCACCTGCAACATTAAAGTGATTTTAGGCCGCGTCACGTGACGACGAGCCTTAGTTAAGGGATTTTCGAGCTTTCGGAAGCCCTGAAATTGCTCTTTTCTCGCCATCTTTGGCCGCATTCTCACAAACCCGATCACTCATGTGGTAGTTAGGGTCAAGTCAAGCCTAAGTTGAAGCCTAGTCATGGGTTCGAGTTGAAATTTCGGCAGCATTTCGTTATAACTGCGATTATGCCCTAAAAAAGTGTCCTGAAAAAGCCGTCACAAACCAAAATTCCAAGATGGTAGGAAGTTTACCCATCATCCAAGGATCCCAAATATCAAGTTTCATCGTAAATGGGCAATCCTAAGGCTATTTTCGAAGCAATTTACGGTTTAGCTGTGAAACCGTCTCAATTTCACTCAAATGCTCAAAACTCAACGAGAATTCGAAACAAATACATGGTTATGTTCCTTATACTACCAATTATCCGTTTCTAGTATCAATTTTACAAGGCAAATCCATTTGGGGGAAAAGCCCTAAATTTTCGAATCAATTGGGTTGAAAACCCTAATTTTTTCGATCCAAATTGAGCAAATATAGAGAATTGATGCAAGAATGATATACATACCTCGATTAGTCATAGCGAATACAAGATTTTGGATCAAATCTTAGCGGAAATGGTTGAAGTTTGAGAGAGAAATGGATGAATTGTGTTTCAAACAAATGAACTTAAACCCTCTGTTTATCGCGTTTTTACGCAGGAAAGACACACTAAGGAACAGACGCAGCAGGTGCTGCGCCTATTCCAAGAGACGTAGCTCTTGCTGCGCCTCTTCCTGATCTTCCCTCCATACGAGTTTTCAAAAATTCGTTATGAGTTTGTTATTTGTGGGCCCATCTTTGGTGCGCCTCTTCCCCGTTGCCATTTTTGGTCCGTTTGACGATAATTCTTCGTTCAGACCCGTGTTTCTAAGCCAACTGCAGACTATTACACGTTATTTATCACTCCCAAGACCTTGCTTGTCACAACGAGCAGGTATTCCTCCACAAGTGTTTCGACACATTCCCCCAGCGAGAGTAAGCGGATCGACAATCCCTCTCGAGAGATGGAGATACATTCCTAATGAGGTTTCCCAACACCAGAGTTCACGACACACAATCATCCTTCTCAAGTCCCTCCGAAGTTTGTTTGAAGATGACCCAAGTAGATTTCTCCCAGCAGTTCCCGCCTGTGTCCTGCTACTCACAATGTTTCTTGTTTCCCCGCAGAGTGCGATAAGGTGTCGTTCTCCAGAAGTCCCAAACCAGTAAAGTTCTTACACTCGATCCTTAGTTATCCCTCAGTTTATATTTTGGGCCTCCTTCCCATTGATGCTCTATTTTAGGGTCCCACACTCTAACACAATCCTTACTTATCCTTTAGCTCTTACGCTTATCCTTTAGCTCCTACGCTTACCCTTAGCTCCTATGCACCTCCGGAAATGTCTCTCAAGAAGTTTCAGGTATGATCTCTTCTTATGGCTGGCGAGCCTCCTTACGTAGTCTAATGGACTTTAAACGACCCTCCCCGATAGTCGACAAACTCTAAAATGTTCCCGACGACAGGTCCTTGGCTCAGACCCCTTGAGCCGCCTCGCGTCGCCATAGTCGTCAGGTTGTAATATTTGATTGACCTGATGGCTATACTTTGACTTTCGCCTTATCCAAGCCTCAGTCAAAGTGGGGGCTCTGTAGATACCTCATTTCTGCACCTCTCGCAAACCACCCGGTGATGATTGGGCCGCATGTTTGGTAGGCGGAACGATTTGTGACAGTTCGTATGTTTATCGTCAAGTGATTGCTCAAACACTGATGTCTACCTCTTAGTTGTCATCTACGTGCCGATACGGTCATTTTGACAGTAATTAGAGTACATTTGGAGTCCGGGCCTAAAACCGTCTTTATTTTCTAATAACCGTTAAATCCCGAGTCTGAATGTTCTGGAATGTTCCGGATATTTCTATTCCATATTTTATAAATATTTCACAATCTTTTATTCTTTGGTAAACAATTTCCCGTAATATTTACACAAAATATTAAGGAAAACCAAATTATCCCGTTATTCCATAACTTAAACACGGAAATCTTTCTTCCGCAGGAGGAAACCACTTGGGAACAGACGCAGCAGGTGCTGCGCCTCTTCCAAGAGACGCAGTGACTGCTGCGCCTCTTCCCAGGTCCTTTTCTGCGTTTTTTTCGTATCTTTTTCATATCTTTCCGAGATTCACTTCCAAAGTCTCTCCGAAAACCCTATTCCTTCACGTGATTAGTATAAATAGGAGCCTTCGCTCCTCATATTTCTCACGCGAGTGTCCGCCCTTCTCTTCTCCCTTTGCATTCTAGACCTTTGTTCTTACTTTTTGGCGTCTACGTGCTTGAACATTCAACCACGTAAGCTCGGATCTTTCTAAGTACCAGCCTCGTTTGCATGACCGACCAATTTGACCAACTCCACATCAATCAACTTAATTAATTTAATTGTTTTCCTCTTACGAGGGCACTTTCGTCTACATTCGAGTCGAGCATCACTAATCGTAAACTTAGTTCATCTCGTTTCGTCAAACATGTAAGTCTGAGGGTGTAAATCTCTCTTTTTATTATTGTTATTTACCTTTTTGTATCATCAATGTAAGGTTTATGTCGAAAATACCTCTTAAAACCGATTTCTAAAACCTCGTTTTAAATCCTTTTTTCGGATTACCAGAAGACAAACCGTCGAGAAAGGACGCAGAATCGCCGCGCCTCTTGAAGGAGCGCAGTGCCTCGCCGCGCCTCTTCGTGAGGCCGCGCATTCTCGCTTCCTTTCTTCTTCCTTCGTCCTCTGTAATTCGTCAAGCGTTTGTTTGTTTCGTTTGTTTCTTGTTAATTCCTTGATACAATAGCACAATAATTTCACATGTATATTATTATTCATCGTTAACACGTTTAATTCATCGTTAAATCCGACTTAAATCCCTTATAATCTCATATTTGCGGGTTTTCTTCATTAAAATCAATCCGGGTTGTAGAGATTCGATTCGTTCATATTGAGTTTCTGGAATTCGATCTTTGATATATTTTCATCTGTCTATTATATTACTCGTCATTAATTTGTCATTAATTCGTCATGTTTAACCCATTTTGTTCACCCATGTCACTAATCAATCATTCATCTTGTAATTAATTCGTTTGCATCCGTCTCATCCATGTTTTGTTGCTTTCATGACCATTAATCACGTGTAAATAACCTAATAATCACTTCCATCCGAGTAAATATCATAATCAATCCTTTAAATTCCCCAATTAACATTAACGATTTGCAGTTGCGGCTTCACAGCCAGAACTCACCCTTGGAACAGACGCAGCAATTGCTGCGCCTCTTCCAATGGGCGCAGTCCTGCTGCGCCTCTTCCAGGATGAGTTCTGTCTCTGAACTCCGTTGTTGCTTGACCTAGTCTAATTAGCTTGCGTATAATTGACTATTAACCGTATTATCGCCTACTGATCTGTTCGTTAATTCCTTCCTTTATTCCTTTTCTCAAATTATCCGTTTCGAAGGTATTTTCGACATAAATCGCTAAACCCAATGTAATTATTGTAATTTTATTTATTGTATCTATCATATTTCTTGTTTCATTTGTATGTCTTCACATATAATTGAACACTACTTTGACCTTAATTGTATGATTAAATTACGTGTTAACCGACTTAGTTAATTTTCACATGCTAGGATTAAAACTTGGATGTTGCATTGCATGCATATAATCGACGGTATATCGAGTATAGACAATGTCTCTAATCATTAGTAGAGGCCGCTATCGAGGCGGGCGGGATTAGGTGTTCGATCAAAAGAGCTTCCTAATACGTACCCTCACCCCTTACTCCAGATCTTTGTGAACATCCGTGTTCATTGGCATCCACGAGAGTCATTCTAGACATAGAATGCTAAGGGTAACGATTGCTTGGTGTTCATGTCTCTACTTTGTGTCTTGACATGGTACGAAGTATTCGAACGGTTCCAATTTCCCATAAAAATTGGTGGCGACTCCACAAAATGCAAACGCTTGTTCTCTCTCCCAAGCGCCCCCGTGGGCCCATTGTCCACAAGTGTACAACACCTACAAGTCGACTTAATCCTCCCTACTCAACTATATGCATGGTCTAATGAGACTCGAGTTGGTTTATGTCTTACAAGTCTCATTGAAAAGGTAAGTGATG
Source organism: Silene latifolia (assembly GCF_048544455.1). NCBI lineage: Eukaryota > Viridiplantae > Streptophyta > Magnoliopsida > Caryophyllales > Caryophyllaceae > Silene > Silene latifolia. The sequence goes on along the minus strand of NC_133535.1, from coordinate 91,192,333 downwards.
GGTAAAAAATGCAAGGATTCATAGGCTCGCATTTCATCAAACATAACATGTGCATAAGTTGAGATCACAACAAGCAAGCAAATAAATTATGTGAGCATATTAGATTAAGCATGAATCATCCCCCATGTTGGTTTCCCCTAATTCCCCATTAACCCTAGTTAAGGAAACTACTCACTCATTATCAAGTTTGACATGTTAACATGGTTGTCAATCATATTAACAAAGCAAAACATGATGAATAAATGAAGATGATTAACAATAATTAAAAAGGGATTAAGAGATTTATACCTAAGGATGATTCCAAAATAATAATGCAAAGAGTAATAGAAGTACTTGATGATTGATGGAAGGTTGTCAATCTCCAAATAAACCCAAATAATCTTCAATTACCCAAAATAAAAGATGAACAATAGAGAAATTAAGGAAATGAGATTTGTATTAATACTTGATTAGAAGTTGATTACAAGATTAACGAGAGATTACAATAATATAAACTACACTAAAGATTGATAAGAAGAACATGATAATCTAATTAGACTAATGGGGTATTTATAGTGGGGATTAGGTGTACAAATTAGGGTTACCAAGGGTTTAAATGACGATTAAGTCCTTGAGGAATCGCTCCTCTCAAGAAAAGATGCGGGTCTCCTTTTAGCTAGTCTTTCAAAAATATGCGCATCTCGAATGAAGAAAGAAGGGGGCGTGTTTCTCTGGAGGACAATCCGAGCGTCCAAGGATCGGGACGAGCGGATTGTATAGGGCTTGGACGAGCGGCCTGGCAGCTTGGACGAGCGGCCTGGGGAGCTTCTGGACGGGCGTCCCGAGGGGTGAGACGAGCGGATCTTAGCTCAGCTTCCATTTCTTCTTTTCTTCTTTTCTTCTTTTCTTCTTTTCTTCTTTTCTTCTTTTCTTCTTCCAACAATCCTCCGGGATTTTGTCGGGGATGCATGGATCTTCTTTATCATTGCCCATCTACTACATTATGTACAAAGGCCTTCTAGTCTTGTCTTCTCTTTGATGCGTGGTCATTAAGTTTGATCAATGTAGCTCTATTTTGCCATGAAAATGCAAGGTTTGCACTCCTCTCCTACCAAGGAAACAAAACCTCAAAGAATATGCAAAACAAAGGACTAAAGATAGTAAATGCCAAATATGCACTAAAAAGCATAGGAACGAGGCTAATTCGGGGACTAAATATGCTCAAATATTGATCACATCAGATGACTCCCGAAACATTCTCAATATGGGATCAAATGGTACGTTCACCGAAGTTGACGATAATCAAACATGGAACAAGATTAAGGAAATGGCGTTCCATAACTCACAAATCACAATATAGTAGACCTCATAAGTCTACTAGAGGAGGAAAGCATGAAGTGGACTCTATTACTCAATTGGGTGCTCAACTTAGTGCTCATATTGATACCATTTATTTGAAGTTTGAGAAGGCTATGGCTAAGCTTGAAGAAGCCTCCAAATCACCTAAGCAACATGTTAATGCCATGGTGGCATCTTCATCTATTCCAAGTGGAGTATGTGAGAGTTGTGGAACTTTGGGACATGACCAAAGTGAATGTAGAGGAACAAGTGAATGCTTTCCAAGCATACAAGAGTGGTACCCCTTATTCCAACTATTACAATGAAAACACCAAATTCCATCCCAACCTCTCATACAAAAGCCAAAATGTTCAAAACCCTCAAACAACATACACCCCACCTCCAATGAGAAACCAAGCTCAAAGACCCTTTTACAACCAAAACCAAGGTTATCAAAACCAAACTCCATACAATCAATCCAATGACCAAGGTTTTGATGTTCAAAAAGCGGTCCTCCAAATGCAAAAGAACCAACAAGAATTTTTCACTCAAATGCAAAAGGATAGCCAAGCAAAAGACATCACCATTAACAACATACTAGCTCACACAAAGATGTTGGAGATCCAAATGTCTCAATTAGCATCTTCAAGCTCTCAAAGACAAAAGGGGCAATTACCACCTCAACGCAATCCCCCAAGACAAGAGTCGGTGAGTGCCATCCATTTAAGGAGTGGTACAAGGTATGAAGGGCCGAAGAGGCCCGTTAAAGAAGATGTTGTGAATGCTAGTGACAAGGAAAGAGTTGTTGAAGACTCTAAGAAAGAAGAAGAACCCACCATCATTCAAGAAGTTTCAAAGGAGAATGAAGAGAAGGCTAAGGAGAAGGAGCCTAGTGTGATTCGGCTTCCATTTCCAAGTCGTCAAGCTAAGCCTAACTTTGATGAACAACTTGGTAAGTTTATGGAGATTGTCAAAAACTTGGAAGTCTCAATTCCATTTACGGAATTAATCAATCATGTCCCGGCCTATGCGAAATACTTGAAAGATATTCTTACAAAGAAGAAATTCATCCGGAAACTTGAGACTATTGCTTTCACTAAGGTGAGTAGTGCCATCCTACAAGGAAGTTCACCTCCAAAACTAAAGGATCCAGGAAGCTTCTTTATTCCATGTACCATTGGCGACACCACTATCAACAAAGCTCTATGTGACCTTGGGGCAAGTGTGAGTGTCATGCCATATTCGGTGCGCAAAAGGCTAGGAATGGGAGAGCTTAAGTGCACTAATATCACGCTTCAAATGGCGGATCGATCAACGAAGACATAAATTAAAAAACAAATTACATTAATAAAAATGCAATTCTTATATTTTCATAGAGAGTCTTATTCTCCTCTATGATATCCGTCCTCTCCTCCTTGGCTATTTGGAGGTTCCATTCAGCAGTTGCTATATCGTCATATAGCTGCAACTGCTGCTGCTCTGTCAAGCCATCTTCTTTTTCGTCCTTCAGTATGGATCGAGCATCCGCAAGGTAGCTCCTGAAACTTTCCTCAATGTGGAGCAACCGGCGGATGAAACTGTTGTTGTTCTCGATCATAGTAAGAGTCTTAAGGATGATATCATTCATTTTGTTGGAGTTTAGAGTTTGTTTGAAAGATTAAGTAGGGTTTATTTGTAGTTTGTTTTAGCAGTTAGGGTTTGGAGATGTATAGTGAGATAATGGAATGTTAGTTGAGATAATGCATGTATTTATACTAAGCAATGTGTGGTTTGAGTTGTTTTTTAATTAATATATATGTTAGGAAGTTGTGCCATAATCATCATCATATCTCTCTCTGCTGCTTCAAATCTTATTACTAACCCTTCTCATTCCATATTGTCCGTTCATATGCACAGGGATGGCAGTAATAATGCATGCATCGGAATTATAACGGGCCGTAATTATGCATGCATCTAGTAATATTTAATTTAATTTTTTTTTATTTTTTAAGAACAAACAACGGTTATTTATAAACAACCCGTTGTCTTTAGTTATAACAACGGTTTTGTATATTACAACCCGTTGTTATAACTTCCCCCCCAAAATTGAGTCACATTTTCCACAACGGGTGTTTATACTTAAAACCGTTGTTAATAGTTTTAACAACGGGTTCCTTAAGAAAACCAACCGTTTTTAAAACCTTTTACAACGGACGCTTTAACAACGTCCGCTTTTTTATATAACAACGGTTTTTAACCGTTGTTATAGCCTGTATCTGTAGTAGTGATTTTATGCTTTCATATTAGCATGCATGTTACATAGATCACCTAAATGATAATTTATGAGATAAATTAATTTTATTAGAGAGTCTAATATGGATCTATGATCTTTCAAGTGGTATCAGAGCTTAGGCTTGTAATTTGCATGTTGATTTTAAGCATTTTAATGAATTATGTGATAATTTATAAAAACTCAAAAATTGTGTTAGAAGAGGTTTTAGCACGAAATTTTTGGGACATGCATACCTACTGATCTCAAAAGGTTTGTGGAATTGTTTGGTGATTTTTAAAGTTATTTTGCTATTTTTAATGTTTTTTGGTAGAAAACCAAGTCAAAATGTCGCATTTTAGTGAAAAATTGACTAAAATTAGTTAAAAGTTGATTCGGTGCATGGATTTTTTTATGGTAGTTCATGCATGTTTTCTACTGATTGTATGCAAAAATTTGAAAGGTTGGTTCGAATTTTTGCATGTTTATTGATTTTTTGAGTTAAAAGTCGATAAAAGTCAAATTAATTAATCATAATTTCGAAACTTTTGATTCTGCCCATAATAAATTTATGTACATTTAAGAATATTATTTAAATGTCAAAAGTGATTTTTCATGTGTATTTTCACTGTGTTTTGATGTTTATTTGTTTTAGTGGTTAAAAACCGATAAATATCGATCTTTTTCTTCACAAAATTTATCCGGAATATTTGGGCAATTTTTCTGATATTTTAGTGTTCTTGGGAGTGTTCCAGAATACTAAAAAACTTTATTTCAATTTTTTGGGTAATGTTTCAATTATTTTGGATTTTTACTTAAATATTATGATTTTATCGATTAAATTAGCAAATTATCACCAAATCAAACTAATAATTTATCATAAAATTAGTGAGGACTAATTTTGAGGTTCAAAACAGTTTGGACAATTAGTTTGGACTTAAATGATATTTAAGAGTTAATTATTGATTTTTACATGTTAAAAATCGATTAAATCCACAAAAACCGAGATGGATACCAATGAATGCTATATAGGGCGATTTTGGCATCATTTTTACAGCATTTTAAGCATATTTATTTAAGTTGAATGAATGATTGTCATTTATTTAAAGTATTTATCTTATTGTACCTAGTATGGCCTAGTTAATTTTAATCCTTATTACCCGAAATGAATGGCAATATCGATTTGTTTGTAATTAAATACGATCTTGTATCGTCGGTTTGTAATTAATTATTAGTTTTATTTATTTTATTAATTAATGTATAATAGGAATAGCTATGTAATTCATTTGTAATAGTTATTTTACCGGCGTTTCCAAAAGACGGATTACAACGAGACGGAGTCTATTTTTGGAAGGTGTTCCAAATCCCACAAGGAAGAGCCACTTATGGAATGAAGAGGCAAGGGACCAAGGAGTTGGTTTCCGAAATGTAATAGACTAGTTTTTATTACGTAGGTGGCCATACTAGGATTTATTCATATGCTTACATGTTTGCGTGTTTTATTTTCGCGCATGCCAAAATCGCCATTCACATGCATTTTATTTTCGCGATTGTCAATTCACGTCATTTACATTCACCGAATTAATTCACTTATAAGGAATTTATGACTAAATTGACAAGATCTCTCACATAACTAAAATTGAGATTAGCCTTACCAATTAGTAACACCTATGAATCTCTTGTTCATTAGAGCCACGCTCGCCCAAGCGGGGTGTTCTCTTTTTACCTTGGGTAAGTAGGGTGGTAAACAGTTATCACACGCTAAAATTGGTTGGACTCAACGGGATATAAAACAATCTTGTGTTCCGGGGTTAGTAGATGAATTTGAGGAAATTCGTCGACCAAGAGTTCTAGAGGTAGAATTAGTCAACGTGACTTACCGAATTTACGCAATTATGGGATGTTTCGCCCAAGCGATGCTCATTTTTGTTTAATATTTGGGTCTTGGAATAATTTATATAATTTAGTGGGAGGTCATTATATAAATGCTAAAACTTGCTAAACATGTTTTTACAAGTAATTTTTAAAACAATGAATGTTAATTTTTCCTTTTTGTTGTAGCATTTTAATTCGCAATGGCAACTTCATCAACTCCATCGACTACTTCACTAGGCAAAGATTCATGGCTAAGGTCCGTAATGGACAAATGTATTTTAAAAGATGACGGTAGTAACTTTCTTGAATGGGAATCCAACATCAAAAGTGCCGCGTTGTCCGACAATGTGCTCACTTACTTGACCGATGCTCCTCCAATCGAGCCCGGTGCAAGAGCTTCATCGGCGGTGCGGACCGCCTATGATGACTATGTGAGGATGTTGAATGATATCAAGAATGTGTTGATATGGTCAATATCCCCAAAGCTCAAGCTTTCATGCATTTCTTTAAATGCTTACGAGATTTTCACTCGTATGATTACTATGTTTTCACAAACACCAAAAGTCCGTCAATACGATGCGGCGGCACGCTTCTTTGAAGCTAAGCTTGAGAGGGGCCAAAAGGTTGGTCCCCATGTACTCAAAATGGTCGAATATGTTGACATCCTAGAGCGTCTAGGGTGTAAGATTCCTAAGACTCTTGTGGTGGATCGTATCCTTCACTCACTCCCCACCAAGTTTGCCCACTTTAGGGTAAACTACAACATAAATGACATGGATAAGAGTTACCATGAAATTCATGCACTCCTCACCCAAGCGGAGAGGGATATGGAGGCTAGTGGGAGTGAAAAGGGAGATGTTTTAACCATGAAGTTAAAGAACATGTCTCTTGGAGTTAAGAAAGGAAAAGGGAAAGAAAAGTCCCAATTCAAGAAATCGTCAAAGAAACATGACAAGGGAAAGGGGAAGGCCGTTGAGAATGGCAATCCCAAGGCAAAAAGTGTCAAGCTCTCCGAGGCCGAATGTTTCCATTGTAATGGGAAGGGGCATTATAGGAGAAGTTGTCCCAAATACTTGGAGGATCTCAAGGAAGGGCGTGTGACGCCTATTGGTATGATTTCCTCTCTCTATGTGATAGACGTTAATTATGCTTGTACTTCCACTTGGGTACTTGATACCGGATATAGCTCTCACCTTTGTAACCATTTGCAGGGTATAAGGGACGTGCAAGCACTAGCAAAAGGTGATGTGGATCTCCGCATGGGCAATGGAGCTAGAGTAGCCGCCGTTGCCGTAGGGACCTATGTGCTCACTTTAGCTAGTGGTTTAGAGTTGTATTTAAATAAGTGTTATTTTGTACCAACTTTAACTAAGAACATCATCTCCATTTCCGCGTTAGACGCGAAAGGCTTTTGTTTTATGATTAAGGACAAGTGTTGTACTTTTTCTTTTAATGATGTGGTTTATGGCAAGGCCATTTCAATTGAGGCATTTATGTTTTAAATGATGTTAATAACGTTTATCATATGGAAACAAAAAAGCTCAAAAAGGGTGATCCAAATGAATCCTACCTTTGGCAGTGTCGTTTAGGCCACATAAACGAAAGACGCATTAAGAGACTTGCTTCATCAAAAGTGCTCAAACCATTTGGTTTCGAATCTTATGGTACAGGCGAGTCTTGCCTTTTAGGCAAGATGACTCGTGCACCTTTTGCGGGAAAAGGGACACGAGCTAGTGAGGTTTTGGCTCTCATACACACGGATGTGTGTGGACTATTAACCATCACCGCTAGAGGAGGTTTTCACTACTTCATTACTTTTACTGATGACTTAAGTAGATATGGGTATGTCTACTTAATGAAGAACAAGAGTGAAGCCTTTGACAAGTTCAAAGAGTTTCAAAAAGAAGTAGAGAACCAATTGGATAAAAAGATAAAGACCCTACGGTCCGACCGTGGTGGTGAGTATCTAAATATTGAATTTGATTCGCACCTAAAAGATTGTGGTATAGTATCACAATGGACACCTCCTGGCACACCGCAATTAAATGGTGTGGCCGAAAGGAGAAACCGAACTTTACTTGATATGGTTCGGTCAATGATGAGTCTAACTGAGCTTCCTAGTTCATTTTGGGGATTCCTACCTATAGGCCAAGGGATTACTTTGAGCAAGTCACAGTCTCCCTCCACCCCTAAGGAAATTGAACACATGAAGACCGTCCCTTATGCTTCCGCTGTTGGGTCTATCATGTATGCTATGATTTGCACTCGTCCCGACGTTGCGTATGCCTTGAGCATGACAAGTCGGTATCAAGCCAAGCCTGGTGAGAGTCACTGGATATCCGTAAAGAACATCCTTAAGTACTTGAGAAGGACTAAGGATTCGTTCTTAGTGTTTGGAGGAGAAACTGAGTTGCGTGTAAGAGGTTACACGGACGCAAGTTTCCAAACCGATCGGGATGACATGAAATCCCAATCCGGCTATGTGTTTATGCTAAATAGAGGAGCTGTTTGCTGGAAGAGCTTCAAGCAAAGCGTTACTGCGGATTCTACAACTGAGGCTGAGTACCTTGCAGCGTTTGAGGCTGCGAAGGAAGCTGTTTGGATTAGGCAATTCATGGAGGGGCTAGGAGTAGTCCATTCCGCCAAAGATCCTATCACTCTATATTGTGATAACAGTGGAGCTATTTTTCAAGCCTAAGTCTAGTAAAAAATCTAGACACATTGAAAGGAAATACCATGTAATTAGAGATTATGTGGAAAGGAAGGAAATTGACATTTGTAAGCTTGGGACGGATGATAATATTGCTGATCCTTTAACCAAGCCTTTCTCAAAGGCTAAGCATGATGGTCATGTCGTCGCTATGGGATTGAGACGAGTACCATATTTTCTTTAGATTATGGATATGTAATAATTGGATAGTGTATCTTTTATTATATATATGATAATCACATTCATTGTTTTCGTATTCATTCTTTTATGAATCTTTTATTTAGTGTGACTAAATTTTAATACCTTGTTTATCTGAATAAGTTGTGGAGACAATGTTGAACACTATTCAAGTGAATAAGATGAACATTGTATTTTGTCCCTAGTCACTTAATGAGGTGACGTCTCGGAGTGACTAGATTGTAAGTCGATTGATGGTTGTTCAACACCATAAGGTCATATGTGATGACTGGTCAATTACATAGGCAGAGTGTGTGACACTTTTACGGGACGGTGACCATTTAGAGAGTCCCTAAGTTCTATTATAGACGCCTGGTCGTGGCGGGGATCTCTAAGATGTTCTAATGAGTCGATTCTTTTGATTGGAGACTATTATCCGAGCGGTGCGATTCCGAGTGACTTTGGTTTTTGTCCTAGGTCGTGCCGTGAAAGGAGGCCAAAAGGGCATTTACTAGGTCATGGTGAGTTGTATTGTGCAATAGGATAGATAGGGCATACAGGAATTGTCCACCCACGTTGGGTAACTATATCTCAAGGCCACTCGAGGAGTTAATGACTACAAATGCGTGGCCACGCTCGGAAGTAATCTGTGAGAGATTTTTCCGGTCAGATAGTCACACTCCTGATCGAGAAAACCATTCGGTATGTGTTCATGTGCAAGTGCGACCTGAAAGACACCTTGCATTGAGTGGGAGATTAAAACGGACAAGAGAATTGGTAGCGCACACCTTGTGTCGGACAAGTGGGAGATTGTTGGAGTTAGTGTCCTCCACAATAGTGCGTTAACATAATAAATCTCATTAATGGAATATCATCAGATATTTAATTATTTTATCCTCGTCAGTTGATTAACGTAAATCAATAACGGTTGGCTGACTAGAGTTTGACGTTATTGTCGTGAGACGGCGGTGATCAACTGACCCCTTTCGGTCACACCTAAAGGAATGAACCCCAATTGATTACTAATTAATTGTATGAGATACAATTTGTTTAGTTCCTTGATTTATAGACTAAGAGGTTAGTCGATTATTTTTAGAGAGATTTCGAGTTGCGAACTCGAGGAGCGGCAGTTATTATTTAATTATGCGATAATTGAATAATACGTTTTGGGAGACGGGTTTTAGTTAATTAACTATTAATTTACCAAAATTGTACTAATTGATTAATGTGATTAATATTAGTACGTAAATAATATGTGTAGTGGTACACGTATATTTACGGAGTGAATTGGACGAATTAATTATGGAAGTATTTAAACATGATACGATGTTTAAAATAATAATTACATGGATTTGTGCGACAAATATAAGAACCAACATGGACCCGTAAATGGTCAAGTGGACCGTGTAAAATAAGTGTAGTGGATGATTACTCAAATAATCATTTTACCTTATTTTGTATACTACCATAATTAATCTTATACAACATTTTGCATGTGATGTAAGATAAAAATATAAGACAAAATTCTCCACTACCACACTCCACCCACCCGCCACTTTCCCCCTATAATACTCCATCTATTGTTCACATTTTTACACTACTTTACTTCAACACTCTACTAACTTGCATGTGAACATTTTTCCTCCATCTCTCTATAATAATAATTCATCACTACTGAGTTGTTAGTATACACAAATAATATTACTAAGATTAGTTAGTATTATTATTAATAATCAAGGGATCAATATTAACAAGTTCTAGTTCATACTTGTTATTAATTTTTGGGTTAGTTCTTGGGTGCAACAAGAAGGAGATCTTCTATTTTGAAGATTTGCAAGGAGGATCTTCCATTGGTATAAGCTCAAGAACAAGCTAGTTAGGTGAACTAGTTTGTGCTCTTTTTACCACAAATTCAATGTAAGGAAATTGTTCTTTCCTTTTATGCTTTCGTATTAGCATGCATGTTACATAGATCACCTAAATGATAATTTATGAGATAAATTAATTTTATTAGAGAGTCTAATATGGATCTATGATCTTTCATAAAAATCCTTCTCCTATAAATAGGAGAGAGGTAATTAGGTTTTAGTAACACACACACACATCACTTTTCCTTTTCTTATTGTTCGACGTTACTATGACTCTACTTTCCGGATCCTAATCAGTAATTCTCCCTTACTCTCTCTATTTCTTTACTCTCTCCTTAATTTGCGATGTTTATTTTTCCTTTATCCTTCGCTCTTACCTTATTTACTCTTATGTCTAGCTAATTCTCCTGCTAGGATTTAAGGGATTCAATGAATTATTGTTAGTTGCTAATTAGGTTTACAGATCTTTCGTTGCTATCATGTCTTTGTTGTTAATCACTGCAATTAACTGTAGTTAGCTGCTTGAATCGATGCATTTAGCTAATTGATTTGGTAAGCCTTAACCTAGACCGGAAGGTTGGAAGGGGTGAGACCTGCAGTGAACATTAGGATGCTTTAGTGAGGGCGGAAGCTAAGCTAATAGTGTTTTAGGGCGAATTGAGACCAGAAGGAGATATTCGTTGCCCCTTCGACCGATACAAGCGACCGATCTGTGACCTTAGGTGCAATTATCTGACATTCATTGATGACCCGACAATCCTAGTTCTCTCTCTCTCTCTCTCTTTTGTTAAATCCCTCTTATTCTTTTCTCTTGCTTTAATCTCATTTAGTTTAGTTTAAACAACTCAAACCCCCATCTTGTGACCTTAGGCAGACTGAATTGACAAGTAGATAGTGACCGCCTCCCTGTGGAGATCGACCCTACTTACCGCTGACTTCTGTTAGTAGTACTTAGGTATTAATTTTGGTACTAAAGGACGGTATCAAATTTTGGCGCCGTTACCGGGGAGGCAACTATTTTATTTACTTGTTGCTTTTTGTCTGTCTTTAGCCTCAAGGGATTTATCCCTTGAGGTAGTTCTCATCTTTTTCTCTAGTGTTGTTTTGATAGGCCCTACAGGTCCTACCTAGACAGTTCTAGGTAAAAGATCATCAAAGAGAAGGCTTGAGTACCTTTGATCTTCCACCTATGTTCCATCCTAAGGTAGAGCAGGTGGTTTACTGTGAGAGATGTGGTGCTGCGGGGCACAATACCGTTATCTGTCTAGCGGGAAATGACCGTATCAAAATTTGGCGCGATGAAGTTTATGCGTTTAGGCAACGTAGACAAGCTAGTCATCCCTTTGCATATGTGCCAACACATCTTATTTCAACAACGAGGCTATCAAAAGCCTCCATTTGAATAGCCACCGCAACAACAAGCCCCTCCTCTTGATAAATAGAAAGAAGAGATTGCTGAACTAAAATCTTTGGTGAAGGCACTTGTACTTCAATTGCAAGAACATAATAGATTTAATGAAGCTCAAATCAATGAGCTTGAGTCTCAAATAGCTCAGTTAGCCGCTGGGACGAACTTTAGGCACGCAGATAATGGTATTTCCCATGAAGGACCCGAGTTACCTATCGATACTGATGGTTTGCATGACTCGGAGTACGAAGGTCTATCTGAAAATGAAGCAAGCTACAATGATTTCTGCGCTGCACACCAACAAATACTCGATCGAATTAGTCACAGTGTTCGATCAAGTGAATTATCTGAGGAAGTGTTTGATCAAACAGAAACTACATCTCGATCGAACAGCTATTATGAGGAAGACCTCGATCGAGCAGATCTCTATGTTTGATCGAGTGATATTCAAGAGGACAACTTTCGATCGAGTTCCATCTTTTCTTGATCGACCATAATGGCCACAGAGAGTAATGATATGCCACTTTGGTCCGTTTTGGATGACGATTTTGAAGAAGACAATGGTTATGGTGAATCCCCCATTTGGAAAGGCGAGCTGGATGCATTAGAGGCTGCCATATATGGGACACAATCCACCAAGGAGGGGAATGAGAAGACAGCTGAGTCAGTGAACGTTACTAGCACGGAAGAGGTACTGTATTCTTTTGTCAATGATTCCGACGTTAAGAGCGGCCGACCTGAGGTAGTTATTGATAATTTCATTAGTATTGGTATTGATAGTACACTATCTCATATGACTCCTGCTTTTTATTTTGATGCTCGACTCCCTCCCGGTTGGACGAATAAGTTAATAATTTTTCACCATATTTGTCATCAGAAATTCGTTAAGCTAAAACGGTACCTTAGATTGCTTTTAAATGCTATTGAGCTTTCTTATTTTCCACCTACGGTTGATTTGAGCTTTTATATTCCGCCCGTAGCTGGAGGGCAGAATTATTTTGTGGATAATTTTGGGAGCTGTCATAGAAAATTCGTTAGGCTTAAATGGTTGTACATATCAATTTCCTATGTTATTATTATTTTGTGGTGCTACTTATAGTTTTGTGTAGCGCATGCGCAGTTGTTTGATCGGTTGCTTCGTGCTTTGAGCTGTTTTGACCGGGCTAAATTAGAATGGCTGGAGGAAGAAAAGATGGTCGAGCTGGGACCTGTCTTAAACTAGCGCTTTCCGGGAGGCAACCTCGAGTTTAAATTTTTAGTTGATTTAATTTTACGTTTCTGTTGCGTATGTAATAATTGGTTTTTAAACCATAGACTAGAACAGATAGCTTGTTTTGTTGGCTCCACAAGTTGTTTATTGTATCTTTGCAGGAATCTAACGTGGATGGCTCGATCGAGTACTTTTTATACTCGATCGAACCCTTTTGCTGCTGATTTCACTCGATCGAACATCCGCTCCTTTCGATCGAGTGCCTAAAAAAGACGATCTTTCGATCGAGAGCCCTACTTTCTCGATCGAACTGCTTAGGTGCCAAGGTCACTCGATCGATCATTGGGTCCTTTCGATCGAGTACTTCCGTTTTGATTCGCTTCTTGTGATGCTGTTATACAGCTGTTTGCGACCTCCCTTTTTGCTGGCTGGTTTGGGGAGGTCCCTACTTCGCGTATTCTTGTGAGTTTTCCGCATCTCCACTCTCTCCTTTTTAGTTTGCATTTCCTTTCCCTATTTTTGAGTACAATGAGGGCATTGTACGGTTTGGTTTGGGGAGGTTATGCATCCATATCTGTGTCTGCATTTATGTTTTTAATGCATTTCTGTTATCACGTTTAATTTATGTATGCATTGTTGTTTATTTCTATAATAATTCAAAAAAAAATATCAAAAAATTAAAAATTTAATCAAAAATTTCACGTTTACTTTTGCATATAGGTTGAGTCGGAACGGTGGATTTCAATGATGAAATTGCACTACATTTAGTCATTTTACTTAAGGCTTGCATAAATTAATATCTTTAGCTTTGTCTTCTGCATATCTACGAGTTTATGTTAAAATTTAGCTGAACAAATAGACTTGACCTGATAATTTTGTCAAGCTACTTATAATTTCTAAGTTTTAGAGCCTTATAAACTGGTGTAATTTGTGACCGGTTTCATGTAGGATTGTGAGTAGTTACTCCTTGCATAACATGTTCACTAATTTGCACGTATATGAAATTCAATTGCTTTTTGCCTGCACACATTCGGGTTAGTGGTTGGTGTCACATGCAGGGAGGTGCTTACATTCCCCTTTTCTTTCATTTTTACCCATTAAACTCCACATTAGCCAAATTTTCCTGTTGACCCTTAACTACATTCCAAATTTAGCATGTCTTGTCAAGCTAGTTAGTGTATGTTTTTGCGGTATTTTGTCTATTGATCCGAGTTTGGTTTGTATTGAGATGATTTGGAGTTGGTAATTTATGAAGAAGAAGAAGGAGGATGAGAAAAAAAAGAATTGAAGAAAAAAGAAAGATGAAAAATAAAAGAAACGTGAAAAAGAAAAAAAAAGAACGAGAAAAAAAAAAGAAACCGAGAAGAAAAAGGAAAAAAGAAAAAAATGTTTGATTGTTGACGGTTTCACTCTTATACTTTATCAGTATCTATTGAGGAGTATGTTTGGTTCGGTTTGGTGAGTTTGTGTGCCGATTAAGGGCATTGTGCTTAATTTTGATGGATTAGAAATGGATATGTTCCATTTGGTTCTAATAAGGTACTAGCTTGGCCGCCTATACCCTCACATTTCCAAAAATATTTTCCCTTTTCTTATCCATTACCTCACATTACCATACTTTTGTAAGCCCTCGGCTGTGACGGACCTTGTTTGGTTGGAATGTATGTGTACGGTAGCTAGAATTCTCTATCATATTAGTTGCATGCATGTTTATGTGGGTTGTAGTCTAGGTGAGCGACTTCTTATTCTTTTTCTCTTACACTCATATGCTTACCCTTTGCTTCATGAGAGAAGAGTGACCCGTGAGAGTCCATCATTAAAGGTCTTGCAAGGTCGATGGTTCAGCTTTATTATAAACATCCTACAACTCGTTTGCATTAGACTATTTCGCTATAAGTGTTAGTTTGCTGCATTAAATTAGTTTGAGTGAGCATTTGTAGCTATCTCTGAGCTATCTTTTCCGTTCCATTAGTTTGCATTTAGTTTACTCGAGGACGAGTAAAGGTTCGGTTTGGGGAGATTTGATACGTGCATTTTATATAGCCTTTTTAAGTCTCTTATGCATGTATTTCTATGTTATTCTTGTTAGTAATCTATATCTCATTACTCAGCATATTCAAATATGTTCTAATTAATTTAGTCATAAAATTAATTGCAAATCTTATGCATGCAAACTAAAATAGATAAGATGAGAAAAACAATTTCTCACCAATTAAATTTCGGTCAAATGGGCACCAACAAGATCTCCTTCTTGTTAGTTCTTGAGCTTTCCAATATTGGATGAACATTCAAAATCCCAAAGTAGAGATTCTCCTCTTGATTGCACTCAAGACTATCCCTTATCCCCACTAAATAATATTAGCTAGATATTAGTTTAGTAGTTTACCTTAAAATTGATTACTAACACTCATATATTACATTAATAATTTTAGTAATTTCTTTGAACAATTTGGATCAAAGTTTCTCAAGTTTTTAGAGAAAATGAAGGAGAAGAGAGAAAAAGCATATGAATGAATTATCATCATATGAATGTGTAAGAGAGGAAAATAATAACCAACAACCCCATCATGAAGGGGAGTGTCACGGTTTTGGGTAGTCCAAAATGGCATCATCTCTTTTCCTTTTGCTCTTCTCAATATTATAGGTGTGTAAGAATAGGTAGAGTAGGTTTTATTAATTTATTCTTATCACATAAAATAATCACCCACTAAAGCCTACCACCCACAATATTTAGGTCCACTTCTATAAAATGGACTACCATTTTATTTTTGTCAATTGTCACACAATATGTCACATGTAGTATGCTACATGTTATTAATTAATTTTAATGCATATTTATCACATAAATATCATTTTATGAATTAATTAAATTACATCCAATAATTTGACTAGTGATACTTGATCACATAAATAAAATGGGTCATGTAATTATAATTCACAATATCTTGTAATTATAATTAACCATTCATTCCTATCTCTATTGTTTCTCAAACAATAAATAATTTTAGTAACAAAGCATTTTATTACTAAAATAAATCTTATTTAATCCCATTACAATAAGATATTTATTCTCTCTCACAAATCGAATTGTTCAATTTTAAGGAATTGATCAACTTGCATCGTCATACAATTAATCAACTTTATAGATAAGGGCATCATCCTTTAGGTGTGACCTTAAGGGATCAACTGACCACCACCGTCCCACGACAGTAACGTCAAACTCTAGCAAGCCAATCGTTACCGATTAATGTTGATTAGTTGACTATATAATTGAATCATCCCTTACGTATTCTTTATATGAGATTTAATAATGATATTTAAATCATGTGATCGCACTATTGTTGAGGACACATTTCCCAACAATCTCCCACTTGTCCTCGACAAGTGTGCGTCACCAATTCTCTTGTCCTATTACTATCTCCCACTCAATGCAAGGTGTCTTTCGGGTCGTACTTGCAAGTGTTCATATCGAGAGTGGTTTCCTCGATCTGGAGAATAACTGATTGACCGGATTTATCTATCATAGATACCTTCCGAGCGTGGCCACGCATTTCCAGTTCATTACTCCTCGAGTGGCCCTGAGATATTGTTTTAACCCTGACAAGGGGGTGGACAATTCCTATCGCACTTATTCCCTTCGACTAGCCACAGCCATCATAACCCAAAATATGCCCATTTGACCCCATTTACGAAGGTCGTAGTAACACAAATCAAAGTTAATCCGAAACTGTGCCATCTTAGGCGAACAGTCTTTAGTCAAAAGAATCGACTCATTAGAATACTATAGTAGCTCTCGCCACGACCAGGCTATATAAATTTGCCAGAACTCTATAAGCGGTCACTGCCCGACAAAGTGTTCCTAACAGTCTGCCTATGTGATCGACTAGTCATCTCACATGACTCTATGGCACTTGAACTTGCCATCAATCGCATCACACTCTAGTCACTTCGAGACGTCACCTCATACAAGTGACTATGGGCGAATACCATGTTAATCCGGGTTCACTTTAACGGGGTTCAATGTTGTCTCTACAACCCGTTTGGATGTAACAAAGTATAATAAAAGAGTTTTAAAGTAAAACTCGAACGACAAATGCGATTATCACATATGAATAGTCAATGCCTGATTACTACTTCATATTCTATAATCCAGTTTGATCTTGAATGTAGTTGTTCATCTCAATTCAATTGAAATGACATGACTCATCATGTTTAGCCTATGAGAAGGCTTTGGTTAGTAGGTTTTATCAACTTCTTGTACCTTACTCAACCTTACTACATACTCGTTTTCCTTTGTAATGTATACATTTGCATTACAAAACTTTCTGAGTACGTGTCGAGATCCAATCAAGACATAGGCCCTCTAGCCTAAGAATAGCTCCCACTGTTTTCACAGTGTGCGGGACTCATCCTCTTGCACATCTCATGATTGCAAGTGTACTCAATTTCCGTTATAAATATTTTTCATTGTTCTTTATTCCCTAGAACGATTCTAGAAAATCTATTTCTTAAATAACATAGCCACAATGGTATCTTAACCATCCTAATGTGTTTTGATTATGGTTTTGTCGGAAACCATGCGCAATCTCAATTGTCAATTGTCACTTGTGTAACACCCTTACACAAAATTGCATCAAAAACATTTTGCTTTACTTCCTTAACGCTTCTGCAAGTACTAGAGGGTAATCTTTATGGCTTACTTGGTAAAGATTACTTAAATTCGATTTTGAAAACAATTCATCATACTCAAAGTATATGAAGTGTTATATATCATTACTCATTTAATTGATCCGGCAGCGGAAGCAAATGGAATCAATCAAATATGTTCAATTTGATTGAACTAGTCATGAATCTTATCAACATAAGACTTCTTATTTGACGCTAATATCATGTAGATTAATCTTTATAAATCCGGATATTAAAGATGTATTATAATACTCCATAAGTCTTAGATCATTCGCAATGATCAATATGTCATCCACATATAAGACTAATTAAAATTTCCGTAACTCCCACTAAACTCCATGTATAAACACAACTTCTCGACTTATTGAGAAAAGTTTTATCACATGATCAAAATGTTGATTCCAACTCATTGATGTCCTACTTAAGATTCTCTCTTAAGTTTCACATTATCTTAGGGTTGCAAGAATCTATAAAACTCAAGACATGTATTGAATACATTCCTTCTAATTGAAGAAGTGGGTTTTAGATTCACTCGCTATGTATTTCATAATAATGAAACACAATCCCTAAGAAGATCCAAATAGACTTAAGCATTTCAATTAGTGCAAAACTCTTTGCCACCAATCTTACTTTGAAATCTCTCCTTATTAGTGCAAAACCCTTTGTCACTAATCAAGCCTTTTATTTCGGATTTTTATGGCTCTAAGCCTTGTATTGAGTTGTGACTTAAACATTCTCATGTAAGTTATACGTTCATTACTTTCTAGAAGTAATCAACTTGAATCAACCGATTTCTTTGTAAGTTGCAAGCTCCTTTACTTAAAAGTAACACTAATTCATCATCTTCAACAAGTGATAGCTTTAACCTCCTAGGTTTGGAAGAAACAACTTCTTACACAAAACGTCTCATGTAGCCAAGAAAGACCAGTTTCTTGCGACATAACATTCTTTGTGGCTCTTGATAATTTCTCCCACTCTGTCTTCTAGAAATATACTTGTATTTTAGAAAGACAGCTTCACGAGCCATAAACCCGTTGTACTCGTGATTATAATAAGGAAAAATGAGCATTTGTTTCTTGTGAGAACTTACAAACATGGTACCCTACCATTCCATATCTCATATGAATCGTTTTAAATTTAGTGGAAAAATAATCTAGACAAAATGATAAAATCCCCAAAAGGATCAAGTAACTCAAAGTAACTTGATTGAAGTCCAAACCATATCGAATAGCGTTTGAATTTTTATCCAATCACACACATTATTCCATAATGCGTGCTAAGAGAGATTAACTTGTGATACTATATCACATTTCCTTTGGCTTATATCAAAGTCTTCACTTTGATTATCCCATCACGACTAAATCGTGCTTCTTTGAACTTTTTGAACTTCTTCAAAGATTTCTCTATTTACCTTATTAAGTGAACACATTAGTGTCAACCTAAATCTTTGGTAAAAGAAAATGATCAACCTCTTTTGGATCAATGATTTACAACCTCGATCTCCTTTTTAACCAAAAATCACGAGACATCTTGCTTTGAATACAAGATACGCATAAACCATAAGATCTAATGGTTTCAAGAGTACTCGATAACTCTTTGCTTTCATCATTCCAGAATCTAAGGTTTAATCATAGGTTACCAATTTGAGTCTTGCATCATCTACATGATATATCATTCTAGTTTGGTTTAGAATATGCTCACCTTGATAATGGGCTAGCCATACATCAAATCGTGGTGTATAGAGTCACAAAAGTGAAACCTCTTTTGTATCTTAACAAGTTGTATTCTTATTTAGAGTTTATGTACTTAATAGTCACAATTAAGTACAACTCCAAACCCGAAAACTAGATTTAGTACACAATGACTCTATCTCTCGACTTCATTGTTGCTAGTCGTCATATTCTAATCATCCTATGTATCAAACATAATAATGAAAACCACCACCGGTTTCTAATATTGACGAAGTAGTGCTAGCAAAATGTATGTCAATTAAATAAATAAAGAACTAAGTCCTATTAGATGTCCCACAACTAACTTGCTTATTCTTTAACAACTTGGGGTAGTTTCCTTTCTAGTGTCCAACATTTAAGACAATGGAAACTTTATCGGTCGGGAT
This sequence comes from Silene latifolia, assembly GCF_048544455.1. Lineage (NCBI taxonomy): Eukaryota > Viridiplantae > Streptophyta > Magnoliopsida > Caryophyllales > Caryophyllaceae > Silene > Silene latifolia. Next base: position 91,172,718 of record NC_133535.1, on the reverse strand, counting down.
TGATAGGTTTAGTATTGTCATTCTCAATAACGTTACTTTTAACAAAACCTTGTATCAATTCCATTCTATTTTTACTTCTTTGAACCTCATCCCATCTTAACGGTTTAAGAGAATGCTCCCACTCATTTCAATGAGTCTTTGCTTAGAGAAGCAAAATTGGATTTCATGAAGACTACTCTTCATTCGTTTGTTTTAGTCTTAAAACTTTCATTGAAGTGGTTGCGCTATTTTGGTCAATTTTGATTTCCAACAAATCTAGTTACCAAAATTAGAAACAATTCATTGTAAGTAGATGTGTTAGTCAAGAATCAAAAACCTGTTTGATAATGAATAAATTTTATCTATACTCTTTACAAGAGATCCTTAGCAATGGTTCATTTGAGGTTTTAGAAGCAAATTCATATTTGTCTTTAGTTACGATGTTTAAATGGAGATTTGAATCAAAAATCGAAATGAAATCGTATATGAATTGTGGTAAGGAAATAGAACAATATGATAACGGAATAATGAAAAACAAAACATTCATCGTTATAATAATACTTGTAAATAACAAGTAAAGCATTTACATAGTGACCTCTACCCAACTATGATAAATGATTCCAAGATCCAAATTCATATTAACTTGGGCACGGTGTGGCCGATGAAACCCTTATCAATATAACTCGGTGGATTAACTCTTTAATCGATTCTACTTTTAGAACTCTTGGTCGATAAAATTACATTAACATTTATCTTTAGCCCAAAACACATCCGACAAGGGCACGGTGTGGCCGATGAAACCCTTATCGAAAATTTTTTGTTGAGTTCAATCCAAATTTCGAATAAATGTGTCCATGATCCAAACCCACATTAACTTGGGCACGGTGTGGCCGATGAAACCCTCATCAACATGAATTCGGTGGATAGACATTTATCACCCACTTCCCCTACGTAACAAGGTTTGTACCCCGGTGTGGCCGAGTGCACTCCCTCACGAAATAGGTTTTCATGGTTTCTACTATTTGGTAAGGCTAAGTCTCAATTGTTTATTTTAGCGAGAGGTCATGTCAATTTATTATCTATCACGTTTTAAGTGAACTAAAGCGGTGAACTACGATAATTATAATTGACACGGTCGATATACTCGATTAAAAGATAATGCATGTTTTAGTTATGGCGATTTAGCGATGCATGCGACATATAAATAAAATGCAAAGCATAAATTAAATCCTAGTATGGCCTTCCTAAAATAGAAAATCTAATTAACTATTAAATATTCGGAAACCAACTCCATTGGTCCCTTGAACTTCGGTTTTTGGCACGCATCTCGAGGTAACACCGTCTTTATGTATCGCCTTCTTGAGTGACACCGTCTTCAAGGAACTCCGAAATAATTAAATTACATAACAAATTACATAATTTCCTATTATACATTTGTAATTAAAATAAAATAAATCTATTAAATTACAAAACAGTGATACGAGATCACAATAAATTACAACCGAATTGATATTCCCATACATTTCGGGTAATACCAATTAAAAAACTAAGGCCATACTAAGTAAAATTACATAATTCAAAATTACATAAAATAAAATTATGACAATCATAAATAAAATGCAGCATTATAATATGTATGAACATGCCCAATTTTATGGTAAATCGCCTTTAAGGAGCCAATATCGTATATTAATCGGTTTTTACGGATTTGCGTGATTCAACCTTTTAAAATCACAATAAATTACATAAAATCATATTTATGCACAAGTTAATTACCCTAACCAACTTAGAACTCAAAATTAGTTTCCACTAACCATTTGACCATAATTAACTTATATTTCTTAAAATTGTTCATTAATGGACTCAAAATTACAATAAAAAGCCATAAACTTCAAATAAATCACAAAAATTTCAAATAAATTCAAAATTTGAAATTTAAACTCATGAATATTCTGGAAAAATACCATGACACTCATAATGTTCAAAACTTAGGTTAAAATTTTTGAAAATTATCGGGAAAAACAATGTTGCGGTTTATCGGATTTAACAATTATAATCATAAAAACATGAGAAAAATTATATTCATCAACTTTTCAATTTTAGATCTGAAAAAGATAATAAAATGCAACATGTGACGTTTTTCCTTAGTCATGAAGTATGTTTTAGCAATTATTCACTAATTAAGTCACTATTTATGCTATTTTTCATCAAAAATTCATAAATCATGCATGAAGACTTCATTATAGCCTATTATTTTACACACATCTTGTAAAATTGTATGTGACAACATACTAAATTTCTATGACCAGATCCGAAATATTTCTTATATTAACCTATTTTTCATTTAAATCCGATTTTTATCATGAAAAATCCATATTTCGAGCATAAGAACTCCAAAATTTTTGAAAATTACCAATCATCTAAAAATAATATATGTGAAAACATATCCAAAAACCAGTGGAAAATTCGAAGTTTAGCTAATTTTCGTCCAAAAATGACATTTTTATCATAAAAATCACATTTTAATGCCAATATTATATAAAATGAACAATAAAAATCCATAAATTAACCAAAATATCCTAAATACATTTTAGGATCAGAAACTTTAACATGCATAATTAATTTCGTGATATATCATAATAACACAAATTTACAAGTTTTATATGTTAATCGTATAACTCGGAAAAACTATAACCGATTTGCATGCAAACAACCAAGGCTCTGATACCGCTTGTTAGTAATCTATATCTCATTACTCAACATATTCAAATATGTTCTAATTAATTTAGTCATAAAATTAATTGCAAATCTTATGCATGCAAACTAAAATAGATAAGATGAGAAAAACAATTTCTCACCAATTAAATTTCGGTCAAATGGACACCAACAAGATCTCCTTCTTGTTAGTTCTTGAGCTTTCCAATATTGAATGAACATTCAAAATCCCAAAGTAGAGATTCTCCTCTTGATTGCACTCAAGACTATCCCTTATCCCCACTAAATAATATTAGCTAGATATTAGTTTAGTAGTTTACCTTAAAATTGATTACTAACACTCATATATTACATTAATAATTTTAGTAATTTCTTTGAACAATTTGGATCAAAGTTTCTCAAGTTTTTAGAGAAAATGAAGGAGAAGAGAGAAAAAGCATATGAATGAATTATCATCGTATGAATGTGTAAGAGAGGAAAATAATAACCAACAACCCCATCATGAAGGGGAGTGTCACGGTTTTGGGTAGTCCAAAATGGCATCATTTCTTTTCCTTTTGCTCTTCTCAATATTATAGGTGTGTAAGAATAGGTAGAGTAGGTTTTATTAATTTATTCTTATCACATAAAATAATCACCCACTAAAGCCTACCACCCACAATATTTAGGTCCACTTCTATAAAATGGACTACCATTTTATTTTTGTCAATTTGTCAATTGTCACACAATATGTCACATGTAGTATGCTACATGTTATTAATTAATTTTAATGCATATTTATCACATAAATATCATTTTATGAATTAATTAAATTACATCCAATGATTTGACTAGTGATACTTGATCACATAAATAAAATGGGTCATGTAATTATAATTCACAATATCTTGTAATTATAATTAACCATTCATTCCTATCTCTATTGTTTCTCAAACAATAAATAATTTTAGTAACAAAGCATTTTATTACTAAAATAAATCTTATTTAATCCCATTACAATAAGATATTTATTCTCTCTCACAAATCGAATTGTTCAATTTTAAGGAATTGATCAACTTGCATCGTCATACAATTAATCAACTTTATAGATAAGGGCATCATCCTTTAGGTGTGACCTTAAGGGATCAACTGACCACCACCGTCCCACGACAGTAACGTCAAACTCTAGCAAGCCAATCGTTACCGATTAATGTTGATCAGTTGACTATATAATTGAATCATCCCTTACGTATTCTTTATATGAGATTTAATAATGATATTTAAATCATGTGATCGCACTGTTGTTGAGGACACATTTCCCAACAATTCTCGTAGTTCTATGCTACGAAATGCCCCGAATAGTCTACTTTGGTTTGTTTTACTTTATTTGCAGGAATGGACCCGAAAGTAGTGGAATCGAGCCTTTTATTGTCCATTTTTCTTGCATTTAGAAGATGAGTGGTTTTAGAGCGGAGATGCTACTGTCTTGGGACGCGTGAAGTCATTTCGGAAGCTAAAACAAGTCATAGCTGAAACTGATGACCTAATGAGTTGGCCAAGTTAAAGTCCCTCGATCGAAGGCTTTTAATGCTCGATCGAGTAGCTTGAAGAGGAGAAGACTTCGATCGAATGCTTTCAGTGTTCGATCGAAATGTGTTATTTAGGGGCTCCTCGATCGAGCCTTTTTGTTACTCGATCGAGTGGTTTTTGCTGGATTATGTTCGATCGAGCATTTCGAAATGGCTCGATCGAGTGATTAGCTATTGGACGCAGGCTTTTTCTTTAGTATCGTGTCTTAGGTCAAATAAGAATCCTTCTCCTATAAATAGGAGAGAGGTAATTAGGTTTTAGTAACACACACACATCACTTTTCCTTTTCTTATTGTTCGACGTTACTATGACTCTACTTTCCGGATCCTAATCAGTAATTCTCCCTTACTCTCTCTCTTTCTTTACTCTCTCCTTAATTTGCGATGCTTATTATTCCATTATCCTTCGCTCTTACCTTATTTACTCTTATGTCTAGCTAATTCTCCTGCTAGGATTTAGGGGATTCAATGAATTATTGTTAGTTGCTATTAGGTTTACAGATCTTTCGTTGCTATCATGTCTTTGTTTTTAATCACTGCAATTAACTGTAGTTAGCTGCTTGAATCGATGCATTTAGCTAATTGATTTGGTATGCCTTGACCTAGACCGGAAGGTTGGTAGGGGTGAGACTTGTAGTGAACATTAGGATGTTTTAGTGAGGGCGGAAGCTAAGCTAATAGTGTTTTAGGGCGAATTGAGACCGGAAGGAGATATTCGTTGCCCCTTAGACCGATACAAGCGACCGATCTGTGACCTTAGCTGCAATTATCTGACATTCATTGATGACCCGATAATCCTAGTTCTCTCTCTCTCTCTTTTGTTAAATCCCTCTTATTCTTTTCTCTTGCTTTAGTCTCATTTAGTTTAGTTTAAACAACTTAAACCCCCATCTTGTGACCTTAGGCAGACTGAATTGACAAGTAGATATTAACCGCCTCCCTGTGGAGACCAACCCTACTTACCGCTGACTTCTGTTAGTAGTACTTAGGTATTATTTTTAGTACTAAATGACGGTATCATCGAGCATGCACGCTGAGAATTCCCTCACATAATCTCGGATTGATTTGGTCTGCTTTACTTCCTTCAGCTTCCTCCGAGAGACAAACTCGGTGTTCTTGGGGTAGAAGCGATCCTTCAAAATCCTCTTGAAGTCGGACCACGATGTTAGCGTGATCGTGCCCGCTTCGATCTCCTTGTACCTAGCCCGCCACCATATCTTGGCATCATCCACCAAGTACATACTTGTTGTGTCGACTTTCCCTTCTTCGTCGAGCCCACTTACTCGGAGGTATTGCTCCATATCGAAGACGAAATTATCGACCGCTTTCGAATCTCTCGCCCCATCGTAGGTGCGAGGTTGGGCGCCTTCACCTTACGGCCCCCTAATGATTTCCCATCATTGGCCACCGCTTTCAAGAGCGTAGCGCAAGTGTTCTCTAGCTCCCCGATCTTTTGATGGAGATGAATGGTTTCTCCCGACTGATCATCGTGGATTGCCTCACTGATCTCTTGGATCCGGGTCTCCATCCCGATCATTGTCGACTGGAAGCCACTAACCGTCTTTTCCAACTCCTCGAGGCTCGCCCCCATTTGGATCACGATGCCCTCGAGTTTTGGAAGCTTATTGTCGAACGCGTCCTCTAAGTATCCCACTCGTTCCTCCATACTTTTGCCCATTTTCTGGATTCCGATGAACAAATGCGGCTTGCAGAAACCCGTCCGAAAACCTGGCTCTGATACCAAATGTCACGGTCCGGTACTTTTGCCGGATCGTGGTGTGCACCCTTGCCTAAATCTAGGGCAATATGCAAGCAACAAGGGTCTCATACTAGTGAGGGATCGCCCACTAGCACGTTTCTCGGGACTCGGCTGTGTGTCGGGAATCCTAGTCACGATTCTCAAGTCCGGCACACGAAAGCAATAAAATTAAGCAATACGATTATTGAAAGCAACCAACAAGCAATAATAAGCTTTTGGATGAGAAGCGGTTTTTGATAGACTAACATCTCTTATAGAGGCAAATTTAATAGTTTGGTCCTGGTATCAGGATACATTAATTGTGCAGAATAGCGATATATTTTCTAAACGCCTAAAAACATATCTTTAACTAAAAACGAGACTCCAAGATTTAGTACGCGGGAAGTAGTCTTGGAGTACTAAATGAAACTAAAAACAGAAATGAAAATACATAAGCAGAAATATAAAATCTAAGGGCTCGAAGTGAAAGGACAGCGCGCGCAATTCTCAGGGATTATGCGGCTAAATGTGCGACTCCTTACACCGAGCTAGTTTAGTGATTGTTCTTGCGGGTATATCATTTATTGTGCCAAATTTGGTTTGTACTGAAGCTTGGGAGTTGGTAGTATGGAGAAGGAGAATGATCAAAAAAAAGAAAAGAAAAAAAAGAAAAGAAAACATAAAAAAAACCGAGAAAAAGAAAGAAAAAGAAAAAATTGAAAAAACAATTCAATTGTTATCGGTTTTGCTCTTATGCATCATTCTATTTTATAGGAGTTTTTATTCGGTTTAGTGAGTTTTTATGCCAATCAAAGGCATTTGTGCTTATTGTTGGAGATGGATTAGAAGTGGATGTTATCGTGTGGCTTTGTTTAGGTAACTAGCTTTGCTTATACCCTCTCATTCCCAAAAATGTTTTGCCTTTTCTTACCCATTACCTCACTTTCCATATTTTTGTAAGCCCTCGGCTGTGACGGGACCGTGTTGGTTGGAATGTATGTGTACGGTAGCTAGAATTGTCTATCAACTATATTGCATGCATATTTATGTGGGTCGTAGTTAGGTGAGCGATTTCTTATTCTTTCTCTCTTACATACACTTGCTTACCCTTTACTTCATGAGAGAAGAGTGACCCGTGAGAGTCCATTATCAAAGGTCTTGCAAGGTCGACGGTTCAACTTTATTATAAACATCATATAACTCGTTTGCATTTGACAGTTTTGCTATAAGTGTCAGTCTGCTTGCATTAAATTGGTTTAAGTGGACGCGTTGTAGCTAGCTCTGAGTTTTTATTCCGTTCCATTAGTTAGTTGCATATCATTTCCTTGGGGACAAGCAAAGGTTTGGTTTGGGGAAATTTGATGCGTGCATTTTATATAGTCTTTTTGAGCCTTATTTGTACGCATTTCTATGCAATTCCCATAGTTTTAGGCTACGAAAGGCCCCGAATATTCTACTTTGGTTCGTTTGGCTTTAATTGCAGGAATAGACCTGAAAGAAGCAGAATTGAGCCTTTTACTGTTCCGTTAGCTCGCACTTAGGAGATGGAAGAATTGTAGCGAGAATGCTACTGTCTTGGGATGCGTGAAGTCGCCTTGGAAGCTAAATCATACGTCTTATGGCTGATTCAGTGACAGTTGACTCGATCGAGAGGTTTTGCTGGACAATGTTCCTCGATCGAGACCTTTGTGAGGGTGAGAAGTCCTCGATCGAACCCTCGATGTGTTCGATCGAGAGGTGCCTATTTGGTGTTCCTCGATCGAGTAGTCTTTGTACTCGATCGAGAGGTTTTGGCTGGAAGATGGTCGATCGAGGAGTTTCAAAGTGTTCGATCGACCAGTTTGTTATCTGACACGGGATTTTTCTTGCGTGAACTTATTTATTTAATATCTTAAGTTACGTATTAGGTTAATAAAATATATTTCCTATAAATAGGAGAGAGTTAATTAGGTTTAATCATCTTTTCATCGCCTTTATTCTGTCATTTATTTCTGAACTCTTGAATCATTCGGTTCGACGTTGCTTTTCAATTTCCGGATCCCAACTTGTGTAATTCTTTACTCTCTTTTATTCAAAGTATTATTTCTCTTTTGCAACACTTATTTTTATTGTCTTTTATTGCTGTTAATTATTAGATTTATTGTTTAGTCAATGCTATTTCTCTTTATTCATCTTAATACCATGTTTGCTATTGTTTTATTTATCGTTATGAGTATCTAAATTCTCTATTGCTAGGATTAGGAGAGCCATGATAGTAAAATAATGATGTTTTAATTAGTTTAGGAGGTTTTTGTTGTGAGAATTGTTTTGTAAGAATATAACAGTTATTAATTGGTTGAGTGCATGCGACTTTATTAATTAACTTGGTTAAATTCAGATCAAGATCGGAAGATTGGAATGAATAGACCTATTATGAACAATAGACTACCCTAATTAGAGCGGAAGCTATTTAGGAAGAATCTAGGGCGGATAGCGCACCGGAAGAACCTTTCCACTACCCTTCTCACATCAGACCGACTGACCTTACCTACCGACATCCTAGCATCTTTCTCTCTATTTGATCTTATTCTATTTCATCCTTGCTATTTTTGTTTGTTATTTCTTTTACTGCTTTTAATTTAGTTCATTAGTTTAGAAAACAAATCAAAACAACCCCCGAATTTGTGACCGTAGACAGACTAAATAACAAGTAGATAGTGACTGCCTCCCTGTGGAGTACGATACCAGACTTACCTCTGCTACATTAGTTAGAAACGGTTAGGTTTATTTTTGATAGGGTTTCGACAGCCGTGTCAGTAACCATTCCCAGTACCAAGGCTCTCTCTCTCTCTCTCTCTCTCTCTCTCTCTCTCTCTTTCTCTCTCTAATCCCATACTGACAGGAAACAACAGTAAACAAAACAACAATCTATATAAATGATATATACTTTAAAAAGTTTGTCTCATCAGTATCCTGCCTACTCCACCACAACCGATGATGACATCGCAACACTGCCACCAACAGCCGCACCGCAGCGCAAAAATACTCTTATCACAACACGAAGTACCGTGCTCAGATCGCCACCCGAGGCACAACAACTACATCGGTAGTCATCGCAACTTATACAATCCCATGAACACTGACTCAGTATAACTTCTTTGACCAGAAAACTTCCTTAAAACCGCTTTACTAGATCACAACGCAACATATTACACAGAATAAACAGATAATAACTGTATGATATCATCCATACTATTACTCATGAGGCCGGAACCTCACACTATCACTTACATATATCATACATACACATACAAGTACAACTAGCCATTCCAGATCACCCTAATTACCACTTTTGAATATCATCCTATTAGGTTATACATATGACGCGGAACACTCAGATAACGACTTATAATTATCACACCATACCACTATTCGTGAGGTCAGAACCTCACACAAACATTTACACACATCATAGACCCATAATCGAATCTAACTAGCTAATCCTGATCACGTAAGTTACCACTTGATAATGGATATCTCTCACCCGAGCTTACTCAGATGCCCTTCATAACATATCCTCCCATCCGCACAATTATCACCACCCGGCGAACGTAATCATATCGTCATAAGTACCCAACTACTAGCAAACACCTCCTATATCCCCATCTTATAATCCCTCACAACCATACATACCAGTCAGGCCTCCACAAAATCAACCCCTTTAGAACGACTAACTTCCCTATTTAACATTATCCTTAACCACTAGTGACAACACTACGACATCACCATCTTTCATGTAATTACTCTCTTACCATCACCTCTAAATATAACAATTATTTTCCTCTCTTTGGTTATCGTCCCAAATAAGGAACATTAAATCCAACAAAAATTACCTCAACAACTAATCGAATTTTATCCTTGATTATTTCGTCACCTAGCTCACCACCATAGTCTCATACCATGCAAATACTCTACCAACTTGCTACTCCTTTAATTCCTCAAAACTCATGACTAACAATTCGTCCTGCAATTTATATATATCTGTTTAGGTATTTTTTACCAAGTTGATTGATTAGGGTCAATGCGGTCTTACTTGTTGGTTGGTCGTATGATTGTTCGTGTGTTGATGCGTGAATAAAGAAATAAAGTACGGAATGTAAATTAACACGTGAGATTTGGTGACGCGGAAAACCCGATGTGGGAACAACCGCGGGAGGGACGGTACCCTGCCAAATATCGCACTAACTTGAATAGGAGGATGATTACAACTGAAACGTGAAGCTAATCCTGCTGGCATGAGGCGTCAGGCCTGCAAGATCTTGGACGGATGTATATTTGGGTATAAGAATATGCTAATGCCTTGGTGTAAATAGGTGTGCGGATGTGTTGTTGAATTTCCTTCTTGATTTGCTTCCTTGGCTATTTCTAGGGTGAGAACCCTAGATATGTCCTACTTTGATTATGGAAAGGGAATATAATTTCCATAAGAACTCTTTCCAAATTAGGCCGCCTTTCCCAATTCTCCCTGATCTCCCTAACTTCTCCCTAACTTATCTTTCCTTAATCCGGACGTCTCCTCTGATGGGCCCGTGGTCTTCTTTCAGCCCGCTCTCCATTTTCCTAATTACGGGCTTCCTCCCTCTTTATCACTCCTCCCATAGCCTTTTATTTTATTAAGTGGGCCTTCCTTATTGTGTTATTTTTTGCCCAAACAGTTTGCCCCAAATTTCTTGTGAAGTACGCTTTAAGGTGTCGAGCAAGGAATTTACGTAATCGAATGCTAAAACCCTAAGCCGTCTTTTACACTCATTTTCATGCAATCCATCACGTCAGCCGCCCTATTCTTCTTTTCTCGCACCCTTTTCCCTCTCTCTTCTTTAAAACCCCAACCTCCACCTTTCACTTTCATTAACTCCAAATCATTTCAAAAAATCTCCTTCTCTCTAAACCCTCGACTTCCCTCCTATTTCATCTTGCCGGCTTCACTGTTCCACTCCCCTCCGTCTCTTTCACCAGGTATTCTTCCCCTTTTCTCCTTTAATTTCCATTTTCTCTTTTCCACCATGGGTAAAACTCGATCAACCTCCGCACCCACTGACCGCAACCTTGACCCAACCTTTCCTTCTCGGGGACTCTTTAAGTATCCCCACGACTGCGACTCTGCTTTGACTGCTGCTGACATTCCCACGATCAAGGGTTTGCTTGGTCTTGGTGACTGGGTGGATATTGCCATCCCTGAACCGGGTCAGAAAGCCGACGCCCTTCGTCCCGGATGGGTCTTCTTTTATTTGTATCCGTTTAAATATGGCCTTCGTTTTCCTTTTCCCAAACTCATCCAAGACTTCATCTTTACCAATAACTTCGCCATGGCACAAATTTCTGCTGCCATCTGGAGGGTTCTTCTTTACTCCCTAGCCGCCGGTCAGAACACTGGTAAACCTATCACTCTGGGCGATCTAGCCCATATGTACAACATCATATCCCTGGGTAGGGGTCAATTCTCATTCCGGGGCCGTGGAGAGGCTCCCTTCAGACACGTGTCCAAATCCCGTGATGAGAAATGGTTTGAGGACTTCTTCTTTGTGAGGAAGGACTCCATCCAGCCTCCTGCTGATTACATCTTCGAGAAATGGGTTATAACTTCGAGTAAGTAGCCTTCCTGTCACCTGATTTATTTTATCTCGCTGCTTACTAGCTTACTTTATCGTCTTCGTGCAGGCCCTGTGACCTGACCCGCATTGGTGCCAAGATCCCTGCCTGCAGTAAATTGTTCAGTATCTCTGAATCTGAGAAAAAGTTCCCAGACCTGCTCCCTGGTTTTCACCTGCTTTCTCCTCCAACCCTCCTCAGTCGGCTCACAGTATGTCTTCTGGTAAGACTTCCACAACCGTTTTAATTTTCATGTTGTTTCTCCTGATGTTTTAAGTATCCTAACGTCTGAGATGATGTCTGCTTGCAGGTTCAAAAGTTGATCCTTTAGAAATTATCCTCCAAAGCGCCAAAAGGAAAAGACCTTCTGCCAGCCCTGACGTGGCCTCTGCCTCTAAGAGGAGTGCTCCTGCTGCTTCCTTCCAGACTCCTCCTACGTTTTCCAGTTCTGCTGCACCCGAGCCCTTGGAGGTCGACCCGTTGTCTCGTCATCCGCCTACTCCTCCTGTCAGTCCTCGTGCTTCATCTAGCGGGGCATTACTGCTCATTTCCCATAAGGTTTTGAGAATGTGAACAAGGTGCCATACTGGCCGGAGATCGACCAGTTGCTCTTCCCTCCTCTGAAGGAGACATTCTCAGAGTTCTCCCTAGAGGAGATGGCTGAGAACGACGTGCACAACGCCTTCATGGTAAATGCTCTTCATCTTCTACCTGTTTATTTGCTTTTGTTCAGATTTCTCTTGCTGACTTCTGACTTTCTTGGCCCAGACCCTCCAGTCTACACTCTATAATAGGAAGATGATCAACTTAGTGCAGACCACCAGCCGTGCTACCAACGTCAAGAACCAGGAGCTGAAGGGGACTATTGCCGACTTGGCGCAGCAGCGGTCTGATCTGAAGGAGCGCGTGGTGGAGTTGAAGACTGAGCTTGCTGTCACCAAGAAGAAGCTGAAGGAAGGGACTGATCAGCTGGCTCGCACTCAAGAGGTGTGAAGCACTTTCTCTGACTCCCTCAAGCGCTCTGATGAGAAGATCAGCGAGCTGATCTCCCTGGCCACCAATGTTGTTGCTTATGCTACCTGGCAGGGAAAAATCAGCGGAATGCGTGCTGCTCTTGAGGAGGCTCCCACCCAACAAGCTATAGAGGAGGAGGAGAAGTAGTTGGAGATGCTCTACCCCACCCAACCTGATCTGAGTGCGCTGATGCCTGAAGTTGGGGAGGTGAATTCTCCTGCATTGGCTGAGCAAGTTGCTGGGGGTGACGCTGGAGTGGCCAGGATCTTTCTTGTGAGCTTTGGATGCTATGGCGGTGGCGGCGTCAAGTCGGTGCGGTACACGAAACAGGTGTCGCAGTGAAGAGGTGCCAGACGTGGAGGTCATTAATGTGACCGATAATTAAGTTGTTGTTGTTTTTTTTTTTATCAATGAACGTTTTGGCAGTCTGGCCCAAAGGTGGCAGACTTGTAAGTTTTAAAACTCTCTTTTTTGTGGTTGCTCCGCCAAGGTGGCGGTTAAACTTGGGGCCGTATTTTGGCCATGTTTTGGAATATCCTTGCCGCGGTTTTGGAAAGGTTTGATTTATATCTTGTGCTTGTTTCTTAGATTCCCTTAGTTTAGGAAGTTGCCGTGTCAACCTGCTTGGCTGATTTAGGCGAGTCCTGTCATCCTGAAAAGGCTGACGTTCTGACTCAGCTAGCTGTCGTTTCAGCCTGATGGTTGATTTAGGCATATGCCGCAATGTATGGAGGAGTGGCCGTGTCAACCTAAGAGGCTGATCCAGACTAAGCTAGCTGTCGTGTCAGCCTGATGGCTGATTTAGGCGTATGCCGCAGTTTTGGACTACTTAACCTTGTTCATGACGCAAGGTGTGTTCATCACGTTTAAAGCCAACAGGGGCGTAATTTAGGCAAGTTTATCGTCATTCTAGGACCAATGGGACGCTGCAGGATTCTGGTAGCGCAGATATCCTTACGTTCTATGTTCGTGTGCATGCATGCTGGGGCCCTGATTAATTGCGATTAGTGCGAGCTACGTCCAGGGGGTGGTATCAGGGGTAGCTGGGTAAGCGTGTTTAGCTGTCAACCAGGCTCCATTTCGTATGTTCCACGGTCACTTTGGTGAGGGTGCTCCTTGTGGAGAAAATAGGTTAGGCATGTTGGAGTGTCATGTGCCTTGTCACCCCGCGTTGGCGGTTGTGATCTGCTAGATATCCTTTCAAAGTACCATAGACACCAGAATTCAGAGTGATGTACCTAGAGAAGCCTGAAAATAGGAAAATCTATTAAAATGATGTGAAATACCTGTCGCCATCTCATGGGGTACCAGAGCAATTGTGGTCCCAGGATGCTGCCAGACCACACTATCTAATAGTAGTTTAAAGTTTTAAAAAGAGCTAGAGACACCAGAAATAAAAGTGAAATTGGCAGTATGCCTACTACCGGATTTTTATTTTAACTTTAAAAATGATTTGGCTTTTCATAGTACATCATTCTGAAAGCTAAAGTCTACTTGTTATTAAAAGTAATATCTCTTCAGGAGAAGTATGTTCCATGGGCGTTGTATGATTTGACCGTCCATAGTCATCAGTCTGTATGCATCATGGCCAACAACTCCTTCTACCTGGTATGGTCCCTCCCATTTGTAGGTGAATTTGCCTGCTTTTCGATTCTTGGTGTTTTGAAACACCTCTCGGAGAACCAGGTCTCCTACCTCCAGGAGCCTGACTTTCACATTCTTGTTATAACTCCCGGCCACCGATCGCTTGTTTGTAGGCGGCCAGACGGATTTTTGCGCTTGCTCGCAGCTCGTCAATTGTGTCCAGGCTTCGATCATCTCTCGCATTGTTCGGTTCCCCTGTCATATTTTCATACCTGTGAGTGGGAACTAGAACTTCTGACGGAATGAGTGCTTCCGCGCCAAACACCAGGCTGAAGGGTGTTTGACCTGTTGCTATCTTTAGTGTCGTTCTGTCCGACCATAACACTAGTGGCAATTCATCTGCCCACTTTCCTCCTAACTCCTATAACCTCCTTCTCAGATTGTCCATGATGATTTTGTTACTGGATTCAGCTTGACCGTTGGACTTTGGAGTCCTGGGTGCTGACTTTTTTAGGGTGATGTTCCACCTGGCGCAGTATCCCTCGGTATTGTTGGAGATGAATTGTGAGCCATTGTCATATATGATTTCTGATGGGATACCAAACCTGCAAATGATGTTTCGTTTTATAAACGAAATGACCTATTTATCTTTTACTTCTGTGAATGCTTCTGCCTCTATCCACTTGGAGAAGTAATCTGTCATTGCCAGCATCCAGGTTCTGTTTCCTGTGGCTCGTGGCAGAGGTCCTACTATGTCCATGCCCCATGCCATGAATGGCCAGGGAGAAATGATAGGGTGCAAGGGTTCTGCCGGCTGATGAATCATTGGCGCTAAGCGCTGGCAGGCGTCACATTTGCGTGCGTACTCTATTGCATCTGCCTTCATTGTAGGCCAGTAGTATCCTTGCCTGAGGGCTTTATTTGCCAGACTCCTGCCCCCTGCATGGTTTCCACATTCGCCACTGTGGAGAGCATGTAACACAGTCTGTGCTTCTTCCTTGTCTAGGCACCGTAAGTAGGGGCCTGCTAGTGATTTTCTGAATAATATATCATCAATGAGTATGAACCTGGAGGCCTTCACTCTGAAAGCTCTCACTTCTTTCTTGTCGTCTGGCAGCTTGTTATAACGCAACCAGTCTAGGTAAGGTGTGCGCCAATCCCAGTCATCTACTTGCTCAGATGTTTGATCAGGTGACTGTGAGTTCTAACCTTCCTCTGTAACTGCCTGGGCTCCTTCTCCGTTCTGTGGATCCTCCAGTTCTCCTTTGTCTATTTCATCTGCCTTCTGGACAGAAGGCTCTAGCATATGTGCTATTGGAATGTTGGATAGTTCTGTTGGTTTGAATGTTGCCCCCATAGTTTCTAAGGCATCTGCTTCCACGTTCTGATCCCTGGGGATCTGTTTGACCTTGAAAGTTTCGAATTTCCGTTTTACTCCTTTGCTGCTTTTAAGTATGCAATCATCTTCGAATCTCTGGCTATAAACTTATCATTTACGTGGTTGACTATTAGCAAAGAGTCACTGGATATGCGCAGGTGCCTGACCCCTAACTCCAGAGCTAGCTTCATTCCCAATATCAAGGCCTCGTATTCTGTTTCATTGTTGGTTGCCTTGAATTCGCATCTTACTGCTTGCGCTATCAGGTCTCCCTGTGGTGATCGCAGGATTAATCCCACACCTGCCCCCCTTTGGTTGGAGGCTCCGTCAATATGTATCCGCGGACCTCTGTCTCCCCGCTTCCCTCTAAGGTGAGGATCTCCGTATCCGCTAGATTCTCGGATGGTTGGGCTGAAGTCGACACGAAGTCGGCGGTGCTTGCGATTTGATTCTTTGTTTCGGGGTCATATGGATATCGTACCCACCGAGGTGTACTGAGACCATTTTGACATTCTCGCCGATAGTTCGGGCTTCCTCATGATAGATTTTAGCGGGTAGTTGGTCACGACATGTATGATGTGGGACTCAAAATAGGGGCGCGGTTTGCGAGATGCTACTACCAATGCTAGTACTAACTTTTCAAGAGATCATGTACTGGTCTCTGCGGCGCAGAGAGACTTGCTTCGTAGTATCGGCTTCGCTCTTTTTCTGCTCTCGACTGTAACAAAGACTCATCGCCACTTCTGTGACGGCCAGGTATAGGAATAGTGGTTCTCCTGGCTGCGGCTTCGACAGCAGCGACGGGCTGCCGAGGTAGTGTTTCAGCTCTCTGAAGGCTTCCTCGTGATCCGAGGTCCATTCAAACTTCTGGCTTTTCCTTAGTACGTCGTAAAACAGTCTGCACTTATCTGAAGATCTTGAAATGAACCTGTTCAGGGCTGCTACCTTTCCAGCTAGTCTTTGAACATCTTTGGGCTTCTCAGGTGACTCTAGTTGTAGGATAGCTTTGATCTGCTCGATGCTGGCCTCTATCCCTCTTTGAGTTACAATATAGCCTAAGAATTTGCCAGAAGATACCCCAAAGGTGCATTTAGATGGGTTTAGCTTCATTTTGTATTCCCCGAGGGTCTTTGAATGTTTCGCCAGTGCCGCATGTGATCTTTGGCTTTTTCTGATTTCACCACCATGTCGTCAATATACACCTCCATAGTTCTTCCTATCTGCTCTTTGAACATGCGGTTAACCAGCCTCTGGTACGTGGAGCCTGCGTTCTTTAGACCGAAGGGCATGACGTTGTAGCAATATATTCTTCTTTCGGACATGAATGTCGTCTTCTCTTGATCTGCAGGATCCATCTTAATCTGATTGTATCCACTCCATGCGTCCAGGAATGTCAACATCTCATGTCCAGCTGTTGCGTCCACCATTGCATCAATATGAGGCAGCGGGAATAGATCTTTAGGGCATGCTTTGTTGAGGTGGGTGAAGTCCACACATACTCTCCACTTTCCATTCTTCTTTGGCACCACCACTACGTTAGACAGCCATTCTGGATATTTTACTTCTCTTATTTTCTTTGTTGCCAGCAGGCTATCTACTTCTTGGTTGATCACTTTGTTTCTTTCCGCTGCAAACTTTCTTCTTCTCTGCTGGATGGGTTTACACTTTGGGTCCACACTAAGCTTATGCGTTATGATGGACGGATATATTCCTATCATGTCATCGTGTGACCATGAAAAACAATCCATGTTATCTTGTAGGAACTTGATTAGTTGCTGTCTCAAGCTTCCTGTGCATCCTGCTCCAATGAGCACGGTTCTTTCTGGGTGCAGCTTGTCCAGGTTGATTTGATCCAGCTCTTCTGCTGGGGGTTCGATGTATTCGTCCTGGATAGGATGCTTCTGTAATTGCTATGCGGAAGGGCTGGCAGTGCACTTAAGTGCCTTTTTATAGCAGCTTCTAGCTTCCTCCTGATCTCCTCTTATTGTTTCTACTCCCCATGGTGTGGGGAACTTTATGCACTGGTGATATGTTGAGGGGACCGCCTTCATCTGGTGCAGCCATGGTCTTCCCAAGATGACATTGTAGGTGGAGGGTCCGTCTATAACCATGTACCTGACTTGGTTGTTGACTCCTCCCACATAGGTTGGGATGACTATCTCGCCCAATGAGTTGGATGTTTCCCCTCTGAAGCCTACTAGCGGAATAGTCTTCTTCTGCAAATCCTTTCATTTGAATCCCATGTTTTCTATGGTTTTCAAAGCATGATTAGGTTGACCGAGCTTCTGTATCTACCAAGACCTTCTTAAGCGTGAAATTGGCCATTGATAAGGTGATAATAAGTGCGTCATGATGTTCTCCTTCATCGTATGTATCTCCTTTCAAAGCCGACCCGGTAGGTCGCCGTGAGAAATTCTGCAAGAATTGGCCGGCTGTCCCCTTTGGTCTCGGTGACACGTCTCTTCGCTGAGTATGTCGGCCCGCTTAAGTCCGAGCCGCCTGTTATCACGTTTATGATTTTGGTGCATGTGGGTGGGTTTGCGGGCTTGGCGGAGCCCGCCTTATCTCCGCCGCTTGTCCCCACGTGGTAATAGGTGGCTCACTTTCCTTGCTCATACAGCGCTTGATCTCTCTTCGTAATGTGTAGCAATCCTCGGTGTTGTGCCCAATATCACGGTGGAACTCACACTTCTTCTTGCTATCCTTTCTCCATGCTTGCTCTCCCTAGGTGGGTTGGGCCACCGACTCCATCTCCCATTTCCCGAGGGCCTTCAAGATTCCTCCGATACCGTAGTGAACCCATACTGCGCGGAGTAGGGAGCGCGATTTTCCTCGATTCTGTTGACTCCCCTTCCATATGGCTTGTACCTCTCGTTCTTCTTGTTGGTGGTTTGCTTTCTTCCCGATTTCTCCACGGCTGAGGTACTAGAAATACTTGGCGTGCTAAGTAAGCTGGCTCTGGCTAGAATATCTTCCTCCAATCTGATTGTGGCAGCTGCCTTCTCTTGCACTGCCTCAAAACTATGGCAGGGATGCATAGTCAGATGCTTGTATAGGTCGGAGTCGTGGTGGAGGCCTCTTCTGAAGGCTTCTACTGCTGTTGAAACATCGCACTCTCATACTGCTACCTTCTCATTGTTGAACCTAGTATTGTATTCTTCGATGGTCTCTTCTGCCCCTGGACGATTCTGTACAAATCTTCTGCGTGCTTCTGTGGTTTTATGCTGCTTGCAAACTGTTGAGTAAATGCGTTCACTAATTCAGCAAATGTAGATATTGACCTGTTGGGCAGGCTCACAAACCATCGAAGTGCCGGCCCTGCTAAGGTGGACCCAAATCCTTTGCACATACAAGCCTCCTTGACTTGCCCTACCGTTATTACTGTCATAATCTTCTGCTTGTACTGGCTTATATGATCAAAGGGATCTGCTGTGCCGTCGAAGAGGGGCATATTTGGATTTGTGAATCCCTTTGGCATGGCTGTGATGGATATGGTGTCCACGAATGGTGAGTCGGCATAGTTGTCTAGTCTTTGCTTTCTCGAGTGGGGGTGGCAACCACGGGACCTGCTCGTATTTCTTTTAACTCAAATCGCTTTGATTTGTTATGTTTTTTCTGAATACTGGGTCCTTTGTCGCCGCTTTTCTTTGGTTCATATATACGCCTCGATCCGAGCTCTTGAAGGTTACGATGTGTTCATTTGCTAGAGGAGTTGTTGTAACGATTGTCCCCCTTTGCGATCCATTTGTTGGTTTGACTCGGATCCTGCTCCAGGTGTCTGATCGATCGTGACGGGTATGCTGACGGGGATGCCACCTGCTCGTACTTCCACACAGCTGGCCGCAGGCCAATTACCCGACGTGAGGTATCCCAGCCCTTGTGGGATTATCCTTCCATCTGATGGTATTGTGGGAGATCCAATCGGTTATCGATTCGTAGGTATCTGTCAAAGTGGATTTCTGCTGCCTGATGCCCCCTGCGTCAGATCTACCAGTGGAGACCTTCCCACGTCTGCCCTGCTTGCTGGGGTGGCAGACTGCTGTTTCAGGATGTCTATCTGCGCCCAGAGCTCTATGTCCCTCTTTCTTGCTTCGGCTTCAGCTTTCTTCTGGTCTTCTCTCATGTTTTCCATGGCTTTCTGGAGATTCTATACGCCAGTGAGCAAGATTTGTGTGGGACTAGGTGGTGGAGTGATGCCTGAGCTCGACGTTCCTTTATCTGATCTAGCCTGGGTTGCGACAGCAGAAGTCCTAGGAGGTAGAGAGGTTTTTGCTGTAGGTATGATTCTTGAGGTGTGTCCGGGAGCCTGTGTAGCCACTGTTGATGCCGGATTTTGAGTAGAGGGTGGTGGTGGCGATGGTTGTCTGCTCCCTGACACGGCGTCCAATGCTTGCTTATCCATTGTGTATCTAGAGTATCAACGATTGACGACCACAATGCCCCACGGTGGGCGCCAAACTATTTAGGTATTTTTTTACCAAGTTGATTGATTAGGGTCAATGTGGTCTTACTCGTTGGTTGGTCGTATGATTGTTCGTGTGTTGATGTGTGAATAAAGAAATAAAGTACGGAATGTAAATTAACACGTGAGATTTGGTGACGCGGAAAACCCGATGTGGGAACAACCGCGGGAGGGACGGTACCCTGCCAAATATCGCACTATGCTTGAATAGGAGGATGATTACAACTGAAACGTGAAGCTAATCCTGCTGGCGTGAGGCGTCAGGCCTGCAAGATCTTGGACGGATGTATATTTGGGTATAAGAATATGCTAATGCCTTGGTGTAAATAGGTGTGCGGGTGTGTTGTTGAATGTCCTTCTTGATTTGCTTCCTTGGCTATTTATAGGGTGAGAACCCTAGATATGTCCTACTTTGATTATGGAAAGGGAATATAATTTCCATAAGAACTCTTTCCAAATTCGGCCGCCTTTCCCAATTCTCCCTGATCTCCCTAACTTCTCCCTAACTTATCTTTCCTTAATCCGGACGTCTCCTATGATGGGCCCGTGGTCTTCTTTCAGCCCGCTCTCCCTTTTTCTAATTACGGGCTTCCTCCCTCCTTATCACTCCTCCCATAGCCTTTTATTTTATTAAGTGGGCCTTCCTTATTGTACTATTTTTAGCCCAAAAAATATCCCTTAACCACTGTCATGATAATACCACACCATTCCATGATTCCTTACTTTCGTGTCCCCTAATTTTTGTGAACATTCACTCAACTTACCGTCATCCTTCTCTTTCCGTTACTTCCAAAAATCGAATTCCATTAGCCTACATCATTTTTTTTTCATTTCTGATCAACAAATCCTCTCATCATGCTTCTCACTCATACTCTCCACCGATAGATCCACCTACTCAATGATTTCTCCTTAATTGATCACATCTTCTTTTGATAATTCTAGAGAACCAAGATTCACTTCATCCCGTGACCTCCCAAATGACTATACACTAGGCTCACCTTCTAGTAATACATATCTCCATAACGACTACTACATACAAATTCTCATTGCGGCATCCCTCGATCTAAGCTCACTAGACACCATCTTTTCCCTTTTTTTTCACAACCTTCCATTACGCATCTCCTCACCCAACATCGTCATAATCATCTCTCTCCAGAAATCATTATACATCCCAAATTACCATAATTTTCACATCCCTCATTTCAATTTTTTGGTTTCTAACATTCCTCGAATTTACATTACCGCTCTCACCATCACTCGACCATATACGGTCATCACTACACCACTTAAGCCAATGACTAATTCACTCACCATAGCTCACAGAATGTGCTCCTTATCTCAATAACTCGTCAACTTCGCTTATTCTTTCCACTATCCATCACAATCTCGTATACTCATATCCTCCCTACCCAACAAATATCCTTCATAAGCCGGCATTCTCCACATCATAGTATCTGGTAACTTACGTATCAATACCATCACATATGTAAAATAATGCTTTAAGACCCAAAACATACGTATTCACTTAACCTACGACTCAAAACATATGTAAGAACGTAGCCACCGACTCAAAACGGCCGCCCAGAGAGGTACTCGGTCGAGTACACGACGTGCTTTGTCGAGTACAGGGCACTCAGTCAAGTAACTATACTACTCGGCCGAGTTCCCGACTCCAGAAGCTGGCCCAAATTGTCATATAAAGATTACTCGACCGAATACGGGTTACTCGGCCGAATATGAATGTTCCTCGGCCGAGTTCCAGCACAATTCTCAGCAACGTCCAGTTTTCGTAAAATAGTCATATCTCACTCGTTATTGGTCATTTTGGGCGTGCGACCTATCGTTAGAATCGTAATAAGACAAGCTATCACCTCAAATTAGAATCACAACAATATCACTTCTAGAACTCGACTTATGACAGTTTTAAGACAGCCCTTCCATAATCGGTCTTTATACAAATCAATTTTTCTTAACAAAACAACTTGAACATGAATAAGGCAAACAATAACAATTCAATACTTCTAAAAACAAGTACATATGTGAACTTTTATCATACCCACATGTAAATTAAACACAATTATACTACTACAAAAACATGAATAAGTAACGCCAAATAGAGAACAGTTAAGTTAATTAACCGCCTTCTAGCAATAAACAGAACGCCTCTCCTAAATAAGCGTTGTGTTAAAAAACAATAGAAAACACTTTTCATATTAACAGTTATCTAAACTTTTCTTTTTTAAAAAAAAAAGCGCAAAACATTATTTGTGAATTATCTTAGAAGGGGCTCACTTCCACCGCCAAAAAATCCTAAAATTAAACCTACCATGCTTATTTCCAATTTTCACTGCCAAAAGGAAAACAAAATTTCCCAAAAAAATAATCGACTGATTAACACCATTATAATCCAACGAAAAACCAATCAATCTGCCACCGTTAGACCCATTCGATCTCTCATTGGCGGCTCATCCTTCATTCTGTCTTTTCCCGTTCTCGCATTTGAGTAATTTCTGAACACGGTATGTATAATCTACCATTTCAATAATTTAGTTTTAGTTAGGTTTATGGATTTTGCATCTGATTTTATGCTTAATCGACTGCATTAGTTTGTTGTCCAATGTTACTATTCTGGTTTGATAATCAATTGTTTTTGTAATTGAATTACTAGGATTAAATTGATATTACTTGATTTTTAGGGTTATTGAAATTGGCGGCTTTTAATCAATTTAAATTAGGTATATATTGCTTTAGACTATGTTGCATCCGCTAGAGATAGCATAGTCTATGGTTATAACTTGCTCGAGATTTATTAGATCGAAAGCAATTGTTAATAAATGTTGAGAATATCAGAATATCACTAATTGCTCATTTGCATTGTAGTGAGAATAAATCTTGAGAATATCAGTAATTGCTCATTTGCATTGTTAATAAATGTTGAGAAAGCATAATCTGTGATACATCGTTTCACACTTTGTCACATCTGATTCACCCAAGACAAATTAAATTTAAAGCAATTGCTCATTTGCATTGTACTGAGAATATCAGTATGTTAATGATTATGTCTGATGTTACAATTCAAACTTTTCTTTAATTTTCATTTAGGTTGTACATTTTTTAAATGAGCAATGATTCTAACTTTGAATCCTTATGAAACAGGGGAGAGGAATGAGTATTATGAGTATTATGAGTATCTTGTTTCCCTTTCCTTGTAAGTGTTTGGCCATTATAATGTGGTGGCAGTTACACTTTACCTTTGTCTTGAACTGTCTCAACATTTTGTGAGATAGTTTGGTGACTTGGGTCCAATTTTGATAGTTTTTGTAAATTTTGTAAGAGCTTTCCTGCATCAAGTTTGTATTCTGTCTGCTCAAAAGGTCACAACTTGCATATGTGGTGCTTTTTCATCTGTCAACAGATTCCTCACTCCCATATTTTATAGGCTGTTTATATGACTTCAGTTGGTTGGATCAACCAACATTCAGTGACACCTCTTAGTTCGTTTGTGTACACCTAACCCTAATTTCAATGTAGTCTGACAAAAACACTAACGGAAAGAAGGTGCCAGCACAGGAATCAACCCCATACCAGATCAAAGTGTCTAAGAGCACTTCCTGTTCAAATGAAGAGTCATTGCGTTGTGCGCTTTTAGGTAATTTGATTCTGGACTGGATATTTTTGATTGAATGTTTGGATCTTTGTTTGTTTATTTTGATGCTATTGTTTTCTATATTGTGTTTGATGGAAAATTAATTTATTGGTAATCATTCAAATAGAAAGTATTCTAATTGATTATGACACTGTCATGTGGATCTTTTATTTTTTGATTGATTGAGGTAATTGAGGACTACGCTTTTACACATTGAGAGAGTATTCTAATTATAGACAACACTAATGTTAGGGTTTGAAAAATGTTTGAATAGATTGAGCTCTTGCTTCTAGTTTATTCTTCTCTTCGACATCAGTTTTGGTCTTGGGGTTTATGTTAATTTAGTAATTTTGGGTAGAATCCGAATTATGATTACTTTATGGTTTGATTATTGTGATAATCTAAAGAAGAATAGTGTTGAAACATGGTGAATGAGCTTCATTGTTGATCTGGGTTGTGTATTGATGTATTTTAAATAGCTTTTTTTGATTTAGGGATGACCTGAATTCGCCCATTCTAGGCTCTATTGATTTTGCCACAAGTAGCAAAACGGCCAAATATTTCAGGAATAGCATTTTATATTTAATTATATTTAATTTCAGCGAGATTATATGCTCTATTTTGAGATCAACAGATTTAAGTGCTCTCAGTAGTTTCCTTCTTTCTTTTGTGATTAGTTTGTAATTTATGTGTACTGTCTTTCATACTTGGTTAATCACTTAATCCTAATGTTGGTCTTTTGCAATTAATGATATATCCCTTTTGTTACTTTCTGTAGGATCCAACTCAGCAAACGAAAATTGACAACTTCATGGTTCAACAACTCGATGGAACTGTGAATCAGCGGGGTTGGTGTAAGCAGAAGGTGAGTTATGGGCTCACTGACATTGTTTTTCGGTTTATTGATGCCTAATGTAAGTGTTTTGATCAACCAGTATTGATTGCGCATGAACTTCATTTGATTACTATATTTGTCTTTGCTCGGTGTACTTATGGGTTCTTTGAATTGTGGTGCGAATTGGATAGTGTGATCAAGAAGAAGTATGGCCAAGATGCAACCAATGTTGGTGATGAGGGTGGCTTCGCTCCTAATATCCAGGTTTTGCCATTACCACTAGCTGCTTGTTCATTAATGTCTTTATTTGTGATATGAGTTTTGAACATTGTATTCATATTCTGCTTTCGACCCTTCAGGAGAAAAAAGAAGGTCTTGAGTTGCTCAAGACGGCCATTGAGAAGGCTAGATGCACCGGCGAGGAAAATAACCTCGTCAATGGTAGTTTGTCAAATCTGATCATAGAAAATTTATTCAGTGAGCTTTTTTTTTACATGTTCTTTATCGCAGGTGGTTATTGGGATGGATGTTACTGCATCTGAGTTCTACAAGGAGGACAAGTCATATGACTTAAACTTCAAGGAAGAGGTATGCTTCAGTTGCCTTTCAAATTGGTTAAGATCGATTTTGTTTGATCGCGACAGAATGTTTACTGATTGGACTTCACCGACTGCGATGTTTGTAGAACAACGATGGGTCACAAAGGATTTCTGGTGAGCCCCTCAAGGATCTCTACAAGTCATTTGTGGCTGAGTACCCCATTGTGTCAATTGAAGATCATTTTGACCGAAGATGACTGGGAGCACTATGCTAAGATGGCCGCAGAAATCGGAGACAAAGTACAAATTGTTGGAGATGATCTCTTGATGACCGCAGAAATCGGACTTAGTTTGCTCGCTATTTTGGCTCTGGCTATGAAACAAGTGTATTGTTATTGGCATTTGATTTTAATGAGAATAAATATATTAATTTCATCCAAATATCATCAATATTATTTTTTTTTTAAAAAGCCAGGAGGGATAGAGAATTATTAGCTTACCCAACCGTTCTCTTTTACTACGAAAAGAGAATGCTTATCATGTGTTCTCTAAAGCTCATTTCAGCCGTTCTTTATGATTATGAATACAAAACGCCTCTTCTAACAGTTCTCTAAGCTTTAGAGAACACTGAGTTGGAGAACGCCTCTAAAGCGTTCTCTAATGTTAATTCCAACAGTTCTCTAAGCCTATTTCTGTAGTAGTAATTCATATATATATATATATATATATATATATATATATATATATATATATATATATATATATATATATATATATATATATATATATATATATATATATATATATATATATATATATATACATACGCATAACCTTAATCACATGCTGCTACCAACAAACCAAACATTATCATCATGATCATATAGACATATCTCACATCACATTACATATACTTCAATCACTTCCATTCAACCCAAAAATATACTTCATCCAACATATACTTAAAGGCATACAACAGGTAACGATCCCTTGACACCCCGTCGTGACCGGCTCAAAGTTGTAAGGACAAAGTTGCGGCCATAGGACGTCTCCCAAGCCTTTGCGGTAGCTCCAAAAAACTCCTACCCGGGTTCATTTTATTTAGACTCCCTATGTTCATTAGGTTCATTGGTTTTAGGTTCCAGAATCGTCGCTCTGATACCACTTTGTAACACCCCCACATACCAAGGTGCCTTACCAAGGACCACCCAGCATGAGAAGCTGTTACCATCTCGGTTGCCCGAGGTTAGTATATCAAAAGTAACCATTCAGAAATATTTATTAAAGTATCAAGTTAAACGATTACATTATCTCAAAACAAAACCCAAAAGAAAATGTATAAGAATCTCAATACAACTGAAACCAAAAAAACTAAACTCGTAATAGCGGAAGATAGATTCGAAGTGATGACATCCCATCTCGTCCCCGTAGCTAAAGACAACCATCACCTGTCACAATCTGCTCACCATCCCTGAATGGATGACCACAGTTTTACAAAACAACAACGAGGTTAGTTCTATGCATAATTAAGATAAGCAAAATACAACAATATCGATAACAACTATTCCACAACCATTCTCCCTTCCCAATCATGTCACATAACTGACTACACAATTAAAT
This sequence comes from Silene latifolia, assembly GCF_048544455.1. Taxonomy (NCBI): domain Eukaryota; kingdom Viridiplantae; phylum Streptophyta; class Magnoliopsida; order Caryophyllales; family Caryophyllaceae; genus Silene; species Silene latifolia. The sequence continues at coordinate 91,146,012 of NC_133535.1, read as the reverse complement.
GTGTAGTCCTGCCAGATCACTGCCGCAACAGATAATCCACACCGTCAGTGGGGGACCGCAACCTTGCTCACCTAAACCCCGCTCGTCACAACGAGCAATAACCCATGTTCCTTAATGTGCACATCCCCTCTTGTGGCGGGTTCCACAAGGGGCGAATCAAGGGCGTGAAGCCAGTCCCGCAAGTGACTCCACTCAGCCTAGGACGCACCTCATAATCATAGTCAATCCATCACAACTTCAATACTCCAGAATACAATCAACAACCATATTATCATATCAATTAAATCACAACATCAATCTTAAATCAATTACGCAATCAACTGAGTAGGGAATCCCTACCTTAGCACAAATCTGATTATGAGTCAACAAGGAAGCTAGAACTGCTGTTCTACGAATTCTCTACCTAACAACAATCACAATAATCCAATCACAACATGCAAAACACCCCTTTTCCCAATTTCCAATCACTGGGTTAAAACCTTAAAAGGCAAAACTGACAAAGCTATAAGACTAGTGACTTACCGACGCAAGAGATAAAAGAACAAGGACTCACGAACAATCGACGATCTTGGGAGAGATTAGAGATGATTAGAGTTACGTAGAAATGTTTTAGGTTTTGGTAAAAGTGAAAAGTGAAACTGTTAATCGTAATTTATAACTCTAATCATCTTTAGTCAAACCGCGGAAATAATTCCCGTCAGACCGGATACTCGATCTAGTATTGAGAATACTCGGCCGAGTGTCCCTTACTAGGTCTAGTATTATCATACTCGGCCGAGTATTCCTGGACAGTAGCCTGATCAGAAACACACGACGCATTACTCGGCCGAGTAAGCCCTATTCGGCCGAGTAACAGGACTTAGAAAAACGTGTTATTACAGGATGTTGATTGTGATTTTCTTAAAACCGGATATCCGAATCCGATCCATATTTTAAAAATTCATATAAGAAAAAAAAGTAAAACAATATGTTTATTTTTTGCGGTTTTTAGACTAGTTTTGAAATTTGTAATAAAGACTTGTAATTTATGCAATTAAGACTTGTAATTTATGCAATCGAACTTATAATTTATACGATCAAGACTTGTAATTTATGCGATAAAAAACGTTACCTTTTTTAGTGGGTTGCAAAATGTGAAATGGACCGAAATTGCCTTTAGTTTTAGTCTGCCAATAGCACAATACCACCAGCCTCGGTGGAATTTTTACTATACATTTAAATCCGGATAGAATCCGGTTTCCGAAATCTAGATCTCCGAATTTTCGGATTACGGATTTTCGGATATCTGAATTATTCGGACCGGATGTGGATCAAGAAAAATGATAATTTTAAATTTGGATATCCGATCCGGTTTTGAAATCCAGATCGGATATCCGGTTTTGCTACCAACGACACACACACACACACACACACCACTCGTGTGTTTCGATTTTTTTTAAATCCCGACTCAAGGTCAAGTGGTCAACCCATTATTATAAATTAATTATATTATAAAGCGTATTAAAATACGGAGTATTTTAGTCTTTCCTCTTTAAAGAGAACTTCGTCCCGAAGTTCACCACACTAGCAACACAAAGCCTCACTAAGGTCAACAATTAACCCATGTAAATAGTCTTTAAGTCTCAAAATGTCTCAAAAGTGTTCTGGTATTATATTCTACCGCCCTAAAAGAAAAGGTTACGTCTCCATAACCAACCATACCTTAGTAAAAAAGATGGGGATACTTCTCTTTCATTGCAGTTTCAACTTCCTAGATAACTTCTTCAACATTATGATTAGTCCACAACACTTTAACCAAAGTAGTCTCACCATTTCTTGTCTTCTTCACCTTTCTATCTAATATTTCTTTAGGCTCTTCAACATAAGACAACTGTTGATCAACCTCAACTATCTCAGCTCCTAGCACATGTGAAGGATCACTCACATATACCTCCTTAACTGTGAGAAAGGATCACTCACATATACCTCCTTAACTGTGAGACATGAAAAATATTATGGATGAAAAAGAATTACTCTATAATTCTTTTTCATCCATTGTGTTTATATTTATGTATGTATAATTGCGGGGTTGTCACATTCTTTCTACTTTTTGTTTTTACATGATATTCATATATATGCTAAGTTGTGTCTACTTGTTTCTTATTATATTGTCTAATTATGTTGTAATATGGCTTGAGAACATTGAGTTACGCCCAGTAACTGTACTGTAAAATTCATGTTTCATGAATAACAAGTTACAGGTTAGTGCTTAATTAGGGTTCTAGTAAATGAGCTAGTGAGCTCTATACATACAACGATTGACCCTTCACGTTATAGTTTTATCTCGTGTCTTGTATCGTATTTGTTCTTGTTGAGGGATCAAGATCCCCTGGGTATTTATAAACTTGTTTAGTGACTCTCGCGATTATTTATTTAAAAGTTCTTAAAACCTCGCATTTTCCAGTGCAATGTTATTTTTATCTTTGCTGTAAAATCGAAGGGTGTCGCAGACTGGCAGTAATGGTGGAGTTTTGACTTGATTTTCTATCGGTTGTTTGAGTCGATCTCATTTTTATGTTCAATCCTTATTTATAAAAGCAACAGTAGCAAAAGTTTCTCATGGTGTATGACCCATAAGTGACAATGTTGGAGCATACGAAGTCTCTAATTCTCTATACATATATGATAGAAGCAAAAACTAATGCCGAGCAAAACCGAAATTATATTAACCTAATAATCAGTATAAATATATATTTGAGGCTTTTTTCGAGCGACGTGGTAGTCTCCAACTTTTTAAAAACACTTAAATAAATTTTAAAATTAATTACATAAAATTTTTCTATTAGAATTAGGAAATAATTAATCATTTAATATTTTCCTTTTAGAATTTGAAAATTCAAATTTAAAATTAATTACTTACAATTTTTATATTAGAATTAGGAAATCATTAATCATTTACAATTTTCCTATCAGAATTAGAAAATTGTTTTTTAGTATTAGTACACTTATTATTTTAAAATTATTTTTTCCAACTTTTCTATTGGAATAAGAAGATTATTTCTTAATATTCGTATTTATTTATACATATATATAAAAACTTCGATATACTACAAAAAAAAACTTAGATATATTCATAATCACCAGTTTTATACGGATTATCCAATATGATAATTCACAACATAATATGTCTGTCAGCTCGAACCTTTTTAAAACACTTAAAATAAAATTAAAAACTAACACAGAGAATAATATAGAAATAGTGTTTAAAAAAAATTAACAAAAAAATAATATAGAAGAGTTTAATAAAAATTAACATAAGAATAATATAGAATAGAGTTTAATACTGCAATTAGCTAAACACCATACTTTAAATATTATATCTAATAACTTAATAGTAGTCTCAAGTCTTTATAATCAATCCGAGTGACTTAATTTTGTTTAGTGCTAATTACTCTCGAGAATGCAAATGAATTCCATATCAAATCTATCATTCTAGAAATTTTGTTAAACGACCTGATTGCTTCCTATGACAATCTGAAATTGATCATTACATGATCCATTCATTGCGTATTTTATCATTATCAGAGCACTCATGCCTATTTTATTCCATCATAATAATTTCCCGACTCTCGGTTCATATTTTGCTATAATTGTGTATTTGCTTATATCAATCTATCATCAAAATTTGCATAAATTTCTTGGGATATCCAACCTCTACTACACACAGAGTAATATACTCTGTATTAAACAACGGTTTTTCTTAGGATGTTTGTTTCAAAGGTACACGATAAGTCAAAAGAACGTAAATAGATAGAGAATATAAAGTTTTTTGATGGGATCTCTCAAAATAATCATATAGTATGAAAATAGATAAATAGAAGTAAGACAAATATAGGTTAATCATCATCTTTAACATCTTTTCACATACCTCACATTAATATGTATAATTATTATTTTATTACCCAACCTTATGCAAAAACCAAATGAGTTATTTATCTCAAGTTGTATTGCCATTTTATTACTGTGAATTGATTCTTCTAATTTAACAAACTTTCATTAGGTTTCAATTCCAATTGGGCCTTCATGACCACTTGGATGGATTTTGATAAATGTTTTCTTAATTACGTTTCTTTATATGTTAACATGCGTTTATGTGTTCAAATAATTGGATTTTTTTTATTCGGTTAGACCAATTATAAAAACATCTTAAAAATATTATCAAACGACATTTTTAAGGAAATTTTAACATAAATACTTGCAAGTTTACACTACCCTTTCATAAATATTTCAAGTTTTAACAACCCACACGATTGCCCAGAAAGAAGGTCAATCTCAATGGCAAGTAGTACACTCAAAAGGGGTAAAAAGCAGTACACTTGAAAGTCCATCGTTTAACCATTGCTCTAAATGATCTCGGGCAATCCAATTAATACACACAAAAAGAGTAGTAGCACAAAAAGAGGCAGCTACATTCATTTTGTGTCATGGGAATCAAGAGGGGCCTAAGGGCCTAATAGACTGAGTTAGAAGGTGTTTGAGAACAAGTCTTAAGAGTGTTGGCAACAGATCAACAAGAAGAATGAAAATAAATAGAAGAAAGTCACTACGAGTCCAAGGGATTTAACTCTGAGTTGACCAAAACCACCAAATGATTAAGGAGAAACGATCAGAGTAAATCAAGACATTGATAATAATAGAGACATGAAACACATGGTTTGGGGGGAGGGGATCTAAGAGGCTTAAGGATGTGTTGCATCTGTAGTAGTCGTTTATCATACTTTAGATACAAAAATCAAAAGAGAGAGGACATGTACATGTTATACGTAACACATGCAATATTAAACGAATTAAAATACAAATGCATTATCATTTTTTGTTTTATTTTATGAATTAAATCTCTCGACATACACTTCTATCTAAGGGAAAAATATGTTATCTAATAAATGTGATTAGTTTAGAAATAACTACTATCTAAGTAATAATTATTGTTAATCAAATATGGTTAGCATTAATATTGATCTGCAGTCTCATTTATATAATAAAGACTAAAACGTCCTTGCGCATTTTACATTTAGTCAATTATTTTAGAATCCGTACAACGCACGGGCATCACTCTAGTAAAGAATGAGGTGGAGCGACAATACATTTCAGATTTAAAACCCTCGCCCCATTAATACCCTTGTGGAGTTGTGGTTTATCCATACTCTTTAAAAAACCCAAAGATGGGTTACTGTTCCCAGAACAGTAACTTTGGGTATTTCTGACCATTATACCCCCGGCTCTTATTATTACTGTTTTGGCTGCTTTCCTCTATCTATGTCGTTGCTTTCCTCCTCTTCTTCCTAATCTCTTTTTCTCTCTCTTTTCTTTATGCGGTTTCTCTCAAACCCGTCACCAATTTATCACAATTAAGTTATTATCACAAATTTAATTTCTGTATTTTCCGTTTCTCTCACTCATCAAAGCAACAACAATGGCGATAAAAAATCGAATCCATCACCAACAAGTAGCAGGTAAGTTGCTCTTCTGAATTGTGTGATTTTTATCTGTTATTGATTGTGAATTAAATTAATAAGTTAGGGTTTAGTTTTTGGTTTAAATTGATGACATGCAACAATTTGGGCCTTTTTTTGGGTTTTAATGGATTGCATGTAATAATTTGTGGCTCAAAAGAGTAGCCTTTATTATTCTATTTTCAATTTCTGGTTATTGTTGTGTTTTTGCTTGTCTTTTTGTTTATATTTTTTAAATAGTCATTTGCCATTTTATTATTGCATGCTTTAATCCCCGATTATTTTTATTTTCGTCCTAAATGTTACCTATTTAGCTCAATGATTGTTTGCGAGTTATATTAAGTAATTTAGGGTTTAGTTTTTTTTTTGTTTTAGAATTGATTGCATGCAATGATCTGGCCAGTTTTAGAGGTTTAATGCTATGATCCTGACAAGGTGACGATTTCTTAAATGATCTTTGAGTTGAAACGGATTCTGAGTGCTTCATAGAGCTTAGATACAATTGCAGGTTTTACGATACATACATATGAACACAGATGTTGTCAGTTAAGTCTTGGTTTAATTCCATAAGTTAACAATTGGTTGCGCAAATCATTTGCAGCATATTCTGATTTTGTTTAGAATAATTGAATGAATTTCTTAGTTTTCACATGGTTAGAATGGATATTACTTTGTGCATGCTGCTTCTGTGGCCCTGTGGGTAGTTGGAGCATAATTAATTCATTCCGGTTTATGAATTATAATTAAGTCCGGATGATTATGAGAAGTCTGCTAGTATTGGGACAGTTGTTGTTTTTAATGCAAGTCCGGATGTTTGCCCTGTTGGGGGATGACATTCTTTTTTTGGGTATTAGATGGTTATGCATTTGCAGAGTGATTTAAGTGTGAAATGATTCGGGTATTAGGAAAATAATGGTGATTAATTGCTGTAATTTAGCGTATTTGTTTTGTTCTTTAGTACAGGGAGTGCTAAAGAATTTATTAAATTCGTCATCTTTGAGCCTAATTGAAGTACTCAAGCATACTTTTGAGACCCAATATTTATTTTGAACTCTTCTAGACGCTAATGATTTTCTTTTGCGTATTTGCGCCATATTTTACAAGGCTAAATCCTTGTTTTGTATCGTTTCCAGTGGGGCAAGAACTACAAGATGGACTATCGGGGATAAATAGCATTGGGTTCGGATGATTATTCTAATCACAGGAAATATAAAGTCGTGTTAATTTTAGTAAGATCTCAAATCTCTACAATAGATGTCTCTATTCATTTGTAATACATCTAAACTGATGTGAGTAGTTCTTTTGATGTAGAAATATGAGTGTGATAGGGATGAGAGTGAGGTTTGTAAGAGAAAAGGTGGTGGAGTTTTGATTATTTCGTCGAGTGAGAGGATGATGAAGACGTTAGAGAGAAGCAAGGAGCAAGGAGGTCTAAATATTTGATTTTGTAGTTGTGCATCCACAGCTTGTCAGCTTCCACAGTTTATAAAGAAGTTGAGAAAGACTATTTGTTTCCGAGTTGGTAGGTTGTGACTTCAGGCTTTAGGAATATTTTTTGTATAAACTTAGGCATAGCATCTAAGCTTAGCCCTACTTTTTTAGACCTAAATTTCAGTTAGGTTTAGATAGTTTCAGACTAAAAGAAGAGGCCCCTTTTAGTCTTATTGGAATTCTTTATATTTTGTGAGTCATTTGTTATAGCATTATGGAGATAAAAAAGCATAATCAGATGATGAATTTGCAAGGCTAAACTTCAACTGATTCACCCATAGAGATATTGGTGCTATTTTTTTACAGAAGAAATGTCTTCTATTTCCTTGTTAGGGCAACCCACATTCACATCTGAGCAGACTATTATCAATTGAAAGCTCTTTGAAGTTACAGTCGCTAAGATTGCTACACAACATCAAGCAACATCAAGCAACACGGGTCATGCTCACTGGTGAAAAGACCTACTCTGAGGTGTGCTTCACTTGTAAAACTTTCAATTGTTTTGTAAGACAGTCTTACATGTGACGCCTCTCAATTTCTGTTTCAGGTACTTTCTTTTTATCTTCATTATAGACTCTACTTCACTAAGTTGTTTAAGGAATTCAATCCCAACTTAAATATTCAAGGTTCCTAAGAGAGCTCCTTGAATCTTTGAGTTGGGTGGAATTCCTTTAAATTTTCCTTAAAAATTCAAGATTCTTTAAATATTCAAGGTTTCTACACTTGTGAGTATTTCTCCTTAAATTTAAATTTTTAAGTATAGGTTTCTACTTATTTATTTCTCTTTTTTTATATATATATATTGAATTGATGCTTACAATCTTAAAGGTTGAGATAAAGCGAGGAAGTCAAGAGGGTTGGATTTGAGGTGGTTACTATGGATGGTCAAACAACCCCTCTTGCTTCAATTAATACAATTATACTCCCTCTATTGCCATTATTTTGGGTTCTATTGCCGACAGTCATAGTTTGAAGTAATTCATTTGCCATTGGAACAAACTCGATTTCTTCGTATTCGGATCTTAAGAGCAGAATTGGTAACATGTAGATTCTAAGCAGATCTGATATTGGTTTGACTCGCCCAATACTCAAAATTTGCAGCAATTATTCTTTATATGCCTATCATCTGTTGGTCCGCTGATGAGCATTAGTATTTTTGTAAGGTACATGTCTCTATTTGCTGCAGTTCAAAATTTATACTGTTAAATGATATGCCTCTTAGCAATGTTTCAATACTTAATTTGTTTGAAATTTAATTCTACGATTCCATTACCGCTTTATCAAAGTCAGTTGTATATATGTTTCTTTGACAAACAAGTCGACCAATACTGCAAGCATAATGGCTTTCTCATTTTTGGTTGAGCTAGAAATTATACCTAGATTGCAAGCTATTGTGTAGGTACTAGGTAATGTCAGTACCCTTACCCCTGATCCATTACTCATCGCCTTGGTGTGCCTTACCCATTCTAATTGAGCAACTGGATTGCGAAATGCTGTAAGAATTTGTTATATTTCATTGCCTTTCGAGGTGACATAATGCAAGCTTCATTGCTTTTTTTTGTTGAGACTATGAACACTACATTTTTGCGATTTGAAACAGATTTCATCTTTGTGCTGTTTTGAGATCGAGGATGTTGAATTAGAGTTTTAATGAAGATTTGATTTAACTTCTTAGGTGGTTATAGAGGTGAAAGAGATCACGGAAGCCAAATAGACCATATATTAGCTACGTTGAGTAGTGCACTAAGATCTATGAAGAGGATGTTGATAGCTTACTATTGGCTTGTTTTATATGTTTGCTTTAAGAAAACTATTTGCAGTTAGTTTTAGAAAAAATCCACTTGAAAGACCGACTAATCAGGCTTGCATAGCGTTCGAATATAAGGCATTGTTGTTTATAAGAGTATTTTGGCAAAAGTAAGAGTGAAACATTGTGAGAGATAATTTTAAGGTCTTAGGGCATGTAGTCACTAAAGCATCGTTAGACAAATTTAGTTTGATATCCGAAAATTAGGCTTGTCTTTTCTTTCTCATTCATTATTCATTTGTTCAACCATTTATTCATTTTGTGCAAGGGCTCCGACAAAGACGGTGGCGAAGAAGGGCAAGGCTTATGGTGGCACACCTAATGATGGCGGTGTTAAAGATGTCACACTACTGAGAAGGCGACATATAGGGGAGTGTGAAGGTTGAAGGAGGTGTCGGGGGTGCGAGATGATAAGGTTATTGAATCCTTTTGATTTTACTTGTGCTTACTCTATGTTCGTAATTTGTGATAATCAGAAGTGATGCTTTGGATAATCCATGGAGTGTCATTGGACTTTATTTAATAGGTTTATTGGTTTGCATAATTGGCCCTTATTAATCCAGTTCATGTATTTAAGCTCTTATAACAAACTACACCATGGTATGGATGTAGGAAGAACATCAATTATTAGTAAATATCAATCACTATATTGTTAACCATTGTACTGATATATCCAGTTGCTGGCTTATTCTCATAGCCATTTTTTTGTGTGAGGGTGGTGGATGTAGGTGATGTGATACAGGGTGGGTTATTTGCAGTTGGTTTCTATGTAGTGATCATTGTTTAACATTCTTAAAGTTGATCGTCTTGGAATTATGTTGGTGAAATTCAATCTAAAACAATCAAATCTGAACAGATTTAGTTGCCAAAGTCAACCTACCCAGACTAGTCACTGTCTTTTACTACTTTTTACCCTGACCAAAGCATCATGACTACTGTATCGTGTTTGATTAAGTTCTCATATAAGAATTTGTTATGATCTGCCAAGGAAATCTAAAGTTATATTTTAATTTCATTGTCTACGGAAAGCCCCGACTTTCAACGTTTAATACTCATTTCTTGTAAGAGAACTATTTGTATTCACATGAAAATTTATGTTTACATTACCATGGCACCAAACTGTGTGGTTATTAAATAGCGGTAATTATTCAGCTTATCGGTTGATGAATATTTCACAGGTTTTGTAGTTGGATAGTTGGTCGCATTATATCAACATGAAAGTGTTCTTCAAGATATTGAGCGATTTAGAACCCGCTTTTGGCAACCACGCATCTGGTGGAAGTGGCATGGGAGTTCCGTTTTCTTCAGGATATACAGTAAGATTTTTTAATTCATTTCTATTGTGCGAGAAGTTTAGTGGTATACCTTTTTTGATTCATTCAACAGATTATTTTAATATGATTTGTATGAACTAACTAAACTCTGTTGCTCAGTAACAAGTGGTATCTCGTACGGCTAATCCTGCCGCACCCGTCTCTAGCCAACCGTGTGGCCATCACCTGGAAGTCAAAATTCTGCAAAATTTGCCCCAGTTCCACCAACAACAGATCAGTCTTCTGTCCCTGTGAGATCTCTTTCCCTCAATGAAACAAATGAGTTTTTAAAAAGCTATTTAGATGAGAAATGTATTCCTTTTATCAGTCAAGTGGGTGTGAGTAAATTGTAAAAGGAATTGAGACCTTTAACTCTTATAATCCCTATTTCCCTCTCCCCAACCCATTTCGCTTTTACCAGTTTCTGCGATGTTGTTCTTGAAGACAACGAACACCATCGAGAAGCAACACTACCACTTTCACCGCGTTCATCTACTTCTACTTTTTGTCACAGGTTCATTCCCCTTGATGCCCATTGATTCCTCTGTGTTATTGAGATGGATTATTGATTTGTGAATTAATTTAAATAATTTAGGAATTCATTTTTTTTTTTTGTGTTTAAATTGATTGCATACAATGATCCATCGTTGTTTAAGGTTTAAATTGTTTGGATGCAATAATTTTGGCAAATTGAAATTTCTGGGTTAATTTAAATAATTTATTACTTGATTGTAATATGCATTTTTTGATCCAACTTGTTTTGATCCAGTTTAGTATTTACATTTATTTGTTTTTTTACTTGATTGTAACGCACATTTTTTGTTTAGCTTTAATTTGTGTTAATTTTGGTTAAATTTCTGGTATTTTGGTGATTAGGAGTAGTTGTTTGCATGAAGTTCCGATTTTGATTTATACCCATTTCTTGTTTAGCTTTAATTTGGGTTAAATTTGTGTTTTTATGGATGTAATTTGAGTTGTTTGCATGAAGTTGTGATTTTGATTTACACCCATTTCTTGTTTTGCTTCAATTTGGGTTAAATTTCGGGTTTATTAGAAGTTAGGAGGAGTTGTTTGCACAAATTTGTGATTTCTATTTTTATTCGATTATAGTATACACATTTCTTGTTTAGCTTTAATTAGGGTTAATTTTGTGTTTTTTTACAGTGTGGAGCAAAGATGATCAACACATCACATGCATTGACTTATCTATACTTACTGATTTACATATTGCCGTCTTCTGGAATTATGCTATATAATAAGGTTAGTATGCTTTGTCGTCACAACTTCGTTTGCAAGATAATCTTTATTAATTACTTATTTTAATTGTTGCAATGATGGATTTGTCACTTTGTCTTTTTAGTTTATACCTTGCTTTGATAATGGGTTTTATTGGAATGCCTTAGTTCTTAGGACAGTTGTAAGTTACTATATGTTTGCAGAACAGATATTGTGTGAGATCGTCCCGCAATGAGATCGTATTGCTGGAAACAGTTGATTTGTCCCGATAACTCTTGGTTGAGAGTTGAGACAGTCTCACAAGTCATGACAACTTGACGAGGCCGTTTGAGGTTCAGGCTTTAGTACGATACTAGGTAGTATCCCGCGTTTCGCGCGGCCTGTTTTAAAATTTTATTATTTTAATTGGAGAAAAATAATATAATTTATATATGATCTTTAATATTTTTACTTAGAAATAAAAATAAATTAATTTTTCTCAAATTTAATTTTTTTTAGGTTTAACTTCAATGTTTTAAAATAAAATACATACAATTTTAATTATTAAAACTAATAAGTGATTATTAATTATGCATGATAAACATTTTATAAATAAATTTGTTACTTATCTAGTATCATACTCCCTCCTAGTCGCTTATTTCTCCCCTCTTTCCTTTTCGAAGCTAGTCGGACTTTCTTCCCCCTTTACATTTTTAGTAAGTTTTTTTGTTGTGAAATTACTATATTGTCCTTGTCTATTTTTTCATTTTACAAAAATTGTCATTTATTAGTGGACCTAATTAAACGTGAATAACGCAATGATGAACATTGAGTTCTCACATTATATTATTTAACTAGTATAGCAACCCGTGCTACAGCACGGTAATTTTATAAAGATTAATTATTGAAATTTAGTGTATTAATATTATTTTAATAAATTGAATATGAATTTAATTTAACGTAAATGTACTTCTATATATAAAACATAACCATAAGAAATATTTCATATATGGGGCATAGTGATTGACGACAATATTATTATTGATTGTGTAGAATATTGTAATAGAAATATTTCATATATATAGGTTGACTAAAATATTTTAATTACAGTGTATTAGAAGGAAATATTCTAGAAGAGAATATTCCATATGAGGGAAAGATGAGCGGGAATAACACAGATGTGTTATTCTTTTAGTCTATAGGGGATGATACATTATGTCCCAAATCAGTTAATATTTGTTCAACATGATGTGAATATAATTTTATGTAATTTATATTTTTTTTATGTATAACGTGTGATATTTATGTATCAAACATATATCGTCCAAACTCAACTTATTCAATTCTTTTGATTGTGTGTTGCAAGTGCTATGTGTCAAACATATTTATAAGAAATTTACACCTTTTGTTTTTTTAAACAACTATCAATTATATTATTTTTATACAATGATGTTTAAAAAATTACCTGTAAATAAAATAGGTTGAACTTTCTCAATTTTTTTTTGAGGTTTAACTTCAAAGTATTTAAAAGATAACATATAAAATATTTAATTAAAAGTAATATTTAGTTAGTCATAATTAATATTTTATACTTGACGCATACATATTTAATTGAAGATATTAAAGAAAAATATAACGTGTTTTCTACTTTTTCATGGCGTTTATAATACTATATTACTTAATAATCATTACTTTTGTTTTGATTATTTAAATGTACTCGCGATCAATGTGTTACTGTGTACATACATACTCCTTATCACACTATTTAAACCTATCAAAATCTCACATGTATTCAATTTCTCGCAATATATTTTTTTTCATTCTCACACTATAAAAACTTATCTCATAGTAGTTTTCTTTAAGTTCTATTTTTAATAAATACAATGACTCTCCCAAATATATTTTTCTTACCGGATTTTATGGTCTAAGTTTTATAACTTTCTCAAAATATTTTTTTACGTAAATGTAAAATATAAAAATATTTCAATAAATATAATCAAAATTGTACTCAATTGAAAGCATTTTTCGCAATGAACGTAATTATTTACATTTTAGAATTTTTATCAAAATAATTTTTTTTACTAAATTTAGAGTCAAATTATCGTAATTTTTTTATGTAATTTTATAATAAATTTATTAAATTATAATTAATATTTTGCTGAGATTTATACAACATTTATTATGCTCATATTAAATGATTAGCGATAATTAATGCTTGTCATTAAGGTTGTATAGGACATGTGGCGCATCCACAACGTTTCAACCCAGTTTTATATATATACTAGGTAGTATCCCGCGCTTCGCACGGCCTGTTTGAATCTTTTATTATTTGATATAGAGAATATGATATTTAATATTTTTAATTTGTTATATAGAAATAGATTATTCTTTTTTCAAATCTTAGTTTTTTAGGTTTAACTTCAAAATTTTAAATAAAATAAATACAATTTTAATTATAATTAATTGGTCATAGTTAGTTATGCATGATCAATGTTTTATAAATACGTATTCAATAATTGTTTGAAAATAATGTATTTTATCACGCAAATGTCTAATATCATTATTTTGTAGTGAATATTCATAAGGATGTCATGTGACATACAAATACGGTAATTCTCACAAAGTTTTCATACTTGAACGTAAAACATTGGAAATACTCACCTAAATTACTTATACATATCAAAATATTTCAATTACTATAGCGAAAATTATACTCAATTGAAAGCATTTTTCGCCATAAATGTCATTATTTATATTTTAGAATTTTCATCAAAATATATTTTTTTAATAAATTTTAGAATCAAATAACCGTACTTATTTAGTATAATTTATTAAATACCGTAATATTTATTAATTTATTATTAATAATTTGCTAAGATTTATGCAGTATTTATTATGTTCATATTTAATGATTAGCTATAATAAATCAGCGTAATTAAGGCTGAATACGCTACGTGGCGCATCCATAGCGTTTCAACCCAATTTTATACTCCCTCCCATCCAAACCAAAAGTAACACTTACCTTATTCGGACCATCCAAACCAAACTACCCATTCCTTTTTTGGTAAAAAACATTACTAAAAACTCCTCATATACCTTTGTTATTTACATACAATGTCATCGTGTTTGTGGGTCTCCTTTAATCAAGTTAAAAGTGGTCCTACTTCAATTCCAATACTACCCTTACCTTTTCTCTCTTTTCTTAAAACTTGTTCTCCCTCCCATGTTACCTTTGGTTTGGATGGGAGGGAGTATATATATATATATATATATATATATATATATATATATATATATATATATATATATATATATATATATATATATATATATATATATATATATATATATATATATATATATATATATATATATATATATATATATATATATATATATATATATATATATATATATATATATTAGGTAGTATCCCGCGCTTTGCGCGACCTGTTTTAATATTTTATAATTATAATTGAAGAAAAATTATATAATTCATATATGACCTTCAATATTTTCTCTTATAAATAATTTTTTCTCAAGTTTAATATTTTTAGGTTTAAATTCAATGTTTTAAAATAAAATACATAAGAGTTTTAATTAAAACTAATAAGTGATAATTAATTATGCATGATCAACGTTTTATAAATAAATTTGTGACTGGTGAAATATCATTTTAATCAAAATAAAATTTATTCGAATAATACAACAATCAACAATAACTTCTTAAATTATATCATTTGACGATACTTTATGTCTCAAATCAATTAATATTTATTCAAAATGATGTGAACATAATTTTATGTAATTTTTAATTTTTTATGTATAACATGTACTCCCTCCAATTCACAATAAAACTCCCTATTTCCTTTTCCGGTTATTCACAATAACTTCCCTATTTCCTTTTTTGGTAAGTGTTTGTGTGGTCCAAATTTAATTGTTTTGTGGGGTAGTGTATTTGTGTGTTCCAAATTTAATTATATGGTGGGGTAGTGTGTTTCCTTAATTTTTTTGCCAAAATGAAATGGGAGGTTTATTGTGAATTGGAGGGAGTAATATTTATCTATCAAACATATAGAGTTCAAATTCAACTTATTCAAATGTTTTGATTGTGTCTTCATGTGATATGGGTCAAACATATCTATGAAAAATTTGCACTTTTTGTTTTTTTAAATAATTATATATAATGATGTTTAAGAGTTTATTACCTGTAAATATAATAGGTTGAACTTTCTCAAATATTATTTTTTCATATTTTAACTTCAAAGTATTTAAAAGATAGCATATAAAATATTTAACTAAAAGTAATACGGAGTATTTGGTTAGTCATAATTAATCTTTTATATTTGGCCTATACATATTTAATTAACGATATTAAAGAAAAATGTAACGTGGTTTCTACGTTTTCATGCCGTTTATAAGACTATATTACTTAATAATCATTACTTTTGTTTTGATTATTCAAATGCACTCGTGATCATTATGTACATACACACTCGTACACACACTCGTTATCACACTATTGAAACATATCAAAATCTCATATGTATTCAATTTGTCCAATATAATTTTTTTCATTCCCAAACTATAAAAACTATCTCTTAGTAGTTTTTTTAAAGTTGTGTTTTTAATATATATAATGGCTCTTCCAAATATATTTTTCTTAATGGATTTAATAGTCTAAGTTTTATAACTTTCTCAAAATGTTTTACGTAAATGTTAAACATTATGAGACACTGACTTTAATCATCTCTACATATCAAAATAGATATTTCAATAAATATAATGAAAATTATACTCAATTGAAAGCATTTTTCACAATAAACGTAATTATTTACATTTTAGAATTTTTATCAAAATAACTTTTTAGTAAATTTAGGGTCAAATCACCGTAATTACTTAATATAATTTTATAATAAAATTTATTAAACTATAATTAATATTTTGTTGAGATTTATACAGCATTTATTATGTTTGTATTTAATTTCAGTTGTAATTAATATGTGTATTTAAGGCTTGGTTGACACTTGGCGCATCCACAATGTTTCAACCTGATTTATATATATATATATATATATATATATATATATATATATATATATATATATATATATATATATATATATATATATATATATATATATATATATATATATATATATATATATATATATATATATATATATATAAGATATATAAGATTTGAAAATGTGAATACTAAACTGGATCAAAATAAGTTGAATATCACATTTACTTATATTAGCCTTGGTTCATTTTAATTGAGTTTTACTTGAGAAATACTAAACTACATGTGAAATTACATAAGCAGTATTGGCACATACAATTGCATTAAACATAGAAAATAAGTATTATGAGTTCTTAGATTAGCCTTGGTTCATTTTCATTGAGTTTTATCTATTCCATTCTGTTATGATTGCATTAACGCTTAGGCCAATGAGATTATTAAGCGGACTACTTCCTTGGTGTTGGCTGGTAGGGTTGGATTCACACATGTATTTTCAATATAGACAACATCAGCAGCTTGAGTCTTTCAATTAATTACTGTCCTTTTGCATTTTTAGATGCTTTTGATCCAAGTTTTTTTTATCAGGGGTTGCTAAATGGTTTTGTTTTCTTAATTATTGTGGTACGAAACTCAACAATTCTGTTTTGCAATTTCCATGTTAGGATTAGGAAAGGTGTAGGACGAGGATCGTAAACGGACGTTTAACATAGGATTTGGCCTTTAATGCTTATGAACTACTAATCTTAACATCCTTTTTTAATCAGTGTAATCCTTACCACAGGATTGACGACATTCAGCAGCGTCCAAGTCAGATTACCATTAAGCTTGTTCTTGTTATCGGGGGCAACTGTAACTTATAAGCACCAAAGAATAAGACGAATTTGTTGGAAAAATATGAACTTGTAAGAGAACATGATGGCGCGCGTGGTCCCAATTTTTGTCACTTCATTTGTTAAATTGTCACCTATAGAAATACGCCCTTCGGATATCCTTGAAAGGGGCTTCCTAAACCCGTGAAAAACTAATTACAGTATTAGAAATTATAGTCAAGCTCTATTGTTATTTTCAGTCCATGAATGATAAATCGTCAACTGTTGTTTTGCATATCGCTACATCAAAACCGTGCGTTGTTGTCATTTCTGAAAGTTTATTATACCCATTTATGTAGTTTCTCATTATCATCCTTTTGAAGGGACAAAATGGGAACCTAGAGCTGTACCCCCTCCTCTACCAAACAAATGTGACTGGGAGTTTTACCCACTGAGCTGGACTTTTCAAACTCGACAATGATAGTAATGTGTGAAAATTTTCCATTTCAAACTGATCTTTATTCTTCTAAATCTTTGTAGCGATGAAATGTGATACTGTGAGTTGCATAATGAGTTTAATGACTTCTATCTCCCTCACAATAAAGTATGTCACTAACTCGCAAGGTGTTAGTCAGTAAAGAAACAGAAAATAAGGTGGATTTTTCTTTTTGATTGGGTACATTCTGGAAAAAAGAATCACTCTTTTCAGCTTTCCAGAGTTACGCGCCTTATGGGTGACTGTCCTTTCTTGTATGTTCATACTTCGCATTTTGCTTCATTCTTTCAACTTTCTATTGGGCAGCTCTTTAGATCTCATGGAGTTGCTGAACATGAAGGAATTGGCTAAGTGACGCAAAAGTTGTAATTTTTGTTAGGAGGTGAAAAGCGAATAGCAAAATGGTGATGGAGAAACTTAGAGAAGGTAATGCTAATGCTGCCAGTGACCTCTTCCAGGTATATTTTACTCCCTTTGTCCCAATCATTTGTTTACGGAGTGTACATTGATGCTAATATGCAATTTCACTACTAATTCTTTGTTAGAGATCCATCAGCATCACTCCTGCCATGTCACACCAACTGATTGAGGTACAACATCTACTATAGGTACCTTGAGCATCTCTTTACCAGTTATATTCCAGCTAACCTGAAAATGGTTTAGGTCTTACGGCAAGAAAATGTGGAGTTTACGGTTGCTCCATATGAGCCGATGCACAATTGGCGTACCTGTCTAGCCTTGCAGAAAGTGAAGGTGGCATTCAGGCTGTGATTTGTGAAGATATATAGTGACCTATTGGCATATGGTTGTCCATCTCTAAGAACTTTTTCGCTTTGTACATGGCTGTTAAATGTTCGTATGGTTATTACCGGCCACTTGGCATGATGGCATTGTTTTTATGTTTGTAAACATGTTATTTTTAAAATGGATAAGTTTGAAAATGGTGAAGAGATTGCTCTTGACAAAGTATTCAGCTCCACCGATCTCAAACCATCGTTCAGAAACATCAATAAAGTTTTATTTATAGGTAAGTCCAAGTCAATTAAGTTGATTTTGGGTTTCTTATTCTATTTGTTGCCTAATTTGTAGTTCATGTTGAATACTTGAATATCAGTGATTTAGTGCATAGCCTTTAACATTAAAAGAGAACAACTTTAATTTTTTGTTCTACCAAAAAGCTGATAAGCTCATTCTTAAATTTCTTTTTTTACACAGAAATTTGTGTCTTGGCTGGCTGTGACACTACTACAATAAATGGCAAAGAGACCATTGGAAATAGACCTAAGAGACCAAAATGGAGATGGTCTCAAGGTCAAAAGTCTCTTAGAGTAAGAGACCATTAAAAAAAATGGTTTCTTTGAAAAAAGTTAGAAATCATCTTTACTAGATAAACTAGGTAGAATCCCGTGCTTCGCACGGCCTGTTTTAATATTCAGTTAGTAAAAAACACTCAAATTTTTAATTAGAAGAGCAACTGAATACACAGAATTATTCTTGAGTCTTGATACATAAGTTAATTATTCTATTGCATTATAAAGATACAATAGTCCTCCTTTTCATCTCATGCATCCCTTTTAGTTTTTGTTTAACTTACATGGCATCTCGATATAGTTATACTCCCCTTTTTTACAATGTTTTTTGATTTTAATTTCATGTTGTTTTCAGAAGACAACATAAACAGAATTTCATACTGTTCTTAGAAGATAGTAAACATATTTTTAAGAATTTATACAAACTATTTTTCTACGAAAACTACTTTCATGGATTTCTAGTAATAAATGTGGAGTAATATTTTACTGTATGTCATACTATAACCATTTACGCTCTTTTTACATAATTATGGTCAACTTCACGCTATTTACCAAACTATTACAACTTATTCGGTGAATTATGTACAAATCTTCTACAAAATAATTTTAGCCTCAACAAACGTAACAAACTTATGCATTCTTACAATTACTTGTATTCCCTTATCCTACTCCTACCTTATCTCTCTTTTAGAAAACTCAAAAACCCTAGAAAATTAACTCATCTTATGATTGTCTGTTCGGTATTCTGTTGAAAAAATACTATCAAAATGTGAAACTCGAATTGGCACTCGAGCAAAATGGCCTGAAAATTCCATTGGTGAGTCACAGAAAATGTCAGCTCTTTTCATGACGATTCATTCCCGGTTAATAAACCCCGAGAAGTTAATGTTGGCATGTCATCCTCGTCATAAAACCCCAACTATAAGTGACACTCTCTACACTGCTTTAAGAGAGGAGAAATTTACTCAAACCAAAACACCTCGCAATTTGTGTAGAGAACCTTCGGCAATATAATATTACTATTTTTTTTCGGATATCTCAAGACCTCAAAGTTAAACCATATACGTATAATAATATGGAGTGTAGTTCTTTCGGGGACATCTGATAAATATATGGAGTGTAGTAGTAATTAACCACAAATTAACCAAAAGCAATTAAATTAGATAGCCGTTTTTAAACGAAGAATAAATAATTTAAGACCTTACATTTGAATGCATTGTTGAACAAAACTCACAATTAAGATTTTAAGACCAAATTAATGTTAATGCTTTCAAGTGCAAGTCAATGACAATAGTGTCTAAATGAAAACAACGTAACACATAGAGGCTAAAGAAAATGTGATTACGATCGTGTATTAAATTAATAATTGATATTGATAATGGATTAAAGTAAAGATTATTTACCAAAATATATATATTTGACCAATCTTGAAAACACTCCACTTAATGAAGACATTATACAGAAAGATGGGAGTAGTTTTTAAATAATACTCATTTTTTGTGTTAAAATGCACAACAATTCTCGCCAGGCCACCATTCTATACCTCCTTCACAGCTTCACGCACATGCATGCTCTATCAATTTTCCTTCCCAATCACGGAAGTTGCTCACACAGACCCACAGCCACATTTACTCGATCTCTTCTGATGTTCACCGGTTGGTTTATGAATAGAAGAATGTTTGTGTTTTCAAAGTATCCGTATCATGCAAGAGATGCATAGAAGAGAAAAAAAACTAAATAAGAGGAGGTTGTACAATGCAGCTCCGATGTACTTAATTCGTACTTATTCGCATTGAAAGCTTTCTCAATATGGATACTTTGAGCTTTAACCTTTTAGTCATCATTATGGATTTACATTCAACATATTCATGGTATCATACATGTGAACATAACTATGGCTAGTTTCTCGTTTTCTTTTTTTTGCAGATTGTCTATGAAAATGAAAAAAAGGTTTAGAAGTGTGATGTCGTGAGAAGAAAAAACTTGTATTTATAGTGTGAATTTGTTTCAAAGGGCTTTAAATAGGTATGAATGTGATAGATCATTGATAGTTTGATACCATGAATGTGTTAATTAACATGGGAACACAACCATTCCTTTTAGTCTTTTACATTGAGTATGCATCTTGGAAATACCATTGTAATTATCTTCTCTATAATTTAAATTTAATTTCTATTCTCTTGGAAATGTTACATTCAGAATTCACGTATGAATGTAAAACATTCAAGTAAGTTTCTCTTTATTAAAAAATTTGACACATGTTAAATCCACATTTTCTCAACCCAACTTTATATATAGACACTACCAATACATATCAAAATATTGCAATTAATATAACGGAAATTATACTCTATTAAAATCAATTTTTAAAATAAACGTAATGATTTACATTTTAGAATTTTTATCCAAATATTTTTTTTAATAAATTTAGAATCAAATAACCATACTTATTTAATATAATTAATAAATACCGTAATATTTATTAAACTATAATTAATAATTTGTTGAGATTGCAGTATTCATTATGTTCATACTTAAGGATTAGTTGAAATAAATGACGGTAATTAAGGTTGAAACGCCACGTGGCGCATCCACGGCGTTTCAACCCAGTTTTATATATATATATAAGATGGTTTCTTTGCCCACTAAAAAAGAGACCATTAAAGTACAAAAAATGGTTTCTTATCTCACAATTACAAACCAAACAACAAAGATAGATGGTTTCTTCCTAAAACCAAGGATTAGAGAAGTATGGTTTCTTTGATTTTTTTATTATTATTTTTTTTGATTGAGTTGCTTGCATGACCATTGTTATTTATGGGGCCATAATGAGTTGATTGAGCGTATAGCTGTAACTCGTGTTTCGTTGAACATGGCACACATACCAAAGCCGATTTAAAAAAAAATCACATATACTTGTATATAATAATAAAAAGTGTATTTGTTTATACAAATCTCACTATTTCAGTTACACAACAGCCACAAGCCAACATGTTCTACATACCATACCAAATATAACATACAACCAGTTATCGCATTAATCATAAGCTACAGCCCTCTGACCGGTTCTAGAGCCTCAACTGTCACCACACTATTGCCTCTAATTACCTGCACCACATAGATCATTTAATCAGTCTCCTTTCCCCACAAAAACAAACAGCAAAGCTAAGCAAGCTTTTACTAGTATCGTGATGAGATGACTTACCACCATGCCTATCTCATTACCATTTACTTCCTCCGTGTTATCAACCACTAAATTCATGAACTGGTAAAAACCACGTAGTGTACCGACCACCATCCTATTTGTATTCAGCTTTACTGCATAAATACCCAACTTTACATTAATCAAACAACAATCCATAAAACATTTGCAATTGAAATAAAACAGGGAGTCCAAGTGATCGAATCAACAGACTGAACATAAATGTTGATGACAGTCAAAGGAGCAGACACTTATTTGGGACACTTCTTTGGGAATATTGTACAATACTTCTTTGGGAATAAATGTTGATCCCGCTGATATATTGTACAACTCCTTAAGAGCAGACAAATGAAAATAAAAAATACTACCTACATTGATTCAAATATTTAGGTTGGACCAATGTTAAGGAGACAGAAGATATGTGAGGGACGTTTTGAAGTGACAAAGGTTCTTTGAGAATACCAACCTACATACTTAGACTACCCTGCACTCCAACATTGAATTAGCATTTTCCGATTGTTCAAAAATACATCACAGGGGTGCGAGTGTATCAAAATCATAGAATTACCTCAACTGTAGTGGTAATTGGGTTGATCAATCATCCTGCATAAAACATAATAGTTGAACATCACTAGTAACTGATGCTAAAACTAAAATATCCAAACACGGTTAAATTCCAAAAACTATATGAATTCACATTCCCAATTAATAAACTCCATTCGGAACCTCATTAACTAAGAAGTTCACTAAAATGCAAAAGCTAATTGAATTACCTTCCGACACTTGCCGCTGAGTAAGTACACGTCCTTGAGCCTGAAGCGGCATATGCGTTAGTGCCAATCCAGTAACACACAACTTGTTCTTCCTCTCCCATAAAATCAAACCAATCCAAATTAGACACAATCTTAGTACAAATTACTTACAGTGTCCAATTATCCAAAATGAAAATGAAACTGAAATTAATTACTGAGTTAGGTTTCGAGTAATTAATAATTTTAATTTACCTAAACAAAAAAATCAACCCAGGAAACTTAAAATTAGGGAAATACACCAATACTATAAGAGTAATTAGTCTAAAAGAAATTATATAATTCAATAAAAGGATCCTATAACCTAAATAAAATTGAAATTTGAGGGGAAACAAACCTTGCTGCGAACTCGCAGTACGACGGAGTTAAGGACATTGTAACTGCTCACAAAAGTCGACGGCAGCGTATCGCGTGTGGTGGAGGTGGCCTAGTGTCGACGGCGTATCGCGGGTGGTTGGCCGGTGAGGAGGCGCCTGGTGTGAGGGAGATCCGGAGAAGTAAGTAGTGAAAGAAAGAGGGGTTGGGAGTATAGGAGAAGTAGCGAGGATTTGGAAAATGAAGTCTCTAGGTCAATTATTGATAGCTGTTTTGATTTTTCTTTTTTCTTTTTTTTTTCTATATGGAACCATTTGTCAAGTAGAATGGTTTCTTTGATATTTTCTAAGAAACCATCTATCTTTAAAAATTGGTTTTTTTTTTATAAAACAAATCATCTCAATACTTACATGGTTATTTATTGATGATTCCTTTTCTCCTTATTCTAGTAGTGTGATTTCCTTCCATCTGTTCCTGGTATTAGAATTGCTAAAGCTCATTCGTTGGTTTCAAAGTATCGAAATATAGATCGTGTAAGTGTGTAGCATCTATCCTTAGAGATATCAGACTGTTGAAAGGCAGTTCAATATTTAATTTAAGTTGACTAAAGTAGATGATGTTACGAAAATTGTTCCTCAAGTTTTACCGGTTGATGTAGGAATTAGAGAAGATGAAAGGTAGTTGATGAATTAATTGTTGATTGCATCTAGGATGGACTCACAGTTGAGAGGAATGGTTTCACGGTTGAGAATATCGTTCATACAATGCTTTTGGTTGATTTTATGTACTTGCTTGGCCTTCCAGGAGTTCGGCATTTTAGAATCTCTTTGTTGTACTTCAGTGTTTCATGCAATCTTGTTTTCTTATTGTTCATACTTCAGAAGTTCAGAGCCTCGTACCAAGTCTTCAGCAATATGAATATATATTCCGTAATTGATTTTGTAGTATACTTGTTCTTTTGTACCGGACACAACAGAATAACGATTGTGCATTATGAACCACTATCGTTTCGATCTTTTTAGATCAAGAATGCAATTTTGAATATTTCTTTACTAGGGTGTTTCAAATGACGCGTTTTTATACCAATCAAGGCAACGGGTTTCCACCGACTTACTTCCGCTAAAAATTCCACCAATTTGGGGCACCGCGCCCGATAGGGCGCGGTGCAACAACTAGTTTAAAAAATAAAATACTCTTTTATCACAAATTCTTGTTTCAGACAGACACTTTTGGTCTTATTTGTCAGACGGATAAAATGTTGCCATTTTTAAAGAAAATGTAACCAATTAATTCACAAAATGTTATGACTAGAGGTGTCATTTTTTACCTTGAAAATAATGTGAACAATAATGGTAACATGTTATCAAAAAATAACAACATTTTATTGTAAAATGATGACATGTTATCCGTCTTATTTCAGACCAAAAGCAATGGTCTTAAGAAAAACGGACCGCTCTTTTATAAACTGCCGTTAGTCATAAATTCACATTTTTCGTGCTCATGTAAGGTCCCCTGTTCTTTTGGACTGAAACGAATTTGATCTCGAATCGAATCGAACTTATAGGATCTCGAATCGAATCGAATCAATTTATAGAATCGAATCGAACTTATAGGATCTCGAATCGATCGAACTTATAGGATCTCGAATCGAATCGAACTTATAGGATCTCGAATCGAACTTATAGGATCGAATCGAATCGAACTTATAGGATCTGAACTGAATTGAACTAAACTTATAGGATCTGAACTGAACTGAACTTATAAGATCTGAACTGAACTAAACTAAACTTAAAGGAGCTGAACTTAACTTTATTTTATTTTATTTTATTTAACTTAACGCTTATTATTATTATTATTATTATTATTATTATTATTATTATTATTATTATTATTATTATTATTATTATTATTATTATTACTTGCCAAGAGAGAACATTTGCCATTTCCGTCTATTCATATAACTGTCCCATTTGCCATATTTGGATATGTTTTTTACTTTCCTATCCTTGGCTCTTTTCTTTATTTACCACCCCAACCACTCCTAAACCATCATATTCAATACTTTTCATTATTTAACACCTATATTCTTACCCCTATACAATATTTTCATTATTTTAACTTCATTCCTTAATTTTTGTGTCATTGTCCAAATGGGACAGTTATTCGGAATAGGAGGGAGTAACATTTTTCCGCTTTATATGCATTGGTTTGTTCATACATTATACTACTATTACATTACGATAACAAATAAATCACATACTATATCTTTTTTTCTAACCATTTATTTCCATATTATCATAATCCTCATCACTTTCATCTTCACTATCACTCTCAACAACGGATCCATTGCCTCGCCAAATGTTTTTTACTATGTTGTTTCGTACCTAATACATGGCCTTATTCCGCTTTTTATCAAACATGCCCAAATCTATTGTGACGGTGAAATTATTAATGAGAGGAGTGATTTTTTTTTAAATAATAATGTATGTATCGAATAATTAATGTCAAATGTTTTTGTATCGGTCTTTAAAAATAATACTATGTATATAGCTTTTCTGAACTAAATTTATAAGATCCGAATTTTTCTGAACTGAACTTATAGGATCTCGAACTAAACTTATAGGATCTCGAATCGAATCGAACTTATAGGATCTCGAATCGAACTTAATCGAACTTATAGGATCGAATCAATTTATTGGATCTCGAATCGAATCGAACTTATCGGATCCGAATCGAATCGAACTTATAGGATCGAATCAACTTATAGGATCGAATCGAATCGAATCAACTTATAGGATTCGAATCGAAATGAAATTAAGTGACTTTAAGTCCAAAAGAACAGGGCATAAGTTTAGTGGAACATGTGTTGACATCACTTTTCAGGTTTGAAAGATACACCATACTGTCATAAATTATTTTTCTCTCAATTAATAGTGGTTGGAATTGGAATTTAGAATACAACTAATAAAAGAGGCAAATGTCATTCTTTCGTGCATACCTCGTGGTACTCGAGGGCAAGCGTTTGGCTGGATAGACAAGACGATCATTAAATTTTACACAATTTTTGTTTAAGATGACGGTATTTGTTTTAAGTTTAAAAGGGTTAAATATCATATTATTTGTGTATATAAGATAAAAATATTGTTTTTTTTATGCATTTTTATATACACAAGTGGTATGCGTGCAGTTGATCCGTCTTAAATTTAACATAGATACTGCTTTTTTAAGGGGAGAGTTAGGCTCCGTTCTTTTGTACTTAAAGTGGCCGAACTTAACTTTACTTAAATTATACTCCCTTCAATTCAATCCAAACTACTCATTTAACTTTTCACAGTCTACGAGACGACACTTTGACCAAGTTTTCCTTCATTTATATATTATATTTTTGTGTCGCAATTATAATTTCCCGAAACTTCTTTTTATAACAAACGTAAATATGTCAATTTTACGTGTAGATTTTAAAATTTTGATTAAATATAATGGATGTCAAAACATAACAAGGTTGACTTTAAAAAGTAAGTGGATAATTTGGGTTGGATTGGAGGGAGTAGTAACTTAATTTTTCTGAACTGAACTTCATTTTGTTGAACTGAACTTAATTTTGATGAACCTAACTTAACTTATAAGAGTTGAACTTAATTTTTCTAAACTTAACTTATAGGAGCTTAACTTTTCTAAATTAAAGGAATTTGAACTTAAATCAACTTAATTTAATTTCACTTAATAATAATACTAATACTAATAATAATAATAATAATAATAATAATAATAATAATAATAATAATAATAATAATAATAATAATAATAATAATAATAATAACTGTAAAATTTGTATTCTTTTCTTTGCCCCTTGAGGATGAATGAGAAGAATTATAACTTTTTGCAAAAATAATAATAATAATAATAATAAGTATTAATAATATTATTATTATTATTATTATTATTATTATTATTATTATTATAAAATGCAAATTTTATTGAGATTAAAATAATTTTACAAGAAGATATTGTTAAAAACAGCTTGAAACATAGTTTTTTTTTTTTTTTGCAATAGCTTGAAACACAAGTTAGGATAATATAATACTTTTCTTTATATAAGTTAGTATGTTCATACATACTACCCCAATAAATAAAAATAAAAAGTAAATCACATACTATAACATTTTTTTTCTAATCACCTAATTCCATATTATTATCCTCCTCGTCACTTTTTTCATCTTCATTTGACCTCACCCCGTCGCAATCATTACCTCGCCAAATGTTTTTGACTACTTTATTTCGCACCTTGGACATAACGTTTTTCCGCTTGTTATCAAACATGTCTAAATCTGTTGTCCCTAGAACGTTCTCATGTTGTATAACAGGTCTCCCAAGTGTGTACATCCATATAAAATATTTTTTTAAGTATAAAATATGGGTGGGGAATAAGTAGGAATGTGCATAGAAATTAAATGTTTTTTTTTAAGTATAATATATAGGATAATAATTAATCTCGGATTGTTTTAACAATCGATTTGAATGAAAATCGAATTATTTTTTAAAACTCGTCAATATTATTAATTTTTTAATTTTGCTTAGTTTTTAGAGGTTAATTTTTCTGAAATTGACTTAGTTTTGCTGAAGTTAACTTAACTAATAAGAGCTGATTCTAATTTAATTTTGCTGAACTTATCTTAAAGTAAAAAGAACGACCTTACGGGTTTAGAATTAGTTGATCTTCATTATATCAAAGTTGAGACCCCTTGTTGTGGGGTTTACTCGAACCAGTATATATTAGGGATTGTTTCGTCCATTAATTTTTGCTCCATACTACCAAATAATCAAAAAACTTGGCATCAATTTACTACTCGCTGGCTTGTATCCAGAGAAAGATGGTGTTGTCGACAGCAGAATTTGCGAACACCTTAGTTCAAGAAGTCGTCAAGAAAGGAGAAATACCAGAGAAATACATCTACCCTGATAGTTTGTCTGAAGCCATTGATGACCCTGATTTGTGGAGAAATAATCTTGTTATTGATTTCTCTCAACTTTTTTCCTGCACACACATTGTTTCAAATCATGAACTTACCAAGTTCCGGTCAGCTCTTTCTCAATGGGGTTGCTTTCTGGTATTACTCTTTCCCATCGTCTTCAACATTTTATTTATTTATTATTATTTAAGAGTAAACAAATGATTGAGATGGCTGGAGTATATTATTCGGATTTGGGAGTACTATGACAACATTGTTAAATAAGTAATGGATCAACTAGAATATTAGACAATTTTCTTGGACAAAACAAGTGAAATGTGGTTGATTAACGAGCAGGTAATAAATCATGGGATAAGCGAGTCGCTGCTAGAAGCGTCGATTAAAGTAACAAAGGAGTTTTTCGGGATGCCGTTGGAGGAGAAGATGAAGTGTGCTGCAGTCGAGGGATCATTAGAAGGATATGCTAGTAGATTAGCTACTGCCAAAGCTCAAACTATTGATTGGAGTGACAGATTGTATCTTACTCTTCACCCTCAACCTACGTTCCATTTCTGGCCACAAAACCCTCATAATTTTAGGTACTCAACTTTCCAATACTTTGTAAATTCTCATTCCATGACCAGTTTGATAGCGTTTTAAGATTATAAATAAATATACTCACTCCGTCCGAATCATTTGTTTACTTTTGATTATAATAATCTTCACAAACAATAAAGAATATAAACAAATAAATTGGATGGGGAGAGTATAAGGTTATTACTGTTTTTTTTAATTACCAGTTAACTATGGCTGGCAAGAGTGCAAGACTGACCCAAACCCGACAGAACCTGAGAATGTAGCAAACAGACCGACCTGACCCGACCCCATGGCGACACTTATCCCGATGCACCCGAAGTTTTTATTTATTTTTGGTGTAAAGGGAGTTACAAGAGCGATTTTAACTGACGAGATAAGTTGATGATTTTGTGATTGAGGCCCTGTTCTTTCAGACTTAATTTCAGTTTAGTTTAGTTTATAGCTTCATTCAATTCAATTGAGTTTAGTTCAGCTCTTCTCTTCACAAATTATTACTCTTATTTCAGTTCAGTTCAGCTTCATTAAGTTCAGTTCAGTTCAGCTCCAATCAATTTCAGTTCAGCTCAAATATAAGTTCAAAAGAATAAGGGGCCCGAAGGATGACTCTTTTTCATATATATATAAATGGTTTTATGTGGAATTTAAGTTTATGTCCGAATCAGAGACGTTATACATTGCAAGTGCGTTCAAGACGTCAAGCGTTCCTTTTCTTTGTTTGTCCAGATTAGTCATATATTTGCAACACAATTGTTACTTTCTTGGAGATAAAATAATTGCTGTAAGAAATTAATGCAAACTTGGATTGGCAGGGTTGTAATTGATGAGTACTCAAAGAAATTAGCAAGTATTGCCCAGGGCGTTTATAAGGCCATGGCCAGGTCTCTCAATTTGGAAGAAGATTGCTTCTTAAGGCATCAAGCGACGCAAGGTCCAGTGCACACATGGTTCAACTATTATCCTCCTTGTCCTTGTCCAGAACGTGTTCTCGGCGTCCGACCTCATACGGATGGATCCACAATGACTATTTTATTGCCGGAAAAAGGCGTCGAAGGCCTACAAGTCCAAAAGGATGGTCTTTGGTACAAGGTCCCGGTCATCCCAGGTGGCCTTGTTGTCATTCTTGGCGATATAGCCGAGGTAATTAATCTAATCTAATAATCTAGCCATGTCTTGTTAAACCTAAATAATTGTACCAAAGATGTCTTAGTCTAGAGGCTAAAGCGGACTATGGTGACAATGGGTCATGTGTTTGTATCACCCTTCGTCCCTTCCGCATATGTTGTACTTGTACAGGTCTTGCGCCTTCATTGACAAAAAAAAAAAAAAAAGAATCTAAGTAACTGTTAGCTCCAATCTAATCTAATTTTATAAATTTGAAAATATACGTGGGAAATTTTAAATTTTGAAACGAATGATTGGGTGGGGGTAAAGGGATTACAGATATCAACTTTGTTTATATGTGCCTGAAGGCATATATTAACAATTCTGATTTTCATATTTTACCCCTCTTTGTTTTCTTAATGGTACAAAAATTGGTAATGCATATAACATTATCCCTATTGTAGGTAATAACAAACGGGGTGTTTAAAACGGTGATCCATAGAGCGATCACAAATCCAGCAAAGGAGAGGATATCAATGGCTACGTTCTACAAATCAGGAAGTACCGATGATATTGAAGCAGTGAAGGAATTGGTTGGAGGTCATAGGCCTCAAATGTATAAGAAGTTCAGCATGGACGAGTATCGGAGGATGCCCATAAACTCTGACAATCCTCGTAGTAGACTCGATGGGTTTAAGTCCTAGTTATTTTCATTTCATAATAATACGTGCTTGCGAAAACAATTGTTTTGAATGTTGGTTTTTGTCTTGAATGTTGTGAAATAAAGACAAGAGAATTGTAGAGAGAAAGTTAGAGAGAAGAATGAAGAGAGAACCGTATACTTATTCCATTATGAAGGGTATATATATATAATACAATGGGAGAAGGTTTCCATAAGACAATATATTCTAGAGTATACTAAGATATGGACATCCATATAATAATATTTCATAACACTCCCCCTTGGATGTCCATTATTGAAAAAGATGTCTCGTTAAAAACCTTCCTACAAAAACCCCATGGGAAAAACGCTAGTGAAGGAAAAGAGTACACTAAACTTCAATCACGCATAACAAGCTGCATCGTTAAAACCTTTCCATAAAAAACCCAGTGGGACAAAAAATGGCATAAGCTAAAAAAAGAAGACGTAGCGTCTACTCCCCCTGATGATTACATAACTTGATGTATCTTGGAATGATCCATGCTCTGACATTGCTTCTTGATGATCGTTGAAATAGTAACCACTGTGGTTAATAAACTTGAATCTTCGATCAATAGAAATCCATGACAACTTCAATATCATATATCTTTGAAAACTCACTGTCTGGATATAATTATTTCATAATAACTCTTGGATCTTCATTTCAATTAATACTTCCGCAATAGTGGTATAGCTTCTCCTCAATAAACGACATAACATTATATGTCTAAAATAATTTGTCATCTCAATCAATCATGATGACATGACTAAAACTATAGCGTAATAACGCGCTTATAGTGCTACCTCGTTAAAAACCTTGCTAGGAAAAACCCATTGGGACAAAAAAACCTAGTCGAAGGGAAAAAGAGTGTAGCCATCATTTCTTAGTTCCTTGTATTAAGGAAAATCAATCTGATAATTATTGAATAAATCATCAAATTCTTTTGAGATATTTTCTTTGCTAAACCATATATGTATGGATTGACATTCTCATTGTAGATTTTGACTACATTATTTTCCAATCGTTATGGTACTTCTGGACCATAAACTAATTTCACATGTTTAGCATGAAGCTCATTTAAATCATTATTCTCATATGTTCAAACTTCAAGTTGAGATAATAATAATTTCCTTCAAGTAAACTCTACATGAATTTAAATATTCCATTTTGAAAATAATCACGATAACATTTTAATCGTGTCGTAGAGGTTCATATATAATCATGAGTTCCCTAAACTCAAGAGGCTCCTATAGGGAGTTATCCTCGTTGGAGTATCTCGTAAGATAACATTTCTCCTTTTTAAACATATATCCATTTAAAAACAATATTATAAAACATGTTCATACATATGATATAAAACTAATCCTAAACAACAGTTATATAACAATGCAATAATTGATATAAAATAAAACTAATTAATATGCAAATGAACTTAATCTCTAAATGCACATGATGATGACTCGATAATGCAAACTGTACAGTTTCTTTTTTCGATATTCATAATTTAAATTGACTTCAGGTCAATAAATGGACTTCAAGTCCATGAGCTCAATCATAATCATTGATTATGTGTCGACAATAAAATTGGACTTATTTATAAGATCCCCATTATCTAGTCCATTAAACTCCGCGCGTAAATGCATATCGGTTCCTTAAACATATCGATATAATTTCAATATCTCGTGATATTGTCAGTACTGATCAATGATATCTGAATATATTCGGTACCATTCCTTTTCTATATAGGCCATCTATTATCATTCAGATATCTATGTCACTTCCGGGACATCCAAATTTCTTTACTCCATAGGAGTACCAACTGCTCATGCTTGCCGTTTTCTTATTACTTGAAATATGTGAACCGATATGACTCTCACACTATATTTCACGTGTGCTTTATTGTTCAATTTGGCAAGAATCTCAATTTTATTACATATATTTTCTATGATTAATGTATAGCTCGCTATACCACATATAGGGCTAAACTGTCTATAATTAAATCACAGATTTTAATGTAACAAATTACAATTTGATAAGATGATCAAACTGGCATTATAATACATCTTCATAAACAAATGAATACCATTATTTCCAATTCCATGAACCTCTATTTGATGTATTTCATATTGAAAACAAACTGCCGAACTTCAGGTTCAGTTGGGGATATAATATAGTTGTTTGTTTTCTACCAACTTTTCCTTATCATTCTCCCCCTAAGGTGGTAAAAACTATACCCACCTTAGACCTTAATTGCTCATATCACCGATGAGAATTTATATGGGCATTTTTGTATAATAATAACAAAATATTTCGGGGAGTAACATGTAATGTAGTTGGATTTTAAATGTGCTGAATCACAATGCCCAATTCGGAGACTAACCATTCATGTAATAATCAAACCGTGATCTCCAATTCCAATATCAAATATACTCAGTCTTCGTGTAATGTCTTGCCTTTAATAAATTTACACGAGAGAGTTTCAGCACTTATATTTTCCTTTAAGATAAACTTCAGGTTTATCAAAACGGGTATGATAAGAACCCGGATGACCTTTATTGTCACATTTAAATAATTTCATGTCAACTTTCTTAGTTGCCCACAATCCAGGGCAATCTTTCAAAAACTATCCGGCCAGATAAATGATGTGACATAGGACACAACAAGTGTCTCGTATATGTAGGCAAGACTCATCAATGTTCCTTCAGGGAACATGACTATATTCTTGTATATACGGTATACAACTTTTATTGATGGAACTTCTAGTCCAAAATAGGTAATAGATAAAAAATTTGAACTTCAAGACAAAATATTGATAAGAAAATATATACTCACCAAAATAATCAGAAGGCCAAATGATAATACACTAATGATGGATAAAAATTTGCGTAGACCAAACGCAAAAAAAAAAAACAAGCACATGGTAAAACAATATAACATGCAGTAGAACATTTTACATTCTACTTAAATTGTATATTAAAGATGTAGGTGGACTTGTATAAAGAAATTGTGTACAATTTACATACGGTCACTTTTTACTAAACGCATACCATTATTTTTATAGCATATAATCAGAATGATGACAATTGGTTTTTCGTACATCTTTTTAGTAAAATTATATTACAACTTTAACCATTCAAAAAGTATACGAACGTTGCTGTTAGGCGACACTTATACGGAGTAATATTGATGCAAAACCAAACTAAGAAAGCACACAGCCATGCCAATAAATAAAAAAACTAGAACTTTGAGGTTTTATATGCTGCTTGCTTAATTAATTCATCTAAGTGGTAAAAATTATGATTAAAATTGGTCAGTGATTAAAAAATCCTCTTAGCTTGAAAATTGACACCTTCGAAATTAGTTGTCGCCAAACATGAGTAACTAGAAACGTATATAGAGACTCCTCATAGAAACAAAATATTTGACAAAAGATATAAAGATTATGTATGCAGCTACATAAGATGTATATAAGAGATAAATTATAAGATAATATTTTCATGAGCCTATTCACTTTCATGAGATATTGTCATTTCTTTCAATGAACAAATTTTGGCTAAATAAAGTCACACTCAATTAAGGCTTCTTTACTGGGCTCATCAAATGCCGCATTATTAGGCTCAATTCAGGCCACAACATTAGGCTTATCATATGCCATGTTTTCGATCTCTGTTACCGGCAGAGTCTTTATGAGATGTCACATTCACTTTTCTTTCAAGAATGGATTAAAATTCAGATTTATTATATTGTTCAACTTCAGGTGAACAAGAATCAATTGACAAATAAATGTGCCCTTAATAAAGACCGCTTTAAACTCAATTGCGGTTCATCACTCATAGACGTGGACTTCTGGCCACTTACACTTATACAATATAAATATATTGTATTGATGAGACGGTGTTAAATACTTACACACCCTTAAAACTTTGAACTTCAGGTCAAAGTTATTATATGGACATATCTTCTCATCTTTGCAAAATAGATCTTTTGAAATTTCAAGTCCAAAATTATATAATATGTCCCCTTTTTAATTATTTTGACCGGATATATGAAACTCCAGATCTAATAACATATACATCTTGTAAGAACGATGTAATAATTGTATATACCATTATAGAATCTTCCATGTGAATGGACTATACGAACTCCCTCTGTGATAAATTATTAAAAATAATGTAATAGACTTTATCATGCATATAACCACGACCACTTCTTTGTTAAAATAGATTAGGTACCAAAGTCATGCGCTTAATGATTTTAATTAAACTTTACAATATGTGTAAAAGCATTAGAATTATTGGAAGGTAATTTAATACAAAGCACTGTAATATTTTCACGTGTGCAGTAGATAAAATTAAGCACAATTCACACATAATTATTTGTTGTATATAGTACTCCGTATGTAGAAAACAACGAATGAAGACGTACCTTGTTTAGCCGAATAAAATAATAAGATCTGATATGAACCTCCTAATTATCAGATTTAATTGATTGTACGAGTTCATAATAGGTAGGTTGTATCCGATGTAGAATAATAATAATAATAATAATAATAATAATAATAATAATAATAATAATAATAATAATAATAATAATAATAATAATAATAATAATAAGGATGGTTAGAGACTCGTGCTGATAACGTGTTGTGAAATAAAGACAAGAGAATTGTAGAGAGAAAGTTAGAGAGAAGAATGGAGAGACAGAACCGTATACTTATTCCATTATGAAGGGTATATATATATAATACAATGGGAGAATGTTTCCATAAGACAATATATTCTAGAGTATTCTAAGATATGGACATTCATATAATAATATTTCATAACATTGAAACAATTGTTGTTACATACTCTACTAAAGATATATATAAAGCGAATATAATACCGTCTATCAGGGGATGATTCGAGTATCCATTTTCAAAAGTTGGTGCTCATTTATTGACGGGTTTTACTCTTTCATGGACGTGTCCACGGCCAAACGTGACTCACGGCCTACCCCTTTCACGCACACCTATACACACGATTTTCACGACCACGGTAAACTCCGGACACCAACCATGCGTGGCCGACCATTAATCTCAGGGCCACGGACCTTCAACACCCCATGCCTGGCCTATCCATCTCAGGTCCACAACCGCAGCTCCTAGCCTATCTGAATTGCAACACATGCCATAGTATTAAACTCCTCATCAACCATTAATCAATGCTATATATTAAATTCAGAAACCAAGGGACTTCAATGTAATTAAAGAAAGTTATATAAATTAATTATAATATATAGTTTTAAATCACTAGCACCGTGTGATGGACCCGATTAAAGGATCTCAATGCAAATATTATATAGTTTGGGTTAAAATTAAATTATATAGAAGCTTGGTAATTTTCCTAAACATTTTTAAGAGACTAAAACATGGTCAATTTCCTTAAAATAAAATAATTAATTAAGATGGTCAATTTCCTTAAAATAAAATAATTAATTAAGATGGTCAATTTCAAGGAGACTAAAAGAAAGAAGATGCTTGGTAATTTTCCTAAATATTTATAGAAGACTAGAAGATGGTCAATTTCCTTAAAATAAAATAATTAATTAGTATAAACATGCACACTTATGGTATTAATTATTATCATCATAAAATTATATATTAAATTTAAAATCTATGCAATTTTATTAAACTTTATAGTTTATTAAATGTATAGAAATGTTAATTATTTAACATAAAAAAAATATAATATAAGTAGGTTATAAATAATTCAAGTTAGATTCCATAATATATAATATTGCATAATTCTTTCAATTTGATTTAATGCATATATATGTAATATATTTATATAAA
Organism: Silene latifolia; assembly: GCF_048544455.1. NCBI lineage: Eukaryota > Viridiplantae > Streptophyta > Magnoliopsida > Caryophyllales > Caryophyllaceae > Silene > Silene latifolia. The sequence continues at coordinate 91,109,546 of NC_133535.1, read as the reverse complement.
TACATAATCCTCTTAAAATTGCATGCCTAAGTAGTAAACATAATTTCGTCAGTAAAGAAAAGAATTGTAGTGACATTGGGTAGTTATATGATAGTAATCACTCATTTGAATAGTAAAAGTAACAATATTATCAGCGAGATTAGTGAAAGTGGTAGAAATAACAACGGGAGTAATGAAATAATCAATATTAATGCGGCAATAGTGAAAGTAACAATAATTACGGCGGGAGTAGTGAAATTATCAATATTAATGCGGCAGTAGTGACAGTAACAATAATTACGGCGGGAGTAGTTAAAGTAACAATGATTACGGGCAAGTAATGAAATGTTATTATTATTGTTTCATTAATAAGAGTAAAATATTAATAACAAGAGTAGTGAATTTGTCTTAAAATATATTTCATCGTAATTTTAGGATATGTTATAAAAATATATTAATGATAAATTTATTGGTTACGCAACTTTAAGTAATTTTATTTAATGAAAAAAAAATTAATGGTAAGTAGAGGTAGCCCGGGCGAAGCCGGGCACCAATACTAGTTAAACATAATAAGACAACCAAACCCAGTAGTTACGATAATAACGCACAACAATACAATATGGCAACAGACATATAATCTTAATAAACCAACTCAGTAAGACAGTCGCAAAATAATATAAACTACCTTATAATCTTGCCAATATAATTAATCATACCAAGACATAATTATAATTCATTAAAACAATAAAGTTGAGTAGCTTCCTACCTCTTAAGCAAATTCTTCAATAAGACAATTAGAATAGTTAAAATTGCTCCTCTTAAAAGCCTTCCCCTAAAATTACACAATAAAATCATATAATTACTAACTAATCTTACAATACAATCCAATATGTAAACTACCCACAATGAAACCACCATCAACCTAATACTCGGCCAAAACCGACTACCCACAAACACCATGGTCACGGTGGATAAACCCATCCCCACGGCTGGTCAACACGACGGTCAAGGTCAGACCGTGGTGGTCAAACACACGGTCAAGGTCCTTGGTCAACGGTCCGCGGTCTTATGGTCAATAGCGCTAAAATCGTGAATAATCAATTGTAAGACGGTTTTTTGAAAAACATACCTTAAGATCTTAAGACGAAAAGATACCTTTACGAGTTAGGGACAGTGCCGTTGGAATAGGAAAACGACTCGGTGAATTGGTTTCAAGGTGAAAGAGATGTTTTTAGTGATATTGTCGATAGATTCCGCACTCTATATCCTCATTATTAATTAGTTTGTTTTTTTTGTTATTTAATATAATTTTTAAGATCAAATTACTTCGTATGGTTTTATTTCAATTTTGTCTTACTTTGTTTGTTTAAATTTTAAATACGCGAACGAAAACTTAACATAAAACATAAACAATTAAGTTTCAATTCTTTAGGGAAAAAACAACTAATAATACTAATATAAAGACTTAATTAATTATTGGAATCTGATGACGAAGGATAATCTTCATGAAGTTCGGCAAAGATCAGGTCGTATATCGGCATTTCATCGCCCATAGGGGGCAATGCCTCTGTTTCCCACGATAGAGACACAGTGGTGAGTTATGAAGACATATTTATAGTCCAAATTGAATAGTATAATGCATGCATATATGCTACATTTACCCCTTTGTTAAAGTTCTGAATAAAAGATAATGCATGCTATACTGATAAAGTTATACCTTTTTTCATGCATTAGTCAAATATAATAGAGTTGGCTAATAAAATAGTGATTCAAATTATGACAACGGTTCAGCGAAAACCGTTCTTCAAAATAATATGACAACGGTTCAGTCAAAACCGTTCTTCAATTATGTAACAACGGTTAGAGAAAAACCGTTCTTGTTTTATATTAAATAGCGGTTAGAGAAAAACCGTTGACAAAATATGATAACGGGTGTTAACCAACCGTTAACAAAAATATTCTATAACGGTTTTGTGGTTAACTGATGAGACGGTTTTAGTATGTATTAAAAGGGTCGAATTGGTGAAGTTCAAGTGTCAAAAGCGGTACTTTGTGAGTTATATGATATAAGTACCGATTACACTTGTTCTTTAGTTATTTGGTAGAGTTTGTAATGAGATTTGAGAAACCGGTGCGGAGTTAAAGTAACAATGGCGGAACTTGGATCCCAAAATAGAAGATGAAGATTGGAAACGATGAAGAAGAGCTTGTGGGTCGGTTTTGTGTGTCAAAGACGGAGTCCAAGTCCGAGGATAGGTGGGCCGGGAAACATATGAAGTTCAATTGATTTGCACGCTTAACAAAAGCATATGTCGCACTATTCATGCGCGCATACGAAAGAGAAGAGGAGCTTGGCAGCAGCAAAATTCGCGACTGACATTCGACTGATACGCGACTGAAGCACGACCGAGGCGCGACCGAAGCGCGACCTACATTTGACCTGTTTGTGCTTTGGTCGCGTAATTCAGCAGCGTTGAAGAGTCGTTTGTTTCTATACTTTACTCGGTTTGTTCCGAAGATTATTATTATTATTAGTACTTTATTTCCTAATCTAGTTATTTTACCTAATTAGTTACTATATAACTTATTATTAGAGTTTTAGAAAAGACTTAAGCAGCTTTTAGAGAAAAACCCTATTGTTCTTTTCATCAAGACTATGTGTAACTAATCTTTCATCTTGGATTCAAACGATTGAAGCACTCTAAATCCGGTTGTGAGTTTGAATATTTTAATTTTCTTCTTGATTATTTTGAATTGCTTAGCTCTTAATTATATGAATGTTGATTTATAATTGCTAGGTGCGCAACTAGTAACCGATTTCTCCATTCTATTGTTAGTATTGTTAATTGAATAGGATTTATTGATTAACTTTACACTAGTAACATATATCTAAGAATTAGTATTGAACGGGATACGTTGATATTAGTACTTAGAAGCAATTCACATAAATATCTAAAGTGCAAATGGATTGTATGCGCTATTTATTCTCTATCGAATTCTCTAAATTATATTGTTGTTGTTGAATTAAACCTTGAACTGGATTGTAGGGTTGCTTAATAGTTATGGTTTATTAAGAACGGGATTCGTTTTAATTGACTATTCGTAAGGAGAATTGGAAGTTTACATTCACGATAAAGTAATCAAGATTAGTAATAGAAACCATCTTATAATGATCAATTGTTATTGAGTGTGGATATATGCTTGGGTCTAAAACCTTTTAAACCATTTGAATTCATCTATTTCATTATTTGCTCAGTCTTACTTTATTAGATTAATTAAACCGACAAAACTCCCCCCTAAACTTGTTACTTTACTCTATACTTTTGGACACTTTAATTGACTTAGTCCTTCTTTCTGGGTTCGACCCTTACTTTCGCTATATTACTGTTTTAGTAGTTTAGTAAGTAAGTGATTATAAATTTACATTTGATTAGCATACGATTTTCAGCCCGTCAAATTTGGCGCCATTGCCGGGGAAGGTAATAGTTAATTTATGTGTTTTGTAGTAGTATATAGTCTTAGTTAGTTTGCTTAGTTTTATTTGTTTAAGTGTAGGTTTATGCATAATACTCGTATTTCTAACCTGGACCTCGAGCCTTTCTGTAACACCCCCATACTCCAAGTGCCTTACCAGGACCACTCAGGTATAAGGATGCCACCATCTCGGTTACCCGAGGCAATGATAATCAAATAAACAATAAAGAAACAACGTTTAAATAGAAATACTTAGTGAAGTGTTACAATTCTCAAAACCAAAACCAAAAGTATAATACATGTTCTCAAAGTGATTTTCTTGTTCTAAGCGAAATGTAAAGAAACTACTAAGCTACAGCGGAAGACTTCTATCATCATATCGTGGCAATCCTAGCTATCCCAGTACTCATCTCATACCTGCTCAATATCTGCTCACCATCCCCGAATGGATCACCGCAGGTTTACAAAACAACAACCGGGGTCAGTACTAATCACACAACTCAAAGTATATATCAACAATAAGATAAGCAGAACGACTTAAGCTGTCACACACACAACCACACCAATTCCAATCATCTCAATCACCGACATCCCTTTGGACCGTACTTGCCGATGGGGGGCGGTGAGCCGTACCCACCAAATCCCGCTCCACATAGTGGCGATAACCCCTGTCCATTAATGTGCACATCCCCTTCCGTGGCGGGTTCCACGAAGGGCGAAACTAGGGCGTGAAGCCACTCCGCAAGTGACTCCACTCGGCGAGAACGCATCTCGAGAACCGAGAGACAAACAATCACAATCACAGTAGTCACAATACAATTACGATATTAAACAATCAATCTCAACACATCAACAATCATCCCATTATGGGACTAATGCTGAGTAGGAAATCCCAGGAAAGCACACAATCAGACGGTCTCTCTGCTTGTATCAAAAAGCTTCCTCTATGAAACCTCCTCCTATCATACAACATACAAATGCTACCAAATCACATACTACTCAAAAACCCCCAAATCCCGATATTAGGGTTTAACCAAAACAAAGGAAAGACAACAAAAAGGGTACATAGATCTTACCCTCGACGCAAGGATCTCAACGGTATAAAGAAAGGTAGAATCCGACTTTCCAAACTCCAGGATTTGCCAACAATGCGATAGATGCGAAGAACGATGTTTTGTTTTCTCTCTTGTGATAAATAGGTTTTAAAAGTGTTTAAGGAAAAGTGACGGAAAAGATTATATACCTAATCGCATTATTAACAAAACCCGAGAAATAACTCCCCGTAAACCGGCTACTCGATCGAGTAGCTAAGGTACTCGATCGAGTGCCCCCTTACTCGATCGAGTATCTACGTTACTCGATCGAGTACCCAACGTGTCGAAACTATTTTAAAATAGTTTCGACCGTTGGGTACTCGATCGAGTAAAAATAGTTTCGACTGTTGGGTACTCGATCGAGTAACGTAGATACTCGATCGAGTAAGGGGGCACTCGATCGAGTACCTTAGCTACTCGATCGAGTAGCCGGTTCTGGGGAGTTATTTCTCGGGTTTTGTTAATAATGCGATTAGGTATATAATCTTTTCCGTCACTTTTCCTTAAACACTTTTAAAACCTATTTACTGTCAAGAGAGAAAACAAAACATCGTTCTTCGCATCTATCGCATTGTTGGCAAATCCTGGAGTTTGGAAAGTCGGATTCTACCTTTCTTTATACCGTTGAGATCCTTGCGTCGAGGGTAAGATCTATGTACCCTTTTGTTGTCTTTCCTTTGTTTTGGTTAAACCCTAATATAGGGATTTGGGAGTTTTTGAGTAGTATGTGATTTGGTAGCATTTGTATGTTGTATGATAGGAGGACGTTTCATAGAGGAAGCTTTTTGATACAAAGCAGAGAGACCGTCTCCGATTGTGTGCTTTCCGTAGGATTTTACTCGCATTAGTCCCATAATGGGATGATTGTTGATGTGTTGAGATTGATTGTTTAATATCGTAATTGTATTGTGACTACGTGATTGTGATTGTTTGTCTCTCGGTTCTCGAGATGCATTCTACCGAGTGGAGTCACTTGCATGGAGTGACTTCACGCCCTAGTTTCGCCTTCTTCGTGGAACCCGCCACGGAAGGGGATGTGCACATTAATGGACAGGTTATCGCCACTATGTGGAGCGGGATTTGGTGGGTACGGCCATGTCCCCCCATCGCGTGGTGGTCCAAAGGGACAACGGTGATTGAGATGATTGGATTTGGTGTGGTTGTGTGTGTGACAGCTTAAGTCGCTCTGCTTATCTTATTGTTGATATATACTTTGAGTTGTGTGATTAGTACGACCCGGTTGTTGTTTTGTAAACTCGCGGTGATCCATTCGGGGATGGTGAGCAGATATTGAGTGTATGAGATGAGTACGGGATTGCTGGGATTGCCACGATATGATGATAGAAGTCTTCCGTCGTAGCTTAATAGTTTCTTTACATTTCACTTAGAACAAGAAATGATCGGTTTGAGAACATGTATTATACTTTTGGTTTTGGTTTTGAGAATTGTAACCCTTCACTAAGTATTTCTATTTAAACGTTGTTTCTTTATTGTTTATTTGATTATCATTGCCTCGGGTAACCGAGATGGTGGCATCCTTATACCTGAGTGGTCCTGGTAAGGCACTTGGAGTATGGGGGTGTTACACTTTCGATCCAGAGATGAGCATACTCTTTTCAGGTTACGGAAGAACGAACGAGGTGCAATGGTGGCTATTCCAGAAGGCAGCGAGTTCGACGATCTGCATTCCGATTCTGACAGTTCTGAAATTTCTGAAGAATCCGAAAAGTCTTTGAATATGGCTAGAGAGACCCGTACATTAAAGGAGCTTACAGCTCCAAATCTTGAGGTTCAACCATTGTGCATCACTTTTCCAGCATTGGCCGATGGAGTTACTTTTGAACTGAAATCAGGTTTGATACATCAATTGCCAAGTTTCAGTGGGACAAGTATTGAGGATCCGAATAAGCACCTTTCGGACTTTCATATTGCGTGTCCTGGTATGAAGCCACCTACTGTCACATACACTACTACAGATACAGGCTATAACAACGGGTAAAAACCGTTGTTAAAACAAAAAGCAGACGTTGTTAAAGCGGCCGTTGTAAAAGGTATTTACAACGGTTAGGTTCTTTACTAAAACCGTTGTGAAAATTATTCACAATGGTTAAAAGCCGTTGTTGTTGCGAGTAAGTCGTTGTGGAAAGTTTGACAAAATTTTGGTGGGAAAGATATAACAACGGTTATAATATAAAAAACCGTTGTTGTATCTTTCCCATCAAAATTGTGAAGACTTTTAACAACGGGTATATGGAACATAACCGTTGTTGAAATTGTTAGTAACAATGGTTCTTCTTTTAAAACCTGTTGTTGAATATTATGCGCGAGTATTTGTGAAAGGTATTTACAACGGTTCTTCTTTTAAAACCTGTTGTTGAATATTATGCGCGAGTATTTTTGAAAGGTATTTACAACGGTTTTTTTTAGTAACCGTTTTTTTTACTTTTTTGTAATTTTTTTTAAAACTAAATTTGTTTCATGCCATTCAAAATCCTGCATAAATCACAGTTTTGTTCATCAGAACTCAATAGATACAATTTAACCACAACAGCAGCATCATACTTACAATTTGTTTCACTTTCAGATTAATTCATACTAACAATTTGATCACTTTACATGAACTAAGATTCCTAAAACTGTGCATCCCCCTAGCTCTATCTACAAAGATCATTCCCTAACTTCAACAAAAAATTTACTAAGATGATCTAAGCTCTAAGTATCATGCATTTAGGCCCTGTTCTTTTGGACTTAATTTGATTCTAATCGATTCGATTCGATTGATTGTCAGCTCCATTCGATTGATTGATTTAGTTCACTCAATTGATTGATTGATTTGATTGATTGATTGATTCAATTGATTCAGTTTATTTCAACATTACTATTATTATTCTTATTGATATTCTTATTATTATTTTTATATTAATGTATTTACTATTGTTATTATTATTATTATTATTATTATTATTATTATTATTATTATTATTATTATTATTATTATTACTATTATTATTATTATATTATTATTATTTTTATATTTATTATATTACTATGATATTTATTAATAATTAATTCGTATTGTTTATATTATTATATTTATATTTAATACATTTATTATTATTATTATTATTATTATTATTATTATTATTTTATTATTATGAAGGGATGCGCGCAGCTTTCATTATTATTATTATTATTATTATTATTATTATTATTATTATTATTATTATTATTATTATTATTATTATTATTATTATTATTATTATTATTATTATTATTATTATTATTATTATTATTATTATTATTATTATTATTATTATTATTATTATTATTATCATTATTATTATTATTATTATTATTATTATTATTATTATTATTATATTTATTATTTTATTAATATATTTATTATTATTATTAATATTCACTACTACAAATCCAGACAACTACAACGCTCCTTTAACAACGCTTATTCACGAAAATCACCATAGACGTTGTAGAACGTATGACGCGAATTTTACAAAAATTAATTACAACGGTTATGGTTATATAACCGTTGTTATAAGTTTTAACAACGGGTCAAACATGCACAACCGTTGTTAATAATTTGGCGCAAAATTGGCGAAAGTTAGTGAAAAGTAATCAAAACGGTTATTTTTTAAACCCGTTGTTAAAACTTTTTAACAACGGTTTTTGTTTAACAACCGTTGTCAATACTTTCCATACTATAAACCACACAAACACAGATCAGCTACAGCCACAAAACACAAACCTTAACACAAACACAAACACAAACACAGACAAACACAAACACAAACACAAACACAAACACAAACACAAACACAAACACAAACACAAACACAAACACAAACACAAACACACACTTTCTCATCGTCTCTTTCTCTCTCTCATCGTCGCTTTATCATCTCGCCGTCACTGTTGGTTTCATCGTCTCTTACTTTCTCTAATTATCAGGTAAATCTCGCCGTCACTATTGGTTTCATCGTCTTTCATCGTCATTATTTTCTTTTTTCTAATTATTTCATTTGCATGTATGTGTTTTTATCGATCATTATGTTATTTCTCTAAGTATTATTCGCTTAATTAGCTAGTAAAACAAATTAAATAAAATAAAACAAAGAAGAAGCAAGATGATAGAGAGGAATGCATGATAAACTTAATTAATATATATATATATATATATATATATATATATATATATATATATATATACATAAATTAAAAAAAGAATTACATTGATAAAAACGCAATTCTTATATTTTCATAGAGAGTCTTATTCTCTTCTATGATATCCATCCTCTCCTCCTTAGCTATTTGAAGGTTTCGTTCAGCAGTTGCTATATCGTCATATAGCTGCAACAACTGCTGCTCTGTCAAGCCATTTTTTTGGCGTCCTTGAGTGCGGATCGAGCATCCACAAGGTAGCTCCTGAAACTGTCCTCAATGTGGAGCAACCGGCGGATGAAACTGTTGTTGTTCTCGATCATAGTAAGAGTCTTAAGGATGGTATCATTCATTTTGTTGATGAAGTTTGGAGTTTGTTTGAAAGATTAATTAGGGTTTGGAGTTTGTTTTAACACTTAGGGTTTGGAGATAGTGAGATAATGGAATGGTGGTTGAGATACTGCATATAATTATACTAAGTAATGTGTCGTTTGAGTTGTTTTTTAATTAATATATGTTTAGGAAGTTGTGCCATAATCATCATCATATCTCTCTCTGTTGCTTCAAATCTTATTATAACCCTTCTCATTCCATATATTGTCCATTCATATGCACAGGGATGGCATTAATAATGCATGCATCGGAATTATAACGGGCCGTAATTATGCATGCATCTAGTAATATTTAATTTAATTTTTTTTTTTATTTTTTAAAAACAAACAACAACGGTTATTGAGAAACAACCCGTTGTCTTTAGTTATAACAACGGTTTTTTTATATTACAACCGTTGTTATAACTTTCCCACCAAAATTGAGTCACACTTTCCACAACGGGTTTTTATACTTAAAACCGTTGTTAATAGTTTTAACAACGGGTTCCTTAAGAAAACCAACCGTTGTTAAAACCTTTTACAACGGACGCTTTAACAACGTCCGCTTTTTTATATAACAACGGTTTTTAACCGTTGTTATAGCCTGTATCTGTAGTAGTGATTATTCATAACATATTTATTATTACTATTATATTTAATATTATTATATTAATAAGTTATTACTTAATATTTATTATTTTATTAATATACTCATTATTAATATTATTAATCACATATTTATTATTATTATTATTATTATTATTATTATTATTATTATTATATTTAATAATATTATGTTAATAAGTTATTATATTAGACCTATTATTATTATTATTATTATATTATTTATTTTTTAGTTATTATTATTAATATATTATATTATTATTAATAATGTTATCATTTATATTACTAATATATTATTATTTCTATTACTTTATTTATTATTATATTAATATTATATTTTTTATATATCTTATTAGATTATTATTATTATATTATATTAATATATTATTATTATTAATGAATAATATTATAATAATATTTATTATTATTATTAGTATTATTTTTATTATAATATTTTATTATTAATAATAATAATAATAATAATAATAATAATAATAATAATATAATCTTTTTATTATTATTATTTCAGTTCAGTTCAGTTCAGTTCAGTTCAGCTCCATTAAGTCCAGTTCAGTTCAGCTCCATTAAGTTCAGTTCAATTCAGTTCAGTTCAGACAATTTCAGTCCAAAAGAACAGGGCCTTAGTCTTCATTGCAATGTTCTAAGACGTATTTGCCCAACAAGTCCCTTACCTCGTCTATTTGGTGCTTTTTGTACTCAGGTACTTGTGGCGCGTTGATTACATACTGCGGAAAAAACAAAGACAAGACATTATTGATTGACAACAGCATTAGTGTTGTTCATTATTGTAACAACATACATCATTCAGCCATAGCAACATCATGGTATAACAGCAAGCAAGACAACATCAGCTCTAATTTAAAAAAAGTAATAAACACATTACTAAATTACTAACCTTTTCTGGAATAAGGATATATCTTCGCATAATAACCTCCAACATGAACCGACAAACGTAGTATCCACATTGTATGCTATCCGGCTGGCGAGGGACCTATTATTACATAAAAAAACGAAGAGACGAGAAGGCCCACATCAGAATCTTGCACTTTAGGTATTGTATTTGCGCACGTATTATTATTAAAGACAGATTTTTGCACTTAAGGTATTGTATTTGAGCACATACCCCTGTTATCGTAATAAAAGAAGGGCCATCATCAGAATCTTTCGTGGGTTGATCCTCGTTAGCTCTTTTCTTCTCAAAGGCCCTTTTTTTTATAAAAAAAAAAGGAGGCAAAAACTCATATTTTTGGGGCAAAAATGAGCTTTTTGCTATAAATAAAAATTGAAACTTAATGTTATTATAAATAAATCAGTATTATAAACTTACTTAATAATCAAGCCCTTAAAGGTCTCGTTTGGTTCTCTATCCATAGAGTCCAACCAAAAAACTTTCTTCTTGGTCGGCATGATGGCTGCTAGCACCCAATGACTCCTACATCAAGAGACATCATCATTATTAACAAGTACATATATTAGTTATGAAAATGCAATTGTAGGTGAAATCGTAATATTAATTTGTTTATTATCCGATTTCATTATAAGGGGCAAAAATGAGCTTTTTTTTGTCGCCATTTCCCAAGCAATATAATCTACCCGATCTTCGTACGAAATCAACGTGATATGCATAGATAAAATATAGGGGCACAGGAATCCGTATTGATCACATGGAATCTTGTTCTCGGGGATCACTCTCGATTTCAAGAACCTACATTATTACGGTATTAATTCCGGTATTTAAAACACTATCTAGTCAGAATATTAGAATATGAAATGATTTATTAAGAAACTTACTTCATCCAAACAAATAGGTGTTGAACATCAATCTCGAGAAGGCCATACCAAATGGCTAGCAGCTCCCATGACAGAATTGCTTCACGCTCAATCCCTAAAATATCCTCATCGAGCGAAATAATTATCAATTGCTCGTTTGCTATGCGACGGCTAGCCTCCAAAGACAGTTGTCTCATCGTCAGCGTTCTTACTTTTTGCATGTATTCGCTCCCACAAAAATTAGTGGAGGTTATACTCCTAACATCTTTCAGTTTGGGGAAATAATGCTTTTCTCTTTTTGTGCTACTACCATTCTATACATGTAGATAAATAAAATAATAAAAAATTCAAAGGTAACATATCCTAGTTGGAGTAATAAAAATAAAAGAGTACTTAACTAAATACCTCATCAACCTACTCTTTCAATGATGAGGCAGTAGTAGGCATGTCTGGGGACTTAGGCTTATCCGTCTTTTTTGCCCCCTGCACAAAATTTCCATGCTTTTTAGAAATACAGGAAAAATATAAATAAAGGGAGGTTTTTAAAAAAATGGAGAAGTTAATTAAATACCTCATCAAGTTGTTGTTTCGACGAGGTAGTTGGCATGTCTGGGGACTTAGGCTTATCCGTCTTTTTTATCCCCTACTCAAAATTTCCATGTTTTTTTAGAAATACAGAAAAAATATAAATAAAGAGAGGTTTTTAAAAAAATGGAGAAGTTAATTAAATACCTCATCAAGTTGTTGTTTCGACGAGGTAGTTGTCATGTCTGGGGACTTAGGCTTATCCGTCTTTTTTGTCCCCTACACAAAATTTCCATGCTTTTTAGAAATACAGAAAAAATATAAATAAAGAGAGGTTTTTAAAAAAATGGAGAAGTTAATTAAATACCTCATCAAGTTGTTGTTTTGATGAGGTAGTTGGCATGTCTGGGGACTTAGGCCTATCCGGCTCATCCGTGTTTTTTGTTCCCTACAAAAAAAATAACATATAAATTTAACATATAAAAATTTAACATATAAAGGTATTTTTCTAACCCCAGCTGCTTTCAGTTGAGGCGGAGACGAACGAGCCAGGAAGATGTGACAATTAGGCCATTGGATGAAACTTCCAACTGCATCTGCCAGAATGGTAATGTCGTCATGAACTGGGACGGGCAGTTGAAATTTTTCATGGCCTTCAAAGACTTGAGTTATCTCCACTTTTCTATGATTCGGCAAAAGTGATTCGCCATGAACCAATAAAGTTTCCGCTGATTTGGTGGGCAAGTCTACGAGACCCCGGCCAACACGCACAGGTTTCGCGGATTTAGGATCAGTAAGAATAACTACCTTCCTGTTTATGGCCTGAAGAATACACATACATTATATATTATATCCCAAAATTTAATAGAATTCATATAAATTTCACTAATAAAGACTTCATGCATACCTTGCCGAAAACTGGGAACTGATTTGAAGGGGATGTATGCTGCTGTTTTTCATCAGCCGTCTTCTCAAGTTGCATCCCCTGATTATTGTCAGCTGTGACGGATAACTCAAGTTGTGTCCCCTTTTCAGACTCATTTACCTAATAAAATTAACCAATGGCACGATGTCAGAAGTTATAGCATTAGAGTTGGCAGGGAACACACCCCCTGATCTTACCCAAAAAAGAAAAGAAAAATAAGGAAGTCATATATTTACCTTATCGACTTTAGTTGTTAAAACTTCAGAAGCAGTAGGTACCTGATCTTTCTGAATCTCGTTGACCGATACTTCCTCGTCATGTATTGCCAAGGTAGTAGTGTTCTCGGCCTCTTGACCAATCTGTTGTACCTTACCCCCTTTAATGACATCCTCCATCATCTTCAATTCTTCTTCGGAAGGCTTGCCTCCAGAATTCATCTTTAGTATCACGGATGCCAATAACTGAACCTGCGTGCCAAAAATGTAATGTTTAAGCAATTTGTTTAAAACAATAACATGTGAACTTAAATGAAAATAATAGAACCTTCTCAGCCTTAGCTTTCCTTTTCTTCTTTTTCGGGGCAGTTGTCCCATAATATTTCGTGACTCCAACATGTAACAGGATGCCCTTCAATCAACCTGGATGTTCGGGTCGGCCGATCGCTCTGGCAAGAACGTCATCACGACCATTGGGAGTGAATTTCCCTTCTTGTACCTCCTTCAATACCTTCTCCTATAATATATTAAATAAACTTCAAATTATATTTGTGACTAAAATAATAAAGTTAGTAATGAACGCGTCTTAATAAAATAATGCTTACTATGTTGGCCAACACTTCCTGATCATATTTGTCACACGGCCGAGATCCTTTAGGCGTGTGCCCTTCTTTATAAGTTACGTGCCGATTCAAGTCGGTCACTCCCTTTGCCACCTACACATTAACATGGTAACAGTTATATATATAAATGTGTATCAAGTCCAAGTGTGATTAAAAAAATCAAATAAACAGGGGGATACTACTTACGAGTTGGTCTTCTATCATTCTGTAACCGCCTCGAGAACCATACCATTTTCCCTTCTTGTATGAAATGCTAGCACGATTTCTTTTGCTAACGGCCTTCAAATTATATAAAAGCGCAAGTAGATGAGATAATAAAAAAATTATAGAGAGCTCATTAATTAAAAAAATGATAGGTAAATCATTAAAAGGCGAGGATACTTAACCTCAAACTTCTCACTAGCTCGAATCGCTTTGAAAATATCCCATTGTTCCTGAGTGATGGTGGGACACTTGTTTGACGGTGGGCTCTTACGCATCTCCCCCGTCTCCTTGTCCACATACAACCAATACTTACCAACATCACACTTCCACTGCCTTAAGACGCCTCCTGCCTTCTGTATTAAATACTTATCATAGCATTCGACAATATCAAAGGCTTCCTGCATCATCATATCATCATTCAATTTACATAGCATTCAATTTACCTCCAAAATAAAATGTTGTTTCGCTACATAAGTTATCATACCTTTATACAATCCAAGAATAACTTCTCCAATACAGGATTCAAATTCCTGATTTCATCTAAATGGATAGGCACAAACTGTCTTGTTACACATCCAATCCAAGTGGATAAATCCTTCGCATTTGGACTAGTAGGCAAACCCTTCGCGTTCCATGTTATACTAAGCGGCTGTTTAGCCGCTATAGCTGCAAGGGCTGCAGGGCACTTCGTAGCACCCCTCTCACCAGGCTTATTATCCCCAGACTTATTATCCTTTTGACTTCTTTTCCGTTTTTCACCCATGATAATCCTAAAACCCTAAATATGAATGAAATAGGAAATGAACAAAGACATGTAGAGTATCTAAAACCCTAAAGAGGAATGAAAATTTAACAACAGTTTGAGCTTTTAAAATCCTAAAACCCTAATAAGAGGAATGAAGTAGATGATGCGGGATGATAAAGATAACAAAGAAGACGAAAAACAAACATATGAAAAACAAAAAAAGATGATCTTAAAACCCTAATGACGAAACACAAAAGTGAACATACCTGATGATGATGATGATAAAGAGAACAAGCAGGATGATAAGGGAAGGCGACGGAATCTGGGCGTCGAAAACTGGGCGACGGCCGGCAACGAGAATGTAGAAAGCAGGGGAGAGAGAATAAACTCGGGATACCAACGGTTGAACTGTTGTGTGTGTTTGTGTGGTATGCTGTATACCTGTATGTGTTTGTAAATTAATTATTTATTAAGACAAACTATTAACAACAGGTCCTTAAAACAAAACCGTTGTGATATGTTAATAACAACGGGTCAATAAAAGTCAACCGTTGTCATAACTTTATTACAACGGTTAAATATACCCGTTGTAATATATTTTCACCCAATTTGCGCCAAAATGAAATGTCTAAAAAAAGCAATGACAACGGGTAGAAGTACTACAACCGTTGTCACTTCTTATCTCACTTTTTTAATCTAATAAGACCAATAACAACGGTTCCTGTGTTATAACCCGTTGTTGAAAGTAATAACAACGGGTAATGTCAATATAACCGTTGTTATTGTTTAACTTTTGTTTTTTAAATTACTGTAATTGCATTACAGTCCAAACTGTAATAATACAAAGACATCACAACCGTAATAAATGAAGCACTATATTTGCAACATTAATCAAAGCAATTTCAACAACAAACATCCACATCTAATAATAAGATCAAGAAAATAAGACAACAACAACAAAGATGCATCCGCATATCTACAGGATTTACCATGCCAAATTTGGGAATCTTTAACAATGACCATTGCTTCTATTGGCTTTTTAAAGCTACCAAAAGCTAAAGACAACATACATACACTCCAGCAACACATCTCAAACTTGCTATAAATTCAGAAAAGAGGCATCCCATTAGCTCAGTATCTATTAGCTCCCCACAACTCACAAATAAACCATCAAATTACTGGTCTGAAAATGACTCAAAATGTTGGTCGTCCATATCACTGTGTCCTGATGAATGTCCCAGGCCACATAGATATAGACAATGGAAAATTTGCTGCCAAAAGCTTTAATCCTTTGAGGAATAAGCTTATTGACCTGGGATACTCGGTCAGCAGAATTAAGCCACAATGGGGGTCATGGGGATTCAAAGGGAGCCTACTCATTCAGTTTGGAACATCACCTGTATATGCAGAATCAGCATTTAAGCTTGACATGATGTTTCAACTCAGAGGCCATGGCAGGAACGACTGGAATGCTCCGAATAGATCAACACTCGAGCCATACCTCTGGGTAGCCACAGACGAGGATGCCATGCTTCTGAAGAATACCGTGGACTATGTCCAAGTGACGTATGCGACCATCTTTGATGGGCAGCAGTCGGCCAGTTCAGAAAGCGTCGATGCCTACAACCAGGTTGTGGTTGTTTTCCAAGCAATATACCCCTAAAACCCCTACAAAATGTGTCTGTGTCTGTGGCTGAAACTTCCAAGCAACGTCGTGTGTTATGTGTTGAGTGTCAAACTGTGTGTGTCTGTATCCGCCTATCTTAAGCAGTGTCGTGGGCCTGTATGAAAAGGCAACTTAAATAAAGGTAATGTGTAACCCTGTGGTCATGTAAGATTTCCAGTACTGTTGTATAAGTAGCGTCGAGAGTATCAGTGCTTTACGTTTGTATTAAATATGCAGTTCATAAATGCAAATCTGTTCGGTGGAGATAGTTATTTAAAAAAAAAAAACTAAAAGGAAGATATATATATATATATATATATATATATATATATATATTTAAAAAATAAAAATAAAAGCTAATAACTTACATTATAGACCATCTCAGGATCGGGGACGTTTCTTGGATGTCATAGTTTCTTCATTAACTCAAATACCTTCACCATGGTCATCACGCATATAGATGCTTTCAGTGTCCTCATGATCAGTGTCAACATCGTCGAAATAAGATACAGTGGTAGAGTGATCCATTCCCTCGAAAACGACATCCTGATCATCATCACTATTATCGAATGCACTACTCCTTCTACTCCTTATAGACAGTACAACAGACCAATTCTTATCCATAGGATCGGTGACATAGAACACTTGTTTAGCTTGGGATGCCATTATGAAAGGATCATCCTTATTATTGCCAACCTTACCCAGATTGAACAACGTAAATCCCATCTTATCCTTTCGGACAGAATGGATATTGTTATCAACCCAGTTACATCGAAACAAAGGCATTGCGAAATCAATGTAATCTAATACCAATATTTCTTGAATAACACCACAATAAAGGCATTTTCTCCAAATAGGCTTTTTATCTTTTGAAGTAGCAAAGTGCATTGCCTCAAATTCAGAACTCACACCACTATTTTGCATTGTGCTCAACTCATCTTGCTCGCGGGTGTAAAAAGTATATCCATTAATGGCAAAACTGCTGTAAAAGGTGACCCTGTCATTTGGACCTAAACCAAGACCTAGTAACCTAGGAGATATGTCATCACCAGTTTGATTCTTATACTCCAAGACAATATTCCTAAACCACTCTCCAAACGTCTTCGTATGCTCGTTTGCAATCCACTTCTCGGTCTTGTTTGGGTGATCGTATTTGAGCTCATCTTTGTGTTGTTGAATATAATGTTGCACCTTATCTTCGTTGTTTAGCACATACGTATGTGCTAAATGCAACATTTCACGTGTCACAATTTTTTCAACCCGGCCCCTAATACCTTTTCCGGTCATCCAGTCACTATGACGATTCTTAGGAACGCCAATCAACTCCTCAGGGGAGAGATGAGCGTAACAATATGAAAGAGCTTCGTCTAAAATAGCGCGTTCAGCAATACAACCTTCCGGACGATACCGATTAGATGTATAGTCCTTGTAGACTTTCATCAATCTTTCGAAAGAATACTGGTATCTCAACTACACGAGCCCAAGGTACAAAATCTCCCTAACCAAGTGAATGGTCAGATGAATCATGATAGTGAAGAAAGAGGGTGGAAAATACATTTCCAACTGACAAAGAGAGGTTACAACGAGGTCTGTAATGAATCCGCGTCATCGGGTTCGATGACTTTCTCGCATATGGACTGGAAGAAGAGACAGAATCTAGTTATAGCATATCTTACCTTTTCAGGTAAAATGGAACGAATAGCCACAGGTAGTAATTGTTGCATCAAAGTGTGACAATCATGTGACTTTAACCCGGTGAGTTTTAGGTCTTGCATCGACACTAGGTTTTTGATGTTCGACGAATAACCATGTGGCACTTTAATTCCATTCAAGCATGCACATAACTCTTTTTTCTCATTCCGTGAAAGGGTATAAGCTGCTGGCGGTAAAAATGTACGATTACCTCTCTTCTGTGGTGCCAACTCTAGCCTAATACCCATCATTTTCATATCCTCCCTAGCTGCGGCATTATCCTTTGTTTTACCGGGAACATTCAGAAGGGTATTGATAATATTATCACAGACATTTTTCTCAATGTGCATGAAATCGAGGCAATGCCTGACCTCCAGGTCAGGCCAATTTGGAAGTTTATAAAAAAATATGGATCTTTTCTTATACCCACGAGTAGACAATTTAGAGCCGCTCTTCTTCCCATAATCTATCTCAATATACTTTATTTCTGATAAACTTCATGCCCACTCAAAATTCTAGGAGGTTGACGAAGTTCTTGTCTTCCATTGAATGCTTTCTGCATCTTGCGATAACAATGGTCATGATACAAGAACCTCCTATTTCCCATATACACATACTTACGAGAAGACTTCAAGTATTCAGACTCGATATCCTCCCCACACAATGGACAAGCCTCTTTCCCATGAATTGTCTGCCCAGAAAGGCCGCCATAAGCCGGATAGTCAGATATTGTACACAATAACATCGCTCTCAAATTGAAAGTTTCGTTCTTATATGCATCAAATACTTCTATCCCACTATCCCACAACATTCGCAAATTATCTAGAAGACGTTCCATATAGACATCTATATCATTTCCAGGTTGTTTAGGGCCGGAAATTAACAACGACAACATCAAATACTTTCTTTTCATGCACACATATGGAGGTAAGTTATAAATAGCCAACACTAC
Source organism: Silene latifolia (assembly GCF_048544455.1). Taxonomy (NCBI): domain Eukaryota; kingdom Viridiplantae; phylum Streptophyta; class Magnoliopsida; order Caryophyllales; family Caryophyllaceae; genus Silene; species Silene latifolia. The sequence goes on along the minus strand of NC_133535.1, from coordinate 91,090,487 downwards.
TGGCCAAGTACTATGTTGGCTACTCATGTTTTCGTGTGGGTTCATTCCATCAGTGGACAGCGCTAGACGTAAGTTTCTAGGTTCATGGCCGAACTCGGGATACTTAGCGTCGAACGATTTCCATTGCATACCATCTGCCGAGTGTCTTAGCTTTCCATCATTTATTCTTCCAGTTTCATGCCAAGTTAACATTTTTGAATCATCGCTATTCGCATAAATCCTTATGAATCTTGGTATCACTGGAAAATACCACAACACCTTAGCCGGGATCCCTTCCTTATCCTTATAACGCCACTCCAAACATTTAGGGCAATTGGTTAAATTTTGATATAATTTCCGATACGATATGCAATCATTTGGACATGCATGTATTTTCTCATATTTCATACCCACTCCTCTTATAAGTTTTTTAGCCTCATATGTCTTAACAGGTAGAACATTACCATCTGGAAGCAACTCCTTTATCAAGGCTAAAAAACTAGTGAAACACGTGTCACTCACCCCATTTTCCCCCTTGATATTATACAACTTCACCACAGCCGACATTTTTGTGAACTTACAACCAGGATACAGAGGTGCTTCAGACTCACACAACTTCTCATACATGTTGTTAAGGTCATCCCAATTAATAGTGTCATCACCTACATCTTGAAAAGCATTCGACTCATCATCATTCTCTTCATTATTTATAGACCCAACATTCAACTTGTCTGCTTCCAACTCTTCCAACTCAAAAAACTCGGCAAACTCAGGATCATCAGTTAGCCTTTCGTATACCTCAACATCATCTTCTTCAAAGTTATTCATGTCCTCTAATGGTTCCCCATGAAAAATCCAACGTGTATAGGATCGACTAAATCTCCACTTTTCTAGGTGTATTTTAACGTTCGGAAAAGCCATATACCTAATATTACCACATCTTTCACAAGGACATGAAATACTAGAAGAACCTTTCAAATTGTTCACAACGACTTCATAAAATTCAGCTAAACCATCCTTATAGTTGAGGTCACTCATATTTGCAGCAATCATCCAAGTTCGAGTCATTTTTCTACATTCGTAATATATAGGCAACTAATTCAGAAAATTCAATAATAAGCAAACAAATAAACGAAATTCAGGAAATCAATTCAGCTAAATTATCAACAAATTAGATAATAACCCAACAAATTCACAAATTCAAAAATAATCGACATTCATAGGCCATGAAATTGAACAATCCTATATATATATATATATATATATATATATACATATATATATATACATATATATATATATACATATATATATATATATATACATATATATATATAGCTTGAAAATCTTAATAAGAAATAGTTTATAAGAAACATATATACCTGATTGATAAACACGATGAGGGAGAGAAGACGGTGACAACAGTGACGGAGATGAAGACAGAGAGAGACGATCAGGGAGGAATGGAGGATGATATTTGTGTAGCAGTATTAGCTTGTGTTTGTGTTTTGTAACGTATAGCAGAATAAAGCGATCTGTACGTGGTGTTTATTCTTTCTTCATAACTTCAATAACAATGGTTATTGCGTCTACAACCGTTGTTAAAACCTAATAACAACGGGTACTAATATAACCGTTGTGATTACGTTTCACTAATTTTGCGCCAAATTATTAACAACGGTTATAATGTATTACAGAGTAAACTGTTGATATTAGTTTTTCTATTAACAATAGTTGTGCAAGTTTGACCCATTGTTAAAACCAATAATAACGGTTAACAACACATAACCGTTGTAATTAAGTTTGTAAAATTTCGCGCAATCAATTCTACAACGTCTTTTGGTGATTTTCGTGAATAAGCGTTGTTAAAGGGCCGCTGTGGTTACTTGGATTTGTAGTAGTGATATGAGTAGTTGAAATTGAGAGCTTTCCCTTTCTCCTTGAAAGGAAATGCGAGAGTCTGGTTAATAAACTACCTACCGCCAGCGAGTATCACTACTTGGGTAGGTATGAAGAAGACATTTTTAGAGAAATATTTTCCTCCCTCTCGATCAGCGCATCTGAAAAGAACTATCAGTAATGTTGAACAGTAAGACGGGAAAACTATGTAGGAGTATCTGGAGAAATTTAAGCAACTCTTTGCAAGTTGCCCCTACCATGGGTACTCTTAACAAGATCTCATCATGTATTTTTTTGGTGGGCTGAACCAAGATGACCGACGTATGATTCACTCTCCTTGTGGAGGAAATATAGCCAACAAAAATCCATCAGAGGCTTGGGAGGTTATCGCAGAGCTAGCTGATGTAATACTACGGTTTTCTTTGCAGTTGGGTATTCTATCGAGTGGGGCTTACTCTGTCGAGTAAGTGAGTTTGGATTTCGAAACAGTGTACTGCTGATGGGTACTCGATCGAGTAAGTGTGACACTCGATCGAGTAAGGGTCACTCGATCGAGTAAGTGACTTACTCGATCGAGTAAGTCTGTTCTACGGGTTATTTCTTCTAGGTTTTGTTAGCAATGCGAGAATGATATATAAAGTTTTCCATCAATTTATTTTTAACTTTTTATCTTTTCTAAAATCTCACAAAACCTAAACAAAGTACGTTGCTCTCTTCTTCGCATTGCTACCAAATCCTAAGGGCTATAGTTGTCGGATCGTCGTGTTCTTTATGCCGTTGACTTCGTCGTATTGTGGGTAAGATCCTTGTATAGTTTTTATGCTTTTTTGTTGATTTTGTTTAAAGCCCTAATTGGGTATTTTTGGGGGATGTTGGGAGTATGATGTGTATTATATAGTGATTCTATGGTTATGTGATTATAAAAGGTGGTTTCGTAGAGGAGCAGTATTGAATAGCGGATTTGTGACGATCTGGTGATTTGCTTATTCCAGGTAGGGTTTCCCTGCTTGGTTATTGATTACATAGTATTTGATGGTTGTTTGGTGATGGTTGTGATTGTGGTTGATCTTTATCATATTGGTATTGTAATTGGTAATTGTTGTTGTATAGTTGGTTGGATGTGTTTGTTTGTGGTTCGCGAGGCGCGTCCTCGACTGAGTGGAGTCACTTGCAGGAGTGGCTTCACGCCTTTGATTCGCCCTTTGTGGAACCCGCCATAGGAGGGGATGTGCACATTAAGGAACTTGGCTTTTCGCTCGAAATAGATGAGCGGGGATTTAGTGGGTACGGCTGCGGTCCCCCACTGGCGGCGTTGAATATCTATCGCGATGGGTATTCTGGCAGGACTACACACTTTAGTGTGTAGTCAGGTGTGAGGAGATATAATGGAGTTGGGAGTTTCATGTGTTGTATCTTGTGTATCTTGTTTTATGTAATCAGTGACTGACCCCGTTTAAATGTTTTGAAAACTGTGGTGATCCATTCGGGGATGGTGAGCAGGTATGAGATGGATTGCGCGAGGGATAACTTGTATGGAGTCACCACTTGACACTAGAGTCTTCCGTTGTGTCTTTGGCTTAGTTTGTTTCAGTTGGTTTGGAACATTTGTATTTCTTTTACAGTTTGGGATTTTAATGTTATAATCACTTAAACTCATTTATTTAATTAAGCACGTTTCTTTATGGTCAATTTGATATACATTGCCTCGGGTAACCGAGATGGTACCCCTTCCATGCATTAGGTGGTCTTGGTAAGGCACCTTTGGTGTGTGGGGGTGTTACAAAGTGGTGTAAGAGCGACGATTTTGGAACCTGTAGCTAATGAACCCATTGAATCTAGGGAGTCAAAATAAAATGAACCCGGGTAGGAGTTGTTAGGAGCTAATGCAAAGGCGAGACGTCCTAAAGTCGCGAACTCGCCCTACAACTTTGAACCGGTCACTATTGGGTGTCATGGGATCGCTATGTGCTTATTAATGTTCTATTGCATATATATTAAATGATGTGTTGTATGAATTGGTGGATACATGATGTGGAGAATGGAGGATGTGGTAGAAAAGGTGAAGTAGATTATATGGTTATATGTTGATGTGAATAATGAAGTTGCATGATGGTGATTTATAACGTGGCTTATTAGAAACATGTGAATAGGATGTTGCGTTATTGTATATATATATATATATATATATATATATATATATATATATATATATATATATATATATATATATAGGGTCGGGATCCGGTGAGAACCACTAACATAATGAGAACCGTGAGAACCCTTACTAAATCATCATCAAATTTTGTTCTGAAAGTTTTAATGGATCATTTACCCTTTGTTTAGTTTATTCAAACACATTTTTAGTATAGGTAAACAATTTTGTTTTTATTTTATTAACAAAATATAAACTTAGTGTACGAAAGTACAACTACGTATACTAAAATAGCTATAGATGCACGAAAACGAATACTAGGCGCATAAAAATTGTTACATGCATGAAAATGATTACTAGGTGCATGAAAATATCAGGCTCTAGGTGCACTAAAACGAGTTCTAGGTGCATAAAAATTGTTAGATACATGAAAATGAGTAGTAGGTGCATGAAAATTAATAAAATGTTTCTCGTCTCGATTTCCGTCAATAATTTAAACTTTTTGGACCAAGAAATATGTTATCTAATCATAGAATTCTATGCCGAATTCAAATATATTATTATTTTTTAGAAAAAAATATATGTAAGGTTGAGTTCTCATGGTTCTCACTACGTAGGTGGTTCTCACCGGATCCCATATATATATATATATATATGTATATATATATATATATGTATATATATATATGTATATATATATATGTATATATATATATTCGAGATCCGGTGAGAACCACCCATATAATGAGAACCATGAGAACCACTCACATCCCTTAGATCTAATAATATTACAGAAGGCTGAACCAAACTACAAATATTTCGACGCACCCCCAAACACTCTGATTTCATTCATTTTCCATTTTTCATTTATCTCACACCTTTCTTTCTCTCTCTTCGACTAACTCAGCCTTCGACATCACTAACTCAGCCTTATATCTGACGATCAATGGATCCTGATGCTCCGACGAGGTAAAATTTCGATATTGTTAATTCGTCGATTAAATTAATTGAATTTAAAATTTGATTATTTGTTTAAAGTCGTAAAAATAAATTATGTTTGTTAAATTAGGGCTTCGTGAATTAGATTGTGGAAACTGGAAATTTAGGGACGGATAATTTGATACATTACCTAAATTGGTTGAAATAGTAAAATCAGCGACTGAATTTCGTGAATTACATAGTCTTTATTATCGCTAGAGCATTAGTTATGTGCATCTAATTTCTGTTTAGATGCATCAAATTAGGGTTTCGTGAATTAAAGTTGGGGTAATTGAGAAATTAGGGTATGGAGAATTCAAAAATTACCCAAATTAGGAGAAATAATGAAATTGGGGACTTAATTTCATGAAAAAAGAGTCTGTATAATCATCAAATTAAGGTTGGTCTTTATTCTTCATTATTGTTCATTATTGTTGCAACAAATCAGCAATGACAACTCTACAAATCAAGGAGTGATTGTTGAAGTCAATGCATCTCAGTCTAGAAATATTTGCACTTGCAATCTGAACTTGTGACTTCCGAACTTATTGCAAGGTACAATTCTCTTCATTCTTTTAACTATTGCTACTTTTTTTATTTAATGGACGAAGATGTAAACTGTAGGCTCAGTCTTTGTTATTATTGTTAAAAGATTAGTCGTTCACTTTGTTATTCTGTTCTCGTTGATATAAATTTAACAATTGTCAATTCCGAAAATTGTAGGATGATATTGAAGCATAAGACTTAAAATTAACTCAGTCTAACTTCTTTGTACTGCAATTTGCGGATTCCATTGAGGCACGGTAATTAGAAAATTACACCTGCGATTATGGCTCCGATGTTATAGACTTGTAATAGTAAAACAACGGAAACACAATGCTTTGTCAGGTTTAGGAACCTTTATTATAAACATGTTCATCTCAACTCATCAGTCTCAGAATGATCATTAGTTTTATTACCATGGGTGTGATTTGGCTGTATGCAGGAGCCGTTTGTTAACATTCCTCCAGATATGATTCGTGAAGCTATGAAGATTACTCTTGGTAAGTTATTTGAAATTGTGCAATACTGATTGCTAATCATTTTATTTAGGTGTTGCGTGATTATGAAATCTTACCATCTTTCCTAAACTTATGACAGATACGAGAAACCACCCTGTCCCGATACACTGCAAAGGCGGAAAGGTATGCTTTCTCAGCAGTATTACTCTCTTTATTTAGTTAAATTCACTACATTTGCTTTTGGACCAATGTTTAGGAAATGAAAAATATAGGAGGGAAGTTAGGGGACCACAATTCTACGGAGATGAAAAATATGTGGAAAGGTGTTGAATTTAAATGAATGGAGCAAATAGAGCCCTCATCGAGCAACTAGGTGAGTCAAATGGAGGCCAAAGCGCAAATTACATTCTGGATTAATGTGTATAGTTCTCTGATAATGCATGTAAGGATCGTATTTCTATCAATGTGACTGTCCTTAAATTTGTTTACCTGAACTCTGAACTTGTTGGTTTCTTGTATACTACAAGCGTATTTAGCCTATGGAATTCAACATAGCTCGCTTAAAATAGTAGATCTATTTCATAAGATACTGCAATTTTATGAAGTTAGGAACTACATACTGAGTAATCGAGTATGATTTCTGGCGTAATTGCTTAATCATTGTGAGTATCAAAACTGATTTTTGGCGTTACATTTTAGACGGTGAATTGACAGGTTTTTATGGTTAGTGAAGGCAGCCTACAACATAGGGGGTCTGGTCATAAGTGCAAATGGCATAGAGCATTCGATATTCTGCTTTCATACGCTAGCCTAGTCGCACTTCGTCTTCCTAATTAACCACCTATCTTAATTTTGATGTTTGATCCTGTTTTTGCTAGAAATGTGTTGTGGTGTATGTTGATTATTATTCAATTCGTATACTTTCAAGCCAATTAGCTCAATTGGAAGAGCATTGTGTAATGCACAAGATGTGGATTCAACTCCCACATTGGCTAGGAAGTACTAGTGTTTCTTTTACATTGAGATCACCAAAGACCGGAATGTATGGTCATAGTTTCTATGAATAAGCTAGTCTTTGAACTTCTGATCACTACAAAGCTATTACACTGCCTCCTTGATGCTCTTGTTGCACGTGCGACCTACTCATCATTGCCCAAGTATGATTACGGGATGTTTAATCTTCGCTGCAATGTACCACTTGCATCTCGACAAGTTGCAATCATGAGACTTGTTATTTAATAGGCTATATGGGATTCGAACCCATACCTTTGTGCAAAATTACACATCGCTCTACCATTGAGCTAATAGCCTTTAAAATAGGACAAACAAAGATGAAAAGAGAGTTAGACACAACACAATTGCTCCAAAGAGATAAATAAAATCATATTATAGAATGAGAATAACTGTAGTCTACCAAGTCCCAACTTCAAGCTGCCAATCCATGTATAGTCTTCTTAATTCTCAGGCAATGTAGTGGCTAAGTAATAAAAGATGCAAGCTACAGTATGTGTACATTAGAGTTTGACAGCAAGGAGCTTCATAATCCTTGTGAAAAAAATACTTTATCCTAATATCTTGATTATGGGTTGTTTAATGCACATAGGAACTTATTTCATGTACATAGAATCTTATTTCATGAACATAGAACCTTATTTCATGCACATATAATCTTATTTCATACCCACATAAAATTAACGTCCTTAACCAACAATAATTAGTATCATAAGGTAACCAACTGATGCAACTGAAGAACTTTTTAATGCACATAGAATCTTATTTCATGCACATAGAACCTTATTTCATGGCCATTTAACACTTATTTCATGCACGTAGAACCTTATTTAATGCACATATAATCTTATTTCATGCATGTACGTGGTTGTTTAATGCACATATATTACTTTTTCATGCATCTACAAGCCTACTTCGTGCATTGATAAGTCTATTGCACCCCAAACCCTAAAAATTATTATTGGGACAAACAATGCGGGAATAGTGTCTAAAAATTTAGGACGGGAAAGGGTTTAGGGTTGGATTAAGCGGGTCCACAGACCCGCCTAATCCAACCCAAACCCTTTCCCCTATTATACTTTTTTCATGCATCTATAAGGCTACTTTTACCATTATTACTCGGTCGGGGATCAAAAATAAAAAAAAAACACAAGCACACATTCAAACGGGGATCAAATACCAAAAAAAAAAGATGAAACAATGCAGATTTTACATATTTCATGCATGTGCAAGGTTGTTTAATGCACATATATCGCCTTTTCATGCATCTACAAGGCTATCCTATGCACTGATAAGGCTATTTAAGCCTAAACCCTTACCATTCATGCTTTTTTAACATAAATGATGCAAACAGAAGCTTAGAAATGAATCTCTAAGGGAATGAACTATAAATCATCGTAAAACTGATTTCCTAATCACCAATAAAACCGGTTTGCTAATATATATTGCTAGAAATTTTAATTTGATTGTGTGGAAGTCAAAAACACAACTTATGGCAGATTAAACAACACCTCTTAACATTAAACTAATTGTCTTAGCAAAAGATAAGGCAATGACTTTTCCGTTAATTTGATATTAAGCTAATATGTCGTTCATAGTAATTCTCTTACCACTTTGAACAACAACAAATATTTATACGAACTTTTCTTCTAACTTTTTAGGTCATACTTCATTCCTTTTAAGCTGTCACGGGTCACACTTCTACTTGATAAGTCTAGAGTTAAAGTGGCTTCAGTTAGAAGCATGTAAGAAAAGTTTAAAACAGTTAGGCTAAATCAATAAATGTTTGACTAAATTAAGCCAAAATTGGCTAGAAAGAAACAGGAACTAATCTAATTCAGAAGCCTCACAAACGGGCAGTAATCTACCAAGTTTGAGCATGAAGAAAAGCAAATGAGTAGCAATTCGTTTTACACGCACCTTAGCACTACCTCCAGTACAAATCGACTTTTCTCACATAGAATAAGAATATAAAATCTAACAAGTAATAATGATAACTAATATTTTATACTTATTTCATCCTAATCATATTGTCTACCTTCCAGTAGCTATATCCTCACAAAAGTATGGGGGGACTAATCGTAAAAAATGAGCATCAAAGTAGAAGTATAGAATACATCTGAGATGACAAGTAAGACACATCCTCAAAGGCTCTAACATATACTCATAAGTTGGGCATGGATCAAATCTACGCAACCTTGTTCAGCATCCAAATAACCCAAAATGAAATTGCTAGTTGCGCAAGCAGAGTGCTACTAGAATAAAAGAAACATACGACGAAGCAAAGAAAACCAGGAAAAATGAAGTAAACCTGAAAAGTAGAAGCCTCAGTAGTACTCCCCATACAAAAATCATCCAAATTAGTCTTCCCAACCATAAAGATAGAAGTCGGATGTATAGAGTAATTTGCTCGAAATCACAGTAATGGCGGTTGATTGTTGTAGGGTAGCATGAACATGAGCTTCAACTAAACATATAAGAACAATGAATTAGCATAATAGGAAAATTTCTGAGAAATTAGGGTTAATTACACAAATGGATGAATCTCAGGGAAAAAAAATACATGAATGAACAAATTAGGGAAAGTATGGAGTATAATCGCCATTACCTGAATCCGCAGAAATGTGCGTGCGGTGGAAGGAGCGAAAATAGTGGTGATCGATGAATTCAACCCTAATTTGAGAAGCGGTTTGTGAAGAGTCAAAAATATGGTGATCGGAGAGTGATATGATCGCAGAGGATGATTGGAGAGGACGATCTAAGAGAGAGAAAGAGGATTTGTGAAAGTGAGGGAGTTTGGAAGGTTTAGGGGGTCTGATGGCGTTGAAATTTTCAGGAACTTATTTACCAACAATCTTAATCTAAGGGTTGTGAGTGGTTCTCATAGTTCTCATTATCTTGGTGGTTCTCACAGGATCCCGAATATATATATATATATATATAGAGTCAAGATCCGGTGAGAACTCCTAAATATTTGAGGATTGAGGATTTGTGAATACAATATCACAAGTTCTTCAATAAAATATCACGAAAAATCAGACCTTTGTCAAAATTTTTTTTTTTTTTTTGAAATTTTTTTTTTTTGCACAGTTGTTTTTTTGTGTGATATTTTATCGAATAACCTGTGATATTGTATTGAAGAACCTCTGATATTGTAACACAATCCTCAATCCTCAAAAAGATAGTGTATCCTCACATGATCCCATTCCTATATATATATATATATATATATATATATATATATATATATATATATGTATGTATAGAGGCCGGATCCGATGAGGCCGTTAATTATGGCGAGGCGGCCGACCTCACCATATTCCTTTATTGGACTAATATTCAATGTTCATTAGACCTTATTTTCTGAATCCTATACATGTTTTTGTGAATCTTGGACCTTATTTTGTGAATCTAAGACATGAATAGGTGACTTTGGTCATACATTGGCAATGATAAATAATATAATAATCGTATATTTATATTTGTTCATCTATGTGGGTCTCAATCCACACCTTGCGCAATAGCACAATGCTCTACCTTTTGAGCTAATAGATGATATAGTACCAAAATTAAATTATGCATAACAACTAACAAAGACATGAGAACATTAGTAATTTTATGTACATGTGAAACATGAGAAATTGACCTATACAATTATTTCTTACTTTGAACTTAACCAATTTAAATCCTAGCTTCACCAAATTAGGTCCATATTTCACAAAAACAAGTTTCACAAAATTAGGTCTAGAGTTCACATAATCATGTCTAGGTTTCACAAAATCAGATCTAGGTTTCACATAATGAAATCCAGGTTTCACAAAATCAAGATTCACAAATCAAGTCGAGATTTCACATAATCAGGTAGAAAGTTCACAATACTAGCTCCAAGGTTCACAATATTAGCTCCAACATTTACAAAATCTTAACCTATGGTCGATACAATTATTTTTTACTATGAAATTAACCAATTTAAGTCCTAACTTCATAAAATTAGGTCCACGTTTCACAAAAACAAGTTTCACAAAATTAGGTTTAGAGTTCACATAATCATGTCTAGGTTTAACATAATCATGTCGAGGTTTCACAAAATCAGATCTAGGTTTCACAAAATGAAATCCAGGTTTCACAAAATCAAGCTTCACAAATCAAGTCGAGATTTCACATATTCAGGTACACAGTTCACAAAACTAGCTCTAAGGTTCACAATATTAGCTCCAACATTCACAAAAAACAAAATTACTAAAACAATTCAGAAATAGAACTTCAGGTTTCGTAAAAACACATTCCAGAGAAGTAGAAATAAAAAGGCATAACAAAACAAAAGAACCTTCAACAGTTGGAACTTTATCATTAAAATTGCCAAGATCTTCGTTGTTAGACCTAGGCTCGTTCAAGCGAGAAACAGAAATATCGCTTGGAACATTGCAAGAATTATGAGCCACCGTACAACCACTGTTGTTCTGACATGGCTGCTCTTTCTTAACTATTATCTTTCTTGAACCTGATGAGCAGAAGAACTAATCAACATACAAATAGAGCGTTCGTGACTTAATAGCTTCCATAAATTGCAGGTAAGGGATCGGATGAACAGAGGCTTAACCCTGTGTTATTAACGCAAAAAACAAAGAGATTGTGTCCACATGAGCCATAATGAACATTGAGTTGAGAATTGCACCCTTAATTGTTAAATCACGATAAAAGAAGTGCAACCAATTTAGTGATTATTCCATCATAATCCAAAACCATAGAATTGCAAGTCTCTACCCAAAATGGAAAGGAAATATCGATCAACAGATGATAAGTGTAATTTATGCCTAGATAAAGCTTTGTGCAACAATCTCAAATTCTCAATTGCAAAAGAAAAAGGATAGAAAAAAAAAGCAAAGAACTATATATACCAGACAGCTCACTGTTTGCTGCTTCAGCTGGAAACTCTATGGCAATTGGTTTAACAACTCTCTGCAACATATTACTGTTTGATGGCACAGGAACGTCTAAACTACTTTTGAGGAGCAAATTAGGTTCCTTAATCGCCAAACATGCTTCATCTATGAAAGAAGACAAAGAGCCGTACATGAGTAACAAAAACATATTGGATATGATATTAAAAAAATCAAACATCTAATTGGTCTGGTAGAACTCAAAGGACTAACTTGAGGATAACAGAGGGCTCGTTTCAGCAACCACAGTATCAACTGAAGCATTTCCAATCTGAGCATTTTGCAACTGGTTGAGCTTTTGACATCTGTTTACTTCAATTGTGCTTGTTTCTTCGGTACGAGTTTTCTTAGTAGGCATCTCAAAGGCGGATAGTTCAAATAGATAGTCTTTATCATGTTCTCTAGAGAAGCTCGTGCTTCTGCCACTCATGAAGTATGGATCCACTAAAAAATCCTCTACGTGGGCCACTTGGTTTCTTTTGCGAGTGTTCCCTTTAGCTGGACTATCTTCAGCCAGAGGTGAAGTCCTTCTCACATCATCTTGGCTTTTCACATTATGAACATCGAGTCCAGCAGCCATGCGAGAACCTGCAAGTTTCTCTGCTCGAGCCTCTGAGTTAGAAATACCAGCAGAACCTCTTCTGGCATCAGAATCTTTAGTAGCTTTTACCCTTTTGTTCTGATAGTTCATTTCTTAGAAAAGCACTGGCCTCTCACACCAACTTCTTGTGAAAATTTGAACATTAAAATGAGATCCTGTAATATAATGGAACACCACAAAATCACCAATCACAAGACATGATCTAGTGAAAACTCGTGTGATCCACTTTAAATGACAAGAGAGCCATTTACTTTTGAGAGGTGTATATCCCATTTCTGCCCAGTTGAATCCTCAAGATACGTATCCTTCCCCTCCAATGATTTAAGAGTTTTCGTAAATCTAGGAGGCACAATCTACAAACACAAGAGGTAATTAGCCATAGAAAATCGTAAGCTGAAAAGTGTAAACACACTCCCATACTTTGTTACTCCGGTACTTCACTTAGTTGCCGTATTCTGTATCCAATATGTATTTTATCAGATATGATACGACGCTTTGATACTTCATTTTAGACCAAAATATTGAAAATTTCGCACAAATATAGCCATATCAGATACTCCGATACGTATTTTACCGGATACGAGTAGGACGAGTCTTGAGTAACATAGCTCCCATATAAGCATAATTAGAATAAATGCACAATACAATTCCACAGCTAGCAGCATCTAATCGATTATATACACTCAGTCCACAGATAGAAAACATAATTAAGACTCAGACGGTACACAAAACTCTAATAAGCAATTAAAACCACGACCAGAAAATGGGAGTTTGATGACCATACCAGCTCCTCATTAAACTTTTTGCCAAACATAACTATGAATAATGACCACACAATGGGATACGGATCAAGCTTCGCCCTGTGAAGCGAAAAACAGCTCCGAGTACACTTAGCACACGCCTCTGCCTTGTGAAGCGAAAAACAGCTCTGACGGTGATTCATTATGCTCAATAAACAGTTAAACCTCCATAAAAACAAAATAATAAGGAATGTAAGCACAATGATAGTGGTGAAGACGAGTTTAATCGGAGAAGACTGAAGGAAAAGTACGGATAATTTGAAACCACAAACTATTGAATCGAAAGTACCTGAGTTAATGGCGGATGACGATTGACGAAGTGAAACTCACTATTTATAGCGATCGAAAGCTCAATAAACAATTAAACCTGCATAAAAACAAAATAATAAGGAATGTAAGCACAATGATAGTGGTGAAGACGAGATTAATCGGTGAAGACGAAAGGAAAAGTACGGATAAATTGAAACCACAAACTATTGAATCGAAAGTACCTGAGTTAATGGCGGATGGCGATTAACGAAGTGAAGCTCACTATTAATGGCGATCGAAAGCTGACCTTTAATGGCGATTAATCAAAGTGAAGATGAGCTAAGGACGAGTTGAAGAGACAGAAGGAGGAAGAAATAATTGGCGGATGGGAAGCTCACTAGTAATGGCGATCGATCGAAAACTCACCTTTAATGGTGAAATCAGAGCTCAAGCAAGATGAATATGGTTTGAAGAGAGAGAAAACGAAAAAGAGTAAATGAAGGTGATGTATAAAATGTGTCGTTAGTTAAGAAAAATAAAGGGGACAGGTGTCATAATATGATGAGACTATAATAGTAAAGATCCAATGGTTTAGAAAGGGTCCAGTCGCCTAACCCTAAGAAGGTTGTAATACTACGGTTTTATGAGTCTCTGGGTACTCTATCGAGTAGGCCTTACTCTGTCGAGTAAGGGTGTGTTGCGTTTTAAAAATAGTTTCTGACCTGTTGGGTAATCGATCAAGTAACGCTGATACTCGATCGAGTAAAGGGGCACTCGATCGAGTACCTCAGCTACTCGATCGAGTAGCCGGTTTACGGGGTGATGATTTGTCGGGTTTTGTTAATAATGCGATTAAGTATATAATCACTTCCGTCACTTTTCTTTAAACACTTTTAAAACCTAATTGCTTTCAAAAAGAGAAATCAAACTACGTTCTTCGCATCAATCGCATTGTTGGCAAATCCCGGAGCTTGGAAGGTCGGATTTTACCTTTCTTTATACCTTTGTGATCCCTGCGTCGAGGGTAAGATCTACGTACCGTTTTTATAGTGTTTCGTTAAAGTTGGTTCAACCCTAATATTGGGATTTGGAGGTTTTGTTGTATTTCGTGATTGGTAGTGATTATATGTTTGTATGTTAGAAGGAGGATTCGTAGAAGAAGCCTTTTGATATCAGCTGTGAGACCGTCTGATTGTGATGCTTTCCAGGTAGGGTTTCCCTACTCAGTATTAGTCCCATAATGCATTGTTGGTGTTTCGTGATTGTTGAATATTATTGTATTCGTATTGTGATGGTTGTTGGTTAATTGCTGTTTAATGGTTGTGATTGTTTGTCTCTGGTTCTCGAGATGCGTTCTCGGCTGAGTGGAGTCACTTGCGGGAGTGGTTTCACGCCCTAGTTTCGCCCTCCGTGGAACCCGCCACGGGAGGGGATGTGCACATTAATGGGACAGGGTTATCGCTCGGTATGATGAGCGGGGATTTGGTGGGTACGGCTGCGGTCCCCCACTGGTAGGGCTGGTCCAGTGGACAGTCGGTGACAGAGATTGATTGGAGTGGGTGTGATTGTGTGTGTGACCGTTTGAGCTATGTTGTTTACTGTATTGTTGGTTATATAAATTGTGTGATTAGTACTGACCCCGTTTAATGTTTTAAAAACTTTGGTGATCCATTCGGGGATGGTGAGCAGTTATTGAGCAGGTATGAGTCGAGTTACTGGGATAGCTGGGATGTGCCACCGTCTGATGATAGAAGTCTTCTGCTGTAGCTTTAGTAGTTTAATAAACATTTCATTTAGCTGATAGACACTTGGTTTGAGAACTTGTATTCGTATTTTGGTATTTGGTTTTGGATTGTAACCTTTCACTAAAGTTATACTATTTAAATGTTGTTTCTTTATTGTCTTATGATTATCATTGCCTCGGGTAACCGAGATGGTAGCATCTTTATACCTGAGTGGTCCTGGTAAGGCACTTGGAGTATGGGGGTGTTACAAAATGGTATCAGGGCGACGATCCTGAAACCTGTAACCAATGAATCTAATGAACATAGGGAGTCAATTAAAATGAACCCGGGGTAAAGGTTGTAGGAGCTAATGCAAAAGCTTAGGAGACGTCCTAAAGTCGCGAACTCGCCCTACAATTTTGAACCGGTCACATGGGGGGTATATGTCAAGGTCGTATGTGATGCTTGTTAGCTTGTATGTGCATGTGATGAGGTATGTTGTAATTGTTGGATGTTTGGAGTAGAAGGTTGAGATTGTGAATGAAAGGTTGGTGAAGTATATAGAACTGTTGTTTGAACAAGAAGCATGTTGGATGTTTACTATGTGGCGTTTGATAATATGATATAATTGTTTTGTTGGTCATATGAAAGTTGGTAGAATTGCATCTTAACTATATTATAATGTCAAGTTTATAAAGTTGCATAGTATGTTGGGATAAGTGAGATAACATGCGGGTATATAATCGAGTCAGCATGACTCGATCGAGTAAGGGGGTACTCGATCGAGTAGGTGAGGTACTCGGTCGAGTGGGTCTGACTCGATCGAGTGGGTATTTGGCGTTTTTACAACCATAATCGTGTTTTTTGGTACTCGATCGAGTACATAGGGCACTCGATCGAGTAGGGGGTCACTCGATCGAGTGCTACTCGGTCGAGTATGTTAGAGATCAGAAGGTCTGTTTGGGGTCTGATGTCGAGGCACTCGATCGAGTATGGTGGGCACTCGATCGAGTAGCCTCTACTCGATCGAGTAGGTTTAGGCACTCCATCGAGTGTGTTCTGGGCAGCCTGCTTTCGTGTTTTGAGGTCTTAGTGCGTATGTTTATATCTACCCTTTCTTATATAGTTTCAAGATGCCGCCCAAGAGAAACGCTTTGTATGCGAGAGCTGAGACCATGAACATAGATGATATCGTTAAGATGGAGGAGCATCAGGATGCTCTTACGGAGGCCTTAAAGAAAGTGGGAAAGGATAAGGATGTTGATCACTCTAAGATCAGCCTTTATATAGCGAGGTTTAACCCAAAAGAGTACAAGGGAACCGGGGAACCGAACATTCTTGACAACTGGCATCGCGAGATGGAGAACATACTAGACCTGGTTCACTGTCCTGATGAGATGAGAGTAGAACAAGTTGCGTTCTACCTGAGGAAAGCAGCTGGCGAGTGGTGGGATAAGGTGAAGGTGAGTGCTAGGGAGACGTATGTAAACCAGGGCTTACCTGCTATACCTTGGGAAGAGTTTCGGAGGGCTATGAGGAAAGAGTTTGTACCGGAGCATGTGAGGAGTAAGCTGAGAGAGGAGTTTGATGGGTTTAAGATGACATCTGACATGTTTGTGGCTGAGTACTACAAGCAGTTTAATGAGAAGTCTAGGTATGCTGAGGATATGGGTTTGATTGAGGAGAACCTGGCGCTGAGGTTTGAGAGGGGGTTGACCCCTAAGATCATGGATAAGCTACCCGTGGGAGTCCTTACTGATGTTAAGGAAGCTTATGAGAGGGTTGGGAGAGCTGAGAGGTTGGTGGAGATGGCTCAGGAGAGAGTGGGTGAGAAAAGAAAGGCTGAGAGTGAGGGTGGTGGCCAATCTAGTCACAAGAAAGGCAACCACAATCAAGCTAGAAGGTTTTCTTCTGGGTTAGGGTTCAGTGCTGGGGCTTCCTTTAGGCGTGGCCGTATGAGTAGTAGTGGTAGTTAGGGAATGACCTGCTATGGCTGTGGCGGTGTAGGCCACAAGAGACATGAGTGCACGAGTATGCTTGGAGCTTTTCAGGGATCGGCTCGGGGGAGCTATTCTCAGGGACCTGCACAGAGTTATGCGAGCAATAGACCGTCTGGGTCATGGTCTAAACGGGGAAGTCAGAGCTATCAGTGTGGAGGTAACCGCAATGGCGATAATTCTTATCAGAAACCAGCTACGAACAATAACAACAATCAGGGGTCGGGTGCTAAGCCGACCACATCAGCCAGTACTGTCCAGGGAGGTGGATAGAAGACTAGTGGAAAGCTGTTCATGATGGACAAGAAAGCAGCTGGGGATGATGCACATGTTATCACCGGTACTTTTCTTGTTAACGGTATTCATACCTTTGTTTTGTTTGATTCGGGGGCGTCTCAGTCGTTTGTATCTTCGAGTCATGTTAAACGGTTGGGTTTGAGGGTATATGAGTCTGTAAGTGAGAAAGTTTTTATACCTTGGGTGAGTCTGTATCATGTGGGAGGTTGTATAAAGATGTGTCTATGATATTTGGGCAAGTTAATCTACCTGTAGACTTGTTAGAGTTTCCGTTAGACAGTTTTGAGATGATAGTCGGGATGGATTGGTTGGGAAAGTATAAAGCTAAGATAGACTGTCATCAAAAGAAAGTGTCTTTGAGAGGTCCTAAGGGTGTTAGTGTGTCTTATCGTGGGTTTGTGGTCAAACCCAAAGTTAAGTTGATTGCAGCTGTCACCTTGAAGTCCTATCTGAGGAAGGGATGCCCTTTGATCTTATGCCATGTGAGAGATGACCAGATAGAGAGTCCGACAGTTGATCAGATACCAGTGGTGGATGAGTTTGCAGATGTTTTTCCAGAGGAGATTCCGGGGTTGCCACCGAAGAGGGATATAGATTTCACGATTGAGTTAAAACCGGGGACGGGGCCAATCTCTAAGGCACCGTACCGGATGGGTCCTAAAGAGATGGAGGAGCTCAGGAAACAGTTAGATGATCTGATAGAGAAGGGATACATTAAACCTAGTGTATCACCGTGGGGAGCACCAGTTCTTTTTGTGAAGAAGAAAGATGGGAGTTTGAGGTTGTGCATAGACTACAGAGAGCTGAACCGAGTGACGGTGAAGAACAAGTATCCTTTGCCAAGGATAGATGACCTGTTTGATCAGTTGAGAGGTGCATTAGTCTTTTCCAAGATTGATTTGAGGTCGGGGTACCATCAGGTGAAGATTAGAGAGGTGGACATACCAAAGACAGCTTTCACGTCGAGGTATGGCCATTATGAGTATGTGGTGATGCCGTTTGGGTTATCTAATGCACCGGTTGTGTTTATGGATTTAATGAACAGAATCTTCAGACAGTTTTTGGACAAGTTTGTGGTGGTGTTTATCGATGACATCTTAGTCTACTCCAAGACTAAGGAGGAGCATGAGGAGCATCAGAGGATTGTGTTGCAGACTTTGAGGGAGCATGAGTTATATGCTAAGCTGTCCAAGTGTGAGTTCTGGTTAGAGAAAGTTTCTTTTCTGGGGCATGTGATCTCTAAGGAGGGAGTAGCTGTGGATCCGGCAAAGATTGAGGCAGTGACAAAGTGGGAAGCACCAAAGAATGTTGCTGAGATCAAGAGTTTCTTGGGTTTAGCTGGATACTACAGACGGTTCGTGAAAGATTTCTCCAAGATAGCTAGACCTATGACAGCTTTGATGAGGAAAGAGAACAGGTTTCGTTGGGATGAGAGTTGTGAGACGGCGTTCCAAACATTAAAAGAGTGTTTGACCACAGCTCCTATCTTAGCATTGCCTGAAGGGATCGAGAACTTTGAGGTTTATAGAGATGCCTCAAAGAATGGGTTGGGATGTGTGTTGATGCAGAACGGTAAGGTGATTGCCTATGCTTCTAGGAAATTGAAGCCATATGAGGAGAACTACCCTACACATGATCTAGAGTTGGGTGAAGTGGTGTTTGCTCTCAAGATTTGGAGACATTACCTTTATGGGGCGACCTTTAATGTATTTTCGGATCACAAGAGTCTCAAGTACATTTTCAGTCAAAAGGAGTTGAACATGAGACAGAGGAGGTGGATGGAGCTGATTGGCGTTTATGACATGGATATTATCTACCATGAAGGGAAAGCCAATGTTGTTGCAGATGCTTTGAGTAGGAAGAGTGTACATTCTTTGTGTACAACTCTATCTTTGATGAGGTTGAGAGATGAGGTGGGGATGTTTGGGATACATATGATGCAGAGAAGGGATGCCGTGGGAGATTTGACAGTACAACCTGATCTTTATGATGATATTCGAGGTAAACAGGCGTTGGATCCTAAGATGGTTGAGTGGAGAGCTGGAGTAGAGAAAGGGACAGTGTCTCGATTCTTTATTCATACAGATGATAGTTTGAGGTTTGATGGTAGGTGGTGTGTCCCTAATGATGAGGAGCTAAAAAGACTATCATGACATAGGCACATTGTACACCATATTCAGTACATCCAGGTGGTGACAAGCTGTTCAAGGATTTAAAGAACACGTTTTGGTGGCCTGAGATGAAGAAAGAAACAGCTGAGTTTGTGGCCCGTTGTTTGACATGCCAGAGAGTTAAAGGGGAACAGCGATGACCACAAGGTAAGATTCAGTCTCTAGAGGTACCTGAGTGGAAGTGGGAATCCAATTCTATGGATTTTATCGTGGGTTTGCCAAAGAGTCAACAGGGTAACAACATGATATGGGTAATAGTGGATCGACTGACCAAGTCAGCTCACTTTGTGCCAATGAAAGATACATGGACTAAAGCACAATTAGCTATGGCTTATCGAAAGAATGTGCTTAAGTTACATGGAGTCCCTAAGGACATAGTGTCTGACAGAGATGCGAGATTTATCTCAAGGTTTTGGAAAGAGTTGCAGGAATCTTTGGGAACAACTTTGAAGATGAGTACAGCATTTCATCCTGCGACAGACGGTCAGACTAAGAGAACGATCAAGACTCTTGAGGATATGTTACGAGCTTGTGTGATGGACTTTGGTGGTAGCTGGGAACAGAGGTTGGATTTGATAAAGTTTTCTTACAACAACAGCTATTACACTAGTATTGGCATGGCACCGTTTGAGGCTTTATATGGGAGGAGATGTAGGAGTCCGATCTGTTGGGACGACAGTGCTGAGGCAGTGGTTCTAGGACCAGAGATGGTACATAAGATGGTTGAACAGATTAAGATGATCAGGGAACGGATGAGAGCAGCTCAGGATAGGCAAAAGAGTTATGCAGATCTACATTGCCGGGATATAGAGTTTCAGGTTGGGGATAAGGTTCTTCTGAAAGTGTCTCCTATGCGTGGGGTTATGAGATTTGGGAAGAAAGGCAAGCTGAGTCAGAAGTTCATTGGGCCTTATGAGATCTTAGAGCGGGTTGGAGAGGTTGCATATCGTCTGGCTTTACCAGCTGCGTTAGAGAGAGTGCATAATGTGTTTCATGTATCTCAGCTGCGGAAGTATGTGAGTGACCCGTCACATGTGTTAGAGGCAGAGAGCTTAGAGCTAGATGAGTCCTTATCATATCTTGAGGTCCCTAAGCAGATCCTTGACCGGAAGGTTAGGAAGACTAGGAGTGGTGAGACAGTTTTGCTTAAGATCCTTTGGTCTAACCACGAGACTGAGGAAGCTACATGTGAGGCAGAGGAGGCCATGAGAGAGCGTTACCCTTTCCTTTTTGATCAGGTATGTATGGTTACGGGGACGTAACCTTGTTTCTTTTAGGGGGGTAGGAGATGACCGCGAAGAGTTTTAAGAGTTTTTATACCCTTTTTATGTTGTGTCGGTATGTTTGTTGTGGTAGAGTCGGGTTGAGTTTGGGTTAGTAACATGTTTTATGTTGAGTTTTGTTTTGGTTGTTGAGTCGGGAGTGTTGTAGTGTGTGTCTTTGCCTTGTTGTGGTTTGAACTTCGGGGACGAAATTCTTTTTAAGGAGGGAAGACTGTAATACTACGGTTTTATGAGTCTCTGGGTACTCTATCGAGTAGGCCTTACTCTGTCGAGTAAGGGTGTGTTGCGTTTTAAAAATAGTTTCTGACCTGTTGGGTACTCGATTGAGTAGCCGATTTATGGGGTGATGATTTATCGGGTTTTGTTAATAATGCAATTAAGTATATAATCACTTCCGTCACTTTTCTTTAAACACTTTTAAAACCTAATTGCTTTCAAAAAGAGAAATCAAACTACGTTCTTCGCATCAATCACATTGTTGGCAAATCCCGGAGCTTGGAAGGTCGGATTTTACCTTTCTTTATAACTTTGTGATCCTTGCGTCGAGGGTAAGATCTACGTACCATTTTTATAGTGTTTCGTTAAAGTTGGTTAAACCCTAATATTGGGATTTGGGGGTTTTGTTGTATTTCGTGATTGGTAGTGATTATATGTTTGTATGTTAGGTGGAGGATTCGTAGAAGAAGCCTTTTGATATCAGCTGTGAGACCGTCTGATTGTGTTGCTTTCCAGGTAGGGTTTCCCTACTCAGTATTAGTCCCATAATGCATTGTTGGTGTTTCGTGATTGTTGAATATTATTGTATTCGTATTGTGACGGTTGTTGGTTGATTGCTGTTTAATGGTTGTGATTGTTTGTCTCTGGTTCTCGAGATGCGTTCTCGGCTGAGTGGAGTCACTTACGGGAGTGGCTTCACGCCCTAGTTTCGCCCTCCGTGGAACCCGCCACGCGAGGGGATATGCACATTAATGGGACAGGGTTATCGCTCGGTATGATGAGCGGGGATTTGGTGGGTACGACTGCGGTCCCCCACTGGCAGGGCTGGTCCAGTGGACAGTCGGTGACGGAGATTGATTGGAGTGGGTGTGATTGTGTGTGTGACCGTTTGAGCTGTGTTGTTTACTGTATTGTTGGTTATATAAATTGTGTGATTAGTATCGACCCGTTTAATGTTTTAAAACTGTGGTGATCCATTCGGGATGGTGAGCGATTATTCAGCAGTATGAGTCGAGTTCTTTGGGATAGCTGGGATGTGCCACCGTCTCGATGATAGAAGTCTTCATTTGTAGCTTTAGTAGTTTAATAAACATTTCATTTAGCTGATAGACAGTTGGTTTGAGAACTTGTATTCGTATTTTGGTATTTGGTTTTGGATTGTAACCTTTCACTAAAGTTATACTATTTAAATGTTGTTTCGTTATTGTCTTATGATTATCATTGCCTCGGGTAATCGAGATGGTAACATCTTTATACTTGAGTGGTCCTGGTAAGGCACTTGGAGTATGGGGGTGTTACAAAGGTTGCCTCACATGATTCAATTTCTATATATATATATATATATATATATATATATATATATATATATATATATATATATATATATATAGTTGTGAAAAGTAGTTGAGTTATGCATGTGGGTAGCTAACGAGTCAGCATGACTCGATCGAGTGGGGAATACTCGATCGAGTAGGTTGGGCTCGATCGAGTGGGCTGGACTCGGTCGAGTGGGGTTTATGTTGTTTTTGGGCAGTCGCTGCTGTTTTGGGGCACTCGATCGAGTAAGTCGGGTACTCAACGAGTGAGGGCTACTCGATCGAGTAAGTGTGGGGCTCGATCGAACGAGTTATGTGATACGTTCTGGTCAGGTTCTGGAGTTAACGTACTCGATCGAGTGGGTTGAGTTGCTCGGTCGAGTGTGGTCTGCACAACTTATATACGCGTTTAGTCGTGGGATGTGTATTTATGTTTCCCTCTTTTCTATTATAGTTCAAAGATGCCGCCAAAGAGATCCGCTTTGTATGCTAGGGCTGAGTTAATGAGTGTAGATGAAGTTGCCAAGATGCTTGATTGAGCATCAAGAGCCGCTTACTGAGGCCTTAAAGAAGTTCGGGAAGGACAAAGAGGCTGAGGTAGACTTCGCTAAGATGAGCACTACCATAGCCCATTTCAACCCAAAGGAATATATGGGTACTGGAGCGCCAATTTTGCTCGACAATAATTGGCATAGGGAGATGGAGAATATCTTGAATGTGGTTTACTGTCCCGAGGACTTCAAAGTGGAACAAGTTGCGTTCTACTTGAGAGATGCTGCGGGAGAGTGGTGGGATAAGGTAAGGGAGAGTGCCCTTGATCTGTATGTGAGGCAAGGGAAGTCAGCTATACCGTGGAGCGAGTTTAAGAGAGCTATGCGCCGAGAGTTTGTGCCTGAGAATGTTCGTAGTATGGTGAGGGAGGAGTTTGATGATTTCAAGATGACTCTGGATATGACAGTGGCTGAGTACTATCATAAGTTTAATTAGATGTCTAGGTATGCAGAGGATATGGAGTTGTACCAGGAGAACTTAGCACTGAGGTTTGAGAAGGGCTTGACTTAAAAGATAATGGAGAAGTGTATGAGCGAGCCGGGAGAGCTGAGAGATTGGTCGAGATGGCCAAAGAGAACAGGGAGAGAGGTCCTGAGAAGAGGAAGGCTGAGAGTAAGAGGTGGTGGTCAGTCCAATTACAAGAGGGGTAACCATAACCAAGCAAGGGCTTACTCATCGGGGTCAGGTTTTAGTAGTGGAACTTCTTTTGGGCATGGTCGTGGTGGTAGTAGTAGTAGCTGGAACATCTCTTGCTATAACTGTGGCGGTATGGGCCACAAGAGGCATGAGTGTACTAGTGCTGTGGGGAGAGGTTTTCAGAGACCATCACAGGGGAGTTTCTCTCAAGGTCTGTCTCAGAATTATGCTAGCAACAGGCCGGCTGGGTCATGGAACTACCAAAGAGGTCAGAGTAACAACAACGGTGGATCTAACTGCAATGGCGTTAACTCTTATCAGAAACCGACAGCTAACAACAACCAGGGATCAGCTGCCAAGTCGTCTACTTCTGCTAGTAAAGTCCACGGACACTAGTAGAAAAATCCCCTACGGTGGCGGTTATAATTAACCTTTTGTGGTAGTTTTTAGAGATTTAGGGTCCGTTGTTTATCGCGGCGTCGTATAAACTTTACGGCGGTTGTCGACGGTTGTTGAACCGTCGCAATAGCTCTTCTATTGTGGCGGTTGTTATACAAAACCGCCATTATAAACTTATATAATACAACGGTTGTTAGACAAGAACCTCCACTATAACTCATCTATAGTGGCGGTTATTTTTTGAAAACCGCCACCATAGATATTTCAATAATAACTTCCCACCACTACATGATCTCTATAACGTCGGTTGTTGTTAAAGAGCCGTCACTAAAGGTAATTATGACATCGGTTGTTAGTAAAAAACCGCCACTAAAGTTGAACTAATAATGGCGTTTCATACTTAAAAACCGCCACCATAGACAGATATTTTTTTTTAAAAAAAAATATTTGCTACCAAAATTTCAGTAACAATGTCGACCTTGATTTGATAAGCTAAATAGCGAAATAAATAAACAATACATACAAAAGAATGCCAACGAATGAACTTGCATATCATTCGACAGAACAATAGTGTCGATGTTCAAAATTATACATCCAAGTGTATAAATAATCACATACACATCTAGTGAATAAAAAAATATAACATTTCATGTTCTCTAAACATTTAATAGCCCACACGTCTTTAACATCTTTCTTTCATCTCGTCAACTAACATTGTTGAATCTGCAATAATACATTTAGCAAACCAATAGTTAGAAAAACAACCTAAACATCATTAAAATCAACATAAAACACTCCCCAGTTTGGTTGATTATGTAATACTACGGTTTTATGAGCCTCTGGGTACTCTATCGAGTGGGCCTTACTCTGTCGAGTAAGGGTGTTTTACATTCTAAAATAGTTTCTGACCTGTAGGGTACTCGATCGAGTAGCCTTGGTACTCGATCGAGTAGGCGGCACTCGATCGGTGTACGTCTGTTACTCGATCGAGTAGCCCGGTTTACGGGTAGTGTTTTGTCGGGTTTTGTTAATAATGCGAATTAGTATTTAAACCTTTCCGTCACTTTCATAAAACGCTTTTACAAACCTAATCACTTTGAAAAGAGATTGCAACCTACGTACTTTGCATCCTTCGCATTATTGACAAATCCCGGGGTTTGGGAGGTCGGAATTCATCGTTCCTTACATTCTTGTGATCCTTGCGTCGAGAGTAAGATCTACGTACTGATTTTATGGTATTTTGTTAAGATTGTTTAAACCCTAATTTGGGAGTTTGGAGGTTTTGTTGTCTTTTATGATTGTTAGTAATTGTATGATCATATGTTAGGAGGAGGATTCGTAGAGGAGGCCTTCTGATAACAGCTGTTGAGACCGTCTGATTGTATTGCATTCCAGGTAGGGTTTCCCTACTCAGTACTAGTCACATGATGTGTTGGTTGTGCTTTGTGATTGTTGAATATTATCATATGAGTATTGTGATGGTTGTTGGTTTTGATTGTTGATAGTAGTTGTGGTTGATTGTATCTGTCTGTGTTCTTCGGGGTGCGTCCATGGCTGAGTGGAGTCACTTGCGGGAGTGGCTTCACGCCCATTATTCACCTTCTGTGGAACCCGCCACAGAAGGGATGTGCACATTAATGGATTTGGGTTTATCGCTCGACGGAGATGAGCGGGGCTTAGGTGGGAACGGCCTGCGGTCCCCCACTGGCGGCGAGGAGTAACCTGTTGCGATGGGTACTCTGGCAGGGCTACACACTTTAGTGTGTAGTCAGTATTGTGGTGTTGATGATGGAGTTCGGAGTATATCTGTGACGATTGAGCTGTGTTGTTTGTTGTATTGTTGAGTTATATAAATTGTGTGATTAGTACTGACCCCGTTTATTGTTTTAAAAATGGTGGTGATCCATTCGGGGATGGTGAGCAGTTGTTGAGCAGGTATGAGTCGAGATACATGGGATAGCTGGGATGTGTCACCTTCAGATGTTAGAGTCTTCCGCTGTAGCTTGAGTAGTTGTCAGACGTTTCATTTAGTTGATTAGACAGTTGTTTTGGGAACTTGTAACCCGTATTTTGGGCATTTGGTTTTGGATTGTATTTATTCACTAAACTTATAATATTTAAATGTTGTTTTGTTATTGTCTTATGATTATCATTGCCTCGGGAAACCGAGATGGTGACATCTTTATACCTGAGTGGTCCTGGATAGGCACTTGGAGTATGGGGGTGTCACAAAGTGGTATCAGAGCGACGATCCTGAAACCTGTAACTAATGAATATAATGAACATAGGGAGTCAATTAAAATGAACCCGGGGTAAAGGTTGTAGGAGCTAATGCAAAGGCTTGGGAGACGTCCTAAAGTCGCGAACTCGCCCTACAATTTTTGAACCGGTCACATGGGGGGTATATGTCAAGGTCGTATGTGGTGTCTGTTAACTTGTATGTGAACGTAACAATATATGTAGCGAATTGTTGGATGTTGGGAGTGGAGGATTGAAATTGTGATTGAAAAGTTGGTGGGGTGTGTTTATATGTTGGTTAGCATAAAGAAGCATGATGGTTGTTTATTATGTAGCATTTAATAACATAAAGTATACTATTTTGTTGATTGTATGAGGAACTATGTAGAAATGCATGCGTAGTTATATTATAATGTTGAGATTATGAAGTTGCATAGTACGTTGGGGTATGTGAGATAACATGCGGGTAGTATTCACGAGTCTGCATGACTCGATCGAGTGGGTGGTGCTCGATCGAGTGGGTGAGGTACTCGATCGAGTGGGTACTTTGACATTTCATGATCAGAACCGTGTTTTTGGGTACTCGATCGAGTACATAGGGGCACTCGATCGAGTAGGGGGTCACTCGATCGAGTGTCTAGGTTGCTCGGTCGAGTATGTTAAAGATCAGAAGGTCTGTTTTGGGTCTGGAGTCGGGGCACTCGATCGAGTACGTTGGGCACTCGATCGAGTAGCCTCTACTCGATCGACTAGGTTTAGACACTCGATCGAGTGGGTTCTGGGCAGGTTGTTTTCGTGTTTTGGGTTATGGTATGTATGTTTATATCTACCTTTTGTTATATAGTTTCAAGATGCCGCCAAAGAAAACCGCTTTGTATGCGAGAGGTGAGAGCATGAACATTGACGATACAGTTAAGATGTTGGAGCATCAAGATGCTCTTACGGAGGCCCTAAAGAGAGTGGGGAAGGATAAGGAGGTTGATCACTCTAAGATCAGTCTTTATATAGCGAGGCTTAACCCAAAAGAGTATAAGGGGACCGGGGAGCCAATTCTTCTTGACAATTGGCATCGTGAGATGGAGAACATTCTGGATCTGGTACATTGTCCTGATGAGATGAAAGTAGAACAGGCTGCGTTCTACTTAAGGGAAGCGGCTGGTGAGTGGTGGGACAAAGTGAAAGCGAGTGCTAGAGAGATGTATGCGAAGCAGGGTCTCCCTGCTATACCTTGGGAAGAGTTCCGGAGGGCTATGAGGAGAGAGTTTGTACCTGAGCATGTGAGGAGTAAGCTGAGGGAGGAGTTTGATGGGTTTAGGATGACATCTGATATGTCGGTAGCTGAGTACTACAAGCAGTTTAATGAGAAGTCTAGATATGCTGAGGACATGTGATGTATCACTTTCATATATACTTTATAGCTCCCTTTACATCATATTTCATACCGTTTCGTGCCTATTATATCATTTATATGCTTTATTTCAATGAATTGTTGATACTGCCGCTATTTTGTGTTTTGATGCAGAAATGACTCAATATGAGTGTGATCAAGCTGAGATTAGCATAGCGGAGACGGCACGGTAGAGTACACGAAGCATGGCACGGGAAACGAGGAATCGCGAAGACTAGAAGTGAAAGAAGAGAAGAAAGAACCTGTGAAGCAAGTTCCTCGATCGAGTCATCCGACTCGACTCGATCGAGTAGTATCCTCGATCGAGTCACTTGCGACTCGATCGAGGATCCTCTCTGGCGGGTTTTATTTCCGGAATTTCCTAAAACGTTAATCTTTTGTTATAAATTAAAGACTCGTGTTTTATTGTTGGATTACGTTATATTTTGCTTGGATATTGATGGAAAACTCTCTAGAACCCTAATCTTTCCCTTGTATGGTACTAATCTTTCCTCGTTAATTAATCATTATTGTTTTATGTTCTTCAATTATTGTTTTCATCTTACAATTATGTTTTCATCTTTAATCATATTTGTTGTTGTTATTATAATCATGAGTAGCTAATCCCCTCATCTAGGATGAAGGGGATCTAGGTTAATTAAAAAGGGAAAATCAATTAGTTGCTATTGATATCATTAAAGTTGTTGTTTGATTATTGTAATTCTTCTAGTTAATCACTTGAGGCCTGAGTTATTAATTAGTGTAGCGAATCGATCCTATCGCCGACCGGGTTAGAATTGATATAGGCTGCGATAATCAAATAGAAAGTATCTAATCATAGCGACCGCATATTAGAATCGATCTAAAGGGCATAATGAAGTCGACCGATCTTATGACCTTAAACAACTTGATAAATCTAGTAATTGATTGATAATCCCCGACTGATTGACCTAGTGAACCTAATTCCTAGACTTTTAATAATATTGTTATTCATCCTTTATTTACATTGCAATTAGTTTGTTAGAATCAACTCAAAACAAAACCCCCCGAAATCGGTTACTTCTAGACAGCTTAAATACTCTTAGACTTAGCTTTTACCGCCTCCCTGTGGATTCGATACCTGTCTTATCACTAGCTATTCTTGTTAGTCCTGAGATAGTTTTACTTTGATTTGGTAATACGACTTTAGCCATATCAAATTTGGCGCCGTTGCCGGGGAGGCAACAATTGTTTAGTCTGTTTGTGTTTATTTTGTCTTTTTGTCTCAGGGAACCCAGTTCCTTGAGACCGTTCTCACACTTTCTTGTTAGTTCCGTTTATGCCCAGGTC
Source organism: Silene latifolia (assembly GCF_048544455.1). Classification (NCBI taxonomy): domain Eukaryota; kingdom Viridiplantae; phylum Streptophyta; class Magnoliopsida; order Caryophyllales; family Caryophyllaceae; genus Silene; species Silene latifolia. Next base: position 91,061,332 of record NC_133535.1, on the reverse strand, counting down.
TAATAGGTCGCAGATTATTCCTTTTGATCCTGAACCTGAGAAGACTTTTCGCTACAGACGGAAATTTAATCAAGAAGTGGGTCAAGTAGAAGACTTGAGTATACTTGACGTCGAAACGGCGAGCTCAACTGAGACAGCCGATCGGTCCTACGAAGAGGAAGAGGACGAAATTCCTATTCCTGAAATTCAATTATTACTGAAAGTCCTAAAGCCCCCATCATGCCTACCTTAGCCAGTCACTCTGAGCCAACCTTGGCTTCTATTCCACAAGGATTCAAGCTGCCCACTACTACCAATGGAACATTCGAGATTCGGCCATCTTACGTCAATTTGGTGGAACGAAACATGTTTGGAGGGACAGCTGCTGAGGACCCTGCAACGCACATGGAGAAATTTGTCACTTACTCGCTGTTCTATTCCATTATCACCGGAGTGACACAAGATCAGTGAAAGGTGCTCTTTCCTTTCTCTCCGAAAGATGGAGTCGCCGAGTGGTTGAGGGATATGGATATGGATCTTGAAGGAGTTACAGATGGAATTCCTTGGCTCTTGCTTTCTACAAGAGGTACTTCCCACCTCAAAAGACTAATGCTTTGAGGAATCAAATTACTAGTTTCAAGCAAGCACTCATCGAAGATTTGAATGAAGCTTGGACTCGCTTCAAGCGTTTAGTTCGATCGATTCCCATCATGGTTTCCCAAAGTGGTTCCTTTGCAACCAGTTTTATAACGGGTTGTTTGACGATCATCGTGCCCTTTTGGATTCATCTGCGAATGGGAGGTTTCAAGATAACACCAATGATGGTGACGCGTGGAAGTTGATTGATCAGATTGCTACCCATACCGCCAGGTATGGAAATCCTAGGGGAAGCACGCGAGGTACTGGAGTTGATAGTGCTCTGGCAGCACAGCTGGAGACTATTTCAGCCCAAATTGCTGAGATAAAGACTACCCAATCATTGGGTAGTAAAGAGAGAGTTCATGCTATGAGTCAGCAAGTAGAGGAGACTTGTGCTAGATGCGGTTTAGATGGTCATGGTGCAACTGATTGTATGAGCACATTTGAGCAGGTTAATGCTTTTCAGGCTTACAGACAAGGTGCACAAGGTACACCTTTCTCCAACTTTTACAATGAAAGAACGAAGGAACATCCTTTCCTTTAATGGTCTAGTCAGAATGTGCAAAACCCGCAGCAGTCACAACCGCAGAAGAATGTTTATATCCCTCCCAACAATCGTGGTAATCAGTCACAAGGGGGATATCAAAGGCAAAATCAAGGAGGCCAGCAGTTTAACAATCAATATCAACACCTCCTCAAAGAAACTCCTCAACAAATTCCTCAACAAGCTCCGAACAATGATATGGCAGAGTTGCGCAATCTTTTGCAACAAACTTTGTCAATGCAGCAGAAGCAGACGGCTCAAATTTCTGAGCTGATTGCCCATAACAAGATGCTAGATAATCAGGTGGCTCAGATGGTGCTTCAAAATCCATCAAAACAGGCCGTGGGTCTTCCTCCTCAAGGCAAACAAGCTCATGAGCAAGCTAATGTTATTCAGCTGAGAAGCGGTACTTCTTATACGAATCCCGACCGCAAAGTCTTGAGAATGAAGTGCCCATTACTCGTTGATGAAGTCCCTTACATGCATCCCAAAGGATTGGGTAATTTGGAGCTTAGTGATGATGAGAAAGAGAGCCCGACGAAGTTGAAACACGAGTGACGATAAAAGTAAAAAAGACGAAAAAGTGAACTCGCAAAGGTTCCTCGACCGAGTCACAAAGCGACTCGATCGAGGATCCACCCACTCGATCGAGTCACCCCGACTCGATCGAGGATCCAATATTGCCAGCCGACGGTGTTTCAAAAGTTGTTTCTAAGGAGAAGCAAGCCGAGCCCATAACTATTTCTCTACCTTTTCCTCATCGACAACAAAAATCCAAGTCGGATAAGCGATTCGGTAAGTTTATGGAGGTCGTGAAGAATCTACGGGTAAGTGTCCCTTTTCTCGAATTGATTACTCAAGTGCCGGCTTATGCAAAGTTCATGAAGGAGATTTTGACAAGGAAGAGATCCTTTGACGCGGTGGAAACTATTGCTTACACTCAGAAGTGCAGTGCCATGTTGCCAATTAATACACCACCCAAATTAAAGGATCCAGGAAGTTTTTCTATCCCTTGTCATATTGGTCATCTTTTTATTAGTAAAACTCTTTGTGATTTAGGAGCTAGTGTCAGCGTTATGCCGTATTGTCATCTCGTAAGAAATTAAATATGGGTCCGTTAACGATTACTAATATGACACTGCAGATGGCCGATAGATCAGTTAAGCACCCACTGGGGGTGTTAGAGGATGTTCCCGTTCGTATTGGGAAATTTTACATCCCCGTTGATTTTGTTGTCATGGACATGGCTGAAGACAACCAAATCCCTATCATCTTGGGCAGACCGTTCTTACATACTGCGGGGCGGTTATAGATGTTAGGTAGGGGAGATTGACCTTAGCTGTGGGGGATGATACGATTATTTTCAACTTGGAAAAAGCATTGAAAAACCCCATGATAGAAGAAACTTGTCATAGTATAGATGTTGTTGATTTTACTATTGATGAGTGTCTTCCTATGTGTTTGGACAGGGATCCTCTGGAGATTGCCCTGGTTTTTGATCCAGCTGATCAGACGGGTTCATGGAGTCCAGAAGTTCATCGAATTGAGAAGCTTCTAACTGGAGAGGAATGCCCACATCAGAAGGTATATAGTTTGGGTGTCACACCTAAGGTAACTGAGGTAAAGAAACCTGAATTAAAACCTCTTCCCTCTCATCTCAAATATGAATTTCTTGATGACTGTGAAATGAACCCAGTGATTGTCAATGCTAACCTAACTGAAGGTCAACTATCTGCTTTGTTGACTGTTTTGAGAACTCATAAAAAGGCAATTGGGTATAGCATTGACGATCTCAAAGGTATTAGTCCTGATTTTTTTATGCATAGAATTCACTTGGAAGAAGGCCACAAGCCTAGTGCACAAGGTCAGAGACGACTAAATCCTCCAATGCAGGAGGTGGTAAGAAAAGAGGTACATAAATTACTTGATGCTGGTATTATTTTCTCTATTTCTGATTCTAAATGGGTCAGTCTTGTCCAAGTTGTACCTAAGAAGAGAGGTACTACAGTAGTGAAAAATGATAAGAATGAATTGATTGCTACTAGACTTGTCACAGGATGGAGGATGTGCATTGACTATAGGAAGTTGAACACGGCCACTAAAAAGGACCATTTCCCACTTCCTTACATTGACCAAATGTTAGAGAGATTAGCGTGTCATAGTTATTTCTGTTACCTAGATGGCTACTCCGGTTTCTTTCAGATACCCATTCATCCTGAGGATCAGGAAAAGACCACTTTCACTTGTCCATATGGTGTATTTGCTTATAGGAGGATGCCCTTTGTCTTATGTAATGCTCCTGCTACCTTTCAGCGTTGTATGATGGCCATATTTTCTGATTACATAGAGTCTATCATGGAAGTCTTTATGGATGATTTCAGTGTATATGGTACTGATTTTGATGTTTGCTTGAGAAACTTGACTAAGATTTTGCAGCGCTGTGAGGAGAGCAACCTTGTTCTCAACTGGGAGAAGTGCCACTTCATGGTTACTGAAGGGGTGGTACTCGGTCATTTGGTGTCAGGTAAGGGTATTCAAGTGGACAAAGCTAAGGTTGAGGTAATTGAGCAACTCCCGTACCCGGTTAATGTCAAAAGTGTGCGTAGTTTTCTTGGTCATGCAGGGTTCTATCGCCGCTTTATAAAGGATTTTTCTAAAATTGCTCAACCTCTAACTCAGCTTCTTCATAAAGATGCTCCTTTTGTGTTTACTGACAAGTGTATTCAAGCCTTTGACAGGATCAAACAAGCACTTATCTCAGCTCCTATTATCCGATCTCCGGATTGGAGCCTTCCTTTTGAGATTATGTGCGATGCCGTGACTATGCGATTGGAGCTGTTTTGGGACAGCGAAAGGACAAGGTGTTACATGCCATTTACTATGCAAGCAAGACTCTCGATGATGCCCAAATCAACTATGCTACTACAGAGAAGGAGCTACTTGCAGTTGTCTATTCATTAGACAAATTTAGAGCTTATCTTGTTGGTTCTAAAGTTATTGTTCACACTGACCATGCAGCTTTAAAGTATCTTTTAACCAAACAAGAAGCTAAACCTAGACTTATTAGATGTATTTTATTGTTACAAGAATTTGATTTAGAAATCCGTGATAAGTCTGGTGCTGAAAATGTTGTTGCAGATCATTTGTCCAGATTGCGATTTTCAGGAAGAGAGATCTTGCCCATTGATGACTCTTTTCCGGATGACCAATTGTTAGTCGTGTAGTGCAAATACTCCATGGTTTGCAGATTATGCCAATTATTTGGTAGGAGGTATGCTTCCTCCTGATCTTTCCTATCAGCAGAAGAAGAGGTTTTTGCATGACGTAAAGCGATATTTCTGGGACGACCCATATCTGTTCCGGGAGTGCGCAGACGGTATCTACAGACGATGTATTCCAGAGGGTGAGGTACGTTCCATCCTTTCTCATTGTCACTCTTCTTCTTATGGAGGTCATCATGGTCCTTCTAGGACATTTGCTAAGGTAATGCAATCGGGTTTTTATTGGCCTACTATCCTTAAGGATGCTACTAATTTTATCCGTTCTTGTGATGCTTGTCAAAGAACTGGCAATATCTCGCAAAGGCATGAGATGCCTCAAACTGGAATCTCCGAAGTAGAGATTTTTGATGTTTGGGGCATTGATTACCAAGGGCCGTTCCCTACATATTTTGGGAACCAATACATATTAGTAGCTGTAGATTATGTTTCTAAATGGGTAGAGGCAATTGCCACCCCCACTTGTGATGCTAAATCTGTTGTTAAGCTGTTTCAGAAGACTATCTTTCCACGGTTTGGAGTGCCTCGCGCAGTGATCAGTGATGGAGGCAAGCATTTCAATGAGCGTCATCTCAATTCTCTCATGAAAAAGTATGGCGTTACAAACCGAAGAGGGCTGGCTTATCATCCTCAAACTAGTGGACAAGTAGAGGTTTCCAACAGAGAGCTGAAACAGATCTTGGAAAAGGTGGTAAGCAAGAACAGAAAGGATTGGAGTCGGAAGCTCGATGATACTTTGTGGGCTTACCGTACTGCTTTCAAAACGCCGATTGGAATCTCACCCTACCGACTTGTCTATGGCAAGTCCTGTCATTTACCTGTGGAGCTTGAGTACAGGGCTATGTGGGCCATAAAAGAGCTGAATATGGATCCCTCACTGGCGGGTGAGAAGCGACTGATGCAGTTGAATGAGCTTGATGAATTTCGACTGCATGCCTATGATAGTGCTCAAGTATACAAGGAGCGAACGAAGAAGTGGCATGACAAGCATATCTTGCAAAGAGAATTTCATGTTGGTGAGAAAGTTCTCTTATTTAACTCTCGTTTGCGCTTGTTTCCAGGTAAATTGAAGAGTAGATGGTCTGGACTGTTCACCGTTACTGATGTGAACAAATTTGGGTCAGTTACACTGCATTCTGACACAGGAAAGACCTTCAAAGTGAATGGGCAACGCTTGAAGACATACTATGAAGGTGCTTTTGTGGGGGTAATAGAGGCTCTTGATCTCTTCCCCATTGATTCTTCTTACTGATGAAGAATTACGGTCGTGCGGGACCGCAAAAACCAGCGCTACCGAGAGGCAGCTCGGATTTTGTAAATTATTAGTTTGTACTTAGGTTTTTAAATTCAAGTTTTGTTGTTTGTTTCTTATGTTCCTTGAACTTTGAGAGATGAGGAGAGGGTTCTTGATGTGTTTTCAAGTGCCTTTTGCAGGAATTTTGACGAGAATTGAAGCTATGAGTAACAAAAGACGAAGAAAGGAGCTCAGCTGCTTCCTCGATCGAGTCACCGCGACTCGATCGAGGAACCTATCACTCGATCGAGTCACTTGCGACTCGATCGAGGAACCAGTGAAGAATTTAAAAAAGTTTAAAACGAAAGTTGGGTAGTCCTGAAATTGGTTCCTCGATCGAGCCAGCTGCGACTCGATCGAGGATCCAATTTAGACCGGGTTCCGCGTTTTATTTTCACCGGTTTTATGCTTTTGTTATCCTAATTTCTTTCAACTTCCTTCTTCTTTTCGTGCTACTTTCCTACATTCTACCTCCTCTACTACTCATTCTCTCTATATTCATCATCAATCATCATCAAAACTCACTTAAAACTTGTGCTTACTTGCTTATTACTTGTTTGAATCGTTCTCTTGTGCTCATTTTCTCAATTCCATTGCTTAGATTGCTCAGGTAAGTCGCGATTTTGCCTTTATGTGTCTCGAAAAATCTGATTTTTCTTGCTTATTTCTTGAGTTTATTGTATTGAATCTTCCCTTGCTAGTATACAATTGCTATTTCCTTGCTTTCTAGCCCCTTAATTGTTGAAATTCATGCCTAATTTGCTAATTTGGGAATTAGGGTTCTTCAAAATCCGGGTAGAAATTTTGCATTAAATTGGTTAGAATTGTGTTCTATTGCTTGGAATCTTACATATTTGATACATACTCATGTTCCCCTATGTTTTTGGACGCTTTCATTGTCATTTGGAGTCTTAAAAATTGATTTTTTGGACCCATTATTGCCAAAAACGGGACTGTTTTTATGCCATTGTTGAAGTTTAATTTTCTACTTGCTCTTATGTGGCTAATGTCGACTTCAAGGCAAGGAAATAAGAGGACTAGAGAAAGGAGATCCCCGGTTCAGCAACCCGAGGTGATTCCTGAGGAGATTGTGTCTTCGGAGGATGATTTGTCTCCTTTAGACGATTATCCATTTATCGAATTTCGTGACAAAGCCGAGTAAAAGACAGGTTTGTATACCCGCTAACTAAGTCTATGAGTGCCACGAGATGCGTGGATAGGAAAATTTTGCGCACATTGAAGATCGATGACATCATGTATGGTATGTTTAATGAAATTGGGTTGCAGGGTCTTTTCACGCTACACGAGTTATCTTACCCTGCCCTAACCCTTGAGTTTCTGAGCTCTTTTACTTATTTCCCCAGTGATCATCTCATCAAATTTTGTTTGCTTAATGTTGAACGGTCTTTAACCTTTGACCGTCTTTTTCGAAATCCGGGATTAGACAAGCATACTTGACGGGGACTTGTATGGTGTTGGTGGGTTATCTGCCGTTCGCTATTTTCCATTATTTACTGGTTATATGGATGCGGATGTCAGTGCTATGGCTTTGTTAGATGTCCAACACGTTTGTCTTCGTATGTTTTTGAGGTATTTGAGCTATTTGTTATATGGCCGGTCCGACAAGAGCAAGACCTCCACTATTGAGGTCTTAATACTTGCTAGTTACTTGAATCCTTATAGGGAGGAGACATTCCAATTCTCTCCCCCTGCTCTTGTGTGTTCGGCATTTGATAGAATGATTGGGAGGTACGGGAACCTTGACTGTGGTGCTCTTGTCACCAAGATTGCTAGGGCTGTTTGTGACTTTGAGGGTGATGACCCATATGAGCCCATGGCTGATTATGAGCCACTTGTTGATGATGACCACCTTCGTTATGACATTTCTTATCTTGATATTAAGAATGGGAAGGACCATTACTGGAGGGTCCGAGGTGAGTCATACATTCTTCTTCCTTGCGCCCGTTTGCCTGCTGTCGACCCCCTCGAGGAGAGTACGGCTGTGGTGCGCCCACCACCCGTTACTTATCTGATTCCTGAGGACCTTTTGATTACTTTTCCTGGGTCTAGTACTACTACCACCACCGGCGGGCGCCGGAGACGACGTGCACCCACTACCCATCTGCCAGGCTCATTCCAGCCCGCTCCTCCTCCACCTCCTTCGGCCTATCCCACTTCAGGCTATGCTCCAGGTTACCATTTTGATCCCGTCATTGAACGGGAAGTGAGGATGCATACGGGCATCAACACTGCTTTGACAGAGAGGAGGATGTGGGAACAGATGGAGGCTATGACTTTAGCTTCCGGGGGGCAGTATCGCGGCGTGTCACCTTCTTACTACACTACTTCTGGTGACGATAGCCGTGTGTTCCATCTTTACAGAGTGACTCCCACTGAGTTTGGACAGTTTAGCACCGACTTCGGTGCATTGGGCCGTCCCTTTTACACTCCAGTCCGCCCCCTCAGCCTACTTCTGTTTTTGCGGAGGACACCGGTATCCATTGTTCTCAGAGAGGCCCGTTTGGCCAGTTTAGTGCTTCTACTTCCACTGCTGCTGCTACTGGAGGCACTCGTGGTCGAGGCCGTGTTCGGAGAGCCACTCGCGGTAGAGGTCGTGGTCGTAGTGCCGTTCCTGATCCTGAGTTGATGTCCCTTTATGCCGAGATTGATGGTTTTGATGATATCGCCGATGCTATCGCGATGGCGCCAAAGAGTGACAACTGGTCACTACATCCCTCTTTTTCCGTTTGGTTTGGGGAGGCTACTACATTACAAAATTTGGTATTATCTTTCTTTTTGTTTTTATTGCATTTTCTTTTTACCCTCTTCCCTTTGTTAGTTGTGTCCCATAGGTTGCTGGATTTCGGTGTGATTGCTATGCTGTAGGCGTCACAATGAGGACACTGTGACATTTAGGTTTGGGGGAGTGTGTTTATTTCTGTTGTGTGCTTTTATTTATTGTTGTGTGAGAAAAAAAATCAGAAAATTCAAAAAAATTGAAAAAAATTATAAAATACAAAAACATGTTTTTATTTACTTTTCTTTATTTTGAGTCGAGTCTTGGTGAACTGTATAGCAATGATGATAACTTGCTTTGTCTTTGCATTTGAGTCTCATTTAGTTGTCCATGAAAATTGTTTTGACCTGTTAGCTATGATGAACAAAGCTCTTTACTCAAGTCTTGACCGTCACAATATGCCTTATGCCGAGTAGACTTGACTTTATTTTGTTGGTAAACCACTTAAATTTCTGAGGTCTTTAGAGCTTCCTAGGCCGGGAACATTAATAAACCGGTCTCATTGTTATTTAGGCTAATGAGTGTGGTCTCCTTGTGGTATATGTAATATCAAACTGCATAAGTGTGACATTAGTTTCTTAGCTTTTGCGCGTTCATTTGATTAAGCACATGTGGATAGGCGATTCTTATTGTTCAAATAAGCCTTACATTACCCAGTTTTGTTAGCCCGTTTGAACCGTGTAGCCATTTTATATCCTATTTCTTAGCTACATACCAGAATTTGCCTACCTTTTTCGGGACAGTCGCAGTTGTTGGGTTTGAGTGAGGAGAACCTAGCGCTGAGATTTGAGAGGGGGTTGACCCCCAGGATTATGGACAAGTTACCCGTGGGAGTCCTTACAGATGTTAAGGAAGCTTATGAGAGGGCTGGGAGAGCTGAGAGGTTGGTGGAGATGGCCCGGGAGAGAGGAGGTGAGAAAAGAAAGGCTGAGAGTGAAGGTGGTGGCCAATCTAATTACAAGAAAGGAAACCACAATCAGGCTAGAGCATTTTCTTCTGGCTCGGGGTTCAGTGCTGGGGCTTCCTTTGGGCGTGGCCGTGGGAGCGGTAGTGGTAGTTGGGGGATGACCTGATTTGGCTGTGGCGGTGTAGGCCACAAGAGACATGAGTGCACGAGTGTACCGGGAGCTTTTCAGAGATCGACTCAGGGGAGCTATTCTCAGGGGCCGGCACAGAGTTATGCGAGTAACAGACCGGCTGGGTCATGGTCTAACTGGGGAGGTCAGAGCAACCAGGGTGGAGGTAACCGTAATGGCGGTAATTCTTTTTAGAAACCAGCTACAAACAACAACAACAATCAGGGGTCGGGTGCTAAGCCGATCACTTCAGCCAGTACTATCCAGGGAGGTGGACAGAAGACCAGTGGAAAGCTGTATATGATGGACAAGAAAGCAGCTGAGGACGACGCACATGTTATCACTGGTACCTTTCTTGCTAACGGTATTCATACCTTTATTTTGTATGATTCGGGGGCGTCTCAGTCGTTTGTATCTTCGAGTCATGTTAAACGGTTGGGTATGAGGGTATATGAGTCTGTAAGTGAGAAAGTTTTTATACCTTCAGGTGAGTCTGTATCTTGTGGGAGGTTGTATAGAGACGTATCTATGATAGTTGGGCAAGTTGATCTACCTGTAGACTTGCTAGAGTTTCCTTTAGACAGTTTTGAGATGATAGTCAGGATGGATTGGTTGGGAAAGTACAAAGCTAAGATAGACTGTCATCAAAAGAAAGTGTCTTTGAGAGGTCCTAAGGGCGTTAGTGTGTCTTATCGTGGGTTTGTGGTCAAACCCAAGGTTAAGTTGATTGCAGCTGTGACCTTGAAGTCCTATCTGAGGAAGGGATGCCCTTTGATCTTGTGCCATGTGAGAGATGACCAGATAGAGAGTCCGAAAGTTGATCAGATACTAGTGGTGGGTGAGTTTTCAGATGTCTTTCCAGAGGAGATTCCGGGGTTGCCACCGAAGAGGGAGATAGATTTCACGGTTGAGTTGAAACCGGGGACGAGGCCAATCTCTAAGGCACCGTACCGGATGGGTCCTAAAGAGTTGGAGGAGCTCAGGAAGCAGTTAGATGATCTGATAGAGAAGGGATACATTAGATTGAGTGTATCACCGTGGGGAGCACCGGTTTTTTTTGTGAAGAAGAAAGATGGGAGCTTGAGGTTGTGTATAGATTACAGGGAGCTGAACCGAGTGACAGTGAAGAACAAGTATCCTTTGCCAAGGATAGACGACCTGTTTGATCAGTTGAGTGGTGCATCAGTCTTTTCCAAGATTGATTTGAGGTCGGGGTACCATCAGGTGAAGATTAGAGAGGTGGACATACCAAAGACAACTTTCACGTCGAGGTATGGTCATTATGAGTATGTGGTGATGCCTTTTGGGTTATCTAATGCACCGGCTGTGTTTATGGATTTGATGAACAGAATCTTCAGTCAGTTTTTGGACAAGTTTGTGGTAGTGTTCATTGATGATATCTTAGTCTATTCCAAGACTAAGGAGGAACACGAGGAGCATATGAGGATTGTGTTGCAGACCTTGAGGGAGCATGAGTTATATGCTAAGCTCTCCAAGTGTGAGTTCTGGTTAGAGAGAGTTGCTTTTCTGGGGCATGTGATCTCTAAGAATGGGGTAGCTGTGGATCCGGCAAAGATTGAGGCAGTGACCAAGTGGGAAGCACCAAAGAATGTTGCTGAGATCAGGAGTTTCTTGGGTTTAGCTGGATATTACAGACGGTTCGTGAAGGATTTCTCCAATATTGCTAGACCTATGACAACTTTGATGAGGAAAGAGAACAAGTTTCGTTGGGAGGAGAGTTGTGAGACGGCGTTCCGAACATTAAAGGAGCGTTTGACCACAACTCCTATCTTAGCATTGCCTGAAGGGAGTGAGAACTTTGAGGTTTATACAGATGCCTCAAAGAATGGGTTGGGATGTGTGTTGATGCAGAACGGTAAAGTGATTGCCTATGCTTCTAAGCAATTAAAGCCTTATGAGGAGAATTATCCTACACACGATCTAGAGTTGGGTGCAGTGGTGTTTGCTCTCAAGATTTGGAGACATTACCTTTATGGGGAGACCTTTAAGGTATTTTCTGATCACAAGAGTCTCAAGTACATCTTCACTCAAAAGGAGTTGAACATGAGACATAGGAGGTGGATGGAGCTGATTGGCGATTATGACATGGATATTATCTACCATGAAGGGAAAGCCAATGTTGTTGCAGATGCTTTGAGCAGGAAGAGTGTACATTCTTTGTGTACAGCTTTATCTTTGATGAGGTTGAGAGATGAGGTGGGGAAGTTTGGGATACATATGATGCAGAGAGGGGATGCCATGTGAGATTTGACAGTACAGCCTGATCTTTATGATGATATTCGAGGTAAACAGGTGTTGGATCCTAAGATGGTAGAGTGGAGAGCTGGAGTAGAGAAAGGGACAGTGTCCAGATTCAGTACGGTGCCTTAGAGATAAGCTATACAAGGATTTAAAGAACACGTTGTAATACCCGCCCTTTTAGGGACCCTTTGACTACCGTTGACCGACCTTGGGAGCGGAAGTAGTCTTAGGAAAGTGTGCCAAAACCTGTTTGAGCTGCGTGTTAAGAGTGGTACTTGATAGAGTAGGGGCTACTCGATCGAGTAGCTAGGGTACTCGATCGAGTAGGGGGCCACTCGATCGAGTAGGTTGGGTACTCGATCGAGTACCGGGTTTTCAGCGAGGGTTTTTATATCGCGTTTTGTTAAATCCGCAAACCACTTCCGCCACTTTCCTCCTATCCTTCAGTCGCCCCTTTCCCTTCCCTTCACCTCAAAACCTCCATGGAAGCCTTTTTGAAGATCTTTGAACCTTGGGAGGGCGTCACTGGTGTCGGGTAGCGGTCTTTTGCTGAGTTTCTCCCTAATAGGTATGTCATAATCATCATCCGTGCCTTGGTTCCCTATAGTTAGGATTGCTTGTTAGTAATAGATATTTGTATGATGGTTATAGGCTTTGCTTGGTCGCTGGATGTGCTATCTGTCGGCATGGATTGGTTGCGGTTGCTTAAAGGTAGGTTCGCCTACTCAGTTTCTGTAGATGGTCTAGTGTGTCGGTCGTTGTGGTAGTATTGTGGTTGTTTGATACAGTAATTGTGTGTCTTGTGGTTGTGGTTGTGATGGCTGTTGATGGTTCTCGAGATGCGTTCTCGGCTGAGTGGGGTCACTTGCGGGAGTGACTTCACGCCCTAGTTTCGCCCTTCGTGGAACCCGCCACGGAAGGGGATGTGCACATTAATGGGACAGGGTTATCACTCGGTATGATGAGCGGGGCTTAGGTGGGAACGGCTGCGGTCCCCCACGGCGTGGTCGGGTCCAAAGTGGGATCGATGTGAGTTTGGTTGGTTATTGTGATTGCGGTTGGGACTGATGTCGTTGTTTGTATTGTTGTTTGTAGTTGCCATTGTCTTATCTTATCTCAGTACTGACCTTGTTTGGTTGTTTGTTTGTTATGTGTCTACCGTGATCCCTTATGGTGAGCAGTCGGTCTTAGCAGGTGTTGATGTTGTGGATATAGAGTCGGAGTCCCGGGGATGAGTCTTCACGAGATTTGTTTATAGTAGCGAGTAGCTTCTGAGTTGTACCTTTTACATCGTTTGTTGTTTAAACCGCTTGTAATATAACTTAATAGTTCTTTTATTGACGTTTGATAATTACTTTCCTCGGGCAACCGAGATGGTAACGCCCTTATATGCTCAAGAAGGCCTAGTTAAGGCTCCTCTGGATATGGGGGTGTTACAAAGTGGTATCAGAGCGACGATTTTGGAACCTGTAACAAATGAACATAATGAACGTAGAGAGTCTAATAAAATGAACCTGGTGTATGTGTAATGGGAGCCCGGCTGATGCTAGATTTTGGGTGAGTAGGCGCCCTCATTTCAAAATCTTGGCCCCATGACGCTTAAGCCAGTCACATGGGATGGGAATGTGGAGTCCGTGTGTCTATGTGTGCTATGTATGTTAATTGTGCCGGAGCTACCTCCGGTTAAGTTTTGTTAGAATTAATAGAGGTGTGATAGTAATGTTTGGGCCGAGTAGTAATTATTGATAAGATTATTGAAGCCCGTTGGATGAGTAGTGAGCTTATATGATGGTTATGAGATATGTGACGAAAATTTATGTAGCTGCTATGATGATAATTATAGTATAGTGAGTTATAATTCGAGACATAGCATATGGTAATGCGTTATTGCCTTATAGGATGGTCGAAATTTTTTTCCGCTGCGTAATATTTGATTCGTGCAAGGTGAATTGCTTATGATAGGATGTAAGACATGATCGAATAAGTTGTTTAAAAGTATGCATTTATGCGAGAAGTGATAGATTCATTTATTATGGAAATTATGCAATTATATGTCAAATGAAAGAATGAACTAATGTTAATTTAAATGTTTCAATTTAGTAGTAATATATAAAGTAAGCTTAAATGTAATACGATGACGTGATTATGTTTACGGGAGGTTCGGTAGCAGGTAAACCGAGTAGGGTAATGGGTGTAGTGTACGTGGAATAAACTTCATTTGTTTGGCAATATGGTAGGCTTTGTTAATAATAGTAATGCGTGAATGAACTTGATAATGAGTGCCGAATTCCGAACTTAGTTGGAATCGACACGCGGTGTTGTTTTTGCAGGAATCTTCAAGTTACTTCGTACTTATGATCGAGTACTTAACTATACTTGACCGAGTGCGAGTGCTTACTTGACCGAGTAGACCTCACTCGATCTAATTAGGAAGCTATGATGTCGGGATGTGGGAAAATTCCTGCAGTTACTCGATGATTTAGCGCCTACTCGATCGAGTAGGGTGGTACTCGATCGAGTACCCCAGGCACTCGATCGAGTAGGTTACTGTGCAGTAATTCCTACGGGTTTTCTTAAAACCCTTCATCTTTCTATTTCTTCTTCTTATTCCTCTATATTTCGACACTTAACCTACTTCCAATTCCTTATTTCCTCTCAAATCCTCTCTTTCTCTTGGGTTAGTAGTGAATCTTGGGGTTGATTTCTTAGTTTAATTTCGTTTCTCTACTTTGTTCATCAATCAAGGTATGCTATTCTTCCTAATGTACATAGTTTATTGCTTTGAATGTGCTAGGAAAGTAAAACAATCTGAAATTTTCGATTATAATGACCAATTTGGTGCTTTTAATTGTTGAAACATGATTCACATGCCTTCTTTTCATGTTTGTTGGTGGTTAATTGCTGTAAATTAGATTAGAAATTGCAAAATTGAACCCGAAATTTCTAGGGTTTCCAAAATTGAAATCGATTTTTGGTTGTTTTACAATGGTTAGATGGTAGAATTGAGCCTTAAGTATTGTTTATATCATGTTGGAGGATAGATTTTGATGATTCTACCCTTAGAAGTTGCCTTAAAACTCCGTCTTAAAAGTGCCTTAAATAGAAATTCGGGATTTATAATAGAAAAAAATTGATGTTGTAATTGACAGTATAAGCATGAGTTGAACTTCATTATGCTAATAGAATCGATGAGTGATGAGAATATGCCAAAATTTTCACAGCTGTAAAGACCGTCTGAAAATTTTAGTTGAGTTATTGAACATAATATGAAAGTGATGATGATATGCCATAAACTATCTTTTCTCTTGAACTAGTAACATGTAATTAGCAATGTAAATGGAACGACCTTTAGAAGCATGCTAGGATATTTGAATTGATGAGAATATGTGTTCACATGCCAAATTTTCATAATTGCGGTTTATAAGTGGCTACAAACTGAGACTATATGTTAAAATTGAGGAAACCATTAATGAAATGTGTGTACTTAGCTGAGCATCTAAGTTTAATTGCATGATTTATGTGCTTCAATATTGAACTGGTTGATGAGTTAGTGAACTTGCTAAGTATATAGAACTCAAATTGTATGAAGTATATGCCTACATGTTTTATACAAATTGTTTGACCTTATACCTAAAGCAGATGCCGAGACTGAACCTTGGAACCCGCCAAAGCAAACGGGGAGGGGTAACCCACCCGAGTTAGGGGAAGGAAGTGGGCTGTGGTACCCGATCCCCGAATACCCTACGATTGTTTTTGTTGACTTCAAGCAAAGGGAGCGTTTTGTAGCCTTACAAAAACGCAAATTGAGACCTACAAAGTGTATAGACACCAGTGTATTAGAGGAGTTGGAGATAGAGACGGATGTCCATCACATATTCGAGACCTTGGGTTTTACGGGTTTGTATAGGCTGAGGAAGCATACTTACCCTTTTCTTACCTTGGAGTTCATGAGCTCTTTTAACTATGACCCAAATGGGTCGATTGTCGAGTTTAGATTGATGAATACCGTTTTTTTCGTTGACTATGGACCTGTTTGCCTCTCACCTTGGGTTGGCCAAGCCTCCCAAGGACTCCTTTACCGACATTCCAGCTGAGTGCGGCGTCTGCCGCCTAATGCCTTGCTTGACTGGGAAGCAAGCTCCCACCTCGAGCAACATGCTGATTAATGATGTTCAGCATATTACCTTGAGGGTCTTTCTCCGCTCTCTTTCGAACCTCCTCTATGACCGAAAGGATATCAGTAAATTGAATAACCATGAGGTTTTACTTTTGATGTCGTACCTCAACCTGGAGCGGGCCAGGAAAGTGGTCTTTAATGCTCCTTCTATAGTTTGTCTTTGCCCTTGCCTTGATGGCTTTCTTCCTCTTCCCGGTACCGAGTTGTGGTGCTATTGCCACTCGGTTAGCTGAAAAGCTAACCTCCTTTGAGGCTTCTTCGGCGTACGTGCCTCTAGCTACCCCAGTGCCTACCATGGATCGTGAATACTATCTCGACCTGAAATGGTTGAGGACCTTGTCTGACGGCAGCCTAGCATGAAGGGTGCATGGGATGAGTTGGATGAAGATTCCAGCTCCTGAGCACCTCCCACCCACGGAGCCCTTGGAGCCGACGGTAGTGACGGTGGACTCCGATGACGAGGAGGAGGAGGATGATGACGAACCCCGCCAGCTACAGACCTATCTCATCGACAATACCATCCTTGAGGAGATGCCGGAGCCGACGAAGGGCGAGAATGCGGGAGTTCAGGCGGCAGAGAGGCCTAGAGTGGTGAGGGGACCCCGTCGAGTGAGAGAGAGGGCCTCGGAGACTAGGCCACAGCCAGTAGCACCGCAGCAGCAGCAGTCTTTTCCATGCTACCCTTACCTCGACACCCGGAGACGCGATCCGATTACTCCGGCGGAGAGAGTGTCATCTACCTTGACACTCCGGAACATGCACGAGATGGCCTACGCTCAGGGGATAGGGACCGAGGGACCGCATCCGGTGTGGTGGAGTGAAGTCGGGGACTACACAGGGGTTTTCCATTCCTACGGGGTGGATCAGTCGACGTGGGGGGCACCTCAGTCCTTCCCTTACGGTGGCTTGACTCCATAGTACGTGGGCCCGGGAGCAGGAGCAGGAGGTGATGCGGGAGTGGGTTCATCAGGTGCGGGTATGGCTGGAGGCGGTGGTGGTAATGATGAGGTGATGTTCGAGCAGCAGCAGCAGCAGGAGGAGTGATACTCCTCGTCCTTATCGTTGTTGATAGTAGTTGATGTTAGATGGTGATATTGTTGTTAGACTTTGGTAGTCGTTTCCTTTTATTATTGAGACTTAGTTGGATTTGTATGATTGGCCATAAGGCCGGAATTGCTACTTTAACCTTTTGCAGGATAATTGAGAGTCGGGGCATCATCCCGACTCAATTTATGTGACAGTCATGTTGTTATATGTTGGTTTACGACGGGTTATGTAAGGTACTTGACCTGCAGGTACTCGACAGAGTACCCCACACTCTATCGAGTAGCTGCAGGAAAGGAAGAAAGGAAACATTCTGATCTCGGGCTACTCGATCGAGTAGCCAAGACACTCGATCGAGTAGCATGACACTCGATCGAGTATCGATGCATACTCGATCGAGTAGCACTGTTACAGGAGGTTTTTGGAAATTAAAAATGTTCAATTGTTTTATATTTGCGAGTTTAATGTTTAAAGTAGTTGTGAGTACGTAGTAACACCTTTGAACCGTTAATGTCATATGTTACAAGTCATGATTGACGTTTTATAAGCATATTTGTTACAATTAGTAGGGCGGTCATAATTTCTTGCTACTTTAATATTGCATACGCCCCATTACGATTTATTTGTCGGAGTTGTAACTCTGCCTATATTTGTGCATATCATTTTAACGTGTGTTGTCAACAGTAACTAGTTGTTCCGGTGACTTGGGCACGATTTCGAATTTAACGAGTATGTAGTTAGCGAGTAATGCCCACAACAAATAGTATGGTTTCCTTTAATGTTAAGATACAAATAATAGGTAATACGCGTTGATATTTGGGTGGTGAACTTCGGGGACGAAGTTCCTTTTTAGAGGGGAAGAGTAATGTCGCGAAATAAAAAGGCTGTTTTTGAATAATGCTTTGCTTGTTTACAATGTTGTTGGTATTATGTTTTGCTTTAATTACAAAATTTCTGAGATATAACGAATTACTTTAGTTATTTAAAGTGAAGGGGTTGTATGTTTCAAGAGACGGTCATAAAAAAAAAATTAGTTATAGTGTGATAAATCGTACTCGAATCACGTTGCCAAGTAACATGGTGGCGTTGGTTTTACCATATGATAATTGATATGAGACATGTCCTGATCGATAGTTTGATAGTCGATACTGTATGTCGATACCGTATGTCAGGTGATCGTAGGTGGTGATTCGCATGGCGAGTTTGATGTTTCATAGGTATATAGAGTAACGGTTAACGGTAATAGTGCTTGCATGATAGTAGTAAAAGTCATTAGATATAAGTATAGACAGTGATGATGATGACATGGGGGGGAATGGTGTTCCCAGGGAGTAATGGGTTGAGCGGGAAGATGAGTGAGGACGTGTTGTTCTCGTGTCTCGAGCGGGAGGTGGGTGAGGTGAACTTCGGGGACGAAGTTCTTTTAAGGGGGAAGACTGTAATACCCGCCCTTTTAGGGACCCTTTGACCACCGTTGACCGACCTTGGGAGCGGAAGTAGTCTTAGGAAAGTGTGCCAAAACCTGTTTGAGCTGCGTGTTAAGAGTGGTACTCGATAGAGTAGGGGCTACTCGATCGAGTAGCTAGGGTACTCGATCGAGTAGGGGGCCACTCGATCGAGTAGGTTGGGTACTCGATCGAGTACCGGGTTTTCAGCGAGGGTTTTTATATCGCGTTTTGTTAAATCCGCAAACCACTTCCGCCACTTTCCTCCTATCCTTCAGTCGCCCCTTTCCCTTCCCTTCACCTCAAAACCTCCATGGAAGCCTTTTTGAAGATCTTTGAACCTTGGGAGGGCGTCACTGGTGTCGGGTAGCGGTCTTTTGCTGAGTTTCTCCCTAATAGGTATGTCATAATCATCATCCGTGCCTTGGTTCCTTATAGTTAGGATTGCTTGTTAGTAATAGATATTTGTATGATGGTTATAGGCTTTGCTTGGTCGCTGGATGTGCTATCTGTCGGCATGGATTGGTTACGGTTGCTTAAAGGTAGGTTCGCCTACTCGGTTTTCGTAGATGGTCTAGTGTGTCGGTCGTTGTGGTAGTATTGTGGTTGTTTGATACAAAGAATTGTGTGTCTTGTGGTTGTGGTTGTGATGGTCGTTGATGGTTCTCGAGATGCATTCTCGGTGAGTGGGGTCACTTGCGGGAGTGACTTCACGCCCTAGTTTCGCCCTTCGTGGAACCCGCCACGGAAGGGGATGTGCACATTAATGGGACAGGGTTATCACTCGGTATGATGAGCGGGGCTTAGGTGGGAACGGCTGCGGTCCCCCATGGCGTGGCGGGTCCAAAGGTGGACGATCGTGTGAGTTTGGTTGGTTATTGTGATTGCGGTTGGGGACCGATGTCGTTGTTTGTATTGTTGTTTGTAGTTGCCATTGTCTTATCTTATCTCATCATCGACCTTGTTTGGTTGTTTGTTTGTTATGTGTCACCGTGATCCCTTATGGTGAGCAAATCGGTCTTAAGGGTGTTGATGTTGTGGATAGCCGGAGTCCCGGGGATGAGTCTTCACGAGATTTGTTTATAGTAGCGAGTAGCTTCTGAGTTGTACCTTTTACATCGTTTGTTGTTTAAACCGCTTGTAATATAACTTAATAGTTCTTTTATTGACGTTTGATAATTACTTTCCTCGGGCAACCGAGATGGTAACGCCCTTATATGCTCAGGAAGGCCTAGTTAAGGCTCCTCTGGATATGGGGGTGTTACACACGTTCTGGTGAAAAAGACAATCATGACAGAGGCACATTGTACACCATATTCAGTACATCCAGGTGGTGACAAGCTATACAAGGATTTAAAGAACACGTTCTGGTGGCCTGGGATGAAGAAAGAGACAGTGAGTTTGTGGCTGTTGTTTGACATGCCGAGAGAGTTAAGGGGGGAATGACGACCACAAGGTAAGATTCAGTCTTTAGAGGTACCTAAGTGGAAGTGGGAATCCATTTCTATGGATTTTTTCATGGGTTTGCCAAAAAGTCAACAGGGTAACAACATGATATGGGTAATAGTGGATCGACTGACCAAGTCAGCTCATTTTGTGCCAATGCAAGATACATGGACTAAGGCACAATTAGCTATGGCTTATCGGAAGAATGTGCTAAAGTTACATGGAGTCCCTAAGGACATAGTATCTGACAGAGATGCGAGGTTTATCTCAAAGTTTTGGAAAGAGTTGCAGGAATCTTTGGGAACGACATTGAAGATGAGTACATCATTTCATCCTGCGACAGACGGTCAGACTGAGAGAACAATCAAGACTCTTGAGGATATGTTACGAGCTTGTGTGATGGACTTTGGTGATAGTTGGGAACAGAGATTAGATTTGATTGAGTTTTCTTACAACAACAGTTACCACACCAGTATTGGCATGGCACCGTTTGAGGCTTTATACGGGAGGAGATGCAGGAGTCCGATTTGTTGGAACGACAGTGCTGAGGCAGTGGTTCTAGGACCATAGATGGTACATGAGATGGTTGAACAGATTAAGATGATCAGGGAAAGGATGAGAGCGGCTTAGGATAGGCAAAAGATTTATGCAAATCTACATCGCCGGGATATAGAGTTTCAGGTTGGGGACAAGGTTCTTCTGAAAGTGTCTCCTATGCGTGGGGTTATGAGATTTGGGAAGAAAGGCAAGTTGAGTCAGAAGTTCATCGAACCTTATGAGATCTTAGATTGAGTTGGAGAGGTTGCTTATCGTTTGGCTTTACCAGCTGCGTTGGAGAGAGTGCATAATGTGTTTCATGTATCTCAGTTGCGCAAGTATGTGAGCGATCCGTCACATGTGTTAGAGGCAGAGAGCATAGAGCTAGATGAGTCCTTGTCTTATCTTGAGGTGCCTAAGCAGATTCTTGACCGGAGGGTTAGGAAGACTAGGAGTGGTGAGACAGTTTTGCTTAAGATCCTTTGGTCTAATCATGAGGTCGAGGAAACCACGTGGGAGGCAGAGGAGGCCATGAGAGAGCGTTACCCTTTTCTTTTTGATCAGGTATATATGGTTACGGGGACGTAACCTTGTTTCTTTTAGGGGGGGTAGGAGATGATCGCAAAGAGTTTTTAAGAGTTTTTACACCCTTTTTGTGTTGTGTCGGTATGTCTTGTAGTGGTTGAGTCGGGTTGAGTTTGGTTGGTAGCATGTTTTTATGTTGAATTTTATGTTGGTTATTGTGTCGGGAGTGTGGTAGTGTGTTTTGTTTTGTTGTGGTTTGAACTTCGGGGACGAAGTTCTTTTTAAGGAGGGAAGACTGTAATACTACGGTTTTATGAGCCTCTGGGTACTCTATCGAGTGGGCCTTACTCTGTCGAGTAAGGGTGTTTTACATTCTAAAATAGTTTCTGACCTGTAGGGTACTCGATCGAGTAGCCTAGGTACTCGATCGAGTAGGCGGCACTCGATCGAGTACGTCTGTTACTCGATCGAGTAGCCCGGTTTACGGGTAGTGTTTTGTCGGGTTTTGTTAATAATGCGAATTAGTATTTAAACCTTTCCGTCACTTTCATAAAACGCTTTTACAAACCTAATCACTTTGAAAAGAGATTGCAACCTACGTACTTCGCATCCTTCGCATTATTGACAAATCCCGGGGCTTGGGAGGTCGGAATTCATCGTTCCTTACATTCTTGTGATCCTTGCGTCGAGGGTAAGATCTACGTACTGATTTTATGATATTTTGTTAAGATTGTTTAAACCCTAATTTGGGGGTTTGGAGGTTTTGTTGTCTTTTATGATTGTTAGTAATTGTATGATCATATGTTAGGAGGAGGATTCGTAGAGGAGGCCTTTTGATAACAGCTGTTGAGACCGTCTGATTGTATTGCATTCCAGGTAGGGTTTCCCTACTCAGTACTAGTCACATGATGTGTTGGTTGTGCTTTGTGATTGTTGAATATTATCATACGAGTATTGTGATGGTTGTTGGTTTTGATTGTTGATAGTAGTTGTGGTTGATTGTATCTGTCTGTGTTCTTCGGGGTGCGTCCATGGCTGAGTGGAGTCACTTGCGGGAGTGGCTTCACGCCCATTATTCGCCTTCTGTGGAACCCGCCACAGAAGGGATGTGCACATTAATGGATTTGGGTTTATCGCTCGACGGAGATGAGCGGGGCTTAGGTGGGAACGGCTGCGGTCCCCCACTGGCGGCGAGGAGTAACTGTTGCGATGGGTACTGCGGGGCTACACACTTTAGTGTGTAGTCAGTATTTTGGTGTTGATGATGGAGTTCGGAGTATATCTGTGACGATTGAGCTGTGTTGTTTGTTGTATTATTGAGTTATATAAATTGTGTGATTAGTACTGACCCCGTTTATTGTTTTAAAAACTGTGGTGATCCATTCGGGGATGGTGAGCAGTTGTTGAGCAGGTATGAGTCGAGATACATGGGATAGCTGGGATGTGTCACCTTCAGATGTTAGAGTCTTCCGCTATAGCTTGAGTAGTTGTCAGACGTTTCATTTAGTTGATTAGACAGTTGTTTTGGGAACTTGTAACCCGTATTTTGGGCATTTGGTTTTGGATTGTATTTATTCACTAAACTTATACTATTTAAATGTTGTTTCGTTATTGTCTTATGATTATCATTGCCTCGGGAAACCGAGATGGTGACATATTTATACCCGAGTGGTCCTGGTAAGGCACTTGGAGTATGGGGGTGTCACAGATTAGTTGAAAGCTTTTGCATGAGTGAGACAAAACCAGATGAATAAGCTAATGACTAATGACTTCTTAGTTGCGTTGGTTTTGTCTCACTTAGCGATATGCTATATAGATTGATACTTAGGTTCGTCAACGCGGTGCAGCGGTGCTGTGCTGTTGAAACTATGTTTACTAAGACCTTAAAAAAGCATGAACTGTATCTAAATAGAATTCAGGAGATTATCAGAGCTCGTAAACTCTAGAAAGAAAAAAGGACATGTCAGGCTGTCACACATAACACTAATTCTTGACAAACATTTCACAAATATAATCAATAGAATTAGGGTGTAATACTACGGTTTTCTATGTCTATGGGTACTCTATCGAGTGGGGCTTACTCTGTCGAGTAAGTATATTTTTACGCAAAACAATAGCTGACCTGATGGGTACTCGATCGAGTACGTGTGACACTCGATCGAGTAAGTCACTTACTCGATCGAGTAAGTCACTTACTCGATCGAGTAAGTGTGTCTTACGGGTTGATTTAGCCGGGGTTTGTTAATAACGCGAGGTTAATATATAAGGGCTTCCGTCACTATTCTTAATCACTTTTAACCTTTCTAAAACACCTTTCAAAGAAAAAGAGGAGTTACGTAAAATCAATGACTTCGCATTGTTAACAAATCCCAAGGCTAGGATCGTCGGATTATCTTGTTCTTTATACCGTTGTGATCGTCGTGTCAAGGGTAAACTTCTTGTATAATGTTTAAATCGTTTCATTGATTGTAGTTGAAACCCTAATTGGGTAAATTGGGGGCTTAGGGAGTATTGTTGATGTTAGATTGTGATTGTATAATTGTGTGTTTATAGGAGGTGATTTCGTTGAAGAACGATTATGATTAGCTGATTGTGGAGATCTTGGTGGTTGCCTTTCCAGGTAGGGTTTCCCTACTCAGTATTGATTACATGGCTGTGTTGTTGATTAACTATTGTTGTTGTATACCGTATTGGCATTGGATTCTGAATTGGTGATTGTTGGTAGTGTAATGTGATTATCGTATAACTGTCTGTGATCTTCGGGGTGCATCCCTGGCTGAGTGGAGTCACTTGCGAGAGTGACTTCACGCCCTTGATTCGCCTTCTGTGGAACCCACCATAGAAGGGATGTGCACATTAATGAACATGGGTTTATCGCTCGGATGAGATGAGTGGGGCTTAGCTGGGAACGGCTGCGGTCCCCCACTGACGACGAGGATTACCTGTTGCGATGGGTAATCTGGAAGGGCTACACACTTTAGTGTGTAGTCAGGTGTGTGGTGATGCAATGGAGTTTGGGTTGATTGAATTGGTTGCATTGTGGTATTATTTTATTGTAGCTTTTTGTTTTGTGTAATCAGTACTGACCCCGTTTAAATGTTTTAAACACTGTGGCGATCCATTCGGGGGTGGTGAGCAGTTGCCTAGCAGGTATACTATGGATGCGCGCGGGACTAGATTGGGATAGAGTCGCCATGAGTCTGATAGTAGCCTTTCGCTGTGTTGTCTTTATAGTTTTGTTACTACAGTTGTAGTTTGGTTGTAGAACAGTTGTACTTTACTTTACAGTTGGTTTTGTCATGTAATCACTTAAGCTTATTTATTAAAGTACGTTCTTTATGATCTATTTTATATTCATTGCGTCGGGTAACCGAGATGGTAGCATTCCCATGCTTTAAGTGGTCCTGGTAAGGCACTCAGAGTTTGGGGGTGTTACAAAGTGGTATCAGAGCGACGATTTTGGAACCTGTAACTAATGAACCCAATGAATATAGGGAGTCAAAATAAAATGAACCCGGGTAGGAGTTGTAGGAACTAATGCAAAGACTTGGGAGACGTCCTAAAGTCGCGAACTCGCCCTACGACTTTAAACCGGTCACTATGGGGTGTCATGGGATCGCCATGTGTTTACTAATGTTCTATTGCGTATGTTGGATGATGTGTTTTATAGAAATGTTGGAAATGATTGTGGTGGAATGGGGAATGTGGTAAATGATAAAAGTGTTGTGAATAAGCATGTTGCATGATAGTTGGTTTACAATGTTGTTTGGAATTGTTGGAAAAGTATATGAGAATGATGAATAATGTGGTGGAGAAAGGAAGTAGTTCATATATGACAATATGTGATGAATAATGATGTTGCGGGATGGATGATTTACAAAGTGGCTATACTAGTAACATGTAATTAGGGGATGTGATATGATTATGCATAATTTTCCTTGTATAAAGTTATATAATAAGTTCATATACTTGTCTATCGTTGTATCATATGCACTTATTGGATGAAGAATGTGGTTGAAATGGGAAGAATTGATTGGAAAAGATAGAGTGTCAATTGCATGAGAATATGAATTTTGTGATTAAGAATATGTTTAGGTGACGAAGTGGATTTGCAATATGGTTGTATTAGTAACATGAAAATAGGATTTGTAAGGTATGACTATGTTTTGTTTTACGAAAAATTATAAAGTTAAAGCATGCGGGTAGTACATGATTGATAAGTTGAATGTTGTATGAGCATGATAGATGTTATTGTTTGGCTTTTAGTAGATAGTAACATGTGGTTAGGGATAGTGGTTTTACAAGTATCGAGTCGCTTGTATTCAATTTGTTGATATTTAAGTTTTTTGAAAGAGAAAATCAAATAGTTATGTTGTCCGATTACAGCAAAATGGTCTTTAAACTGTTATAACATGAGATTTATATAAGATTTTGATGTGATTCTAATTGGAGGTGATAGCTTGTCTTTTTACGATTCTAACGATAGGTCACACGCCCAAAATAACCAAGAAACGAGTGAGATATGACCGTTTTACGAATGTTGGAAAGTGCTGAGAAATACGTAGGGTACTCGATCGAGTGGCCCTTACTCAATCGAGTGCACCTCTTGTTACTCGATCGAGTAACCCTTACTCGATCGAGTATCCCTGGTAACTTATTATACGTGCTTCTGACCTTCACCTACTCGAGCGAGTAGGCTGCACTCGATCTAGTGACCCCTGTTTTGGGTCATATGCTTATCCTTTGACTTCGTTGCATATTATGTTTAATTCAAAGATGTTATTTTGCTTCTTTATGCATTGTTTTACATGTGTGTCGGTCTTGATGCATAATTTACCCAATCTTACGATGTAGTGAGTGAAACCTTATGGTGGGTATGAGTTCGGTGGGGAGGACATGAGTTATATGTGGTTGTGATGGATAGTGGAAAAAGAAAAGGAACATTGATGAGCTGGTTGAGGCATGGTGCAAGTTTTGTGAGACGTGGTGAGGGATATAATTGCGAATTTGAGTAATGTAAAAGTGAGTGTATAAGAGCAAGGAGTGATGTAAGTGTAAGGAACGTGAGAATGAAAAGGTTGAAAGGAAGGATGTGGATAACAGCAAGTTGAGAGGTGTAAGGAATTATGGAGGGAGATGGTTAGATGGTGTTGGTTAAGAATAAATGTAATGAAAGGTCGTTGTAGGAGGATGGAGAAGAGTAGTATATAGTGAACTTAGATGGAGACATGACGCGACGTGGATTTGTAGATAGTGAGTGAGTTTGGGAGATTTGGTTTATTGAGAGGTAAAACTAATGTGTGCTTTTCTTGGGCAATTAACGGTATGAAACGAGTTTGGGTTTGTGAGTGATAGCATGATGAGAGAAGATCCATGGTAAGAAAGATTGAGATGGTACTGATATGAAATAATAGAATTTGAGTTTTGGAGCAACGAAAAGGAAACTGGATTACTCGAGAGTTAGTTACAAGGAGTAAGGAGATGAACTATTAATTGGTATTGTTGAGTGTAAAGAGAAAAGTAGGATAAAAGTAAGCTGAGAAAAATATTGACCGGAGTTATGTGATATAGAAGTAAGGAATCGTCGAGATGTATGATACTATCATGAGGATGTGAGTTAATGGTTATATAGGAGTTTCAGGACAACATGATTAGTCATGAGTTTCGAGGAATTAAGTAAGTAAGAAGTTGGTAGAGTATTTGCACGATATGAGATTTTGGAGGTGAGTCAGGTGGCGATACAATTAAAGGCAAAAATTGGAACGAATGTTCAGGTAAATTTTGTGGATGGGTTTGATGTTCGTCATTTGGGTTGTTAACCGAGTTGGGGAAGAACCGTGATATTTATAGGTGATTGTAACAGATTTGTTATACGAACAATGGTGGTGTTGTGGTGTTGTCACTAGTGGTTAAAGGTGGTGATTAGTAGGAAAGGTAGCCATTCTAAAGAGGTTGATTTTGTAGAGGCCGGATTGGTATGTATGGTTGTGAGGGGGTATACGATGTGATTATAGGAGGCGGTGGCTAGTACTTGGGTACTAATGGTATGGTTACATTTGACAGGAGGTGATAGTTATGCGAATGGGAAAATGTGTTATGAAGGGCATGCGAGTTAAGCTCGGGCGAGAGATGACCTTTATCAAGTGGTAATTTTTGTGATCAGGATTGACTAGTTGGATGTGATTACGGGTCTATCATGTGCATAAATGTTTGTGTGAGGTTCTGACCTCACGAGAAGTGGTATGGTGTGATGGTTATAAAGTTGTTATCTGAATGTTCTGTAATATATGTTGGGTACGGTAACCTAATGGAATGATATTCAAAAGTGATAGTTTGGGTGATCTGGCATGGCTAGTTATACTTGTATGTGTATTCATGATATATGTTTATTCCGTGAAATGGTAGGGATGATGTTCATGAGGTTCTTATCTGATTATTCCGTGTGGTACGTTGCGTTGTGATCTAGTAGAGTGGTTTTAATGAAGTTTTCTTGTCATGGAAGTTGTACTGAGTCAGTATTTATGTGATTGTATAAGGTGCGATGTCTATAGATGTGGCTGTTGTACCTCGAGTGGTGATCCGAGAAGGGTACTTCGTGTTGTGATGCGGGTATTTTCGCGCTGCGATTCGGCTGTTGGTGGCGGTGTTGCGATGCCGTCATCGGTTGTGGCGGAGTAGGCGGGATGATTATGACACGAGTTTTTGAAAGTACATACCAGTTATACATAGATCGTTGTTTTGTTTACTGCGGTTTCCTGCGAGTTTCGGTTTGGACAGATAGACGGTTGTTCTGTTTATTGATGTTTTTTACCAGCTTCAGTTTGGGGGTGAGGGTAGAGCATAATTGTAGATACCTCACTTCTGCACCTCTCGCAAACCACCCGGTGATGATTGGACCGCATGTTTGCTACGCGGAACGATTTGTGACAGTTCGTAAGTTTATCGTCAAGTGATTGCTCAAATATTAATGTGTACCTCTTAGTTGTCATCTACGTGCCGATACGGTCATTTTGACAGTAATTAGAGTACATTTGGAGTCCGGGCCTAAAACCGTCTTCATTTTCTGATAACCGTTAAATCCCGAGTCAGAATGTTCTGGAATGTTCCGGATATTTCTATTCCATATTTTATAAATATTTCATAATCTTTATCCTTTGGTAAACAATTTCCCGTAATATTCACATAAAATATTAAGGAAAACCAAATTATTCCGTCCTACCGTAACTTAAACACGGAAATCTTTCTTCCGCAGGAGGAAACCACTTGGGAACATACGCAGCAGTGTCTTTGCGCCTCTTCCAAGAGACGCAGTGGTCTGCCGCGCCTCTTCCCAGTCCTTTCTGCGTAATTTTCGTATCTTTTTCATATCTTTCCGAGATTCACTTCCAAAGAGTCTCCGAAACCCTAAATCCTTCACGTGATTAGTATAAATAGGAGCCTTCGCTCCTCATATTTCTCACGCGAGTGTCCGCCCTTCTCTTCTCCCTTTGCATTCTAGACCTTTGTTCTTACTTTTTGGCGTCTACGTGCTTGAACATTCGACCACGTAAGCTCGGATCCTTCTGAGTACCAGCCTCGTTTGCATGACCGACCAATTTGACCAACTCCACAATCAATCAACTTAATCTTAATCATTTTCCTCTTATGAGGGCACTTTCATTACATTCGCGTCGAGCATCACTAATCGATATCTTAGTCCTTCTCGTTTCGTCAAACATGTAAGTCTGAGGGTGTAAATCCTCCTTTATTTATTGTTATTTACCTTTTTGTATCACTATTGTAAGGTTTATGTCGAAAACACCTCTTAAAACCGATTTCTAAAACCTCGTTTAAAACCTTTTTTTTACGGATTTCCAGAAGACAAACCGTCGAGAAAGGACGCAGCAACTGCTGCGCCTCTTCAAAGGAGCGCAGTTCCTGCTGCGCCTCTTCGTGAGGCTGCCGCAGTTCCTGCTTCCTTTCTTCTTCCTTCGTCCTCTGAAATTCGTCAAACTTTTATTTGCTCCGTTTGTTTTCTTTAATTCTTTTGACATAATAGCATATATAATTTCACAGGTATACTAATCATCATCATTAACATGTTTAACTCGTCATTAAAACCCGACTTAAATCCCAAGTAATCTCATATTTGCGGGTTTTCGTCATTAAATTCAATCCGGGTTATAGGAATTCGATTTGTTCATATTGAGTTTCGAGAATTCGACCTTTGATAAATTTTCATCTGTCTATTGTCTTATTCGTCATTAATTTGTCGTTAATTCATCTTGTTTAGTTTATTTCATTCACCCATGTCACTAATCCATCATTCGTTCATGTAATTAATTCATTTGCATCCGTCTTATCCGTGTTTTATTGCTTTCATGACCCCATTAATCACATGTAAATAACCTATTAACCACTTTCATCCGAGTAAATAATTTAATCAATCATTAAATTTACCAACGAGTATTAACAACACGCAATTACGGCTTCACAGCCAGAATTCAGGTCAGGAACAGACGCAGCAACTGCTGCGCCTCTTCCAGAGGGCGCAGCTCTGCTTCGCCTGTTCCAGAATGATTTCTATCTCTGAACTCCGTTGTTGCCTGACCTAGTTTGTTAGCTTACGTATAATTAACTATTATCCGTATTATCACCTTCTGAATCCTTCGTTAATTCTTTTGATTTATTCTTTTATTCGTTTTTTCCAAATTATCCGTTTTGAAGGTATTTTCGACATAAATCGCCTAATCCATTGTAATTGTTGTAATTTTCGTTATTGTAATTTTCTTTATTGTATTTATCTTATTTCTTGTATAATTTGTATGTTTTCACATGTAATTGAACATTAAATCCTACCTCGACATTAATTGTTTGCTAATTACGTGTCAACCGACTTAGCTAATTCTTCACATGCTAGGATTAAAACTTGGATGTTGCATTGCATGCATATAATCGACAATATATCGAGTATAGATGATATCCCTAATCATTAGTAGAGGCCGCTATCGAGGCGGGCGGGATTAGGTGTTCGATCAAAAGAGCTTCCTAATACGTACCTGTGGACAAGGCCCTCGGGAACTGCGTCCGCGGGATCCACACTAGGCATAATCGACTCGAGGTTCTTTTGAATCGAATTAAGACAAACTAGAGTCGCCACCAAGTTTTATGGGAACTTGGAACCGTTCAAGTCAACTTTACACCTTTCATCGAAAAGCATAAAGCCAATCGACTACGAGTGATTAAAGATAAAGACTTGTACCCTATATCACTCGATTTGAATGACTCTCGTAATCCAATGGTATTTAAACGGATCAACAAACCATAGATCTTGAGTAAGGGGTGAGGGTACGTGTTAGGAAGTCCATAAGGACACCTAACCCCGCCCGTCGATAACGGCCTCTACTAAGTCAAGTATCGGATTTCAAACAAGGTCATAGCTACTACGATATATGATATGCAAACATCGTTTTCAAAACCCTAACATGTGAAGTTTCTATGTCGATTTAGATGCAACTAAACTAACTTTGTCAAAGTTGTAATTTAGCATGTGGGTTGATTGATCTAACAACATACAAAACAAAGCAAACAAGGCTTAGGGGGAATGGGGGAGCCGTTGGATCTATCCTATTACAACCCAGGCATTTCATGCCGACACAACGATAAATTAAAGATACAACTCGATCTAAAATACAACGCTATACACAAAACCGTACATGACGCATTACACGGCCATTTGGCCTAGGAAAACGTGCACAAAGGGGTGGCCCACGGCTGACATGACTCACAGCCTTGGGTCACTCCTCGTAATGTGTGCTTTCACTTAATCTCATCGAATTAGACATAGGGCTACGCACCAAAGCATGCATTAGCATAAATCGGGCCATGTTGCTTTAAACAACATGCGATTTACTATGCTCTTACATGCATTGGGGCACAACCATCTAACCAAAGAAGACTAAGGTTTTTGGAAGAGGTTTTGACTCGATAAAAGAAAGCTAACTTGAAAATTACAACTCGATGAACAAACGGTAAATTACAAGCGACAAAACAATAAAGTACAAACGATGTAAAACAAACGAAACAAGAAAGACCAAAGGACACTGCCAAGCCATGGCCACTATAGACACGGCTACCCTAGGCCCTAGGTCAGGTTCATTAGTTAGATCAATTGATTGCGAAACAAGTTCGAAAGCGGGCTAGAAAACAAGTTAGAAACGACGTTGATCGATTGAAAAGATGTCTTGCAAACGCGTATTCTACACGGCCTAAAGGGTCGAATTAGGTCAAGTTCGCTAATTAATTTAACTCATCGAGTGTTAATAAGACGGTGCTAATCACGCACTCTTATACTAGCGAGAAATTAGGTGAAAGAGAGAGATGCATTCAATTAAGTTACAGAATCGTTAGTTGATTTTAATGCTTGTGTCGAAGCCACCTAACGTGTCTAATTAGGTTATTAAATTGATCTAATGTCATCTAAACGAGTTATATGTTAACAATCAGAGGTCATATTAACATGTAAATGGTCCAGGGGTAGGTCGAATCACACGAGAGAAGAGAGGGGTCAAAAGCGAAGAACGAAGTCAGAAATCGTTTTATTAATGCCCTACCTTGAACACGAGGATATGTAAATGAGACGGGGGTGTACGACCGACTGATGTAGAGGTTTCTTTCCCATCTCAAGTCAACGCGGGTGTTCATGGTGGTACTTTAAATCATACTCGGACTAAACTAGTTTCATAGTTAATAAGAACAAACGATAAACAAGAACGATAAACAAACAAAAACGAACTATAAAAAAACAAACATAAAAAACGAAATAAAAGGGAGAAAGAGGAGGGTTTGATGCACCCTCAACCTACATGTATCGTTGACACCGTCTTGGGTCGTAATCGATCGTAGATTTTATCTCGAGAGGCCGTCGTCGACGAAGAAACAAAGCAAACAACACGTTTTTTCCAAATCTGGACAACAACTTTCAAACTGCGATTTCTCTCTCGTTTCACGGTAAAAATTCGATTTAAAAGATGTTTTGAAAACTAGAAAGAGAGTAGAACAGAGATCTTAAAACAATCTCTGCTCGTTTTGAGTTATTGGGCACGAAAAAACGAGCACAAACAGAACTGGACAGACAGGAAAAGCCGCGAAAACAGAGTGTGTAACACTCTGTTTTCGAGGTAATGCGTGTACTCTCAAGGGCAATTTGGCTCGTAAATCTTTGTCTAATGTGTAGATGGATGTTGTATGGTTAATTTGGAACAAGAAACTCGAATTTTGATGGAGGTTTGAGGGGAGAACGAAGGGTTTCAAAGAGGACACACAAACTGATTCTCAGTTTGTAAGTCGGTTTTGTCGAGGGTTTTTGGGAGGCAATTAGGGTTTGTTTCTGGAATTTAAAGCTTGTAAGTGACGGTAGTATGTATGGAGAACTTATAGGAATGAATGTATGGTGAAGGGGTGGTATTTATAAGGAGTTAAAGTAGGTTAAAAGGGGGGAGAGGCAGACGGGCTCGGTTTGCACATAGCTGCTGTCCAGCAGCTTTTGTGAGGGTTTGGAGGCTTTGTGACGGGTTTTCTTGGAGGTTAAGGTAAGGTAATATGGGTAGGATACTAGGGTATGGGTTAGGGTTAATGGGCACGGGTTTTGGTGGTGTTTGGAGCGGGTTTTGGGCTCGGGATTTGGCACGCAAAACAGGGGGGGCTGCTCGTGTTTTTGCGGGCTGTTGGGGGGTGTTTGGGACAGGATTTGGGCCGTGGTTATGGGGTTCGAACTGGGGTTGGATGGGTAGAGGCTTAGGTTGGTTAGTGTACTCGAGATTCGTGCCAATTCGTAAAGAAAACGGGCTCAAAAACCGAGCTATAATCGAGCTCCAAAACGCGTGGTTAAAACGAGTTTTCGATTTTCAAATTCGATTTTTCAAATCGATTAACACATTAAAATAAATGATTTTTCAAATCAAATACACTCATAAAATGATTTTTCAAATCAAATATTTATTTTATTTTCAATAAAATAAATTTGAGAAAATAAATTCAAAATAAAAATAAAACGAATTCACCTTAAAAAAGCTTTAATTTAAATATCATTTAATAAAATACTCCGTCGACAACGCTCATTCTACATCGTAAAACGAACCCAAATAATGACAATGACAACTAATAAATACATGTGTCCTATCATCATCGGGTGTTTGTCGGGTTCTCTATAAATTCCAATATCGACGGATACGGGTATCTACAGAGCCCCCACTTTGACTGAGGCTTGGACAAGGCGAAAGTCAAAGTATACCCCAGGTCCCTTTCGACCTAAGGATTCTGCGGGTCGTTTATAGTCCATTAGACTTGCGTATATAAGCTCGCCAGCCATAAGAAGAGATCATACCTGAAACTTCGTTGGGGATTGACTCTTGCTTCTGTTGTGTCAAGTTGTCATCGTTGGTCATCGACCCATAAAACTGCATGTATGGTGGATTGAGCCTTATCCTTAGGCGCCTACGTATCCGTTTCTGACGGAATCAAACCCGCGTTGTAGTTCGGCAACTGCTGACACATGCCCAAAGTTTATCATCTGCTGGCGTATGTCCAAAATTCATCATCTGCTGACATTTGCCCAAAATTTATCATCTGCTGGCGCTTGTCCGAATGGGACGGGACTTTCCCAGGAGGTTGCCGCCGCTTTCGTCATTTGCTTTCAGCTACGGAATTCTTCCATTTCTTACTCTTGTAATTGAATTGAATTCTTGGTGGATGTCATCCTTTACATTTTGATAATGGTCTCTGAAGCCAATGGCTTCAGAGCCCCCAGTTTGCAATGGCTCTAAAGTCGAAAACTTTAGAGCCCCCAGTTGAAGCATATCCTGCTATATTTGAAACATAGAAAATGTACGAGCAATAATCATCACTTAAGCACATTTGGATCATTGATCTTAAAATTGGATCATTTAAAAGATTGGGTCATCGACCCGAAAATTGAACACGTTGAAAATCTTGAATAATTGGGCCATCGACCCGAATTTTGAATTTTGACATCACTTAGCATGGTGGGCCATCGACCCGAGGTTTGAAGTTGAAGTGTTGGAATACTGGGTCATCGACCCGAAATTTGAACAAGTTGAAAGTTTTGAATAATTGGGCTATCGACCCAAATTTTGAATTTGAAATGAATCACTTGGATGTTGGGTCGTTGACCCAAAATTTGATTTTGAACTTTGAGATTTGAACCTTGACTTGAAATGTACTACTACTTGGATCATCTATCCATAATTCGTAAAAAGTTTTTGAAATTTCGGAATTCTGAAACATTTGGCATTTTGAAATCGAACCTTGACGGGTGAGCACGAAATACGACTCAGACACTCTGTATGACCCGTAAATAACGTGGGCGTAGCCCGCTATCGTAAAACAAAAAGGAAAATAAAACCGCAAGTGTGCACGGGTTTTAATTCAATTATTGACTCGCTGGGGGTAGAAATGTAAATTGGCCATTCCGGCGCCAAAAGATGGCAAATGGGAATCACAAGGTTGTCGAACTTGGGACGGAGATATCGTATGGCATGGGCGTGCTCCCGAGGGCACATGGGAATCAAGATCACCTGGCATTGACAAGGAGGATTAAACTCACAGAGCAACAACGTTGGCTTCGCCCAGACACTACACACAGACTGATTTTATGAGAACACTTAGACATCACACATGACTTTTGTTGGGAACATTCTGCCACTCTTCTCCTCGCCTCCTTTCTTTTCAGCGAGTATTCGTCATTTCTTGTCACCGCCTTCTTTCTTTTCAGCGGGCTTTTACTATTTTTCTTCCACGCCTTCTTTCTTTTCAGCGGGTTTTTCATATTTTCTGTTCCCAACAAAAACCCACATCTATTTGACTGAGCATCTTTGCCTACACCGTTAGATAAAGCTCATTCCGAGACTTGACACTACTCATCTGAACCTATATCCTTATCCTAGCCTACATCGAGTGCTAAGACCGACTCAAACAAAGGTGGCTTCATTTGGACTTGGTTAAGACCCATAAGAAACCGAAAAGATGACAACTTGGTTGATGAGTGGATTGAATCCCTTATTCTGAAGGACTGCCTACGTATTCGCGTGGAGCGAAATCAAATCTGACGTAGTTCGATCATGGTGCATAAACATGGCATTTTGATTGTGTGTACACACTCGAAGGTTTCACCTAAGGTATCATGTCATATCCCATTCTAGCCTGTAAAGTACCGTTAAATCCCGTGTTTGGGATTAGGTGTAAAAGGCTTGGATCTTTTGGGATGTGGAGCTTGGTAATAAGAAGTTGGAATGGTTAACCATCATTCTGAAGGTTTGTTTTGTGGTGCTAAGGCCAAGGGCTATGGCTGCTGATGTGGTTGGAATGGGTGTCTCGGGTTTGATGAACCACGAGTGCAAATGGGTTGAAAAATTATGTGGGTTCAAATTTCCATGTCTGGACCCTAAAGGCTGGGTGTAACAACACAAGCGGAATAATTCTCAAAATTCCCGACTAGCCCTTTGTAACTGTCTCAGGAAGGACTTATAGGGTAAAGAGGTACCTACTTAAGCTTTTGGGCTTCGCCTATTGAACTTCAACTATGGGTACTTGACTTGACTTCTGGCTTCCGTAACTTCGACATTCAACCAAAAGCGTTCTGCAATGACTTCAACATCTTTTTTTTCTTTTCCTTTTTCTTTCATCACTTTTCTTTTTTCATTTTTTCATTTTTTTCATTTTTCCAATTTTTCTCTTTTTCTCATTTTTTCATTCTTTTTCATCTTTTTTTTCCTCTCTTTGAAAACGATCTTCTATTCATTCTCTTAGTCATAAATGGATACACCTTGAAAACTGGGCTTCGCCAACTAATTTGGGTAAGAACTAACAATTCCTTGTTAGAACGGGTTGATATCTTCTCTCTTCGAGATGGGATGATTTTGTTGGGAAAAGGCTTGCCTTCCATCATCGATAGGGGAAACAAGGAGCTAGTCCGGGTTTGTCATAGAATCATCTAAACGCTTGTCACAAACATTGGTTCAGATGGAGGTTTTCTACCACCAGACATGGAATAGGTAAAGGAATCAAACACGGGATCCTAGTGTACTTACATTTTGAAACGGGGCATATTTCTACCCCAGGGATGCCTTTGAGTGTGTTGTGCGTTTTATCATGTTTCGGAATGATTGAGGATTGGAAACAAGACATATTTGGAAGCGAACTGCAACTTTTATTGGAACGACACATGCTTAACAGACTCGAAGGAACGATTCCTAGGACACACCCTAGGTCATCGTGGAACAAACGACTCAACTTCAAGAAAATAAAGTCATAGACTCGACTCGACTAAGAAAAGAAAACAGATCCCGACTCATAATTTTTCAAATTTGGTCTTGAGCTTTCCCTTGTTCAGCTGTCAGCTTAGATGCTTGGTTCTAGTCCTTGATCCCTTTGATGGTCTGCCTCCATCCTGAGGTAGTCCTCTGAGGATCTACGCCAGTGATGAAGGTTGGTGAATCGAATTGTCCTTTATTAACTTCGTTAACGAGAGGAGTACATTCTAGAGCGAGACTCCCGATTTGAATTTCATTCTTCGGGTTTGGCAAGAATTCAAAGCAATCCACAAATATCTTCCCGATAAACACCCCTTTCAAGTGACATGGGCGGATAAGATGGGAATAATCAACATTGTCTTCGACAGAAACAAAGTTGGCGTGATCGCCAAATGGATTGGTGATGCTATTGGGTTTAACAGTTGGGATTGGGAGTGTTCCATTCTCAATCATGTCTTGGATTTCGTGCTTCAGTCGATAGCACCTTTCAGTATCATGGCCTTTCCCTTGATGAAAGGCACAGTAGGCATTTCGTTTATACCATTTACCTTGTTGATCAGCGGGAGGGTCCGGAGTTGGACCAATAGGCTTCAACTTTCCTTGGGCTATGAGCCTTTGGAGAGCGTATGTATAAGTGCATCCGATATCGGTGAATGCCCTAGGTGTTTGGCGCTGCGACTTCTTCGATTGCCCTTCTAAGAGATTGATGGCTTCATCAATATGGGTCGTTGCTGGGGCCTTACCCTTAGACGATGAGGCCCCTTGATACCCTTTCGGCTTTTCAGCCTCTGCCCTTATGACATCATCTTCTACCTTTATCCCGATTCTTATCAATTCTTTGAAAGAGCCAAAATTCTGGTATTTCAGAGCATTGCGGTAAATAGGTCGTAGATTCTTTACGAACTTATCTACCATTTCAACTTCATCAGGCTTCTTGGCTAATTTCACGCTTTTAGCGCGCCATCTTGCGAGGAATTCAGTAAAGCCCTCTTTTTCCTTTTGTGTCATCACCTCCAATGTTCTTATGTTGGTTTGAATCTCGACATTGTCAGCATAGTGCTTACAGAACTCCACCGTAATATCTTCGAAAGTAGGGAAGTTCTTAAGGTCAAGATTGTAGAACCACGCCTTCGGGTGTTCATCTAGAGATTGGGCAAAAATTTCAGAGAGCATGTCAACAGGTACTCCCTTCAGTGCCAAGTACCCCTTATAGGCCTTGACATGGTGGACTGGATCTTCTGTGCCCTTAAACTTTGGGATATCAGTGAGTACCATGTTTGTGGGCAACTTATCCTGAACTGGGGCATAGGCCCTAGCATTTTCGTAATGGATGTTCTTCCCCTGGGAGAGTTTCAGACGGTCCTCAATGAACTTGAACCGTTTCTCCAGATCAGTCAGAGGTGGGGTAGATGAAGAGGAATCTTCACCCAGCTTGGATTCGATCACATCCATTTTGGCCATCATGAGGTTCACGGCCTCAGTGAGTTTGTTAACAGCATCTTCCATTGCTTGAAGTCGGGTTTTGGGCGGCCTTTCTACAAGAAAACCCCGAACCGAGTCAATATTTAAAGTAAGAGCCCCTGCACACTTAAGGACACGACACCAACTTGACTCAAGCAAAGACTCGACTTGAGACTAACTAACCAAAGGTTCGACTCACGGTTGGAATTAGACCTCGATTTATTGTAGACTCGACAAAACGACACGACTCAAACTGTCATAGCTCGATTCTAAACTGGACTCGGTGTGACTAAACCTGTGATTGGACCAACATAGTCCTTAGGTTCGAGTGAAACGTCCTAAAGGGCCTAGCTTGGACGTTTCTGTGGACTATCCTAGACCAAATGGTCGACCAACATGACTCAAAGCCCAAGAGGTGAGCTTGGGTGACCCAACAGGGTCGTGTTCTAGACTCTTGGAACGAAAAACGCCTGGCCTAACACGGCCAGGACCCGGACACGACTCGACGCATTTCATGCTTGGTTGAGGTTCGAGAAACATTTTGGATTGAATTTGAAAAAAACGAATAATTGATTTGAAAATGAGATTTGAAATGGACAGCATGCCGGCTATAAAAGCTTATTTTGGGCCGAAAATTCTAGTCTTATTTGGGCAGCATTCCGCGTTTTCAAAACCATGCTATTTTGAAAGTAAGTTGTTCGAAAGTTCGATTTTAAAATGGACATGGAAAATTTTGAAAAAGACTCGGGAAATTCATTTCGCACATTGTCATTCTCATGTTATAAGGATGTATGCTCCTAGACATCTCTAAGTCTCGGCAAGTCTTCTACAAGAATGTCTATGCCCTCCATCCTTTTTGGGTCTTATAGAGCAAGGGCCTTTAGGTAGAGTACCTAGAAGAGCGTCCCCACCATCAAGAACCACGACGAGGAGGAGCGGAAGCAAGCAATGTGCGAGTTCCTGGCATAGTGGGACGTCGCCCCCCACGCATCACAAAGAAACGCTGGGACGGCCCGGGAAAGTCCTTAAGGGTTTATGCATGAATCGTAGCACTATGAGTAATGTTTTACTTTCCAATACTTTCTTTTCAAGTTTCACCTCGGAGGAAAAGACCCTAGAAACAAAGTGTAACTAGTCCTCTTTTCCCCAATGAGTCGCCAAATCGTGGACAAGGCCCTCGGGAACTGCGTCCGCGGGATCCACACTAGGCATAATCGACTCGAGGTTCTTTCGAATCGAATTAAGACAAACTAGAGTCGCCACCAAGTTTTATGGGAACTTGGAACCGTTCAAGTCAACTTTACACCTTTCATCGAAAAGCATAAAGCCAATCGACTACGAGTGATTAAAGATAAAGACTTGTACCCTATATCACTCGATTTGAATGACTCTCGTAATCCAACGGTATTTAGACGGATCCACAAACCATAGATCTTGAGTAAGGGGTGAGGGTACGTGTTAGGAAGCCCATAAGGACACCTAACCCCGCCCGTCGATAACGGCCTATACTAAGTCAAGTATCGGATTTCAAACAAGGTCATAGCTACTACGATATATGATATGCAAACATCGTTTTCAAAACCCTAACATGTGAAGTTTCTATGTCGATTTAGATGCAACTAAACTAACTTTGTCAAAGTTGTAATTTAGCATGTGGGTTGATTGATCTAACAACATACAAAACAAAGCAAACAAGGCTTAGGGGGAATGGGGGAGCCGTTGGGATCTATCCTATTACAACCCAGGCATTTCATGCCGACACAACGATAAATTAAAGATACAACTCGATCTAAAATACAACGCTATACACAAAACCGTACATGACGCATTACACGGCCATTCGGCCTAGGAAAACGTGCACAAAGGGGTG
Organism: Silene latifolia; assembly: GCF_048544455.1. Taxonomy (NCBI): domain Eukaryota; kingdom Viridiplantae; phylum Streptophyta; class Magnoliopsida; order Caryophyllales; family Caryophyllaceae; genus Silene; species Silene latifolia. The sequence continues at coordinate 91,021,650 of NC_133535.1, read as the reverse complement.
GCCCACGGCTTACATGACTCACGGCCTTAGGTCACTCCTCGTAATGTGTGCTTTCACTTAATCTCATCGAATTAGACATAGGGCTACGCACCAAAGCATGCATTAGCATAAATCGGGCCATGTTGCTTTAAACAACATGCGATTTACTACACTCTTACATGCATTGGGGCACAACCATCTAACCAAACAAGACTAAGGTTTTTGGAAGAGGTTTTGACTCGATAAAAGAAAGCTAACTTGAAAATGACAACTCGATGAACAAACGGTAAATTACAAGCGACAAAACAATAAAGAACAAACGATGTAAAACAAACGAAACAAGAAAGACCAAAGGACATGGCCAAGCCATGGCCACTCTAGACACGGCTACCCTAGATCCTAGGTCAGGTTCATTAGTTAGATCAATTGATTGCGAAACAAGTTCGAAAGCGGGCTAGAAAACAAGTTAGAAACGACGTTGATCGATTGAAAAGATGTCTTGCAAACGCGTATTCTACACGGCCTAAAGGGTCGAATTAGGTCAAGTTCGCTAATTAATTTAACTCATCGAGTGTTAATAAGACGGTGCTAATCACGCACTCTTATACTAGCGAGAAATTAGGTGAAAGAGAGAGATGCATTCAATTAAGTTACAGAATCGTTAGTTGATTTTAATGCTTGTGTCGAAGCCACCTAACGTGTCTAATTAGGTTATTAAATTGATCTAATGTCATCTAAACGAGTTATATGTTAACAATCAGAGGTCATATTAACATGTAAATGGTCCAGGGGTAGGTCGAATCACACGAGAGAAGAGAGGGGTCAAAAGCGAAGAACGAAGTCAGAAATCGTTTTATTAATGTCCTACCTTGAACACGAGGATATGTAAATGAGACGGGGGTGTACGTCCGACTGATGTAGCGGTTTCTTTCCCATCTCAAGTCAACGCGGGTGTTCATGGTGGTACTTTAACTCATACTCGGACTAAACTAGTTTCATAGTTAATAAGAACAAACGATAAACAAGAACGATAAACATAAAAAACGAAATAAAAGGGAGAAAGAGGAGGGTTTGATGCACCCTCAACCTACATGTATCGTTGACACCGTCTTGGGTCGTAATCGATCGTAGATTTTATCTCGAGAGGCCGTCGTCGACGAAGAAACAAAGCAAACAACACGTTTTTTGCAAATCTGGACAGCAACTTTCAAACTGCGATTTCTCTCTCGTTTCACAATGAAAATTCGATTTAAAAGATGTTTTGAAAACTAGAAAGAGAGGATAACAGAGATCTTAAAACAATCTCTGCTCGTTTTGAGTTATTGGGCACGAAAAAATGAGCACAAACAGAACTGGACAGACAGGAAAAGCCGCGAAAACAGAGTGTGTAACACTCTGCTTTTCGAGGGAATTCGTGTACTCTCAAGGGCAATTTGGCTCGTAAATCTTTGTCTAATGTGTAGATGGATGTTGTATGGTTAATTTGGAATAAGAAACTCGAATTTTGATGGAGGTTTGAGGGGAGAACGAAGGGTTTCAAAGAGGACACACAAACTGATTCTCAGTTTGTAAGTCGGTATTGTCGAGGGTTTTTGGGAGGCAATTAGGGTTTCTTTCTGGAATTTAAAGCTTGTAAGTGACGATAGTATGTATGGAGAACTTAGAGGAATGAATGTATGCTGAAAGGGTGGTATTTATAAGGAGTTAAAGTAGGTTAAAAGGGGGGAGAGGCAGACGGGCTCGGTTTGCACATAGCTGCTGTCCAGCAGCTTTTGTGAGGGTTTGAGAGGCTTTGTGACGGGTTTTCTTGGGGGTTAAGGTAAGGTAATATGGGTAGGATACTAGGGTATGGGTTAGGGTTAATGGGCACGGGTTTTAGTGGTGTTTGGAGCGGGTTTTGGGCTCGGGATTTGGCACGCAAAACAGGGGGGGCTGCTCGTGTTTTTGCGGGCTGTTGGGGGGTGTTTGGGACAGGATTTGGGCCGTGGTTATGGAGTTCGAACTGGGGTTGGATGGGTAGAGGCTTAGGTTGGTTAGTGTACTCGAGATTCGTGCCAATTCGTAAAGAAAACGGGCTCAAAAACCGAGCTATAATCGAGCTCCAAAACGCATGGTTAAAACGAGTTTTCGATTTTCAAATTCGATTTTTCAAATCGATTAACACATTAAAATAAATGATTTTTCAAATCAAATACACTCATAAAATGATTTTTCAAATCAAATATTTATTTTATTTTCAATAAAATAAATTTGAGAAAATAAATTCAAAATAAAAATAAAACGAATTCACCTTAAAAAAGCTTTAATTTAAATATCATTTAATAAAATACTCCGTCGACAACGCTCATTCTACATCGTAAAACGAACCCAAATAATGACAATGACAACTAATAAATACATGTGTCCTATCATCATCGGGTGTTTGTCGGGTTCTCTATAAATTCCAATATCGACGGATACGGGTATCTACAGTACCCTCACCCCTTACTCCAGATCTCTGTGAACATCCGTGTTCATTGGCATCCACGAGAGTCATTCTAGACATAGAATGCTAAGGGTAACGAGTTCTTGGTGTTCATGTCACTACTTTGTGTCTTGACATGACACGAGGTATTCAAACGGTTCCAATTTCCCATAAAAATTGGTGGCGACTCCAACAAAAATGCAAACGCTTGTTCTCTTCCTCCCAAGCGCCCCCGTGGGCCCCCCGCTGTCCACAGTTTGGCGACTCCGCTGGGGATAATACACTTACGTGTAGCCAAGGGTGAAACTTGAACAAGGTTAGGGAATAGTTTGTACGAGACAATTGTCGGTTTTCATAACTCGGTCTTCCTAGATCGTTTCATTCGGTCTTCCTAGGCCCAACCCAACCCATTCGACCAATCGTCCCGTCTAAACGGTCCTAATTCTTATTTGGGCCTAAGGATGGATAGCGATTGACGTCATCCATACCATGATGCTTACTCTTGTTTGTATCAAGGGCCTTCACTACTTGAGGAAATGGACTAGGAATCGGCCTTACTCTTGTTTGGTACGAGCCTCTCCACAGACTTCGGGTTTGATGGTTCGGTATGGCAACCCACCCTTTAAACCAAAACCCTTTTTAATGCACTCAGCATCCCGTTATAATGCTTGTATGAATGTTTATACCTAACGTGATCACCATTTCTAAACAAAACCATGACGATTTTGCAAAAATCAAAACCCTCTTTTAATCAAAATTTCGAAAAAAGGCCTTTGATTAGCGCAAAACCCAGTCGAAACTCTGTCCGTTTATCGAGTCAAAATTCGGGCCACAAGCCCATTTCAAAACCTCACTTTGAGTCCACTCCTACAACTACACTATAGTTGACTAGGATACACATTTTCAAAAACCTTGTATTTTCTTCAAAGCTCACTCAACACAAGTGGCACACACCCACTTCACGAGTCAAAACATTTCTTCTTTTAGCAAGTGTGTTAGAATGGTCGATCGTGTTTTGATTCGTCATCGATCTCTTATCCAGTTTTCAAGATGCCGGGATCCAGCGAAACAAACCTCCACCAACTTCAAGATGGTAATGATCGAATCCTAGCCGCGCTAGCCCAAATCCAAATTACCCAAGACCAAGTCCATGATCGCCTTGAAACCATCGAGGGACGGATCTATGCCGTAGAGGGAAGATTGCCTCCCCATGAAAGTGAAGTAATAGGTGACTCTGCGGATGAATCCATGGATGAAAATCCTCCCATGGGACTAACTGTAGCCGAGAAAAGACTCCAATACTTAGAGGAGCAATTGATGTACCTTAAAGGAGATGACATTTACAGGGAGAATAATCGCAAGTATGAGGCCGTCAATTCCAAATTGCCAACCAACTTCAATATGACGGATATCCCTAAATTCAAAGGGCACGAGAACCCTTTGAACCACATCCGTGCCTTCAAGGATTACATGTCTATCAAAGGCATCAAACCCGAGATGTTCTTAAGGATCTTTCCTTCATCTCTTGACACCCTCCCGAAGCAATGGTTCTACTCCTTAGAACACAAGAAGGTCGCTACTTGGGAAGATGCCGCAATCGAGCTTTCTAAACAATATGTGGATAATGCCGAGATCCAAGTTAACATGCGCACTCTAGAGGTTCTTACCCAAAATGACAAAGAAGGATTCACCGACTTCCTAAGTAGGTGGAGGAAGACTAGTACCCAACTAGTTGAACGCCCGGATGAGGCTACCCTTGTGGAGAAGTTTGTGGACAATCTCAAACCCATCTATGCCAATCATTTGAGATACCAAAATATCAAAACTTTCAAGGACTTAACCATACTAGGGACAAGTATTGAAGATGACATTCATAAAGGACTCTTGTCCAAAACGGTAGGTCGAGGATATCAAGGCTCAACAAGTCGTTCATACGGCTCCACTAGCAAGACAGATGAAGTTAACCTTCTCGAGTCATCCAAGAAAACTACCCCACCAAGGAAATTCACAAATCTTGGGGACACTTACTCCAACGCTCTAAAAAGGTTAATGAAGCAAGGCAAACTCCAACCCATTGGACCTACTCCCGAACCCGAAAGGAAATCCAAATTCTGGGACGAGAACTCGTACTGTGAATACCATAGGGGCAAGGGGCATGACACAGAAAAATGCTACAAGTTGAAAAATGTGCTTCAAGATATGATTTAAGATGGTCAATTGCCAATACCGCCGGGAGGTAAACCCAACAACACTCAGAATCCTCTTGGAGTTCTAGTGATTACAAGTGACAAATCTACCTTAGATTGCTCACACCTCATTTCTCCAATTGAAGATGAAATCCATGCAATCGAAAATGAAGGGTTCTATTCTACTATCTCCCCTACCATTTCCGACTTCATCACATGGGCAAGGAGTGTGGATAGGCAAGTTTGGGAATTAGGAAATATGGTGACAACTTTACGCAATCCCAACGCAACACCCAAAGACTATATGCCACTGATCTTCTCTCAAAACGCTACTATGCAAGAAGTAGTCGCCGTGGTTGATAAACTAGTCGATCAAATCATACGACTAGAAGATGAAATCATGAGGATGAGGAAACTAGCTACAATCAATGGAGTTTGGGCCGATGATGACGAGGACGAGTACCTCATTGAGAACTCCCTAGTCAAGGAAATAGTCCAAAACGGTGAAGACCAAGATGTGGACCACCTAACTCGTTCGGGACGTCCATATCAAATCACTACTCAAAATGGTCCAACCAACGTTGTCACACCAAATGATAACGAAGAGGACTCCACTGACCATTTGCTCAAGCAATTACAGAAGACAAAGGCTGATCTTTCAGTCTGGCAATTAATAACGAGCTCATTCCCGCATCGCCAAGCTTTACTGCAAACTTTGGCCAAACTAAATGTAGCACATAAATCGACACCCGAAGATGTAGTCAACTTGGTCTTCCAAGAATCACCAAAGCTAAGTAATCCTATTACTTTCTTAGACGAAGATTTGCCACCTTTTGGCGCTAGTCACAATTTAGCTCTTTACATCACTGTAATTTGTCTAAAGAAGAACGTGCCAATGACCTTGGTAGATGATGGCTCCGCGGTCAACGTCATACCCCTCAAAACGGCATGCAAATTAGGTGATACCCGTCGTTGTGAGTACCAAAGATAAAATTTATAATCTCCTATTAAGACTAACCTAGGCTAGTGGTAACAGGGTCGAACCACAAGGAGGCAGTTGTAAATTCTAGTTGATTTATATCTAGTCTAAGGTAACAAATGTGGGGGTTGAATTGAATTGGTCTACAACTAAAATAGAATAAAGGCAATAAACTAAATAAATGATTTAAATAGATAAAAGAAGGGTACTAGGATGGTCGGGTCATTATAGCTTCGGCGGCAGCAAACTAAGTCGGTCTGAATCAAACACAGGTAAGGCGGGAAATAAAGAGGTCCTCTCGGTCCACTCTTAACAAATAGCATCTTTCGATCTCGCTATAGGTCCCTAATGTCACTAATACTAACTTTCGTCCTGAAAAGTGACTAACGGTCTAAACTATACCTATCTCTCGATCTTAGCACAGTCTAGTCGATTTAATTGATGGTCTAATAACTTCCCCTATCTTTCGATCTAATGGGTCGGTCACAAAATAGGTATCTAACTGGTCGCATGCATTCGATTCGTTAAATACAAGATTAAATTCAACTAAAACGAAGGAAACCCTACGAGGTCAGTCGATCGACCGACAATGTCAGTCGATCGACTAACACGCGAGACAAACCGTGTCTAATCTAATGCCGCCTATGCCATAAATCGCCTACATCCTAGCACTATAGAATTAGCTACTCATGATGAAAGTGATAACAACAATAATACTAATAACGATTACTGAATTCATGCTTGAGATAAATAACAAGTAGCGATAATACGATAATTGGCTTTGGGATACTAATCTAGCAAATCTTATACTAATGAAGAAAGTAAAACAATAAAAGACGGAATTAGGGCAGAAGGAATACCGAGATTCAGAGGAAAGATTACGAACAAGAACAGAAAATCCAATGCTAACCGATGTTCCAAACCCTAATTACTCGAATAAACTAAAACTGAAAGTACTGTATTGTGATAAAAACTTGGATAGAAAAATTGACTCTCGACTTCATTGTTTATGTTACGTTATATAGCAATCAACGTAACACCTTATTTCCTAAACCTAAACTTCACGGGCTTCAAGATTCACGGTCTTTTAATTTACGTCTGGAATAGCGATCTGGTCGATCGACTGACAAGGCTGGTCGATCGACTGCTCCTTAGCAAACAGTAGCTTCTGGAACCCGAACATTGGTCGATCGACTGAAGGTGACGGTCGATCGACTGGATGAGCTGCTACTTGACTTCTTAAAACACGTGGACTTGTCTTTTGGGCTTGGATTGCGCACCAAGCTCGTTCCTTAAGTGAATCCTTTACGTCATTTGCAATGTAGATTACTCGGGGACGGATTTGGCTTGATTTCCCGTTGAATTCTTCACATTTCTGCAATAATGTACAAAATACGGAAGTGGACGGAAATAGGGAGAAATGTAGCATAAACTACAAGAATGAGCTCTGAAATGCGTGTAAAAAGGGATGTAAAACATCATATAAATAACACGCATCAAACTTCCCCAAACCAAACCCTTGCTTGTCCCCAAGCAAGAACTAGACTCGATCTAATGACCTAATGGAACGAGTTCAATCTCAGAGCGAAATGCGAGTTGTTAAGCCTAAACCGATTTTAATGCACAACCAACAATCAATTAGTAATGCGAATCATGCAAACGAATTATAAAGTCGTTAAAGATTGCTGAACCGTCAACTGTAGAGACTTATCAAATTGGACTCTCACGGGTCGCTCAAATCACTTAATTAAGCACAGGTGAATAATGTATAAGATAGAAAGAAGTAATTTTGTAGTGACTCTCACCTAACTACGATCTATGAAAACATGCCAGCAATAAAATATGAAAATGACCTCCACGACCGTACATACGCATTCCAACCAAACAGATGACCAATGACACATGCCGAGGTATATATGGGATATGTGAGGTATGGGTAAGAAGAGGCAAAACATTTTATGGTAAAGTGGAGGTACAGGTGATCAAGCTAGTACCAAAACGGAACCAAGTGGCAACAGCAACCTTCTTGCTCATAATCAAACGAAACAGTGCTATAGCAAGCACAAAACTCACAATCTCCAAACTATCAAATCAATAAACTCCCCATAGGATATCAATGAAACATGGGAGCAAAAATCGCCAAAAGATAAGGACTAAATTATGCGAATTGACTTCTTCCTCGAATCTCAGTCGATCGACTATATTTGGCAGTCGATCGACTGCTTAAACAGTACAGAACCTCTTTTTTCATTTCTTTTTCGAATCATTTTTTCTCATTTTTTTTTTCTTCTTTTCGTTTCTTTCTTTCCTCCTTTTTCATTTTCCAACCATCACCTCAACAGAGCAAATGCCACCAAAAACGAGTAACAACCCCAAAAACACAGACTACTAGCTTAACAAGGGACAGGCTAAATGTAGGATGTAGTAATGGGACAAAAAGGGGTATTTTTGGCAGTGTGGAGCTTATGGGCAAAATGAATAAAGGGAAACCTCTACCACATGTGTCGACAAACCACAGACCGAATGCATACAGGTATTAAGTAGATCAAATTCATATTCATGCAAATTAAGGAAACATGTCTCATAAGGAGTACTACTCACATTCCTAAATAAACCGGTCATGAATGTCACCAGTTATAGGCTCTAAACCTCAGAAAGTATAAGTAGTTTGCCAATATTCTAAGTCAAGTCTCAAGTTCAGCAAATAAATTAACGAAAACTCGTAGGTATGCATTTACGATTCTACTAATAACATGTTAATCAAGCAAAGCTCAGGCGAAACAGGTGCAAATGCAAAATCATCATAGAAATACTACCGTTCTGACTCGACCTATATGCTAAAATAAACGTGCATTTTATGGAAATTTTTGAAATTTTTCAATTTTTTTGAATTTTTGTATATATATAAGGGAAATGAAATAAACAAATGCAAACTGAAGTGTAAACGTGAATGCAAGCAAATGAAATGCGACGCAAAACCCTTCCCCAAACCAAATCGCACAATGTCCCCATTGTGCAAAATCATGTAGTGAAGAAAAGAGAAATGAGAATTTGCGAGAAAATAAATAAGCAAGACATAAAGGAAAGATATGGAACTCACAAGACTTTAAGCGCAGCAGAGGAAACCTCTCCAAACCAGCGTGAGCTAGGAGGTTTCAGTAGCTAGCAGTGCTACCAATAAGAGTGCCTGAAAGACAGAAAATACCACGCATAAGACTGAGAAAACAATTTTGAGGCGGTAAAATTGTGTACAAATAAAAGAACTTGAAGAAAGAAGTAATATGACGGAAAATAAAGCGGAGTAGAAAACTCTCTTAGGTCTGCATATCGACCAAACACAGCAGGGGAGAGGTCGTGAACAGGTACAGCAGCGGAAGTGGTCGATCGACCTATAGAGGCAGTCGATCGACTGAAGGTACTGATGTACTCCTTATTTCTTCGTATTTGCTCAATGATTTGAGCTAACAAGCTCCAAATACCTGCAAGTACACAATAAAACGCGCCCAAAAATTGCGCAAACCCAAAACGAAGTCTAAAGTACTTAAAAATCCTAAGCAAATAAAATAAAAGCGAAGTTTTCGCGCACACAAAAAGCAATAAAATTGTCTTAACAAAGCAAATAAAGAGAAGTTTATAATGAAATCGATCAACTAATAGTTGATCAAGAAGGACCACGGTATGGCCTACTTCGTCGGCTTCTGGCTACTAGAGGTAGCCTCAATGGTGCTCATCTTATCAGTTGCACCCTTCTTAGCTTCAACAGTCGGAGAGCTCAATGGATCAACTTCGTCATCCCCCCAATCAAGGATTTCTTTGGGTTCAACGGAATCCAAGTCAGACCGTCTCACCTTGGCTGGACCATCATCCACTTCCTCATCAGTCCCATAGCTTAAGCAACCAAGACCTCCTCGTTGAATGATCGGCTGCTTTACAGTTGGCACAACTTGTAGCACTTCCTTCCCCAAACCAGCTCCTGCATTATCTAAAACAACAGATTCTTCCTCCTTCTTGCTCCCAATCCGGGGCGGAGGGGTTAACACAGCAGTAGTAATAGGGACAGGCAATTCAGGAAGCACAAAGTACGATTTCTTTTCAGAGACCGTATTACAAGTAACAGGCCACATGGGATCCTTCTTTTTAGCAGGTTGGGCAAAAATGATGGAATGTTTCCCAACTTTGAAGGTCAAAGTTCCAGAGCCTACGTCAATAACTGCACCAGCAGTGTGCAAAAACGGCCTACCTAAGATGATCGGTATATGGGCATCCTCAGGCATGTCAAGGACAACAAAGTCGACAGGGAAGAAAAACTTCCCTATTTGGACGGGTATGTCCTCTAGGACTCCTATGGGCTCGACCGCAGATCGGTCAGCCATCTGAACTGTCATGCCTGTGATAGCAAACCGGGTTAACTTAAGCCTCCTAGCTAAACTCAAGGGCATGACGCTTATGCTAGCCCCTAGGTCACATAATGCCTTCTCAATTGAGAAGGTACCTATTTTGCAAGGGACAGAAAAGCTACCCGGGTCCTCTAACTTATGGGGCGCAGTGTGAGACAGATAGGAACAAGACTCCTTGGTGAGTGCGATAGTGTGCACTGTTTCAAGTGACGCTTTTTGGACAACAATTGTTTCATAAATTTAGTATAAGCGGGCACTTGGTTAACCAACTCAAGGAAGGGGTCTTGTACATTAAGACTACGGATAACTTTCTCAAACTTACTGAAAGATACCTGTTCCTTCGTCGGCACGAGTCTCTCCGGATATGGGGCTGTAAGGAGTACCTTGGCTCTCTCCTCCAATTCACGCGCGCCGGCATCCTTGGACTTAGGCTGAAAGTCCGTCACCTTCTCTTTGTTGAAGCTAGACCCCTCCTCAGATCGTCTCAAGTGAGAACCATTAACCGTCATTGGGTCGAACTTCGGGGCCGGGACCGACCCATCAGCACTCGGGTCTTGTCCTAAAATCTTCGGGACCGTGGTACCCCGAAACAAGTGGTCTCGTAGGTTATTTGGCATTAAAGGACGAAATTCTTCAAAGATCGCAGCCGATCTCGATCGATCGACCACTTTGTCCTCGTCGATCGACCGAGATGTCTGATTCTTAAGCTCCTGTAACCCGTGCTTCAGTCGATCGACTAGGTATATCAGTCGATCGACTGAAGTACCTGGCAGACGTCTTTTTCTTTGATTTGTTCGTTGAAGCTTTCTCTTGACTTGTTTCCGGCTCATCTTTTTCAACAGCGTCCTCAACCATGGCAGGACCATCAAGGGTGGACCCGCTCCTCAAAGTGATGGCATTTAGGGTCTCCTTTTGTTCGGGTTGAGTGGGTAAGTGTCCGGGAGCTCGAGTGTTACTTTTACTAGCCAGTTGAGCAATTTGGCTTTCTAGTAACTTCATCCCGGCCTCTCTTGCTTGGGACTCCTTGACAATGATTCTTAAGCTCGGAAAATTCAGAATTCTGTGTTTGTTCTTTGCTGCGGCACATAAGGAGGTTTCGATATTCTTTGTTGCTTTTGATGAGGGGGTATATAAGGTTGTTGCTGCGGTGGGGCTTGAGTTGGGTTAAGGACATTTTGGCTCCTCCAACTCAAGTTCGGATGGGTGTTCGGCTCATAGTAGGTGTTGGTCTGCCTATAGTGTTGAAAGGCAGCACAAGATTCAAAGGGACTAGGGCATTTTTTCGAGACATGGCCCTCACCTCCACACCTTTCACAGACGAAAGGACCGTCTGACACAGCATTGACTTGGTACATCCCACCTTTAGAGGCTCCTCCTAGCTCATACTTGTCAAATCTCGCAGTAAGAGCCTCAAGTGCAGCAACAGAAGAGGATTCAGCAGCTCGCCTCTGGTTCCCTCTAGAATTCCCATACTCGGCCTTGTGGGTAGCTAGATCGTCAATGATCTTCCACCCCTTGGTTGCTCCCAAATTTTCAGCGAATCTTCCATTGGCTGCAGCATCCAAAATGGCCCTCTGATCGTCGTACAACCCATTGTAGAAATGGTTGCACAAGCTCCACTTTTCGAACCCATGGTGCGGTATGGTTCGCACCAACTTCTTGAATCGGACCCATGCCTCGTGGAAATTCTCATCTGGCCCTTGTTTAAAGCCCGTGATTTGAGCTCTAATCGCAATCGTTCTTGAAGCAGAAAAGTACTTCTTGTAGAATGTCAGTGCCAATGTATTCCAATCAGTGATCCCTTGGACAGCTCGGTCCAGATCTCTATACCACTCCCTTGCAAAGCATCACGAAGGGAGAAGATGAACATGATCTCCTTGATTTGATCCGGGTCACGCCACCTGGTGGGGGAATGGAGCGGCGAGAGTCAATAAAAGCCTCCATATGCCTAGCTGCATCTTCATTTGCAGCTCCCCCAAACTGATTTCTCTCGACCATAGTAATGTAGGCAGGCTTTGGTTCGAATTTCCTGGCATCTCCTGGTAATTCGAACCCCTTGTATAAATTGTCGGCTGTCGGCTCAGAATAACTAGCTATACTTGCTTCCTCGGCCATGACTGGAATTTCCGGAGAAGTAACTGTCTCGGCTGAAGAAGTGGAAACAGGCGAAGATGGTGGATTATCTTCGAACAGTTCGTTCTCGTGGTAGCTTGACAGAGTACTCAACTCTTCCTCTGTCGGTAATACTCTTTGTGTTCGCCTCAACTCGCGCAAGGATCTTTCGAGCTCAGGGTTCAACGGTACTAATTCTCCACCCTGTGACCTGCGCATAAGAAGAAACTACAAAAAGAATATAAGAAAAGTTTAAGGAACGGATGTCCCTTAAACTAAGAAAGACTAAAAATAAAAACAACTAAAATTAGGACTATTGCCTCCCCGGCAACGGCGCCAAAATTTGATACCCGTCGTTGTGAGTACCAAAGATAAAATTTATAATCTCCTATTAAGACTAACCTAGGCTAGTGGTAACAGGGTCGAACCACAAGGAGGCAGTTGTAAATTCTAGTTGATTTATATCTAGTCTAAGGTAACAAATGTGGGGGTTGAATTGAATTGGTCTACAACTAAAAGAGAATAAAGGCAATAAACTAAATAAATGATTTAAATAGATAAAAGAAGGGTACTAGGATGGTCGGGTCATTATAGCTTCGGCGGCAGCAAACTAAGTCGGTCTGAATCAAACACAGGTAAGGCGGGAAATAAAGAGGTCCTCTCGGTCCACTCTTAACAAATAGCATCTTTCGATCTCGCTATAGGTCCCTAATGTCACTAATACTAACTTTCGTCCTGAAAAGTGACTAACGGTCTAAACTATACCTATCTCTCAATCTTAGCACAGTCTAGTCGATTTAATTGATGGTCTAATAACTTCCCCTATCTTTCGATCTAATGGGTCGGTCACAAAATAGGTATCTAACTGGTCGCATGCATTCGATTCGTTAAATACAAGATTAAATTCAACTAAAACGAAGGAAACCCTACGAGGTCAGTCGATCGACCGACAATGTCAGTCGATCGACCAACACGCGAGACAAACCGTGTCTAATCTAATGCCGCCTATGCCATAAATCGCCTACATCCTAGCACTATAGAATTAGCTACTCATGATGAAAGTGATAACAACAATAATACTAATAACGATTACTGAATTCATGCTTGAGATAAATAACAAGTAGCGATAATACGATAATTGGCTTTGGGATACTAATCTAACAAATCTTATACTAATGAAGAAAGTAAAACAATAAAAGACGGAATTAGGGCAGAAGGAATACCGAGATTCAGAGGAAAGATTAAGAACAAGAACAGAAAATCCAATGCTAACCGATGTTCCAAACCCTAATTACTCGAATAAACTAAAACTGAAAGTACTGTATTGTGATAAAAACTTGGATAGAAAAACTGACTCTCGACTTCATTGTTTATGTTACGTTATATAGCAATCGACGTAACACCTTATTTCCTAAACCTAAACTTCACGGGCTTCAAGATTCACGGTCTTTTAATTTACGTCTGGAATAGCGATCTGGTCGATCGACTGACAAGGTTGGTCGATCGACTGCTCCTCAGCAAACAGTAGCTTCTGGAACCCGAACATTGGTCGATCGACTGAAGGTGACGGTCGATCGACTGGATGAGCTACTACTTGACTTCTTAAAACACGTGGACTTGTCTTTTGGGCCTTGGATTGCATACCAAGCTCGTTCCTTAAGTGAATCCTTTACGTCATTTGCAATGCAGATTACTCGGGGACGGATTTGGCTTGATTTCCCGTTGAATTCTTCACATTTCTGCAATAATGTACAAAATACGGAAGTGGACGGAAATAGGGAGAAATGTAGCATAAACTACAAGAATGAGCTCTGAAATGCGTGTAAAAAAGGGATGTAAAACATCATATAAATAACACGCATCATTAGGCATGAAAGAGTCGGATTGGACCCCTACCAATCAAGGTGTGCGTGCATATGATGGTACACGACGAAAGGTGGTAGGACTTGTTAACCTAACCATTGCCACAGGGCCAATTGAGCGAAAGGTTAACTTCCAAATAGTGGACATCGAAGCTTCCTTCAACATACTTCTGGGAAGACCTTGGATTCACGCTTCCAAAGCGGTAACATCCACCCTCCATCAAAAGATCAAGATCCCACTAAATGGCAAAGTGGTGACGATCACTTCGTCACCCATCAAGGCAATAATCGAAAAACAATCGTACAATCAAGTCCTTGCAGATCCCGTATACGAACTTGGGGGCTTCCAAAGCATAAGTGTCATAGAAAGTGAGTTGGCACCCTTATACTATGATCCCTACTCCAACTTGGTGGTCAACCACATGCTCACAACCCAGGGATACTTCCCTGGAATGCCTTTGAACCCTACCTGAAGAAATACCTTCGCACCATATAAGGAAGGCAACTCAAAGAGGATACCACTTGGACTAGGGTACAAACCCACTAAAGAAGAGGTTCTCGAAATGCTTGCTCAAGTTCAAAACCGTAAGCATGTAGGAGTCCGAATGCGACCCTATCTCCCTACCCTAAATGGGTACTTTTTTGAAGAAGGAAGTCTAGAACTCTTTCACGGATTTCCCGAGCCTTGGCATTATCTCGAGAGGAAGTTAGCCGAAATCGAGATCTTTCACGATTGCTACTTCATCCCTCCAGAAACGGTTCCTACCGTCAAAATCCGTCAAGCACCTTGCTTAGACGAACAGGCTATTAACCTATTATTTGGAGAAGATCGATTTGTTAGGGACGCGCAGGATGAGATCATTACCATGATACTTCAAGACGATCGCTTCAACCCCACCGCGTTAATCACAGAAACCAACGCAAGTCAGCAGAAAGGATGGAGAAAATCAATCAAGTGGACCAACAATCAAGGAAGACTCTTCAAGCTCACCACTGGAGAAGGAGAGATGTTCAAAGGAGAACCAGAAGACGACGAGTTCGAGTCGGAGTCGGAGTCAGAGTCGGAGTCTAGAGAAGTCGTTAGAGAGTCTCCTTCTGTCGTCATCCCCACTCCCTTTGTTTCTCCTAGCTTAGCCTTGAGTAGTCACAGTAGTTCGGGAAATGTCCCAACCACTGTCCCTTTGCCGCCACTGACCACGG
Organism: Silene latifolia; assembly: GCF_048544455.1. Lineage (NCBI taxonomy): Eukaryota > Viridiplantae > Streptophyta > Magnoliopsida > Caryophyllales > Caryophyllaceae > Silene > Silene latifolia. Next base: position 91,006,471 of record NC_133535.1, on the reverse strand, counting down.
ATCAGTTGGCTTCTTTGTTTCAACTTTACTCAAATTTTAATATGAATAAATCAGGTTCTGCTTACTCTTTGTGTTATCTTGAGTGCAATTCTGTTTACGATGATATTGAGGATGACCAAGACCCAGACTTAATTGAAATACCTCCCTACGTAGCCAAAGAAATACTACAGGAAGGGGAAGGGGGACCAGTAATAGAGGACACCGAACCCATCAACGTAGGAACCGAACTAGAACCCCGGGAACTTAGGATAGGGACTACCTTGAGCTCTACCGAAAGGGCCGATTTCATAGACCTCCTAAACGAGTTCAAAGATGTTTTCGCTTGGTCCTACAAAGACATGCCAGGGATCGACAGGGATATCGCCGAACATAGAATCCTGATTAAGCCAGGTTTCAAACCTGTAAAACAGAAGCTTCGACGAATGAGGACAGAATGGGCTCTCAAGATTAAGGAAGAAGTTGACAAGCAATTCAAAGCCAGGTTCATCAAAGTTTCCGAGTATTCTGACTGGGTAGCCAACATAGTACCCGTACCCAAAAAGGATGGGAGAATCCGTGTTTGTGTTGATTTTAGGGACTTAAACAAAGCAAGTCCTAAAGATGACTTCCCTCTACCACACATCGATATATTGGTGGACAATACTGCAGACCACGCGTTACTGTCCTTCATGGATGGGTATGCGGGTTATAATCAAATTAAGATGGCCATAGAAGACATGCATAAGACTGCCTTTGTCACTCAATGGGGAACCTATTGCTATACGGTCATGCCATTTGGATTAATCAACGCCGGAGCTACATATCAACGCACCGCAACTACACTCTTACATGACATGATGCACAAAGAAGTTGAGGTATACGTAGACGACATGATTGTCAAATCCAAGGATAGAGAAGGGCATATTGCGAACCTTCGCAAATTTTTCACAAGGCTACGAAAGTACAACATGAGGCTCAATCCTCAGAAATGCACATTCGGAGTAACATCTGGCAAACTCCTGGGATACGTCTATAGCCAACGAGGTATAGAAATAGACCCTTCCAAGATCAAGGCTCTGATCGAAATGCCACAACCTTAAACAGAAAAAGAAGTCAGAGGATTTCTGGGAAAAGTGCAGTATATAAGTCGATTCATATCGAAACTCACCATGATTTGTGAGCCTATCTTCAAGAAGCTCAAGAAAACGGATCACACCATGTGGGATGATGATTGTCAGAAGGCATTTCACCGAATCAAAGAGATATTGGCTAAACCACCAGTGCTCATGCCACCTCAACGAGATCAACCTCTTGGTTTATATCTCACAGTAACCGAAACGGCCATGGGTGCCATGCTAGCTCAGACCGTAGGAAGTGAAGAAAGAGCCATCTACTACCTTAGTAAGAAGTTCTTGGAGTACGAGTGCAAATACTCACAACTCGAAAAGACATGCCTCGCTCTTGTGTGGGCAACAAAGAAGCTACGCCATTACATGCTTAGCTACTCCGTCAAAATATACTCCAAAATGGATCCAGTCAAATACCTCTTCGAGAAACCCGTCCTCAACGGACGCCTAGCAAGGTGGACTCTGATGCTCTCAGAATTTGACCTCAAGTACGTGCCTCTGAAATTAATAGAAGGGCGCGCCGTTGCCGAATTCTTCGCAGAAAATCCCATCAATGACGCACAAACGATAGACACTTGGTCATTTCCAGACGAGGATATACTCCAAACTGACATAGACTCCTGGGACCTTTATTTTGATGGAGCATCAAACTTAAGAGGATTTGGAATATGAGTGTTGCTTATTTCTCCTGAAGGCGAGCATACACCAATTGCTGTCAAACTCGAGTTCGAGGTGACAAATAACGCTGCAGAATACGAAGCTTGTCTCATTGGACTACAAGTGGCAGTGAGCTTAGGCATTAAAAACCTCCGAGTACATGGGGATTCATCCTTGATCATCAACCAAGTTACGGGATCATGGAAAATTCGAAGCGAAAGCCTAGCACCTTATAAAGCCAGAATAGACCAAGTTGCCCAATTCTTTGATCACGTGACGTATCTACACCTACCTCGGGAAGAAAATCAATTTGCAAACGCTCTTGTGAAACTTGCATCTTTGATTAATATGGATAACATGGTGGAAATGCCTTTGTGCATCGAGCGACGGTCAGAGCCGGCTTATGTACACCAAATCACTGACGAAGAGGAAATCGCACAGGAACCCTGGTTCCAAGCAATCCTGAATTTTAAGCTCAATGGTACCTATCCACCTGATATGGACAAGAGGGGACAACGTGCTATACGCCTACTAGCTTCCCAATACGTTCTCATGCAAGGAGAATTATACAAAAGAACACCTCTTGGTGTAATCCTACATTGCCTTGATCATTCACAGGCGCGGAAAGTGATGGAAGAGGTCCACGATGGAGAATGCGGTCCTCACATGAGTGGGCCCATGATGGCAAAGAAAATCACATGTTTGGGGTATTATTGGACAACAATGGAATCCGATTGCATCAAATACGTAAGACATTGCCACAATTGTCAAATCTTCGGGAATGTACAACATGTCCCTCCTTCATTACTCTATACGATGACATCTCCTTGGCCATTTTCTGCTTGGGGAATTAACATAATCGGGAAGATAACCCCAGCCAGAACAGGAGGTCACTGTTTCATCCTGGTGGCAATCGACTATTTCACCAAATGGGTAGAAGCAGCTTCCTACACCAGTCTCACGGCTAAAAATGTGGCAAAGTTCATACAAAACAACATCATCTGTCGATACGGTTGCCCACATGAGATCATAATGGATCACATTTCCAAGCTGAGACTGAGCCATTGCTAGCCAAGTATAAAATTAGACATCACCACTCTTCGCCCTATAGACCACAGACTAACGGCGCGGTAGAGGCGGCAAACAAGAATGTTGTCACGATTCTCAAGAAAATGATTGACAACTATCGAGATTGGCCAAGCAAGATACCCTTTGCTTTGTGGGGGTATCGTATATCTGTTAGGACGCCCACTGGGGCTACTCCTTTCTATTTGACCTACGGCATGGAAGCCATACAACCGGTCGAGCTAGAGATACCATCCTTGCGTATCCTACTCGAAAGTCAAATCCCAGAAGCCGATTGGAAGAGGGATAGATATGAAGAACTCATCCTCCTGGATGAACGTAGGCTACGCGCCTTGCATAATGTCCAAACATATCAAGCACGTATCAAACGAGCTTTCAACAAAAAGGTTAGGCCAAGAAACATCAAGGAAGGAGACTTAGTACTTAAATCGGTTAGAGCTCTTCTACCTGTCAATCCGCGGGGAAAATTCAAACCTAATTGGTCCGGACCATTTCTAGTCAAATCCATACTTCCCGGGGGTGCGGTTAGAATCACAGACCTAGACGGGAATGAGTTTTCAAACCCAACAAACCTTGACCAACTAAAACGGTACTATCCCTAGAATAGGAACAAAAACGCGCCTCGCGTAACCCCACGTGTCGCTCTTGTGGCACTAAATAAACGGCCCCTGGCCAAGCTGAAATAAGCTAATGTCACTGTGCTCTTACATTTTGACAAATTTGTCATCCTCATGTCATCAAATAAACTAAATTTGCACCTTCAGAGTAAGCAAAAAGCTCATGCTTATTTTCTAAGTTCATTACAAGCTCTTGCTTAGAACAATTATTCTTTTACATTTACTCGAACTACGCGCAAGGGTTTTATTTCATTTTTTTAAGTGAATACGTAGGCAATCCTTCACAGGATACAACCCATTATATTTAAAATGTAAATAGAAGGACATTTGCATCGCATTTGGAATTCGACAAGAATAGTAAATAGAAAATCACAACGGTTTCATAACCATTTAGCCTTTTTTACTTCATTTTCTAATAATAATAGTAAGCTACATAATAAAAATAGAATAGGCTAGGATTCTAAAAACCCCACCTTTTTATTACAACAATAAATAATAATAATATCAAATAATAAATAAAGACTCGGGCTATTCCTCCATCTTCCCTTTGCCCTTGTCATTCTTGTCATATTTCTTTTCACGACCTCGAGCCGGACGCTCTTGCGCCACTTCAGACCTAATCACAAAAGGTCTTTCTCGAGGCCTAGACTTTCCATTCTTGCCAATAACCATCTCTACGACAGGAGAGGTCTTCGGTTTCTTCGAAGGATGAACGACTCGAAACCCGGCTTCTTCCTCTCCCTCAGTCAAATGCTTCTCTTTTTCTTTCTCTACCTCGCGCACCTTATAGTCAACGGGCTCGCGCTTCCTCAATCTCTCGCGCTCTTCCGGAGTAGTAGCTTTCCTCCATGGCAGATAAGAATCCGACACCCACAAGGCATTTGCAGAAGAGTTCAAGAACCACACATTTCTTTGAGCCCATTTAATGGCCCACTCCCTTCGGCTATCTGTAGTAAGCGCCACAGCAATCTGCGGGACGGTGTCAAGCTTCGGGATTGTCTGTTTTAGTCCCACCTGTCTCATCAGCCTCTCCGGGAAGATGCACACCATAAATTCCAAGACAGGAATGCGCACGGACCGAGTAGGATCCAAAGAAGACACTCCAGTAACAGATTTGAGGTGCCACCACGGCACAATCCACCTAATCAGGGGACCATCATCGCTCTTCAGTTTGTTCTCCCAATAATTGCAGACTCGGGTGAAATCCACCATGTAAAGCCTAGTCCTCATTGCAATGGAATGAGCATGATAGGAAGGAACATGAACTGGGGGCTCGATCAATCGGAGTCGTTCCATAAGCCAAACCTACCAAAAGCGGGTATTAGACATCAAAAAAAAAAGAAAAAAAAAAGAAAAAAAAAAGAAAAAAAAGACGAAAAAAATGAAAGAAAAAAAAAGAAAAGAAAGAAATGTCTTTTATCTGTAGAATGACGGGACTTCCCAAATACGGTAGGTCACGATTGGCTTTCCTATTATCCAAGCTCAACAGGATCTCTCCTAAGCATAAACAAGCTGGGCTCCTGCGTAGCTCCATTTGCTCAATAAGGCCCAGAAGACGGGGATCACCTCTCAAGTCTTCATCAACATGCCCTTGGAAGACATACACATGCAACAAGAAAAAACCAAATGCCCTCCGCCTAGCAACATAAGAAACGGTGGGGTCGGCCCTGTTGATGAATCGATCTATGAAGTCCAACATTCGCACTCCCTTCAAAGTCACTAGACGGTCCACCTCAAGTCTAGTCAACCCAAGCAAGTCTCTAAATTTGCTCTTGTACCCTTGCGAAGTAGAAGGAATGGCAGACAAGTGTTCAGGATCCCACCCACCAATAGCGGCAATTTCTTCAGGGAATGGGCAAATATCACCTCCAGGAAACGCAAAAACATGGTAATTCGGGTCCCAATAATCAAGACAAGCATCCAAGAACGGTTTGACAACCTTGATGAGTTTTAAACTCAACAATGACCCAAGATTATAGGCGCCCATATCATATTTCTCCGTGTTCGAAAATTTGTTGGTCCATTCCTTCAAGCGAATCTCCAAAGTATTCATGATGAAGAGTTTATTTTGAGAATTTTATGTAATAAGACGAAGAAGAGACGGAAGAATTGTGTGAATAAAAGCTCCATCGACGTTTCTATTTATACTAATTTCTGTTTCCAAAAATCTGCCATAATAGAACCACCTGGGAACAGGCGCAGCACATGCTGCGCCTCTTCAAAGGGACGCAGCTCATGTTGCGCCTCTTCCTCAGCTTAACTTCTGTGATTTTCCGCGTTGGATCTTTCCTAATTCCATGACGAATAATTTCCTATTCCTACGGGTTATTATTTTGGTAAATACGCGAAAATTACCATGTTTCAGGTTTCCTAATTCCGCGGGCACGCATTTCGAGGCGACATCATCATTTTCGCCATTTTACCACACTTGCACATTTTCATTTCAGGAAATAATTTTCATTTTCATTTTAGGAAATAATTTTCATAATTCATTTTAGGAAATAATTCTCATTTCGATTTACATTTATTTCATTTCTTTTTTTAAATCATCTCACTTCTAACTTATAGATTTCTGTTTTTTCCTTCTTTAGGGGGTAACCCTCCCTACCGTCCGGTCATATCCGGCAAAATTTTTGCAAATTTTTGCAAATTTTTGCAGTCTTTCGTTTTGCGCTAATTAAGGCCATATGTATATACAAATGTATGTTTTGCGTGATTTCTATGTAAATTTCGGCCGCATGACGGCGTAAACCGTCATCTACCAAACCTGTTCAAAGCTAACCTCGAGCTCCGCAACTCTTGCCGCGAGAGCAGCAATCTCGGCGTCGCGAACCTCGAGCTCCATCAACAAGCGAACTGTCTCCTCCCGAGACTGAGCCAACTCTCGCTCCAGCTCACGGTCCCCCTGTAAACAACAAAATTGGCTCATGTCAATCGTTTCAAGCAATTACAAGAGAAGTTTGGAAAATCAAAATTCAAAAATAGAATAGGCACAAGGTTCGTACCTGACGGCCTCGACCACCGATAAGTGCCTCGACGGCAGTAGCTCGCAGCCGGTTGGCCACCCTCCATAACGCCACGAACCGAGACGGCGCGACTTGAATTTTCAAAAAGAAGTTCTCAATAATTGAACAAACTCAATCAAATGTGTTCTTACACAAAAAGTTATGCAAAAGTAGAGGTTTACCCTCCGAATCAGATGCTGCCAGTCGTCCATGCCAGCATCCGTCACAGCCACGTCAAAGTCACGCAGCTCGGAGATCGCCGTCCTCCCGGTCACGTCAGTGTACTCGAGGGTCTCGGGGTACTCTGGGGGCTCGATGCCCGCCGCCTCAACCTCCTACAAATTCCAATGTTTCTCATTAATCGATGATCTTTCATCATAGTTCTCAAAAAAAAAAAAAAATCAAGTAAAGAGAAAGGGCAAAAATGCTCACCACTACCGGTCAGTACGCCAGCCTCCCGTAGAGGAACGCCGAGTAGTCCTCGCCAGGAAGAAGGAGGGCGTCACCACTAGCGCCAGCCAAGTCCGCCTCCCTCTCTGCCTCAGAAGGCTCCCTGAACATCGTCCTAGGAGGATCGATGGGAACCGTCAACACGTCCCGAGAGCACTGACGAGCCAAGCGCTTGCCCAAGTACCACACAGGACCCATCGACGTCCTCAACAGCAACCGACTCGAGCTCCTAGGTCGAAGGACCTCAGCCACAAAAAGGAGGCACGTCAGCGTACTCCGCCCAAGGCCTGGGCACCCACTGGGACAAGATAAACAAAGGAATCATTCTTATGATCAATTTAAAAGCAATATAGAAGCAAATGAATACAAGTGAGATGCTTACACTGTCTAGCTGAAGAGCGTTCACGTCCTGCCGGTAGACACCGTGAGAAGAACGCTTGCTCTTCGTCCTGCACATCACCCAATCCCTCACCACGGGATAAGCCTTCTCCAGCGGCTCCGTCCTCTTGGGCGCGAGGCCCGGGAAGGTTCATACCTCCAGCAGTAATCCAGGTCCGACAGCGCCAGGAGAAGTCCGCTTCTCCATCAACTCCGGACGAACCATGGCCCTCATGAAGCGGATGAGGACCGCAAAACCAGCAGTGACCCAGTCCCAACGCCCTAGGGAGCTCAGGTCAGAAAGGAAGGAAAGAAGCTTTGTCGACAGCCTCTCGCCCTTATCTCCGAGGTAAATCGAAGACAGAAACCACCAGAGCCACAAACCCTGTGCTCAGCTGTATAGGGAGGAGGAGCCGTCTCCCTCCCGTCAATCGTCACCAGCGCCGGGATCTTTCCCGCAAAGTAGTCTCGAACGTAGGAGCTGGGCACCAAACCCTAAGATCGTGATGACCCTCGGCGACAAGTTCCAGCCGATCAACCTCCTAGCCTCGGCCGAGTCCACCCTCATGGCAGTCTCCGGCCACTCCACAGCCTCAGACCCACACGGCAGACCAGAACCTGCGCGGACCAGGCTAAGGTTAGCCCGCAGCTTCCTCTTCGCGATACCCCTCCAGGCCTGCACCAAAGAACCGAACGCTCCGCGCTCGATCATGGCGCGCTCCTCCGCCGACAGCCGCTCGTAGCACTCCATCGCTGTCGTGTAGCCCGAGAACGACCTGATGTTCCCGGCCTCCTATTATGATTTGAAACAAAAGTTGTCTTTAGTTTTGAATGAAAATTGGGAGAGATATGAACAAATGAATGAAAGAAGATGGGTGATGAGTAGTGAATTCATATTTACCAAGCTCTTCACCGTCCTGTAGGACAGGTGACCCTCTGCAGCCCACAGCAAGTGCCTACTCTCCCAGGTCTCAGCCCACGCAGGAGCTCCTCTCAGCTGACGACCTCCTCGTCCAACGTTGGCCCGTCTCGGGGCCTCCTCCTCCTCAACAGCCTCCTCCTCATGGACCTCGTCCCCAGCAGCCATCACCGCAGCGGTGAAGGCCTGCTCTAAAGCCTCCTCGACAGCAGCGACGTCTATCTCCATGGGAGTCCTCCCAGAAGTAGAAGCCTCGTCACCTGCAACATTAAAGCAAATTTAGGCCGCATCACGTGACGACAAGCCTTGGTTAAGGGATTTTCAAGCCTTTGGAAGCCCTGAAACCGCTCTTTTCTCGCCATCTTTAGCCACATTCTCGCCAACCCGATCACTCATGTGGTAATTTGGGTCAAGTCAAGTCTAATTTGAAGCCTAGTCTCAGGTCCAAGTCGAAATTTCGGCAGCAGTTCGTTATAACGACGATTATGCCCTAGAAAAGTGTCCTAAAAAAGTTATCACAAACCAAAATTCCGAGATGGTAGGAAGTTTACCCATCATCCAAGGATCCCAAATATCAAGTTTCATCGCAAATGGACAATCCTAAGGCTATTTTCGAAGCAATTTACGGTTTAGGTGTGAAACCGTCTCAAATTTCACTCAAAGGCTCAAAACTCAACGAAAATTCGAGACAAATACATGGTTATGTTCCTTATATTACCAATTATCCATTTCTAATGTCAATTTGACAAGGCAAATGCATTTGGGGGAAAAGCCCCAAATTTTCGATTAATTGGGTCATAAACCCTAATTTTTCGATCCAAAATTGGACAAATACCGAAGATTAATGCGAGAATGAGACACATACCTCGATTAGTCATGATTAATGCAAGTTTTTGGATCAAACCTTGGCGGAAATGGTGAAGATTTGAGAGAGAAATGTGTAATTTATGTTTCGAACAAATGATTTGCAAAACCTTCTGATTATCGCGTTTTTACGCAGAAAATACACTTTGGGGAATAGACGCAGCAGGCGCTGCGCCTCTTCCAAGAGACGCAGCTCTTGCTGCGCCTCTTCCTTGTCTTCCCTCCATACGAATTTTCAAAAATTCGTTATGAGTTCGTTATTTGTGGGCCCATCTTTGGTGCGCCTCTTCCCCGAGGCTATTTTATCCTTTTGGTCTGTTTGACGATTTTCTTTCGTTCCGGCCCGCATTTTCCAAGCCAGCAGCAGACTGTTGCATATTATTTATTTCTTCCGAGACCTTTGCTTGTCGCAACGAGCATTTATTCCTTCACAGGTGTTTCGACACGCCTTCGTTATAACGAGAGTAAGCGGATATAATTTCCCTCTCACGACATGGAGATTAATTCCCGATCATGTTCCCCAACGAGAGTAAGCGGATACACTTTCCCTCTCAAGACATGGAGATCAACATTGTTTCCTCTCAGCAGTTCCCGCCTGTGTCCTGCTACTCACAATTATTTCTCGAAGACTACCCGAGCAGTTTTCTCTCAGCAGTTCCCGCCTGTGTCCTGCTACTCGCAATTATTTCTCGAAGACTACCCAAGCAGTTTTCTCTCAGCAGTTCCCGCCTGTGTCCTGCTACTCGCAATTATTTTTCGAAGACTACCCAAGCAGTCTTCTCTCGGCAGTTCCCGCCTGTGTCCTGCTACTCATTTTATTTAGCCCCCACGCTTGACCTTAGCTCAATAGCTCCCACGCACCTCCGGAAGCATCTCGAGAGGAAGTCTTAGGTATGGTTTCTTCTTATGGCTGGCGAGCCTCCTTACGCAGTCTAATGGACTTTAAACGACCCTCCCCGATAGTCGACAGACTCTAAAATGTTTCCGACGACAGGTCCTTGGCTCAGACCCCTTGAGCCGCCTCGCGTCGCCATAGTCGTCAGGTTGTAATCTTCGATTCACCTGATGGCTATACTTTGACATTCGCCTTGTCCAAGCCTCAGTCAAAGTGGGGGCTATGTAGATACCTCACTTCTGCACCTCTCGCAAACCACCCGGTGATGATTGGACCGCATGTTTGCTACGCGGAACGATTTGTGACAGTTCGTAAGTTTATCGTCAAGTGATTGCTCAAATATTAATGTCTACCTCTTAGTTGTCATCTACGTGCCGATACGGTTGTTTTGACAGAAATTAGAGTACATTTGGAGTCCGTGCCTAAAACCATCTTCATTTTCTGATAACCGTTAAATCCCGAGTCAGAATGTTCTCGAATGTTCCGGATATTTCTATTCCATATTTTATAAATATTTCATAATCTTTATCCTTTGGTAAACAATTTCCCGTAATATTCACATAAAATATTAAGGAAAACCAAATTATTCCGTCCTACCGTAACTTAAACACGGAAATCTTTCTTCCGCAGGAGGAAACCACTTGGGAACAGACCCAGCAGGTGCTGCGCCTCTTCCAAGAGACGCAGTGGCTGCTGCGCCTCTTCCCAGTGTTGGAATATGTGTCCTCCGACAATAATGCGATCACGACTGTTGATCATGATGATCACATGTTTAAATCTCATTATAAAGAATACAATTGGGAAGTAATATTTTATTGTCAACTGATCAACATATATCGGTAATGATTGGCTGACTAGAGTTTGACATTACTGTCGTGCGACGGTGGTGATCAGTTGATCCCCTAGGTCATACCTATAGGGCAACACTCTTAATTGATCATTTAATTAATCGTATAACGTTACGAGTTAATTAAATTACTTGAAAATTGACGGACGATTTTGGAAGTAAAATTTACGTATCACATTGAAATTGATTAAAATGAGATACGGTCTGAGTATTTGAATTGTATCATTACTCAGATGAAATTATTGTTTAAAGAAACAATTGAAATTGAATGAATTATTATAAAAACAATTTATTGTGATTTGTAAATTGGTAAAATATTTTGGTACAAGTAATTATGAATTACTAAGTCGATTTTTGTATATGACGTATTTTTATTAATACGTTGATTTTTAATATGTTAAAAATACATAACAAATTTATGTAACATATGACATGTGACATAAGACAAAATTGACAAAAATAAAATGGATTCCATTTTATGTATGTACCGAAATTAAAGGGGAGAATTAGGCTAATATTGTGTTGTTTAAATTAGTGGAAAACATAATCATTCACTAATAGCCTAGCCATGCAACCCTAGTTTGCATTGTGAAGGCAAACAAGAGCATGCATTGGGTCTCCTTTCTTCCCTCCTCTTCCCTCCTACCCGGTTTTACCAAAGAAAAGGCAAAGGGTTTTTGTCTTATATTTTTGATATACACTACATGCATGAGTGTGTATTATTCATTCATTCTAACTTATCAAAAATTAAGATTTTAGAAAGAGAAAATACTTCCTCTCCTATTCTCTCCCAACCGGTTTTTGGGAGATTAAAAACCAAATTGTTTTGGGTCATTTTTCTACAAGAATTAATATTATCTAGTACTCATAATATTAATTTTAATTAAGAGTAAGCTTTGGGTATAAATCCTTGGGAGAGATCCTACACTTGGGTCTTTGTTCATCCAAAAGGAAAGCTTAAGAACAAGAGAGAAAGGTGATCTCTCTTGTGCCCATTTGAACCGAAAATCCAATGTAAGAATGGATGTTTCTTCCTTATTTTGTTTATTTGTTTGCATGCATAAGATCATTAGTTAATTTTATGACAATTAAATCATAACATATATGAATATGTAAGTATTTAGATCTACTTTTCCTTCAATTGGTATCAAGAGCCATGGTTGTTTGCATGCAAATCGGTTAAAAGTTTTTCCGAGTTATAAGAATAACATATAAAACTTGAATAATTTGTGTTATTATGAGATATCACGAAATAAATTTATGCATGTTAAATTCTGGTCCTAAAATATTTTTAGGATATTTTGGTTAATTTACGGATTTTTTATTGTTCATATTTTACAATAATGGCATTTAAATATGATTTTATTAGTAAAAATGTCATTTTCGGTCTAAAATTAGCTATACTTCGAATTTTCCAGTGATTTTTGGATATGTTGTCACATATATTATTTTGAGACAACCTGTTGTCACATGCAATTTTACAATATGTGTGTAAAATAATAGGCTATAGTGAAGTCTTTTTGCATGATTTATGGATTTTTGAAGAAAAATTGCATGAATAGTGACATTATTAGTGAAAAATTAATAAAACATAATCTATGACTAAGGAAAAACGTCCAATGTTGCATTTTATTATCTTTTTCAGATCTAAAATTGAAAAGTTAATGAATATAATTTTTCTCATGTTTTTATGATTTTTTTTAGTTAAAACCGATAAACCGCAACATTGTTTTTCCGGATAAATTTCGAAATTTTTAACCTAAGTTTTTGAACATTATGAGTGTCATGGTATTTTTCCAGAAAGTTCATGAGTTTAAATTTCAAATTTTGAATTTATTTGAAATTTTGTGATTTATTTGAAGTTTATAGCTTATTTTTGTAATTTTTGGTCCATTAATGAACAATTTTAGAAATATGAGTTAATTATGGTCAAATAATTAGTGAAGACTAAATTTTGAGTCCTAAGAGGTTAGGGTAATTAACTTATGCATCAATATGAATTTATGTAATTTTTGTGATTATAAAATGTTGAAATCACGCAAATCCATAAAAACCGAGTAATATACGATATTGGCTAATTAAAGGAGATTTAGCATAAAATTGGGCATGTTCATACATATTATAATGCTGCATTTTCTTTATGATTGTCATAATTTTAATTTATGTAATTTTTGAATTATGTAATTTTTACTTAGTATGGCCTTAGATTTTAATTGGTATTTCCCGAAATGTATGGGAATATTGATTCGGTTGTAATTTTATTGTGATCTTGTATCACCGTTTTGTAATTTAATAGATTTATTTTATTTTAGTTACAAATGTATAATAGGAAATTATGTAATTTGCTATGTAATTTAATTTATCTCGGAGTTCCCAAAGACGGATTTCTTCAAGATGGCGATACATAAAGACAGTGTTACCTCGAGATGCGTGCCACAACCGAAGTTCAAGGGACCAATGGAGTTGGTTTCCGAATATGTAATAGTTAAATAGTTTTTCTATTTTAGGAAAGGCCATACTAGGATTTATTTATTTTATGCTTGCATTTTATTTTATGTCACATGCATCGCTAAATCGCCATAACTAAAACATGCATCATCTTCTTTCATCGAGTTTATCGACCGTGTCAATTAGAATTATCCTAGTTCACCGCTTTAGTTCACTTAAAACGTGATAGATAATAAATTGGCATGACCTCTCGCTAAAACAATTAATTGAGACATAGCCTTACCAAATAGTAGAAACCATGAAAACCTATTTCGCGAGGGAGTGCACTCGGCCCTACCGGGGTACAAACCTTGTTACGTAGGGGAAGTGGGTGATGAATGTCAATCCACCGAGTTCATGTTGATGAGGGTTTCATCGGCCATACCGTGCCCAAGTTGATGTGGATTTGGATCATGGACACATTTATTCGAAATTTGGATTGAACTCAACAAAAGTTTTTCGATAAGGGTTTCATCGGCCATACCGTGCCCTTGTCGGATGTGTTTTGGGCTATAGATAATTATTAGAGTAATTTTATCGACCAAGAATTCTAAAAGTAGAATCGATTAAAACATTAATCCACCAAGTTATATTGATAAAGGATTCATCGGCCATACCGTGCCTAAGTCGATATGAATTTGGGTCTTGGAATCATTTATCTAGTTGGGTAGAGGTCACTAGAAAAATGCATAAAACTTGTTTAAATTATACATTTTTACGAGTATTATTATTAAAACGACATTTGTTTTACTCCTTCTATTTTGTTTTGTAGACCACTTCTTTTTCTCATAACAAATGGCAACACCAACCCCTAACGCCACGCCTCTCGCTAATACATCATGGCTCCGATCCTTCATGGATCGATGTAAACTTGAAAAGAATGGGTCAAATTTCTCCGATTGGGATGCCCAACTCAAATTATCCGCCCAAGGTGACGACAAGCTTCGTTACCTTACCGAGGCCTCTCCACCCGAACCTACTACTAGGTCGACCGCCGCCACTAGGGAAGCATATGAGGCTTACCAAAAGGAGTCCGCCGCAATGAAAAATGTCTTGATATTTGCGATGGAGGCGGACCTCCAAAGGAGAGCCTTTAAAATGGGCAATGCTAATGAGATTTACTCCAAGCTTGTGACAATGTTTTCACAAACTCCGCGGATCGTCCAATATGAGGCGTCCGCGGCATTCTTTGATCTCGACTTCAAAGAGGGCCAAAAGGTTAGCCCTTATGTGCTCAAACTTATGGAGCTTGTCGAGACCTTGAAGATTCAAAAGGTTGAAATCCCCAAAGAACTCATTGTAGATAGGATTCTACACTCCTTGTCCAAAGTCAAAGCATATGTTCAATTCCGGGTGAATTTTAACATGCAAGACAAGGATGTGTCTCTTGAAGAATTGCACAAGTTACTTGTGCAAGCCGAAAGGGACATGGGGTTAAATGTGAACCCACCCAAGGATGTGCTTAATATAAGCACTAAGAGTAAGGGGAAGTTCAAGAAGAATGGGAGGAAGGGTAAGAAGCAAGCTCCCACTTTCACCAAAGCTAGGACTTGTGAAGCTAGCACTTCCAAAATCAAGAAGGGTCCTCTTGATAAATGCCATTATTTTAATGGTATGGGACATTGGAAAAGAAATTGTTCCAAATACCTTGGTGATATTAAGGCTGGAAAGATTACTCCAGTAGGTAAATGACTATCCTTCTTTTATGTTTCTAATTCAACTATGGTATTATGATACAAAGTTGTGATAATGTATCTCCCTTTTTATTGTAAATAGGGCCTCCACCAAGCAAAGACAAGGGAAAGGAAAAGCAAGCATGAAAAACCATCAAGAAGCTAGGGATAGCTTTCATGGAGCTTTGCTTTTCATTGTCTTATTTTAAATTATGTTTTGGATTTTAGAACCTTAAGTTTCCGTGTTCGACATGGAAAGGTATTTTGGATAATGGGTTGTATTTTGGATAATGGTGACTTGGTTTGCAACCCAAGTCACCCGTTTTATCATTTTATCCTTTTGTTCTAAAATTCATGTTTAAATGCTTGTTCTTAGAAACATATAACTTAAAGTGATCTAATAGACAAATATAATGACGGGTTTCGTTATATGTCCACATGCTTAAGGCTTGTGTATGATCATTTACAAAGCGATTTTGAGTCTATGAACTCTCTTAAAGGAATGTCAATCACCAAGTACACTTACGAAATCTATAACTATTAGTCAATCTATGAGATAGTTCTCCTTATACTTCAAATCATTATTTGTGTCTCATATGCTATCTTTGAATCTATAGTGTATTTATTCTAAAGATAGAGTGGGAGAAAAAAAAAATGAGGACACAACACACAAGACAAGATAAAATTGTGTACTTGTGTATATGAGATCTACACAAGGGAGAATGATTTGAATGAAGGGTATATCTATTCACATAGTATACCAAATGAAAAGTCTCAAGTAAGTTCTATATGACTAAAGAGACCAAGTGAAGTAATCGAAAGAATATATTCTTAAGATAACTACACGAGGAGACCAAAAGAAAGTTTTGGAACATAATGACTAATGTAAAGTCTTAACAAGAGTTTTTGACTAAGTTTATGATAAATTTTGACCAATAGTTTCAACCTTGAGATTTACTTAAGAGCCTAAATGAATCAATGTAACATCCTAGTAATAAGCGATATTTATGACTAGAAGTTGCAAGGATTGATATACCGATATCTTCAATAGCCAAAGTTTTAAACCGCGCAGATGTCATTACTTAACCTCATTATGAAAACGAATTGGTTAAACCTCCTTCTAAAAGGGATATTTTGAAGGATGTGTATTAGATATTACTCATATTTAATAAATGACATTGCCACACATCATTATGACATGAGTGTGTTAGAGATTTAAAATCTCTTTCCACAAGGTTAAAATGAGACCTCTTCGAAATAGGTATTTTGAAAGGATATGATGGGAACATATATGGTTTTATCTTAATAACTTGGCAATGCAATTTATATTTCAATTGTTGAAAAGTTTCGATTGAAAAGTCGATTTCGAAATATGTGGAATTGATTGGGAGTTAGGAAATTATCATGTGAAGACATGGAATTTAGTGGGAGCTATCATCCTTTGAATATTTACAATTCACCACTCATTGAAGAATGACGAGCTAATAACTTCCTTCGTAGAGGAAGATTTGAGTTTTCAATTCTGGATGAAAATGGACTATGATGAATCCAATTACATCTAGGGATGTTGGATAAGTATTGGGAGATACACATCGTATCAACATTCACATAGGTTATTCATGTAGATGAAAATGGAATTGCCATTAGCAGTCATGGTCATTCATTGAACCTATGAACGGTTGATCTCATGATTATTAGTAACTAATGTTTCCGCCATTAGAATAATCATGTACATGTCCAATTATGAATCATATGCATAAGAGCATGATGATTGATTGGTAAGCCATAATAGAAACGTCATGAATTCTCGAGTAGAATCCGATGAGCGATTTCGGTGTTTGACGGAATACTCTATTATGTGTTAAGAGGTTGCACATATTATAGAAAGTTCGAACACACGTAAAGATTTATGAAAATCCTAAACTTTTGAAATCAAAAGGAGAAATAAGAGGTTATTGGAAAGATACTTAGTTGTATAAGAAGTTATTCAAAACTAATCCTTCCTAATATGCTAGAACTTGCGAGAAGTGCTAGACCAATCGTCTTCGCAAATTGTTGTAAGACTCTACAAAACATATACCTAGTGCATTGTGTGTGGATAGAGTACTTGATCAGTACAAGTTATATCATTCACCACAAATTCGTTCGTTATGTGATAATCGATAAGGAAGTTCTTTCAAGATAAAGAACCAAAACCGAGGTCGGGAACCTTGATGTGTACTTGGTAAAGTTCATGCTATGAGAGAGAACATGAATGTAAGGGAAAATGCAAGTGTAAGAGGTTTGAACACATGGACACATGGCATGTTAAACTTCTATTGCAATCAATAAGTGTTTACACTTACGATATGCATCACAAGGTTGTAATATGGTATTGACTACCCGAGTGTGATGTCGACATTTGTCATTTGAGTTATTATTAACTCACCTTTTACATTGTTATATCCAAACGGGTTGTGGAGACAATTGAACCCCGTTAAAAGTGAACATGGATTAACATTGTATTTTCCCATAGTTACTTACATGAGGTGACGTCTCGAAGTGACTAGAGTGTGATGCGGTTGATGGCAAGTTTAAGTGCCATAGAGTCATGTGAGATGACTAGTCGATCACATAGGCAGACTGTTAGAAACATTTTGTCGGGCCTAATGACCGCTTATAGAGTTCTGGCAAATTTATATAGCCTGGTCGTGGTGAGAGCTGCTATAGTATTCAAATGAGTCGATTCTTTTGACTAAAGACTATTCGCCTAAGATGGCACAGTTTCAGATTAACTTTGATTTGTGTTACTACGACCTTCGTAAATGGGGTCAAATGGGCATATTTTGGGTTATGATGGCTGTGGCTAGTCGAAGGGAATGAGTGCGATAGGAATTGTCCATCCCTAGTCAGGGTTATAACAATATCTCAGGGCCACTCGAGGAGTAATGAACTGGAAATGCGTGGCCACGCTCGGAAGGTATCTATGATAGATAAATCCGGTCAATCAGTTATTCTCCAGATCGAGGAAACCACTCTCGATATGATCACTTGCAAGTACGACCTGAAAGACACCTTGCATTGAGTGGGAGATAGTAATAGGACAAGAGAATTGGTGACGCACACTTGTCGAGGACAAGTGGGAGATTGTTGGAATATGTGTCCTCCGACAATAATGCGATCACGACTGTTGATCATGATGATCACATGTTTAAATCTCATTATAAAGAATACAATTAGGAAGTAATATTTTACTGTCAATCGATCAACATATATCGGTAATGATTGGTCGACTAGAGTTTGACATTATTCGTCGTGCGACGGTGGTGATCGAGTTGATCCCCTAGGTCATACCTATAGGGCAACACTCTTAATTGATCATTTAATTAATCGTATAACGTTACGAGTTAATTAAATTACTTGAAAATTGACGGACGATTTTGGAATTAAAATTTACGTATCACATTGAAATTGATTAAAATGAGATACGGTCTGAGTATTTGAATTGTATCATTACTCAGATGAAATTATTGTTTAAAGAAACAATTGAAATTGAATGAATTATTATAAAAACAATTTATTGTGATTTGTAAATTGGTAAAATATTTTGGTACAAGTAATTATGAATTACTAAGTCGATTTTTGTATATGACGTATTTTTATTAATACGTTGATTTTTAATATGTTAAAAATACATAACAAATTTATGTAACATATGACATGTGACATAAGACAAAATTGACAAAAATAAAATGGATTCCATTTTATGTATGTACCGAAATTAAAGGGGAGAATTAGGCTAATATTGTGTTGTTTAAATTAGTGGAAAACATAATCATTCACTAATAGCCTAGCCATGCAACCATAGTTTGCATTGTGAAGGCAAACAAGAGCATGCATTGGGTCTCCTTTCTTCCCTCCTCTTCCCTCCTACCCGGTTTTACCAAAGAAAAGGCAAAGGGTTTTTGTCTTATATTTTTGATATACACTACATGCATGAGTGTGTATTATTCATTCATTCTAACTTATCAAAAATTAAGATTTTAGAAAGAGAAAATACTTCCTCTCCTATTCTCTCCCAACCGGTTTTTGGGAGATTAAAAATCAAATTGTTTTGGGTCATTTTTCTACAAGAATTAATATTATCTAGTACTCATAATATTAATTTTAATTAAGAGTAAGCTTTGGGTATAAATCCTTGGGAGAGATCCTACACTTGGGTCTTTGTTCATCCAAAAGGAAAGCTCAATAACAAGAGAGAAAGGTGATCTCTCTTGTGCCCATTTGAACCGAAAATCCAATGTAAGAATGGATGTTTCTTCCTTATTTTGTTTATTTGTTTGCATGCATAAGATCATTAGTTAATTTTATGACAATTAAATCATAACATATATGAATATGTAAGTATTTAGATCTACTTTTCCTTCACCCAGGTCCTTTTCTGCGTAATTTTCGTATCTTTTTCATATCTTTCCGAGATTCACTTCCAAAGAGTCTCCGAAACCCTAAATCCTTCACGTGATTAGTATAAATAGGAGCCTTTGCTCCTCATATTTCTCACGCGAGTGTCCGCCCTTCTCTTCTCCCTTTGCATTCTAGACCTTTGTTCTTACTTTTTGGCGTCTACGTGCTTGAACATTCGACCACGTAAGCTCAGATCCTTCTGAGTACCAGCCTCGTTTGCATGACCGACCAATTTGACCAACTCCACAATCAATCAACTTAATCTTAATCATTTTCCTCTTACGAGGGCACTTTCGTTACATTCGCGTCGAGCATCACTAATCGATATCTTAGTCCCTCTCGTTTCGTCAAACATGTAAGTCTGAGGGTGTAAATCCTCCTTTAGTTATTGTTATTTACCTTTTTGTATCACTATTGTAAGGTTTATGTCGAAAACACCTCTTAAAACCGATTTCTAAAACCTCGTTTTAAACCTTTTTTTTACGGATTTCCAGAAGACAAACCATCGAGAAAGGACGCAGCAACTGCTGCGCCTCTTCGAAGGAGCGCAGTTCCTACTGCGCCTCTTCGTGAGGCTGCCGCAGTTCTTGCTTCCTTTCTTCTTCCTTCGTCCTCTGAAATTCGTCAAACTTTTATTTGCTTCGTTTGTTTTCTTTAATTCTTTTGACATAATATCATATATAATTTCACAGGTATACTAATCATCATCTTTAACATGTTTAACTCGTCATTAAAACCCGACTTAAATCCCAAGTAATCTCATATTTGCGGGTTTTCGTCATTAAATTCAATCCGGGTTATAGGAATTCGATTTGTTCATATTGAGTTTCTGGAATTCGACCTTTGATAAATTTTCATCTGTCTATTGTCATATTCGTCATTAATTTGTCGTTAATTCATCTTGTTTAGTTTATTTCATTCACCCATGTCACTAATCCATCATTCGTTCATGTAATTAATTCATTTGCATCCGTCTTATCCGTGTTTTATTGCTTTCATGACCCCATTAATCACATGTAAATAATTTATTAACCACTTTCATCCGAGTAAATAATTTAATCAATCATTAAATTTACCAACGAGTATTAACAACACGCAATTCCGGCTTCACAGCCAGAATTCAGGTCAGGAACAGACGCAACAACTGCTGCGCCTCTTCCAGAGGGCGCAGCTCTGCTGCGCCTGTTCCAGGATGATTTCTGTCTCTGAACTCCGTTGTTGCCTGACCTAGTTTGTTAGCTTACGTATAATTAACTATTATCCGTATTATCACCTTCTGACTCCTTCGTTAATTCTTTTGATTCATTCTTTTATTCGTTTTTTCCAAATTATCCGTTTTGAAGGTATTTTCGACATAAATCGCCTAATCCATTGTAATTGTTGTAATTTTCGATATTGTATTTTTCTTTATTGTATTTATCTTATTTCTTGTATGATTTGTATGTTTTCACATGTAATTGAACATTAAATCCTACCTCGACATTAATTATTTGCTAATTACGTGTCAACCGACTTAGCTAATTCTTCACATGCTAGGATTAAAACTTGGATGTTGCATTGCATGCATATAATCGACAATATATCGAGTATAGATGATATCCCTAATCATTAGTAGAGGCCGCTATCGAGGCGGGCGGGATTAGGTGTTCGATCAAAAGAGCTTCCTAATACGTACCCTCACCCCTTACTCCAGATCTCTATGAACATCCGTGTTCATTGGCATCCACGAGAGTCATTCTAGATATAGAATGCTAAGGGTAACGAGTTCTTGGTGTTCATGTCACTACTTTGTGTCTTGACATGACACGAGGTATTCGAACGGTTCCAATTTCCCATAAAAATTGGTGGCGACTCCAACAAAAATGCAAACGCTTGTTCTCTTCCTCCCAAGCGCCCCCGTGGGCCCCCCGCTGTCCACAATAATATGGAAGAGAGTTGTACATGTTTCCGTTGTTGTCATAGTATATTGATATCCTGTTGGTGGGACATAGTTGTGAGAGGTTGTTAGAGTACTTGTAATCTTCTTTTAGAGGGGGCATTGATTGACATAGTCATGGTAAGTGATTTGTAGAACATGTGTTGTACTGATCTGGATGCTGCAGGTAATTCATAATCTTTTATTGGGACAATGAGTATAGGGTGTTGGAAATTAGTATCATGTTAAGTTATGAATGAGTTTTGCGGTAATGAAAGAAAGAAACTTGAGGATCTAGTATGAGTGCGGGTAATAAGTGTGGATCGTGAGTTATGCTTTTGGAGATTGGTGCTTTGTATAGAGGAGTATGTCGTTCTACTGTAATTTGGAAGAATTGGAGTATTGGTTATGCTAAGGATTTTGTGGTATAGGTTAGGTGGTGTCTGAATTAATTGAGGTATGGGAACTGTTACAGTAAGAGAGTCTTGGATATAGAAATTGTTGTAAGGGTTGAGTTTATAGGCGGTTATCATTGATGTGTGGTGGTGATGAGAAGATACAACTCAGGATTTAGCATTAGTGGGTTACGAGGACGTAACCTTTATCTTAAGAGGATTAGGATGCGACAAAGAGAGTTTGTTCGTTGTACATGTTGTAGTATAATTGGGAGTAGAGTGTTGGTGTATCATAATGGATGGATTTGTATTGTGGGTGATATTGTTAAAAGGTCATGGCCGTGCTTGTAGTAGTGTGATGTCTAGAAGTGTTAGAATACTCCGACAGTGTTGACAATTGGGTGATGATGTTTATGACTTCGATAGTGTTGACAGTTGGATGATGATGCTATGAGTGGGAGTAAACTTCGAGGACGAAGTTCCTTTTAAGGGTGGTAGAATGTAACATTCCGTTTGATGTTTATGAGTGTCTTGATATTGTATTTTCTAGTGGATAATATGTAGTGAGACGAAGCTAGCGACGTTGGTGGATGGTATTTGGAAATGTATGGAGTTAGTGTCGACAGACTATTATGTGGTGGATACGATATCATGAGTCATGTTGTGGAGGTAGGCATAGTTGGTAGAGTTGGTCTTAAGAGTTCATGTTTTATAGGTTGGGTTTCGTTTTGAGTTCTTAGTTGCATTGTTGTGTTTTGGTCGAGTTAGTATGTTCGGGGACAAAGTTCTTTCTAAGGAGGGAAGACTGTATTACTACAGTTTTCTATGTCTATGAGTACTCTATCGAGTGGGGCTTACTCTGTCGAGTAAGTATGTTTTTACGCAAAACAGTAGCTGACTTGATGGGTACTCGATCGAGTACGTGTGACACTCGATCGAGTAAGGGCAATCGATCGAGTAAGTCACTTACTCGATCGAGTAAGTGTGTCTTACGGGTTGATTTTGCCGGGTTTTGTTAATAACGTGAGGGTAATATATAAGGGCTTCCGTCACTATTCTTAATCACTTTTAACCTTTCTAAAACCTTTCAAAGAAAAAGAGGAGTTACGTAAAATCAATGACTTCACGTTGTTAACAAATCCTAAGGCTAGGATCGTCGGATTATCTTGTTCTTTATACCGTTGTGATCGCCGTGTCAAGGGTAAGCTTCTTGTATAATTTTTATATTGTTTCATTGATTGTAGTTGAAACCCTAATTGGGTAAATTTGGGGTTTTGGAAGTATTGTTGATGTTAGATTGTGATTGTATGATTGTGTGTTTGTAGGAGGTGATTTCGTTGAAGAACGATTATGATTACCTGATTGTGACGATCTTGGTGGTTGCCTTTCCAGGTAGGGTTTCCCTACTCAGTATTGATTACATGGTTGTGTTGGTGATTAACTGTTGTTGTTGTATACCGTATTGGCATTGGATTCTGAATTGGTGATTGTTGGTAGTGTAATGTGAGTATCGTATAACTGTCTGTGATCTTTGGGGTGCGTCCCTGGCTGAGTGGAGTCAGTTGCCGGAGTGGCTTCACGCCCTTGATTCGCCTTCTGTGGAACCCGCCACATAAGAGATGTGCACATTAATGAACATGGGTTTATCGCTCGGATGAGATGAGCGGGGCTTAGGTGGTAACGGCTACGGTCCCCCACTGGCGGCGAGGATTACTAGTTGTGATGGGTAATCTGGCAGGGCTGCACACTTTAGTGTGTAGTCAGGTGTGTGGTGATGTGATGGAGTTTGGGTTGATTGAATTGTTTGCATTGTGGTATTGTTTTATTGCAGCTGTTTGTTTTGTGTAATCAGTACTGACTCCGTTTAAATGTTTTAAAAACTGTGGTGATCCATTCGGAGATGGTGAGCAGTTGTCTAGCAGGTATACTATGGATGCGCGCGGGACTAGCTGGGGATGGAGTCGCCACAAGTCTGATAGTAGCCTTCCGCTGTGTTGTCTTTATACTTTTGTTACTCCAGTTGTAGTTTGGTGTTAGAATAGTTGTACTTTACTTTACAGTTGGTTTTGTTATGTAATCACTTAAACTTATTTATTAAAGTACGTTCTTTTATGGTCTATTTGATATACATTGCCTCGGGTAACCAAGATGGTAGCATTCCCATGCTTTAAGTGGCCCTGGTAAGGCACTCGGAGTTCGGGGGTATTAAATAGGGTTTGGGAAATTAAAAAAAAAAGAAAATTCGAAAACTTAATTTGGTTTGTAAAATTACCAGGAAAGAAGAAGTGGTGGCGGACAACGGTTGTTGATACTTAATGAGGTTGTTCAATACTTAATGAGTAATGCTTCAGCTCCCTTTCTAGTTTTGATAATTCTGAAGAATTTGCCTCTTCTTAAGCTATTGCTACTTGTATTATCAGGTTTTGGTTGTTGCCAACCCTGCCAACACCAATGCGTTGATCCTAAAGGAGTTTGCACCATCAATCCCAGAAAAGAAAGTCAATTGCCTGACAAGGTTGGACCACAACCGAGCTCTTGGTCAAATCTCAGAGCAATTGAATGTCCAGGTATCTGATGTTAAGAATGTTATCATATGGGGAAACCACTCCTCTTCACAATACCCTGATGTCAACCTGCAATTGTGAACACACCTAGTGGTGCGAAGCATGTCCATGAGCTTGTTGCTAATGATGCATGGTAAGTGAGAGATTCCGAAATCATACTGGAACACTCAATTATAGTTATCTATCCATGAATAAGCATATTATTATGCTTTGCACAAAAATGAAGAAACATGAGAATATGTCAATGGAATTATGGAAATATAAAGATAAAAGAAGTGAAATATATAATCCAGTGGTCTATTCATGGACATCCCGATATGAATATAATAAAGCGCATATATGGATAGAGGGAATAACTTAATTTGGTGGCCACGTCTTTTCTGACAGGTTGAACGAAGAGTTCATTAGTACCGTGCAACCACGTGGAGCTGCCTAGTGCATTGTCTGCTTCCAGCTCAGCATGCGACCACATTCGTGATTGGGTGCTTGGAACTGCTGAGGTCGGTGCTAAATTATACCTCCGTAATTCCATATTTGACCTTTTGGATAGTTATAATTAGTCAGATTTCAGTTGTTTCTATCCTTAATGTGTAAAAGATTACCGTGTTAATCTTAATTATTAATGGCAGGGCACTTTTGTCTCTATGGGTGTGTACTCGGATGGATTATACAATGTACCTGCTAGAATCATCTACTCCTTCCCCGTCACCTGCAAAGATGGAGAATGAAAAATTGTTCAAGGTAATAGTTTGAAAGTGGCATTATTGAACTCTCCCAATATCTTCTCGTCTTGGATATTTTTTGGAAACACGAAATCCATACTAATATCGTCGTATAAAATTTCTTGTGGTGACCAAAATGTCTCATCAATAATCGGAAGTTCATCCATGAAGAGTCTATCGATCCGAAATACTCAAGAGGGGCGGGGGGGGGGGTGAATTGAGGATTAAAACTTTTACCTACTTTTTCGATTGTATATGTATAATTAATTATTTAAAGTTTATTTATTAAACTTTAACTAATTAACTAATGAACGAACAAGAACAAAATAAACAAACGAACAAAAGAGAGAGAAGCATGGTTTTTAAAGTGGTTCAGTTTCACAAATCGAAACCTACGTCCACTATTCTCGATTAATAAATTTAGTACCTTTCTACGGATTACAAATTTACTAACCCAACTCGTACAACTAACCGTAGTTGTAACTCAAGTGAGTACCGCTAAATACTCGAGTGACTAACTTACGCTAATAAGAAAGCACTAATGATTCTACTAAAAGTTCACGTTAATGAACGAGTAAAAAATATACTAAAAGTTCACCTTTTCGAAAATTGCAAAAATGGTTTTCTTGTTTTGAAACACATGATTTTTTTTCTCTTAAAAATAAAATCAATTTATGGTTGAAGGTTTTACTTTCAAATGGTGCAAAAGCAAAGTATTTATAGGGAAGGAAAGAACATGGCTCACGGTTTGCCCGAAACCCTAATAGCCGAAATATGGATATGTAAACAAATCATATCTTTTATTATTTCTTTCCTTAAACCCTAAGAGATAATAGAGAATATTCCAAAAGATAATTTATAAGATATTCTCATATTATTCTTTCCTTAAATCTAAAGATATGATAAGATTTTCCATAACAAGAATATCTTTATCATAAATAACTATATCAAACTAAATATAAAAGATATGTTAAGATACTTCTAGACAATAAAATATTAACAATAATAATCTTTTATACATTAGGTTACACGAAATAATAATGGCCCATATGCCTCGTTTTCCGTGAAAAACCCTAGCTTGAAATTAGGTTAGATTTTTAGGATTTAAGGGTATGCTATGTTAAAACCTTAATTAGTAATATGGCTCAACTCATAAGTTGATCCAACATGATTACTAATTATAAGATTAAAATAAAACCATACTCCATATTAGTATAGGCTTTGTTAATAAATACTTTTGCTTGAACAATTAAAACAGACAAAAACATTTTTCGAAAAAAACAATTTTGAAAACATTTTAAGTCGTGCAGTATAAACTCAGCACGCAATCTTATAGTAGAAGAGCTATAACATTGAGCTCTTTCACAAGTAATGTTATAGCTGTCAAGCTATAACTTTACTAGTATAAGAAATTCATTCTTATGTTATCATTACGAGATAATCACCTATACTATTCTAATATTCTTAGGAGATCTTCGAGCATAGGCTACTTCATCATCCAAGATTGATTAATCTTTTAGACGAGCTTCATCTTCTCATAATGTTTGAATAATTCTTCTATAATCTTGATCCGTAATTGAGGGCTTGATCATAATATTATCTTGTATACGTTCATCACAATTTTCTAAGCTTGACAAATAGTAAGTCTAATCTGAAAGGACTAAACAAACGATTACGCGCAACGAGTATATAACATATAAAGCACTCTTGACATCATCAAAACATAAACATATATACTATATGGTTCAACAAATTCCCCCTTTTGATGATGGCAAGTCTCCTAAAATTGTGACTAAGTATAAAGTTCCCCCTCAATATAATACCGTCATCTTGATAATAAAGATCAACATAAGATCAAGACGATTAACACAAAACCAAAACTTAAAAAGGACTTTAAGAGACAATTGGTCTTGACAAGGAGCAAGCTTAGGTAGATGCTTACCATAGATGTTCTTTCCCCCTCTTGACATCATCGAAAAGACAAGAACAAACATAAAATGAATAGAATAATATAAGACGAGACAAGAGATAAGAACGATATAAGAAATTAATATACCATAGATAAACATAAGTACCTAAGAATTAAAGTAGCACACAAACTAAAAGAAAAACATGTCTAAAGCCAAATGGGCTGAATAACAACATGTTTTAGAATTACTTGGGCCATAACCACAAGTAATATGCCAAAATGGGCCGAATGATAAAGTTATGCAAAATACACCATTAGAAAATCAAGGCTAATAAAGGAAAGTGGTAAAACAGGCAAGAGGTAGGGCAAGGTTAAATTTAACGGGTCTTATACGGGTTGACGTAATCGGGACGAGTGCCATTTTCCAAGGCATCCAGACGATCAAAAGAGCTCCTCACAAGAGTAGCTTGAGCTTGAAGGCTCCTTTCAAAGTTAAGAACTTTCAACGACAAAGCATTTGTCGGCTCCAAAGTAAGAGATTGATTGGCCGCCATGGCTTTCATGTGCATAACCAACGCACCTCCTTGACTAGTGAGAAAAGAGAGACGATCTCCGTGTTGGAACACTTCCTCACGAATTGCCTTCAACTCCCTCTCAAAACCCGAAAGCCTTTTATCAACCCCGTTCATCCATGCATACACCCAAGCACTATCCAATCCACCATCCAAGGACCGTGAAGTCCCAACCCGAGACAAGGCCGTGGCTAAGACCGTGGTTTGCTCCTCAAATATTCCCATCAAATAACCCATAAAACTTTCCAACTTAGCCTGCATAGCTACTAAACCAATATCACTAGAAATCTTTTCAACATTCTTAGCAAGGACCAATTCGGGTCCATCAAATACAAGACCCATCAATTTGATTACAGGATCACACATGCAATCCTTTGCACTAACACCGTAACTTTCCCGTCCCACAACTTGCTTTATCTCCAACAAACTCGATATCCACATCCCATATGGGCGATCAAGAGTGGTACAAAATTTCTCCTTGGTGACGGTTAGACTCGTTTGAACAATAAGGTTTAGAACAAGACTAGCCAAATTGATTTTTCGACCCTCCAACCAAGAATACACAATGATTGCTTCATAACTCGACACTTTATCCCTTCCACCCCTTCTCGGCACAACCGTGTTCCACAAGAAATTTAAGAGAAACTTGATTTTTGCCGAGAGAGGACGGACTATAATATTACCATTATCGGACACAATCTCATCAAAATACCTTCTAATGACTACTTGTTTATCATCGTCTACATTGGACCATTCCAAACTAGGATTGACTTCGATTCCATCATAAGGAACCAAAAAAGCCGAACGAAAACCATCAACTGACACGGTAACATCTACTCCATTAACAGTTGCATGCAACACGTACACCATCCTTAACTTTGACTGAGGCGAAAAATTGAACAACCTCAACCGGGTAAGTAGGACCCGAGAACCGACTCACATCACTCCAACCTTGAAAATCAAGAACGTCGACAAAAAACTTAAGAGAAGGAATTTGTGACAACCAATATTTAGGGTAATACCTTCCTCCATGGATTGAATATGGCAAAACCCGAGACAAAAGAATACTTTCATCTTTTGTCATCCGAACTCGGTTTAACCCAGCCTTTGTCGCGTTTTTTGAAGCTTCCCGAAACAGAGTTCTCGAAACCCCATTCCTAACAATGACCTCGGGTTTACTATCCTCCTCAAGATTATCTACTATCACCTTATTTTTACCTTTGAGAAGTGGACGCCTTTTACCTTCGAAAACCGCATCATCCCGACCACGAAACAGGGGAGGATGTGGTTGTGGGTTTGGTGAGGTAAAAGTGGAGGAATTTAGATGATGAGATGGTTGTTGTTGTGGTTGATTACTCGGATTTCGTTGGTGTTGGTTGCGGGTGGAGGACCGTGTTTTTGAATGTGAGGGATTCATGGTGAAGGTTGAAGATGATGATGATGATGGTCGAAGATTTGTGATCTTTTGGTAAGTCAAAAAGTGAATGCAAGTGGGTTGTGTGATCAATGTTTACACGGCTAGGGGTAATTATAAGGTAGGAGTCTAGGTTTAGATAAGTGGGTGGTAGTGGATTAAATTTGGTAAATAATATAAGATATGGAATAGAATACAGACGAGATTTGTATAGCAATATAGGAGAGATTTTTATAAAAAAAATGGAAAGTAAAAGAAATATGGTGTATCTTAATTTTTTGGTAAAAGATAAAGTTTGTATGCCAACTAAATTCTAAAATACAAATAGAATATATACGATAAATAAATTTCTATAAACGTAAATATTCATGCAACGCAATATACGGACACAGTCATATAATCTTATCTTTACTAATCAATCATTGAGAGATTAAACATATATAGAAGCTTAGGTACCACTGAATAAACCAATTTCCAACCGTAAAGTCTCAAATCGTTCTGTAGCTAATGATTTTGTCAAAATGTATGCCCATTGTTTCTCAGTACTACAAAATTCAAGTTTTATGTTCCCTTTCTCAACATGGTCTCGTATAAAATGGTGTCTAATTTCAATGTGTTTGGTACGTGAGTGCTGTGCGGGGTTTTTGGAAATAATAATAGCACTCATATTATCACATAAAATAGGAATACAACCTACGTCAACACCATAATCACATAATTGTTGTTTAAGCCATAATAGTTGAGTACATACCAGACCTGTTGCGATATACTCGGCTTCAGCTGTTGAAAGGGCAATTGAATTCTGCTTTTTTTAACCCCATGTGATAATGCAAGGTCCAACAAACGTGGCAACAACTGACGTACATTTTCTGTCTAGAGAGCATCCTGCGTAATCGGCATCAGAATAACCGATCAAATCCAAATTACACTCCATTGGATACCATAAATATAGTTTGGCCGTTCCAATAAGATATCATAAAATCTTTTTTACGACGGTCATATGCGACTCTTTGGGAGATGATTGATATCTCGCACAAACACATACGCTAAACATGATATCTGGTCTACTTGCGGTTAAGTATAGTAACGACCCTATCATCCCACGGTAAGTTGTTTCATCAACAAGCTTACCGTCTTCATCCAAGGTTAACTTCTTGTCTGCGACCATCGGAGTGGGCATAGCATGGGAATTTTCCATTCCGAATTTTCGAATTAATTCCTTAATATATTTTTGTTGATGAATTTTAATGCCTTCCTCAGTTTGTTGAATTTGCAGACCTAAGAAGAATTTCAATTCTCCCATCATACTCATCTCGAATTCAGAAGTGATCAACTCCGAAAAATATATGCACAAGCTACAGTTGGTCGATCCAAAGATGATATCATCAACGTAGATTTGAACAACCAAAAGGTCAGTACCCTCGGATTTTAGGAATAGAGTTTTATCAACAGATCCTCTATTAAATCCACTGTCAAGTAAAAATTTCGATAATCTGTCATACCAAGCCCTTGGTGCTTGCTTTAAACCGTACATCGCTTTGTCTAATTTAAAGACATGATCTTCAAATTTGCTATCTTTAAATCCACGGGGTTTTTCTACGAAGACTTCTTCCTGTAGATACCCATTTAGAAATGCTGTCTTGACATCCATTTGGAAGATCTTCATTCCCTTATGAGCTGCGAACGCTATCAGAAGTCTAATAGCTTCAAGACGAGCAACAGGTGCAAAAGTCTCATCATAATCTATTCCTTCTTGTTGATTATAACCTTTTACCACCAATCTTGATTTATTTCGAACAATGACTCCGGCATCATCTAGCTTATTTCTCCTTGTGGTTAGATTTACTTTGTTTAGGTTGACAAGGAGTTTGTGAAGTACTAGGTTTCTTGGTGTAGTCAAAAGCCATGTCATAGAACTAACGAAAGTTATTATTTCTTTCTTCGTCAGGTTCATCTATAGGGGATTCATCATCCTCGACTGTTGTGTCAATCGTTTTAACAAAATCGGTATTTTTTCGTATATCATGTACACGTGTGGACATGGGCCACAGGCTGGTCTGTGGATTTGGGCCACCTACCGATCTGCGGTCATGGGCTATCTGCACGCCAAGCCAATCTGTGGACATGCAGCGGTCTTTTGAAAGCCACGCTCGGCGGCGTAAAAATGCTTTTGACCGGATCGTTTTAGATCGGCCGGTTTCGTCTCGGTAAAGGTCTCGAAACGATTAGAGATGTTCGGAGTCGCCACCAAGCATTTGTGGGATGCTTGGAACCCGTTCGAAATCCACTTTTTACCTCGGTCAAAGGAAGCACAAAGCAGTGTTTGACATAGGTACTAGAGATAAGGACTCGTCCCCCTTTTAGCATTCTATGCCTAAAATGACACTCGTAGGCCCTGGATAAGGCCATCCACTATCCAAAGGTTCTGAGTAAGGGGTGAGGGTACGTATTGGAAGCCCTTTAATCGGACACCCAATCCCGCCCGCGTTAGCGGCCTCTACTGATCGATCGTGGTTGTTTGAGTGCAAGAGTTGATAAAACGGTGTAAATGCATGAATGCACATCCAAAAGTGTTAACCTAACATGTGAGCTTTCTAAGTCGGTTTGTTAATCCAAATATCAAGCATAAGATGTCAAGTTGGATGTAGATTGATTTGCATGTGAAAACGGAAATTAAACATCCATTTACCAAATTCGGATTACGATGCTTAACACGATTCCATTGTTTTGAAAAAGGGTGTCAAATGACAAAGTGTAAAAACACGTAAACTTGTCAATCTGATCCGTCATGTATTCGGATTAACCGTAATCGGGATCGTCCTAGACAAATGCTAAAATGAAATAGAATATTGCCAGGCAGCCCCATTGGGGCGCGAGCCTATTGGCGAGGGAAGGGGCTCTGCCCTGGTTTTAAGATAAGAAAGCAGACGGCCTCTTGGGGCACGAGCAATGAGCCGACCCAAAGGGGCGTCTCCTGGTTCTTGAAAAGGTTATTTAAAATCGTATTTATGATGACAGATTTGCAAATGTTGTTTGCATGACTCGGAATAATTACTATTGTGTTAATAAAATTCGTTGTCGGATTTGCATATTTGAAAAGTATAGTTTACAAATAAAAATGTAAAATGTTTGATTTGAAGTAATCATGTTTAGTTCATTTCTTTGTAATTATTCAAGTTAATCATCATACTCGGATTAAACCGACATGGTATAAAGAACCAAGGATGATTATGAATTATGACTAATATATTTACAAATGTAAACAAATGAGAAAAATGGTAAATAAAAGAAGAGGGTGTTAAAATACCCATTAAAATGTAATTAACCAATTAATATCACCGAGTCACGGATTTAACCGTCATGGTATATGGAACCAAGGGTGATTATAATTTATGGTTAAAAAGTTTTTCATAAAAATGAATTAAAATGGTAAAAACCGTAAAGAAGTAAAACTAAAAGAAAGTGTTGGAGGAAAGACGAACTCAAACACATTTGAGTCTGACCTGGATACCCACAAGAGGGGCGAGCTTCCCTGCATAGCAAGGAGCTTCTGTCTCAGGCAAAAACTCGGTTTTGGCTCGTCTAACCTATATTTGAATCGTGTTATGCATTATTCATGCTTATAAAGTTATGAAAACAGTAAAGACATGAAATAAATGAGATATTTACACCCTCAAACTTACATATTTTGATGTTTGCGAAGTAGACGACTTTAGAGACGGTTTTCTCGTTGTGACTAATCGCGATCAAAGATGTTTAAAAAGGTGCCTTAAAAAAGGATTTTGTTTTGAAAATGATTTGAAAATATGTTAATTAAAACATGTTGATTGATAAATTGAGTTGGTCAAATGGGTCGGTCGAATGCACGGCGACGGCACCAAACAAAATGTGTAAGGCTTGTGTTTACGATCGGTAGGTCGTAAACACGTGACGATTTTGTGACTTAGGAAGTCGAGTCTAGAAGTTTTAGACAGAGGTGAAGGGGCGGACGCTCGCGTGAATATTAGGGTGTGTGAAGGGTGGTATTTATAGAGAAATGTGGGGAGGTAGGTCGGTTGTGTTTGCTTAGAGGCTAAGCAGACACCCTAAAGAGGCGCGAGCCACCTCGTGATGGAAAGGGGTGTATTGTCCTTTTCAATTTGGACGTGGCCAATTCTCCATCCATTGTTGATATATGTGGCATTCACATAAGATGTCGTGTAACAATATGGGCATCTAACAAGATGATTTTTGTGTTACTTGAGGTAGGTGTTTTGTGTGCTTGACTCGGGTTTGACCCGTGTGAGTCGGGATTTGAATTTCGAGTCGGTTTTTGGCACGGTGTCGGTTTTGACCCTAATTAGGGTCACTTTAATGGAAATGGCATGATGAAAACATTCATGGCATTATTTTTCACATTCGAGATTTTGGGTTGACTCAGGTTGACTCGAGTTGTGGGTTTCTGAGTCGGTTTTGGGTGCGAAGACGGTTTTAACTCTAAATAGTGTTATTTTAATGCAAATGAAGTTAGAAAACTTTTGAAATCATCTTTCATATCCGAGTAGTGCATTAAACCGTCTCATGTATAGCTAATCTACTCACGCATATCAAAAACACGTTATAGTCCGATCATCATCGGGTGGTTTTTGGAAGGTGCAGATACTGGGTATCTACAGAGCCCCCACTTTGACTAAGGCTTGGACAGGGCGAAAGTCAAAGTATGATCTCTAGGTCAATCGAAGATTACAACCTGAAGACCACTACGACGTCGAGGCGACTCAAAAGGGTTTGAGCCAAGGACCTGCCGTCGGGAAGGGCGGCGCCAAGGCGACTCGAGGGTACGAGCCAAGGACCTGTCGTCGGAAACAGTTTAGAGTCTGTCGACTTTCCGTGCGGTTCGTTTAAAGTCCATTAGACTATGTATAAAGGCTCGCCAGCCATAAGAAGGAGTCATACCTGAGGCATCTTCGGGATATGTCCTTGAATTTCTTGTGTGCGCGCAAAGGCTCGCCAGCCGGTGTTGAAAGTGGTGCGTTTTGAGGCTCGCCAGCCATAGGAAGGAGTCATACCTGAGGCATCTTTGGGATATGTCCTTGAGTCGTATCTTGTGTGCGTGCAAAGGCTAACCAGCTGTGATAAGGAGTCGTACCCAAGGCATCTTCGGGATACATCGTTGAGTTGTGCCTTGTTTGCGGACAAAGGCTCGCCAGCTATGTTGAAGGTGCGTTCTGAGGCTCGCCAGTCATGTTGAAGGTGCGTTCTGTGGCTCGCCATCCATGTTGAATGGGATGCATTTTGAGGCTCGCCAGCCATTGATGGTCGAATGATTGACTCTGGGAAATAGCCTGTGTGACTTCCATTTCAAAATCGGCACTCGCTAGGTAGTTAGAAACTTCTCAGGACTCGCCGGGGATATGAGTTGCCGCTTGTTGGGAGGTAGCGTATGCCATGTAATCGACGGGGTTAAAGCCCTTCGACTCGACGGGTCGATGTTTGTTGGGAAGAACCCAGTACTCAGTTGGAGTGAGTTTGTCTTCTCCAGATTGCCTGCATGGTTAGCGACCACAGAAATCCGCAGTCGCATAGACAAGCACGTTGAATGCAGGCACGTAAGCACATAAGCATGTGAGCAGTTAGCATATAAGCAACTAGCATGTAATATCTATCACGAGGAGAGATAGAAGTTTTAAAAGTTTTGAAATTTAAAGGCGAGTCTTGTTACTCGTAGATCTGTGATTTAATAGATTGGAGACACGTGACCGTTGCGACATTGACTCACACGGACGCACACTGACAAACTGTCATATAGGATATCGTGAACGTGATGCAAATTCAGTGTCGACACGACGCAAGGGTGACTCTGACAGACTTTGCCCATGTAAGTGCAACTCCTAGCCAAGAAATGGTGACAACGCGTATCAAATCCCTGGAGTAGAAGGTTCGCTCGGCTGGGGAACACGAATTGATTATCTCCTCCAGACATCTTTGCCCTTGTTTGCTTGTTTGAGATCCCTTCTCGAGGTATGATGATTCGGAGAGCGGAACCAAGACCTTGTCATCGTCCGAACCGAGCACTAGGCGATGGGCGATTTTATTTTGGACTGTAGTTGAGACTCAAAAGATGTTTGATGATAAAGGACGGGCGACGTCTTGAAAGAGAACCCCCAGAGTGAGAAGATATGATTTTGGCAAAAGGAGGAATGGGCGACGTCTTAAGGAAGAAGCCCCCAGTAAAGAGGTATTAGATTCATTTTTGCAGTTGGGTGGGCGGCTTTTGAGGATTGATGTTGATGGTTGAGATTGAAATGGGTATGCGATTCTGTCCTTGTTGGGGGACTGCCTACGTATTCGCGTGTTTGCAAAATCAAACCAGATCGTAGTTCTGAGCTGGTTATTGAGGATTGAAAATTGGAAATGTTATGAAAGGGGTATGCGGTTGTGCCCTTGTAATAAGACTGCCTACGTTTTCGCATGTCTGCGAAATCAAACCAGATCGTAGTTCTACGCTGTGTGTGCAATGGGTTGCAAATTGAAGGGTTTAAAAATTGAATGTGTGTGGGGGTGTGGTTGTGTCCTAGCAATAGGACTGCCTACGTATTCGCGTGTGTGCGAAATCAAACCAGATCGTAGTTCTGCATGTGTGTGCCTAAGCGAGTTGTTAGGACCTTAAAGTGATTTTGAGGGGTATGGTTGTGTCCTTGAAGGAGTGCCTACGTATTCACGCGGTGTGAAATCAAACCAGATCGTAGTTCTGAGCGTGTGCCTAAGCGAGATGTTAGGACCTTAAAGTGTGAGGGTCACGATGGTAAATTCCGTTTGGTGACTCGAGAAATTGATTTGAGATAATTCCTCCTTGACCATGAATCGAAGAGGTGTCATTTGTGAAAATGTTCCTTATCATGTGAGCACACTAAAAAGTGGACCCTAAGGGTAGATTGGGTATGTCCCGTTCTCGGTAGCAAAGCATTCGAGGACTCCGTATCTGGGTCAGGGTAAAAAAAATGGCTTCGACATTATGGAATGTGGAGCTTGGTAATAATGGGTTTGTTTGATAGATAAAAATCAGGAGCTGAGGGTCACGACAGTGAATTCCGTTTGGTGACTCGAAAGTTGATTGGATAGAAATCCATCTTGATCATGAATCGAAGAGGCATAATTTGTGAAAAGGTTTCTTGTTACGTGAGCACACTAAAAAGTGGTCTCTAAGAATGAAATGTCCATGTCCCGTTCCGGGGAGCGATGTATTTTTGAAGACTCCGTATTTGGGTCGGGGTGGAAATGGATTCGGCAATTTGGAATGTGGAGCCTGGTAATAATAGGTTTGTTCAACAAATAAAAATCTGGAGTTTGTATTTGTGGTGTTTAGGCCGATGGATTACGTTTTGTAATGTGGTGCGGAATGGGGTCTCAAGCTTGATGTGGCCTGAGCACGAAATGGTTGGTAATAATGTGGGATCAGATTCCCATGTCTGGACCTTAAAGGTTAAGGTGTAATATTACGAGCTTGAGGGAAATCCTCAGAAGCCTAGATAGGTCTCCCTGTAATAGTCTCTGGAAGGACTTAGGGGTGAAGGAGTGTCGGTTGAGGTTTTAGTGTTTGGTGTTTTGGACTTGTCGGTCCGGGATTTGGTGTGTTGGACTCGTTGGTCCGGGGCTTTGGACTTGTTGGTCCTGAACTTTGTATTTTGGACACATGGGCCCTGGGATTTGGAGTTGTTGGTCCTGGACTTGGTGTTTTGACCTCATGGGTCCCGGGCTTTGGACTTGTTGGTCCTGGACTTGGTGTTTTGGACTCATGGGTCCCGGGCTGTGGACTTGTTGGTCCTGGACTTGAAAAGTGACGGTTTTGAATTTCGTCATTTGAAATTCGTGAAAATAACGAATTTTGAATTCCGTTATTTCATTTTTGTTTGAAAAAGACGGTTTTTAAATTCGTCGTTTGAAATTGAGAGAAAATAACGAATTTGAATTTCGTTATTTCCTTGAAAAGGATGGTTTTTAAATCCGCCGTTTGGAATTGTGGGAAAATAACGAATTTGTATTTCGCTATTTCATTTTTGTTTGAAAAGGATGGTTCTAATTCCGTCGTGTGGAATTGTGAGAAAATAACGAATTTGAATTTCGCTATTTCTTTTTGTTTGAAAAAGACGGTATTTAAATCCGTCATTTGAAATTATGGGAAAATAACGAATTTTTAATTCCGTTATTTCATTAAAAGTGACGATTTTGAATCTCGTCATTTGAAATTTGTGAAAATAGCGAATTTGAATTTCACTATTCTGTATTTGTGATTTGAAGTTGACGGTTTTTTTTATTCCGTCGTTTGAAGTTGGTGAAAATAGCGAATTTGAATTTCACTATTTTGTTTTTGTGATTTGGCTTTAGCCTTGGCTTTCGCTTTGGCTTTGGTTTTTGCCTTTGGCTCTGGTTTTTGATTTATTAGTTCTTTGCCGTCCTTCGTTCGAGGCTGGTAAAGGTGCAGACGGGGATGTACCCGTTGGTGAGAGGTTGATATTTGGTGATGGGATGTTTTTGTGGGGAATGGGCTTGCCTTCCGTCATTGACTATGAACACGGAGATGTTCTGGTTTGTTATCTGGATCCCTTTGATTGACTCGTTCTAGATCGGGTGCTAATGAAAGGTTTCTATTGCCAGACATAGAATAGGTAAAGAGAATGGACACGGAGTTTCGAGTCCTCCGCTTACTCGGTACGGAACGTCACTCGAGTGTACTCACATTGAATTGGAACATATTGTTTGTTTTAAATCAATTCTCAAATCAATTCTCGTTGTCAACGGGAAATGGTAAAGGGGAGAATATATGATAGTTGTAAATCGTGCTTTATTTAAATAAATAAGAGGTTAGCACAGACTCGATGGATACATGTGACTCGTAGGGACAGCCCTAGTTTTCACTTAGGAATAAAAGGACAGACACTAAGATAGATATGAGAAAGCCTAAGACTCGGACTCGGACTCAAACTTAATCGTAGATACGGACTCCTAATCATCACTTTCCTCCTCGAAGATCTCCTTCGCGGCATCCAGCGCCTTGAATGTCTGGTCTTGAGCATTGACCCACTTGAGCACTTCACTCTCATTATTGGGGATGATATGAGGACAATAGTCGATGAGGCTTTTATCTCCTTGCAGAAAGAGATGTTCATGAGGGTTATTTTCATCACTTGGTTGGCATAGGGATGAAGTTGCCAGTTCATGGTTGTCGATCATATTTTGAATAGCATGTTTCAGTTTGAAGCACGTTTCAGTGTCATGACCTTTTCCTTGATGATATTGGCAATAGGCACTGCCGTCCCAGAAACGGGTTTTCCTGCTTTCAGACGGGTCTGGGGTGGGCCCAATTGGTTGTAGCTTCCCTTCAGTCATAAGCTTTTGAAGAGCTGCGGCATAGGTTGTGTTGAGTCTAGTGAATGTCCTTTGAGAACGTTCAACCTTGCTGTTTGACTTGAGACATTCGGGAGGATTGTCTTGACTGAGAGGTGCAATTATGATTTTGTTAGCTTCAATCATATCTTGAATGGCATGCTTGAGTTTGAAGCAAGCTTTGGTGTCATGACCCTTGCCTTGATGATATTGGCAATAGGCATTACCATCCCAGAATCGGGCTCTTTTGTGTTCTGGTGGGTTCGGAGTCGGACCAATGGGTTGCAGCATTCCTTCTGAAGCAAGTATCTCCAGAGCGGTGCCATATGTTATTCCCAGATCTGTGAAAACCCTTTGATGTTTTCCCATGGTTCCAACATTGGTGTTTTTTGGGATATTTTTGTGAGTTTTGTTTTTGTTTTTGTCAATCCTGGGCGGAAGCAGGAATTGGTCGTTGTTAATGTGAATTGTTTGGGATGTTGCTCGGTATTTTGAAAGGTATTTTGGTGAGGCAATTTCATGTTCTTTGTTGGTAGGTTCGTGGATGTGGGAACCATCGGATGACTCCTCATTTTCAACAGCTGTTGGTTGGTGAACGGAGGGTTGCTTTTCTCCTTGATGGTCAGGCTCATTTTCAGTACTACTAAACCTTTTCTCCAAATTAGCTACTCGAGTGTTCAAGTCGTCAATAGCCACTTGCAGCTTTCAGAATATGTTGTTGATGGAGACGAAGAGCATCATTATAGCGCCTTGTATGCCATCCATATCAATTGCATGAATTTTCTCATCGTCAGGAGAGATGTGATGAGAGAAGTCTAGGGAAGATTCCTGACTGTGTTCAACAGGGTTTTATGGAGGGTTGATTTTGTTGTTTATTGAGGGAGGTAATGGTAATTCACCCTTTTCAATCATGTCAAGGGTGGCACCTTTTAGGGGGAGACACATTTCAGTGTCATGTCTGCGACCTTGGTGATATTGACAAAACCGTTTTCCGCCCCATCTACATCCTCGCTTGTTTAGTAGAGGGTCTGGGGTTGGACCAATGGGTTTGAGCTTTCCGTGGGAGATTAGCCTTTCCAAGGTTGTGGCATAAGGCATACACGAATCAGGGAAGGACCCATGAGGTCGTCTAGTTTTGGAAGCCCTCCAACTAGGGTTGGTTTTGTCGTTGGCATGTAGTTGGCATTCAAGTAGCTTAACCCTTTGCTCAATATCAGAAGTGAAAAGATTCCCGGTTATCATTTTGTCCTCAACTTGGGAGAGACGAGTGCTCAAGTCTTCTACAGTAGCTAGGAGTCAAAGGACCATGTTGTTGGTTTCATCAGAAGTCATGGCAGATGCAGATTGATCGGCTTCTTGAGTTCCTGGTTCGTGATTGATGGCACCCAAGAGATTCCTATTTGACATAACGATGAGCGTTATAACTTGTCTTGACAAGGTATTGCACAAACAAAGGCAAGTACGACACATATGTACAAAAGGCAGTTATGTCGTGAAGACGCGACTGTGTGACTAGGTTATGAGTTCATTAAAGATCGTGAATGACCTCTTGTGTTTGAACTCTTGGTGCATAACTTTGAACTTAGAATCGAGTGTCTACTTTGGCATAGTGATGCCTAGGCAGACGACTACTGATGAGATTTGGAAGTTTGTCGATGGCGTGACGCCGCTGGACAAGACGTGTACACAAACTTGACCTTTGACCCGTAATGTAGGGAAAGACGGGTTTAATACCCGAGATATTTTGAATCTGCTAACTCCATTGAATATGTCTCGACAATTAGGCGACACGACCTAGACCAGAAGGTAGGTACTAACTTCGACGGAGACTCAACGTTATCTAGACGACTTGACTTGAAATCGACTGGACTCTAATCGACTCGAGGCTGAATGGGAAAGGTGGACTTAAATTTTCGAAAATAGAAATTTTCAAAAAGATTCATTTGTCGTTTTATGGACGGCTTCCGAAGAGCAAGGATCTTTAGAAGGTCGGCCAATTGAAAGGGTTGTCTTAGGTTTGTTTCCAAAAGACGGTTTGAGTTGAAATTGCGGCGGCTCGAAAACAGTGTGTTGTTTCCAAAGACGGTTTTTGAAATTCCGAATCATAGATTTGAAAACCGAGAATTGAAGAATTTGGAATCATCATCACAATGGCCATGAAAACTGTTAAATTTGTTTTCAAAGGATTGAAATTAGATTGAAAATTTGAAAATGGTTAAATTTGTTTTCAAAGAATTGATTTCGAATTGAAATTTGAAAACGGTTAAATTTGTTTTCAAAGATTTGATTTGAATTTGAAATTTGAAAACGGTTAAATTTGTTTTCAAAGATTTGATTTTGAATTAAAATCTGAAAACGGTTAAATTTGTTTTCAATGATTTGATTTTGAATTGAAAATTTGAAAACGGTTAAATTTGTTTTCAAACGATTTGATTTTGAATTTGAAATTTGAAAACGGTTAAATTTGTTTTCAAAGATTTTATTTTGAATTGAAATCTGAAAACGGTTAAATTTGTTTTCAAAGATTAGATTTTGAATTGAAATTTGAAAACGGTTAAATTCGTTTTCAAACGATTTGATTTTTGATTGGAATTTGAAAGCGGTTAAATTGGTCTTCATATGATTTGATTTTGAATGGAATTTGAAAACGGTTAAATTCGTTTTCAAATGATTTGATTTTTGATTGGAATTTTGAAAGCGGTTAAATTGGCCTTCATATGATTTGATTTTGAATGGAATTTGAAAACGGTTAAATTCGTTTTCAATGATTTGATTTTGAATGGAATTTTAAAACGGTTAAATTCGTTTTTAAAATTTGAAATTGGAAATCGTGAGGATTGAATTCGTCATTACGACGGGTTAGAAAACCGTTTAACCTTTGAAAGACGGTATGCTAATCAAAAAGTGTGAGAATTGAAATCGTCATTACGACGGCTTAGAAAAAACAAATTTGATTTAGAAAACAAGATTCGAAATTTGGAAAGTTGCATGGGTTGAAATCGTCATTACGACGGTTTGAAAAATGTTTTTGTTTGAAAATTGATTTCGAATTTTGAAAATTCGAGGGTAGGATCCGTCATTATGACGGCGTAAAAAGGTGCTTTGAGAAAGCAACGGTCAGCGAGGGACCGAGGTTTGAAACGGCTATTACGACTATGTAAAAGGGTATTTTGAAATGTTTTGTAAAAACCAAGGCTTGAAATCGTTATTACAACGACATGAAAAGGTGCAATTGAAATGGTTATAAAAACCGGGTTTTGAAATGGCCATTATAACGGCATAAAAAAGGTGTACTTGAAATGGTTATAAAAACCGGGATTGAAAATCGTTATTACGACGGCCTAGAAAGGCGTGTTGAAATGGTTGTAGAAAACCGGGTTTGAAAATCGTCATTACGACGGCATGAAAAGGGTATTTGAAATGGTTATAAACAACCGGGTTGTTCCAACGGTCGGCGAGAGACCGAG
This sequence comes from Silene latifolia, assembly GCF_048544455.1. Classification (NCBI taxonomy): domain Eukaryota; kingdom Viridiplantae; phylum Streptophyta; class Magnoliopsida; order Caryophyllales; family Caryophyllaceae; genus Silene; species Silene latifolia. Next base: position 90,964,723 of record NC_133535.1, on the reverse strand, counting down.
GTTTGAAACGGCCATTATACCGGCGCAAAAGGGTGTTTTTGAAAGTTTGAAATGTCACGGAAGGACTTATGATCACATAACACATAAGCACTCACAGTTTATTATAATATGCATAATGCTGACACGGGTTTTGGCTTAAAAGGGTGGGTTACACACCAAGCAATCAACCCCCGATTTGCGAGAGTGATACCAATCCAAACAAAATGTGTAAGGGGGGTGCCCTAGCCTCGTGCTCAAAAGTGATGAGAGCTCTTTGACGAAACAGAAATGTGTATCGTCAATGGTATGCTTGACTCAATCGGGATTCGAAACGCGGGGATGAGAAAATTCACGCCGACGAGATGAGACAATTGGTCGAAAAGGGTTAGGTTGTGGGCCCGGACAAGGAACCCGACTTATGACCGTAATATCAATTAATGCACTTTAACCACGACCTCGTTCGAGTTTCACCTCTAAGGATCACAAAGACACAAGTGTCCTAGTTCTCCCCAGCAGAGTCGCCAAATCTGTGGGCATGGGCCATCTACCGATCTGCGGTCACGGGCCACTTACATGCCAAGCCAATCTATGGACATGCAGCGGTCTTTTGAAAGCCACGCTCGGCGGTGTAAAAATGCTTTCGACCGGATCGTTTTTGATCGGTCAGTTTCGTCTCGGTAAAGGTCTCGAAATGATTAGAGATGCTCGGAGTCGCCACCAAGCATTTGTGGGATGCTTGGAACCCGTTCGAAATCCACTTTATACCTCGGTCAAAGGAAGCACAAAACATTGTTTGACATAGGTACTAAAGATAAGGACTCGTCCCCCTTTTAGCATTTTATGCCTAAAATGACTCTCGTACGCCCTGGATAAGGCCATCCACTATCCAAAGGTTTTGAGTAAGGGTGAGGGTACGTATTGGGAAGCACTTTAATCGGACACCCAATCCCGCCCGCGTTAGCGGCCTCTACTGATCGATCGTGTTTGTTTGAGTGCAAGAGTTGATAAAACGGTGTAAATGCATGAATGCACATCCAAAAGTGTTAACCTAACATGTGAGCTTTCTAAGTCGGTTTTTTAATCCAAATATCAAGCATAAGATGTCAAGTTTGATTTAGATTGATTTGCATGTGAAAACGGAAATTAAACATCCATTTACCAAATTCGGATTACGATGCTTAACGCGATTCCATTGTTTTGAAAAAGGGTGTCAAATGACAAAGTGTAAAAACACGTAAACTTGTCAATCTGATCCGTCATGTATTCGGATTAACCATAATCGGGATCGTCCTAGACAAGTGCTAAAACGAAACAGAATAGTGCCAGGCAGCCCCATTGGGACGCGAGCCTACTGGCGAGGGAAGGGGCTCTGCCCTGGTTTTAAGATAAGAAAGCAGACGGCCTCTTGGGGCGCGAGCAATGAGCCGACCCAAAGCGACGTCTCCTAGTTCTTGAAAAGGTTATTTAAAACCGTATTTATGATGAAAGATTTGCAAATGTTGTTTGCATGACTCGGAATAATTACTATTGTGTTAATAACATTCGTTTTCGGATTTGCATATTTGAAAAGTATAGTTTACAAATAAAAATGTAAAATGTTTGATTTGAACTAATCATGTTAAGTTCATTTCTTTGTAATTAGTCAAGTTAATCATCGTACTCGGATTAAACCGACATGGTATAAAGAACCAAGGATGATTATGAATTATGACTTATATATTTACAAATGTAAACAAATGAAAAAAATGGTAAATAAAAGAAGAGGGTGTTAAAATACCCATTAAAATGTAATTAACCAATAATATCATCGAGTCACGGAATAAACCGTCATCGTATAAAGAACCAAGGATGATTTTTGTAATGGCCAAAATATGTTTATCATAAAAATGAATTAAAATGATAAATAAAAGAAAAGGATTTCCTTTAAAATGTAATTAACCAATTAATATCACCGAGTCACGGATTTAACCGTCATGGTATATGGAACCAAGGGTGATTATAATTTATGGTTAAAAAGTTTGTCATAAAAATGAAATAAAATGGTAAAAACCGTAAAACAAAAGAAGTAAAAATAAAAGAAAGTGTTGGAGGAAAGACGAACTCAAACACATTTGAGTCTGACCTGGATACCCATAAGAGGCGCGAGCTTCCCTGCATAGCAAGGAGCTTCTGTCTCAGGCCAAAACTCGGTTTTGGCTCGTCTAACCTATATTTGAATCGTGTTATGCATTATTCATATTTGAGTCGGGATTTGAATTTCGAGTCGGTTTTTGGCTCGGTGTCGATTTTGGCCCTAATTAGGGTCATTTTAATGGAAATGGCATGATGAAAACATTCATGGCATTATTTTTGACATTCGAGATTTTGGTTTGACTCGGGTTGACTTAGGTTGACTCGAGTTGCGGGTTTCTGAGTCGGTTTTGGGTCCGAAGACGGTTTTAACTCTAAATAGTGTTATTTTAATACAAATGAAGTTAGAAAACTTTTGAAATCATCTTTCATATCCGAGTAGTGCATTAAACTGTCTCATATATAGCCAATCTACGCACGCATATCAAAAACACGTTATAGTCCGATCATCATCGGGTGGTTTTTGGAAGGTGCAGATACTGGGTATCTACAACACGTTTGACACAATTGTCTTGGATGTGACCCGTATGACCACAGTAATTGCAAATCCGATATTCAGGAAGATCGGCATATTTTCTTTTTCTAAAATCATAATCCGAAGGTGTTGATTTGCATTTAGAGTGATCTCTACGGCTGTAGCACTCACGTCCTAACCCCATCTTCATATTATTGTCATATTGTTCGGTTAGGAAGTTTAGGACTTTTGTGCTACCTTCCCACTTATCATGGACTTTTCTTGCGTGAAGAAGTAAGTTTTTTAGGTTCTTAATTTCTTCAAGACATTTCGTGTGATCTATGTCATTATCCTTCTTATAATTGTCACGAAAGTCTTGAAACCTTTTGTTAAGAATAAGTACAACATCTGAATGTTGTTTCTTAACATTGATCAACTCAGTTACAGATTCCTTTAATTGCTTTGCGAGAGAATCTATTTCTTTTTTCTGATCTAGGATCACAGCTTCATTAGCCGTGGTTTTAGATACTAAGAGTTCTTCGGCCTTTCTAAGTTCTAAAGTTATAGCTTCATTAGCTATAACTTTGGCTTGAAGGTGCTTAATGTTAAGCTTTAGATCTGAAGTTATAGCTTTATTAGCTATAACTTTAGATTCTAATTCCTTCTTTTCAGCATTAGCACTCTCTAATGTTGTAGCTTTATCAGCTGTAACTTTAGATTTCAGCTTCTTAGCTTTTGCCTTTAGAATATAATTCTCTTCAGCAATATCAAGAATCTGTTCCTTTAGATCCTTTATTTCCAACTCCTGTTCATGGCATTTATCTAGAGATTGCTCAAAAAATTCGATTAAGGCATTTTTAGATAATTTCTTAACACGTTTTTTGAGTTCAAGATAATTAAGCTCATCATCGTCATCTTCATCTGATTCTCCAAGAAAGTAGTAATTTGAATGAGAAGTCGTACTATCATTATCGCTGTCAGCGATTAGGTCAAGACTGACGCTGCTGAGACAAAGATTGGCTACTTCGTCATCTTCAGATCCTTCATCATCTTCTGAGTCAAGATCTCCCCAACACGAAGCCATCATTAATTGCTTGGACTCCTTCTTTGTCTTCTCGCGTTTTGCCTTGTCCTTAATCTTCTCCCATCTTGGACAATCCTTAATCATGTGATCAGATTCTCCACACTTGAAGCAACCTCTGTTAGCAAATGATGATTTTGATTTTGTTGCTTTCTTGTTAAAGGACTTGTTATTGTTAGAAGAAGATTTTGATTGTTTATTTCGAAAGATTCTATTCTTAAAACATCGTGCAAACAAGACGGTCTCATCTTCTATGTCGGAGCTAACATCTTCGCTTTTTAAGGCCATACTTTTGCCTCTACTCGGTTCTGCTTCATCAGCATTTAGAGTGAGTTCATGGGCCATGAGAGCACCAATGAGTTCTTGGTAGAATATATTCTCAAGATCTCGCGATTCCTCCATTGCTGTGACCTTGGCACGCTACTTTTTAGTTAGGCTCCTAAGAACCTTCCTTGCAGTGTCCTCGGTATTGAACTTTCTTCCTAGGTTTTTCAACTCGTTTATGATGCTTGATAAATGTGCGGACATAATATCCAAGGACTCATTAGGATCCATACTGAATAGCACATATTTCTGCATTAGCAGATCTATGCGGTGCTTCCTAACAATGGAAGTACCCTCATAAGCTAGTTCCAGGCCATCCCATATCTCCTTGGCCGTGGAGCACGAAGAGAACCGATCGAATTCAGTAGTGGTCATGCCGTTCTGTAATAGACTTATGGCTTTAGAATTCTTTTTGGCCTTCTTGTAGTCGGCCTCGACATAATCCTCTTCTTTCTTCTCATATGAAGTACCTTCAGCGAATGCAACTAGGATTTTGTGCGGTCCGTTTTGGATAATCCTCCGGCATTACCAATCATGACCTTTCACATAGTGAGTCATCATGTTTTTCCATAACCCATAATTCTTCCCATCAAAGACGGGACACTTGAGGTATTTGGAATCCTTTTATCACGTGATAGGCAGCGGAATATAAAACGATAAAATAAATAGAGAGAGACAGATCAGCCTCTTTGCGGTTAGGCAATCAAGAGCACGAGGCTCTGATACCAATTGAAGAGTCTATCGATCCGAAATACTCAAGAGGGAGGGGGGGTGAATTGAGGATTAAAACTTTTACCTACTTTTTCGATTGTATATGTATAATTAATTATTTAAAGTTTATTGATTAAACTTTAACTAATTAACAAATGAACGAACAAGAACGAAATAAACAAACGAACAAAAGAGAGAGACGCACGGTTTTTGAAGTGGTTCAGTTTCACAAATCGAAATCTACGTCCACTATTCTCGATTAATAAATTTAGTACCTTTGTACGAATTACAAATTTACTAACCCAACTCGTACAACTAACCCTATTTGTAACTCAAGTGAGTACCGTTAAATACTCGAGTGACTAACTTATGCTAATAAGAAAGCACTAATGATTCTACTAAAATTTCACGTTAATGAACGAGTAAGAAATCAATTGAGCACTATTATCTTATAACAATAACTAAAGAACAAATGCACAAGTTAATAATACACGACCTTTTCGAAAATTGCAAAAACGGTTTTCTTGTTTTGAAACACACTGCTTTTTTTTTTCTCTTAAACATAAAATCAATTTATGCTTGAAGGTCTTACTTTCAAATGTTGCAAAAGCAAAGTCTTTATAGGGAAGGAAAGAACATGGCTCACGGTTTGCCCGAAACCCTAATAGCCGAAATATGGATATGTAAACAAATCATATCTTTTATTATTTCTTTCCTTAAACCCTAAGAGATAATAGAGAATATTCCAAAAGATAATTTATAAGATATTCTCATATTATTCTTTCCTTAAATCTAAAGATATGATAAGATTTTTCATAACAAGAATATCTTTATCATAAATAACTATATCAAACTAAATATAAAAGATATGTTAAGATAATTCTAGAGAATAAAATCTTAACAATAATAATCTTTTATACATTAGGTTACGCGAAATAACAACGGCCCATATGCCTCATTTCCGTGAAAAACCCTAGCTTGAAATTAGGTTAGATTTTTAGGGTTTAACAGTATGCTATGTTAAAACCCTAATTAGTAATATGGCTCAACTCATAAGTTGATCCAACGTGATTACTAATTATAAGATTAAAATAAAACCATTTTCATATTAATATAGGCTTCGTTAATAAATACTTTTGCTAGAACAATTAAAAGAGACAAAAACATTTTTCGAAAAAAACAATTTTGAAAGCATTTTAGGTCGTGTAGTATAAACTCAGCATGTTAATGTTATAGTAGAAGAGCTATAACATTGAGCTCTTTCACAAGTAATGTTATAGCTGTCAAGCTATAACTTTACTAGTATAAGAAATTCATTCTTATGTTATCATTACGAGATAATCACCTATACTATTCTAATCTTCTTAGGAGATCTTCGAGCATAGGCTACTTCATCATCCAAGCTTGATTAATATTTTAGACGAGCTTCGTCTTCTCATAATGCTTGAATAATTCTTCTATAATCTTGATCCATAATTGAGGGCTTGATCATAATATAGTCTTGTATACGTTCATCACAATTTTCTAAGCTTGACAAAAAGTAAGTCTAATCTGAAAGGACTAAACAAACGATTACACGCAACGAGTATATAAAATAAAAAGCACTCTTGACATCATCAAAACATAAACATATATACTATATGGTTCAACAATCCATTTCTTTGTCATCAAGGACCCTATGGTCACAGCAAAAGTTCCAGAATACAGTTGATCATAGTATCGATCTCGATCTCAATAATTTAAGTTTTTTCGCTCTAACAATCGAAGCTTGCTAAATGCAATCGATATGCGGTAAAGTCTAGTAGCAATGATCTTTACTAGATAACCATGTTGCAATGTCATCGCCTTGACACAAGTAAACTAATACTACTTTAATGAGAAAAGCAAACAACGGCAATTATTAAGCACAAATAAAAATTAAAGGATGTACCTAATCAATGTGATAACTTTCTTGGCTTGGATGTCATATATCTTCTTGACAACAACCTTGGTCTTCTTCTTATCACGCGAAGGCCAACACTCAATATCATAGTCAATCCGTTCAACAACCGGCCTTTGGTTCTGATTAAATCAACAGATTGGACTAATTACCCAATATTGCTAAAAGACTTCATTATATCTTCTGGTGGGTTGAAAATTGTAAAGGTGCCGCAGACGGCATCAGGTGTCAGTGAGGGTGTCGAGCAGTGTTTGAAAAGAAAGAGCAAAAAAAAAATTGCAGCATATGACTTTACAAATTACTAAAAAAGCTAATACACACATTGCAGAACTTACCTTTAGCAAATAAAACCAGTGTTTCGGTTGTCAACAATTTTAAAGGAATTTGAAACTCATGGCATATAACAAACTCAGCAAGGATTCAACGAGGTCGTTAATACACGCGGTCCTCTTTGGCTGTGTCCACCTAAGCTGCTGATCCTGTAGAGCCAATAACTAGTGTTTTTCCTACATACATTTCAGAGACGAACTCAACCAAGATTCAAAGCTAAGAGAGTAATACGATAGAATTCACCAAGTTATCAAAAAGCAATTCTCTAATTTGAAACCATGACGAATAAATGATTGGCCAATCATTTGGTTAATTGTCTTACTAAACCAACTTGGATTACCTACCATCACGCTACTTTAAAGACTCGTAAAGCTTCGAGCATGAAACCAAAGTTTTTGGTTTGTTACTGGTGAGAGAGATTTGCAGTAGTTATACGGCATTCACACATAAACAAGACAATCTGCACAAGCACACAAAATTAGGCACTTAACTTTGCATCTTATTCCTCTCCAAACTATAATTAAGGAAGTATGAGAGTAGAGAGTTGTACCCATAAAGTTACTGGTGGTCATCGATGGCGGCATAACAGTAGCTGAAGCAAGACTCTCAACGGAGACATCAATGAACGTCGGGAGGGCGACATTGAGATTGCTTCATTCGAAAACTGATTGAGTTTGAAAACTTATTAGGATATATGAAATGGTTGCGGACAACGGTGGCGTCGGACAGAGGACAGCGGCGGTGAGTAATGATGTTCGAGGGTTTGGCGGTAGGGGGAAGATGAAGACAAAGAAATTGTAAATGATCTTGAATTCCTGATCAGTTAATAACTATGGAATTCTAAAGAGTTTTGATAAACAAAAAAAAGGGTTTTTTATGGGTGGCTATTTAAGTCGATTGTCATTAAAACTGCCATAAAATATATGATGGCGGATTTTTTATTAAAAATGTATTATCACTTATTATTACCTTCAACGTCGTTATTAACGTCGGTTGTTAATAAAACCGCCACAATTGACTTATAGTGGTGTTTTCTATATGCAACCGCCATAAATAACTTTTACTATCACGGCGGTTCTTACTTTAAACCGCCACAATAGATATCCTACAACATTAAAAATTCGCTCCCGCTAATTTTTTGGGCTTTTTGCGTCGTTTCTATTAGCACCACCACGATAAAGGCATCATGATATGGGCTTTTTCTACTAGTGGGAGGTGGACAGAAGACTAGTGGCAAGTTATTCATGATGGACAAGAAAGCTGCTGAGGGTGATGCTCACGTGATCACGGGTATCTTTCTTGTTAATGGTGTTTTTACCTTTCTTTTGTTTGATTCGAGGGCGTCACACTCTTTTGTATCGTCGAGTCATGCTAAGCTTTTGGGTTTGAGAGAGTTTGAGTCTATAAAAGATAAGGTTTTTATACCGTCAGGTGAGTCAGTGTCTTGTGGGAGGTTGTATATGGGTGTATCTATGATAGTTGGGCAAGTTGACCTTCTAGTGGATTTGTTAGAGTTTCCTATGGATGGTTTTGAGATGATAGTTGGTATGGATTCGCTGGGTAAGTATAAGGCTAGAATAGATTGTCACCAAAAGAGAGTCTCTTTGAGAGGTCCTAAGGGAGTTAGTGTGTCTTATCGTGGGTTTGTTTTCAAACCCAAAGTCAAAGTTATTGCAGCGGTAACGTTGAAGTCCCGATGTAAAATTATATGAACAAACGTGATTGAACAGTTTGTCGTATGTTCGTTGGCAGATTAGGATAGAATCGTGCCTGTTTGTTGATGTAATTGGTAATTTTGCAGCCGAATTATGTTTGTTGTACTGTAGATTTCGTGGATTTGTATGGTAACAGGGATGGTATGGTGAATCTTGCTCTCCGCCTCGCAAGGTACGAACACGAAACACTCAGGTCAATCCTCACAAGGAAGACGGGGAAGCCAAAACTCGCAAGCGAACTTAATTGTTTTCACACAGGGAACGTTTTTTTTATTAAAACTCATAATCTGAAAAATAGGGTTACAAAAGGCCCTATTTATACTCCTACTTAGCTTGACTAATAAGCTATCTTTTCTAATCCTACTCGATGTCAAAAATCTAACTCGAGATCTAATTCCTTAGCTTGCTCCTCAAGCTATCTACTCCTTTCCTAAACTAACTAGGAAAGTTATTAAACTAATAATAATTAAAATACAATCAGATTTAAAGTAATCTAATTAAAGTAGGATTAGGAAATAACAAGTTTTCCTAACTTGACTAGAATTAGGATATAAGCTAACCTTTCCTAATCTTATTCGAAATTAAATAAAATAAGCTAAAACTAACTCCACATGGTTTAGGAAACCGTGTCTCCACAGTTCGGACTCGGAATCCGTGTTACTTGCTTGCCAAGTAATGCGACTCCATTGCTTGTTCCCCAAGTAACCAGTGTATCTTGCTCTTTCCGGGTATGCTCATGCATCATACTCCCCTTCTTCAAAAAAGAATCGACCCGATTCTTGGACCACGACCTTCTGGATCAAATATGAACCTTATAAATCTGGACGCAAGATCGTTGATAAGGAATAGCAATGCACTCGAATCATCCTTGAGCTCATCATCCTCGATGCAAACTTCAAACTCATTCGTCTCGTGTCTTAACAGTTTGTGCCTTCCACTCCTCCTCCTACCGTGCACAAGTACAAACTCATCGGTGAACAAATAATACAAACAAGAAGACCCTTTCATAATTGCAGCACCCTTTTCTGTTGGGAAATCAACGAAATAACAATTGGATTGTTCTTGAAATTTAATAGGATAAATTGTACTCTTGTTGGATTCAGAATTTAACCCGGACTCATGTTCACAGATGAAAAAGTAAGTCGAACATGACGATTCTTTCATAGCTGCTGCACAATCGGCCAAATAACAAGGTGATTGATCTTGTAACCTAACAGAACTGATCGTGCTCTTGTAAACCTTAGAAATCAAATCAAACTTATAGACATAATTGATTGGACAACACGGCTCCTTGAAACTTGTAACAACCCTTCCTCATCTCCATAATCATCAAAGATAGGCGGTAAATCAAGATTGAAAAAAGAATCACCTTCATCTAATGGTTCGACAATGTAAGTGCCAATCTCGTCTTCCTCTGCTTCATCATTCAGAATCTGACAGTCTTCTGGACTGTTCGTTTGGACAAGACCAGACGTCTCTACAATCTGACAGTCGTTTGGACTGTTCTGTGACGTCTCCCCATCCTTTCCTGCTTCCTCTTCGTGAATATAATTAAAAGGTTCAATCTTTATCTCTTATTCCTTCGAACCACAAGATTGATTAAGTTTGCGCTCCCACTTCTCGTATTTTGATGAAAGATTATCAATTCTCCTTGTTTTGTCCTCAGATAACAATTCTTCCTCATATTCCTCCAACATCTTCAGTGCTTGCCTGAGTTTTTTTTCGAGACATGTTGATGTAGATAAAAGACAGCCCTAAGGACCGTCTTGGTTTTAAGAAATCAAGAGCCGAAGCTCTGATACCAATTTGATGTAAAATTATATGAACAAACGTGATTGAACAGTTTGCCAGACTGTTCGTTGGCAGAATAGGATAGAATCGTGTCTGTTTGTTTATGTAATTGGTAATATTGCAGCGGAATTGTGTTTGTTATACTGTAGATTTCGTGGATTTGTATGGTAACAGGAATAGTATGATGAATCTCGCTCTCCGCCTCGCAAGATACGAACACGAAACACTCTGGTCAATCCTCGCAAGGAAGACGGGGAAGCCAAAACTCGCAATCCTTGAACTTAATTGTTCTCACACAGGGAATGTTTTTTATTAAAACTCATAATCTAAAAAATAGGGTTACAAGAGGCCCTATTTATACTCCTACTTAGCTTGACTAATAAGCTATATTTCCTAATCCTACTCGATGTCACAAATCTGACTCGAGATCTAATTCCTTAGCTTGCTCCTCAATCTATCTACTCCTTTCCTAAACTAACTAGGAAAGTTATTAAGCTAATAATAATTAAAATACAATCAGATTTAAAGTAATTTAATTAAACTAGGATTAGGAAATAACAAGTTTTCCTAACTTGACTAGAATTAGGATATAAGCTAACCTTTCCTAATCTTATTCGAAATTAAATAAAATAAGCGAAAACTAACTACACACGGTTTAGGAAACCGTTTCTCCATAGCTCGGACTCGGAATCCGTGTTATTTGTTTGCCAAGTAATGCAACTCCATTGCTTGTTCACCAACTAACCCGTGTATCTTGCTCTTTCCGGGTATGCTCATGTATCAAGTTCTATCTAAGGAAGGGGTGTCTTTTGATTCTATGCCATGCGAAAGATCATAGTAAGTTGAGTTCGACAGCTGATCAGATACCAATGGTGGGAGAGTTTCCAGATGTTTTTCCGGAGGAGATACCAGGTGTGCCACCAAAGAGGGATATAGATTTCAGTGTAGAGATGAAACTAGGAATAAGACCAATCTCTAAGGCCCCGTATCGCATGGGTCCTAAAGAGTTGGAGGAGCTGAAGAAACATTTGGATGATTTGATTGATAAGGGATACATTAGACCTAGTGTATCGCCATGGGGAGCACCAGTTCTGTTTGTGAAGAAGATGTATCCTTTGCCCAGGATAGATGATCTGTTTGACCAGTTAAGTGGGGCAGGAGTCTTTTCCAAGATTGATTTGAGATCAGGTTACCATCAGGTGAGGATGAGGACATAACAAATACAGCTTTTACATCGAAGTATGGTCACTATGAGTACGTGGTGATGCCGTTTGGGTTATCTAATGCACCAACATTGTTTATGGATTTGATGAACCGGGTCTTCAGTCAGTTTTTGGATCGGTTTGTGGTGGTGTTTATAGATGATATCTTAGTCTATTCTAAGACTAAGGAGGAGCATGAGGAGCATTTGAGGTTAGTGTTACAGACTTTGCATTACAATCAGCTGTACGCAAAGTTGTCTAAGTGTGAGTTATAGCATGAGGAAGTTGCCTTTCTGGGGCATGTGATTTCCAAGGATGGTGTAGCTGTGGATCCTACAAAGATAGAGGCAGTGTCTAAGTGGGAAACACCGAAGAATGTGACAGAGATCAGGAGTTTCTTGGGTTTGGCAGGGTACTATCGTCTGTTCGTGGAAGACTTTTCATAGATTGCCAGACCTATGACAGCGTTAATGAGGAAAGAGAACGGGTTTTGTTAGGATGAAAGTTGTGAGACGGCGTTCCAAACATTAAAGGATCGTTTCACAACAGCTCCAGTCTTAGCTTTACCTGAAGGGTGTGAGAACTTTGAGGTATATACAGATGCTTCAAAGAATGGGTTAGGATGTGTGTTGATGCAGAATGGGAAATTAATTGCCTATACTTCTAGGCAATTGAAACCTTATGAGGAGAAATACCCTACACATGATCTAGAGTTGGGTGCAGTTGTGTTTTCTCTCAAGATTTGGAGGCACTATCTTTATGGAGCAACCTTTAAAGTGTTTTCGAATCATAAGAGTCTCAAGTATATCTTTACTCAAAAGGAGCTGAACCTGAGACAGAGGAGGTGGATGGAGTTGATAGGGGACTATGACATGGATATCATATACCATGAAGGGAAAGCAAATGTGGTTGTCGGCGCGTTGAGCAGGAAGAGTGTGCATTCTCTATGCAGAGCTATGTCCTTGATGAGGTTGAGAGATGAGGTGGGGAAGATGGGGATACATGTGATACAAAAAGGGGATGCTAGAGGGTACTTGACAGTGGAGCCAGATCTTTATGATGATATTCGCCAGAAGCAGGCTCTTGATCCTAAGATTACGGAGTGGAGAGCTAGAGTAGAGAAGGGGACAGTGTCTCGGCTCTCTATTCATACAGATGAGAGTGTTCAGTTTGATGGGAGATGGTGTGTACCTAGTGATGAGGAGTTGAAAAAGGTGATCAAGACAGAGGCTCATTGCACACCGTATTCCGTACATCCAGGTGGTGACAAGTTGTATAAAGATTTGAAGAAGACTTTCTGGTGGCCTGGGATAAAGAGGGAAACAACTAAGTTCATCGCTCGATGTTTGACATGTCAGAGGATTAAGGGAGAGCAACGACGGCCACAAGGTAAGATACAATCTCTTGAGGTACCTGGGTGGAAATGGGAATCTATCTCTATGGACTTTATAATGGGTTTACCGAGGAGCCAGCAGGATAACAACATGATATGGGTGATAGTTGACCGTTTGACTAAGTCCACTCACTTTATTCCTATGAAAGATACATGGAGTAAGGTTCAGTTGGCTAATGGGTACAGGAAACATGTGGTGAGGTTACATGGAGTCCCTAAAGACATTGTGTCAGATCGGGATGCGAGGTTTATTTCTCGGTTCTGGCAAGAGTTGCAGGGGATGATGGGAACTACCTTGAAGATGAGTACTGCGTTACATCCTACAACAGATGGGAAGACAGAGAGAACTATCAAGACCTTGGAGGATATGTTACGAGCTTGTGTGATGGAGTTTGGTGGTAGCTGGGAGGATAGGTTGGATCTGATCGAGTTTTGTTATAACAACAGCTATCACACGAGTATTGGGATGGCACCGTTTGAGGCTTTGCATGGGAGGAGGTGTAGGAGTACGATTTGCTGGGATGATAGAGCTGAGGTAGTGGTGTTAGGAGCACGGATGGTACAGGAGATGATAGAACAAGTAAAGGTGATTCGATAAAAGATGAAAGCGGCCCATGATCGACAAAAGAGTTATACAGACCTACATCGCCGTGACATAGAGTTTCAGGTTGGGGATAAAGTTCTTCTGAAAGTATCTCCTATGCGTGAGGTTATGAGGTTTGTAAGAAAGGAAAGCTGAGCCAGAAGTTCATTGGACCATATGAAATTTTGGATCGTGTGGGAGAGGTTGCTTACCGGTTAGCGTTACCAGCAGCTTTGGACGTGTGCATAATGTGTTTCATGTGTCTCAGTTACCTAAGTATTTGAGTTATCCATCCCATGTGCTAGTGGTGGAGAACATAGAGTTGGATGAGTCCTTGTCTTATCTTGAGGGGCCAAAACAGATTCTTGATCGCAAGGTTCGGAAAACTAGGTCCGGGGAAACGGTGTTGCTTAAGGTCCTATGGTCTAATCATGAGGTTGAGGAAGCGACTTGGGAGGCGGAAAAGGCTATGAGAGAGCGTTATCTGTCTCTTTTTTATCAGGTATGTGTGGTTACGGGGATGTAACCATGTTTCTTTTAAGGGGGGTAGGAAATGATCGCATAAGGTTTTGGTATGGGTTTATATTAGTCTTTGCACAGTTAATAGTTGTTTTGAGTCAGTTTGAGTTGTGGTTTGGGGTTTTGTTTTGAGTTCTTGGTTGCGTTGTTGTGTCATGGTTGAGTTAGTATGTTTAGTTTTTGAGTATGAGTTGAACTTCGGGGACGAAGTTCCTTTTAAGGAAGACTGTAATACTACGGTTTTATGTGATGTTGGGTACTCTATCGAGTGGGGCTTACTCTGTCGAGTAAGTGAGTTTGGATTTCAAAATAGTGTACTCCTGATGGGTACTCGATCGAGTAAGTATGGCACTCGATCGAGTAAGGGTCACTCGATCGAGTAAGTCGGTTATACGGGTTATTTCTGTCGGGTTTTGTTAGCAATGCGAGAATGATATATAAATTTTTCCGTCAGTCTCTTTTTCACTTTTTATCTTTTCTAAAAACTCACAAAACCTGAACAAAGGACGTTGCTCTCTTCTTCGCATTGCTACCAAATCCTAAAGGCTATTGTTGTCGGATCGTCGCATTATTTACACCGTTGAGTTCGTCGTATTGTGGGTAAGATCCTTGTATAGTTTTTATGCCATTTTATTGATTTTGTTTAAAGCCCTAATTGGGTATTTTTGGGGGATGTTGGGAGTATGATGTGTATTAGATAGTGATTCTAAGGTTTTGTGATTATAGGAGGTGGTTTCATAGAGGACGAGTATTGAATAGCGGATTTGTGACGATCTGGTGATTTGCTTATTCCAGGTAGGGTTTCCCTACTTGGTTATTGATTACATAGTATTTGATGGTTGTTTGGTGATGGTCTTTATCATATTGGTATCGTAATTGGTAATTGTTGTTGTATAGTTGGTTAGATGTGTTTGTCTGTGTTTCGCGAGGCCCGTCCTCGGCTGCGTGGAGTCACTTGCAGGAGTGGCTTCACGCCCTTGATTCGCCCTCTGTGGAATCCGCCACTGGAAGGGATGTGCACATTAAGGAACTTGGGTTTTCGCTCGGAATAGATGAGCGGGGATTTGGTGGGTACGGTTGCGGTCCCCCACTGGCGGCGTGGAAAATCTGTCGCGATGGGTATTCTGGCAGGACTACACACTTTAGTGTGTAGTCAGGTGTGTGAAGATATAATGGAGTTGGGAGTTTTGTGTGTTGTATCTTGTGTATCTTGTTTTATGTAATCAGTAACTGCCCCGTTTAAATGTTTTGAAAACTGTGGTGATCCATTCGGGGATGGTGAGCAGTTATTGAGCAGGTATGAGATGGATTGCGCGAGGAATAGCTTGTATGGAGTCACCACTTGACACTAGAGTCTTCCGTTGTGTCTTTGGCTTAGTTTGTTTCAGTTGGTTTGACATTTGGTTTGGAACATTTGTATTTCTTTTAAAGTTTGGGATTTTGATGTTGTAATCACTTAAACTCATTTATTTAATAAAGCATGTTTCTTTATGGTCAATTTGATATACATTGCCTCAGGTAACCGAGATGGTAGCACTTCCATGCATTAGGTGATCTTGGTAAGGCCCCTTGGTGTATGGGGGTGTTACAACTGTTAGAAAAATAAATCTAATTAATTTACATATTCATATATGTGACATTTTAATTTAGTCATAAAACTAAACCTAGATCTTATGCATGCAAACTTAAATTAAAAGAGAAGAAATCATCAATCCTTACTATGATAATTTCGGATTTTTGGGCACAAGTAAGATCTCCTTCTTACTTGTTCTTGAGCTTCCTAATATTGGATGAACAAGGATTCAAGCTTAGAATCCCTCCCAAAGACTTATACCCAAGATGACCTCTTAATAGATTAATATTATTTGTACTAGAACAATATCAATCTAGCTAAAATTGACCCAAAATATTTGTTTGTACTCTTGTTTATTCGGCCAAGAGTAAGGGAACATTTTGGAGATTTTCTCTCTTATCTTTCTATAAGTTTTTATTAGAGATTTTGAATGAATGTTACACTAGTTTGTATGTAGTGTAAGAGTGAAAAATTAAGCAAAAACTTTTGCTCTTTTCTTATGGGAAAACCGAAAATGGGGAGGGGAAAAAGCCCAATGCATGCTCTCCTTTTCTTCCCAAGAGAAAGCTATGCATGCAAGGCTAGGTGTAGGTTTTATAATTATGTTTTCCACTTATAAATAATCAACACAATTTTTATCTTAATACTCCCTCCATTTCGGTACAGACACATAAAATGGATGAGTCCATTTTATTTGTGATTTTGTCAATATGTCATCTTATATATAAAATGTATTTTTAACAATTAAAAATCAACATATTAATAAAATATGTCACTTATAAAAATTAACATAGTAATTCATAATTACTTGTACCAAAAGTGTTTCCGAATTATAAACTACAACATTCTGTATTTATAATAATTTATTCATTCCGTTTCAATTGTTTCCGTAAACAATAATTTCATCTAAGTAATAAAACAATTCGATTACTTAGACCGTATCTTATTATAATCAAATTACAATAAGACACGTAAATATTACTTCCAAAATCATCCGTCAATTTTAAGCAATTTAATTAACTCGTATCGACATACGATCAATTAAATAAACAATTAAGAGTGTCACCCTTTAGGTATGACCTAAGGGGATCAACTGGTCACCACCGTCGCACGACAGTAATGTCAAACTCTAGTCAGCCAATCATTACCGATATGTGTGGACCAGTTGACAGTAAAATATTACTTTCCACATGTATTCTTAAAATGAGATTTAAACATGTGATCATTATGATCGACAATTGTGATCGCATTATTGTCGGAGGACACATATTCCAACAATCTCCCACTTGTCCTCGACAAGTGTGCGTCACCAATTCTCTTGTCCCATTACTATCTCCCACGCAATACAAGGTGTCTTTCAGGTCGTACTTGCAAGTGATCATATCGATAGTGGTTTCCTCGATCTGGAGAATAACTGATTGACCGGAATTATCTACCATAGATACCTTCCGAGCGTGGCCACGCATTTCCAGTTCATTACTCCTCGAGTGGCCCTGAGATATTGTTATAACCCTGACAAGGGGTGGACAATTCCTATCGCACTCATTCCCTTCGACTAGCCACAGCCATCATAACCCAAAATATGCCCATTTGACCCCATTTACGAAGGTCGTAGTAACATAAATCAAAGTTAATCTGAAACTGTGCCATCTTAGGCGAACAGTCTTTAGTCAAAAGAATCGACTCATTAGAATACTATAGTAGCGCTCGCCAGGACCAGGCTATATAAATTTGCCAGAACTCTATAAGCGGTCATTAGGCCCGACAAAGTGTTCCTAACAGTCTGCCTATGTGATCGACTAGCCATTTTCATATGACTCCATGGCACTTGAACTTGCCCTCAATCGCATCACACTCTAGTCACTTCGAGACGTCACCTCATACAAGTGACTATGGGCGAATACTATGTTAATCCGTGTTCACTTTAACGGGGTTCAATTGTCATTACAACCCGTTTGGATGTAACAATGTATAAAGAAAAGATAAAAGACAAATGTGATTATGAACATGAACAAAAACAACACTTTTTATTTCATTTCATAATGAACACAAACTTGGTACACGTTTAAGTCCCATGGACGCAACATGTCCATCATGCTTAGCCTGCGATAAAGGCTTGGTGAGCGGATCAGCTATGTTATCATCCGTCCCAACCTTACATATCACAATTTTCTTTCTTTCAATGAAATCTCTAATTACATGATATTTTCTAAGTACATGTCTAGATCTATTACTAGACTTTGGCTCTTTAGCTTGGAAGATTGTCCCACTATTATTACAATAGAGAGTGATGGGATCATTGGCGGTAGGTACTACTCTTAGACCTTCCGTGAATTGCCTGATCCACACAGACTTCCTTGGCGACTTCGATCTTTGCAATGTACTCACCTCCGTTGTTGAATCCGCAATCACAGCTTCCTTGAAGCTTCTCCAGCTAACGGCACCACCATTGAGCATGAAAACGAAACCAGCTTGTGATTTCATGTCATCTCTATCCGTTTGGAAACTTGAGTCCGTGTAACCATTAACACGGAGCTCAGTGTCTCCTCCAAACACTAAGATAGAATCCTTAGTTCTTCTCAAGTACTTAAGGATGTTCTTGACGGCTATCCAGTGACTCTCACCTAGATTTCCTTGATATCTAATCGTCATGCTCAAGGCATACGAGTGATGCGTGTCTTATATATGATGTTTTACACCCTATTTTACACGCATTTCAGAGCTCAATTATGTAGTTTTATGCTACTATTTACCCAATTTCGTCTACTTTCGTATTTTTATGTAATATTGGAGATTTATGCGGAAATGAGTAGAAATCGAGCCGAATCCGTCCCCGAGTACCTTGCATTACTTTTGACGTGAAGTATTTACTCAAGGAACGAGCTTGGTGCGCATTTCGAGGCCTAAAAGATAATTTTATGAAGAATTAGAAGCCATGTATCAGCTAAAGCAGTCGATCGACCGCTGACTTTAGTCGATCGACCAGACCACGAGTTTCAGTAGCTGTTGTTTAGCGAAGAGCGGTCGATCGACTGCCTTGTGTGGTCGATCGACCAAGCCGCTATTCTGACATGAATAAGAAGATCGAGAATTTTGAAGCCCATTGTGTGTTAGGTTTTGGAAAAAAGTTACGTATATTCCTATATAACGTAACCTAGGTTATTCAGAATAATCATTCAGTTTTATCATTCAGTTTTTAATCCAGTTTTAATCAGTTTTTAGGAAATAATTAGGGTTCTCAATACTGTTTAATACAATTTACTTTTGCATTCGGTTTTTGGATCTTTCTTTTGCAATTCCTATATTCGGTATTCTTCTGCTCTTATTTCGGTTTTATTACTTTATTTGTTCATAGATAGAATTGCTAGATTAATTTCCCGAAGCCAAAATTATCGTTTTATGTTGTTTGTTTGTTTAGTTATTTCAATCATGAATTCGGTAGTTTCATTCCTTAATTTTATTGTTGTTTTCATCATAGTCATGAGTAGCTAAATATCTTGTGCTAGAATGTATGGAATCTGTAGGTTAGGCGGCATTAGAATAGTGACCTGAAATCGCACGCCGGTCGATCGACTGGGTTCCCTGGTCGAACGACTGGCCACGCTGAGATTGCCTTCGTTTTAATTGATTTAATTGTTATGTTTGACGAATCGAGTGCACGCGACTAGTTGAATTTTTAAGAAATGACTGACCCTTTAGATCGAAAGATAGGGAAGGTTGTTAGACTACCAATTAAAATGACTAAACTATGCTAAGATCGAAAGATAGGTAAAGTTTAGGCTTTTAGTCACTTTTCAGGACGAGAGTCACTACTAGTGATATTAGGGACCTGTAGCGAGATCGAAAGATGCTACCTGTTAAGACTGGACCGAGAGGGCTTCTTATTTTCCCGTCTCACGTGTTTGTTTTAGACCTACCTAGTATTTTGCCGCCGAAACTATAGTGAACCGACCATCTTAGCACCCTTTAAATATTTGTTTTCAACCGTTTATTTAGTTTATTGTCTTTTATTTGCCTTTAGCTATAGACCAGCTCAACTCAAACCCCGACTTTTGTTACTTGAGACTAAAATCAGACAGCTAATAATTACATCTGCCTCTCTGTGGTTTGACCCTGCTACCACTATCTATAGTTGTAGTTAGGAATTATAAATATTATTTTTGACACCTTACGACGGGTATCAAATTTTGGCGCCGTTGCCGGGGAGGCAATTGTTCAAATTTTTAGTTGTTTTATTTTAGTCTGTTTCTTAGTTTAAGGGACATTCGTTCCTTAAACTGTTGTCATATTCTTTTTGTAGTTTCTTCTTATGCGCAGGTTGAGACGATCATCTAGGATATTGCCGACAGAGGAAGAGCTGAGTACTCTGTCTAGTTTTTACGAGAACGAGTTGTTCGAGGAGGATCCACCTTCATCTCCTGTTTCCACTTCTTCAGTCGAGACCGTCACATCTCCAGATTTTCCAGTCATGGCTGAAGAAGCGAGTATAGCAAGTCACTCTGAGCCGATAGCTGCGAATCTATATAAGGGATTCGAATTACCGGGAGCAGATAGGAAATTCGAACCGAAGCCTTCTTATATTAACTTGGTTGAGAGGAACCAATTCGGGGGAGCTGCAAATGAAGATGCAGCCAAGCATATGGAGATATTTATTGACTATTGCTGCTCTATACCCCCGCCGACCGGTGTGACCCAGGACCAGGTAAAGGAGACTATGTTTATATTCTCACTCCGTGATGCTGCTAGGGAGTGGTATAGAGACCTGGACCGAGCTGCTAATGGGATCACTGACTGGAATTCTCTGGCCTTAGCATTCTATAAGAAGTATTTCTCTGCCTCGAAGACTAATGCCATTAGAGCTCAGATCACGAGCTTTAAACAAGGTCCTGACGAGAACTTTCATGAGGCATGGGTCCGTTTCAAGAAGCTAGTGCGAACCATTCCGCATCATGGGTTTGAGAAATGGAGCCTATGCAATCAGTTTTATAATGGGCTCTATGACGATCAGAGGGCTATCCTGGATGCAGCAGCTAGTGGCAGATTCCAGGAGAATATGGGAGAGACTAAGGGGTGGAAAATCATTGATGACTTGGCCACCCATAAAGCTGAGTATGGAAATTCCAGGGGAAATCGAAGGAGAGCTGTTGAATCCCCTTCTGTAGCTGCATTAGAGGCTCTTACGGCGAGATTTGATAAGTACGAGTTGGGAGGAGCTTTAAAAGGAGGGATCTATCATGTGAATGCTGTTTCAGACGGTCCTTTCGTCTGTAAAAGATGTGGAGCTGAGGGACATGTTTCAGATAATTGTCCTAGTCCCAATGAGTCTTGTGCTGCCTTTCAACATTATAGGCAGACAAACACTTATTTTGAGCCGAATACCCATCCTAACTTGAGATGGAGTAGCCAAAATGTCCTAAATCCAACTCCACCTCCGCAGCAGCAGCAGCAGCAGCAGAATTATGTGCCCCCTCATAAGCAACAATAGTTCCAAAAGCCTCCGTATGTCCCTCAGCAGCAGCAACAGTCCCAAGGTTCCAAATTTTCCGAATTGAAGAATTTGTTGCTCAAAGAGTCTCAAGCTAGAGAGGCCGGGATGAAGATGTTAGAGAGCCAAATTGCTCAATTGGCAAGCAAGAATACAACTCGAGCTCCGGGACATTTACCGACGCAGACGGATCAAAAGGAGACCCTTAATGCCATCACCTTGAGGAGTGGGTCTACCCTTGATGGGCCCGCTATGGTCGACGACATTGCTGAAAAAGATGAGGCGGAACCGAGTCAGAAGAAAGCTGGAACGAACAGTGGAAAGAAAAAGACGATTACCAGGTATGTCAAAATTTGATACCCGTCGTAAGGTGTAAAAAATAATATTTATAATTCCTAACTACAACTATAGATAGTGGTAGCAGGGTTGAATCACAGAGAGGCAGATGTAATTATTAGCTGTCTGATTTTAGTCTCAAGTAACAAAAGTGGGGGTTTGAGTTGAGCTGGTCTATAGCTAAAGGCAAATAAAAGACAATAAACTAAATAAACGGATGAAAACAAATATTTAAAGGGTGCTAAGATGGTCGGTTCACTATAGTTTCGGCGGCAAAATACTAGGTAGGTCTAAAACAAACACGTGAGACGGGAAAATAAGAAGCCCTCTCGGTCCAGTCTTAACAGGTAGCATCTTTCGATCTCGCTACAGGTCCCTAATATCACTAGTACTGTCTCTCGTCCTGAAAAGTGAGTAAAAGCCTTAACTTTACCTATCTTTCGATCTTAGCATAGTTTAGTCATTTTAATTGGTAGTCTAACAACCTTCCCTATCTTTCGATCTAATGGGTCAGTCATTTCTTAAACATTCAACTAGTCGCGTGCACTCGATTCGTCAAACATAACAATTAAATCAATTCAAACGAAGGCAATCTCAGTATGGCCAGTCGATCGACCAGGGAACCCAGTCGATCGATCGGCGTGCGATTTCAGGTCACTATTCTAATGCCGCCTAACCTACAGATTCCCTACATCCTAGCACAAGATATTTAGCTACTCATGACTATGATGAAAACAACAATAAAATTAAGGAATGAAACTACCGAATTCATGATTGAAATAATTAAAAAAACAAACAAACAACATAAAACGATAATTTTGGCTTCGGGAAATTAATCTAGCAATTCTATCTATGAACAAATAAAGTAATAAAACCGAAATAAGAGCAGAAGAATACCGAATAGAGGAATTGCAGAAGAAAGATCCAAAAACCGAATTCAAAAGTAAATTGTATTAAACAGTATTGAGAACCCTAATTATTTCCTAAAAACTGATTAAAACTGGATTAAAAACTGAATGATAAAACCGAATGATTATTCTGAATAACCTAGGTTACGTTATATAGGAATATACGTAACTTTATTCCAAAACCTAATACACAATGGGCTTCTAAATTCTCGATCTTCTTATTCACGTCAGAATAACGGCTTGGTCGATCGACCACACAAGGCAGTCGATCGACCGCTCTTCGCTAAACAGCAGCTACTGGAAAACGTGGTCTGGTCGATCGACTAAAGTCAGCGGTCGATCGACTGCTTTAGCTGATACATGGCTTCTAATTCTTCATAAAATTATCTTTCAGGCCTCGAAATGCGCACCAAGCTCATTCCTTGAGTAAATACTTCACGTCAAAAGTAATGCAAGGTACTCGGGGACGGATTCGGCTCGATTTCTACTCATTTCCGCATAAATCTGCAATATTACATAAAAATACGAAAGTAGACGAAATGGGGCAAATAGTAGCATAAAACTACATAATTGAGCTCTGAAATGCGTGTAAAATAGGGTGTAAAACATCATATATAAGACACGCATCAAACTTCCCCAAACCAAACCCTTGCTTGTCCCCAAGCAAGAACTAGACTCGATCCTAAAACTTAATGGAACGAGTTCAATCTCAGAGCGAAATGCAAACTGTAAAGCCTAAACCAATTTAATGCAACAACTAACAATCAATTAGCATTATGAATCATGCAAACGAGTTATGTAGTGGTCAAAAACTTGTTGAACTGTCAACTGTAGAGACTTATCATTATGGACTCTCACGGGTCGCTCATATCACACATAAGCACAGGTGAATATATGTAAAAGATAGAAAGAATTCATTTTGTAGTGACTCTCACCTAACTACGACCTATAAGAACATGCCTGCAATCTAATATGAAAATAATCTCTACAACCGTACATATGCATTCCAACCAAACAAATGACCATGACACATGCCGAGGTAAATACGGAATATGTGAGGTATGGGTAAGAAGAGGCAAAACATAATTATGGGAGTGTGGAGGTACAGGTGATCAAGCTAGTGCCTAAACAAAGCCATATGACAACATCCACCTTCTTGCTCATAATCAACATGAAACCGGTGCTATTAGCGAGCACAAATCTCACAATCTCTAATATAATTAATCAATCAACTCCCCATAAGATAGAAATGCAACATGGGAGCAAAAATCGCCATAAAATGAAGACTTTGAATCATGCGAATTGATTTTCTTTCTTTTCTTCTCGGGCTGCAGTCGATCGACTAATGATGGCAGTCGATCGACCGTCCTCTACAGTACACATGCGTTCTTTTTTTTCTCTTTTTCGAAACATTTTTTTTCTTTTTTTTTTTCCTTCTTTCCTTCATTCCTTTTTCCATCTTCCCAATCATCATCTCAGAATGAGCAAATGCCACCAAAAATATAGTAACAATCCCAAAAACTAAACTACTAGCTTGACAAGGGCAGACTAAATGTAGGATGTAGTTAACGGGACAAAAAGGCTATTTTTGGCAGTGTGGAGCTTATGGGAAAAATGAATAAGAGGGTGACCTCTGCCACATGTGTCAACAAACCACAGACCGAATGCATACAGGTATTAAGCATATTAAGTTCATATTTATGCATATTGATGTAACATGTCTCATAAGGAGTAACTACTCACATTCCTAGATAAACTGGTCATGAATGACACCAGTTATAGGCTCTAATACTCAGAATATGATGTAGTTTGCCAAAAATCTAAATCAAGTCTCAAGTTCAGCAAGAAATTTAACGAAAACTCGTAGATTTGCATATATGATTCTACTAATAACATGTCAATTCAGCACGGCTTAGGCATAAACAGCTGAAAATGCAATGTCATCATTGAAATACTACCGTTCCGACTCAACCTATATGATAAAATAAACGTGCATTTTGTAACACTACGGATTTTTATAAGTTAAGTACTCGACCGAGTAGTGCCTACTCGGCCGAGTAATGTTAAAAGTGTATTCTGTTTGGCTTCTGCCGAGGAATACTCGGCCGAGTATGAGGAATACTCGACCGAGTAGAGGATACTCGGCCGAGTATGCTTTATACTCGACCGAGTACCCGGTCCGTCGAGTATTATTTCTGCAGTTTTATTTGGGAATGGTTAGGGCGTTATATATTACGATAAACAGTTTCTATTTACAATTTACAAAACCTAAAACATCCTACGACGCTCTAATCATCTCTGATTCTCTCCTTTGGGTGATCATAGCAATTGTATTCTTTCCTTTGATTCATCTTCGGTAAGTCCCCATCCTTATATTCAATGATTGATATTTAGGGTTTGTCTTTGATCATGAATTGGGGGAAATGGGGTTTTGCAGTTAGTGATTGGAATCATGTAATTGTTGTTGTAGGTGACGATGTGGTATTTGTTATGCATTTGTATGGTTGATTGCAGCGTAAGCGGATTGCGAAAAGGTAGGGTTTCTCCTACTCAGTACTGTTAATTGATTGAGATTGCATATGTTTATAATTGTTGTTATCTGCTGATCATCGGAGGATGGGTGTTGTGGAGACGGTGTTGGTGTGGTTGTGTTGTGACGGTTGTAGTGTTGTGACAGCTGTGATGCTGTGTGTGTGATTGTGGTGGAGTCACTTGCGGGAGTGGCTTCACACCCTAGTTCGCCCTCCGTGGAACCCGTCACGGGAGGGGATGTGCACATTAAGGGACAGGGATTGTTAGTCGCTCATTGATGAGCTGGACTAGGTGGGGATGGGCTGCGGTCACCCACTGGCGGCGAGGATTACCTGTTGCGATGGGTAATCTGGCAGGGCTACACACTTCGGTGTGTAGTCGGTTACTGTGTGAGATCGATGATCGTTTGGTGGTATTGTTTGTTGTCTTAGATTGATTGAGTAATCTCGACCCGTTGTTGTTGTTTTGTAAAACCTGCGGTGATCCATTCGGGAATGGTGAGCAGATTTGACAGGTATTGCTTTTGGTGAGCTTGAGCGGTCATGGGGAAGTCGTCATCACCAGTTGTAGTATCACAGTCACGAGTCTTAGCTATGATTTTGTAGTTGTCCTCAGTTGTATTCACTTTATTGGTTTTGGTTTGGTTTTGAATTGTTGTAAACATTAATACTTTACAGTACTTCTAATAAATGTGTTTAGGACGGACGCTTTTGATCTATACTAACCTCGGGCAACCGAGATGGTAATGACCTTTCATGCTTGGGTAGTCCTGGTAAGGTACCTTGGTATGAGGGGGTGTTACAAAGTGGTATATCGAGCCGACGATTCCGGCACCTAAAACTAATGAACTCAATGAACTTAGGGAGTCTAAATAAAATGAACCCGGGAGAGTTGTTTGGAGCTACCGCAAAGACTTGGGGAGACGTCCGGAGTCGCACTTAGGCCCTTACGATCTCAAGCCGGTCACATGGGGGAAAACTGTTATATGTTTGAGTTATGTGTGTTTGATATCTATAGTTTGAATCTTGTGCATGGTTGGATTAAATGATGAAAGAAGTGGAATGTGATAGTTGTTGAAAGATGTATCGACGATTTGTTGATGTTGAAACTTTGAGCATGGAATATGTTGGCATGTTAAGTGTTGGGACATGGTAAAATATGAAAGGTGAATTGTGAATTTGTATACGATATATCTTGAACATGAAATATGTTGAGCATGTTACCTGTTTAATACGTGGCTTTCAAAAGGGTAGTGGTACATGTGTATATGATCATGATAATGATAGTGTTTTATTTGTTGGTATAAGCATGTGATTAAGGTCAAGCGTCTATATACCTAAATGTCGTGTTTAATTTTCATGTGAGAATGATAAAAGTTCATCCATGTACTGGTATTTAGAAGTATTAAGTTGTTTTTGTTGCCTTATGCATGTTCAAGTTGTTTTGGCATTAGAAAGCTTGATTTATCTGAATACCGATTACGGAAGGGTTGTCTTAAAACTGTTATAAGTCGAGTTCGAGAAATTATATTGCTGTGATTCCAAGTTGAGGTGATAGCTTGTCCTCTTACGATTCTAACGATAGGTCACACGCCCAGAATGACCAAGTAACGAGTGAGATATGACTGTTTTACGAAAACTGGACGGTGCTGAGAACTGCGCCTATACTCGACCGAGTAGTCCCTACTCGGCCGAGTGTCTTTTATACTCGACCGAGTAGTCCCTACTCGGCCGAGTGTCTTTTATACTCGACCGAGTATTCCATATTCAGCCGAGTAATCTCTCTGTGATAATACTGTTTAGCGTCTGGAGTCGTGGACTCGGCCGAGTAGTCTTATACTCGACCGAGTAAGGTCTACTCGGCCGAGTATTCCCAATACTCGACCGAGTAATCCTCTCCGCGGCAATTGAGTTGCTTTCGGAGTCGAAAAACTCGACCTAGTAATATAGTTACTCGACCGAGTACCTTGTACTCGACCTAGTATGTTATGTACTCGACCGAGTACCTCGTTGGGCGGCCACTTTGAGTCGGTGGCTATGTTCTTACTTTTGTTTTGAGTCGGTGGCTATGTTTTTACTTTTGTTTTGAGCCGGTGGCTATGTTTTTCATTGTTTTGAGTCGTAGGGTATATACACATGTATGTTTTGAGTCTTAACGCATTCTTTTATATGTGAGACGGTCTTGATACGTAAGTTACCGGAAGGTATGACATGGAGAATGATGGCTTATGATGGACATGTGTTGGGTAAGGAAGACATGTGTTAATGTGGTTGTGAAGGATAGTGGAAAAAGAAAAGGGAAGAATGATGAGCTAATCGAGGTAAAGAGCATGTTTTGTGAGATACGATGAGTGATATAGTCGTGTATTGAGTAGTATAAAAGTAAGTGTGACATTTCGGGATGTGTAAAGACTTATAGAGGGAGACGGTTAGCATTGTGTTGCTTAAGGATATATGTAATGAAAGGTTGCTTTAGAGGGATGGAGAAGAGGGGTATATAGTGAACTTAGATAGAGTTATGTCGCGACGTGGATTTGTAGATAGTGACCAAGTTTGGGAATTTGGAATTTTCACGATGTGAGCCTAGTGAGTAATTCTTTGGGCAACTAACGGTATGAGATGAATTTTGGTTTCCTAGTGATGTAAAAAGGGAGATGCAATTGTTTGAACTTTAAACGTTGATTTTATGGATAGATTAGTGACAATTGGGAGTTATAGTATAATGAGAGAAGACCCATGGTAAGAAAGAGTGAGACGATATCGACATAAAATAATGGGATTTGAGTTTGGAGCAATGTGAAGGTAACCAGAGCACTAGAGAGTTAGATAGAAATAATGAAGAGTTGAATTATTAAGGGAGTTTGTCGAGGGTAAAAGAAAAGAATAAGGGGAGTAAAACTAGGAACATGTTCACCGAGGTTATGTGATATAAAAGTAAGGAATCGTCGAGATGTATGATACTATCATGAGGATTTGAGTTTACAGTTATATAGAAGTTCCAGGACAACATGATAATCATGAGTTTCGAGGAATTAAAGAAAGCAAAAGTTGGGTAAAGAATTTGCACGATATGAGATTTTGGTGGTGAGTCGGGTGACGATACAATTACGGATGGAATTGGAAATAGTGTTGAGGTAATTTTTGTTGATATATTTGATGTTTGTTGTTTGGGATGAGAACAAAGGGAGGAAAAGGATTGTTATATTAAGAAGTGATAGTAAGAGAGTAGTCACATGAAAAATGTTGGTGTCATAGTATTGTCACTAGTGGTTGAGGATGATGTTATTTTGGGAAGTTAGTTGTTCTAATGAGGTTGATTTTGTGAAGGTGATTAATGTTTGGTTATGAGGGAGTTTAAGGTATGGATATATGAGGTATTCGTTGGTAGTTGGGTACAGATGATATGGCTACGTTCGCCGGGTGGTGATAATTGTGTGTAAACGAAGATATGTTATGAAGGGCACCTGAGTTAAGTCTGGATAAGATATATTCATTGTCAAGTGGTAACTTATGTGATCAGGATTGACTAGTTGGATGTGATTATGGGTCTATGATGTGTATAAATGTTTGTGTGAGGTTCGACCTCACAGAAGCGGTAGGGTGTGATAGTCTTTAAGTTGTTATATGAATGGTTGTGATAGATGTTGGGTACGACAATCTAATGGAATGAGGTTCAAAAGGTAATAATTCGGTTGATCTGGCATGGATAGTTAAAATCGTATGTGTATTGATGATACATGTTTATTCCGTGAAAAGGTATGGATGATAGGCATGAGATTCTTGTATGTTTATTCCGTATAATATGTTGTGTTATAATCTAGTAAAACGGTTTTGAAAGAGTTTTCTTGTTCGAAATGTCATACTGAGTCAGTGTTTATGGGAATTATATGTGGGTGTGATGTTTATCGATGTGGGTGTTGTGCCTCGGGTGGTGATCCGGGCACGGTACTTTGTGTTGTGATGCGGGCATTTTCGCGTTGCGGTGCGGCTGTATTCTTTGGCGGTGTTCTGGCCGTCACCGGTTGTGGTGGAGTATACGGGGCGGTTACGATTTGAGTTTTGAAAGTACAGACCGGTTATGCATAGATTGTTGTTTTGTTGCTGTTGTTTCTTGTGAATTTCGGTTAGACATGTAGACCGTTGTTTTGTTTGTTGATGTTTCTTACCAGTTTCAGTTTGGGAATGAGGGTAGAGTATGATATGAAAGAGAGTTGTATATGTTTTCGTTGTTATTATGGTATAGTGATATTATGTTGATGGGACACAGTTGTGATAGGTTGTCACAGTAATTTTGATCTTGTTCTAGATGAGGCTTTGGTAGACATGGTAATGGCAAGTGATTCGTAGAACATGTGTGGTAATGATCTGATATATGCAGATGGTTCATAATCCTTTGTTGAGACAGTGAGTGTAGGGTGTTGGGTATTTAGGGTCGTGTTAAGTTATGTATGAGTCTTGCGGTAATGAAAGAAAGGAACTTGAGGATCTAGTGTGAGTGTACGTAACAAGTGTGGATCGTGAATTATGCTTTTGGCGATAAGAGTTTTATATAGTTTATATAGAGAGGTATGTCGTGTTGCGGTAATGTGGAAGAGTTAGAGTGTTTGTTATGATCAGGATTGTGTGGCATTGGTTAGATGGAGTGCAGAATGAGTTGAGGTATGAGAACTGTTTAAGTAAGAGAGCCTTGGATATAGTAAGTGTTAGATTATAAGTGGGTATCTTTCACATGTGGTGGTGCTGAAAATAATGAGAGGTATAGCTAAAGATCTAGTATTAGTGAGTTACGAGGACGTAACATGTGTCTTAAGAGGAGTAGGATGCGGCAAAGAGCGTTTGAGGGTTGTGCATGTCGTAATATTATTGGACGTAGAGTGTTGGTGTAGCATAAGGAATGGATGGGTACATATAGTGGTTGATAGTGTTAAAAGGCCATGGCTATGCTTGTAGTAGTTCGATGTTTAGGAGTGTGAGAATTTTTGATAGTGTTGATAAAAGTGGATGATGATATTTATGAGTTCGAGAGTTTTGGCAGCTGGATGATGATGTGGATGAGTGTGAGTAAACTTCGAGGACGAAGTTCCTTTTAAGAGTGGTAGAATGTAACATTCCGTTTTGATGATTGATCTTCTTTTGTGGATTGAGTGCTATTGAGTGTTATGGAAGTAATACAAGGTTGGCAACATTATATTGTGGTTATTGGGTAATGTTATGGAGTCAGTATTGAGAGCCTATGCTATAGTTGAGACGATATCGTGAGCCATGTTGTGGAAGGAAGAGTGGTTTGTGGAGTTGGTGTTAAGTGTCCATGTTTTATAGGTTGGGTTGGAACTTCGCGGTCGTGTTTGTGGTGACTTGTATAGTTCCTTGGTGTTGTTATATGTGGTTGGTATAGTCTTGTGGCGTAGTGTTGTGCTTTGTTTTATAGTAGAGTGTGAACTTCGGGACGAAGTTCTTTTTAAGGGGGGAAGATTGTAACACTACGGATTTTTATAAGTTAAGTACTCGACCGAGTAGTGCCTACTCGGCCGAGTAATGTTAAAAGTGTATTCTGTTTGGCTTCTGCCGAGGAATACTCGGCCGAGTATGAGGAATACTCGACCGAGTAGAGGATACTCGGCCGAGTATGCTTTATACTCGACCGAGTACCCGGTCCGTCGAGTATTATTTCTGCAGTTTTATTTGGGAATGGTTAGGGCGTTATATATTACGATAAACAGTTTCTATTTACAATTTACAAAACCTAAAACATCCTACGACGCTCTAATCATCTCTGATTCTCTCCTTTGGGTGATCATAGCAATTGTATTCTTTCCTTTGATTCATCTTCGGTAAGTCCCTATCCTTATATTCAATGATTGATATTTAGGGTTTGTCTTTGATCATGAATTGGGGGAAATGGGGTTTTGCAGTTAGTGATTGGAATCATGTAATTGTTGTTGTAGGTGACGATGTGGTATTTGTTATGCATTTGTATGGTTGATTGCAGCGTAAGCGGATTGCGAAAAGGTAGGGTTTCTCCTACTCAAGTACTGTTAATTGATTGAGATTGCATATGTTTATAATTGTTGTTATCTGCTGATCATCGGAGGATGGGTGTTGTGGAGACGGTGTTGGTGTGGTTGTGTTGTGACGGTTGTAGTGTTGTGACAAATTTTGTGATCTTTGTGTGTGTGATTGTGGTGGAGTCACTTGCGGGAGTGGCTTCACACCCTAGTTCGCCCTCCGTGGAACCCGTCACGGGAGGGGATGTGCACATTAAGGGACAGGGATTGTTAGTCGCTCATTGATGAGCTGGACTAGGTGGGGATGGGCTGCGGTCACCCACTGGCGGCGAGGATTACCTGTTGCGATGGGTAATCTGGCAGGGCTACACACTTCGGTGTGTAGTCGATTCTTGTGTGAGATCGATGATCGGTGGTGGTATTGTTTGTTGTCTTAGATTGATTGAGTAGTCGACCCGTTGTTGTTGTTTTGTAAAACTGCGGTGATCCATTCGGGGATGGTGAGCAGATTTGTGGTATTGCTTTTGGTGAGCTTGAGCGGTCATGGGGAAGTCGTCATCACGGTTGTAGTATCACGATCCACGAGTCTTAGCTATGATTTTGTAGTTGTCCTCAGTTGTATTCACTTTATTGGTTTTGGTTTGGTTTTGAATTGTTGTAAACATTAATACTTTATAGTACTTCTAATAAATGTGTTTAGGACGGACGCTTTTGATCTATACTAACCTCGGGCAACCGAGATGGTAACAGCCTTTCATGCTTGGGTAGTCCTGGTAAGGTACCTTGGTATGAGGGGGTGTTACACATTTTTTTGAATTTTTCGAAATTTTTCAATTTGTTTGAATTTTTGTATATAAGGGAAAATAAACAACAATGCAAGACAAAATGTAAACGTGAATGCAAGCAAATGAAATGCAACGCAAAACCCTATCGACTGACATACCTAGTTGATCGACCAGTCCGCGAGAAACAGTAGCTTCTGGTCCTGTAGATGTCAGTCAATCGACTGACAGCGCTGCTGATTATGAACCTTTTCGTCCTCCGATGCCTAATAACTTGAGGGACCACTTGTTTCGGGGTACGACGACTCCGAAAATATTGAGAGAAGACCCGAGTGCTGATGGGTCAGTCCCAATTCCGAAATATGACCCAATGACGATTAATGGGTCATTTTTGAGAGGGTCTGAAGAGGGTTCGAGCTTCAACAAGGACAAGGTGGTGGATTTTCAGCCTAAATGCACCGGCGCCGGCATGAGAGATTTAGAGGAGAGGGCTAAGTTACTTCTTACAGCCTCTTATCCAGAGAGATTAGTGCCGACAAAGGAACAGGTATCATTTAACAAATTTGAAAATGTTATTCGTAGCTTAAACGTACAAGTTCCTTTTCTTGAATTAGTTAATCAAGTGCCTTCTTAAATGAAATTTATGAAGCGACTTTTGTCTAAGAAGAAGTCACTTGAAACTGTGCATACTGTCGCACTAACTGAGGAGTCATGTTCTTATTTGACCCACACTGCACCTCATAAGCTAGAAGACCCAGGTAGCTTTTCCGTCCCTTGTAACATTGGTACCTTCTCAATTGAGAAGGCATTATGTGACCTAGGAGCCAGTATTAGTGTCATGCCTTTGAGTCTTGCTAGAAAGCTGAAATTGACTAGGTTTGCAGTTACCAAAATGACAGTACAGATGGCTGATCGTTCTGCGGTCCAGCCTATAGGAGTCTTAGAGGACATTCCTGTGCAAATAGGAAAGTTTTTTTTCCCCGTTGACTTCGTTGTACTAGATATGCCCGAGGATGCCCACATTCCTATCATTTTGGGTAGACCATTTCTGCACACTGCTGGTGCAGTTATAGATGTTGGCTCAGGGACTTTGACCTTCAAAGTAGGGAAGCATTCTATTGTCTTTGCCCAGACGGCTAAGAAGAAAGACCCCATGTGGCCAGTCACTTGTAATACGGTTTCTGAAAAGAAATCTTATTTTGTGCTTCTTGATATACCTATCTCTATGCCTGTTTCTGCTATAACACCTCCGCCCCAGACTGGGAGCAAATTGGAGGAAGATTCTTCTGTTTTGGATTTTGCAGGAGCTGGTTTGGGGAAGGAAGAGCCGCATGTTGCTCCAGCTGTGAAGGAGCCAATCGTCTCAAGAGGCGGCTTAGGATGTCTTAGCTATGGCACTGATGAGGAGCTTGATGATGATCCAGTCAAAGTAACGGAGTCCGACTTGGATTCTGATGAGCCAGACGAAGTTATTGATTGGGGAGATGTTGAAGCTGTTGATCCGTTGAGTTCTGCGGATGTTGGAGCTAAGAGGAGTGCAGCTGAGAAGATGAGCACTGTGGAGGCTACTTCTTGTAGCCAGAAGCCGAGCAAGTGGGCCATTCCGTGGCCGTTCTTGATCAACTATTAGTTGATCACATGCTTTTTCAAACTTTCATTTTATTGCTTTTTTAAGACTTTTTATTGTTTTTGTGTGCGCGAGACTTCCCATTTTAATAACTTTGCCTAGGATTTTATATACTTTAGACTTTACATTTGGGTTTTGCGCAATTTTGGGCGCGTTATTATGTGCTTTTGCAGGTTTATAGACCATATTATCTCAATTCATTGAGCTAATTCGAAGAAATCAGAAAGTTACAGCAGGTATTTCAGTCGATCGACTGGCCAGTATGGTCGATCGACTGAGCTGCGAGTTCCAGGAGCTTCTGTTCCTGTTCACCTTGGTCGATCGACTGTGTGATGTGGTCGATCGACCACCCAACGCTGATGTACCTGTTCTCGATCATTCCCCTGCTGCGTTTGATCGATTTGCGGAATTGAGGGGGTCTTTTCTCCGCTTTATTCTCCGCTTAATTTCTGTTTCCTTCCATTTTCTCATTTTCGCACATAATTTTACCGTCTCAATTTTTGCTTTCTCGGAATTACGCGTGGTATTGTTTTTTTTTTTTTTTTTTTTTTTTTTCCAGGTACTTATTGGTAGCACTGCTGGCTACTGAAACCTCCTAGCTCACGCTTGTTTGGGGAGCTTTCCTTTTCTGCGCTTAAAGTCTTGTGAGTTTCCGAGTTTTTACTTCATGTCTTATGTAGTTAATTTTCGCAAAATCCCATTTCCTTTTGCTTCTTTATACATGATTTTGCACAATGGGGACATTGTGTGATTTGGTTTGGGGAAGGGTTTTGCGTTGCATTTCATTTCATTTGCTTGCATTCACGTTTACATTTTGTCTTGCATTGTTGTTTATTTTCCCTTATATACAAAAATTCAAAAAAAAATTGAAAAATTTCGAAAAATTCAAAAAAATGCACGTTTATTTTAGCATATAGGTTGAGTCGGAACGGTAGTATTTCAATGATGACATTGCATTTTCAGCTGTTTATGCCTAAGCCGTGCTGAATTGACATGTTATTAATAGAATCATATATGCAAATCTACGAGTTTTCGTTAAATTTCTTGCTGAACTTGAGACTTGACTTAGATTTTTGGCAAACTACATCATATTCTGAGTATTAGAGCCTATAACTGGTGTCATTCATGACCAGTTTATCTAGGAATGTGAGTAGTTACTCCTTATGAGACATGTTACATCAATATGCATAAATATGAACTTAATCTGCTTAATACCTGTATGCATTCGGTTTGTGGTTTGTTGACACATGTGGCAGAGGTCACCCTCTTATTCATTTTTCCCATAAGCTCCACACTGCCAAAAATAGCCTTTTTGTCCCGTTAACTACATCCTACATTTAGTCTGCCCTTGTCAAGCTAGTAGTTTAGTTTTGGGATTGTTACTATATTTTTGGTGGCATTTGCTCATTTTGAGATGATGATTGGGAAGATGGAAAAAGGAATGAAGGAAAGAAGGAAAAAAAAATAAAAAAAAAATGTTTCGAAAAAGAGAAAAAAAAGAACGCATGTGTACTGTAGAGGACGGTCGATCGACTGGCATCATTAGTCGATCGACTGCAGCCCGAGAAGAAAAGAAAGAAAATCAATTCGCATGATTCAAAGTCTTCATTTTATGGCGATTTTTGCTCCCATGTTGCATTTCTATCTTATGGGGAGTTGATTGATTAATTATATTGGAGATTGTGAGATTTGTGCTCGCTAATAGCACCGGTTTCGTGTTGATTATGAGCAAGAAGGTGGATGTTGTCATATGGCTTTGTTTAGGCACTAGCTTGATCACCTGTACCTCCACACTCCCATAATTATGTTTTGCCTCTTCTTACCCATACCTCACATATTCCATATTTACCTCGGCATGTGTCATGGTCATTTGTTTGGTTGGAATGCATATGTACGGTTGTAGAGATTATTTTCATATTAGATTGCATGCATGTTCTTATAGGTCGTAGTTAGGTGAGAGTCACTACAAAATGAATTATTTCTATCTTTTACATATATTCACCTGTGCTTATGTGTGATATGAGCGACCCGTGAGAGTCCATAATGATAAGTCTCTACAGTTGACAGTTCAGCAAGTTTTTGACCACTACATAACTCGTTTGCATGATTCATATTGCTAATTGATTGTTAGTTGTTGCATTAAATTGGTTTAGGCTTTACAGTTTGCATTTCGCTCTGAGATTGAACTCGTTCCATTAAGTTTTAGGATCGAGTCTAGTTCTTGCTTGGGGACAAGCAAGGGTTTGGTTTGGGGAAGTTTGATGTGTGACTTATATATGATGTTTTACACCCTATTTTACATGCATTTCAGAGCTCAACTATGTAGTTTTATGCTACTATTTGCCCCATTTCGTCTACTTTCGTATTTTTATGTAATATTGTAGATTTATGCGGAAATGAGTAGCAATCGAGCCGAATCCATCCCCGAGTACCTTGCATTACTTTTGACGTGAAGTATTTACTCAAGGAACGAGCTTGGTGCGCATTTCGAGGCCAAAGATAATTTTATGAAGAATTAGAAGCCATGTATCAGCTAAAGCAGTCGATCGACCAGACAACGAGTTCCAGTAGCTGCTGTTTAGCGAAGAGCGGTCGATCGACTGCCTTGTGTGGTCGATCGACCAAGCCGCTATTCTGACGTGAATAAGAAGATCGAGAATTTAGAAGCCCATTGTGTATTAGGTTTTGGAATAAAGTTACGTATATTCCTATATAACGTAACCTAGGTTATTCAGAATAATCATTCAGTTTTATCATTCAGTTTTTAATCCAGTTTTAATCAGTTTTTAGGAAATAATTAGGGTTCTCAATACTGTTTAATACAATTTACTTTTGCATTCGGTTTTTGGATCTTTCTTCTGCAATTCCTCTATTCGGTATTCTTCTGCTCTTATTTCGGTTTTATTACTTTATTTGTTCATAGATAGAATTGCTAGATTAATTTCCCGAAGTCAAAATTATCGTTTTATGTTGTCTGTTTGTTTTTTAATTATTTCAATCATGAATTCGGTAGTTTCATTCCTTAATTTTATTGTTGTTTTCATCATAGTCATGAGTAGCTAAATATCTTGTGCTAGGATGTAGGGAATCTGTAGGTTAGGCGGCATTAGAATAGTGACCTGAAATCGCACGCCGGTCGATCGACTGGGTTCCCTGGTCGATCGACTGGCCACGCTGAGATTGCCTTCGTTTTAATTGATTTAATTGTTATGTTTGACGAATCGAGTGCACGCGACTAGTTGAATGTTTAATAAATGACTGACCCATTAGATCGAAAGATAGGGAAGGTTGTTATACTACCAATTAAAATGACTAAACTATACTAAGATCGAAAGATAGGTAAAGTTTAGGCTTTTAGTCACTTTTCAGGACGAGAGTCAGTACTAGTGATATTAGGGACCTGTAGCGAGATCGAAAGATGCTACCTGTTAAGACTGGACCGAGAGGGCTTCTTATTTTCCCGTCTCACGTGTTTGTTTTAGACCTACCTAGTATTTTGCCGCCGAAACTATAGTGAACCGACCATCTTAGCACCCTTTAAATATTTGTTTTCATCCGTTTATTTAGTTTATTGTCTTTTATTTGTCTTTAACTATAGACCAGCTCAACTCAAACCCCCACTTTTGTTACGTGAGACTAAAATAAGACATCTAATAATTACATCTGCCTCTCTGTGGTTCGACCCTGCTACCACTATCTATAGTTGTAGTTAGGAATTATAAATATTATTTTTGACACCTTACGACGGGTATCAACGAGACATGAGGACGTGTGCATATCATGGCGTACATGATTGATCCAACAACGGAAGTATAATGGATCATCTTCATGCGTTCAACATCATGGGGTTCGGAGGGAGATTGAGACTTGCTCAATATTGTCCCAGTTACCATAGGCACCAATCCCCTTTTTGATTTGTCCATGCTGAAACGTCGAAGAATCTTATCAACATAAGATTCTTGACTTAGTGCCAATATCCTCTTGGATCTACCTCTATGGATCCGGATACCTAATATGCGTTGTGCCTCTCCTAAATCCTTCATTTGGAAATGGTTACCTAACCACTTCTTAACGGAAGACAACATCAGAATATCATTTCCAATGAGTAGTATGTCATCGACATACAAGATTAGGAACACAACATTGCTCCCACTAAATTTCATGTATAAACATGGTTCCTCAACACTTCGAGTGAAACCATTCTCTTTTATCACATGATCGAATCGATGATTCCGACTTCTAGATGCTTGCTTAAGACCATAAATGGATCTCTTAAGTTTTCACACTTTGTTAGGATTTTTAGAATCGACAAAACCTTCGGGTTGTATCATGTACACCTCCTCTTCTAAATTCCCATTTAGAAAAGCGGTTTTGATATCCATTTGCCATATTTCATAATCATGAAATGCGGAAATCGGTAACAAAATCCGTATGGATCTTAGCATGGCTACGGGGGTGAAGGTTTCATCATAATGGAGACCTTGGACTTGGGTAAATCCTTTTGGCACTAGCCTAGCTTTGTAGACATCATCATGTCCTTCTATGCCATTCTTGACCTTGAAAATCCATTTGCATTGAAGAGGTCTTGCCCCTTTAGGCAAATCCACCAAGTTCCAAACTTGGTTTTCATGCATAGAATCCATCTCGGACTTCATGGCTTCAAGCCATAAGTAAGAATTTGGACTAGAGATTGCGGCTTTGTAGGTGGCGGGCTCGTCACTTTCTAAAAGCAACACATCGAGTGGTCCATCTTCTTCGATAAGTCCCATATATCGATCGGGATGGCGAATAACTCGGCCCGTTCTTCTAAGTGGAGGAGGGACAACCGTTTTAGACGATGAATGAACATCTTCTTGCGTCTCTACCTCGGTTTGTGGCTCTTGAACTTCATCAAGTTCAAAATTTCTCCCACTCTTTCCCCTAGAAATAAAGTCACTTTCTAGGAAGACAGCATCTCGAGACACAAACACTTTGTTTTCTTGAGGTTTATAGAAGTAATAGCCTCGGGAGGCCATAGGATATCCTACAAAAATGCATTTTTCGGATCGTGGTGCCAACTTATTGTCATTTTTAATCTTGACATAAGCATCACAACCCCAAATTTTCATATGGGATAGAACTCGAACCTTTCCTCTCCATATCTCATATGGAGTCTTTTCAGTTGCTTTGGTTGGACTTACGTTCAAAGATTTTATTGCGGTTTGAATCGCAAATCCCCAAAACGAGTTCGGTAACTCGGTTTGACTCATCATGGATCGAACCATATCAAGTAGGGTTCGATTTCTCCTTTCGGCAACATCATTGAGTTGTGGTGTTCCGGGTGGAGTAAGTTGTGATATAATACCACAACCTTTCAAGTGTGAATCGAATTCAAGGCTAACATATTCTCCACCATGATCGGATCGTAGTGCCTTTATCCTTTTGTTCAATTGGTTCTCTACTTCGTTTTGAAATTCCTTGAATTTCTCAAAAGCTTCACTTTTATGCTTCATTAAATAGATATACCCATATATACTCAAGTCATCGGTGAAGGTTATGAAGTAGTCATAATTTCCTCGAGCGGTGATACTCATTGGTCCACATACATCGGTATGTATGAGTTCCAATAGTTCACTTGCTCGTGTCCCTTTACCACTAAAAGGATTTCGAGTCATTTTGCCAAGAAGGCAATATTCGCATGTTCCATATGATTGATAATCAAATGGTGTAATCACATTAGTCGAAATTAATCTTTTGATGCGATTCTCGTTTATGTGACCTAATCGACAATGCCAAATGAACGATTCATTTGAATCACTTGATTTGAGTTTCTTTGATTGAATGTTGTAGATGTCATTAGTCGGATTCGATGTTTCTAAAATGTAAATGCCATTAATGGAAGGAGCTTGGCCTATAACCAAGTCGTTCCTTGAAATAGTACAACGATTGTTCTTAATGACAAAACAAAAACCGTCCATGTCTAACATAGCGATAGAAATAATGTTTTTAGAAAGTGTAGGCACATAAAAACAATTATGTAAATACAACTCAAATCCATTAGGCAAAGCTAATACATAAGTTCCCTTGGATTCGGCCGCTACTCGAGCTCCATTTCCAAGGCGTAGATCCACATCTCCTTTGCTAAGCCTCTTCACGTCTCTTAACCCCTGTAAATGATTACAAAGGTGAGAACCACAACCGGTATCCAGTACCCATGTCGTAGTGGAAGTATAATTTACATCAATAACATAAATTTCCGTAGGAATTTTACCTTTTGGAACGATGATTCCTTCCCTTATATTTCGCAAATATACGGGACAATTCCTAAGCCAATGTCCCATGCCATAGCAATAATGGCACTCATCTTCAACTTGCTTGAAGTTTTTCCCTTTCTTTTCCTTCTTCTTAAACTTTTTGCCCTTGGAAGCAAGAACTTGATTGCTTGAGCTCCCACTAGTTTTGGCATCTTTCTCTTCCAAAGACAAAGATCCTATAGATTTTATGAGGCTGTCTTCCTGAGACCGGCTCACAAGAGATCTTGTAGTAGTAGGAGGTTTAGAAGAAGTGATGAAGTTTATGTTTCCATCCGAACCTATCCCAAAATAAAGTTCTCTAGTAGTGTTGAAATCATTGTTGAAGCGAACGTCGTCAAAAACATTGTGGCAAGACTCAATAGTTATCGGTGTAGTAGCGTTTGATGGATTCATTGTAATGAACTACAAGTGTGGAGGAAAAGGAAATATTAACATTTGTCATTTTTAATCATACTTGTAAATAATTTTAACAAGATATGAACATTTATATAGTGACCTCTACCCAACTATAATAAATGATTCCAAGACCCAAATTCATATTAACTTAGGGCACGGTGTGCCGAAATACCCCTTATTAACATAACTCGGTGGATTAACTTTTTAATCGATTCTA
The DNA here is from genome assembly GCF_048544455.1 of Silene latifolia. Lineage (NCBI taxonomy): Eukaryota > Viridiplantae > Streptophyta > Magnoliopsida > Caryophyllales > Caryophyllaceae > Silene > Silene latifolia. The sequence goes on along the minus strand of NC_133535.1, from coordinate 90,924,419 downwards.
CTTTTAGAACTCTTGGTCGATAAAATTACATTAATATTTATCTCTAGCCCGAAACACATCCGGAAATCGTCGTGAATACATTCGTTGAGTTCAACCCAAATTTCGAGTAAATGTGTCCATGATCCAAACTCATATCAACTTAGGGCACGGTGTGCCAAAATACCCTTCGTTAACATAAATTCGGTGGATAGACATTTATCAACCACTTCCCCTACGTAACAAGGTTTGTGCCCCGGTGTGGCCGAGTGCACTCCCTCACGAAATAGGTTTTCATGGTTTCTACTTTTTGGTAAGGCTAAGTCTCAATTGTTTATTTTTAGCGAGAGGTCATGTCAATTTATTATCTATCACGTTTTAAGTGAACTAAAGCGGTGAACTACGATAATTGTAATTGACACGGTCGATATACTCGATTTAATGATAATGCATGTTTTAGTTATGGCGATTTAGCGATGCATGCAACATATAAATAAAATGCAAAGCATATATAAAATCCTAGTATGGCCTTCCTAAAATATTAAATCTAATAAACTATTACAAATTCGGAAACCAACTCCTTTGGTCCCTTGTACTTCGGTCTTGGCACGCATCTCGAGGCAACACCGTCTTCATGGAAACTCCGGGAAATTACAAAGTAATAAATAAAATTATAAATGAATTACATAATTTCCTATTATACATTTGTAAATAAAATAAAATAAATCTATTAAATTACAAAACGGTGATACGAGATCACAATAAATTATAACCGAATCGATATTCCCATACATTTCGGGTAATACCAATTAAAACTAAGGCCATACTAAGTAAAATTACATAATTCAAAAATTACATAAAATTATAATATGACAATCATAAATAAAATGCAACATTATAATATGTATGAACATGCCCAATTTTATGCTAAATCGCCTTTAAGGAGCCAATATCGTATATTAATCGGTTTTTACGGATTTGCGTGATTTAACCTCTTATAATCACAATAATTACATAAAATCATATTTATGTACAAGTTAATTACCCTAACCATCTTAGGACTCAAAATTAGTCTCCACTAACATTTGACAATAATTAACCTAGATTTCTTAATATTGTTCATGAATGGACTTAAAAAACAAATTTATGTCATAAACTTCAAATTAAATCTTAAAAATTTCAAATAATTTCAAAATTTGAAATTTAAACTCATGAATATTCTGAAAAAATACCATAACACTCATAATGTTCAAAACTTAGGTTAAAAAATTCGAAAATTTATCGAGAAAAACAATGTTGCGGTTTATCGGATTTATCAATTATAACCATAAAAATATGAGAAAAATTATTTTTATCAATTTTTCACTTTTAGATCTGAAATATGTGATAAAATGAAACATTTGACGTTTTTCCTTAGTCATGAAGTATGTTTTACCAATTTTTACTAATTAAAGTCACTATTTATGTGATTTTTCATCAAAAATTCATAAATCATGCATAAAGACTTCATTATAGCCAAATATTTTACACACATCTTGTAAACTTGCATGTGATAACATACTAAATTTCTATGACCAGATTCGAAATATAACTCATATTAACCTATTTAACCATTTAAATACGATTTTAATTTGAAAAATCCATATTTCGAGCAATATAACTCATTTTATTATGAAAATTTACAGACCATAAGTAGATAATATATGCGAAAACATATCCAAAAATCACTGAAAAATTAGAAATTTAGCTATTTTTAGTCCAAAACTAACATTTTTATCATAAAAATCACATTTTAATGCCATTATTATATAAAATGAACAATAAAAATCCATAAATAAACCAAAGTATCCTAAATAAATTTTAAGACCAGAAACTTTAACATGCAAATAAATTTCATGATATGTCATAATAAACACAAATTTATAAGTTTTGTTTGTTAATCTTATAACTCGGAAAAACAATAACCGATTTGCATTCAAACAACCTAAGGCTCATGATACCGCTTGTTAGAAAAATAAATCTAATTAATTTACATATTCATATATGTGACATTTTCATTTAGTCATAAAATTAAACCTAGATCTTATGCATGCAAACTTAAATTAAAAGAGAAGAAATTATCAATCCTTACTATGATAATTTCAGATTTTTGGGCACAAGTAAGATCTCCTTCTTACTTGTTCTTGAGCTTCCTAATATTGTATGAACAAGGATTCAAGCTTAGAATCCCTCCCAAAGACTTATACCCAAGATGACCTCTTAATAGATTAATATTATTTGTACTAGAACAATATCAATCTAGCTAAAATTGACCCAAAATATTTGTTTGTACTCTTGTTTATTCGGCCAAGAGTAAGGGAAGATTTTGAAGATTTTCTCTCTTATCTTTCTATAAGTTTTTATTAGAGATTTTGAATGAATGTTACACTAGTTTGTATGTAGTGTAAGAGTGAAAAATTAAGCAAAAACTTTTGCTCTTTTCTTTTGGGAAAACCGGAAATGGGGAGGGGAAAAAGCCCAGTGCATGCTCTCCTTTTCTTCCCAAAAGAAAGCTATGCATGCAAGGCTAGGTGTAGGTTTTATAATTATGTTTTCCACTTATAAATAATCAACACAATTTTTATCCTAATACTCCCTCCATTTCGGTACACACACATAAAATGGATGAGTCCATTTTATTTGTGATTTTGTCAATATGTCATCTTATATATAAAATGTATTTTTAACAATTAAAAATCAACATATTAATAAAATATGTCACTTATAAAAATTAACATAGTAATTCATAATTACTTGTACCAAAAGTGTTTCCGAATTATAAACTACAACATTCTGTATTTATAATAATTTATTCATTCCGTTTCAATTGTTTCCGTAAACAATAATTTCATCTAAGTAATAAAACAATTCGATTACTTAGACCGTATCTTATTATAATCAAATTACAATAAGACACGTAAATATTACTTCCAAAATAATCCGTCAATTTTAAGCAATTTAATTAACTCGTATCGACATACGATCAATTAAATAAACAATTAAGAGTGTCACCCTTTAGGTATGACCTAAGGGGATCAACTGGTCACCACCGTCGCACGACAGTAATGTCAAACTCTAGTCAGCCAATCATTACCGATATATGTGGACCAGTTGACAGTAAAATATTACTTCCCACATGTATTCTTAAAATGAGGTTTAAACATGTGATCATTATGATCGACAGTTGCGATCGCATTATTGTCGGAGGACACATATTCCAACAACAGCTGAGACCTCTAGACAGCTTGAGAGGACACCATCTCGAAGACGAGTGAGTGTTATGGGTGTTAGTCTTGGCTTGGAGGAAAAGGTTGATAACATTGCTTCTACCCTCCGTGTTATGTTATCTGGAAGACAGATGGCTACTATTTGTGGTATATGTTGTACTGAGGGTCATCCTAACGATTTATGCCCTTATGTACAAGGAATTGGTCCTGAAGAGGTGAATGGTGTTTGGAAGAGTACTCCAAACAACACAAAATGGGATCCATATTCCAAAACCCATAATGAAGGATGGAAGGCTCATCCTAACTTCCGTTGGGGAAATTCTCAAGCTAGCCCATCATCTGGCCCTCCTATAGGTCAGTTTATTCCACGACCACAAGAGCAACCTTCCATACTTCAGGCACCACCAAAAGCTACACCAAATTCATCAATGTCTACTGATGACATGATTCGGGTTCTTATCATCAGCGTCACTCAAGATAGAGCAAAAAAATAAGCAGAATTTTAAGAATCTTGAGAATCAAGTTGGTCAACCAGCTACCGCGGTGAATCATTTGGAAGCTAAACAATCGGGTGCTTTACCGTCTCAAACAGTCCCAAATCGTAGGGAGAATGTGAGTGTCGTATCATTGAGAAATGGAAGACAATTGGAGGAGGTCGGGAAGGTGAAAAGAAAAGAGAAGCAACCTATGATTCGGGAAGAAGAAGAGGAGATAGTGATCGAGGAAGGTGAAAAAGATTCTATTGTCGAGGAGAAAGAGTCGATTCCTTCTTCCATACCGGTGGTGGAACAGGATGTACCATTTCCCGATGCACTGAAGAGAACCCATCACTTTGAGCATGACAAAGACATTTATGAGGTATTTCAAAAGTGCGAGGTAAACATCCCTCTTCTTTATCTTTTAAAGTGTGTTCCTAAATATGCTATGTTTTTAAAAAATTATGCACTATTAAAAGGAATAAAAAATTGAAAGGGATGAAGAAAGTAAAAGGTAAGGGTCTTAAAGGGAAGATTAGTGAGTATGTGTCTGCTCTATTTCAAAAGAAGCTACCCCCTAAATGTGGTGACCCTGGTATATTTGCTATCCCTTGTACCATAGGAGACCTTAGATTTGAGAAGGCAATGTTAGATTTAGGGGCATCTATTAATGTCATTCCTTATGCTATTTATGAGACACTAAAACTTGGACCTTTAAAAGACATTAGTGTCATAGTTCAGTTGGCTGATAGGTCTAGTGTCTACCCTAAGGGGATTGTGGAGAATGTCATGGTAGGGCTTGGTACGTTGGTCTTGTTGGAATATGTGTCCTCAACAATAGTGCGATCACATGATTTAATATCATAATTAAATCTCATAATAAGAATACAAAAGGGATGATAAATTAAATAGTCAACTGATCAACATTAATCGGTAACGATTGGCTTGCTAGAGTTTGACGTTACTGTCGTAGGACAGTGGTGGTCAGTTGATCCCTTAAGGTCACACCTAAAGGATGATGCCTTTATCAGTAAAATTGAATAATTGTATGACGATACAAGTTGATCAATTCCTTAAAATTGAACAATTCATTTGTGAGAGAGTATATTCATATCTTATTGTAATGGGATTAAATAAGATTTATTTTAGTAATTGAAATGCTTTATTACTAAAATTGTTTATTGTTTGTGAAACAATAGAAATGAGAATGAATGGTTAATTATAATTACAATATGTTGTGAATTATATTTATATGACCCATTTTATTTATGTGATCAAGTATCACTAGTCAATTTGTTATATGTAATTTAATTAATTTATAAAATGATATTTATTTGATAAATATGCATTAAATTAATTAATAACATGTAACATACTACATGTGACATATTGTGTGATAAGTGACAAATTGACAAAATAAAATGGTAGTCCATTTTATGTATATGGACCGAAAAATTGAGGATGATAGGTGTTAGTGGGTGAATTATTTTATGAGATAAAATAAGTTAATTATGCCTAAGCTACACTAGTCTTACAAGCCTACATTTTGGGTAAGAGAAAAAGGCAAAAGAAGATTCCATTTTGGCCTCTCTACCCTGCTCCATCTCCTCTATAATGAGAAGTTGTTCTCATTTTTCTACTACTACACACTACCATTTACATCACATGCAAACTCTCTCACACATGTTCATCTTTTTCTATCAAAACTTGAGAAATTTTAAATCAAATTGTTCAATGAGATTACTAATATTATTAGTGTAATATATGAGTATTAGTAATCAATTTTAAGGTAGACTACTAAATTAATATCTAGCAAATATCATTTAGTAGTGATAAAAGTTAAATCTTGGGTGCAATCAAGAGGAGAATCTCTACATTGGGATTTTGGAGGATCATCCAACATTTTAAGCTCAAGAACAAATAAGGAAGGTGAACTTATTTGTGACAAAATTTTTGAACCATCCTACAATGTAAGGGACATTGTTTTTCTTATAAATCTCTTATTTTGTTATACATGCACTAGATCTAAAGAACAAATAATTAAGAAGTTAATTAGTTCACTATTAGAGGAGTCTAATAATAGGTATATGAACCTTACAAGTGGTATCAGAGCATGGGATGTTGCATGCATAATCGGTTATTGTTTTTCCGAGTTAAAATGTTAACATATAAAACTAAAAATTTGTGAGTTATAGGAGTAATTCACGAATCATAATGCATGTTATATATTATGGTCCTAAAATGGTTTTAGGTCATTTTTATGATTTATGGTAATTTATTGCTCATTTTAATGATTTTTACTGAAATAATTACATTTTTCTGAGTAAACTGAACTTTTATTCACTAAAATAAGTTAACCTTCACTACTGCCCATTATTTTTTAGTATGACCTCACATGAATATTTTATGTATTGTATATAAAATTTTATATTTATGTGATTAATATTTCATGATTTATGATTTTTATGTGATAAAAATGGCATAAATGGAGGTTAAATGACTAAAAATGGTTAAACTTAGTCTCTGACCTTTAAAATTTTTTATGATCTCACATGCATATTTTACAAATTGTGTGTAAAGTCTCGTGTTAATTTGATTAAGATTGCATGATTTATGATTTTTATGAGATAAAAATGGATTAAAAGAGGTAAAATGATTAAAAGAGGTAAAATGGTTAAATATAGTTAAACTTCGAACCAGGCCATGCACATGCATGATTTACACACTGTATGTAAATTTTGAGATGATATGATTTCATTTTGCATGATTTATGAATTTTTAGAGTAAAAATGGCATAAATAGTGACTATTTTAGCATAAATAGCTAAAACAAATTACATGGCATGAGAAAATTATTTTAGGTTGCATAAATATCCCACTTAGCAGATCTAAAGTTGTAAAATTGATTGGATTAAGTTTTGGATACTTTAGATGTTTTATGAGATAAAACCGATAAATTGCAACTATATTTTCTCGAAATAAATTCAAAAATGTTAACCATGATTTTTGGCATTATGAGTGTCATAAAATTATTCCAGAATGTTCAAAAATTTAAAATTCAAATTTTGAAATTATTGTAATTTAATTTGGATTTATTTCATAAATGTTATGATTTTAAGGTAAAAAATGAGCATAAAATTAAATCAAGCTGAATTATTGTCAAAAATTGAGTGATGACTAATTTTTGAGTCCTAAGAGTGTTAGGATATTTAACTTGAGTTTAAATGTGATTTAAGTGTTAATTTAATTTTAAGAAGTTATGATCACGCATTTCCATAAAACCGGGTTATATATAAACAATACAAGTTAAATAGGGCGATTTGGCGCATAATTTGGCATGATAGACACATATTATAATGCTGCATATTTCAATTTTTGAATGTTTTTATTTATATAATTTTGAATTTTGTAATTTTATCTTAGTATGGTCTTAGTTTTAATCAATATTACCCGTAATGAAAGAGAATATTGATCCGGTTGTAATTTAATGTGATCTCATATCACTTTTATTTTACTTGTTTTTCATATTATAAATGTATAATAGGAATAACTTTGTATTTTTATTATTAATTGTAATCATGGAGTTTCTTCAAGACGGTTGATACCGCCGTAGAGTATCAAAAATAAAATTTATAATCCAAACTACTACTATAGATAGTGGCAGTCAGGGTCGAACCACAAGGAGGCAAGCAATTTAAAGTTGTGCAATTTAAGTCTAAAGTAACAATTTTGGGGGGTTTTATTTGAATGATTCTATAACTAAAGGCAATAAAATTAAAACTAAACAAAAGCAAATAAATGAGCAATTAAAGAAAATAGATGAAGTCAAATATTAAAAGGATGCTAAGATGGTCGGTTCACTGTAGTTTCGACGGCAGTATCCTAGGTAAGTCCGAAATAATCACGTAAGACGGGAAAATAAGAAGTCCTCTCAGTCCATTCTTAACAGGTAGCATCTTTAGATCTAGCTACGGGTCCCTAAGTATCACTAGTACTGACTCTCGCCCTGAAAAGTGATTCTTAAAAGCCAAAATTTTTGCCTATCTTTCGATCTCAGTATAATTTAGTCGTTTCAATTGGTAGTCTAATTCCCTCCCCTATCTTTCGATCAAATGGGTCGGTCAATTACTAAGTATTCAACTAGTCGCGTGCACTTGATTTGTCAAATTAAACAATTTAATCAAGTAAAACGGAGCTGATCTTACGTGAAGCGGTCGATCGACCATCTAAGCCGGTCGATCGACCAACGGGCTCAGTCGGTCGACTATTGACATCAGTCGATCGACCAAGACCCGAATCAGGTCTACGAAATCTACGCCGCCTACACTACAGGTCCCCTACATCTTAGCACGAAGGGTTTAGCTACTCATGTTAGAATTTATAACAACAACAAAATTAACAATTAATGAAATTGGATGCATGATTAAATAAACTAAGCAAATAAGATGCATAAACGAAATAAGGCTTTGGGAAACTACTCTATGCAATCCTAATCTATGAATGAATAAAAGCAAACTGAAATCAAGGAATCAGAATTACCGAATGAAAGCAGGAAGAAGAATCCGAAAGCACGAACTTTATTAACGAAAATAAAGCTAATTGTATTGAATGTCTATTAACTAAATTCTAATCTATGAAATCTGATGCTAAAAACTCGATATTGAATGCTAAAAACTCGATATTGAATCCTAAAAATTCGATATTGAATCCTAAAAATTCGATATTGAATCCTAAAAATTTGATATTTGTTCTGAAACATAGGTTCACGTTATATAGGAGTATAGCGTGACTCTTATTACTAAAAACCTAATTAAAATTGGGCTTCTAACTCTCGTCTTTAATTTGCGTCAGAGTCGTTGTATGATCGATCGACCACTAGGCCCAGTCGATCGACCAAGCTTCGCTGAACAATAGCTTCTGATTTGATTTAGGAATCGTGCTCTGGTCGATAGACTAAGGGCATCAGTCGATCGACTGCTTCAACAGGTACTTTCCTCCAAAAGCCTCGTAAATTTGTCTTTCAGGCCTCGATACGCGCACCAAGTTTGCTTCCCGAGTCTTTACTTCACGTCAGGTCCTATGCCTAATACTCGGGGACGGATTCAGCTCATTTTCCGCTGCATTCTTCCCATTTCTGCAATATTACACAAAAACACGAAAGTATACTGAAAGAGGGACAATAGCAGCATATACTACATAATTGAGCTCTGAAATGCGTGTAAAATAGGGTGTAGAACATCATATTTAGGACACACATCAAACTTCCCCAAACCAAACCCTTGCTTGTCCCCAAGCAAGAACTAGACTCGATCTTAAAGCCTTAATGGAACGCGTTCATTCTCAGAGCTAAATGCAAACTGCAAAGCCTAAACCAGTTTAATGCTAAAAATCAACAATCAATTAGTAATATGAATCATGCAAACGAGTTATGTAGTCGTTAAAAATTGGTGAACTTTAAACTACAGAGACTTATCATATTGGACTCTCACGGGTCGCTCAAATCACTCAATAAATACAGGTGAATATATGTAAAGATAGAAAGAAGTAATATTTGTAAAGACTCTCACCTAACTACGACGTATAAAACATGCATGCAGTCTAATATGAAAATAATCTCTACAACCGTACATATGCATTCCAACCATTAAAGACCATTGACACATGCCGAGGGTACAATTTGGATATGTGAGGTTATGGGTAAGAAGGGGCTAAGACGAATTTGGTAAAAACAGAGTTATAAGCCAAGCTAGTAATTAAGGGAACCAAATTAATAAATCATTCCAACTTCTTGCTCAAGATTAAACGATAAAGCGGTGCTAATAGTAAGCACAAATCTCACATTCTTCATACAAACGTAATTCCCCAAATGATATTAATTGCAACATGGGAATATAAAATCACCAACTAATGAAGATTCAATCATGTGATTTTTTTCTTTTTTTTTTCTCTTTTTTTTTATCTTCCTAATATCATCTCAATAAGAGCATATGCAACCAAAAATGAAGTAACAATCCCAAAAACTAAAACTACTAGCTGGACAAGGGCAGGCTAAATATAGGATGTAGTTAATAGGACAAAAAGGCTATTTTTGGCAGTGTGTGGCTTATGGGAAAAATGAATAAAGGGGTGGCCTCTTCCACATGTGTCAACTGACCACAAACCCGAATGCATACAGGTATTAAGCAGATTAATTTCATATTTATGCATATTGATATAACATGTCTCATAAGGAGTACTACTCCCATTCCTAAATAAACCGATCATGAATGTCACCAGTTATAAGGCTCTAAAACTCAGAATATAATGTAGTTTGCCAAAAATCTAAGTCAAGTCTCAAGATTCAGCGAATAAATTAACGAAAACTCGTAGATATGCAATAAGACTCTACTAATAACATGTTAATGAGTACGGCTTAGGCGTAAACAGATGAAAATGCAATGTCATCGTTGAACTACTACCGTTCCGACTCGACTTACATGCTAAAATAAAAGTGCAATTTTTTTGAATTTTTTGAAATTTTTCAATTTTTTTGGATTTTCTATATATAAGAGGAAAATAAACAACAATGCAAGACAAAAATGTAAACGTGAATGCAAAACAGAATGAATGCAACGCAAAACCCTTCCCCAAACCAAATCACACAATGCCCTCATTGTGCAAAATCATATAAGAAAATAATCAAGGGAAATAGGAATTTGCGATAATATTAACTAAAAAGACATGAGGGAGACATGGGGAACTCACAAGACTTTAAGCGCAGAAAAAGGAAACCTCCCCAAACCAGCGTGAGCTAGGAGGTTTCAGTAGCCAGTAGTGCTACCATAAGGTACCGAAAAACACAAAAGTACCGTGCATAATTCCGAGAAAACAACTAAGGAACGAGAAATATGTGCAAAAGAATAAAAATAGATGAAAAGGGAATCAACACAGGAGGTGGTCGATCGACCAAAGGTATCAGTCGATCGACGCAGCACACTGGGAACAAAGTGCCCTCGGAGTCCTCCGCATCAGTCGATCGACCAGGGGGTCCAGTCGATCGACTGGCATACCTGACGATTCTGCCTCTTTTCTTCGAATTAACTCAATGAATTGAGTTTATATGGTCTAATAACCTGCAGTTGCACATAAATACAGCGCCCAAAATTGCGTAAACCCAAAAATAACAGTCTATAGTCTTATAAAATCCTATGCAAACCAAATAAATCGAAGTTTCGCGCACACCAAAACAATAAATAGTCTAACAAAAAAAATAGTAAACAAATTATTTTAAACGGATTTGATCAACTAATACTTGATCAAGAATGGCCACGGAATGACCCACTTGCTCGGGTTATGGCTACAAGAAGTAGCCTCTACAGTGCTCATCCTCTCAGCTGCACTCCTAACAACTCCAATATCCGCAGAACTCAACGGATCAACATCTCTAACATCTTCCCAATCACTGACCTCGTCTGGCTCGTCAAAATCCAAATCGGACTCCGTCACTTTGACTGGCTCCTCATCCGGCTCCTCATCAGTTGCATAGCTCAGACACCCTAGACCGCCTCTCTGCACGATGGGCTCTCTCATAACTGGAGCAACATGCGGCTCTAAATTCCCCAAACCAGCTCCTGCAAAAGTCAAAACAGAAGGATCTTCCTCCAATTTGCTCCCAATCTGGGGCGGAGGTGTCATAGCAGAATTAGGCATAGGGGCAGGCATATCAGGCAACACAACATAAGATTTAACTACATTGCAAGTTACTGGATACATAGCATCCTTTTTCTTATAGGTCTGGGCAAATACAATGGACTGTTTTCCCACTTTAAAAGTCAATGTCCCTGAGCCAACATCTATAACTGCACCAGCAGTTTGCAGAAATGGTCAACCCAAAATGATAGGAATGTGAGCATCCTCGGGTATATCTAGCACAATGAAGTCAATTGGGAAAAAGAACTTTCCTATTTGCACAGGAATGTCCTCTAAGACTCCTATAGGCTGGACCGCAGAACGATCAGCCATCTGTACTGTCATTTTGGTAACTGCAAACCTAGTCAATTTCAGCTTTCTAGCAAGACTCAAAGGCATGACATTAATACTGGCTCCTAGGTCACATAATGCCTTCTCAATTGAGAAGGTACCAATGTTACAAGGGACGGAAAAGCTACCTGGGTCTTCTAGCTTATGAGGTGCAGTGTGGGTCAAATAAGAACATGACTCCTCAGTTAGTGCGACAGTATGCACAGTTTCAAGTGACTTCTTCTTAGACAAAAGTCGCTTCATAAATTTCATTTAAGAAGGCACTTGATTAACTAATTCTAGGAAAGGAACTTGCACATTTAAACTACGAATAACATCTTTAAACTTGTTAAAGGATACCTGTTCCTTTGTCGGCACCAATCTCTCTGGATAAGGGGCTGTAAGAAGCAACTTAGCCCTCTCCTCTAGGTCTCTCATACCGGCATCAGTGGACTTAGGCTGAAAATCCACTACTTTGTCCTTGTTGTAGCTCGAACCTTCTTCAGACCGTCTCAGGAATGAACCATTAACCGTCGTACTGTCATACTTTTGAACCGGAACTGACCCATCAGCATTTGGGTCTTGCCTCAATAACTTCGGAGTCGTCGTACCCCGAAATAAGTAGTCCCTCAATTTATCTGGCATTGGAGGACGAAAAGGTTCACAATCAGACGTATCTTCAGTCGATCGACCAGAGTGGTCAGTCGATCGACCAACTGCACTATTTCTCAAAGTTTCTGTTTTGTTACAGACTCGCCACTGTTCACCAGATGCGGTCGATCGACCAGGTGTGTCAGTCGATCGACTGATGCACCTGCTGATCGTCTTTTTCTTGCTACTGTTCATTTCAGCCTTTTTCTTACTCGGTTCTGCCTCATCTTTTTCAGTAACATCTTCGACCAAAGTGGGCCCATCAAGGGTAGACCCACTCCTCAAAGTCATCGCATTTAAAGTCTCTTTTTGATCCGGCTGCGACGGTAATTGCCCCGGAGCTCTAGTTGCACTTTTGCTTGCCAATTGGGTAATTTGGCTCTCCAACATTTTTGTAGAAGTCTCTCTAGCTAGAGACTCCTTTTGCAGAAAACCCGACAAATTCGAACCATGATTTTCAATTCAGAAATATCAGAACTTTGAAATTGCTGCTGTTGAGGCACATAGGGAGGCTTTTGATACTGCTGCTGCTGCTTATGAGGGGGCACATAGTTCTGATGTTGCTGCTGCTGTGGTGGACCTTGATTAAGAACATTATGGTTAGTCCACCTCAAATTGGGGTGGACATTAGAGGGATTGGGATAAGCACCAGTCTGCCTAAAATGTTGAAAGGCAGCACATGTTTCATTCGAACTGGTACAAAACTCCGAAACATGTCCCTCTCCTCCACATCTTTTGCATGTAAAGGGACCGTCTGAAACTGCATTAACTTTATATATCCCACCTTTTTGGGATCCCCCAAAATCTAACTTGTCGAATCTCGCATGATAAGGGCCTCTATTGCATTTGTAGTAGGAGATTCAAATTTGCTCTTCTCTGATTCCCTCTAGAATTCCCATGCTCAGCTTTATGGGTGGCCATATCTTCAATAATCTTCCACCCCTTAGTCTCTCCACTATTTTCCTGGAATCTTCCATTAGCTACAGCATCCAGGATAGCCCTCTGATCATCATAAAGCCCATTATAGAATTGATTACACAGGAACCATTGCTCGAACCCGTGGTGCGGAATAGATCGCACCAGTCTCTTGAAACGAACCCATGCCTTAAGAAAATCCTCATCAGAACCCTGTTTAAAGCTTGTGATCTGAGCTCTAATCGCATTGGTCTTCGATGCAGAGAAATATTTTTTATAAATGCTAGGGCCAGCGAATTCCAATCAGTAATCCCATTAGCAGCTCGATCCAGATCTCGGTACCACTCCCTAGCAGCATCACGGAGCGAGAATATGAACATCGTCTCTTTTATCTAGTCCTGGTTCACACCTGCGGGTGGGGGTATGGAACAACAGTAGTCAATGAATATCTCCATATGTTTAGCTGCATCTTCATTTGCAGCTCTCCCAAATTGGTTTCTCTCAACCAAGTTAATGTAGGACGGTTTCGCTTCGAATTTTCTATCCGTCCCAGCTGGCAACGCGAATCCCTTATAGAGATTCTCAGCTTTTGGCTCGGAGTGACTGGCTATACTTGCTTCTTCAGCCATATCTGGAGATGTAACGGTCTCAGCTGAAGAAGTATAAATAGGAGATGAAGGTGGATCCTCCTCAAATAACTCGTTCTCGTAATAACTGGACAGAGTACTCAGCTCTTCCTCTGTCGGAAATACTCTAGATGATCGTCTCAACTCACGCAAAGTCTTCTTGATCTCAGGATCTAACGGTAGTAATTCACCACCCTATGACATGCGCATAAGAGGAAACTACAAGTAGAATATGAGAACTGTTTAAGGAACAGATGTCCCTTAAACTAAAAAAAAAAGACTAAAATAAAAACAACTAAAAATTAAACAATTGCCTCCCCAGCAACGGCGCCAAAATTTGATACCGCCGTAGAGTATCAAAAATAAAATTTATAATTCAAACTACTACTATAGATAGTGGCAGTCAGGGTCGAAGCACAAGGAGGCAAACAATTTAAAGTTGTCCAATTTAAGTCTAAAGTAACAATTTTGGGGGGTTTTATTTGAATGATTCTATAACTAAAGGCAATAAAATTAAAACAAAAATAAAGCAAATAAATGAGCAATTAAAGAAAATAGACGAAGTCAAATATTAAAAGGATGCTAAGATGGTCGGTTCACTGTAGTTTCGACGGCAGTTATCCTAGGTAAGTCCGAAATAATCACGTAAGACGGGAAAATAAGAAGTCCTCTGGGTCCATTCTTAACTGGTAGCATATTTCGATCTAGCTACGGGTCCCTAAGTATCACTAGTACTGACTCTCGCCCTGAAAACTGATTCTTAAAAGCCTAAATTTTTACCTATCTTTCGATCTCAGTATAATTTAGTCGTTTCAATTGGTAGTCTAATTCCCTCCCCTATCTTCGATCTAATGGGTCGGTCAATTACTAATTATTCAACTAGTCGCGTGCACTCGATTTGTCAAATTAAGCAATTTAATCAATTAAAACGGAGCTGATCTTACGTGAAGCGGTCGATCGACCATCTAAGCCGGTCGATCGACCAACGGGCTCAGTCGGTCGACTATTGACATCAGTCGATCGACCAAGACCCGAATCAGGTCTACGAAATCTACGCCGCCTACACTACAGGTCCCCTACATCTTAGCATGAAGGGTTTAGCTACTCATGTTAGAATTTATAACAACAACGAAATTAACAATTAATGAAATTGGATGCATGATTAAATAAACTAAGCAAATAAGATGCATAAACGAAATAAGGCTTTGGGAAACTACTCTATGCAATCCTAATCTATGAATGAATAAAAGCAAACTGAAATCAAGGAATCAGAATTACCGAATGAAAGCATGAAGAAGAATCTGAAAGCGAACTTTATTAACGAAAATAAAGCTAATTGTATTGAATATCTATTAACTAAATTCTAATCTATGAAATCTGATGCTAAAAACTCGATATTGAATCCTAAAAATTCGATATTGAATCCTAAAAACTCGATATTGAATCCTAAAAACTCGATATTGAATCCTAAAAATTCGATATTTGTTCTGAAACCTAGGTTCACGTTATATAGGAGTATAGCGTGACTCTTATTCCTAAAAACCTAATTACAATTGGGCTTCTAGCTCTCGTCTTTAATTTGCGTCAGAGTCGCTATATGGTCGATCGACCACTAGGCCCAGTCGATCGACCAAGCTTCGTTGAACAGTAGCTTCTGATTTAATTTAGGAATCGTGCTCTGGTCGATAGACTAAGGGCATCAGTCGATCGACTGCTTCAACAGGTACTTTGCTCCAAAAGCCTCGTAAATTTGTCTTTCAGGCCTCGATACGCGCACCAAGTTTGCTTCCGGAGTCTTTACTTCACGTCAGATCCTTTGCCTAGTACTCGGGGACGGATTCAGCTCATTTTCCGCTGCATTCTTCCCATTTCTGCAATATTACACAAAAACACGAAAGTAGACGGAAAGAGGGAAAATTGTAGCATATACTACATAATTAAGCTCTGAAATGCGTGTAAAATAGGGTATAAAATATCATATTTAGGACACGCATCAACGGTGCCATTTGGAAAGGCATTCCGGCAAAGACGTTGTTCTTGGGAGGCGTGCCACTTGAAGATTCAAGGGACCAAAGGAGTTGGTTTCCGAATATGTAATAGATTATTTGATTTTCTATTTTAGGAAGGCCATACTAGGAATTTTTATTATTGTTTTGCATTTATTTTAATATGTTGTGATACTGTCGTTTCGTACCAAAAATAAAATACCTAGATTACTGCTAACAGAAGTCAGCGGCAAGTAGGGTCGATCTCCACAGGGAGGCGGTGTACTATCTATTTGTCTATTCTATCCGTCTGATGTCACGATGAGGGTTGAATTGATTGTGAACTAACTAGAGACTAAAGCGAGGGAAATGAAAAAGAGAAATTAACAAAAGGAGAAGGGTAGTATGCTAGGAGTCGGTCCACCGTGGCAGCTATCAGATCTCATACTATCGGGAATACTAAGGCGATTAGACTATTGACAAGAAGAGCTATGGTCGTCACCTTTCGGTCCTTAAACCGCCCTAGAGCGTAAATGTGACTTAACTTTCGCCCTCACTGCAATACCCTATTGTAATTAAGCAAGCCTTCCCTTCCAATCTTTCGATCTAGGTTGGGGTTAACTAGAATTATGGTCTCCTGCATGCATTCATTCGACCGGATAACAATTAAATTGCCTAATACAATTCCTATCGCAAGACTAATCTATTTAATACAATTAAAGCATGCTACCACGGCTTCCCTAATCCTAACATACTAGGGGAAATTAGCTACACATGGCTCGGGGTACTACACTAGCAATTGCTAATCTAATAACATAAGACATGGCAACTAAAAGGAGAAACAATAAAAGCAATAAAAGAAAAAGGAAGAATAAAAGGGAAGAAATAAGTTTCTTGATTTAATGATCCAGGAATTAAGAGAACAAGGTAACGAGTGTATTGGAACAAATAAGAGAGGAGAAAAGAGAGTAGTGAAGTGTGTGTGAGAGATCGTTTACATCGACATACTGACTCCCTATTTATAAGAAAATAGGGCTTATTAAACCTAATGGCGGAATTAAACCTAAAAAGCCCAGCCCGAAGCAAAAATCCACTCGATCGACTAACTAAAGCACTCGATCGAGTGATATTCCTTGGCATTCCTCTCGATCGAGAACAATTCCTCTCGATCGAGGACTTCTTTCCCTTTAATCACTCGATCCAGAATAGGTGGCTCTCGATGGAGCAAATTGGCTCTCGATCGAATAGAAGTAGTTCTCGATCGAGCACTTCTCAGCGCGTAATTCCTGCTTCGCGCACTGAACTTCAAACGGCTGCCATTTCTTCGTTACTTGGACAAATAAGGCGTGGTTGGTGGCGTTGGGAAGCTAAGAGGATAAGCTTTCACCTCCAACTGGAATCACCTTAATAACTGTTGTAGAACTCGAGATATGGCTCTTATAAGAAGGAACTAGCAAATTGACGCACTCTCTTGGCTCGCCTAACTTCCTTACTCCAATTCGCATCTCAAAATAGCTTCTTTCCCGCTCCAAATTCACTCTTCCTCCAAATGCATGCTAAAAGGACGGTAAAAGGCTCGATTCCACTACTTCCTGGTTCATTCCTGCTAATAAGACAAAATAACCCAAAGTAGCAATTCGGGGCATTTCGTAGCATGAAACCACGATAAAAGCATAGAAATACGTGCATAAAATAGGCTAAAAAGACTATATAAAATGCACGTATCAAATCTCCCCAAACCAAACCTTTACTCGTCCCCGAGTAAACTCAAAACTATACGCTAATGGAACGGAAAAAGATAACTCAGAGCTAGCTACAAATGCCCACTTAAGCCAATTTAATGCAAGCAAACTAACACTTATAGCAAGACAAATGACCAAATGCAAACGAGTTATAAGATGTTTGTAAATAAAGCTGAACCGTCGACCTTGCAAGACCTTTAACAATGGACTCTCACGGGTCACTCTTCTCTCATGAAGCAAAGGCAAGCATATATATGTAAGAGAGGAAGAAAAATAGTCACTCACCTAGACTACGACCCACATAAACATGCATGCAACTAATATGATAGACAATTCTAGCTACCGTTCATACATTCCAACCAAACAAGGTCCGTCACAGCCGAGGGCTTACAAAGATATGGTAAAGTGAGGCAATGGGTAAGAAAAGGCAAAACATTTATGGGAATGTGGAGGTATAGGTGATCAAGCTAGTACCTAAACAGAACCATATGACAACATCCAATTCTCAACTCAATTATGGAATAAGCACATGCCCTTCACTTGGCATAAAACTCACCAAACCGAACCAAACATACTCCTCATATGAAATAAGATAGAACATAGGAGTAGAAACCGTCAACCAAACAACATCTTTTTTTTTCTTTCTTTCTATTTTTTTCGGTTTCCTTCTTTTCTTTTCTTTTTTTTTTCATTTTCTTTTTTTTTTTTTTTCGATTCTTTTTTCTTTCTTTTTCATCACGTTTTTTTTTTTTTTCATCCTCCTCCTTTTCTTCATAAATTACCAACTCCAAATCAATAGATTATGCGCCAATATTTGATACAATAGAAAATATACCGCAAAACAATCTAAACTAGCTTGACAAGGCAGGCTAAATTTGGATGTAGCTAAGGGTCAACAGGCAAATTTGGCTAATGTGGAGTTTATGGGTGAAAATGAAAGAAAGGGAATTTGTAAGCACCTCCCTGCATGTGATACCAACCACTAACCCGAATGTATGAAGGCAAAGAGCAATTGAATTTCATATATGTGCAAATTAATGTTACATATTATGCAAGGAGTAACTACTCACAATCCTACATGAAACCGGTCATAAATGACACCAGTTTATAAGGCTCTAAATCTTAGAAATTATAAGTAGGTTGCCAAAATTTAAGGTCAAGTCTATATGTTCAGCTAAATTCAACATTAACTCGTAGATTATGCGATAAGACAATGCTAAAAGAATATATAGTTTAATGCAAGGCTTAAGCAAAAAGACAGTTGCAGTGCAATATCATCATTGAAATCTACCGTTCCGACTCAACCTATATGCTAAAGTAAACGTGAAATTTTTTGAATTTTTACAATTTTTCAATTTTTATGGAATTTTTATGAATTTTTATGAAATAAATAATAATGCAAACGGAAAATAAACGTGATTACTGAAATGCAATAAAAACAATATGCAGACACAGATATGGATGCATAACCTCCCCAAACCAAACTGTACAATGCCCCCATTGTACCAAAACATGGAAAGGAAATGCAAACTGAAGGAGAAAGAGAGTAAAAGCGGAAAACTTACAAGATAGCGCGAATAAGGGGACCTCCCCAAACCGACCATGAACATGGGAGGTTGCTAAAGGCCCGGAAAACCGTCTCAGGAAGCCGATACAAGTCAATAATACTCGATCAAGAGGAATAGTAGCTGATCGAGTAATCATGGGCGCTCAAAAACTGCTCGATCGACTGAACAGGGATCGATCGAGTGGATTTCTTTCTGCAGGTACTCGATCGAAAGGAATGGTAGCTCGATCGAGAGGAATTCTCAGAAAAAGTACTCGATCGAGTGGAAAAACCACTCGATCGAGCGATCCTCAGCGTGTACCTGCAAAACATAATGAAAAACAGCCCGCAACTGACAAAAACAAGCATACTGAGATAGTCTATGGTATAAAACCATTTATTACAACTGAAATTAAATGAAATGCAAAATAAAATCGCCGGGTTGCCTCCCGGGTAGCGCTAGCTTCAGTCAGGTCCCAGCTCGACCTTCTTTTTCTTCGAGCCTCTATAATTGATCACAATCAAAACAGCTCAAAGCGCGCAGCAACCTGTCAAAAAGCTGCGCATGTGCTACACAAAAGAGTAAGTAGCACCAAAGTGGAATACAGAAATAGGAAATAAAAATATGTAAACATTTAAGTCTAACAAATTTCCTATGAGCGCTCCTAAATTTATCCACAAAATATAGGAGCGCGGGAGCAATTGTCAATATATGGGGGTTTCGATTCAGATTAACAGTTTTGACATGATAAGGGCGGTGGAAATTCTTTAAATTAATCGACCATATGAGAGGAGGTATAACTTTAAAAAAAAACATGAGTCAAACGAGGCAAAATACTATTAGAACAAACAATAATAAAATTATCGTTTACTACCTCGGATTGGTCGCTCTCAATGACGGAATCATAGGTAAAAGAGTTTATTACCTCTTCCGTGCTAGGAGCAATTGCCGTCTCAATCGCTTCTTCATCAACCTCCTCGAGTGGAATCCATCCCGTAAATCGCAGACTTCAAGTGTATCCGACTTACTGTGAATAAGGGAGGTTTACCGTAACCTTCATCATCGTCGGACTCGTCATCCAAATCAAACCAAAATGACGAACCAAAGCTCCCAATGGCCATTTCGATCGATCGAGCGAGTAATCACTCGATCGACCAACTTCCTCCCGCATCTCACTCGATCGAGTAACAACATCACTCGATCGAGAACTATCCTCCCGCATGTCACTCGATCGAGAAGGGATATTACTCGATCGAGGATGTCTGTTTCTGGAAATTCACTCGATCGACTATTATAAGTCACTCGATCGAGTGATTCTTCTGCATAGAGCTGAAATCTTCGCGTGGGGTAGTGAAATAAGATAGGAACTCGTCGCCCCGAGTCATAGAAGTCATCCTCATTATTGGGCAACACGGTTTTCTCAGGGAAGAAACCGCTCTCAACAAGGTATACCTCTTCTTCTTGCATCTCACCGCTAATCGAGCAACTACGGACTCGAGCTCAAGGATTTGAGCATCCGCACGTCTATCACTCTCTTGCCTCACTCGATCATAATTCTGCACTTGAGACGCAAGTATCTCCATTAAAGACCTCGGTTCGCAACCTCTTCTTCTTGTATCTCACCGTTAATCGAGCAATGTCGATTTCGAGCTTTTCAAGTCGCGAAGAAGTGCGTCTATCATGATATTGCCTCTCTCGGTCACGATCTTGCAATTGAGATGCAAGTGTTCGCAATAAGGATTTCAGCTCCGCAATCTCTTCTTCTTGTATGTCAGGAGGATCTTGTTGCGGTGGCCATTGATAGGGTGGATGTGGCGGCACAACTACGGTGCATTGTGCTCGTGCAGAACCACATCTCCGCTGAGATCACCTTGTTCCATGTAATGGGACATCGGTGATGGGTCAAAGGTACTCAAGCCTTCCCTTTGACGGTCTTTCACCTAGAACTGTCTAGGTAGTACCTGTAAGGCCTATCAAAACAGCACTAAACAAAAGATTAAAACGGCCTCAAGGGAAAAATCCCCTGAAGCTAAAAACAGATAAAATTAAACAAATAAATAAATAGATTGCCTCCCTGGCAACGGCGCCAAAATTTGATCTTTGTCGTTTCGTACCAAAAATAAAATACCTAGATTACTGCTAACAGAAGTCAGCGGCAAGTAGGGTCGATCTCCACAGGGAGGCGGTGTACTATCTATTTGTCTATTCTATCCGTCTGATGTCACGATGAGGGTTGAATTGATTGTGAACTAACTAGAGACTAAAGCGAGGGAAATGAAAAAGAGAAATTAACAAAAGGAGAAGGGTAGTATGCTAGGAGTCGGTCCACCGTGGCAGCTATCAGATCTCATACTATCGGGAATACTAAGGCGATTAGACTATTGACAAGAAGAGCTATGGTCGTCACCTTTCGGTCCTTAAACCGCCCTAGAGCGTAAACAGCTTAACTTTCGCCCTCACTGCAATACCCTATTGTAATTAAGCAAGCCTTCCCTTCCAATCTTTCGATCTAGGTCGGGGTTAACTAGAATTATGGTCTCCTGCATGCATTCATTCGACCGGATAACAATTAAATTGCCTAATACAATTCCTATCGCAAGACTAATCTATTTAATACAATTAAAGCATGCTACCACGGCTTCCCTAATCCTAACATACTAGGGGAAATTAGCTACACATGGCTCGGGGTACTACACTAGCAATTGCTAATCTAATAACATAAGACATGGCAACTAAAAGGAGAAACAATAAAAGCAATAAAAGAAAAAGGAAGAATAAAAGGGAAGAAATAAGTTACTGATTTAATGATCCGGAATTAAGAGAACAAGGTAACAGTGTATTGGAACAAATAAGAGAGGAGAAAAGAGAGTAGTGAAGTGTGTGTGAGAGATCGTTTACATCGACATACTGACTCCCTATTTATAAGAAAATAGGGCTTATTAAACCTAATGGCGGAATTAAACCTAAAAAGCCCAGCCCGAAGCAAAAATCCACTCGATCGACTAACTAAAGCACTCGATCGAGTGATATTCCTTGGCATTCCTCTCGATCGAGAACAATTCCTCTCGATCGAGGACTTCTTTCCCTTTAATCACTCGATCCAGAATAGGTGGCTCTCGATGGAGCAAATTGGCTCTCGATCGAATAGAAGTAGTTCTCGATCGAGCACTTCTCAGCGCGTAATTCCTGCTTCGCGCACTGAACTTCAAACGGCTGCCATTTCTTCGTTACTTGGACAAATAAGGCGTGGTTGGTGGCGTTGGGAAGCTAAGAGGATAAGCTTTCACCTCCAACTGGAATCACCTTAATAACTGTTGTAGAACTCGAGATATGGCTCTTATAAGAAGGAACTAGCAAATTGACGCACTCTCTTGGCTCGCCTAACTTCCTTACTCCAATTCGCATCTCAAAATAGCTTCTTTCCCGCTCCAAATTCACTCTTCCTCCAAATGCATGCTAAAAGGACGGTAAAAGGCTCGATTCCACTACTTCCTGGTTCATTCCTGCTAATAAGACAAAATAACCCAAAGTAGCAATTCGGGGCATTTCGTAGCATGAAACCACGATAAAAGCATAGAAATACGTGCATAAAATAGGCTAAAAAGACTATATAAAATGCACGTATCATGTTGCATGCATTGCCAAATCACCATAACAACACATGCATATCATATCGAGTCATCGACCGTGTCAATTATAATTATCGTAGTTCACCGCTTTAGTTCAGTTAAAACGTGATAGATAATAAATTGACAAGACCTCTCACTAAATAATAATTGAGAATTAGCCTTACCAAATAGTAGAAACCATGAGTCCCAATTTCATAAGGAAGTAGGCTCAGCTCACCGGGGTACTAAACTTGTTACGTTAGGTAAGTGGGTAATAAAATGTTATTACATCGAAATTTGGATTGAGCTCAACAGATGTATTCGTGACCGTAGTCGCATGTGTTCCGGGCTAAAGATAAATATTAAAGTAATTTTTATCGACCGAGAGTTCTAGAAGTAGAATCGATTAAAGAGTTAATCCACCGAATTATATTGATAAGGGATGAATCGGCTCACCGTGCCCGAATTAATATGAATTTGGATCTCGGGATCATTTATAATAGTTGGGTAGAGGTCACTATATAAATGTTAAAACTTGTTTAAAATGTTTACAAGTATTATTAAAACGATAGATGTTAATTATTTCCTTCATCTCCGTTTTTGTAGTTATTTATTTGCAATGTATTCATCTAATAATCCTACACCGATCACCATTAATTCATGGCTTCAATCATTCAAAGAAAAATGCTCCTTGTATGACAATGACCCGATTAGAGAACTACGCATTGGCATTGGTAAGGATGGAAATATTTGCTATTTTACCACTTCTACACCTTCGACTCCCATACTCATGCCCACCACATCCTTGGTAAGTGAATCATATGAGGATAATCTCACAAATTCCAAGGTATCCTTGTTTGATGAAGCAAGGATAAATATCAAATTGAGTGGGAGTTCTAGCAAGAATGTCCTTGCAACCGAAAGGGGTAATTGTATTAATAAAGGAAAGACAAAGAAGGGTAAGAAACCCAAATCCAATTGTGAATTGGAAGTTGATAGTGAGACTACCACAACCAAAACCAAGAAGGGTGCCCAATCCTACCATGAATGTCATTATTCTAATGTCATGGGCCATTGGAAGCGTAATTGCCCCAAGTATTTGGAAGATATCAAAGTTGGACTTATCACTCCAAGTGGGACTTGGAAATGTGGAAAAGCGAAACAAGGGTGATGTGGATCGCCGACGAGGAAATGGAGCTAGGGTAGCCACCACTTCAAGAGGGACTTATGTACTAGTTTTAGCTAATAGCTTTGAGTTATAATCTACATAATGTTTATTATGTACCCACTTTGTCTAAAAACATTTATTCCATGTTAGACATGGAAGGATTGTTCTTTTACAATCAAAAACAATTGTTGTATTTTGTTGAATATGATTTGGCTGTGAGCCAAGTCACTTCTATCAATGGTATTCATGTTCTAGACACTTCCAACTCATCTAAAGATATCTATAACATACAATCCAAAAGACTCATGACAAGTGATTCAAATGATTTGTGCATTTGGCCTTTTTCGATTAGGTTACATAAATGAGAAACGCATTTAAAGGCTAGTGTTGACTAGATTTATTGAACCATTTGATTTGTCAATCATATGGAATATGCGAATCTTGTCTCCTTCGAAAAATGATTCGTACTCCCTTTAGTGGTAAAGGAACACGAGCAAGTGATTTGTTAGGACTAATACATGTCGATGTATGTGGTCATATGAGCATCACCGCAAGGAGAAGTTATGACTACTTCGTCACTTTTACCGATGATTTAAGTAGATATGGGTATATTTACTTGATCAAATATTAAGTGAAGCTTTTGGGAAATTTAAAGAATTTCTAAAATGAAGTAGAGAATCAATTGTACAAAAGGGATTAGCATTACGATCCGATCGTGGTAGCAAAGATCTAAGTAATGAATTTGATTTATTATATATGGATTATGATCTTGTGTCACTACCCATAAGATCAACTAATATGAGTCGGTTTGAGTTGTTGAACTCACTTTTAGGGATTTTATATTAATCTGGAGGGTCAACCTGGAGATACCTAAAATAGAGAGTCTATTTAACAAATGACATGGATCAGATTTGCATATTACGTGAAGCAAACTGCCATAAAAGAGTTGGTCTTTTATGTACTAACATGTCAATCTAGACAAACTACTATTACTCCACCATATATGTTTGTGGCTCACAAAGCTATCTCTTAAGAAAATAGGGGTATTTCTAAGAGATAGAGTGGGAGTAGATCACCACAAACATGTCTTATAGTTAATGTGTTACTTTGTCAAAGTAATGGAACTATAATCTATAAAGATAGAGTGGGAGTATAGCTCAGTGGGAGTTTAGCACACATGTCTTGTTGTTAAAATGTTGGTTTGCGAAAGTAATGGTATTATCCCATATCGACTTTGTTACATACGAGCCATAGCATTACAATCCAAAAATTGTTACTCAAGAGTAGATTTACTTTAAGGCGAGGGTCTCCTTAAAAGTAAATAGAGCTTTAGAGTACTTAAAAGCATAGATTGACATGAAGATGTTGATTCAAGATAAATTATGTTAGGAATTGCTACAATTCATTTTAATGAAGAATGGCAAATGGTAATTAAAATTCGCCTTTCTAAAATGGGAATTTAGAAAAGGAATGTGTTTGGAACACAAAACCTTAGATAGATCTAAGAATCCTAACATATTATGCGTAGCTTTCTTAAGTGATCCTAAAATGGTCTTAAGCAAGCATTAAAGGATTATACTTTTCGTTCATGTGATAATTGAGAATGGAATCATTTACATGATTGAAGAATCATGATTATACATGAAGTTAAGTGGGAGCAAGAATTATTTTTCCATGTCTTATATGCTGATAACATATTACTTATTGAGAATAATGTACCAATGCTCTCTTCTGTAAAAGAGTCATTGGGAGACTAGGAAAAGGTGCGATATATTCTAAGATTCTGAATCTATGTGAGAGAATATTCGCATAGAATTAAGAGTCTTATGATGATAAGATCTTTCAAATCTGTTTAAAATCAACAAGGTTGAATAGGTTATTCATGGTGATGAAAGTGGAATTACTATGATGGAGTCATAGTCGTTCACTGAACCTACTAAGTTGTTGATTACATGAAATCGTTTGCTAATGTTTCCGCCATTAGAATGATCATGTATGCCAACAGACGCACATGCCATGATGAAGTATATGCTAGGAGCATAATAAGTCAATAACAGTTTAATTCATAAGATGGTCTTGTGAAACCTTTAAAGAACAATTGAGGATTTGTTCAATTGTTTGGATGATAAACTAAGTTATGTGTTGAAGGGTTACACAAACTTTAGTTTCCAAACCGAGAAGGATTTGTCGAAATCCTAGGATGATTTTATTGACTAAGGAGTAAGAAACTAGAGAAGTGTTTTAGTTTTGTATATTGTAAATTCTACAAAAGGAATCTAAGTAAATTGTGATAAGATGGTCAACGTAAGGAATGAAAGTAGATTCCTCTACCAAAGACTTTATCACAAGTTATGTGATAACAGTGAGAGCATCTTTCAAGTTAAAGAGCCCAGGTCTAGTAAGAAAACTAGACATATACTTAGATAAATTCATGTTATTAGAAATAACATCGAAAAGAAGGAAATAACAATTAATAAAGTTGGAATACATGGATATATGATATATCCACTTGCCAAACTTTTATTGCATTTCAACTAGTGTAAAAGGTACACTAAATATTATAAGATATGAAGTAGTAATAGTGTATTGACTATTCATATATGATAATCGCATTTATCGTTTGAGTTTCTTTAAACTCAACTTTTACTTTGTTAAATCCAAATGGGTTGTAGAGACAAATTGAACCCCATTAAAGTGAACTGGGTTGACATAGTATTCGCCTCTAGTCACTTAGAAGAGATGATGTCTCGAAGTGACTAGAGTGTGATGCGATTGATGGCAAGTTCAAGTGCCATAGAGTCATATGGGATGACTAGTCGATCACATAGGCAGACTGTATGGAACACTCTGTCGGGCAGTGACCGCTTATGGAGTTCTGGTAATTCATAAAGCCTGGTCGTGACAAGAGCTACTATAGTATTCTTACGAGTCAATTCTTTTGACTAGAGACTATTCGCCCAAGTTGGCACAAATTTCTGATTGGCTTTGATTTATGCTCTACGACTGTCGTAACTGAGGTCAAATAGGTATATTTTGGGTCATGATGAACTGTGGCTAAACAAAGGGAATAGTGCGATAGGAATTGTCCACCCCCTTGTCATGGTTGTTTGAAATCTCAAGGCCACTCGAGGAGTAGTGAACTGGAAATGCGTGGCCACGCTTGGAAGGTATCTCCGGTAGATAATGCTGGTCAGACAGTTACTCTCCAGATTGAGAAAACCACTCAAGATATGATCAAATGCAAGTACGACATGCGAGACACCTTGTATTGAGTGGGAAATTGTAATAGGACAAGAGAATTGGTGACGCACACTTGTCTCGGACAAGTGGGAGATTGTTGGAATATGTGTCCTCAACAATAGTGCGATCACATGATTTAATATCATAATTAAATCTCATAATAAGAATACGAAAGGGATGATAAATTAAATAGTCAACTGATCAACATTAATCGGTAACGATTGGCTTGCTAGAGTTTGACGTTACTGTCGTAGGACGGTGGTGGTCAGTTGATCCCTTAAGGTCACACCTAAAGGATGATGCCCTTATCAGTAAAATTGATTAATTGTATGACGATACAAGTTGATCAATTTCTTAAAATTGAACAATTCATTTGTGAGAGAGTATATTCATATCTTATTGTAATGGGATTAAATAAGATTTATTTTAGTAATTGAAATGCTTTATTAAAATTGTTTATTATTTGTGAAACAATAGAAATGAGAATGAATGATTAATTATAATTAAAATATGTTATGAATTATAATTATATGACCCATTTTATTTATGTGATCAAGTATCACTAGTCAATTTGTTATATGTAATTTAATTAATTTATAAAATGATATTTGATAAATATGCATTAAATTAATTAATAACATGTAACATACTACATGTGACATATTGTGTGACAAGTGACAAATTAACAAAATAAAATGGTAGTCCATTTTATGTATATGGACCGAAAAATTGAGGATGATAGGTGTTAGTGGGTGAATTATTTTATGAGATAAAATAAGTTAATTATGCCTAAACTACACTAGTCTTACAAGCCTACATTTTGGGTAAGAGAAAAAGGCAAAAGAAGATGCCATTTTAGCCTCTTCTACCCGGCTCCATCTCCTCTATTATGAGAAGTTGTTCTCATTTTTCTACTACTACACACTACCATTTACATCAAATGCAAACTCTCTCACACATGTTCATCTTTTTCTATCAAAACTTGAGAAATTTCGATTCAAATTGTTCAATAAGATTACTAATAGTATTAGTGTAATATATGAGTATTAGTAATCAATTTTAAGGTAGACTACTAAATTAATAACTAGCAAATATCATTTAGTAGTGATAAGGGTTAAATCTTGGGTGCAATCAAGAGGAGAATCTCTACATTGGGATTTTGGAGGATCATCCAACATTTTAAGCTCAAGAACAAATCAGGAAGGTGATCTTATTTGTACCCAAAAATTCGAACCATCCTACAATGTAAGGGACATTGTTTTTCTTATAAATCTCTTATTTTGTTATGCATGCACTAGATCTAAATAACAAATAATTAAGAAGTTAATTAGTTCACTATTAGAGGAGTTTAATAATAGGTATATGAACCTTACAGGTCTTACTTTTCTAATATGGACATGAAAAATGAGGCAGGTGCTATACCAGTCTTATTAGGAAGATCATTCTTGAGGACTGCCGGAACTAAGATTGATGTTCCTAAAGGTTCTCTCACCATGGAATTTGATGGGACGGTTGTTAAATTTGAAATCAATAAACCATCTTCTCGTTCTCCTATAATTCACTCAGTGTGTATTATAGAAACTTCTTCTAACCATGTGTTATCTAAGTGTCGGGAGCCTCCTCTCCCGAGCAATGTGTCCAATGTTTTGCAGAGATCTTCTCCTAAGGAGCAGAAATATGTCATCTTATGGGATCGTCGTGAGGATGTGGAAGCATCTAGAGGTAAGAAGAAAGCTTGGTTTGATAAGCTAATCCACCAGAAGGGGTCTTGAAAAGGTGTGCAAATCATCCAAGTCAAATCTCGCTTTCGTTCTTCTTCTTGCATTCCAATTAGTAAGGTAAGGTAAGTCTTCATTTCTCAGCTTAAGTCGGGTGGTATACCATTCCGCGAGATGTCGAGCCAAGACGTTAAACAAAAGCGCTCTCGCGAGGCAACTCGTAGATTTGTGTGAGCTATTTTCGCAAACAAACGAAAAAAAACGAAAATCCAAAAAAAAAGAATAAAAAAAAAGTCGGGAAAAAAAAAGGAAAAAAGGAAAAAAAAAAATCGGACAACACCTCAAGAATTCATTGCTTATTTAATAGAGTGGCGTCATAAGAAGGGCAACATAAAAGGGTGGCTGGGTAAGTTAGTGGTTAAGGAAAGGAGAAATCGCAGTGTGACGTTGAGAGAACCTTCTTATTGTGATTTGTTGGTCTATGGTGAGATGTTGGAGTATATAGGAGACTAAGACAAACCATTTGAGCTTTTATTGTGTTAACTTCACTTGGTCACTTTTTAGGATTGGAGTAATAAGGGGCGTTAGTGTTCTTTGATTACTCTTGTTTTGTTGGCCATGTTGTTCTTGTGCTTTATGGTGGATGCTAATGGCCAAGTGTGGGGAGGAGGTGTGGTAAGTGGTAGACATGTTTATGTGGTTTGAGGATTGCAGGATGATTCTACTTGTGAAGTCGGCTGATGCTATTTTCCACGAGGTATTTCTCCTTCTCATTTTATTGTGTCCTATGCAACATTGAGGACAATGTTTAATTCAAGTGTGGGGAGGAGAATCGTTCCGATTGTAACTTATTTGTACTTGTGTGGAGTGATTTATTTCTGTTATAAAAAAAATGGAAAAAAGTGAAAATGAAAAAGAAAAGAAAAAGTATTCCGGTTAGGCGAAAACCCGAAAGGGCGCCTAGGCAAGATTGGGATGTGGCTGAGGACGGTGTGAAAACCCGAAAGGGCGCTCTGGGTAAAATGAAGAATCGACTTGCGTGCCACTGAGAGTAGAGGTGAGATTGAAAAACAAGAATGAATAGCTAGAGCGAAAACCCGCATGGGCGGGCGCTCTAGGCAAAATGAGGGATCTAGGCAAAAAAAAAAAAAAGATGTCCATTTACATTATTGGAGTCTTTAAAAGTTTCATTGTAACTCTTGTTGATTTTTCCATACTTCTATGGATCGGTGTTGGTTTGATTTTATTGGGTCCTTTGAGTTTACTCGAGGACAAGTAAAGATCTAAGTGTGGGGAAGTTGATGAGACGGTTTTAGTATGTATTAAGATGGTCGAATTGGTGAAGTTCAAGTATCAAAAGCGGTACATTGTGAGTTATATCATGTAACTACTGATTACACTTGTTCTTTAGTTATTTGGTAGAGTTTGTAATGAGATTTGAGAAACCGGTGCCGAGTTAAAGTAACAATGGCGGAACTTGGATACCAAAATAGAAGATGAAGTTTGGAAACGATGAAGAAGAGCTTGTGGGTCGGTTTTGTGTGTCATAGACGGAGTCAAAGTCCGAGGATAGGTGGGCCGGGAAACCTATGAAGTTCAATTAATTTGCGCGCTTAAGAAAAGCATATGTCGCACTATTTGCGCGCATACGAAAGAGAAGAGGAGCTTGGCAGCAGCAAAATTCGCGACTGACATTCGACTGAGGCGTGACTGACACGCGACTGAAGCACGACTAAAGCGCGACTGAGGCGCGAGCGAAGCGCGACCTACATTTGACACCTGTTTGTGCTTTGGTCGCGTAATTCAGCAGCGTTGAAGAGTCGTTTATTTCTTTACTTTACTAAGTTTGTTCCGAAGGTTATTATTATTATTATTAGTACTTTAGTTCCTAATCTAATTATTTTACCTAATTACTATATAACTTATTATTAGAGTTTTAGAAAAGACTTACGCAACTTTTAGAGAAAAACACTATGGTTATTTTTATGAAGACTATGTGTAACTAATCTTTCATCTTGGATTCAAGCGATTGAAGCACATTAAATCCGGTTGTGAGTTTAAATGTTTTAATTTTCTTCTTAATTATTATGAATTGCTTAGCTCTTAATTATACGAATGTTGATTTATAATTGCTAGGTGCGCAACGAGTAACCGATTTCTTCATTCTATTGTTAGTATTGTTAATTGTATAGGATTTATTGATTAAATTTACACTAATAACATCTAAGAATTGGTATTGAACGGGATACGTTGATATTAGTACTAAGAAGTAATTCACATAAATATCTAAAGTGCAACTGGATTGTATACGCTATTTATTCTCTATCGAATTCTCTAAATTATATTGTTGTTGTTGAATTAAACCTTGAACTGGATTGTTAGGGCTATTTAATAGTTAGGGTTGATTAAGAAGAGGATTCATTTTAATTGACTATTCGTAAGGAGAATTGGAATTATACATTCACGATAGAGTAATCAAGATTAGTAATTGAAGCCGTCTTACAATGATCAACTGTTATTGAGTGTGGATATATGCTTGGGTCTAAAAACTTTTAAACCATTTGAATTCATTTATTTCATTATTTTCTCAGTCTTACTTTATTAGATTAATTAAACCGACAAAACTCCCCCCTAAACTTGTTACTTTACTCTATACTTTTGGACACTTTAATTGACTTAGTCCATCCTTGTGGGTCCGGCCCTTACTTTCGCTCTATTACTGTTTTAATAGTTTAGTAAGTAAATGATTATAAATTTACATTTGATAGGCATATGACTTTCAGCCCGTCATAAACCGTTGAGAATTTTGCAAAACGGTCGTCTTCAGAACTGCTGTAACACTTTTTTAGTAACGACTTCTTTAAAACCCGTTTCTCTAAATTGAGCGCTTGATGTTTTCGCCAATATTTGAGCAACGGTGATCTATGTTCCATTATTATATGTAGTAAACTGTTGTTATGAGTTCGTTGTTAAAAAGCTGAATTAGTGTAGTGAAAATAGACTCGTTAAGCATGGATTATACTCTCTAATCATCCTCTAATCCCCCATTAACCCTAACTAAGAGACTACTTACTACTCATCATGATTAGCATGTTAATAATGGTGTCATACATTATAACAACGGAAACCAAGACGATTTAAGCAAGATAATTAACAAAGGATTAACAAAAGATTAAGTAGAGATTAAAGAATTATACCAACGTAAGAGTTGAACAAAATAAGGAAGAACAATAGAAGAAATCCTTAATTAGATGAAGAATTGTCACCTTATTAAATTAAAACCTAAGAAATCTTCAATTACAGGAATAGATCTAAGACAAATTAAGGAAATATTAAGAAATATTAATCTAATTGACTAAGGTTTTTAGGTTTTTAGTGCTAATTCTAGTCTAAAGTGTTCTACCTGTAATTAATACAAAAGGGTATTTATATTAAGTACATATTTAGGGTTAACTAAGGAAAGAAAGGGTTCAATGCTAAGTCACACCCTGATACTCGATTATTTAGAATGTGTAATTTCACTAAGTGGAAATTCAATCTTCGTGACATTTTCATTTATGCATAAATTGGTATATTTGTTAGCTGATTTGAATCGCTTAAATGGTGGAGGAATGTTGGTAATTTAAGTGCAATTACCAGTTCATTTTAGCGTATTCGGGTTTGGTTTGTAGATGGGTAAGTTCTTTACCACTTTTTAACACCCCCAAAAGTCGGGACCCTTCCTCAAGGTATTCCCAACACATGGAGGCATCAGAAGACTTGGTTTTCCAAGCTTATAGTGCGAACAATCGAGTAAAGAAGTACTTAACATTAAACTTAAATAGATAAGTTGTAGTTAGATAAATAGTTATAAAGTTAGGGGATGCAAATAACATCCCATTTAATACAACCAAATTGAAAAGAGTGTAGTTTAATTGTCAAAAACTAAATAAGCATAAGTGATTACATCTAAGGAATACCCCTCCCAAGCTCTAGAGTCAAATCAAGCTAACCTGTCAAACACTGCTCCCCATTGTAATACTCCGTATTTAATAATTATATAATAATAATATTTTATCGCATTTATACGAATTATGTTGAGACGGAATAATAAAATAATAATTATTATTATGAGATGGTAATGATAATAATAATAATAATGGAATAATAATAATAAGTTGTAATAATTATAATGACACGTAATACGATACATGTATAATATACGTATACTATACTCACCTCACCTTTTATATACTCTACCTTATCCACCCCAACCCTTATCCTTTTGTAATCTCACAAAATCCACAAACATGAGAGATGAGAGAAAGAGAGAAAGGAGGAGAAAATGGAGATTCCGTCCCTTCGCCTCGAGTTCGTAAGGTAAGACCATCTCACTAGCTTATATATTATTTTATTCGACCGTCTCAACCTTGACCACTCTTGACCGTGTACTGACCACCGTTGACCACCCATACCCACGTTTGACCAACTAGATCTAGGGTATGTTGGGTTATGTGACTCGGTTTTAGGGCTAGAGTTTCGACCCCCCGTCGCGGCCTAACCTAGGGGAGGCTTGGGTTGTGGTTGTTGAGGGACAAGAGGGGAGCATGGTGGTGGTCTTAGGTGGTGATATAGGTGGGTGGCTGTGTTGGCGGTTAAAAGGGAGGTGCGAGTTGGTTGTGTGTGGGTGTTGTGGTCGGGTTGATGTTGTGGTGCGTGGCTGAGGTAGGGCGCGGCTATGGCGGTGGCCGAGGGTGGCTGGGCAGGTCGTGACCACCACGGCCAGGTAGGGGCAGTGGTGGCAGGGTTTGGTGATGGATGTGATGATTGGGTTAGGGAGTGTGTGGCTGTTGTTATAGTTGTTGGAGTCGTAATTGGTGGTGTTAATAGGGAGCGGCTGTCTGGTTATTGTTGTCGCTGCCTTGGTCGGCCGTGGGTGGCTGGGTGGTTGCCCACGGTGAACTATGGTGGTGGTTTGGGGCGGTCTTTACGGGTTAATTAGATGGGTCATTCAATTAAGACAGGATTTAACAGCTTAAGACGAGTTTTTTTTAATTAAATAATTCGTATTTAATTAGATAAGATTAGTTAGTAATTAATTATATTTAATTAATTATAGGTGACGATTTTTGTGGAAGATTATTTTATTCAGATTGCTTATGGAGATTTGCTAAAAGGTAGGTTTATCCTACTCAGTTTCGATAATGTGTCTATTTTTTAAATGAGTTGTTTGTCATTAATTGCATTTAATGAGTCGATAATTGGCATGTTATACGGTACATTGCATTTATCGTGTTTGTCATGAATATTGGAGAATATTGCGGTGTTGGTTGGTTACTTGTTCTATGGAGACGGAAGGCGGTTAGGAGACCGTCTTCCGCTTGAGTCGGCTATTGGGGTTTCCTACCCAATAGGAATGTGCACATTAATGACTTGTCTTGAAGGGACGCGTGTGGGTGAGGCACGATGTCTGGCAGGGGACCCGAGTCGTTCTTGGGCCCTGTACCACCGACGTGTTTGGAGTACCTTGTCATGTTATGGTGTCGTGGACGTGTTCTTGGAACCAATGGTTATGGGTACGTCTGTGCGTGTCCCGGTACCGGCGTGACGGTTGGATAATTGTGTGTCATTCATATCATGGTCATATTGTTGACTCACGCACTTGAGTCGTGTCACACTTTCTTTTATCGTTATTGACGTTTGTGTGTGTGTGTAATTGTCACCTATCATTGGGTGGCCTGTGTCGATCCATATGATATTGTTTGGTCATATGGGGAGCAGGTTAAGTACTGGTTTGTTTGTTGACATGATCAGGTTTCGGGCCGCGCCCCGGACATTGGAGTCGAGTACATAGTCACTAGATAGATGGCATAGTCATAGACGAGTTGTATTTCATTTGTTAGTTTACGTTAATAATAACTAAACTTGTTATTTATTTAATAAAGTTTCTTAATTGTAATTCCGATTTCACTGTCTCGGGAAACTGAGATGGTAACGCTCCAATTATCTTGGCCGGATAGTTGGGATGTTACAAAGTGGTATCAGAGTGACGATTGTGGAACCTAAACCAATGAACCAAAATGAATTTAGGAGTGTCTAATAAAATGAACCTGACATGAGTACAATAGGAGGTCGGTTTTGGGTGAGAAGGATCCCTAATTTCGAAACTAGGTCCTATTGTTTCGGTTGGTAACTACGTAGGTGGTTACGAGTCGGGAAATGTAAATTG
The DNA here is from genome assembly GCF_048544455.1 of Silene latifolia. Classification (NCBI taxonomy): domain Eukaryota; kingdom Viridiplantae; phylum Streptophyta; class Magnoliopsida; order Caryophyllales; family Caryophyllaceae; genus Silene; species Silene latifolia. The sequence continues at coordinate 90,889,296 of NC_133535.1, read as the reverse complement.
AAATGTTTGCATGAATTATACTTGTGTTATAGTTTTGTTAAGCATCTTTTATGATATAGAAGTTGTGTGGTAAATGATAACATGTTTTAGTTGGATGAAAGTAATGATACGTATGTCATGTTTTGAGAACGGTTGTTACGTTTGGTGTGTGAGGGGCACTAGCCCCGTTCTTTCGCATTTTTCATACCGTATATATGTTTGAATTTCGCTAATGCCATAGTAGGATGTGATTAGTAGTAATTGTTAGTAAAATAACTGCTAGTATAAGCATAGTAATTCTTAGTCGGAAATTGCAAACCAAAGAGAGGCACCCAGCCGAGTGCGAGCTAGTACTCGACCGAGTACCAGTCACTCGACCGAGTGGACCAATTTCCAGAAACTTTCAAGTTTCTGGAAGTGAGTCACTCGGCCGAGTGGAGTGGCACTCGACCGAGTGGAATGGCACTCGACCGAGTGCCAGTTTCTGGCCTGTGAATTTCCCAAAAAATTGTGTTATTACCCTATTTTTTGCATTCTCTTCATCATTTCTCGTAACAAAAGTACCCAAATTAATTTTACAAATTTTTTTCCAAGGTTCCATTGTTGATGTTATTGTTTGGACTTAAATTTTCGGAAATTTCCCATGGTACCCTCGAACTTTGGCAGATTACACATGGTACCCCTCATTTTAGGTTTGTACCTATGGTGCCCCTGTATTTACCTTTTTATTTCCCAGAATACCCTTAGCAAACTTTCCGTTATAACACCGTTAGTTTACATCTAATAAACACTTTACTTCTTCCTTTTACCCATTACACATTTTGTAATCCCAAATCTTCATCTTCTTGCTTTTATATCTTCAAACCTAATCTCACTCATCCCTTCTACCACCACTACCCACCACCACGCGCGACCACCCACCGCCCCTACGCCATCAAAATGGTGTCCTCCTAGAATTGATCGAAATACCCAAACCTAAACCAATTCAATCTCAATCACTCATCACCATTTCCAAATCACCTCTCATTCTTTCCCCATATTCAATAACCCACTATTACCGGCAATACCCAATTACCATCAGTGGGACCCGCCACCGCCATCAACACCATGCTCGGGAGCCGCACCATCAGTGGGACCCGCCACCGCCATAGACACCATCAACGGGAGCCGCACCGTCACCCAGTCCAGCACCATACTACCACCATTGGTTTTAATTTCAAGCATGCTTACCAAAACATGCTTATCATCTCTGATGTGAAGAACTTGCTCGAATTTGCTTCTAAATCCATGGCATCCAATTGGTTTCTCTGTACTTAAAATCACACGATTTTTGCAAATTAGGTTGTCAATTGATTTAATTTGTTGAATGCTTGAAGAAATATGGAGAAAAAGATGAATATGTGATGATTTGAAAATAGGAGGAATTTAGAGGAGTGAATTTTACAGGAAAGAGAGGGGGCATGTTACTCCCCATTTCAATTCCCATGTATATGTCAATCCCTCCCAATTCCCAAAAGGACTCTACTGTACATGAATTCTTATGACCAACTAAAACCAGAAGAGTAAAAAGCTTTTTGAGTGGTTGTAATACACTAATGAGTTTTGCTTTTTGGCGCATCTATATCTAATGATTGTGGTACACTGGTACACACCAAATACTGAAGAAGGTGTTGGGTGTAATTAGTAATCATGGCAGCCAAGACAATGAACCGAGTGATATTACAATTAGCCTTGGTATTTCATTTGACTGAATTATCTCCTCAAAAATCACAAACTTACTAAGCAAATCTGAAAGTTCTTTTGTTCAAGTAAACCCGTCACAAATATAATCAATTTCACCAATTTAATCTGCACTCAAATCTCAATTAACCCCACATACGGACGCGCGCACGACCTTTGCCAGAGCTCTGGTGTCGGCAACTAGTGGTGGTTGTCGGAATCTGGTGGTGGTGTTGTAGTGGTAGTGGTAGAGGGGATGAGTGAGATTAGGTTTGAAGATGTAAAGCAAGAAGATGAAGATTAGGGATAATAATAAAATGTATTAGGGATAAAAGCAAGAGGTAAAGTGTTTATTAGATGTAAACTAACGGTGTTATGACGGAAAATCTGCTAAGAATATTCTGGGAAAGAAAAAGGTAAATACAGGGGTACCATATGTACAAACTTAAAATGAGGGGTACCATGTGTAATCTTCCAAAGTTCGAGGGTACCATGGGAAATTTCCGTAAATTTTCGACCCCATCTTATTCTCTTAATTCTTGTTAATTAAACAACTTGAGTGGTTTTCTCATTGTCCTTAATTTTTTCCCAATTTGGTTTCATTTAAATCCACGCTATTCCCTTCAAATTTGTCAATTAATTCCACATTTTGTTAATTCATGACATTAATCACCTTTTTCGTCATTTATGATGTGAAATATGAAGTTTTCATGTTGAATTTTACCCAAAATTTTTTTTATGATCTCGAAAATATATGTTTCGGAGTCAATAATTTGATTTTGTATTTTGTTGTGACACGGGCTGTCGCAACCCTATAAAAAATAAACCTAACCGACTCTAACTAATGTAGCAGAGGTAAGTCGGGTATCGTATTCCACAGGGAGGCTGCTTGTAGACTATTTTTCTAACTAGGTCTGTCGGTGTCACTGGGTTGTTTGTTTGTTTGAAATACTAAACTAAAACAAAAAGTAAAAGCAATAAATAAACTAAAATCGTTGTAAAAGTAAGATGTGATCAAATAAGGGAGAGAAATGCTAGGAATGTCGGTTCACCATGGTTTCCTAGGGATCCAATCTAGGGTCAAAGGTCGGCATAAACTCGGTCTGTAGGGTAGTGAAAAGGTCCTTCTGGTCCGCTATTCGCCCTAAAACATTACTAACTTAGCTTCCGCCCTCATTAGAATGCCCTAATGTTCACTGCAGGGCTTACCCCTCCTAATCTTCCTATCCAGGTCAGGGTGTACCAAATCAACTAGCTAAATGCGTCGACTAAAGTAGCTAATTGCTGTTAAATGCGGTGATTAACAACACAAACCAAATTCTAACCAATCCTAATCATCTAATCTTAACCTCCCTGATTACCATGGCTCCCCTATGTCCTAGCGTAAGGGGATTTAGCTACTCATAATGGTGATAAAACTAACAACGATAGATAAAACTATACTAAACATGGTATAAAGATGAAATAACTGACAAGAAAATTAAATGTTTGCAAAAGGAAATAATACTATGAATTAAAGAGAGAAAGGAGTTATACAATTGAAGATCCAAGAAATAGCGCAGCAAACGTCGAACAAGAGTCTAAAAACTAAAGAATGAACGATAAAAGAGTTCTGAAATTAATGACTGATTCAAAAGATTAATGAAAGATACCTAAACTTAATTAAGTTTCTCCTATTTATAGAGGAGATATTTATTGACCTAAATACGATTACTAATATATTAAGTAAATAAGTTTACACAAGAAAATCTTGCGTCAGATCACAAAGAGCTCGATCGAGCAATCTGAAACAACTCGATCGATCAACTTCCAACAGAAACCTCTCGATCGAGCAGAAATTCTACTCGATCGAGGAACACCAAAAATCCTCCTGTCGATCGAACATAGCAGGAGATCGATCGAGGAATCTTCATCATCAAAAAGGACTCGATCGAGCAATCAAGTCAGCAAAGCTCTTGATTGAGTTAACTACCACTGAATCAGCCATAGGACGTTGATTTAGCTTCCAAGACGACTTCACGCACCCCAAGGCAGAAGTAATTCCGCTCCAAATCTACTCATCTCCTATATGCACGCTTGGGAGACAATAAATGGCTCAATTCCGCCCTTTTTGCTACATTCCTCAAAATAAGACAAAGCAAACCAAAGTATACGGCTCAGGGGACATTTGTAGCATAATACTACGCAAAACACATAGAAATGCGTGCAAATAAGGCTTAAAAAGACTATATGAAATGCACGCATCAAACCTCCTCAAACCAAACATTTTGCTTGTCCCCAAGCAAACTATATGCAACTAAGAAAGTAGGGGAACGGAGTAAAACTCAGAGCTAGCTACAAATCGTACCCTTAAAGCAATTTAATGCAAGCAAACTAACACATATAGTAAAAACTGTCAAATGCAAACGAGTTATAAGATGTTTATATTAAAGCTGAACCGTCAACCTTGCAAGACCTTTAAAAATGGACTCTCACGGGCCACTCTTCTCTCATGAAGCAAAGGGTAAGCAAGTATATGTAAGAGAGAAAGAATAAAAAGTCGCTCACCTAACTACGACCCACATAAGCATGCATGCAATCTAGTATGATAGACAATTCTAGCTACCGTACACATACATTCCATCCATACAAGGTCCTCTCACATGCCGAGGGCTTACAAAGATTTGGAAAGTGAGGTAATGGGTAAGAAGAGGCAAAACATTTTGGGAATGTGAGGGTATTGGCCAAGCTAGTATCCTAACAAAACCAAATAAACCATATCCGCTTCTAATCCATCTCCAAACTGAACACAATGCCCTTAATTCGGCATAAAAACTCACTAAACCAAATATCAACAACTCCTCATAAGATAAAATAAGAGCATAGGAGTAAAACCAATATTATTTAAACTCTTTTTCATTTTTTTCCTTTTCTTTCTTTCGGTTTTTCTGTTTTTTCTTTTTCTTCTTTTCATTTTTTCCATTTCTCTTTCTTTTTTCAACTTCTTTTTTTTTCAACCTTCTCCTTCTCCAAAACTACCAACTCCCAACTTCTCAAAGCAAACCAAATATGACACAATAAGAAATATACCCGCAAAAGCAAACTAAACTAGCTTGACAAGGCATGCTATGTTTGGATGTAGTTAAGGGGTCAAAAGGCAAATTTGGCTAAATGTGGAGTTAATGGGTAAAAATGGAAGAAAAGGGAATGTAAGCACCTCCATGCATGTGACACCGACCACTAACCCGAATGTATGCAGGCAATAAGCAATTGAATTTCATACTTCTGCAAATTAATGTTACATGTTATGCAAGGAGTAACTACTCACAGTCCTACATGAACTGGTCATGGATGACACCAGTTTTAAGTCTCTAAAATCTTAGAATATGTGGGTAGGTTGCCAAAATATCAGGTCAAGTCTATTCGTTCAGCTAAATTTTAACATAAACATGTAGATTATGCAAATTGACTATGCTTAAAGATATTTAGTTTTTGCAAGGCTTAAGTAAAAGGACTAAATGCAATGCAATTTCATCATTGAAATACACCATTCCGACTCAACCTAAATGCAAAAATAAATGTAAATTTTTTTTGATTTTTCGAATTTTTTAATTTTTTATAGTTTTTGATTTTTTGAAATGAAAGACAATGAAAGCTAAAATGCAATAAATGTGAATGCAAAACAAATGCAAATGCAGACTCAAAGTGTGCATTACCTTCCAAAAACCAAAACGGACAATGCCCTCATTGTCCTCTAGCATACACCAGCAGAATAATAGAGAAAGGGAAAATACAACACAAATGCAAAATAAATGAAATAAAACTAAAGGAGATGGAAAGAATAAAAAGCAAAATTACTTACAAAATATAACTTCCTCAAACCAGCCAGCAAACTGGGGAATTAAGTAGCCAGCAGCTACTAGTCGTAATCTCCACAGAAGCTTTTCCTCCATAAGTTGCTCGATCGAACAACTTAAAGTTGTTCAATCGAGAATTCCCTGTGGCATGCAGTAAGTAGTCGATCGAGCAACGGTAATAGCTCGATCGAGGGCTTTACTTGGGCAATCTGTTCGATCGAGGATTAAAAATGTTCGATCGAATTTCCTCTCTATAGAACGCATCCCCATGTCTTCGCACTTGTCAGCTACGACCTGCAAAGCATATAAAAGTAAATGCCACAAAAATACCAGTAGCAAACCAAAAATCCACAGTCTATATTCGTCCTAAACTAATTAAACTGATTAAACTATTCCTAATGTCTAAATGCAATAATAATGTCTACCAAATCCAAAATTACAAATTGTTTTACAAGCCGAATAGCACTACGGCTCATCCTCCAAAACACTTGAATAGCCCAAAAGAGGGCTTCTGACTGGAGGAGGTCCCTTCAGCATCGTGGACTGTCTCTTTAGGCCTCCATACAATTGAATTGGTCAAAGAAGAATAGTTCGTTTCCGCATATACTTTTACTCTCTTCTTTGCTTTCTCGGGCCTGTCCTTCTCTTCTTCTTTCACGCCTCTGTCTTTGACACCGTCTTTAGCAATGAGCTCAAATTCCAAGGTGCTCTCATCACCGGGATCTCCAATGTCCAATCCGCGAAGACCTGTAACAACAAAAATAACATAATGGTTCTCCATACTGCTCCCAATCTGGGGGGGAGGTGTCAATACGGCAGCATATGACTCAATATTAGCATTTGGAGATTCCGTATCAGGGTTTTTAGAGGGAATAGCATTGCAGGGCTTGACTTGCATGGGCGCCCTGCGAACACTAGACTGGTAGAAGGTCAGTTCCTCATCACCTACTTGAAAAGTCAACGTCTTCCCCTCGACATCTATTACCGCACGAGCGGTAAATAGAAATGGTCGTCCTAAAATAATAGGAGTATATGAGTCTTCGGGGATATCTAAGACTAAGAAGTCAACGGGAATAAAGAACTTCCCGATCTTGACAGGTATGTCCTCTAAGACACCTAAGGGCCGTGATAAAGTACGATCGGCCATCTGTACGGTCATATTGGTACAATGGAATTTTGTCAAACTAAGCCTCTTAGCAAGAGACAATGGTAAAACACTCACGCTAGCTCCCAAATCGCATAAAGCATTATCAATTAAATGGGTCCCAATGTGACATGGTATAGAGAAACTACCAGGGTCGGACAACTTTGGTGGGGTCGTATTTTGAATAAGGGCAATGTCTGCTTCAGTTATAGCCACTGTTTCATGGTCATTCATATGCCTCCTACGCACTAAAATGTCTTTCATGAATTTCATGTAAGAGGGTACCTAGGTTAGTAACTCAGCAAATGGTACGGTAACATGAAGACTTTTCAAATTTTCGGCAAACTTGCCAAATTGTTGCTCAACCTTCTTCTTCTGTAATCTTTCTGGAAATGGGACCGGAATTAGAGTAGACGGGTCTTCATTTTTCTTCTTATTGTCGCTCAAAGTGGATTTTGATGACGAACCAGCAAGTTCAGCATCTAAATAATTCGATCAAGCAGATGGGGAGCTCGATCAAATATTTTCTTCAGGAAATCCTCTCGATTGAGGAGCAGTGTTAGGTTTATCGACCTTCTCTCTGTGTACAGTGCTCAATCGAGCACTCCAATCTTCTCGATCGAACACTTCTTTTGGGAATTCATTCGATCAAGCAGAGTAAGGCTCTCGATCGAATTTTTGAACAGTGGCAGGCGAGGCTTCGTTGTACTCTTCCTCTTGAACAGTTATTTCAACATCCGAGTCATCATTTTCAGCAACAATGGGCAAATCTGGTCCTTTATAGGGAAGACCATTTCTGGTGCGAACAGCATAAACCGTCTCGGGTTGCCTAAAAGTTCGCTCGGCAATTACTTGAGCCAACTGAGTCTCAAGTCTCTCGATAACGACATCTTTAGCTTGCACAGCTTGCATAATTTTTTGCGTTTATAGTGCAAGTGTTTTCACCAAAGATGTCAATTCAGCAATTTCTTCTTTCTGTATGTCAGGAGGAGGAGTTTGTTGTTGCGGCCAAACAAATGGAGGCTTTTGGAAGCCTTGTTGCTGTAGCGGATGTGGCGGCGCATAGTGATTCTGCGGCAGAAGGGGAGTATAGTTTAGGTGACTCCCACTTTGGTAACCATAGTGATAATTACCTCGCCTATACTGCTGAAAAGCATAGACTTGATTATTCCCCGCCAAACAACTAAAGCTTCGTGCCCCGCAGCACCACATCTCTCACAAAGTACCACCTTTTGCGCCATAGGATGGAGCTCAAGTGGACTCCTACTAGACTGCCTACTCTCCAGCTTGGCAAATCTGGCGTTAAGAGCTTCCAATTGCTCTTCAAGTAAGATAGTAGACATTTTGATAGATGATTAAAGGTACTCAAGCCTTCCCTCTGATGGCCTATCATCAAGAATCTTGTCTAGTTAGGACCTGTAGGACCTATCAAGACAACACTAGAAGAAAAGATAAGAACAGTCTCAAGGAATAAATCCCTTGAGACTAAAAACAAACCGAAAAAGAAAACAAATAAACAACGTCGCCTCCCCGGCAATGGCGCCAAAATTTGACACGGGCTGTCGCAACCCTATCAAAAATAAACCTAACCGGCTCTAACTAATGTAGCAGAGGTAAGTCGGGTATCGTATTCCATAGGGAGGCTGCTTGTAGTCTATTTGTCTAACTAGGTTTGTCGGTGTCACTAGGTTGTTTGTTTGTTTGAAGTACTAAACTAAAACAAAAAGTAAAAGCAATAAATAAACTAAAATCGCTGTAAAAGTAAGATGTGATCAAATAAGGGAGAGAAATGCTAGGATTATCGCTTCACCATGGTTTCCTAGGGATCCAATCTAGGGTCAAAGGTCGGTATAAACTCGGTCTGCAGGGTAGTGAAAAGGTCCTTCCGGTACGCTATTCACCCTAAAGCATTACTAACTTAGCTTCCGCCCTCATTAGAATGCCATAATGTTCACTGCAGCTCTTACCCCTCCCAATCTTCTCATCCAGGTCAGGGTGTACCAAATCAACTAGCTAAATACGTCGACTCAAGCAGCTAATTGCAGTTAAACGTGGTGATTAACAACACAAACCTAATTCTAACCAAAATAATCACCTAATCTTAACCTCCCTAATTACCATGGCTCCCCTATGTCCTAGCGCAAGGAGATTTAGCTACTCATAACGGTGATAAAACTAACAATGATAGATAAAACTATACTAAACATGGTATAAAGATGAAATAACAGACAAGAGAATTAAATGTTTGCAAAAGGAAATATTACTACGAATTAAAGAGAGAAAGGAATTACACAATTGAAGATCCAAGAAATAGCGCAGCAAACGTCGAACAAGAGTCTAAAAACTAAAGACTGAACGATAAAAGAGTTCTGAAATTAATGACTGATTCAAAAGATTAATGAAAAGATACCTAAACCTAATTAAGTCTCTCCTATTTACAGGAGAGATATTTATTGACCTAAATACGATAACTAATATATTAAGTAAATAAGTTTACGCAAGAAAATCTTGCGTCAGATCACAAAGTGCTCGATCGAGCAATCTAAAACAACTCGATCGATCAACTTCCAGCAAAAATCTCTCGATCGAGCATAAAATCTATTCGATCGAGGAACACAAAAAATCCTCCTCTCGTTCGAACATAGCAGGAGTTTGATCGAGGAATCTTCATCATCAAAAAGGACTCGATCGAGCAATCAAGTCAGCAAAGCTCTCAATCGAGTTAACTACCACTAAATCAGCTATAGGACGTTAATTTAGCTTTCAAGATGACTTCACGCACCCCAAGGCACAAGTATTTCCGCTCCAAATCTACTTATCTCCTATATGCACGCTTGGAAGACAAGTAATGGCTCAATTCCGCCCTTTTTGGTACATTCCTGCAAATAAGACAAAGCAAACCATATTATACGGCTCGGGGGACATTTGTAGCATAATACTACGTAAAACACATAGAAATGCGTGCAAATAAGACTTAAAAAGACTATATGAAATACACGCATCATGTTGCTTGGTTAATTGTCTAACAAGGACCAAGGTTTAGTTGTTATTGCTAATTTTGTCGCACATTTGAAATTTTGTCTTGAAAACTTGACTACGAAATTTTAAAGCTTTGATGTTCACACTTAAGAGTAGATTTTCAGTTTCATTTTCTAGTAATGGCATGTACTGCCTTGAATCAAAATTTCATCTTAGAACGTTGCCCAAAATTTTTGAAATCCCATAGTACATATGAATGATTTTTGATTTTTGGCATTCAAACAATGATCTGCTTGTTCCTCGGTACTTAGTCCTTATTGATGTTGCATTGTGTTACATTAACCTAGGAGCCTTACCTTGCAAATTGCCTTAAATTTTGACAAGTATGTTATTTATACCAAAAACATTGTTCTTATATTCCATTCTTATCTAATTGTGTCATAAAACTGCAAATCTTGTCTAAATGATGTTAGGCATGATTTGAAAATTTGAAAATTTTGTCTTAAAGCTTTTCTTGATTTAACTGAGTAATAATAAGACTTCAATTTTAAATTTTGTATATATACCATAGTGTATATGATTAAATTTTAAATTTTGTATTTAAAACATAGTTCCTTTGCTTCATAGTGTTTTTTCTTTGTTAATAATGTAGTGCTTTGCTTAGATATGGGTCTCAATGTTTGCTTATCTTGGGGGTTGTATAATTCTGATGAGTGAAGACGCATAGACACGCGTGGTTGTGACTGAGAGGATGTGAAAGGAGAGTGAGTTGATGAGTTTGCAAGGATAAAGGGGTGCTAATAACGTGCGATGAACGAGTATTGTACCTTGAAAGCTATGAATGTGAGACATGTGTTTTATTGGAATCGATGTGAGTTTGTTCATTTTGTTTGGATTCGAGCCATGTAGGTAGGTAAGTGCATGATGTTGTGAAAGAGAGAGTTGTTGGATGAATGAGGATGCTATTGGGCTAAATTGTGGAAATGGTTGTTAATGATTATATTGAATTCGATAAGGTGGTGAGGTAGGTATTGGGAATAAGGGAATCAACTTTCGAGGAAAGAATCTTTTGTGCTAAGTAGTAATGTTTCGCTATTAAGGAAGTATTATTTTGTGATTCAAGACTATTGATGTGATCTTGTGGATAGTTTATGTCGGAAATTGGGAGAACAAGAAAGTGAGTTTAGCTTACGTGAGGTGTCTTGGGTTGAGTAAGATGAGTACATGAGGTAATTTATGGATAATGAGTTATGGGTGATCAAGGTTACGTATTTGTTGATGGTTTGGACTGATGGATTGCATGTTGAAGGATGTTATAAGTGAACATGATGTGAGAATTATAGTTGACAAATAGTTGGGGTTTGAATTGTGGAATAATGAGAACTAAATTGAGGTACCTAAGGGTAGAATGAGGCGATATCTTGGGTTGTTCATAGTCGTGGGAATAGGTAAATTGAGTTCAAGGATTTATAAGAATTGAAAAGAAGGTAACTAGATGGAACTTGAAGTGATCAATTAGATTGGACGGTGAAAGATATCTAATAAAAGTCGTAGTAAGAATTTAATGACGAGACTATTTGAAAGCTAGTGTACACGTTTGATAGGGTAATTGATGGTTGTCGTTTGAAAGTCGATTTTCGGGAGCGATAAATTGTGTTGTTAAGCTACTTGATCATTGAGGTTATATAGGGTAACAGATTAATATAAGTATGCATGCACGACGAGAGAGAGTAGTTGGTGAGATTTTGGTCTAACGGTGATAGTATAGATGTTGTTTATAAAGTTACCTCCCAACCGTCGAGTGAAGCGCCCACGGCGTACATTGTGATCTTGTTGTAGTGTCAATGTGAGGAGCTAGAATGATGGCCTTAGGCTAAGAGTTCGTCTATTAGCGTTGGTGTGATAAAATAGGAAAGTTTGGAACAGAGTTTGAGAAGGAAAACCTCATGCCCAGGTGACACTCGGCTGAGTGCACCATGTACTCAACCGAGTGGTCACCTACTCGGCCGAGGGGCCTCCTACACACGACCGAGTGGCCTGCCTTGACCATTGTTTTGTCAATACTCGACCAAATATAGAGTGTATACCCTTATTTTCATGATTATATCGGTTGGCTTGTGCCGGATGAACATGTTGACCCCATAGGGGTAAGACCTTGTGAATTGTTTACGTTTGACCGTATTATGTGGCTTTTGATATTTAAGAGTGAAATTTAAATGAAATTTGTTAATTGACATGTGTTAATTGAAGTGATTTGATTGTGTATAAATAAGATAAAAATGCAAGTTATGTGTCATATAGTGGTCATTGCATGATAGTGATTGTGGTCTTCTGTATAAGCAGAAGGGGTGATGATGGATGAGAATGGATATGGAAGCACATGTGTGATCACGTGGTGGATTTGACTTGGTATATGTGTGGCATGAGGTCCGGAAATGGGAATGTGGAACGTGGAACGTGGTTGAGTCATATTATAAGAATCTTGCATTAGTTGATTGTTTCCTAGAGTTTGTATAGTTAGTGTTTTCATATGAATACATGTTAATGTATGAGGATTGACGTGATATAGATATGTAATAACAATCGAGTTATACACCGTGATAGATACGTATGCTTATAACCGACTTGAGTTGTGAGTTAGTTATGGGATTATAGATTGGAATCGTGGGTTAGACCTGGCGCTTGACCTTTGGGAGGCTCGTACACTACTACAGATACAGCCTATAACAACGGGTAAAAACCGTTGTAAAATCAAAAAGCGGACGTTGTTAAAGCGGCCGTTGTAGAAGGTATTTACAACGGTTTGCTTATTTAGTGAAACCGTTGTCTAAAGTATTCACCACGGTTAAAAGCCGTTGTTGTTGGGTGTTCTCCGTTGTGGAAAGTGTTTCAAAATTTTGGAGGGAATAATATAACAACGGTTGTCGTATGTATAACCGTTGTTGTAACTTTCCCTCCAAAATTGTGAAGTCTTTTGACAACGGGTTTATGGTACATACCCGTTGTTGAAATTTTTAGTAACAACGGTTCTTTGTTTAATACCCGTTGTTGTAATTTTACCTCCAAAATTGTGAAGACTTTTAACAACGGTTCTTCGATTAAAACCTATTGTTGAATATTATGCGCGGGTATTTGTGAATGTCATTCACAACGGTGTTATTTTTATTAACCGTTGTGAAAGGTATTCACAACGGTTTTTTTTAGTAACCGTTTTTATTACAAACTCCTAATGTTTTGAAAAAATAAATTTGTTTCATGCCATTCAAAAACCTCGCATATGTCAAAGAAAGACCATATACCAAAGACAAAGATAAATCACAAATTTGGGTTCATCGAACTCAATAGATTCAATTCAACCACAACAGCAGCTGCATCATATATATATATACTTACAAGGAGTGGAATTTACATGAACTAATCATTCCCTAACTTCAACAAAAAATTTACTAATAAGTTGATCTAAACTCTGAGTATCATGCATTTCTAATATATTCTAAGACGTAGTTGCCCCACATGTCTCTTACCTCGTCTATATCTACACTTGAGTACCGCTCAACTGTAGACGGGTTGATTGCATACTTGCGGAAAAAACAAAGAGAAGACATTATGGTATATATAGCAGCAAGCAAGACAACATTAGCAACATCATGGTATATATAGCAGCAAGCAAGACAACATTAGCTCTAATTTAAAAACAAAGTAATAAACACATGTTTAAATTATTACTAACCTTTTCTGGAATAACGAGATATCTTCGCCTAATAATCTCCAACATGAACCGACAAGCATAGTATCCACATTGTATGCTATCTGGCTGGCGAGGGGCCTATTATTACATAAAAAAAACAGACGAGAGAAGGCTCACATCAGAATCTTGAACTTTAGGTATTGTATTAGTATTAAACACAGATTTTGCACTTAATGTTATTGTATTTGAGCACGTACCCATGTTATCGTAATAAAATCAGGGCCAACATAAGAATCTTCCGTGGGTTGATCCTGCTCGTTTGCTCTTTTCTTCTTAAAGGCCCTTTTTTTAAAAAATAAAAAAGGAGGCAGAAACTAATTTTTTTAGGGGCAAAAATATGAAAGAGCTTTTTTCTATAAATAAAAAATGAAAATGTTATTATAAATAAATCAGTATTATAAACTTACATATTAATCAAGTGCTTAAAAGTCTCGCTTGGTTGATGATGTAAAGAGTCCAACCAGAAAACTTTATTGCTTGTCGGCATGATGGCTGCTAGCACCCAATGAGTCCTACATCAAGAGACATCATCATTATTAACAAGTACATATATTTTAGTATGAAAATGCAATTGTAGGGGGAAACGTAATATTAATTTGTTTATTACCCTTTTTCATTATAAGCGCCAAAAATCAGCTTCTTGGTTGTCGCCAATTGCTGAGCAATATAATCTACCCGTTGTTCGAACGAGAAATCCGGAATAAATAAAGATAAAACATAGGGGCACATGAATCCGTATTGATCAGATGGAATATTCTTCTCGGAGATCACTCTCAATTTCAATATCCTACATTATTACGGTATTAATTCCGGTATTTAAAACACTATCTAGTAGTCAGAATATTAAACTATGAAATTATTTATTAAGAAACTTACTTCATCCAAACAAATATGTGTGCTATATCAATCTGGTCTAGGCCAGCCCATACGGCTAGCAGATCCCATGATATAAGCGCTTGGCGCTCGGCCCCTAGAATATCCTCCTCGAGCGAAATAACTATCAATTGCTCGGTGGCTATGCGATGGCCAGCCTCCTCATGCAGTCTCATCATCGTCACCGTTCTTACTTTTTGCATGTAATCCTTCCCTTTATATTGTGTGGAGTTTAAACTCCTAACTTTCGTGTCAGGGGAAAGAATGAGTCTTTGATTTTGTGCTACTACCACCAGCCTACACATGTAGTAGATAATTAAAATAATAAAAAATCCAAAGGTAACATATCCTAGTTGGAGTAATAAAAATAAAAGCGTACTTAATTAAATACCTCGTCAACCCGCTCTTTCAATGATGAGGAGGTAGTAAGTAAGACCGGTGGGGACTTAGGCTTATCGGTCTTTTTTGTCCCCTACACAAAATTACCATGCTTTTTATAAATACAGACAAAATATAAATAAAGGGAGCGAGGTTAATTTTTAAAAAATGGAGAAGTTAATTAAATACCTCATCAAGTTGTTGTGAAGTCGAGGTCGTTGGCATGTCTGTGGACTTAGGCTTATCCGCCAAAGCCGTCTTTTTTTTTTCCCTACAAAAAAAAATAACATATAAATTTAACATATAAAAACATTCAACAATTAAAAATGTAACATATATATAAAGGTATTTCTTCTAACCCCAATCGCTTTCATTTCGAGAGGCGGCGGAGATATCTTCGCCAAGTAGATGTGAGTTTCAGGCCATTGGATGAAACTTCCAAGCGCATCTCCCGGAATGGTAATGTCGTCACGAATCGGGACAGCGGTTGAAAGTTTTCATGGCTGGAAAGACGTATGTAGTTATCTCTACTATTCTATGATTCGGCAAAAGTTTTTCGCCATGAACTACGATTTCGCGCTCTGATTTGGTTTCTACGAGACCCGGCCAACACGCACATGTGGCTTTTCGGTTTAGGGTCGCAAGAATAATCGGCCTCTTGTTTACGGCCTGAAGAATATACACATACATTATTATATCTTTGCAAAAACGCTTCAAAATTCAAAAGATTTTGCAAAAACGCTTTCGTCTCAGCCGATTTTTGCACAAACTTGACATTCATATAAATTTAACTAATTAAACACTTCATGCATACCTTATCAAAAACAGGAACCGACTTGAAGGGGATGTATCTTTGTTTTCCATCACCGTCTTCTCAAGTTGCATCTCCTTTTCGGACCCATTATTTACCTAATAAAATTAACCAATTCAATGGCACCATGTCAAAGTTATAGCATTAGAGTGGCGGGGTGAACACACCCCGATCTTACCCAAAAAAAAACAAAGAAAAATAAGGAAGTATTAGGTACCGATCGGCTTTAGTTGTTACAACTTGAAGCATTATTAGGTACACGATCTTTCGAATCTCGTTGACCGATACTTCCTTCTCATGTATTGCCAAGGTAGTAGCGGCCTCTTGACCAATCTATTGTACCTTATTATTACCCCCTTTAGAAATGACATCCTCCATCATTTTCACTTCTTCTTCGGAAAGCTTACCTCCAAAGAATCGGCTTTAGTAGTACGGATGCCATTAATCAAGTCGCTTGCCAAGAATGTAATGTGTCGCAATTTTTATCCCAACAATAACATGTGAATTGAACTTAAATGAAAATAATAGAATAAATGTTACCATGTCGGCCTTCTCAGACTTAGTCTTCCTTTTCTTCTTTATCTGGGCAGTTTTCCCATAATATTTCGTTACTCCAACCTGTAACGGAACGCCCCTCAAACGACCTGGATGTTCGGGTCGGCCGATCGCTCTAGCAAGAACGTCATTACGACCACTGGCAGTGAATTTCCCTTCTTCTACCTCTTTCAATACGTTGTCCTATAATATATTAAATAAACTTCAAATTATATTTGTGACTAAAATAATAAAGTTAGTAATGAACTCGTCTTAATAAAATAATGCTTACTATGTTGGCCAAAACTTCCTCATCATATTTGTCACGCGACGACCGGGATCCTTTAGGCGTGTGCCCTTCTTTATAAGTTACATGCCGATCCACCTCTTTCACTCCCTTTGCCACCTACACATTAACATGGTAACATTTATACACGTAAATGTGTATCAATGCAAGTCCAAGTGTGATTAAAAAAATAAAGTCTCACAGGGGAATAATGCATGCTACTTACGAGGTCCTCTTCTATCTTTTTCAGAACCGCCTCGAGAACCATAGAATTTCCCCTTCTTGCATGAAATGTTAGCACGATTTCTTCTGCTAACGGCCTTCAAATAATTATATAAAAGCGCAAGTAGATGAGATAATAAAAAGATTATATAAAGGACTCATTAATTAAAAAAATGATAGGTAAATCGTTAAAAGGCGAGGATATTTAACCTGAAACTTCTCAGTAGTTCTCATCTTTTTGAAAAGATCCCATTCTTCCTGCTTGATGGTGGGACACTTGTTTTCCGGTGGGCTCTTACGCATCTCCCCGTTGCCTTGTCCACATACAACCAATCCCTAGCAACGCCACACCTTCACCTTTGTGGACATCCGCCGCCTTATGCATTAAATACTCATCATGGCTTTTATCGGGTATAATAAAGCCTTCCTTTACACGAGCCAAGTATAACTCCGCCAATTTTGGATTCAAAGTTCTAACATCATCTAAATGGATAGGCACAAACTGTCTTGTGCAAGCACCAATCCAACTGGAGAAAAGACCCGCATTTGGACCAGTAGGGAAACCCATCTCACTCCATGTTATTTGGAACGACTGTTTAGCGGCTATAGCTGCAAGGACTTTCTGGCACTTCGTAGCACCCCTCTCACCAGGCTTATTATCACCAAGCTCATTATTCTTTTGACTTCTTTTACGTTTTTCACCCATGATAATCCTAAAACCCAAATATGAATGATATAGCTGGAAATGAACAACTTAACAACGTACATGCAGAGTATTATCTAAAACCCTAAACCCTAATAGGAATGAAAATTTAAAACAACAGATTAAGCTTCTAAAATCCTAAACCCTAATAAGAGGAGTAAAGTAGATGATGCGGGATGATAAAGATAACAAAGAAGACGAAAAACAAACAGATGCATGAAAAAGAAACAAGATGATCGTCTTAAAACCCTAATGACGAAACACAAAATTAAAGTGAACATACCTGTTGATGATGATGATAAAGAGAACGAGCAGGATGATAAGGGAAGGCAACGGAATCGGGCTTTAAATCGGGCGCGGCAATGGCGACGAGAATGTAAAAAGCGAGGAAGAGAGAAGAATTAACACAGGATACCAACGGTTGAACTAATAATGTTGTGTGTGTTTGTGTATGGCATCTTTGTATGGGTTTCTATATTAGTTTTTTATTAAGACAAACTATTGACAACGGGTGCTCAAAGAAGAACCGTTGTTATATGTTAATAACAACGGGTCAATAAAAGTAAACCGTTGTCAAAAGTTTATTACAACGGTTAAAATATACCCGTTGTAATATATTTTCACCAAATTTGCGCCAAAATGAAATATGTCATAAAAAATAATTGACAACGGGTAGAAGTACTACACCCGTTGTTGAAAGTATTAACAACGGGTAATTTAAATATAACCGTTGTTATTGTTGAACCTCTTTTTTTTTTTAAATTACTGTAATTCCATTACGGTCCAAACTCAGTAACAATACATATCGTAATAAATGAAGCACCATATCTTTGCAACATTATTCAACAATTTCAACACCTGAATCCACATCTAATAATAAGATCAAGAAAATAAGACAACACCAAAGATGCATGCATACATCTTGTCTGTCCCGATGAACTATCTCAGGATCGGGGACGTTTCTTGGATGTCATAGTTTCTTCGTTAACCCAAATACCTTCACCATGGTCATCACGCATATAGATGCTTTCGGTGTCCTCATGATCAGTGTCAACATCGTCGAAATAAGATACGGTGGTAGATCGATCCATTCCCTCAAAAACGACATCCCGATCATCATCACCATTATCGGATGGACTACTCCTTCTTTTCCTTATAGACATTACAACAGACCACTTCTTATCCATAGGATCGGTGACATAGAACACTTGTTTAGCTTGGGATGCCATTATGAAAGGATCATCCTTATTATTGCCAACCTTACCCAGATTGACCAACGTAAATCCCATCTTATCCTTTCGGACACAATGGATGTTGTTATCAACCCGATTACATCAAAACAAAGGCATTGTGAAATCAATGTAATCTAGTACCAATATTTCTTGAATAACACCATAATAAAGGCATTTTCCCCAAATAGGCTTTTTATCTTTTGAAGTAGCAAAGTGCATTGCCTCAAATTCAGAACTCACACCACTATTTTGCATTGTGCTCACCTCATCTTGCTCGCGGGTGTAAAAAGTATATCCATTAATGGCAAAACTGTTGTAAAAGGTGACCCTGGCATTTGGACCTAAACCAAGACGTAGTAACCTAGGAGAGATGTCATCACCGGTTTGATCGAGTACACTTTGTAAGACAATATTCCTAAACCACTCGGGAAACGTCTTCGTATGCTCGTTCGCAATCCACTTCTCGGTCTTGTTTTGGTGATCGTATTTGAGCTCATCTTTGTGTTGTTGAATATAAGGTTGCACCTCATCTTCGTTGTTTAGCACATACATGTGTGCTAAATGCAACATTTCACGTGTCACAATTTTTTCAACCCGGCCCCTAATACCTTTTACGGTCATCCAGTCACTATGACGATTCTTAGGAACGCCAATCAACTCCTCGGGGGAGAGATGAGCGTAACAATATGAAAGAGCTTCGTCTAAAATAGCGCGTTCAAAGCAATACAACCTTAGGACGATACCGATTAGATGTATAGTCCTTGTAGACTTTCATCAATCTTTCGAAAGGATGGTATCTCAAGTACACGGGCCCAAGGTACAAAATCTCCCTAACCAAGTGAATGGTCGGATGAATCATGATAGTGAAGAAAGAGGGTGGAAAATACATTTCCAACCGACAAAGAGAGGTTACAACGAGGTCCTGCAATGAATCCGCGTCATCGGGATCGATGACTTTCTCGCATATGGTCTGGAAGAAGAGACAGAATCTAGTTATAGCATATCTTACCTTTTCGGGTAAAATGGAACGAATAGCCACAGGTAGTAATTGTTGCATCAAAGTGTGACAATCATGTGACTTTAACCCGGTGAGTTTTAGGTCTTGCATCGACACTAGGCTTTTGATGTTCGACGAATAACCATGTGGCACTTTAATTCCATTCAAGCATGCAGAGAACTCTTTTCTCTCATTCCGTGAAAGGGTAAAAGCTGCTGGCGGTAAAAATGTACGATTACCTCTCTTCAGTGGTGCCAACTCTAGCCTAATACCCATCATTTTCATATCTTCCCTAGCTGCGGCGTTATCCTTTGTTTTACCAGGAACATTGAGAAGGGTATTGATAATATTATCACAGAAATTTTTCTCAATGTGCATGAAATCGAGGCAATGCACGACCTCGAGTCGTGCCAATATGGAAGTTTATCAAAAAATATGGATCTTTTCTTATACCCACGAGTAGACAATTTAGAGCCGCTCTTCTTCCCATAATCTATCTCAATATGCTTTACTTTCTAATAAACTTCATGCCCACTCAAAATTCTAGGAGGTTGACGAAGTTCTTGTCTTCCATTGAATGCTTTCAGCATCTTGCGATAACAATGGTCATGAGACAAGAACCTCCTATTTCCCATATACACATACTTACGAGAAGACTTCAAGTATTCGGACTCGATATCCTCCCCACACAATGGACAAGCCTCTTTCCCATGAACCGTGTGCCCTTAAAGGTCGCCATAAGCCGGATAGTCGGTTATTGTACACAATAACATCGCTCTCAAATTGAAAGTTTCGTTCTTATATGCATCAAATACTTCTATCCCACTATCCCACAACAATCGCAAATCATCTAGAAGAGGTTCCAAATATACATCTATATCATTTCCAGGTTGTTTAGGGTCGGAAATTAACAACGACAACATCAAATACTTTCTTTTCATGCACACATATGGAGGTAAGTTATAAATAGCCAACACTACCGGCCAAGTACTATGTTGGCTACTCATGTTTCCGTGTGGGTTCATTCCATCAGTGGACGGCGCTAGACGTAAGTTTCTAGGTTCATTGCCGAACTCGGGATACTTAGCGTCGAACGATTTCCATTGCTTACCATCTCATCTTAGGGTGTCTTAGCTTTCCATCATTTATTCTTCCTATTTCATGCCAAGTTAACATTTTTGCATCATCGGGATTCGCATAAATCCTTATGACTCTTGGTATCAATGGAAAATACCACAACACCTTAGCGGGGATCCCTTCCTTATCCTTATAACGCCACTCCAAACATTTAGGGCAATTGGTTAAGTTTTGATATAATTTCCGATACAATATGCAATCATTTGGACATGCATGTATTTTCTCATATTTCATACCCACTCCTCTTATTAGTTTTTTCGCCTCATATGTCTTAACGGGTAGAACATTACCATCTGGAAGCAACTCCTTTATCAAGGCTAAAAAACTAGTGAAACACGTGTCACTCACCCCATTTGCCCCCTTGATATTATACAACTTCACCACACCCGACATTTTTGTGAACTTACAACCAGGATACGAGAGGTGCTTGGACTCACACAACTTCTCATACATGTTGTTAAGGTCATCCCAATTACTAGTGTCATCACCTACATCTTCAAAAGCAATGGACTCATCATCATTCTCTTCATTATCTATAGACCCAACATTCAACTTCTCTACTTCCAACTCTTCCAACTCAAAAAACTCGGCAAACTCAGGATCATCAGTTAGCCTTTCGTGTACCTCAACATCATCTTCTTCAGAGTTATTCACTTCCTCTAATGATTCCCCATGAAAAATCCAAAGTGTATAGGATCGACTAAATCTCCACTTTTCTAGGTGTATTTTAACGTCCGGAAAAGCCATATAGCTAATATTACCACATCTTTCACAAGGACATGCAATACTAGAAGAACCTTTCAAATTGTTCGAAACGAATTCATAAAATTCAGCTAAACCATCCTTGTAGGTGCGGTCACTCATATTTGCATCAATCATCCAAGTTCGAGTCATTATTCTACATTCGTAATAATAGGCAACTAATTCAGAAAATACAATAATAGGCAAACAAATAAACGAAATTCAGGAAAGCAATTAAGCTAAATTATCAACAAATTAGATAATAACCCAAAAAATCCTATATCTAGTTATAAGCGTTGCTAAGAAACATATATATACCTGATTGATAAACACGATGAGGGATGAAGAGACAACAAAGTGACGGAGATGAAGACAGAGAGACGATCGGGGACGAATGGAGGATGATATAGTAGCAAGTATTAGCTTGTGTTTGTGTTTGTAACGTATAGCGAGAATAAAGCAATATGTTGTTCTTAAGATTTTCATAATATTAATAACAACGGTTATTGAGTCTACAACCGTTGTTAAAACGTATTAAAAACGGGTTCTAATATAACCGTTGTGATTACTTTTCACTAATTTGGCGCCAAACCATTAACAACGGTTAAAATTTAACCGTTGTTATTAGTTTTTTCATTAACAACGGTTGTTTAAGTATGACCCGTTGTTAAAACCAATAACAACGGTTAACAACACATAACCGTTGTAATTAAGTTTGGTAAAATTCGCGGAATAAATTCTACAACGTGTTTTGATGATTTTCGTGAATAAGCGTTGTTAAAGGGCCGTTGTGGTTGCCTGTATTTGTAGTAGTGGTAGGGGTACCTCGAGAGAGACTTCTAGAGAGGTTTCTAGATTGGGATTATAGCAATGGCATAACACGATACGAGATTTGATAATGGATTTGCAATAGGTAAGAGAGTGTGTTGAACCTAAAACATAGTCATTTGTCGAATTTAGTAACGAGCGTATGAGACCGTAGTTTGAGGATTGATAGTCGAACTTCGGGACAAAGTTCTGTTTTAGGGGGAGTAGATGTAATAATTCGAGAATTCAGGAAAGATAAAGTACAGAATGTGAGGAAGTAGTGAGAATTCAGTGAAGAACTTTGGATGAGTGTGATGTTTAGGAAGAACGGATACGGGTGATAGACTTGTGAGGTGCGAGAGAATGCATGAGATTTGGGAACGGAAAGAGTAAGGCGAACTTTCGGGACGATGTTCTTTTTAAGGGGGGAAGACTGTAATACTCCGTATTTAATAATTATATAATAATAATATTTTATCGCATTTATACAAATTATTTTGAGACGGAATAATAAAATAATAATTATTATTATGAGATGGTAAATGATAATAATAATAATAATGGAATAATAATAATAATAAGTTGTAATAATTATAATGACACGTAATACGATACATGTATAATATACGTATATTATACTCATTTCAACTTATATATACCTTACCTTATCCACCCAACCTTTATCCTTTTATAATCTCACAAAATCCACAAACATGAGAGATGACAGAAAGAGAGAAAGGAGGAGAAAATGGAGATTTCGTCCCTTCGCCTCGAGTTCGTAAGGTAAGACTGTCTCACTAGCTTATATATTATTTTATTCGACCGTCTTAACCTTGACCACCCTTGACCGTGTACTGACCACCTTTGACCACCCAAACCCACGTTTGACTGAGTAGATCTAGGGTATGTTGGGTTATGTGACTCGGTTTTAGGGCTAGAGTTTCGACCCCCTGTCGTGGCCTGACCTGGGGGAGGCTTGGGTGATGGTTGTTAAGGGTCACGAGGGGAGCGTGGTGGTGGTCTTAGGTGGTGGTATAGGTAGCGGTGGGTGGCTGTGTCGGGGGTTAAAAGGGAGGTGCGAGTTGGTTGTGTGTGGGTGTTGTGGTCGGGTAGATTTTGTGGTGCGTGGCTGAGGTAGGGCGCGGCTATGGTGGTGGGCAAGGGTGGCTAGGAAGGTCATGACCACCACGACCAGGTGGGGGCAGTGATGGTACGGTTTGGTGGTGGATGTGGTGATTGGGTTAAGGAGTGTGTGGTTGTTGTTGTAGCTGTTGGAGTCGTAATTAGTGGTATTAGTGGGGAGCGGCTGTCTGGTTGTTGTTGTCGCTGCCTTGGTCGGCCATGGGTGGCTGGGTGGTGGCCCACGGTGAACCATGGTGGTGGTTTGGGGCGGTCTTTACAGGTTAATTAGATGGGTCATTCAATTAAGACGAGATTTAATAGCTTAAGACGAATTTTATTTAATTAATTAATTCATGTTTAATTAGATTAGATTAGTTAGTAATTAATTATATTTAATTAATTATAGGTGACGATTTTTGTGGAAGATTATTTTATTCAGATTGCTTATGGAGATTTTCTAAAAGGTAGGTTTATGCTACTCAGTTTCGATAATGTGTCTATTTTTTAAATGAGTTGTTTGTTATTAATTGCATTTAATGAGTCAATAATTGGCATGTTATACGGTACATTACATTTATCGTGTTTCTCATGAATATTGGAGAATATTGCAGTGTTGGTTGGTTACTTGTTCTATGAAGCCAGAAGGCGGTTGGGAGACCGCCTTCTGCTTGAGTCGCCTATTGGGGTTTCCCACCTAATAGGAATATGCACATTAATGACTTGAGTATTGGAGGGACGCGTGTGGGTGAGGCACGACGTCTAGCAGGGGACCCGAGTCGCTCTTGGGCCCGGTACCACTGACGTGTTCAGAGTACCTTGGCATGTTATGGAGTCGTGGACGTGTTCCTGGCACCAGTGGTTGTGGGTACGTCTGGGCGTGTCCCGGTACCGGCGTGACGGTTGGATAATTGTGTGTCATTCATATCATGGTCATATTGTTGACTCACGCACTTGTGTCGTTTCACACTTTCTTTTATCGTTACTGACATTTGTGTGTCTGTGTAATTATCATCTATCTTTGGGTGGCCTGTGTCGATCCATATGATATTCTTTGGTCATATGGGGAGCAGGTTAAGTACAGGTTTGTTTGTTGACGTGATCGGGATTCGGGCCGCGCTACAGACTTTGGAGTCGAGTACATAGTCACTAGGTAGATAGTCATAGACGAGTTGTATTTCATTTGTTAGTTTACGTTTGTAATAACTAAACTTGTTATTTATTTAATAAAGTTTCTTAATTGTAATTTCGATTTCACTGCCTCGGGAAACCGAGATGGTAACGCTCCAATTATCTTGGCCGGATAGTTGGGATGTTAGACCCATATGGGCGAAAATCACCATATGGTTCACCACAAACATTTAAAACCCAAGTGTTAGCTTAATAATATAAATGTTCAATAAATGCAATGATCAAGACTACATGCTCAGATGCTAAATGCTAAGACAATAACCATAATTCTAACAAGGTATGAAATGCATGACAATCATTCTCCAACATACTCAACTCCACATACCAGTGGCCGGGACACGCCCAAGACACCACAAACCAACACTAGGTACTCGGAACACGTCCATGGTATCGGGCCCGAGAGGGACTCGAGTCCCCTGCCAGACGTCGTGCCTCAACCACATGAATCCCTCCAAAACTCAAGTACTAAATGTGCACATCCCCTTGGAGTGGGAAGCTCCAAGGGGTGACTCAAGCGGAAGACGGTTTCCCAACCGCCTTCCGTCTCCATAATCACAACCAAGTATCCTTCACCATCCTCCATTGTCAACCAAACAAAAATCAAGCCAAACAATACCAACCAAAACAATTATGCAATCACATTAAACACATCAAGTATCAAAGTGCTCAATTCTTCATTAATTCACCGCTTCTCATATAATTGCTTCATAACATGTTATAATGCAGTGTAATCATCATGTGAAGATTAACTATACTTACCTTTGCATAATTATCATGAAACCATATCATGTCATAAACCCTAATTACCAAGAACATGTTATAATGCAACTACCATGAGACAAGTGCAATTAGTGACAATAAATACATAATCAAACACCCATATCATCATAGCTAAGTAGGGAAACCTTACCTTAAGCTTATCTTCCCAAATCCTCAAGCTAGCCACTAGAAGTGCTCCTCAACGAAGCTTCCTACACAATTAATTACTACATTCATTATCATAATCCACTACAACAATTATACTAATTAAACCCCTTAATTACCCATATTAGTTTTCCATAACCTAATTAATTAGGAGTTAATCTAATAAGATGAAATAAGGTTACTAATAAAAGATTAAGGAAATAAAACATAAATCGACTTACCAACAAGGAGGATGAACAGGAAAGAAGAAGGTGGTAAGAATCCTTCACTTTTGGATACTAGGTTTTGAGAGGATAAGTTGGTGGATATTTTAGAGAGATTTTAGGGAGTTTAGAGAGTGATGGGATAAGGTTGGGGAGTGATTTAGGTGAGAAATCTGAAAAGATAAGCTTTGAAAGCGACACTCCACCAGCCAAGCTTCTTGCGTAAACTATACTCGACCGGCACTCAATCGAGTGAGCGGTCCACTCGATCGAGTGGGGGCTCCACTCGGTCGAGTGGATGGTCACTCGGTCGAGTGACCAATTTCCAGAACTTCCGGCCTTCAGCCAATGTGCACTCGGTCCTCCACTCGGTCGAGTGGGGCTCCACTCGGCCGAATGGATCATCTACTCAGTCAAGTGAGGACTTTATAAATGCGAGGTATTATAAATATAATGTAGGTTCGGGTAGTACGGAGTGTACACTTGCATATATAATGTGGATCGGCCATGAGCCACCCGCGCGTTGGTTTCGAGGCGGCGACACTTCTCCCATGGAACCTTGGTTTGCCAAAGCACGTCATGGGCCATTACCGATTGGTGAGGCATTGAAACCGGTTGAAGGTTGAATAAGCCTGCATTTGTGGAGTCGCCACCAATTTATTATGGAAAAATTGGAAACCGTTCGAATACCTGATGCCATGTCAAGAAACAAAGTAATGACATGAACACCAAGAACTCGTTACCTTTAGCATTATATGTCTAGAATGACTCTCGAAGATGCCAATGGACACGGATGTCCAGAGATAACTGGAGTACGGGGTGAGGGTATGTATTAGGAAGCTCTTTAATTTTGTTTGGGGTGTTGCGGTTGTATCCTTCTTGTGTAAGAAAAGACTGCCTACGTATCCACCTGAAGAGGTGAAATCAAACCATGCTCGTAGTTCAGGGTGTGTGCCTAAGCTATGTTGTCAGGACCTTAAAGTGCATGGGTCACAAGGGTATAATCCTTTGGTGACTCGAAGAACTGATTTGAGATAACTCCCTCTGATCATAGACCAAAGAGGTATAACTAATTTTGTAAAAAAATTTCCTTGTCGCGTGAGCACACCTAAAAGTGGACCCTAAGGATGGATATGGGTTCATCCCGTCCTAGGTAGCAAAGTATCTGAAGACTCCGTGCCTAGGCCAAGGTGAAATTGGATTGGATATTTGGAATGTGGGGCTCGGAAATAAGAGGCTTTGATGAACAAATATCTGGAGCTTAATTTTGTGGAGTTAAGGCTCGATGGGATTATTGCTTTTAATATGGCTTGGAAATGGAGTCTCAGGCTTGATGTAGCCAGAGCACATAAAGGTAGGTTAATTGATGCGGGATCAAGTTTTCATGTGTTGGCCCTAAAGGATGGGTATACTTGAAAAGCTTGAGAGGATTCTCAAAATTCCTAACTATCTCCCTGTAACGGTCTCAAGAAGGACTTAGGGCGTGTGATGGGCTTAGTGAGGGTGCTAGCTGACCATCTTCATTGATGTATTGATTCTATATAGACTTCAGCAGTATTCCGTTCAGCATTGATTTCATACTCGTTCTTGATTCAGACTCAAATTCTTGGTCTGGAGTATATCTCGGCTTTTTGCTCAGATTCTTGATTCAGGTTTTTGAAGATAACTTTGACTTTGGATATTGACATTGACTTGCTTGATTGAGCCTTCTTCTTTTGAATCTTTTATCTTGGATTACGGGCATAACTGCGGCTTTGGATATTGACACCAGTTTCTCTTGATTGAGCCTTTGTCTTTGATCATGGCTCGTATCGTCTTGGATTTGCTTGCTATCATGGATTTGGGTCAGACTAGCACCTTTGGTGTGAAACGGGTTGGTCTTTAGTAACACGGGTTGTATATTGTGGGGAATGGGCTTGCCTTCCGTCATGGATTGTTAACAATAGAGATGGTCTGGATTCATCCTAGAATCTCTTGAAATAAGCTCGTCCTAAACGGTATACAAGGGGTCTCTATTGCCAGACATGGAATAGGTAATGAAAAATGGACACGGAGTTTTCAGGTCCTCTACAACTTGGAATGGAATATCATTTAAGTGTACTCACATCGACTGACATGCGTTGTTCATTTTAAAATGTCTCAAATCCATTCTTGTTGTCACAGGAAAATGGTAAAGGAAGAGATAGGATAGAATATGTGGATTGAAAAGTATACTTTATTGAAATGAATAATAAATGTATAGACTCGAGAAGACATGTGACTCGTGGGACAACCCCCAGGTTGTCACTAGGAATGGAAATGGACACAAAGAAAATCACTAGAATAATTATGGGAAAGAAAACCTAGGACTCGGACGCGGACTTTGACTTTGATCCTAAATCTAGACTCCTAATCATCGGAACATGCTTGAACATCTACTCTTCTGGCAACTGGCTTTGGCGTTTGGCTTTAAGCATTCACCCATTTGAGCACCTCGTCCTCATCATTGGGAACACTGGAAGGATAATAGTCAAGAAGAGTTTCCTGATAAGTGGTATATCCATGAGGATTGTCTAAGCTGCCGTATGGGTTAAAGGTTAAGAGGGACAATTTCCCACTTTTAATCATAT
Organism: Silene latifolia; assembly: GCF_048544455.1. Taxonomy (NCBI): domain Eukaryota; kingdom Viridiplantae; phylum Streptophyta; class Magnoliopsida; order Caryophyllales; family Caryophyllaceae; genus Silene; species Silene latifolia. Next base: position 90,861,124 of record NC_133535.1, on the reverse strand, counting down.
CCTGGATCGCATGCTTGAGCTTATAGCACATCTCAGTATTGTGTCCTTTGCCCCTGTGATACTGGCAATGGGCATTACTATCCCAGAACCCAGACTTCTCCTTTCGATCTGGTGTAGGACCGATAGGCTTCAACATTCGTCGCTCCATGAGTCTCTGAAGGGCATTGGTGTATGTAATACCAATGTCGGTAAATTTCCTAGGAGGTGTATCCTTCTTGTCGGAAGCCTTTTTGAATGACCTTGGAGAGTTGTTAGGTTTATTTCACGAAGGTTCCATGAGGTTGCCTTTGTTGATTTTGATTCCAGGATGAGAAGAACTAGGAATAGATTGCTAACTTGTTGCTTTCTCCTTAGGACTGTCAGGTTGAGGGTTTGTCTGGACACTTTTCACCTTGAGAGGTTGGGCCTCAAGCTTCTTACCCATTTCAGCAAACTGATTCTCCATGTTGGAAAGCCAAGAGTTTAGGTTATCAATAGCTCCCTCTAACTTGGAAAATTTATTATTGAAGGCGATGGAAAGTATGAGCATTCCACATTGGATATCAGCGTCTTCGAGGACATTGATTTCTTCGTCGTTACGAGGATCGAGAAGGTGAGAACAGTCTAGGGATGATTCTTCATCAGGTTTAATGATATTAGACCCAAGAGGGTCGATCTTCTTGGATTTCTTGACGGAAGTTGGCACAGGAAGCTTGCCATCCTCGATCATATCCTGAATAATATGCTTTAAGCAAAAGCATTCCTCCGTATCATGTCCCCTACCTCGATGGTACTGACAATATGAATTGTCCTTCCACCTAGGCAGTATCTTTTCAGGGTATGGGGTTGGACCAATTGGATGAAGTTTTCCCTGGGAAACCAGTCTTTGTAGAGCTACCTGATATGTGGTTCCGAGGTCAATGAATTTCCTATGAGCTCGTCCCGGCCTTCGGGGTGGAGTTTCCAAGAGCTTGACTCCCTTGTCTTCATTGGCCTTCTTAGATGGGTGAGTTGTGTTGAAGCTATGACCTGGCCTTGGGGTACGAGAAGATAGTAAAGGTTTCATCATGCTTATTTGGTTTTCCATAATGATGACACGAGTGCTCAAGTCTTCGTCGGTGGCCTGAAGCCTAATGACTATAGCACTTAGTTCTTTGACGTCGACAGATAAACGTTTTTGAACATTTTCATTGGAAATCGCAGAATTCATGCTGAGAAGAAAATGACGAGCATTACAACTTGATTTGACATGGGATCACGCATACTAAGGCGACAAACAAAGGATACACGAAGGAAAAAGTATGAGGACGAGACGGGATAACTAGACTCTTGACATGTGAAATTGCGAAATTTCGTGAGTGACTTCTCGTGTTTGGACTCACGGTGTTCGACTTTGACCTTAGACTCGAGTATCGACTTTGATGGAGTGACATTTAGATGGTTGGCCTGATTGACGAGATTGATGACACATGATTCTAAGACGTGTGTTTTAAGATAGACTTGACTCGAGGTTCGGGTATGTGTGTCCCGAACGTGTCATTAGGAGAATTCGAGAGACGGATTTTGGAATGACTCGACGTGTTAGCCTCGAGTGTGTGAGTCGAGGTGCGGAAATGTTTAGATCCTAACTGAATTGGGGTAGGGGGTCCAAAATGACGGCGTGACGCCCTACGACTTTAGTCGAATTTGAAAAGATCCAAAAGATAAGGGAAGACGGGTTTATGACTCGACAGAGTTCCGACTAGGACATAGTCGGTCTGAATCTTGACTCTAGCTTAGCCCTATTGAAATTTACATAATTATATTTACATGGTTTGAAAATATTTTGGTTTAAAACGTTTTTGGTTTTTTTTGTTGGTTTTTCTTTTATTTTTTTGATTTTGTTTTGAGAATTTACAAAGGATTTTATTTATGCAAAATTTAAAAATTGACTTGAACTTTGAAAATGGAAATTTACAGAAAGTGGTTTTTGAAAGGAAATGGATTTTACATTTACAGAAAATTGGACATTATTTGATTTACAAAATGGATTTTTGAAAGGATTTTTTTCTTTTGTTGGAAAATTGAAATTGGAAAATCGGGAAATTCGGCATTATCTGGTTTACCAATGGGACATTTGAAAGGTTTGAAAATGAATTTCATTTACATTGACATTATTTTGTTTATAAACGAGGAATTTAGATACGTGATTGATTTGGAAAACACACACAATGTATACATACAAACAGGCATTATAACAGTATGCTGAGTGCATTTAAAGGGTTTTGGCTTAAAAGGGTAGGTTGCTATACCAAGCAATCAAACCCTGGTCTGTGGAGAGGTCCTTGCCAAACATGAGTAAGGTCGGTTCCTAGTCCATTTCCTCGAGTAGTGAAAGCTCTTGATACAAACATGAGTAAGCATCGTGGTATGGTTGACGTCAATCGCAATCCATCTTTAGGCCCAGATAAGAATTTGGACCGTCCAGACGGGACGATTGGTCGAATGGGTTGGTTTAATTTAGGACCTAGGAAGACCAAATGAAACGACCAAAGAAGCTCGAGTAATGAAAATCGACAACTGTCTCATATGAACTATTCCTTAACCTTGTTCAAGTTTCACCGTGGGTAACATGTAAGTGTATCATCCCCAGCGGACTCGACAAACTGTGGATATGGGCCACCCGTGCTGCGCGTTGGTTTCGAGGCGGCGACACTTCTCCCACATAACCTTGGTTTGCCAAAGCACGTCATGGGCCGTTACCGATTGGTGAGGCATTGAAATCGGTGAAAGGTTGAATAAGCCTGCATTTGTGGAGTCGCCGCCAATTTATTGTGGAAAAATTGGAAACCATTCGAATACCTCATGCCATGTCAAGACACAAAGTAATGACATGAACACCAAGAAATCGTTACCCTTAGCATTCTATGTCTAGAATGACTCTCGAAGATGCCAATGGACACGGATGTCCAGAGATAACTGGAGTAAGGGGTGAGGGTACGTATTAGGAAGCTATTTAATCGAATACCTAATCCCGCCCGCCTCGATAGCGGCCTCTACTAATGATTAGAGAAATTGTTCATATTTGATATGTTGTCGATGTAATGCATGCAATGCAACAAACATAGATTAATCCTAGCATGTGAAATTAGACTATGTCGGTTAACACATAATTTAGCAAACAATTTTGTTGAAGTGGATGTTTGATTAATTACACGTGAATGTCATACAATTAAATCATACATAAATAAATAATAAATGATGAACGAATTACAATAATTAAAATTACAATAAATTACAAGGCTTATTTTATTTACGTCAAAAGCACGCTCAAAGACGGGATTTTGAAGAAGAAAATAAAATAAAATAAAATTAGAATTTAAAAGTATGAAAAATACGTCAGATTAGAGGTGATAATACGAATAATAGTCGATTAAATACGTAATTAGAAGCTACGTCAAAGCGAGAAGAGTTGAAGGACAGAAGCCAACCCAGAACAGGCGCAGCATCTGCTGCGTCCCTTGGAAGAGGCGCAGCACTTCCTGCGTATGTTCTTGAGTTGGGCTCTGTCTGTGAAGTCAGAACTGCGGATTATTATCGTCCATTAGTAATTTTAAAATCGATTATTGATATTATACTCGAGTGGAAGTGATTAGCAGGTTATATACATCTGGAACCGTCACAAGTCAGATTAGAGAACAAGTTTGAACAAAGTAAAATGGCGATTTACATTATTATTATTATGCGATGTCGGGTTTCATAAAGGTCGAAACTTTAAAAACGGAATTAAATTTGGTAAACTGAAATCAAATAAAGAAAACTATGTACCAATGACGAATTCTAAAGACTCGATATGAGAAAATCGAACCTTTAAAATCCGGGTTTGAATAGACGACGAAAACCCGCAAATATTGAATTATAAGGGATTTATGTCGAATTATGCATTATAAGTTGAAAAGGATTTGTTGGAATACAATTTTATATACTAAAACTACAAAATAAACGAAGAAAAAGAGAAATAAGAAAAACTGCAGAAAGTCGCGGTAGAAGAAGAAGAGCAAGAGGAGCGGCAGCCTCAGGAAGAGGCGCAGTAGATGCTGCGACTCTTCGAAGAGGCGCAGCTGCTGCTGCGTTTCTTCTCGACGTCAGACCTCCACTGTTTTGTAAATACGGTTTTAAAAGATGGTTTTTAAGACGGTTTTGAACGTGCTTTCGATATAGACGTTACATTAGATGATACAAAATAAAAGTACAAGAAATAAAATGGGATTTATTGTTCCACTACTTTCAAAAAAAAACCCTAGAGAGAGAAACGATAGAGAACTAGATAGAGAGAAGCCGCCTTCGATTTTCGAGCCTATGGCTAGGAAATCCAATCTGCAAAGACAAAGGGAGATGATTCTACGTGGAAGAAGTGTACCAGGGGCAAAGTCCTTGTCAGTATAAGAACCAAATCAGGAAAATATGGAAAATTCGGGTCCTAATGAAATTAGGGCAGGACCAGATATCGATGAGGAACGTAAGACAAAAGATATTCATGAGATCAATGGCATCCCCGAACTAGTGGTTGAAACTGATGAAGAGGAAGAAGAATGTGATGAAGATGATATTGAGAATGAGGAGGAGGAAGTGGTTCAGGAGACATCAGAACAGAGTCCTCCTGTTATCGAAGAAGAACCAAAAACAGAGACTGATGGCTTGTTACTGTTACAACTGGAGGATGTTGAAGAGGAAATTGAATATTGGAGTCAGGCGGTAGTTTGCTTTATTCTGGGGGCAAATCCGCCGTGGGAGGTGGTAGAAGGCTTTATAAGACGAATTTGGACGAAATTTAATATTGATAAAATCTCGTTCATGCCCAATGGTATTTTTCTGGTTAGGTTTAAAACGATGGAAATAATCCACGCAAAAGATTAGTCAGAATGCATAGGCAGGAAGGAGACAGGAGTGGATATAGTGGTGATACTTTTGGAGCTCATTCTTATAAAGAAATTTTGACATCTCCCTCAAAATTGAATGGTACTAATACTGGTAATGGTCATACTCACTCTCCTCCTATACTTAATGGATAGAATAGGTTTTTGGAATGTGAGAGGAATGAATATGGTAAATAAGCAAAAGTTCATTAATTTTTTCTTGCAAAATAAGGGAGTTGGTTTATTTGGTTTGTTAGAAACAAAAATAAAAAGCAAGTCTTTCAATAGAACTGTAAATATTTTTAATAATTGGTGCATTTCAACAAATAATGGGTACCACAATAATGGGAGAATCTGGATTCTTTGAGACCCTAAGTTATTCAGAATTCAGTTTGTTGAATACAATGCTCAATTCATCCATATGAAGGTTGAAGCATTAGTGAGTAGAAGTGTTTTCTTCTTAACCATGATCTATGCTTTTAACGGTATTCAAGATAGGACCCCTCTATGGGATCATCTAAGGAGGTTTGCTGGTCAAGTGGATGGCCCTTGGGCTATGGCAGGTGACTTCAATTGTGTGCTGTCAGCTTCTGAGAGAGTAGGAGGCAATACTCCTAATGCAGAGATTGAACCTTTTAGAACATGTGTAGCACAGACTGTGAAGTAGTGGACATTCCTGCTACAGGCTCATTGTTCACCTGGAATAATAAGCAACAGCCTGTTGATATGATTTACAGTAGGCTTGATAGATTTATGATCAATAAAGCTTGGAGTGATAATTTTCTAGATTTATATGTTAATTTCCTCCCTGAGGGTATGTTTGATCACACTCTCTGCTTGATTAATAGCTCTACTCAGGTCCAGCAAATTAGAAGCTTCAAGTATTATAATATGTGGGGAGCTGCCAAGGATTTTTTGCCCATTATTAAGGGATGTTGGAGTCATAGTATTCCTGGATCCCCAATGTTCAGGCTGGCAAAAAATTTGAAGCTCATGAAGCCTTCCCTGAAAGCCTTGAATAGAGAGAAGTATAGTGATATTGAGCAATCTACCTCTTTGTTGCAGAAAAGAGTAGCTACTTTGCAGGAATTGATAGGGAAAGACCCTTCAAATATGGCCCTTATATCTGAGGAGGCTGAGGCTACCAAAAGTTTAAGGGATCTGTCTGTGGCAAGGGACAGCTTTATGGCTCAAAAAGCAAAGATTCAGTGGCTGCAGCAGGGGGATACTAATAGCTCTTATTTTCATGGAGTGCTCAAAAAAAAGAAGGAATGGAAATAGAGTTATGCTGATTGAGGATAGGAATGGTAACTTATGTGATACTCCAGAACTGGTGCATAATGCTTTCCGGAATACTACCAAGCTTTACCGGGAGCTAGCAGAGACAAAAAAAGTACACAGGAAGATTATTGACCAAGGACCCGGATGTAATCGATCATTATACCTTCGACAGGCCCGATCCTTTGGTAAGGAGGTAAGGGATATTTTGTTTGGCATTCGACATCAAGTCCCCCGGACTCGATGGCTACACAAGCAAGTTCTTTAAGGATGCTTGGGGTGTAATAGGTGGGGATGTGATTCTTTGCGATCAAGGATTTCTTTACTCATAAGAAGCTTCTCAGGCAAATCAATGCTACTACCTTAACTCTTGTCCCCAAATGTGAGAGACCACAAAATGTGTTGCAATTTCGTCCAATAGCATGCTGCAATGTCATATACAAAATAATCTCTAAGCTGCTTTGCGCTAGACTAGCTGATGTTTTGCCTAGTATCATTGATCAAAACCAAGGGGCATTTGTGCAAAATAGGAGTATCCAAGAGAATATCCTTATCTGTCAAGACCTGATCAGATTGTATGAAAGACCAAATGCTACTCCTAGGTGTATGTTCAAGATAGACTTGCAAAAAGCTTATGACACGGTGGAATGGTCATTTGTTGAACAACTGCTAGATGCTCTTAATTTCCCTGCTGAGTTTAAAGAAATGATATTGCAGTGTATCACTACTGCAAGCTTTTCTTTATCTCTGAATGGGGGACATGTTTGGGTATTTTCAAGGCAAGAGGGGACTCAGACAGGGAGATCCTCTTTCTCCTCTTATTTTTACACTATGTATGGAGTACCTAACCAGGACTTTGAAATATGAAGCTGCTAAGTTTGAGTTCAATTACCACCCCCTTTGTAAACAGGTCAGACTGGCAAACCTCATGTTTGCTGATGATGTACTATTATTCAGTAGAGGGGATGCCTGCTCCATGATGCTCTTGCTAAGATCCTTCTCTACCTTTTCCAAAGCATCTGGACTACAGGTGAGTGCTACTAAATCGAATGCCTACTTCCAAGGAGTTCCAGAGCACATTAAACAGGATATTTTAAGGGTGTATGGCTTTGTGGAGGGAATGCTGCCATTCAAATACCTTGGGATGCCTATCCAGACCACAAGATTGAAGAAAGATGACAGTGAGTGTCTGGTTGAGAAGATCTGCAGTAGAATTCACAATTATGGGGCCAAAAAGTTCTCCTATGCTGGGAGACTGGTGTTGGTAAAGGTTGTGCTCTCTACATTGCACTCATATTGGGCCTCAATGTTTGTTATTCCAAAAGGGATCATTAGTAAAATAGAAGCTACTTGCAGAAATTTCTTATGGGATAATAGTGCTGAATACAGGAGAGTCCCACTAGTAGCTTGGGATAAGTTGAGCTGTTCAAAAGAAGAGGGAGGTCTAGGGCTCAAAGATCAGGAAATTATGAACAAGGCTATGATAGGCAGACTGGTGCATTGGGTCATGGAGGAGAAGAATTCAATATGGGTGCAATGGGTGAAGAAGAACTACTTAAAAGGGAAGGCTTGGCTGGACTATAAGCCTACTGCTAATTCTAGTTGGGTCTGGAGAAGAATATGTAAAGTAAAGGAGAAAATTACCTAGATATATTGATGGTACCTGGACTGCACAGTCCAAGTATGCTCCTGCTATGGGGTATGAATGGCTAAGGGAAAGAAAACTTGTTTTTACCTGGTATAAATGGGTCTGGAATGAGCATGTGACTCCAAAACACCAATTTCTGCGGTGGTTGTATGCACATGGAGCTATGAGGACTAAGGATAAACTGATTATGTATGGTCTGGAGGTTGAGGATAGCGCTTCTGTGTGCACGCATGCCGAAAGCATTGATCACCTGTTGTGTGCCTGTGTTTACAGTAGGAAGGTCATACAAGAAATGAGCCAGAGGATGCAGATAATTTTCCCTGTCACTGATCTGCTAGGTTGGTGCACTCAGAGAACAGGTACGAAACTGCAGAAGGGGTGCAGGTTGCTCTACTATGGGGGATAGTGTATAGCATATGGCAGCAGAGGAACAAAAGCAGAATGGAGGGGGTGCTGCTAAGGCCAGAAGGAGTAGCTAATCAAGTCATTGAGGAGGTTAAGGCAAGGCTCCGTGGAAGAGATTTCAGAGTTCTTACTACGACAGATTTAAATTGGCTACAAAATAAGAAATTATGTGTAATTGATGATTAGTGATACTTGAACTCCTTATGTACCTATCTTTTTGATATATTATATATATACTCACATTTTACCAAAAAAAATAAAAAATAAAATGGGATTTACACCCTCAGACTTACATGTTTGACGAAACGAGATTGACTAAAGTTATCGTTTAGTGATTGCTCGACTCGGATATGCGTGGAAAGTGCCCTTGTTAAAGGATTTAAAAGATTGATTAGATTGATTAAGGTGGAGTTGGTCAAATTGGTCGGTCATGCAAACGTGACTGGGACTCAGAATGATTTGAGCTTACGTGGTCGATTGATCAAGCACGTAGGCGTCGAAAGCAAAAGCGTGGTCTAGAATGCAAAGAGAGAGAAAGAAGGGGCGGAACACTCGCGTGCCAAATATGGAGACCGAAGGTCTCTATTTATACTAAACACATGGAGGAGTTTAGGAATGACACGGATACGGAAACAAATCACGGATATATTCTGGAAAGCATGGAAAGAGGGCTGGCGAAGAGGCGCAGCAGCAACTGCGACCCTCGGAAGAGGCGCATCACCTGTTGCGTCGTTCCCCAGAGATTTCCTCCTCAGCAAGAAAGATTTTCACGTTTTTTTATAGAATTTCGGTAGATATGCACTTCCTTATTCCGTGAAACACAATATACGGAAGATATTTCCTTAAAATATTAAATTTAATTAGGAATAAATACCCAAAGAATTCTAGAATACTCCGCAACATTCCGACTCGGCATTTAAACGGTTTTTACAAAATGAAGCGGTTTTTTTACCCGGAATCCAAATGAACTCTAATTACTGTAAAAACGATCGTATCGGCGCGTAGATGACGACCATGAGGTTGACTCGAGTGTTAGAGCTATCACTTGTCGATGAACTTATGAACTGTCATAAAATCGTTTCGCGTATCAAACATTCGGCCCAATCATCACTGGGTGGTTGGCGGGAGGTGCACAAATGAGGTATCTACACATAATTATTTACGAATTTTACGGTATTGTTTTCGTTTGAATGACTATGACAGAGGGTTCGGGGGAAATGCCCTCGAAACTTTGGCGCCGATTTAATTACTCAACAGTAAGTAAATATGGCGGAAATTTATGAAGAGTCGCACCTCTTCAGAAATAAAGGAAAATTCCCTGTTACCCTTTGCACCTCTATATAAATAGAAGTGAGATTAGAAGATAAATATATAGAAAACTAATCTTTTCTTCTGCATCATAGAACGACATAAATCATAGGGATGCCGTCTTATCTCAATAGGAAATTCGGATTAACTCAGATCCTAAAAAGGGTCGAACTGTTCTATTAGGAAAGCGAATCCGATTCGATGTAATTAATTATTGTCAATCCTTATTCGTGCATATCCAATTTCTAACAGAAGGTGTGTTAGTGATTATGCAAGATGGTCCAGGGCTATTTTATGAGCGTTTTGAGAGATTTTTGTGCAGTTTTGTATTGAATGTGCGTCTTAAATGTATGTGAGGAATGAGAGAAAACCAACCCTCGAAATGATGGCGAAAGGTGTTTACAAATACCGGTTTGACGAATAGGGGTATTATCTACAACTTTATATACTAATTACTCGTGAAAACGTCTTTTAGTGGAAAAATAGTGTGTCGGAACTCGGAAGTACCATGATTTATAGGAAGTACATAAAATAGTATTACAGCATGAAGTACCATAGATTTAAAACCAACATTTATTTAAGGAATGATGAATTTGGTTGTTTAGGCATAAATCACAATGAGACAAATCCATGGGACTCACCATTTCTGATGCGTTTATGTAGTGGAAGAGGGTGCTACAGTTTCAAAGCATCAAGTGTTTTGCGTCCTTGAGAGAGTGCTTCAAAGAAAATGCTCCTAAACTCGACAGTATCCAACTTCCGGTACAATTGGGGATGCTTCTCATTGATCAATTCACTAACTGGTCCAATCTCCTTCTTGTCCTCAGAGGTAAAGAATGCAGCCACCGATAACCTATCCTTTTCGGAATTTGTCACAACCCTATGGACTACGCTCTTAAATATCCCATTTGTCATAACCTGCAAAACGCAATCCATGCCACGAGATTCATGAATGTTTCTTGTTTAAGTCGTCGTTATACCTTTATTTAAAATCTCATAATACACACAAAAAAACGGTAAACATAATCAATAAACAAGACTACAATGGGAACATATTTGCCAGCTCTACCTGACTACTTCTCTTGCATTATTTCAATTAGTCTCCCACAACGTTAATTGTGATTTAATTTTAGGTTAGGGATTGACTTTAGCTCACTACACTTTTTGGGTTATCCATGTCTCTTGCAATAGGTCTTGGTATAGACGGGTGGGGCGAACAGACGGGTAAAGACCTCTAATAAAATGAGTAGGGGGGACAAGGTGGGGCACCCCCCATGTGCTTCCCACTTTATGGCAAATGGGTATTTTGTGAGGGGAAGTGGTATCCGTCTATACGTATAGACGGATAGTGTCCGTCTATAATGAGAATTTGTGTGTCTCTTGAGTGTCTTGTTCGATCACCAATATTTATAAGAGTTTTTTTCCACTAGAGGTAATAAATTTTGTTTATCTACATTTCACTTTTTAATTTTACGCTCTTGCGGATAAGTACATTTTTTTTTGTCACACGTCTTCAGTGAAAGAACTAGGATTTTAAGTCAACGGGGACGAAAGGGTAATACTATATGGGGGCCTCGAAAAAATTCGAAAATTTTAACTAAAAATTTCAAAATTTTCAAACGCCCGCGGGGGCGACCACCCCTTCTAACCCCCTCGCTCCACCACTGCGTCTACTCAAATGTCTATATTCTTTTGAAGTTGTCGACAAATTGGGAGTAGTAAATGATAAATCTCATGCCCTGTCAATCGTGCTGATAGACAAACCTTGTAATTCATCCTTCTTAGTAAATAAAATTATAATAGGGAAGTCATGAGAAAAATAATGACAATCACATAAGAAAAAACGTGATTGGCTAATTGGAACATGGAATCATGACGAAAGATTTGTGACAAAAAAAAATTCCATGTAGTAAATAGTAAATCTCGTACAAATGTTAATGTGTATGGAGTAGGGTGACAAAGATTAGGTGATTAGGTTTCAAAAAAAAAAAAATAGGTTATTAGAGATAATTATTAGGTAATAAACATTTTACCCCTCTAACTATTAGACCCAAAGTTTAACAAATACGGAGTACGGATTATTATTTCCACAAAATTTTGTTCATCTTTTTCATTTTAGGTGTTTTAGTCAATTGTTTACTTTTTATTTGGAAAAATTGATGGGAATAATCCCACCTTTACCTCATCTTCCAAAAATACTCCCACCTTTCAATAATCCGAAAACAATTCTATCTTTAAACCCCATCTTCTTTAAATAGTCCTTTCATAAAAATGACTTATTCTAGTAGGTAATATGGTTGTCTTCAAATGGTTGCTTTAATTACTTCATTATTAACCGTTTCTTACTCCTTTAAATCTTGTAAAACAAAACATGAAAAACAAATACTCCAAGTCAGCTTTCTAAAAAAAATTTCGGGTTTTTTTTCCTAAAGCCGCAATCTCAATAGCGGCTTCTCAAAAAATTGTGAAAGTCCATTTTGACGGCAAAGGCGTACATCTCAGTGAAGAAAAAAGAAGCTACGGCTTATACGGTGATATCTCTTATGGAGTACCAATTCATTCTACTGATACTACTATATTTTATTTCACATAGACTATTTATTCATACGGAGTATTATATAGAGTAGTGTAGGTAATCTTTGATTGCATAGCAGATTAAGTTTGTACTACACTCAAGACTTTGCATCATACTTCTTCTACTGCACATACACTAAATCACTACTCAGTCGATTACAGCGAGACGAGACGGAGTTTGAGGAATTGATCCATAACAAATTAACAAGCACACCACCATAACGAATCGTGTAACCGGTAAAATAGGGCATTGCTTCTGCCATTTGAGTTTGAGGAATTCACCCGGAGAGTCGTTTTTAATTGAAAGAGAGACAAAGAGATGGAGTGAGGTCTTCAATGGCAATGTGTATAGCTTGTTAACAAAGGTAGAGTATGACGAATTAATTGATTGTGGCATGTGTAATGCTTTTTGATTGGAACTTTTCAATTATTTTGGTTTTGGCCTATGAAATGGGGTCTTCAATGGTGTATTTTTTTCGTTTAAACATTCTGGAAGTTTGGTAAGAGATGAAGAGATGAAATAAAATAAATATAAAAAATTTAGAAAGGAGTATAAGTAATATTGTTCCGGGTGTAATTCCGGAGCAGGATTATGACCACTTAAGCTTGTTGAATGATGTCGTTGCTTGTCTCTTCCTTTCACTCTTTCCTGTTTAAGATGAACAAACTGAGGGCTCGGCTTGGGGCCGAACGTACTCACTCCGACGCTCAAGTCAGTAAACTTAAAGAGATAAGTTGTGTGTTAACTTGGCAAAGTATATTGTAGAGAGATAAGTGAGTTTATACCAGATTATTCAGTGAGTTTGGGATAGTTTTCGGATCCTTTTCTCAATGAGAGAAGTGGAGTATTTATAGACTTTCACCTTTTGTCACGTAGTGGCCAAGTGGCCAAGTGGCATAGCAGGTGGAAAGACCGTCTTACCCTCGGCCGAGGGACCCATGGCAGGCCGGCAGGCCTGGTTGACTTCATGCCGAGGGGACTGGATGTGAGTACGCGGATATGCTTCTCGGCCGGCTAGTTGCCTAGCCGAGACCCAAGGGACAGGCCGACAGGCTGCGTCGGTTAGGTTGTTTTTCCTTTGACTTGTTGTCTTTTGGCTTTGACCAAGGTCAATATGTTGACTCGGTCAGCGGGTGCAGAATATGCCCCATCAATTTGCCCCCAGCGTAGTCTATGCCGTGGTATGGACCTTCGATGAGTGTTGAGCGTATTCTGCGCATGTTGAACTTCTTCCTCGGCTTGGTTTTGTTCAGGCCGTACCATATCCCCCCTCCACATGGTTGTGTAATGGAGATCCAATGTGGAAAAGAAAAATGGCGCTGGCCGAGACCAAGGTTGAGAGTGCCGTGTGCTTTTGATTGCCCCTGGCCGGTGCCGCCAAGCTTGGTTGATCAGCTGGCCGTTGGCAAGTAGATACCAAGGAGCGTGTCAAAGAAGATTGGTACTGTATCACGATTGACATTCCGTGGCTGCATGCTTGACACGTGGTTTGGCATTGATTGGTGGACGTTTCATGGGCTTTGCTCTGATTGGTCCGCTTCATGGGCTTTGCTCTATAAATAGAGCAGTGTGCCCCTCAATTTTCCGCACAATCTTCTTTTTCTTAAAAAATTTTCTCTCTCTAGTTTTTGAAGATCTTTCTTTCTCTAACTTTCGAAGCGTTACTCGGCGTAACACTTTCTTCCAAGGTAAACAAACAAATTTTTTCCAACTTTTATTTGTTAAGTATTTATTGTCACCATGTCTTCGCGATGCTCAACCCAAGACCTCTTCAAGGCCGGGGCGAACCGTCGCGTCCTGATGAACAGGAGCCACTGGTTGTCACCCCGATAGGGTTTGGGGGTCCCAAGTCGCCTTCTCCTGAAGTTGATGAGAAATGTTTGGAGGGTTTTGATGATGACGATGATGAGGCGACCCAATCTGATTCGGAGAGGCCCCATTTCTTGTGGCACGGCGAAGCCTGCTCGATCAATCCTGATCGCGTTTGGACAAACAAGTTCGCCTCTGTCTCCGGGCCTGAACTTTTTGAAGACCATTACTCCTTCGGCAGGGGGTATAGAATAATTGTCCCTGAGGGTGATCAGGCCGTCTGTTGCCCTCCCGAAGGTTGTATCGGCGTGTACATCAGACACCTGGAGTATGGGCTCCGGTTTCCTCTTAATGAATACGTCGCTGCCATAATCAAAGCCATGAATGTCGTCGTGGCACAACTGCATCCGTTGGCCATTAGGACTATTATTGGCTTTGTATGGTTATGTCTTTTTAAAGGGGAGGCCCCAACGGTGAACCTCTTCCGCCGGCTCCACCATCTTCGGCAGACTACCCTAGGCGGCACGGGGTGGTACAAAGATCTGACCGAGGCGGGTTATGTTACCGTTTCCATCGACATCTTGCAAGGACCGGAAGGGGCGGTGGGTGTATGTTGAGGTTCCGGAGGACTATCCACCGCCTTGGTCCTTCCGAGCCGCGTCGATTTGCGGTGTGAGAGTCGGGGGAGCATGATAGATATGTCTCCGTAGTAAGATTAAGATGGACGCCAAGAAGGTCTATCTTAAGGAGGACGAAACGCGGCAATGAGGGCATTTGAGGCCGAGAAGGATGGCACGCCGAAGGGATGGATGCCCCGACGCAGATCGTTCTTCAAGACGAGCCGCTTTGCCACGTCGGCCTCATCTAAAGCCCTCGGCCGGGGTGAGTGGGGTCGGTATGAGGCCCACCTTTGCTTTTATGCTTCTGTATTTGAGCCTTGGTTTATTTCTTTTGCTTAACTCCTGCTTTGTTTCTTTTGCAGATCGATTTGGCGGGGATCTGTCTGTCTCCATCCTCAACAAGTTGGGACTTGACCAGGACGGGAGAGTTGTTGAGTTGCATCCTAAGGCCGCGCCACGTGATCGCAGACCGGCCCCTCACGAACTCATGGAGCAGGCGATGAAGGCAATGGATGTGGCGGCGACTCAAGCGGAGATTGGCGGTAACGTGCCGCGCCGGAGACCAAAGACAACGTCTACGGCGGCTACGGCGTCAACTCCAACTCAATCTTCAATCCCCGTAGTCCAAAAGGAGCAGGTGGTCGTCGATGTTGAAAAGGAGGTCACCGTTCTGGAGGGTCCTCCTATTTCAAATAAGAGGAAGGAAGCAACGCCTTTCTTCTTTATTCGAGGCGGGGAAAGAAAAGGGGTCGTAGGCCCTCTGTCCAAGAAGGCTAAGACGGTACGGATCTAACCCGTGGCTCGGATTTAGCAGGTTCTTTAGGCGTTTCGATGACAAGCTTTCGATATGTCAATGAATGTTGACATGGATGCTTTGTCCAGGTTTTTATAGATCGGTGTCGCCGGTCGTTCGTTCTTCGAACAGCGATTGGGGAAGCACTGTGCGGACGGGTGATAAAAATGTCACCGCCGACTCCTCATCTCGAAGGTTTCCCCCGTTCAGCTCAGGGTGGAAGGCATAAGGTTGGCCAAGAGGCTGGTGAAGTGGGCTGAACTAGCCGGCACTCATCTCGTCGAGCAAGAAAAGCTCATGGCTCAGACTGCCCCTGTGCTTGAACGGCTTAGGCTCGATCTTGCCGTTTCTAGGGCGGAGGCCGAGAAGACGAAGAAGGACTTCATGGCCACCATGAAGGACTTCCTCGCTGAGCGAAAGCTTAAGGAGGAAGCTGAGAAGGCGGTCCTAGCCGAGAGAGCCAAGGTTGAGGCTGCGTTGGCTGATGCCGCTAAGCTGCGGGAGGAGAAAACCAAATTTGAGGGCGGCTATAAGGCCATGGTTGATCAGAGGGAAAAATGGAAGTCTCTGCATTCGACTGAGGCGAAGGAGCACAAGAGCACAAAGGCTATCCTTTCTCAGAGGGAGAAGGATATTGAGATGTTTAAAACCGTCATCCCTGAGATGTGTGCCCGGTACCGAGACCAAGCTGAAGATGCTACCAGGGATGCGATTAAAGAGCTCCTTCCTGAAGGTACCTTCCCGTGGCAAGATTTTGACCGGCTTCTTGATGAGAAGGCGGCTGCTGCAGAGGCCAAGGCTGCGGATGATGCGAAGGCGGTGAAGGCTGCTCAGGAAGCTGAGGCCAAGGCGGCCCGGGATGCTAAGGTGAAGGAGGCCAGGGAGGAGGCTGAGAGGGCAAAGGCAAGTGAAGCTGCCAAGTCATCCTCTGGGCCGCCCATCGTTGGTGATGTCGCTACTGCCGCCGGTGGCGGCGAAACAGCATAGGGAGACGGCGGCCGTCACCGATTCACCCGGCCCTTCTGACAACTTCACTTTGTTCGGGGCCAACTATTGAGCCTTTCCTCCTTGCCATCCTTTTGGCGCTTCAAGTCTGAATGTTGTAATCTTTTGTTGTACCTTTTGTTTTTGTTAAACTTTGGTAGGTTGTGTTTAGGCTATCCCTATGGGGACGGCCGTCGACTTTGTTTTGCCTCACCTGTAAACATTTTTCAATAAAGTTTGTTTATTTGCTTTCAGCTTGGCCGAGACTTTTGACCTCATCCTCCATTAAGTTGTCTTCTTACGTTTTTAAACATATTGAGCGCTTTTTCGTTTTTACCTTCGGCTTGGCCGAGTCAGTTAGATTGCGTATCTCAACTGTACTTAAACGTTTTTAAACATGTTGGCATGTCGGTCGCTTCCTCTTCCACTCCCGGTCTTAGCCGAGGCGGTCAGATTTGCGCTTCCCAACCGCCGTTGTGAACATGTTAGCGTATCGGTCATTTTTCCCCGCCACTCCCGGCTTTGGCCGAGGCAATCGAGGTTACGGCTCGACAGCGTTTGTATCTATAGACATATTGATCGCTTCCTCTGCCACTCCCGGATTGGTCGGGGCAGTCAGATTTGCGGTTCTCAACTGTACTTATACGTTCTTAAGCATGTTGGTCGCTTTCGCGAGTATCAACTGCATTTGTAGTGACTGCCCGACTGGCGTCTACTAAGCATGTTGGTCGCTTTCGCGAGTATCAACTGCCATTGTAGTGACTGCCCGGCTTTGGCCGTGGCGTCTACTAGTGACTGCCCGGCTTTGGCCGCGGCGTCTACCTTGGTACGACTACGGAGGGGACGAGCATTTCGATGGAAAACTTGGATCATTCTTCATAAGATATAATCACGCGTTGGGGTGCCCATAACGGTCTCGGACACCTCCGCCGCTATACAAAATATTTCCTAAGGTTGTCTGTGTTCCAATGGCTCATTAGAGGAACACCCTCCATGTCTGTCAGCCGGTATGTCCCCGGCCTCATTTCTTCAACCACCTTGTAGGGTCCTTCCCAGTTGGCCGTCATTTTACCATGGATGTTTCCTTTGTTTGTTGCGGCCGACTTTTTCAGGACTAGATCTCCTACTCTTAAGTCCCTTTTGTGGACCCTACGGTTGTATGCTCTTCTCATTCGGTTTTGATACACTGCCAAGTTGAGCCGTGCCGTATCTCGACTTTCTTCGACCTGTGTCAGGGAGGCTCTCGTGCCTTCCTCATTTTCGATCGGGTCAAAAGTTTGCGTTACGAATGTTGGTACCGCCGCTTCAATTGGCGGGACGGCCTCGGACCCATGACTAGGTGAAATGGATGCACCACTGTTGCTTCTTTCTCCGTGGTTCGAAGGGACCACGGGGCCGCGGTAGTTCATCACCCCATCTTCCCTTTAGATCTTCAACCTTCTTTTTCAACCCGTTCGTATTGTTTTATTGGTCGTTTCCGCCTTTGCCGTTGCTCCGAGGGTGGCGGACGGAGGAGTATGCAAATTTGATACCGAGCTCTTCCAACCAATTCATCACCATGTCGCTCCAAAACTCTCGGCCATGGCCAAATACCATGACTTGGGGCAACCCAAAACGGGTTATGATGTTCTCCCAAATTACCTTTCTTTACCGCCGTGGTCTTGGCAGTACCGCGACAAACCTCGACCCATTTGGTGAAGTAGTCAACGGCGACAATTAGGTACTTCCTTCCTCCGGAGGCCGTTGGAAATGGTCCCAATAAATCCATCCCCCCCGTGCAAATGGTAGGGGACTAAATCGGTTGCGAGGTCTCGGGAAGGTGCATGTATTACACGGAGCATGCATCGACAATTCTTGCACTTCGTGGTTTTGCCCCGGAATCTTTCAAAGATGGTCGGCCGAAGTAGCGGCTCGGAGAGCTTTGTGGGCTAGCGTTCTCGCCCCATGTGGTGTCCGCAGATGCCTTCGTGAATCTCTCACAAGTATAAGCTCGCGTCTACCGGGACGACACATTTCAAGAGTGGTCTTATCACGGACCTTCTGTATAATTCTCCTTCGAACACCAAGTACCTTGCGGCGATCCTTCTTATTTCTTCGAGAGAGGCTGCGGTCCTCCGCAACTCTTTTGTCGTTTGTATTGCATTATCGGAGTCATCCACGTCGTCTCGGCTCCGATGTCGCCCACCATGCCGACGGTCTCAGTGATGCTTTTAGCATTTCGATATCCACCAAAGACGGTTCGACCGACATTCTTGATGCTTGAAGCGGCAAGTTTTGAGAGAGCGTCGGCTCGGTTGTTCTCGGACCTCGGGATGCACTTTGTATTTGGAAAGATTTCAATTTTGAGGTGTCGCCTTTTACCCTTTCCAGGTACCTCACCATCCCATCGTCTCGAATCTCATACTCTCCTCTGATTTGATTAGTCACTAAGAGTGAATCTGTTTTCAACATAATATGCTCTGCCCCGGCAGCTCTAACTAACTCAACTCCAGTTATCACCGCCTCATATTCGGATTCGTTGTTTGAGGCCGAGAAGGTAAACTTCAAGGCGTACTCAAACTCGTCCCCGTTAGGGCTGATGATAAGGACGGCTCGAGCCGTTCGCCGTGGAGGACCCGTCGGTATATACTTCCCACACGCCGGGATGTGATTCTTCTTGATATGTGCACTCGGCCAGGAAGTCTGCAAGCGCTTGCCCCTTTATCGAAGGCCTCGGTTTGTACTGAATGCCGAAGCCGGAGAGCTCCACTGCCCATTTGATAAGTCTGCCGGATTTTTCGAATTTTTCTAACGCTTTCTCCAATGGCTGGTCGGTTAAGACCGTCACGGGATGTGCGTCGAAGTAGGGTTTTAACTTCCTTGCGGCAACGACGACGGCGAGGGCTGCCTTTTCGATTAGTGGGTAATTTCTTTCGGCGGCCAGTAGTGTATGGCTGATAAAGTAAATTGGGCATTGCTGCTTATTTTCTTCCCTGACGATTACGGCACTGACCGTGGCCGAGGTAACTGCTAAGTATAGATATAGCGTCTCCTCCAGCGTCGGCTCTGTTCCTCCCCCCAGCTAAAGTCTTTATTCCCCTTTAGCACTTTAAAGAATGGGGTGCTCTTGTCGGCCGACCGAGAGATGAAGCGGGCGAGAGCCGCCATCCTCCCGGTCAGCATCATAACCTCTTTTCGATTTCTCGGCTCCGCAGTCTAGTATTGCTTGGACTTTTCTCGGATTGGCATCAATTCCCCCGGCGCCGACAAGCACGCCGAGGAACTTCACGCCGGACACCGAAGTTGCATTTCTTTGGGTTAAGCTTCATTTTATATTTCCTTAGTGATCAAAATGTCTCGCTCAAATCGGCCAAGTGCTCGCTGTCAGACTTGCTTTTTACAATAGCATCGTCGACGTAAGCCTCGATGTTTCGCCCTTTTTTATTTTGGAACACTTTGTCCACCATTCTAGTGTAAGTTGCGCCAGCGTTCTTCAAACCGAACGGCATCATTTTATACATGTATGTGCCGTGAATGGTGATGAATGGGCACTTAGGCATGTCTTCCTCGGCCATGAATACCTGATGATACCCTGAGAAGGCGTCTAGCAGGCTCAGCATAGTGTAGCCTGCCGTGGCGTCAATTAAACTATCTATTCGAGGCAAGGGATAGCAATCTTTAGGGCACGCTTTATTAAGATTGGTAAAATCAACACACATCCTCCACGCCCCTGATGACTTCCTCACCATTACAAAATTTGCTAGCCACTCAGGGTAAGTACAAGGCATGATAAAGCCCGCCTCTAATAATTTGTCTACTTCAGCTTTGATGGCCTCATCCTTTTCGGTCGAGGAGTTCCTCATCTTCTACTTGACAGGGCGAGCGGTGGAGAGTACGTTCAGCTTGTGAACGATCACTTCCCGGCTCACGCCTGGCATCTCGGCTGCTGAGTATGCGAAGACATCTTTGTTCTTCCTCGGCCAGGTCAGGAGATCGACTCGAATTTTGGCTCGTGTCGGACCGATAGTTACGGTGCGCTCCGGGTCAATTTCCACTTCCTCGGTCTCGGCTCCTTCGACCATGCCGACGTTAGTATCCATCCGTTCGCCCTCCCGCCGCAAGGATGGGCTCTTCCCTTTTCTTGATTTCTTCGCCACTTTGAGGGATTGCATGTTGCACCCCCTGGCAGATACTTGGACATTGACTATTTCGTCTCTTTCGTCCTTTGAGACGAGCTTTTGTGCTTCCCCCAGGTCCGAGACATACTGTCAGGGCCCGGATGGACATCACTGCATCGGCCTCGCTCAAAGTGACCCGGCCTATGAGAACATTGTAGGCAGACGAACCGTCGATAACCACGAACTCAGATAAAACATTTTTGGCCGCATCCGCTTGGCCGAACATCACCGATCCCGATTGACCCCGTGGGTACGGTAGGCCCCCGAGAAGTCAGTATAGCGGGTTGGTGCAAGGGCTCAGGTCTTCAATCTTCAGACCGAGATTGAGAAAGCACTCCCTGAACATGATGTTTGTGTAGGCGCTTGTGTCAATCAGGCACCTTTTGACCAAGTGGTTGGCTATGTCTAGGTGGACTACGAGCGGGTCGCTGTGCGGGGCAACGACTCCTTCGTAGTCCTTCTTTCCGATGGTTATATCGGGGACGGTGGAAGCGGGGATCGCTGTTTTGGGCACAAAGTTGATGGCTTGGTACAACTCATTTAGGTGCCGTTTGTGCCCATTAGCTGACCCACCGTTCTCGTTTCCCCCGATGACAACCTGGATCACTCCCATCCTTTGGAATACTGATTTTCTATTCGCCCCGTCGGAGCTTGTTTACGGGCCTCCAACTACATACTTGCCGAGGGCCCCCTTTCGGATTAGCTCCTCGATGGCGTTCCTCAGATGCCGACGGTTCTCGGTCTTATGGCCGGTTTGGCCGTGGTACTCGCAAAGCGCTAAGGTCGCCGTCCCCCTCGCCTTGGGGGCCTTGCCCATTTTCGCCTTCATTCTTGCTTAGGGTACTGGACTTGGTGGTGATTTGACCAAGGGGGTGAGACTACCGTACCGCTTCGGGTGTATGGTCCCGAACTCCCCGGCGCCCGCCGAGTTCATTTCCTATTAAATCTCTCAAAGCCGTGACCGATTCCCCGTCACGGCGTCCTTCATCTACGTTGTCCCGCGCTCCTCCTCTCGGGTTCCCGGCTTCACCGTGGCCTACCCGAGGTCTTGTGATAGTCCTCCACCTTTACGGCTCGGTCGACCATCTTTTCAAGGCGGAGTCAGGTTGAGGTCTTCGCACTTGATGAGCTCGTTTTTGAACTCGCCTTTCGGGAGGCCTTTCATCGGTGCGAAGGCGCCGGTTCGGTGTTCGGCTCACGAATCTGCGAACCTTAGCGTCGAACCTCTTCACATAGCTTCGGAGGGACTCGTCCTCCCCCCGTCGGATAGTCGGGAGATCGATGTTTCCACGGCCCTTCTCTTGTTGCAAGCGTCTTTGGGCTATGAAATTGTCTCTCGTGTCGGCATAGCGATAAAAGATACCGAGCCATTAGGTAGCCCCTTGTACCAACTCGAGACATGCCATGGAGGGTCGTTGGGAAGACTCGGCACCACACCTCGTCGGGTTGCTCCCACACCGACATGTACGACTCGAAAGCCTCGGCATGGTCGGTCGGGTCGCTATCCCCTTTGTATGATATGGGCGGCAGCTTCAGCTTAGTTGGCACAGGGACCTCGAGGACATAGGCACTGAGGGGCTGTCTGACCACGTGTCGAATGACACGCGACGATCGGCTCCTCGCAACATTAGTCCGGCTTCTCTCCATGTGGCGGGAAGGGCTTCTTGTCCGACTTTGGTGAGTCGGGCTTTTTCATTTCTTTGGGCGAGGCCTCGTTGTTGCGGCGACGCATTTGTCCTCCCGCGAGTGGGGAAGGACTTTGTCCGCCATCGACACCACGGCTCCGCGGCGTCCTAGCATGCCCGGCTCCTTGTATTACTCCGGTCGAGTTGTTCGGAGTCACTTTATGGGCCCTGGTCACTGTGGAGGCGCGCGCGCCATGTCGCCGTGTGGGGGTAACCGGCGTACCACCCATCAGTCCAGGAATAGCTTCAATTTGGCCGCATCGACCACATGTCCCATGTGATGACTTGGCTGGGTCGGCGGCGGTGTTTCGGCTCTCTTGGCATCCGTACTTCACGGCTCGGTGAGTCGGGTGGGGACTGCCCGATCTCAGAATTAGGGAACGTGTCATCCTGGTAGAATGCAGTTTCTTCACTCACAATTTCTTGTTGTTTTGACATCTTCTTAGCTCTTTGAATGGTTTTGGTTCTTTTTTTTTTGTAAGGTAGGTGACTAGCTTTTAGTATCTATCCCCACAGACGGCGCCAATTGTTCCGGGTGTAATTTCGGAGCAGGATTATGACCACTTAAGCTTGTTGAATGATGTCGTTGCTTGTCTCTTCCTTTCACTCTTTCCTGTTTAAGATGAACAAACTGAGGGCTCGGCTTGGGGCCGAACGTACTCACTCCGACGCTCAAGTCAGTAAACTTAAAGAGATAAGTTGTGTGTTAACTTGGCAAAGTATATTGTAGAGAGATAAGTGAGTTTATACCAGATTATTCAGTGAGTTTGGGATAGTTTTCGGATCCTTTTCTCAATGAGAGAAGTGGAGTATTTATAGACTTTCACCTTTTGTCACGTAGTGGCCAAGTGGCATAGTAGGTGGAAAGACCGTCTTTCCCTCGGCCGAGGGACCCATGGCCGGCCTGGTTGACTCCATGGCGAGGGGACTGGATGTGAGTACGCGGATATGCTTCTCGGCCGGCTAGTTGCCTAGCCGAGACCCAAGGGACAGGCCGACAGGCTGCGTCGGTTAGGCTGTTTTTCCTTTGACTTGTTGTCTTTTGGCTTTGACCAAGGTCAATATGTTGACTCGGTCAGCGGGTGCAGAATATGCCCCATCAAATACAAATGAAACCGTTTAATCAGGTAACAGGTAAAAAAGATTGTTTAAAGAAGACGGGGTTAAAAGATGGGATTATTTTCGGATTATTGAAAGGTGGGATTATTTTTGGAAGATGAGGGAAAGGTGGGATTATTCCCATCAATTTTTTCCTTTTTATTTTGGTAATACTTTTGATGAATAATTTGATCATCCACACACAATTTAGTCCACTTGTCATCAGATAATTAATCATCTCCCCTTTCCTTAATCTTTGTGCCAAAACAAAAGACAAATTAATGAGCGGAATGAAAAGAGTAAATTAAATTTCTTCTATGTCTGCTCAGCTCCTCTCAAACCAAAGACAACCAAACCGAAAGCATACGTGATTCGAAAATGATGATCCTCATAATTCATAATAAATAACTTAATTTGAAATGATTCATATAACCCGAAAAATAGTGGGACAGATAATAGACGTACCTCTCCTAAGTCACCCAAATTGATGAGCAATGCACCAGGAATAATGGGAACATTGTACCATATATCATGTTTAAGGACTTGAAGGCCACCAACTTGAGCATCTGGTAAAAGAATAGTCATAGTTGAACCATCAGAATGTGCTTTAACCCCAAGAACACGTTCAGGGCTTGGACAACTTGGGTAGAAGTTAAACCCTCCACTCATTGCCATTTTCCGACCTTGATTCTTTATGAAACAATCTTCGTCCAGCTTCAGAGATCTTGCCATTGCCTTGTAAATTGCCTCCGAAATTCTTGTTAATTTCTGAGAATATTCGTCTATTATTTTGCTGCAAATTTTGTCACAACATATTACTAGTCAACATGTATGTCATATATTTACGTTTACCCTAACTCAATTTGTGTATACTTATATTACATGCTTTTGTCTCTTGTTTCACAATTCACAAGAATGAAGATAATAAAACTTCAATCCTTTATCATCCTCGTGTGTGGGAAATATTACCCAGTAATAATACATGAGCTCTTGATGACCGTATTCTAAGCTGTTAAATTCAACAACGGGCCTGGGCCGCACCCAAACAGAGGAGAACCCTCACATGTGGGACTTTGGCTTTCTTCACATAAGCCGACCCTGAACTCGACCCTTTTGACAGGTCCTATGCAGTGTAATAGTCATGTTTGTAATAATTTTATTTACCAAATAAACTAGAATATTAAAAGTTCGTTAAAATTTAACAAAAGATAGCCTAATAATCGGTACCTAAAATTTGCAGGTTTTTGTGGCCAAAATTTGAGTTTCCGATTTTCTTCAGGTTGAAGATTAAGAAATAGCCTATCACTCCAGTAGTTAGTTTGGGATCTTGATCGTCCCAAATTAGCAGCATAGCCTTGCACTTTCTCATCTGAAGAAGAATACTTAATCTTCTCTTCCAAAGGCAAGTTAAAAAATTGCTTGGAAATTTCAAAAACATCTTGAAGAAATGAGTTGTCAATCCCATGATTAATCACCTGTTAAACACAATAATCTATAAATATATTTAAAAGATACGGAGTAAAATTGAGGAGTATACCATGTCAATCTTTTATAAATGAAAATTGAAGAACGGACATAGTAAACTTGAAAATAAAAGAAAAAGAGATGCTAAGACGCCAACATAATTAACAATTTACATACCGATATAAGGAAACATTGACGATGAAGTTAGCTCGGTAACAGTTTAAATACTGATATGACGAGATATTGACGATGAAGTTAGCTCGCCAGAGTTCTTTTTTCCTGTTATAAACACCCTCATTTCCACAGCTGTTGTTTCATTTGATTTTCATCGTCAAAATGCTGCTTCATTCCCATTAATTCCATATTTTATCCTTTTATTGTTTTGATTTTAATTTTAACAAGAGTTTGTCAATCTTCCTATGCTAATTGATTTTTAAATTCTAATGGACTTTGTGATTTGAGTTATTAGACATTAATTATTGTTTGCAAACGTTATTGATGATTTTCTTTTGACAAATTTAATTATTTCACCGTTGAATTTGGTGATAAATAACGATGGTGCATTTAAGAACATTGCGAGTTCTATTCACAATTATAAGGCGGCTATTGAGAGGACTTCGTCTCATCGTACTACTTTCCTCACTATTTGTCGTATGAATTTGTGTACATAATGTGTGTGATCAAAGTTCTAATATAAAATGAGAGGATTGTACTTATATTGTAAAAGAACATTTCATTCGCCTCATCGACTATCTTTTGAGGAAAATTGTTGTAGGCATTCTCCTCCTCCGACCTTCTCCTTTAACATTGGCTTACAATAATTTTTATTATTTGAGAAAAAGGTTGGTGAGTAGACCCAAACAAGAATATAACAGACAATGTTTTCTCATATTATAAGTATTTTTTTTAGTGTAAACCATTCGGTTTTGTCCGGACACGAGTCGGTAGGACCACTAGGGCGGTAAAGCTCTCCCCCATAAGTTTTAACACTGATGCATTTTTAGAGCTCGACCTCTGGATAAATTAGCAAAACTCCTTACCCATTGTTCTCATCTTATAAGTATATTCTTCAGGTGCTAGCTTGAGCATTACACTATTTGCCTTATGTAATACTACTCATTTCTGAGTATAGGACACTCACTCGAGTGGGCTGTACTCGACCGAGTGCGTCGTCGGGTGTTTTGTGTCAAGCTTCTGACTTGGTGGCACTCAACCGAGTTTTAGGACACTCGGTCGAGTAGGCTATACTCGGCCGAGTGTTGTTGGTGCTCGACCGAGTACCCGGTCTGTAAATGCTTTTCTGCGCGGTTTTGATTAGGATGATTAGGGAATATATAATACCTTAAGCAGTTTCGTTAATCATTTTATAACCTAAAAACATTTCTCTAATCACCGATAGGGCCTGCCAAGGAAGAATATGAACTTTGTTCGTAGGATTTCATCAATTCTGTGTGTCGTTCGGATTGTAAGTATTGGTCTCATCTTTATTTTTTCTTATATTTGTCTTAACCCTAGGTTAAGTTATTGGATTAGATTTGAGGTAGAGATTTATTGGTGATGGTTTATGTTAGTATTAATTGATTATCATTGTTTAGGTGACGATTGGGTAGAGGAGCCTTATAAGAGTTTTGCTTGTGATTCGTGGATTTGCTAGTCAAGTAGGGTTTCCAAACTCAGTTCTTCTATATGGTTAATTATGAGTTGGTGTGGTGATTTTTTGATTATCGTTGTTAGAGTAACATTGCGGTATTGTGATATTGTGTTATTGTTGGTAATGCTAGTATTGATTGTGAAGCCATTGTCGGGTGATGGTCTTCACCCCTATGTTCACCCCTTGTGACTCCCGTCACATGGGAGATGTGCACATTAATGATCTGGGTTCGCTCGTTGCGATGACCGGGGCTTTAGGTGACATGGCTACAGTCTACCACTGGTTGGGGTGGGTTACCTGTTGCGATGTTGCGATGGGTAACCTGGCTCTAATACCACATTGTAACACCCCCATCTACCAAAGTGCCTTAACAAAGCCTACCTTATCACATGGGATCGCTACCATCTCGGTTGCCCGAGGTAAAGTATATCAAATAGACCATAAAAGAACGTTTATTTGAAGAGAAATAACGTTTAATCAAATACAATGAAAGATATATACTTGAGTAAGATTCAGTTGGCTAATGGATACATGAAGCATGTGGTAAGACTATGTGGGGTACCAAAGTATATCGTGTCAGATAGAGATGCGAGGTTTATCTCGCGGTTTTGGTAAGAGTTGTAGGAACTGATAGTAACTACTCTAAAGATGAGCAAAGCATTTCATCCTGCGACATATGGTCAAACTGAAAGGACCATCAAAACCTTAGAGGATATGTTGCGAGCTTGTGTGATGGAGTTTGGTGGAAGTTGGGAGATCGAGTTTTCATATAATAACAACTATCATACGAGTATTGGGATGGCACCTTACGAGGCCTTATATAGGAGGAAGTGTATGAGCCCAGTGTGTTAGGATGATGGCTCAGAAGCTGTGGTTTTAGGACCGCAGATGGTACAAGACACGAATGAACAAGTTCACTTGATTCGAAAAAAGATGAAAGCATCACAGGACCGACAAAAGAGTTATGCAGATTTACACCGTCGGGATATCGAGTTTCAGGTAGGTGACTGTTGAAAGTGTCACCTATCCGTGGTGTAATGATTAACGAAACTGCTTTAGGTGGCATGACTGCGGTCTACCACTGGTTGGGGTGGGTTACTTGTTGCGATGGGGTAACCTGGCAGGACTACTCATTGCGGGGTGTAGTCGTGTCCGGACTGCGGTTCGGACACTAGTTCTTGGAGTTGGGGACTGATGATTGTTACAGGATTGGATTGTTTGGTTCAGTTATTTATTGCGGACTTATGATTCTATAGTTGACTGACCTTGTAATGTTTTCAAAACTGTGGTGAACCATACATGTGATATTTCCGGCAAATGGGGAGCAGTGGATTGAGCAGGTGTGATATGTTAAGTTTATCTGCGGGCATGGATGGGACACCGACGATTCATTTAGCTATCTTCCGCTGTCATGTTTAGACTTTAGCTTATCACTTTATTTTGGATACGTATTTCCGTTTTGGATTTTGAGTTTTGGCATTGTTTTTGATTAAACGTTATTTCTCTTCCAATAAACGTTCTTTTATGATCTATTTGATATACTTTACCTCCGGCAACCGAGATGATAGCGCTCCCATGTGCTAAGGTGGGCCTTGATAAGGCACTTTGGTAGATGGGGTGTTACACCTTATTCGAATTAAACTTAGCAAACAGGCAATATCGTGTCGTGTCGGGTTCGTATCACATATAGGTGGGTCATCGACCTCTCAACCCTCAGCCAACCCTTTTAATTAAACGGGTCATACACCTCAACCCTAGCCCAACCAATTAACTTTTTTATAGCCCAACCTGACCTCTTTAACTCATTTATATTAAACAGCTCAACTTTATCTTACTCAACCCATCAAATCCATTAAACCCGAATGACCTATTTAACCTAAAATGACATGGTTAACCTAAATCACGTGTTCGAACCCTTTCACATCTGAGTTAACTTAATCAAATTTGAGTAGACGACAATAACCAAATTGGCGACTATATTCATCCTCAGTCGCCAATTTCGCGACAATTGTCAGTTGCCATGTTTTAAAAAAGGCAACTATGTTTTGGCGACTGCTTTCGGTCGCATGATTTCTATTAGGCGACTAAAGTCTGTGACTGGTATTGGGCGACTATTTACAGTCACCAAATCGGCATTGGCGACTGTTTTCTGTAGCCCGAAAACTGTTTTCTTGTAGTGAACCCTTTCACATCTAAGTTAACTTAATTAAGGGTGAAAAACAAAACCAATACTTTCTAACTTGGTCTAACTCTATATACGTTGTAAGGTTATGTGAGTTAAATAAGCTAAAAAATCAACCAGACATGATTTCAAGCCATTTAGATTAAATGGGTTTTTCGTGTGGGGTTTGTGTCATGTTCGTGTCGACCCAATTACTTAAATGGGTCAAAATTTCTCAACCATAAGCCCCAAACTTTGTGGCGGGTCTGTGTTATGTTATCAAGTTGTGTCATTATTTCTTCATCTCTAATTATTATAACTTATTCACCCTGTTTAATTCAATTCTTTTTGCTTTGATTAATATCTTTCTCCTACAGAATAAAAAAAGGAAACAAATAATCAGGACGAAGGTAGTATTTTTTTTCAAGGATTCACTTTTTCTTCCAAGGAATTTACTTGCTCATTGAGCATAAAATAAATAACTAGGTTGTCAAATGCCTTTCGATCATTCGCTTAAGTCAGACTCAATCATTTAATTAGAGGGTAATTTAGACTTTCATTTTTTCCGTTATTCTAACTTTTACTTGGTGGGGAGTATAACAATAATAATAAGAAAATTAAGATTAAAATATCTTTGTGACTTTTCATAAACTTTGTTACCTATTTTTTGCCTATAATTATTATATAACATTTTATAGATAATATTTCGCACATTGAGAAAACAATCGTTATATAATATTCTATCTTATCTCACGTTATTATTATCCACGTATACATGAGCATGTATACATGGATTTCAGTTCAAATAAGTTTTGTGTTTATAATATCAATATTAAACAAAAGAAAATGTTGAATTTTTTAGAATTACGTAGTAACTTCAAGTTCATCCACTTATTTAATACCATGAATATAGATTATTCATGAATAATCTATATACTATGAATCGAGATTATCCTATAATATGAAACGGTGTATGTTCACCTAAATACCAAGTAATTCTAAGGCATTGGATACTAATCTAGTCAAACATTTTAAATCACAAACTATTTCCTTTTGTCAAACATATTTCTCTCCACTTTCGCACTTGTAAACTATCCAAAAATCCAACATTTGGCATCAGATCCATTAACGATCTTAAAAGGTCTAAACATATCCACCTAATCATATTAACTTCTTGAAGTATGGCTTCAAGTTCAAGCGTTTCTCTTCCCGCAGTTCCAAACTTTTCAGGAGAAAATTACGATTATTGGAGTGTCAAAATGAAATTTTTTTAAAATCTTGTGATCAATGGGAGATTGCGGAGAAGGGTTTTCAACCAAGTGCAAAAGGAACTGAATATTACGCTGCACAATTACAACAACTAAAAACTGATGAAATGAAAGATGCGAGGTTTTTTCATATATCCATTGTGTTGTTTCAGATAATATAACACCAAAAATCATCAGGGCATCATCATCAATAGAAGTCTAGAACATTCTTTTAGAAAAATTTCATAGGTCATTAAAAGTGAGTATTGGAAGTCAATAAACTAAGAAGATCACATTATGCAAATATAAAGATGACAGATGACAGAAATATTAAAGAATATTCGTCAAGATTCGTGGAGCTTATAAATCAGGTGCAAATTTATGGAGAAATTACTAGCTATGAAACAATCGTTCCCAAAGTGCTAATAACTCTTAGCAGTAAGCTCAATACTATTGCTTCTATGATCGAAGAATTTAAAGTTCTGAGTACACTCAGCGCTACTGAGTTGTTTGGTTCTTTATTGCTGGTACACGAGGAAAAATTCGTCAAGAGAGATAAGAGCCCTAACTGAAGGTGTTTTTCAAACTAAGTACAAATCAAAGTTACCATATCTAAATAAAGATAAAGACAAGAATTTGGAAGGTAACAATAGTTCATATACACGTGGAAAATCTCCTCCATGCACTTGCAGCAAGAACAATCATGTGGAGCAAATATGTTGGTTTAAGGGAACCCAAACTACAATGTAGATTTTGTAAGAAGTTTGGCCATATTAAGAAGAATTAAAAAAACAAGGCTAGACAAAACTCAAAGATTAGTCCACCCAGCAAGCATAATATGTTAAGGATCATCTATTTAAAGTTCGTCAAAGCGAGCATTTTAGTAACAGGCAAAAATGGCACATCGACAGTGATTGTACAAGTCATATGACTTATGACAAGAAACCCTTTACTCAACTTGATACTTCAAACAAAACTCGCGTTCGAGACAGAAATAGAGCCGTTTTGTAGACACAAGGATAGGGAACCATTGCTGTCCAAACTAAGAAAGGTGCTAAATCTATTGATGATATTCTCTTAGTACCCTATCTTAGTGAATATTTATTGAGTATACCTTAAATGATGCCCCATGACTATTCGATCATCTTCATGGATGAACATTGCATCATTTATGATCCCAAAAAAAAAAAAATTGCTAAAATCAAAATGCAAAACAAGGCATTTTCTCTATTCTGGAACACAACTTTGGAGCATGCTAACAAAGTCCAAAGTGATGAAAAATGGCTTTGGAATAAGAGATATGAGCACTTCACATTGGCGCGCTTAATTTTCTATACCACAAGAACATGGTGCGTGACGATATTCCCTCTTTCCCTCTTATCCAAAAGCTGTGTGATGCATGTCACAGGTTGGTAAGCAACGTCATAAGCATTTTATTCCTCATACAAGCAATTTGAGAGCAAAGGAGAAAATGGAGCTTGTTCATAACGATGTTTGCAGTCCACAGAACTCATTCCCTAAGTGAGAATAGGTACTTCATTTTTTCATTAATGACTACAATCACATGACATGTGTATATTTATATGTGAGAAATCAGATGTGTTCCATGCCTCCCCTTAGTTGCTTTTGTGATGGTTTTGTACTATTATATGATGATTATGTGCCGTTATTTCTAGAATGTCGATACTTCCGCCTTTTGATGTTTTTAATGCAGGATGGATGCATTTGCGGACAAGTGGATGATAATGAACACCGCGGAATCGGCAAGATGGAGCATTAAAAGTATGGCACGGAAACCAAGAAGAATGGACAAGAGAAAAGAGAAGAATACACAAAGAAATCATGCAGAGGAGTAGTATACTCGATCGAGTCTGGGAGTACTCGACCGAGTGGAAGTGTACTCGATCGAGTAAGCATGGACTCGATCGAGTATACAGTGTTCTGACGACTTTTCACGCAAGTTTCCTAAATCGGTTTATGTTTAGTATAAATACTCAATTCGTGCCC
Source organism: Silene latifolia (assembly GCF_048544455.1). Lineage (NCBI taxonomy): Eukaryota > Viridiplantae > Streptophyta > Magnoliopsida > Caryophyllales > Caryophyllaceae > Silene > Silene latifolia. The sequence continues at coordinate 90,829,360 of NC_133535.1, read as the reverse complement.
TATTGTATTCGTATGTATTATTTTACCTAGTTACGCCTCTCTACATCAAAAACTCTCTTAGAATACTTGGACTTAGTTTAATTACGCAATGCGGCAGGATCTACATACTTTAATTACGGTATTCATCAATCTTTCTTTAGTTATTATTAATTCAATTCCTGGTTTACGCAATTAATTCATTATTCATCTTATTTATGCTGTCAATCATGATTGCCCTTATTATTATTATTGTTGTTGTTACTACTAGTATGCGTAGCTAAACTCCTTATCTAGGATGAATGGGGATCTAGGTTGTTAGAAGGGGTTTAATTAATGAATTAATAGTTCAATTGCTTTTGGTTGTTGTTCAATTGTTGTCTTAAATCTAATTGATTAATTACTGGCCAAGATTAGTTAATTAGCATTGCAAATTAGGATGATTACCGACCGGATTAAGACTAATATAGGCTACGACAATTGAATAGACTGACTTAATGATAGCAACCGCATGTTAAGTTTAGACCTAAAGGACATATTAGAATCGACCGATCATATGACCTTAAACAACATAAACCGCTCTATCGATTAGTTAAATCACACCCCCGAATAACTACCTAGTGAACCAGATTCCTAGACTCTTTAATATTATTGAATTCGTCTTTTAATTTATTGCAATTAGTTTAGAAATCAACAAACAAACCAAACCTTCAAGAAAACTGTTACCTTAAGACAGATTAATACATTAGCAAACTAGATAATTACCTCCTCCCTGAGGATTCGACCCTTTTTTGGCACTAGCTACCAGTTACTAGTAATTTAGGATTATTTTGATATAGGCCATGCGACTAAACCCTTATCAAATTTGGCATCGTTGCCGGGGAGGCAACAACTTTTCTGTTTGTTTTTTTATTATTTTTATCTTTCGTCTCAGAGAGCATGAGTTCCATAAGACAGTTTGATATTTTTCTTTTTAGTTCTGTGTATAGAAGGAATTTTCAGAGAGAAATTAGTCAGGTGGAAGACTTGAGTACACTTGACACCTATTACGAGCGTTTTACATTTGTAGAAGATCAATCCTTACAACAGCCAATTTCTGCCACAGATCCAATAAAGATGCCTACTCTTGCCAGTCATTCCGAGCCCACTTTGGCTTCTATCCACAAGGGATTCAAGCTTCCTACTACTGATAAAGGCACTTTTGAGATTCGCTCATCCTACATTAATTTGGTGGAACGAGACTTGTTTGGGGAAGGAGCTAATGAGGACCCTGCCAAGCATATGGAGAAGTTCACTCACTATAAGGTGAAAGTCAATTAGCTACAGATATTTCAGTAGCAAATCACTTGTTTTCGGTAGCTAATTATAAATGGAGACGGAATTTTCGACGGAATATGGTCCGTAGCTAAAAGCCTTGTAGCTAAATTTGCTACGGAATTGGCTACTAATTATTAGCTACCAAATATGAAGTAGCTACTTTTGCGACAATAATAGAGACTAAAGTTGAAGTAGCTACATTAGAGTCCACAAATTGTATAGTAGCTAAACCAGTGACCGACTTAGAGACCAATTTAGCCGTTTCTAAATTAGCAACCAACATGTTAGTATCTAAAGTGGCTACGACATAATAAGTGTGGCCTTTATAGGCCACGACACCCTAACTAGGCCTCCGCACTGGACCGTCGCTCGCCGAACATGCATGTATATTATAGAGGTGGCAATCGGGTCGGGTTTGGGTCGGGTCAAGTCGGGTCGGGTCGTATCGGGATCAGGTCATATCGGGTTAGCCACCCCTTTCGGGTCGGATCGGGTCGGGTTCGGGTCATTATCGGGTCGGGTTTGGGTCGGGTCATTATCGGGTCCGGTTACTTTATCACATTATTTCAATTTTTGACCATTAAGTTTAGTTTTTATACATTATTTGGTTTAATTACTTCATTATTAAGTCAATCATAACAATCTAATTACAAAATCACTTTCATTTTGATCAATATTAAGCTTAATAATTGTCGGTTTATCAATTTAATCAGGTCAATATCGGGTCGGGTTTGGGTCGAGTTCGGGTAACGGGTCGGGTCAGACTTGCCAGCTCTATGTACATCCATGTACCACCTCTTGTTGAGGCATTGGAAATTTTTGTTGTTAAGAAGAATCGAACCCATGACCTCAAACTCTGTAACTCACATTCTAACCATTGAGGCAAAGGAGGATTAATGACTATTTGGGTGATGAATATTTACTTAAAGTAAAAGTCATTGTTATGTATTTGAGTTATAAGTTGCTTTTTTCAAAATAGTTATAATAATATAAATAGATCATAAAAATAATAATTCAAAACTATATAACACATTGGCATACATTTTATATGAAATATAAAAAATACATGATAATGAAAATTAACTTTAGCTACCAACGTATTTCCGTAGCTGAAAACTTAAATTAGATACTAAAATTGCTACTCACTTTGTTTTGTCTCTATAACTTTAGCTACCAACGTAATTCTGTAGCTGCAAAGTTAAATTAGATACTAAATTTGCTACTCGCTAGTTTTGTCTCTATAATAACTACGTATTTAGCTACTGACAAATTTCCGTATTTAAAAACTTAAATTAGATACTAAATTTGCTACCTATTTTATTTAGTCTCTACAATAGAGACATAATTAACTACCATTTTAGTTTGGTCTCTAAAGTAGAGACTAATACTCCCTCATATTCTAGATAAGTGTCCCATTGTGTGGATGGCACAAGAATTAAGGAGAGGAGTTAAATAATGTGAAGTATTGTGGTGGGGTGAGGTAATTGGAGAGAGGGAAGGTATTGTGGGGTATTATTGTGAGTGAAGTAATTAAAATAAGTATTGTTGTGGGGTGAGGTGGGGTATTGTTGTGGGGTTGAAGTGATTAAAATAAGTATAAAAGTTTACCAAAAATGGACAATGGGACATTATTGTGAATAAACGGAAATTGACAATGGGACAATTATGTAGAATAGGAGGGGGTATATTTTTTGTCTCAACATTAGTCGCTAAATTATATATTTAGAAACTGAGTTTTGGTCAGTTGCTAAATTAGTAGCTAAATCATCATTCTCTTGTAGTGACTGATTATTGTTGATCCATTCCACTGACTGCTGGAGTAACTCGAGATCAAGTGAAGCAGGTTCTTTTCCCTTTTTCCTTGCGAGATGGGGCGGCCGAATGGCTAAGATATTTGGACATGGAGGCCCATGGTTTTACTGATTGGAGTATCGTAGCTCTTGCATTCTATAAGAGGTACTTCCCACCCCAGAAAAATAATGCACTACGGAGTCAGATTACAAGTTTTAAACAAGGTTCTACTGAAGACCTTAATGAGGCATGGGCCCGTTTCAAAAGGTTGGTTTGTTCTGTTCCCCACCATGGCTGCCAAATCTGGTTCCTTTGCAACCAATTCTATAATGGGTTATATGACGATCATAGCGCTTTGCTTGACTCTTCTGCCAATGGGAGATTCCGAAACAATAATAATGATGATATTGTCTGGAAGTTGATAGATGAGATGGCTACTCACACTGCTGAGTATGGTAACCCAATGGGAAGTACGAGAGGGAATGGTTCAGATAGTGGAGTTGCAGCACAGTTGGAGGTCTGCCAGCCTTAACTGTAATACTACGGATTTTATAGGCTGGTACTCGACCGAGTATGGCCTACTCGGTTGAGTAGAGGGTGTCGTGGAGCCTGTTTAGCTACTGCCCAGGAAAACTCGGCCGAGTATGTTGAATACTCGACCGAGTAGAGGGTACTCGGCCGAGTATACTTTATACTCGACCGAGTAGCCGGTCTGTCGGGTATTATTTTCGTGGTTTTGATTAAAATGATTAGAGATTATTTATATAATCGTTTGTCAGTTTCTAAAGGCATTCTCTTCCAAAAACATAAACTACGTTTCTTCCCCCTCTAATCATCTTCATTAATTCCAAGGCAAAGGTCATCGATTGTGGGTTCTAGCACCATATTCCGTGTCAGTCGTCATAGTAAGTGTCTTATCTTTATTGATCTATTGTTGTTCTTATAAGTTAGCAAACCCTAGTTTGGATTAATTTGGGAGTTTAGGGTTTGCTCATCATATATGTGTTTATTGTTGATTACCATTGTTGTAGGTGACGATGTGGTATTTGTTATGCATTTGTATGATTGATTGCAGCATAGCGGATTGCGAAAAGGTAGGGTTTCTCTACTCAGTTTACTGTTAATTGATTTAAGATTGTGATTGTACTGTGTATGATTGTTATCTGCTGATCATCGGAGGTTGGGTGTTGTGGTGACGGTGTTGATGTGGTTGTGTTGTGACGGTTGTGGTGTTGTGACAGCTGTGATGCTGTGTGTGTGATTGTGGTGGAGTCACTTGCGGGAGTGGCTTCACACCCTAGTTCGCCCTCCGTGGAACCCGTCACGGGAGGGGATGTGCACATTAAGGGACAGGGATTGTTAGTCGCTCGTTGATGAGCTGGACTAGGTGGGGATGGGTCTGCGGTCACCCATCGGCGGCGAGGATTTACTGTTGTGATGGGTAATCGGCGGGGCTACGCACTTCGGTGTGTAGTTGGTTCTTGTGTGAGATCGGAGACCAGGGGATGGAGGATGATCGATCGGTTACATTATTTGTTTGTCTTATTTGAATTATGCGAGAATCGACCCCGTGTTGTTGTTTTGTAAAACCTGCGGTGATCCATTCGGGGATGGTGAGCAGATATGACAGGTAATGCAGATGTTTAGCTATGGGACAAACATGGGGAGTCATCACTTCGAGTCTAGTTTCCGTTGTTACGAGTTTAGCTATCTTTAATTTCAGTTGTATTGAGGCCCTTACACTTTTATCTTGGGTTGGTCTGAGATAATGTAATCGTTAAACTCTTTATACTTTAATATAGTTGTTTTGGATTGTTGCTTTTGATATACTAACCTCGGGCAACCGAGATGGTAACAACTTCTCATGCTAGGGTAGTCCTTGGTAAGGTACCTTGGTATGAGGGGGTGTTACAAAGTGGTATCAGAACCGACGATTCCGGCACCTAAAAATAATAAACCCAATGAACTTAGGGAGTCTAAATAAAATGAACTCGAGGAGAGTTGTTTGGAGCTACCGCAAAGACTTGGGAGATGTCCCGAAGTCCCATTAAGGCCCTTACGATCTCAAGCCGGTCACATGGGGGGGACTGTTGTGCGTCGAGTCATGTATGTGTGTGGTAATTGGAACTTGAATGGTTGGATAATGCGGTATGAGAAGTGGTATGTGGAAACATGTAAAAAGCGTGGCGAGATTTACTGATTTGAATTTTAGTATGGAATATGTTGGCATGTTAAGTGTTTATTATGTGGCTTTCAAAAGGGTAGTGGTACATGCGTATATGATCATGATGATGTTAATGTTTGGTTGTTGGTAGTAGCATGTGATTAAGGTCATGCGTCTATATATATATGAACGTTGTGTTTAATTTTCATGTGAGTATGATAAGAGTTCAATTATGTACTACTTTCTTGAAGTATTGAGTTGTTGTTGTTGCCTTATGCATGTTCAAATTGTTTGGGTTTAGAAAATTTGATTTGTATGAAGATCGATTACGGAAGGGTTGTCTTAAAACTGTCATAAGTCGAGTTCTAGAAATGATATTGCTGTAATTCCAATTGGAGGTGATATCTTGTCTTCTTACGATTCTAACGATAGGTCACACGCCCAAAACGACCAAGTAACGAGTGAGATATGACTTTTTTTACGAAAACTGGACGATGCTAAGAACTGTGTTGGTACTCGACCGAGTAAAGTAATACTCGACCGAGTAATCCTCTGTGATAATTGTGTTCGCTTCTGGAGTCGAAAACTCGGCCGAGTAATATAGTTACTCGACCGAGTATCCTGTACTCGACCTAGTATGCTATGTACTCGACCGAGTACCTCAGTGGGCGGTCATTTTGAGTCGGTGACTATGTTTTTACCTTAATTTTTAATCGGTGGCTATGTTCTTACTTTTGTTATGAGTCGGCGGCTATGTTCTTACATTTGTTGTGAGCCGTGGGCTATGTACACATGTATGTTTTGGGTCTTAAAGCGTTCTTTTATATATGTGACGGTCTAGATACGTAAGTTACCAAAGGCTAGGACAAGGAGAATTCCGGCTTGTGAAGGACATGTGTTGGGTAAGGAAGACATGTGTTAATATGGTTGTGAGGAATAGTGGAAAAATGAAAGGGAGGAATGATGAGCTAATCAAGGTAAGGAACATGTTGGTGAGATATGGTGAGTGATATAGTAGTGTGTTGAGTAATATAAAAGTCAGTGTTTATGGGCAAGAGTGATATAAGGGTAAAGAAATGTGAGGATGAAAGATCGAGATGAGGGATGCGAATAGATGCAAATTGAGATGTGTAAGGATTTATGGAAGGGAGACGGTTAGGATTGTGCTGCTTAAGGATATATGTAATGAAAGGTTGCTTTAGAGGGATGAAGTAGAGGGGTATATAGTGAACGTAGATGGAGTTATGTCGCGACGTGGGTTTGTAGATAGTGACTGAGTTTGGGAATTCGGAGTATCAAGGGGGAGTAGTGTGTAAAATTTTTTTGGGAAATTAACAGTATGAGGTAAATTTTTTTGGTTTCCTAGAGATACAAAAGAGAGATACGACTAATTGAAGAGTAACTGTTAGTGTGTGGACTTGATGGTGATAAGGGGAGTGAGAAGCAAGATGAGAGAGGATAAATGATAAGAAGAATGATAAGATATCGATATGAATTAAGGGAATTAGAGTTGTGGAGCTATGGACAAATAAGGATGGAAGTAAGTTGAGAGAATGTTGACCGGAGTTAAAGAGCTTGAAGGTAGGAAATTATGGAAATGTACAATAGCATCACTAGAGAATGTGAGTTAGTGGTTATATAGGAGAGTAAGACGACATGTTAGCCGTGAGTTTCGAGGTATTAATGGAATGAGAAGCTTGTAGAGTGTTTGCACGATCTGAGATTTTGATGGAGAGTTAGGTAACGATATGATAAAGGATAGAATTGGGAATAATGTTGAGGTAGATTTTGTTGATGGATTGGATGTTCGTTATTTGGGATGATAACCAAAGAGAGGAAACAGATTGTTATATTAAGAAGTGATAGTAAGAGAGTAGTCACATGGAGGATGTTGGTGTCATAGTATTGTCACTAGTGGTTGAGGATGATGTTACTTTAGGGAAGTTAGTTGTTCTAATGAGGTTGATTTTGTGGAGGTGATTAGTATGTTTGGTTGTGAGGGAGTATAAGATGTGGATATATGAGGTGTTCGTTCGAAGTTGGGTACTGATGTTATGGCTACATTTGCCGGAGGGGTGATAATTGTGTGTATGAGAGGATATGTTATGAAAGGCACCTGAGTTAAGTCCGGATGAGAGGTATTCATTATCAAGTGGTAAATTACGTGATCAGGATTGGCTAGTTAGATTCGATTATGGGTTTATAAGGTGTGTAAAACTTTGTGTGAGGTTCTGGCCTCACGAGTAATGGTGGGGCGTGATAGTTACGAGTTATTATATGTGTGTTCCGCGTCATATGTTATACTTATATGTGTATGTATGATATCTGTAAGTAATGGTGTGAGGTTCCAGCCTCAAGAGTTATGGTATGGATAATAATCACAAGGTTGGTATTTGTGATCCCGTCGAATATGCTGCGTCGTGATCTGGTAGAGCAGTTTTAAGAAAGTCTTATGGTCAAGGAAGTTGTGTCGAGTCAGTGTAATGAGATTGTAAAAGTTGTGATGGCTATCGATGTGGCTTTGTGCACTGTGCCCGGTAATTCGTGTTCTGATACGAGTATTTTCGTGTTGTCATAGGTCGCTGTTTGTTTACTGCTATTTCTTGTCAGTGTCGGTCGGGGCATATAGACCGTTGTGTTATTTCCCGATGTTTCTTACCAGTGTCGGTATGGGTATGTTCCTATTGGTTTGTATAGAGTATGATATGAAAGAGAGTTGGGTATGGTTCTGTTATTGTCATGGTAAAGTAATATTCTGTTAATGGGACACCGTTGTGAGAGGTTGTTGGAGTACTTTGACCTTGCTTTAGATGAGGCATTGGTGGACATAGTTGTGGCAAGAGAATTGTGGAGCATGTGTGATATTGAACAGGAACTACGTGTGCTTAACACCTTTTCTTGGGATAGCAAGTACGGAGTTTTGGGACTTAGCATCATGTCAAGTTAAGAGTGAGTTTTGTGGTAATAAAGGAGATGAAATTGAGAAGCTAATGTGAGTATGTGTAACAATTGTGGATTGTGAGATAAGATTGTGGAGATGAGTGTATATGTATATAGAAGTATGTCGTTTTGTGGTAATGTAGAAGATATGGAGTAGTGGTTATACTGAGGATTTTATGATATATGTTATGGGAGTACAGAATAATTGGAGGCACGCGAACTGTTAGAGAAAGAGAGCCCTGGATATAGGAATGGTTGTAGGTCTTAAGGTTGTAGTGGGTTATCGTTGCCATGCGATGGTAATGAGGTTTATGGGAGGTATAGCAAAGGACCTAGTATTAGTGAGTTACGAGGACGTAACATTTATCTTAAGAGGAGTAGAGAGGGGAAAAGAGAGTTTGATGGTTGTACATATTATAGCACATTTGGAAGTTTGAGTGTTGGTGTAGAGTAAAGGATGGATTCATGTTATGGTTGATTTTAATACAGGTAATGGCAGTGTTCGTAGTAGTATGATGTTTAGGAGTGTGAGTAGAATTCGATAGTATTAACGGATTGTGTGAGGATGTTTATGTGTGTGATTAAACTTCGAGGACGAAGTTCGTTCTAAGGGTGGTAGAATGTAACATTCAGTCTTGATGGTTGATCTTGTCCGGTGGATTGTCTGGGTATTGAGTTACTAGTGAGTGTTATGGAAGTGAGACAAGGTTGGCAACATTAGATTGTGGTTATTTGGTAATATTATGAAGTTAGTATTGAGAGTATATGGTGTAGTTGGGACGATATCGTGAGTCATGTTGTGGAAGTAAGTGTGGTTGGTAGACCTAGTGTTAGGTGTCCAAGTTTCATAGGTTGGGTTGGAACTTCGGGGACGAAGTTCTTTTTAAGGAGGGAAGACAGTAATACTACGGATTTTATAGGCTAGTACTCGACCGAGTATGGCCTACTCGGTCGAGTAGAGTGTGTCGTGTAGCTTTGTTTAGCACGCCCAGAACACTCGACCGAGTATCTTGAATACTCGACCGAGTAGGGTACTCTACGAGTATACTTTATACTCGACCGAGTATCCGGTCTGTCGGGTATTATTTCCGCGGTTTTGATTAAAATGATTAGTGATTATTTATATAATCGTTTGTCAGTTTCTAAAGGCATTCTCTTCCAAAAACATAAACTACGTTTCTTCCCCCTCTAATCATCTTCATTAGTTCGAAGGCAAAGGTCATCGATTGTGGGTTCTAGCACCATATTCCGTGTCAGTCGTCATAGTAAGTGTCTTATCTTTATTGATCTATTGTTGTTCTTATAAGTTAGCAAACCCTTGTTTGGATTAATTTGGGAGTTTAGGGTTTGCTCATCATATATGTGTTTATTGTTGATTACCATTGTTGTAGGTGACGATGTGGTATTTGTTATGCATTTGTATGATTGATTGCAGCATAGCGGATTGCGAAAAGGTAGGGTTTCCTACTCGGTTCTTGTTAATTGATTTAAGATTGTGATTGTCTTGTGTATGATTGTTATCTCTGCGATCATCGGAGGTTGGGTGTTGTGGTGACGGTGTTGATGTGGTTGTGTTGTGACGGTTGTGGTGTTGTGACAGCTGTGATGCTATGTGTGTGATTGTGGTGGAGTCACTTGCGGGAGTGGCTTCACACCCTAGTTCGCCCTCCGTGGAACCCGTCACGGGAGGGGATGTGCACATTAAGGGACAGGGATTGTTAGTCGCTCGTTGATGAGCTGGACTAGGTGGGGATGGGCTGCGATCACCCACTGGCGGCGAGGATTACCTGTTGCGATGGGTAATCTGGCAGGGCTACGCACTTCGGTGTGTAGTCGATTACTGTGTGAGATCGGGAGACCGGGGATGGAGGATGATCAGGATGATCAGCCGGTTACATTATTTGTTTGTCTTATTTGAATTATGCAGTAACTGACCCCGTGTTGTTGATTTGTAAAACCTGCGGTGATCCATTCGGGGATGGTGAGCAGATATGTCAGGTAATGCAGATGTTTAGCTATGGGACAGACATGGGGAGTCATCACTTCGAGTCTAGTTTCATTTATTTACGAGTTTAGTGTCTTTAATTTCAGTTGTATTGAGGCCCTTACACTTTTATCTTGGGTTGGTCTGAGATAATGTAATCGTTAAACTCTTTATACTTTAATATAGTTGTTTTGGATTGTTGCTTTTGATATACTAACCTCGGGCAACCGAGATAGTAACAGCTTCTCATTCTAGGGTAGTCCTTGGTAAGGTACATTGGTATGAGGGGGTGTTACATTAACTGCTCAGATAGCCGAATTGAAGACATCACAGTCCTTGGAAAAGCAGCAAACGGTTCATGCCATGGTTCAAGAGGAGGTCTCTTGTGAAATATGTGGGATTGATGGTCATACTGCGGCCAGATGTATGAGTACAATTGAACAAGTACATGCCTTTCAATCATTTAAGCAAGGTACTCCCTATTCCAACTTCTTCCCTGAAAGAAGTCAGAATTTGTTTAATCAAACCCCGCAACAGAATGCCTATATTATTCCCCGTAATCGTGGTAATCAACGACAAGGCAATTATAGACAGAACCAAAGAGGAAACCAATTTCAGGAAATACAACCTCCTCAGCAAGCTCCAAATAATTATATGGCAGAGATGAAGGCTTTGTTGCAACAAACGTTGATGATGCAACAAAAGCAGATGGCTCAAATAGCCGAATTTGTGGCTCATAATAAGATGTTAGATACGCAGGTTGCTAAATTGGCGGTTCAAAATCCTTCAAAACAGCCCGGAACTCTTCCTCCTCAAGGTAAACAAGCACATGAACAAGTTAATGCTATTTATCTAAGGAGCGCTTGATATGTTCATTTTATATATACTTTTACCCCTCATTTTAGCTCGGTTTCTATTGATTATCATACTTTAATTAGTATATTTTTGAGCTAATTTTGTGTTCTAGGTGTATTGTTGTGTTTGTTTTGGTTTTGTAGGAATCTAAGCATTTAGAGGCTTTTTCCTATGATTTTGTACACCAAGTTCACTAAGCTAAACAAGGCCAAATATTGGACTAAGTGTGTGAAGATTTCTTGGGTTTTGCATGAAGATTAGTGGATTGAAGTAAGGAATTACAAATGAAGCCAAATGCAAAGTCAAGCCCAAAATGAAGGTCTATATCAAGGTTGCAAGCATTGGATGCCAATAGAGCTTAGGATGCTAGGAATTTAGAACATTAATCGGGTGATTAATCGCACATTTAATCACCAAACATTGGATACCTTAGCAATTAAGAGGAGAGTTAAGGCAAAATACCGAGGATCATATGACCCCGATCGGGGCCGCCCAACCCCGATCGGGGTTGTATGCTCGTTGGTTCTTACGTTTTTCTCCTCCTCTCCTATAAATAGGAGAGGTATTCCTAGGTTTTAAGCATCCCATTTTCACGTCCAAGTTTACTACATTAAGCCTCAAGCATTATAAGTTTTCTCTCATTAGTTTTCATTTCAAGCTTAAGTTGTTTAAGCATTCCTTAGTTAATCATTCAACACTTTGTATTTCAAGAGATTCTCAAGCATTTGTTATTCAATCTTTTGGTTCTAGTTATTTGTTCTTCCATACAAGTCTTCCTTATTAAGGTATTTCTTATTACAAGTTTACAATTTACATCATTGCTTTAGTTGTCACATAGTTTTTATAATTGTTACTTTAGCTTTGTTCTTTTCATATGTTATATCACCCAATTAATATAATTCATATAACCATGTTTAACATTCTTTACAATTTAGTTTGCATTTTATATCTTAGTATGAGTAGCTAAATTCTCTAGTCTAAAGGCTAGGGGAGCCATGCAAAATCAAACATATAATATGATTAAATAAAGTTTATAATAATTTTGATCAATTGCTTCCATCACATGCTTGCTTTGTTACGCTTAATCTTTGATTATCTACGTAGTCGTAGATTAAAACTTGTTTATTCGTTCTAAAGTCGAGAGGCACGGAATTGAATTAGACTAAGCATGTATGGTAGGACGACCTAGTCATGGACGAGAGTTTTTCTAGGACCCGGTCTATGGTTGATACTAATGCCGTAAGGTGGGTATCTTCAAGCCTAAGTAATTGACAAGATTATTAGTACCAAGTTTATCATGTTCATATGTTTACCTTTGCATGAGTGACCCGACCCCTTTAGACTATCTTTTATCATATTATTTACATTGCAATTTTCATTAATCATCAAACCAAACAAACTAAAACCAAATCGTAATCGACCTTGATAAAAATCCACCCATAGCAATTCACGACGTAATTCCCGTTTCCTTGTGTTCGACCCCTATTACTACATTAACTTGTGTCTAGGGAAATTATTTTTGCATAGGTACGCGATAAGCCTATCAAAGTTTGGCGCCGTTGCCGGGGAAACGGTTTTATTGCTTTTTGAATTGTCGATTTTTATCTTGTTTTCCTTTGTCTTGGGGAACACTTGTTCCTTAAGACCGTTACTTATCACTTCTCTAGAAATTGTTGTCTTATGCCCAGGTCCTCTCGTAGTGGAGAATTGCTTTCACCGGATTCCGATCCCGAGAAAACATTTAGGAGAAGACGACGTTTTTGGAAGGAAGTGAAAGAAGCCACTTCTCCCGTACAAGTTGAAAGTGCTAGAAAGTCTTACTTAGACGATCTAGAAGACCTTGAAGAGGAGGAGGTTTCTTGTTCATCATCTCCACCACCATCACCATCTACTACCAAAAAGATGGTGAGACGTTCCGATCACTCAAAGCCCACCGCGGCCATGCTTCCGGCCGGAATCACAACCACTCAAATCACCGCGCCAGACTTCGAGATCAAACCGGCTTTCATTAGCCTTGTGGAGAGAAAGCAATTTGGAGGAAGTCCTTTGGAGGATCCCAATTTGCATGTGCAAAACTTTTGTGACTATTGCTCCATGATCCGTCAAACCAAGGCGTCACCTAAGCCCAAATAAGGGAAATACTTTTCCCTTTCTCTTTGAAGGACAAGGCCAAGCTTTGGATCAATAGCCTTGACCGCACCGCCATGGGAATCACCAATTGGGAGACATTGGCTCTTGCTTTTTATCAAAAGTTTTTTCCACCGGAGAAAACTCAAACTTTGAGGAGCCAAATCACCGGATTCCGTCAACAAGCTCTTGAGAGCTTATATGAGGCTTGGGAGAGGTACAAAGAGCTTCAAAGACAATGCCCACATCATGGGCTAGATGATTGGTTTCTTGCAATAACATTCTACAATGGATGTTGTGCCGAGTCCCGAAGGATTCTTGATTCCGCCAACAATGGGCGGTTTGATCAAATTGACACCGATCTTGCTCATGCCACGATCGAATCTATGGCAGTCCATGATGCCCAATATGTCAATTCCCGAGTTGTGCCATCTAAAGGTAAAGAAGAATCCTCTAACAACTCTGTTTTGCTAGCTCAAATTGCTTTGCTCCAACAACAATTGGCGGAGAGGGATGCTAGAGATTCCATTCAACAAGTCAATGCCATGTCTTCAACGAGCCAAATCGTTGTGTGTGAAGGTTGCGGAGGTGCGGGTCACTATGCCGCTCATTGCCAAGCTCCCATTGAAGAGGTAAATGCCTTTTTAGCTTGAAGACAAAATGCACAAAATGCTTATCCACCGGGTACATTCTCAAATAAATATAACCCAAATTCAAGATTTCACCCGAATATGTCCTATAGAAGCAACAATGTGCTAAATCCTCAACCACAACCTCCACCACAACAAAATGCCTATGTCCCTCAACAACAAAAATATATCTCTCCACCGGGGTATCAAAATCAACAAAGGCCCCCACAAAACAATTTCCAACAAACTCAACCTCCACAACAAAATGCCCAACAAAATAACCAAGAGGGAGGTAAGCTTGAGGGCTTGATAATCCGTATGCAAAAGGAATTGTTGGCTCAAATCCAAAAGAATGAGCAAGCTCAAAATGCCGCAATCAAAATGTTGGAGCAACAAATGGCTCAATTGGCCTCATCTAGCTCTTCAAGGAAATCGGGTCAACTACCCCCTCAAGGTGAGCAACCTCATGCTACCCTTAATGCTATCTCCTTAAGAAGTGGTACGAAATATGATGGGCCATCCATGCCCAAAGATGATGAGGAGGTACTTGTTGAGTTGGAGATTTCTCCAAATGATAAGGCAAATGAAGAAATTCCCAAGAAAGTGGATGACCCACTTGTTGTTGTTGAGAAAGACAAGGAAGTGGAGGATGCTCCTCCAAAGAAAGATGTTGACAAAGATTTAGGAAAAGTCAAAGTGCCATTCCCTCATAGATTGGCAAAGCATCAAAAGAATTCTCAATTCGGTAAATTCATGGAAGTTGTGAAGAATTTACAGGTAACCGTTCCTTTTACCGAATTAATCACTCAAATTCCATCTTACACTTAGTTCATGAAAGACATTTTAACTAAGAAGAGGACTTTTGATGAGGTTGAAACAATAGCTCTCACCGCCGAGGTGAGTGCTCTTTTGCAAAACAAATCCCCTCCTAAGTTAAAAGATTCCGGTAGCTTTTCTATTCCATGCACAATTGGCACCTACCAAATTGATAAAGCTTTATGCGATTTAGGTGCTAGTGTGAGTGTAATACCTTACTCTATTTGTGCTAAGCTTAATATGGGAGTCTTAAAATGCACTAGTGTCACATTGCAAATGGCGGACCGTTCTATAAAACGCCCTTTGGGAGTTTTGGAGGATGTTCCCGTTAAGGTTGGTAAGTTTTTCATTACGGTTGATTTTATTGTTCTTGACATGGCCGAAGATGCCCAAATCCCAATCATTTTGGGAAGACCATTTTTACACACCGCGGGTGCGTTAATTGATGTCAAGAACGGTAAAATTACATTGGAAGTGGGTGACGATAAGGTCACATATAATTTGAATAGTGCCATGAAGAGTCCTATGATAGAAGAGTCTTGTTATTCTATTGACATTTTGGATGTTGTTGACATTGTTATAGAAGACTCTACACCTCGATCTTTGTCTAAAGATCCCTTGGAGGCACTCTTGCTTTTAGAATCATTTGCAGGTGATGATGAGATTGGAAATGAGGAGATTGATGCTTTGGAGCAAGAATTGGATGGAGAGGAGCTATCATTGGAGGAGAGCTCACACTATATAGGCTTGGTTGCTACACCCCAAGATGTTGAGGTACAAAAACCCGAGCTTAAGCCCCTTCCTTCCAATTTGAGGTATGCTTTTCTTGATAATGAGGGGATGTGCCGTGAATCGTTAGTGCTAAATTAGATGAGAGTCAATTGGCTAAATTGCTTCATGTATTGAGGTCTCACAAGAAAGCCATTGGTTATAAACTTGACGATTTAAAAGGCATAAGTCCCGAATTTTGCATGCACCGAATCAATCTTGAGGAAGATCATAAACCATGTGTCCAAGGTCAAAGACGACTAAATCCTAACATGCAAGAAGTGGTCAAAAATGAAGTGCTTAAATTGTTAGATGCGGGAATTATCTATGCGATTTCCGATTCTAAATGGGTGAGTCGGTCAAGTGGTTCCTAAGAAAGGAGGAACCACCGTAGTCAAAAATGATAAAAATGAGTTAATTCCAACTAGAATTGTGACGGGTTGGAGAATGTGCATTGACTATAGGAGGCTAAATCTAGCCACCAAGAAAGACCACTACCCATTACCTTGTATTGACCAAATGTTGGAAAGGTTGGCATGTCACAAATACTTTTGCTACCTAGATGGCTATTCCGGGTTCTTTCAAATACCCATTCACCCGGATGACCAAGAGAAGACCACGTTTACATGTCCCTATGGTACATTTGCCTACCGTAGAATGCCTTTTGGTCTTTGTAATGCCCCCGCCACCTTCCAACGTTGCATGATAAGCATCTTTTCCGACTACATTGAGTCTATCATGGAGGTGTTTATGGATGACTTTAGTGTTTATGGTTCTTCTTTTGATGCTTATTTGACTAACTTGTCCAAAGTTTTGAAGCGTTGTGAAGAAGTTGATTTGGTGTTGAATTGGGAAAAGTGCCACTTCATGGTGAATGAAGGAGTGGTGCTTGGTCATATTGTTTCGGAGAGAGGAATTGAAGTGGACCGTGCTAAGGTCCAAGTTATTGAGCAACTACCCCCACCGGTAAATGTGAAGAGTGTAAGGCGTTTCTTGGGCCATGCGGGTTTTTCTACCGTTTTATCAAAGATTTTTCTAAGATTGCCAAACCCCTTACGGAGCTTCTTTTAAAAGATGCTCCCTTTGTGTTTACTAATGATTGTCTTGAGTCTTTTAATAGGATCAAGAAGGCTTTGATTTCCGCACCTATCATCCAATCACCAGATTGGAACTTGCCATTCGAGCTCATGTGTGATGCAAGTGACTATGCGGTAGGTGCCGTGCTAGGACAAAGAAAGGACAAGGTTCTCCATGCTATCTACTACGCTAGCAAAACCTTGGATGCGGCTCAAATCAATTATGCCACGACGGAGAAAGAGCTACTTGCCATTGTCTATGCCTTAGACAAATTCCGCTCTTACTTGATTGGTTCCAAAGTCATTGTTCATACCGATCATGCCGCATTGAAGCATCTCCTAGCCAAACAAGAAGCTAAGCCAAGATTGATAAGATGGATCTTGCTTTTGCAAGAATTTGATCTTGAGATTAAAGACAAGAAGGGGGCCGAAAATGTTGTTGCCGATCACTTATCCCGTTTGAAGTTCAAAGATGGAGGTATTGAATTACCTATTGATGATTCCTTCACGACGATGTTCTAATGATGTTGGAAGCCAATACTCCTTGGTATGCCGACATAGCCAACTACCTAGTTGGAAGAGAATTGCCACCCAACCTTTCATATCAACAAAGGAAGAAGTTCTTACATGATGCCAAGTTCTTCCTATGGGATGATCCACATTTGTTCAAACATTGCTCCGATGGGCTATTCCGGAGATGTGTCCCACAATGGGATGTGAAAGGGTCTTTGAAAGGATGCCATTCTTCTCCTTATGGTGGTCATCATGGACCATCCAAGACCGTTGCTAAGGTGTTGCAATCCGACTTCTATTGGCCAACCATGTTCCAAGATGCCAAAAATTTCGTGATGGCTTGTGATGCTTGCCAAAGGACGGGTTCCATATCAAGAAGACACGAGATGCCTCTCAATGGAATTTTGGAAGTAGAGGTATTCGATGTTTGGGGCATAGATTATCAAGGACCGTTTCCTTCCTCAAAAGGGAATCGGTATATTTTGGTTGCCGTTGATTATGTCTCTAAATGGGTAGAGGCAATTGCTACTCCTACCAATGATGCTCGCAACGTGATTAAATTGTTCAAGAAGATCATATTCTCGAGGTTCGGTGTTCCAAGAGCAATCATTAGTGATCGTGGTACTCATTTCGGTGAGAAACAACTTGATGCTTTGTTGGAAAAATATGGAGTCTACCATAGAAGAGGCTTGGCTTATCATCCACAAACTAGTGGCCAAGTAGAGGTTTCCAACCGCGAGATCAAGTCCATACTTGAGAAAGTTGTTGCCAAATCACGAAAGGATTGGAGTATGAAGCTCGATGATACCTTATGGGCCTACCGCACCGCGTTTAAGACACCTATTGGTACCTCACCATATAGGTTGGTCTATGGAAAGGCGTGCCATCTTCCCGTTGAGATGGAACAAAAGGCTTTTTGGGCAATTAAGGAGCTTAACATGGACCCGAAATTGAGTGGCGAGAAGCGGTTGTTGCAACTCAATGAGCTCGATGAATTCCGTTTGCAAG
Source organism: Silene latifolia (assembly GCF_048544455.1). Lineage (NCBI taxonomy): Eukaryota > Viridiplantae > Streptophyta > Magnoliopsida > Caryophyllales > Caryophyllaceae > Silene > Silene latifolia. Next base: position 90,811,396 of record NC_133535.1, on the reverse strand, counting down.
CTTATGAGAGCTCCCGTCTCTACAAGGAGAGAACAAAGAGATGGCATGATAAAAAGATCTTGAACAAGGAATTTCAAATTGGTGATAAGGTCTTGCTATTCAATTCCCGATACAAGCTATTTCCGGGAAAGTTACGATCACGGTGGTCCGGTCCATATACCGTCACAAATGTCAACAAGTTCGGTTCCGTTGAAGTGATGACCACCAAGGGCGAAAAATTCAAAGCAAACGGTCATCGTTTGAAGCTCTACCATGAGAATGTGATCGTTGGTGTGATAGAGGAAATGACCGTTCAACCTCTACCAAAGAAAGCTTAAACCGACTCAAGCTTTTTCGTCGTGCGGGACGTTAAACCAGCGCTTCTTGGGAGTCAACCCAAGCTTTTTATTGCTTTTATTTATTTTTGTCTTTGATTTTCTGCAATTTAATTGTTTTTCGTAGATTAGTAATAAAATATTCAACTTAATGATTTTTCTTTTGTGATTTTTAGGTGAAAGTGAAGAAAGGAGAAAGTGGAGTGCATTTGACACGCAACCCCATGCAAAAACCCCGTTCGGGGACGTGGTTTTCGAAAAAAAGGAAAAACAAGTCACCCCCCTTCTACGAGGAAGTCAACGCGGACAAGTGGTCAACCCCGATCGGGGCCGCCTAACCCCGATCGGGGTCGTGGTACTGTAGCTACTTTTTGGTATTTGCGGGTATGTAAAAAAAAAGCAAGATTCTATCACAACTTAGCAAACCCGACGGTACTCCTCATCCCTTTCTCCCTCATTTTTCTTCATTTTTCTACCTAAAATCACAAGGAAACTTCATTTTCTTCATTGATTTGTAAGCTTTGTTCAACCATTAACATCAACTTGGTAAGATCTCTTCTCTTTTCTCTTTAAATTCATCTATTACAATCAATTAATTGGATTATGCAAACCCTAAATCAATTTGGGGGAATTCGATTTTGTGCTTTTTGGTACTAGAAATTGGTTGTAGAATGATTATTACATGTTTGTAGTATGAATTAGTTCACTAATTTATACTATTATGCCTATTAGGATGGATTTTGGTTTGCCTTAAGATGAATTTTGTCTTAAAATTTCAGAAATATGGCACCAAGAAAAGCTCCTTCACAAGGTGCTTCTAAGAGAAGGAGAGGTGAGGCGGAGCCTTCAAATGCAGCAGCGGATGTTCATATGGAGGAAGTCCCACAATGGCATGACCCGGAATATCCAAATGTGATCTTTAATTCACTAGCTCAATACAACAATTGGGTTGTTTTGAAAAGCAAAGGTATGGAACCAACGAAATTCATTAACCAAGCATCTTTAAACAACATTTCATTCTCTTTGTTACCTTTCGTTTATTTAATGAAGATCATAAGATGGACTTAGCGGATTTCGCCGCTATCTTTGATTTGCCTCACAAGTTGCCAACCGAGTCACCCGATGATTATAACCCCATTTTAACTTGGGATGCCATTTCTCACTTGCCTTTTCCGGGTTTTGATCATACACCACATCAATTTATTCATTATCCCGACATAAGGATTTGGCAAAGGTTTATGGGATGGACCTTTTTTGGTAGAAATGAACCTCACTCGGTGAGGAAGATTGAGTTAGAAATCTTGGGTGCTTTCTTAAATGTTAATGGTGATGAGAAGTGGGGAATTAATATCCCCTACCACTTTGCGGTCCACTTGACCAAACAAACTAATCCCAAGAATAGTTGCATTGTCTTAGGTGGTTTGGTCACTAAATTGCTCACCATTTGTGTAGGTTTAATCAAGAGACTACCGGTTTGAGACCATTGCTTGAGTCTAGGTCTAGGGGAGTTGGTCTTGATTATGAATACTTTATTTCTTGTAATTGGTTTAAAGATGCTCATCCCAACATGATTTGGAAGATAGGTAGACAAGACTCCATTCGTCTACCCGAGGAAAAGAAAGAAATAAAGGCTTTGGTTCATACTAGGCCTCGTAGTGGAAGTGACCCCTTTGTTAGACCGACCTACCATTTAGCCCTTAGAGGTGAGTCAACTACCACCGTTGAGAGACGTGTGGGAGGTTCATCCTCCCAAGCACGTCATTCCACCTCTAGCATTGAGTCACCATCTAGCATAGAAATGATGAACATGATGCGAGAAATGAACTTAGGTGTTAATCAAATTCGTGATGACCAACGACTTGCATTACATCCTATTTATGATCATTTTGCTAGACAAGGAGTTATCCAGGCGAGGGGCCACACCCTTCATTCTATACTTATCCTCCGGGTGGATTTCCTCCTCCATCTCCTATTCCCCCTTCCCCTCCTCACAATGATGCAGGTACATTTGCTCAATATGAACCTGGCCCGGATTTTTGTGGTTCAGATTATGGGGTTGAGGCATGCTATGGTGGCTATGGTGGGATTAGTAGTTATGGTGATGGTCTTGGTAGTGGCCAAGATATTGGTGAGTATGTCACTCCTCTTCAAGGGGATGACTCAAGTGGAAGTGGCCAACAAGGAGAATCAAGTGGTAGTGGCAAGAAGAAGAAGAAAGGGAGGAAGGGGTTCAATTTTTGGCCCTTTTCTTAGTTGATCAATGAAGAAGTTCCCCGAATTCATGCTAGCTTGGGGGGGGGCTAGCAAGTTGAGTAAGTTTTTAATTGCTTTGCATATTAGTTTAGATCTTGCAACCCATTAAACATAACCTCTAGTTCTTCTTGTTTTGTGCTTTGAGCCATTTCTATGGTTTGATTGGATGATTTGGATAGTTGGCACATTGAGGACAATGTGATGTTTAGCTTGGGGGGGGGGATTGCATTTGCATATAGTGTAGTTTGCATGTAGTGTAGGAAATTTGAAAATTTTTGAGAGAAATTTTTGCTTTGTGCTTGCTTGTTGCCTACTTTCCTCTTTGCTTATCCTAATAATAGCTTGTTGCTAATGATTTATTCTTTAATGATGGGGTATTAGCTACATGGGGATGTCTTGACATAGTAGGTGGGAGATGGAGAATGAACCGAATAGGCTTGATCTTGACTTTTGGCAAGCTACAAAATGGTAAGGTAGAACCTCCTTTAAGGCCATTTCATCTTTATTTGGTCTCACTTAGGTGAGTGTAGGTATCTCCTTATAATGTGTGTTACATCAAAACGCACAAGTATGGTCTTCATGTCATTTCTTGGTAAGCATGCATTCATTTGTTTTAGCATTTTGGAGCCATTCACATGATAAATTTAGCCTTTTTGACCCCTTCACAAAATTTATCCCTAACTACATCATTGAAATTGCCTACCCTTGTTGAGCTAGTAGCTTAGTTGGATAGTATTTGGGTGCTCATTGGGATATATTTGGTTGTTTGAAGTCATGTGAGCTTGGTCTTAATGCTCAAAAAAAAAAAAAAAAAAAAAAGAGGAAAAAAGGAGAAAAAGAAAAAATTGAAAAAATTGGAAAATGAAAGAAAATGAAAAAAGTGAAGAAAGAAAAAAAAACAAATGAATGAGAAAAAGCATGAAAAAAAAGAAGGATGCATTGAAAAAGAAAAGAAAAGAAAAAAAGAGAAGAAGAAAAGATGTGAGAAATTCTCAAGCTTTATTCATTATATTTTGGAGAGATTTCTTATGGTTTGAATTGAAAAAAATTGGGTTAGAATTGGGATTGAGCATCCTTGCATTTTGGTAGTTGCTAGCTTGACTTAGCTCCACATTACCATAACTCTTTTGTTCCCCCTTCTTACCCATGTTTATTTACCTTCTTCCTACCCATTTGGCTTCTTTATCATGCTTACATTTCATTGTCTTTGCTTGCTAGTTTTGACATGTTTACCATATTAGATTGCGGGCACATTGTTATAAGTTGAGGATAGTTGAGTGTTCATTCACAAAAAAATTGTCCTTCCACATACAAAAGAGTTTGAGTGTCCCGTGAGAGTCCATAAGTCGAAAGATCATGCAAGAGCTTAAAGGTTCATTCAAAGTTTTCTATGCTACGCCGTCGTGTAAATCTCATCCATGTCTTGCTTTATCCCTTGCCCATGTTGTTTCGGGTTTTTAAATCATTATGTTTAGCTTGTTTAGGATATAGCCATTGATGGGATTTGGTTTCTTGCTTGGGGACAAGCAAGGGTTTAGCTTGGGGGAGTTTGATATGTTCATTTTATATATACTTTTACCCCTCATTTTAGCTCGGTTTCTATTGATTATCATACTTTAATTAGTATATTTTTGAGCTAATTTTGTGTTCTAGGTGTATTGTTGTGTTTGTTTTGGTTTTGTAGGAATCTAAGCATTTAGAGGCTTTTTCCTATGATTTTATACACCAAGTTCACTAAGCTAAACAAGGCCAAATATTGGACTAAGTGTGTGAAGATTTCTTGGGTTTTGCATGAAGATTAGTGGATTGAAGTAAGGAATTACAAATGAAGCCAAATGCAAAGTCAAGCCCAAAATGAAGGTCCATATCAAGGTTGCAAGCATTGGATGCCAATAGAGCTTAGGATGCTAGGAATTTAGAACATTAACCGGGTGATTAATCGCACATTTAATCACCAAACATTGGATACCTTAGCAATTAAGAGGAGAGTTAAGGCAAAATACCGAGGATCATATGACCCCGATCGGGGCCGCCCAACCCCGATCGGGGTTGTATGCTCGTTGGTTCTTACGTTTTTCTCCTCCTCTCCTATAAATAGGAGAGGTATTCCTAGGTTTTAAGCATCCCATTTTCACGTCCAAGTTTACTACATTAAGCCTCAAGCATTATAAGTTTTCTCTCATTAGTTTTCATTTCAAGCTTAAGTTGTTTAAGCATTCCTTAGTTAATCATTCAACACTTTGTATTTCAAGAGATTCTCAAGCATTTGTTATTCAATCTTTTGGTTCTAGTTATTTGTTCTTCCATACAAGTCTTCCTTATTAAGGTATTTCTTATTACAAGTTTACAATTTACTTCATTACTTTAGTTGTCACATAGTTTTTATAATTGTTACTTTAGCTTTGTTCTTTTCATATGTTATATCACCCAATTAATATAATTCATATAACCATGTTTAACATTCTTTACAATTTAGTTTGCATTTTATATCTTAGTATGAGTAGCTAAATTCTCTAGTCTAAAGGCTAGGGGAGCCATGCAAAATCAAACATATAATATGATTAAATAAAGTTTATAATAATTTTGATCAATTGCTTCCATCACATGCTTGCTTTGTTACGCTTAATCTTTGATTATCGGCCGTAGTCGTAGATTAAAACTTGTTTATTCGTTCTAAAGTCGAGAGGCACGAAATTGAATTAGACTAAGCATGTATGGTAGGACGACCTAGTCATGGACGAGAGTTTTTCTAGGACCCGGTCTATGGTTGATACTAATGCCGTAAGGTGGGTATCTTCAAGCCTAAGTAATTGACAAGATTATTAGTACCAAGTTTATCATGTTCATATGTTTACCTTTGCATGAGTGACCCGACCCCTTTAGACTATCTTTTATCATATTATTTACATTGCAATTTTCATTAATCATCAAACCAAACAAACTAAAACCAAATCGTAATCGACCTTGATAAAAATCCACCCATAGCAATTCACGACGTAATTCCCGTTTCTTTGTGTTCGACCCCTATTACTACATTAACTTGTGTCTAGGGAAATTATTTTTGCTTAGGTACGCGATAAGCCTATCAGCGCTACTACTTATAAAAGTCCGGAGATGCCCATTAATGAAGAGGAGGTCCCTGACATTCATCCTAAGGGATTGGGTAACCTAAAGTTGAGTGACGACGGGAATGAATTGAGCAAAGATAAAACATGAGGCAAGAAGAAAGACGAAAAAGCTGGAATAACGCTGTGTACTCGATCAAGTAGCCTCAGGCTCGATCGAGTATCCCCCCTGATGATGCTATTTCACGCTTTTCAGCTACGACAATTGGAGAAAATAGGGTACTCGATCGAATGACCCCTGAACTCGATCGAGTAAGACGACGGTGTTTCTAAAACTACTACTAATGCAAAAGAAGCCGAGCCCATTGCCATTGCACTACCTTTTCCACACCGGTTACAGAAATCCAAACTTGATCAACAGTTTGGAAGGTTCATGGAGGTAGTGAAGAATCTTCAAGTTAGGGTGCCATTTACTGAATTGGTCACTCAAGTGCCGGCATACGCAAAGTTTCTAAAGGAAATATTGACAAAGAAGAGGCCTTTTTAACGAAGTGGAGACGGTCGCGTTCACTGCAGAGTGAAACGCCGCATTGCAAGCCAATTTACCTCCTAAACTTAAGGATCTAGGGAGTTTCTCTATTCCTTGTCATATTGGTAGTATTGCTATAGATAAAGCCCTTTGCGATTTGGGGGCTAGTGTTAGTGTTATGCCATATTCAATTTGGAAAAAGTTAAATATGGGTGAACTACGTGTTATTAACATAACCTTGCAGATGGCTGACAGATCTCTTAAACGCCCTCTAGGTGTTTTGGAGGATGTTCCAGTTAGAGTAGGGAAATATTTTATTCTAGTTGACTTTTTTGTTATGGATATGGCTGAGGACTCTCAAGTCCCTATTATTCTAGGTAGACCATTCCTACAAACAGCGGGGGCGGTCATAGCTGTTAGGGATGGTAGTCTTACACTACGAATTAGGGATGATAAAATTACTTTTATTCTTGATAAAGCATTAAAGCATCCCAATTTAGAAGCTACGTGTCATATGATTAATATTGTTGATCATATTATTGATGATTCCCTTGCTTAGTGTTTGGACAGGAATAATTAGCCTGACGCCCCTGTTGTTGCGTCAACATCATGGAGCAAGGAAGTAGATGAGATAGAGAAGTTGATCTATGGAGATAAGCCTCATCCTGAGACGGTACATAACCTTGAGGTGAGTGAAGATTTGGAAGCTGAGCTTGATGCTCTAAAGGCTGAGATATTTAAAGACGGTCCCGTCACCGAGGTAAATGGAGATGTGACTCCTCCCATTATAGGTGAAGCCGTATATTCTTTTCCCATAAATGCAAAGGTAAAAGGTAGTAAACAGTCATGTTTGCCTTTTATCTTAGACTTTGAGTTTGACGAGCCCGAGCATTATTTATGGTTAATTTTACTTGCTTGTGTTATCCTTTGGTGGTACTTATGTCTTTGTGTAGCACATGGGCAGCTTTTCGATTTACTAATGCGAGCTTTGAGTTTTTTTTTTTACCGTGTCATGGGTGAGCACTTGGTTTAAAGTGCAGAAAACTGGTCTGTCTATTAGATACTCGACCGAGTCCAGCCTTATTCGATCGAGTATCCTTGCTTTTTGGGTCTGAAACGTAGCTAGTGATGATGGATTTGCGCGGTTGGTCATTTTCCTCTATTTTTGCAGCTGGTTTGGGGGAACTCCTAAGATTTTACCTGGCATTCTCTTTCCTTGTATCTACTTTTATTGTATTATCTCTAGTTATTTTCCCTTCCTTTTGTTAGATGTGTCTTTTAGGTTGCTGGTGATTTGTTGTTGTGATTGTTATGCTGTAAGCGTCACAACGAGGATACTGTGACATTTAGGTTTGGGGGAGAGTCTTTATATTACATCAAAATCCAAAAACATGTTTTTCCTTTGTTTTAGGTCGAGTCTTGGTGATTAAATATCAATGATGTTAAATTGCATTGGGTTTGCATTTGAATCTCAAGTAGTTGTCCATGTACATTGTTTTGACTATTTATTCATGAAAAGAAAGCTCATAATTGAAGTCTTGACCGTAATGACATGTCTTATGCTAATTATATTTGACAAAATTATGTTGGTAAACTACTTAAATTATGAGGTCTATAGAGCTTCAATAAACTGGTATCATTGTTATTCAGGCTTGAGTATGGTTCTCCTTGTGGAATGTGTAATATCAAACTGCATAAGTGTGACATTAGTTTCTTAATTTTTACGCGTTCATATGACTAAGTACATGAAGAAAGGCGGTTTTTACCGTTCAAATAAGCCTTACGTTACCTTTTATTTAGCCCATTTGAACCCTTGTAGCCGTTTCACATCCTACTTCTAATAGCTACAATCCTAAAATTTGCCTACCTTATCGGACAGTCGCAGTTGCTTGTTTATCACAATTACTTTGCTACTATGGTTGGGTTGGGAGTATTATTGTCATTTGTGGGTGTAGTAGAATTTATTAGCATTTGTGTTGTATCCCTTATGCTGGAAAAGGAAGAAAAATATGAAGCAAAAGATAAAAAAAAAAAAAAAAAAAAAAAAGATAAAAAAAAATTAAAAAAAGAGAAGTGAAAAAAGAAAAAGAAGAAGAAAAGGAAAAAAGAGTTGCTTCATTGTCATTTGTTAAGGGAACAGAAGGATGGTATTTAGAGTCTAATGCATTTCTGGAGAGTAGTTCTTTTGGCTCTCATATGTTGTCAAGTTAAGATGGGTGTATTTATGCTTACTATTTGTTTAGAATTGGTTTTGGTTAGCAAGTGTAGCTGCGACTACCGTCTTAGCTTCACATATCCATACGTCCTTGACACAAACCATTTCTATACCATTTACCCATTTGCCACCATATTGTCCTCGATACATGTACTTTTGTCTATATTGTGAATGCGTATTAGTTGGAGAAATTTCTATCACATTAGATTGTATGCATGTTTCATAAGTCGAGTGAGTGTTCTATTTTTTTCTATCTTCACATATAACTTACCATTACATACTTATGAGTGCATGAGTGAAATCCGCGAGAATCCAACTAATTTGTCTTACAAGATCGAAAAGTATTTGGCGTTTGTCTATAGTACGGTAACATGAGACTTGAGCTGCGTTTTCTATTACCCGTGCCTTTGAACTTGTTTTATTGGCACAATTTTGGTCACTACTTTGTTATAGATATGGATAGCTTGCGATTTGTATATGCATCAACATTAGCTCTGAGTTATGTATTCACCATTTGTATGATTGCCTTCTGTATTATGTTAGTACTTTGCTTGGGGACAAGCAAAGAGATGGTTTGGGAGAGTTTAATGAGTCATAACTATATACATATTTATGTCTCCCCTTAGTTGCTTTTGTGAACGTTTTGTGCTATTATATGATACTTATGTGCCATTATTGCTATAATGTCGATACTTCCGCCTTTTGGTGTTTTTAATGTAGGATGGATGTATTTGCGGACAAGTGGGTGATAATGAACACCGCGGAGTCGGCAAGTCGGAGCATTAAAAGTATGGCACGGAAACTAAGAAGAATGGATAAGAGAAAAGGGAAGAATACACGAAGAAATCATGCAAAGGAGTAGTATACTCGATCGAGTCTGGGAGTACTCGATCGAGTGGAGGTGTACTCGATCGAGTATACAGTGTTCTGACGACTTTTCGCGCAAGTTTCCTAAATCGGTTTATCTTTAGTATAAATACCTAATTCGTGCCCTATTGTATTCGTACATATTATTTTACCTAGTTACGCCTCTCTAAATAAAAACTCTCTTAGAATACTTGGACTTAGTTTAATTACGCATTGCTTCAGGATCTACATACTTTAATTATGGTATTCATCAATCTTTCTTTAGTTATTGTTAATTCAATTCCTAGTTTACGCAATTAATTCATTATTCATCTTATTTATGCTTTCAATCATGATTGCCCTTATTATTATTATTATTATTGTTGTTACTACTAGTATGCGTAGCCAAACTCCTTATCTAGGGTGAATGGGGATCTAGGTTGTTAGAAGGGGTTTTTTTTAATCAGTTGATAGTTAAATTGCTTTTGGTTGTTGTTCAATTGTTGTCTTAAATCTAATTGATTAATTACTGACCAAGATTAGTTAATTAGCATTGCAAATTAGGATTATTACCGAACGGATTAAGACTAATATAGGCTACGACAATTGAATAGGTTGACTTAATGATAGCAACCGAGCCAGGTGAGTGTATATCAAGAACTGCTCGACACTCCTACCATCTCTACACCACGCAATAGCTATTCGGAGTCATCATCTTCTCATTCTAGTGATGCGAATGCTACAGGTCCGCAAGGGAAGAAATTTGGGAACCTGTTGATCCACCTCAAAACAAGAAAGTTATAGGTGTCAACTGGGTTTATAAGACCAAATTAAATCCTAATAGCACGGTTAACATATATAAAGCGAGATTGGTTGTGAAAGCCTATGCTTATGACGCCGGGGTTGATTATGGAGACATTTTTGCTCTATTAGCAAGACTTGACAACGTCAAAACTCTTATCGCTTTGGCAGCGCACAAGAGTTGGAAAATATATCAGCTTGAAGTTATGTCGTTTCCTCAATGACGAATTTGAAGGAGAAATTTTCGTTTGAACCTGAAAGGCTATGTTGCACAGGAAAAAGAGTAGCGTGTGTATAGATTAAAGTAGGCTCTTTATATCTCAGCTTGGTGTTAAGTCGGCTTTTCTCAATGGTGAGTTTGAAGAATAAATTTTTGTTCATCAGCCTAAATGCTATGTTGCAAAGGGAAAAGAATGACGTGTGTCTAGATTAAAGAAGGCTCCTTATGTCTTTCAAACAAGAGCCTGGAGCATGGTACACTAAAATCAACTCCTATTTTATTGAGCAAGGTTTTGTGAGAAGTAAGAATGAACATACTCTTTATGTGAAGAGGTGAGGAGATAATAACATTCTCTTAGTCTGTCTCTATGTTAACGATCTCCTCATACTGGTAATAACAACAACATGATTGTTACTTTTAAGGAGGAGATGAAGAAAATGTTCGAGATTACATATTTGGAGCTCATGAACTATTTTCTTGAGATGGAGGTTCACCGTTCTCAAAATTAGATCTTTATTTCTCAAGCTAAGTATGCTCAAGATATACAAAAAAAAAGTCAAGTTGCGCCATTGTGATGGCCATAAGAAGGTAAATGCAAGGTTATACAAATGAATTTTGGGTACTTTACTTTACTTGACAACAACTAGGCCACATTTAACGTTTGCCGCAAGCCTACTTTCAAGGTTTATGAATGAACCCACTAACATTCATATACGAATATCAAAATGAATTCTAAGATATCTAAGGGGAACTTCGAATTTTAGAGTTATGTTTAAATCAAGTGTGGAGCCAAAATTGACACGCTATTCTGGCATGATTGGGTCGGTTCAATTGATTACATGAAAAGTAACCCTTGTTATATTTTCACACTTTGTTCTGAAATGTTCTCATGGATGTCTAAGAAACAAGGTGTATGTTTTAGCACAATCTACTGCTAAAGTAAAGTACGTGGCAGCAAGTGTACAGTTAATGTTGCTATTTGGCTAAGGAAGATACTTGCAGATATGGGTCACACACAAGACGATTCAACAGAGGTTCTAGTAGATAGCAAATTAGCAATCGCTATTGCTAAGAATCCAACTTTTTATAGCAAAACAAAGCATTTGAAGATAAAATTCACACCATTCAAGATGTAGAACAAGAGAAAGTGTGTCAAGCTTATCTATTGTCCTACTGAGTATTTGCTTGCAGAGATCATTACTAAAGCTCTTCCAAGAAACAAGTATGAGTTTCTAAGACTCAAACTCGGAGTTATGGCCAAAATTCTCGCAGGGTGTTGAAATAGTGAGAGTTTTCTAGAATTATGTAGTAAATTCAAGTTCATGCACTTAATTAATACTACGAATCTAGTGAATAATATATATACTTTGAATTTAGATTATTCATGCATGTATCCTAGAATGTGAAAGGGTGTGTGTTCACCTATAAATACGATGTAATTCTAAGGCATTGAATTGGATATCAATCAAATCAAACATTTTCAAACACAAACTATTTTCTTTTATCAAACATGTTTCTCTCCACTTTCTCCCTTGTAAACTAACCTAAAATCCAACAGGGAAAAACATTATAATAGAACCCATAAATTTTCACAGGTTTCAAACCTAGTTATACATTATAATTATTTGTTTTTCTTCTATGTTTGCCAAAGTATTATACTCCAAATCATCCATTTACCATTTTTTAACAAAAAAATTAAGGAATGATAAATTACATTATTTATTTACGCAGTATGTATACTCAATAAAATGCTTTTTCCGTAAATCTTTCCATTTACATACCCTTCACTAAAGCAAAGAAAAAACCTAATTCTCTCAAAACCTGAGACTGGAACTTCTCAAATATAAAAAATTTGTTCTATTATCAATCATAATAATTTAATTACGACCAAGTACTTATTTTAAAATTCTATTTAGTAGTGGACTAAATTGGTTTTTTCTAGTTTAGTTCTAATGTTATTTGTTTTATGCAGGGTTTGAGAGATTTTTTTGGGTTTGGGGTAGTTTGAAAGGTGGGAGTCGGGTGGGTGGTGGACGACGTGAGGGTGTATGGTCGAAGTAAGGTGGTGGGCGACGAAGGCGGCGCAGTAGGGAGATAAAAATGCTAGAAAGAAAGAATTCATACTCATGGGAGGCGTGTGGTGAAGTGAGATAGCACGGTAGGAGTGAGCCAAAGTGTAGTCGATGGGGGACTTGTGGGTCATTTGTATTGATGGCCATTGGGAGCATGGGTGGAGGAGTGCACCAATGGTGCTGTTGGTGGAGAAGCGGATGGAATTCATTGTGGATCAAGAGTGATGGGTCGTTGGTGGACGGTGACGTGGGTGGTCAAAGGCGGTTGGTGGTAGGGGTAATAAGGGGTTGGGGCTGGGGAGGGTAAAAAGCAACTCCAATGGCAAGCTACGAGGTCTTGTAGCTTGCTTTGACACATCGTTTTTTCAAGCAACACGACTTTTAAGCTACAACGTCCTCCAATGATAAACAACAACAAATATAGCTTAAAAGGGCCCACATAACAAATAAATATCATAATTTAATTTAATTAATTTTTTTCTTAAATACGAATTTATTCCAAGCATGTAGCTTGACAAAGCTACACCTGCTTACAAGCAGGGACGTATTTCGATACTCCAATGGTGAGCATATCGCTTGAATATTTAGAATAATTGCAAGCAGGTCCTTAAATATAACCATTGGAGTGGCTCTAAGTTTTACTAGTGAATGGTGGGAGAAAGATAAAGGAAATGAGATAAATGATAAGAGGGGAAATAGGGAGGGTAAAATTTTTAAAGTGTACAGCGGTGAGTAATATGCGTACTACGAAAATTAACGTCCTAATATATGAAACAAAAGTACTATAAAAATTTAAGAGATTTAACCACATACGAAGAATGAGTGCAATTCAAGAAGACGTTTTCAGACAATAATTGCTAGATATTTTTTTTAGCTTTCAGACACGTGCAGAGTAACTAGTAAACTAAAAACAACTTGGTTTTATTTATTTTCTTCTATAAATTCTTTAGGTACAATAGATTGGGACGATTGGGCAAATAAATTTACTTCACCAATAGCCATTTATAAGTCGAGAAGATGGAGTTTGTCATGAATTCATGATGAATGGTTATGAGGTGGGCTTTGAGAGGTCGAACACATGTTTTGTGAAAAGAAGAATTTATGCAATGAGTTGGTAGAAAAAACTGTTAACCAAAATAGAAAAAAAGTAATAAAAAAAAACATAAATCCATAAAACTTGTCAAGTTTGCTAACAAGAATAGAAACTCGAGATCATAAATAAGTGTTAGAACTTAGACTTATAAATTTATAATTCTATATCAATAAAAGATACTGTACTAAGAATTGAAACTCGGGATCATAAACATGTGTTAGACACTTAGACTTTTAGGGGCGCTTGGTTTGCCCAAATTTCCATTCCCTTTAATTTACCCGATTTTCAGTTTTGGTTACCCCGTCATTCCCCTTTTTCATTTCCCTCACCCCAAGGAATAAGATACCCTTTCCCCATTACCTTGTCCTCACCACCACCATCCACCACTCAAACGCCTCCACACTGCAACAACCACCGAAATAAACCTTCATGCTGGCACTGGTGTCGGCGCCGATGTCCAGCCTCTGACCCATTCCGCCGATAACTACCTCCATGTCAATAACACTCCCTAAAACTCCACCCACCACAACAAACCATTACCCTCAACTCTTAAAATACCTTCTTCATGTCATTGGAGTGGGGCAGTTGTGGATATAGGCTCCCTCATACCCGCACCCACCAAGTGATTCTCATACCCATACCCGCTCCATCACCCATGGTGGGTACAAGTTTCCATACTGGTACCCGTCCCACCGGGTGAAAATCTAGACCCGTACCCGCCTCATTTACCCATGAACCACCTATGTCATAATTCATTCACTATTTTTTTAGATAAAATGTAGTTTTAATCACTATTAATTTCCGCAAATTTTCATTTTTATATTTCTTGTTTAAGACTTTATATAAAAGTTAATAAAGAACATTATAGAAAATCGTAATAATATGTAATTTTTTTTTATAATTGGTGGGTAAGCGGGTATTAGGTGGGTATGATATAAAACCCAACCCCGTCCCACCACCCATGGCGGGTGGAACTTTTGTACCCGTACCCGCCCCCACCACCCGCGAAAGTTATACCCGTATCCGCCCTAATTGGGGGAGGTGCGGGGCTGCATCCGCTTTTACCCGCCCCGTTAACATCCCTACTTCTCCCAACCTTGACATCTCCTTACCCACCCTTAAAAACACCTGGTGTTTTTGAAGGCAGGGGAGGAGATTTCAATGGTTGAGAAGAGTTTTTAAGAGTTGGAGGTGGTGGTTGATGGGGATTTCGAAGAGTGTTGGATGGGGTCTAGGTAAGAGTTGGGTGGCTGAGTTGGTTTAATACTACGGTTTCTATGTCTATGGGTACTCTATCGAGTGGGGCTTACTCTGTTGAGTAATTATGTTTTTATACGAAACAGTAGGTGACCTGATGGGTACTCGATCGAGTACGTGTGACACTCGATCGAGTAAGGGGCATTCGATCGAGTAAGTCACTTACTCGATCAAGTAAGTGAGTCTTATGGGTTATTTTAGCCGGGATTTGTTAATGACGCGTGATTAATATAAAAGGTTTCCGTCATTCTTCCTAATCACTTTTTCACCTTTCTAAAACCTTTCAAAAAAAAAAAAAAGTTACGTAGTTCGCTTTCGTCGCGTTATTGGCAAATCCCAAGGCTAGGATCGTCGGATTGTCTTGTTCTTTACACCGTTGGGTTCGTCGCGTCAAGGGTAAGACTCTTGTATAATTTTTATAACGTTTCGTTAAGTTTGTTTAAAACCCTAATTGGGTATATTTGGGGGTTTTGGGTGTATTGTGTTGATTGGGTGATGATTATGTGTATATATGTTATAGGAGGAGGATTCGTAGAAGAACATTACTGATTAGCTGCTGTGACGGTCTTGTGGTTGCTATTCCAGGTAGGGTTTCCCTACTCGGTTATTGTTTACATAGTATTGTTGATGGTTGATCATTGTTGTTGATTTATATCATATTGGAATCGGTAATTGGTAATTGTTGTTGTATAATGTGGTTGGTTGTGATTGCTTGTCTATGGTTGGCGAGGTGCGTCCTCGGCTGAGTGGAGTCACTTGCGGGAGTGGCTTCACGCCCTTGATTCGCCCTCTGTGGAACCCGCCACAGGAGGGGATGTGCACATTTAGGAACTTGGGTTTATCGCTCGGATGAGATGAGCGGGGCTTAGGTGGGAACGACTGCGGTCCCCCACTGGCGGTGTGGAATACTTGTTGCGATGAGTATTCTGGCAGGACTACACACTTCAGGTGTGTGGTGATATGATGGAGATTGGTTGGTTGGATTGGATTGTTGTATTGTTTTTGTTGTATTGTCTTATGTAAACAGTAACTGGCCCCGGTTTAAATGTTTTGAAAACTGTGGTGATCCATTCGGGGATGGTGATCAGTTGTTGAGCAGGTATGAGTTGATGCGCATGGGATAGCTAGGTTGAGTCGCCACGAGCTGTTTAGAAGTCTTCCGCTGTGTCATAAACACTCTTTTATATTACTTTAGTTGGTTTGACAGTTTTGAGGAACAATTGTATTTTACTTTATCAGTTTTGGGTTTTGGACTTGCATCACTTTAAATTCATTAATTAAAGTACGTTTTTTTTATTGTCTATTTGATATACATTGCCTCGGGTAACCGAGATGGTAGCATTCTCATGCCTTAAGTGGTCCTGGTAAGACACTTGGAGTATGGGGGTGTTACAGTTGGAGCACCACTAATGGTGGGTTGTCTGGCGTCGACAACGGTTCTAGACGAGTGTGATTGGTGGTGGTTTTGGGTTTGGGTGGATTTGTGGCGCTTTTCAGTTTGGGTTGCATGTTAATCATTCCCTTTGATTTGTTCAACCAAACAAACAAATACATCAAAGGGAATCCAGTCCCTTTCCCCTTATTTCTCTCTCCAATTCCCATTACCTTTCCATAGTGTGAACCAATCTGCCCTTTAATTTATAGAGGGGTGTTAGTGTGTTACAAACCTTCACTCAAACTTATTCCCTTCACCCTCTCACAACCAACAAAATTAATATATATTGGGTAGGGCTATAAAACAAGTAGATCAAGATACATACATAGATGATATTTTAATTGGTTGTGAGAGGAGAAGGTAGATTGTATTTTCCTTCATCCCATTTTTGTTTATCCCCTTTCTTTTCAAATTCTATTCCACTTTTATTGTCCTATTACTAAATATAGTAATGAAAACTTTAATTATCCAAAATTGTCCAATGATAACTAACTAAAATACAACCACCATAAAATGAATATCTCAACTCTTCTTTAATTTGTGAGGTAAAATTGATAGTCCACTACTTGTCTTAAATCTTCCTCAAATAAAAAGTGGAACGATAAAAATAGAATAGAGCATAACATATATATATATATATATATATATATATATATATATATATATATATATATATATATATATATATATATATATATATATATATATATATATATATATATATATATATATAAAGGATAGATACAAAAGGCGCAATTTTTTCTCCTTTTTTAATCTTATCCAACACGAATTTGTATTTGATGAGACGTATATATAGACTTTATTTGTTGAATAACTGCTTCAAAATAAGTTTTAATTATTTAAATTAATTTATTTATTAGTATTTTATCATTGTTAGGGATATGGAATTATAGAGTATCTTGTTACACTAAAACTTTAGAAAGACGGTTTTTCAATAAGTGAGGTCCTGTTCTTTTGGACTGAAATTGTCTCGAATCAATCAACTTAATGTTCGAACTAAATCGAACTAAACTGAACTCAACTCAACTCAACTCAACTCAACTCAACTCAACTCAACTCAACTAATAATAATAATAATAATAATAATAATAATAATAATAATAATAATAATAATAATAATAATAATAATAATAATAATAATAATAATAATAATAATAATAATAATAATAATAATAATAATAATAATAATAATAATAATAATAATAATAATAATAATAATAATAATAATAATAATAATAATAATAATAATAATAATAATAATAATAATAATAATAATAATAATAATAATAATAATAATAATAATAATAATAATAATAATAATAATAATAATAATAATAATAATAATAATAATAATAATAATAATAATAATAATAATAATAATAATAATAATAATAATAATAATAATAATAATAATAATAATAATAATAATAATAATAATAATAATAATAATAATAATAATAATAATAATAATAATAATAATAATAATAATAATAATAATAATAATAATAATAATAATAATAATAATAATAATAATAATAATAATAATAATAATAATAATAATAATAATAATAATAATAATAATAATAATAATAATAATAATAATAATAATAATAATAATAACAATAACAATAACAATAATAATAATAATAAACCAAAGTGGCTTGAGTGTAGTGGAGTGCGGGAGTGCCTTAAAGCATTGCAATGGCAACGAATTGAGAGGTCCCGGGTTCGACTCCCTACACGGGAGTGTTGCGGTTACATGTCATCCTAAAGGATGTCTTACATGACACACGTGGTTTGCAGGGTATTGCATATACCCGAGGAGATTCAACCCCTCGTCATCAAAATAATAATAATAATAATAATAATAATAATAATATAATTCATTAATAATAATAATAATCTAATAATATAATATAATAATAATCTAATAAGATATAAAAAAATAGTAATAATAATGATAATGATAATAATAACAACAACAACAACAACAATAATAATAATAATAATAATAATAATAATAATAATAATAATAATAATAATAATAATAATAATAATGATAACATTAATAATAATAATATATATTAATAATAATAACTAAAAAATAAATATAATACATATAATATAATATAAATATAAATATAAATATAAATATTATAAATAATAATAATAACAATATATAACAATAATAATTCTAATATAATAATTTATTAATATAATAATAATAATTATTATGATACTAATAATATTAATAATAATGAATATATAAAAAAAATATAATAAAACAATATAACAACAACAATAATAATAAATATTAATACTACTGATATTGCCATTAGTCATAATAATATAATAATAAATAAATATATTAAATATAAATATATTAATATAAACAATAATAATAAATATAATAGTAATATAATAAATATAAAAAAATACTATTATAATAATATTAGCAATAGTAAATAAATTAATATAATAATGATGATGATAAAAATAAGAATATAAAAGAAGAATAATAATATTAAAGTTAAAATAAACTAATCTGAACTGAACTGAACTGAATGGAGCTGAACTGAACTTAATGGAGCTGAACTGAACTGAACTTATAAGAACTGAAATTAAGTCCAAAAGAACAGGGCTTTATTGAGAGACCAGTCTTTCGTACCCTTTAATTTATATTTCGCGACCCCTTTTTGTTGTTAATCGTGACATAGTGATTTCGTAACTATTTACATAATAAATGTACACATTTTATCTTTAATCATGATTTATACCTATTTTATTACTTTTAGTACCATTTTTTCGTAAAATTATAAAATAATCTCTCAATAAGTTTATTGAGAGACCGTCTCTCAGGAGACTTACTCGTTTTATTATGGTGTGAGTAATGGACTAGTTCCACACTTCAACGTAAAGTCAACGGTTAATGTTTTAGTGCCTTTATTTAAGGATTAGTTATTAAGTAGTGGGTTTATGTTTAGCTAAAGTTTAGGAGTTTAGGTTATGTTAATTAAGCCTATGAATAGGCATAAGTTGTAAGTTGTTTGTTGTATTGCAAATGACACGGTAGTAGGGATGTCAGCAGGGCGGGTACAAGTGGATATCGCCCCGCACTCGCCCCAGTTGGAACAGGGATGGGTAGAGCTTTGGGGGTGGTGGGGCGGATACGGCTACAAAAATTGTACCTGTCATGAGTAATGGGGCGGAGATGGATTTTGCATCTTACCCGCCTCATACTCGCTTACCCGCTAATCATAAAAAAAATTAATGCGATTATGATAATTTTTTAAATTTTATTTAGTTATAATTAAGATACAATGTTAATAATAGATATTTTATAAAGTTTTTAACGAACTTTCTTGGTGAAAAACTAAAATTATAAAGATAAATTCAAAAAAAATGGAAATTAATAGTGATTCAATCAACTTTTGCAAAAAAAATTTATCGAATAAAATTATGGTATAGCGGGTTAATGGGTAAGCGAGGCGGGTATGGTTTTATATTTCCGCCCGTTGGGGCGGGGATGGTTTTGAAAATTTGTACCCGCCACGGGTGGTGGGATAGGAATGGTACGAGTTTTTCCTGGTGGGTACAAGTACGGGGGAGCCTATATCCATCACCGCCCCGCCCCGATGACATTCCTACACAGTAGCTTTTCCTTTCACAAAATATTCTATTTGCTTTGCCATATGCATTTAAAAATCTCCAACAGACTTAGATCAGAAGCAAACATGTGATTTTTTTATTTATTTTTTGGTTGCAAACATGTGATTTGTGAACCCATTAACACGCCAACGCACTGCACGTTTCTGTTGGTCGTCCAAGTAAATGAAAGGGTCGCTTGTTCTCACTGTTCTCCTTTTAGATGTAGAAAACTTTCAAAACGGAATTCCTTTTTTGAGGGGAAAACTTGTTATTTGTTCCACTAGAATTTTGTTTTAGTATCTGATTATGCATAGAATAGAAGGTTAATAAATGAGGACGAAGAGATCAAGTAGTCGATAATACCTGAAAGTAACCCCAGTTGGAGAGAGCAGAACGGAGCTTTTCAAGTTCAGTGTCGGCGACAGCGGGAAGCGTTGAAAAGAGAAGTGGAAAATCAATTAGAAGAACATCCCTCCATTCTTGAGGGACATCAACACCTTTGGAAAGGTCATCTTTGTGAAGGAATTCCTCCGGTACTTTACCAGTTTTCGCAACCTCTTGAATTATAATTTTTCCTAATTCTTCTTTGTCAACCTTACTCTCACTGTTTGCCATGTTAATGGCTATGCGTCACTCAACATCAACTCACTCGAACCTTTTTACTAAATGGACAAATTTCCTACAGATTTGTAGACCAGTTCCAAAAGATTTGAACGGCTCCTGTGAATCCTCTCCCCACAACATTTTTTTTTCTTTTTGGTTCCAATGATTTGTAGAGCTCCTGTGAATCCTGTCCCCACAACATTTTTTTTTTTTTTTTGGTTCAAATGAGCGTCGGTGGCGAATGAGAAAATCGAACCCCAACTTCATGGTTGGAGTAAAAGAGTTTATAGCACTTGGGCTAATTCTTGCTTTGTGCAACATTTTTTTTCTTTTTGTACTACACTCTTATCTTTTTCCCAAATTATGGTTGAAAAATAAAGAAATTCTCCTTATAAATTGGGTTTTAAAATATTTGTTGATTTGAAGACTCGAATTATAGCAAGATGATGTATACTATGAGATATTTTTTCTGTTAAGGATCGTGTTTCTCATCTAAACATAGTTTCGTCACTTTATATCTTCATTATATATTGCTAGATGTTGAAATACATGTTTAATACTCCCTCCGTCCCAGTTAATTATTGTTCTTTAATTTTGACCCAAAAACTAAGGAAAGAGGAGGGGGCCAATTATTAAATGCCAGGTGGAATAAATTAAGTGTGAATGATCAAATTGCTCATTAATTAAGTTCATTCTTAAAATAGAAAAAATAACAATTGACCAAGACACCCGAAATGAAAAAGGACAACAAATAACGGGAAATTACTTCATAGATTAGAATAACTGAATACAATAGAGGTGAAATTTTGGATATATAAATCCTTTATCACAAATTCTCATTATAGACGGACATTATCCTTTTATAGCTATAGACGGATAGTGTCCCTCTCACAAATGAAAGTTGGTAGTGCAAATGGGTGGAAAATGAATACCCCACTTGCCCTCCCACTTTAATTTTGTGAGAGGGCCACTATCCGTCTATAGCTATAGACGGATAGTGGTCGTCTATAATGAGACGGACTGATCCTTTATACTTTACCGGTCCGTTTTTCTTAAGACCATTGCTTTTGGTCTGAAATAAGACGGGTAACATGTCATCATTTTACAATAAAATGTTGTTATTTTTTGATAACATGTTACCATTATTGTTCACATTATTTTCAGGGTAAAAAATGACACCTCTAGTCATAACATTTTGTGAATTAATTGGTTATATTTTCTTAAAAAATGGCAACATTTTATCCGTCTAACAAATAAGACCAAAAATGTCCGTCTGAAACAAGAATTTGTGATACTTTACAGCAAAGACATTTGGGAGAGTGACATACATTCTTGCGTCTTGCTTGTACATACCATTACGTTATTTAAGTTGCTCCTTTAAATTCAGGGGCGGCCAATGAATTTCAGTGGCCCTGTTCGGAATATTTATCGGAGGTCTTAAATTAGAACCACTAAATATTAATCCATCTACTCGTTGGAAGTAACCCTTCTTCATTTACATGAACTAAAACACAACTAAGTTTGAGAAAAGATCTCGAAATTGTAACACAAAATCCGTAAATTTTCGGTGCAATTTTCACTATTAGTTTTGAAATAGCGGCCCTAAAACAAAGTCAGTCAGAGTAAATTTATCAACTATATTAATCAAAGAATCTGATGCTATGTTTGGGAACCTTGAATTGAAATTGAATTCCGGAATTGAAGTATTTCAAGTGTTTGGAATCCCTAGAATTTGGAATTGAAATTGACTCAATTCCTTATCAATTCCAAGCTAGTTAAAATTTGGGGTTCTCAAATACCTACCATATACTAGTCATTTCAATTCCATGACTTTTTACGTTTTATTTTGTGACGCAAATTTCGTCACAATATTTTTATTTATGATATTTTTTCCGATCGCAAATATTTTTTGAGACAATATTTAATTTTTTCAAATATAAAACATCCAACGGTCTCGACCCATACCCGTCTCGCCCAAATTCAATTCCAATTCCAATTCCACGGGTTTCCCAAACGTAATTTTGGAATTGGATTTGGAATTGAATTCAAACATTTCAATTTCTACAATTGAAATCATGGAAATGAAATCAATTTCGTATTTCCAAACACTACCAGAGAAAAAATGAGGAGTCTATTGATCGAATACGAAAGAGGGGGGGGGGGGGGGGATGAATTGAGTATTAAAAACGATGCCCACTTTTTCGAAATATATGATGTAAGATTAATTATTTGATTTTATTGATTAAAATCAACTAATTAATTTACTAATAATAAACGCAAAATCGAAATAACAAAAATAAAGAAAGAGAGAAAGAGAGACACACAGGATTTTTGAAGTGGTTCAGTTTCACAAGTCGAAACCTACGTCCACTATTCTCGATTAATAATTTTTAGTAACTTTCTACGGATTACAAAAATTATCAATCCACTCGTATAATCAACAATATGATTATAACTCAGATTGAGTATCGCTAAATACTCTAGATTGCTCTTACGTTAATAAGAAAAGTACAACGATAAATACTAATCTCACGTTATGCGAGTGAGTATAATATCTTTGTGTACTTAGTATCCTATAACGATTTCCTTTGAGTGATTGACAAATATGATGCGCAACTTTTGTATAAGCAATTTGTAAAATAAGAATTAAGGATCAAATAATTTTTGCTTAAATATTTTTCTCTTGAAAATTGTAGATGTGTGTCACCAAATAATTGTTGGATGAAGAGAGGTATTTATAGTTGTTAGAAATTAGGGTTTAGAATATTCTGGAAGGTGTGAAACCCTAAATAACTTGACGAACAAGTAGGAGGCTAGGGTTTGGAGGTTTCGGCCTCTAGGGTTTCGGCCGGCCCCTCATTGGGCTCTCATGAGTCCAATTTGGCTTCCACTTGTTCCCAACAAATCGAGATAGAATTTAGTTGAACCCCTAGGTTACATGACGACATAAATATCGTGTTACAAACCAATAGTACATCCAACTTAAATTCTAATTAAATAATTCCAATTATATAAATACTCTCTTATTCTTAGAAAACATTAAAAATATATTTTCCAAAAATTAACGCATCATTTTTGTCTAGCAGTAAAGTTATGGCTATGAGGTCATAACTTTACTAACCTTTAAATCAAACAAAGTAAAACCATTACCGGATGACGACCTATACTATCTAATCTTCAGTAGATCTTCAGTAAACGAATCGTCTCTTCACAAGTCTCTCATCTTGAGTCTTGTGGTTGATATTTGATCTTGATCTTGAATATTACGATCAAATGTCTTTGAAGTTGTACCTCATTGGTCCAAACTTCAAGCTTGCGTCATTGTAATTGTTCCTTTCTATATTAAGACTTGAGCACACAATTACACGCATATGTTTATAATATTAAGTCCACATACAAATCATTACTGTCATTATCAAAACAACTAATTAGGACTAAAGGTCCAACAAATTCCCCCTTTTTGATGATGACAAGTCTCCTATAATTTGTGTCTAAGTCTAGTTCCCCCTCAACATAATACTTCCCAAATTATAGAACAGTTGAGCGCAGAAACTAATAATCTTTTCAAAGTTATAACTATAGAACACCTTGAGAGAATTAACTTGAGACGGTCGCAAATCATAAAAACAATTCCCCCTCTTGGCATCATTGAAAAGATGAGAACAAACATAAAACAATTAGAATAATATATTATGAGACAAGAATTAATCATGAAAAACATATTATATTAAACGCAATCTAGTTCTTAATTAGCATAATAATATTATAAACCTGCAATCACACAAGGAATAAAATGCGGAATTGAAAAAGCTAATATCCATAAGAATGGACTTTTATTGTGAGCAAAGGAATTAAAAAGATAAGGCTAGGTTGGAAATTTGGATGGGTAGGGCGAGATGGTCACGGGTGGTAGGGGCTCGGTGGTCGTGACCTCGGACGGGTCCGAAACTCCAAATCCTCGAGTCGTGCGTGACAATGGTCTAGGAGCGCAGCTTGAGCAGCTAATCGAGCGTCGAAATTAACAATCCTCAAAGTCATAGCTTTAACTACTTCATAAATCGTATGCATCTCAGACGTCATATCCTTTCCAGATTGTAATAGCTCATCACCAAACTTAACCAAACTATCCATACCTTCCCTCATACGAGTAGATTCGGAGTGTGTTCGCACGGCTGCCTTTAGAGCGGCGTCGACTTGCGTGTCCAACCGTGATAACATGGTGTATAAACGCGTCGGGCTAACACTACTCGGTCCACTAGTATCAACTCTCCTTTCCTTTGTAATGAGATCAAACAACTCACATAATTTCTTGTCTTGCTCATTAATCCTTCCACGAATAGAAGTAAAATTTGATTCTATCTTAGAATCCAACATCTCTAAATTCACATTGCTTTTTCCTCCTTTTTCTCCTTTTGTTTCAATACACAATTTCGGGCCATTAATAGCAAGCTTCATATAAGATAAATAAAGATCATTCATTTCATCACTTGCAATAACTCCATAACTATGCTTCCCAATAACTTCTTTCTTCTCTAAAATATGAGAAATCCAATTTCCATAAGGCAAACTCAAAGTAGAAGCTAAATCGTCCATTTTAGCCGTTACACTAGCTTGTATAATTTAATGAAACACAAGCTTAGGTAGACTAACCTTTTCTCCTTCAAGCCAAGCCTTCATAATAAGCATCTCATGAACACCAAATTTATCTCGACCTTCTTTTCGTGGAACAATAGTAGTCCAAATAAAGGTCAAAAAGAATTTCAAAGAAGGCGACAATTTATTTGTTAAAATAGTTGCAGACGAAGTCGCATCTTGTTTGAAATATCGTTTCACTACTAATCTCTCATCAGGCGACATACTTTCCCATTCTACGCTTGGATTAATTTCGATTCCCTCTCTAGGAACTCGAGCCAAGTCGGAAAAATCACCAATTGAGACACGTATAGACGTCTTATTAACCACAACAATTAAATTTCCTTCCTTAAATTGAACAGTAGCATAAAATTGATATACCTCAATAGGAAAGACTAGACCACTTACAACAACAATATTCTTCCAACCTTGATCTTTGAGAAAATTCCTAAAGAACCCAAGTGCTTTATATTGCTTTAACCAATCAACCGAATATACTCGTCCTGCGCGAATGCGGTATTGAGCAACTTGATTGATATTCCTTCGTTCTACTTGAGTTAATCGAAGATTATTCAGTCCATTGTTAGTGTAATCATCCATATGCTGTGTGTAAAGAACACGTGAAGAACCATCTTGAAGTATATAGCTCTCAGTTTTCGAACTTACCTCAGTTTCCGACACCAATTTTCCTTTACCTTTAATCAACCTTCTCTTCTTGCTAACTATAGGTAAATTGGCGGTGTCGGTGCGGTCGGCGTCGGACCGAGGGGACCGTGAACCGGTCTCGGGTGGCGTGACGGAGCGGGTGGTTCTCAGGGGTGATCGGGTTACCTTCTTTCCAACAACAACGGGTTTCTTGGATTGAAAACGGGTTGTAGGATGATTTGTCATTATTAATTTTGAAGGTTTTGAAGAAGTATTAGGGAAGTAGATGATTAAATTGATGAGAATTATGGAGGGGTTAAGAGGGTTTAAATAGTATTAAGGAATTTGTCTTTTGGTAACAATAAAATTCTAAGAAAAGAAAATAATACCAATTTCTATAATAATTTTATTTTTTCGGTGCCTCCTTTTTTTCCGGCAACTTTTCCTTTTTTTTTCGTGCTTTCCTTTTTGTTCGCACTTTTTTTTTCGCACTTTTTTTTTCGGCACAATTTTTTTTATTTTTGGTATTATCTCCTTTTTCTTATATGATAAGAATAAGAAAAGAATCATATTTGTTGTGAGATAAGGAAAGAATCTTTTGTATTGGTGTTTAGGTAGGATTGTGAGGAGGTGGTTACAAGAATATGGTAAAGATAGAGATTTGTGTAGGAATATAATAAGATAGAAATATCTTTATTATATTTAGGCATTTTATTGTAGATTTTGTCGAATTTTTGTAAGAATATGTGAATATACAGAATATTAAATATTACCATACACATAAGCAAGATATAACACGTAAAATAAACATTATTTAACATAATTAAACTTGCAACAAAATATACGGACACAATCGTACAATCTCATCTTCCTAGCTGATCATTCAGGTTCCCGGACATAATTATGACGGATTTAATTATTGCTAATTAAACCAATCTCTAGTCTCAATAACTCAAAGCGTTTTCTAGCTAACGGCTTAGTCAAGATATCAGCCCATTGCCTTTCGGTACTACAAAATTCAAGTGAAATGTTGCCTTTTTCTACATGATCTCGTAGAAAATGGTGTCGAATATCTATATGTTTGGTCCTCGAGTGCTGAGCAGGGTTCTTAGAAATTACTATAGCACTCGTATTGTCACACATAATAGGCATACGACCTACATTTATACCATAATCACATAGTTGTTGCTTTAACCAAAGTAATTGAGAACATACCAGTCCAGCAGATACATACTAGGCTTCAGTAGTAGACATTGCAACTGAATTTTGTTTCTTTGATCCCCATGTGATGATACACGGTCCAACAAACGTTGCATACCCAGAAGTGCTTTTCCTATCTAAAGAGCATCCTGCATAATATGCATCTGAATACCCTACTAGATCGAAATTACACTCAAGTGGATACCATAAGTACAAATTAGATGTACCAATTAAATATCTCAAGATACGTTTAACTGCAATCATACGTGACTCTTTAGGACACGATTGATATCGCGCACAGACACATACACTATACATTATATCAGGATGGCTTGCAGTTAAATATAAAAGTGAACCAATCATACCTCGATATGTAGTCTCATCGACACACTTACCATGTTCATCTATAGTCATCTTCTTATCAGGTACCATAGGTGTATCGTAAGATTTTGCATTTTCCATACCGAATTTTCGAATTAGTTCCTTGATATATTTCTGTTGGTGAATCTTTATACCATCCTTTGTTTGTTGAATTTTTAAACCTATAAAGTACTTCAATTCTCCCATCATGCTCATTTCAAACTCAGAAGTCATTAGATCTGAAAAATACTTGCACAATTTTTCATTAGTGGAACCGAATATTATATCGTCTACATAAATTTGCACAACAAGTAAATTAGAACCCTCTGATTTTAGGAACAAGGTTTTATCGACAGATCCTCTTTTAAAATTATTTTGTAATAAAAACTTGGATAATCTGTCATACCATGCCCTTGGAGCTTGTTTCAAACCCATATAAAGCTTTGTCTAATTTATAAACGTGGTTTTGAAACTTGCTATCTAAAAATCCGGGAGGTTGTTCTACATAAACTTCTTCTTCCAAATAGCCATTAAGAAATACAGTCGTAACGTCCATTTGGAATAATTTCATTCCTTTATGAGCAGCAAGGGCAATAATGAGACGAATAGCCTCAAGTCTTGCTACGGGTGCAAAGGTCTCGTCATAATCGATCCCTTCTTGTTGATTGTAGCCTTGGACAACTAGTCGTGCCTTGTTTCTTGTAATAAGTCCTGCGTCGTCCAGTTTATTTCTGAACACTCATCTTGTACCAATAACAGTTCGATCACTAGGTCGTGGCACTAAGTGCCATACCTTATTGCGTTCGAATGGTTGAAGCTCGTCTTGTATAGCCGTTATCCAATCAGGTTCAGCAAGAGCTTCTTTGATATTGGTAGGTTCAATGGTTGACAGAAAAGAGAAGAACGAGCAGAAATTATTCAAAGGACCTTCTAGTTTTAATGCCTTGTTCTAGATTCCCTAGGATTTTGTCCAAAGGGTGGGAGCTTTGATGTTTCCACTTTTTGAGAACTCTAGGTTCATTATCATTTGATGAACTCGTACCATCTGCAGACGAGGAATCATGACTTGTTCCCCCTGAGTTAGACTCGGGATTTTCTTCAGAAGTATCACTAACTTCATTAGAATTATCATGATTTGGATCGGAAGTTACAACATCATTAGGTATAACTTCAAGATTTTTTTCCTTGTTTAAGAAAAGGTCAATAGTATTATTAACTACGAACTCATCACTTCCCTTAGGATCGTTTGCAGAGTTATCTAGTTCATCATTGATACCTTGAATATCTTCATCTTCATTTAAAGGATCATTTCTTGCTAAAAAGAAATCGGGCTCATCTGGATCCTCTTCTTCCTGTTCAACTTTATCAAACACATTATCTTCGTCAAAACAAATATGAACACTTTCTTCTATGCACAAGGTTCTTTTATTGAACACTTTGTAAGCTTTACTATGATCCGAATATCCCAGAAAAACAGCTTCGTCACTTCGGGGGTCAAATTTTCCTAAATTATCTTTTCCATTATTGTGAACAAAGCATTTGCTCCCGAAGCAACGGAGATGTGATATATTTGGTTTTCTCCCTCTTAAAAGTTCATAGGGAGTCTTTTTCAAAATAGGTCGCATGATAGCTCTATTATGCACATAGCATGCGGTACTAACAGCTTCTGCCCAAAAACTTCTAGGGAGGCCACTACACAACAACATAGTACGGGCCATATCCTCTAGGGTTCGATTCATACGTTCCACGATACCATTTTGTTGTGGGGTTCGTGGTGCGGAGAATTTATGTCCTACACCATTTTCCCTACAAAATTCTATAAACGATTGATTATCAAATTCCGTGCCGTGATCCGTCCGAATCGAAATAAGCCTTTTGTCATATTTATTTTGGGCAAGCTTTATTAATGCCACAAATTCATCGAAAGTTTCATCTTTAGAGGAAAGAAAGATTGGCCAGACATACCTTGAGTAATCGTCGACTAGAACAAATATATACTTTGATCCACCACGGCTTCTAACTTTCATATGTCCACATAAATCCATGTGTACCAGCTCAAGTGGTCGTTTAGTGCTAACTACTCTTTTAGGTTTAAATGAGGATCTAACATGTTTGCAGCGGGCACATGAGTCACACATTTTCTCTTGCTCGAATTTAATTGAGGGCAAGCCTTCAACTAAATCCATAGACTTAAATTTCTTTAAAATAGTTGGACTAATGTGTGCAAACCTCTTGTACCACAAGCTAGAATCATATGAGGTTGCTTTCATACACGAGAAGGAATTTGTATTGACAACATTTAAGTCAATCATATACACATTCCTCCTACGGTGACCCTCAAGTAAAACATTACTAGTACCTTCAATTATCATACGACAAACATCGGCATGAAAAACAACTTTGTTACCTTTGTCACATAATTGAGAAATACTAAGTAAGTTATGTTTAAGACCA
Source organism: Silene latifolia (assembly GCF_048544455.1). Classification (NCBI taxonomy): domain Eukaryota; kingdom Viridiplantae; phylum Streptophyta; class Magnoliopsida; order Caryophyllales; family Caryophyllaceae; genus Silene; species Silene latifolia. The sequence goes on along the minus strand of NC_133535.1, from coordinate 90,781,733 downwards.
CTTACTAGTGTAGATACCCAGTATCTGCTGAGACTCCAACAAACACCCGATGATTATCGGACTATAACATGTTTTGGAATCGCGGCGTTTGATCGACAGTTTGTGTACAACTTTAAGTCGGAAAACTTAAAACGATTTCGAAAATAAAATATTTCAAAACATTTCAAAAATACCTGGAGTGTTTAATGCACGACGACGGGGTCGCAATGACACTAACTAGAGTCAAAACCGACACCGGACCAAAAACCGACTCAAAAATTCAAATCCTGATTCCAACAACGAGTCAAACCGTGTCAAGCACCAAAAACAAAACATTTCAAACCTTCTACCTTAAGTTTTCCCGGATTCATGTTGGTCAAGTACCAAACATGTGAATACAAAACCTAGGATAGAACAAATCATGATTGCGTTTGTTGTGAAAGTGACAACACAACTCGAAGAACCGCGACGTGGCTCGCGCCTCTTTGAGCAGCCCAAGTGGCCACGTCGCTCAAAACTCACACAACCACTCATTTCCCTATAAATACCCCTCAAATGCCACCCATTTGAGACTTACGCGAGTGTCCGCCCCCTCTTTTCTCCCTTAAAATTCTCGACTCGACTTCTTAAGTCACAACCCGGCGCGTATTTACGACCTACCGATCGTAAACACGAGCCTTACACATTGTTTGGTACCGTCATTATGCATTAAATCACTTGACCGACCACTTCGACCACTACACCATCACTAACATTAAAACACTCTTTTTACTTACCAAAACGGTTTTAAACCGAGTTTTTTCCGATCAAACGAGTTGTTACACTTACGTCGGTCACTCGCCATAACCAAACATGTAAGTATGAGGGTGTAAAAATCCTCTTTTATTATGTTTTCATTTGTTTCATGACTATAACATGCTAAAACGTGCATAACATGAACCAAAACATGGAATAAACGAGCCAAAACCGATTTTTGGTCGAGGCGAAGCCCCTTAGGTGACTTACCCGCGCCTAAATGGGGTGTTCAGACCAGAGATCAACCGTGTTTGTTCTCGTCATTTCCCTTTAAGTCATTTTCATATTTGTAATCGGTTTTTACCATTCCAAATACTTTCGAACCTTTTTTACTTCTTTTGTTTTAACCATAACACATTTTTCACCCTTGGTTCCTCATACCATGACGGTCAAATCCGTGTTTCGGTGATAATATTTGGTTAATGACATTTAAAAGGTATTTTAAAACCTTTTATTTCATTTCTTTACATTTTCAAACAAACATATTAGTCACCAACACAAAGTCATCCTTGGTTCTACATACCATGCCGGATTTTAACCCGGGTACGATGATGAGCATCGACTAATGACACTCAAATGGGCTTAAAACAATTAGTCCATAATTATTTTCGAAACTATTCATGTCAAGTTTTTCAAATCGAACCCGACACCGAATATTATCAAAATAATGATGATTATTCGAGTCTAGTTCTTCAAATCAACAAATGCGGTCTAAACGACCCCCTTTAAATCAAACCGGGTTCAAATACCCATTTTCAACACGTTTTATAACGTTTTCTAAAAGGTCAGAACACGGCACATAAACCGTGGACAAACCCGCGTCTAAACAGGCCCTCCATTTCTCATTTTCAAAACCAGAGGGAGTCCCCATACACTGCCGGCTGGCTCGCGCCTCATATAGCCGTCTGGTACAGGGTCTGTTCCTTTCCAGCATTAGTCTAGGACGATCCCGACTCCGGTTAGCCCGGATATAGGACGGATCTGATGACTATTTGATTATCCAAAACCATATTTGCAAAATGCCTTACTAAGACAAATGGATCATGTTATACACCCTAAACCTAATACGGTAAATGGATGTTAAATTTCCGTCTTGCATGCAAATCAATCATTAATCCAACTCGACATCTTATACTTGATATTTTTATTAAATCAACCGACTTAGAAAGATCTCACATGTTAGGTTTAAATTATTGGATGTGCATTCATGCATTTAAATCGTTTTATCAACTTTTGCATTCAACCAACCAAGATCGATCAGTAGAGGCCGCTAAACGCGGGCGGGATTGGGTGTCTGATTAAAGGGCTTCCCACCTTCACCTCTTGCTCAGAAACTTTGGATAGTGGACGACCTTATCCAGGGCGTACAAGAGTCATTCTAGAGATAGGATGCTAAAGAGGGACGATTTCCTTATCTTTAGTACCTATGTCAAACGCTGCTTTGTGCTTCGATTTGACCGAGGTATAAAGTGGATTTCGAACGGGTTCCAGGCATCCCACAAATGCTTGGTGGTGACTCCGAACATCTCGAATCGTTTCGAGACCCTTACCGAGACGAAACCGACCGATCTAAAACGATTCGGTCGAAAGCATTTTTACGCCGCCGAGCGTGGCTTTCAAAAGACCGATATACGTCCACAGATTGGCTTGGCTTGTAGGTGGCCCATGTCCACAGATTGGCGAATCCGCTGGGAAGAACTAGGACACTTACATCGTTGTGATCCCTAGATGGTGAGACTCGAACGAGGTCTTGGTTGGAATGCATTAATTGATATTACAGTCACGGTCGGGTTTCTTGTCCGGGTCCACAACCTAACCCTTTTCGACCAATTGGCTCGTCTCGTCGGCGTGAGTTTCTTCTCATCCCCGCGTTTCGAATCCCGATTGAGTCAAGCATACCATTGACATTACACATTTCTGTTTCGTCAAAGAGCTTTCATCACTTTCGAGCACGAGGCTAGGGCACCCTCCTTACACATTTTGTTTGGATTGGTATCCCTCTCGCAAATCGGGGTTTGATTGCTTGGTGTGTAACCCACCCTTCTAAGCCAAAACCCGTGTCAGCATAATGCATAATATAATGAACTGCGAGTGCTTATGTGCTACTTGATCACAAGTCCTTCCATGTCATTTTCAAACTTTCAAAATCACCCTTTTTGCGCCTTTATAATGGCCGTTTCAAACCTCAGTCTTTTGCCGACCGTTGCGCGCCTTTCTAGGCCGTCGTAATGACGATTTTCAAACCCGGTTTTGTATAAACATTTCAACACGCCTTTCTAGGCCGTCATAATGACGATTTTCAAACCCAGTTTTGTATAACCATTTCAACACGCCTTTCTAGGCCGTCGTAATGACAATTTTCAAACCCGGTTCTTACAAGCATTTCAAATCACCTTTTTACGCCGTTATAATCGCCGCGTCTAGACACGGATTTTAACCCGTTTCGCGCCGACAATGGCTCTTTCAAAACCCGAGAAAAGCACACACCCTTTTCTCGAGACACTTTCGAGATCCCGAGGACCATACACCGTCCCCGAGACCTCTTCAAACATTTCAAACCCGATTTTCAAAACATACAATTTTGAATTTCAAAACCGTCTTGGGAAACGATGCACTGTTTTCCGAGCCGACTCAAACTCAAACCGTCTTTTGCAAATAAACTTAAGACGACCCCTTTCAACTGATCGACTTGCGGAGATTTCTATCTTCAGAAGCCGTCCATTTAAGCGACAAATGAATCTTTTTGAAAATTTCTATTTTCGAAAACTTCAGTCCACCATTCCAATTCCGCCTCGTGTCTATCGAGTCAAAGCAAACGTACTTATGGGTCTTTACTTATGAGTCGTCTTACCACGAGACCCGTCCAACGGCGTCACGCCGTCACTCGTGTCAAAAGTTCGGTCAACACCGTCACGTCATAAATCGAGTCAGCACCGGGGGACCACACACGGTCACCCCCGTCTTGTTGAGTCTGATCCTTGTCTCGTCCTTTGTGTTGTCTGCGTTCAGTCTTGGAACCGTGTCGGATTGAGTTGTAATGTGAGCCGTTTTTCTGCCTCAGAGCCATGGCCCCGTCTTCAGCTTCGTCCAACAACAACAATGATAACAACAGAGATGTCACAACCGATCAGCTAGCCAGCATGCTTACCGCTCTTAAGGTCACCCTGGATCGCGTCGAGACCCGTATCGACGCCCTGGAGAACAAGGAAACTGGGGAACACAATACCCCACCTCTGACTAAAACTGAGAAGAGGCTAAAGCTCTTGGAAGAACAGCTCCTAGCCCGGGGTAACAATATCCATCTTGAGAACAACCGAAGGTTCGAACTGTTGGGGACCAAGAATCGACAACTTCACCCTGACTGATGTGCCTAAGTTCAAAGGAGTGGAGGACCCACTCAACCATATCCGTGCTTTCAAAGACTACATGGCCATTAAAGGGGTCAAACAGGAACTTTTTACCCGGATCTTCCCATCCTCTTTGGAACCGATTCCTCGCCAATGGTACTACTCCCTTGATCCGAAAAACCTTACTACTTGGGATGAGATCGCAGTTGAGTTTGCCAAACAGTATGCCGACAATTTTGAGATCCAGGCCAATACCCGTACTCTCGAAGTGCTAACCCAGAACGACAGGAGGGGTTCACTAAGTTCCTAACCCGTTGGAGGAGGGTGAGTACTCAATTGGTCAGTAAGCCAAGTGAGTCAACTTTAGTGGAAAGTTTGTCAACAATATCCGCCCAGTTTATGCCAACCTACTGAGATACCAAAACATCAAGACCTTCCAGGATCTGCAAATTCTGGGGACACGTATTGAAGATGACCTCCGAAAGGGTGTCTTGGCCAAAACCACTGGCAGAGGTTACCGGGGATCCACCTCAACCGGATCTCGCCCTTACGGCCAGACGAAAAAGATTGATGAGGTTAACCTCGTCGAACCATCTGCTAAGAAAACTGAACGCCCCCAAAGAGTGTTTACCAACATAGGGTCGACGTACGCAAGTGCTCTGAAAAGGCTCATGGACCAGGGGAAGTTACAACCGATCGGACCCACCCCGCATCCGACCGATGCCAAGAAGTCCCGGTTCTGGAACCCCAATGCCTACTGTCAGTATCATCGAGGGAAAGGGCATGACACCGAAACTTGCTTCAAACTCAAGCACCTCATTCAAGACATGATTGAGAAAGGAGATTTGCCTTTACCCCCACCAACTAAGCCGAATAACAAGGCGAATCCTCTGGGAATCCACGCCATCTCTGACGATGAGCCGACCCTAGACTCCTCTCACCTCCCTGCCAATTGACAACGAGGTGAATGCTTTGGAAAAAGATCCTTCAGACGGAGTGTTTGTGTTTAGTGCTGCCACTATGCTCACTATGTTTCAACAAGTTGAGGAGGCCATAGCCAGCCTCTCTGAGAGAATCACCCGACTCGACGACGCCTACCGTCGACTCATTTTCAATCCACCGCCACCGCGCCCAAGGGAGAATTCCCCAAGCATTCAAAACTACCCACCCCAGGATGGATTGCTCCCGCGACCATTCTGGCATAGACCTCACGAAAATCACCCTCAAAATAACTGCCCCCACAATAACTACCCCCCACAATAACTACCCCCACAAATCACCCACACAAAAACCACCCTCACAAAAATGTCCCTCACAAGAACTGCCCACCGAGGAATACCCCTCCAAGGTACCCTCGAGACTCTGAAATTAATGGCATCTGGAGAGATGATGTTGAGGATGTCTATGTCATCCCAGGGAAGGAGAAGCGGGCGAGAGAAATCTGACATCTCACCCAGTCCGGACGTCCCTATCAGAATCCGAACAGTCCAGCGGTCGTTCCAACAACGAATGACCAAGTCGTCCCAGAGGTGGACGCTCAACCAAAGGCTCCTGAGAACTCAATCCTGAAACAGCTTCAGAAAGCAAAAGCCGAAATCTCAATTTGGCAACTGATCGCAACGTCTTTTGAGCATCGACAGGCCTTGCTGCATGCCTTGGGAAAATTAACCGTGCCCTCCATCTCTTCCCCAGAAGAAATAGTGGCACACATGACAAGGGACGCCCCTGATCTAAACAACCCAGTCGTCTTCTCCGACGAGGATATCCCTCCGTTCGGAGCCAATCATAACCTGGCCCTGTATATCACCGTACAATGCCTCCAGAAAAATGTACCCATGGTCCTCGTGGATGACGGTTCCACGGTAAACGTCATTCCTCTTAAGACTGCCCACAAGCTGGGGATTAAGGAAGAGGATTTGGTCCCAACGAATCAAGGAGTACGCGCCTACGATGACACTCGTCACAAGGTCACTGGGCTTGTCACTTTAACCGTCGCAACCGGGCCACTGGAAAGACAAACCAGTTTTCAAGTGGTCGACATCGACGCTTCTTTGAACATGCTCCTGGGACGTCCCTGGATTCACGCCGTTAAGGCGGTCACCTCAACTCTCCACCAGAAGATCAGGGCCCCCTTTAACGGGAAAACGATCACAATTCCCGCTTCCCCAATCAAAGCTGTCATGAGAAGGGGAACAGCCTCCCAAGCCATTGAGGAGGATGATAACGAAATGTGGGGTTTCCACGCCGTAAACGCCATAACTGATGAATTGACGCCCTCTGATTGTGACCCATTCACCAACCTCACGGTCAACCATATTATGATACGTCAGGGTTATTTCCCGGGTTTGCCGCTCAATCCACTGAAGGACCCATTGCCTCCCTTGAAACAGGCTAAGGTCCCCAACATTCCCTTTGGGCTGGGATACAAACCTACCGACGAAGATATCCAGGAGATGAACCTCTTAGTCCGAAAACGCAAGAAGCACGGGGTTATCCTCCGTCCCTACCATCTGACCCTCAACGGATACTTTGTCCCCGAGGGAGAGTCCGGGCTCTACCATGGCTTTCCGGAGCCAATCTATGACTCTGTGGTGAAGGCTAGGTACCCGGGAGTGGAAGTCTTCCAGGACTGCTACTTTATCCCCGACAACATCGAAGCTGCATCAACTGAGTCCAAGCCGTCACCATGCCTTGACGGACAAGCTGTCACACTCCTCTTTGAGGAAGATAACGTCAAACACCTCGACTATGAGGACATCATCAACATCGCCCTGAAAGACAATCAATTTGATCCAACCTCCTTGATCTCCGATCATCGACCGGAGAAGGCTACCCAAGGCCGGAGGAGGAAGACCGTCAAGTGGACCGATCGCAAGGCCGCATTCTCAAGATCACAATCGGAGAAGGCCCTATGTTCAAGGAGGGAAGTGAAGAAGGATCTGAGTCTGAGTCTGAGTCGGAGTCAGAGTCTGTCGTAGCTCCTAACGCTCCTAACGTCCCGGTCAAGGTCCCCTTCCCATTGTTTTATCACAAAGTCGTGGCTGATTCAGAGGCTGAGTCTACTAGGGTCACCCCCACTCCCATGAAAGGTGACAACTTGGAGCCTGTTCCAGGGGCCACTTCCTCTGTTGTGTCGCCTCTGAATGACCACGAGATGTCTGTCCTTTCCGAGCTTTTCGCTCGTGTCAACTTAATGAACGCTAAGTTTGCTTATGACTCGTCTCATTTTAACTGCAATGCAATTCTGAATAACTACGAGGAATTTGACTTGAGTGACTACCCACCTCACCTAGCTAAAGAACTTGACAAGCGGGAAACCAGAACCCCCATCATTGAGGAGACCGAGCCTATTAACGTAGGAACCGATAACACACCTCAAGAACTTAGGATAGGGACAACCCTGGAGCCCTCGGAAAGACAGCAGTTCATTGACCTCCTCCACGAATACAAGGACGTGTTCGCCTGGTCTTACAGAGACATGCCTGGGATTGACAGAGAAATTGCAGAGCATCGAATACCCATTAAACCCGGGGCTAAACCTGTGAAACAGAAGCTACGCCGGATGCGTCCTGAATGGGCCCTGAAAATCAAAGAAGAAGTAGACAAACAGTTTAAGGCCGGGTTCATCAAAGTGTCTGAATACTCTGATTGGGTGGCCAACATTGTGCCGGTACCAATGAAAGACGGAAGAATTCGGGTTTGCGTCGACTTCAGGGATCTGAGCAAGACAAGTCCAAAGGACGACTTCCCTTTGCCACATGTTGACATTTTGGTGGACAATACTGTCGAACATGCTCTCCTATCATTCATGGACGGGTATGCTGGGTACAACCAGATTAAGATGGCTGAGGAAGACATGCACAAGACTGCGTTCACTACACAGTGGGGTACATATTGCTAAACGGTCATGCCTTTCGGCCTCATCAATACCGAGGCAACCTATCAAAGAACCGCTACCACTCTCCTACATGATATGATGCACAAGGAGGTAGAGGTATATGTCGATGACATGATTGTCAAATCAAAAGAACGGGACGGCCACATCAATGCCCTTCGGAAATTCTTCGCTCATCTGCGGAAATATAACATGAGACTAAATCCTTAGAAGTGTGCATTCGGGGTCACCTCCGGAATACTCTTGGGACATGTCGTCAGCAAAAGAGGCATTGAGATTGATCCAACCAAAATCAAAGCCCTTCAACAAATGCCTCGGCCTAGGAACGAGAAGGAGATTCGGGGATTTCTCGGTCAGGTCCAATACATCAGCCGCTTCATTGCCAAGCTCACTATGATTTGTGAACCAATATTCAAAAAGCTTCGCGCCTCCGATCACACCGATTGGGACGATGACTGTCAGAAGGCCTTCGACAGGATAAAGGAAATCCTATCCAAACCTCCTGTCCTCATGCCACCTCAACCGGGGATTCCTCTATCCCTATACATGACTGTTACCAACACAGCCATGGGAGCGATGTTAGCACAAACAGTTGGCAACGAAGAACGAGCCATCTACTACATCAGGAAAAAGTTCATTGAGTACGAGACGAGGTATACCCAACTGGAAAAGACATGCCTTGCCCTAGTATGGTCAACAAAAAAGCTGCGGCATTACATGCTCAGCTACACGGTCCACATCTACTCCAAGATGGACCCGGTTAAATACATCTTCGAAAAACCCGTGCTAAACGGATGGCTGTCTAGATGGACACTCATGTTGTCCGAATTTGACCTCAAGTTTGTACCCCTCAAGGTTATAAAGGGAAGAGCAGTTGCCGATTTCCTAGCAGAAAATCCCGTCAACGAGGATCCAACGACCGACACATGGTCACTTCCTGACGAAGACATCCTTTGTGCCGACTCCGACGCATGGGACCTATACTTCGATGGTGCATCTAATCTAAGAGGCTTCGGGGTAGGAATCCATCTAATTTCACCAGAGGGAGAACACGTTCCGATCTCGGTCAAGCTGGACTTTGCCGTCACCGACAATGCCGCTGAATATGAAGCATGTCTCATCGGCCTACAAGCAGCCATCACACTTGGCATCAAGAGACTGAGGGTCCATGGCGATTCCTCGCTCATCATCAATCAGGTGTCCGGATCATGGAAAATCCGATCTGACAGCTTAGCTCCCTACCGAGCAAAGATCAATCAAGAGGCCGAATTCTTCGACCAAGTCGACTATTTCCACCTGCCACGAGAGGGAAATCAATTTGCTGATGCCCTGGCAAAAGTTGCCGCGCTCGTCAACATACCTGACGGCATGACATCAATGCCCCTATGTGTCGAGAGAAGGAGCGAGCTAGCTCACATTTATGCTATTATCAACGACGAGGAAAGCCATGATGAACCTTGGTACCAAGCCATCCTCAATTATAAAACCAAAAACGAATTCCCTCCCAACTCTGATCAAAGAGGACAAAGAGCCATCCGTTTACTTGCATCACAATTCGTGATAAACCAAAATCAACTCTACAAAAGAACACCCCAAGGAATTCTCCTCCTCTGCATTGACCATCACAAAGCCAAAAAAGTCATGGGAGAGGTTCACGACGGAGAATGTGGCCCTCACATGAGCGCAATGATGCTTACACGAAAAATCATGCAGCTAGGTTACTACTGGACCACCATGGAAGCCGATTGCCGTAACTACGTCAAACATTGCCACAATTGCCAAATCATCGCCAACATACAACACATACCGCCATCCCTTTTATACACCATGACGTCGCCCTGGCCTTTCTCAACCTGCCTGGGGCATCGACATCATCGGGAAAGTCAACCCGATAGGCAGCAAGGGGCATTGCTTCGTCCTCGTCGTCATCGACTACTTCACCAAATGGGTGGAAGCACAGTCATATGCAGTCTTGACCGCCAAACAAGTGGCCAAGTTCATTCAAAACAACATCATCTGCCGATATGGGGTACCCCATGAAATCATCAGCGATCAAGGCTCTCACTTCCGGGCGGAAACGCAAGCTTTGCTGGACAAATACAAGATCAAGGGACATCGATCATCCCCCTACCGTCCCCAAACCAACGGAGCAGTAGAGGCAGCGAACAAAACTCTTGTCACCATTATCAAGAAAATGCAAGACAACTACCGCGATTGGCCGAGCAAACTCCCATTCGCACTCTGGGGATACCGAACCTCCATTTGAACACCGACAGGCGCCACACCCTTCTACCTAGCATACGGTATGGAGGCGGTTCAACCGGTAGAGTTAGAGGTCCCTTCTCTATGCATCCTACTGGAGAGTCAAGTCCCTGAGGCGGAATGGACTCGTCGAAGGTACGAACAACTCACTCTTCTAGACGAACAGTGACTCAACGCCTTGCACAACGTCCAGCTATACCAACGACGTATACAACGGGCATTCAACAAGAAGGTCAAACCCAGAAACATCCAGGAGGGCGACTTGGTGCTCAAGTCAGTTCGAGCACCATTACCCGTCGATCCGAGGGGAAAATTCAAACCCAACTGGGCCGGGCCATACCTGGTCAATAAAATACTTTCGGGGGGCGCAGTGAGACTGAGTGACCTATATGGGGAGGACTTTACAAACCCGACCAACCTAGACCAACTCAAGAAATACTACCCTTGAACCATTAAAACCAACAACCTAGCCTAGTTTTACAACTAGCAACGACCTCAATCCTTTTCAAGTCAAGTTCCTCAACGTGTTCTGATTTGAAATTGCATGTTTTATCGAGTCTAAGCTACGACACCTTGCCCGTTTCGAATGTCCTTTGATCTGTCAAAGGCAACATCCATTTGCACTAAAACAAAACAACCCCCTGAACTACGAGCATGGTTTGATTTCACCTCTTCAGGTGAATACGTAGGCAGTCCCTCTTATGCCTGAAAGATACAACCACAAAACCCAATTCAAATTTACAAGACATTTTGAACTACGATCATGGTTTGATTTCACCTATTCAGGTGAATACGTAGGCAGTCCTTTCTTACACAAGAAGGATACAACCATCCCCACAATCAAAAACGAAAACCCCCGCCTACAAAAAAATCAAAAAAAGAAGAAAAGGGAAAACCATTCCCCTTCCACACAAAAATACAAAAAACAAGCCTTTCTCCCTTTCCACAAAATACCACTTTTCCAAGTGCAAATGTTTAGGACGATTCAAATTGAATTGCCTTTACAAAATGGACGGAAGAAACAAGCGTTCACAATTTTTGACACAAGCAATCCTCTTATTTAATTAATAATGGGAGGGATTACAATTTCAACAACAAATAATGCTCGACGAATCTACAACTTGTCAAAGCTAAGGTGTCAACTAAAACACCTCACATAATAAAACTAGCACAAAACACACAATAACTAGCTAGTACAACATAATAAAAATTCACAACACTACTACAACATAATAATAAAGTGGGTAATGGAGGTCTTCACTCTTCCATTCTACCTTTGCCTTTTCCCTCGGGGTGCATCTTCCCCTTGTTCTTCTTGTTGGCCCGCCTAGCATGGATTTCCCGCTCGGAACGGATCCTCAACGGATCTAAGACGGCGACGGCCTCCGGTCTAGCACAAGACCCCATATTCGACCCAAGACGAGCCAAGGCACGGCCCACCATATTCTTGGGGCCGGAACTCCTCCTCTTCGGTGGTCTCATCACAACGGGAGTAGCTCCATCAACATACTCCTCAAAGAAGGCACGGTTGGCCTTGCCAACCTCTCGATACTTCAAGTCAACAACCTCGTCCTTACGAAACTTGGATCTCTCTTCCAAGGACGGAGCACGTGACCACTTGACATAAGCGGGAGTCACCCATGTCGTGGCAACGGGGTTTGGTACCTCCCAAAGAGGCCGAGTGGCCCACCACCTTTCAAAGACTTCCACAAGCTCGGAGTTCCGGAAAACATTCTCTTGGACAAGAGTATCTTGAGCGGGCACCTTTTGTTGACGCCCCATTTGCCTCATGAGCCTTTCGGGATAAATGAAGGAAAAAACCTTCAAACCCACCACCATCAAAGAACGAGGACTAGCACCCGAAGCGGGCAACCCCGTGAAGGACCTCAAGTGCCACCACAACACCACCCAACGGATATGAGGACCGCCCTCCTCCGCCAATCTTGCGGCCCAATAAGCCTCGGTGGAAGCAAAACTATCCGGGTACAACTTCTTCCTCATGGTAAGATGACGGAAGGAATAAGAAGAAGAATCAACCGGAGGCTCTACATACCTTAGCCTCTCCAAGAGCCACACTTGAAGGATCCTCGGGGATCCGAAAGAGGGAGCTTCTCCACAAGAGCCTTCCTTGTCCAAAGCTTGGATAATCTCTCCAAGCACCAACCATGATGGATCTCTACCATGCTCCATTTGCTCAATCACATGGATAAGGGTCATGTTACCATGACATCTTGGCCCCGCCTTCTTCAAGACATCAACAAAGAGGTACACATGGACAAGGCAAAATGCAAGAGCCCTTCTCCTAGCCACCTCCGAGACATTAGCATCTAATCGGTTTGAAAAGATGTTGATAAGAGCCAACATGTCCACACCATGTGGAGCAAGAAGAAAGTTGATTTGGCTTGTTGACAAGCCCAACATGGAACGGAATTTCTCCTTGTTGGACAACCGAGTCGGAGGAAGCACCGGAACACAACCCGACCACCCACCAATGGCTCCAACTTCTTCGGCAAGAGGACAAAGCTCACCTTTCGGAAAAAGAAAACATGTTGTTTCGAATCCCAAAACCGAGAACATGCTTCAAGAAACGAAGGTTGCACCTTGACTTGACGAAGCACCAACAATTGACCAACTCCCATGTAAACGAGTTGATACTTTTCGGGAGGCGACAAATCCCGGCACCATTGTCGCAATGCGTTCTCAAAAGCATCCATGAAATATTTTTGTGGAAGAAGAAGAGGTTTTGTAGAGATGATTTTGTGTTTCGGATGATGAAACAATGAAGCGCAAACATCCCTATTTACACAAAATGATCAGCGCATTTTTCAGAAAAAGGGGAGAGCCGGCTTCCATCGCCAGGCTGCTCGCGCCTCTTTGAGGCTTCCCGAGGATTCCCGCTGTTGACTTGTCTCTTTCAACTTGTGTTTTCTCCTGACACCTCAAACCTCCCGCCAGGAAGCTCGCGCCTCTTCGGGATGATTCAGGATATTTTGTGTTTCATCACACTCACATTTCCTTGTTTTCGCGTTTTACGAAATCCGACACGGTTTCCATGACGCAGCTTTAAACATACAGATTTTTCTTTCTTTTTTTAGGGGGGAAGGGCTAGTCGCCCCGATCCGCGATGGATCGTTTCCATGTCAGTCGAAATTCCGAAAATTTTTCGCTTTTAATTGATAACACGACGTTAATTTTCCTCAAAAATTCAAGCACTCACAAATTCGAGTCTTGTCCTCAAAAATCAAAAATCAAATATACTCGCGAAAATCCTTTCCTAAAATTCTTTCCTGACGGTTTGAGTTTGAATTTTTTCGGGTCAATTTCAATAATTTCGACGCAATTTAATTCACGACACGAGTTAATTGCTCAAATTTTTAAATTAATTCCTTTTTGAATTCCGAACGTGACGACTCGTCACGGAATTTTCAAAATTCATTTCTTTTTTTTCAAAATTTCAATTTTAACTTCAAGTCATCTTGGTTAAATTTGGTTTTCAATCAAATGCTTTACGTGTTTTCAATCAAATGCTTCTACGTGTTTGCATTTTCGCATATGTGCTATCTGTTGCCTGTTTTTCTACACTAACGATGCAGGAACTGGTGCAAAGCAAAAGGAGAATCAACAGCCGACGGCGTTCCTCCGAAACACAACACAAAAAAGCCAAAAATCACAAAATGAGCTACAATCCAAAAACACATATATACAAACCGCCTCACGCAAAATGTAAATATGTACAGACAAGAGTCCAAGACACGGACAAACTACAACAACTACTCAACGTCTCCCGTCGGGCCGGTCTTGGTCTCACTCGGAGTCGCCACCAACGCAGACACCACTACCTGCTCAGGCTCCCTCTCCGGAGAACTCTCCAGCGTCTCCTCCTCCATCACGACGCGAATCTCCTCTGCCGCAGCCAACTGAGCCCTAAGAGAAGCAATCTCCGCGTCTCGGCTCCGCAGATCATCCTCACGACGCCTCAAGTCCTGGTCCCGACGGATGATCCCCAGCTCCTGGCCCTCGATCGTCGACCTGGCTGCCTCCAACTCAGCACGGACCCGAGCAAGTTCCGTCGGATCCGCAGTGCCCTACAAAACGCAATAACATATCCTCAAGATCTAAAAACATGAAATACAACACCAAATACACAAAAACAGCACACAAAACGTACCTGAGAAAGCCGAGCCTCCCTCGCAGCCAGGTCACCAGCAAGTTCCCTCCAGCGGTTAGCCATCCGCCACAAGTCTTGGTGACTAATAGTCGTCACCTACAAAATAAAATGTCCTTCAATACAATGTAAGGCAAAGTGTAATTGAGGAAAGTGTTCAAGTCAGGTACTCACCCTCAGAACGATCAACCTCCACTCCATGCCAGCATCGGTTACCTCGGCCGCCGCGGGCTCCGGTAAGCGCAACTGAAGCTCCTCGCCACCCGGCCCCTGAAAGGTGGTCTCCGTCGGGAAAGTTGGGGGCTGAGTCCTCATCAGCAGGTCGACTCCCTACCATTTGGATCCACATCAAAGACGACAAACCCTCCTATCAAGAGAGGCAATGAAAACAAAAGAGCAGAGAAAAACATACCTCGATCGGGTACCAAGCAAGCCTCGACAACCGGAAGGTGTCGTAGTCGACGTCCCGCAAAGAATGACTCCTCACCTCCCTGACCGTGAAGGTGCTCCTCAACCTCATCAGGGGTCGACTCCTGGAACAACACCCTAGGCGAGTCAACCGGCACGACGAAAGTCTCGGTAAAGCACTGGCGAACTAAACGGTCGTCCAAGTACCAAACCGGCTCAATCGCCGTCTCCAAGTACAGACGCAGGGAGCTGCGAGGCCGTAAACGCTCCCTGATGGCAGCCGGTACACCCGTGTAGTGCTCCCAAGGTCGCCCAACAAACTGCATTTAAAACAAAGCTATTCAGCTAACTGGGGGCTTCATAAGCTACCTAATCATCCTATCTCTATCTGTTTCTATAAAGGAGAAGGGGAAGAGAGCAAGAACTTACATCAGCAACCCGAAGCTTGTTCACGCGACGCCTGCAGTCCTCGTAAGTCGACTTAATCGACTTCTTCCGAGCCACCGTCCAACCCCTCACAGCAGGGTAAGTCGAGGGAACACCGTCTGTAGTCCCCGGACGCAGAGGAGTGAACTAAGCATACAACCAAGCCTGTAATCAAACACAGCAAACACAAATCAGCCAATTTCTCAAAAATTGCCAAAATCAAAATCAAAATCAAACTAAAAAAAAACTACCACAAAAAACTCGTACCTCAAAGATGAGGCCGGGACCAACCAAAGCAGGAGCACTACCGCTCCCACTGTCTCCGAACGCACCGCCGCGTGCAAGTACCGGGTGAAACTCGCCAAAGCCGTAACCCAGTCAAACCGACCCAAAGTGTCAAAGTCAGTGAGGAGAGGAAGCACCTTGGTCGACAAGCGCTCACCCTTGTCACCAAAGTACGAGGCACCCAAGAAGTACCACAACCACAGCCGCGCCTCCTTCGTGTCGGCCTCAACCTCTGCCTCCGGACTCTCCAACAGCGTCGGAGAAACACCTGCCACCCTCCCAGTGAAGTGGTCCTTCACGTACGAACTCGCGATCAAGTACGGAGTAACGTCGGAAGGCTCCGACAAAGCAGTACCGATCAAAGTAGTGATCGAAGGAGAGGACACTCTCTTCGGCGTCTCCGTAAACTCAATGGGAAACTCGCCACAGGGAAGGCCGGATACCATGGCAAAGTCCTCTAAAGTCACGCCGACCTCCCCAAACTCCATGTGGAACGACGACGTCGTATCCCAGTACCGATTCAACATGGCGCGGATCAGACACAGGTTCGCCCTAATCGAAGACTTGTGAATGTCCCGCCAGGCGGCCACCAACGGCCCAAAAGCCGACCTCTCTATCAACGCCCTCGTCCCGGCTCGGAGAACGTCGTAGAAACCCAAGCAGGTAGAGAAGCCCGAGAAAGTCCTCATGGTGCCAATCTCCTGAAATCAAAAACAAGCAACGTCAGAATGCCTATTCAGGCCCGACACTTCAAAGGTGACAAAATTCAATCGAGGAACATGACACACCAATCCCTCGTGCGCACGGTAGGAGACGTGTCTGTCCAGTCGAAGCAACAACTGGCTGCCGTCAAAACCCTCAGCCCAGGCAGGCGCCGCCCGTAAAAGCAACCTCCGCGGGGCCGTGGCTCGCCTGGCTCTCCAACTCGCAACGCTGACGTCGTCCTCAACTGTCTCCGCTCTCCGTCTCTTATGGCCGCGGGACTCAACGTGGTGGGCAGGGCCCAACTCAACGACCCTTGTGATGTCCTGCAACGACCGTCTGGTCGCCCGGGGACGGCGCTCCCTCATAGAAACCCTCCTCCCGGAGGTACCAGCCTCAGACCCAGTCTAAGCTCTCCCAGTGACAGTAGCCCCAACAACGGGCACCTCACGCTCCTCAACGGCCCCTGTGGCCCCGGCAGTTTGCTTAGGAGGCCTCTCCTCCTCGGTAACGTCCTCCACAACCACGGCGGGTGTACTAGCCGGAGTGCTAACCGGCCCCACCCTGAACAACTCCTCTAGAGTCGCAGCAACGGACCCGGTCTGTCCTGAACACTCTCCTACAAACAAACAACGTCAGCCGAAATTTCGGCATTAGGACGGCATGAAATGGATAAATCCAAAAAACCCAACCTGCAATGCAAAACAAGGGCAATCCCGCCCAAAATCCAACCAAACAAAACCATTCACAACAAACAAACAAAAACGACTCGCCCCTCTTTTCAAGCAAAAGACGAGTCAAAAACAAAAAAAAACGGCATTTCAAGACTTATACAAGGTCCGCCTACAAACCAAAATACATTCCCGACACAATGGGGTATTTTTCTACGGCTCAAAAAGGCAATTCATACGCTAATTTGAGCCCAAACCGGTGAAAAATTCAAAAACGACCGCAAAAAGGCAAACGTGATTTTATCACGCCTCAAGGTGACCTAAATTACCAATAAGGTCCATTTCAAGGCAAACTGACTCAATTCAAGCCCAAACAGACGCTTATTTTGTCAGATATAAGACCGTCACAAAAGGCAAAAATCCAATTTTGCCCATAATACCCAACGAAGGTCCATAATGGCGAATACGGGTTTTCCCAACTACAATGCAACCTAGCGGGACCCACTACCCAAGCAAATAAACTTGGCATTGCGAAATGAGACGGTTTCTCGCCTCACTCAGGTTTTTCAAGCATAGGGAGCGGGAACGGGGACCAAAATGCAAAGTAAAAGCACCCCTATACTCCTAAATAGGTTTCTAACCTATTGCAAGCATCAATTTCATTCGAAATGGGCTCAATCAAAAACGCCCAATTCGATTTTCTAGGGTAAAATTCGCCCTAATTCAATCAAGCTAAAGATCAACAAATTTAAATGGATTCAAGAGGAAATACATACCTTGAGATGACATTGTTGATGATGGCACGATTTCGAGCAAGCTAGAAGGTCCAACAATGGCGATTTTGGTTTGTTTGTGTCGAAAAATGAAGAAGACGAAATGGGAATGGGATGCAGCCTGAACTCGCGTCTTTTACAGAAAAAAGGGAAGCCCCTTTGGTTCGCCAGGTGGCTCGCGCCTCAATCAGGTGTCCACTTGCTTTTTCAGCGAATTTTGGGCTTTAGCCCAATTTCCCCATAACAAAATTCGGATTTTCAATGACGATATTGAAAATCGTCATTTCCTCAAAGGCAAAAAAAAAAGAAATAGTGAAAATTTAAATTCGCTATTTTCAAAAATTTCAAGCAAACGGCGATCAAAACCGCCAATTTCAAAAATAATGGTGAAATCAAATTCACCGTTTTCCTTCAAAATTTCAAAAATAATAGCGAAAATTCAAAAACCGCTATTTCTTCAAAGTTTAAGCAACGACAATTAAAACCGTCATGCTCAAAATAATAGTTGGTAATTGAATTCCACTATTCTCACCACGCATGTCAACGGCGGCACATAAACCGTCACTTCAATTAATAGTGAAGATTTCGAATTCACTATTTCCATCAAATGTCAACGGCGGCATATAAACCGTCACTTCAAAACGTAATAGCAGGTTTAAAATTTGCTATTTCCTTCAAAATTCAAACAAACGGCGATCGAAACCGCCACTTCAAATTCAAAGAAGAACGACGAATGGTGCAGATTCCAAATTCACTATTCCTTTCACTACCAGCAGGGGGCTTCCTCGTGGAACCCGCCCATTTCAAAAGCAGTAATAGTGAAAATCCAAATTCACTGTTTCCACGGCGGCATCATGAGTTTGCTACTTTCAAGACAAGCCCTTTTGACGCGGCTGTTCTCATTCACGGCGGCATCATGAGTTCGCTACTTTCAAAAACAAGCCCTTTTGACGCGACTATTCCCATGGCCCATTAATCGACCGCCTCATGGCTGGCGAGCCTTTATCCGCAAACATTCAAGGACAGATCCCGAAGATGCCTCAGGTTCATTTCCTTGTCGTGGCTGGCGAGCCTTTGTCCGCAAACTTTCAAGGACAGATCCCGAAGATGCCTCGGGTACATTTCCTTGTCGTGGCTGGCGAGCCTTTGTCCGCAAACATTCAAGGACAGATCCCGAAGATGCCTCGGGTACATTTCCTTGTCGTGGCTGGCGAGCCTTTGTCCGCAAACTTTCAAGGACAGATCCTGAAGATGCCTCGGGTACATTTCCTTACCATGGCTGGCGAGCCTTTGTCCGCAACCTCTCAAGGACAGATCCCGAAGATGCCTCGGGTACATTTCCTTACCGTGGCTGGCGAGCCTTTGTCCGCAACCTTTCAAGGACAGATCCCGAAGATGCCTCGGGTACATTTCCTTACCGTGGCTGGCGAGCCTTTGTCCGCAACCTTTCAAGGACAGATCCCGAAGATGCCTCGGGTACATTTCCTTACCATGGCTGGCGAGCCTTTGTCCGCAACCTTCGAAGGACAAATCCCGAAGTTGCCTCGGGTACATTTCCTTGTCACAGCTGGCGAGCCTTTATCCGCAAACGTGCAGGGACATATCCGAAGATGCCTCAGGTATGACTCCTTCTTATGGCTGGCGAGCCTTTGTACGTAACCTAACGGACTTTAAACGACCCGCACGGACAGTCGACAGACTCTAAACTGTTCCCGACGACAGGTCCTTGAATTGTACCCTCGAGTCGCCTTGGCGTCGCCCTTCCCGACGGCAGGTCCTTGGCCCGAATCCTTTCGAGCCGCCTCGACGTCGCTTGGGTCTCCAGGTTGTAATCTTCGATTGACCTGGGGGCTCTACTTTGACTTTCGCCCTGTCCAAGCCTCAGTCAAAGTGGGGGCTCTGTAGATACCCAGTATCTGCTGAGACTCCAACAAACACCCGATGATTATCGGACTATAACATGTTTTGGAATCGCGGCGTTTGATCGACAGTTTGTGTACAACTTTACGTCGGTAAACTTAAAACAATTTCGAAAATAAAATATTTCAAAACATTTCAAAAATACCTGGAGTGTTTAATGCACAACGACGGGGTCGCAATGACAATAAATAGAGTCAAAACCAACACCGGATAAAAAACCGACTCAAAAATTCAAATCCCGACTCCAACAACGAGTCAAACCGAGTCAACCACCAAAAACAAAACATTTAAAACCTTCTACCTTAAGTTTTCCCGGATTCAAGTTGGTCAAGTACTAAACATGTGACTACAAAATCTAGGATAGAACAAATCATGATTGCGTTTGTTGTGAAAGTGACAACACAACTCGAAGAACCGCGACATGGCTCGCGCCTCTTTGAGTAGCCCAAGTGGCCACGTCGCTCAAAACTCACACAACCAGTCATTTCCCTATAAATACCCCTCAAATGCCACCCATTTGAGACTTATGCGAGTGTCCGCCCCCTCTTTTCTCCCTTAAAATTCTCGACTCGACTTCTTAAGTCACAACCCGACGCGTATTTACGACCTACCGATCGTAATCACGAGCCTTACACATTGTTTGGTACCATCATCGTGCATTAAATCACTTGACCGATCACTTCGACCACTACACCATCACTAACATTAAAACACTCTTTTTACTTACCAAAACGGTTTTAAACCGAGTTTTTTCCGATCAAACGAGTTGTTACACTTACGTCGGTCACTCGCCATAACCAAACATGTAAGTATGAGGGTGTAAAAATCCTCTTTTATTATGTTTTCATTTGTTTCATGACTATAACATGCTAAAACGTGCATAACATGAACCAAAACATGGAATAAACGAGCCAAAACTGATTTTTGGTCTGAGGCAGAAGCCCCTTAGGTCGCCAGCTTACCCGCGCCTAAATGGGGTGTTCAGACCAGAGATCAACCGTGTTTGTTCTCGTCATTTCCCTTTAATTCATTTTTATATTTGTAATCAGTTTTTACCATTCCAAATACTTTCGAACCCTTTTTACTTCTTTTGTTTTAACCATAAAACATTTTTCACCCTTGGTTCCTCATACCATGACGGTCAAATCCGTGTTTCGGTGATAATATTTGGTTAATGACATTTAAAAGGTATTTTAAAGCCTTTTATTTCATTTCTTTACATTTTCAAACAAACATATTAGTCACCAACACAAGGTCATCCTTGGTTCTACATACCATGCCGGATTTTAACCCGGGTACGATGATGAGCATCGACTAATGACATTCAAATGGGCTTAAAACAATTAGTCCATAATTATTTTCGAAACTATTCATGTCAAGTTTGTCAAATCGAACTCGACACCGAATATTATCAAAATAATGATGATTATTCGAGTCTAGTTCTTCAAATCAACAAATGCGGTCTAAACGACCCCCTTTAAATAAAACCGGGTTCAAATACCCATTTTCAACACGTTTTATAACGTTTTCTAAAAGGTCAGAACATGACACATAAACCGTGGACAAACCCGCGCCTAAACAGGCCCTCTATTTCTCATTTTCAAAACCAGAGGGAGGCCCCTTACACCGCCGGCTGGCTCGCGTCTCATATAGCCGTCTGGTACAGGGTCTGTTCCTTTCCAGCATTAGTCTAGGACGATCTCGACTCCGGTTAGCCCGGATATAGGACGGATCAGATGACTATTTGATTATCCAAAACCATATTTGCAAAATGCCTTACTAAGACAAATGGATCATGTTATACACCCTAAACCTAATACGGTAAATGGATGTTTAATTTCCGTCTTACATGCAAATCAATCATTAATCCAACTCGACATCTTATGCTTGATATTTTTATTAAATCAACCGACTTAGAAAGCTCTCACATGTTAGGTTTAAATTATTGGATGTGCATTCATGCATTTAAACCGTTTTATCAACTTTTGCATTCAACCAACCAAGATCGATCAGTAGAGGCCGCTAAACGCGGGCGGGATTGGGTGTCTGATTAAAGGGCTTCTCAATATGTACCTTCACCTCTTACTCAGAAACTTTGGATAGTGGACGACCTTATCCAGGGCGTACGAGAGTCATTCTAGAGATAGGATGCTAAAGAGGGACAATTTCCTTATCTTTAGTACCTATGTCAAACGCTGCTTTGTGCTTCAATTTGACCGAGGTAAAAAATAGATTTCGAACGGGTTTCAGGCATCCCAAAAATGCTTGGTGGTGACTCCGAACATCTCTAATCGTTTTGAGACCCTTAACGAGACGAAACAGACCGATCTAAAACGATCCGGTCGAAAGCATTTTTACGCCGCCGAGCGTGGCTTTCAAAAGACCGCTATACGTCTACAGATTGGCTTGGCGTGTAGGTGGCCCATGTCCACAACCAGATATACGTTATCGATTGAATGAGAGGTTGAAATTCCAATTTTTCCTACTCCAATAATCCTACCCTTCTTGTTATCTCTAAAGGTAACCTTGCCACCAAAGAAGGGCTCTAGTGAAAGAAAAAGATTTCTGTCTCCTGTCATGTATCTCGAGCATCCACTGTCGAGATACCATAGATTATTTTCTTTCACTACTTCCTGCAAATGAATCAAATACAGCTTTTAGGTACCCAAGCTAAGTTGGGTCCTTTATGGTTAGTGACTCTATATAATTGATCCTTTCTAACCCATACTTGTCTTATTATTCTTTTGGCTTTAACATTGGATTGTCTTGGTCTTTGTCTAACAATCGGAACATAAGGTACTCTAGGTTTTGTTCTAACAAAAGTAGCTCTGGGTCTAATACCTTCATGAGACACTCTAGGTATAGTATTATGAACTTTAGACTTGAATGTATGCTTTTGATTCTCATTTATTTTGTTTGATTTTTGAGGAACAGATGAGTAATCAAAATCCATATCATAAGTCCATCTAAACTCATTATTACGTTCTTCATTGTTGTTAGATTCATCTATAGTTGAGACATCATCTTCCACTATGAAATCACAAGTCTTAACAGATTCGACATTCTTTTGCTTATCCAAAGCAAGTTTGACACAATTGACTTGAATATGTCCAGTATGTTGGGAAATGTGTCCTCAACAATAGTGCGATCACATGATTTAAATATCATTATTAAATCTCATTTTAAGAATACATGTGGGATGTAATATTTTACAAGTCAACTGGTCCACACATATCGGTAATGATTGGCTGACTAGAGTTTGACATTACTGTCGTGCGACGGTGGTGATCAGTTGATCCCCTTAGGTCATACCTATAGGGAAATACTCTTAATTGATTATTTAATTAATCGTATACCGATACGAGTTAATTAAATTGCTTAAAATTGACGGATAATTTTGTGAGTATAATTTACGTATCTCATTGTAAATATGATTAAATGAGACACGGTCTAAGTAATCGAATTGTTTTATTACTTAGATGAAATTATTGTTTCTGAGAAACAATTGAAACGGAATGAATAAATTATTATAAATACAGAATGTTGTAGTTTATAATTTGGAAACATTTTTGGTACAAGTAATTACGAATTACTAGTCGATTTTGTAAATGACATATTTTATGAGTATGTTGATTTTTAATATGTTAAAAATACATTACAAATTCACATGTCAAGTAACATGTCACATATGTCACACTTGACAAATGACAAAATAAAATGGACCTTCCATTTTATCTTGTATAAACCGAAAATTAGGAGTATTAGTGGAATAATTATGTTGATTATTTTAATAAGAGAAAACATAATTATTAAAGTCTAATCTCTAGCCATGCCCACCTATGCTTTTGAGAAGAGCAAAAACAAAAAGTATTGGGCATCCTACCCAAGCCAATTTTCGGCCAACCATACAAGAAAAGAAAAAGAGCTTTTTCTTTTCAATTCATTCATTCATCATTTTTACATATAACATTTTCTAGTGTAAGAAAGTGGTGAATCTCTACAATATATGAATTTTCTAGAGAAATAAAATCTCACATATACTCCCTCTTGACCGAGTGATTCAAGAGCCAAAAATACAATTTATTTTGTATCAATTTTATAGCAAAAACTAATATTATTACTAGATCTAAATAATATTGGTTATTAAGATGTATTCCTTGGGTATATGCTTTTGGGAGGGATTCTACATTTGAACCCTTGTTCTTCCATTTGGAGAGCTCAAGAACAAAAGAGAAGGAGATCTCTTTTGTGCCCATATAAACCGAAATACCCATTGTAAGAATATGATTTCTTCTCTATTTTGTTTATTTGTTTGCATGCATAAAATCCATATTTAATTTTATGACAAATTAATTAAGACATATATGAGTATGTTAGTGTATATAGATCTACATTTCCTTCAATCGGTATCAAGAGCCACGGTTGTTTGCATGCAAATCGGTTAAAAGTTTTTCCGAGTTACAAGAATAACAAATAAAACTTGTAAATTTTGTGTTATTATGATATATCACGAAATTAATCCATGCATGTTAAAATTTCTGGTCCTAAAATGTTTTAGGATATTTTGGTTAATTTTTCGGATTTTTATTGTACATATTTTACAATAATGGCATTTAAATATGATTTTGTGAGTAAAAATGTCATTTTTGGTCTAAAATTAGCTATACTTCGAATTTTAAGTTGATTTTTGGATATGTTGTCACATATATTATTTTGAGTTAACCTGTAAATTTTCATAATTTTTGGACTTGTTATGCTCGAAAAATGAATTTTTCATTATTAAATTCGGATTTAAGTGAAAAATAGGTTAATATGAGTTAAATTTCGAATCTGGTCATAGAAAATTAATATGTTGTCACATGCAATTGTACAAGATGTGTGTAAAATAATTGGCTATAAAGAAGTCTTTTTGCATGATTTATGAATTTTTGAAGAAAAATAGCATAAATAGTGACATTATTAGTGGAAAATTAATAAAACATAATCTATGACTTAGGAAAAACGTCTAATATTGCATTTTATTATCTTTTTCAGATCTAAAATTGAAAAGTTAATGAAAATAATTTTTCCATGTTTTTATGATTATTTTATTAAAAATCGATAAACCGCAACATTGTTTTTTAGGAAAAATTTGAAATTTTTAACCTAAGATTTTGAACATTATGAGTGTCATGGTATTTTTCCAGAATGTTCATGAATTTCAATTTCAAATTTTGAATTTATTTGAAATTTTGTGATTTATTTGAAGTTTAATAGCTTATTTTTGTAATTTTGGACCATTTATGAACAATTTTATAAAATATGGGTTAATTATGGTCAAATTATTAGTGAAGACTAAATTTTGAGTCCTAAGAGGTTAGGGTAATTAACTTATGCATAAATATGAGTTTATGTATTTTTGTGATTATAAAAATGTTGAAATCACGCAAATCCGTAAAAAAACCGAGTAATATACGATATTGGCTAATTAAAGGCGATTTAGCATAAAATTGAGCATGTTTATACATATTATAATGCTGCATTTTCTTTATGATTGTCATAATTTTAATTTATGTAATTTTGAATTATGTAATTTTACTTAGTATGGCCTTAGTTTTTAATTGGTATTTCCCGAAATGTATGGGAATACCGATTCGGTTGTAATTTTTATTGTGATCTCGTATCACCGTTTTGTAATTTAATAGATTTATTTTATTTTAGTTACAAATGTATAATAGGAAATTATGTAATTTATTATGTAATTTTATTCATTAGGAGTTCCCAAAGACGGATTTCTTCAAGAATGGCGATACATAAAGACGGTGTTACCTCGAGATACGTGCCACAACCGAAGTTCAAGGGACCAATGGAGTTGGTTTCCGAATATGTAATAGTTAAATAGTTTTTCTATTTTAGGAAAGGCCATACTAGGATTTATTTATTTTTATGCTTGCATTTTATTTTATGTCACATGCATCGCTAAATCGCCATAACTAAAACATGCATTCTTATCTTATCGAGTTTATCGACCGTGTCAATTCGAATTATCGTAGTTCACCGCTTTAGTTCACTTAAAACGTGATAGATAATAAATTGACATGACCTCTCGCTAAAACAATTAATTGAGACATAGCCTTACCAAATAGTAGAAACCATGAAAACCTATTTCGCGAGGGAGTGCGCTCGGCTACCCCGGGGTACAAACCTTGTTACGTAGGGGAAGTGGGTGATAAATGTCTATCCACCGAATTCATGTTGATAAGGGATGTATCGGCTACCCCGTGCCCAAGTTGATGTGGGTTTGGATAATGGACACATTTATTCGAAATTTGGATTGAACTCAACAAAAGTTATTGATAAGGGTTGCATCGGCTACCCCGTGCCCTTGTTGATGTGTTTTGGGCTATAGATAAACATTAGAGTAATTTTATCGACCAAGAGTTCTAAAAGTAGAATCGATTAAAAGGTTAATCCACCGAGTTATATTGATAAAGGTTGCATCGGCTACCCCGTGCCTAAGTCAATATGAATTTGGGTCTTGGAATCATTTATCATAGTTGGGTAGAGGTCACTATGTAAATGCTATACTTGTTATTTCAAGTATTTATAAAACGATAAATGTTAAGTTTTTCCACTATTCCGTTTTTATATTGTTCTATTTCTTTACCACAATTCATATACGATATCATTTCGATTTTGACTCAAATCTCCATTAAAACATCATAACTAAAGACAAATATGAATTTGCTTCTAAAACCTCATATGAACCATTGCTAAGGATCTCTTGTAAAGAGTATAGATTGAAGTTATTCATTATCAAACAGGTTTTTGATTCTTGACTAACACATCTACTTACAATGGATTATTTTTCATGTACTTAAATGAATTAAGTACCTTGAAGCGATAAATTGTTTTGGTAATTAGTTTTGTCAAGAATTCGTAATTGACCAAAACAACGCAACCACTTCAATGAAAGTTTTAAGATTAAAACGAACAAATGAAGAGTGATCTTCATGAATTCAATTTTGCTTCTCAAAGCAAAGACTCATTGAAATAAGTGGGAGCATTCTCTTAAACCGTTAAGATGAGGACGAGGTTCAAGAAGTAAAGATAATAATGGAATTGATACAAGGTAATGTTGAAAGTAAAGTCATTGAGGAATGACGATACTAAACCTATCAATCCCGACCAATAAAGTTTCCATTGTCTTAAATGTTGGACACAAGAAAGGAAACTGCCCCAAATTATTGAAGAATCAACAAGTTAGTTGTGGGACATCTAATGGGACCTTCTTCTTTAAATGTTTATTTGATTAAACATAAATTTTGCTAGTACCACTTCGTCAATATTAGAAACCAGTGGAGGTTTTCATCATTGTACTTGATACATAGGATGATTAGAAGATGACGACTAGCAACAATAATGTCGAGAGATAGAGTAATTGTGTACTCAATCTAGTTTTTGGATTTAAAGTTGTACTTAATTGTGACTATTAAGTGCATAAACTCTAAATAAGAATATAAACTTGTTAAGATACAAAAAGGGTTTTCACTTTTGTGACCCTATACACCACGATTTGATGTATGGCTAGCCCATTATCAAGGTGATTATATTCTAAAACAAACTAGAATGATATATCATGTAGATGATGTAAGATTCAAATTGGTAACCCAAGATTAAACCTTAAATTTTGGAATGATGAACGTAAAGAGTTATCGAGTACTCTTGAAACCATTAGATTGTTAATGGTATATGCGTATCTTGTATTCAAAGCAAGATGTCTCGTGCCTTTTGGTTGAAAAGGAGATCGAGGTTGTAAATCATTGATCCAAAAAGGTTGATCATTTTCTTTTACCAACGATTTAAGTTGACGCTAAAGTGTTAACTTAATAAGGTAAATAGAAAAATCTTTAAAGAAGTTTAAAGAGTTAAAGAAATCACGATTTAGTCGTGATGGGATTATCAAAGTGAAGACTTTGATATAAGCCAATGGAAATGTGATCTAATATCACAAGTTAATCTCTCTTAGCACGCATTATGAAATAATGTGTGATTGGATAAGAAATCAAACGCTATTCGATATGGTTTGAACTTCAATCAAGTTACTTTGAGTTACTTGATCCTTTTGGGGATTTTATCATTTTGTCTAAAATTATTTTTCCACTAAATCGAATCATATGAGATATGAAATGGTAAGGGTACCATGGTTGTAAGTTTTTCACAAGAAACAAATGCTCATTTTTTCCTTGCAATTATCACGAGCACGACGGGTTTGCTGCTCATGAAGCTGTCTTTCTAAAATACAAGTTTATTTTAGAAGACAGAGTGGGAGAAATTATTCAAGAGCCACAAAGAATGCCACAAGAGAATGTTATGTCGCAAGAAACTGGTCTTTCTTGGCTACATAAGACGTTTTTGTGTAAAACATTATTTCTTCAAAACCTAGGAGGTTAAATTCGTCACTTGTTAAAGATGATGAATTCATGCTACTCTTAAGAAAGTAAAGAGCTTATAACTTACAAAAGAAATTGTTTGATTCAAGTTGATTACTTCTAGAAAGTAATGAACATATGACTTACATAAGAGTGTTTAAGTCACAACTCAATACAAGGCTTAGAGTCATAAAAATCCGAATCAAAAGGGCTTGATTAGTGACAAAGGGTTTTGCACTAATAAAGAGATATTTCAAAGCAAAATTGGTTGCAAAGGGTTTTGCACTAATTGAAATGATTAAGTCTATTTGGATCTTCTTAGGGATTGTGTTTCATTATGAGGTTATGAAATACATAGCGAGTGAATCTAAAACCCACTTCTTCAATAGAAGGAATGTATTCAATACATGTCTTGAGTTTAGTAGATTCTTGCAACCCTAAGATAATGTGAAACTTGAGAGAGGGTCTTAAGTAGGACATCAATGAGTTAGAATCAACATTTTGATCATGTGATAAAACATTTCTCGATAAGTCGAGAAGTTGTGTTTATACATGGAGTTTAGTGGGAGTTACAGAAATTTTAATTAGTCCGATATGTGGATGACATATTGATCATTGCGAATGATTTAAGACTTTTGGAGTATTATAATACATCTTGAATATCCGGATTTATGAAGATAAATCCACATGATATTAGCGTTAGTAAGAAGTCTTATGTTGATAAGATTCATGACTAGTTCAATTAAATTGAACATATTTGATTGATTTCATTTGCTTCATTTGCCGAATCAATTAAAAAGAAACGATGTATAACACTTCATATGCTTTGAGTATGATGAATTGTTTTCAAAAATCGAATTTAAGTAATCTTTACCAAGTAAGCTATAAAGTTTACCCTTAAGTGCTTGCAGAAGCATTAAGGAAGTAAAGCAAAGTGTTTATGATGCAATGATGTGTAAGGGTGTTACACAAGTGACAATTGACAATTGAGATTGCGCATGGTTTCCGACAAAACCATAATCAAAACACATTAGGATGGTTAAGATACCATTGTGGCAATGTTAATTAAGAAGTAGATTTTCTAGAATCGTTTTAGGCAATAAAGAACAATGAGAGATATTTATAACGGAAATTGAGTACACTTGTGATCATGAGATGTGCAAGAAGGATGAGTCCCACACTGTGAAAACAGTGGGAGCTATTCTTAGGCTAGAGGGCCTATGTCTTGATTGGATCTCGACACGTACTCAGAAAGTTTTGTAATGCAAATGTATACATTACAAAAGGAAAACGAGTATGTAGTGAGGTTGAGTAAGGTACAAGAAATTGATAAAACCTACTAACCAAAGCCTTCTCAAAGGCTAAACATGATGAGTCATGTCATTTCAATTGAATTGAAATGAACAACTACGTACAAGATCAAATTAGATTATAGAACATGAAATAGTAATCAGGCATTGACTATTCATGTGTGATAATCGCATTTGTCGTTCGAGTTTTATTTTAAAACTCTTTTATTATACTTTGTTACATCCAAACGGGTTGTGGAGACAATTGAACCCCGTTAAAGTGAACACGGATTAACATTGTATTTGCCCATAGTTACTTGTATGAGGTGACGTCTCGAAGTAACTAGAGTGTGATGCGATTGATGGCAAGTTCAAGTGCCATAGAGTCATGTGAGATGACTAGTCGATCACATAGGCAGACTGTTAGGAACATTTTGTCGGGCCTTATGACCGCTTATAGAGTTATGGCAATTTATATAGCCTGGTCGTGGCGAGAGCTACTATAGTATTCAAATGAGTCGATTCTTTTGACTAAAGACTATTCACCTAAGATGGCACAGTTTTAGATTAACTTTGATTTGTGTTACTACGACCTTCGTAAATGGGGTCAAATGGGCATATTTTGGGTTATGATGGTGTGGCTAGTCGAAGGGAATGAGTGCGATAGGAATTGTCCATCCCCTTGTCAGGGTTAAAACAATATCTCGGGGCCACTCGAGGAGTAATGAACTGAAATGCGTGGCCACGCTCGGAAGGTATCTATGATAGATAAATCCGGTCAATCGGTTATTCTCGGATCGAGGAAACCACTCTCGATATGATCACTTGCAAGTACGACCTGAAAGACACCTTGCATTGAGTGGGAGATAGTAATAGGACAAGAGAATTGGTGACGCACACTTGTCGAGGACAAGTGGGAGATTGTTGGGAAATGTGTCCTCAACAATAGTGCGATCACATGATTTAAATATCATTATTAAATCTCATTTTAAGAATACATGTGGGATGTAATATTTTACAAGTCAACTGGTCCACACATATCGGTAATGATTGGTTGACTAGAGTTTGACATTCTTTGTCGTGCGACGGTGGTGATCGTTGATCCCCTTAGGTCATACCTATAGGGAAATACTCTTAATTGATTATTTAATTAATCGTATACCGATCGAGTTAATTAAATTGCTTAAAATTGACGGATAATTTTGTGAGTATAATTTACGTATCTCATTGTAAATATGATTAAATGAGACACGGTCTAAGTAATCGAATTGTTTTATTACTTAGATGAAATTATTGTTTCTGAGAAACAATTGAAACGGAATGAATAAATTATTATAAATACGGAATGTTGTAGTTTATAATTTGGAAACATTTTTGGTACAAGTAATTACGAATTACTAGTCGATTTTGTAAATGACATATTTTATGAGTATGTTGATTTTTAATATGTTAAAAATACATTACAAATTCACATGTCAAGTAACATGTCACATATGTCACACTTGACAAATGACAAAATAAAATGGACCTTCCATTTTATCTTGTATAAACCGAAAATTAGGAGTATTAGTGGAATAATTATGTTGATTATTTTAATAAGAGAAAACATAATTATTAAAGTCTAATCTCTAGCCATGCCCACCTATGCTTTTGAGAAGAGCAAAAACAAAAAGTATTGGGCATCCTACCCAAGCCAATTTTTCTAACCAACCATACAAGAAAAGAAAAAGAGCTTTTTCTTTTCAATTCATTCATTCATCATTTTTACATATAACATTTTCTAGTGTAAGAAAGTGGTGAATCTCTACAATATATGAATTTTCTAGAGAAATAAAATCTCACATATACTCCCTCTTGACCGAGTGATTCAAGAGCCAAAAATACAATTTATTTTGTATCAATTTTATAGCAAAAACTAATATTATTACTAGATCTAAATAATATTGGTTATTAAGATGTATTCCTTGGGTATATGCTTTTGGGAGGGATTCTACATTTGAACCCTTGTTCTTCCATTTGGAGAGCTCAAGAACAAAAGAGAAGGAGATCTCTTTTGTGCCCATATAAACCGAAATACCCATTGTAAGAATATGATTTCTTCTCTATTTTGTTTATTTGTTTGCATGCATAAAATCCATATTTAATTTTATGACAAATTAATTAAGACATATATGAGTATGTTAGTGTATATAGATCTATATTTCCTTCACAGTAGAGCCACAGTAATTGCAAATCGAGTATTCTGGAAGATTAACATATTTTCTTTTTCTGAAATCGTGATCAAAAGGATTAGATTTGCATTTATCATGGTCTCTACGGCTATAACATTCATGACCAAGTCCCATCTTCATGTTATTATCAGATTGTTCAGTAAGGAAGTTTAAAACCTTTGTGCTTCCTTCCCACTTATCATGAACTTTTCGTGCATGTAAGAGTAATTCTTTCAAGGACTCAATTTATTTTTCACATTTCGAATGATCTACACTTAAATCTTTGGAAGAGTTACCTTTCTCAAAATTTTCACGAAATTTATCAAAACGTTCATTCAAGACACATTTCTCATATCATGTTGTATCTTAAGTTCAGACATACTATCACTAGTTTCTTTCAAAACGTACATTTCTCTCTTATGTTCGGAAACCACACTATCTTTGCCATTAAGTTCATCTTTTAAAATCTCATTGACTTTCTTCAGCTCAGAAGTTATAGTATCACTAGCTGTAACTTTAGCTTGAAGATGCTTAATGTTGAGTTTGAGCTCTGAAGTTATGGCATCACTAGCCTTAACTTTAGATTCAAGAGCGTTTTTCTCAGCATTTGTCATGTCTGAAGTTATAGTTGGGGTAGCCATAACTTTAGACTTGAGCTTTTAGAAGTTGGTTTTCCTCAGCAATGTCTAGAATTTGTTCCTTAAGGTCTCTTAACTCTAATTTCTGTTCATGACAAATATCAAGGGTTTCTTCAAAGGTCTTAATTAAAGCACTCTTAGAAAATTTCTTAACTTGCATTTTAAGTTCAAGAAGACTTACCTCTTCATCCTCTGAATCTGAATCTGAATTTCCAACAAGACACATCTCAGCATTAGAAACATTACTTTCATTGTCGCTGTCGGAGAATAGGTCAAGACTGACGTTGCTTAGAAAAAGATTGGCAGTTTCTTCTTCATCTTCGGATTCGCCATCTTTAGAGTCCAAGTCTCCCCAACAATATGCCATCATAACTTGCTTGAATTCCTTCTTTGTCTTGTTACGTTGATCTTTGTCTTTTATTTTCTTCCATGTGGGGCAATCTTTGATCATATGATCATTATCACCACACTTGAAGCATCCACGGTTAGTGAAGGACCCTTTTGACTTAGAAGTTTTCTTGGAAGTTTGCTTTGATTTGTTATTTGTTTTATTTTGAATTCGATTGAAGAAATTTTTCCTAAGTCGTTTGACCAATAACACAGTTTCATCTTCAATATCTGAAGAATCATTAATCTTGCTAGACTCAGCTTGTAAGGCCATCTTTTTGCTTGTACCAACTTCCTCCTCATCCCGATTCAGAGTAATCTCGTGAGCCATTAAGGTTCCGAGTAGCTCCTGATAGGATAACGAAGTTACGTCCTTACATTCCTCTATAACAGACACTTTAAGTCTCCATCTGCAAGACATACTTCTAAGAATTTTCCTAGCAATTTCCTCGGAGTCAAATGTTCTTCCTAAATTCTTTAACTCATTAATGATACTAGAAAAGCGAGAGGACATGCTGTCAACTGACTCGTTTTGCTCCATGGCAAACAGCTCGTATTTTCGCATCAGTAATGCCATACGTTGCTTTTTGACAACAGCGGTTCCCTCATAGGCTAATTCTAAACCATCCCATATAAATACATGCATTATCTCAACTAACATTCCATTATCTCACTATACATCTCCAAACCCTAACTGCTAAAATAAATTCCAAATAAACCCTACTTAATCTTTCAAACAAACTCCAAACTCCAACAAAATGAATGATATCATCCTTAAGACTCTTACTATGATCGAGAACAACAACAGTTTCATCCGCCGGTTGCTCCACATTGAGGAAAGTTTCAGGAGCTACCTTGCGGATGCTCGATCCATACTGAAGGACGCCAAAGAAGATAGCTTGACAGAGCAGCAACAGTTGCAGCTATATGACGATATAGCAACTGCTGAACGGAACCTCCAAATAGCCAAGGACGAGCGGACGGATATCATAGAGGAGAATAAGACCCTCTATGAAAATATAAGAATTGCATTTTTATTAATGTAATTTTTTTTTAATTTATGTATTTATTATATATATATATATATATATATATATATATATATATATATATATATATATATATATATATATATATATATATATATATATATATATATATATATTAATTATGTTTATCATGCATTCCTCTCTATCATCTTGCTTCTTCTTTGTTTTAGTTTATTTAATTTGTTTTACTAGCTAATTAAGCGAATAATACTTAAAAAAATAACATAATGGTCGATAAAAACACATACACATGCAAATGAAATAATTAGAAAAAGAAAATAATGACGATGAAAGACGATGAAACCAACAGTGACGGCGAGATTTACCTGATAATTAGAGAAAGTAAGAGACGATGAAATCAACAGTGACGGCGAGAAGATAATGCGACGATGAGAAAGAGAGAAAGAGAGAAAGAGACGATGAGAAAGAGACGATGAAAAAGTGTGTGTTTTTTGTTTGTGTATGTGTTTGTCTGCTGTGTTTGTGTTTGGGTATTAAGGTTTGTGTTTTGTGTTTTGTGGCTGTAGCAGATTTGTGTTTGTGTGGTTTATAGTATGGAAGGTATTGACAACGGTTATTAAACAACAACCGTTGTTAAATAAGTTTTAACAACGGTTGTAAAATAACAACCGTTGTCAAATAAGTTTTAACAACGGTTGTAAAACAACAACCGTTGTCAAATAAGTTTTAACAACGGGTTTCAAAAGTAACCGTTGTGATTACTTTTCACTAACTTTGCGTCAATTTTGCGCCAAATTATTAACAACGGTTGTGCATGTGTTACCCGTTGTTAAAACTAATAACAACGGTTTTTATAACCATACCCGTTGTAATTCATTTTAGTAAAATTCGCGCCATAAATTCTACAACATCTATTGTGATTTTCGTGAATAATCGTTGTTAAAGGGGCGTTGTAGTTGCCTGGATTTGTAGTAGTGATCACACACCCTAAGTCCTTCTCTAGATCGTTACAGGGAGTTAGTTAGGAATTTTGAGAATCCTTTCAAGCTCGTCAAGTATACCCATCCTTTAGGGCCAAGACATGGAAACTTGATCCCACGTCATTTTAACCTACCTTTATGTGCTCAGGCTACATCAAGCCAAGAGACTCCACTTCCAAGCCATATTACAAGCCATAATCTCATCAAGCCTTAACTCCACAATATCGAAGCTCCAGAGATTTGCTCATCAAAGCCTCTTATTTCCGAGCTCCACATTCCAAATATCCAATCCAGTTTCACCTTGACCCAGACACGGAGTCTTCAAATACTTTGCTACTTAGGACGGGACGAACCCATATCCATCCTTAGGGTCCACCTTCAAGTGCGCTCACACGACAAGGAAATTTTTACAAAATTATACCTCTTTGGTCTATGATCAGAGGGAGTTATCTCAAATTGATTCTTTGAGTCACCAAAGGAATATACTCTCCTGACCCATGCACTTTAAGGTCTGACAACATAAGCTTAGGCACACCCCTGAACTACGAGCATGGTTTGATTTCACCTCTTCAGGTGGATACGTAGGCAGTCCTTTCTTATACAAGAAGGATACAACCACAACACCCAAATAAAATTAACAAAACCTAAGAACTACAATCTGGTTGATTTCACTTCATGTGAATACGTAGGCAGTCCTCAAGGACACAACCACCCCATATTTTAACTTTCAACCTCAATTATCAACCACCTCAACCATCAACTTTCAACCTCAATTTCAACCTTCCAACCACAATTTCCATTTATACCTCTTTATTGGGGGCTCCTTTTTGTCGCCCAGTCTCCTTTTTACCAAATTTTAGGGTCATTTTCTCATCCTGGGGGCTTCTCTTCCGAGGCACCACCCGTCCTTTATCCCTCCCTTTTATTCTTCGAGTCTCATTTGAGTCGAGCTACTGCTTGGTCCAGACAATGACAAAGGTCTTAGATCAATTCTCCAAGTTATCGTGCCTCAAGAGGAGTCTCTTTTACAGCAAACGATGTCAAATTGTATCTAAGTAGACAGTTGATCCATGGCTCATGCCTTGCCTTGATATGCCATCATCATTCTTGCAATTCTTCTACCTTTGGAACTGATACGCATTGTCACCCACGCTCGGCTAGGGGTTGCGCATATTTAAGCAAATTCAGCATCGGGGACCATCCTTCTTGGTTTCCATGAATTTGAATTGATCGAATGAGAGTTGTCTGCATCCACGTATGCCTTTACTCTCGCCTTTACTTTGTCCTGCTTCTTCCTTTCATGGCCTTGGTCTTTGGCATCATCTTTATCATTGAGCTCAAATTCCACTGTACTTTTATCACCGGGATCTCCAATGTCCAATCTACCTGGACCTGTAACAACAGAAACGACAGAATGGTCCTCCATATTGCTCCCAATTTGGGGCGGGGGTGTTAATATAGCAGCACATGATTAACATTATCAATTGGAGGTTCCGTGTCAGGGTCTGTAGAGGGTAGTGCATTGCAGGGCTGGACTTGCATAGGAGTCCTGCGAACGCTAGACTGATAGAAAGTCAACTCCTCATCACCTACCTGAAAAGTCAAAGTCTTGCCCCCCGACATCTATTACTGCACGAGCGGTATATAGAAATGGTCGTCCTAAAATAATAGAAGTATATGAGTCTTCGGGGATGTCTAAGACTACGAAATCGACGGGAATGAATAACTTCCCTATCTTAACAGGTATGTCCTCTAAGACACCTAAAGGCCGTGATACAGTACGGTCGGCCATCTACAGTCATATTAGTACAATGAAATTTTGTTAAACCAAGCCTCTTAGCGAGAGACAATGGTAAAACACTCACACTAGCTCCCAAGTCGCATAATGCATTATCAATTAAATGGGTCCCAACATGACATGGTATGGAGAAACTACTCGGGTAAGACAACTTAGGTGGGGTCTTATTTTGAATTAGGGCAGTGCCCGCTGCAGTCAAAGCCACCGTCTCATGGTCATTAATATGCCTCCTACGCGCTAAAATATCTTTCATAAACTTCATATAGAAGGGTACCTGGGTTAGTAACTCAACAAAAGGTACATTAACATAAAGACTTTTCAAAATTTTGCATACTTACCAAATTGCTGCTCAATCTTCTTGCTCTCCAGTCTTCTCGGGAATGGGACCGTAATTGGAATAGCTAGTCCTTCATTTTTCTTCGCCATAGAATTATCACGTTCATCATTGGAATTACTCGTTCGAGTAACAGTTCCTCTCGATCGAGTATCTTTCTTAGCAATAGTGCTCGATCGAGCACTTTCATCTACTCGATCGAGAACAGTGTCTTGA
This sequence comes from Silene latifolia, assembly GCF_048544455.1. Lineage (NCBI taxonomy): Eukaryota > Viridiplantae > Streptophyta > Magnoliopsida > Caryophyllales > Caryophyllaceae > Silene > Silene latifolia. The sequence continues at coordinate 90,744,832 of NC_133535.1, read as the reverse complement.
GCAGTGCTCGATCGAGCACTTTCATTCTCTCGATCGAGAACCTTTTCAGCATAACCCCTCGATCGACCGCCAGAAATCAGTCGATCGAGGACATCTCGTGGTGTCAGCACTTTTTCGTCAAAAGACGACTGTTCATGTACAGGAACTTCAGCTTTCGAGTCAGAGAGTTCAGCATTTTGAGTCGGCATTTTGGGTCCCTCATAAGAAAGACCACTCCTCAGATTTATCAGATTCACCGTCTCATGTGGCTTCTTGTCAGGTTGGGACGGTAAATGATCGGGTTGCCATGAAGCTTGATTAGTAGCCAATTGAGCCATTCTGGATTCAAGTGACTTGATGGAGGCATCTTTCGCTTGGTCACTGTTTTGTAATTGAATTGTCAATGATTGCACCATCGACTTCAACTCGGCTATATCGCTTATTCCACTAGAAGAATCACCTTGTTGCGGCGGTGGGAAAGAAGGAGGTTTTTGAAAGCTTTGTTGTTGATTTTTATGAGGCGGTACATAAACTTGTTGTTGCGGTGGAGGTGTAGGATTCAAGACATTTTGACTAGTCCATCGAAAATTAGGATGAAATACAGCTTGGTTTTTATAATAGGAGCCTCATTACCTATATTGTTTAAAGGCATAGACTTGCTCCTTCTCAGCTAAGCACTCCACTGCAGTATGACCATTTCCCCCGGCCTACAACTCGAGCTTATCAAATTTGGCATTCATGGCTTCCAGTTGACCATAAGTACACTATTATCAGTAGAGACCGTTCTAGTTCCACTTCTAGGATTCCCATATTCAGCACAATGGGTGGCCATCTCTTCTATAATTCCCCAGCCCTTGTCATCATCAATGTTTTTCTGAAATCGACCATTGGCTGCAGCATCTAAAATAGCACAGTGGTCATCATACAACCCATTATAGAATTGGTTGCACAAAAACCACTGAATGAACCGGTGATGTGGGATAGACCGAACTAACTTCTTTAACCGACCCCATGCTTCATACAAATTTTCAGTTGGAGTTTGCTTGAAACCCGTAATCTGCTCTCTCAATGCGTTAGTTCTCTGCGGAGGGAAGTATCTCTTGTAAAAAGCAAGAGCCAAGGTTTCCCATGTTGGAATATGTGTCCTCCGACAATAATGCAATCACGACTGTTGATCATGATGATCACATGTTTAAGTCTCATTAAAATGAATACAATTGGGAAGTAATATTGTTACTGTCAACTGGTCAACATATATCGGTAATGATTGGCTGACTAGAGTTTGACATTACTGTCGTGTGACGGTGGTGATCAGTTGACCCCCTAGGTCATACCTAAAGGGCAACACTCTTAATTGATTATTTAATTAATCGTATAATGTTACGAGTTAATTAAATTACTTGAAAATTGACGGACGATTTTGGAAGTAAAATTTACGTATCATATTGAAATGTGATTAAATAAGATACGGTCTGAGTAATTGAATTGTATCATTACTCGGATGAAATAATTGTTTAATGTAACAATTAAATTGAATGAATTGTTATAAATACAATCAGTTGTAATTTATAAAAGGTAAAATTTTTTGGCACAAGTAATTGTAAAATTACCAAGTCGATTTTTGTGTGTGACGTATTTTTGATAATACGTTGATTTTTAATATGTTAAAAATACATAACAAATATATGTCACATGTGACATGTGACATATTTACAATTGACAAAAATAAAATGGATCACTTGTTAATCCATGAATGCCGAAATAAAGGGGTAGTGGAAGCTAATATTGTGTTTGTTTAATTATTATAAGAACACAATGATTACCTACATTCCTAGCCATGCAACCCTAATATTCTTGTGAAGACAAAAGTGTTCATGCATTGGCTCCCCTAAAAGCCCCCCATTCCACCCGGTTTTTTATGTGAAAACCATCATTGGTTTTTCTTATAATTTTACCTATTATTACACTAAAATGTGTTAGTGATATTCATTCAACTCATTATCCAAAAATTAGTATTCTAGAGAGATAAAAAGCTCTCTACATCTCCCTCCATAATACCGAAATATTTATGTGTTTATAAATATTTTGGGTCAATTTTCTACCTTGATTAATATTATAACTAGTATTTGTAATATTAATTATATTAAGAGGAGCCTTGGGTATAAAGCATAGGGAGAGATCTTACACTTAGATCTTTATTCTTCCATTGGAAAAGCTCAAGAACAAGAGAGATAGGTGATCTCTCTTGTGCCCTAATAGCCGAAATCTACAATGTAAGGACATGATTTCTCCTCTATTTATCTTATTGTTTGCATGCATAAGATCCGTTTTAATTTTATGACAAATTAGTTTAGACATATATGAGTATGTTAATATGTATATGAATCTACATTTCCTTCAATCGGTATCATGAGCCACGGTTGTTTGCATGCAAATTGGTTAAAAGTTTTTCCGAGTTATATGAATAACAAAATAAAACTTGTAAAATTTGTGTTATTATGATATATCACGAAATTATTACATGCATGTTAATATTTCTGGTCCTAAAGTGTTTTAGGATATTTTGGTTAATTTTTCGGATTTTTATTGTTCATAATTTACAATAATGGCATTTAAATGTGATTTTATGAGTAAAAATGTCATTTTTGGTCTAAAAATAGCTATACTTCGAATTTTCACTTGGTTTTTGGATATGTTGTCACATATATTATTTTGAGATAACCTGTAAATTTTCATAATTTTTGGACTTGTTATGCTCGAAAAATGAATTTTTCATTATTAAATTCGGATTTAAGTGAAAAAATAGGTTAATATGAGTTAAATTTTGAATCTGGTCATAGAAAATTAATATGTTGTCACATGAAATTTTACAAGATGTGTGTAAAATAATTGGCTATAAAGAAGTCTTTTAGCATGATTTATGAATTTTTTAAGAAAAATAGCATAAATAGTGACATTATTAGTGGAAAATTAATAAAATATAATCTATGACTTAGGAAAAACGTCTAATGTTGCATCTTATCATATTTTTCAGATCTAAAATTAAAAAGTTAATGAAAATAATTTTTCCATATTTTTATGATTATTTTATTATAAATCGATAAACCGCAACATTGTTTTTTCGGTAAATTTTCGAAATTTTTAACCTAATATTTTGAACATTATGAGTGTCATGGAATTTTTCCAGAATGTTCAAGAATTTAAATTTCAAATTTTGAATTTATTTGAAATTTTGTGATTTATTTGAAGTTTAATGGCTTATTTTTGTAATTTTTGGTCCATTTATGAACAAATTTGTAAATATGGGTTAATTATGGTCAAATTATTAGTGAAGACTAAATTTTGAGTCCTAAGAGGTTAGGGTAATTAACTTATGCATAAATATGAGTTTATGTATTTTTGTGATTATAAAACGTTGAAATCACGCAAATCCGTAAAAACCGAGTAATATATGATATTGGCTATTTAAAGGCGATTTAGCATAAAAATTGAGCATGTTCTTACATATTATAATGCTGCATTTTCTTTATGATTGTCATAATTTTAATTTATGTAATTTTTGAATTATGTAATTTTACTTAGTATGGCCTTAGATTTTAATTGGTATTTCCCGAAATGTATGGGAATATCGATTCGGTTGTAATTTTTATTGTGATCTCGTATCACCGTTTTGTAATTTAATAGATTTATTATATTTTAGTTACAAATGTATAATAGGAAATTATGTAATTTGTTATGTAATTTTATTCATTCCGGAGTTCCAAAAGACGGATTACTTCAAGAATGGCGATACATAAAGACGGTGTTACCTCGAGATGCGTGCCACAACCGAAGTTCAAGGGACCAATGGAGTTGGTTTCCGAATATGTAATAGTTAAAGAGTTTTTCTAATTTTAGGAAAGGCCATACTAGGATTTATTTATCTTTATGCTTGCATTTTATTTTATGTCACATGCATTGCTAAATCGCCATAACTAAACATGCATTGTCTTCTTTTATCGAGTTTATCGACCGTGTCAATTAGAATTATCGTAGTTCACCGCTTTAGTTCACTTAAAACGTGATAGATAATAAATTGACATGACCTCTCGCTAAAACTATCAATTGAGACATAGCCTTACCAAATAGTAGAAACCATGAAAACCTATTTCGTGAGGGAGTGCACTCGGCCACACCGGGGTACAAACCTTGTTACGTAGGGGAAGTGGGTGATGAATGTTAATCCACCGAATTCATGTTGATGAGGGATGTATCGGCCCCACCGTGCCCGAGTTAATGTGGGTTTGGATCATGGACACATTTATTCGAAATTTGGATTGAACTCAACAAAAGTATTTGATAAGGGATGTATCGGCCCCACCGTGCCCTTGTCGATGTGTTTTGGGCTATAGATAATTGTTAATGTAATATTATCGACCAAGAGTTCTAAAAGTAGAATCGATTAAACGTTAATCCACCGAGTTATATTGATAAAGGATGTATCGGCCCCACCGTGCCTAAGTCGATATGAATTTGGGTCTTGGAATCATTTATCTAGTTGGGTAGAGGTCACTAGAAAAATGCAAATAACTTGTTTAAATCATACATTTTTACGAGTATTATTAAAACGACAATTTGTTTTACTCCTTATATTTCGTTTTGTAGACCACTTCTTTTTCCATAACAAATGGCAACATCAACACCAACCCCCAATGCTACACCACTCGCTACTTCATCTTGGCTCCGATCCTTTATGGATCGATGTAAACTTGAAAAGAATGGGTCAAATTTCTCCGAATGGGATGCCCAACTCAAATTAGCCGCCGAAGGTGACGACAAGCTTCGTTACCTTACCGAGGCCTCTCCACCCGAACCCTCCACTAGGTCCACCGCGGCCACGAGGGAAGCCTATGAGACTTACCAAAAGGAGTCCGCCGCAATGAAAAATGTCTTAATATTTGCGATGGAGGCGGAACTCCAAAGGACAGCCTTTAAAATGGGCAATGCTAATGAGATTTACTCCAAACTTGTGACCATGTTTTCACAAACTCCGCGGATCGTCCAATATGAGGCGGCCGCGGCATTCTTTGATCTCGACTTCAAAGAGGGCCAAAAGGTTAGCCCTCATGTGCTCAAACTCATGGAGCTTGTCGAGACCTTGAAGATTCAAAAGGTTGAAATCCCCAAAGAACTCATCGTAGATAGGATTCTACACTCCTTGTCTAAGGTCAAAGCATATGTGCAATTCCGGGTGAATTTCAATATGCAAGACAAGGATGTGTCTCTTGAGGAGTTGCACAAGTTACTTGTGCAAGCCGAGAGGGACATGGGGTTAAATGTGAACCCCCCCAAGGATGTGCTTAATATAAGCGCAAAGAGTAAGGGGAAGTTCAAGAAGAGTGGAAGAAAGGGTAAAAAGCAAGCTCCCACATTCACCAAAGCTAAGTCTTGTGAAGCTAGCACCTCCAAAGTCAAGAAGGGTCCTCTTGATAAATGCCATTATTGTAATGGCATGGGACATTGGAAAAGAAATTGTTCCAAATACCTTGGTGATATCAAAGCTGGAAAGATTACTCCAGTAGGTAAATGACTAACCTTCTTTTATGTTTCTAAATCAACTATGGTATTATGATGCAAAGTTGTGATAATGTATCTCCCTTTTTATTGTAAATAGGGCCTCCACCAAGCAAAGACAAGGGAAAAGAAAAACAAGCATGAGAAACCATGGAGAAGCTAAGGATAGCTTTTATGGAGCCTTGTTTTTCATTGTCTTATTTTAAGTAATGTTTTGGATTTTAGAACTTTAAGTTTCCGTGTTCGACATGGAAAAGTATTTTGGATAATGAGTTGTATTTTGGATGATGGTGACTTGGTTTGCAACCCGAGTCACCCGTTTTATCATTTATCCTTTTAATGTTCTAAATTTCATCTTTAAAATGCTTGCGTTTTGAAACATAAGATCATTCACTTAAAGTGATCTAATAGACAAGTATAATGACGGGTTTCATTATATGTCCACATGCTTAAGGCGTGTGTATGATCATTTATAAAGTAATTTTGAGTCTATGAACTCTCCTAAAGGTATGTCAATCACCAAGTACACACATGAAATCAATAACAATTAGTCTACCTATGAGGTAGTTCTCCTTATAATTCAACATCATTAATTTGTGTCTCATATGCTATCTTTGAATGTTTAGTGTATTTATTCTAAAGATAGAGTGGGAGAAAAATGAGGACACCACACACAAGGCAAGATAAAAGATAAAATTGTGTACTTGTGTATATGAAGATCTACGCAAGAGAGAATGATTTGAATAAAGGAATATCTATTTATATAGTATACCGAATAGATGAGATCTATGGTCTCAAGTTAGTTCTATATGACTAAAGAGACCAAGTGTAATAATCATAAGAGTATATTCTCAAGATAACTACACGAGGAGACCAAAAGAAGTTTTGGAAGAAAATGACTAATGTAAAGTCTCAACAAGTTTTTGACTGAGTTTATGAAACATTTGACCAATAGTTTCAACCATGAGATTTACTTAAGAGCCTAAATGAATCAAAGTAACATACTAGTTATGATCGAGTTGCAAAATTGATATACCGATATCTTCAATAGCCAACGTTTTAACCACGCAAATGTCATTGCTTAACCTCGCTATGAAATGGTTAATCCTCCTTCCGAAAGAGTATTCCGAAGGACGTATTCTAGATATTGTTTATATTTGAATAATGACATTGCTACACATCATTATGACATGAGTGTGTTAGAGATTTAAAAATCTCTTTCCGTAAGGTCGAGATGAGACCACTTCAAAATAGGCATTTTTGAAAGGATATGATGGGAACATATATGGTTTTATCCTAGTAACTTGGCAAAGCAATTTATATTTATATTCTTGACAAATTTCGATTGAGAAGTCAATTTCGAAATATGTTGAATTAAGTGGGAGTTAGGAAATTCTCATGTGAAGACATGGAATTTAGTGGGAGCTATCATCCTTGAATGTATAAAACTCATTACTCATTAAAGAATGACGAGCCAATACCTTCTTTCATAAAGAAGCTTTTGAGTTTTCAATTCTGGATGAAAATGGACAATGATGAATCCAATTACATCATGGGATGTTGGATTAGTATTAAAGAGATACACATCGTATCAACATATACATAGGTTGTTCATATGAATGAAAATGGGATTACCATTAACAGTCATGGTAGTTCATTGAACCTGAGAACGGTTGATCTCATGATTATTAGTGACTAATGTTTCCGCCATTAGAATAATCATATTCATGTCCAATTATGAATCGTATGCGTAAGAGCATGATGATTGATTTGTGAGCCATAATAGAAACGTCATGAATTCTCAAGTAGAATCCGATGAGCGATTTCAGTGCTTGACGGAATGTTCCATTATGTGATAAGAGGTTGCACATTTTGTAGAAGATCCGAGCACATATAAGGATTTATGAGAATCCCAAATCTTTCAAACTTGAAAAGAGAAATGAGAAGTTTTGGAAAGATGGTTGGTTGAATAAGAAGTTATTCAAAGATAATCTTTCCTAGTTAAGCTAGGACTTGTGAGAAGTACTAAGCTAATAATAATCTTGTCAATTATTACAAGATTCTACAAAACATATACCTAGTGCATTGTGTGTGGATGGAATACTTGATCGGTACAAGTTGTATTATTCATCGCAAATTCGTTCGTTATGAGATGATCGATAAGAAAGTTCTTTCAAGTTAAAGAACCAAAACCAAGGTCGAGAACCTTGATGTGTACTTGGTAAAATTCATGGTATGAGAACATGAATGTGAAGGAAATTGCAAGTGTAAGAAGTTTAAACACGTGGACACATGGGATGTTAAACTTCTATTGCAATCAATAAGTGTTTACACTTATGATAAACATCACAAGGTTGTAATATGATAATGACTACCCGAGTGTGATGTCGACATTTGTCGTTTGAGTTATTATTAACTCACTTTGTACTTTGTTATATCCAAACGGGTTGTAGAGACAATTGAACCCCGTTAAAGTGAACATGGATTAACATTGTTTTTGCCCATAGTTACTTATATGAGGTGACGTCTCGAAGTGACTAGAGTGTGAGGCGATTGATGGCAAGTTCAAGTGCCATACAGTCATGTGAGATGACTAGTCGATCACATAGGCAGACTGTTAGGAACATTTTGTCGGGCCTTATGACCGCTTATAGAGTTCTGGCAAATTTATACAGCCTGGTCGTGGCGAGAGCTACTATAGTATTCAAATGAGTCGATTCTTTTGACTAAAGACTATTCTCCTAAGATGGCACAGTTTCAGATTAACTTTGATTTGTGTTACTACGACCTTCGTAAATGGGGTCAAATGGGCATATTTTGGGTTATGATGGCTGTGGCTAGTCGAAGAGAATGAGTGCGATAGGAATTTTCCACCCCTAGTCAGGGTTATAACAATATCTCAGGGCCACTCGAGGAGTAATGAACTGGAAATGCGTGGCCACGCTCGGATGGCATCCAGAGTGGATAAATCCGGTCAATCAGTTATTCTCCAGATCGAGGAAACCACTCTCGATATGATCACTTGCAAGTACGACTGAAAGAGACCTTGCATTGAGTGGGAGATAGTAATAGGACAAGAGAATTGGTGACGCACACTTGTCGAGGACAAGTGGGAGATTGTTGGAATATGTGTCCTCCGACAATAATGTGATCACGACTGTTGATCATGATGATCACATGTTTAAGTCTCATTAAAATGAATACAATTGGGAAGTAATATTGTTCTTGTCAATGGTCAACATATATCGGTAATGATTGGTGACTAGAGTTTGACATTACTGTCGTGTGACGGTGGTGATCGATTGACCCCTAGGTCATACCTAAAGGGCAACACTCTTAATTGATTATTTAATTAATCGTATAATGTTACGAGTTAATTAAATTACTTGAAAATTGACGGACGATTTTGGAAGTAAAATTTACGTATCATATTGAAATGTGATTAAATAAGATACGGTCTGAGTAATTGAATTGTATCATTACTCGGATGAAATAATTGTTTAATGTAATAATTAAATTGAATGAATTGTTATAAATACAATCAGTTGTAATTTATAAAAGGTAAAATTTTTTGGCACAAGTAATTGTAAAATTACCAAGTCGATTTTTGTGTGTGACGTATTTTTGATAATACGTTGATTTTTAATATGTTAAAAATACATAACAAATATATGTCACATGTGACATGTGACATATTTACAATTGACAAAAATAAAATGGATCACTTGTTAATCCATGAATGCCGAAATAAAGGGGTAGTGGAAGCTAATATTGTGTTTGTTTAATTATTATAAGAACACAATGATTACCTACATTCCTAGCCATGCAACCCTAATATTCTTGTGAAGACAAAAGTGTTCATGCATTGGCTCCCCTAAAAGCCCCCCATTCCACCCGGTTTTTTATGTGAAAACCATCATTGGTTTTTCTTATAATTTTACCTATTATTACACTAAAATGTGTTAGTGATATTCATTCAACTCATTATCCAAAAATTAGTATTCTAGAGAGATAAAAAGCTCTCTACATCTCCCTCCATAATACCGAAATATTTATGTGTTTATAAATATTTTGGGTCAATTTTCTACCTTGATTAATATTATAACTAGTATTTGTAATATTAATTATATTAAGAGGAGCCTTGGGTATAAAGCATAGGGAGAGATCTTACACTTAGATCTTTATTCTTCCATTGGAAAAGCTCAAGAACAAGAGAGATAGGTGATCTCTCTTGTGCCCTAATAGCCGAAATCTACAATGTAAGGACATGATTTCTTCTCTATTTATCTTATTGTTTGCATGCATAAGATCCGTTTTAATTTTATGACAAATTAGTTTAGACATATATGAGTATGTTAATATGTATATGAATCTACATTTCCTTCATCCCAGTTATTAATCCCAGCTGCAGTCCTATTCAGATCAGTTAACCATTCTCGGGCTCCATCTGTAAGAGAAAAAGGAAATAGGACTTCCTTTATCTTGTCTTGTGTTACTCCCTTGGTAACGGGAATGGTAGAGGCATAATCTGTAAAGACCTCCATATGCTTCCTTCGGTCCTCACCAGCTACTCCCCTGTATAGGTTCCTCTCAACCGGATTAATGTAAGACGGCCGAATATCAAAGGTATTCCCATCTTCCTTTGCAAGATTAAAACCTTTAGGAATGGAGTCAGCTATAGGCTCGGAATGACTGGCAATATTAGGCATCTTTGCATATTCAGCAACTGTTTCAGAAATAGAAGTGTCTTCCTCTAAAGACGGATCTTCCGCAAATGTAAAGTTTTCTAGTACAGGTTCAAGAGTACTCAAGACTTCCTCTTGACGGTTCTTTCTCAACAAGTTTTGTCTACGGTGAAAAGTCCCCTCCGGTTCAGGATCAGTTGGAACCAATTCCGACCTGTTGGACCTGGGCATACACAAAACTAAGAAAGAAAAAGAATAAGAACTGCCTCAAGGAATTAAGAATCCCTTGACACTAAAAACAAACTAAAATAAACAAGCAAATAGGCTAATTTCCTCCCCGGCAACGGCGCCAAAATTTGACATGGCTATCGCAACCCTATCAAAAATAAACCAACCGGCTCCAACTAATATAGTAGAGGTAAGTCGGGTATCGTACTCCACAGGGAGGCTATTATATCTACTTGTTATTCTAGTCCGTCACAGTAACAAAATGGGGGTGTTTGATTTGGTTTCTAAAGTATTGAACGAAATATAAAGCAGAGAGCAATAAAAATAGTAAAAAGAAATAAGATGTGATCAAATAAAGAGAAGAATTCTAAGATGTCGGTTCACCATGGTATCACACAATTCTGCTAATGGTAAGATTAGTCGCTCTGATGTGAGAAGGGTAAAGGAAAGGTCCTTTCGGTCCGCTATCCGCCCTAAAATACTAATAACTTAGCTTTCACCCTCATTAGTGCAGTCTATTGTTTATAATAGGTCTGTTCATTCCAATCTCTCATTCTAGGTCTGAATTTAACCGGATTAACTAGTTTAGAAGCGTGCACTCAACTAAACGATTTCAATTAAATTGTTATGAAACAATTCTCACAATCAAAACCTTCTAATCTAATTATAACATTATTGCTTTACTACCATGGCTCCCCTAATCCTAGCACAAAAGGATTTAGCTACGCATGTTCATAATGAAACTAATAACAACAATTGATGAAATAATAGAAGACATAATATAGAGATTAAAAGGGAGAAATTGCATAAACTAATAACAACTAATTAAAACAGAAACTAAGAGACAAGTAATTAAGAGTACAAAGGAGAATTAAATTAAATCAAGAGAGTAAAGAGAGATTACAAAGTTTAGGATCCGGAAATTAATGAACAAAGTAACGTCAAACAAGGGAGGAAGAGTCTGCTAACTGAATGCTTAAGAGTAATTAAGAGATTCTGAAATTAATCAAAAGATAACCTAACCTAATGACGTCTTTCCTTTATATAAGGAAAGATATTTATTAAACATACAACTTAAGATAATAAATAAGTTCCCGCGAAATAAAATCTCGCATACTAATAGAATACCTCTCGATCGAGTACCTTTATTCTCCTCGATCGAGCAAATCATCAGCAGAACCTCTCGATCGAGTACTTAATATACTCGATCGAGGAACCTCAGATCACCACTTCTCGATCGAGAACAGCAGGGTCTCGATCGAGCATTGTTCACCACCCATTTTTACTCGATCGAACAGAAAGGCTAACAAAAACCTTCGATCGAGGTGAATGCCACTGAAACAGCTCATTACTTCGTTGGTTAGCTTCCAAGACCACTTCACGCTTCCCGAGGCAAAGGCAATTCCGCTTCAATTCTTCCATCTCCATAAATGCATGCTAAGGAGCAGAAAAAGGCACGATTCCGCTACTTTCTGGTCTGTTCCTGCAAATAAAGCAAAGCAAACCAAAGTAGACTATTCGGGGCATTTCGCAATACAAAACTACGAGAATTGCATGGAAATACGTGCATAAAAGGCTTAAAAAGACTATATTAAAAGCATGTATCAAACCTCCCCAAACCAAACCTTCACTCGTCCTCGAGTAAACTCTATTCAAAACTAATGGAACGAAAAAGAAAACTCAGAGCTAGCTACAAGTTGTCCACTTAAACCGGTTTAATGCAAACAAACTGACACTTATAGCAAAACAATCAAGTGCAAACGAGTTATAAGATGTTTATAATAAAGCTAAACTGTCGACCTTGCAAGACCTTTAAAAATGGACTCTCACGGGTCACTCTTCTCTCATGAAGCAAAGGGTAAGCATATGAATGTAGGAGAAGAAGAAAAATAGTCGCTCACCTAAACTACGACCCACATAAACATGCATGCAGCTAATATGATAGATATTCTAACTACCGTACATACGTTCCAACCAAACAAGGTCTATCACAGCCGAGGGCTTACAAAAGTATGGTAAAGTGAAGCAATGGGTAAGAAAAGGCAAAATATTTTTGGAAATGTGAGGTAATGAGTCAAGCTAGCTACCTAACCAAACCAAATGAACCATATCCGATTCTTAATCCATCAAAAATTAAGCATAAGTGCCCCTTATTTCGGCACACAAACTCACTAACCAAGCACATACTCCTCATAAGATAAAAATAATGCATAGGAGAAAAACCGTTCTTATTCAACCTCTTTTTTTTCATTTTCTTTTTCTTTCTTCTTTTTCACGGTTTGTTTTTTTTTTCTTTTTTTCATTTTCAACTTCTTTTTTTTTTTCTAAATTTCATCATCCTCCTTCCTCCATAAATTACCAACTCCAGACATTCAATACAAACCACACTTGGATCAATAGACAAAATACCGCAAAAACATATACTAAACTAGCTTGACAAGGCAGGCTAAATTTGGATGTAGTTAAGGGTCAAAAGGCAAATTTGGCTAAATGTGGAGTTAAATGGGTAAAAATGAAAGAAAAATGAAATGTAAGCACCTCCCTGTATGTGACACCAACCTGTAGATACCTCATTTCTGCACCTCCCGCCAAACACCCCGTGATGATTGGGCCGCATGTTTGATACACGGAGCAATTTATGACAGTTCGTAAGTTCATTGACAAGTGATAGCTCAAACACTCGAGTCAACCACATGGTCGCCATCTACGCGCCGATAGGGTCGTTTTGACATTAATTAGAGTTCATTTGGAGTCCGGGTCAAAAATCGCTTCATTTTCTATAAACCGTTTAAAATGTCGAGTCGGAATGTTCCAGAAAGTTCTAGAGTTCTCTGGTTATTTATTCCTAATTTAATTTAATATCTTTAAGGAATTATCTTCCGTATATTGTGTTTTACGGAATAAGGAAGTGTATAACTACCGAAATTCCATAAAAAACGCGGAAATCTTTCTTGCAGAGGAGGAAACCTCTGGGGGAATGACGCAGCAGGTGTTGCGCCTCTTCCAAGGGTCGCACTAGCTGATGCGCCTCTTCCCCAGCCCTCTTTCCATGCTTTCCAGAATCTTTTCGAGATTTGTTTCCGTATCCGTGCCATACCTAAACTCCTTTGTGTGTTTAGTATAAATAGAGACCTTCGGCCTCCATATTTGGCACGCGAGTGTCCGCCCTTCTCTTCTCTCTTTGCATTCTAGACCATGCTCTTCGCTTTCGACGCCTACGTGCTTGATCAATCAACCACGTAAGCTTAGATCATTCCAAGTCCCGGTCACGTTGCATAGACCGACCAATTTGACCAACTCCACCTTAATCAACCTAATCAATTAATCTAAATCCTTTAACAAGGGCACTTTTCACGATAACTTAGTCTATCTCGTTTCAACAAACATGTAAGTTTGAGGGTGTAAATCCTATTTATTTTATTGTACTTTTATTTTGTATCACTAATGTAAGATTTATATCAAAAGCACGTTCAAAACCGTCTTTAAAAACCATCCTTTAAAACTGCATTTATAAAACAGCAAAGAACTGACGTAGGGAAGAAACGTAGCAGTAGTTGCGCCTCTTCCAAGAGTTGCAGTACATGTTGCGCCTCTTCCTGAGGCTGCCGCTGCTTCTGCTCTTCTTCTTCTTCTTCCTCGATCTTCTTCCTCGATCTTCTGCAACTTTTTCTATTTCTCTTGTTCTTTCGTTTCTTTCGCAATTGTCAGTATATAATTATGTTTTAATTAATCCTTTTCAAATTATGATGCTTAATTCGACATAAATCCCTTATAACTCAATATTTGCGGGTTTTCGTCACTTATTCAAACCCGGATTTAAGAAGCTCGGTTCGTTCAGATCAAGTCTCGTGAATTCGTCTTTGATACATGTTTTAATTCTGTTTTTGTCATTAATTTGTAATCTTTTGTTTCCACCATTAACTTCGAGTTTGTATATAAACCCGCTTCCGACATCGTATCAATACTAATCATGTAAACCGTTGTAAATTCTCACCTTTAATTCGTTTTATGACTGTTCCAGATGCATGTAATCTATTAAATTACTTCAACTTGAGTCTAATATCAACAATCGACCTTAAATTTACCAATGAATATTAACAATCCGCGATTCTGACTTCATAGATAGAGTCCAACTCAAGAACAGACGCAGGAGGAGCTGCGCCTCTTCCAGAGGACGCATCAGATGCTGCACCTGTTCCTTGAACTTCTTTCTCGCCTTGACGTAGCTTCTAATTACGTATTAAATCAATTATTAACCGTATTATCGCCTCTAATCTGATGTAGTTTTCACCTTTTATTTTTAATTTTATTTTCTTTATTTTCTTCTTCTCCAAAATTCCGTTTTGAACGTGCTTTTGACGTAGATCAATTAAGCCTTGTAATTCTTGTAATTTTAATTATTGTATTAATGTATCGTAATTATTATTTATGTATGGTTTATTTACTTGGCTTTCACATTTAATTGAATCTAACTTCCAACCTCGACCCCAATTTTTTGTTAATTACGTGCTCACCGACATAGTTTAATTCACATGCTAGGTTTAATACGTGTTTGTTGCATTGCATGCATATAATCGACAACCTATCAAATATAAATGATCTCCCTAATCATTAGTAGAGGCCGCTATCGAGGCGGGCGGGATTATGTGTTCGATTAAAGAGCTTCCTAATACGTACCCTCACCCCATACTCCAGATCTCTGTGAACATCCGTGTTCATTGGCATCCACGAGAGTCATTCTAGACATAGAATGCTAAGGGTAATGAGTCCTTAGTGTTCATGTCACTACTTTGTGTCTTGACATGGCACGAGGTATTCGAACGGTTTAATTTTCCATAATAATTGGTGGCGACTACACAAATGCAGGCTCATTCAAGCCCTTTCGCGCGCGCCGCGGGTGGCCCATGTCCACAGTTTGGCAACTCTGCTGGGGATGATACATTTACGTGTTACCCAGGGTGAAACTTGAACAAGTTTAGGGAATAGTTTATACGAGACAGTTGTCGGTTTTCATTACTCGACCTTCTTAGGTCGTTTTATTCGGCCTTCCTAGGCTTAACCCAACCCATTCAACCAATCGTCCCGTTTGGATGGTCCAAATTCTTATCTGGGCTTAAAAATGGATAGCGATTGACGTCAACCATATCGTGATACATACTCATGTTTGTATCAAGAGCTTTCACTACTTGAGGAAATGGACTAGGAACCGACCTTACTCTTGTTTGGCACGGACCTCTCCACAGATCAGGGTTTGATTGCTTTGTATGGCAACCCACCCTTTTAAACCAAACGCCTTTAAATGCACTCAGCATACCATTATAATGCTTGTATATATATTTGTATCATATACGTGATCACCATTTTATAAACAAAACCATGACGAAATTTTGTAAAATAAAATCCACTTCAAAATGTAAACATTTTCAAAAATGACGCAAAATAAGTCGAAACTCTGTCCAAATGTCGAATCAAAATTCGGGCCTCAAGCCCATTTTAAAAACCCACTTTGCGTCAGCACTCCTACAACTACACTATAGTTGTCTAGGTCAAACATTTCAAATTTGTCATTTTCAAATCCCACTTGACACAGTGGCACACACCCACTTCACGAGTCGAGTCTTTTTTTGAGTAAATATACAAAATAATAATAAAAAACAAAAAAAAACAAAAAATATTTTCAAACCATATAAATGTAAATATGTAAATTCAATTGGGCTAAGTTAGAGTCAAAATTCAAACCGACTATGTCCTAGTCGGAACTCTGTCAAGTCAAAAAAACCTGTCCTCCCTTACATTTTGGGTCTTTTTAAATTCAAGTCAAGTCCTAAGGCGTCATGCCATCATTTTGGACCCCCTATCCCTAGTCGATTAAGATCTAGACATTTCCACACCTTGACTCACACACTCGAGGCTAACACGTTGAGTCATTTTAAAATCCGTCTCTCGAATTTTCCTAATTACACGTTCGGAACACACATACCCAAACCTCGAGTCAAGTCTATCTTTAAACACACGTCCTAGAATCACGTGTCTTTAGTCCCATCAATCAGGTCAACCATATAAATGTCACTCCGTCAAAGTCGATACTCGAGTCTAAGGTCAAACTCAAGCACCGTGAGTCCAAACACGAGAAGTCACTCACGACATTTCGCGATTTCACAAGTCAAGAGTCTAGTTATCCCATCTCGTCCTCGTATATTTTCCCTTGTTTGTCGGTTTTGGTATGCGTGATCCCATATCAAATTAAGTTGTAACGCACGTCATTTTGTTCTCGGTAGGAATTCTGCGATTTCCAATAAAAATGGTCAAGAACGTTTTTCTGTCGTCGTCGAAGAACTAAGTGTTGCAGTCATTAAGCTTCAGGCCACCGTCGAAGACTTGAGCACTCATGTCATCAATAAGGAAAACCAAATGGGCATGATGAAACCTTTACCATCTTCTCGTACCCCAAGGCCAGGTCATAGCTTTAACACAACTCACCCACCTAAGAAGGCCAATGAAGACAAGGGAGTCAACCTCTTGGAAACTCCACCCAAAAGGCCGGGAGGAGCTCATAGGGAATTCATTGACCTCGGAACCACATATCAGGTAGCTCTATAAAGACTGGTTTCCCAGGGAAAACTTCATCTAATTGGTCCAACCCCAGACCCTGAAAAGATATTCCTTAGATGGAAGGGCAATTCATATTGTCAGTACCATCGAGGTAGGGGACACGATACGGAGGAATGCTTTTGCCTAAAGCATATTATTCAGGATATGATCGAGGATGGCAAGCTTCCTGTGCCACCTTCCGTCAAGCAATCCAAGAAGATCGACCCTTTTGGGTCTAATATCATTAAACATGATGAAGAATCATCCCTGGACTGTTCTCATCTCCTAGATCCTCATGACGATGAAGAGATCAATGTCCTCGAAGAAGACGATATCCAAAGTGGAATGCTCATGCTTTCCATTGCCATCAACAATAAATTTTCCAAGTTAGAGGGAGCCATTGATAACCTAAACTCTCGGCTTTCCAACATAGAGAACCAGTTTGCTGAAATGAGTAAGAAGCTTGAGACCTAATCTCTCAAGATGGAAGGTGTCCAGACAAACCCTCAACCTGACAGTTCTAAGGAGAAAGCAATGAGTGAGCGATCTATTCCTAGTTCTTCTCATCCAAGAATCAAAGTCAACAAAGGCAACCTCATGGAGCCTTCGTCAAAGAAACCTAACAACTCTCCAAGATCATTCACAAAGGCTTTCGACAAGAAGGAGACACCTCGTAAGAAATTTACCAACGTTGGTATTACATACACTGATGCCCTTCAGAGACTCATGGAGCGATGAATGTTGAAGCCTATCGGTCCTACACCAGATCCAGGAAAGAAGTCAAGGTTCTGGGATAGTAATGCCTACTGCAATTACCATAGAGGCAAAGGGCATGATACAGAGAAATGTTTCAAATTAAAACATGTCATTCGGGATATGATCGAAAACGGGAAGTTGTCCCTCTCAACCTTTAACCCACACGGCAACTTAGATAATCCTCATTGCTATACCACTTATCAGAAAACTCTTCTTGACTGTTATCCTTCTAGTGTTCCCAATGATGAGGACTAGGCCGTGCTCAAATGGATGAATGCTCAAAGCCAGATGCCAAAGCCAATTGCTGGAAAAATAAATGTTCAAGCGTGGGTCGATGATTACGAGTCTGGATCTAAGATCGAGTCAGAATTCGAGTCCGAGTCTTAGGCTTTATTTCAATATCTTTTTCTAGTATCTTTCTTCGTGTCCATTTCCATTCCTAGTGACAACTTGGGGGCTGTCCCACGAGTCACATGTCTTCTCGAGTTTATGTTAAATACGTTCGTTATTCATTTTAATAAAAGTACATTATTCAATCCACATATTCGATCCTGTCTCTTCCTATACCCTTTTCCTGTGACAACAAGAATTGATTTGAGATATTTTAAAATGAACAACATATGTCAGTCGATGTGAGTTCACTTAAACGATGTTCCATTCCAAGTTGTAGAGGACCTGAAACTCCGTGTCCATTTTCTTACCTATTCCATGTCTGGCTATAGACACCTCGCTATACCCTAGTTTAGGACAAGCCTATCTCAAGAGATTCTAGGACGAATCCAGACCATTTCCTTTGTTATCGATCCATGACGGAAGGCAAGCCCATTCCCCACAATAAACAACCCGTGTTACTAAAGACCAACCCGTTTCACACCAAAGGTGCTAGTCTGACTTAAATCCATGGTAGCAAACAAATCCAAGACGATACGAGCCATGATCAAAGACAAAGGCTCAATTAAGAGAAATGACCAAGGTCAATATCCAAGGCCGCAATTATGCCCGTAATCTAAGACAAAAGAGTCAAAATAGAAGGCTCAATCAAGCAAGTCAATGTCAATATCCAAAGTCAAAGTTATCTTCAAAAACCTGAGTCAAGAATCTGAGCAAAAGTCGAGTATGTTCAAGAACGAATATGAAATCAAATGCTGAACGGAATAATGCTGAATTTTATCAAGACATTAATGAAGATGGTCAGATAGCACCCTCACTTAGCCTTTCACACATCACACACCCTAAGTCCTTCTCGAGATCGTTACAGGGAGATAGTTAGGAAATTTGAGAATCCTCTCAAGCTCGTCAAGTATACCCATCCTTTAGGGCCAAGACATGGAAACTTGATCCCACGTCATTTTAACCTACCTTTATGTGCTCAGGATACATCAAGCCAACAGACTCCATTTCCAAGCCATAATCCCATCAAGCCTTAACTCCACAAAATCGAAGCTCCATATATTTGCTCATCAAAGCCTCTTATTTTCGAGCTCCACATTCCAAATATCCAATCCAGTTTCACCTTGACCCAGACACGGAGTCTTCAAATACTTTGCTACTTAGGACGGGACGAACTCATATCCATCCTTAGGGTCCACCTTCAAGTGCGCTCACACGAAAAAGAAATTCTTACAAAATTATAACTCTTTGGTCTATGATCAGAGGGAGTTATCTCAAATTGATTCTTTGAGTCACCAAAGGAATATACTCTCCTGACCCATGCACTTTAAGGTCTGACAACATAAGCTTAGGCACACCCCTGAACTATGAGCATGGTTTGATTTCACCTCTTCAGGTGGATACGTAGGCAGTCCTTTCTTACACAAGAAGGATACAACCACTACACCCAAATAAAATTAACAAAAACTCAGAACTACGATCTGGTTGATTTCACTTCACGTGAATACGTAGGCAGTCCTCAAGGACACAACCACCCCATATTTTAACTTTCAACCTCAATTATAAACCACCTCAACCATCAACTTTCAACCTCAATTTCAACCTTCCAACCACAATTTCCATTTATACCTCTTTATTGGGGGCTCTTTTTTGTCGCCCAGTCTCCTTTTTACCAAATTCTAGGGTCATTTTCTCATCCTGGGGGCTTTTCTTCCGAGGCACCACCTGTCCTTTATCTCTCCCTTTTATTCTTCGAGTCTCATTTAAGTCGAGCTACTGCTTGGTCCGGACAATGACAAAGGTCTTAGATCGATTCACCGAGTTATCGTGCCTCAAGAGGGGTATCTTTTACAGCAAACGATGTTAAAAGGTATCTAAGTAGACAGCTGATTTATGGCTCATGCCTTGCCTTTATATGCTGTCATCATTCTTGCAATTCTTCTACCTTTGGAACTGATACGCAGTGTCACCCACGCTCGGCTAGGGGTTGCGCATACTTAAGCAAATTCAGCATCGCGGACCATCCTTCTTGGTTTCCATGAATTTGAATTGATCAAATGAGAGTAGTCTGCATCCACGTATGCCTTTACTCTTGCCTTTACTTTGTCCTGCTTCTTTCTTTCATGGCCTTGGTCTTTGGCATCATCTTTATCATTGAGCTCAAATTCCACTGTACTTTTATCACCGGGATCTCCAATGTCCAATCTGCTTAGACCTGTAACAACAGAAACGACAGAATGGTCCTCCATATTGCTCCCAATCTGGGGCGGAGGTGTTAATATAGCAGCACATGATTCAACATTATCAATTGGAGGTTCCGTGTCAGGGTCTGTAGAGGGTAGTGCCTTGTAGGGCTGGACTTACATAGGAGCCATGCAAACGCTAGACTGAGTCTTCGGGGATGTCTAAGACTACGAAATCGACGGGAATGAAGAACTTCCATATCTTAACAGGTATGTCCTCTAAGACACCTAAAGGCCGTGATACAGTACGGTCGGCCATCTATACAGTCATATTAGTACAATGAAATTTTTTAAACCAAGCCTCTTAGCGAGAGACAATGGTAAAACACTCACACTAGCTCCCAAGTTGCATAATGCATTATCAATTAAATGGGTCCCAACATGACATGGTATGGAGAAACTACTCGGGTAAGACAACTTAGGTGAGGTATTACTTTGAATTAGGGCAGTGCCCGCTGCAGTCAAAACCACCGTATCATGGTCATTAATATGCCTCCTACGCGCTAAAATATCTTTCATAAACTTCATATCGGAGGGTACCTGGGTTAGTAACTCAACAAAAGGTACATTAACATGAAGACTTTTCAAAATTTTGCATACTTACCGAATTGCTGCTCAATCTTCTTGCTCTCCAGTCTTCTCGGGAATGGGACCGTAATTGGAATAGCTAGTCCTTCATTTTTCTTCGCCAAAGAATTATCACGTTCATCATTGGAATTACTCGATCGAGTAACAGTTCCTCTCAATCGAGTATCTTTCTTAGCAATAGTGCTCGATCGAGCACTTTCATCTACTCGATCGAGAACAGTGTGTTTAGCAGTGCTCGATCGAGCACTTTCATTCTCTCGATCGAGAACCTTTTCAGCATAACCCCTCGATCGACCACCAGACATCAGTCGATCGAGGACATCTCGTGGTGTCAGCACTTTTTCGTCAAAAGAACCCGACTGTTCATGTATAGCAACTTCAGCTTTCGAGTCAGAAAGTTCAGCATTTTGAGTCGGCATTTTGGGTCCCTCATAAGAAAGACCACTCCTCAGATTTATCAGATTCACCGTCTCATGTGGCTTCTTGTCAGGTTGGGACGGTAAATGACCGGGTTGTCTTGAAGCTTGATTAGCAGCCAATTGAGCCATCTGGGATTCAAGTGACTTGATGGAGGCATCTTTCGCTTGGTCACTGTTTTGCAATTGAATTGTCAATGATTGCACCATCGACTTCAACTCGGCTATATCGCTTATTCCACTAGAAGAATCACCTTATTGCGGCAGTGGGAAAGAAGGAGGCTTTTGAAAGCCTTGTTGTTGATTTTTATAAGATGGTACATAAACTTGTTGTTGCGGTGGAGGTGTAGGATTCAAGACATTTTGACTAGTCCATCGAAAATTAGGATGAACTCCAGCTTGGTTGTTATAATAGGAGCCTCATTACCTATATTGTTTAAAGGCATAGACTTGCTCCTTCTCAGCTAAGCACTCCACTGCAGTATGACCATTTCTCCCGGCCTACAACTCGAGCTTATCAAATTTGGCATTTATGGCTTCCAGTTGAGCCATAAGTGCACTATTATCAGTAGAGACCGTTCTAGTTCCACTTCTAGGATTCTCATATTCAGCACAATGGGTGGCCATCTCTTCTATAATTCCCCAGCCCTTGTCATCATCAATGTTTTTCTAAAATCGACCATTGCCTGCAGCATCTAAAATAGCACAGTGGTCATCATACAACTCATTATAGAATTAGTTGCACAAAAACCACTGAATGAACCCGTGATGTGGGACATACCGAACTAACTTCTTGAATCGACCCCATGCTTCATACAAATTTTCAGTTGGAGTTTGCTTGAAACTCGTAATCTGCCCTCTCAATGCGTTAGTTCTCTGCAGAGGGAAGTATCTCTTGTAAAAACCAAGAGCCAAGGTTTCCCAGTTACTAATCCTAGTTGTAGTCCTATTCAGATTAGTTAACCATTCTCGGGCTCCATCTGTAAGAGAAAAAGGAAATAGGACTTCCTTTATCTTGTCTTGTGTCACTCCCTTGGTAACGGGAATGGTATAGGCATAATCTGTAAAGACCTCCACATGCTTCCTTGGGTCCTCACCAGCTACTCCCCTATATAGGTTCCTCTCAACCATATTAATGTAAGACGGCCGAATATCAAAGGTATTCCCATCTTCCTTTACAAGATTAAAACCTTTAGGAATGGAGTCAGCTGTAGGCTCGGAATGACTGGCAATATTAGGCATCTTTGCAAATTCAGTAACTTTTGCAGAAATAGAAGTGTCTTCCTCTAAAGACGGATCTTCCACAAATGTAAAGTTTTCTAGCACACGTTCAAGAGTACTCAAGACTTCCTCTTGACGGTTCTTTCTCAACAAGTTTTGTCTACGGTGAAAAGTCCGCTCCGGTTTAGGATCAGCTGGTACTAATTCCGACCTGTTGGACCTGGGCATACACATAACTAAGAAAGAAAAAGAATAAGAACTGCCTCAAGGAATTAAGAATCCCTTGAGACTAAAAACAAACTAAAAAAACAAGCAAATAGGCTAATTACCTCCCCGGCAACGGCGCCAAAATTTGACATGGCTGTCGCAACCCTGACGAAACAAGAGTTGGTCGTCACACATCCAATCAAACACATTTATATTCTCAACAAACAACTAGTTAGTGGTTAAGTCGAGGTCGATCCATGGGACGGTGTGCTTTGGGTTCTAAGTCTATCTATCTCAATTTATGCTAGTGTCACAATTTGTTTGGGGTTTGTAGTTGTGTTCTAACTAATAGAAGCAATAAAGTAAAACAAGCAATAAAGGGAAGGATGTAAACAAATGATTAAAAGTGCTAGGATATCATGGGGTCATAGGGGATTCATGGTGTTGATCATACAAACATGTTTACAAAGTTGCAAGCAATTAATGTTGTGGAGGAACCGAGTTGGTTTATGTCTTACGGTTCATAGTAAGAGTTGGGTCCCGGAGCCGAATCGATTAGATTGTACAACACCTACAAGTCGACTTAATTTCCTCCTATTCAACTTCTATGCATGGTCTAACAAGACTCGAGTTGGTTTATGTCTTACAAGTCTTGTTGAAAAGGTAAGAGATGGGTAAAATGCAAGGATTCATAGGCTTAACATTTCATCAAACATAACATGTGCATAGGTTGACATCACAACAAGCAAGCAAATTAATTATGTGTGTAACACCCCAAGAGATGATTGAAAGAAATTTGTCCCACATCGGGAAAATATGGAGCTTGAGATATTTATAAGGGCTTCCACCCATCACTTAGTAACAAGGCCTTGTGCTTTTGGGCTTAAGTGAGGACAAAACGGGCCCAAAGGTGAACATCCCATATTTATGTGGGGTGTGTTACGACGGTGGTGGGTCGGGTTGTTATAAATGGTATCAGAGCAACCCTGCGACCGTGTGGTGAGCCTGTGGTCAGGAGTACCCGGGTCACCCACCTAGCAGGGGAGGATTCTGGGCTTGGCTACGGTCAGCCTTCGGGCACAACGAGGACGTTATGTTATTTAAGTGGAGGAGTTTGTAACACCCCAAGAGATGATTGAAAGAAATTTGTCCCGCATCGGGAAAATATGGAGCTTGAGATATTTATAAGGGCTTCCACCCATCACTTAGTAACAAGGCCTTGTGCTTTTGGGCTTAAGTGAGGACAAAACGGGCCCAAAGGTGAACATCCCATATTTATGTGGGGTGTGTTACGACGGTGGTGGGTCGGGTTGTTATAATGTGAACATATTAGATTAAGCATGAATCAATCCCCATGTTGGTTTCCCCTAATTACCCATTAATCCTAGCTAAGGAAACTACTCACTCATGATCAAGTTTAACATGTTAATAAGGTTGTCAATCATACTAACAAAGCTAAACATGATGAATAAATGATGTGATTAACAATAATTATATAAGAGTAAAAGAGAATTATACCTATAAAGATGATTTCAAATAATAAAGCAAAGAATAATAGAAGAAAACTTGATTGATTGATGAAGAGTTGTCAATTCTCCAATAATAATAAACTTGAACAATGATTAAGGAAATATTAATGTGTAATTTTGTGGAATGGTTGAGATTAATCTATTCTAATCTACTCCTAATCTAATCTAAGAGAGCTTTCTATTATGGTAGCTTGATAATCTAAGCAGTACAATGGGGTATTTATACTAAAGATTAGGTACAAGAATTAGGGTTACTTAGGGCTTAAATGACTATTAAAACCCTTAAGAAAAGTTGAGGAATTGCTCCTCTCCAAGTAGATGCGCATATCCGTTCTGGTAGTTTTAATGGAGTACGCTCGTCCCGAGCATCTTGGCAGAGGGACGGTTGGTTCTGGAGAAGAATCCGAGCGGATTGTCGGTCGGGACGCTCGGATCATCAGGCCTCAAGACGGGCGTCTTGGCATCGGGACGCTCGGATAATAGGAAGGGAAGACGAGCGTCTTGGGTCTGGGGACGAGCATTTTGGGTCTGGGGACAAGCGTCTTGAGTCTCGGGACGCGCGGATTGGCGGACAGCTTGTCTATTTGAGCTCGAATCGTAAAACGAACGTCATTTTCTCATCCGGACTCCTATTGGAGTGATTCAAAAGCCTAGACCACTTGATTTTTCAACGCCGTTTCATCTAGCATACTTTCAGAGCCAAAGGAGCAACTCTTGTTTTGGGTTCCGAGCAATTTCTTCATGCAATGGCTTCCTTGCTTTTCCTCCTCTTGCATACCCCTTATTCTTGTGTTGTTGGCTCTCGTTCTTGCCTCCTCTTCATACTAGTCCACCCATTATCATCAATAAGCTTCCAAATATGCACGGAAGATGAGGAATTCCGCCTCATTTATCTTCTTTCCTACAAAACATACGAAATGCACTAGGAAAACAGAATAGGAAGCATTTGACGGATAAAATGGTTGTGGAATGTTATATTAGTATGCAAAATAGGCTCAATTAGGGGACTAAATGTGCGCCAATAATAGTCACATCAAATATCCCCAAACCGAACCTTTACTCGTCCCGAGTAAAGAGGTGACTAGAACTAGACCTTTATTTAAACTATCCTACTAATATAACCGATGTGAGACAATTAGAGGGTCTCACTCCGCCCCTTCAACTCACAACAAGACAACCATGAGGTAGGATGCCTTCTTGCAAGGCAAGGTGGGGCTTGCCAAAATGGCGACACATCCAAGCATTAAAGCACACAAAACAAGTAATGGATGCATCTATAAAAGAATAGCCACTTTCCTCATCTAAGTGGCGGAAATTATCTAAAGGGGAAGCAATCTAAGGGTACACATTCTATTATAGATATGGTTTCTTCAAACTACTAAGCCTAGAAGGATACCAATAAATCACCTCCCAGCTGTGTTAAGCTAGGGTACCTTTATCCTCAATCGTTAAATGCTTTCGTCAAGAGTAGATTCCCTATGGTGTTAGAAACACTGGAGGATCGCGGAATTTCCCTTCTTGCCTAGACAAGAAGAAGGGTCGTCCCCTCTCTACCATGCACAAAAGTGGATTCGATGGAAAAGGGATTAATATGTTTTGAGTTTCATGTGGGAGTTTGCTTTTGTTGTTGTTTTCCCTCCAATTTCTTATGGCATTTGACATTTGAGAACACTTTCTTTTTGCCATTTCTTTTGATGTTTGGCATTTTCAACACTTGACAACTTTCAACTTTTTGCATTTTCTTTTGAACATTTTCAAAGTCACCCCATTTGTAGTGAGGGTGCTTATATTTAAGAATATGAGTTTTCATTTTTGTTACTCCTCTTCTCTTTTGATGTAATTGCAAACTTTTTCTTTTCTTTTCATTTCTTGAACTGAAATTTGAACAATTTTTGTGCCCATTCCTTTTGATGACAAAATTGTGGTAGAACATGGATGATGGTTGCATGGTTTCAAGGGTCACTTTGGAATAAACGGTAGCCAAGGAGTTATCACACCACAAGGTACTCTTGACTAGGCCTTAATCCATGGGTCAAAGGATACTAGCATGACACATCCTAGGGTGTTTTACAAGTATTCTAACAAGCAAAGTCTTAAGAAGAAAAAGTATCTACAAGGGCCTTATATACACTTGTCAAGCTTCCCAAATAGACGGTTTCACAAAATTTTTCCTAAATGCAACTATATGCCATGATGCAACTAACATTTATACATCCTAATGCATATGTTTCTACCAACTATTATGCAATATAAACTAAATGCAATCCTATAATCACATTGTTTATACCGCATCAATCAAAATAAAGCCACATAGTCATTAACATAAAGAGGAAAAAGGAGATTGGAAAGATCATACCATGCGGTCTTCTATATCCTCATGTCTCGGATTTGGTGTAGTCCATCAATGTGAAAAAGGATGAACAAATACTATATATACAAAACAATATATACAAGACTACACTACAAAGAAAATGAACATGTTTTGGGGTTTTTCAATTTTTCAAATTTTTATGGTTTTTATATTTATGAAACAAAAAGACATGTTTTTGTATTTTTCAAAATTTTTCAATTGTTATCATTATTTTGGAATATAAATTCCCATCCCCCACTTTATTTTGGACATTGTCCTCAATGTACATGTAGGAGTAGGAATAAAAAGGAAATACATGTTTTTGGTTTTTTGATTTTTTGAAATAAAGTACAAATGCAATGATATGATATGAATGCATGCTCTAACTAAATGCAATTCTATATGACATATATAACAAATGAATGCAATCTAAACTATACTAAATGATGCATGTTCTCACCTATGATCAAACCTCCCCAAACCGATTTAAGCACTATTTCTAGTGTAAAAATGAATAGGTTTGGTCATTAGAGATTATGCATGAATTCTAGTCTATATGCAACTATCTACATGAGATATATTACAATGCAACTAACTAATGTAAATGCAATATGAAATATAATACAAATGCAAGCTGAATGTATATTTATATAATTAAATGCAAGGTAATTTAAAATGCAATGCAATTATACATAAGAGATAGGGAGAGAAGAGTATCATACAATTGGAGATGGTGTGGTAGGCATCTCTCATTCGTCATCATCACCATCATCGCGGTATCTATACCCGCTAGAACCTCCTTGGTCATACCCTCCTCCTTGACCATAATATCCCCCACCTTGACCGCCAAATTTCCCGGCTTGGTCCCCTTGATTAGGGAACAAAAGGTGTGGTTGAGCCCAAGATGGACGAGGACCATTAGGGTCGATATACCCTTGTTGTGCCATTTGGTAGTATTGAGGATAAAGGGCCAAATAGTTGTCGACCCTCCCATCATATACTCCAAGATCAACCCTCTTCATAAGATCCATTAAATCATTCACATTCGGAGCATTGGGCACTCGTGGGGTATGGTGGGATGGGTACCTAGGAAGGTGGGGCGTTAGCCCTTGCCGGTATCCCGCGAGGTTGTGGAGGTTGGGGTAGATTTCAATGTCGAGGAGGTAGCTCGGCGTAGGTGAATACCGGATCAACCTCGGGTCGGTAGCGGGTACATTCTACCCCGTGAGAACAATAGAGGAACACCCTTTTATAAACCACTCTACACTCCCGGTTTGAGTGTAGGTACACCACCGGTTGTGGTTGAAGATGGAATCCTCATCAATTAAAGTGCTACCCTCAAGTGGCACATAATCCCCATGATTGTTAAATCCGGGACAAAGTTCATTCGCCAACATTGTAATTAGACCTCCCATCACGAAGGTCTTGATTTGGGAGCTCCCTTGAGCAAAGTCGAAGAATCTTGTGAGCATCTCAAGGGGGATGTTGAAGTTATAGGGCCTTGTTCCCCGGACATTTAGATAGGACTCTAGAAAGGTCAAATCAAGGAGAGTGCACCTATCTTGCTCAAATCTCCCGTTAATAGTGCCGGCAATGAAGCGTTCGGTGATTCGAATCACCGGATGTTGAATTGCGAAGGTATAGCATTGTTTCAAATGTATGAAGTCCCTCCCGGAAATAGCCCTCCAAACTTGGTCCACATCAAAGTCGGCGGGTTTGTCGGTGTTTTCCGTTGGCACAACAAGACCAAAAATACTCGCAAATTGGTTGGGGGTTAGCCTATGGTCGTGGTTTCACAATCGGAATTCCATGCAAACGGTCCTTTGCGTGTTTGTGACGATGTGGAGGCTTCTCAAGAATTCCAGGGTAAGGCTAAGGTAGGTCTCTTCGTGGGCATAGAATAGTTTTCCAAGCCCCAAACCATAAAAGAACATTTCGGTATGGTACCTTATACCTAGTACCTCTAGGACTTTGGTATCAATGAATTGAGTTGGCTCAAAATGCTTACCTAGCAATGTGACGAACTTCTTGCGATGTTCATTGGAAATGAAGATCACCTCCGGAAATTATTCAAGTTGCTCCACCCCTCATATTATACAGCGCGGTGGTGTCTTGGTGGCATCCTTTCTTGAGCGGATGAAGAAGATGAGCCCTTGCGCTTCTTGGTTGCGGACTCAACGAGTTTCTTGTCTTTTCCCTTGAGATTCATCATTTTTGATTTGGGAAAGTTAGAGTTTGGTTGATTTTTGGTTGTGATGGGAGTGTTTGGAGATGAAGATGTGTCGATTAGGTTTAGATAAGGTGAGGAAATGAGGGATGGTGGGGGTGTTTTTATAGAAAAGTAGTGTGGGACGAGCGGTTGAGGGTCGGGCTCGGGCGGCTTTTACGAGGTAGGCGCAGGAATCCGAGCGTCTTTATTGTCGGGACGAGCGTCTTGCTGCAGGGGTCCGAGCGTCTTGTGGAGAATACGCTCGGATTCTAATCCAGTGATTCTGCCTCATCTGTTGTAGGCTGAGGACGAGCATATCGAGCTTGAGACGAGCGGCTGAGGTAGGACGAGCGTCTTCTACAGAATCCGCTCGGATTCTAATCCAGTGCAAAATTTTCTTCAGGATGCCTCACAGGACGAGCGTCTTTCTGCTAATATGAGCGTCTCTTCCTGGACGAGCGTCTTGTCCTATAATCCGCTCGGATTTAAAGTCAACGCCAAACAGTACCCATAAGGAGGCTGAGGACGAGCGTCCTGCCCTCGGGACAAGCGTCCCGCGCTGTTTTTCATACTTTTCATTCTTTTCTTTCCAAGATCATACCCTTGCACCCTTTTGTTATTCCTCCTTATCTTTTTTCTGAAATTGTGCTCAATAAAAATGTAATAAAACTCTCTCACTACTCTCATGCAAGAAATTGTAAATAAAAGTGCGGAAATGTACAATATTATACAAGGCAAAGGTTCGAGAAATATCATACAGATGGTAGTTTGAGATAGGACTCCACCAAACTAGTTTAATTTGTAGAAATTCTTTTTCTATAGAGCTCAAGGCTCTTAGGAGGAGATCAAAGGCTTGTGAACAAGCTCCAAATAAGCATAAGTATGGTTTGCTTAACTTCAAGACGAAGCTTGGCCAAAGAAATTTGTCATTCATTCTTCTTTTCTTCTTCTTCTTGGCACTTGAATATTTACGCTGCTTCAAACCAACTAGCTCATGATTCTTGTCAACATAAGACATGAAGTATGGTTCGCGGTTGTTTGGAGACTTCCACTTACCACCTTTTTCTTCAATTTTGGTGATGATGATAGCATTTTGATTATTCAATCCTTCCAAAGTAGAAGGAGAATTGTCATGACCTTGATGATTGAGTTCTTTAGAAGTTAACATTGTGGGTGCCAAATTTCCACAAGTAGCTTCATGTGCAAGTTTCTTTTTGAGCTTTTCCACCAAGTACCCTTTGTATGATGTTTTGACCTTTTGGAGGAGATCCACCATATCGTCGTAAGCAATCATAGGTTCCATAGTGGGTGTAAAGTAGTCTTCATAGGCAATAGGGAAGGGACATTCTTCTTCCTCATGATAAGATATCTCAAATTTCTCAAGGATAGGCTCCTCAAGTAGAGCAACCTCACAAACTTCCGCTTACTTACCCCATGAGTTCTTGCAAAACACGATTTTATCATCATAGCTATCTTCATAAGAATCATAGGTGGGGGTTCCATTAAATTCTTTTTCCAACATTTCAATGTTCACATCAAAAGACACACCCTCATACTCACAAAGGCGAAGAGTATTTGGCTTACTCAACCTCATGTCTTCTTCATTGAATATAACGCTTTCATACTCACAAGAGCTCAAAGAAATTGGCTCTTCCCACTTCTCATCTTCCATATCAAAGGTTACTACTTCAAATTCATATTCATGATCAATTTTTAAGGAATGGCGAGGAGTGGTTTCTTGGGATTCTTTCATTTGGGCAATTTGAATCTCCAATTCCTCACCTTGGGTGACAATGCCTTGAAGAACATTTTCTCTCTTTTGACTTTCCTCTAGCATTTGTTTGAAAAAGTTTTGTTGATCTCCCATCATTTGGAGAATCACATTTTGAATGGGTTCATTTTTTTGTTGTGGGTGGGTGTGAAAGTGGTTGTATTGTGGCAATTGAAATTCACTATGACATGGGTATTGAGTGGACGGTTGTTGTGGGTATTGAATGTGGTGATTTTGGTGGGAAATTTTGGGGTAGTAGTTAGGATTTTCATTGTATGAATAATAAGATATGTTTGTGTTAACTTGCTTCTCAAACTCCCCATACCCAAAGTTATACTCAAAAGATCCAACATATACTCCATATGTCAAGTCTTGAGCCATCATAGCTAAGACAAGGAAACAACTACAAGCATGGAAACTACACAAAAACGGTAAGAACGAACCTTGAGGAACAAGTTCCTCAAGGTTAAAGCACAAATAAAAATAGACAAACAACTAAGAACTTAATCACAAAACACCGTCCCTGGCAACGGCGCCATTTTGACGGGACAAGAGTTGGTCGTCACACATCCAATCAAACACATTTATATTCTCGACAAACAACTAGTTAGTGGTTAAGTCGAGGTCGATCCATGGGACGGTGTGTTTTGGGTTCTAAGTCTATCTATCTCAATTTATGCTAGTGTCATAATTTGTTTGGGGTTTGTAGTTGTGTTCTAACTAATAGAAGCAATAAAGTAAAACAAGCAATAAAGGGAAGCATGTAAACAAATGATTAAAAGTGCTAGGATATCATGGGGTCATAGGGGATTCACGGTGTTGATCATACAAACATGTTTACAAAGTTGCAAGCAATTAATGTTGTGGAGGAACCGAGTTGGTTTATGTCTTACAGTTCATAGGAAGATTTGGGTCCCGGAGCCGAATCGATTATATTGTACAACACCTACAAGTCGACTTACTTTCCTCCTATTCAACTTCTATGCATGGTCTAACAAGACTCGGGTTGGTTTATGTCTTACAAGTCTTGTTGAAAAGGTAAGAGATGGGTAAAATGCAAGGATTCATAGGCTTAGCATTTCATCAAACATAACATGTGCATAGGTTGACATCACAACAAGCAAGCAAATTAATTATGTGAACATATTAGATTAAGCATGAATCAATCCTCATGTTGGTTTCCCCTAATTATCCATTAAACCTAGCTAAGGAAACTACTCACTCATGATCAAGTTTAACATGTTAATAAGGTTGTCAATCATACTAACAAAGCCAAACATGATGAATAAATGATGTGATTAACAATAATTAAATAAGAGTAAAAGAAAATTATACCTATGAAGATGATTCCAAATTATAAAGCAAAGAATAATAGAAGAAAACTTGATTGATTGATGAAGAGTTGTCAATTCTCCAATAATAACCCAATAATCTTCAATTACCCAATAATAATAAATTTGAACAATGATTAAGAAAAGATTAATGTGTAATTTTGTGGAATGGTTGAGATTACTCTATTCTAATCTACTCCTAATCTAATCTAAGAGAGCTTTCTATTATGGTAGCTTGATAATCTAAGTAGTACAATGGGGTATTTATACTAAAGATTAGGTACAAGAATTAGGGTTACTTAGGGCTTAAATGACTATTAAGACCCTTAAGAAAAGTTGAGGAAGTGCTCCTCTCCAAGGAGATGCGTGTATCCGTTCTGGTAGTCTTCATGGAGTACGCTCGTCCCGAGCGTCTTGGCAGAGGGATGGTTGGTTCTGGAGAAGAATCCGAGCGGATTGTCGGTCGGGACGCTCGGGTCATCAGGCCTCAAGACGGGCATCTTGGCATCGGGACGCTCAGATAATAGGAAGGGAAGACGAGCGTCTTGGGTCTGGGGACGAGCGTCTTGAGTCTCGGGACGCGCGGATTGGCGGACAGCTTGTCTATTTGAGCTCGGATCGTAAAACGGACGTCATTTTCTCATCCGGACTCCTATTGGAGTGATTCCAAAGCCTAGACCACTTAATTTTTCGACGCCGTTTCATCTATCATACTTTCAGAGCCAAAGGAGCAACTCTTGTTTTGGGTTCCGAGCAATTTCTTCATGCAATGGCTTCCTTGCTTTTCCTCCTCTTGCATACCCCTTATTCTTGTGTTGTTGGCTCTCGTTCTTTCCTCCTCTTCATACTAGTCCACCCATTATCATCAATAAGCTTCCAAATATGCACGGGAGATGGGGAATTCCACCTCATTTATCTTCTTTCCTACAAAACATACGAAATGCACTAGGAAAGCAAAATAGGAAGCATTTGGCGGATAAAATGGTTGTGGAATGTTATAGTAGTATGCAAAATAGGCTCAATTAGGGAACTAAATGTGAGCCAATAATAGTCACATCAAACCCTATCAAAAATAAACCAACCAACTCCAACTAATATAGTAGAGGTAAGTCGGGTATCGTACTCCACAGGGAGGCTATTATATCTACTTGTTATTCTAGTCCGTCACGGTAACAAAATGGAGGTGTTTGATTTATTTTCTAAACTATTGAACGAAATGTAAAGCAGAGAGCAATAAAAATAGTAAAAAGAAATAAGATGTGATCAAATAAAGAGAAGAATTCTAAGATGTCGGTTCACCATGGTATCACACAATTCTGCTAATGGTAAGATCAGTCGCTCTAATGTGAGAAGGGTAAAGGAAAGGTCCTTTCGGTCCGCTATCCGCCCTAAAATACTACTAACTTAGCTTTCACCCTCATTAGTGTAGTCTATTGTTCATAACAGGTCTGTTCATTCCAATCTCTCGATCTAGGTCTGAATTTAACTGGATTAACTAGTTTAGAAGCATGCACTCAACTAAACAATTACAATTAAATTGTTATGAAACAATTCTCACAATCAAAACCTTCTAATCTAGTTATAACATTATTGCTTTACTACCATGGCTCCCCTAATCCTAGCACAAAAGGATTTAGCTATGCATGTTCATAATGAAACTAATAACAACAATTGATGAAATAATAGAAGACATAATATAGAGATTAAAAGGGAGGAATTGCATAAATTAATAACAACTAATTAAAACAAAAACTAAGAGACAAGTAATTAAGAGTACAAAGGAGAATTAAATTAAATCAAGAGAGTAAAGAGAGATTACAAAGTTTAGGATCCGAAAATTAATGAACAAAGCAACGTCGAACAAGGGAGGAAGAGTCTGGTAACTGAATGCTTAAGAGTAATTAAGAGATTCTGAAATTAATCAAAAGATAACCTAACCTAATGACGTCTTTCCTTTATATAAGGAAAGATATTTATTAAACATCCAACTTATGATAATAAATAAGTTCCCGCGAAATAAAATCTCGCGTACAAATAGAATACCTCCCGATCGAGTAACTTCATTCTCCTCGATCGAGCAAATCATCAGCAGAACCTCTCGATCGAGTACTTAACATACTCGATCGAGAAATCTCGGATCGCCACTTCTCGATCGAGAACAGTAGGGTCTCGATCGAGCATTGTTCACCACCCATTTTTACTCGATCGAACAGAAAGGCTAACAAAAACCTCTGATCGAGGTGAATGCCACTGAAACAGCTCCTTACTTCGTTGGTTAGCTTCCGAGACCACTTCACACTTCCCGAGGCAAAGGCAATTTCGCTTCCATTCTTCCATCTCCATAAATGCATGCTAAGGAGCAGAAAAAGGCATGATTCCGCTACTTTCGGGTCCATTCCTGCAAATAAAGCAAAGGAAACCAAAGTAGACTATTCGGGGCATTTCGCAATACAAAACTATGAGATCGCATGGAAATACGTTCATAAAAGGCTTAAAAAGACTATATTAAAAGCATGTATTAAACCTCCCCAAACCAAACCTTCACTCGTCCTCGAGTAAACTCTATGCAAAACTAATGGAATGAAAAAGAAAACTCAGAGCTAGCTACAAGTTGTCCACTTAAACTGGTTTAATGCAAACAAACTGACACTTATAACAAAACAGTCAAGTGCAAACGAGTTATAAGATGTTTATAATAAAGCTGAACTGTCGACCTTGCAAGACCTTTAAAAATGGACTCTCACGGGTCACTCTTCACTCATGAAGCAAAGAGTAAGCATATGAATGTAGGAGAAGAAGAAAAATAGTCGCTCACCTAAACTACGACCCACATAAACATGCATGCAGCTAATATGATAGACAATTCTAACTACCGTACATACATTCCAACCAAACAAGGTCTATCACAGCCGAGGGCTTACAAAAGTATGGTAAAGTGAAGCAATGGGTAAGAAAAGGCAAAAAATTTTTGGAAATGTGAGGTAATGAGTCAAGCTAGCTACCTAACCAAACCAAGTGAACCATATCCGATTCTTAATCCATCAAAAATTAAGCATAAGTGCCCCTTATTTCGGCAGACAAACTCACTAACCAAGCACAGACTCCTCATAAGATAAAAATAATGCATAGGAGAAAAACTGTTCTTATTCAACCTCTTTTTTTTTCATTTTCTTTTTCTTTCTTCTTTTTCACAGTTCTTTTTTTTTTCTTTTTTTTCTTTTTCAACTTATTTTTTTTTCTCAATTTCATCATCCTCCTTCCTCCATAAATTACCAACTCCAGATAGTCAATACAAACCAAACTCGGATCAATAGACAAAATACCGCAAAAACATACACTAAACTAGCTTGACAAGGCAGGCTAAATTTGAATGTAGTTAAGGGTCAAAAGGCAAATTTGGCTAAATGTGGAGTTAAATGGATAAAAATGAAAGACAAATGGAATGTAAGCACCTCCCTGTATGTGACACCAACCTGTAAATACCTCATTTCTACACCTCCCGCCAAACACCCCGTGATGATTGGGCCGCATGTTTGATACGCAGAGCAATTTATGACAGTTCGTAAGTTCATCGACAAGTGATAGCTCAAACACTCGAGTCAACCTCATGGTCGTCATCTACGCGCCGATACGATCGTTTTGACAGTAATTAGAGTTCATTTGGAGTCCGGGTCCAAAACCGCTTCATTTTCTATAAACCGTTTAAAATGCCAAGTCGGAATGTTCAGAAAGTTCTAGAGTTCTCTGGTTATTTATTCCAAATTTAATTTAATATCTTTAAGGAATTATCTTCCGTATATTGTGTTTTACGGAATAAGGAAGTGTATAACTACCAAAATTCCATAAAAAACGCGGAAATCTTTCTTGCAGAGGAGGAAACCTCTGGGGAAATGACGCAGCAGGTACTGCGCCTCTTCTAAGGGTCGCACTAGCTGATGCGCCTCTTCCCCAGCCCTCTTTCCATGCTTTCCAGAATCTTTTCGAGATTTGTTTCTGTATCCGTGCCATACCTAAACTCCTTCGTGTGTTTAGTATAAATAGAAACCTTCGGCCTCCATATTTGGCACGCGAGTGTCCGCCCTTCTCTTCTCTCTTTGCATTCTAGACCACGCTCTTCGCTTTCGACGCCTACATGCTTGATCAATCAACCACGTAAGCTTAGATCATTCTGAGTCCCAGTCACGTTGCATAGACCGACCAATTTGACCAACTCCACCTTAATCAACCTAATCAATTAATCTATATCCTTTAACAAGGGCACTTTCCACGCATTATTCGAGTCGAACAATCACTAAACGATAACTTAGTCAATCTCGTTTCATCAAACATGTAAGTCTGAGGGTGTAAAATCCTATTTATTTTATTGTACTTTTATTTTGTATCACGAATGTAAGATTTATATCAAAAGCGCGTTCAAAACCGTCTTTAAAAGCCATCCTTTAAAACCGTATTTATAAAACAGCAAAGATCTGACGTAGAGAAGAAACGCAGCAGTAGCTGCGCCTCTTCGAAGAGTTATAGTACATGCTGCGCCTCTTCCTGAGGCTGCCGCTGCTTCTGCTCTTCTTCTTCTTCCTCGATCTTCTGCAACTTTTTCTATTTCTCTTGTTCTTTCGTTTCTTTCGCAATTGTCGGTGTATAATCTTGTTTTAATTAATTCTTTTCAAATTATGATGCTTAATTCGACATAAATCCCTTATAACTCAATATTTGCGGGTTTTCGTCACTTATTCAAACCCGGATTTAAGAAGCTCTGTTCATTCATATCAAGTCTCTTGAATTCGTCTTTGATACATGTTTTAATTCTGTTTTTGTCATTAATTTGTAATATTTTGTTTCCACCATTAACTATGAGTTTGTATATAAACCCGCTTCCGACATCGTATCAATACTAATCATGTAAACCGCTGTAAATTCTCACCTTTAATTCGTTTTATGACTGTTCCAGATGCATGTAATCTATTAAATTACTTCAACTTGAGTCTAATATCAACAATCGACCTTAAATTTACCAATGAATATTAACAATCCGCGATTCTGACTTCACAGACAGAGTCTAACTCAAGAACAGACGAAGGAGGAGCTGCGCCTCTTCCAGAGGACGCAGCAGATGCTGCACCTGTTCTGGGTTGGCTTCTGTCCTTGAACTTCTTTCTCGCCTTGACGTAGCTTCTAATTACATATTAAATCAACTATTAACCGTATTATCACCTCTAATCTGATGTAGTTTTCACCTTTTATTTTTAATTTTATTTTCTTTATTTTCTTCTTCTCCAAAATTCCGTTTTGAACGTGCTTTTGACGTAGATCAATTAAGCCTTGTAATTCTTGTAATTTTAATTATTGTATTAATTTATCTTAATTATTATTTATGTCTGGTTTATTTACTTGACTTTCACATGTAATTGAATCTAAATTCCAACTTCGACCCCAATTTTTTGCTAATTACGTGCTCACCGACTAGTTTAATTCACATGCTAGGTTTAATCTATGTTTGTTGCATTGCATGCATATAATCGACAACATATCAAATATAAATGATTTCCCTAATCATTAGTAGAGGCCGCTATCGAGGCGGACGGGATTAGGTATTCGATTAAAGATCTTCCTAATACGTACCCTCACCCCTTACTTGAGATCTCTGTGAACATCCGTGTTCATTGGCATCCACGAGAGTCATTCTAGACATAGAATTCTAAGGGTAACGAGTCCTTAGTGTTCATGTCACTACTTTGTGTCTTGACATGGCATGAGATATTCGAACGGTTCAATTTTCCATAAAAATTGGTGGCGACTCCACAAATGCAGGCTCATTCAAGTCCTTTCACGCGCACCGCGGGTGGCCCATGTCCACAGTTTGGCGACTCTGCTGGGGATGATACACTTACGGGTTACCCAGGGTGAAACTTGAATAAGGTTAGGGAATAGTTTATACGAGACAGTTGTCGATTTTCATTACTCGACCTTCTTAGGTCGTTTTATTCGGCCTTCCTAGGCTTAACGCAACCCATTCGACCAATCGTCCCGTTTGGATGGTCCAAATTCTTATCTGGGCCTAAAGATACATACTCATGTTTGTATCAAGAGCTTTCACTACTCGAGGAAATGGACTAGGAACCGACCTTACTCTTGTTTGGCACGGACCTCTCCACAGACCAGGGTTTGATTGCTTTGTATGGCAACCCACCCTTTTAAACCAAAACCCTTTAAATGCACTCAGCATACCGTTATAATTCCTGTATATATGTTTGTATCATATATGTGATCACCATTTTGTAAACAAAACCATGACGAAATTTTGTAAAATAAAATCCATTTCAAAATGTAAACATTTTCAAAAATGGCGCAAAATAAGTCGAAACTCTGTCCAAATGTCGAGTCAAAATTCGGGCCTCAAGCCCATTTCAAAAACCCACTTTGAGTCAGCACTCCTACAACTACACTACAGTTGTCTAGGACAAACATTTCAAATTTGTCATTTTCAAATCCCACTTGACACAGTGGCACACACCCACTACACGAGTCGAGTCTTTTTTTGAGTAAATATACAAAATAATAAAAAAAAAACAAAAAATATTTTCAAACCATGTAAATGTAAATATGTAAATTCAATTGGGCTAAGTTAGAGTCAAAATTCAAACCGACTATGTCCTAGTCGGAACTCTGTCAAGTCAAAAAAACCTCTCTTCCCTTACATTTTGGGTCTTTTTAAATTCAAGTCAAGTCCTAAGGCGTCATGCCATCATTTTGGACCCCCTATCCCTAGTCGATTAAGATCTAGACATTTCCACACCTCGACTCACACACTCGAGGCTAACACGTCGAGTCATTCTAAAATACGTCTCTCGAATTTTCCTAATGACACGTTCGGGACACACATACCCAAACCTCGAGTCAAGTCTATCTTTAAACACACGTCCTAGAATCACGTGTCTTTAGTCCCATCAATCAGGGCAACCATATAAATGTCACTCCGTCAAAGTCGATACTCGACTCTAAGGTCAAAGTCAATCACCGTGAGTCCAAACACGAGAAGTCACTCACGACATTTCGCGATTTCACAAGTCAAGAGTCTAGTTATTCCGTCTCATCCTCGTATATTTTCCCTTGTTTGTCGCTTTTGGTATGCGTGATCCCATATCAAATCAAGTTGTAACACATGTCATTTTGTTCTCAGTAGGAATTCTGCGATTTCCAATGAAAATGGTCAAGAACGTTTTTCTGTCGTCGTCGAAGAACTAAGTGTTGCAGTCATTAAGCTTCAGGCCACCGTCGAAGACTTGAGCACTCATGTCATCAATATGGAAAACCAAATGGGCATGATGAAACCTTTACCACCCCAAGGCCAGGTCATAGCTTCAACACAACTCACCCACCTAAGAAGGTCAATGAAGACAAGGGAGTCAAACTCTTAGAAACTCCACCCAGAAGGCTGGGACGAGCTCATAGAGAATTCATTGACCTCGGAACCACATATCAGGTAGCTCTACAAAGACTGGTTTCCTAGGGAAAACTTCATCCAATTGGTCCAACCCCAGACCCTGAAAAGATATTCCCTAGGTGGAAGGCAATTCATATTGTCAGTACCATCGAGGTAGGGGACACGATACGGAGGAATGCTTTTGTCTAAAGCATATTATTCAGGATATGATCGAGGATGGCAAGCTTCCTGTGCTACCTTCCGTCAAGCAATCCAAGAAGATCGACCCTTTTGGGTCTAATATCATTAAACATGATGAAGAATCATTCCTGGACTATTCTCATCTCTTAGATCCTCATGACGATGAAGAGATCAATGTCCTCGAAGAAGACGATAACCAAAGTGGAATGCTCATGCTTTCCATTGTCTTCAACAATAAATTTTCCAAGTTAGAGGGAGCCATTGATAACCTAAACTCTCGGCTTTTCAACATAGAGAACCAGTTTGCTGAAATGAGTAAGAAGCTTGAGACCCAATCTCTCAAGATGGAAGGTGTCCAGACAAACCCTTAACCTGACAGTCCTACGGAGAAAGCAATGAGTGAGCGATCTATTCCTAGTTCTTCTCATCCAAGAATCAAAGTCAACAAAGGCAACCTCATGGAGCCTTCGTCAAAGAAACCTAACAACTCTCCAAGATCATTCACAAAGGCTTCTGACAAGAAGGATACACCTCGTAAGAAATTTACCAACATTGGTATTACATACACTGATGCCCTTCAGAGACTCATGGTGCGATGAATGTTGAAGCCTATCGGTCCTACACCAGATCCAGAAAAGAAGTCTAGGTTCTGGGATAGTAATGCCTACTGCAAGTACCATAGAGGCAAAGGGCATGATACAGAGAAATGTTTCAAATTAAAACATGTCATTCAGGATATGATTGAAAGCGGGAAGTTGTCTCTCTCAACCTTTAACCCACACGGCAACTTAGATAATCCTTATGGATATACCACTTATCAGGAAACTCTTCTTGACTGTTATCCTTCCAGTGTTCCCAATGATGAGGACGAGTCCGTGCTCAAATGGATGAATGCTTAAAGCCAGATGCCAAAGCCAATTGGTGGAAAAATAAATGTTCAAGTGTGGGTCGATGATTACGAGTCTGGATCTAAGATCGAGTCAGAATCCGAGTCCGAGTCTTAGGCTTTCTTTCCCATATCTTTTTCTAGTCTCTTTCTTCGTGTCCATTTTCATTCCTAGTGACAACCTAGGGGCTGTCCCATGAGTCACATGTCTTCTCGAGTCTATGTTAAATACGTTTATTATTCATTTTAATAAAAGTACACTATTCAATCTACATATTCGATCCTGTCTCTTCCTTTACCCTTTTCCTGTGACAACAAGAATTGATTTGTGATATTTTAAAACGAACAACATATGTCAGTCGATGTGAGTACACTTAAACGATGTTCCTTTCAAAGTTGTAGAGGACCTGAAACTCCGTGTCCATTTTCTTACCTATTCCATGTCTGGCTATAGACACCTCGTTATACCCTAGTTTAGGACGAGCCTATCTCAAGAGATTCTAGGACGAATCCAGACCATTTCTTTTGTTAACGATCCATGATGGAAGGCAAGCCCATTCCCCACAATAAACAACCCGTGTTACTAAAGACCAACCCGTTTCACACCAAAGGTGCTAGTCTTACTCAAATCCATGGTAGCAAACAAATCCAAGATGATACGAGCCATGATCAAAGACAAAGGTTCAATCATGAAAAATGACCAAGGTCAATATCCAAGGCCGCAGTTATGCCCGTAATCTAAGACAAAAGAGTTAAAAGAGAAGGCTCAATCAAGCAAGTCAATGTCAATATCCAAAGTCAAAGTTATCTTCAAAAACCTGAGTCAAGAATCTGAGCAAAAGCCGAGTATGTTCAAGAACGAATATGAAATCAAATGTTGAATGGAATAATGCTGAATTTTATCAAGACATCAATGAAGATGGTTAGATAGCACCCTCACTTAGCCTTTCACACATCACACACTCTAAGTCCTTCTCGAGATCGTTACAGGGAGATAGTTAGGAATTTTGAGAATCCTCTCAAGCTCGTCAAGTATACCCATCCTTTAGGGTCAAGGCATGGAAACTTGATCTCACGTCATTATTACCTACCTTTATGTGCTCAGGCTATATTAAGCCAAGAGACTCCATTTCCAAGCCATATTACAAGTCATAATCCCCTCAAGCCTTAACTCCACAAAATCGAAGCTCCAGAGATTTGCTCATTAAAGCCTCTTATTTCCGAGCTCCACATTCCAAATATCCAATCCAGTTTTACCTTGACCCAGACACGGAGTCTTCAAATACTTTGCTACTTAGGACGGGACGAACCCATATCCATCCTTAGGGTCCACCTTCAAGTGCGCTCACACGACAAGGAAATTCTTACAAAATTATAACTCTTTGGTCTATGATCAGAGGGAGTTATCTCAAATTGATTCTTTGAGTCACCAAAGGAATATACTCTCCTGACCCATGCACTTTAAGGTCTAACAACATAAGCTTAGGCACACCCCTGAACTACGAGCATGGTTTGATTTCACCTCTTCAGGTGGATACGTAGGCAGTCCTTTCTTACACAAGAAGGATACAACCACAACACCCAAATAAAATTAACAAAACCTCAGAACTACGGTCTGGTTGATTTTACTTCACGTGAATACGTAGGCAGTCCTCAAGGACACAACCACCCCAACTTTTAACTTTCAGCCTCAATTATCAACCACCTCAACCATCAACTTTCAACCTCAATTTCAACCTTCCAACCATAATTTCCATTTATACATCTTTATTGGGGGCTCCTTTTTGTCGCCCAGTCTCCTTTTTACTAAATTCTAGGGTCATCTTCTCATCCTGGGGGCTTTTCTTCCGAGGCACCATCCGTCCTTTATCCCTCCCTTTTATTCTTCGAGTCTTATTTGAGTCGAGCTACTGCTTGATCCGGACAATGAAAAAGGTCATAGATCGATTCTCCAAGTTATCGTGCCTCAAGAAGGGTCTCTTTTACAGCAAACAATGTCAAAAGGTATCCAAGTAGACAGCTGAT
The DNA here is from genome assembly GCF_048544455.1 of Silene latifolia. Taxonomy (NCBI): domain Eukaryota; kingdom Viridiplantae; phylum Streptophyta; class Magnoliopsida; order Caryophyllales; family Caryophyllaceae; genus Silene; species Silene latifolia. The sequence continues at coordinate 90,702,253 of NC_133535.1, read as the reverse complement.
CCATGGCTCATGCCTTGCCTTTATATGCCGTCATCATTCTTGCAATTCTTCAACCTTTGGAACTGATACGCGTTGTCACCCACGCTCGGCAAGGGGTTGCGCATATTTAAGCAAAGTCAGCATCGCAGACCGTCCTTCTTGGTTTCCATGAATTTGAATTGATCGAATGAGAGTAGTTTTCATCCACGTATGCCTTTACTCTCGCCTTTACTTTGTCCCGTTTCTTCCTTTCATGGCCTTGGTCTTTGGCATCATCTTTATCATTGAGCTCAAATTCCACTGTACTTTTATCACCGGGATCTCCAATGTCCAATCTGCCTAGACCTGTAACAACCGAAACGACAGAATGGTCCTCCATATTGCTCCCAATCTGGGGCGGAGGTGTTAATATAGCAGCACATGATTCAACATTATCAATTGGAGGTTCCGTGTCAGGGTCTGTAGAGGGTAGTGCATTGTAGGGCTGGACTTGCATAGGAGCCCTGCGAACGCTAGACTGATAGAAAGTCAACTCCTCATCACCTACCTGAAAAGTCAAAGTCTTCCCCCCCGACATCTATTACTGCACCAGCGGTATATAGAAATGGTCGTCCTAAAATAATAGAAGTATATGAGTCTTCGGGGATGTCTAAGACTACGAAATCGACGGGAATGAAGAACTTCCCTATCTTAACAGGTATGTCCTCCAAGACACCTAAAGGCCGTGATACAGTACGGTCGGCCATCTGTACAGTCATATTAGTACAATGAAATTTTGTTAAACCAAGCCTCTTAGCGAGAGACAATGGTAAAACACTCACACTAGCTCCCAAGTCGCATAATGCATTATCAATTAAATGGGTCCCAACATGACATGGTATGGATAAACTACCCGGGTAAGGCAACTTAGGTGGGGTCTTATTTTGAATTAGGGCAGTGCCCGCTGCAGTCAAAGCCACCATCTCATGGTCATTAATATGCCTCCTACGCGCTAAAATATCTTTCATAAACTTTATATACGAGGGTACCTGGGTTAGTAACTCAACAAAAGGTACATTAACATGAAGACTTTTCAAAATTTTGCATACTTACTTAATTGCTGCTCAATCTTCTTGCTCTGCAGTCTTCTCGGGAATGGGACCGTAATTGGAATAGCTAGTCCTTCATTTTTCTTCGCCAAAGAATTATCACGTTCATCATTGGAATTACTCGATCGAGTAACAGTTCCTCTCGATCGAGTATTGTATTACTACGGTTTTCCTAACCCGGTACTCGACCGAGTATGGCCTACTCGGTCGAGTAAAGTCTGTCGTGTATCCTGTTAGTACCCTCTACTCGGTCGAGTATTCAGCATACTCGGCCGAGTAAAGTGTGTCGTATATCCTATTTGGCTACTGCCAAGGAACACTCGGCCGAGTATGCGGAATACTCGACCGAGTAGAGGGTACTCGGCCGAATATACTCTATACTCGACCAAGTATCCGGTCTGACGAATATTATTTCCGCGGTTTGATTTGGAAAAGACTAGAGTTATTTATAAACGCAAAACAGTTTCTAATTACATTTTATAAAACCTAATCACTCAAACGACGCTCTAATCCTCTCCAAATATCTCCTTGTGTGTGTGTGATCATAACAAGTTCATTCATCTTTTGTTTCATTGTCGGTAAGTCCTTGTTTCTATGATTCATTGGTTTATATTTAGGGTTTGTCTTTAATTATGAATTTGGGACAATGGGGTTTTGCATATAGTGATTGTTGTTATGTGCTTATTGATTAGGCGGAGACTTCGTAGAGGAGCCGTTCTAGATCGATTGCTTGTCTTCCTTGCTGATTGTTCTAAGGTAGGGTTTCCCTACTCAAGTGTGCTTAATTTATTTGAGATGCTTTGTTGTAATGTGTATGATTGTGGTTCGCTGATCATCGCTTGAGTGTGGTGTGGTGGTGTTGTGATGGTTGTGATGGTGTGGTGATGTTTGTGGTGGAGTCACTTGCGAGAGTGGCTTCACGCCCTAGTTCGCCCTCTCTGGAACCCGCCACAGGAGGGGATGTGCATATTAAGGGACAGGGTTATCGCTCGTTGATGAGCGGGATTTTGGTGGGGATTGGCTGCGTTCCCCCACTGGCGGCGTGGGCTACCTGTTGCGATGGGTAGTCTGGCAGGGCTACATACCTCGGTGTGTAGTCGGTTACTGTGTGAGATCGGGAGACCGGGGACGGAGGACGATCAGCTGGTTACTTTATGCACTTGTCTTATCTTAATTATGTAGAACTACCCCGTTGTTGTTTTTCAAAATCTGTGGTGATCCATTCGGGGATGGTGAGCAGATTGTGACAGGTGATGCATTTGGTGAGCTTGGGGCGGTCATGGGAGAGTCACCACACCGGATTAGTTATCACCGCCATGAGTCTTAGTTGTTGTTTTGTAGTTGCTAGCATTGGGATATTTCTTTTGTTGGATTTTGAGACAATGTAACTTTTATAATTCTCGTACTTTAATAAATGTGTTTGGGACTGTTGCTATTGATATTTACAAACCTCGGGCAACCGAGATGGTAACAGCCTTTCATGCTGGGGTAGTCCTGGTAAGGTACCTTGGTATGAGGAGGTGTTACAAGTTTCTTTCTTAGCAATAGTGCTCGATTGAGCACTTTCATCTACTCGATCGAGAACAGTGTCTTCAGCAGTGCTCGATCGAGCACTTTCATTCTCTCGATCGAGAACCTTTTCAGCATAACCCCTCGATCGACCACCAGAAATCAGCCGATCGAGGACATCTCGTGGTGTCAGCACTTTTTCGTCAAAAGACGACTGTTCATGTACACCAACTTCAGCTTTCGAGTCAGAAAGTTCAGCATTTTCAGTCGGCATTTTGGGTCCCTCATAAGAAATAGCACTCCTCAGATTTATCAGATTCACCGTCTCATGTGACTTCTTGTCAGGTTGGGACGGTAAATGACCGGGTTGCCTTGAAGCTTGATTAGTAGCCAATTGAGCCATCTGGGATTCAAGTGACTTGATGGAGGCATCTTTCGCTTTGTCACTGTTTTGCAATTGAATTGTCAATGATTGCACCATCGACTTCAACTCAGCTATATCGCTTATTCCACTAGAAGATGCACCTTGTTGCGGCGGTGGGAAAGAAGGAGGCTTTTGAAAGCCTTGTTGTTGATTTTTATGAGGCGGTACATAAACTTGTTGCTGCGGTGGAGGTGTAGGATTCAAGACATTTTGACTAGTCCATCGCAAATTAGGATGAACTCCAGCTTGGTTGTTATAATAAGAGCCTCATTGCCTATATTGTTGAAAGGCATAGACTTGCTTCTTCTCAGCTAAGCACTCCACTGCAGTATGACCATTTTCGCCGCATCTTTCACATGAGACGGTCTCTTGTTTAGTCAACAAGTGAACCGTCTGTTGATTTCCCCCGGCCTGCAACTCGAGCTTATCAAATCTGGCATTCATGGCTTCCAGTTGAGCCAGAAGTGCACTATTATCAGTAGAGACCGTTCTAGTTCCACTTCTAGGATTCCCATATTCAGCACAATGGGTGGCCATCTCTTCTATAATTCCTCAGCTCTTATCATCGTCAATGTTTTTCTGAAATCGACCATTGGCTGCAGCATCTAAAATAGCACGGTGGTCATCATACAACCCATTATAGAATTGGTTGCACAAAAACCACTGAATGAACCCGTGATGTGGGACAGACCGAACTAACTTCTTGAACCGACCCCATGCTTTTTACAAATTTTCAGTTGGAGTTTGCTTGAAACTCGTAATCTGCCCTCTCAATGCGTTATTTCTCTGCAGAGGGAAGTATCTCTTGTAAAAAGCAAGAGCCAAGGTTTCCCAGTTATTAATCCCAGCTGCGGTCCTATTCAGATGAGTTAACCATTCTCGGGCTCCATCTGTAAGAGAAAAAGGAAATAGGACTTCATTTATCTTGTCTTGTGTCACTCCCTTGGTAACGGGAATGGTAGAGGCATAATCTGTAAAGACCTCTATATGCTTCCTTGGGTCCTCACCAGCTACTCCCCTGTATAGGTTCCTCTCAACCAGATTAATGTAAGACGGCCAAATATCAAAGGTATTCCCATTATCCGTTGCAAGATTAAAACCTTTAAGAATGGAGTCAGCTGTAGGCTAGGAATAACTGGCAATATTAGGCATCTTTGCAAATTCAGTAACTATTGCAGAAATAGAAGTGTCTTCCTCTAAAGACGGATCTTCCGCAAATGTAAAGTTTTCTAGTACAGGTTCAAGAGCACTCAAGACTTCCTCTTGACGGTTCTTTCTCAACAGGTTTTGTCTATGGTGAAAAGTCCGCTCCGGTTCAGGACCAGCTGGTACTAATTCCGACCTGTTGGACCTGGGCATACACAAAACTAAGAAAGAAAAAGAAAAAGAATTGCCTCAAGGAATTAAGAATCCCTTGAGACTAAAAACAAACTAAAATAAACAAGCAAATAGGCTAATTGCCTCCCCGGCAACGGCGCCAAAATTTGACATGGTTGTCGCAACCCTATCAAAAATAAACCAACCGACTTCAACTAATATAGTAGAGGTAAGTCGGGTATCGTATTCCACATGGAGGCTATTATATCTACTTGTTATTCTAGTCCGTCATGGTAACAAAATGGGGGTGTTTGATTTGTTTTCTAAACTATTGAACGAAATGTAAAGCCGAGAGCAATAAAAATAGTAAAAAGAAATAAGATGTGATCAAATAAAGAGAAGAATTCTAAGATGTCGGTTCACCATGGTATCACACAATTCTGCTACTGGTAAAATCAGTCGCTCTGATGTGAGAAGGGTAAAGGAAAGGTCCTTTCGGTCCGCTATCCGCCTAAAATACTACTAACTTAGCTTTCACCCTTAGTAGTGTAGTCTATTGTTCATAACAGGTCTGTTCATTCTAATCTCTCGATCTAGGTCTGAGTTTAATCGGATTAACTAGTTTAGAAGCGTGCACTCAACTAAATGATTACAATTAAATTGCTATGAAACAATTATCACAATCAAAACCTTCTAATCTAATTATAACATCATTCCTTTACTACCATGGCTCCCCTAATCCTAGCACAAAAGGATTTAGCTACGCATGTTCATAATGAAACTAATAACAACAATTGATGAAATAATAGAAGACATAATATAGAGATTAAAAGGGAGGAATTGCATAAACTAATAACAACTAATTAAAATAGAAATTAAGAGATAAGTAATTAAGAGTACAAAGGAGAATTAAATTAAATCAAGAGAGTAAAGAGAGATTACAAAGTTTAGGATCCGGAAATTAATGAACAAAGCAACGTCGAACAAGGGAGGAAGAGTCTGCTAACTGAATGCTTAAGAGTAATTAAGAGATTCTGAAATTAATCAAAAGATATCCTAACCTAATGACGTCTTTACTTTATATAAGGAAACATATTTATTAAACATACAACTTAAGATAATAAATAAGTTCCCGCGAAACAAAATCTCGCGTACTAATAGAATACCTCTCGATCGAGTAACTTCATTCTCCTCGATTGAGCAAATCATCAGCAGAACCTCTCGATCGAGTACTTAACATACTCGATCGAGGAACCTCGAATCACCACTTCTCGATCGATAATAGCAGGGTGTCGATCGAGCATTGTTCACCACCCATTTTTACTCGATCAAACAGAAAGGCTAACAAAAACCTTCGATCGAGGTGAATGCCACTAAAACAGCTCCTTACTTTGTTGGTTAGCTTCCGAGACCACTTCACGCTTCCCGAGGAAAAGGCAGTTCGTGGTGGTGTTTATAGATGACATCTTAATCTATTCCAAGACTAAGGAGGAGCACGAGGAGCATTTGAGGTTGGTGTTGCAAACTCTGAGTGACAACCAGCTGTATGCAAAGTTATCAAAGTGTGAGTTCTGGTTAGACAAAGTGGCTTTTCTGGGTCACGTGATTTCTAAAGAGGGTGTATCTGTTAATCCTAGCAAGATAGAGGCGGTGTCTATGTGGGATGAACCAAAGAATGTGGCAGAGATTAGGAGTTTCTTGGGTTTGGCAAGGTACTATCGACGGTTCGTGAAAGACTTTTCAAAGATTGTCAAGCCTATGACCGCGTTGATGAGGAAAGAGAATAGGTTTCGTTGGGAAAAAAGTTGTGAGATGGCATTCCAAACATTAAAGGAGCGTTTGACCACAGCTCCAGTCTTAGCTTTACCTGAGGGGAGTGAGAACTTTAAGGTGTATACAGATGCTTCAAAGAACGGGTTGGGTTGTGAGTTGATGCAGAACGGGAAAGTCATTGCCTATGCTTCTAGGCAACTGAAGCCTTATGAAGAGAACTATCTGACGCATGATCTAAAGTTGGGTTCAGTTGTGTTTGCTCTCAAGATTTTGAGGCACTATCCTTATGGGGCGACCTTTAAGGTGTTTTCCAATCACAAGAGTTTAAAGTACATCTTTACTCAAAAGGAGCTGAACATGAGACAGAGGAGGTGGATGGAGCTTATCGGGGATTATGACATGGATATCATATACCATGAAGGGAAGGCAAACGTGGTTGTTGATGCATTGAGCAGGAAGAGTGTGCATTCTCTATGCACAGTTATGTCTTTGATGATGTTGAGAGATGAGGTAGGTAAGATGGGTATACATGTGATTCAAAAAGGGGATGTTAGGGGAGACTTGACAGTGGAACCGGATCTTTATGATGATATTCGCAGGAAACAGGCTCTTTATTCTAAAATTCAGGAGTGGAGGGCTGGAGTAGAGAAAGGGACAGTGTTTCGGTTCTCTATTTATTCTGATGGGAATGTTCGGTTTGATGGGATATGGTGTGTGCCTAAGGACGAGGAGTTGAAAAAGGTAATCATGACAAAGGCTCATTGCACACCGTATTCAGTGCATCAGGGTTGTGACAAGCTTTATAGGGATCTGAAGAAGACGTTTTGGTAGCCTGTGATGAAAAGGGAGAGAAGTGAGTTTGTGGCTAGGTGTTTGCCATGTCATAGAGTCAAAGGGGAGCAGCGAAGACCGCAAGGTAAGATTCGGTCTCTTGAGGTACCTGAGTGGAAGTGGGAATCTATCTCCATGGATTTCATAGTGGGTTTACCTAGGAGCCAGCAAGGTAATAACATGATATGAGTGATCGTTGACCATTTGACTAAGTCAGCTCACTTTATTCCAATGAAAGATACATGGAGTAAGATGCAGTTGTCAAATGGCTACAGGAAGCATGTGGTGAGGTTACATGGGGTGCCAAAGGACATTGTGTCAAATTGGGATGCGAGGTTCATTTCTCGGTTTTGGCAATAGTTGCAAGAGTTGATGGGAATTACCTTGAAGATGATTACTGCGTTTCATCCTGCAACAGATGGACAGAGAGAGCAATCAAGACTTTGGAAAATATGTTGAGAGCTTGTGTGATGGAGTTTGGCGGTAGTTAGGAATATAGGTTTGATTTGATCGAGTTTTCTTACAACAACAGCTACAGGAGATGATAGAACAGGTGAAAGTGATTCGGCAAAAGATGAAAGCGGCCCAGGAACTACAAAAGAGCTATGCGAACTTACATCGTCGGGACATTGATTTTTAGGTTGGGGATAAGATTCTTTTGAAAGTGCCGCCTATGCGTGGGGTAATGCGGTTTGGTAAGAAAGGGAATTTAAGCCAAACGTTCATTGGCCCGTATGAGATTTTGGATCGTGTGGGAGGGGTTGCTTATCGGTTAGCTTTGCCACCAGCTTTGAATCGTGTACATAATGTGTTTCATGTGTCTTAGTTATGGAAGTATGTGAGTGACCCTTCCAATGTGTTAGAGGTGGAAAACATCGAGTTAGATGAATCCTTGTTTTATATAGAGGTGCCAAAAGAGATTCTTGATCGCAAGGTTCGCAAAACTAGATCTGGGGAAACAGTGTTGCTCAAGGTTTTATGGTCCAATCACAATGTTGAGGAAGCAACTTGGAAGGCGGAAGAGGCTATGAAGGCGCAGTATCCATCTCTTTTTAATCATTTATGTGTGGTTACGGGGACGTAACCATGTTTCTTTTAGGGGGGTAGGAGAGTTTTGGTATGGTTTTATGTTGGTTTTGCTACAGTTAGTGGTGGTTTTGAGTCGGTATGAGTTGTGTTTGGGTTTTGTTTTTTTTTTTTAGTTTTCATTGCGTTGTTGTGTCGTAGTTGAGTTAGTAAGTTTGTTTTTGAGTATAGGTTTGAACTTTGGGGGCGAAGTTCATTTCTAAGGAGGGAAGACTGTAATACTACGGTTTTATGAGCTGTTGGGTACTCTATCAAGTAAAGCTTACTCTGTCGAGTAAGTTTGTAACACCCCCATACACCAAGGTGCCTTACCAAGACCACCTAATGCATGAGAGTTCTACCATCTTGGTTACCCGAGGCAATGATTATCAAATAGACTATAAAAGAACGTACTTTAAATAAATAGTTTAAGTGATTACATGCCAAAACTCAAAACTGCAAAGTACGATACAACTGTTCCAAAACCAAACCACCTAAAGTAAACAAAATGATCGACATAACAGCGAAAGACTTCTAATTGACTCGTGGTGACTTATGCCGAGCTAATCCCTCGCGCATCCAAATCATACCTGCTCAATAACTACTCACCAACCCCGAATGGATCACCACAGTTTTTAAAACAATTAAACGGGGTCATTTACTGTATTCACAATATAAGACAATACAACAACAATGCACAAACACAATTCTCCAACACCATCACATCACCAATCACCTGCCTAGCCTGAAGGTCTAGCCCTGCCAGATTACCAGCCGCAACCAGTAATCCACTCTGCCAATGAAGGACCGCAGCCGTTCCCACCTAAGTCCCGCTCAACTTTACCGAGCGAAAACCCATATTCCTTAATGTGCACATCCCCTCTTGTGGCGGGTTCCATAAGGGGCGAATCAAGGGCGTGAAGCCACTCCCGCAAGTGACTCCACTCAGCCAGGGGCGAATCAAGGGCGTGAAGCCACTCCCGTAAGTGACTCCACTCAGCCAAGGGCTCACCTCGCGAACAACAGACAAACAACAACAACCAACTACAACATCAACAATACCAAATCAATTATGATATAATCAAATGCCATTAACCCACAACCAATAACCATCTTATTATCATGTAAACAATAACTGAGTAGGAAACCTTACCTGGAATGTAATCACCACAATCGACACAACAGCAGATCAGAAACGCTCCTCTACAAAATCACCTCCTAACAACATATAATCATACAATCACAATCTAATACCAATAATACTCCCAAAAACCCCCCAAATTACCCAATTAAGGTTTAAACCAAAGTAAACGAAACGAAATAAAAACTATACTAGGATCTTACCCACAATGCGGCCTCAAAGGTGTAAAGAACTCTGCAATCCGACAACTCTAGCCCTTTCGATTTGAGAGCAATGTGAGAGGGGATTCAACGTAACTTGTTTCTTGTGTAAAATATTTAGAATGAAGTAAAAGGTAAAGCGAAATTGGTGAAAATATTTTATATACCAATCTCGCGTTGCTATCAAAACCCGGCCAAAAACCCGTAAGAACTTATGTACTCGATCGAGTAGCCCCTACTCGATCGAGTACCCAACAGACAGAACACTATCCAGAATGCAAAACTCACTTACTCGATAGAGTAAGACCTCCTCGATAGAGTACCCAACAGCTCATAAAACCGTAGTATTACAGTCTTCCCTCCTTAAAAATGAACTTCGTCCCCGAAGTTCAAACTCATACTCAAAAACAAACTTACTAACTCAACTACGACACAACAACACAACGAAAACTCAAAAACAAAACCCAACCACAAGTCATACCGACTCAAAACAACCACTAACTATACGAAAACCGACATAAAACCATACCAAAACCTTATGCGATCATGTCCTACCCCCCTAAAAGAAACATGGTTACGTCCCCTTAACCACACATACCTGATCAAAAAGAGATGGATACCACTCCTTCATAACCTCTTCCGCCTCCCAAGTTGATTCCTCAACATTGTGATTATACCATAAAACCTTGAGTAACATTGTTTCTCCGGATCTCAATTTGCGAACCTTGCGATCAAGAATCTGTTTTGGCACCTCTAGATAAGACAAGGATTCACCCAACTTGATATTCTCCACCTATAACACATGGGAAGGGTCACTCACATAATTCCATAACTGAGACACATGGAACATAATATGTACACGATCCAAAGCTGGTGGCAAACCTAACCGATAAGCAACCTCTCCCACACGATCCAAAATCTCATACGGACCAATGAACTTTTGGCTTAACTTCCATTTCTTGCCAAACCGCATAACCCCACGCATAGGTGACACCTTCAAAAGAACCTTATCCCCAACCTGAAACTCGATGTCCCGACGATGTAAGTCCGCATCGCTCTTTTCTCGATCCTGGGCCGCTTTCATCTTTTGCCGAATCACTTTCACTTGTTCTATCATCTCATGTACCATCTGTGGTCCTAAAACCACTGCCTCGGCACTATCATCCTCACAAATCGAACTCCTACACCTCCTCCCACACAAAGCCTCAAACAAAGCCATCCCAATACTTGTATGGTAGTAGTTGTTGTAAGAAAACTCTATCAAATCCAACCTATCTTCCCAACTACCACCAAACTCCATCACACAAGCCCTTAACATATCTTCCAAAGCCTTGATAGTTCTCTCTATCTATCCATCTGTTGCAGGATGAAACGCAGTACTCATCTTCAAGGTAGTTCTCATCAACTCCTGCAACTCTTGCCAAAACCGAGAAATGAACCTCGCATCCCAATCTGACACAATGTCCTTTGGCACCCTATGTAGCCTCACCACATGCTTACTGTAGCCATTAGCCAACTACACGTTACTCCATGTATCTTTCATTGGAATAAAGTGAGCTGACTTAGTCAAACGGTCAACGATCACCCATATCATGTTATTACCTTGCTGGCTCCTCGGTAAACCCACTATGAAATACATGGAGATAGACCCCAACTTCCACTCAGGTACCTCAAGAGACTAAATCTTACCTTGTAGTCTTCGCTGCTCCCCTTTGACTCTCTGACATGGCAAACACCTAGCCACAAACTCTGCTGTCTACCTTTTCATCCCGGGCCACCAAAAAGTCTTCTTCAGGACTCTATAAATCTTGTCACCACCTGGATTCACTGAATACGGTGTGCAATGAGCCTCTGTCATGATTACCTTTTTTAACTCCTTATCCTTAGGCACACACCATCTCCTATCAAACCGAACACTCCAATCATAATAAATAGAGAACCGAGACACTGTCCCTTTCTCTCCTCCACCCCTCCACTACTGAATCTTAGAATCAGGAGCCTACTTCCTGCGAATATCATCATAAAGATCCGGCTCCACTGTCAAGTCTCCCCCAACATCCCCTTTTTGAATCACATGTATACCCATCTTACCTACCTCATCTCTCAAACTCATCAAAGACATAGTTGTGCATAGAGAATGCACACTCTTCCTGCTCAACGCATCAGCAACCAAGTTTGCCTTCCCTCCATGGTAGATGATATCCATGTCATAATCCCCGATAAGCTCCATCCACCTCCTCTGTCTCATGTTCAGCTCCTTTTGAGTAAAGATGTACTTTAGACTCTTGTGATCAGAAAACATCTTAAAGGTCGCCCCATAAAGATAGTGCCTCCAAATCTTGAGAGCAAACACAACTGCACACAACTCTAGATCATTTCTCAGATAGTTCTCCTCATAAGGGTTTAATTGCCTAGAAGCATAGGCAATGACTTTCTCGTTCTGCATCAACACACAACCCAACCCGTTCTTTGAAGCATCTGTATACATGATGCGTGTCATTTATATGATGTTTTACACCCTATTTTACACGCATTTCAGAGCTCATTTGTGTAGTTTAAGCTACTATTTCCCCTATTTCCGTCTACTTTTGTGTTTTTGTGCAATATTGCAGAAATGTGAAGAATCCAGCGGGAAATGAGCCAAATCCGACCCCGAGTACTTAGCATTGCATTTGACATGGAGTAAAGACTCGGGAAGCAAACTTGGTGCGCGTATCGAGGCCTGAAAGACGAATTTGCGAAGCTTTTGGAGCCAAGTACCTTTTGAAGTGGTCGATAGACCGATGCTCCTGGTCGATAGACCAGAGTACGATTATCAGGCTACTGATCAGCGAGGTTCAGTCGATCGACTGGTCCCTGTGGTCGATCGACCAAACCGTGATTTTGGCGTGAATTAAAAGAACGAGAATTAGAAAGCCCAATGTAATTAGGTTTTAGGAATAAAAGTTACGTAAGACTATCTATATAACGTAACTTTAGGTTTCATAGGAGATCATCGAATTTTAGGGAAATAATTAGGGTTCATCACAAAAAGATTGAACTTTTATTAGTTTAGAATAACTTTCGTCAATAAAGTTTACTTTCCGCATTTGGTTTTGGTCTTCCTTGTTCAATTCTTCTTTACGGTATTCTTCTGTTCCTTTGTTCAGTTTATTGCTTTAATTCCTCCGTAATTAGAACTGCTAGGTTAGATTTCCCAAAGCTAAATTATCGTTTCATGATAGTTATTTATTTAGTTAATTTAAGTATGAATTCGTTTGCTTTATTAGTTAATTTTATTGTTGTTATTATCATCATCATGAGTAGCTAAATCCTTCGTGCTAAGATGTAGGGGATCTGTAGGTTAGACGGCTTGACGTAGGTGACTTGCTGTCGGGCTCCGGTCGATCGACTGACATACATGGTCAATCAACCAGGGCGTGTTAGATTTGCTTCGACTTAATTATTTGATTGCTATATTTGATGAATCGAGTGCACGCGACTAGTTGAATGCTTAGGAATTGACCGACCCGACAAGATCGAAAGATAGGGGAGGAAAATAGACTACTTAATTAAGACGACTAAATTAATAAGATCGAGAGATAAGTTAATTTAGATTTTGACTTTCATTAATCAAGAACGAAAGTTAGTATTAGTGATCTTAGGGACCCGTAGCTTAGGCCGAAAGGTTGCTACCTGTTAAATTGGACCGAGAGGTCTTTTTATTTTCCCGTCTAACATGCTTAAGACAGTCTACCTAGAGTTGCCGCCGTCGAAACTACAGTGAACCGACCATCTTAGCATCCCTTTAATATTTGCTTCCATCTATTTTTATCTACTGCTCATTTATTTACTTTAGTTATAGAACAATTCAAAACAAACCCCCACACATTTGTTACTTTAGACTAAAATTAGATAACTATTAATTGCATCGCCTCTCTGTGGTTCGACCCTGACTGCCGCTATCTATAGTAGTAGTAGTTTGGAAATTATAAATTTATCTTTGGTACTCTACGGCGGTATCAAATTTTGACGCTGTTGTCGGGGAAGCAATTGTTTAATTTTTAGTTGTTTTTATTTTAGTCTTTTTCCTAGTTTAAGGGACCTATGTTCCTTAAACTCTTCTCATATTCTACTTGTAGTTTCCTCTTATGCGCAGGTCACAGGGTGGTGAATTACGACCGTTAGATCCTGAGATCGAAAGGACTTTGCGTGAGTTGAGACGATCATCTAGAGTATGGCCGACAGAGGAAGAGCTGAGTACTCTGTCCAGTTACTACGAGAACGAGCTATTTGAGGAGGATCCACCTTCATCTCCTATTTCTACTTCTTCAGCTGAGACCGTTACATCTCCAGATATGGCCGAAGAAGCAAGTATAGCCAGTCACTCCGAGCCAAAAGCCGAAAATCTCTATAAGGGATTCGCATTGCCAGCCGGGACGGAAAGGAAATTCGAACCGAAACCGTCTTACATTAACTTGGTTGAAAGCAACCAATTTGGGGGAGTTGCAAATGAAGATGTGGCTAAACATATAGAGACATTCATTGACTACTGTTGTTCCATACCCCCACCAGCAGGTGTGACCCAGGACCAGGTAAAGGAGACGATGTTCATATTCTCGCTTCGTGATGCTGCAAGGGAATGGTACCGAGATCTGGATCGAGCTGCTAACGGGATTACTGATTGGAATTCGCTGGCCCTAGCATTCTATAAGAAATATTTATCTGCATCGAAGACCAATGCGATTAGAGCTCAGATCACAAGCTTTAAACAAGGTCCTGATGAGGATTTTCATGAGGCATGGGTCCATTTCAAGAGACTGGTGCGAACTATTCCGCACCATGGGTTTGAGAAATGGTTTTTGTGCAACCAATTCTATAATGGTCTTTATGATGATCAGAGAGCTATCCTAGATGCTGCAGCTAATGGGAGATTTCAAGAAAATAGCGGTGAGACAAAGGGGTGGAAAATCATAGATGACCTGGCCACCCATAAAGCTGAGCATGGGAATTCTAGAGGAAATCGAGAGAAGTCAAATTTGGATCTCCGCTGTAGCGCAATAGAAGCCCTTACTGCGAGATTCGACAAGATAGATTTTGGGGGATCCCAAAAAGGAGGTAAATATAAAGTTAATGCAGTTTCAGACGGTCCCTTTACATGCAAAAGATGTGGAGGAGAGGGACATGTTTCGGAATTTTGTACTAGTTCGAATGAAACATGTGCTGCCTTTCAACATTATAGGCAGACTGGTACTTATCCCGATCCCTCTAATGTCCACCCTAATTTGAGGTGGACTAACCAAAATGTCTTTAATCCGGGTCCACAGCAGCAGCAGAGTTATGTGCCCCCTCATAAGCAGCAGCAGTATCAAAAGCCTCCCTATGTGCCTCAGCAGCAGCAATTTCAAGGTTCTGATATTTCTGAATTGAAAAACATGGTTCAGAATTTGTCGGGTTTGCTGCAAAAGAAGTCTCTAGCTAGAGAGACTTCTACAAAAATGTTGGAGAGTCAAATTGCCCAACTGGCGAGCAAAAGTGCAACTCGAGCTCCGGGGCATTTACCGTCGCACCCAGATCAAAAAGAGACTCTAAATGCGATCACTTTGAGGAGTGGGTCTACCCTTGATAGGCCCGCGATGGTCGAAGATGTTACTGAAAAAGATGAGGCGGAACCGAGCAAGAAAAAGGCCGGAGTGAACAGTAGCAAGAAAAAGACGATCAGCAGGTATGTCAGTCGATCGACTGGAACACATGGTCGATCGACCAGCCCGCGTAACAGTACAGCTTCTGGTCCTGAGGAAGCCAGTCGATCGACTGACCTACATGGTCGATCGACTGAAGGTGCTGCTGATCGTGAACCTTTTCGTCCTCCAATGCCAGATAACTTGAGGGACCACTTATTTCGGAGTACGACGACTCCGACGTTATTGAGGCAAGATCCAAATGCTGATGGGTCAGTTCTGGTTCCAAAGTATGACCCCCTGACGGTCAATGGTTCATTCCTGAGACGGTCTGAAGAAGGTTCGAGCTACAACAAGGACAAGGTAGTGGATTTTCAGCCTAAGTCCACTGACGCCGGTAAGAGAGACTTAGAGGAGAGGGCTAAGTTGCTTCTTACAGCCCCTTACCCAGAGAGATTGGTGCCGACAAAGGAACAGGTATCGTTTAACAAATTTGAAAATGTTATTCGTAGTTTAAATGTGCAAGTTCCTTTCCTTGAATTAGTTAATCAAGTGCCCGCTTACACGAAATTTATGAAGCAGCTTTTGTCTAAAAAGAAATCACTTGATACTGTGCAATCTGTCGCACTAACTGAGGAGTCATGTTCTTATTTGACTCACACTGCTCCACATAAGTTAGCTGACCCTGGTAGCTTTTCTGTTCCTTTTAATATTGGTACCTTCTCAATTGAGAAGGCACTATGTGATCTAGGAGCTAGCATTAGTGTTATGCCTTTGAGTCTTGCTAAGAAATTGAAATTGACTAGGTTTGCAGTTACTAACATGACGGTATGAGATGGCCGATCGTTGCGGTCCAAACCTATAGGAGTCTTAGAGGATATTCTGTGCAAATAGGAATGTTCTTTTTCCCGATTGACTTCGTTGTACTAGATATACCCGAAGATGCTCACATTCCTATCATTTTGGGTAGACCATTTCTGCACACTGCCGGTGTGCGATTATAGATGTTGGCTCAGGGACATTGACCTTTAAAGTAGGGAAACAGTCCATTGTTTTTGCCCAGACCGCTAAGAAGAAAGATCCTATGTGGCCAGTCACTTGTAATACGATTTCTGAGAAGAAATCTTATTTTGTGCTCTCTGATATGCCTGCCCCTATGCCTATTACTGCTATAACACCTCCGCCCCAGATAGGGAGCAAATTGGAGGAAGATTCTTCTGTTTTGACTATTGCAGGAAATGGTTTGGGGAAGGAGGAGCCGCATGTTGCTCCAGCTGTGAAGGAGCCAATCGTTCAAACAGGCGGTCTAGGATGTCTTAGCTATGGAACAGATGAGGAGACTGATGAGGAGCCAGTCAAGGTGACGGAGTCCGATTTGGATTTTGATGAGCCAGGCGAGGTCATTGATTGGGAAGATGTTGGAGATGTTGATCCGTTGAGTTCTGCGGATATTGGAGTTGATATGAGTGCAGCTGAGAAGATGAGCACTGTAGAGGCTACCTCTTGTAGCCAGAAGCCAAGCAAGTGGGCCATTCCGTGGCCATTTTTTATCAACTATTAGTTGATTAAGACTTTTCTAAAAGATATTTTATTGCTTTTGTTAGACTTTTTATTGTTTTGGTTTGCGCGAGACTTCGCTTTAATAAGTTTGCTTAGGATTTAAGGACTTTAGACTTTACACGTGGGTTTTGCGCAATTTTGGGCGCGGTATTATGTGTATTTGCAGGTTCATAGACCATATTAGCTCGATTTGTTGAGTTAATTCGAAGAAATCAGAAACTTACAGCAGGTTTTCTCAGTCGATCGACTGGCTACTATGGTTGATCGACTGAGCCGCGATTCTGGGGGCTTCTATTCTTGTCACCCCTGGTCGATCGACTGGCTGCTATGGTCGATCGACCGCGCCCCGCTGCTGTATCTGTTCACGACCAATCCCCTGCTGTGTTTGGTCGATTGCGGAGTTGAGGGAGTCTTTTCTCCACTATTCTCCGATCCATTTCTGTTTTCTTCTATTTTTTATTTTGTACATAATTTTGCGTTTCGTAAATTGCTTCTCGGAATTACGCGCGGTACTTTTGTTTCTTTTCAGGTACCTATGGTAGCACTGCTGGCTACTGAAACCTCCTAGCTCACGCTGGTTTGGGGAGGTTTCCTGCTGCGCTTAAAGTCTTGTGAGTTTCCGAGTTTAACTTCATGTCTAGTTTAGTTATTATTTATCGCAAAAATCCCATTTCCCTTTTATTTTCTAATATAATTTTGCACAATGGGGACATTGTGTGATTTGGTTTGGGGAAGGGTTTTGCGCATTGCATTCACATGTTTTATTGCATTTCTGTTTCACGTTTATTGCACTTCAGTTTGCATTTGTTATTTCATTTCCTATATATATACAAAAATTCAAAAAATTGAAAAATTGAAAAAATCCAAAAAATTGCACGTTTATTTTAGCATATAGGTTGAGTCGGAACGGTGGTATTTCAATGATGACATTGCATTTTCATCTGTTTATGCCTAAGCCTTGCTAAATTGACATGTTATTAGTAGAATCATATATGCATAGTCTACGAGTTTTCGTTAATTTATTCGCTGAATCTTGAGACTTGACTTAGATTTATGGCAAACTACTTATATTTCTGAGGTTTAGAGCTTATAACTGGTGACATTCGTGACCAGTTTATCTAGGATTGTGAGTAGTTACTCCTTATAAGACATGTTACATCAATATGCATAAATATGAACTTAATCTGCTTAATACATGTATGCATTCGGGTTCGTGGTTAGTTGACACATGTGGAAGAGGTCGCCCCTTTATTCATTCTGCCCATAAGCTCCACACTGCCAAAAATAGCCTTTTTTGTCCCGTTACTACATCCTACAATTAGCCTGCCCTTATCAAGCTAGTAGTTTATGTTCTTGGGATTGTTATTTCGTTTTTGGTAGCTAATGCTCATTTTGAGATGATGTTGGGAAGATGAAAAGGACAAGAGAAAAGAAAAAAAAGAAAAAAGAAAGAAAAAAATGATTCGGAAAAAAAAAAAGAGGATCAGCCGATCGACCGTCCCACTTGGTCGATCGACTGCTTGCTGCAGTAGCGAAAGAAAAAAATCAAAATCGCATAATTCAAAGTCTTGTTAAATGGCGATTTTTGCTCCCATGTTGTATTTGTATCTTATGGGGAGTTGACTAATTGTGGAAATTGTGAGATTTGTGTTTCTAATTAGCACCGTTTCGATTGAAATCTTGAGTTTGAAGTTGGATGTTGTTATAATTTGGTTCCCTTAGTTACTAGCTTGGCTTTTAACTCTATTTTTATCCAAATTTATCTTAGCCCTTCCTGCCCATACCTCACATATCCATATTTACCTCGGCATGTGTCATGGTCATTTGTTTGGTTGGAATGCATATGTACGGTTGTAGAGATTATTTTCATATTAGACTGCAGGCATGTTCTTATAGGTCGTAGTTAGGTGAGAGTCATTACAAAATTACTTCTTTCTATTTTTACATATATTCACCTGTGCCTACGTGTGATATGAGCGACCCGTGAGAGTCCATAATGATAAGTCTCTATAGTTGACAGTTCAGCAGTTTTTGACGACTACATAACTCGTTTGCATGATTCATATCGCTAATTGATTGTTAGTTGTTGCATTAAATTGGTTTAGGCTATTCGGTTTGCATTTCGCTCTGAGATTGAACTCGTTCCATTAGGTCCTAGGTTCGAGTCTAGTTCTTGCTTGGGGACAAGCAAGGATTTGGTTTGGGGAAGTTTGATGTATGTCATTTATATGATGTTTTACACCCTATTTTACACGCATTTCAGAGCTCATTTGTGTAGTTTAAGCTACTATTTCCCCTATTTCCGTCTACTTTTGTGTTTTTGTGCAATATTGCAGAAATGTGAAGAATCCAGCGGGAAATGAGTAAAATCCGTCCCCGAGTACTTAGCATTGCATTTGACATGGAGTAAAGACTCGGGAAGCAAACTTGGTGCGCGTATCGAGGCCCGAATGTGATGGTAAGGTTTTATGAGTCTCTGGGTACTCTATCGAGTGGGCCTTACTCTGTCGAGTAAGGGTGTGTTGCGTTTTAAAATAGTTTCTGACCTGTTAGGTACTCGATCGAGTAACCTGGATACTCGATCGAGTAGGAGGCACTCGATCGAGTATGTCAGCTACTCGATCGAGTAGCCGGTTTACAGGGGGATGTTTTGTCGGGTTTTGTTAATAATGCGATTTAGTATTTAATCACTTTCGTCACTTTCTTAATACACTTTACAAACCTAAATACTTTCAAAATAGAAAACAATCTACGTTCTTCGCATCAATCGCATTGTTTGCAAATCCCGGAGCTTGGAAGGTCGGAATTCAGGTTTCTTTATACCTTTTTAATCCTTGCGTCGAGGGTAAGATCTACATACTTGTAGACATGTAAAAAATAATACAAGTGCCACGTCGAAAGTTAAAAGTCAAAATGTTGCCACGTCGGAAGTCAAAGATCAAAATATTGACCCGTCAAAGGAAATGTAAACTAATATAATTAATTTGGACGAAATTTAAATAAAGTAGTCCATTTTAATTATTTTAGTCGGGTTCGACTCTCTAAATGATAAAATCCGACAAAACGGGTCAAACTCACTAAATGGGTCAAATACATTCAAATGGGCCAAAATGACTACCAAGTCCATTATAAAAAATGCCAAGACTACCAAGTCCATTTAGGGTGGAAATCAAACCCTTCCTTCTTCTATAAATACAAACATTAGCTCTCATTTTGAGGCTAATCAGAAAATTACAAAAGAGATCACACTACAAATAAAACCTCTCTACAAAAACCCTCTCTACAAAAATCCTCTTCCAAGAGAAAGCTAGAGAAAAATAAATCTACTCTTCGATCCGACATCAAGCGTTCATCGCCGTCAATTGAAGAGAAGCAAATCAAATTCATCCAGGGAGAATCAAGTCTTCAAATCAAGGCCCTCCTATTCATCCAAGTGCGGAAATCGAATCAGTAGAACAACTAGCAGATTGTACCCAAAATCTTTAAATTAATAAAATTATTATTTTGTTGCATTCTTTTGTGTTTTCTCTACTTGTTTGCAGATTTACACAAATTTGGCACGTCCGGTGGGACGTCTCTACTACTCATTTCTTTTTCCGCATAATCAAGATCCACAACAATTGTTCAATGGCCTCCGGAAAGATCGCCGCCATGTCGAAGGGGATGACATCCAGATCTGACGGTGAAAGCTCAACCCGTCTCGGTGACTCTCTTGACAGATCGCTCAATGGTGTTTCTACAAGGAGCCGGACCAGATCCATCCTCATCCGTTCTGCTGCAGCGAGACTCCGTTCTGCATCCGTGCCTACGAAGCCTCGCACATCCAACGTCACCGCCAATGCGTTCAAGGAGTCATATGGTGCCGGCGACTCTAGGCCATATGGACGTCCCGTGCTCGATTCTTTTTCTCATGTCCAAGTTGATGTGCCTCAATTTGTCTCATCATCGTTTCGGGAGAAGGTGTGCGACGCTTTTGAAAGGACGACTATTCACAATGGCCCGTTGTTTGAACTGTTCACCGAGAATGGTGGCCACAGTAGCACCGGTTCGTCTCCATCGTCACCTCGAAGAAGTAATCAGGAGATGTCGAGCCAACGGTCGTACTCCATGGTTGCACCCGTCATGGTTGATGAAGGCGACAATATGGAGGAACAACTCAACAAAATGAAAGCTATTCTCGACGAACTCAGGAAAGAAAACGAAGAGAAAACCAAGCAGATCGCCGCCTTGACGAAAATGTTGGAGAAGTTGCCCACCCCCTCGTTTCAAAGCGGTGATAGCGAAGATGTCTATGACGAAGATAACGATCGTGACAAGGCTAAGTCATTTACGGCCAAAGACGTCCAAAAGATGATTGCGGAGGCTTTCAAAAGTCAGTTCGATGGAAACTTTCACTCCGTCGACAAACACCGTTACGTCAAGCCATATATTAAAAGGATTGATTATTTGAGGATGCCTATTGGCTACCAACCACCGAAGTTTCAGCAGTTTGATGGAAAGGGCAATCCGAAGCAACATATCGCCCATTTCGTTGAAACTTGTAACACTGCCGGCACTAATGGTGATCTCCTTGTCAAGCAATTCGTTCGATCTCTGAAGGGGATTGCTTTTGATTGGTATACGGATTTAAGCGCCGAGTCAATCGACAGTTGGGACCAGATGGAAAAAGAGTTCCTTAATCGCTTCTACAGTACCAGACGTATCGTAAGCATGATGGAACCCACTAACACGAAGCAATGGAAGGACGAACCCGTTATCGACTACATTAGTAGGTGGCGCGCGTTAAGCTTCGAGTGCAAAGACCGCCTGTCGGAGACTTCTGCTATCGAAATGTGTATCCAAGGAATGAATCTGGAGCTAGTCTACATCCTCCAAGGCAACAAACCAATAACATTCCAGGATTTAGCCACTTGAGCTCACGACATGGAAATTACTATCGCTAGCCATGGAGGACGACTTTTTACTCACTCAGAAGCGAAGACGGAGAGGAAAGAGTATAAGAAAAACGACAAGAGCACTTCAAAGGAGGTAATGGCAGTTTCTACTTCCAACCCGGTGAAAATCTCGGCGCGACCTAAAACAGAAACGAAGGCGACAACCTATTCAAAGGATGCGCGGAAGACACGGCCAACTCTGAGAGAGCTTGAGCAAAAGAAATACCCTTTTCCAGATTCCGATCTAGCAGGAATGTTAGATGACCTGTTAGAAAAGAAGGTGATCGAGCTTCCCGAATCTAAACGACCAAGTGAAGCTGGACGCATGACCGATCCGAAGTATTGTCGATACCATAGGGTTGTGAGTCATCCATTGGAGAAATGCATAACCCTCAAGGAGAAAATCATGCGCTTGGCCGAAGAAGGGAAAATTCTCTTGGATCTAGATGATGTCGCTGAGTCCAATTGCGTTGTAGCACAAGTGGTTGCCGAAAGTCATAAGCCGCATTCTCATTCTACAAGCGAAGAATGTGCATGGATGGTTCAGTTCGGAACTCTTGAGCCGGTAAGCATCGTCAAGCCTACGGAGTTTAAGTCCATCGTATCGACAACTCCCGAGAATCAAAATCAAGAGGAAGACGACGAAGGGTGGACCCTTGTGACTAGGCGACGACAAAAGAAGCAAAATAGGCAAGAGTCAGCATCCCAACATCGAAGAATGAATCGCCAGCAAGTAACAAGAGCGTCATACAAAGATGATAGGAGGACCGTTTTGAAGTCTCAACAAAATGTAACATCGCCTAAGAAATCCAAGTCGAAGTTACGTCAAGTTATGACATTAGGAGACTATTTCCCTAAGTCCTACTTTCCTAAAGTTTCGGTGAACACCGTATCTTCTGTCGTTTTCGAGGAAGATCGTGATGAAAATGCCGCGAATAAAGAGTCCCCATCGGAGTTGGACAAGGATGCGAAGATTGATGCAATACTGGATGCACTACCTTCACGCATGGGATGGCAACAAATGTTTCACTTGCCTGAAGAGATGCGTCAACAATTGTCTTTAGCGATTCTTCAACCCGACGCGTATGCTGACAAGCTTAAAGCCGCAGGAGAGCCGGCAGATCAATCGAGGAAATGTGTTGCTTGCAATGCCGCTCTCGCATTTACCGATGAAGATCTGTTACTGGGATCAAAGTTGCACAATCGCCCTTTGTTTGTGTCAGGATACATTCGAGAAAAGAAGGTGGGCCGCATATTGGTGGACGGAGGCTCAGCCATCAACATAAGGCCGAAGGTCACTATGGAAGAGCTTGGGATTTCTGTAAATGAACTCGCCAAAAGTCGCTTGATGATTCAAGGCTTCAACCTCGGTGGGCAAAGAGCAATTGGCATGATTCGCGTCGAACTCGCGATGGGAGATATGTCGTCCACCACGCTTTTTCATGTGATCGACGCCAAAACGTCGTACAAGTTGTTGCTTGGTCGACCTTAGCTTCACGAAAACGGTGTTGTGGCGTCCACTCTACATCAATGCTTGAAATATTATAGAGATGGCGAAAGGAAGATAAATGGTGATGTGAAGCCCTTTTCAACGGTGGAGTCTTATTTTGCTGATGCTCGATTCTACGAAGAGGTGACGCCAAGCGAGATATTACCTTCAACGATCCTTTCAACAGGGACCAAAGTTCCGAAGAAGGTTGACGACATCAAAATTCCAGCCGCAAAAGACTTGATGGTGGTCGAACATCGTGAAAGCGTCTTGATAAAGACCAATCAAACAAATGTGAATTCGTCTACGAAGAAAGTTACTCCAACCATGCCGAAAGCAACGCCAATCTTTAAGTACGTGCCGAAATCAAAACGTAAAAATGGGGAGGCGCCTTTCACAGAGTATACACCGCGAGAAGAGGCATCTATGTCAACTAGAACAATCAATGAAGACAATCTTCAAACTTTGAAGGAGAAGGTCATTGTTCCGGTTACACGAACAGATTGCCTTGTGGCGAGTAAACAACCATTGCCCGGATTCACGAAAGGTTTAATGAAAGAGGATCAAGCACATGTTGAAGAGTCAACCAAGGGACGATTCGATCCAAATGCTTACAAGCTCATGTCGAAGTCAGGATATGATTTTGAAAATCCAACTCCATTAGGGAAAGTGATTGAAGTTACCCCGTATGGCCTGAATCAAACGCAAAAGAAATTGCATCAGCAAGGGAACAAGCTTGAAGTCGGAAGGGCTGGTATCGGATTTTCACATCCTGAGCCCATTCGAATTTCTGCACGACGTAAAGAGAAGCAAGCGTCGTCACAATATATTGTGGCAGAACTGGCGGAAAGTGAAGGTGATAATACGGAAATGTTGACGCGAAGGTCTGTTTTCGACAGGTTGGGACCACCAACTTCTACGCCTCGCTCTTCCGTGTTCAACAGATTGGGAGAAAGGGAAGAGAACATATGCGTCCATTTAGCGTCAGGTTCTCAATAGCAAGGGCCAAATACGTCAGTGTTCACTCGCATTGGGGAAAAGAGGTAAAGAAATCAGTCTTTAGTCGCATTGATAGCTCAAAGGTACAAAAGAGACGTCGACGAAAGCAGAAGAGGTCCTTGAAGGCAAAAGTTGCAGTCGACCTCAGCAAAGATACCCATAGTGCCATTCCCTCTCGAATGAAACGTCATCTTGAAGTAGAAATAACTATGGACGGGTCATTGAAAACAAAGGGACACACCATCGTTTTCACAAATCCAAAGAAGGAGTCGAGTCATAGGAGGATCGCTCAGCATTTTGTTGCATCCAACCATGTGACGGCACAAGAGTGCCAAGATTCGGATGATGAGATAGAAGTTGGTGAGACTCCTAAAACTCTCGAAGATGGTGTCCAAGCAACGGTTGACGACTTGGAAGAAATCAACTTAGGCACAAGTGAAGAGCCACGACCCGTCTTTGTAAGTGCCCTTCTAACGGAGCAAGAGAAAACGGAGTATGTCAATTTTCTCTCTGAATATAAAGACGTGTTCGCCTGGAGCTACAAAGAAATGCCTGGCCTAAGTCCAAAGATCGCAGTTCATCGACTTGCCGTACGGAAAGGCGTTTCTCCAAAAAAGCAACCACGAAGACGATTTCGGTCAGAACTGTTGCCAGAAATTGAAGCAGAAGTAAACAAATTGATTGATGCAGGCTTCATAAGAGAAGTCAAATATTCCACGTGGATTGCTAACATTGTCCCTGTGAGAAAGAAGAATGGACAACTTCGTATTTGCGTCGACTTTCGAGACTTGAATGATGCTTGCCCAAAAGATGATTTTCCACTTCCTGTCACAGAGATCATGATCGATGCTACGACAGAACATGAAGCGTTGTCCTTCATGGATTGTACCGCTGGGTATAATCAAATCCAG
This sequence comes from Silene latifolia, assembly GCF_048544455.1. Lineage (NCBI taxonomy): Eukaryota > Viridiplantae > Streptophyta > Magnoliopsida > Caryophyllales > Caryophyllaceae > Silene > Silene latifolia. The sequence goes on along the minus strand of NC_133535.1, from coordinate 90,677,373 downwards.
ATGGCGCCAGAAGATGAAGAAGCCACTGCGTTTCGAACACCTAAGGGCATATTTTGCTATAAAGTGATGCCCTTTGGGTTAAAGAATGCGGGAGCTACGTATCAACGAGCTATGCAAAAAAATTTCGACGATGTGCTGCATGACATTGTCGAGTGCTATGTCGATGATCTCGTTGTCAAATCCAAGAAAAGAGTTGATCATGTGAAAGATCTTCGAACAATTTTTGAAAGGCTACGAAAGTGTAAACTCAAGATGAATCCTTTGAAGTGCGCTTTCGGTGTTAGCTCGGGTAAATTTTTGGGCTTCATCGTCCGTCATCGAGGAATTGAGATAGACCAATCCAAAATCAAGGCGATACAAGACATGCCTGAGCCGTCTACACTCAAGGATCTTCGAAGCCTTCAAGGGCGTTTAGCTTACATTTGCCGATTCATTTCAAATTTGGCAGGACGATGTCATCCGTTCAGTCATCTAATGAAAAAAGGCGTACCTTTCGAATGGGACGAATCTTGTCGCAAAGCTTTCAAAAACATCAAGCAATACTTGTCAACTCCTCCTGTCTTAGGCGCACCAATTCCGGGGAAGTCGATCATTCTGTACATTTCTGCCCAAGAACACTCCATGGGGGCATTGTGTGCCCAAGAGAATGAGGACGGTAAAGAAAGAGCCTTGTACTATCTGAGTCGCACACTTGTTGGGGCCGAACTAAAATATTCGCCCATCGAAAAGATGTGTTTAGATCTTATCTTTGTTATCCAAAAGTTGCGTCACTACTTTCAAGCTCACACCGTGCACGTAATTTCCAAAGCCGATCCGATCAAACACATTCTGTCAAGGCCAGTGCTTTCGGGGCGACTCGCCAAATGGGTCGTGCTCTTGAAGCAATACGACATAGTCTATGTGCCACAGAAAGCTGTTAAGGGACAAGCATTGGCGGATTTCTTAGCGGATCATCCAGTTCCGGGAGAGTGGAACTTCTCCGATGAACTCCCTGGAGAAGAAGTTTTCTACATCGACGTGCTTCCTTCTTGGCAGATGTACTTCGATGGAGCCGCTCGTCAGGATGGGGCAGGAGCCGGAGTCGTGTTCATTTCGCCAGAAAAACACCTCGTGCCATATTCATTCATACTTCCGGTATTGTAAACAAACAACGCAGCCGAATATCAAGCTTTGATCATAGGCGTACAAATGGCTCTTGAAATGGGATGCAAAGATCTTGACATCTATGGTGATTCCAAGTTGATAATTAATCAATTGCTTGGTGAATACGAAGTGAAAGAGGATAGTCTTGTGCCATATCACAAACTAGCTTCCCGCTTGTTGCAAAATTTTGATTCGTAGATCATGTGCCAAGGAGTGCCAACAAGATGGCTGACGCTCTCGCAAATCTCGCAGCCACTTTGGCACTGGGGGCAAGTGTTCCTACTACAGTTCCAATTTGTAAAAGATGGGTTGTGCTACCAGAAGCAGAAGATGACGATTCAGCAGAAAATGACAATTCAACAGAAGATGTGAATGCGATTTCTGTTTATGTCGTCGACAAAGAAGATTGGCGACAACCAATCATTGACTACTTGGAGCATAATAAGTTGCCAAGTGATCCGAGGCATAAGATGGAAGTGCGACGTCGTTCTTCTCGTTTCATCTACTACAAAGGGACATTGTATCGCCGATCATTCAATGGACTTTGGCTATGATTTCTTGATGAAGATGAAGGTCTGCACGCCATGGAAGAAGCTCATGCTGGTATATGTGGTGATCACCAATCGGGACCAAAGTTGTGCGACCGTATCAAAAGAATGGGCTATTACTGGCCTACGATGGTGCAAGACTGCATGGAATACGCTAAGAAGTGTGACGCATGCCAGTTTCATGGAAATTTTATCCATCAACCGCCAGAGGTTCTCCACCCCACTGTCGCATCATGGCCTTTTGAAGCTTGGGGACTCGATGTAGTTGGACCTTTGCCAAATAAGTCGTCCGCTGGACATCTATACATCTTAGCCGGAACTGACTATTTTTCGAAATGGGCGAAAGCTGTTCCCCTTCGAGAAGTGAAAAAGGAGAATGTCGTGGACTTCGTGCGAACACAAATTATATATCGGTACGGCGTCCCAAGGTACATCATTACCAATAATGGCAAACCTTTCTTCAACAAGCTCATGGATGCCTTGATTGAAAAGTTCAAGTTCGCGCAACACAAATCGTCAATGTATAATGCACCAGCCAATGGTCTCGCCGAAGCCTTCAACAAAACTCTATGCAATCTGTTGAAGAAAATGGTTTCAAAATCAAAGCGTGATTGGCATGAGAGGCTTGGAGAAGCACTTTGGGCGTATCGCACCACGTATAGAACTCCTACCCAGTCAACGCCTTATGCCTTGGTTTACGGAGTAGAGGCGGTCCTTCCACTTGAATTGGAGATCCCTTCTCTTTGTATGGCTGTTCAAATAGGTTTGGCGGAAGGCGAAAATGACAAGCTGCGTTTGGCCGAACTCGAAGCTCTTGACGAAAAAAGGCTTGATGCGCAGCAGAAATTGGAGTGCTACTAGGCTCGGCTATCAAGGGCGTTCAATAAAAAAGTTCGTCCTAGATCTTTTCAAGTTGGCAATATGGTCTTGGCAATTCGAAGAACTATCATAATGCCTCGTAAAGCCGAAAGTAAATTCACCTCCAAGTGGGACGGACCTTACGTCGTGCAAGAGGTCTACACCAACGGCGCGTACAAGATTGTCGATAGTGATGGAGTACATGTTGGTCCGATCAACGCCTAGTTTTTGAAGCGCTATTACGCGTAAGACGACGATTCTGCAATAAGCTCCTAAGCACGAGCCTAAACTGCACACCCAAAACAAAAACAAAAACAAAAAAAAAAAACGTTTTCCCAAAAAAAAAAAAAAAAAAAAAAAAAAAAAAAAAAACGATCCAAACAACAACAAAAAAAAACAAAAAAAAAATCCCTTTAAGGAACTACGTTGGCTTGATCCTGCGAAGTATGTTACTTTGTAGGTACATAGGCAGCTTAAGTAAAATCCTTTTACTTAGGTGCGGCCAAACCCCCCCAAACAAAATCAATTATGTTTTATTTGAACTACGTTGGCTTGATCTCGTAAAGTACATTCGTTCGTGCTTTATGGGTATGTAGGCAGCTGAAGTAAACATCTTGCTTTAGTCCAGCCACACCAAAAAAAAAAACCTTTTGCTCCTCGCCCATAAGAGTATAAACTATGTACGGCAAAACAAAATGAATATACGAGATTGAGATAAAAAAAAACTCAACTTATTATTATTCATCCTTTAAAAAAAAACGCACACTCTTAAGTGTCAAAAGAAAAACATATCTAAAACAAAGACAAAAAAAAGATACAACAAATGACATCATAGAAGCCACTGCAAGTTCTTCAAAGTTTCAGAAGCTTCAGTGAAAGTTTTCTCAGCATGTTCAATCTTCCCGGCTTCTTCTTTTGCAGTCGTCATACGTGCTTCTAAAGAGGACTTGTCGTGAGTTAAAGTCTTGACAATTGAGGCTCGATCGAGTTTCTTCTTTTTTGCAGCAGCAATAGACGCAACCGACTGTTGTTTCCTTGCCTGTACTTCCTCCAATTCCTTCTTCAACCGCTCTTCTTTTGACGCATCTTCCTCGAAATTCCTTTGAAAAGTCTCGAGTATTTTTGTTGCTTGATCTTCCAAAGATGCAGCACTCGAAATACGATCGTCGATATCCTTAATCTGTTCCTCAAGCTCCAAAGGATGAGGCTGATTCATCGTGTATTCTCCTCCCACAGCTTGAAGTTGTAAAGCAGCCTTAAAATAATTCTCCACATGGGCACGAAGAGTGGAAACATCAACATTCTTTGACCTGAAATACTCAAAGACGGCTTCACAGTCCTTTTCAAGTGCTCGAATCTCGGCAATGGGAGATGCCAACAACTTTGCTCGCAACTTGTTCGCCATGGACAAATACGCTTGTCGCTCAGTTTCAAGGATCATGTTTTCTACGAAGGAAACTTCTTTGGTTGGACTCATAATGGCATCAAACATCGCTTTCTCTGTAGGACTATCGGGATTTAGTACAACATGAAGGTCTGAAAAATCATCAACGGTGCCCAACAAAGGCATGAAACCCTGCGGAAAAAAAAAAATGCATTTACCTCTTCAAGGACAGGAAAGTCTTCAGTTGAAAGAAATCCGTCTGCTTTAGGAACGTCGTCAAGAAGGTGCCGAATACTAGGTTCCTCAGCCTTGTATCCAAACGATCGAGTGCTAGTGGGATTTTCTTTTACAATCTCCTTCACAGGAAGAGCCTCTTCGTCCAAAGACGAACGAGCCAGGTTAGGAGTAAGCTTCACCTTCGAGGGAACCGACAAAGGCGTACAAGTTGCATCGTTCAAATTTGCGTCGTTCAAGTTGCTCTGACTCTTTGGTGGTGATGGCCTCTTCTTCAAAGTTTGATCCACCTGACTTCGAGCACGTTTCGCTTTCTTTTTTTACTCTACTACGGCATGACCCTCGGATGATTGGAGTGAGCTCTGTGTAATCTTTACCTTCAAAGGACGTTTCACAAAGTCATCCGAGCTCGCCAAGCCTTGAACTATATCTCGCTTTCTTTTCACAACTGGAGTGGCATCATTGTCGTCAGGAGATTTAGAGGACCCTCTAGCCTCATTCAGAAGTGGAGATTTCGAAGACATTCTAGCCTCATTCAAAAGTGGAGATTTTGAAGACCACCTGACCTCACTCCGAAGCGGAGATTTTAATGACTTTCTAACCTCGTGTGGAATTGTTAATTCAGAAAATCGCTTCAACCAAGTCGCATAAGCCGGAGTGACTGAAGTGCCAATTTTTGAATCTTCTCGCGGGATGATAAACCGTGAATTTGTTCTCAAGCATATAGAAGTCGTGAACAATTGGAAAAGGCGTTCGAGGTTGCCACCACGAATATCACGATCAAGTACACCTGGAACATCCTGATGAAAACCCAGTTGTCGTGCAAAGCGATGAGGACTATACGGTTCGACGATGAAGTTGTTATCATGCCTTAAAGTTAAGAAGCTGGATCGAGACGCAATAAGAAAGTCATTCGGTCGACGCATCATGTTACGGCCATCATCCTTGTATTCCGCATCTTCTTTAGTCCCATGAAATGTGGAGTGCCACGAAACCTGGGTGCCAGATCGAATCCGCTCTTTTGCCTCGGTAGACCGAAAAGTTTTGACGGCATCGAGACCTTGAAACTCGATCATAGTGCCTTCAACAAACGAATGGCTAACAGATCTATGTGAACGAAAGTACTTGGCAAGACACCCGTAAACATAGTGTGCAGCAAAATGTCCATGGTCCTTGCCCGGCGTTGCCGAAGTAGAAATGTCGTTCAGACCTCGATAAATGCTCGCTAATACTGGTATGGCCAAAGAGACCATCTGGTTGCTCGCTAACAAAGAAGAAACTTTAAAGACGCTCGCTCGTATGTGGCCTAGATCACGAACAGGGAGAACAAATGCGCAGAGCCAACAAGAAAGGAAGGCTGCAAGATATTTCTGTCGTCTCTCTGCTTCCGGAACGCCTAAAATAAGAAAGAAGTCATGAGTGGTCTCGTCCCATTGCGAAGGTTCACCGTATGAAGAAAAATCTTGTCGTAGAATCGGGAAATGTGCCTTCTTTGATGCATTAGACGAAGGAAAATACTTGGAGGTGCCTTTAAACCAAAAACGACACCAGTCTTCAAAGGGTACTTTGCCATTTTTGTTCGCCGAAAGAGAAATCCGATGGAACGCAGAAAATAAATATTTGCAACTTGGGGGCAAGTACGGTTGATCGTTCTCATCAAAGCCTTGGAGTTCTTCGACTGAAGGCACTACTTCATCATAAAATGAGCCCGTTAGAGGTAGTCCGGTGATAGAGCGTATATCCCAAAGGCTGATTGAAATTTCTTCCGCCGTTGTCAATAAAGTGTTAGTCTGTGGACACCAAAAATCGCATAATGACTCCACTAGCTGACTACTCCGGCGGTAGAGGAAAAGTGAGGCGTAAACTGCTTCATAAATGTAGACGGATCTCAAACTGTTGCGGCACTCGCAAAGAATGTCTTCTAACCATTCCCAGTAGCGCGGAATATAAGAAAATTCATATCTAAAGTGAAAACTGCCGTTTCGTTGAACTTCACCTCTGGAGCATCGAGAGTGTAAGAGCTTCGAGAAGGATGGCGTATCGGCACTTTCTCGATGATGGGACGAAAGGAGCACCAGCAATAGTTTTTCAGGTTTCTGCCACCAGCAATCCAGACTTGACGGATATGTCAACGGCAACCACGACTCAGCAAAGGGACCCGTCATCGAAGGAAAAATGGTGTGTTTAACTCCATTATTTGCTTCGTCATCAGCACCGTCAATCGTCACCAAATACTTCTTGCCAGACGTCTTAGATTCGCTTGCCTTAAAGTGCACCATATCGTCTCCTGAGATAAAAGAACAATTCAAATAATTACTCATATTTCCCTTTTTTTTAAAAAAAAAAAAGAAAAAAAAAAAGAAAGAGTGAGGTAGTGTGGTGTGGACCGTGTTGGCACATGTTACACGAAAAACAAACTATTTCCTATAAAAAAAGGGAAATAATGGGATAAAGTAAGGAAGTGTGGTGTGAACCACGTACTCCCAAAAGCAAACAAACAAAAAATGGGTTAAATACCCCCTGCAACAACACCCATTATCAAAACTCTCAAAACTGCAATAATAAAATGTGTCCAGTAGCTTTCAAATCAAAGGGAAAGATAAAATCAAGTCCACTAAAATAAAGTGTATCCCAAATCAATTGTTCAGCATCGTCCGTCAAGTTTAGTCCATTTTCCATTGTCACCAAGGTCCCTGCCGGAGTTCGCGTGACGGAGATCTCGCATACCACCAAATTTTGTTGTTTCCGATGTCGCCAGCCCGGTGATAGCTTCCATTCATCAAGCAAATAGTCGTCCAGAATAAGGAAGGATTCAATGGCGGCAAGCAGATGACGATTCATACTGGCAACAAACGGAGAAGTCGTGGGACCAATGAAGATGTCGTCGTCTTGTGTCAGCCATCGTCATGGAACCAAACAGAGGTCGGGTTATATTCCAGCAGAGATTTGGTGGGACCGAGTTTCAATATGGAGGCTCAGTGGTCTCGCGTCTACTATTTTCGGTTCCTGTTGGTGCCGTCTCTACCATTGTCGTGCGTCGTGTCATTAATTGGTGGGGCAGGCACGGTCAACGAGGTATGCTCAATGTAAATCTCACCGCCAAACTCAACGACCGCCCCGATTTCGCAGTTCATACGCCAAAAGAGGGGTAAATTTTGAACTTTGAGAATCGTGGACCGCGCTGAGTTAGCGATGAGTACTGAACACGCGTCGAGGACAAACCAGTTGAAGACGGGTCGCCGGTAATAGTCGAATTTATCACTGCAGCTTTGGTCATAGGACATCCCGTTGTGACAAAGGAGATCGCTCATGACGTCGAACTGACATACTGCATAAATACAATAAAATTTGGTTAGTAATCACAAATTTTGCTCACCTATAAACCCGGAAGTGTCTCAAAACTCGATGAAGACGCCGACTGAGGAGAGACTTCGTTGGCACGGGACTCAGATTTCTCGTCGTCGGCAGTTGAGGCAAACTCGAGATCTTCCGTTATCAATTGTGTAGAATTATGGAGGGTTTCTCTTCCTTTTATAATTGAGTAATAGACGGAATTATGGAAACAAGTACCGGAGCAATAATATGGAAATTTAGGCCAAAAAGCAAGTAATTCCGTCGTCAGTTTCAGAAAGAAGTGAAAAAAAAAAAGAAAAAAAAAATTATGGAAAGCTGCTAAAACGAAAAGGCGGAAGAAATAATACCATAAAGTTGGAGAATTTCTTTGGAAATTGACTCAATTCATACGGTTGGCATAAAAGAAAAATCGGGACCAAGTTTTCAGCCTCATGCATTCACGCAAAATTGAGGAAGGTGGCCCATTATCAACATGGTCATATGATTAAAGTTCGGACGAACTCATGGTCGTGGAAATGCAACTAAGTCGAGACCCGATCATGCTTAAACACTCGGGTCGTGTACATGACCAAGTCTCGAGGGGGCAATTTGTAGACACGTAAAAAATTATACAAGTGCCACGTCGAAAGTTAAAAGTCAAAATGTTGCCACGTCGGAAGTCAAAGGTCAAAATATTGAACCGTCAAAGGAAATGTAAACTAATATAATTAATTTGGACGAAATTTAAATAAAGTAGTCCATTTTAATTATTTTAGTCGGGTTCGACTCTCTAAATGATAAAATCCGACAAAACGGGTCAAACTCACTAAATGGGTCAAATACATTCAAATGGGCCAAAATGACTACCAAGTCCATTATAAAAAATGCCAAGACTACCAAGTCCATTTAGGGTGGAAATCAAACCCTTCCTTCTTCTATAAATACAAATATTAGCTCTCATTTTAAGGCTAATCAGAAAATTACAAAAGAGATCACACTACAAATAAAACCTCTCTACAAAAACCCTCTCTACAAAAATCCTCTTCCAAGAGAAAGCTAGAGAAAAATAAATCTACTCTTCGATCCGACATCAAGCGTTCATCGCCGTCAATTGAAGAGAAGCAAATCAAATTCATCCAGGGAGAATCAAGTCTTCAAATCAAGGCCCTCCTATTCATCCAAGTGCGGAAATCGAATCAGTAGAACAACTAGCAGATTGTACCCAAAATCTTTAAATTAATAAAATTATTATTTTGTTCCATTCTTTTGTGTTTTCTCTACTTGTTTGCAGATTTACACAAATTTGTTGCTACGGTACTGTTTTTATGGTATTTCGTTAAAGTTAGTTAAACCCTAATTTGGGGATTTGGGGGTTTTGTTGTATTTCTTGATTGGTAGTAATTATATGATTGTATGTTAGGAGGAGGATTCGTAGAAGAGGCTTTTTGATAACAGCTGTTGAGATCGTCTGACTGTGTTGCTTTCCAGGTAGGGTTTCCCTACTCAGTATTAGTCCCATAATGTGTTGTTGGTGTTTGTGATTGTTGAATATTATCATACTCGTATTGTGACGATTGTTGGATTTGGTTGTTGATAGTAGTTGTGATTGTTTGTATCTGTCTGTGTTCTTCGGGGCGCGTCCCTGGCTGAGTGGAGTCACTTGCGGGAGTGGCTTCACGCCCATTATTCGCCTTCTGTGGAACCCGCCACAGACGGGATGTGCACATTAAGGAACTTGGGTTTATCGCTCGATGGAGATGAGCGGGGATTAGGTGGGAACGGCTGCGGTCCCCCACTGGCGGCGTGGAGTGACTTGTTGCGATGGGCACTCTGTCAGGGCTACACACTTTAGTGTGTAGTCAGTATTGTGGAGTTGGGAATAGAGTTCGGAGAATATCTGTGATGATTGAGCTGTTTGTTTGCTGTGTTGTTGGATTATGTAAATTGTGTGATTAGTACTGACCCCGTTTATTGTTTTAAAAACTGTGGTGATCCATTCGGGGATGGTGAGCAGTTGTTGAGCAGGTACGAGTCGAGTTACATGGGATAGCTGGGATGTGCCACTTTCAGATGATAGAGTCTTCCACTGTAGCCTGAGTAGTTCATTAGACATTTCCTTTAGTTGAGTAGACAGTTGGTTTTGAGAACATGTAACCGTATTTTGGTATTTGGTTTTGGATTGTAACCTTTCACTAAAGTTATACTATTTTAAATGTTGTTTCGTTATTGTCTTATGATTATCATTGCCTCGGGCAACCGAGATGGTAGCGTCTTTATACCTGAGTGGTCCTGGTAAGGCACTTGGAGTATGGGGGTGTTATAAAATGGTATCAGAGCGACGATCCTGAAACCTGTAACCAATGAATCTAATGAATATAGGGAGTCAACTAAAATGAACCCGGGGTAAAGGTTGTAGGAGCTAATGCAAAGACTTGGGAGACGTCCTAAAGTCGCGAAGTCGCCCTACAATTTTGAACCGGTCACATGGGGGGTATATGTCAAGGTCGTATGTGGTGATTGTTAGCTTGTATGGGAATGTGACGATATATGTTGTGAATTGATGGATGTTGGGAGTAGAAGATTGATGTGGTGATTGAAAAGTTAGTGAAGTATATAAATATGTTGTTTGAATAAGAAGCATGTTGGATGTTTATTATGTGGCATTTGATAACATGAAATAGTTGTTTTGTTGATCATATGAAGAGTTGTGTAGAATTGCATGCTTAGCTATATTACAATGTTGAAGTTTCTCAAGTTGTACAGTATGTTGGGATATGAGAGATAACATGCGGGTAGTGTATACGAGTCAGCATGACTTGATCGAGTAGGGGGCACTCGATCGAGTAGGTGAGGTACTCGGTCGAGTGGGTCTGACTCGATCGAGTGGGTATTTGACGTTTTTATAACCAGAATCGTGTTTTTGGGCACTCGATCGAGTACATAGGGCACTCGATCGAGTAGGGGGTCACTCGATCGAGTGGTTGTGCTACTCGGTCGAGTATGTTAGAGATCAGAAGGTCTGTTTTGGATCTGATGTCAGGGCACTCGATCGAGTATGGTGGGCACTCGATCGAGTAGCATTTACTAGATCGAGTAGGTTTAGGCACTCGATCGAGTGTGTTCTAGGCAGTCTGTTTTCGTGTTTTGGGGTTATAGTGTGTATGTTTATATCTACCCTTTCTTATATAGTTTCAAGATGCCGCCCAAGAGAAACGCCTTGTATGCGAGAGCTGAGAGCATGAACATCGACGATGTAGTTAAGATGTTGGAGCATCAAGATGCTCTTACGGAGGCCCTAAAGAGAGTGGGAAAGGATAAGGAGGTTGATCACTCCAAGATCAGCCTTTATATAGCAAGGTTTAACCCAAAAGAGTACAAGGGGACCGGGGAGCCTAATCTTCTTGACAACTGGCATCGTGAGATGGAGAACATACTAGACCTGGTACACTGTCCTGATGAGATGAGAGTGGAACAAGCTGTGTTCTACTTGAGGGAAGCAACTGGTGAGTGGTGAGACAAGGTGAAGGTGAGTGCTAGGGAGATGTATACGAAGCAGGGCTTACCTGCTATACCTTGGGAAGAGTTTCGGAGGGATATGAGGAAAGCGTTTGTACCTGAGCATGTGAGGAGTAAGCTGAGGGAGGAGTTTGATGGGTTTAGGATGACATCTGATATGTCAGTTGCTGAGTACTACAAGCAGTTTAATGAGAAGTCTAGGTATGCTGAGGACATGGGTTTGAGTGAGGAGAACCTAGCGCTAAGATTTGAGAGGGGGTTGACCCCTAAGATCATGGATAAGTTACCCGTGGGAGTCCTTACCGACGTTAAGGAAGCTTATGAGAGGGCTGGAGAGCTGAGAGGTTGGTGGAGATGGCTCAGGAGAGAGTGGTTGAGAAAAGAAAGGCTGAGAGTAAAGGTGGTGGCCAATCTAGTTACAAGAAATGAAACCACAATCAGGCTAGAGCGTTTTCTTCTGGGTCAAGGTTTAGTGCTGGGGCTTCCTTTGAGCGTGGTCGTATGAGTGGTAGTGGTAGTTGGGGGATGACCTGCTATGGCTGTGGCGGTGTAGGCCACAAGAGACATGAGTGTACGAGTTTACCTGGAGCTTTTCAGAGATCGGCTCAGGGGAGCTATTCTCAGGGGCCGGCACGGAGTTATGCGAGCAATAGACCGACAGGGTCATGGTCTAACCGGGGAAGTCAGAGCTACCAGGGTGGAGGTAACCACAATAGCGGTAATTCCTATCAGAAACCAGCTACGAACAACAACAACAATCGGGGGTCGGGTGCTAAACCGACCACATCACCAAGATCTTGTCCGGGAGGTGGACGAGAAGACCGATGGAAAGTTGTTCATGATGGACAAGAAAAAGCGGTGAGGATGATGCACATGTTATCACTGGTACTTTTCTTGTTAACGGTATCATACCTTTGTTTTGTTTGATTCGGGGGCGTCTCAGTCGTTTGTATCTTCGAGTCATGTTAAACGGTCGGGTTTGAGGGTATATGAGTCTGTAAGTGAGAAAGTTTTTATACCGTCGGGTGAGTCTGTATGATGTGGGAGGTTGTATAGGGATGTATCTATGATAGTTGGGCAAGTTGATCTACCTGTAGACTTGCTAGAGTTTCCTTTTGATGGTTTTGAGATGATAGTCGGGTTGGATTGGTTGGGAAAGTATAAAGCTAAGATAGACTGTCATCAAAAGAAAGTGTCTTTGAGAGGTCCTAAGGGCGTTAGTGTGTCTTATCGTGGGTTTGTGGTCAAACCCAAAGTTAAGTTGATTGCAGCTGTTACCTTGAAGTCCTATCTGAGGAAGGGATGCCCTTTGATCTTGTGTCATGTGAGAGATGACCGGATTGAGAGTCCGACAGTTGATCAGATACCAGTGGTGTGTGAGTTTGCAGATGCCTTTCCAGAGGAGATTTCGGGGTTGCCACCGAAGAGGGAGATAGATTTCACGGTTGAGTTGAAACCGGGGACGGGGCCAATCTCTAAGGCACCGTACCGGATGGGTCCTAAGGAGATGGAGGAGCTCAGGAAGCGGTTAGATGATCGATAGAGAAGGGATACATTAGACCTAGTGTATCGCCGTGGGGAGCACCGATTCTTTTTGTGAAGAAGAAAGATGGGAGTTTGAGGTTGTGCATAGACTACGGGGAGAGTGAACCGAGTGACGGTGAAGAACAAGTATCCTTTGCCAAGGATAGATGACTTGTTTGATCGGTTGAGTGGTGCATCAGTCTTTTCCAAGATTGATTTGAGGTCGGGGTACCATCAGGTGAAGATTAGAGAGGTGGACATACCAAAGACAGCTTTCACGTCGAGGTATGGCCATTATGAGTATGTGGTGATGTTGTTTGGGTTATCTAATGCACCGGCTGTGTTTATGGATTTGATGAACAGAATCTTCAGACAGTTTTTGGACAAGTTTGTAGTGGTGTTTATCGATGACATCTTAGTCTACTCCAAGACTAAGGAGGAGCATGAGGAGCATCTGAGGATTGTGTTGCAGACTTTGAGGGAGCATGAGTTATATGCTAAGCTGTCCAAGTGTGAGTTCTGGTTAGAGAAAGTTTCTTTTCTGGGGCATGTGATCTCTAAGGATGGGGTAGCTATGGATCCGGCAAAGATTGAGGCAGTGACAAAGTGGGAAGCACCAAAGAATGTTGCTGAGATCAGGAGTTTCTTGGGTCTAGCTGGATACTACAGACGGTTCGTGAAAGATTTCTCCAAGATTGCTAGACCTATGACAGCGTTGATGAGGAAAGAGAACAGGTTTCGTTGGGATGAGAGTTGTGAGACGGCGTTCCAAACATTAAAGGAGCGTTTGACCACAGCTCCTATCTTAGCATTGCCTGAAGGGATCGAGAACTTTGAGGTTTATACAGATGCCTCAAAGAACGGGTTGGGATGTGTGTTGATGCAGAACGGTAAAGTGATTGCCTATGCTTCTAGGCAATTGAAGCCTTATGAGGAGAACTATCCTACACATGATCTAGAGTTGGGTGAAGTGGTGTTTGCTCTCAAGATATGGAGACATTACCTTTATGGGGCGACCTTTAAGGTATTTTCGGATCACAAGAGTCTCAAGTACATCTTCACTCAAAAGGAGTTGAACATGAGACAGAGGAGGTGGATGGAGCTGATTGGCGATTATGACATGGATATTATCTACCATGAAGGGAAAGCCAATGTTGTTGCAGATGCTTTGAGTAGGAAGAGTGTACATTCTTTGTGTACAGCTCTATCTTTGATGAGGTTGAGAGATGAGGTGGGTAGGTTTGGGATACATATGATGCAGAGAGGGGATGCCATGGGAGATTTGACAGTGCAGCCTGATCTTTATGATGATATTCGAGGTAAACAGGCGTTGGATCCTAAGATGGTTGAGTGGAGAGCTGGAGTAGAGAAAGGGACAGTGTTTCGGTTCTCTATTCATACAGATGGTAGTTTGAGGTTTGATGGTAGGTGGTGTGTCCCTAATGATGAGGAGCTGAAAAAGGCAATCATGACAGAGGCACATTGTACACCGTATTCAGTACATCCAGGTGGTGACAAGCTGTACAAGGATTTAAAGAACACGTTCTGATGGCCTGGGATGAAGAAAGAAACAGCTGAGTTTGTGGCCCGTTGTTTGACATGCCAGAGAGTTAAAGGGGAACAACGACGACCACAAGGTAAGATTCAGTCTTTAGAGGTACCTGAGTGGAAGTGGGAATCCATTTCTATGGATTTTATCGTGGGTTTGCCAAAGAGTCAACAGGGTAACAATATGATATGGGTAATAGTGGATCGACTGACCAAGTCAGCTCACTTTGTGCCAATGAAAGATACATGGACTAAGGCATAATTAGCTATGGCTTATCGGAAGAATGTGCTAAAGTTACATGGACTCCCTAAGGACATAGTATCTGACAGAGATGCGAGATTTATCTCAAGGTTTTGGAAAGAGTTGCAGGAATCTTTGGGAACAACTTTGAATATGAGTACAGCATTTCATCCTGCGACAGACGGTCAGACTAAGAGAACGATCAAGACTCTTGAGGATATGTTGCGAGCTTGTGTGATGGACTTTGGTGGTAGCTGGGAATAGAGGTTGGATTTGATAGAGTTTTCTTACAACAACAGCTATCACACTAGTATTGGTATGGCACCGTTCGAGGCCTTATATGGGAGGAGATGTAGGAGTCCGATTTGTTGGGACGACAGTGCTGAGGCAGTGGTGCTAGGACCAGAGATGGTACATGAGATGGTTGAGCAGATTAAGATGATCAGGGAAAGGATGAGAGCGGCTCAGGATAGGCAAAAGAGTTATGCAGATCTACATCGCCGGGATATAGAGTTTCAGGTTGGGGATAAGGTTCTTCTGAAAGTGTCTCCTATGCGTGGGGTTATGAGATTTGGGAAGAAAGGCAAGCTGAGTCAGAAGTTCATAGGACCTTATGAGATCTTAGAGCGGGTTGGAGAGGTTGCATATCGTCTGGCTACCAGCTGCGTTAGAGAGAGTGCATAATGTGTTTCATGTATCTCAGCTGCAGAAGTATGTGAGTGATATGTCACATGTGTTAAAGGCAGAGAGCTTAGAGCTAGATGAGTCCTTGTCATATCTTGAGGTGCCTAAGCAGATTCTTGACCGGAAGTTTAGGAAGACTAGGAATGGTGAGACAGTTTTGCTTAAGATCCTTTGGTCTAACCACGAGTCTGAGGAAGCTACATGGGAGGCAGAGGAGGCCATGAGAGAGCGTTACCCTTTCCTTTTTGATCAGGTATGTATGGTTACGGAGACGTAACCTTGTTTCTTTTAGGGGGGTAGGAGATGATCGCGAAGAGTTTTTAAGAGCTTTTTATACCTTTTTATGTTATGTCGGTATGTTTGTTGTGGTTGAGTCGGGTTGAGTTTGGGTTAGTAACATGTTTTATGTTGAGTTTTGTTTCGGTTGTTGAGTCGGGAGTGTTGTAGTGTGTGTCTTTGTTTTGTTGTGGTTTGAACTTCGGGGATGAAGTTCTTTTTAAGGAGGGAAGACTGTAATACTACGGTTTTATGAGTCTCTGGGTACTCTATCGAGTGGGCCTTACTCTGTCGAGTAAGGGTGTGTTGCGTTTTAAAATAGTTTCTGACCTGTTGGGTACTCGATCGAGTAACCTGGATACTCGATCGAGTAGGAGGCACTCGATCGAGTATGTCAGCTACTCGATCGAGTAGCCGGTTTACGGGGGGGATGTTTTGTCGGGTTTTGTTAATAATGTGATTTAGTATTTAATCACTTCCGTCACTTTCTTAATACACTTTACAAACCTAAATACTTTCAAAAGAGAAAACAATCTACGTTCTTCGCATCAATCGCATTGTTGGCAAATCCTGGAGCTTGGAAGGTCGGAATTCGTGTTTCTTTATACCTTTTTAATCCTTGCGTCGAGGATAAGATCTACGTACTGTTTTTATGGTATTTCGTTAAAGTTAGTTAAACCCTAATTTGGGGATTTGGGGGTTTTGTTGTATTTCTTGATTGGTAGTAATTATATGATTGTATGTTAGGAGGAGGATTCGTAGAAGAGGCTTTTTGATAACAGCTGTTGAGATCGTCTGACTATGTTGCTTTCCAGGTAGGGTTTCCCTACTCAGTGTTAGTCCCATAATGTGTTGTTGGTGTTTGTGATTGTTGAATATTATCATACTCGTATTGAGACGATTGTTGGATTTGGTTGTTGATAGTAGTTGTGATTGTTTGTATCTGTCTGTGTTCTTCGGGGCGCGTCCCTGGCTGAGTGGAGTCACTTGCGGGAGTGGCTTCACGCCCATTATTCGCTTTCTGTGGAACCCGCCACAGAAGGGATGTGCACATTAAGGAATTTGGGTTTATCGCTCGATGGAGATGAGCGGGGATTAGGTGGGGAATTTGTGGTCCCCCAGCTGGCGGCGTGGAGTGACTGTTGCGATGGGCACTCTGGCGGGACTACACACTTTAGTGTGTAGTCGAGTCGATTGTGGAGTTGGGAATGGAGTTCGGAGGATATCCGTGATGATTGAGTGTTTGTTTGTTTTTTGTGTTGTTGGATTATGTAAATTGTGTGATTAGTATCGACCCGTTTATTGTTTTAAAATGTGGTGATCCATTCGGGGATGGTGAGCAGTTGTTGAGCAGGTATGAGTCGAGTTACATGGGATAGCTGGGATGTGCCACTTTCAGATGATAGAGTCTTCCGCTGTAGCCTGAGTAGTTCATTAGACATTTCCTTTAGTTGAGTAGACAGTTGGTTTTGAGAACATGTAACCGTATTTTGGTATTTGGTTTTGGATTGTAACCTTTCACTAAAGTTATACTATTTTAAATGTTGTTTCGTTATTGTCTTATGATTATCATTGCCTCGGGCAACCGAGATGGTAGCGTCTTTATACCTGAGTGGTCCTGGTAAGGCACTTGGAGTATAGGGGTGTTACACCGAAATACGAATTTGCGAAGCTTTTGGAGCCAAGTACCTGTTGAAGTGGTCGATAGACCGATGCTCCTGGTCGATAGACCAGAGTACGATTATCGAATGCTCTTCGATCGGCGAGGTTGATCGATCGATGGTCCCTGTGGTCGATCGACCAAACCGTGATTTTGGCGTGAATTAAAAGAACGAGAATTAGAAAGCCCAATGTAATTAGGTTTTAGGAATAAAAGTTACGTAAGACTATCTATATAACGTAACTTTAGGTTTCAGAGGAGATCATCGAATTTTAGGGAAATAATTAGGGTTCATCACAAAAAGATTGAACTTTTATTAGTTTAGAATAACTTTCGTCAATAAAGTTTACTTTCCGCATTTGGTTTTGGTCTTCCTTATTCAATTCTTCTTTACGGTATTCTTCTGTTCCTTTGTTCAGTTTATTGCTTTAATTCCTCCATAGTTAGAATTGCTAGGTTAGATTTCCCAAAGCTAAATTATCGTTTCATGATAGTTATTTATTTAGTTAATTTAAGTATGAATTTGTTTGCTTTATTAGTTAATTTTATTGCTGTTATTATCACCATCATGAGTAGCTAAATCCTTCGTGCTAAGATGTAGGGGATCTGTAGGTTAGACGGCTTGACGTAGGTGACTTGCTGTCAGGCTCCGGTCGATCGACTGATATACATGGTCGATCAACCAGGGCGTGTTAGATTTGCTTTGACTTAATTAATTTGATTGCTATATTTGATGAATCGAGTGCACGCGACTAGTTGAATGCTTAGGAATTGACGACCCGACAAGATCGAAAGATAGGGGAGGAAAATAGACTACTTAATTAAGACGACTAAATTAATAAGATCGAGAGATAAGTTAATTTAGATTTTGAGTTTCATTAATCAAGAACGAAAGTTAGTATTAGTGAGATTAGGGACCCGTAGCTTAGGCCGAAAGGTTGCTACCTGTTAAATTGGACCGAGAGGACTTTTTATTTTCCCGTCTAACATGCTTAAGACAGTTTACCTAGAGTTGCCGCCGTCGAAACTACAGTGAACCGACCATCTTAGCATCCCTTTAATATTTGCTTCCATCTATTTTTATCTACTGCTCATTTATTTAGTTTAGTTATAGAACAATTCAAAACAAACCCCCACACATTTGTTACTTTAGACTAAAATCAGACAACTATTAATTGCATCGCCTCTCTGTGGTTCGACCCTGACTGCCGCTATCTATAGTAGTAGTAGTTTGGAAATTATAAAATACACCTCAAAGTTCTCACACCCTTCAGGTAAAGCTAAGACTGGAGCTGTGCTCAAACACTCCTTTAATGTTTGGAACGCCGTCTCAGAACTTTCATCCCAACGAAGCATGTTCTCTTTCCTCATCAACGCGGTTATAGGCCTTGCAATCTTCGAAAAGTCTTTCACGAACTGTCGATAGTACCCTGACAAACCCAAGAAACTCTTGATCTCGGCCACATTCTTTGGTGCTTCCCACTTAGCTACCACCTCTATCTTGCTAGGATCCACAGATACACCCTCTTTAGAAATCACAGGACCCAGAAAAGCCACTTTCTCTAGCCAAAACTCACACTTAGACAACTTTGCATACAGCTGGTAGTCGCGCAGAGTTTGCAACACCAACCTAAAATGCTCCTCGTGCTCCTCCTTAGTCTTGGAATAGACTAAGATGTCATCTATAAACACCACCATGAACTGATCCAAGAACTGACTGAAAACCCGGTTCATCAAATCCATAAACACTGCCGGCGCATTAGATAACCCAAACGGCATCACCACATACTCATAGTGACCATACCTCGATGGAAAAGCTGTCTTTGGTATGTCTTCATCCCGAATCCTCACCTGATGGTACCCTGATCTCAGATAAATCTTTGAAAAGACTCTGTCCCCACTCAGCTGGTCAAATAGATCATCTATCCTTGGAAAAGGATACTTGTTCTTTACTGTAACACTTTTCAGCTTCATGTAGTCGATAGACAACCTCAAGCTCCCATCTTTTTTCTTTACAAACAAAACAGGTGCACCCCACGGCGATACACTATGTCTAATGTATCCCTTCTCTATCAAATCATCCAACTATTTCTTCAGCTCCCCTAACTCCTTAGGACCCATGCGGTACGGGGCCTTAGAGATCGGTCTCGTCCCTGGTTTTAATTCCACAGTGAAATATATCTCTCTCTTGGGTGGTAAGCCCGGTATCTCCTCTGGAAAAACATATGGAAACTCTCCCACCACTGGTATCTCATCTGCTGTCGGCTCTACCATACTATGATCTTTCACATGGCATAGAACCAAAGGACGCTCCTTCCTCAAGTAAGACTTCAAGGTTATTGCTGCAATCACTTTGACTTTGGGTTTGACAACAAACCCACGATAAGATGCACTAACTCCCTTAGGACCTCTCAAAGAAACTTTCTTTTGGTGACAATCTATTCTAGCCTTGTACTTACCCAAACAATCCATACCAACTATCATCTCAAAACCATCCATAGGAAATTCTAACAAATCCACTGGAAGATCAACTTGCCCAACTATCATGGATACACCCTTATATAACCTCCCACAAGACACTGACTCACCCGACGGTATAAAAACCTCATCTTTTACAGACTCAAACTCTTTCAAACCCATAGACTTAGCATGACCCGACGATACAAAAGAGTGTGACGCCCCCGAATCAAACGAAACAAGGGTAGAAACATCATTAACAAGAAAGGTACCAATGATCACGTGTACATCATCCTCAGCAGCTTTCTTGTCCATCATAAATAGCTTGCCACTAGTCTTTTGTCCACCTCCTTATACTATACTAGCTGAAGTAGATGGCTTGGCAGCTAACCCCTGATTGTTGTTAGCCGCGGTTTCTAATAAGAATTATCGCCATTGCGATTGGACCCACCGTTGTTGTTACCTTGCCCTCCTTGATTATTCCATGACCCAGCTGGTCGGTTACTAACATAGCTCTGTGTCGGACCCTGGGAAAAGCTTCCCTGTGATGGCCTCTGAAAACCTCTACCACCGGCACTAGTACACTCATGCCTCTTGTGGCCCATACCGCCACCGTTGAAACACCAGATACTCCAATTGCTGCTAATACCACGACCACGCCCATAAGAAGATCCACCACTAAAACCCAATCCCGATGAATAAGCCCTTGTCTAGTTGTGATTACCCTTCTTGTAGCTAGACTGGCCACCACCCTCACTCTCAGCCTTTCTCTTTTCTGGACCCCTCTCTTTGTTTTCCTTGGCCATCTCGACCAATCTCTCAGCTCGGCCTACTCTCTCATAAACTTCCTTAACATCTGTAAGGACCCCAACCGGTAGCTTCTTCATGACCTGGTAAGTCAACCTCTTCTCAAACCGAAGTGCTAAATTCTCCTAACTCAGCCCCATGTCCTTAGCATATCTCGATTTCTCATTAAACTTGTGGTAATACTCAGCCACTGTCATATCCGAGGTCATCTTGAAAGAATCAAACTCCACCCTCAACTTACTACGAACATGTTCCGGAACGAACTCCCTTCTCATCGCTCTCTTGAACTCAACCCATGGAATAGGAGACTTACCCTACTTTGGATAAAGGTCTAGGGCATTCTCTCTCACCTTGTCCCACCACTCCCCCGCTGCATCTCTCAGGTAGAACGCAGCTTGTTCCACCTTAAAATCTTCGGGACAATGAACCACTCCCAAGATATTCTCCATCTCTCTGTGCCAATTGTCGAGCAAATTGGCGCACCCGTACCCATATATTCTTTTGGGTTGAAGCGGGATATCGTAGTGTTCATCTTGGCAAAGTCTACCCCGGTATCTTTGTCTTTCCCAAACCTCTTAAGGGCCTCGATAAGCGGATCTTGATGCTCAAGCATCTTGGCAATCTCGTCCACACTCATCTCCTGAGACCTAACATACATAGCAGACCTCTTTGGTGGCATATCAAGAGGAGAGATAAACGTAAGAACATAGCCTACGACTCAAAGCAAATATGACCTGCACAAAACCTACTCGATCGAATAACCACACATACTCAATCGAGTAGAGGTCACTCGATCGAGTTATCCACTTACTCGATCGAGTACCCCAACTCCAGAACCTGACTAGAACTGACGTAAAAACACACTCGATCAAGACACATATGTACTCGATCGAGTAGCCGACACTCGATCGAGTATTCCCTTACTCGATCGAGTTGCAAAAAATAGCAACTACTTCCCAACGTACACATATACCCACTCGATCGAGCTCAGCTCACTCCATCAAGTCCACCCTACTCGATGGAGTTACCCCCACTCGATCGAGTCATGCTGACGTTTCTAACTACCTGCGTGTCTTTAACTTTATAACTTTTCACAACAATAACATATACGTATAAAACACAACATCTCATATTCACATGTTACTATTATCACCACATTATAAACCATTTCATCATACAACATGCTTAACCACAATCATATTATCATATACATCTACCTTCACCTTTTTCACCACATCCTCCATTCAACCACACATCATCTATCCAACATATTCATATAAACATTAGTAAACACATAGCGATCTCATGACACCCCGCAAAGACCGGTTCAAAGTTGTAGGGCGACTTTGCGACTTTAGGACGTCTCCTAAGTCTTTGCATTAGCTCCTAACAACTCCTATCCGGGTTCATTTTAGTTTGACTCTCTAAGTTCATTAGATTCATTAGTTACAGGTTCAAAAATCGTCACTCTGATACCACTTTGTAACACCCCCATACACCAAGGTGCCTTACCAAGACCAGCTAATACATGAGAGTGCTACCATCTCGGTTATCCGAGGCAATGATTATCAAATAGACCATAAAAGAACGTACTTTAAATAAATAGTTTAAGTGATTACATGCCAAAACTCAAAATTGCAAAGTACGATATAACTGTTCCAAAACCAAACCAACTAAAGTAAACAAAATGTTCGACATAACAGCGAAAGACTTCTAATTGACTCATGGTGACTCATGCCTAGCTAATCCCTCGCGCATCCAAATCATACCTGCTCAATAACAGCTCACCATCCCCGAATGGATCACCACAGTTTTTAACAATTAAACGGGGTCAGTTACTGCATACACAATATAAGAGAATACAAGAACAATGACAAACACAATTATCCAACACCATCACATCACCAATCACCTGGCTAGCCTGAAGGTCTAGCCCTGCCAGATTACCAGCCGCAACCAGTAATCCACTCCGCCAGTGGGGGACCGCAGCCGTTCCCACCTAAGCCCCGCTCATCTTTACCGAGCGAAAACCCATGTTCCTTAATATGCACATCCCCTCTTGTGGCGGGTTCCACAAAGGGGCAAATCAAGGGCGTGAAGCTGATGCGTGCATTTTATATAGGTATTTCATTCTTCATTTGCACGCATTTCTATGCATTTTGTGTAGTATTTAGCTACAATTGTCCCCCGAATTGGCTACTCTGGTTTGTCTTGTATTATTTGCAGGTATGAACCGGAAAGGAGCGTAATCAAGCCTAAAACATGTCCTTATGCATTCATTTAGGAGATGAGTTGAGTCGGAGCCTTAAGACTACTATTTTGAGATGCGCAAAGAAGTAAGATAGCTAGGCGAGCAAAGGAAGAACTTCAAATTGTTAGTACCTACTTTGAAGAGCCATATCTCGAGTTCTACAACTGATATTCAGGTGATTATAATTGGATATGAAATCTTGTCCTCTTATCTTTCCAACGCCACTGGAAACGCCCTGTTTGCCCAAGTAACGAAGAAATGGCAGTCGTTTGAAGTTCAGTGCGCGAAACAAGAATTGTGCGCTGGAAAGTACTCGATCGAGTACAATTGTGTTCGATCGAGTCCTTTTTCTACTCGATCGAGTAGATTAAATTTAAGGTTTACTCGATCGAGTAGATTTTATACTCGATCGAGTGGTTTGAGCTTAATTTTACTCGATCGAGTGATATAAAGTTACTCGATCGAGTGGTTTTGATGTTACGCGGGATTAATTAACACGTGTTGGGCTTAATTTCGTGATAGACTTTGGTTTTCCTATTTAAGCTTTGATAATTAGGTTAATGGGAGGTTCGACTCTTCTTAGAATGCCACTCCTTACTCTTTCTCTGTAAACATTCTTTTCATTTTTGCTCTTTTCCCGGATTCTTTTCACTGTAACTTTCTCTCTTTCCCTTCTCTCCTTTATTTATGTTTTATTTATTTCTCTTTTCATTTCTGTTCCTCTCTTTATTATGTTTAGCTAATTCTCTTTGCTAGGATTAGGGGAGTCGATGATTATTGTTAATTGCTAATTAGTTTGCAGATCTGTCGTTGTTATTATGTCTCTGTTGTTTATCGCTGCTTTAATTGTATCCTGCTAGTTGAATCGATGCAATTAGCCTTTTAATATTGGTAAGCCTTGACCTAGACCGGAAGGTTGGAAGGGGTGAGACCTGCAGTGAGCATTAGGGCACTTTAGTGAGGGCGGAAGCTAAGATATTAGTGTTTTAGGGCGAATTGAGACCGGAAGAAGATATTCGTTGCCCCTTAGACCGATACAACTGACTGATCTGTGACCTTAGCTGCAATTGACTGATAATCATTGATGGCCCGACATCCTAGTCCCCTTTTCTTATTATTAATCTCTCTTTTTATTTCCTCTTGCCTTTATTTCAGTAGTTTAATTAAATCAATTAAAACCCCCATTTTGTGACCTCAGACGGACTAAATTGACAAGTAGATAGTGACCGCCTCCCTGTGGAGATCGACCCTACTTACCGCTGACTTCTGTTAGTAGTACTTAGGTATTTATTTTTGGTACTGAAATGACGGTATCAGAAGCCACTCCCGCAAGTGACTCCACTTAGCCGAGGGTGCACCTCGCGAACCACAGACAAACAACAACAACCAATTAGAACATCAACAATACCAAATCAATTATGATATAATCAAATGCCATTAACCAACAACCAATAACCATCTCATAATCATGTAAACAATAACTGAGTAGAAAAACCTACATGGAATGTAATCACCACAATCGACACAACAACAGATAAAAAACGCTCCTTTACGAAATCACCTCTTATCAATATATAATCATACAATCACAATCTAATACCAATAATACTCCCTAAAACCCCCCAAATTACCCAATTAGGGTTTAAACCAAAATTAATGAAACGATATAAAAACTGTACTAGGATCTTACCCACAATGCAACGGTCTCAAAGGTGTAAAGAACTCTACAATCCGACAACTCTAGCCCTTTGGATTTGATAGAAATGTGAGAGAGGATTCAACGTAACTTGTTCTATTGTGTAAAATATTTAGAATGAAGTAAAAAGTAAAACGAAACTGGTGAAAATACTTTATATACCAATCTCGCGTTGCCCCGGCCAAAAACCCGTAAGAACCGACGTACTCGATCGAGTACCCAGCAGACAGAACATTGTCCAGAATGCAAAACTCACTTACTCGACAGAGTAAGCCCTACTCGATAGAGTACCCAACAACTCATAAAACCGTAGTATTACAAAGTTAGTTTTGCGTTCTGGACAGTGTTCTGCCTGATGGGTACTCGATCGAGTAAGGGCTACTCGATCGAGTACCTCAGTTACTCGATCGAGTACGTTGGTTCTTACGTGTTTTTGGCTGGGTTTTGATAGCAACACGAGAATGATATATAAATTACTTTCATCAGTTTCTTTTACCTTTATTTTACTTTAAACATTTTACAAAGAGAAAACAAAAACTACGTTGCATTCTTCTCTCACATTGCTCTCAAATCCAAGGGCTTGAGTCGTCGGATTTCAGAGTTCTTTACACCGTTGAGACCGTCGTATTGTGGGTAAGATCCTAGTACCGTTTTTATGTTAATTCGTTAGTTTTGGTTAAACCCTAATTGGGTAATTTGGGGATTTTTGGGAGTATTGTTGGTTATGGATTGTAATTGTATGATTATATGTTGATAGGAGGTGATTTCGTAGAGGAGCGCTTTTGATCTGCTGTTGTATCGATTTGTGGTGATTGCATTCCAGGAAGGGTTTCCTACTCAATTATTGTATACATGGTTATGAGATGGTTGTTGGTTGTTGGCATTTGATTATATCGTAATTGATTTGGTATTATTGATATTGTAATTGGTTGTTGTTGCTTGTCTGTGGTTCGCGAGGTGTGCCCTCGACTGAGTGGAGTCACTTGCGGAAGTGGCTTCACGCCCTTGATTCGCCCCTTGTGGAACTCGCCACAAAAGGGGATGTGCATATTAAGGAACATGGGTTTTCGCTCGGTAAAGATGAGCGGGGCTTAGGTGGGAACGGCTGCGGTCCCCCACTGGCGGAGTGGATTACGAATTGCGGCTGGTAATCTGGCAGGGCTAGACCTTCAGGCTAGCCAGGTGATTGGTGATGTGACGGTGTTGGAGGATTGTGAGCGTGTACTTGTTGTTGTATTATCTTATGTTGTATATGCAGTAACTGACCCTGTTTAATTGTTTTAATAACTGTGGTGATCTATTCAGGGATGGTGAGCAGTTATTGAGCAGGTATGATTTGGATGCGCGAGGGTTAGCTGGGGATGAGTCACCACGAGTGAGCTAGTAGTCTTCCTCTGTTATGTCGAGACATTTTATTTACTTTAGTTGAAATTTGATTTGGAACACTTGTATCATACTTTATCAGTTTGGTTTTGGCATGTAATCACTTTAAACTTATTTATTTAAAGTACGTTCTTTGATGGTCTATTTGATATACATTGCCTCGGGCAACCGAGATGGTAGCACCCTCATGCATTAAGTGGTCTTGGTAAGACACCTTGGTGTACGAGGGTGTTAGAAAAACTAACAAGCGTTTTTGGATAAGGTCGGAAGTAGCGATATTTGGTCTGATTGCAAGGAGAAAGATATAAATGCAACGTGGGATAAAGCAAGTCGTAAAGAATTCAGCGAGGGAGGTGTTAGGGGAATCTAAAGGAAATATACCATCAAGTAAGGACACATCTTGGTAGAACGATGAGGTGAGACAAGCGATAAAGACAAAACATGAATGTTATAAGCTTTTGGGGGAAATGCATGAGCGGTGAGAACTTTGAAAAGTATAAGGAGGCTAGACGAGCCGCTAAAAAGGTAGTGCGTGTTGCAAAGGTAAAAGTTAACCAAGAAGTGTATGACAGGCTGGACACGAGAGAAGGAGAGAAGGATATTTATAAACTGGCCCGCATAAGAGACCGAAAGACGAGGGATATTGGGAGAGTTAGGTGTGTGAAAGATATGGACGACAAGGTTTTGGTTCAGGATAACGAAAGAAACCTAGAATTGGGAGTTGGGAGAGATTAGCATATGGCGAATCTTTTACTAGAATTCATGTTGATTATATGTAATTATGATGTATAGGTAACGAGTTCATAGAGAATCAATATTGACTACTTGCGTGATTATTGAAGTATTTCTAAGGTAGGGTTTCCTTACTCAGTTATTGGTTTATAAGTTAATCTTGCTGTAATGTTGATGTGGTGGGTCGTTGTTATTGATGAAATGTGATGTCGAATTTGATGTTGTTTGAATGGTGGATTGTTGATGGTGGTTGAGGAGTCAATTGGGAGATTGGCTCTGCCCGGGATTGCTCATTGTGGTCTTCCCGCCCACAAAGGAGATGTGCACATTAATGGTCTAGGTACATAGGTGCTACCTGTGATGGTAGTAGGCACCGTGAGATGGCGGGTGTTAGTAGTGATTGTAGCAGGCGCCGCCAATTGTGGCGGGTGCTACATGTGATTGTAGGAGGCTCCGCAACAGCTGCTACCTGTGAATGTAGCATGCACCACAAGTTGTGGTGGGTCAGCATCGAACTCTGGTACACTGGTTAAGAGGGTTCCGTGCACCCCATTTATCATCAATCACGTTAACAAAAAAAAGTATCTTAGGCTGTGTAGTGTTGATATGAAGAGTGATCATGTGCATCGTTTTGGGTGGAGTTTCTTATTTGCGGTTGGGCTTTCTGCTTGTAGTGGAGTCCTCTGGGATTCAGTTTCTCGCTGCATCTCAGTTTGGGCCTTCGTCCTCATGTCTCATGTCTGTTTCTCTTTCTCTCTCTCTCTCTCTCTATATCTACCATAACCCTAATACATTTGACATTTCCTTTCTCCTCTGATCTCTTTCACTGGTTTCTTACCTTTACACCTGTTTACGTTTCCTTTTTCTTTGGCGAGGGAGAGAAGATGATGAAGTACGAAGAACTACGGTAAATTAAAGCCAGCATCCTTCCTTTCCATAATCATACATCCACATTATTTATTTAGGGGGTTCTTGGCTCCACCAAACCAAAACATGGGTTTCAGCCGTCTACTGAAGATGGGCAAGCGCCTATCTCAGAGATCCAATCCATTCTCAACCGCCGCCGCCGCCGCCGCCGCCGTGAGTCCATCCCCACCACCCCTAAACCCCATGGTCTACGACACCTCCGCCGAAGTCGTTAAATCGAAGCTGAAACGTCTCTCTAATCCAGACCCACGTTTCCTAAAACACAGCTCACCCCATCCAACCCTAGCTGACCACACACCCATACTGACTGCACCCACGACCCGAATCACCACCCTCCCCAACGGCCTTCGCGTTGCCACCGAATCAAACCTAGCCGCTAAGACCGCTACTGTCGGGGTGTGGATCGACGCTGGTTCTCGGTTCGAAAGCGATGAGACTAATGGTACTGCTCATTTTCTGGAGCATATTTTATTCAAGGGGACCGAGAGGCGTTCTGTTAGGGATCTTGAGGAAGAAATTGAAAACATGGGCGGCCATTTGAATGCTTATACTTCTAGGGAACAGACTACTTTCTTTGCTAAGGTTTTAGATAAGGATGTTGCTACTTCTTTGGATATTTTGTCTGATATTTTGCAGAATTCCACTTTTGAGGAATCCTGCATTCTCCGAGAGCGTGATGTTATTTTGCGCGAAATGGAGGAGGTCCTTTCCTCTTTCTCTCTCTCTTTTTTTTTTTCCTCTTTTATCTTTCCATCTATTTTTGTCATCTATTCATCTTCATCTGTGGTGGGAAATGTAGTTTTTGTTTGTTTTTCCGAATGCGAACAAAGCGGCCTGTTATTCATTTTCTTCTTAATTAGAGCCAGCCGCTGTAGATGAAAGGGCTTCATTGTCCCTTGAGTTGCGGTTTGACAATTACTGCAACCTACTTCTATGGTGGCAGATGTAGTTTTTATTTTGTTTTTCCGAATGAGAACAAAACGGCCTCTTATTCATTTTCTTCTTAATTAGAGCCGCTGTAGAAGAAAGGGCTTCATTATCATTATCTTAAATGTAGTTCCCAACTTGAAACCTTAGTGCAACCTACTTTTGTGGTTAGGTTTACCATGGGGGACTTATTTGCATTTTGCCATATCAGAGTCAGTCTTATATGTCTATAAGTTGAGTATGTATGTTTACAGGTTGAAGGGCAGACCGAGGAAGTGATTTTTGATCATCTGCACGCAACGGCCTTCCAGTATACACCGTTGGGCAGAACCATTCTTGGTCCTGCTGAAAATATTAAGACAATCACAAAAGATCATCTTAAGAGTTATATATCAACACACTATACTGCTCCTAGAATGGTATGATATCCAACTAAAACCGCTTCTGTCACCTCACCGTCTAATTTGTCTACATTATGTTAAAGCTCACATGCTGTTGAGAATTCTATTTCAGGTAATTGCTGCTTCTGGGGCAGTCAAACATGAGGATGTTGTCGCTCAAGTGCAAAAGTATTTTACTAAGCTATCAACTGATCCTACCACCGCATCACAGTTGGTCGCAAACGAGCCAGCTTCGTTCACTGGTTCTGAGGTCTCATATACTCTGCTATATTAGCTTTGATTTGATTTGATTTGATTTCATCATCGGATTGGATTCCATATTTATTTTTCGCCTCTTGATACCAGGTTAGGATGATTGATGATGATGTGGAACTAGCGCAATTTGCTATTGCCTTTAGCGGAGCGTCATTCACAGATCCCGATTCTGTTGCTTTGATGGTTATGCAATCAATGCTAGGATCTTGGGATAAGAATGCTGGTGGTGGAAAACACATGGGGTGAGTTTTGTGCCTCAATCAAAGCTTTGTTATGCATTTTACAACATTTCTGGAGCAATTTTTTACACACCTGTTTTTGAGCTACTGCCTATAATAATTCGACGCTATTTTTACAAAAAATTGGATAGGCCTGGGCTTGTGCAAAGAGTTAGCATCAATGAAATTGCTGAAAGCATAATGGCATTCAACACAAACTACAGAGATACAGGTTTATTCGGTGTTTATGCTGTTGCAAAGGTCCGAGCTGTAACTACTCCTGATAAATTATATAATTCTTACTTGCTCATATTTTATTTCTAGGGGATGTGGACCTTAGAGTGATCTGGGATCTGGAATGTTAGAGTCTTAGTTTATAGGGTTATTGGCTTCTAAATAGGCCAGCAAAAGACAAGTTTCCTACGCTTATATGGTGATTTCCTTTGCATCGTTTAATACAACCGAGGGTTTGATTCTTGCTTGCTTGCCCGCTTTCTGTTGAACCTCTTACACTTGCACTAACGCTTTTTTTTTCAATTGAATAATACTATACGATTTGTCATCAGGGATTCAGGGTCTTTTTTTTTTTTTTTTTTTATTTGAGCATATTCAGGGGAGCCTTGGCGCACCGATTAAGGTGTTGCTTTATGGTCGTGAGGTCACGGGTTCAAGTCCTTGGAGCGGCCTCTTGCCAAAATGGCAAGGGAAGGCTTGCCTCAATTACACCCTTGTGGTGGGACCCTTCCCCGGACCCTCGCCTAGCGGGGACGCCATCGTGCACCGGGCTGCCCTTTTTTATATTCACTTCTTTTTGCTGGGTTGCAGTTTGCTTTCTACTGTTTTTCCGCTGTAGATACTCCAATTCTTATTGCTTTTGATCATTATTTTCATCTATTTTAACAAAGGTGGTAATGCATTTGTGTTTTTGTAATTAAACTTGTCACTACTCGTGTGAGGTGACATTCACTCTTGAGTGTCTTTTGAATTGCAAGTGATCTTTTCTCTTCATGGGATAAAAGCCTTTCTTTGAGTTATTTGTGCAAGAATGCAACCTCTGCTTTTGATTGTATCTCTAATTGAAAGGAAAGGTTACATAACTTGTTTTTCGGAGACTGAATCTACCTAGGTTGTTACTTTCAGTACCAGTTTGATTGAAGATAAAACATTTGTTGAAATTTTGAGTAAAGTTGCGTAATGCCAAATATTTGCATCTTTTTTCACATGATTTAATTTTGTATGCGTAGTTTTTATATTTAATTTTGGGGGTTTAACGATGAGCACATTTGGCGAATCTATTACGCTTTGTTCATTACAAGCTTTACTTTGAGTTTGCTTTGTGATGAGCTATGTTACATCGGCTCTTCAACTCTTCATATTACATTGTGTATTCGTGTTGGACACACGGCACTTTGACATGAGTATGACACATGTACACTTAATTTTAGACCAAAAATATGAGAAGTTTTTATATAATAGCCCAGTCGACGCTGGGACACACGCCCGTGTCGGATACATCTAACCAAGTCCAAGTAAAATGGGTTGTGAGTTGTTCCATAAATGCTGCCACCAGTACTCCATAATGTAGCCTATAGTATCCTGGAAACGGGGGAGAAGGAACCTTTGTTGTTTGAAAAGACGTGAATTCACCTACATGACAGGGCAATAAGGTGCAAGGTGTGTAGTGGAGATCATACACATGAGGCTCACAGTTTTTGCTAACAAGTTTGTTTTTTCAATATAGAAATAGCATGGAAAACTAGCCGTTTCTGGAATATAGAAGAGAGCTAACATGAATAATAGGGATAATGTGGCAAGGGAGGGGGAAAAAATCAAAATAGAAGATAAAAAACGGAGGAATTTGCTTTGGAGTACACCTAGTTTGTTGAAGAAAGTGAGGCTAGGGTGTAAATTTCTACTGTACCATTTTCCCTTTACCTTTCCTTTTCCTGTAAACCCCAACCAAACGCTCCCTTAATTCTTTGTCCGGTGAAGCTGTGAAGTTGCATACTATATGTGCCGTGGGTTCCAATACACACGCTTGTCTGCTTTTATAACAATTGCCTAAGTGAGTCAGTCTTATATGGTCTCTCTCAAGATCTGTTGAATATAGTCGTATTTGTAGCTAGTTGGAGTTGGAGTTCCAAATTAGTCCTCAAGGATACATGTGACCATTTGAGAGTTGGCTGTATGATTGAATCATAAATATTGTTTGAGCTGGTTAAGCTGCATATGAGTTTGTGTAGTTCTAAAATGAAGAAAAATGTTGTGAGCGGACATCTCTGTCTATTTAATTGTATAATATCAACTTTTTTTTTCTTTCCCTTGGACTTACCTGTGGCAGTTACATTATCTTTCAGCCTGATTGCTTGGATGATTTGGCATGGGCTATCATGCATGAACTTAGCAAGTTGTGTTATCGTGTTTCTGATGATGATGTTACACGTGCTTGTAACCAGGTACCCTCCCTTCTGGTTGTGTACTTTTTTTTCTGAAGCCATATGGAGCACTGATATATCTGTTATTCCGTTTAACTTGTATTGTGGAGTTGCGGTCCGATACATTTTCAATGTGTCATCCAAAATTTATTTTTTCAATACAGGGTTTTGTGTATACTACCTCCTTATCTTTTCACGGGTGGAATTCTACGAGACGTGGGATTAATGTTGTTGCTCTGTATTTCTCTCTTTGTGATACCTTTCTTTCAAAGTGTAGTCTTCGGAGTTTCTTATTTCCATTTAAGGGGGAGTTTGGTTAAGGGTCTAAAGGAAAGGGAAAGGGAATCATATCCCCCCATTCTCTTTGTTGTTGTTTGTTTTACCATTTTCCCCTTTCCCTTGCCCCTTTCCATTCCTTCCTATGGCCCCAAATCTCTCTATTTTCAGTCACCTTACCCCCCAACTTTACTGGACTACTATGAACAACAATCCCATGACCATAAATTGCCAGCTACCACTATCGTCACTTCCATTCGCCGGAGCTGCTGAATTCACCGGAGACGTCGCCGAAGCTGCCGAATTCACCGGAGCCTGCGCCACCCCACCCCACTGCTCCACCTTCGTCGGCCCTCCTCCCTCAGCCTTCGGAATCTCTTAACCAAACCTATCACCACCGCACAAAACACCACCAAATCAACCCACAAAACCCGAAAAACCCTCCCTCACCCCTCAAACACTAGATCTGGTGTTTTAAGGGGCGAGGGAGGGATTTTCCGGGTTTTGGGGGTTGATTTGGTGGTGTTTTATGCGGTGGTGGTAGGTGGGAGTGGGAATTTCGAAGAGAGAAAGAAGAGCAAATAGTGGTTCCGCGTGGGGTTAGGCACATCTCGCCATCGGCCAGGCGGTCAGCCGACCTCAGGCGAGTTGTCGGCGGTGACAATGGTGGTGGTTGGTGGTGGTGGGTGGTTATGATTATTGTATGTGGGTGATTTCTTGGAGTGATTCTCATGTAATTTCATACCAAACAAGGAGTAAAATCAAAGGGGGTCCATTTCCTTTCCATTTCTTTCCCCTTGTTTCCCTTTCTTATTTCCTTTCTCTTTCCCTCGTTCGAACCAAACGCCCCCTAAGTGTTTACGCAGTGCTGTGTGTGACTCCATGATCATACTTCCGCATCTACTATTATAAGTTTTCGTTGTCTTTTGCTATCTTTCAGGTTGAAAGGTACACTTTAGTATGTTTCTTAATCTACGAGTTAACAAGAGTGTTCTGCAGTGTTATCCACTTCCTTTGAAGTCATGCTTTGAATTCAATTTTATCTTGTTTCAATGTCTGATATTTTCTTTGAATTCAGCATCAAATGATTCTTTTTATTGATTTCTGCCTTTTATCTAACTTCTAATATGGACTTAAAAGTCATAAACATCTAAGGGATATAGAAGAATAATGGTATGTTTTGCACAATGTTGTTAGGACCAGGATTCTACTTTGGATCGACGGGGAGGGTAAGATCGAATCGGTAGAATCGGATCGTAGAATCGTAAGATTCTACAAATTCACTCATTTCTTCCCCTTCCATTTTGCACAAGAAATAAGGAAATGATTTTAGACCACACAAACACATGCAAAGAATTTGGACCACACAAACCTTTCCAAAAAAGGAAAGAGGGAAGAAAATCCGATTACCATGAAAAAGGAAAGAGGGAAGAAATGAGCAACTAGGAGGGAGTATTTTATTTGATAAAAAAATATAATCGAAGGTTAAAAAACTGATTTATCAATATTTATCCATGAAATATTGATAATTAATTATTTTAGTATCATTGTATGAACATGATTCAACAACTTGTACCAAAATTTGCGTTCTCCGATGTCATCTTATAAGAATATATATTAATATTTTTACTATGGAATCGGATCGTAGAATCGTATTATGATTCTATCTCGAGAAATTTTCCAATGAATAGGATCGTAAGATTCTACAACCATGATAGAATCGTAAGATCTGGGATCGGTCGGGCATTTTTAGATCGTAAAATCGTAGAATCGTAGGATGGAATCGGGATTATGACAACAATGGTTTTGCATGTTCCTCATATGAAAAGCAAGCTGAAATATAGTTTGCAATCTATTGTCTGTCAGCTTTATAAGATTCTAATTACTCCTTTTTTAAATTTCTAGTTGAAGTCGTCTCTGCTTCTCCACATTGATGGAACAAGCCCCATTGCAGAAGATATTGGTCGTCAGGTATTTGTTTATTCCCTTAACCTGTTTATTTTGATCTTTACTGTTTGATTGTGTATTTTTGTAGGCATATATTGAGATAATTAATTTACTCAATAAGATATTTAACCTTCTTCAATATATACTAATTAATTCCTCTATTCACTTTGATGCATTACATTTCTATATGACCCAAATTTTACTCTGAAGGAGTGAAGGCAAAGGTATAGATGTCAACTGAAAGCAGAGTGCAAGTAAAAACAGGTGGATGCACAATGAAGCCCATATTAAAACTTTGAATTGTTTTCCGGGGTTATGTTTTTAATCTTTCTCCAATATTTGATTTCTTCTTATATAACGAGGCGCTGTATACATTCAAGAATCATAAGCATAGTTAAGTGCATGAATGAACTATGGATAGCGTTTGCAGGTGAGAGAGATAATGGTGGAGGGATTCTTGGGCAAACAGTCACTTTTGGGAAGACTTTTCAATCATAAATGTAAAGAGACATGGGGTAGTCTCTTGGGAAGAGCAGGAGAGCTATTCTCTGCCTGGTTTATGTTCAGTTGTGAAAATTTAGGGAAGTTGGATTTTTGAGGGAAAGAGTATTTTGCAATTTGTCCCAAATATCATGAACATATACATTCAGTTTTGTAAGATACTGAATAATTCCTTTTTTTTTTTGAGATCAAAAATTCAAAATACTTTTTCTTTCCAAATTAGGGGCCATCACCCTGAAAATTTTATCTACTCACTGAATCACTATACACCAGATATAATGTTTTAAACACATGCAACTGTGAAGGGGTTCTCGCATTACAGAAGCATTGGTGTGATTTGTACTTCCTCTGTTCCAATGAGTTGTATACGTTTGCTTTTTGGGCACTATTCATAAGTGGGAACTATTCATACGTTTGCTTTTATAATTTTTAGTAATGTGTAGCTAAATATATGAGCAAAAGAAAACGTGCATTGATGTACTTGTATAAAGCAAACGTATACAACTCATTGGAACGGAGGAAGTATGATATTAAGTTGATACATTAAATAAACTAATATTTCAAATTTAAAGTTTAATACTCCCTCTATATCTATCCAGTTGGTCTTGCTTGTGACGGGCACTATCCGTCACAAGCTGAAGACGGATAGTGCCCCTCTCACAATAAGGCAAGTGGGAGGGCAAGTCGGGGGAAAATGGAGCACCCCATGGATAGTGCCACTTGCATATTGTGAGAGGGGCACTATCCGTTTACAGCTTGTGACGGATAGTGCCCGTCTTCAATGAGATTTTGTGATGTCTATATGATGTTCCCACTTCATTAAAATACTCCTCACATATATTCAAGAAGTGGGAACATCATTAAAAAACGGAGGGAGTATTTGTTTTGAAGATGTCTTTGTACCTAGTGTCATTTTTGGCGACAGTCCCTGTGTCTCATAATTGAGTCATGTATCTGGTCCAAAGTACTGTAGGTGTTTGCTGAGTCAGTTAATCACTGCTATTTCAACTTTTCAATAGTATGGTATGCAGAAAAGCAAACCTCGCGCCCTTGATGGGAAAACAAGCTGTGTCTTTAAGGAAGCTAATTAGATGGATGGAGTAGTTACAATTTTTGGTCTTATTAAAGGCTGAATTAGATAGGAAACAAGCTGTCTCTTGATTGAGAATTTTATTCGTATCGTTTCTTGTATTGAAATGTTTTTTCTGGCTTATTCTATGATGTAATGCAAGATATTAATGTCCATCTTGCTTCTTCAGTTACTTACTTATGGGCGGAGGATACCCTATGCGGAACTATTTGCTAGGATCGATGCTGTAGATGCTAGCGCCGTAAAACGTGTTGCAAATCGCTTTATTTATGATAGGGTAAGTATTACTCCCTCTGTCCCGGTCATTTGTTGTCCTTTTCCATTTTAGGGTGTCTCAGTCATTTATTGTCCTTTCTATTTTAAGAATGAATTTGATGAGTAATTTGATCATTCACATTCAATTTATTCCACATGTCATTCAGTAATTGGCCAATTCCCTCTTTCCTTGGTCTTTGTGCCAAAACCAAAGGACAACAAATGACCGGGACGGAGGGAGTACTATCTACTTGAATGATTTGATGCATTAGACAAATACTCTTCATTTTCCTGTTTTCTTCCCATTTGCTTTTTGAGAGTCAAACTTACTGATCTTTGATTGTTAATATGTTGCAGAATAAAAAAAATATTTCTAAATTTTTTTATATTTATTATTAAAACATCTTTCACAAAATATTATTTTCGATAAAAATAAGTATATTGAAAAACGCGGTTAAAGTTCCGTCTTGGAGACTGCAAAAAGTAAATGGGAAGGAAATAGGAAAATGGAGTAAATGACATCCCTTCAGCGTGAAATCTGATGTTTGGCGATGAAGTTATGATGTGAAGATTCTCAATAGGTGAGATTGTATATGCAGGATGTTGCTATTGCAGCCATGGGTCCAGTTAAGAATTTACCAGACTACAACTGGTTCAGACGCAGAACCTACTGGAACCGTTACTAGGCTGCTTTGCTCTTTACAAATATTTTGTTGCCTTCTCATGGAACAGCCGGTGGCAGATGGCAGTGAACTTCTCGAAAAGCCACTGACACTGGTTTTCATGAACTTTACCGGTCTTCTACAATTTTTGTAACTTCATTTTATTAGGCAATAAATCTTGTCTCTTTCCAGTTCCATTATACCGTCTTTTTGTTGAGCAAATAATTTAGTAGCTTGGCATCATAGAATCCCTGGCTGTGCAGACTTGTGCCCATGTGAACAATCAGCATTTTATGTTATTCCGATGTATTGCGACATACTCTGTATGTGTTACTGTAACTGAGGTGAGCATTTGAGTCTGGGGTGGCAAGTCTGAAGAGCTCATCCTGTTTTTTCTCGACTTTTGATGGTGAAAACAGGCAACCATTGTCTCACAGTTCACTGTCATCTCTCTGTTCACAATGTAAACACCGGCCACTGGTTGGTCGCAGTATGAATTAACCCCCAAACACATCCATATCCATAGTTTTGTATCATCCATATCCCACCTCTGCCTATTCAACTGGTTTTTTGTCCATACTTTTATCCGCATGTTTCCGCATGTTGAAGCAGGCAAGTGTATTGTTTCTGTTTTAAGTTACTTGTAAAATTAAATTTACCGTATCAATATCCCACGTTAAGCCACATGAGTAGTCCCTGATCCGTCGCAAGCTTACGACAAATATGCCCATTACAATTGAGAATTTGTGGAAATTAATATCATGCCCTAAATTTTCAAAAATATTACTTCGCATTCCACACAATTGGAGAGGACAATATAATTTCTAATATTGCTTCGCATTCCACACAATTTAGGTAAAGAAAGTGTATTTTTCAGTTTTCAATATATTATTAATGCCGTTAGGAAAAAAAATATATATATTTGATTGGTAGGATTTGCCGTCATTTCCCCTATCAAAACTATTTGTAAATTCCGATAAGAGTAGTATTTATCGAGTGTCGAACACAAGGATGGAGTGGGTTTACACTTGGTTTGTTCAAGTCTAGTTTAGTCAAACAATAAGAGGTTTGTAGTCTCTAGAACTATTTAGGGTAACTAAAACGAGAATTAAGTAATGAGATGTAAACAAATGATATTTAAGCTAGGGTCTTCGAGATCCCCTAAGTGGGATGAGATAAACAACGGTATAGAATGGGGTTTGGGTAGTAATTAGCTTAGGTAAGAGACTCAATCTCTTGGCCTCCCTAAAGATAGACAAAAAATCATCATTAAGCATCTAATCTCATCTTAAACACGATGTCAAAAGACCCTACAAACTTTTATCCATAGAGAATTCAAGCAAAGAATAAAGAAAGATGTAGACTTTCATTCACACAATTCCACAAATACCATATACGCATGATTAAGAAGACTAACAATTCTACCCAACACCCAAATATTAGTTACCCAAGTGGGGTTCCCTCTAAACCCTTGGGGGTCACTACTCACTCATTATGGTTAAACAAATGCCAACAATTGATGAAAGACAAACAAACATAATGAAAGACATGATATAAACTATGACAATAATAAAAAGGGAACCAGAAATGTAAACAATTGAAATTGAAACTAGAAAGGAGAAGAAATTTAACCCACAACAATGAAAGGTTGAGTTTTGGATTAATAAAGAGCAGAAATTCTTCAAAATCTTCTATTACAATTCAATACCCAAATGTAAACTATTGAATGACACTAACCTTATACTAATTTGATAAAGGATTAATGTTTAATTAAGGAAAGATTAAGGCTTTGATTAAATAAGTTGCATAAAATTTAGAGAGAATTCTAGATCTAGGGTTGTGTGTCCAAACGATTAAACGAGAGGGTATTTATAGTTTACAAGAAAATTAGGTTGGAAATTACAAGGAAAGTCAAAATGCGGAAGGTGTGTCCCAGCCGGTGGGCCGACTGCTGGTGCCCTACCCAGCTGGGAGTTCTCTGTAAGTTGTGAAGAAAAATCAAGTTATCAGGTACGCAAAGCCGACGGGCCGGCTACCGGTGGCTGCCCGACTGGGAGTGCTCTATAGTTCCTTCCTTATTTCTTCCGATCCCTGTCCTCCTTCTTCAGGTGTTCCCAGCCGGTGGCCCGGCTGCCGGCAGACTGCCCTGCTGGGAGTTAGCTGTAACTTCCTCTTCACTTCTACCTTTTCATCCTTCTTCATGCCCTCCCAGCCGGTTGCCCGGTTGCCGACAGACTGCCCGACTGAGAAGTTTGATAGGCTAGGTCGCACACCTAACAAAGATAATTTCCCTAGACACAAATTAATGTAGTAATAGGGGTCGAACACAAGGAGACAGGAATTGCGCTATGAGATGCTATGAAAAGATTTCTATCAAGGTCGATTACGATTGATTTGGTTTGTTGGTTGGTTTGATAATTAGCAAATAAAATGATATAACAATATATGATTAAAGGAGTCTAGGGGAGTCGGGTCACACATGCAATTATAAATATATAAATTCATGTTAAACTCAGAAATAATAACATTGTCAATTGTTTAGGCTTAAAGACACCCACCTCACGATATTAGTGTCAACCATAGACCGGGTCCTAGAGAAACTCTCGTTTATGACTAGGTCGTCCTACTACACATGTTTAGTGTAATCCGATTCCGTGCCTCTCGACTTATAGAACGAATTAACAAACTTAATCAATGAATAAGGCCTCTAAAAAAAGATTAATCGTAACGATACAAACATGTGATAGAAACAATTAAACAATATTATATCAACCTAATTTATCATTTTACATATATTAGTTATTGCATGGCTTCCCTAGTCCCTAGACTAAGGTAAATTAGCTACTCATGTTGAAATGTAAACGACAAACTTTAATGTATGAAATGCTAGACATGATTATAGAAATGATATAAACTAAATGGTGAATCATAAAATGTGATATTAAACTATGTGATATAATTGAAATACTAATGACGAAACTATGTGATAACTAATAATGTAAACTAAATATACTAGAATTAGAATTACCGAAATAGAAGTGGAACTTGCAAGGAAGAACAATTGAGAACCAAATGCTTGAATAAATTAGAGCCAAATGTTTAACAACCAAATGTTTAACAATATTAAAACTAAAGATGAAAACTAAGAGAGAATTTTGTGCTTAAGGCTAATAGAGAGTGAAATAGTGTATGTAAGACGTATGAAAAAGATGTCCTACAACGACGGATTAAGGCCCCTATTTATAATAAAATAGGGGCATAATGTAAAATTCCAAGAAGGGGCCACGATCGGGGCCGTAGGTATCCGGGCATATTTCTTCAATCCTTGCTTAAATACTCCAAGGAATCCTAAGTATGCGATAAATGTCCCTCAATGCCTCCGTTAATGCTTCATAATTCTTCCTAAGAGCATCCAAAGGAGTATCCTAAGCTTGGAATTCTCTTCATAAATTTGGACTTCTTTTGGGCTCTTTTGTAAGATCATTTTGCATTATCTCATACACTTTTGCATGGGCTTGGAAACACATTCTTCCATGGTTGTTTTGGTCCTTGTCATTTGATAATTTCCTACCATTGTCCATCTTGCTTCCACTTAGCTTAGTGAACTTGGTGCTTGCTAATGTGATAGGAAAAAGCCTCTAAATGGTTAGATTCCTACAAAATGTGATTAAATACAAGCAACACACCTAGAACACAAGATTAGCTCACAAATATACTAATTAAAGATGATATGCAATCAAAAACGAGCTAAAATGAGGGGTAAAAGTATAAAATGAACACATCAAACTCCCCAAAGCTAAACTCTTGCTTGTCCCCAAGCAAGAAACCATATCCCATCAATTGCAATATCCTAAAACAAGCTAAGCATAATGATTCAAAACTCGAGACAACATGGGCATAAGGAATAATGCAAAAACATGGATGATATTTACACGACGACGTAGCATGAAAGACTTTAAATGAACCTTTAAGCTCTTGCATGATCTTTTGCCTAATGGACTCTCATAATGCACTCAAACTCATTTGTATGAGAAAAGACATTTTGTGTGAAAACACTCACTTATCCTCGACTCATGAGAATGTGCCCGCAATCTAATATTGTATTTATTTCAAAACTACAAGCCAAAAACAATCATATGCAAGCATGGAAAAGAAGCCAAATGGGTAAGAAGAAAGATAAAAGACATGGGTAGAAAGGGGAACAAATGAATTATGGAAATCTAGAGCTTAAGTTAAGCTAGTAACTATCCAAAATAAAAGGATGCTCAATCCCGAAACTAACCCAATAATTCGATACAAATCATAAGAATTCTCTCCAAAATATATGAATAAGACATGAGAGTTTTCTTACACCAACCTCTTCTTGTTCTTTCAATTCAAATCATACCTTTTTTTTTTTTTTTTTTTTTTTTTTTTTTTTTTTTTCATTTCATGCTTTTTTTCTTCATCTTTTCTTTTCTTTCTCATCATTTTTCATTTTTTTCAATTCTTTCTCTTTCATTTTTTTTTTCTTTTTCTCATTTTTTTTTCAAGAGCATTAAGACCAAGCTCACATTGATATTTCAAAATAAAACAAATCCCAAATGAGCACCCAAACAC
This sequence comes from Silene latifolia, assembly GCF_048544455.1. Lineage (NCBI taxonomy): Eukaryota > Viridiplantae > Streptophyta > Magnoliopsida > Caryophyllales > Caryophyllaceae > Silene > Silene latifolia. Next base: position 90,636,605 of record NC_133535.1, on the reverse strand, counting down.
AACTAATCGTCAAAGCCACTAGCTCAACAAGGTAGGCAATTTTTATAGGTAGCTAGGGATCAAATTTGTGAAGGGGTTCAAAGAGGCAAATTTAATCATGTGAATGGCTCTAAAATGCTAACAACATATGAATGCATGCTTATAAAGAGATGAAATGAAGACCATGCTTGTGCATTTTGGTGAAACACACACCATAAGGAAACCTACACTCACCTAAGAGGGACCGAATATGGATGCATCGGCCCAAAGAGGTTCTACCTTACCAATTTTGTAGCTTGCCAATAGTCAAGATCACGCCTATTCGGTTCATTTTCCATCTCCCACCTACTATGTCAAGACATCCCCATGTAGCAATTATCCCATCATATAAAAACAAATCATTAGCTATAAGCTATCATTAGGATAAGCAAGAGGGAAAGTAGGCTTAAAAGCAAGCAAAAACACACAATTTTTCTCAAAATTTTCAAAATTTTCTACATGCAAACTACACTACAATGCAAATGCAATCCCCCCCCCCCCTCCCCCAAGCTAAATACAACATTGTCCTCAATGTGCCAACAATTAAATATCTCAACTAAACCATAAAAAAATGGCTCAAAACACATAAACAAGAAGGACAAGGGGTCATATTTAATGGGTTGCGAGAAAATAAACTAAAGTGCAAAGCCAAGAAAACTTACTAGACTAGCTAGCCTCCCCCCAAGCTAGTATGTATACGTGGGACACTTCCTTTCATCATTCATTTAAGAAAAGGGCTAAAAGTTGAACCCCTTCCTTCCTCTTTGAAGCACCATGGGTAGGAGCTCTTCTTGGTGCCATTTTTCTGAAATTTTAAGACAAAAATTCATCTTAGCCTTAATCCATCCAAATAGACATAATAGAAAAAATTAGTTATCTAATTCATCCTATAAACATTAATAGAGCATAATACAATCAATTTCTAGTACAAATAAGCACAAAATCAATTTCCCTTAATTTGAGTTAGGATTTGATAAACTTGATTAAATTGGTTATAATGGATGAAATCAAAGAGAAAAGAGAGGAATACTTACTTGATGATGATTAATGATGAATGAATCTTGCAAAATGATGAAAAAAATGGTGTTTTGTAGTGATTTTGAGTGAAGAAATGGAGAAATATGAGAGGTAACAGATAGAAGGTACCGTCGGACTTGAAGGTAGAATGATAGAACAAATTCTCTTACCTGTGTAAATAAAAGCGCTGCCAAAAAAATGAGAAACCACGTCCCCGATCGAGGTTGGCAACCCTGATCGGGGTTGACCGTCTTTTGTTGCTTTGGACTTTCTCATTCCTTGTTTGTTTAATTCCGCTCCGTTTTTGAAAGTTACGTCCCCGAACGGGGTTTTTGCATGGGGAAGCGTGAATTTTCTCCTTTAAGCCTCATTTTCTTCAATTTTCACCTATAAATCATAAAACAAAACACCGTCAAGTCTAGTATTTATTTTTAATTCTACGAAAAACAGTAAATTGCGGAAAATTAAAAACAAAAATAAATAAAAACAAATAAAAAGCAAGGTTTGCCTCCCAAGAAGCGCTGGTTTAACATCCCGCACGACGTAAGAAGCTTATTTGATCAAGTTTCATCATTGAGCTCGCCACCATCCGAGCTTCCTTTCAAAGCTCCTTTTGCATTCCGCATCCATTTGAAATTCTTCCAAGAAAATTTCCCTTTTCTTTTGGCACTCTTAGCATTAGTGCCCTTAGAATCGTCACCTACAAAACAATTAACACCAATATCTTCCTCCAACGGATCCATCGGTATGGATCCAAGTGTAGTAGAGGCATTAGAAGAGTCCACAGTGCTAAATAAATAATAAGACTCTTGTAACATTGGGCTTCTAATGGTGTTATTCTTGCTAAAGGTAACCCTGTCATCACCTACCTCCAACGTCAACTTCCCATTTTTCACATCGATTAACGCACCCGCGGTGTGTAAAAATGGCCTACCCAATATAATTGGGGTTTGTGAGTCCTCGGCCATATCAAGTATGAGGAAGTCAACGGGTATGAAAAACTTGCCAACTTTGACGGGCACATCTTCTAAGACACCTAAAGGTCGCTTTAAAGAACGGCCCGCCATTTGCAAGGTGATACTTGTGCATTTTAAAGCACCCCATGTTAAGTTTTTCACAAATTGAATAGGGCATGACACTTAAACTAGCACCTAGGTCGCAAAGGGCCTTATCAATGGTATATGTGCCTATAGTGCAAGGAATAGAATAACTACCAGGGTCCTTAGGTTTCAGGGGAGACTTATTTTGTAAGAGTGCACTACACTCTTCGGTGAAAGCAATAGTCTCAACCTCATTGAAGGATCGCTTCTTTGAGAGGATTTCCTTCACAAACTTTGAGTAGAAAGGGACTTGGGTAAGCAATTCTATAAATGGGATGGTGACTTGTAAATTCTTAACAACTTCCAAGAACTTACCAAACTTACTCTCTTCCTTGTGCTTTGCTAGACGGTGGGGAAACGGCACTTGAACAACTTCATTTGGAGGAGCATCCTCCACATCTTTCTCTTTCTCTTTATAAACCTCAATAAGAGCATCCACCTTTTTAGAAACGACATCTACCTCCTTAGCATTAGAAGAGACCTCTTTCTCAACAATTACCTCATTACTCTCTTTGGTACCAAACTTACTATTTCTCTTATGCCACAACAAGCGATGAAAAAATGGCACACGATCCCTGTTGAGTTTATGGATTCAAGTACCTAAGAGGGGGAGGGGGTGAATTAGGTACTCTTTTAAAAATTTTAACTTCAACTTTATTGGATTAAAGTAAGTTAAATGAACAAAAGAGATTTAGAGGATACTTTGAATAATATTGAAAGATTGAACAAGTATCTCGATGAATGTTTGCTGAAGTATGAAAGCAACAATCGTTCTGACTGTATCTATTTGTCTCAGTTTGTGAAGTATGACTGCAGACCAAATGCGACAGTATGATGAACTGTTACTTCTAAGTTTAAGCGAAACAAAACAAGCAAACAAAGTAAAAAGGCAGCGGAAATAAAATAAGCACTTGAACACGAGATTTTTGAATTGGTTCGGCAAGAAACTCAAGTGCCTACGTCCAATCTACTTTTTATTACTTTCCTTTAGTGATCTACTCCGAAAACTAAAAGACCCTTGTAATAAAAGACGCCAACCTACTCCGGTTGCAAAGCTAGTACAAGAACTACTCCGTTCTAGACAAGCTAACTCGCAATCTACTCCGATTGCCAAGAGTTAAAGGACTACTCCGTCCTAGAACTCAACAACTCACAACCTACTCCGGTTGTCAAGAGTTAAAGACTACTCCGTCCTAAACTCTACTAACACACTTAAAATGTAAAGGATCAAGTTTCCACTAACACATTCTTAACAAAGAATAGAGGTGGACAACTTTTACAAGATCAACACTTTTAAGCAAGAGAGTTTAGTATAGAAAAGCAACAGTAGCCACGACTGTAGAAACTGAAAGACACTTGAAGACTTTTAAAAGGATTTTGCAAAAGACACGATTTTTAATCTTTAAAAACACTTTGCAAAACATGAAAGAATTAATTCAGAAAGTCTTGGGGATTTAATGAGGAGGATGCACGGTTTATATAGAGGAGGTGAGTGAAGGGGTTGCTAGGGTTTTGAAGGGTCAAAGACCTCACATGTGAAGACCATTTGCAACCACCTAAAAGCTTGCACCAAAAAGGAGTCTTTTGCAAAGGAAGGAATAGAGAAAGAAGGTTTGAAAGACAACCTTAAATGCACATGCAATTTCAGAAAACAAAGGATGTGAGACAAGTCACATGATGACAAGTTAACACAAATATGGCAAAAAGCAACTTTTGTTTTCTTAAAAACCAAAGGATTGAATTTGCATAAAGAGGAAACATTTTGAATAATTCAAACCACTCTTCATTGGATACTACCTCCTTAATAAAAATCTGATTTTTATCTTTGTAAAATGATAATCACGTGAAAGCTTTTGAAAGATAAAAGGGACTTCAAGTTTCTCGAGTTGTGGCATAATCCAAACAGCTATTTGCGTGTAAAAGCAACAGTCGTCTGGACTGTTTCTATTACTCTAATATACTTAACTTTCTCACTTGTACATTAGATGACACACGACTAATTACAAAGGGATTAATAACAACTTCAACACTTCTTAATCCAAGCTTGATTACATCATTAATCCTGAAAAGGTAAACTAAGATAACACAAATCAAATGGGCATGTTATCATCAACATAAGGAACCCAACAAATTCCCCCTTTGATGATGACAAGCCCCAAACGAATGTATAAGCAATGTAAACACCTTGATTCAAGATTTTTAACAAGCAAGATCAAATGATAGAGAAGGGACAATATTACCTTACCAAGGGCAAAAGCTAGAATCAAACTATCAAGACAATTTTACATTGCCCCAAACAAGAATCAAGCTAAGAAGGTTAGGCAAGACATTAGTTTAATCAATAAGCAAGGAGATTTAAAGCATGAGTTTATCTTTTCCCCCTCTTGACATCATCAAAAGGATAGGGATGTCACAAGCATTAGAGTGCAGATATTTCATAAGAAAACACAAAAAGACACATGTAGATGTGACAAGGTAACAAGGTCAACATAAACAAAGATTAGGCAAAGGCTAATCAAGGTTCAACATAGCTAAAGAGAGTTTAAAGTACACCACCAATTGTTCAAAATAACAAGCAAGAAAATAAGTTTTAGAAAGGCACAACCAAGGTGGAACAAAATGAAGGGACACGGGTGAGGGTTAATAGGCCGAGAGGAAATGGAAAGGCTAAGGAGAGGAGGCTTGTTCACCATCCGAGCCACTACCCAACGGATCATCATCCACATTAGCATCTTCACCAATCTCTTTTGTTGACACAAGGGTGGAAATAATATCCACCTCTCCACGGATGAGGTCCAAAGTAGAAGCAAGAGCTGAAATAGCCAAGTCCTTTTGGCGAGCATCTTCCCTAATCCACGCACCTAACTCAGCCACGGCATTAAGCACGTCCCGCATATTACCCGAGTTACCTTGACTTGATGACCCAACTTTAGGGTCCTTCTTAATTGTCACGAAATTAACTCATCATTCTCAATTTTGATCAACATCTTCCCCATTTGCCCATCACTCATGGTATCACACATATCCAACGAACCCAAGCTAGTATTCACTAAAACCCCGTGTGCCTTGAGCACAACCGATAACCACATTCCATAGGGTAAATGAATCAAGCTAGAAGAAGGTCGACGAAGCTTGGTCGAGATAAGATTAAAACGTTTAAACATTAGCCCAACTAGGTTCACCTTCTTATGGGTAGCAATGTGATAGATTAAATATTGTAAGGCAATGGTGAGCTTTCCTCTATCACCCGAAGGGTAAATTGACCTACAAAGCATATTGAAAATAATTCGAAGAGGAGGTGGGATTTGGGTGTTGCTCACGGGTCCGGGGGAGACAGTTTTGGGACAAACGGTTTGAGCAATGCTAAGAGGGGAGGCATATGGTAAGGCTACCCAAGTTTCAGAGGGGAGTTTGTCATAGCCTCCGACTGGAATATTAAGAGCGATGAGCGAAATCAGATTGAGTCGTTTTAGAGGCTTACCGTTCACCTTAGTCAGTAACAAATTCACAGATTTATCAACCCGTACCGTTGCAAAGAATTGAATCACTTCGCTCACAAATACCGGCTCACGCATTTCCAATAACTTCTCCCAACCTTGAGCTAAAACCATGTCACGGACAGAGTGGAAAGCCGGTGGCTCGAACCAGTTTTGATTATACACCCGAGGAGAGTGAATTGCTTTAATGTTCATCAACCTTTCACAATTTTTGTAAATGGAAGTAGGGAGGTCGAGACTCTCAAGGTGAGCCCAAACAATGGCTAGATCCCACTTCGAGGTTAGGGAGACCGGATCAGAGGGAGCAAGGTAAACAAGCTTTTTCTTTGAAGGTTTCGATTTTTTCTGGGTAGGTTCATTCGGATTTTCAATTGGGATGTCATCAATGGGATTATCAATGTTACTTTGTTCAGCATTTTCAGAGATTGGGGGTAATTGGGATGAGGAGGCTTTTTCTTTTCTTTTGTTGTTCTTTTTCGCCGGAGTCGGGTCAGACTCGCCGGACTTCGATGGATTTTCGTTCAAATCAAATTCGGTTTCATCTTCAACATCTTCAACCAAAACAGTAACCGGTTCAGAGGAGGAGCTCGGAACAGTGGAGCTTTTCTTCCGACCACCACGAGTGCGTCGTCCTACCATTGTGGAGATGGGTATGTCGTCGGATGATGGAGGGTCAGTGGGTTTTGGTGATGGTTGAGGGCTAGGTGGATCTGGGTTTGTTGATGTCGTATTTGAGGTTTGTGGAGGAAAGGCGTAAGATGTTTTGACTGGAGGCATGGTTGGAGTTGGCGATGCAGGTGGGTTGGATGTGACAGGTAGGGAGGTAAATTTTGTGGGTTTGATGGGTGTGTTAAATGATGTTTTTACCATGGTGGGTTAGGGTAGGTGATATGAGGAAGGTGTGGATTTTGGAGATGAAGGGTTAGTGGGTTTAGGTGGTTTGGACGGGTAGTTGTAGGTGATGGGTTGTTGAGTTTAATGGCCCATTAAATGATGTAGGAGAGGTGGTTGGCCCGACTTAAACAAATTCAATTACTCGAAATAAAAACGCAAGGTAGCATATAATAAACGTAAATTTAGATATGAGGTTGAGTGATTACCGACTCACAAATATGGTGTCAATTTTTGGTCCAAACATGATGTCAATGCACTTAGAACACTTAATAACATATATCCAAATTTAATTTAATCAATTAGGGAATTTTGTAAAACACATACTCAAAATCACAAGCTATTAATTAACCCAATTTCTAGTCTAAATTTCTCAAAATGTTCTCTTGCAAGTGGTTTAGTAAAAATATCGGCAATTTGATTTTCGGTCTTGCAAAAGATAAGTTTAATATGTCCTTTTTCCACATGATCACGAATAAAATGGTGACGAATATCAATATGCTTGGTTTTAGAGTGTTGAATAGGATTTTTGGAAATATTTATTGCACTCGTATTATCACACATTAAAGGAATGGAGTCAAAAATAATACCAAAATCCAAGAGTTGTTGTTTTACCCAAAGGAGTTGAGAACAACAATGTGCCGCACTAACATACTCACTTTCGGCCGTAGAAAGAGCTACCGTGTTTTGTTTCTTTGAGGCCCAAGAAGTCAAGCAAGGACCCAAGAACGTTGCTATTCCGGAGGTACTCTTTCTATCCACCGTGCACCCCGCATAGTCCGCATCCGAAAAGCCTATAAGATCAAAAGGACAATATAAGGGGTACCATAGGTAAAGATTTTGGGTTCCAATCAAATACCGAAGAATTCATTTAACGGCTTTGAAATGTGATTCTTTCGGATTTGCTTGGAACCTAGCACATAAACAAACGCTAAAGAGAATGTCGGGACGACTTGCGGTCAAGTAAAGAAGTGAGCCTATCATACCTCTATACACCTTATCACTAACATTCTTACCGAGTTCATCTTTGTCCAATTTGGACCCGGCTACCATGGGTGTATCATGAGGCTTACCATTAGTCATCCCAAATTTCTTAAGCATTTCTTTGATATACTTTTGTTGATGGATCATGATTCCTTCATTTGATTGCTTAATTTGGAGCCCAAGGAAGAATCCTAGCTCACCCATCATGCTCATTTCAAACTCCGATTTCATTAGTTCCGAAAAATATAAGTAAAGGAGTTCATTTGTTGCACCAAATATAATGTCATCAACATATACTTGTACTACCAACAGTTCGTCTGACTGTTGCTTCAAGAACAATGTTTTGTCAACGGAGCCTCTTTTAAAACCATTTTCAATAAGAAATTTAGACAATCTATCATACCAACATCTCGGTGCTTGTTTTAAACCATAAAGAGCTTTGTCTAATTTGAAAACATGGTTAGGCAAATCATTGTTCTCAAAGCCCGGTGGTTGCTCTACAAAGACATCTTCTTCCAAATATCCATTTAAGAAAGCGGTTTTGACATCCATTTGGAAGAGTTTAATACCTTTGTGAGCCGCAAAAGCTATAAGCAATCGTATGGCCTCAAGTCTAGCTACCGGTGCATAGGTTTCATCGTAATCAATACCCTCTTGTTGGTTATAACCTTGCACCACTAGTCTAGCCTTGTTCCTTACAATTTCTCCCGAGTCATCAAGCTTGTTGCGAAAGACCCACCTAGTACCAATGACGGTACGATTAGGCGGTCTAGGGACTAGGTGCCATACCTCATTTCTTTTGAATTGATTGAGCTCATCTTGCATGGCAAGCACCCAATCTGCATCAGTCAAGGCGACTGTTACATTTGAAGGCTCAATTTGAGAAAGGAAGGCATTATGAGCACAATACTCATTGAGGTGAGCGAGTTTGTTGACGGATGATCTTGTTCGAATTCCCGAGTTGAGATCACTTGTGAGATTAGTGAGTGGATGAGAGCTTTGATGTTTCCACTTCTTTGGAACAAAGGTTTCTTGTTCCCCCTCACCGCATCGATCCACGTGGATTGTTTCCATTGGCCTGGAAGGTTCTTCATCCTCACTGTTTTGGTTTTCTTGATTCGGAGGTAGAAGCAACGATCGTTGGGTCTGTTGCTTCCAGAGAGGAATCGAAGTACTACGTGTTCCCCCGAGTTGTTGCTCTCCTTTGATGGCGACAGTCTCGTGTCTATTGCAATTGATCTTTGGGAGCTTCTTCATCCGTGAACACGAAGTCTTTTCGAACAAGACCAATCTCAAATTCATCATCCTCATCCTCATCATCATCATCCATGTTTTGTACCTGTCCAAGCACACTAGATTCATCAAAAATGACATGGATACTTTCTTCAATTAACAAGGTTCGTTTATTGTAAACTTTATAGGCCTTGCTATGATCGGAGTATCCAATAAATACTCCTTCATCACTACGTGGATCGAACTTACCCAAGTTGTTTTTACCATTGTTGTGAACAAAACATTTGCTTCCAAAACATCTAAAATATGAAATGTTGGGTTTTCTTCCACGCAATGATTCATAGGGAGTTTTATTTAAAATACTCCTTATCATGACACGATTATAAATGTAGCAAGCGGTATTTACCGCTTCGCCCATTAAAAGTTCTTAGGCAACTTACTAGTTAATAACATTGTTCTAGCCATTCCTTCAAGGGTTCTATTCATCCTTTCAACCACACCATTTTGTTGTGGGGTTCTAGGAGCCGAGAAGTTATGGTCTACACCATTGTCATCACAATAAGCACCAAATGATGAGTTTTCGAATTCGGTTCCATGATCGGTTCTCATTGAAACAAGTTTTAAACCAAGTTTATTTTGAATCTTCTTTAACCAAATTAGAAACTCATCAAATGTCTCATCCTTAGAGCTTAGGAAGAGTGCCCAAACAAACCTAGAGAAATCATCAACAATGACACACACATAACGACTACCACCTCTACTTCTAGTTCTCATTGGTCCACACAAGTCGATATGTAAAAGTTGCAAAGGTTGAGATGTACTCATAATTCTTTTGGATTTGAAGGAGCTTTTAACATGTTTACCCCTAGCACATTCATCACATACTTTATCAATTTCAAATTTTATATTAGGAATGCCTTCAACCAAATCAAGTCTTTTAAGGGTATTAAGAGTTTTTGTACTAACATGACCAAACCTTTTATGCCATAACCAAGGATCATTGTTCATTACACTCATGCAAGACATGGTGTGACCGGATAGAGAGTTCAAATTAGTTAAGTAAACATCTTTGACACGTCTTCCTTCGAGTATTAGTTCATTAGTAGTGGCATCAAAAATTCGACACATATTAGCATGAAATTCAACAACATTACCCTTATCACAAAGTTGAGAAATACTAAGGAGATTATGTTTCAAACCTTTGACAAGCCGCACATTGTCGACACAAAGTAAGGATGACTTACCAACTTTTCCAATACCAATTACTTCACCTTTCTTGTTGTCACCAAACCTTACCGTGCCACCATCATACGCTTTAAGTGAGAGGAATTGGCTTCTATCACCCGTCATGTGACGAGAGCATCCACTATCCAAGTACCAATTGCGGCCGCCTCTCACCAAGCCCTACACAAGATTAGTTTTTGAGTTTAGGAACCCAAATGAATTTGGGTCCCTTTTTGTGATCAACATAACTTGTGGTGTCTTTCTTAATGTCCATTTCTTTTAATGCTTTGGTGTTCTTATCAATGTCATCAAAACGTTTTGTACAACCATTAAAAACATGACCATTGTCACCACAATAGTTGCAAATGATGTATTCGGGAAGACCTACATACTTCCTTCCTCTAAAATCGTTTTTAGGCTTCGGATGCAACAAATCGGTCTGACTGTTCCATTTGAACCCCAAACCAGCAGATTTCTCACATTTCTTGGTTTGATTCGTGAGGAAGTTTAACACGGTTTGACTTCCTTCCCATTTTTCAGTGATGTTCTTAGCATTAACAAGTTCATTGGTTAAGTCATGGACACGTGAGAGAAGATGCAAGTTCTTTTCTTTTTCTCTTTTAAGTTCATCATTGTTAGCACTTTCTATGGACAATCTTTTCTCAACAATGAAGTCATGGGTGTGATTGTTGAGTTTGGACACGAGATAAATGATTCTTTCTTTGGACTCTTCATATTTAGATGTCATCTCGTCAAGTCTCTTGCTTAGATCAACGATTTCATCGGATCTATGGTGAGGTGAAGACCTAGAAGTGCTACATTCGGGCATACCTTTTTGAAAGAAAGTAAGCCTATCATGGAGATCTTCTATTTCATTCTTGAGACAAACAACCTCACTTTTAAGACACTCATTTTCATTTTCCAACCATTCACTTTTTCTTTTAAACTTGTCTAACTCGTGGTCGAAGGAAAACTTGAGTCTTGGAGACTGTTTCTCTTAAGTCAACAACTTCAACTACAAGGTCATAGATCTCATTTTCAAGACCATCTTTGTCCTTCAAAACGTCATCACGTTCCTTGGTTAGTTGGGAAACTTGCATCACCAAAGTTGTGTTGACATTTTCAAGGTCAGAGACGTCCGTGGGGGTCAACCTAAGACGCTCTAGTTCTTTAGTCAAATGTTTGTTTAACTTGTTGACTCTTTTAACTTCATTATATGCTTCGGAAGTGACAGTGACGCAGTCTGTTGCTTTTAGTTCATTTTTCAGATTAAAGTTCTCTTGAGCAATTTCCTCAATCTTATTTTGCATTATGTCAAGCTTATTAGTTTGAGACCGACACTTATCAAGAAGTTGATCAAGAAGCTTACATACTTTCTCTTTGGAGTAAGTTCTAGCCTTGGCCTTTAGATGATTTACCTCGTTGTCGGAATCGGAGTCGGAATCGTCGGGGTTAGCCATGAGGCATCTTAAGTGTTCGAGTTTTGAGGTTTTTGAGACTTTTTCTTTACCATGATTTGCAAGACACATTTTAGCCTCAAGTTCCTCCTCGATGAGTTCCTCATCTTCCTCGGAGTCGGACATTCCCCATATAGCACTCATGACTCTATGTTTATAGTCTTTTTTAACCTTTTCTCTTCTTTCCTTAGATTTGATTTCCTCCCACTTGGGACATTCTTTAATTTGATGAGTTTTATCACCACATTTAAAGCATCCCACGGTGGAAGTAGGTCGTCTCTTAGGAAAGCGCTTTTTCGAGTAATTATTAGTGAACTTTTTGTTACCTTGTCCATTTACCAACCCGGCTAAGTTTCTTGTGAACATAGCAAACTCGTCTTCCTCCTCATCTTCTTCATCACTTGGAGAAGATGTGAGGGCGAGACTCTTTCCTTTTGATGACTCACTAGAATGCTTATCGAGATTAAACTCGTGAGCCATTAGTGATCCCATTAGTTCATGAAGAGATAGGGTTGACAAATCTTTAGCTTCCTCTATGGCGGTGACTTTAGGTTGCCATTTAGGGGTTAGACTACGAAGGATTTTTCGAATGATGTCCTCGGACTCGAAATTCCTTCCTAGACTTTGAAGCTCATTAATTATACAAGAAAAACGAGAAGAAAAATTATTTAAAGACTCATCCTTTGACATTCTAAACATTTCATATTGTTGCATGAGAAGGTCAATACGGTGTTTTCTTACTTGGGACGTCCCTTCATATGCAAGTACAAGGGAATCCCAAATGGATTTTGCCGTAGGACACCCGGAGATTCGACTAACTTCCCCCTCACCAACACAACGTTGAAGAATCGACATTGCTTTGGAATTCTTTTCGGCAAGCTTGAAGTCGTTCTCATTGTAATTTCTTTCCTCTTTTGTCTTGGTGAAACCGTTAAGAATATCGGTTTCCTCAATGGCAAGAGGTCCATTTTGGATGATGTTCCAACATTGATAATCGATACTTTTGATGTAATGTTCCATTTTGAGTTTCCACCATCCAAAATTCGAACCGGTAAAGACCGGGATCTTGGAGTGTTTCTCGGAATCCATTACCCACGAATCAAACTCTAAGGCGGTTAGCCTCGATCAAGAGCACGAGGCTCTGATACCAATTGTTGAGTTTATGGATTCAAGTACCTAAGAGGGGGAGGGGGTGAATTAGGCACTCTTTTAAAAATTTTAACTTCAACTTTATTGGATTAAAGTAAGTTAAATGAACAAAAGAGATTTAGAGGATACTTTGAATAATATTGAAAGATTGAACAAGTATCTCGATGAATGTTTGCTGAAGTATGAAAGCAACAATCGTTCTGACTGTATCTATTTGTCTCAGTTTGTGAAGTATGACTGCAGACCAAATGCGACAGTATGATGAACTGTTACTTCTAAGTTTAAGCGAAACAAAACAAGCAAACAAAGTAAAAAGGCAGCGGAAATAAAATAAGCACTTGAACACGAGATTTTTGAATTGGTTCGGCAAGAAACTCAAGTGCCTACGTCCAATCTACTTTTTATTACTTTCCTTTAGTGATCTACTCCGAAAACTAAAAGACCCTTGTAATAAAAGACGCCAACCTACTCCGGTTGCAAAGCTAGTACAAGAACTACTCCGTTCTAGACAAGCTAACTCGCAATCTACTCCGGTTGCCAAGAGTTAAAGGACTACTCCGTCCTAGAACTCAACAACTCACAACCTACTCCGGTTGTCAAGAGTTAAAGACTACTCCGTCCTAAACTCTACTAACACACTTAAAATGTAAAGGATCAAGTTTCCACTAACACATTCTTAACAAAGAATAGAGGTGGACAACTTTTACAAGATCAACACTTTTAAGCAAGAGAGTTTAGTATAGAAAAGCAACAGTAGCCACGATCGTAGAAACGAAAGACACTTGAAGACTTTTAAAAGGATTTTGCAAAAGACACGATTTTTAATCTTTAAAAACACTTTGCAAAACATGAAAGAATTAATTCAGAAAGTCTTGGGGATTTAATGAGGAGGATGCACGGTTTATATAGAGGAGGTGAGTGAAGGGGTTGCTAGGGTTTTAAAGGGTCAAAGACCTCACATGTGAAGACCATTTGCAACCACCTAAAAGCTTGCACCAAAAAGGAGTCTTTTGCAAAGGAAGGAATAGAGAAAGAAGGTTTGAAAGACAACCTTAAATGCACATGCAATTTCAGAAAACAAAGGATGTGAGACAAGTCACATGATGACAAGTTAACACAAATATGGCAAAAAGCAACTTTTGTTTTCTTAAAAACCAAAGGATTGAATTTGCATAAAGAGGAAACATTTTGAATAATTCAAACCACTCTTCATTGGATACTACCTCCTTAATAAAAATCTGATTTTTATCTTTGTAAAATGATAATCACGTGAAAGCTTTTGAAAGATAAAAGGGACTTCAAGTTTCTCGAGTTGTGGCATAATCCAAACAGCTGTTTGCGTGTAAAAGCAACAGTCGTCTGGACTGTTTCTATTACTCTAATATACTTAACTTTCTCACTTGTACATTAGATGACACACGACTAATTACAAAGGGATTAATAACAACTTCAACACTTCTTAATCCAAGCTTGATTACATCATTAATCCTGAAAAGGTAAACTAAGATAACACAAATCAAATGGGCATGTTATCATCAACATAAGGAACCCAACAATCCCTAATAAGAGGCTCTTCACTAGCCTTTTTTTGTCATTTCCCCCAAGCTTGGGATTCTTAACAACCACTTCATCATCCAAAGTCATGGATGACCCATCATAGCTTGTACCACTTCTCAAAGAAATAGCATTAACGGTCTCATGTGGTTGCGTACCTTGGGGCGGTAGTTGGCCGGTCTTCCTTGAAGAGCTAGATGCGGCTAGTTGAGCCATTTGTTGCTCCCAACATCTTGATTTTGGCATTGTGAGCTTGATCACTCTTTTGTATTTGCGCCAACAATTCCCTTTGCATTTGTACCATCAAAGCTTCAAGTTGCCCCCCTCCTTGGTTATTTTGTTGGCCATTTTGTGGTGGACCTTGATTTTGTTGGTAATTTTGTTGAGGTGGTCTTTGTTGTTGGTTTTGAAAACCCAGTGGATGATTATACTTTTGTTGTTGAGGGACAAAGTTATTTTGTGGTTGGGGCATAAAATTTTGTTGGGGTTGAGGGTTTAGCACATTGTTGTTTGTGTAAGACAAGTTCGGATAGAATTTTGAGTTCGTGTTGTACGTATTTTAAAATGTACCCGGTGGATAAGAACTTTGTCTAATATCTTGGTAAGCACATACCTCCTCCATAGTAGCTTGGAAATGAGCGGCATAATGACCCACACCCCCGCAACTTTCCCAAACAATGATTTGACTAGTAGAGGACACGACATTGAGTTGTTGAAGAGAATCCCTAACATCTCGTTCCGCTATTTTTTGTTGGAGTAAGGCAATTTGAGCTAACAAGACGGGATTGTCAGAGGATTCTTCTTTACCTTTGAGTGGCACACTTCGAGAATTGACATATTGCGCGTCATGGATAGCCATAGATTCAATTGTGGCATGAGCAATATCGGTGTCAATTTGATCAAACCGCCCATTGTTGGCGGAATCTAGAATCCTTCGGGACTCGGCACAACATCCATTGTAGAATGTTATAGCTAGTAACCAAGCATACAACCCATGATGTGCTTGTACCTCTCCCAAGCTTCATATAAGCTCTCAAGAGCTTGTTAATGGAATCCGGTGATTTGGCTCCTCAAGGTTTGAGTTTTCTCCGGTGGAAAAAACTTTTGATAGAAAGCAAGAGCCAATGTCTCCCAATTTGTGATTCCCATGGAGGTGCGATCAAGGCTATTGATCCATAGCTTTGCCTTGTCCTTCAAAGAAAAAGGGAAAAGTATTTCCCTAATTTGGGCTTGAGTGACGCCCGTTTGCCGAATCCTGGAGCAATAATCGCAAAAGTTTTGCACATGCAAATTGGGATCCTCCAAAGGACTTCCCCCAAATTGCTTCCTCTCCACAAGGCTAATGAAAGCCGGTTTGATCTCGAATTCCGGCGCGGTAATCTGAGTAGTTGTAATACCGGTCAGAAGCATAGCCGCGGTGGGCTTGGAGTGATCGAAAAGTTTCACCATTTTCTTAGTTGGAGATGGTGGTGGTGGTGGAGATGATGAACTAGAAACCTCCTCCTCTTCAAGAGTTTTAAGACCGTCTAAGTAAGACTTTCTAGCACTTTCAACTTGCACGGGAGAAGCGGCTTCTTTCACTTTTTCCCAAAAACGTCGTCTTCTCCGAAAGGTTTTCTCGAGCTTGGAATTTGGTGAAAGCAAATCTCCACTACGAGAAGACCTAGGCATAAGACAACAATCTCTAGAAAATGATAAGTAACGGTCTCAAGGAACAAGTGTTCCTTAAGACAAAAGAAAACAAGATAAAAATCAATAAATCTAAACGCAATAAAACCGTGCACACCGGCAACAGTGCCAAAATTTGATAGGCTATGTCGCACACCTAACAAAGATAATTTTCCTAGACACAAATTAATATAGTAATAGGGGTCGAACACAAGGAGACGGGAATTGCCTTATGAAATGCTATGAAAAGATTTCTATCAAGGTTGATTACGATTGGTTTGGTTTGTTGGTTGGTTTGATAATTAGCAAATAAAATGATATAACAATACATGATTAGAGGAGTCTAGGGGAGTCGGGTCACACATGCAATTATAAATATATAAATTCATGTTAAACTCGGAAATAATAACATTGTCAATTGTTTAAGCTTAAAGACACCCACCTCACGATATTAGTGTCAACCATAGACCGGGTCCTAGAGAAACTCTCGTTTATGACTAGGTCGTCCTACTACACATGTTTAGTCTAATCCGATTCCGTGCCTCTCGACTTATAGAACGAATTAACAAACTTAATCAATGAATAAGGCCTCTAAACAAAGATTAATTGTGACGATACAAACATGTGATAGAAACAATTATACAATATTATATCAACCTAATTTATCATTTTACATATATTAGTTATTGCATGGCTTCCCTAGTCCCTAGACTAAGGTAAATTAGCTACTCATGTTGAAATGTAAACTACAAATTTTAATGTATGAAATGTTAGACATGTTTATAGAAATGATATAAACTAAATGGTGAATCATAAAATGTGATATTAAACTATGTGATATAATTGAAATACTAATGACGAAACTATGTGATAACTAATAATGAAAACGTAAACTAAATAAACTAGAATTAGAATTAGCGAAATAGAAGTGGAACTTACAAGGAAGAACAATTGAGAACCAAATGCTTGAATAAATTAGAACCAAATGTTTAACAACCAAATGCTTAACAATATTAAAACTAAAGATGAAAACTACGAGAGAATTTTGTGCTTAAGGCTAATAGAGAGTGAAATAGTGTATGTTAGACGTATGAAAAAGATGTCCTACAATGACGGATTAAGGCCCCTATTTATAATAAAATAGGGGCATAACGTAAAATTCCAAGTGGGGGTCAACCCCGATCGGGGCCGTAGGTATCCGGGCATATTTCTTCAATCCTTGCTTAAATGCTCCAAGGAATCCTAAGTATGCGATAAATGTCCCTTAATGCCTCTGGCTAATGCTTCATAATTCTTCCTAAGAGCATCCAAAGGAGTATCCTAAGCTTGAAATTCTTTTCATAAATTTGGACTTCTTTTGGGCTCTTTTGTAAGATTATTTTGCATTATCTCAGACAGTCTTGCTTGGGCTTGGAAAAAAATTCTTCCATGGTTGTTTTGGTCCTTGTCATTTGATAATTTTCTACCATGGTCCATCTTGCTTCCACTTAGCTTAGTGAACTTGGTGCTTGCTAATGTGATAGGAAAAAGCCTCTAAATGCTTAGATTTCTACAAAATGTGATAAAATACAAGCAACACACCTAGAACACAAGATTAGCTCACAAATATACTAACTAAAGTATGATATGAAATAAAAAACGAGCTAAAATGAGGGGTAAAAGTATATATAAAATTAACACATCAAAGTTCCTATAATAACATCCTTCAAAAACTTCACTTTGGCCAAGTAAGGAAGGGTCCCAGCCGGTTGACGGGCTGCCGGCCTACCGGCTGGGAACCTCTTCTCAGCTTTTCTTCCTCTTTTCTCCATGCTATCTTCTCGAACCGTCTCCCTTGCTCCAATTCCTCTATTTCCGCCCTAATTCATGCAAGACGGACATGATTTCATATAGTAGGGAATCGGGATACAAAATGCAAGGTAAGATAAGCAAAACCGTGTCAAACGGAGTCAAAATGTATGAGAATAAAGAGGAAAAATGGTACAAATAAATCATGTATCAAACCTCCCCACACTTGACCGTTACTCGTCCCCGAGTAAGTAAGTGAACCAAAATGAGACCTTTATTGAACTATATCCTGACTACACTAATTATATTCGATGAAAGGCAATTAACGGGCCTTGTCCGTCCGTTCAACTCACAACGAGACACCTATGAGGTAAAGTGCCTCCTTGCAAGGCAAGTGGGGTCTTGCCAAAATGGCGATGCATTTAATCATGTAAGCACTTAAGAAAGTAAGAGAATGCATTTCACAAAAATGGTCCACTTTCCTCATCTAAGTAGCCGAGTTTTCATCTCAAAAACATGGTCTTGGTCGGGAAATACCGTCTCAGAATTCCAACGGAGGTGCCAATCCCCTAAGGGTGGCCCAAGAAACCCTAATGTGACCACTAAAGCTCAAGAAACAAATTAAAGAGCGGGGAAATGAAGCTAGTCCTTCGAGATTTAGGAGACCGACACAATATTCAACTAAACACCCATGACTAAAAGGGCCTAGGTCAACGACGTCCTCATGGTTTTCACTCGTCTCTCATTTAGAGAACGGGTGTTTTGTGTACAAAAAGTAGCCGAAACACTCTCATACTACGACTCGTGGGAACGTGCCCGCAACCTAGTGTGTAAGACAATCCTATGACCAAGTGAGATGCAAAAATGGGACAATGCACCTAATATGAAACAAGGGTTGTAACGGGGCTAGGGAGAAGGACGAAACAGGATTGTTGCAAGCAACGTTTGGATATGTGAGGTTCAAATCAAGAATAGTCAACATACCGCTTTTCCCATTTCTTATTACAACACATGAGACACGTCTATACCGTAACATAGATTTGATTACCAAAAGTATGCAAAAATTGCATAAACCCGACTCAAATTGGAAAAATATGAAATTCTCCCCTTATTTCAATAAATGAGTAACGTCTACACATCAAATACCCTTTATTCTAGCAACGGCTTTTTCTACCCCTTAAATGATGAATAGGGGTGTTGCTTGCTCTTTCTCTATTTCTAAAACAAGTATTTACAATCACAACTTCTCTTTTTGTTGTTTTTCAAGACTTTTCTAATTTTCTCTTTTATTTTTCATTTCTTTTTCAAACCTCTTATTTATATGCAAATGCCGAATAGAAACCAATATTCCGACCCAAGTGAATGCATATGTCATCCACCGACTAGGACCAAAACACCTCCTAGCTCACTACTACAAACATGACTTATTCTTGATCAAGGAAGGTCATTTATGGAATGTAGCTTGTATTAAGGTTATACCAAATGAAATAGGCTAAGACTCAAAAGGGGTGCATAAAAAAAGGAACTAATGCAAAGGTCAAAACAAGGCTCATTTAGGCTATATGAGGTTCAAGTATATATAACCAATTCGTTTCATAAAATGTGCATAAAAGGAAAGCAACTCACGGTCTAAGGACGAAATGACACACTTATGTGCCTAGACATAATACGTCTCGTGAGGAGACCTACTCACAATCCTAAGCGGGGTTGGGTGTGGATGTACCGATCCTAGGAGGCTCTAATCCTCACATATGAGTAGCTAGGTCGAGACTTAGGTCTAGCCTATGGTCTTTGGTCTCACAGGGCGGTCTAGACTCATTGGACAAGCTCCTCTTCCCATGAATAACCAAGTGATCATGTGTACAAGCCACAAGGAGGGGAAAGGCACAATTGGAACATGCTCATCCTTGGGGTATTTACTTCCCTCCCTTGACCACATTTCATACAGAAACATTTATGTACAAACTAAGTGCAAGACTATAATTAAAAACCAACACATATATACGTGAGGCAAATGGATGCGGAAATTGAATAAACATGAATTATTGAAACGTGCAACAAGTTTGACTAATCCTAGCAACACATCAACACCACAATCCACAAGTTCCCCAAGGGAACATCCAAGGCACAAAATCCCATCCTCCTCCATATTATACAACAATATAAAAAAAGAAAGAACGGAAAAGGAGAAAGAGATAAGAACATCTATACCAAGCGGTCTTCTAGTCTCGTTTTTTGCCTTGGATGGTCAATGTACCTGTGCCACTTTGTTAGCCAAACACATGTATATACAATACAATATTTTTGGTATTTTTGAAGGTTTTTCTATTTTTTTTTTTGAAATTTTATCAAATTTACAACTTATTTACAAATGTATATATACAATTATTAACAATATCCACAAAGTGGATATTTCCCTCCCCACACTTAAGATTGACATTTTCCTCAATGGAGTAAAGTATAGGGAGAGAATCGAAAAAGTAAATAACATATTTTTGTATTTTTTTGAAATTTTCAAATAAAAACATATTTTTGTTGTTTTTGTGATTTTTTTTGAAAGCAAATAACTTGTTTTTTTTTGGGCCTCCTCGTCACACTTATTATTTACAACATCCAATGACAGATGAAGTATAGTTAGGAGGCATTTTTAAAAGGAAAAACATTTTTTTGTGTGATTTTTTTCAATTTTTTTGTATTTTTGAATAAAATGCAATGCATGCTTTAACTAAATGCAAGAATTGAAATACGATGCAAGCTAGCCTATATGAATGCAATCCTATATGTGACATATTTTATAAATATTTAAATCTAATGCAACTACATGAAATGCAACTATATGACATACGATTCTACATATTTTACAACTAACTAACGGAATAAGAAAATGAAATATGAATGAGAGATTTGGATTTAAGGGATCATACTTGCATTTGGATTGAAATGGGAGGGAAGATAGCCATCATTACTAGGCATCCTCGGTGTCGGAGTCCGCACCATCATCTTCATCCTTGTTCCCACCTCCGAACTCGGCCTCACGGATGAAGTCATCCGTGTTCATGGGCATAGAGCCACCCGCATCATACCCCTCCACCGTCAAGTTAATATCCACCTCACGCCCCGCCCTCGAGCCACTAGCATTGCCACCTTCACCGAAAATAGAGGGGGTCCCTCCGAATCACTGGGCGCCATGCCCCTCCCCTTGAGTGGTAGATGGAGTGGGGAAGACCGGGTTACTAAAATAGTCCGGGCGAATGTTGATGTCGCCGTAGACAAAAGTCCCGTCAATAGGATGCCCACCATCCGGAGCAAGGTAATAGGAAGGGTGAAGGCCGGATGGGTGCTTGTATTGCCTTCTCATGTAGTCGTCGTAGACCGGAAATTGACCAACCGATTGGTCAAAGTATATCCAGTCCATTCTTTATTGCATGGCAAGCCGCTCACTCGCAGCCGTTTGCATCCCCAAGTTCATGTTCTCCATGAACTCAATGAGTTGAGGATGGAGCGGGGGGGTGTTAGGATGGTTGTTGACTTAAGGACCTTTCACCTTGGTGGAAGGACCAAGGTTGGTTGAACGGTCCTTGGAAGAAGGGAATGGATGGTGTGTTGTAGCGCAAGGTGGGTTGTGCGGTGACCGGGCGTTCACGCCCATAACTAAGGTTGGGGTTTTGGGTTTGGGCGGCGGCGGTGTCTTCATCTGCCTCAATCTCAAGTAAGTAGTGCGGTGAATTCGGCACAACTCTCATTTTTTGTGGGTTAGGAAGGGGAATTGAGTTCTTGTCGACCCCATTGACTCGTATTTGCCAATACTCATTCCGGTCTTTGGGGTTCCTTTTTATCCAATTAAAATAATATTGGATATAGTCCTTGATGAGCATTGTTTCCCCGGAGATGTAGTTCATGTCGTTCAAGTTTAATTTTCGAATTAGTCGTTTGGCAAGGTGGGTGATGACTCCATCCACGATAATTGGGGTCACTTGACACGGCGAGTTGCTCAATTTGTGGAGGTGAAGAGCAAAGTGATGCGCCATGCATATTTTGAAGGTCAAGGGGTTGGAACGGAGGTAGGAGATGAGGATTTCTAATTCCTCCCTTCTAAAATTGTGAGGCTCATCCCTCCCAAAAATGGTCCACCCCATGTAACAATGCCAAATTCGAATGGCGGCATTATGGCAAGTGTTAACCGGTCTCTTCACCTCTTTTAGGTCATCAAGCCCGGAGATTGCTCTCCAAAATTTTAAAGATCATAGATCCATATTAGACTCTCTAATAAAAATTAAATTATCTCATAATTTTTCATTTAGGTGATCTATGTAACATGCATGCTAATATAAAAGCATAAAATGAAAGTATAAGGAAAAATAATTTCTTTACATTGATTTTGTGGTAAAAAGGGCACAAACTAGTTCACCTTACTAGCTTGTTCTTGAGCTTATTCCAAATGGATGATCCTCCTTACTAATCTTCAAAGAGAAGATCTCCTTCTTGTTGCACCCAAGAACTTACCCAAAAATAATAACAAGTATTTTACTAGAACTTGTTAATATTATACCCTTTATATTATTTGTAATATTACTAACTCTCTTAGTAATACAATTTATGTATACTAACAATCTTAGTAGAGATGGATAATTATTTTTTGAGAGATGAATGATATTGTTCACATGCAAAAATGATACACAATGATGTAGTGTAGAAAAATGAACAATAGATGGAGTATAAGGAAGGGAGAAGTGGCGGGTGAGATGGAGTGTGGTAGTGGACAAATTTTGTCTTATATATTTCATCTTACATCACATGCAAAATCTTATATAAGATAAATTATGGTAGTATACAAAATAAGGTGAAATGATTATGTGAGTAATCATCCACTACTCTTATTTTACACGGTCCACTTGCCCATTTACGGGTCCATGTTGGTTCTTATATTTGTCGCACAAATCCGTGTAATTTTTATTTTAAACATCGTTTCATGTTTAAATACTTCCATAATTAATTCGTTCAATTCACTCCGTAAATATACGTGTACCACTACACATATTATTTACGTACTAATATTAATCACATTAATCAATTAGTACAATTTTAGTAAATTAACAGTTAATTAACTAAAACCCGTCCCCCAAAATTTATTATTCAATTATCACATAATTAAATAATAACTGCCGCTCCTCGAGTTCGCAACTCGAAATCTCTCTAAAAATAATCGACTAACTTTTTAGTCTTTAAATCAAGGGACTAAATAAATTGTATCTCATACAATTAATTAGTTATCAATTGGGGTTCGTTCCTATAGGTGTGACCGAAAGGGGAGTTGATCACCGCCGTCTCACGGCAATAACGTCAAACTCTAGTCAGCCAACCGTTATCGATTTACGTTAATCAACTGACGAGGATCAAATAAATAAATATATGACGATATTCCATTAATGAGATTTATTATGTTAACGCACTATTGTGGAGGACACTAACTCCAACAATCTCCCACTTGTCCGACACAAGGTGTGCGCTAGCAATTCTCTTGTTCGTTTTAATCTCCCACTCAATGCAAGGTGTCTTTCAGGTCGCACTTGCACATGAACACATCGCGAGTGGTTTTCTCGATCGGGAGTGTGACTACCTGACCGGAAAAATCTCTCACAGATTACTTCCGAGCGTGGCCACGCATTTGTATATTTAATAGATCTTGCAGCGGAAGCACAAGAGATCATTTTTATTGTTCAACAACTTGAACCAGTCAAAAATCTTATCACATAAGTCTCTTGACTATAATGCTAATATCCATCGAGATCTATCTCATTAGATCCAGATATTTATGATGCGCCATGCTACTCTCAAATATTCACCCGAGAATATTTCAAGTCACTAATATGTCAAACACATATTTAGACTAAGAAACATCACCTTAGCTACATTTCTAGTCACTAATATGTCAAGCACATATTTAGACTAAGAAACTCACTTTAGCTCCCACTAAACTCCATGTATCATCATGTTACCTCGACACTCGAGTAATACCATTTTGATAGACTACATGATTGAACCCAAAGTTCCAACTCTGACGTATATAGATCACAAAAGGGATCTTTCAAGCATGCTAGGCTTCTTAGCATTGACAACATCAACAAAACTTCTCCGAAGGAGAAAGTTTCGTTATCCTTTTGCCTAAACTCATCCTCATGAGAGGCTATATCGCTAAGACCATACAAATTGATAAAGACATTTGGGTTGTCACAAACTCTCTATAACAAGCCCAAAATTTAAACATCTTATGTAACCTTTACGACAAAATCAAGGTAACCAACCAAAGTATTCACCTTAAATTAAGTCTCGAAAACATCTCGTGTTTCCTTCCTTATCGCATCGTGTGTAAGGAGATCAATTCGAATTGCATGGTGACACGCCCTCACATAGAGTTCATACTATAGAAAAGCCTTTGATGAGGGTTTAAGATTCGTCACTTTTGAAAAGTAACGCAATATTATCGCAAAATTATCTCCTTATAACCACTGAGCCACAATAAAGAACGTCTTCTTGCATTGTACTCACCACTGAGCCTCAATAAAGAACATCTTCTTGCATTGTACTCTGTTTGTGGGTCTTGGACTTCCGTAAGTTCAAAATTTCTCCCACTCTGTCTTCCAGAAAATGAAAATCTTTCTAGAAAGACAGCATTATGAGCCACAAACTCTTTGTTCTCGTTTTGGAGGAGTAAAAACCAAGTGGTTCAATTTTGGATAACCCTCACAAATACACAAATTAGTTCTGTGAAGACAAGTTAGGGACTCTCCCTATCCATATCTCATATGGAATCATTTAGGCTATTATAGTCGGATTTTAAACTTTTAGTGAGAAAATAGCTTACAAAATTGCGAAAAACCTCAAACTATATCTCATAAAGTTCGGTTTATATACTTGACTACACCATACTCTATGATGTCCCAAGGAGAAGGTATTATGTGAACTGGTTCACAATCTTCTTAGTGATTATCAAGGTCATTACTTGATATTACCCATTTGATCTTCAAAGTCATTACTTTGAAACTTCCGATCAACATCTTGATCTTGACGTGCTATTGGTTTACTACTTCATTTTGAAAAAATTCCACGTTTCAAAAATTACTTTTATATCTTATTAAATAGACATGAGGTTTTCATATCTACTTAACATTACGGTAAAAGTAACCAAGTATGTATATTACCAACTATCGGCCTTACACATCCGTATGTATATGGTCGTTCACCTCACTATTGTGTTTCTTCTCTACAAAAGAAAACATAATACATGCACACATACCATAAGACTCACAATCAAATGGTTGTTCAATGTGCTTTTCGTTTACTCGTTTGAAACGAATTTACTTGAGGTTTGATCAATTGGGTTCACCAGATTAGAGACTTTAAAATCTACTAGATAGTATAATATTTAGTTTTCGTGAAGAATGTAAAATTCCTCTAACTTGAGTGGTCTAAACCAACCACCAAGTTATCATAGGAGTAGGTACAGCCTTTTGTTTTAAATCACATAAGTGATGCCTTCTATGTAAAAACATAGATGATTACATTCTTTTAAAACCAAATTTAGGTACATTTGTCCCCATCAAAATCATTGCTACTCTAGCACCATTTCGATACAAAATGTCCTATGCTAGACGTCTTACGTTTTATCAATTCATGTAAACTTCTTTACAAAGAAATGACCCGTACTTGTTATCTCATACCAAGATAGTGGAACTAGCCTATCCATTGAGTAGATGTCTCTTTCAACTTTGTTCTATCGCATACATCTAGGGTTGATACTTCTTAACTCCCACTCACTTTCACATTCCTCTTTGCTTCAATCAAGCAAAAATGAATCTCATGAAGACCTCTCTTCATGTCATTTGTGATATTTTATACACTTAGTAAGAGTGAATTACTATAAAGTGAGTGAAACATGTGGCAAAATCTCAACTTCTTGCGAAATTGGACTACCTAACCGTTCAATTGTTATCATATGCCTAAATTCTTTAGCGCATAAACAATCGATTTGGCTTTTATTGAATTGAGCCATTTGACGGTATTATATTGGAGTATTATTTGTGTTTTTGAAAACTCTTTTCGTAAACTTTTGAATTACACTTGAGTAATTAAAACTAATATGTCATCATCATGACGAAGGTGTCACTTCGTTCCGAAATCAAGACTCTCTTGATAAAGTGTGACTTCTTTTTAAACTCGTAATATGAGTTTGCAACATGAAACCTCTTTTTAATATGTATGGACGTTAAGTTGTATAATAATCGCAAAAATCGTTGTAAGCTTATGTAGGTGAATTGGTAAATCATGTTACCAATCATTAATTCCTTCAAAGAAACCGCTTCCTATGAAAGAACGAAACGAGTATAATAATAAATATAGGATGAAAGGAGGATGAAGTGCGCGATGTCATAGTAAATACATTAATGAAAAAGAACGAAAAATAGGAAAAATTAACATTCAATGTTTTAAAAATACTTGTGAAAACATGTTCAACAAGTTTTAACATTTATATAATGATCTCCCACTAAATTATATAAATGATTCCAAGACCCAAATATTAAACAAAAATGAGCATCGCTTGGGCGAAACATCCCATAATTGTGTAAATTCGGTAAGTCACGTTGACTAATTCTACCTCTAGAACTCTTGGTCGACGAATTTCCTTAAATCCATCTACTAGCCCCGGAACACAAGACCGTCTTATATCCCGTTGAGTCCAACCAATTTTAGCATGTGATAACCGTTTACCACCCTACTTACCCAAGGTAAAAAGAGAACACCCCGCTTGGGCGAGCGTGGCTCTAATGAACAAGAGATTCATAGGTGTTACTAATTGGTAAGGCTAATCTCAATTTTAGTTATGTGAGAGATCTTGTCAATTTAGTCATAAATTCCCTATAAGTGAACTAAGTCGGTGAATGTAAATGACGTGAATTGACAAACGCGAAAATAAAATGCATGTGAATGGCGATTTTGGCATGCGCGAAAATAAAACAAGCAAACATGTAAGCATATGAATAAATCCTAGTATGGCCACCTAGTTAATAAAAACTAGTCTATTACATTTCGGAAACCAACTCCTTGGTCCCTTGCCTCTTCATTCCATAAGTGGCTCTTCCTTGTGGGATTTGGAACACCTTCCAAAAATAGACTCCGTCTCGTTGTAATCCGTCTTTTGGAAACGCCGGTAAAAATAACTATTACAAATGAATTACATAGCTATTCCTATTATACATTAATTAATAAAATAAATAAAACTATTAATTAATTACAAACCGACGACACGAGATCGTATTTAATTACAAACAAATCGATATTCCCATTCATTTCGGGTAATAACGATTAAAATTAACTAGGCCATACTAGGTACAACAAGATAAATACTTTAAATAAATGACAATCATTCATTCAACTTAAATAAATATGCTTAAAATGCTGTAAAAATGATGCCAAAATCGCCCTATCTATCATTCATTGGTATTCATCTCGGTTTTTGTGGATTTAATCGATTTTTAACATGTAAAAATCAATAATCAACACTTAAATCTCATTTAAGTCCAAAATAATTGTCCAAACTGTTTTGAACCTCAAAATTAGTCCTCACTAATTTTACGATAAATAATTAGTTTGATTTGGTGATATTTTGCTAATTTAATCGATAAAATCATAATATTTAAGTAAAAATCCAAAATAATTGAAAAATTACACAAAAAATTGAAACAAAAATTTTTAGTATTCTGGAACACTCCCAAGAACACCAAAATGTTAGAAAAATTGCCCAAAAATTCCGGATAAATTTTATAAAGAAAAAGATTGATATTTATCGGTTTTTAACCACTAAAACCAATAAACATCAAAACAAAGTGAAAACACACATGAAAAATCACTTTTAATATTTAAATAATATTTTTAAATGTAAATAAATTTATCATGGGCAGAATCAAATGTTTCGAAATTATGATTAATTAATTTCACTTTTATCGACTTTTATCTCATAAAATCAATAAACATGCAAAAAATTCGAACCAACCTTCAAACTTTTGCATACAATCATCAGAAAACATGCATGAACTACCATAAAAAATCCATGCACCGAATCAACCTTTAACTATTTTTAGTCAATTTTTAACTAAAATACGGCATTTTGACTCGGTTTTCTACCAAAAAAAACATTAAAAATAGCAAAATAATTTCATAAATCACCAAAAAATACCACAAACCTTTTGAGATCAGTAGGTATACATGCCCCAAAAATTTCGTGCTAAAACCTCTTCTAACACAATTTTTGAGTTTTTATAAATTATCTCATAATTCATTAAAATGCTTAAAATCAACATGCAAATTATAAGCCCATGCTCTGATACCACTTGAAAGATCATAGATCCATATTAGACTCTCTAATAAAAATTAAATTATCTCATAATTTGTCATTTAGGTGATTTATGTAACATGCATGCTAATATAAAAGCATAAAATGAAAGTATAAGGAAAAACAATTTCTTTACATTGATTTTGTGGTAAAAAGGGCACAAACTAGTTCACCTTACTAGCTTGTTCTTGAGCTTATTCCAAATGGATGAAACACTATCATACTACGACTCGTGGGAACGTGCCCGCAACCTAGTGTGTAAGACAATCCTATGACCAAGTGAGATGCAAAAATGGGACAATGCACCTAATATGAAACAAGGGTTGTAACGGGGCTAGGGAGAAGGACGAAACGGGATTGTTGCAAGCAACGTTTGGATATGTGAGGTTCAAATCAAGAATAGTCAACATACCGCTTTTCCCATTTCTTATTACAACACATGAGACACGTCTATACCGTAACATAGATTTGATTACCAAAACTATGCAAAAATTGCATAAACCCGACTCAAATTGGAAAAATATGAAATTCTCCCCTTATTTCAATAAATGATTAACGTCTACACATCAAATACCCTTTATTCTAGCAATGGCTTTTTCTACCCCTTAAATGATGAATAGGGGTGTTGCTTGCTCTTTCTCTATTTCTAAAACAAGTATTTACAATCACAACTTCTCTTTTTGTTGTTTTTCAAAACTTTTCTAATTTTCTCTTTTATTTTTCATTTCTTTTTCAAACCTCTTATTTATGTGCAAATGCCGAATAGAAACCAATATTCCGACCCAAGTGAATGCATATGTCATCCACCGACTAGGACCAAAACACCTCCTAGCTCACTACTACAAACATGACTTATTCTTGATCAAGGAAGGTCATTTATGGAATGTAGCTTGTATTAAGGTTATACCAAATGAAATAGGCTAAGACTCAAAAGGGGTGCATAAAAAAAGGAACTAATGCAAAGGTCAAAACAAGGCTCATTTAGGCTATATGAGGTTCAAGTATATATAACCAATTCGTTTCATAAAATGTGCATAAAAGGAAAGCAACTCACGGTCTAAGGACGGAATGACACACTTATGTGTCTAGACATAATACGCCTCGTGAGGAGACCTACTCACAATCCTAAGCGGGGTTGGGTGTGGATGTACCGACCCTAGGAGGCTCTAATCCTCACATATGAGTAGCTAGGTCGAGACTTAGGTCTAGCCTATGGTCTTTGGTCTCACAGGGCGGTCTAGACTCATTGGACAAGCTCCTCTTCCCATGAATAACCAAGTGATCATGTGTACAAGCCATAGGGAGGGGAAAGGCACAATTGGAACATGCTCATCCTTGGGGTATTTACTTCCCTCCCTTGACCACATTTCATACAGAAACATTTATGTACAAACTAAGTGCAAGACTATAATTAAAAACCAACACATATATACGTGAGGCAAATGCATGCGGAAATTGAATAAACATGAATTATTGAAACGTGCAACAAGTTTGACTAATCCTAGCAACACATCAACACCACAATCGACAAGTTCCCCAAGGGAACATCCAAGGCACAAAATCCCATCCTCCTCCATATTATACAACAATATAAAAAGAGAGAACGGAAAAGGAGAAAGAGATAAGAACATCTATACCAAGCGGTCTTCTAGTCTCGTTTTTTGCCTTGGATGGTCAATGTACCTGTGCCACTTTGTTAGCAAAACACATGTATATACAATACAATATTTTTGGTATTTTTGAAGGTTTTTCTATTTTTTTTTTTGAAATTTTATCAAATTTACAACTTATTTACAAATGTATATATACAATTATTAACAATATCCACAAAGTGGATATTTCCCTCCCCACACTTAAGATTGACATTGTCCTCAATGGAGTAAAGTATAGGGAGAGAATCGAAAAAGTAAATAACATAATTTTGTATTTTTTTGAAATTTTCAAATAAAAACATATTTTTGTTGTTTTTGTGATTTTTTTTGAAAGCAAATAAGTTGTTTTTTTTTGGGCCTCCTCGTCACACTTATTATTTACAACATCCAATGACGGATGAAGTATAGTTAGGAGGCATTTTTAAAAGGAAAAACATTTTTTTGTGTGATTTTTTTAATTTTTTTGTATTTTTGAATAAAATGCAATGCATGCTTTAACTAAATGCAAGAATTGAAATACGATGCAAGCTAGCCTATATGAATGCAATCCTATATGTGACATATTTTATAAATATTTAAATCTAATGCAACTACATGAAATGCAACTATATGACATACGATTCTACATATTTTACAACTAACTAAAGGAATAAGAAAATGAAATATGAATGAGAGATTTGGATTTAAGGGATCATACTTGCATTTGGATTGAAATGGGAGGGAAGATAGCCATCATTACTAGGCATCCTCGGTGTCGGAGTCCGCACCATCATCTTCATCCTTGTTCCCACCTCCGAACTCGGCCTCACGGATGAAGTCATCCGTGTTCATGGGCATAGAGCCACCCACATCATACCGGCCCTCCACCGTCAAGTTAATATCCACCTCACGCCCCGCCCCCGAGCCACTAGCGTTGCCACCTTCACCGAAAATAGAGGGGGTCCCTCCGAATCACTGGGCGCCATGCCCCTCCCCTTGAGTGGTAGATGGAGTGGGGAAGACCGGGTTACTAAAATAGTCCGGGCGAATTTTGATGTCGCCGTAGACAAAAGTCCCGTCAATAGGATGCCCACCATCCGGAGCAAGGTAATAGGAAGGGTGAAGGCCGGATGGGTGCTTGTATTGCCTTCTCATGTAGTCGTCGTAGACCGGAAATTGACCAACCGATTGGTCAAAGTATATCCAGTCCATTCTTTATTGCATGGCAAGCCGCTCACTCGCAGCCGTTTGCATCCCCAAGTTCATGTTCTCCATGAACTCAATGAGTTGAGGATGGAGCGGGGGGGTGTTAGGATGGTTGTTGACTTAAGGACCTTTCACCTTGGTGGAAGGACCAAGGTTGGTTGAACGGTCCTTGGAAGAAGGGAATGGATGGTGTGTTGTAGCGCAAGGTGGGTTGTGCGGTGACCAGGCGTTCACGCCCATAACTAAGGTTGGGGTTTTGGGTTTGGGCGGCGGCGGTGTCTTCATCCGCCTCAATCTCAAGTAAGTAGTGCGGTGAATTCGGCACAACTCTCATTTTTTGTGGGTTAGGAAGGGGAATTGAGTTCTTGTCGACCCCATTGACTCGTATTTGCCAATACTCATTCCGGTCTTTGGGGTTCCTTTTTATCCAATTAAAATAATATTGGATATAGTCCTTGATGAGCATTGTTTCCCCGGAGATGTAGTTCATGTCGTTCAAGTTTAATTTTCGAATTAGTCGTTTGGCCAGGTGGGTGATGACTCCATCCACGATAATTGGGGTCACTTGACACGGTGAGTTGCTCAATTTGTGGAGGTGAAGAGCAAAGTGATGCGTCATGCATATTTTGAAGGTCAAGGGGTTGGAACGGAGGTAGGAGCCGAGGATTTCTAATTCCTCCCTTCTAAAATTGTGAGGCTCATCCCTCCCAAAAATGGTCCACCCTATGTAACAATGCCAAATTCGAATGGCGGCATTATGGCAAGTGTTAACCGGTCTCTTCACCTCTTTTAGGTCATCAAGCCTGGAGATTGCTCTCCAAAATTTTAAAGATCATAGATCCATATTAGACTCTCTAATAAAAATTAAATTATCTCATAATTTTTCATTTAGGTGATCTATGTAACATGCATGCTAATATAAAAGTATAAAATGAAAGTATAAGGAAAAACAATTTCTTTACATTGATTTTGTGGTAAAAAGGGCACAAACTAGTTCACCTTACTAGATTGTTCTTGAGCTTATTCCAAATGGATGATCCTCCTTACTAATCTTCAAAGAGAAGATCTCCTTCTTGTTGCAGTCAAGAACTTACCCAAAAGTAATAACAAGTATTTTACTAGAACTTGTTAATATTATACCCTTTATATTATTTGTAATATTACTAACTCTCTTAGTAATAAAATTTATGTATACTAACAATCTTAGTAGAGATGGATAATTATTTTTTGAGAGATGAATGATATTGTTCACATGCAAAAATGATACACAATGATGTAGTGTAGAAAAATGAACAATAGATGGAGTATAAGGAAGGGAGAAGTGGCGGGTAAGATGGAGTGTGGTAGTGGACAAATTTTGTCTTATATTTTTCATCTTACATCACATGCAAAATCTTATATAAGATAAATTATGGTAGTATACAAAATAAGGTGAAATGATTATGTGAGTAATCATCCACTACTCTTATTTTACACAGTCCACTTGCCCATTTACGGGTCCATGTTGGTTCTTATATTTGTCGCACAAATCCGTGTAATTTTTATTTTAAACATCGTTTCATGTTTAAATACTTCCATAATTAATTCGTTCAATTCACTCCGTAAATATACGTGTACCACTACACATATTATTTACGTACTAATATTAATCACATTAATCAATTAGTACAATTTTAGTAAATTAACAGTTAATTAACTAAAACCCGTCCCCCAAAATTTATTATTCAATTATCACATAATTAAATAATAACTGCCGCTCCTCGAGTTCGCAACTCGAAATCTCTCTAAAAATAATCGACTAACTTTTTAGTCTTTAAATCAAGGGACTAAATAAATTGTATCTCATACAATTAATTAGTTATCAATTGGGGTTCGTTCCTATAGGTGTGACCGAAAGGGGCCAGTTGATCACCGCCGTCTCACGACAATAACGTCAAACTCTAGTCAGCCAACCATTATCGATTTACGTTAATCAACTGACGAGGATCAAATAAATAAATATCTGACGATATTCCATTAATGAGATTTATTATGTTAACGCACTATTGTGGAGGACACTAACTCCAACAAATTTCACCGTGGTCAAAATTCTCCGGTGCTTTGTGAGGTGGGCTCGGGTCTAGCCCAAAATGTCACGCAAAAGTGGGAAGGGTATGGGAATAATCTTTGTTCATGAGACGGAAATGCACAAAGGCCACCTTTCCGTCTTTCTTCTGCTTATCAATTCTAAGGGAACTCAAAAATTCCCAATTAAGCCGGGCATATGTTTTTTCATGGATGTCATACATTTACTTCATCCTTACTCCCCCAAATAAATCTAATGTGACGCGGTCTAATCCTATTTCCCGCATTGATTGCCGATCAATACACTTTTTTTTTTTTTTTTTTTTTTTTTTTTTTTTTTTTGCAAAAAGTTATCATTTCATTTCATTAAGAAATAAAACTACAATTTTGCAAGAATATCACATTAGAGTACAACTAGAGAAGAAATCTCAAGTGAACTAAGCTCTCCCTAAGAGCAAAGTCTATCTAACATTACTCTAGATTGCTTCCTCATATACATCCTCACTGAAACAATGTACTTAATGCTATCAATTATAGTCTTAACAGAATGCTCCTGACTCTGAAAAATACGTGCATTTCGTTCCATCCAAATCCTATAGGTGGCAGCAGCAAGAGTAGCCCTATACCAGGCAGTAATCCATACTCCCATGATCATAGCTCCATTTCATCCCTTCGTCCAAATCTGAAACCTGCACAGCCGGTTACTGCCAATGTTGCAGACCAGACCAGATTGCCTGAGAAAAGGAACATCTAAAAAATAAATGTTGAAGAGTCTCAGTTTCCTGTTTACACAAACAACATCTATTTGCCAACTGGAATCTCCTCTTCTGTAAGTTGTCCACAATTGCTAGTTTACCTTGAGCTGCAAGGATTGCAATTAGCTTGTGACTAGGAACAATACTTGAATGGAATAACACTGAATGCCAATCATCCTTGCCAGGAATCTGCAAAAGATGATCATAAACAATGCTGGTCTGAAGTTTACCCCCTGCACCCCAGGAATCCAGAAGATCTTTGGCAATCTGAATTGATCCAGTTTGATTAAGCAAGAAGTGCCTAGCTGCTAAAATGCCCTTCATACTGGCAGAAAACTGAGTTTTGGAAGCAATAAAGTTAGTAGGGTGAAGGGGAAGCTTTTAAAAACAACGAATTTACCTTTCATTGTGACAGATGAAAATTGGAGTCTCGAAAACTCCGGATCGGGACTCATGTCGGCAGCCGCAACCACCACCATTTCCGCTTGTTGAAGTGCCAAATCACCCTTACGGACCCTTTCCTTCGGGGCCATTGTTGATGGGATGAGAGGGTTAATGAAAGGGAGGGATTTGGTTGGTGTTTGGTGGGATTTGATGGAGTTTTTAGAGAGAAAGGAGGAGAATAGAGGAAGAAATGGGCGGAAATTATGAAGTGAATTGTGTTTGATTTTGTGTTAAAATGGCGATCAGAGGGCTCCCAGCCGGCATGTGGACAGGCCGCCGGTGCACTGGCTGGAAGATATGGGCATTTTGAAGAAAATCAATACAATGGTCAGAGTGTTCCCAGCCGGTGCAGAGACCGGCCGCCGGTCACCCGGCTGGGAACTCGCCCTTTTCTTAGTTACTCCTTAAATGATCTCCTAGCCGGTGGACCGGCTATCGGCACGGAGATCACTTTCCTCACTTTTTCAACTTTTTTCGCCATTTGATTGGTAGGATTTGCCGTCATGTCCTCCTATTAAAACTATTTGTAAATTCCGTTAAAAGTAGTATTTATCGAGTGTCGAACACAAGGATAGAGTGGGTTTACACTTAGTTTGTTCAGGTCTAGTTTAGTCAAACAATAAGAGTTTTATAGTCTCTAGAATTATTTAGGATAACTAAAATGAGAATTAAGCAATGAGATGTAAACAAATGATATTTAAGGTAGAGTCTTCGGGTTCCCCTAAGTGGGATGAGATAAACAAGGGTATAAAATGGGGGTATGGGTAGTAATTAGCCTAGGTAAGAGACTCAATCTCTTGGCCTCCCTAAACATAGACACAAAATCATCATTAAGCATCTAATCTCATATTAAACACGCTATCAAAAGACCCTACAAACTTTCATCCATAGAGAATTCAAGCAAAGAATGAAGAAAGATGTGGACTTTCATTCACATAATTCCACAAACACCATATATGCATAATTAAGAAGACTAACAATTCTACCCAACACCCAAATATTAGTTACCCAAGGTGTAACATCAATATCCACTTAGGTTCCCCCAAAACCTTAGAGGGTCACTACTCACTACTCATTCATTATGGTTAAAAAAATGCCAACAATTGATGAACAAACATAATGGAAGACATGATATAAACTATGACAATAATAAAAAGGGAACTAGAAATGTAAACAATTGAAATTGAAGCTAGAAAGGAGAAGAAATAACAACAATGAAAAGGTTGAGTCTTGGGTTAATAAAGAGCAGAAATTCTTCAAAATCTTCTATTATAATTCAATACCCAAATGTAAACTATTGAATGACACTAACCTTATGCTAATTTGCTAAAGGATTAATGTGTAATTAAGGAAAGCTAAAGGCTTTGATTAAATAAGTTGCATAAAATTTAGAGAGAATTCTAGATCTAGGGTTGTGTGTCCAAATGATTAAGCGAGAGGATATTTATAGTTTACAAGGAAATTTGGTTGGAAATTACAAGGAAAGACAAAATGCGGAAGGCGTGTCCCAGCTGGTGGGCCGACTGCCGGTGCCCTACCCAGCTGGGAGTTCTCTGTAAGTTGTGAAGAAAAATTAAGTCATCAGGTACGCACAGCCGGCGGGCCGGCTGTCGGTGGCTGCCCGGCCGGTGGCCCGGCTGGGAGTTAGCTGTAACTTCCTCTTCACTTCTACCTTTTCTTCCTTCTTCATGCCTTCCCAGCCGGTTGACCGGCTGCCGGCAGGCTGCCCGGCTGGGAAGTTCCTGTAATAACATCCTTCAAAAATTTCACTTTGGCCAAGTAAGGAAGGGTCCCAGCCGGGTGACCAGCTGTCGGCCTACCGGCTGGGAACCTCTTCTCAGCTTTTCTTCCTCTCTTCTTCATGCTATCTTCTCGAACCGTCTCCTTTGCTCCAATTCCTCTATTACCGCCCCAATTCTTGCAAGACGGACATGATCATTTCATAGACTTGGGAATCTTGATACAAAATGCAAGGTAAGACAAGCAAAACCGTCTCAAACGGAGTCAAAATGTATGAGAATAATGAGAAAAATGATACAAATAAATCCTAGAAACGACTCCTTTGTTTCTGATAATGGTGCAGTTTTTAATAAGACTTCCTTTACTTTGTACGATATATCCTAGACAACTCATAAAAATCAATATAGAAATAAAAAAGCTACACTCCATTCGTTCTAACCATTTGTTCATTTTTTTTATGACGTGAGATCTTCATTAAACATAAATGGAGGTTGTATTAATTAGTTTACATAGAATGTGCTAATAAAAATTAGGTTAATATGGTATCAATTTTGGAAAATATACTGTCAAAGCGGAAGAATGCAAGAAAATATAACGGTGTATTTCTTGCTATTGTATAATTGAATATTCTGACAATTATTAGACCGCTATTATACATTATTTAAGTAATTTATTAGAGTAGTAAAAAAGAGGTAATCCATTATAATTTTGCATGCAAGGTAAACATGTACTTGTAGCTTTAAATTCCGTTATTGACTAAGGACGGTAAGAGCATACAAAAGAAAGAGAATAATTATTTGAAGTGAGATATACTATACGACCGTCTATCATAAAATGATCCATTTTTGTACTGTGAACCATATAATGATCGCACACAATTCACAAAACCTACCAAAGAAAAAAAATGATTTTATGTATCATCTATA
Organism: Silene latifolia; assembly: GCF_048544455.1. Taxonomy (NCBI): domain Eukaryota; kingdom Viridiplantae; phylum Streptophyta; class Magnoliopsida; order Caryophyllales; family Caryophyllaceae; genus Silene; species Silene latifolia. The sequence goes on along the minus strand of NC_133535.1, from coordinate 90,599,872 downwards.
TTTCGCCTTTATATTTCACCCATCCCCGATTTACTAAAATATTAACACATTTCTAAATTCTCCCGCTTAAGTAATATTTTATTAGACAATATTTTTTTCCTAATTAGATTTCACTATCTATATTTACCATTGAACAATATTTTATCTCCTAATTAACATAAATCATTGTTTAATAATTACATAAATAAGGCTATTAAAATTCTCCCTGGGATCATATATGCAAATTTTATATCCTTTTCAAAATAAAGATAAACCGCATTAGTTTAATTAATTGTCAAATTCTCTAATATCTTCATCTAAAATACCGTGCAGTTGTACGGAAGTTACACTAATATCTTAGTAAATTAATTTAAGGTCCTTGCGTATCCGTAAATGGGGGTGAAAATGTGAAATTACTATATCCATCTTTACACACTAATGTGACTCATATTTGCACACATTTAGTCCCCGAACTAGCCTCGTTCCTATGCTTTATTGCATGCATTAGGGTCGTTTCTTATCTTTAGCTTCTTACTTTGCATATTCTTTGGGGTTTTGTGTCCTTGGTAGGAGAGGAATGCTAACCTTGCATATACGGAGCAAAATGGAGCTAAATGGATCGCATCTAACGACCAAGAAACAAAGAGGAAACCAATACTAAAGGCCTTGATCAATAAAACAAGTATTTGGACAATGATGAAAGACCCCCAAGGCTCCTCAACGATCCCCACGGATCTTGAAGCAATCAATTGAAGAAGAAGCCACACTGGCCTATGGGACGGGCGTCTCTAGCTCAGCCCGAGCGTCCTGATGATCAAGACGGCCATCCCAATACTCTGCCCGAGCGTCCCACAAGCAGGACGGGCGAATTTCCTTACATAATGGGCGTCCAATAAGGTTAGGTCGAGCGGCTACTTAGGGACTTGCAAGGCGTTAATCTTCATCTTAGGGACTTAATCTTCATTTAAGCCCTTAGTTACCCTAATACTTGTACATAGTATAAATACGCCATTGTATTAGGAGATTAATCACCAATTCCTAATCAAGTTTTAGTAGAGTTTATTATTATTAATCAAGTTGTAATTACACAATTTAATCTTAATCAAATCTTAATCTTTCTTTAATCATTCAAGTGTTCTTAGATTTAGTTGGGTAATTTGAAGACTATTTGGGTTTATTGGAGAATTGACAACTCTTCATCATTCATCAAGTTTTCTTCTATTATTTTTTGCTTATTATTTGGATCATCCTTAAGTTTGGTACAATTCCTTTTATCCTTTGCTTAATTATTGTTTATTGCTTTACTCATTCACCATGTTTAGCCTTGTTAATATGATTGACACCCTTATTAGCATGTTTTCCATGATCATGAGTGAGTAGTCTCCTAACTAGGGTTAATGGGGGGATTAGGTGAATTAATCATGGGGTAGATCTTAACTTAATAAGATCATATGATTTCTTGCTTGTTGTAGTTTAAACTTATGCACATGTTATGCTTGATGAAATGCTTGATTGACAACCTAGCATGAATCTCGTATCCATTCAGCAAGACTTTTAAGACATAAACCAACTCAAGGCTTGTTAGACCATGCATATAGTTAAATAGGAAGAAATTAAGTCAACTTGTAAGTGTTGTAAAGTCTTGATCGACTCGGCTCTGAGACCCAAACCTTCCTAGGAATTGTAAGATATAAACTAACTCTATTCCACTACAACAATAATTTGTTTGCACCTATGAAACTTGTTTTTGTGATCTCACCATGATTCCCTTATGAACCCAAGACACCCTAGTGCCTTAATCAATTATTTACAAACCCTATTTATTTACTTTGCTTTGTTTTACTTTCATTTGTTTACATTTCTTTGTTAAGTAGTTTAGATTCCAAACCTCAAACTCAACCCAAATTGTGACACCCTAAGACATAACTCTCTACAACCGATAAATCAATATAATATCCGTCTCTTGGGATCCGACCTTTACTTGTCACTCTACTAAGATTAGTTAGTTGAGATTATAAATATTGTTTTGATTGGTAAGCTTAGACGACAAAGTTTCAACCGAATAAAAAATGGCGCCGTTGCCGGGGACAGTGTTCAATTGAATTTTTATCATTTGTTGTTTTTAGTTGTGTCTTTCTTAACCTTGAAGAAGTCAAACTCCTCAAGGTAGTTTTAATTGTTTTCTAGTTTTTTGATTTTTTGCATGTCTAGGAGATCACAAGGCGATCTTTTACCTATTGATCCCGAGATTGAGAGAACCTTGACCAATATTAGAAGAACCGTTAGAGGAACTTCGACAATTGTGGGTATTGGAGAACTTGTGGACATTGGTATCATCCATTCGGATAGTGTTGAGTTTACCAATCCTTTTGCAAGACAAGGAAAGGAGAACCCCATTCAAAACCAACCACAAAATCAACCTACAATGCCTAAATTTTCATCTTATTCCGTACCAATCGAGGAGAACCTACCAAATGGTACTCCAACACCACCCCACTTGACTGGTAATTTCATTGCCAAATCCGCATTCATACAATTAGTTGAGAGAAGGTAATTTGGAGGGATGCCTAGTGAAGATCCGCACCTACACATGGAGACTTTTTGTGACTATTGTGATGCAATTTCCCAAACGGGGGTAACTCAAGACCAAATTCGATGGGTATTGTTTCCTTTTTCCTTGATCGGAGCCGCAAAGCAATGGTTAAAGAGCCTAGAAAAGGCCACTCTTGGAATTGATTCATGGAAGAAGTTAGCACTTGTCTTTTACAAGAAGTTCTATCCTCCGGAGAAGACCAACATGTTAAGATCTCAAATCACCGGGTTCAAGCAAAGAGATGAAGAGTCTCTATATGAGACTTGCGAGATATTCAAAGATACATGTCGCTCTTGTCCTCATCATGGACTAAGCGAATGGTTTCTTGTTCAATAATTTTGGAATGAGTTGTATGAAGATTCAAGGAATGTGCTCAACATGGGTTCTAATGGAAGATTCACCGAGGTAGATGACAACCAAACTTGGGCAAAGATAGAGGAGATGACGGTTCACAACTCTCAATATAGTAGGCCAAGAAAAGCTACTAGAGGGGGGAGACATGATGTTGACTCCGTCACACAATTGAATGCCGATTTGGGTGCCCAACTAAGCTCCCATATTGACACAATGAACTTGAAATTTGAGAAAGTCATAGCCAAGATGAATGAAGCTTCTCAATCATTTAAGCAACATGTCAATGCCATGGTGGCAACATCTTCTATTCCAAAGGGAGTGTGTGAGAATTATGGAACTTTGGGGCATGATCAACAAGAGTGTAGGGGCACAAGTGAGCAAGTGAATGCTTTTCAAGCATACAAGTATGGCACCCCTTATTCCAATTATTACAATGAAAACACCAAATTTCACTCAAACTTCCCATACAAAAGCCAAAATATTCAAAATCCTCAACTAACATACACTCCACCTCCAATGAGAAATTCTACTCAAAGACCATACTTCAACCAAAACCAACCCTCTTACAATCAATCCAATGACCAAGCTTTTGATGTTCAAAAAGCGGTCCTTCAAATGCAAAAGAGCCAACAAGATTTCTTTGTTCAAATGCAAAGAGATATCCAAGTAAAAGACACTACCATCAACAATATCCTTGCTCATACCAAGATGTTGGAAACACAATTGTCCTAATTGGCCTCTTCAAGTTCTCAAAGACATAAAGGACAATTACCCCCTTAAGGTAATCCTCCTACAAGACATGAAACCATCAATGCCATTCACTTGAGGAGTGGTTCAAGATATGAGGGACCTAAGATGCCAATTGAAGAGGATGTTATTGAGGAAAGTGTCAAGCAAAGTGATGTAATTGTAACCATTGAGGAGAAATCCTAAGGTGGTGGAACCAACTACCAATGACTCATTGAAGAAGAGAAATTAAGAGAAGGCCAAAGAGGTTGAGAAAGAGCCTATTGTGATTAGACTCCCGTTTCCAAGTCGCCAAGCCAAGCCCAAGTTTAATGAGCAACTTAGAAAGTTCATGGAGATTGTGAAGAATGGTCGTGATCCCTTATGAGGGGTTTAGTTTTCAGTACTTGTCGTTAGGAGTACCTAGACCAAAACACAATTTATAACTTCACAAACAACTCTACAATTAGTAAAGAGGCAAGTAAAGGTCGGATCCCAAGGGATGGGAATTGAGATGAGATTTTCTATTGCAACTAGTGGTGTCTAAGGGTGTCACAATTGGGGTTTGAAGTAGAAGATCACTAAACTAAATAGCAATGAAAGTAAACAAGCAAGATGAATTAAAAGGGATGTAAACAATTGATAAAAAGCACTAGGGTGTCATGGGGTCATAGGGGATTCATGGGAATTGATCATACAAACATATTCTCAAATTATAAGCAAGCAATTATTGTTGTGATGGATCGAGTTGGTTTATATCTTACAATCCTAGGAAAGTTTGGGTCCCGGAGCCGAATCGATTAGATTGTACAACACCTACAAGTCGACTTAATATTCCCTACTCAACTATATGCATGGTCTAATGAGACTCGAGTTGGTTTATGTTTTACAAGTCTCATTGAAAAGATAGGTGATGGGTAAAAAATGCAAGGATTCATAGGCTCACATTTCATCAAACATAACATGTGCATAAGTTGAGATCACAACAAGCAAGCAAATAAACTATGAAAACATATTAGATTAAGCATGAATCATTCCCCATGTTGGTTTCCCCTAATTACCCATTAACCCTAGCTAAGGAAACTACTCACTCATTATCATGTTGAACATGCTAGCAAGGTTGTCAATCATACCAACAAAGTAAAACATGATGAATAAATGAAGATAATTAGCAATAATTAAAAAGGGATTAAGAGAATTATACCTACTAATGATTCCAATAATAAAGCAAAGAATAATAGACGTACTTGATGCTTGATTGGAAGGTTGTCAATCTCCCAATAATAACCCAAATAATCTTCAATTACCCAAAATAAAGGATGAACAAGAGAGAGATTAAGGAAATAAAACTTGTATTAAAACTTGATTAAATGTTGATTACAAGATTAAAGAGAGATTTGATTGATATTAACTACACTAAAGATTGCTAAGAAGAACATGCTCTTCTAATTAGACTAATGGGGTATTTATAGTGGGGATTAGTTACATAAATTAGGGTTTACTAAGAGCTTAAATGACGATTAAGTCCTTGAGGAATCGTCGGTCTCTAGGGAGACTCCGGTCTCTTTTTCGCCGGTCTTAGAAAAAGATGCGCATCCTTCCTTGAAGTTTGTAGAAGACGAAATAGCTGTAAGGGAATTCGGGCGTCTTAGGCACGGGACGGGCGGATTTGGGTGTTTCTGGACGGGCGTCCAGTTGGGGAAGACGCTCGTATTGGCGGGGTTTTGGACGGGCGTCCCGTGGAGGAAGACGCTCGGATTGTACCTCCTGGACGGGCGTCTTGTAGACAATCCGCTCGGATTCTCTTACAGCTTCGTTCCTTCTTCTTTTCTTCCTTTTTCTTCATAGAATCCTTGAGGATTTCCTCGGGGATGCAAGGATCTTTTCTCATCATTGCCCATCTAATATAGTATGTACAAAGGCCTTCTAATCTTGTCTCTCCTTGATGCTTGGTCATTGAATTCAATCAATTTAGCTTCATTTTGCCATGAAAATGCAAGGTTTGCACTCCTTTCCTACCAAGGACACAAAACCTCGAAGAATATGCAAAACAAAGGACTAAAGACAATAAATGACCCAAATATGCACTAAAACGCATGGGAACAAGGCTAATTCGGGGACTAAATATGCTCTAATTATGGTCACATCAAATATCCCCAAACCGAACATTTGCTCGTCCCGAGTAAAGAGGTGACAAAGACTAGGACCATTATTTAAACTAACCTAATAACATAGACGATATGAGACAATTAGCGGGTCTCACTCCGCCCCTTCAACTCACAACAAGACAACCATGAGGTAGGATGCCTTCTTGCAAGGCAAGGTGGGTCTTGCCCAAATGGCGACACATCCAAACATTAAGCACACAAAATCAAGTGATGGATGCATCTACAAAAGAATAGCCACTTTCCTCATCTAAGTGGCGGAAATTATCTACAAGGGAAGCAATTCAAGGGTACACACTCCTTCATAGATGCAATTTCTTCAAACTACTAAGCCTAGAAGGATACCAATAAATCACCTCCAAGTTGTGTCAAGCTAGGGTACCTTTGTCCTCAATCGTTAAATGCTTTTGTTAAGAATAGACTCCCTATGGTGTTAGAAACACTGGAGGATCGCGGAATTCCCCCTCTTACCTAGACAAGAAGAAGGGTCGTCCCCTCTCTACCATGCACAAAAATGGATACGATGGATAAAGGGATCAATAGATATTTGAGCTTCATTTTGGGAGTTTGCTTTTGTTTTTGTTTTTTCCCCACAATTTCTTGTGGCATTTGACATTTGAGAACACTTTCTTTTGCCATTTCTTTTGATTTTTGGCTTTTCAATACTTGACAACTTTCAACATTTCTTTGCATTTCTTTTGAACATTTTCAAAGTCACCCCATATGTAGTGAGGGTGCCTTATATTTGAAGCTTTAGGAGTCTATTTTTGCTCCTCTTTTCATTTGATGCAATTTTGCAAACTTTCTCACTTTCTTTTCATTTCTTTGAACTCAAATCGATTTCTTTTTGTGCCCATTCCCTTTGATGACAAAATGTATGGTAGAACATGGATGAATGATGGTTGCATGGTTTCAAGGGTCACCTTGGAATAAACGGTAGCCAAGGAGTTATCACACCACAAGATACTCTTGACTAGGCCTTAATCCATGGGTCAAAGGATACTAGCATGACACATCCTAGGGTGTTTTACAAGTATTCTAAAAAGCAAAGTCTTAAGAAGAAAAAGCATCTACTAGGGCCTATATACACTTGTCAAGCTTCCCAAGTAGACGGTTTCGCAAAATTTTTCTAACATGCAACTACATGCCATGATGCAACTAGCATATAAACATCCTAATGCAAATGATTCTACCAACTAATATGACATATAAACTAAATGCAAGTCCTAAATTCACATTGTTATACCGCATCAATCAAAATAAAGCCACATAGTCATTAACATAAAGAGGAAAAAGGAGATTGGAAAGATCATACCATGCGGTCTTCAATATCCTCATGTCTCGGATGTGGCGTAGTCAATCAATGTGAACAAGGATAGAACAAACACAATATATACAACAATATATACAAGACTACACTATAAAGGAAATGAACTTGTTTTTGGCTTTTCAATTTTTCAAATTTTTTTGGATTTTCGAATTTTTTTTTTTTTGATTTTTGAATAAAAGTTAAGTTAGAATTCCCCATCCCCACACTAATATGGGTATTGTCCTCAATGGCCAAAATGATGGGAAATTATGCAAGCATGATGCATGAATTCTACACTAAATGCAAGCTATACTAATCTACACTACATGATGCATGGGTTTTTGTTTATGACGGAGAGCGTAATTTAGATTACCTCCCGTTGCGAATGCATGTACTTCCCCAAACCGAGATAGACATTATTTATAATGTCCTAAAGTTGGGGTAGTTCATGCACACAAGATGCAATACATGAAACTAAATTGTCATTTTGGATTTTCAAAAGTGGGAACAATAAGATAAGAACACTTCAATGGGGCCGAGGTGTTAGTACTCCATGTTGCTAGGACTCTCCAACCAAAGACAAAGTCAAAAATTGTACAAGTTAACAAAACATACACTTCTTTCATGAAAATTGAAAATAAAGAGAAGAGATGAGGAAACTTCACTTAAGCTTGAGATGGGTGCCTCACGCCCGCTCCATCTAGCTATGAAGAGATCCTCTAGAGATCGCCGTCATCTCCCTCTAGATCACTGTGGACAATGGGCCCACGGGGGCGCTTGGGAGGAGAACAAGCGTTTGCATTTTGTGGAGTCGCCACCAATTTATTGTGGAAAATTGGAAACCGTTCGAATACCTCGTGCCATGTCAAGACACAAAGTAGAGACATGAACACCAAGCAATCGTTACCCTTAGCATTCTATGTCTAGAATGACTCTCGTGGATGCCAATGAAAACGGATGTTCACAGAGATCTGGAGTAAGGGGTGAGGGTACGTATTAGGAAGCTCTTTTGATCGAACACCTAATCCCGCCTGCCTCGATAGCGGCCTCTATTAATGATTAGGGACATCGTCTATACTCGATATATCGTCGATCATATGCATGCAATGCAACACCCAAGTTTTAATCCTAACATGTGAAGATTAGACTAAGTCGGTTAACATGTAATTTAACATACAACTAATGTCGAAGTAGGATTTAGTGCTCAATTACATGTGAAGGCATACAAATGATACAAGAAACATGACAAATACAATATACAAAATTACAATAATGAAAATTACAATAATTACATTGGGTTCATTGATTTATGTCAAAAATACCTTTGAAACGGATAATTTGAGAAAAAGAATAAAAGAAAGAATTAACGAACATATCAGTAGGCGATAATACGATTAATAGTCAATTATACGTAAACTAATTAACTAGGTCAAGGCAGAACGGAAGTTCAGAGGCAGAAATCAACCTGGAACAGGCGCAGCAGGACTGCGCCCTTTGGAAGAGGCGCAGCAGTTGCTGCGTCTGTTCCAAGGGTGAGTTCTGGCTGTGAAGCCGGAACTGCAAATCGTTAATATAAATTGGTGAATTTAAATGATTAATTACGATATTTACTCGGATGGAAGTGATTATCAGGTTATTTACATGTGATTGATGGTCATAAAAGCAATAAAACATGGATGAGATGGATTTAAGACGAATTATTTACATGAACGAACGATTGATTAGTGACATGGGTGAACAAAATAGGTTAAACATGACGAATTAGTGACAAATTAATGACGAATATGACAATAGACAGATGAAAATATATTAAAAATCGAATTCCAGAAACCCGATATGAACGAATCGAATTCCTACAACCCAGATTGATTTTAATGACAAAAACCCGCAAATATTGGATTACTTGGGATTTAAGTCGGATTTAACGATGAATTTGACGTATTAATGGTGATGATTTATGTACATGTGAAATTATTATGCTATCGTATCAAAGAATTAAGGAAAACAAATGGAAACAAATAAAGAAGACGAATTACAGAGGACGAAGGAAGAAGAAAGGAAGTAGGAACTGCGGCAGCCTCACGAAGAGGCGCAGCAGGCACTGCGCTCCTTCGAAGAGGCGCAGCAGTTGCTGCGTCCTTTCTCGACGGTTTGTCTTCTGGAAATCCGTAAAAAGGGGTTTTAAACGAGGTTTTAGAAATCGGTTTTAAGAGGTGCTTTCGACATAAACCTTACATTAATGATACAAAAAGGTAAATAACAATAATAAAAGAGATATTTACACCCTCAGACTTACATGTTTGACGAAACGAGATGAACTAAGTTTACGATTAGTGATGCTCGACTCGAATGTAGACGAAAGTGCCCTCGTAAGAGGAAAACGATTAAGACGAAATTGGTCGGTCATGCAAATGAGGCTGGTACTCAGAAGGATCCGAGCTTACGTGGTCGAATGTTCAAGCACGTAGACGCTAAAAAGTAAGAACAAAGGTCTAGAATGCAAAGGGAGAAGAGAAGGGCGGACACTCGTGTGAGAAATATGAGGAGCGAAGGCTCCTATTTATACTAATCACGTGAAGGAATAGGGTTTTCGGAGAGACTTTGGAAGTGAATCTCGGAAAGATATGAAAAAGATACGAAAAATACGCAGAAAGGACTGGGAAGAGGCGGCGAGATCACTGCGTCTCTTGGAAGAGGCGCAGCACCTGCTGCGTCTGTTCCCAAGTGGTTTCCTCATGCGGAAGAAAGATTTCCGTGTTTAAGTTATGGAATAACGGGATAATTTGGTTTTCCTTAATATTTTGTATGAATATTACGGGAAATTGTTTACCAAAGATTAAAAGATTGTGAAATATTTATAAAATATGGAATAGAAATATCCGGAACATTCCAGAACATTCTGACTCGGGATTTAACGGTTATCAGAAAATGAAGACGGTTTTAGTCCCGGACTCCAAATGTACTCTAATTACTGTCAAAACGACCGTATCGGTGCGTAGATGACAACTATGAGGTATAAATTAGTGTTTGAGCAATCACTTGTCGATAAACTTATGAACTGTCACAAATCGTTCCGCGTACCAAACATGCGGCCCAATCATCACCGGGTGGTTTGCGAGAGGTGTAGAAATGAGGTATCTACAGAGCCCCCACTTTGACTGAGGCTTGGACAAGGCGAAAGTCAAAGTATAGCCATCAGGTCAATCGAAGATTACAACCTGACGACTATGGCGACGCGAGGCGGCTCAAGGGGTCTGAGCCAAGGACCTGTCGTCGGGAACATTTTAGAGTCTGTCGACTATCGGGGAGGGTCGTTTAAAGTCCATTAGACTACGTGAGGAGGCTCGCCAGCCATAAGAAGAGACCATACCGAGACTGGATGAAACGGATCAAGACGCTTCGGCGAAACTCTTTGGTCTGAAGATAACTTGGTGTCTGAAGGTATGAAGGTTTATCCTGAAAAGGGGTATCTGAAGGGCATGAAGGGTTTATTCTGAAAAGGGGTATCTGAATGATTATAAGGAAACGATGATTTTGAGGAAAGACAGCAGGACACAGTCTGGAACTGCTGGGGGAAATCTGTTCGTGTTCAGCTTCAAACAAACTTCGGAAGAATTCGGGGTCGATGTTGATCTCCATGTCTCGAGAGGAAGTGACTGCCGGTCGTGAACTCTCGTTGGGGAACATAATCGGGAACTTATCTCCATGTCTCGAGAGGGATTGTCTATCCGCTTACTCTCGCTGGGAATATAATGAATGAACTTTTCTCCATGTCTCGAGAGGGATTGTCGATCCGCTTACTCTCGCTGGGAATATAATGAAGGCGTGTCGAAACACCTGTGAAGAAATACCTGCTCATTGTGACAAGCAAGGTCTTGGAAGCGATAAATAACGTATAATAGTCTGCTGTTGTCTTCGAAATGCGGGTCTGAACGAAAGATAATCGTCAAACAGACCAAAAAGATAAAATGGCAACGGGGAAGAGGCGCACCAAAGATGGGCCCACAAATAACGAACTCATAACGAATTTTTGAAAACTCGTGTTGGACCATATAGATTATATGTTTATGTTTTGATGATGTCAAGGTGCTTTACATATTATATACTTGTTGCGTGTAATCGTTTGTTAAGTGTTTTAGCATTAACCTATTACGGGCAACAAAGAGGATTGTAAGATTCATTCAAGTATTATGTGAAGACGAAGTTCGTCTACGAGATTAATCAAGCTTGGATGATGATGTAGCCTATACTCGAAGATCTCCTTGAAGATTAGAATAGTATAGGTGATTATCTCGTAATGGTAATCAAAGAATGAGTTTCTCAATTAGTAAAGTTATAGCTTTGCAGCTATAACATTACTAGTAAAAGAGTTCAATGTTATAGCTCTTCTACTATAACATTGAAATGCTGAGTTTTTATACACGACTTTTAAATGGTTCGAAAATTGTTTTGCAATTTCTTAAAGTTTATTTTATATGTTTTAATGAAAGTATTTATTTTATAAAGCCCGGTTTAGTGAGGAGTCCGGTTATATTGTTAGCGTTAATTGATGGTTATTGGGTCAACTTATGAGTTGGACTTTACTGTCGATTAGGGTTTTCGTCTAGCCTCTCCTAAAACCTAAATTCTAATTATATACTAAGATTAGGGTTTGCATGGTTCACGAGCCTATGAGCCGTGTTGTACCGTGTTGCTTATGAGATATTAGGTAAAGATTTTATTCTATAATAATATCTTTACATATCTTATATCTTAGTTAATATATTTGTTTATGGTAAAAGATATTCTTGTTTTAGGAAATCGTATCATAATCTTAGAATTTATAGTAAAGATAATATTTGGAAAGATTATATTCTATCTTTTAGAATATTCTTTATTATCTTTTATGGCTTTTAGGTAAGAGATAATAAGAAGATATAATTTGTAATTATATCTTATTTCGGCTATTAGGGTTCTTATAGAAACCGTGTAGCCTTTCTCTTCCTTGCCTATAAATACTTTGTTATTTACAACATCTAAAATAGAGACCTTAAGCATAAAATTGTTTTCATATTTTAAAGTGCAAACCGTGTGTTTTTAGCGAAAACCGATTTGCAAATTTTGAAAGGTCGTGTGTTACAAAACTCGCATACTTGTTCTTTATTTATCGTTATAAGATAATAGTGCTTAGTTGATTTCTTAACTTGTTCATTAACGTGAACCTTTGTTAGAATCATTAGTGCTTTCTTATTAGCGTAAGTTAGTCACTCGAGTATTTAACGGTACTCATTGAGTTACAGCTAGAGTTAGTTGTACGAGTTGGGTTAGTAAATTTGTAATCCGTAGAAAGGTACTAAATTTATTAATCGAGAATAGTGGACGTAGGTTTCGATTTGTGAAACTGAACCACTTCAAAAATCCGCGTGTCTCTTCTTGTTTCGTTCTTTCGTTTACTTTGCTTACAATCGTTAGTTGATTAGTTAAAGTTTAATCAATAAACTTTAAATAATCAATTACATACGCACAATCGAAAAAGCTTTAAAAAGTTTTAAATACTCAATTCACCCCCCCCCTCTTGAGTATTTTGGATCAATAGACTCTTCAATTGGTATCAGAGCCTCGTGCTCTTGATTGCCTAACCGCAAAGAGGCTGATCTATTTTGTTTTTCATTTATCTTATTGTTTTATATTTCGCTGCCTATCACGTGATAAATGGATTCCAAATATCTCAAGTGTCCCGTCTTTGATGGGAAGAATTACGGATTGTGGAAGAACATGATGACTCACTATGTGAAAGGACACGATTGGGAGTGCTGGAGGATTATTCAAAACGGACCGCATAAAATTCTTGTGGCATCCGAGGAAGGCACTACCTATGAAAAGAAAGAAGAGGACTATGTCGAGGCCGACTACAAAAAAGCCGAAAAGAACTCCAAAGCAATAAGTCTTCTGCAAAACGGAATGACCTCTACTGAGTTTGATCGGTTCTCCTCTTGTTCCACGGCCAAGGAGATATGGGATGGGCTCGAATTAGCTTATGAAGGTACTTCCATTGTTAGGAAGCACCGAATTGATTTGCTTATGCAAAAATATGAGCTATTCATCATGGAGCCTAATGAGTCTCTAGATAGTATGTCCGCAAGGTTTTCAAGCATCATCAACGAACTGAAAAACCTAGGTAGGAAATTCAGTACTGAGGACATTGCTAGAAAGGTTCTTAGGAGCCTTACTAAAAAGTGGCGTGCTAAGGTCACTGCAATGGAGGAATCACGAGATCTTGAAACCCTATCCTATCAAGAACTCATAGGTGCTCTCATGGCCCATGAAATTACTCTTAACAAAGATGACGCTGAACCAAGTCGAAATAAGAGTATGGCCTTAGCGAGCGAAGAAGTAGACTCTGAATTAGAGGATGAAACTGTCTTGTTTGCACGACGTTTTAAAAATAAAATTTTTCGAAATAGACAAACAAAATCATCCTATAACAACAATAACAACAAGGCATTCAACAAAAAGGTTAATGACTCAAAGTCGTCCTTCGCAAATAGAGGTTGCTTCAAGTGTGGAGAATCTGGTCACATGATCAAAGATTGTCCAACATGGGAGAAGATAAAGGACAAGACGAAACGTGAGAAGACAAAGAAAGAATTCAAGCAAGTTATGATGGCTTCGTGTTGGGGAGACCTTGACTCAGAAGACGACGAGGAATCTGAAGACGACGAAGTAGCAAACCTTTGTCTTAGCAGTGTTAGTCTTGACCTAATCTCCGACAGCGACAATGAAAGCACAAATTCTCATTCAAACTACTGCTTTCTTGGAGAATCAGATGAGGACGATGATGATGAGGTAAGTTACCTTGAGCTTAAGAAACGTGTTAGGAAATTGTCTAAAAGTGCTTTAATTGAATACTTTGAACAATCTCTTGATAAGTGTCACGAACAGGATCTGGAATTGAAAGATCTAAAGGAACAGATTCTCGAAATCGCAGAAGAGAATCATACTCTCAAGACTAATGCTAAGAAGTTGAAATCTAAAGTTATAGCTGAGAAAGCTACAACATTAGATTCTACTATGGCTGAAAAGAAGGAATTAGAGTCCAAAATTATAGCTAATGAAGCTATAACTTCCGACCTAAAGCTTAACGTCAAGCACCTTCAAGCCAAAGTTATAGCTAATGAAGCTATAACTTTAGAACTTAGAAAAGTCAAAGAACTCTTGGAAACTAAGGTCACATCTAATGAAGAAGTGATCTTGGATCAAAAGAAAGAGATAGATTCTCTTTCAAAGCAATTGAAAGAATCTAAGACCGATATGATCAATGTTAAGAAACACCACACCGATGTTGTGTTCATTCTTAACAAACGATTCCAAGACTTTCGTGACAACTTTAAAAAGGACAATGATGTAAATCACACGAAATGTCAAGAGGAAATTAAAACCCTAAAAGACCTACTTCTACACGCTAGAAAGGTCCATGACAAGTGGGAAGGTAGCACAAAAGTCCTAAACTTCCTAACCGAACAATCCGACAATAATATGAAGATGGGACTAGGACATGAGTGCTACAGCCGTAGAGATCACTCTAAATGCAAATCAGCACCTTCGGATTTTGATTTTAGAAAAAGGAAGTATGCTGATCTTCCTGAATATTTGATTTGCAATTACTGTGGTCATACGGGTCACATCCAAATCAATTGTGTCAAAAAGGCTCATGATTTACGAAAAAATGCCGAACATGCCAAAAGCGCGACACGTTGACGAGGATAAGGAAACTCCCATTAACGAACCTAACGAAGAAAGGAACAATAAATTTCGTTGGTTCTATGACATGGCCTTTGACTACTCTAAGAAACCTAGCACTTCACAAAGTCCTTGTAGATCTCAACCCAGTAAACCTATTCACAAGGCATCTAGTCAAGAGAGACCTAGAGAAGTTCCGAGACCTAGAGAAAACCCTAACCCTAGAACGTCTCCCATGCCAAACAATCCTAAGGTTAGAAAAACGATCATTAGACATGTTTGGGTTCGAAAGGACTTAGTATTTAGAGTAACTAATCATAAGGGACCCAACTTAGCTTGGGTACCTAAAAACTGTATCTAATCCTTTCTGCAGGTAGAAGTGAAAGAAAACAACCAATGGTATCTTGACAGTGGATGTTCAAGACACATGACCGGAGATAAGAATCTATTTCTTTCACTCAAGCCGTTCAACGGAGGAAAAGTGACGTTCGGGGACAATAAAAAGGGAAAAGTAATCGGCGTTGGCAAAATCGGAATCTCTAAGTCTCACGCAATAAGTGACGTTTATCTCGTAGATGGTCTAAAACACAACTTGCTAAGCATATCTCAACTATGCGACAAAGGTAACAAAGTAGTTTTTCATACTGATAGTTGTCGCATCATTATTGAAGGAACTAGCAACGTTATTCTTGAAGGCCACCGAAAAAGGAATGTTTATATGGTAGATTTAAATGCTGTGCCTACTAACTCTTTTTCATGTATGAAAGTTACACTTGATGATCCCTGTTTATGGCATAAACGATTCGGTCACATTAGCTCGCTAACCTTGAATAAACTCAAGAAGTGGGACTTGGTTGAAGGGTTGCCAAAGATCAAGTTCGACCAAGAAAAGATGTGTGACACATGTGCTAGGTGTAAACAAGTAAGATCATCGTTCAAACCTAAAAGAGTAGTGAGCACAAATGAAGCCTTGAACGGTACACATGGATTTATGTGGACCTATGAAGGTAAGGAGTAGAGGAGGATCTAGGTACGTTTTTGTTCTTGTAGATGACTACTCAAGGTATGTATGGCCTATCTTTCTTCATTCAAAAGACGAAACTTTTGATGAATTTGATTGTCTTATGAAACGTGTTCAAAATAAATATAAGACTAATCTAGTATCTATTAAACGGATCATGGCACCGAATTTGATAATCAAACCTTTATAGAATATTGTAGAGTTAATGGTGTAGGGCATAACTTTTCTGCACCAAGAACTCCGCAACAAAACGGTGTCGTTGAACGTATGAATAGAACCTTAGAAGATATGGCACGTACAATGCTCTTGTGTAGCGGTTTACCTCGTAACTTTTGGGCTGAAGCCATTAGTACTTCTTGCTACATCCATAATCGTGCTATGATCCGACCTATCCTTAAGAAAACCCCCTATGAACTCCTTAGAGGTCGAAAACCTAATATCTCCCATCTTCGTTGTTTTGGGAGTAAATGTTTTGTACATAATAACGGTAAAAACCGTTTGAGTAAATTCGACCCTAGGAGTGATGAGGCGATTTTTATAGGATACTCAGATCATAGCAAGGCTTACAAAGTATTCAATAAGAGAACTCTCTGTATTGAAGAAAGTGTCCACGTTATCTTTGATGAAGATAACATGTTCGATAAGCCTTTACAGGATGAGGAAGAAGACTTGGATGAACCCGACTTTCGTCTTTCAAGAGACGATCCCCCGGATTTGGAATCATAGGATAATGAAATTGAGGGAATAAACGATGAACTCGATCGTTCCTCAAAAGACAAAAAGGAGAAGGACAAAGTTATAGTTGATGATACTATAACATCGACTCAAAATAAGAACTCCCAAACCAATGTTATAGATGATGTTATAACATTGAATCCAAATCAAAGTGGAGAGCCCGAGGTTATAATCGGCTCAAATACAACACCCGGATTGGATTCAGGGGGAACTTCCTCTAATTCCGAGCCAAATGAAGTCGGGTCAAGCTCAAATAACGAGGAAGAACCAAGTACTTCGACAAAATGGAAATACAAGAACTCACACCCCATGGACAATATTCTTGGGAATATTAAGAAGGGTGTTCAAACAAGACGTTCCTTAAACAACTTCTGCTCTTTCTACTCTTTCCTATCCATGATCGAACAAAAGAACATCAATGAAGCTCTTTCTTGAATCAGATTGGATTATAGCTATGCAAGAAGAGCTTCAACAGTTCGAAAGAAATAAGGTTTGGCATTTAGTTCCTAGACCAAAAGATCGGACAGTTATTGGAACACGGTGGGTCTTCCGGAATAAATTAGATGATGCCGGAGTCATTGTCAGAAATAAGGCTAGATTGGTGGTTCAAGGATATAATCAACAAGAAGGAATAGATTATGACGAGACTTTTTTTGTTGCTCGTCTTGAAGCTATTAGACTTCGATAGCATTCGCCGCACACAAAGGAATGAAGCTCTTCCGGATGGATGTCAGGACGGCATTCTTGAACGGTTATCTACAAGAAGAAGTCTTCGTTGAACAACCCCCTGGTTTTAAGAATATCAAATTTGAGGATCACGTGTTCAAATTGGATAAAGCCCTATACGGATTGAAGCAAGCACCTAGGGCTTGGTACGACAGATTATCTAAGTTTCTACTTGACAGTGGATTTAGTAGAGGATCCGTCGACAAAACCCTATTTCTAAAAGCGAGGGTTCGACCTTTTGGTTGTTCAAATATACGTCGATGATATCATCTTTGGATCGACAAATCGAAGCTTATGCAAATACTTTTTTCGAGTGATGACTTCCGAGTTCGAGATGAGTATGATGGGAGAATTGAAATTCTTCCTAGGTCCGCAAATACAACAAACCGATGAAGGCATTAAGATTCATCAATGTAAATACATCAAAGAGTTGATTCGGAAATTCGGGATGGAAAATTCACACGCTATGCCTACTCCAATGGTCGAGAACAAGAAATTGACATTGGATGAAAACGGTAAATCAGTTGATGAAACTACTTACCGTGGGATGATTGGGTCATTGTTATATTTGACCGCAAGTAGACCTGATATCATGTTTAGCGTATGCGTTTGTGCGAGATATCAATCATCTCCCAAAGAATCGCATATGACGGCCGTAAAAAGAATTTTACGTTATTTAATTGGAACGGCCAACTTATACCTATGGTATCCAATGGAATGCAATTTTGATCTAGTCGGTTATTCCGATGCCGACTACGCAGGATGTTCTCTAGACAGAAAAAGCACGTCGGGTGTCGCCACTTTTATCGGACCTTGTATCATTACGTGGGGCTCGAAGAAACAAAATTCGGTTGCTCTCTCAACTGCTGAAGCCGAGTATATTGCTGCAGGACTGGTATGTACTCAACTTTTATGGCTTAAACAACAATTACATGATTATGGTGTTGACGTAGGATGTATTCCAATTTTATGTGATAATACTAGTGCGATTATTATTTCTAAGAATCCCGCACAACATTCACGTACCAAACATATTGAAATAAGACACCATTTTATTAGAGACCATGTTGAGAAGGGGAATATAAAACTTGAATTTTATAGTCTTGAAAAACAATGGGCGAGACATTTTGACAAAATCATTAGCTAGAGAACGATTTGAGACTTTACGGTTGGAAATTGGTTTAATCAGTGGTACCTAAGTTTCTATATCTGTTCAATCTTTTTATGATTGACTAGTTAAGTTAAGATTGTATGACTGTGTCCGTATATTGCGTTGCTTGAATAATTTCGTTTATAGAAATATTATTTTCATAAGATTCTATTTGCTATTTAGAATTTAATTGACATACAAACTTATAACACACCATATCTTTTATTTGTATCTTTTATCTTCAAAATTAAAAAAAAATTCTCACAAAATAAGCTCACAATACACGGCTCACATCTTTCCTATTCTAGACCAAATTCCTAATTCATGTCACATCATCATAAATTTCCATACTTATCACTTTCCTATTCCTAATTAACTACACTTACCATAATTCATTTACACTTGTTAAACCTAATATCTAGACCTATATCTACCCTTGATTGACCGTCCACCCCTACCCACTTGCTCACTTTCTTTCTTCCAAATATTTACCATCATTGCATATCTTTCCCTTTACTCCAACAATCACCATCATCCCCTTTTTCAAACCATCTCCATCATCATGAACACATCCCATGCAAAAAACACCCGATCCTCAACCCGTCACCACCAAAACCGCCCCTTTCCTCACCAAACATCACCTTTGCCACCACATACTCCTCATTCCATGAATTGTCCTTCACCACAACCAAACCAAACCTCGCCCCTGTTTCGTAGTCGGGACGAATCGGTCTCCGAAGGAAAAAGACGCCGTCTTTTCAAAGGTAAAAATAAAGTTGTTGTTGATAATGGTGAAGCGATTGTAGAGGAACCCGAGGTGATAGTTCGGAATGGTGTTGCTCGTACTCTGCTTAGGGATGCTTCAAAAGCCGCGACAAAGGAAGGGTTGAATCGTGTTCGGCTTACTCATGATGAAAGCATCTTGGTTAATCGAGTTTTGAGGTATTCTATCCATGGTGGTCGGTTTTATCCGAAATCTTGGTTGGTTAGTGTACCCGCTCTTGCTTTCTTTATTAATTTTCTTGATTTTCAAGGGTGGAGTCACATAAGTCGGTTTTGGGTCCTATCTACCCGGTTGAGGTGGTACGATTCTTTGCAAGTGTGTCGATTAAAAGGGAGTGTTGCATGCGGTTGTTAATGGTGTCGATGTTACCGTCTCTGTTTCGGATTTTTGCTCTGCTTTTTCGGTTCCTAATGAAGGGATTGAATTAAATCCGAGTCTTGAATGGTCTAATGTTGGAAGTGAAAAGGAATTGTTGGTGAAACAGTATTTTGAGGAGATTACGGAGGGTGTCAATATCGTGGTTCGTCCTCTTTCGGCCAAAATTAAGTTCCTCTTAAATTTTTGTGGAAACGGTGGTGGTGCCGAGAAGAGGGGGCCGTGATAAGGTGTCGAGTTATGAGGCGATTATGGTTTATTCTTGGTTGGAAGGTCAAAAAGTGAATTTGGGGAGTGTTGTTTTGCACCGTATTCTTCAAACGAGTCTTACGGTCACTAAGGACAAATTGAGCACTACAATTGATTTGCCGTATGGTATGTGGATATCTCGTTTGTTGGAAATTAAACAGGTAATCGGGCCTGACAGTTACGGTGTTAGTGCTCGGGATAGTATGTGTGATAAGTTGATCAAACTAATGGGTCTTGTTGTTGATGGACCCGAATTGCAACTTGCAAAAGATGTTGAGAAAGTTCCGGTGGATTCGGGTTTAGGAGCTATTGAGTCGAAATTGGAGGGATTTATGAGTGGTTTAATGGAAAAATTCGAGGAGCATTCGACTAGTTTGGCTACGGCATTGTCACGGGTTGGACCATCTCGGTCTTTAGACTCGGGTTTGGATGCTAGTCGGGTGTACTCGTGGATGGAGGATGTGGACAAGAGATTAGCGGGTTTCGAAAGGGAGCTGAAGGCTATTCGTGGGGAAGTGTTCCCACACGGTGATCGTCTCACTTTCCTTACGAGTCAGGGTGGTGCTTTGGTGATGCACGGGAAAGCGATGGCGGGAGATCAAGCTCTTACGTTGGAAGCTACAAAGGCTCTTTAATTGAAGGTCCTTAATTTTGAGAGGAGCATTGGTACTCTTTCACAGTTGGTTAGGAGTTCTTTCGACCGTCTGGATGCTTTGGAGCACCGTACTCGACCCGACTACGTGAACCCGTATAAGACCCGCAACATCTGACTTCCTCTCGTCCTACCCTTATTAGCCCTTATCTTACTTAGCTTTTCTTTATTTCATCTAGTGGTGTGTTAATCAAACTCTTATTCGGCCCATTTTGGCATTACACTTGTGGTTATGGCCCAAGTGTTCTATTAGACATGTGATCATTCGGCCCACTTTGGCTTTAGACATGTTTAATTCTTAGTTTGTATGTTAATTATCTTTTGGATGCTTTTAGTCTTGCATGTTATTTTATTTTCTATGACGTATTTATCTCTTGTCTCGTCTTATATTATTCTAGTCATTTTTGATTTGTTCTTAACTTTTCGATGATGTCAAGAGGGGGAAAGAACGTCTATGGTAAGCATCTACCTAAGCTTGCTCCTTGTCAAGACCAATTGTCTCTTAAAGTCCTTTAAGTTTAAGTTTTTGAAAGATTGTCTTGATCTTGCGTTAATCTTTATTATCAAGATAACGGTATTATATTGAGGGGGAACTTTTTGAATTAGTTACAATTTTAGGAGACTTGCCATCATCAAAAAGGGGGAATTTGTTGGACCATATAGATTATATGTTTATGTTTTGATGATGTCAAGGTGCTTTACATATTATATACTTGTTGCGTGTAATCGTTTGTTAAGTGTTTTAGCATTAACCTATTACGGGCAACAAAGAGGATTGTAAGATTCATTCAAGTATTATGTGAAGACGAAGTTCGTCTACGAGATTAATCAAGCTTGGATGATGATGTAGCCTATACTCGAAGATCTCCTTGAAGATTAGAATAGTATAGGTGATTATCTCGTAATGGTAATCAAAGAATGAGTTTCTCAATTAGTAAAGTTATAGCTTTGCAGCTATAACATTACTAGTAAAAGAGTTCAATGTTATAGCTCTTCTACTATAACATTGAAATGCTGAGTTTTTATACACGACTTTTAAATGGTTCGAAAATTGTTTTGCAATTTCTTAAAGTTTATTTTATATGTTTTAATGAAAGTATTTATTTTATAAAGCCCGGTTTAGTGAGGAGTCCGGTTATATTGTTAGCGTTAATTGATGGTTATTGGGTCAACTTATGAGTTGGACTTTACTGTCGATTAGGGTTTTCGTCTAGCCTCTCCTAAAACCTAAATTCTAATTATATACTAAGATTAGGGTTTGCATGGTTCACGAGCCTATGAGCCGTGTTGTACCGTGTTGCTTATGAGATATTAGGTAAAGATTTTATTCTATAATAATATCTTTACATATCTTATATCTTAGTTAATATATTTGTTTATGGTAAAAGATATTCTTGTTTTAGGAAATCGTATCATAATCTTAGAATTTATAGTAAAGATAATATTTGGAAAGATTATATTCTATCTTTTAGAATATTCTTTATTATCTTTTATGGCTTTTAGGTAAGAGATAATAAGAAGATATAATTTGTAATTATATCTTATTTTGCTATTAGGGTTCTTATAGAAACCGTGTAGCCTTTCTCTTCCTTGCCTATAAATACTTTGTTATTTACAACATCTAAGATAGAGACCTTAAGCATAAAATTGTTTTCATATTTTAAAGTGCAAACCGTGTGTTTTTAGCGAAAACCGATTTGCAAATTTTGAAAGGTCGTGTGTTACAAAACTCGCATACTTGTTCTTTATTTATCGTTATAAGATAATAGTGCTTAGTTGATTTCTTAACTTGTTCATTAACGTGAACCTTTGTTAGAATCATTAGTGCTTTCTTATTAGCGTAAGTTAGTCACTCGAGTATTTAACGGTACTCATTGAGTTACAGCTAGAGTTAGTTGTACGAGTTAGGTTAGTAAATTTGTAATCCGTAGAAAGGTACTAAATTTATTAATCGAGAATAGTGGACGTAGGTTTCGATTTGTGAAACTGAACCACTTCAAAAATCCGCGTGTCTCTTCTTGTTTCGTTCTTTCGTTTACTTTGCTTACAATCGTTAGTTGATTAGTTAAAGTTTAATCAATAAACTTTAAATAATCAATTACATACGCACAATCGAAAAAGCTTTAAAAAGTTTTAAATACTCAATTCACCCCCCCCCCCTCTTGAGTATTTTGGATCAATAGACTCTTCAACTCGTATGGAGGGAACACCAGGAAGAGGCGCAGCAAGAGCTGCATCTCTTGGAAGAGGCGCAGCGCCTGCTGCGTCTGTTCCTGGAGGTGTCTTTTCTGCGTAAAAACGTGATAAACAGAGGGTTTTAATTCATTTGTTCGAAACACAAATTCCTCAATTTCTCTCTCAAATCTTAACCATTTCCGCCCAAATTTGATCCAAAAAGCTTGCATTTATCATGACTAATCGAGGTATGTATATCATTCTTGCATCAATCTTATATATTTTGCTTAATTTGGATCGAAAAAAATTAGGGTTTTCAACCCAATTAATTCAAAAATTTGGGGCTTTTCCCCCAAATGGATTTACCTTGTAAAATTGGTATTAGAAACGGATAATTGGTAATATAAGGAACATAACCATGTATTTGTTTCGAATTTTCGTTGAGTTTTGAGCATTTGAGTGAAATTGAGACGGTTTCACAGCTAAACCGTAAATTGCTTCGAAAATAGCCTTAGGATTGCCCATTTGCGACGAAACTTGGTATTTGGGATCCTTGGATGATGGGTAAACTTCCTACCATCTCGAAATATTGGTTTGTGACGGCTTTTTCAGGACACTTTCTAGGGCATAATCGCCGTTATAACGAAATACTGTCGAAATTTCGACTTGAATCCATGACTAGGCTTCAACTTAGGCTTGACTTGACCCTAATTACCACATGAGTGATCGGGTTTGTGAGAATATGGCCAAAGATGGCGATAAAAGAGCGATTTCAGGGCTTCCGAAGGCTCGAAAATCCCCTAATCCAGGCTTGTCGTCACGTGACGCGGCCTAAAATTACTTTAATGTTGCAGGTGATGAGGCTTCTACTTCTGGGAGAGCTCCCATGGAGATAGACACTGCTGTGGACCCTTCTCGTGTCATCGAGGAGGCTTTGGAGGAGGCTTTCACCGCTGCGGTGATGGCTGCTGGGGACGAGGTTCATGAGGAGGAGGCTGTTGAGGAGGAGGAGGCCCCGAGGAGGGCCAACGTGGGACGAGGAGGTCATCAGCTGAGGGGAGCACCCGCGTGGACTGAGACCTGGGACAGCAGGCACTTGCTTTGGGCCGTGGAGGGTCACCTGTCCTATAGGACGGTGAAGAGCTTGGTAATCTTGAATTCATTACTCATCACTCATCTTCTTTCATTTCACTTGCTCATATCTTTTCCAATTTTCATTCAAAACTAAAGATAGCTTTTTTGTTTAAAATCACAATAGGAGGCCGGGAACATCAGGTCGTTCTCGGGTTACACGACGGCGATGGAGTGCTACGAGCGGCTGTCGGTGAAGGAGCGCGCCATGATCGAGCGTGGAGCGTTTGGTGCCTTGGTGCAGGCTTGGAGGGATATCACGAAGAGGAAGCTGCGGGCAAACCTTAGCCTGGTCCGCGCTTTCTTGGACCGATTCTGGGACACGACTTCCACTTTTCACATGCCTTTTGGTGAGGTGTGAGTCACTCTGGAGGACTACGGCATGATTTCTGGTCTGCCGTGTGGGGCGAGGCGGTGGAGTGGCCGGAGGCGCCATGAGGGTGGACTCGGTACCGAGGCTAGGAGGTTGATCGGCTGGAACTTGTCGCCGAAGGGTTCATAAAGTGCCTGGTTTGGTGCCCAGTTCCTATGTCCGAGACTACTTTGTGGGGAAGATCCGGCCGGTGACGATTGACGGAGAGAGACGCTCCTCCTCCCCTGTACTGGTGACCGAGCAGAGGGTTCGTTTGTGGCTTTGGTGGTTTCGTCTTCGATCTACCTCGGAGACAAGGGAGAGAGGTGTCGACGAAGCTTCTTCCCTTCCTTTCGACCCGAGCTCCCTAGGGCGTTGGGGACCGGCTCCTTTTTGGTTTTGCGGTCCTCATCCGCTTCATGAGGGCCATGGTTCGTCCGGAGTTGATGGAGAAGGGGACTTCTCCTGGTGCTGTCGGCTCTGGACTACTGCTGGAGGTATGAACCTTTATTTGGATTAAAATCAATTATTTTCCTTATCAAATTACGAAAGATCGTTATTGACTATCTCGCTTTACAGGCGTGGGTGTACTCCTACTTTCCGAGCCTCTCGCCTAAGAGGATAGAACCGCTGGAGAAGGCCTATCCCGTCGTGAGGGATTGGGTGATGTGTAGGACGAGGAGCAAGCGTTCCTCTCACGGTGTCTACCGGCGGGACGTGAACGCTCTTCAGCTGGACAGCGTGAGCATCTCACTTGTATTCATTTGCTTCTATATTGCCTTTAATCGATCATAAGAATGATTTCTTGTTTGCCCTGTCCCAGTGGGTGCCCAGGCCTTGGGCGGAGTACGCTGGAGCGCCTCCTTTTGTGGCTGAGGTCCTTCGACCTAGGAGCTCGAGCCGGCTGCTGTTGAGGACGTCGATGGGTCCTGTGTGGTACTTGGGCGAGCGCTTGGCTCGTCAGTGCTCCCGCGATGTGTTGACGGTTCCCATCGACCCTCCTAGGACGGTGTTCAGGGAGCCTTCTCAGGCTGAGAGGGAGGCTGACTTGGCTGGCGTTGGTGGTGACGCCCTCCTTCTTCCTGGCGAGGACTACTCAGCGTTCGTCTACGGGAGGTTGGCGTACTGGCCGGTTGTGGTAAGCATATTTATCCTTCTTTATTTTTGATTTTGGGAATGCGATGAAAGATCATCAAATAACGAGAAACATCTGACTTTGCAGGAGGTTGAGGCGGCGGGCATCGAGCCCCCAGAGTACCCCGAGACCCTTGAGTACACTGACACGACCGGGAGGACGACGATCTCCGAGCTGCGTGACTTTGACATGGCTGTGACGGATGCTGGCCTGGACGATTGGCAGCATCTGATTCGGAGGGTGAGCCTCTAATTTGCATAATTTTTGTGTAAGAACACTTTTGATTGAACTTATTCAATTATTGAGAACTTCTTTTTGAAAATGCAGGTTGCGCCGTCTCGGTTCGTGGCGTTATGGAGGGTGGCCAACCGGCTGCGAGCTACTGCCGTCGAGGCACTTGTCGGCGGTCGAGCTCGTCAGGTATGAACCTTGTGTCTTTGATTTTTTGAACTTTGATTTTCCAACTTCTCTTGTAATTGCTTGAAACGATTGACATGAGCCAATTTTGTTGTTTACAGGGGGGCCGTGAGCTGGAGCGAGAGTTGGCTCAGTCTCGGGAGGAGACAGCTCGCTTGTTGAGGGAGCTCGAGGTTCACGACGCCGAGGTTGTTGCTCTCGCGGCAAGAGTTGCGGAGCTAGAGGGCGACTGGTAGTAGTTTTGCTTTGTTGTTTGTATCTTGCACATTTGTACATTTTGGACCTTCATTTTGGACATTTTTGGACTTTGCTTGGGGCTCGAGCCCCCAGTTTGTTGTACATTTCCCTTTTTTGTTGTATATATGATGGCCTGAGTGCCTTTGCTGCTGGGTTGCGTTGCTTATATCTGCAGGTTAGCTTTGAACAGGTTTGGTAGATGACGGTTTATGCCGTCATGCTGCCGAAATTTACATAGAAATCACGTAGAACATACATTTGTATATACACACGGCCTGAATTAGCGCAAAACGAATGACTCAAAAGAATGCGAAAATGCAAAAACGCAAAAAATTTGCCGGAAATGGAAATGACCGGACGGTAGGGAGGGTTACCCCCCCAAAAAAAAAAAAATAGAAATCTATAAGTTAGTAATGAAATGATTAAAAAAAGAAATAAAAGAAATATATAAGTGAAATATACAAGTTTTGAAATGAATTAAATTACAATGAAAATTATGAATATTAAAACGAAAATTATTTCCTAAAACGAAAATATACAAGTGTGTTAGAATGACGGGAATGCTGATATTGCCTCGAAATGTGTGCCCGCGGAATTAGGAAACATGGAATATGGTAATTTCCTCGTATTTACCAAAATAATAACCCGTAGGAATAGGAAATTATTCGTCAAGGAATTTAGGAAAGATCCAACGCGGAAAATCACAGAAACCTTGCTGAGGAAGAGGCGCAGCATGAGCTGCGTCCCTTTGAAGAGGCGCAGCAGGTGCTGCGCCTGTTCCCAGGTGTGTCTGTTCTGGCAGATTTTAGGAAACAGAGTTTAGTATAAATAGAGACGTCGATAGAGTTTTTATTCACACAATTCTACGGTCTCTTCTTCGTCTTATTACATAAAAGTCTTAATATAAGCACTCATCATGAATACTTTGGAGATTCGCCTAAAAGAGTGGACCAACGAGTTTTCCAACATGGAGAAGTACGACATGGGCGCCTATAATCTTGGATCTTTGTTGAGTTTGAAGCTTATCAAGGTTGTCAAACCATTCTTGGATGCTTGTCTTGATTACTGGGACCCGAATTATCATGTTTTTGCTTTCCCGGGAGGCGACATTTGCCCGTTTCCTGAAGAAATTGCTGCGATCGGTGGGTGGGATCCGGAACACTTGCCTGCCATTCCTTCTACTTCGCAAGGGTATAAGAGCAAATTTAGAGACTTGCTTGGATTGACTAGAATTGAGGTGGACCGTTTAGTGACCTCGAAGGGAGTGCGAATGTTGGACTTCATTGACCGATTCATTAACAGGGCCGACCCCACCGTTTCTTATGTTGCTAGGCGAAGGGCATTTGGATTTTGTTTGTTGCATGTGTATGTCCTTCAAGGGCATGTTGATGAAGATTTGAGAGGTGATCCCCGTCTCTTGGGCCTAGTTGAGCAAATGGAGCTGCGCAGGAGGCCAGCTTGTTTATGCCTAGGAGAGATCCTGTTGGGCTTGGATAATAGGAAAGCCAATCGTGACCTACCGTACTTGGGAAGTCCCGTTATTCTGCAGGTAAAAGAACTTTTTCTCTTTTCTTTTCTTTTTCTCTCTCTCTCTCTTTTTTTTTTTTCGTTTTTTTTTCGTTTTCTTTTTTTTTTTTCGTTTTCTTTTTTTGTTCGTTTTTTTATGTCTAATACCTGCTTTTGGTAGGTTTGGCTTATAGAGCGCCTTCGAATGATCGAGCCCCCAGTTCATGTTCCTTCTTATCATGCTCGTTCGATTGCAATGAGGACCAGGCTGTACATGGTGGACTTCACTCGAGTCTGCAGTTATTGGGAGAACAAATTGAAGAGTGATGATGGCCCCTTGATTAGGTGGATCATACTATGGTGGCACCTCAAATCTGTCACTGGAGTGTCTTCTTTGGATCCTACTCGATCTGTGCGCATTCCTGGCTTGGAATTTGATACTGTCGTTTCGTACCAAAAATAAAATACCTAAGTACAACTAACAGAAGTCAGCGGTAAGTAGGGTCGATCTCCACAGGGAGGTGGTGTACTATCTACTTGTCTATTTATCTGTCTAATGTCACAATGCTGGGGGTTTCATTGAATTGGACTAACTAAACTACTGAAGCTAAAGGCAAGAGAAAAGGGGTAAAGGAAATTAACAATAAGAGAAAGGAAATATGCTAGGAGTCGGTCCACCGTGGCAGCTATACTATCGGGTGTACTGAGATTATTAGACTATTGATAAGAAGAGCTATGGTCGTCACCTTTCGGTCCTTAAACCGCCCTAGAGCGTAAATAGCTTAGCTTTCGCCCTCACTACAATACCCTATTGTAACTAAGCAAGCCTTCCCTTCCAATCTTTCGATCCAGGTTGGGGTTAACTAGATTTATTGGTCTCCTGCATGCATACATTCGACCTGATAACAATTAAATTGCCCAATACAATTCTTATCGCAAGACTAATCTAATCAAGTCAATTAAAACATGTCACTACCACGGCTTCCCTAATCCTAACATATTAGGGTAATTAGCTACGCATGATTAAAGGGAAAACAAGAAATAAAGAGAGAACAATAAACATAAGCATAAATTAAAGAGGAAAAGAATGGGAAAGAATTAATTACTAAAATAGATCCGGAAGAAAGTAGCTAAGTAACAGTAACAGTGTATGTGGGATGATAAGAGAGGAGAAGAGAGAGAGAGAGAGGAGAGGAGAGGACTTAAATGACGTCCTAAGCTTCCTATTTATAAGAAAATAGGATTTGCTAAACCTAATTGACGGAAATTAACTAAAAAGTCCAAGCCCATAGCGAAATCCACTCGATCGAGTGATTTAGAACCACTCGATCGAGTAACTAAAGCTTAAACCACTCGATCGAGTAGAAAAACTACTCGATCGAGTAGAAAAAGGACTCGATCGACCAAAATTCTACTCGATCGAGTACTTTCCAGCAACAGTTCTCAGCTTTGCGCACTGAACTTCAAACGGCTGCCATTTCTTCGTTACTTGGCCAAACAGGGTGATTTCGGTGGCATTGGAAAGCTAAGAGGACAAGCTTTCATCTCCAATTGGAATCACTTGAATATCTGTTGTATAACTCGATATATGGCTCTTCAAAGTAGGCACTAGCAATTTGAAGTTCTTCCTTTGCTCGCCTAGCTATCTTTCTTCTTTACGCATCTCAAAATAGCTACATTCCCGCTCCAAATTCACTCTTCCTCCAAATACATGCTAAAAGGACGGTAAAAGGCTTGATTTCACTACTTTATGGTCCATTCCTGCAATTAAGACAAAATACACCAAAGTAGCATATTCGGGGCATTTCGTAGCATAAAACCACGATAAAAGCATAGAAATACGTGCATAAAATAGGCTAAAAAGACTATATAAAATGCACGTATCAGAATTCATGGTGTGCATTTTCCCGGAAAGGCTGATGAGACAGGTTGGACTAAAGCAGACGATCCTGAAGCTTGACACCGTCCCGCAGACTGCTGTGGCGTTTACTACTGAGAGTCGAAGGGAGTGGGCCATTAAATGGGCCCAAAGAAACGTGTGGTTCTTGAACTCTTCTGCTAATGCCTTATGGGTGTCGGATTCTTATCTGCGATGGAGGAAAGCTACTACTCCGGAAGAGCGCGAGAGATTGAGGAAGCGCGAGCCCGTTGACTACAAGGTGTGCGAGGTGGAAAAGGAGAAAGAGAAGCATTTGACTGAGGGAGAGGAGGAAGCCGGGTTTCGAGTTGTTCATCCTTCGAAGAAACCGAAGACCTCTCCTGTCGTGGATAAAGTGATTGATAAGAATGGAAAGTCTAGGCCTCGAGAAAGACCGTTGGTGATTAGGTCCAAAGTGGCGCAAGAGCGTCCGACTCGAGGTCGTGACAAGAAGTATGACAAGAATGACAAGGGCAAAGGGAAAATGGAGGAATAGCCCAAGTCTTTATTATTATGTATTATTATTATTATTATTATTGTTGTTGTAATAAAAAGGTGGGGTTTTTAGAATCCTAGCCTATTTTTATTTTTATTATGTAACGTATTATTATTACTAGAAAGTGAATGAAATAAAAAAGGTTAATTGGTTATGAAACCGTTGTGATTTTCTATTTATTATTCTTGTCGAATTCCAAATGCAATGCAAATGTCCTTCTATTTATATTTTGAAATAATGGGTTGTATCCTGTGAAGGATTGCCTACGTATTCATTAAGAAAATGAAATCAAATCCTTGCGCGTAGTTTGAGTAAATGTAAAAGAATAATTGTTCTAAGCAAGAGCTTGTAATGAACTTAGGAAATAAGCATGAGCTTTTTGCTTACTCTGAAGGTGCAGTTTAGTTTATTCGATGATATGAGGATGACAATTTTGTCAAAATGCAAGAGCAGAGTGACATTAGCTTATTTCAACTTGGCCAGGGGCCGTTTATTTAGTGCCACAAGAGCGACACTTGAGGTTACGCGAGGCGCGTTTTTGTTCCTATTCTAGGCATAATACCGTTTTAGTTGGTCGAGGCTTGTTGGGTTGGAAAACTCATTCCCATCTAGATCTGTGATTCTAACCGCACCCCCTGGAAGTATGGACTTGACTAGAAATGGCCCGGCCCAATTAGGTTTGAATTTTCCCCGTGGATCGGCAGGTAAAAGAGCTCTAACCGACTTGAGTACCAAGTCTCCTTCCTTAATGTTTCTTAGCTTAACCCTTTTGTTGAAGGCTCATTTGATACGTGCTTGGTATGTTTGGACATTATGCAAGGCGCGTAGCCTACGTTCATCCAGGAGGATGAGTTCTTCATATCTATCCCTCTTCCAATCGGCTTCCGGGATTTGACTTTCGAGTAAGATACGTAAGGATGGTATTTCTAACTCGACTGGTTGTACAGCTTCCATGCCGTAAGTCAAATAGAAAGGTGTGGCCCGGTGGGCGTCCCTAATGAGATGTGCGATATCCCCACAAAGCAAAGGGTATCTTGCTTGGCCAATCTCGATAGTTGTCAATCATTTTCTTGAGAATTGTGACAACGTTCTTGTTTGCTGTCTCTACTGCGCCATTAGTCTGTGGTCTATAGGGCGAAGAGTGGTGATGCCTAATTTTGTACTTGGCTAGAAATTGCTCAGTGTCTGCTTGGAAATGTGATCCATTATTACTAATGATCTCATGTGGGCAACCGTATCGACAGATGATGTTGTTTTGTATGAACTTTGCCACGTTTTTAGCCGTGAGACTAGTGTAGGAAGCCGCTTCTACCCATTTGGTGAAATAGTCGATTGCCACTAGGATGAAACAGTGACCTCCCGTTCCGGCAGGGGTTATCTTCCCGATTATATCAATTCCCCAGGCAGAAAATGGCCAAGGAGATGTCATCGTATAGAGCAATGAAGGAGGGACATGTTGTACATTCCCGAAGATTTGACAATTGTGGCAATGTCTTACGTATTTGAAGCAATCGGATTCCATTGTGGTCCAATAATACCCTAAACGTGTGATCTTCTTTGCCATCATGGGCCCACTCATGTGAGGACCGCATTCTCCATCGTGGACTTCTTCCATCACTTTCCGTGCCTGTGAATGATCAAGGCAACGTAGGATTACACCAAGAGGTGTTCTTTTGTACAACTCTCCTTGCATGAGAACGTATTGGGAAGCTAGTAGGCGTATAGCACGTTGTCCCCTTTTGTCCATATCCGGTGGATAGGTACCGTCGAGCTTGAAATTTAGGATTGCTTGGAACCAGGGTTCCTTTGCGATTTCCTCTTCGTCGGTGATTTGGTGGACATAAGCTGGCTCTGACCGTCGTTCGATACATAAAGGCATTTCCACCATGTCATCTGGCATATTAATCAAAGATGCAAGTTTTGCAAGAGCATCTGCAAATTGATTTTCTTCCCGAGGTAGGTGTAGATAGGTCACGTGATCAAAGAATTGGGCAACTTGGTATATTCTGGCTTGATAAGGTGCTAAGCTTACGCTCCCTATTTTCCAAGATCCCGTAACTTGATTGATGATCAGGGATGAATCCCCATGTACTCGGAGGTTTTTAATGCCTAGGCTCACTGCCGCTTGTAGTCCAATGAGACAAGCTTCCTATTCTGCAGCGTTATTTGTCACCTCGAAGTCGAGTTTGACAGAGATTGGTGTATGCTCACCTTCAGGAGAAATGAGCAACACTCCTATTCCAAATACTCTTAAGTTTGATGCCCCATCAAAGTAAAGGTCCCATGAGTCTACATCAGTTTAGAGTATATCCTCATCTGGAAATGACCAAGTATCTATTGTTTGTGCATCATTGATGGGGTTTTCTGCAAAGAATTCGGCAACGGCGCACCCTTTTATAACTTCCAGGGGCACATATTTGAGATCGAACTCTGAGAGCATCAAAGTCCATCTTGCTAGGCGTCCGTTGAGGACGGGTTTCTCGAAGAGGTATTTGACTGGATCCATTTTGGAGTATATTTTGACGGAGTAGCTAAGCATGTAATGGCGTAGCTTCTTCGTCGCCCACACAAGAGCGAGGCATGTCTTTTCGAGTTGTGAGTATTTGCACTCGTACTCCAAGAAATTCTTACTAAGGTAGTAGATAACCCTTTCTTCTTTTCCTACGGTTTGAGCTAGCATGGCACCCATGGCTGTTTCGGTTACTGTGAGATATAAACCAAGAGGTTGATCCCGTTGAGGTGGCATGAGCACTGGTGGCTTAGCCAATATCTCTTTGATTCGGTCAAATGCCTTTTGACAATCATCATCCCACATGGTGTGGTCCGTTTTCTTGAGCTTCTTGAAGATAGGCTCACAAATCATGGTGAGTTTCGATATGAATCGACTTATATATTGCACTTTTCCCAGGAATCCTCTGACTTCTTTTTCTGTTTGAAGTTGTGGCATTTCGATCAGAGCCTTGATCTTGGAAGGGTCTATCTATATACCTCGTTGGCTAACGACGTATCCCAGGAGTTTACCCGATGTTACTCCAAATGCGCACTTCTGAGGATTGAGCCTCATGTTGTACTTTCGTAGCCTTGCGAAAAATTTACGAAGGTTCGCAATATGCCCCTCTCTATCCTTGTACTTGACAATCATGTCATCTACGTATACCTCAACTTCTTTGTGCATCATGTCATGTAAGAGTGTATTTGCGGTGCGTTGATATGTAGCTCCGACGTTGATTAACCCAAATGGCATTACCGTATAGCAATAGGTTCCCCATTGAGTGACGAAGGCGGTATTATGCATGTCTTCTATGGCCATCTTGATTTGGTTATAACCCGCATACCCATCCATGAAGGATAGTAATGCGTGGTCTGCGGTATTGTCCACCAATATGTCGATATGTGGTAGAGGGAAGTCGTCTTTAGGACTTGCTTTGTTTAAGTCCCTAAAATCAACACAAACACGGATTCTCCCATCCTTTTTGGGTACAGGTACTATGTTGGCTACCCAGTCAGAATACTTGGAAACTTTGATGAACCCGGCTTTGAATTGCTTATCGACTTCTTCCTTAATCTTGAGAGCCCATTCCGTTCTCATTCGACGAAGCTTCTGTTTTACAGGCTTGAAACCTGGCTTAATAGGGATTCTATGTTCGGCGATATCCCTGTCGATCCCCGGCATGTCTTTGTAGGACCAAGCGAAGACGTCTTTGAACTCGTGTAGGAGGTCTATGAAGTTGGCCCTTTCGGTAGAGCTCAAGGTAGTCCCTATCCTAAGTTCTTGGGGTTCTAATTCGGTTCCTACATTGATGGGTTTGGTATTCTCTATTACTGGTCCCCCTTCCCATTCCTGTAGTATTTCTTTGGCTACGTAGAGAGGTATCTCAATTGAGTCTGGGTCTTGGTCATCCTCAGTATCATCGTAAATAGAATTGCACTCAAGATAACACAAAGAGTAAGCAGAACCTGATTTATTCATATTAAAGTTTGAGAAAAGTTGAAACAAAGAAGCCATCTGATCTGTGGTCAGTGGCGGTAAAGGGACAGTGGTTGGGACATTTCCGAACTATTACTATTATTAGAGGCTAAGCTAGGAGAAACAAAGGGAATGGGGATGACGACAGGAGGAGACTCCTTAGTGACTTCTCTAGACTCCGACTCTGACTCCGACTCTGACTCTGACTCGAATTCATCGTCTTCTGGTTCTCCTTTGAACATCTCTCCTTCTCTAGTGGTGAGCTTGAAGAGTCTTCCTTGATTGTTGGTCCACTTGATTAATTTTCTCCATCCTTTCTACTGACTCGCGTTTGTTTCTGTGATTAACGCGGTAGGGTTGAAGCGATCGTCTTGAAGTATCATGGTAATGATCTCATCCTGCGCGGCTCTAACAAATCGATCTTCTCCAAACAATAGACTAACAGCTTGTTCGTCTAAGCAAGGTGCTTGACGGGTTTTGACGGTAGGAACCGTTTCTGGAGGGATGAAATAACAATCGTGAAAGATCTCGATTTCGGCTAGCTTCCTTTCGAGATAATGCCAAGGCTCGGGAAATCTGTGAAAGAGTTCTAGACTTCCTTCCTTAACAAAGTATCCATTTAGGGTAGGGAGATAGGGTCGCATTGGGACTCCTACGTACTTACGGTTTTGAACTTGAGCAAGCATCTCGAGAACTTCCTCTTTGGTGGGTTTGTACCCTAGTCCAAGTGGTATCCTTTTTGAGTTGCCTTCCTTGTATGTGCGAAGGTGTTTCTTCGGATAGGGTTTAAAGGCATTCCAGGGAAGTATCCCTGGGATTTGAGTATGTGGTTGACCACTAAGTTGGAGTAGGGATTGTAGTATAAGGGTGCCAATTCGCTTTCTATGACACTTATGCTTTGGAAGCCCCGAAGTTCATATACTGGATCTGCAAGGACTTGATTGTTCGACTTCTTTTTGATTATTGCCTTGATGGGTGACGAAGTGATCGTCACCACTTTGCCATTTAGTGGGATCTTGATCTTTTGATGAAGGGTGGATGTCACTGCTTTGGAAGCGTGAATCCAAAGTCTTCCTAGGAGTATGTTGAAGGAAGCTTCAATGTGCACTATTTGGAAGTTAACCTTTTGCTCGATTGGCCCTGTGGCTATGGTTAGGTTAACGAGTCCTACTACCTTTCGTCGTGTACCATCATATGCGCGAACACCTTGATTGGTAGGGGTCCAATCCGACTCTTTCATGCCTAATTTGTATGCCGTTTTGAGGGGTATGACGTTGACCGCAGAGCCATCATCTACCAAGGTCATTGGCACATTCTTCTTTAGACAAATGACAGTGATGTAAAGAGCCAAGTTGTGACTAGCGCCAAAAGGGGGCAAATCTTCATCTGAGAAAGTAATAGGATTACTTAGCTTTGGTGATTCTTGGACGACCAAGTTGACTACATCTTCGGGTGTGGAGTTATGTGCTACATTTAGTTTGGCCAAAGCTTGCAGTAAAGCTTGGCGATGTGGGAATGAGCTTGCTACTAGTTGCCAGACTGAAAGATTAGCCTTTGTCTTCTGTAATTGCTTGAGCAAATGATCAGTGGAGTCATCTTCGTTATCATTTGGTGTGACAACGTTGGTTGGACCGTTTTGAGTAGTGTTTTGATATGGACGCCCCGAACGAGTTAGGTGGTCCACGTCTTGGTCTTCACCATTTTGGACTATTTCCTTGACTAGGGAGTGTTCAATGAGATACTCGTCTTCATCGTCATCGGCCCATACTCCATTGATTGTAGCTAGTTCCCTCATTCTCATGATTTCGTCTTCTAATTGCGTGATTTGGTCGACTAATTTATCAACCACGGCGACTATTTCTTGCATAGTAGCATTTTGAGAGAAGATTAGTGGCACATGCTCCTTAGGTGTTGCGTTGGGGTCATGTAAAGATGTCACCATATTTTCTAATTCCCAGACTTGCCTATACACACTCCTTGCCCATGTGATGAAGTCGGAAATGGTAGGGGAGATGGTGGAGTAGAACCCTTCATTCTCGATCGCGTAGATCTCATCTTCAATTGGAGAAATGAGGTGTGAACAATCTAAGGTAGATTCTTCACTTGTGATCACTAGAATCCCAAGAGGGTTCTGAGTGTTGTTGGGTTTAACTCCCGGCGGTATTGGTAGTCGACCGTCCTCGATCATGTCTTGAAGCACATTTTTCAATTTGTAGCATTTTTCTGTGTCATGCCCCTTGCCCCTATGGTATTCACAGTACGAGTTCTCGTCCTAGAATTTGGATTTCTTTTCGGGTTCGGGAGTAGGTCCTATGGGTTGGAGTTTGCCTTGTTTCATTAACCTCTTTAGAGCGTTGGAGTAAGTGTCCCCAAGATTTGTGAATTTCCTTGGTGGGGTACTTTTCTTGGATGGCTCGAGAAGGTTAACCTCATCGGTCTTGCTAGTGGAGCCGTATGAATGACTTGTTGAGCCTTGATATCCTCGACCTACCGTTTTGGACAAGAGCCCTTTACAGATGTCATCTTCAATCCTTGTTCCTAGTACGGTTAAGTCCTTGAAAGTTTTGATGTTTTGGTACCTTAAATGATTGGCATAGATGGGTTTGAGATTATCCACGAACTTCTCCACAAGGATAGCCTCATCCGGGCGTTCAACTAGTTGGGTACTAGTCTTCCTTCACCTACTTAGGAAGTCGGTGAATCCTTCTTTGTCATTTTGGGTAAGAACCTCTAAAATGCGCATGTTAACTTGGATCTCAACATTATCCGCATATTGCTTAGAAAACTCGATTGCGGCATTATCCTAAGTGGCGATCTTCTTGTGTTCTAAAGAGTAGAACCATTGCTTTGGGGTGGTGTCAAGAGATGAAGGAAAGATCCTTAAGAACATCTCAGGTTTGATGCCTTTGATAGACATGTAATCCTTGAAGGCACGGATGTGGTTCAAAGGGTTTTCGTGCCCCTTGAATTTAGGGATATCCGTCATATTGAAGTTGGTTGGCAATTTGGAATTGACGGCCTCATACTTGCGATTATTCTCCCTATAAATGTCACCCCCTTTAAGATACATCAATTGCTCCTCTAAGTATTGGAGCCTTTTCTCGGCTACAGTCATTCCCATGGGAGGATTTTCGTCCTTGAGGTCACTCGCGAAGTCACCCACTACTTCACTTTCTTGAGGAGGCAACCTCCCCTCTACGGCGTAGATCCGTCCCTCGATGGTGTCAAGGCGATCATACACTTGGTCTTGGGTAACTTGGATTTGGGCTAGCGCGGCTAGGATTCGATCATTACCATCTTGAAGTTGATTGAAGTTCACGTCACTTGTTTCAGGCATCTTGAAAATCTGGATAAGAGATCGATGACGAATCAAAACACGATCGACCATTCTAACACACTTGCTAAGAGAAGAAATGGTTTGACTCGTGAAGTGGGTGTGTGCCACTTGTGTTGAGTGAGCTTTGAAGAAAAGACAAAGTTTTGAAAATGTGTATCCTAGTCAACTATAGTGTAGTTGTAGGAGTGGACTTGAGGTGAGGTTTTGAAATGGGCTTGGGCCCGAAATTTGACTCGACAAACGGACAGAGTTTTGACTGGGTTTTGCGCTAATCAATGGCCTTTTCGAAATTTTCATTTAAAAATGGATTTTGATTTTTACAAAAATCGTCATGGTTTCGTTTAGAAATGGTGATCAAGTAAGGTACAAACATGTATACAAGCATTATAAAGGGATGCTGAGTGCATTTAAAAAGGTATTGGTTTAAAGGGTGGGTTGCCATACCGAACAATCAAACCCGAAGTCTGTGGAGAGGCTCGTACCAAACAAGAGTAAGGCCGATTCCTAGTCCATTTCCTCAAGTAGTGAAGGTCCTTGATACAAACAAGAGTAAGCATCATGGTACGGATGACGTCAATCGCTATCCATCCTTAGGCCCAAATAAGAATTAGGACCGTTTAGACGGGACGATTGGTCGAGTGGGTTGGGTTGGGCCTAGGAAGGCCGAATGAAACGATCTAGGAAGACCGAGTTATGAAAACCGACAATTGTCTTGTACAAACTATTCCCTAACCTTGTTCAAGTTTCACCCTTTTGGCTACACGTAAGTGTATTATCCCCAACGGAGTCGCCAAACTGTGGACAATGGACCCACGGGGGCGCTTGGGAGGAGAACAAGCGTTTGCATTTTGTAGAGTCGCCACCAATTTATTGTGGAAAATTGGAAACCGTTCGAATACCTCGTGCCATGTCAAGACACAAAGTAGAGACATGAACACCAAGCAATCGTTACCCTTAGCATTCTATGTCTAGAATGACTCTCGTGGATGCCAATGAACACGGATGTTCACAGAGATCTGGAGTAAGGGGTGAGGGTACGTATTAGGAAGCTCTTTTGATCGAACACCTAATCCCGCCCGCCTCGATAGCGGCCTCTACTAATGATTAGGGACATCGTCTATACTCGATATATCGTCGATCATATGCATGCAATGCAACACCCAAGTTTTAATCCTAACATGTGAAGATTAGACTAAGTCGGTTAACACGTAATTTAGCATACAATTAATGTCGAAGTAGGATTTAGTGCTCAATTACATGTGAAGGCATACAAATGATACAAGAAACATGACAAATACAATAAACAAAATTACAATAATGAAAATTACAATAATTACATTGGGTTCATTGATTTATGTTGAAAATACCTTTAAAACGGATAATTTGAGAAAAAGAATAAAAGAAAGAATTAACGAACAGATGAGTAGGCGATAATACGATTAATAGTCAATTATACGTAAACTAATTAACTAGGTCAAGGCAGAACGGAAGTTCAGAGGCAGAAATCAACCTGGAACAGGCGCAGCAGGACTGCGCCCTTTGGAAGAGGCGCAACAGTTGATGCGTCTGTTCCAAGGGTGAGTTCTGGCTGTGAAGCCGGAACTGCAAATCGTTAATGTAAATTGGTGAATTTAAATGATTAATTACGATATTTACTCGGATGGAAGTGATTATCAGGTTATTTACATGTGATTGATGGTCATAAAAGCAATAAAACATGGTTGAGACAGATTTAAGACGAATTATTTACATGAACGAACGATTGATTAGTGACATGGGTGAAAATAGGTTAAACATGACGAATTAGTGATAAATTAATGACGAATATGACAATAGACAGATGAAAATATATCAAAAATCGAATTCCAGAAACCCGATATGAACGAATCGAATTCCTACAACCCAGATTGATTTTAATGACAAAAACCCGCAAATATTGGATTACTTGGGATTTAAGTCGGATTTAACGATGAATTAGACGTATTAATGATGATGATTTATGTACGTGTGAAATTATTATGCTATCGTATCAAAGAATTAAGGAAAACAAATGGAAACAAATAAAGAAGACGAATTACAGAGGACGAAGGAAGAATAAAGGAAGCAGGAACTGTGGCAGCCTCACGAAGAGGCGCAGCAGGCACTGCGCTCCTTCGAAGAGGCGCAGCAGTTGCTGCGTCCTTTCTCGACGGTTTGTCTTCTGGAAATCCGTAAAAAGGGGTTTTAAACGAGGTTTTAGAAATCGGTTTTAAGAGGTGCTTTTGACATAAACCTTACATTAATGATACAAAAAGGTAAATAACAATAATAAAAGAGAGATTTACACCCTCAGACTTACATGTTTGACGAAACGAGATGAACTAAGTTTACGATTAGTGATGCTCGACTCGAATGTAGACGAAAGTGCCCTCGTAAGAAGAAAACATTTTAGATTAATTAAGTTGATTAGCTGTGGAGTTGGTCAAATTGGTCGGTCATGCAAACGAGGCTGGTACTCAGAAGGATCCGAGCTTACGTGGTCGAATGTTCAAGCACATAGACGCCAAAAAGTAAGAACAAAGGTCAAGAATGCAAAGGGAGAAGAGAAGGGCGGACACTCGCGTGAGAAATATGAGGAGCAAAGGCTCTTATCTATACTAATCACGTGAAGGAATACGGTTTTCGGAGAGACTTTGGAAGTGAATCTCGGAAAGATATGAAAAAGATACGAAAAATATGCAGAAAAGGACCTGGGAAGAGGCGCAACAGTCACTGCGTCTCTTGGAAGAGGCGCAGCACCTGCTGCGTCTGTTCCCAAGTGGTTTCCTCCTGCGGAAGAAAGAGTGTTTAAGTTATGGAATAACGGGATAATTTGGTTTTCCTTAATATTTTGTATGAATATTACGGGAAATTGTTTACCAAAGATTAAAAGATTGTGAAATATTTATAAAATATGGAATAGAAATATCCGGAACATTCCAGAATATTCTAACTCGGGATATAACGGTTATCAGAAAATGAAGACGGTTTTAGGCACAGACTCCAAATGTACTCTAATTACTGTCAAAACGACAGTATCGGTGCGTAGATGACAACTATGAGGTAGAAATTAGTGTTTGAGCAATCACTTGTCGATAAACTTACGAACTGTCACAAATCGTTCCGCGTACCAAACATGCGGCCCAATCATCACCGGGTGGTTTGCGAGAGGTGTAGAAATGAGGTATCTACAAT
Source organism: Silene latifolia (assembly GCF_048544455.1). Taxonomy (NCBI): domain Eukaryota; kingdom Viridiplantae; phylum Streptophyta; class Magnoliopsida; order Caryophyllales; family Caryophyllaceae; genus Silene; species Silene latifolia. The sequence goes on along the minus strand of NC_133535.1, from coordinate 90,559,451 downwards.
CACTATCCCATATTTCCTTGGATGCATCACTTGTATTTGGGTCCATGAACTCGTCCTCTTCAATTCCAAGCTCCACCGTGTCCCCACCGCAAGATTTGTCGCTCCCTTCCTCTTGTCGCCCGTTTGCCCCTTCATTTGCCCTCTCCGAATTGGGGAAGAGTAAATCCAATTGTGCCCAAGAGGGAAAGGCTCCCTCCTCACTAATCTTTCCCCTTTGAATCATATCGTGGTATTGAGGATAGAGTGCATAATAATTGTCCATGGTAGCTTCATATTGTCGGAAGTGCAAATCTGGTAGAATTCCCGTTACAAAGTCATCACGGGGAAGGATAAAGGGGTTGGGATGGTTGTACGATTGATAAGGAAATGGGTAGGGAGGCACTTTGATTTTTCTCCTCTTGAGGTTGTTGCTCTTGTTGTTGTTGTTGTTGTTGTTGTTGGGGATTTGGAGGTGGTGGTGTTTGCCTTGCTTGAGTTGGGTTTGGAGGGATGAGGTAGGACGGGATTGGTGATAAAGGTCCTCTTCTTGGTGAGATTTTTGGTAGTCCGGTCATTGGTAGGTAGATTGGGTCACTTCCTTTTGTAATCCACTTGACCCTTTTATCAAACCCCTCAAGGGTTATCCAATGATGATGAATAAGAAGAAGGTCTTTATTTATCCTTGTATTTCTGGAAAGAGGAGCATACTCATTATTCTCATTGAATTTCGGATTGAAATGTTTTGCAATCTTTGTAATGAGCCCTCCATTAACAATGTGTTTCATCCCATCATCATCACCATTCCTAAACTTTGCCCATTTTTTGAGTAGCACAGGAGGCGCATTGAAGTGGTACCCACCCCTTCCTTGGATATTGAGATAAGACTCCATTAACACAAGGTCAAGTTCGTTCACTATTGCCGGGTCTCGGCGAGCAAGTAGAGTGCCGGAAAGGAACTGGTAAGTAAGTCTCAAAATAGGATTTTGAATGTGGAAAGCTAGACACTCCTTGATGTACATGAAATCTCGGCCGATCATGGCCCTCCATAGGGGTGCAACACTATATCTTTTTGGCTTTGATGTCCGGGTAGGCGAGACATCGAGACCAAGCACATTAGCAAATTCTACTAGAGTCATCATTCTTGAAACACTTTCCAACCTAAATTCTATGCATATTGTTCTATTCAAGGTTGTAATTTTCAAGAAGCTCAAAAATTCAAGCACAAGGGATCGGTAAGTTTGCTCGTGCATGTGGAAAAGGGTAGAGAGACCAAACAACTCAAAAAGAGCTTCCATTTGGTGATAAATCCCAAGTTTCCTTAAAGTTCTATGACATAAAAACTTAGTAGGGAGAATGTTCTTACGAAGAAGCCGGTGGAAAACAAGTCTTTGCACATCATTGACGAATTCAACATTTGAGAAGTCATCAAGCCTTGTAAGATCTACAATTTCTTCATGCTCTCTTCTTAAGGTATTGATGTGGGAGGTAGAAGAGCTTCTTCTTACCCTTGGTCTTCTTCTATCCCTAAAGGAAGATCCCTTTGGTGCCATTCTTTGATTGTTGAGCTGGAATTTTTGATTTGTTAAAGTATAAAGATGCTCTTTGTGGTTTGAATGTTGCCTTTGAAACCCTATCAATTTGGGGCTTTTTGATTTTGTGGGGTAAAAGAGTGGTTGGGATATGCTTTGGAGTCATAAGGAGGTGGGTTTTTATAAAACAAGTGGAAGGAAGGGTGATGTGTCACAAATTGTGTGGTGGGGTGCTTTAAAATTTTAGGAAAAATCGGGATTGATTACCGCAGGAAGACAAGCGGCTCCGTGGACAAGACGCTCGGATTCTGTCATTTCGGGACGAGCGGATTCAAGGGAAGACGCTCGGATTCCCTTACAGCTTGTTTTTGCAAAAAATTGACGCAGCCAAGACGAGCGTCTCGAGCATAAGACGGGCGGATTTTCTAAAAGAAGACGGGCGTCTTTTCCCAAAGACGGGCGGATTCTGTGACAGTAACTTTTCTTAAAATGCATTGGCAAAAAGACGCTCAGATTCCAGGTAAGACGCTCGGGTTCCAGCTGGACGAGCGGATTCTTTCTTTGGACGTTCGGGTTCCCTGCTGCGGATCTCTTTTGATTTTTCTTGTCTTCAATAAATGCTTCCCCACACTTGAAAATTGGTTCCTTCCTTCATTCAAAATTCATTAGCGACCCTCCCTCACTTACTCTCATGGAAAGAATTTATGTTTATGATAATTGGAATGCAACAAGATTATAAATATAAGTTAGAGGGGTTAGTATATTTACAAGTGGTGGTTTAGGGAGGACTCCACCAAACTCTCCCTTTGATGATTCTTTCAAGGATGAGGAGGCCCGAGGTAGGTGACCTCGACCTCTCCAATAAATGCTCCCTCATAGTATGGCTTCAATCTTTGACCATTGACCTTGAATTTTCTTCCATCTTCCGCCTTGATTTCAAAATCCCCATATTTTCCAACTTCGGTGATCACATAGGGACCCATCCATCTAGAGTTCAACTTTCCCAAAAAGAGTCGATAGCGGGAATTGAATAGAAGGACTTTATCCCCTTTGTGCAAGGCTTTTTGCTTAATCCTTTTGTCATGGAGTAATCTTGTCCTTTCCTTGTAGATCTTGGCATTCTCATATGATTGTAGTCGGAATTCCTCCAACTCTTGAATTTGAATCATCCTCTTTTGACCACTCAATTTGAGGTCAAGGTTAAGTGCTCGGATTGCCCAAAAAGCTTTGTACTCCAATTCGATTGGCAAATGACATGCTTTTCCATAGACAAGCTTGTAAGGGGAGGCTCCTAATGGGAGTCTTATAGGCCGTCCTATAAGCCCAAACAGCGTCATCAAGCTTTGTGCTCCAATCTTTTCGGGTCTTATTCACCACTTTCTCAAGAATTTGCTTGATCTCTCTATTCGAAACTTCAACTTGACCGCTTGTTTGAGGATGGTATCCCAAGCCGGTTCTATGTTGAACACCATATTTAGTCAAAAGAGATGCGAGCTTCTTTTCATGAAAATGCGTTCCTCCATCACTTATGATTGCTCTAGGAACTCCAAATCTTGGGAAGATTATTTTCTTGAAGAGCTTGGTGACCGTTTTTGCATCATCGTTTGGAGTGGCAATTGCCTCCACCCACTTTGAGACGTAGTCTACGGCCACAAGGATATACTTATTCCCATTGGATGTCACAAACAGACCTTGGTAGTCGATCCCCCAAACATCGAAGATCTCCACCTCTAGAATGCCCCTTTGTGGCATTTCGTTCCTCCAAGAGATATTCCCCATTCTTTGACAAGCATCACAATGAATGATGAATTCCCTCGTGTCTTGAAACATTGTAGGCCAATAGAAGCCCGATTGAAGAATTTTTACAATGGTTCTCCTTGCTCCATGGTGCCCACCGTAGGGTGATGAGTGACACCCGTCCAAGATTCCTTGGACTTCCCATTGAGGGATGCATCTCCGGTAGAGCCCATCACTACATTCTTTGTAGAGGTTTGGGTCATCCCAAAAGTACCTCTTTACATAGAATAAGAACCTCTTCCTTTGGTTGTAGTTCAAATTTGGAGGGAGTACTCTTCCAACAATATAGTTGGCATAATCGGCAAACCATGGGGTGATGTGCCTTTCAAGTTGTGTTTGAATGGCCATCAAGATATCGTCGGGAAATGAGTCATTGATCGGTGTTTCTCCTTGTTCATCATGAAACCGGATCCTTGACAAGTGATCCGCCACTACATTTTCGGCTCCTTTTTTGTCTCTTATTTCCATGTCAAGTTCTTGAAGAAGCAAAATCCATCTCAACAACCTTGGTTTGGCCTCCTTATTTATCAAGAGATGTCGGAGAGCACGGTGATCCGAAAAGACAATCACCTTGGATCCAAGTAAGTAGGAACGGAATTTGTCCAAAGCATAGACAATGGCAAGAAGCTCTTTCTCGGTGGTATCATAGTTCACTTGGGAGGGATCAAGAGTCTTGCTTATATAATAGATGGCATGAAGAGCTCTTTCTACCCGTTGGCCAAGAACCGCTCCAACGGCGTAGTTACTAGCATCACACATAATCTCGAACGGTAGTTCCCAATTTGGAGGTTGAATGATCGGTGCCGAGATTAGTGCTTCCTTGATTCTATTAAAGGCTTCAACACACTCATCAGTGAAATGGAATTGGGCATCTTTAAGCAAGAGTTGAGTGAGGGGTTTCGCTATTTTTGAAAAATCTTTTATGAAACGGCGATAGAAACCCGCGTGACCGAGAAAACTTCTCACCCCTCTAACATTCACGGGAGGTGGGAGTTTATCTATCACCTCAACCTTAGCCTTATCGACCTCGATGCCCTTTTTCGAAATTAAATGACCCAAAACAATTCCTTCATTGACCATGAAGTGACACTTTTCCCAATTTAAAACAAGACTAACATCTTCACATTTTTGCAATACAAGAGAAAGATTATGCAGACATGAGTCAAAGTCCTTTCCATAAACGCTAAAATCATCCATAAAAACTTCCATTATGGTCTCTAGGTAGTCGGAGAAGACACTCATCATGCATCTTTGGAAAGTGGCGGGGGCATTACATAAACCAAAAGGCATCCTCCTATATGCAAAAGTACTATGAGGGCATGTGAAGGTGGTCTTATGTTGGTCATCCGGGTGTATAGGGATTTGGAAGAATCCCGAATACCCGTCAAGGTAACAAAAGAATTTGTTGGAGGCTAACCTCTCAAGCATTTGGTCAATGAATGGTAGGGGAAAATGATCCTTTCTTGTTGCGGAATTCAATTTTCGATAGTCAATGTACATACGCCAACCGGTGATCTTCCTTGTGGGTATTAACTCATTCTTTTCGTTTGTCACCACTGTGGTACCTCCTTTCTTAGGCACCACTTGAACGGGGCTAACCCACAAAGAATCCGATATGGGATATATGATTCCCGCATCAAGCAATTTCATAACCTCTCCTTTGACAACTTCTTGCATGTGGGGGTTTAATCTTCTTTGAGGTTGAATGGTAGGTCTATGGTCCCCCTCTAGATGGATTCTATGCATGCAAAAGTTGGGACTTATCCCCTTAAGGTCATCTAGACTATAACCTATAGCCTTCTCATGTTGTTTCAACACATCAAGCAATTTTTCCAATTGGTTTTCATCAAGTCTATCATTGACAATCACGGGTTTGGTCTTTGATTCATCAAGGTAAGCATATTTCAAATTTGGGGGAAGGGGTTTTAAAGTAGGGGGTTTTACCTCACTTTCCTCCTTTGAAGGTTCATTGAGAATTTGCTCCATCTCCATTAGACATTCCATTCTCATTGCATATTCAACTTGTTCTTCATTCTCATCACATTCGAATTCCATGACGAATTCCTCTTGCTCTTGAGCTTGTAAGATGTCTTCTAGGATGGATTGCTCATCTTCTATAGGTTGACATGCTTCCACAAGGATGTTATGTACTAATTCGGATTGTGCATGAGTAAGTTCTTTGTTAGCTAGAGCGGCCTCAAAAAGATCTACCTCTAATTCCCAATACATATTTTTAGCCTCACTTGCTTCCAAGGCTTCCAATGCTTGCATGGGATCTTTGAAGAAAGGTATACTTATGTGGTCCTCTACAAAACAATCTATAAGGTCCATCTTGCAAAAGATCAAACAAATTGAAAATAGTTAAAACAAACCTTGAGGAGTTTTACTTCCCCAAGGCAAAGAAAGACACAACTAATAACAATACAAGAAAATCTAAATCAAGTTAACACCGTCCCCGGCAACGGCGCCATTTTTGGTCGTGATCCCTTATGAGGGGTTTAGTTTTCAGTACTTGTCGTTAGGAGCACCTAGACCAAAACACAATTTATAACTTCACAAACAACTCTACAATTAGTAAAGAGGCAAGTAAATGTCGGATCCCAAGGGACGGGAATTGAGATGAGATTTTCTATTGCAACTAGTGGTGTCTAAGGGTGTCACAATTGGGGTTTGAAGTAGAAGATCACTAAACTAAATAGCAATGAAAGTAAACAAGCAAGATTAATTAAAAGGGATGTAAACAATTGATAAAAAGCACTAGGGTGTCATGGGGTCATAGGGGATTCATGGGAATTGATCATACAAACATATTCTCAAATTATAAGCAAGCAATTATTGTTGTGATGGATCGAGTTGGTTTATATCTTACAATCCTAGGAAAGTTTGGGTCCTGGAGCCGAATCGATTAGATTGTACAACACCTACAAGTCGACTTAATCTTCCCTACTCAACTATATGCATGGTCTAATGAGACTCGAGTTGGTTTATGTCTTACAAGTCTCATTGAAAAGATAGGTGATGGGTAAAAAATGCAAGGATTCATAGGCTCGCATTTCATCAAACATAACATGTGCATAAGTTGAGATCACAACAAGCAAGCAAATAAACTATGAAAATATATTAGATTAAGCATGAATCATTCCCCATGTTGGTTTCCCCTAATTACCCATTAACCCTAGCTAAGGAAACTACTCACTCATTATCATGTTGAACATGCTAGCAAGGTTGTCAATCATACCAACAAAGTAAAACATGATGAATAAATGAAGATAATTAGCAATAATTAAAAAGGGATTAAGAGAATTATACCTACTAATGATTCCAATAATAAAGCAAAGAATAATAGAAGTACTTGATGCTTGATTGGAAGGTTGTCAATCTCCCAATAATAACCCAAATAATCTTCAATTACCCAAAATAAAGAATGAACAAGAGAGAGATTAAGGAAATAAAACTTGTATTAAAACTTGATTAAATGTTGATTACAAGATTAAAGAGAGATTTGATTGATATTAACTACACTAAAGATTGCTAAGAAGAACATGCTCTTCTAATTAGACTAATGGGGTATTTATAGTGGAGATTAGTTACATAAATTAGGGTTTACTAAGAGCTTAAATGACGATTAAGTCCTTGAGGAATCGCCGGTCTCTAGGGAGACTCCGGTCTCTTTTTCGCCGGTCTTAGAAAAAGATGCGCATCCTTCCTTGAAGTTTGTAGAAGACGAAATAGCTGTAAGGGAATCCGGGCGTCTTAGGCACGGGATGGGCGGATTTGGGTGTTTCTGGACGGGCGTCCAGCTAGGAAAGACGCTCGTATTGGCGGGGTTTTGGACGGGCGTCTCGTGGAGGAAGACGCTCGGATTGTACCTCCTGGACGGGCGTCTTGTAGACAATCCGCTCGGATTGTCTTACAGTTTCGTTCCTTCTTCTTTTCTTCCTTTTTCTTCATAGAATCCTTGAGGATTTCCTCGGGGATGCAAGGATCTTTTCTCATCATTGCCCATCTACTATAGTATGTACAAAGGCCTTCTAATCTTGTCTCTCCTTGATGCTTGGTCATTGAATTCAATCAATTTAGCTTGATTTTGCCATGAAAATGCAAGGTTTGCACTCCTTTCCTACCAAGGACACAAAACCTCAAAGAATATGCAAAACAAAGGACTAAAGACAATAAATGACCCAAATATGCACTAAAAAGCATGGGAACAAGGCTAATTCGGGGACTAAATATGCTCTAATTATGGTCACATCAAAGAACTTATAGGTTTCTATACCATTCACGGGGTTGATCAATCATGTTCTGGCCTATGCAAAATACATGAAAGACATCCTTACCAAGAAGAAGTCCATAAGGAAGTTGGAAACCATTGCCTTCACAAAGATAAGTAGTGCAATTCTTCAAGGGAATTCCCCACCTAAGCTCAAGGATCCGGGAAGCTTCTCCATTCCATGTACCATTGGTGACACCACAATCAACAAGGCACTATGTGATCTAGGTGCAAGTGTGAGTGTCATGCCATATTCGGTATGTGAAAGACTAGGAGTGGAAGAACTCAAGTGCACTAACATGACCTTAAAAATGGCAGACCGAACAACAAAGAAACCACTAGGGGTATGAGAATATGTACCCATGAGAAGTGGAAAGTTTTTCATACCGGTGGACTTTGTTATTGTTGATTTGGAGGAAGATTCCAACATTCCAATCATTCTAGGAAGACCATTCCTACACACCACCGGAGCGGTGATTGATATAAAGCACATGATGCTCACACTTGAAGTTGGTTGATAAGGTTGGTTTTAGTCGTTGGCCTATCAAAATAAATCCTAAATTACTACTAACTGGTAGCTAGTGGTAAGACAAGGTCGAATTCACAGGGAGGCGAGGTAATTAATCTAGTTTGTTTATATTTAAGTTCGTCTTAAAGGTAATAGTTTTATGGGGTTTGATTGTTTGATTTATAATAACTAATTGCGATGTAAATAAAGACAAATTCAATAATAATAAAGAGTCTAGAGATCGGGTTCACTAGATAGTCATCCAAGGGTAAGGTTTAATTCATTGATTGAGCAATTTATATTGTTGAAAGTCTTATGATCGGTCGATTCTAATATGTCGTTTTAGATCTAAACTTAACATGCAATCGCAATTATTAAGTCGGTCTAATTCAATTATCGTGGCCTATACTAGTCTTAACCCGTTCGGTGAAAATCCGAGTTTATGCAAGACTGATTAATCAATTCTGATCAGTAATTAACTAATTAGAAGTAAGACAATAATTGAACAACAATCAAAAGAAATTTAACAATCAATTCATTATTTAACCCTTTTTCTAACAATCTAGATCCCCTTTCACCCTAGATTAAAGACTTAGCTACTCATACTAAAGGGAAGAACAACAATAGCAATAATAAGAAACATGATGAAAAACAATAGAAGATGAATAACGATTGAATAATAATTATTGAAGAAAGATTAATACCATAATAGAGGAATGCTTAGATCCGGAAGTAAGAACAATAAACTAAACTAAACTAAGAGTTTTAGAGAGTTTGCTAGGGTAGCTATGCGTAACTATGTAAAATAAGACGTAAAATAAACATAGGGTACGATTTGGGTATTTATAATAAAACATAACCGACTTATGAAAATTGCGGAAAATTCTAGAAACAATAGGTTCCTCGATCGAGCCTGGCTATACTCGTTCGAGTACATAGCTTCCTCGATCGAGCCTGGGTAAGATTGATCGAGGCACCACTCTGTTTCTGCTCTTTTCTTCTTATTGTCTTCTTAACTTCTCTTCCTTCATTCTTATGGATTCCCGTGCCATACTTCGTGTATTCCTTCATGCAAACTCCGCGATGCCATTTTATTCCTTTACTCCTCAAATGCATTATTCCTGGATTAAAACATCAAATAGCGGAAGTAATAACATTCTAACATAAAATGCGTGTAAATAATATAATTTAGTACGAAACCGTATCAAAAGTAATTAAGGAGAGGTATAAGTATGTATATAATTATGACTCATCAAACTCCCCCAAACCATCTCTTTGCTTGTCCTCAAGCAAAGCATCACACAATACAATAGGAAATCATACAAATGGCAAACAAATAACTCAGAGCAAATGTTTAATGCATACAAATCCCAAGATATCCATATCTGTAACAAAGCGATGACCAAAGTGTACCAATAAAACAAATTCAAAGGTACGGGAAATAGAAGACGTAGCTCAAGTCTCATGTCACCATACTATAGACAAATGCCAAATACCTTTTGATCTTGCAAGACAAATTAGTCGGATTCTCACGGATTCACTCATGCACTCATAAGTATGTAAGGGTGAGTTATATGTGAAGATAGAAAGAAGAAGAAACACTCACTCAACTTATGAAACATGCATGCAATCTAATGTGATAGAGATTTCCCCAACTAGTATGCATCCAAAATGTAGACAAAAGTACATGTATCAAGGACAATATGGGTGGCAAATGGGTTTAAAGGATAGAAATGGTTTGTGCCAAAGCACATTTTGGATATGTGGAGCTAAGACGGTAGTCGCAACGCTAAACCAAAATCAAATCTAGACAAAAGTAAGCTTGAATACAACCCATCTAGAGAAATCATCTCAACTTTACAACACATGAGAGCTTATGAAGTACTCTCTAAACATGCATTAGACTCTAATGACCATCCTTTTGATCCTTGACAAAACCAAATGAAGCAATCAATTTCTTTTCTTTTCTTCAATTCTTTTTTCTCTCTTTTTTTTCTTTTTTTTTTCTTTTTTTTTTCTTTTCTTCTTTCTTCATATTTTTTTCTTTTTTCCAACACAAGGATACAACACAATTGCTAAAAAGTACTTTGCTATACCCACATGACAATAAGTCCCAATCCCAACCATAATAGCAAAATGGACATGATAAACAAGCAGCTGCGACTGTCCCGATAAGGTAGGCAAATTCTTGGATTGTAGCTCATAGGATGTAATTTAAAGTTGGCTACAAGGGTTCAAACGAGATAAACAAAAAGGATAATGTAAGGCTTATTTGAACGGTAAGAACCGCCTATTCACATGTACTTAATCAAATGAAAACAATAAAAGTATCAAGAAATCAATGTCACACTTATGCAGTTTGATATTACACATTCCACAAGGAGAAACCACACTCAAGCCTAATTGACAATGAGACCAGTTTATTGATGTTCCTGGCCTAGGAAGCTCTATAGACCTCATAATTTAAGTAGTTTACCAACATAATTGTGTTAAATCTAATTAGCATAAGGCATGTCAATACGGTTAAGACTCGAGTTATGAGCTTTGTTTTCATGAATAATGGGTCAAAACTAAGTACATGGACAACTATTTAGGATTCAGATGCAAAAACAATGCAATTTAACATCATTGTTATTTAATTCACCAAGACTCGACCTAAAACAAAGTAAAAACATGTTTTTGTATTTTGAAATTTTTTAATATTTATGGATTTTTGATATAAATGCACACAACATAAATAAATCACACAACATAATTAAAGACTCCTCTCCCAAACCTAAATGTCACAGTGTCCTCATTCTGACGCCTACAACATAGCAATCACACAAAAGTTTCCAGCAACCTAAAGGACACATCTATTAAGAGGAATGGGAAATAACTAGAGAGAATACAATAAAAGAAGGTACAAGGGAAGAGAATACCAGGTAAGAGTGTAGGAGTTCCCCCAAACCAGCTGCGAAAATACGGGAGATTAAACAACCGCGCAATTCCTATCATCATCTGGCTACGAATTAAACCCAAAACGCTTGGGTACTCGATCGAGCCTGGTAGCACTCGATCGAGTACTCATTTAGCGAGATAATTCCTGCATTTAAAACAAATTCTCATATAAATCCAATTAATATAACTTAAAGCACGTAATAGTAAATCAAAAAGTAGCGCATGTGCTACACAAAAACATAAGTAGCACCAATAAATAGTCCAAGCAAAGAATATAAACGATGAATAAAGTTCCGGCTCATCAAACTCTAAGTCTAAAATAAAGTATGAGCAAGTATGTCCATCGCTTTGCAAGCCATCATCATGAGGAAGGAGATAGGGCACTTCATCCGTCAAAGGGACTTGCTTCATCTCATAAATTCCGACGGGCTCCTCTCTTAATATTTCCACTTCCAAAGCATCCAACTCGGCCTCCAAGTCAACACTCTCATCACAGCTGTAAACCATCTCAGGAGGAGGTTTATCTCCATAAATCAATTTCTCAATCTCATCTACCTCCTTGCTCCATGGATATGACGCAGCAGTAGGGGCGTTAGACGGATTCCTGTCCAAACAATAAGCAAAGGAATCATCAATAGTAGGAGCAAGAGCATTAATCATATGACAAGTAGCCTCTAAATTTGGATGTTTTTATGGGTTATGAAGAATAAAAGTAATTTTATCATCCCCAACTCATAGTGTAAGACTACCACCCCTAACATCTATGACCGTCCCTGCTGTGTGTAGGAATGGTCTACCTAGAATAATGGGTACTTGAGAGTCCTCAAACATATCCATAACGATGAACTCAACTGGAATGAAATATTTCCCTACTCTAACTGGCACATCCTCTAAGACACCCATAGGCTTCTTTAAAGATATATCGGCCATTTGTAAGTTCATATTAGTGACACGTAGTTGACCCATATTTAACTTTTTGCATATAGAATACGGCATAACACTAACACTAGCCCCTAAATCGCAAAGGGCTTTATCAATAACTATATTACTAAGATGACAAGGAATAGAAAAACTCCCTGGATCCTTTAGCTTTAGTGGTGAGTTAGCTTGAAATACGGCCGCGAACTCTTGAGTGAATGCTACCGTCTCAACTTCATCAAAAGACCGCTTCTTTGATAAGATCTCTCTCAAAAAATTATCATACGCCAGCACTTGAGTGACCAATTCAGTAAATGGCATACTCACTTGAAGATTCCTCACTACCTCCATGAACCTCCCGAATTGTTGTTCAAGTTTAGACTTTTGTAATCTTTGTGGAAAAGGTAGTTGAATTTTAATCGACTCGGCTTCTTTAGCTTTGGTAGTCGGTTTAGAAGCACCGTCGTCAGTTATAGGGGTGACTCGATCGAGTCCAGTGGTCACCCGATCGAAGATCCTATTTTCTTCCAATGCCGTAGCTGAAACACGTGAAAATTTGTCAACTAGAAGGGGGTGGGGGGGGGGGGGGTGCCTTGATTGAGCATGTGATATACTAGATCGAGCACGGTGGTTCCTCGATCAATCATGTGTGGGGTCGATCGAGTACTCATGATATTCCTCCTTTTTTCGTCTTTTTGCTTATCCCGTGTTTGATCTTTGCAAATTTCGTTCTCATCATCACTCAACTCGAGATTACCCAATCCTTTAGGATGCATATAAGGAACCTCATCTTCAGTAATGGGCACATCCGGACTTTAATAAGTGGTACCGCTTCTCAAAGAAATAGCATTAACTTGCTCATGAGCTTGTTTACCTTGAGGAGGAAGATTGCCGGACTGCTTTGATGGATTTTGGGACGCCATTTGAGCAACTTGAGTATCCAACATCTTGTTGTGAGCTATTAGTTCGGAAATCAGAGCCGCTTGCTTTTGTTGAATCATCAAACTTTGTTGCAATAGAGCCTTCATCTCTGCCATCTCATTACTTGGATCTTGAGGAGGAGGTTAAATCTGTTGAAAACCTCCTTGATTTTGCCGAACAAAGTTCCCTTGTGGTTGATTACCATGATTTGGAGGAATGATATAAGAATTCTGCGGTGGTGCTTGAGCAAATACATTCTGACTCCTTTCAGGGAAGAAGTTAGAATAAGGAGTACCATGCTTGAAAGACTGGAAAGCATGAACTTGTTCAATGGTACTCATACATTTGGCCGCAGTGTGGCCATCTATCCCACATCTCTCAGAGGACACCTCTTGTTGAACCATATGAATTGTTTTCTTGCTTATAACCCAAAGACTGAGATGTCTTTAACTCAGCTATTTGAGCCATTAAGGCCTCTAGCTGTGCTGCAATAACGTTGTCTGAACCACTTCCTCTCTTACTACCTCTGGGTTACCACACTTAGCAGTGTGAGTAGCTATCTGATCAATTAAATTTCAAGCATAACCGTCATTAGTATTATCCTGGAATCTCCTATCAGCAGCGGAATCAAGCAAAGCTCTGTCATCGTCATACAACCCGTTGTAAAACTGGTTGCAAAGGAACCAAATATGGAAGCCATGATGAGGGAAGGATCGAACTAGCCTTTTTAAATGAACCCAGGCTTCATTAAGATCTTTGGTAGGACCTTGTTTAAAACTCGTGATCTGGCTTCTAAGAGCATTAGTCTTCTGCGGTGGAAAATACCTCTTGTAGAATACAAGAGCTAGTGAAGTCCAGTTAGTGATTGCATCGGTCTCCATATCTAAGTCACGTAGCCACTCTGCTGCATCATCTCTTAGAGAGAGGAAAGAGAGTCTGTTTGACTTGATCTTGAGTCACCCCAGCAGTCAAAGGAATAGAACAACAATATGTGACAAATTTCTCCATGTGCTTCGCGGGGTCCTCTCCAGCTTTTCCTCCAAATATATTTCTCTCTACCAGGCTTATATAAGAAGGCTTAATCTCAAAGGTCCCTTTATAAGTGGTAGGGAGCTTGAAGCCTTTAGGAATGGAATCAACGGTGGGTTCGGAATGACTTGCCAAGGTCGACATCTTCAATGTTGTAGGAGTAACGGGTGCAGAAATAAGTGTGTCCTCTTCAAAGGACGAATCTTCTGCGAAAGTAAACCACTCGTCGTTAAGTGTACTCAAGTCTTCCACCTGACTTACTTCTCTTTGAAATTTTCGTCTGTAGAAAAAAGTCTTCTCTGGCTCGGGAACAAAAGGTATAATCTCCGACCTGTGAGACCCAGGCATACACGAAAACAACAAGAAAATATCAACCTATCTCAAGGAACTGATACTCCCTGAGACAAAAGACAAAAATAAACAAAAACAAAGAAAAAAATTGTTGCCTCCTCGGCAACGGCGCCAAATTTGATAAGGTTGGTTTCAGTCGTTGGCCTATCAAAATAAATCCTAAATTACTACTAACTGGTAGCTAGTGGTAAGACAGGTTCGAATTCACAGGGAGACGAGGTAATTAATCTAGTTTGTTTATATTTAAGTTCGTCTTAAAGGTAACAGTTTTATGGGGTTTGATTGTTTGATTTCTAATAACTAATTGCGATGCAAATAAAGACAAATTCAATAATGATAAAGAGTCTAGGGATCGGGTTCACTAGGTAGTCATCCAAGGGTAAGGTTTTATTCATTGATTGAGCAATTTATATTGTTGAAAGTCATATGATTGGTCGATTCTAATATGTCTTTTAGATCTAAACTTAACATGTCATTACTATTATTAAGTTGGTCTAATTCAATTATCATAGCCTATACTAGTCTTAACCCGGTCGGTGAAAATCCTAGTTTATGCAAAACTAATTAATCAATTCTGATCAGTAATTAACTAATTAGATGTAAGACAATAATTGAACAACAATCAAAAGCAATTTAACAATCAATTCATTATTTAACCCTTTTCTAACAACCTAGATCCCTTTTCACCCTAGATTAAAGGCTTAGCTACTCATACTAAAGGGAAGAACAACAATAGCAATAATAAGAAACATGATGAAAAATAATAAAAGATGAATAACGATTGAATAATAATTATTAAAGAAAGATTAATACCGTAATAGAGGAATGCTTAGATCCGGTAGTAAGAACAATAAACTAAACTAAACTAAGAGCTTTAGAGAGTTTTCTAGGGTAGCTATGCGTAACTATGTAAAATAAGACGTAAAATAAACATAGGGTACGATTTGGTTATTTATAATAAAACATAACCGACTTATGAAAATTGCGGAAAATTATGGAAACAATAGGTTCCTCGATGGAGCCTTGCTATACTCGATCGAGTACATAGCTTCCTCGATCGAGACTGGGTAAGATCGATCGAGGCACCACTCTGTTTCTTCTCTTTTCTCCGTGTTGTCTTCTTAACTTCTCTTCCTTCATTCTTATGGATTCCCGTGCCATACTTCGTGTATTCCTTCATGCCCACTCCCGATGCCCATTTCATTCCATTGCTCCTCAAATGCATCATTCCTGTATTAAAACATCAAATAGCGGAAGTAACAACATTCTAACATAAAAGGCATGTAAATAATATAATTTAGCACGAAACCGTATCAAAAGTAATTAAGGGGAGGCATAAGTATGTATATAATTATGACTCATCATTGGTGATAAAACAATCACCTTTAATCTTGACAAGACTATGAGAGCTCCCAACTTGCTTGAGCCATGCTTTATGATTGATCACTATAGCCGGGAAGGTGACAAGAAGAAAGTGGAATCTCCATTCAAAGGACAAGTGAAAGATGGAAATCTCAAAGAGAAGGGCAAAGACACACCACCCAATTGGAAGAAAGATATTGATGTTGTTGAAGTGGCTCTATTAGGAGAGCATGTAATTTTTCACAACAAGAATGAGAGCTTGCAAAACTCACCCATGACAAGTATCAATGGAGGCCTTATTGGCCATGTTAACAAGGAAGAAGAGTTGCTCTTGCCAACTCATGATCCTCCCAACATAGGGAAAGAAGCAAGGGAGGTATGTGGTCTATGGGATGACGAATTTAAAGGATTTGTTAACCCTTACATTGGAAATGCTATGACTCTAGACCAAGACTATGTAGATCCTTGTCACCTCTTTGACTCAGACTACTACATGAATGAAGACAACAATGTGCCAAGATCTATGCAAGACCTCTATCATGACAATGAATAAGCATTTGACTACTTCTTCAAGGCGTTGAGCAACATCAACAACGTCCTTGCTCTACCTCCTTGACACCTCTCAAGAAAAGGAGAGTTTGGTGGAGTCCTCCCGAAACCACCATTTGTAAATATTCTAACCTCTTAACTTGCATTTCATTTAACTTATACATTATTCAATTTTTGCAATGCATTTTATATGCCTTGTTGTATAATTTTTGTAACATGAGAGCAACTGAGGGAGGGATTTTAATGTGTTTTGAATGTGTAGTGTTTGATGATCAAGTGTGGGGAAGCAATTGCCTAGGCTAGCCAAGCCTTTGTAGTGCAACCTCATGACGAAGAAATAGGGAATGAAGAAGCAAAGATTGCGGGAAAGGGATCCCCACGGGCAAACCTGAGCTCGTGGGGGCTGAAGCACGGAAGAAAAGAAAAAAAAATGAGCTGATTCAGAATTCGCCCGAGCTGTCTTCAGGACGGGCGTCCCAGCTCTCGAACTGCTCGAGCCGAGCTTAGAACGGGCGTCCCCAGAGCTTAAGAAAAATTCATGATGAAAAAACCGCCCGTCCCCATATGAGGTCGAGCGTCCCGACCTATTATAAGAGCAAAAACACGGGACTCCCTTCCTCATTCTTCATTTCTATTCTTTTTCAAACACAAACACAACAAATACCCTCACTATAATCAATCAACCCCATCATCCAAAAACACTAATTTTTCAACCAAATTCATCCAAATAAATTGCAAACTTGCTAATAGTCAAAACAAATCACTCCTTTGTCAACAAAAAGTCCTTCAAACATCAAAATCCCCACAAAATCAATCAAAATTTTTAGGGTTAGGGTGAAATCCAAAAACCCCCAAGTTGATTGCAATTTTGATTGAAGTTGGAAGATTAAGGGAGCATTCAAGCATACTCAAGGTTTATTGACACTAACTTGAAGGAGAAATCAACAATGGCAAGGACAAAGGGCAACACCAAAGCACCCAAAGCCCCAACTTTATCCAAGAAGCAAAAAGTTCTAGCTTCTAATGCTTTAGTGGTGGTTGAGCAACCAAGGGTACTGATGTGTAAGGTTTTAACGATAGAGTCAAGTCGCTTACCACCAACAAAATTAACCCAATTTAAGCTTAAATCGGGGTCGAACCACAAGGATGGAGGGAGTTTCTACTTAGTCTAAGTAAGAGTCTAGTCTAGTCAAAAATGAAGGAAAAGGGTTTGATTTAAAGTCTTTGATGCAACTAAACAAATTATTATAGAAATATGTGTTCAATTGATTAAAGGCTAGGGCTTTCAGGGTTATCTAAATGATCTATGGGCAAACAAGTCAATTTAAAGAGTCTAAGATGAAGGTGTTGGAGTAAGTGTCCTCCGACAATAATGCGATCACAATTGTCGATCATATTGATCGCATATTTAAATCTCATTACAAGAATACGGAAGGGATGATACATTATATATATAGTCAACTGGTCCACACATATCGGTAATGATTGGCTGGCTAGAGTTTGACATTACTTTCGTGCGACGGTGGTGATCAGTTGATCCCTTGAGGTCACACCTAAAGGACGATTCCCTTAATTAAAAAGGTTAATTAATTGTATACCGATACAGATTAATTAATTCCTTAAAATTGAACAAATTATTATCATAAGAGAGAAAATGACATCTTATTCTAATGTGATTAAATAAGATTTTATTTAGTAATTTAAGAAGTTATATTACTAAAATTAATCGGTGTTTGCGAAACACGCGAGAAGAGAATGATAAGTTAGTTATAATTACAAGATATTGTGAATTATACTAACTAGTAATTAAATGACCATTTTATGAGAAAGTAATTTTATATTGCTAGTCAATTTGTTAAATATGATTTATTTAATTTGTAAATGATATTTAATTTGTTAAATATGCATTTTAAATTAAAACATGACATAAGACATGTCACATGTCACATGACATACAATTGTACAATTGACAAAAATAAAATGGACTCCATATTACACATATAAACCGAAATTGGTGGGCATTGTGAGATATTTTGTCTTTTTCCATTTGTCTTATTCATTTGTCCAAATTGCATGATAGAGACATGACAATGCAAAAGACTTACACCTATTTGTCTTGTGAAGACAAAAAGAAAAATAATTATGGTCTATTACCACTAGAGGCCACCGGTTTTGTGAGGATTATTAGAGAGTTTTCTCTCAATTTTTACTCATTCTCTAATGTTCTAAGAAAACAATAAAACTTCTCTCTCTTGTTCTTCACAAAATTCATTTTTGTGAATCTAATTTGTTTAAATCAAACACTAATAATACTAAAAGTAGTATATGAGTATTAGTAATAGATTTTAAGGTAAACTACATTACAAACATCTAGTACATGTTTATTTGTGGGATTAAGGGATAGTCTTGGGTGCAACTAATTGGAGGGCTTTGAGGTCATGTATGTTCATCCAATATTGGAAAGCTTAAGAACTAACAAGAAGGAGATCTTGTTGGTGCCCATTTGACCGAAATTCATATGGTGAGAAAATGATTTCTTCACTTATTTATTTTAGTTTGCATGCATAAGATTTGTAATTAATTTTATGACTAAATTAATTGAAACATATATGAATATGTTAAATAATGAGATATAGGTTTCTAACAAGCGGTATCATGAGCACAAGGTTGTTTGCATGCAAATCGGTTATTGTTTTTCCGAGTTATATGATTAACAAACAAAACTTATAAATTTGTGTTTATTATGAAATATCACGAAATATATTATGCATGTTAAAGTTTCTAGTCCTAAAATGTTTTAGGATATTTTGGTTTAATTTATGGATTTTATTGTTCATTTTATATAATATTGGCATTAAAATGTGATTTTTATGATAAAAATGTCATTTTTGGACGAAAATTAGCTAAACTTCGAATTTTCCAGTGATTTTTGGATATCTTTTCACATATAATATTTTTAGATGATCTGGAAATTTTCATAATTTTATGAGTTCTTATGCTCGAAATATGGATTTTTCATGTTAAAAATCGAATTTAGATGAAAAATAGGTTAATATGAGAAATATTTCGAATCTGGTCATAGAAATTTAGTATGTTGTCACATGCAATTTTACAAGGTGTGTGTAAAATAATAGGCTATAATGAAGTCTTCATGCATGATTTATGGATTTTTGATGAAAAATAGCATAAATAGTGACTTAATTAGTGAATAATTGCTAAAACATACTTCATGACTAAGAAAAAACGTCACATGTTGCATTTTATTATCTTTTTCAGATCTAAAATTGAAAAGTTGATGAATATAATTTTTCTCATGTTTTTATGATTTTTATTGATAAATCCGATAAACCGCAACATTGTTTTTCCCTATAACTTTCAAAATGTTTAACCTAAGTTTTTGAACATTATGAGTGTCATGGTATTTTTCCAGAATGTTCATAAGTTTAAATTTCAAATTTTGAATTTATTTGGAATTTTTATGATTTATTTGAAGTTTATAGCATTTTATTATAATTTTAAGTCCATTAATGAACAATTTTAAGAAATGTGAGTTAATTATGGTCAAATAGTTAGTGGAGACTAATTTTGAGTCCTAAGTTGGTTAGGATAATTAACTTGTGCATAAATATGAATTTATGTAATTTATTGTGATTTTAAAAGGTTGAATCACGCAAATCCGTAAAAACCGTGTAATATACGATATTGGCTCCTTAAAGGCGATTTAGCATAAAATTGGGCATGTTCATACATATTATAATGCTGCATTTTATTTATGATTGTCATAATTTTATTTTATGTAATTTTGAATTATGTAATTTTACTTAGTATGGCCTTAGTTTTTAATTGGTATTACCCGAAATGTATGGGAATATCGATTCGGTTGTAATTTATTGTGATCTCGTATCACCGTCTTGTAATTTAATAGATTTTTATTTATTTTAATTACATATGTATAATAGGAAATTATGTAATCTGTTATGTAATTTAATTATTCCGGAGTTCCATAAAGACGGATTCATTCAAGACGGCGATACATAAAGACGGTGTTACCTCGAGATGCGTGCCTCAACCGAAGTTCAAGGGACCAATGGAGTTGGTTTCCGAATATGTAATAGTTAAATAGTTTTTCTATTTTAGGAAGGCCATACTAGGATTTATTTTTATGCTTTGCATTTTATTTATATGTCGCATGCATCGCTAAATCGCCATAACTAAAACATGCATCATCTTTTAAATCGAGTATATCGACCGTGTCAATTATAATTATCGTAGTTCACCGCTTTAGTTCACTTAAAACGTGATAGATAATAAATTGACATGACCTCTCGCTAAAAACAATCAATTGAGACATAGCCTTACCAAGTAGTAGAAACCATGAAAACCTATTTCGCGAGGGAGTGCACTCGGCCCTACCGGGGTACAAACCTTGTTACGTAGGGGAAGTGGGTGATAAATGTCTATCCACCGAATTCATGTTGATAAGGGATAAACCGGCCCTACCGTGCCCAAGTTGATGTGGATTTGGATCATGGACACATTTATTCCAAATTTGGATTGAGCTCAACGGAAGTATTCGTGACCGTAGTCGCATGTGTTCCGGGCTAAAGATAAATGTTAATGTAATTTTATCGACCAAGAGTTCTAAAAGTAAAATCGATTAAAGTGTTAATCCACCGAGTTATATTGATAAGGGATGAATCGGCCCTACCGTGCCCAAGTTAATATGAATTTGGATCTTGGAATCATTTATCATAGTTGGGTAGAGGTCACTATGTAAATGCTTTACTTGTTATTTACAAGTATTAATATAACGACAAATGTTTAGTTTTTCATTATTCCGTTATCATATTGTTCTATTTCTTTACCACAATTCATATACGATATCATTTCGATTTTAGTTCAAATCTCCATTAAAACATCGTAACTAAAGACAAATTTGAATTTTGCTTCTAAAACCTCGAATTAACCATTGCTAAGGATCTCTTGTAAAGAGTATAGATTAAAGTTAATCATTATCAAACAGGTTTTTGATTCTTGACTAACATATCTACTTACAATGGATTGTTTTTCATATACTTAATTGAATTAAGTACCTTGAAGCGATAAATTGTTTTGGTGATTAGATTTGTCAGAATTCGTAATTGACCAAAATAACGCAACCACTTCAATGAAAGTTTTAAGACTAAAACGAACAAATGAAGAGTAATCTTCATGAATTCAATTTTGCTTCTCAAAGCAAAGACTCATTGAAATGAGTGGGAGCATTCTCTTAAACCGTTAAGATGAGGACGAGGTTCAAGAAGTAAAGATTATAATGGAATTGATACAAGGTAATGTTAAAAGTAAAGTTATTGAGAAATAACGATACTAAACCTATCAATCCCGACCGATAAAGTTTCCATTGTCTTAAATGTTGGACAGTAGAAAGGAAACTACCCCAAATTATTGAAGAATCAACAAATTAGTTGTGGGACATCTAATAGGATCTTCTTCTTTAAATGTTTATATGATTAACATAAATTTTGCTAGTACAACTTCGTCAATATTAGAAACCAATGGAGGTTTTCATCATTGTACTTGATACATAGGATGATTAGAATATGACGACTAGCAACAATAATGTCGAGAGATAGAGTAATTGTGTACTCAATCTAGGTTTTGGATTTAAAGTTGTATTTAATTGTGACTATTAAGTGCATAAACTCTAAATAAAAATATAAACTTGTTAAGATACAAAAGAGGTTTTCACTTTTGTGACCCTATACACCACGATTTGATGTATGGCTAGCCCATTATCAAGGTGATTATATTCTAAACCAAACTAGAATGATATATCATGTAGATGATGTAAGATTCAAATTGGTAACCCAAGATTAAACCTTAAATTTTGGAATGATGAACGCAAAGAGTTATCGAGTACTCTTGAAACCATTAGATTGTTAATGGTATATGCGTATCTTGTATTCAAAGCAAGATGTCTCGTGCCTTTTGGTTGAAAAGGAGATTGAGGTTGTAAATCATCGATCCAAAATAGGTTGATCATTTTCTTTTACCAATGATTTAAGTTGACGCTAATGTGTTCACTTAATAAGGTAAATAGAAAAATCCTTGAAGAAGTTTAAAGAGTTCAAGGAATCATGATTTAGTCGTGATGGGATTATCAAAGTGAAGACTTTGATATAAACCAAAGGAAATGTGATATAGTATCACAAGTTAATCTCTCTTAGCACATATTATGGAATAATGTGTGGTTGGATAAGAAATCAAACGCTATTTGATATGGTTTGGACTTCAATCAAGTTACTTTGAGTTACTTGATTCTTTTGGGGATTTTATCATTTTGTGTAATATTATTTTCCACTAAATCATATGAGATATGAAATGGTAATATACCATATTTGTAAGTTTTCACAAGAAACAAATGCTCATTTTTCCCTTTCATTATCACGAGAACGACGGGTTTTGCGGCTCGTGAAGCTGTCTTTCTAAAATACAAGTTTATTTCCAGAAGACAGAGTGGGAGAAATTATTCAAGAGCCACAAAGAATGCCACAAAGAATGGGATGTCGCAAGAAACTGGTCTTTCTTGGCTACATGAGACGTTTTGTGTAAGACATTGTTTCTTCAAAACCTAGGAGGTTAAATTCGTCACTTGTTAAAGATGATGAATTCATGCTATTTTTAAAGTAAAGAACTTATAACTTACAAAAGAAATTGTTTGATTCAAGTTGATTAGTTCTGGAAAGTAATGAATAAATGACTTACATAAGAGTGTTTAAGTCACAACTCAATACAAGGCTTAGAGCCATGAAAATCCGAAATTAAAAGGCTTGATTAGTGACAAAGGGTTTTGCACTAATAAAGAGATATTTCAAAGCAAGATTGGTTGAAAAGGGTTTTGCACTAATTGAAATGCTTAAGTCTATTTGGATCTTCTTAGGGATTGTGTTTCATTATGAGGATATGCATACAGCAAGTGAATCTAAAACCCACTTCTTCAAAAGAAGGAATGTATTCAATACATGTCATGAGTTTTATAGATTATTACAATCCTAAGATAATGTGAAACTTAAGAGAGGATCTTAAGTAGGACATCAATGAGTTGGAATCAATGTTTTGATCATGTTATAAAACTTTTCTCGATAAGTCGAGAAGTTGTGTTTATACATGGAGTTTAGTGGGAGTTACGGTAATTTTAATTAGTCTTATATGTGGATAACATATTGATCATTGCGAATGATTTAAGACTTTTGGAGTAATATAATACATCTTTAATATCTAGATTTATGTAGATAAATCCACATGATATTAGCGTCAATAAGAAGTCTTATGTTGATAAGATTCATGACTAGTTCAATTAAATTGAACATATTTGATTGATTCCATTTGCTTCCGCTGCCGGATCAATTAAATGAGTAATGATGTATAACACTTCATATACTTTGAGTATGATGAATTGTTTTCAAAATCGAATTTAAGTAATCTTTACCAAGTAAACCATAAAGATTACCCTTAAGTGCTTGCAGAAGCATTAAGGAAGTAAAGCAAAGTGTTTTTGATGCAATTTTGTGTAAGGGTGTTACACAAGTGACAATTGACAATTAAGATTGCGCATGGTTTCTGACAAAACCATAATCAAAACACATTAGGATGGTTAAGATACCATTGTGGCTATGTTAATTAAGAAGTAGATTTTCTAGAATCGTTCTAGGCAATAAAGAACAATGAGAGATATTTATAACGGAAATTGAGTACACTTGCAATCATGAGATATGCAAGAGGATGAGTCCCGCACACTGTGAAAACAGTGGGAGCTATTCTTAGGCTGGAGGGCCTATGTCTTGATTGGATCTCGACACGTACTCAGAAAGTTTTGTAATGCAGATGTATACATAACAAAGGAAAACAAGTATGTAGTAAGGTTGAGTAAGGTACAAGAAGTTGATAAAACCTACTAACCAAAGCCTTCTCATAGGCTAAACATGATGAGTCATGTCATTTCAATTGAATTGAAATGAACAACTACATACAAGATCAAATTAGATTATAGAACATGAAATAGTAATCAGGCATTGACTATTCATATGTAATAATCGCATTTGTCGTTCGAGTTTTTACTTTAAAAACTCCTTTTATACTTTGTTACATCCAAACGGGTTGTAGAGACAACATTGAACCCCATTAAAGTGAACACGGATTAACATTGTATTCGCCCATAGTCACTTGTATGAGGTGACGTCTCGAAGTGACTAGAGTGTGATGCGATTGATGGCAAGTTCAAGTGCCATAGAGTCATGTGAGATGACTAGTCGATCACATAGGCAGACTGTTAGGAACACTTTGTCGGGCAGTGACCGCTTATAGAGTTCTGGCAAATTTATATAGCCTGGTCGTGGCGAGAGCTACTATAGTATTCTAATGAGTCGATTCTTTTGACTAAAGACTGTTCGCCTAAGATGGCACAGTTTCAGATTAACTTTGATTTGTGTTACTACGACCTTCGTAAATGGGGTCAAATGGGCATATTTTGGGTTATGATGGTTGTGGCTAGTCGAAGGGAATAAGTGCGATAGGAATTGTCCACCCCTTTGTCAGGGTTAAAACAATATCTCAGGGCCACTCGAGGAGTAATGAACTGGAAATGCGTGGCCACGCTCGGATGGTATCTATGGTAGATAACTCCGGTCAATCAGTTATTCTCCAGATCGAGGAAACCACTCTCGATATGATCACTTGCAAGTACGACCCGAAAGACACCTTGCATTGAGTGGGAGATAGTAATAGGACAAGAGAATTGGTGACGCACACTTGTCGAGGACAAGTGGGAGATTGTTGGAGTAAGTGTCCTCCGACAATAGTGCGATCACAATTGTCGATCATATTGATCGCATATTTAAATCTCATTACAAGAATACGGAAGGGATGATACATTATATATATAGTCAACTGGTCCATACATATCGGTAATGATTGGCTGGCTAGAGTTTGACATTCTTGTCGTCGTCTTGACGGTGGTGATCGATTGATCCCTTGAGGTCACACCTAAAGGGCGATTCCCTTAATTAAAAAGGTTAATTAATTGTATACCGATACAGATTAATTAATTCCTTAAAATTGAACAAATTATTATCATAAGAGAGAAAATGACATCTTATTCTAATGTGATTAAATAAGATTTAATTTAGTAATTTAAGAAGTTATATTACTAAAATTAATCGGTGTTTGCGAAACACGCGAGAAGAGAATGATAAGTTAGTTATAATTACAAGATATTGTGAATTATACTAACTAGTAATTAAATGACCATTTTATGAGAAAATAATTTTATATTGCTAGTCAATTTGTTAAATATGATTTATTTAATTTGTAAATGATATTTAATTTGTTAAATATGCATTTTAAATTAAAACATGACATAAGACATGTCACATGTCACATGACATACAATTGTACAATTGACAAAAATAAAATGGACTCCATATTACACATATAAACCGAAATTGGTGGGCATTGTGAGAGATGTTTTGTCTTTTTCCATTTGTCTTATTCATTTGTCCAAATTGCATGATAGAGACATGACAATGCAAAAGACTTACACCTATTTGTCTTGTGAAGACAAAAAGAAAAATAATTATGGTCTATTACCACTAGAGGCCACCGGTTTTGTGAGGATTATTAGAGAGTTTTCTCTCAATTTTTACTCATTCTCTAATGTTCTAAGAAAACAATAAAACTTCTCTCTCTTGTTCTTCACAAAATTCATTTTTGTGAATCTAATTTGTTTAAATCAAACACTAATAATACTAAAAGTAGTATATGAGTATTAGTAATAGATTTTAAGGTAAACTACATTACAAACATCTAGTACATGTTTATTTGTGGGATTAAGGGATAGTCTTGGGTGCAACTAATTGGAGGGCTTCTATTTTGAGGTCATGTATGTTCATCCAATATTGGAAAGCTCAAGAACTAACAAGAAGGAGATCTTGTTGGTGCCCATTTGACCGAAATTCATATGGTGAGAAAATGATTTCTTCACTTATTTATTTTAGTTTGCATGCATAAGATTTGTAATTAATTTTATGACTAAATTAATTGAAACATATATGAATATGTTAAATAATGAGATATAGATTTCTAACAGAAGGTTTGTCCTAGGATGAGATTCAATCTCTTGATTATCCTATAGGTGATTATCAACTCTCATTGAGCAACTACCCATTCTAAAGCATGCAACAAGACCACCATAAACTCTCATTTAATGGAGGAATTAAGCAACTAAGACAAAAAGTACAAGTTCTCACTCACACAATTCATCGAACACCTTGCATGCAATGCTAAGAAAGACAAATTCTACACCAAAGACTCAAAATAATCAAAATATCATGCCCAATAATCTCATTTAGACTACCCCTAAACCCTAGAAGGGTAACTACTCACTCATGTTTAAATTGTTCAAGCAAATAAATGGAGAAGAACAAACAACAAAAGGAGATGACATAGTAATAATTCTAACAATTATAAAAGGCAAGTCAAAATGTAAACAATTGATTAACAAAGTAAATAAGGAAAGAGATGTACCAACAAAAGTAAAGATGATTGCTTTGATTGAATAAATGAAGGAAATCCTCTAAAATGTCCCAATACAATCCTCAAAAACCAAGTGTAAACAATTGATTCTCACTAATACTAACTAATTTCACTAAGTAATTAATAATTATTATGGAAAGATTAAAGCTTGATTAAGGAAAGATTACAATAATTAGGGAAAGTTTCCAGATCTAGGGTTGTTTTTTTCTTATAAAATGGTTAAGGGAAGGGTATTTATAGTCTTTCATAAGATTAAGAAGAAAAGAGGAGATAAGAGGAGAAAAGCCCAAAATCCGTCAGCTGTTGCGTTCTGCTTATGGAAAGATTAAAGCTTGATTAAGGAAAGATTACAATAATTAGGGAAAGTTTCCAGATCTAGGGTTGTTTTTTTCTTATAAAATGGTTAAGGGAAGGGTATTTATAGTCTTTCATAAGATTAAGAAGAAAAGAGGAGAAAAGAGGACAAAAGCCCAAAATCCGTCAAGTTTCTTTGCGTTACTCACAGGTGGACCGGCTCCGGTTTGCCTACCCAAGCAAAGAAGGTCAAATGAACTTGAATTTTGGAAATTAGCTGGCAAGTGTGTTCTGCCGG
Source organism: Silene latifolia (assembly GCF_048544455.1). Taxonomy (NCBI): domain Eukaryota; kingdom Viridiplantae; phylum Streptophyta; class Magnoliopsida; order Caryophyllales; family Caryophyllaceae; genus Silene; species Silene latifolia. Next base: position 90,532,116 of record NC_133535.1, on the reverse strand, counting down.
TGGATTGGGCAGCCGGCCCGCTGCCGTAACACTGTCTTCAAAGTCTTCAAATTATTCCTTGTGTTGCGTTCTACCGGTTGACCGGCTACCAGTGTGTCTACCGGTAGCGAGACCAAACGAAAATTAGCTTCTAACTCCAATTAATTTCCTCTTGCTGTGCTCTGCCGGTGGACCGGCTACCGGCCTGCCGTCAGAACATAGCCTTCAACATCTTTCTTCCTTTTACTTGGCAAAGTGGGGGAGGTGTTCTGCCGGTGGCCAGACCGGCTGCCGGTCTGCCGGCAGAACACAACTCTCAGCAATTTTCACCTCTTCTTCATGTAAAGGCATTGGAATGCCTTCCTTGCCCCAATTCCTCCATACTCGACTCGATTCCTACAAGAGGATACACCAAATCACAGGTACGGGGGTTGGGTACAAAATACAAGGAAAGGCATATAAAACCGACTCGATATGAGTCGGAATGCGTAAAAGAAAAAGGGGAAATTAGGTGCAAATAAATCATATATCAAACCTCCCCACACTTAAACCTTACTCGTCCTCGAGTAAGTCCAGAATCAATGTACAAGTCACTACTATAATAGATATGGAGAGTGGGTGCACAATATAAGCATCACTCAACTAAGCTACTACCTAAGCCGATCGAGTATTAGCGCACTCAACGCCCCTTCAACTCGTAATTTGACACTCATGAGGGGAAAGTGCCCTATTGCAAGGCAAGTTGTGTCTTGCTACAAAATTGCGATGCATCTATCATGAAAGAACGTAACCAAGCAATAGAATGCATCTAACAAAATGGTCCACTTTCCACATCTAAGTGGCCGGATTTTCAAGCAACAAAACATGGTCTTGGTCGGGAGTACCGTCTCAGAAGTTCCAATGGAGGTGCCAACCCCCTAAGCATGACTCAAGCAACCCTCGTGTGACCAATGCTCAAGAAACACATTCAAGAGCGGGGGAAAGGGGAAGTAGGCAAGTCCACCGAGAATTACCGAAACAACACGAGATTCAACCAAAGGGCCCATGACTAAGGGGACCTAGGCAACGACATCCTCATGGTTTTCACTCGTCTGTCAATGAAAGAACAAGGTGATTTTTGTGACACGCAGTAACCAAAATCACTCTCCTAACTCGACTAGCGAAAACGTGCCCGCAATCTAATGTGTAAGATCGTCCTATGTCCAATGAAATGCAAACAAAAGTAAAGTGCACACGATTTGAAGCAAGGGTTGTAACGGGGCTAGGGAGTAGGTCAAAACGGGATTGGTGCAAGCACCGTTTGGATATGTGGAGTTCAAGTCAAGAATTGCCGACACATCGTAACCCATTTCTTATTGCAACACATGAGACACGTCTATGCCCTAACATAGCATGGATCCTCAAAACTACGCAAAAATTGCATAAACCCAACTCAAATTGGAAAAACTCAAAAGTACTCCTCTTATTTCAACAAATGGTAACGTCTACACCGTAACAAAGGCTCGATTTTCCAAGCCATGCAAAAAAATGTGTAAACCCGACTCATTTTGGAAAAACATCAATTTGCCCTTTTATTTAGCAACGGCTTTTTCTACCCCGTTTAATGATGAGGAGGGGTGTTGCTTGCCTTTTTCTTTTCTTGACAACAAATATATACAACACAAGTAACTCATTTTTTTGGATTTTTCATAACTTTTTCACTTTTTTATTTTGTTTTTCATTTCTTTTTCAAAACCTCTTATTTATATACAATGCCGAATATATACCGAATTCGGACCCAAGTGGATATGTACACTATCCACTATTACAACCCAAATCACCTCCTATAACACAACTACAAAACCGACCAATTCTTGATCAAGGAAGGGTGGTTATGGAATGTAGCTATTTTGGTGGGTTTGCCAAATGGAAAGGCTAAAGCTCAAAGGGGGTGAAACAAAAAGGGAGATAATGGAAGGGACAAAACAAGGCTATTTGGCTATGTGAGGTTCATACAAACTGATTTTCCTTCATATCACGTGCGCAAAATGTAATGCAATTTCACGGTCTAAGGACAAAATGACACACTTATGCGTCTTGATGTGACACGCCTCGCGAGGAGGCCTACTCTCAAACCTAGATGAGGGCGGGGTATGAATGTACCCACCCTAGGAGGCTCTACCCTTACCTTTGAGTGGCTAAGTCGAGCCTTAGGTCTAGTCTACGGCCCTAGGTCTCACAAGGTCGGTCCAAACTCATTGGTCGAGCCCGCCTCCCTCGGCTAACTAAGAGGTCACGGGTGCCAGTCACGGGGAGGGGAAAGGTACAATTGGACGCATAACTCATCATGGGGTTACTTGGTTCCCTTCCTAGACCATATTCATGCAAAACACTTATATACAAACGGATGTGAAACTTCGAATTGAAAAACATGTATATACAAGAACATATGCATGCGAGAGAATGGAAAAGGAGAAAGAGATGGGAACGTGTATACCCAATAATCCAACAGTTCCCCAAAGGAACATCCAAGGCACAAAAACCCGTCCTCCTCCATATTATACAACAATATAAAAAGAGAGAGAATGGAAAAGGAGAAAGAGATGGGAACGTGTATACCAAGCGGTCTTCTAGTCTCCTTTTTGCCTCAAATGGTTGATGTCTATGCCAAATGTTAGCCAACAAATAACATATATATACAATGCATTGTTTTTGTAATTTTTTTGAAAATTTTCAATTTTTAGGCATTTTTTCGAATTTTTATCAAATTTACAAATATATACAAATATAAACAAATATTCACAAAGTGGATATTTCCCTCCCCACACTTAAACATTAATCGTCCTCGATTAAGTCTCCAATGGAACAAGTCTAGGGAGAGAAGAGGGAAAAGTAAGGAACATATTTTTGTATTATTATTTTTTTTTTCAATTTTTGAAAAGAAAAATTACATATTTTTGGTATTTTTGTTTTTTTTTTTGAAAATTAAAATGACATATTTTGGTGTTTTTTGAATATATGAATTTCCTCCCCACACTTATTTATTTACATGAGTTCCAAATGGAAATAAATGCATGGAGGAAATTAAAAATGAAAATGCATGTTTTTGTTTTATTTTTTGGGCCCTCCCCACACTTATTCATTTACATGGGAGGGCATGTAGGAGAAATAAAAGAACTTGTTTTTGGATTTTTGAATATTTGAAAAGAAATAACATGTTTTTGTATTTTTAAATTGGCGGAATTTCCTCCCCACACTTATTTATTTACATATTTCCAATGGAAATAAATGTGTGGAGGAAATTCGAAAATGAAATACATGTTTTTGGTGATTTTTGATTTTTCGAATTTTTAGTAGTTTTCAAATAAGCATGCAATGCATGATCTAATCTATATGCAATATTGAAATACGATGCAAGCTATACTATATGGATGCAATAACTAAATGTGACAATAGTTTACAAAATTGAAATATAATGCAATATAGATGAATGCAACTATATGCCTACTAACTAAATGCATGCGAAAAATTAAACATGAATGAGAGAATTTGGATGAAGGGAGAGATCATACTTGTCATTTTGGATTGATTAGGGAGGAGGTTGGGCCACCAACTCGGCCCCTCGGGACTAGGAGTCCATATCATCATCATCATCATCATCATTCTCTTCGGTACTAAACTCGGAGCCTTGAATCAAGTCATCAGGGTTGAAGGTGAGGTTACCTCCACTACCGCCGGTACCCATGAGACCTCCCGTGAAGTCTCCACTCATCATCATCACACCGCCATCACCTCCCGTAGAAGCATCTCCCATAACGGCCCCACCGGACCCCGAAGCACCCACGTCACTAGCAAAGAAGGGTCGGATGCCCCCCACCCAATGGGCGTCATGCCCCTCCGGTTGATACTCGGGCCTAGGGGAAAAAATGGGGGCAGAAAAGTAGTCCAGTTGGAGGTTAAGACCTCCGTGAACTATCCTCCCGTCCTTGGGGTAGTTCCCGTCGGGCCAAGTAAAGTAGGAAGGGTGTGGGGCATCAAAGGGGACGTAGTCCCATCTACAAAAGTCGTCGTAGATCGGGTAGGAACCGGTGGATTGATCATAGTAAATGCGGTCCAATTTCCGCCCCAATACATCCCTCTCACTCGCGGCCTTTGCCGTGGCAATGTCCATCCTCTCCATCCACTCGGTAAGGGAAGGTGGTAAGTGAGGGTAGGAAGGTTGGCTCGAGGAGGACCCCTCACCGGTTTGAAATTGCCAAGGTGGGGGTTGGTGAGTTTGTGGCATGGTGTATTGGAGGGAGGAGGGAGTGTCCACTCTACGATCTCGTGAATACACACGTGGTGGATTGGGGGGAGGTTGGTCGGTGGATACCTCCGCTTCAATCGGGAGGAGGTAGTCTTCCTTATCTTTCTCAATTTTAATGGCGGTGACATTGGGAAGCCGGGTAGAATTCTTGTAGTTGATTTGCCAATACTCGTGATCGTCAATGGGGTTGACCTTAAGCCAGTCAAGGTTGTTGGCTAAATAACGTTTGGTCAAGTAAGTGTCCCTGGGTATCCAATTCATGGTAGAAAGGTCTACCGGACGGTCCAAATTTCGAGCGATTCGGGTGATGATGCCACCCACGTGTATTGGGACTTTTTGCCCCGGAGCATTGGCAGTTTTTGACAAATGAATGGCAAGGTGGTGAGCCACATTAATTTTGAAGGCGGTGGGTTTTGTAAACAAGTAGGACCCCAAAATTTCAAGCTCATTGGTCCGAAATACCCACAGCTCATCCACCGCAAGAACAGTGCATCCCATAAATCGATGCCACACCCGAATGACGGGATTGTGGCAACTAATTGCGGCCCGTTTCACCCCGACCTTATCCTCTAGACCGGAAATCGCCTTCCACACTCGAGAATAATGAAAATCAGCGGGTGGGTTATGTGATGCGGCATTATCTAACCCAAACATATGAGCCAACCGACTCAATGAAATAGTGTGGTCCCGGTTCATAAGACGGAAACTAAGGGTAGCCACCATATTTGTTTGTCGGTGCTTGCTAATCCGCAAACTACTCAAGAATTCCCAAGTGATTCGGGGGTAAGTATATTCATGCATTGAGTACATTCCCCTCATTCCTACCCCGGCAAAAAGAGCTTCCGTCTCCCTAGCTAACCCGAGGGCCGATAAGGACGGATGATCTAAAAACTTAGTGGGGGTTAGGGGACGATTTTTAAATAGAATAAACTTACCCTTTTGAGTTTGTGTGGCAAACTCTACCGAAGGAAACTCCGGGTCAGGGTTTGTATCGCTCGCGGCGCGCTCAATCAACTCGTCTTGTGCCCTTGCAACATCGGCTCTTGTTCTCCTTCCCGCCATTGTGAGGATTAGAGGGAGTTTAGTGAAGGTAGGTGGAAGTTTGATTGAGATTTGAGGGAGTTAGGGTGTATTTTGATAAGAAATGGAAGAGGAATAAAGGAGGAATGTATGAAGAAATGTCGAAGTGAAGGAGGAAATAAAGGGATTCGTGGTTTTAATTTGGGTCTGTTGGGTGTGTTTTGCCGGTATGCGAACCGGTAGCCGGTCTGCCGGCTGAGCACACCCCTAATTTTCCTAATTTTGTGAATTTTTCCTCCAAAAATTTTGTTCTCGCTACCGGTGGACGAACCGGCTGCCGGTCCACCGGTAGAACAATTCTCTCATTTCCAATTTTCTTTGACAGGTGTGTCCTGCCGGTGAGCCGGCTGCCGGCCTACCGGCAGAACACTACTCCACTCATTTGCTTAGCTTCTCAACATCTTTGGTATGAGTGCTCTGCCGGTGAGCCGGCTGCCGGCCTACCGGCAGAGTACTCCTCTTCACTATAAATCAATTTTCTCAAGTCTTCAGGTGTGTCCAACCGGTGAGCCGGCTACCGGCAGAACACACTCCCTATCATCATTTGTCAAGTTTTCAGCAAACTCATGTGTGCCCTGCCGGTGAGCCGGCTGCCGGCCTACCGGCAGAACACAACACTCTTCAAATTTTCAACAAAACAATTTGGTCTCGGTGCCGGTAGGGGAACCGGCTGCCAGCCTACCGGCAGAACCCAACATTCAGCTCATTTTCAACATTTTTAATTCAACTTGTTCAATTTTCACAAACTCGAAATTCGAGACTTTTCGTTGACCTTGGGATTCGTGTTTTCCACAACTACGCCGACGCATCATGTCGGGATTTCAGGTCGAACGAAAATAATACTTGTTTTCTTCAAATGTGACCTCCATCACCAATCCAAAGTTGACAAAGTATGGTTCCAAATCTCTCATTGTCTACCTAAAATGCATGCTATATACAAATGGTGGTTCTTGTGGAACTCCACCAAACCAAAGCTTGCTCAATTTTGACATTAATCATCCCCCAAGGATGGGGGGTCTTCCAAATAAACTTCATTTCGGGCCTCAATGGGTAGACCTTCATAGAAGTACTTAACTCGATGACCATTCACCTTGAAACATTCTCCCTTGTCATTCTTCAACTCAAAGGAACCGTAAGGGAACACGGCGACTACCTCAAAGGGTCCCAACCACCGAGACCTCAACTTCCCGGGAAATAGTTGAAAACGGGAGTTGAAGAGTAGTACCTTGTCACCCACAACTATCTCCTTTCGTGTGATTTTCGAGTCATGCCATTTCTTGGTTCTTTCCTTGTAAAGTCTTGCACTCTCATAAGCATCCATCCTCAACTCATCAAGTTCATTGAGTTGAAGAAACCTCTTGTTTCCCGCGACATCTAAGTCATAGTTTAGCTCTTTGAGGGCCCATCTTGCTTTGTGTTCCAACTCGAGAGGTAAGTGGCAAGACTTACCATAGACCAACCGGTAAGGAGTTATGCCAATTGGGGTCTTGTATGCGGTTCTTAGAGCCCACAACACATCGTTGAGCTTGGCACTCCAATCCTTCCTAGACTTGTTCACAACCCGCTCCAATATAGCCTTGATTTGTCTATTGGAGACTTCCACTTGCCCGTTTGTTTGGGGGTGGTAAGCTAGAGCTACCTTATGCCAGACACCGTACTTCTTGAGGAGTGCATAAATGGTACGGTTGATGAAATGTGAACCACCATCACTTATAACGGCCCGGGGTACTCCAAAACGGGGGAAAATATAGTCTTTGAAGAGCTTGGAAACAACCTTTGAGTCATTGGTAGGGGCGGCTATTGCTTCGATCCACTTGGACACATAGTCCACCGCAACTAATATATATTGGTTGCCAAATGAAGATGGGAATGGTCCCATGAAATCCACCCCCCACACATCGAAGAGCTCAACTTCTAAGATGTTGTTCAACGGCATCTCATCTCTCCTTCCAATGTTACCTCTTCTTTGACAAGAATCACAAGAGTGTACCATGGCATCTGCATCTTTGAATAAAGAGGGCCAATAGAAGCCACAATGAAGAACCCGAGCTTGGGTCCTAGATGTGGACAAGTGCCCCCCATAAGTGGTAGCATGGCAAGCTTGGAGAATTGCACGGCCTTCTTCTTGAGAGACATATCTCCGGTAAATCCCATCATTACATCTTCTATAGAGGTAAGGGTCCTCCCAAACATATCTCTTTGATTCATATCTCAACTTCTTCCTAGCTTGGTTATCGAATTCTTCGGGGATAAAGCTAGAACTCAAGAAATTGGCTATATCCGCATACCAAGAGGTGGAATGGGTAATAGCAATGATAGAATCGTCGGGTAACCATTCATCAATAGGGACCCCATCGTCTTTGTCCCCTCGGGACTCTTTAGTTAACCTCGAAAGATGATCCGCCACAAGGTTTTCGGATCCCGGCTTGTCCTTAATCTCTAGATCAAATTCTTGAAGGAGTAGCACCCATCTCAAAAGTCGGGGTTTAGCGTCCTTCTTCACCATCAATTGTCTTAAGGCAGTGTGGTCGGAGTAAACCACCACTTTAGACCCAACAAGGTATTGCTGAAACTTTTCCACGGCGTGGACAATTGCTAGCATTTCTTTCTCGGTTGTTGAATACCCGCATTGTGTTTGATCAAGGGTCTTACTTGTATAATATATCACATGATGCTTCCTATCCACCATTTGACCAAGTACCGCACCAACCGCGAAGTTCGAAGCGTCACACATGATTTCAAAGGGAAGGCTCCAATCCGGAGCCCGGATTATTGGGGCCGTGACCAATGCTCTCTTCAACCTATGAAAAGCTTCAAGACAAGATTCATCAAACACAAAGGGGGCATCTTTGAGGAGTAATGAGGTCAATGGTTTTGCTATTTTTGAGAAATCTTTGATGAAACGCTTATAGAATCCGGCGTGGCCTAGAAAACTTCTCACTCCCTTTACATTGAAAGGAGGTGACAAGTTTTCTATGACGGCAACCTTAGCACCATCAACCTCAATACCCCTACTAGAGACAACGTGACCGAGTACAACCCTTCCTCTACCATAAAATGGCATTTTTCCCAATTAAGGACGAGGTTATGCTCCTCACATCTCTTCAACACACTAGTTAAGTTTTCAAGACCATGATCAAACGAGTCCCCATGGACACTAAAGTCGTCCATGAAAACTTCCATGCTTTTCTCTAGAAATTCCGAAAAGATTGCCATCATGCACCTTTGAAAGGTGTCGGGCGCATTGCAAAGCCCGAATGGCATCCTACGATAGGCATGGACTCCTATTGGGCAAGTGAAGGTTGTCTTCTCTTGGTCATCCGGGTGGATGGGAATTTGGAAGAACCCGGAATAACCGTCTAGAAAGCAATAGTATGCATGGCCCGCGAGCCTCTCTAGCATTTGGTCTATGAAGGGAATCGGGAAATGGTCTTTAAGGGTGGCGGCATTGAGCTTCCTATAGTCAATACACATGCGCCACCCGGTCACCGGTCTAGTAGGTAGGGTGGTCCCATCCTCTTGTTCAACCATTTGTACCCCCCCTTTCTTTGGTACCACGTGAACCGGACTAACCCATTTGCTATCGGTTATTTGGTAGATAATCCCGGCCTCAAGTAATTTCAACACTTCATTTTTAACCACCTCGGCCATTTTAGGGTTTATCCTCCTAAGACCATCTACCTTGGGTTGACTCCCCTCTTCCAAAACAATTTTATGCATGCACAAACTCAGGCTTAAGCCCTTGATGTCATCAATGCTATACCCAAGTGCCCCTCTATGAGTTTTCAAGATTTCCAAAAGCTTCTTTTATTGGGACTCACTTAGGTTAGCATTTACGATCACCGGATAAGCCTCCCCCTCATCAAGGAAAGCATACTTGAGTGACGGAGGTAGGGGTTTGAGTTGTACCTTTGGAGGGAGAAAGCCCTCCACTTTCTTCAAAAGTTCCTCATCAACTTCATGATCTTCCTTCATAGCTTCATCATGCAAGGAGATTTGAAAAACCTCTTCCATCTCCGCTTCTTCACGGGCTACTTCATGTACAACCTCATCTATCAACTCAATAGTGCTCAACCATTCCATCTTTGGTCCTTTCATAAAATTCGGTAGGTTAAATTCGACGTTGTTGCCCTCAATTTGGAAGGTTAGCCGCCCATTTTTCACATCAATGAGTACTCCTCCGGTAGCCAATAATGGCCTACCTAGGATGATGGGAGTATGGCTATCCTCCGGAATATCAAGGACAACAAAATCGGTGGGAATTAAAAGCTTTCCAACCTTGACGGGTACGTCTTCAAGCACCCCCATAGGGTGCTTGACGGACCTATCCGCCAATTGGAGAGTAATTGAAGTGGGAGCAAGGTTTTTAATGTCGATTTTCTTTGCAACCTTTAAAGGAATAACACTCACACTTGCTCCCAAGTCACAAAGAGCTCAAGATATGGGAACACCACCAACTACACATGGGATTGAAAAGCTTCCAGGGTCACCAAGCTTAGTGGGCATTTTATTAAGGATATGAGCACTACATGCCTCTTCCATAGCCACTATTTCTTGGTCACCCAAGACTCTTTTCTTTGTCAAAATATATTTTAAAATTTTTGAGTAGGTTGGCATGTTCATAATCACCTCCGTAAAGGGTAGGGTAACCTCAAGTTTCTCAAGCATATCACAAAACTTGGCATACTTAAGGTTTTCCCTGCTCTTTATAGCCCTTGAAGGGTAAGGAATTTCGGAACAAGTTGAGAATTGGAAGGTACCTTTGGAGGAGCCGAATTCTTTGTTACCTTTTTAGAGTGTTGCAAAGGTACTTCTTCAATAGCTTCCTCCTCATAAGGGAGGTCTTCCACATATCCATCAACATCCTTGTCCACTTGACTTCCCCTTCTAGACAAATCTTCACAAGCTTTCTTCCCTTTCTTGTCTTCACTAGCTTTACCCAACGGTTCAATGGGTGAGCTTTCCTCTTCACCATTCATTTCCAACTTATTTCCCTTGGTATCTTCATCAACTTCCACTACAAGGTCCTTGTAGCGGTCCTCAAGCTCTACACCACTCCTTAACACTACCGCATGAGCATGGTGGCTATTTGAGGCATCCTTGGAGCTTTGTCCTTGGGCCAATAGACCACCGGGCGGTCGTTGAGGGTTAGCCATAGCATGAGAAGCCATCCTAGATTCCATTTCTCTCATGTCCTTAAGGAAGGTAGCCCTCAAGTTTGCTTGTTCTTGTTGGGTTGCCTTAGCAAAATTTGCCATCTCTTGACTATGCTGAAGTTGCATGTTCTTTATCATCTTCAAAAGCTCAACTTGAGAGAGCTCACCTTGGGGTTCTTGATAAGGTTGGTTGGCTATGGGTAAAGGGAACCCGTAGTCATACCGAGCATTGGAACCTTGGTTTTTGTTTTGTCCCCCTTGGAAGTTAGCTCTAGGACCATTATTGTTGAAGTTTGATCCTTGACCTTGTTCTTGAAACCCTTGAACATACCTTTGCCCAAATCCTTGGTGTGCTTGGTTCACTTGATTCCCTTGGTAAAATCCTTGGTTGCTTTGATTTCCACCAAAATCTTGGTATCCTTGTGGTTGATTCCCATAATTTTGGTTTTGATTGTTGTTTGGCCATTGGTTTTGATTCCCGGGATTAGTCCTTTGGTTGGGGAATGTTCCCCTTTTTTGAGAAAAATCGGGTGGATTATTTGGGGCTTGTGGTTGAAGGTGTTGTGGGTTTTGAAAATTGGTACTTTTATAGCTAAAGTTCGGGTGGTTCCTTAAACCGGGGTGGTAGAAATTGGTATTTGGATTGTAGACGTTTGGGTTGTTGAAAGGTGGTCTTGTGGGTCTTGAATTGTTGTTAAAGCTTTGAAAAGCGTTAACCTCTTGTACATTCTCTTCGTAGACACCATTAGAATTGTTGGCACACAAGTCATATGTATGACCACTCCCTCCACAAAGCTCACAACTTGAAACTTGAACCACTTCCTCCATGGGTGGCCCATGTGAGGTCGCGGCTTGGTGCACTTGATTTCTTTGAAACTTCTCAAATTATTTTGTGAGTAAGTCGAGCTTGGAATTTGTCTCGGAGTTGGAGGAGTTTTCCTTGGGAAACTTCCCATTCCTTCTTAGCATGTTTCCTCTAGAACCATAGTTTGCTTCCGAATCCACCATTTTCTTGATCAATGTCGTGCCCTCTTCATCATTCAAGTGATCAAATCCTCCCCCTGCGGAGGCATTTACCATCTCCTTAGTCCTCGGTAGCAAAGTTTGAAAGAATGTTTGAGTGATGTACCATTCCGGTATTCCATGGTGGGGGCAACTTGCTATCAAGTCTTGATAACGGTCCCAAGCTTCACCCAAAGACTCCCCGTCCTCTTGTTGAAATGTATGAATATCATTATGGAGCATCGCGGTCTTTGATGAAGGGTAATATTTGGCCATGAATGCTTTAGCCAAGGCATCCCATGTAGTGAAGGTATCCGGTGGGTGAATGTTCAACCATCGGTCCGCCTTGCCCGTCAATGAAAACGGAAACAACATCATTCTCAAGGTGTCCTCGGACACCCCATTCTTTTTCATCATTGAAACCTTCCTTTTAAACTTCCGGAGGTGAGCATGGGCATCCTCTTCGATATGTCCCCCGAACAAATCCTTCTCAATCAACCCGACTTGGGCGGGATGCATTTCAAAGTTGTTTGGGGCCAAGGTGCCAAAATTGATAGGGTTACATGAATCATTATGGTTAGGCCGGTTATGATCTCTAAGAGCCATTTGTGGTGGTGGATTTGGTATTTGATGTGGTGGTGTTTGAGGTGGGCTATTAGAATTAGGGAAGTTATGAAAAGGGTTTTCTAGTAGAGTCTCAATTGTGAGGTTTGGTTGAAGTGTGGTTGTGGTATCAATATTTTGCGGGATGTGTGAATTTGATTTGTCAAAGTTTAATTGAGGTGAACTATTCCTAACTCTCTCAAGGGTCCTTGTCCTCAAGGTTCTAAAAAGCCTTTCGGGGTCGGAGTTGAAGATTAGAGCTTGGTGGTTCCTTCTAGGCATGCACTCAACAAACCGTTAGTCTCCTAGTGTTTTTACACACTAGGGGAAGGCAAGAAATCACACACTCTACAAAGAACACACAACTACTAAAACAAACTAACAATTGAGATAAGACTAAAGCAAAGACTCTAAGCAAAACTAAGTATAACCTAACGCCATCCCCGGCAACGGCGCCATTTGATGTGTAAGGTTTTAACGATAGGGTCAAGTCGCTTACCACCAACAAAATTAACCCAATTTAAGCTTAAATCGGGGTCGAACCACAAGGATGGAGGGGGTTTCTACTTAGTCTAAGTAAGAGTCTAGTCTAGTCAAAAATGAAGGAAAAGGGTTTGATTTAAACTACTTGATGCAACTAAACAAATTATTATAGAAATATGTGTTCAATTGATTAAAGGCTAGGGCTTTCGGAGTTATCTAAATGATCTATGGGCAAACAAGTCGATTTAAAGAGTCTAAGATAAAGGTTTGTCCTAGGACGGGATTCAATCTCTTGATTATCCTATAGGTGATTACCAACTCTCATTGAGCAACTACCCATTCTAAAGCATGCAACAAGACCACCACAAACTCTCATTTAATGGAGTAATTAAGCAACTAAGACAAAAAGTACAAGTTCTCACTCACACAATTCATCGAACACCTTGCATGCAATGCTAAGAAAGACAAATTCTATACCAAAGACTCAAAATAATCAAACTATCATGCCCAATAATCTCATTTAGACTACCCCTAAACCCTAGAAGGGTAACTACTCACTCATGTTTAAATTGTTCAAGCAAATAAATGGAGAAGAACAAACAACAAAAGGAGATGACATAGTAATAATTCTAACAATTATAAAAGGCAAGTCAAAATGTAAACAATTGATTAACAAAGTAAATAAGGAAAGATATGTACCAACAAAAGTAAAGATGATTGCTTTGATTGAATAAATGAAGGAAATCCTCCAAAATCTCCCAATACAATCCTCAAAAACCAAGTGTAAACAATTGATTCTCACTAATACTAACTAATTTCACGAACTAATTAATAATTATTATGGAAAGAGTAAAGCTTGATTAAGGAAAGATTACAATAATTAGGGAAAGTTTCCAGATCTAGGGTTGTTTTTTTCTTACAAAATGGTTAAGGGAAGGGTATTTATAGTCTTTCATAAGATTAAGAAGAAACGAGGAGAAAAGTCCAAAATCCGTCAGCTGCTGCGTTCTGCCGGTGGACCGGTTGCCGGTTCGCCTACCGGCAGCAAGGTCAAATGAACTTGAAGTTTGGAAATTAGCTGGCAAGTGTGTTCTGCCGGTGGACCGGCAGCCGGCCTGCCGGCAGAACACTGTCTTCAAAGTCTTCAAATTTTTCCTTGTGTTGCGCTCTACCGGTTGACCGGCTACCGGTGTGTCTACCGGTAGCGAGACCAAACGAAAATTAGCTTATAACTCCAATTAAATTCCTCATGCTGTGCTCTGCCGGTGGACCGGCTGCCGGCCTGCCGGCAGAACACAGCCTTCAGCATCCTTCTTCCTTTTACTTGGCAAAGTGGGGGAGGTGTTCTGCCGGTGGCCAGACCGGCTGCCGGTCTGCCGGCAGAACACAACTCTCAGCAATTTTCACCTCTTCTTCATGTAAAGGCATTGGAATGCCTTCCTTGCCCTAATTCCTCCATACTCGACTCGATTCCTGCAAGAGGATACACCAAATCACAGGTATGGGGGTTGGGTACAAAATACAAGGAAAGGCATATAAAACCGACTCGATATGAGTCGGAATGCGTAAAAGAAAAAAAGGGGAAATTAGGTGCAAATAAATCATATATCAGGTACAAGCAAGGGAAGTCGTTGAGGCCATGGAAGAAGTTACTACCACTTTACCGGAGATTGAGCAACTAAAAGATTATCTGGAGGTAACTTTTATTTCCAATGATCATAGAAAAGCTTTTGAATCCCTTGCTAGGAAGAAAATTATCGCCACTAAGTTTGTATGTCAAGACACCTTGGGGAAATTGGGTGTCCTAGACCAAACAAGAGCATTTTTTGAGTCCATGGGATTGTCTACCTTGTTCGAAATGAATGAATTAACATACCCTTACCTCACATTGGAGTTCATAAGCTCTTTGAAGGAGTATAAGGTAGAGACTCGAAAATATGTCGAATTCCATCTTGAGAACAAGAATAGAAGGATGTTTAAGGGTGAGTTCGGAAAGGTTTTTGGAATTATGGATCTTTGGGATTTTGACTAGAAACCCGACAAATTTGATGCCAAGCCACTTTGGAAGGCGATTTTCGGGAGGAAGTTGATTACATTTAGAGAGTGTAACACCTTGTATATCCATCATCCGGGTATACGGTATTGGCATAGGTCCATTTCCAATACCTTGATTGCTAGGAAAGAAGCTACTCATATGACCAAACTCGACCTCACCTACTTAGATTCCAAGATGAATGCCCAAGGGAAATCAAAGAATGAATACAATATCCTTCAATTGTTGATTAAGAGATGGTTAGACTTCAAGGAAGGTAAGGAAAAAGCGGCTTTCATTGTGAATGGAGGCTTGATAACAAGATTGGCAAAGCAGTTTAACCCACAATTCAATGAAGACAAAACCTACAAACCGGTTAAAGGTGTCAACCTCCTTGACATGCACACTTTGGTTTCACTGGGTAAAAAATGACAACTCCGCCCAAGGATATGAGTGGATAATCAAGGATGCCAATTCGATTATCTTGCCCGGAAAAATTTGTCGTCTCAACACTCACCGTTACAACTACCTTCTCCCTATCTCAAATAATGCCAAGAACATCATCAAGGAGCAACAATGTCCAAATGAAGAATCCTCTTCCTTAGTGGTACCTCCTTACACATTTGCCTACAAAGAGTTCATAACAAATGATCCTAGTGTTGTGACGGTCAATGATTAATTGGTACAATTCATGAAGCATATCCATAAAGAAGCTTACAATGATCGGGTGTACGCTTATTACGCCCAATATCCACCCCTTTACCATATTGCTAGGCAAGGGCTCCTTGATCCCAAGAGTTCTTTGCCGGAGTGGGCGGATAGGAAAGTGTTCTTTCCTCAAGCTTCTTGAGATGAAGAAGGAGATTCCCGGGAAACTTGGGAGATTGAGGAGGTTGTTGATGATGAGGATGGGGAAGGAGTGGGTCTAGCCATAATGATGATGATGAAGAGCAAGGTTCAAGTGGAAGTGAAGAAGAAGAGGATGATAATGATGCTTCCGGGTCCATGGAGGGAGATGATGATGATGATGAGATGAGTGAAAGTTGATGGTTCACAAAGCATGAAGGAGCACAACACAAATGCGGGGTTGATAACTTATGCTAGCATTTCGGCCTATTCCATTGTGAGTCTCCTACCCTTCATTTTGCTTTATTTTTATCTCTTGATTACATTGTTGACATGTCTTGTATAGCTTATATAACATTTAGCTTAGAGCATTTAGAGAGTCATTTTGGACTCTTTGATGGATGAGAGTTTTTTTAGTCCTAGCACCACCAAAGGACTCACACCTCGGTAATATTGAGGTGACTATCTTTTTTTTCTCCCACCGTAAAGAATCCAAAATGACAAAGTAACTTTTCATTCATTACATTTGCATGCTTGTGAATAAACTTCCCTCTTTTTGCACTAGAGATAGTGTTTTGTTCGGTTTAGGGAAGTTCATTTATAAGCAACCCGAGTTAATTTAAATTAGCTCTCCGAACAATAGAAAGCATGCATCATATAGCTTAGTTTAGTTTGCATCACTTGTATATACTCATCACATGTAAATATGACACATATAATATGCATTTAACGTAGAATCTATGGACGTGGGCCCACCTGCGTATGCCCAGCTCGATCTGTGGACAATGGCAGCGGTCTTTTTGAAAGCCACGCTCGGCGGCGTTAAAATGCTTTCGACCGGATCGTTTTAGATCGGTTCGGTTTCGTCTCGGTAAGGGTCTCGAAACGATTAGAGATGTTCGGAGTCGCCACCAAACATTTGTGGGATGCTTGGAACCCGTTCGAAATCCACTTTATACCTCGGTCAAATCGAAGAACAAAGCAGCATTTGACATAGGTACTAAAGATAAGGAAATCGTCCCTCTTTAGCATCCTATCTCTAGAATGACTATCGTACGCCCTGGATAAGGTCGTCCACTATCCACAGTTTCTGAGTAAGAGGTGAAGGTACGTATTGGGAAGCCCTTTAGTCAGACACCCAATCCCGCCCGTGGTAGCGGCCTCTACTGATCGATCTTGGTTGGTTGAATGCAAAAGTTGATAAAATGGTTTAAATGCATGAATGCGCATCCAATGATTTAAACCTAACATGTGCGAGCTTTCTAAGTCGGTTGATTTAATCCAAGTATCAATTATAAGATGTCGAGTTGGATTAATGATTGATTTGCATGCAAGACGGAAATTAAACATCCATTTACCGTATTAGGTTTAGGGTGCATAACGTGATCCATTTGTCTTAGTAAGGCATTTTGCAAATACGATTTTGAATGAACAAATAGTCATCTGATCCATCCTATGTCCGGGCTTACCGGAGTCGGGATCGTCCTAGACTAATGCTGGAAGGTAACAGGCCCTGTACCAGACGACTATATGAGGCGCGAGCCAACCGGCGGTGTAAGGGGCCTCTCCCTGGTTTTGGAAATGAGAAAGAAAAGGCATGTTTAGGCGCGAGTCAACCCACGGTCATATGCCGTATTCTGAATATTTGAAAAACGTTATAAAATGTATAAAAAAATTGGGTATTTGAACCCGATTTGATTTGAAAGGGCCGTTTAGACCGCATTTGTTGATTTGAAGAACTAGACTCGAATAATCATCATGATTTTGATAATATTCGGTGTCGGGTTCGATTTGACAAACTTGACATGAATAGTTTGGAAAATGGTTGTGAAGTAATTGTTTTAAGTTCATTTGGATGTAATTAGTCGATACTCATCATCGTACCCGGGTTAAAATCCGGCATGGTATGTAGAAGCAAGGATGACTTTGTGTTGGTGACTAATATGTTGATTTTGAAAAATGTAAAGGAATAAAATAAAAGGCTTTAAAAAACCTTTTAAATGTCATTAACCAAATATTATCACCGAAACACGGATTTAACCGTCATGGTATGAGGAACCAAGGGTGAAAAATGTTTTATGGTTAAAACAAATGAAATAAAAATAAAAAGGGTTTGAAAATATTTGAAACGGTAAAAACCGATTACAAATATGAAAATGAATTAAAGGGAAATGACGAGAACAAACACGGTTGATCTCTGACCTGGACACCCAATTTAGGCGCGGGCAAGCCGGCGAACCAAGGGGCTTCTGTCTCAGGCCAAAAATCAGTTTTGGCTCGTTTATTCCATGTTTTGGTTCATGTTATGCACGTTTTAGCATGTTATAGTCATGAAACAAATGAAAACATAATAAAAGAGGATTTTTACACCCTCATACTTACATGTTTGGTTATGGCGAGTGACCGACGTAAGTGTAACAACTCGTTTGATCGGAAAAAACTCGGTTTAAAACCGTTTTGGTAAGTAAAAAGAGTGTTTTAAGTTTAGTGACGGTGTAGTGGTCGAAGTGGTCGGTCAAGTGATTTAATGCACGTTGACGGTACCAAACAATATGTAAGGCTTGTATTTACGATCGGTAGATCGTAAACACGCGTCGGATTGTGACTTAAGAAGTCGAGTCGAAAATTTTAAGGGAGAAAAGAGGGGGCAGACACTCACGTAAGTCTCAAATGGGGGGCATTTGAGGGGTATTTATAGGAAAATGAGTGGTTGTGTGAGTTTTGAGCGACGTGGCCACTTGGGCTGCTCAAAGAGGCGCGAGCCACGTCGCGGTTCTTCGAGTTGTCTTGTCACTTTCACAACAAACGCAATCATGATTTGTTCTATCCTAGGTTTTGTAGTCATATGTTTGGTACTTGACCAAACATAAATCCGGGAAAACTTAAGGTAGAAGGTTTGAAATGTTTATTTTTTGTGGTTGACTCGGTTTGACTCGTTGTTGGAGTCGGGATTTGAATTTTTGAGTCGGTTTTTGGTTCGGTGTCGGTTTCGACTCTAGTTAGTGTCATTGCGACCCCGTAGTCGTGCATTAAACACTCCAGGTATTTTTGAAATGTTTTATTTTTGAAATCGTTTTAAGTTTTCCGACGTAAAGTTGTACACAAACTGTCGATCAAACGCCGCGATTCCAAAACATGTTGTAGTCCGATAATCATCGGGTGTTTATTGGAGTCTCAGCAGATACTAGGTATCTACAGAGCCCCCACTTTGACTGAGGCTTGGACAGGGCGAAAGTCAAAGTAGAGCCCCCAGGTCAATCGAATATTACAACCTGGAGACCCAAGCGACATCGAGGCAGCTCGAAAGGATTCGGGCCAAGGACCTGCCGTCGGGAAAGGCGACGCCAAGGTGACTCGAGGGTACGAGCCAAGGACCTATCGTCGGGAACAGTTTAGAGTCCGTCGACTGTCCGCGCGGGTCGTTTAAATTCCATTAGACTACGTACAAAGGCTCGCCGTCCATAGGAAGGCCTCATACCTGAGGCATCTTCGGATATGTCCATGCATGTTTGCAGACAAAGGCTCGTCAGCTCTAGTAAGGAGTTGTACCCGAGGCATCTTCGGGGTGTGTCCTTGAGTGTTTGCGGACAAAGGCTCGCCAGCCATGATAAGGAAATGTACCCGAGGCATCTTCGGGATGTGTCCTTGAGTGTTTGCGGACAAAGGCTCGCCAGCTGTGATAAGGAAATGTACCCGAGGCATCTTCGGGATGTGTCCTTGAGTGTTTGCGGACAAAGGCTCGCCAGCCATGATAAGGAAATGTACCCGAGGCATCTTCGGGATGTGTCCTTGAGTGTTTGCGGACAAAGGCTCGCCAGCTGTGATAAGAAAATATACCCGAGGCATCTTCGGGATGTGTCCTTGAGTGTTTGCGGACAAAGGCTCGCCAGCTGTTGTGCGTAGTAAGGCTCGCCAGCCATGGGGCGGTCGGTTAATGGACCGTGAGCATAGCCGCGTCGAATGGGCTTGTTTTGAAAGTAGCGAACTCATGATGCCGCTGTGGAAATAGTGAAGTCGAATTTTCACTATCACTGTTTTTGAAATGAGCGGGTTCCGCGAGGAAGCCCCCTGCTGGTATTTGAAGGAGTAGTGAATTTGGAATCTCCACTACTCGTTTGTTTGAATTTGCAGTGGCGGTTTTGATCACCGTTTGTTTGAATTTTGAAGGAAATAGCAAATTTTTAAATTTTGCTATCACGTTTGGAGTGACGGTTTATGTGCCGCCGTTGACATTTGATGGAAATAGTGAATTTGGAATCTTCACTATTGATTGAAGTGACGGTTTATGTGCCGCCGTTGACATTTGATAGAAATAGTGAATTTGGAATCTTCACTATTGATTGAAGTGACGGTCTATGTGCCGCCGTTGACATTTGATGGAAATAGTGAATTTGGAATCTTCACTATTGAAGTGACGGTTTATGTGCCGCCGTTGACATTTGGTGGTGAAAATAGTGGAATTTAATTTCCAACCATTATTTTGGAAATGACGGTTTTAATTGCCGTCGTTTGAAATTTTGAAGAAATAGCGAATTTTGAATTTTCACTATTATTTTTAAAATTGAAGAAAATAGTGAATTTTGATTTCACCATTATTTTTGAAATTGGCGGTTTTGATCGCCATTTGTTTGAAATTTTCGAAAATAGCGAATTTAAATTTTCACTATTTGTTTTTGTCTTTGAGAAAATGACGATCTTTAATATCGTCGATGAAAATTCGAAGTTTAATATGTGAAATTGGGCCAAAGCCCAAATTTCGGTGAAAAAGCAAGAGGAGGCCTGATTGAGGCACGAGCCACCTGGCGAACCAAGGGGGCTTCCATATTTTTCTGTAAAAGACGCGAGGCTGGGCTGATCGTCATTCATCACTTCGTCTTCTCCAAATTTAGACAAAAAAATCTAAAATCGCCATTGTTGGACCTTCTAGCTCGCTTGGATTCGTGCTATCATCAACAATGTCATCTCAAGGTATGTATTCCCTCGTGAATCCATTTGAATTTGTTTATCTTTTAGCTTAATTGAATTAGGGCGAAATTTTACCCTAGAAAATCGATTTGGGCGTTTTTGATTGAGCCCATTTCGAGTGAAATTGATGATTGCATTAGGTTAGAAACCTGCTTAGGAGTATAGGGGTGCTTTTAGTTTGCATTTTGGTCCCCGTTCCCGCTCCCTATGCTCGAAAAACGTGAGTGAGGTGAGAAACCATCTCATTTCGCAACGCCAAGTTTATTTGCTTGGGTAGTGGGTCCCACTAGGTTGCATTGTAGTTGAGAAAACCCGTATTCGCCATTTATGGACCTTCGTTGGGTATTATGGGCAAAATTTGGAATTTTTGTGACGGTCTTATGTCTGACAAAATAAGCGTCTGTTTGGGCTTCAATTGAGTCAATTTGCCTTGAAATGGACCTTATTGGACCTTATTTGTTACAGGCTTGGTTGTGTTTCTGCCTGGCGGCCTTTGCTCGGCCAATGATCGGGTATCGATCGTTGGTCGTTGTCTGCGGAGGTCCGGATGTCCGATGAGTGGGGTTCAGTACGAGTGTGTTATCCCGTGTTGCTGCTTTCGATCGCTGTTGAATTCAGCTGAGTGGGGTTCAACATCGGGGTAACAGGCTAAGTTACGGTCCTCGGTTGTCGTGTCGTCCAAAATCTGCCAGGCACCATTTTCCTTTTTGTTACGGAGGAGGAATGCAGGGTTATCGTCATGGTAACCACCTCTGCTTCCGCTATTTCTCTTTTGTTTCTTGTGTTGCTCCCTTTCTTTTCTGTTTGAGAGGATAGAGAGTGCTTAGTTCGGTAGGTGGCAGATAGCCCCCAGTTCGTTGTCTTATGCCAGTGTTTGTATGATAGATGTCTGTACTGGGTTCTGTTTGTATGGTCAGTTGCCCGTATCAAACGTGCGTCGATGTATTTTGCGTGAGGCGGCTTGTATATATGTGTTTTTGGATTGTGGTTCATTTTGTGATTTTTGGCTTTTTTTTGGTGTTGTGTTTCGGAGGAGCGCTGTCGGCTGTCAATTCTCCTTTTTGCTTCGCACTAGCTCCTGCATCGTTAGTGTAGAAAAACAGGCAAAAAGTAGCACATATGCATAAACGTAAACACGTAAAAGAATTTGATTGAAAAACAAAATTAACCGCGATGACTCGGAGTTAAAATTGAAATTTGAAATGAATTTTGAAAATTTGTGACAAGTCGTCACGTTCGGAATTCAAAAGGAATTGATTTGAAAATTTGAGCAATTAACTCGTGTCGTGAATTAAATTGCATCGGAATTTATTGAAATTGATTTGTGACTCGAAAAATTCAAACTCAAACCGTCAGGATGAATTTTAGAAAAAGATTTTTGCGAGTATATTTGATTTTTGATTTTTGAGGTCAAGACTCGAATTTGTGAGTGCTTGCTTGAATTTTTGAGGAAAACTGATGTCGTTCTATCAATTTTCGATTTAATTTGGATAGGAAATTGCGAAAAAGCGAAAAATTTTCGGAATTTCGACTGACATGGATACGATCCGTCGTGAATCGGGGCGACTAGCCCTTCCCCCCCTTTAAAAAAGAAAGAAAAAATCCGTATGTTTAAAGCTGCGTCATGGAAACCGTGTCGGATTTCGTAAAACGCGAAACAAGGAAATGTGAGTGTAAGGAAACACAAAAATGTCCTGGATCATCCCGAAGAGGCGCGAGCGTCCTGGCGGGAGGTTTGAGGTGTCAGGAGAAAACACAAGTTGAAAGAGACAAGTCAACAGCGGGAATCCTGAGGAAGCCTCAAAGAGGCGCGAGCAGCCTGGCGATGGAAGCCAAATCTCCGCTTTTTCTGAAAAACGCGCTGATCATTTTGTATAAATAGGGACGTTTGCGCTTCATTGTTTCATCATCTGAAACACAAAATCATCTTTACAAAACTTCTTCTTCTTCCACAAAAATATTTCATGGATGCTTTTGAGAACGCATTGCGACAATGGTGCCGAGATTTGTCGCCTCCCGAAAAGTATCAACTCATTTGCATGGGAGTTGGTCAATTGTTGGTGCTCCGTCAAGTCAAGGTGCAACCTTCATTTCTTGAAGCATGTTCTCGGTTTTGGGATTCGAAACACCATGTTTTCGTTTTCCCGAAAGGTGAAATTTGTCCATTTGCCGAAGAAGTTGGAGCCATTGGTGGGTGGCCGGGTTGTGTTCCGGTACTTCCTCCGACTCGGTTGTGCTACAAGGAGAAATTCCGTTCCATGTTGGGCTTGTCAACAAGTCAAGTCAACTTTCTTCTTGCTCCACATGGTGTGGATATGTTGGCTCTTATCAACATCTTTTCAAACCGATTAGATTCTAATGTCTCGGAGGTGGCTAGGAGAAGGGCTCTTGCCTTTTGTCTTGTCCATGTGTACCTCTTTGTTGATGTTTTGAAGAACGAGGGGCCAAAATGTTATGGTAGCATGACCCTTATACATGTGATTGAGCAAATGGAGCATGGTAGAGATCCATCGTGGTTGGTGCTTGGGGAGATCATCCAAGCTTTTGACAAGGAAGGCTCTTGTGGAGAAGCTCCCTCTTTTGGGTCCCCAAGGATCCTTCAAGTGTGGCTATTGGAGAGGCTAAGGTATGTAGAGCCTCCGGTTGATTCTTCTTCTTACTCCTTCCGTCATCTTACCATGAGGAAGAAGTTGTACCCGGATAGCTTTGCTTCCACCGAGGCTTATTGGGCCGCGAGATTGGCGGAGGAGGGTGGTCCTCACATCCGTTGGGTTGTGCCATGGTGGCACTTTAGGTCCTTCACGGGGTTGCTCGCTTCGGGTGTTAGTCCTCGTTTCTTGATGGTGGTGGGTTTGAAGGTTGCTTCCTTCATTTATCCCGAAAGGCTCATGAGGCAAATGGGGCATCAACAAAAGGTGCCCGCTCAAGATACTCTTGTCCAAGAGAATGTCTTCCGGAACTCCGAGCTTGTGGAGGTCTTCGAAAGGTGGTGGGCCACTCGGCCGCTTTGGGAGGTACCAAACCCCGTTGCCACGACATGGGTGACTCCCGCTTATGTCAAGTGGTCACGTGCTCCGTCCTTGGAAGAGAGATCCAAATTTCGTAAGGACGAGGTTGTCGACTTGAAGTATCGAGAGGTTGGCAAGGCCAGCCGTGCCTTCTTTGAAGAGTATGTTGATGTAGCTACCCCCGATGTGATGAGACCACCGAAGAAGAGAAGCTCGGGTCCCAAGAATATGGTGGGCCGTGCATGGGCTCTTTTTGGGTCGAACATGGGGTCTTGTGCTAGACCGGAGGCCGTCGCCGTCTTAGATCCGTTGAGGATCCGTTCCGAGGAAGAAATCCATGCTAGGCGGGTCAACAAGAAGAACAAGGGGAAGATGTACCCCGAGGGAAAAGGTAAGGGTAGAATGGAAGAGTGAAGACCTCCATTACCCATTTTATTATTATGTTGTATTAGTGTTGTGAGTTTTATTATGTTGTACTAGCTAGTTATTGTGTGTTTGTTGCTAGTTTTATTATGTGAGGTGTTTTAGTTGACACCTTAGCTTCGATAACTTCTAGACTCGTCGAGCTTTATTTGTTGTTGGAAATGTAATCCCTCCCATTATTAATTAAATAGGAAGATTGCCCGTGTCGAAAAGTGTGAACGCTTGTTTCTTCCATCCATTTGGTAAAGGCAATTCAATTTGAATCGTCCTAAACATTTGCACTTGGGAAAGTGGTATTTTGTGGAAAGGGAGAAAGACTTATTTTTGTATTTTGTGGGAAAGAGGAGTGTTTTTCCCTTTCTTTTTTGATGGGGATGTCTTTTGTATGTGGGTGATGTGTTTTTTTTTTTATTATGGGGATGGTTGTTTTTTTATTGTGGGAATGGTTGTATCCTTCTTGTGTAAGAAAGGACTGCCTACGTATCCACCTGAAGAGGTGAAATCAAACAATGATCGTAGTTCGAAGTGTTTTGTAAATTTGATTGGGTTTTGTGGTTGTATCCCTCATGCATAAGAGGGACTGCCTACGTATCACCTGAAGAGGTGAAATCAAACCATGCTCGTAGTTCAGGGAGTTTTGTTTTAGTGCAAATGGATGTTGCCTTTGACAGATCAAAGGACCTTTGAAACGGGCAAGATGCTGCAGCTTAGACTCGATAAAACATGCAATTTCAAATCAGAACACATTGAGGAACTTGACTTGAATAGGGATTGACGTGGTTGCTAGTTGTAAAACTAGGGTAGGTCGTTGGTTGCTACGGTTCAAAGGTAGTATTTCTTGAGTTGGTCTAGGTTGGTCGGGTTTGTAAAATCCTCCCAATCTAGGTCACTTAGTCTCACTGCGCCCCCGAAAGTACCTTCTTGACCAGGTATGGCCCGGCCCAATTGGGTTTGAATTTTCCCCTCGGATCGACGGGTAACGGTGCTCGAACTGACTTGAGGACCAATTCGCCCTCCTGGATATTCCTGGGTTTAACCTTCTTGTTGAATGGCCGTTGTATACGTCGTTGGTATAGCTGGACGTTGTGCAAGGCGTTGAGTCGCCGTTCGTCGAGAAGAGTGAGTTGCTCGTACCTTCGACGGGTCCATTCCGCCTCAGGGACTTGACTCTCCACTAGGATGCATAGAGAAGGAACCTCTAACTCTACCGGTTGAACCGCCTTCATACCGTACGCTAGGTGGAAGGGTGTGGCGCCCGTCGGTGTTCGAATGGAGGTTCGGTACCCCCAGGGTGCGAATGGGAGTTTGCTCGGCCAATCGCGGTAGTTGTCATGCATTTTCTTGATAATGGTGACAAGAGTCTTGTTAGCTGCCTCCACCGCTCCGTTAGTTTGGGGACGGTAGGGGGATGTTCGATGTCGCTTGATCTTGTATTTGTCTAGCAAAGCTTGAGTTTTCGCCAAGAAGTGAGAGCCTTGATCGCTGATGATTTCATGGGGTACCCCATATCTGCAGATGATGTTGTTTTGAATGAACTTGGCCACTTGTTTGGCGGTCAAGACTGCATATGACTGTGCTTCCACCCATTTGGTGAAGTAATCGATGGCGACGAGGACAAATCAGTGCCCCTTGGTGCCTACCGGATTGACTTTCTCGATGATGTCGATGCCCCAGGTTGAGAAAGGCCAGGGTGAGGTCATTTTGTATAAAGGGATGGTGGTATGTGTTGTATGTTGGCGAAGATTTGGCAATTGTGGCAATGTTTGACGTAGTTACGGCAATCAGCTTCCATGGTGGTCCAGTAGTAACCTAGCCGCATGATTTTCCGGGTAAGCATCATTGTGCTCATGTGAGGGCCACATTCTCCGTCGTGAACCTCTCCCATGACTTTTCTGGCTTTGTGATGGTCAATGCAAAGGAGGAGAATTCCTTGGGGTGTTCTTTTGTATAGTTGGTTTTGGTTTATCACGAATTGTGATGCAAGTAAATGGATGGCTCTTTGTCCTCTTTGATCAGAGTTGGGAGGGAATTCGTTTTTGGTTTTGGAGTTGAGGATGGCTTGTTACCAAGGTTCATCATGGCTTTCCTCATCGTCCATGATGGCACAAACGTGAGCTGGCTCGCTCCTTCTCTCGACACATAGGGGCATCGATGTCATGTCGTCAGGTATGTTGACGAGCGCGGCAAGTTTTGCCAGGGCATCAGCAAATTGGTTTTCCTCTCGTGGCAAGTGGAAGTAGTCAATTTGGTCGAAGAACTCGGCCTCTTGATTGATCTTTGCTCGGTAGGGAGCTAAGCTGTCAGATCGGATTTTCCACGATCCGGACACCTGATTGATGATGAGCGAGGAATCGCCATGGACCCTCAGTCTCTTGATGCCAAGTGTGATGGCTGCTTGTAAGCCGATGAGGCATGCTTCATATTCAACGGCATTGTTGGTGACGGCAAAGTCTAGCTTGACCGAGATCGGAACATGTTCTCCCTCTGGTGATATTAGAAGGATTCCTACCCCGAAGCCTCTCAGATTAGATGCACCATCGAAGTATAGATCCCATGCGTCAGAATCGGCACACATGATGTCTTCGTCAGGAAGTAACCATGTGTCGGTCGTTGGATCCTCGTTGACGGGATTTTCTGCTAGAAAATCGACAACTTCTCTTCCCTTGATAACCTTGAGGGGTACAAACTTGAGATCAAACTCAGACAGCATGAGTGTCCACCTAGACAGCCTTCCGTTTAGTACGGGTTTTTCGAAGATGTATTTGACCGGGTCCATCTTGGAGTAGATGTGGACCGTGTAGCTGAGCATCTAATGTCGCAGCTTCTTTGTTGACCATACTAGGGCAAGGCATGTCTCCTACAGTTGGGTATACCTCGTCTCGTACTCAATGAACTTTTTGCTGATGTAGTAGATGGCTCGTTCTTCGTTGCCAACTCTTTGTGCCAGGATAGCTCCCATGGCCGTGTTGGTAACAGTCAGGTACAGGGATAGAGGAATCCCTGGTTGAGGTGGCATGAGGACAGGAGGTTTGGATAGGATTTCCTTTATCCTGTCGAAGGCCTTTTGACAGTCGTCGTCCCAATCGGTGTGATCGGAGGCGCGAAGTTTCTAGAATATCGGTTCACAAATCATAGTGAGCTTGGCAATGAAGCGGCTGATGTATTGAACCTGACCGAGAAATCCCCGAATCTCCTTCTCGTTCTTAGGCCGAGGCATTTGTTGAAGGGCTTTGATTTGGGTTGGATCAATCTCAATGCCTCTTTTGCTGACGACATGTCCCAAGAGTTTTCCGGAGGTGACCCCGAATGCACACTTCTGAGGATTTAGTCTCATGTTATATTTCCGCAGACGAGCGAAGAATTTCCAGAGGGCGTTGATGTGGCCGTCCCGTTCTCTTGACTTGACAATCATGTCGTCGACATACATCTCTACCTCCTTGTGCATCATATCATGTAGGAGAGTAGTAGCGGTTCTTTGATAGGTTGCTCCAGTGTTGATGAGGCCGAAGGGCATGACCGTGTAGCAATATGTACCCCACTGTGTAGTGAACGCAGTGTTGTGCATGTCTTCCTCGGCCATTTTAATCTGGTTGTACCCGGCATACCCGTCCATGAATGATAGGAGAGCATGTTCGACAGTATTGTCCACCAGAATATCAACATGTGGTAAAGGGAAGTCGTCCTTTGGACTCGCCTTATTCAGATCCCTGAAGTCGACGCAAACCCGAATTCTTCCGTCTTTCTTTGGTACGGGCACAATGTTGGCCACCCAATCAGAGTATTCAG
The DNA here is from genome assembly GCF_048544455.1 of Silene latifolia. Classification (NCBI taxonomy): domain Eukaryota; kingdom Viridiplantae; phylum Streptophyta; class Magnoliopsida; order Caryophyllales; family Caryophyllaceae; genus Silene; species Silene latifolia. The sequence continues at coordinate 90,504,468 of NC_133535.1, read as the reverse complement.
ACACTTTGATGAATCTAGCCTTGAACTGTTTGTCCACTTCTTCCTTGATTTTCAGGGCCCATTCAGAACGCATCCGGCGTAGCTTCTGTTTCACGGGTTTAGCTCCGGGTTTAATGGGTATCCGGTGCTCTGCAATTTCTCTGTCAATCCCAGGCATATCTCTGTAGGACCAGGCGAACACGTCCTTGTATTCGTGGAGGAGGTCAATGAATTGTTGTCTTTCCGAGGGGTCCAGGGTTGTCCCTATCCTAAGTTCTTGAGGTGTGTTGTCGGTTCCTACGTTAATAGGTTCGGTCTCCTCAATGATGGGGGTTTTGGTTTCCTGTTTTTCAAGTTCTTTGGCTAGGTGAGGTGGGTAGTCACTCAAATCAAATTCCTCATAGTCATTCAGAATTGCATTGCAGTTAAATTGAGACGAGTCATAAGCAAACTTAGCATTCATTAAGTTGACACGAGCGAAAGGCTCGGAGAGGACAGACATTTCGTGGTCAGTCAGAGGCGACACAGCAGAGGAGGTGGCCCCTGGAACAGGCTTCAGGTTGTCACCTTTCATGGGAGTGGGGGTGACCCTAGTAGACTCAGCCTCTGAATCAGCCACGACTTTGTGATAAAACAGTTGGAAGGGGACCTTGACTGGTACATTAGGAGTGTTAGGAGCTATGACAGACTCTGACTCCGACTCAGACTCAGATTCAGGTTCTTCTTCGCTTCCCTCTTTGAACATAGGGCCTTCTCCAGTTGTGATCTTGAGAATGCGGCCTTGGCGATCGGTCCACTTGACGGTCTTCCTCTTGCCTTGGGTAGCTTTCTCCAGGTCAGTGTCGGAGATCAAGGCGGTTGGGTCAAACTGATTGTCCTTCAGGGCGATGTTGATAATGTCCTCATAGTCGAGGTGCTTAATGTTATCTTCCCCAAAGAGGAGTGTGACAGCTTGTCCATCGAGGCATGACGACGGCTTAGACTCAGTTGATGCAACTTCGATGTTGTCGGGGATGAAGTAGTAGTCCTGGAAGACTTCCACTCCCCGGTACCTAGCCTTGGCCACAGAGTCATAGATTGGCTCTGGAAAGCCATGGTAGAGCTCGGACTCTCCCTCGGGGACAAAGTATCCGTTGAGGGTCACATGATAGGGACTGATGATAACTCCGTGCTTCTTGCGTTTTCGAACTAGGAGGTTCATCTCCTGGATATATTCATTGGTAGGCTCATATCCCAGTCCGAAGGGAATGTTGGGAACCTTAGCCTGTTTCAAGGGAGGCAAGGTATCTTTCAGTGGATTGAGGGGTAAGCCCGGGAAGTAACCCTGGTGCATCATGATGCGGTTGACTGTGAGGTTAGAAAATGGGTCTTAATCAAAGGGTGTTGATTCATCAGTTATGGCGTTCACGGCTTGGAAACCCCACATTTCATTGTCATCCTCCCCAATGGCTTGGGAGGCTATTCCCTTTCTCATGACAGCTTTGATCGGGGAATCAGGAATTGTGATTGTTTTCCCGTTGAAGGGGACCCTGATTTTATGGTGGAGAGTCGAGGTAACCGCCTTGACGGCGTGGATCCAGGGATATCCCAAGAGCATATTGAAAGAGGCGTCGATGTCGACCACCTGAAAACTGGTTTTCCTTTCCAGTGGTTCGGTTGCGACAGTCAAAGTGATAAGCCCTGCGACCTTGCGACGAGTGCCGTCATAGGCGCGTACTCCTTGGTTTGTCGGGACCAAATCATCTTCCTTAATACCCAGCTTGTAAGCAGTCTTGAGAGGGATGACGTTCACCGCGGATCCATCATCCACAAGGACCATGGGCACATTCTTCTTGAGACATTGTCCGGTAATGTACAGGGCAAGGTTATGGTTGGCTCCGAATGGAGGGATATCCTCGTCGGAGAAGACGACTAGGTTGTTCAGATCAGGGGCGCCCCTTGTCATATGTGCCACTATTTCCTCAGGGGAAGTGGTGGAGGGCACGGTTAATTTTCCCAAGGCCTGTAGCAAAGCCTATCGATGCTCAAAAGATGTTGCGATTAGATGCCGGATTGAGATTTCGGCTTTTGCCTTTTGAAGTTGTTTGAGGATTGAATTTTCAGGAGCCCTTGGTTGAGTGTCTACTCCCGGGACGACTTGGTCATTCGTTGTTGGAACGACCATTGGATTGTTCGGGTTCTGATAGGGGCGTCCGGACCGGGTGAGGTGTCTGATCTCTTTCGCCCGTTTCTCTTTCTCTGGGACAAGGTAGACATCCTCAACGTCGTCTCTCCAGATGCCGTTGATTTCAGGATCTCGAAGGCACCTTGGAGAGGTATTCCTTGGTGGGCAGTTCTTGTGAGGGATATTTTTGTGGGGGTGATTTTTGTGAGGGTGATTTTTATGAGGGTAGTTATTGTGAGGGTAGTTATTGTGAGGGTGATTTTCGTGAGGTGCATGCCAGAATGGTCGCGGGAGCAATATATCCTGGTGTGGGTAGTTTTGGGCGCTCGGGGGACTCTCCCTTGGGCGCGGTGGTGGAGGATTGAAGATAAGTCGACGATAGGCATCGTCAAGTCGGGTGATCCTTTCGGAGAGACTGGCTATGGCTTCCTCAACCTGCTGGAACATGGTGAGCATAGTGGCGGCACTGAACACAAACACCCCATCCGAGGGATCTTTCTCCAAGGCATTCACCTCATCATTGACTGGTAGGATAAGGTGAGAGCAGTCCAGAGTCGACTCATCGTCAGAGATAGCGTGGATTCCCAGAGGATTTGTTTTGTTGTTTGGCTTAGTCAGTGGGGGTAAAGGCAAATCCCCTTTTTCAATCATGTCTTGGATGATGTGTTTGAGTTAAGCAGGTTTCGGTATCATGCCCTTTCCCTTGATGGTACTGACAATAAGCATTGGGGTTCCCGAAGCGGGATTTCTTAGCATCGGTCGGATCCGGGGTGGGTCCGATCAGTTGTAGTTTCCCATGGTCTATGAGCCTCTTTAGAGCACTTGCATAAGTTGACCCTATATTAGTGAACACTCTCTAGGGGCGCTCGGCTCTCTTAGCAGATGGTTCAACGAGGTTGACTTCATCGTTCTTGTTCGTTTGGCCGTAAGGGCGAGATCCGGTTGAGGTGGATCCTTGGTAGCCTCCGCCAGTAGTCTTGGCCAAGACACCCTTCCGGAGGTCCTCTTCAATACGTGTCGGCAGAATTTGCAGGTCCTGGAAGGTCTTGATATTTTGGTACCTCGGTAAGTTGGCATACACTGGGCGGAGATTGTTGACGAACTTTTCCACCAAAGTTGATTCACTCGGCTTGTTGACCAGCTGAGTACTCATCCTCCTCCAACGGGTTAAGAACTCGTTGAATCCCTCCTTGTCGTTCTGGGTTAGGACCTCAAGGGTACGGGTATTGGCCTGGATTTTGACATTGTCGGCCTATTGTTTGGCAAACTCAACTGCGACCTCATCCCAAGTAGTAAGGTTTTTCGGATCAAGGGAGTAATACCACTGGCGAGGGATCGGTTCTAAAGAGGATGGGAAGATCCGGGTGAAAAGTTTCTGTTTGACCCCTTTAATGGCCATGTAGTCTTTGAAGGCACGGATATGATTGAGCGGGTCCTCCACTCCTTTGAACTTAGGTACATCAGTTAGGGTGAAGTTGTCAGGTAATTGATCCCCAATAGGTTCGAACCTTCGGTTGTTCTCAAGATGGATATTGTTTCCCCGGGCTAGGAGCTGTTCTTCCAAGAGCTTTAGCCTCTTCTCAGTTTCAGTCGAGGTGGGGTATTATGTTCCCCAGTTTCCTTGTTCTCTAGGGCGTCGATACGGGTCTCGACGCGATCCAGGGTGACCTTAAGAGCGGTGAGCAGGCTGGCTAGCTGATCAGTCGTGACATCTCTGTTGTTATCATTGTTATTGGACGAAGCTGAAGACGGGGCCATGGCTCTAAGGCATAAAAACGGCTCACATTAAAACTCAATCCGACACGGTTCAAAGACTGAACGCAGACAACACAAAGGACGAGATCAGACTCAACAAGACGAGGGTGACCGTGTGTGGTTCCTCGGTGCTGACTCGATTTATGACGTGACGGTGTTGACCAAACATTTGATATGCGTCCAATGTAACGGCGTGACGCCACTGGACGGCTCTCGTGGTGAGACGACTCATAAGTAAAGACCCATAAGTACGCTTGCTTCGACTCGATAGACACGAGGCGGAATTGGAATGGTGGACCGAAGTTTTCGAAAATAGAAATTTTCAAAAAGATTCCTTTGTCGCTTTAATGGACGGCTTCCGAAGATAGAGATCTCCGCAAGTCGATTAATTGAAAGGGTTGTCTTAAGTTTGTTTGCAAAAGACGGTTTTGAGTTTGAATCGGCTCGAAAAACGGTGTATTGTTTCCCCAGTCGGTTTTGAAATTCAAAAATGTATGTTTTGAAAATCGAGTTTGAAATGTTTGAAGAGGTCTCGGGGACGGTGCATGGTCCTCGGGATCTCGAAAGTGTCTTGAGAAAAGGGTGTATGCCTTTCTCGAGTTTTGAAAGAGCCATTGTCGGCGCGAAACGGGTTAAAATCCGTGTCTAGACGCGGCGATTATAACGGCGTGAAAAGGTGATTTGAAATGGTTGTAAAAAACCGAGTTTGAAAATTGTCATTACGACGGCCTAGAAAGGCGTGTTGAAATGGTTATAAAAAACCGGGTTTGAAAATTGTCATTACGACGGCCTAGAAAGGCGTGTTGAAATGGTTATAAAAACCGAGTTTGAAAATCGTCATTATGACGGCCTAGAAAGGCGTGTTGAAATGGTTATAAAAACCGGGTTTAAAAATCGTCATTACGATGGCCTAGAAAGGCGTGCAACGGTCGGTGAAAGACCGAGGTTTGAAACGGCCATTATAACGGCGCAAAAAGGTGATTTTGAAAGTTTGAAAATGACACGGAAGGACTTATGATCAAGTAGCACATAAGCACTCACAGTTCATTATATTATGCATTATGCTGACACGGGTTTTGGCTTAAAAGGGTGGGTTACACACCAAGCAATCAAACCCCGATTTGCGGGAGGGATACCAATCCAAACAAAATGTGTAAAGAGGGTGCCCTAGCCTCGTGCTCGAAAGTGATGAAAGCTCTTTGACGAAACAGAAATGTGTAACGTCAATGGTATGCTTGACTCAATCGGGATTCGAAACGGGGGGATGAGAAAAACTCACGCCGACGAGACGAGCCAATTGGTCGAAAAGGGTTAGGTTATGGGCCCGGACAAGGAACCCGACCGTGACCGTAATATCAATTAATGCATTCCAACCAAGACCTCGTTCGAGTCTCACCATCTAGGGATCACAAAGACGTAAGTGTCCTAGTTTTCACAAGCGGAGTCGCCAATCTGTGGACGTGGGCCCACCTGCGTATGCCCGGCTCGATCCGTGGACAATGACAGCGGTCTTTTTGAAACCCACGCTCGGCGGCGTAAAAATGCTTTCGACCGGATCGTTTTAGATCGGTCGGTTTCGTCTCGGTAAGGGTCTCGAAACGATTAGAGATGTTCGGAGTCGCCACTAAGCATTTGTGGGATGCTTGGAACCCGTTCGAAATCCACTTTATACCTCGGTCAAATCGAAGCACAAAGCAGCGTTTGACATAGGTACTAAAGATAAGGAAATCGTCCCTCTTTAGCATCCTATCTATAGAATGACTCTCGTACGCCCTGGATAAGGTCGTCCACTATCCAAAGTTTCTGAGTAAGAGGTGAAGGTACGTATTGGGAAGCCCTTTAATCAGACACCCAATCCCGCCCGCGATAGCGGCCTCTACTGATCGATCTTGGTTGGTTGAATGCAAAAGTTGATAAAACGGTTTAATTGCATGAATGCGCATCTAATGATTTAAACCTAACATGTGCGAGCTTTCTAAGTCGGTTGATTTAATCCAAGTATCAAGTATAAGATGTCGAGTTGGATTAATGATTGATTTGCATGCAAGACGGAAATTAAACATCCATTTACCGTATTAGGTTTAGGGTGCATAACGTGATCCATTTGTCTTAGTAAGGCATTTTTCAAATACGATTTTGAATGAACAAATAGTCATCTGATCTGTCTTATGTCCGGGCTTACCGGAGTCGGGATCGTCCTAGACTAATGCTGGAAGGGAACAGGCTCTGTACCAGACGACTATATGAGGCGCGAGCCAACCGGCGGTGTAAGGGGCCTCTCCCTGGTTTTGGAAATGAGAAAGAAAAAGCCTGTTTTGGCGCGAGTCAACACACGGTCATATGCCGTATTCTGACTATTTGAAAAATGTTGTAAAACCTATAAAAAAATGGGTATTTGAACCCGATTTGATTTGAAAGGGCCGTTTAGACCGCATTTGTTGATTTGAAGAACTAGACTCGAATAATCATCATGATTTAAATAATATTCGGTGTCGGGTTCGATTTGACAAACTTGACATGAATAGTTTTGAAAATGGTTGTGAACTAATTATTTTTAGTTCATTTGGATGTAATTAGTCGATACTCATCATCGTACCCGGGTTAAAATCCGGCATAGTATGTAGAACCAAGGATGACTTTGTGTTGGTGACTAATATGTTGATTTTGAAAAATGTAAAGGAATAAAATAAAAGGCTTTAAAATACCTTTTAAATGTCATTAACCAAATATTATCACCGAAACACGGATTTAACCGTCATGGTATGAGGAACCAAGGGTGAAAAATGTTAAAGAAGGCTAAGAAGGCTAAGATGATAAATACACTTTCTGGATGAGAAAAGCGATCAAATTTTGAAGTTTATTGTGTTAGTTTAAAAGTAGCTTAAAACTTGTGCAAAGTTGCACGGATATATATATGTAGTAATCATTTATTAGGCAAAATTTAAAGTTATTTTAAAATAATTTGTGTATAAGATGAAATACACCACATAACTAAAATATTCATAAATGTGTGAAAATTTTATCCTCAAATAAGTTGTCATAATTTGAAAGAATGAAATGAAATAAATTGATGTGACTCCTATTTACACACATTTAGTCCCCTAACTAGCCTAGTTCTTATGCTTTTTAGTATGTTTTAGGGTCGTTTCCTGTCTTTAGCTTCCTTCTATGCATATTTTATAAGGTTTGGTGTCCTTTGTAGGAGAAGAGCACTAACTTGGCTAGATGGAGTGAAGCGGAGCTAAATTGATAGCATATAACAACCAAGCAACGAAGAGAAGGTTAACACTAAAGGCCTAAATCAATAAAATAAGGAAATGGGCAATGACAAAGGACTCCCACGGCTCCTCAATGATCCCCACGGATCACGGGGCAGCCAAGCAAGAAGAAGAAGAAGAAAAGCCCTTGAGGTCGGGCGACCCAAAGTCGGGTCGGGCGTCCCCAAGCACTGGACGGGCGTCCCCATGCCAGGTCAGGCGTCTCCCCATACAACATGATTATCTTCGAGCAAGAGGTCGAGCGTCCCTTCCGAGGATTTGCAAGCCCTTGAACGTAGATTAAAAAGTCTAATCGTTATTTAAGCCCTTAGTTAACCTAATCCTTGTACCACTATATATACCCTCTTTGTAATAAATAGAGGGTTAAGCCGTCTTAGTGGGGATTAAGTCCCCTTAGATTAGATTAAGCTCTCATTAGGAGTAGATTAGAATAGATTAGTCTTTAATCATTCCACAAATTGCAATTTAATCTTTCCTCAATTATTTCTCAAACAATCATAGATTTAGCTTTGTACTTGAAGAATTCTTGGGTTTATATTGGGGAATTGACAACTCTCCACCATTAATCAAAGGGTTTCTTCTATTGTTCTTCCATTTCCTTTATTCAATTCAAGTTGTTTACCTTTGGATCTCTTGGGTATATATTTGAAGATTAAGTGACAAGTCTTCATCTTTATTCAAGGATTCTTCTTTATTTATGTTCATCTTTACTCTCCAAGTTGGTAACATTCTTAATCCCTTTTTATTTACTTGTTAATCTCTTGTTTATTATCTTGCTTAATCATCATGTTCACTTGTGTTGTGATGTTTGACACCATTGCTAACATAATAATCATGATGAGTAGTGAGTAGTCTCTTAGCTAGGATTAGTGGGGGATTAGGGGAGTTAATCATGGGGTAGAATTATGCTTAATAAGTTCATATGAATGCTTGCTTATTGTACTCTCAACTTATGCACATGTTATGTTTGATGATTTTCTTGATTGACAACCTAGCATGATTCTCTTATCCTTTCAACAAGACTTATAAGACATAAACCAACTCAAGGCTTGTTAGACCATGCATATAGTTGAATAGGAAGAATTAAGTTGATTGTAGGTGTTGTAAAGTCGTGACCGACTCGGCTCCAGGACCCAAACCTTCCTAGGACTCGTTTATGTTATCTCACCATGAATAGGGAAAACCAAGTCGACTTGTAGGTGTTGTAAAGTCTTGACCGACTCGGCTCCGAGACCTAAGTTTCCCTAGGAATTGTAAGATATAAACTAATTCGATTCCAACAATAATAATTGCTTGCATCTTTATGACTCATTTATGCTACCTTGTCATGATTCCCGTATGATCCCATGACACCCTAGTATCTTTAATCAATTGTTTACATCTTCATTTATATTTACTTGTCTTGTTTTTCAATTGTTTACATTTCCTTGTTGTAGCTTAGAACACAACTTCAAACCCAAACCAATTGTGACACTAGCATAAATTGAGATAGATATACTTAGAACCCAAAGCACACCGATCCATGGATCGACCTCGAATTAACCACTATCTAGTTGTTTGTTGATAATATAAATGTGTTTGATGGCGGACAACGACCCGTCGCATCAAAATGGCGCCTTGCCGGGGACGGTGTTATGTGATTAAGTTCTTACTTGTTTGTTTATTTTAATTTTGCTTTAACCCTGAGGAACTTATTCCTCAAGGTCGTTCTTATCGTTTTTGTGTAGTTTCCTTGGTTGTAGTTGTTTCCTTGTCTTAGCCATGATGATGGCACAAGACTTGACACATGAGTATGTAGTGGATCTTTTGAGTATGACTACAGTGGGTATGGGGAGTTTGAGGAGCAAGTCAACACAAACCTACCTTACTACTCATACAACGAAAATCTTAACTACTACCCCGACTTTTCCCACCAAAATCATCACATCCAATATCCACAACCACCCACCCAAGACTCATTTTACAACCAATTTCAAATGCCACAATACGACCCCTTTCACACCCACACACAACAAAAAGATGAGCCCAACTTTGACATTCAAAATGTGGTTCTCCAAATTATGGGGGATCAACAAAACTTCTTCAAACAAGTGCTAGAAGAGAGCCAAAATAGGAACAATGTTCTCCAAAGCATTGTTACCCAAGGTGAAGAGTTGGTAATTCGACTTGCTCAAATGAGGCAACCCAACCAACCACTCGTAACAGACTCTTAAGCATTGATCATGAACGTGAATTTTAGGTAATGACCTTTGATGAAGAAGATGTGAAGTGGGAAGAACGATCTCTTTGAACTCTTGTGAGTACCGAAGTGTGGTCTTTGAGGAAGAAGATATGAGGTAAAGTAAGCCAAATACTCTAGGCCTTTGTGAGTATGAGGGTGTTTCATTTGATGTGAACATTGAGATGGTGGAGGAAGAGTAATTGAGGAGAAGTGAAGCCCCTATTTATGAGGAAAGCAATGATGGCGTTTCTATGGAGGAAGATGATGAGGGAAAAATGGACTCAAATGACGAATGGAGTTATCACTACTACAGATACAGGCTATAACAACGGTCAAAAACCGTTGTTATATAAAAAAGCGGACGTTGTTAAAGCGTCCGTTGTAAAAGGTTTTAACAACGGTTGGTTTTCTTAAGGAAACCGTTGTGAAAAATATTAACAACGGTTTTAAGTATAAAAACCCGTTGTGGAAAGTGTGACTCAATTTTGGGGGGAAAGTTATAACAACGGGTTTGAATATACAAACCCGTTGTTATATATAACGACAACGGGTTGTTTGTAAATAACCGTTGTTGTTTGTTCTTAAAAAATAAAAAAAAAATTAAATATTACTAGATGCATGTATAATTACGGCCCGTTAGAATTCCGATGCATGCAGAATATCCCTTAAATTAATTACCAACGGTTTTGAAAAAACTTATAAATGTGACTAGCTATAAATATTAAAGCATCCTTTACTAACATTCATTAATTGAAACAACATGGCAATGAACCCTAATTTTATCAACAACGAAGAATGGCTTACACAAACGATTGAAGATGATGGGAAGGTTCTCGCCCGGGCTTCCGCCGATCAACACCCATTAATCAAAGCATCCCTTGAACATCAACGGAATTATTGGATTAAGAGGCGTGAAGCAGTCCGGCTTGTCAACAAAGCCTCATCATCATCATCATCTTCATACCCTCGCCGGCCTAATACTCGCAACTTGGCTGCAGCCAGAGATATGTTGAGTTGTACTCTTCCAACCTTATCTCCACATGCAAGTCGTGTCCTTGCATATATTCAATCTGTTATTGCAAAATATGAAGCCAATGACCCAGAAGTTAGCGGTATACCAGAGTGGCGTGATTGGTGGCAGGTTGAGAAGCGCTTTTTACGCTTAACCGGGGTTGTTCCGGCTTATTATACATCTTTTGATTTCGATAATTCTGTAATGTATTTGGTTTAAAATTAAATGAAATGATCATTTTGAAAGTGTTGAGTTATGCTTGTTTGATTTGCTTCCATTTTTTCAACTCCATAGATCTATCTGTCATCATCAAGATCCAGATTATTCTTTCGCCATCATCTTTGTCAAATAAGATTTGAAGCGACATTGAGAGATATGATGATGCTGATTATGGCACAACTTCCTAACATATATATTAATTAAAAAACAACTCAACCCACACATTGTTTAGTATAAATACATTGCATTATCTCAACTAACATGCATTTCCATTATCTCAATATATTCTCCAAACCCTAACTGCTAAAACAAACTCCAAATAAATTAACCCTCTCCTTAATCTTTCAAAACAAACTCCAAACTCCAACAAAATGAATGATATCATCCTTAAGACTCTTACTATGCTCGATCCGTACTGAAGGACGCCAAAGAAGATGGAAATGAAATAATTAGAAACACATACATGGAAATGAAATAATTAGTGAGATCTTTGAACGGAACCTAATGGTCGATAAAAACACATACATGGAAATGAAATAATTAGAAAAATAAAATAATGACGATGAAACAAACCTGATAATTACAGAACGTACGTAAAGAGACGATGAAATCAACAGTGACGACGAGAAGATAAAGCGACGATGAGAAAGAGAGAAAGAGACGATGAGAAAGTGTGTGTTTTGTGTTTGTGTTTGGTCTTCTTTGGGTTTGTGTTTTGTGGCTGCAGCAGACTTGTGTTTGTGTGGTTTATAGTATGGAAGGTATTGACAACGGTTATTAAACAACAACCGTTGTGAAATATATTTTAACAACGGTTGTAAAAAACACCCGTTGTTATATAAGTTTTAACAACGGGTTTCAAAAATAACCGTTGTGATTACTTTTCACTAACTTTGCGCCAATTTTGCGCCAAATTATTAACAACGGTTGTGCATGTGTGACCCGTTGTTAAAACGAATAACAACGGTTTTTATAACCATACCCGTTGTAATTGATTTTAGTAAAATTCGCGCCATACATTCTACAACGTCTATTGTGATTTTCGTGAATAATCGTTGTTAAAGGGGCGTTGTAGTTGCCTGGATTTGTAGTAGTGTATGGGATTAACTTGCTTGAGGAATCCATCCTTGAGAAATTTGAAGATTACTTCAATGAAAAGGAGGAATGTCTCTTCCTTATTGAACATGAGGACCTTCTCACACCCACTATGGAGCCCATGATTGTTGTAGATGATATTATAGACCTTCTCATGAAAGTCAAATCATCATACAAAAATTACTTGGTGGAGAAGCTCAAGGATAAAGTTAAGATGGAGCCTATATGTGAAAACTTGGCACCCACAATCCCAACTCCCAAGACACCCCATCATCAATGCCATGAAAGTTCACCTTCTATCCTTGAAGAGTCGATTAATCCAAATGTTTTCGTCATCAACTTTGGAAGAAATAGGAGCAACCGGAAAACCCTCTATGCCAACAATCTCAAGTTTGCTAGTTGCAACAGCCGAGAAGGCCATCATGACAAAGCAAAGGAGAAGGGGAAGAAGTTCAAAGGGAGGTCCCTCATGGATTGACCATACTCTATTTTGAAATTGTTCAAAACTTACTCATGCTTACTTGAGGACCATTCACAAGCTTTTGATCAAATATTGAGAGCATTGAGCTCCATGGATAGTGGAATTAGTCACTTCAACTTAGTTTGGTGGAGTCCTATCTCAAACCACCATTTGTAATATACTATTTATAAGCCTTACACTGTATCATAATCATTGTTGCATTTTAGATTAATTACATGTATCCTTTAGTCCTTACATGTGAGTTGTGAGGGAGAGTTCTTATCTACTCTTCAAGCCATTTTTCAGGAAGAGACACGATGAAAAGAAGGGATCACAAAGGGTGCAAGGGAAGGGCTTAACTTAAGCCTTAAATTCGACAAGAACAGAGGCAGGACATCCGTCCCTTTCAGAGGACGCTCGACCCGCAGACTGGGGGAAACAAAGAAAAAATTCTTGACACAAAAAATGTCCGTCCCAAAGAGAGGGACGCTCGAGCCGATACCAGGACGCCCGGGTCACATGAAGAAAACATAAGGCTGGATTACAGCACGCCCAAACCCGACCCCATCCTGCTCGTTCCAGCTTGTTTCTTTGATAAATCCACCCCCCCACCATCCTTATTCCCTAATCTTAACATCATTAAAAACACATCTCATCATCTTCTCTACAATCTCCATCACAAAAACCCCATCACAAAATTATCAATCCAAGGTTTTTGATCAAAATCCCTGTCAACCACGTCAAGCAAGAATGTTTCTAAGGAGCAAAATCAAGAAGACCGCCGAGGCCAGAACCAAATGCCGAAAAGGAGCTACATCAACCGTCTCAAGAGAGGCAAGGGGCCAAGAAAATGAGATGATACCGGATGTTGAACAACTTGAGCATTTTCGGAAGTACATTTTGTCAACGATGAACAGCGTCAATGATTTGAGCAATTGCTAGCTAAGGCTTATGAACCTACTTAATTCATCGATCTTGATCTGTTAGAAATACTCGGTGTAAGGCATCAAACGGAGTTGTTCTTCAATGGTTTGGGTCTTGAGAAAATGTTTTATGCTCATGAAGACACTTACCTAAGCCTCACGTTAGAGTTTTTGTGTAGCCTCCGGGTTGTTACTAAACGACGAAAAGATGTCGATATGAAATTCCGTGTTTGCAATATGCCCCATAGGTTGACCCTCCAATTTGCGGGGATCTTTGGCCTTGAGGTGCCAAAGAATGACACCTACAAGCCCTCCGACCTTATTGTCAACCACCTTTGGAGGGCTATTTCCGGGAGAGAATTTTGTTCTTTCAAACAATGTTATACTTTTGCTAGCCAACATCCGGTGATTAGGATTAGCGAACGATTCGTGGCCGAGACTATTCTTGGAAGGGTAGAACAAGACAAATGCACCCTTCTCGACTTGACTTTTCTAGAGTCTTACTTGAATGTGCAAGGGATAAGGCCCTTTAACTTCAACACACCCCTTGAGATGCTTACAAGATTTAATGATTTTGCAAAGGGGGTTTCTCAAATCAAAACTTTTGTGATGGGAGGCCTAGGAACAATTTTGGCCAATGAACTTTACCCCGGGTTCAACTTTGATGGAAGATATGCTAAGCTCAAAGGAAGTACTTTGATTGACGAACATGTCATATTCTACCACCACCGGTGGTGTAAATACAATGCCAAATTCATCGATCTTGAACATGCCATATTCTACCACCACTAAGGGATGCTCATAACTTTACTCTTAGGGTGGAATATACCGCCCACCGAGCCCCGCTTGAGCCGATACTCACAAAGGCCATGCTACCTTCTACCCATTGAGATCTATGATCACCCACCACCGAGAAAAGAAGTACACCAACAACCTCATCAAATGCCGGAATGGGGGGGATGCAACACACCAACAACCATCTTTTGTGCCCATTCCACCTTACCCCACAACACATATGCCTTTTGACCCTCAAGATCCGGAAGCCCCATCCATGGGTGAATTGATGACACTCATGCAACGAATCGAACTTGGGGTGCACGATGGACGGGTTGACAACTACTTGGCCCAATACCCCTCCTACTACAACATGGATCAACAATGGTACGTCAATCCTAGAGGCCCTCTTCCATCTTGGGCTCAACCACATCTCTTGTTCCCCAATTATGGCAACCAAAGAGGGTAATTTGGCGACCAAGGTGGGGGATACCAAGGAGGAGGTTACGGAGAGCAAGGAGGGCATAGTGGGTATAGAGTACCCAATGACGATGATGATGAAGGATACAATGGCTAAAGACACTTGGCCATGCCACCTCCTTTGTATGATACCTCTTCTTTCCATATCTCTTATGTATAGTTACATTTCATTTTAGATTAGCTTGCATTGTAATATATTTCACATGGTTAGATTAGTTTGCATTGTAATATACCTCACACGTTTCATGTAGTTAGTTGCATATAGACTTGAATTCATGCATAATCACTAATGACCAAACCTATTCCTTTTCTACACTAGAAATAGTGCTTAAATCGGTTTGGGGAGGTTTGATCTTAGGTGACCATAGCTTACTATAAAACATGCATCATCTAGTTTAGTTTAGATTGCATACTTTTGTTATATATGTTATATAGAATTGCATTTAATTTAGTTAGAGCATGCATTCATATCATATCACTACATTTGTACTTTATTTCCATAAATTCAAAAGTCCAAAAATATGTATTTCTTTTTCATTCCTACTCCTACATGTACATTGAGAACAATGTCCAAAATAAAGTGGGGGATGGGAATTTATATTCCAAAATATATAAAAATTTGAAAATTTTCGAAAAAAACTCAAAAACATGTTCTTTTATTTCATAAAAACAAAACCCATAAAAATTTGAAAATTTCAAAAACCAAAAACATGTTCTTTCCTTTGTAGTGTAGAATTGTATATATTTGTTTGTTTGTCACTCTTATCACATTGGGTCGACTACGCCATATTCGAGGCATGAAGGAAATAGAAGACCGCATGGTATGATCTATCCAAATCTCCTTCCTCCTTTTTATATGTTAATGACAATGTGGTTATATTTTGATTGATGCTGTATGAACCAATGTGTTGCTAAGAATTTGCATTTAGTTTACATGGCATTTTAGTTGATAGTAGCATTTGCATTAGAGTTGTATATATGATAGTTGCATCATGACATGTAGTTTGTATATTAGAAATTTTTTGTGAAAATGCCCATTTGGGAAGCTTGACAAGTGTGTATATAAGGCCATTGTAGATAATTTTTCTCCTTGAGACTTTGTTTGCTAGAATACCCTCAAGACACCCTAAGATGTGTCATACTAGTATCTTTTATCCCATGGTCTAAGGCCTAGTAAAGAGTGCATTGTGGTGTGATAACTCCTTGGCTACCATTTATTCCAAGATAACCCTTGATGTCATGTAACCATTCTTTCACTTTTATCATCATATTTTGTCAACAAAAAGGGGATGGGCACAAAAATGTCAAATTGAGTTCAAGTTATCAATGTCAAAAGTTTGCAATTGCATCAAATGAAATGAGGAGCAAAAATAGACTCTTATGCTTTAATAGAAGTATCCTTGCTACAAATGGGGTTACTTTGAAAAATGTTCAAAAATTCAAAATTGAAATTGCCGAGTATCAAAATGCCAAACATAAAAAATGGCAAGAAATGTTCTTAATCGTCAAATGCTACAAAAACGGGGGAAAAAAATAAACCCAAAAGCCAACAACCATCATGAAACTCATACACTTTGAACCCTTTTATCCATTGATGATCCTACTTTTGTTACATGGTAGAGAGGGGACGACCCTTCTTCTTGTCTAGGCAAGAGGGGGAATTCCGCGATGCTACAGTGTTTCTAACACCATAGGGACTTGGCTCTTGACAAAAGCATTTACTGATTGTGGACAAAGGTAACCTAGTTTAACACAACTTGGAGGTGACTTGTTTGTATCCTCTCGGACTTAGTAACTAGGAGAACTAATATCTATGATGGAGTGTGTACCCTTGAATTGCTTCCCTTGTAGGTGATTTCCGCCACTTAGATGAGGAAAGTGGCTATTCTTTTTGTAAATGCATCCCTTATTTGATCTTGTATGCTTAAATGTTAGGATGCATCGCCATTTTGGCAAGCCCCACCTTACCTTGCAACACTACGCCAAATCTGGCAATCAATAAGGAGCGTATTACAACGGTTTACTGCATTTAATAACGACACTTAGATTACCGTTTTCCAAATATTGGCGGAAACCTAGACCTCGCTAATAAGAATAACGGTTTTCCTCGAAAACCGTTGTTATTATAATTTGACAACGGCTGCTTAACAAACCGTTGTAAAAAATGTTTTAACGGTTTCCAAAAACTCGTTATAGAATCACTCTTATCAACAGTTGTTAGAAAACCATTACCAGTTTAAGATATCGGCATTTCGAAAACCGTTACTAAATTTACACCAGCAATGATTTTTGTTACCCTTTGTTATGTTATAGCTACGGATTTTTCGTAATCGTTATTATTTTCTATTAAGAAATAACGGTTTTTCAATTCAACCGTTGTCAGTATTTGATTAGATTTTTCAGTTTGACTACTGCATTCAAAACATTATCATAACTTTAATAAATATTCAATTTGACCAATAATATTCAATTTGACCAAAATAATTCTATAAATATGTCTTCATAATGTTTTAGGTCAAATTTTAAATTATCAAACATTTACTCTTTAATTTCTCTCTAAATTTCTCTCTAAAAAAATATGGCTGGTGTATCGGAGCTACAATCATATTCTCGTTACGCACAGCCTTTTACTTGCATTCTCCATAATCTCCCGGTTCATTATGGTGTGAATGGAAAGGGTTTAAACCCTAATTTTGGGTGGTTGACGCAAATTCTTCATGACTCCGGTTTCACCACGGTTAAAAAAGTGTACCTTGTGTCTACAAACAAGCAAGGTTTGTAGGCTTCGCTTTTATCGTGTTTGACGAAACCAACTGCCATGATAGTTTTCGTCAGGCAAGTAGGGGCGAGACTTGCGGGGGAAGATGCGGGAAAATAGGACTTCTATTCGAATGATAAACAACAAGGCCCTTATCTATGGGTTGCGACCCATCATGATCATCATCTGCTGAAACATTGAAGGAAGCATCACATTCTTGCCACCGTGCCTATGTCATGGGAGAAAGAGGCCATTCCACCGGCGCTTTCCGGTGATAATGAAGGGCCGATCTACGACTTGCTCTATACCGAAATTCATGACGAGTATCCTAATACTTCATCAGATTCTAATAATTAAGTCTTTAATTATTATCTGGCATTGTAAGTTGTATTTGGATTATGGTGGTGGTTTGAATTAAAGTTTAATTATTTATGTTTTTTGTTACGCTTTTTGTTACCCTATCCTCTGGAATTCAGAGATAATATCACCAGAAAAATATCTAACTTTTATTATAATGACTTAGGTTTTTAGGAGTACATTAAAATATCAAGCTAAAAATATTTATCGCGTAAAACAAGCGTTGTCAAACGTGAAAAAGCAAATGTGTAGTATGGAGTTGAATGGAGGTAGTATGTTTTTTGTTACCCCATCCTCTGGAATTCAGAGACAGTATCAACATATATCACTACAAGAAAACACGACAAAGGCGACAGACATGCTACAGTCGCCAATTTGGCGACAGAAAAAAAAAAACGGGCGACCACTAGCCGTCGCCAACTTGGCGACTATACCTTTTTATCCAAAAATCCGTATGAAATCCACGGGCGACGCAATATTATCCAAATTGGCGACCGAAATCAGTCGCCAAATTTGGCGACCAAAACCCGTCGCCAATTTGGCGACCAAAAACGGTCGCCAACCCTCTGTTTATTTTTTTTTCGCCAATTTCTTCACCCCGTCTCCTTCATTCACTCTATCATCAACATAAAAAAAAAAAAAAAAAAGCGCCCAGAAATCCGACGACCCGACGCCACCACCAACTACAACAACCACCGGACGCCACCACTCGCCGCCGCCATCCGCACACTACATCCCTACCGACCCTTTGTTTATAATAAAGGTTTGTTTTCGACTCAAATCGATTTAATTACTTCAATCCTTCATATTTTGTTTAAGTTGTGATGCTTATTTAGTATCTAGTTGTAATTTATACATTAGTGATGCTTATTATTGTATGTAGTTGTAATTTAATTAGCATTTTTGTTAATTAATTTGAGTTAGGGTTAGAAATTGGGGTTTTTGTTAAATTAGTAATGTGATTTGATTAGGGGATGTAATTGAAGGTAATCTTGATAATATTAGTATTATTGAAGGTAGTAGCTTAGTTTTAGTAATATTGAAGTAGTATTGTTGAAGGTAGTATAGTTTTATGAAGGTAGTATAATGTTAGGATTGTATAAATTTGCCTTTTAATTAACCAAATTAAGTTAGAATGATTTAATTAGCATTTTTGTTAATTAATTTGAGTTAGGGTTAGAAATTATCATTTTTGACAACTTGTATAATTAACCAAATTAATTAAGTTAGAATGATTTAATTAGCATTTTTGTTAATTAATTAGCATTTTTCTTGATAGAATGAGCATGATGTATAAATTTGTTAAATTAGTAATGTCATTTGATTAGGGGATTGTATAAATTTGTCTTATAATTTTGACAACTTGTTTAATATATAATGACCTAATACCCGTTCAAGAATTACTCATTAGGAGCAATTCTTGAATAGTCCCCATTTTGGGACTGTCTTTGTACGTTTCAAGTCACTTAGGTAGTAAACACATAGTTGTGATTTTATTAATGAGAAAAGAATTTGGTTGCAAATTTCTCCAATGTTCTCTGAATACATATGTGGAATATGTATCTTTTCCACATTGTGTATTTGGAGAACTAAGGGGAATTCTTTGCCGAATTTTTTCTCATTAATAATTCACAAATGTGTGTTTGCTAGTGACTTGAAACGTACATTGATGGGTTTAGGTTGGAGTGATAAGGACCCAATTGAAATCTTGAAATTAGCATAAAATGGAGGATGAGATAACCATTGCTTTTTTTGTTGAAATTAAATATTATTATTTAAAATGGTTAGTTTGCTATATATTGCTTATAGATTAAAATGAAGAGATACGAACGTAGTTTGGATGTACGAAGAAAGAGTAGATAAGAAGAAACGTCATATCGCTAGATTTGTAAAGGGAGTTCGTGGATTTATTGAATTTGCTAGATGTCAAGATTCATATGATTTGGAACAACATAAACTTAGGTGTCCTTGTACTAAATATTAAAACTTAAAATATTTATTTGACATTGAAGTAGAAGAGCATCTTGTTACAAATGGTTTTTTTCCAAACTACTACAATTGGATCTCCCATGGAGAAAAATATTATCCCGAAGAGCCTCAAATCCAACAAAATGAGAACCCATATAGAGAAATGGTACTTGATGCCTTTCAGTCTAATGATTTCATTAATGACGACCGTGTACCAATGATTGATGAAGAACAACCAAACCCAAGAGCAAAAGCCTTTTTTTACATGCTAAGTGCTTCCGAAAAAACCTTATATGAGGGGAGTAGAATGACATTGTTACAAGTTGCATCCAGGATAGTTTCTTTAAAATGTGAGTATAATATGCCATTTAAAGCCGTTGATAGTATTGCTACGTTGGTTGAGGATGTTATACCCGATAATAATGTTATGACCAGAAATTTCTATAATACCAAGAAAGTGGTCAAAGGTCTTCAACTTCCACATGAAAAGATTGATGCATGTCCTAAAGGATGTATGCTTTTTTGGAAAGATGATGCTTTGCTTGACAAATGTAAGAAATGTCAAAGGGATAGATATGAGACAAGTGAAGGAAATATTGTTTTGAAGGGGAAGAAGGGTAATAAAAGGAGTGGAAAGAGAAAGAAACCAATATCAGAAAACACATTAATTTATTTTCCATTAGCTCCTAGACTTCAAAGAATGTATGCCACGAAAAATCTTGCCAACCAAATGAGATGGCACAAAGAAAATCCTCGTACACCAGGAAAGATGTGTCATCCGAGTGACGGGGAGGAGTGGAAGCGTTTTGATAGGTTATATCCCGATTTTGCCGAGGAACCTCGCAATGTGAGACTTGGCTTGTGTACGGATGGGTTTGACCCTTTTGGTCAGTTTGGTAGAAACTACTCGTGTTGGCCCGTAATGACCACGCCGTACAACTTACCTCCTTGGCTTTGTCTGAAAAGACAATTTATTTTCCTCTCTTTACTTATTCCGGCCCCGATAACCCAAAAACCATCTGGATGTTTATTTACAACCGTTGGTGGAGGAACTGAAGTATTTGTGGGAAGTTGTTGTAGAAACATTTGATGTGTCGAAGAAGCAAAATTTCCAACTAAGAGCTTCATTATTATGGACTATAAATGATTTTCCCGCATATGGTATGCTATCAGGATGGGCAACCGCTGGGCGAAAGGCATGTCCTTATTGCATGGATAGGAGTAAAGCATTTTATCTTCCTAATTCCAAAAAAATTAGTTGGTTTGATTGTCATAGATGTTTCTTACCGGATGGACATATTCATAGAGAGAACAAGAAATCTTTCTTAAAAGGTAAGGAGGTGCGTGACAATGCTCGGTTCGACTCAAGGGGATGAGATATGGGAGGCTGTACGTGATTTGCCAACAACTGTCGATGGGATTGAAGAAGAGTTTAAAGAGTTGAAAAAGAAAAAAAATGGTTGGTTTAAAAGAAGTATTTTTGGGAGCTTCCTCTTTGGAAAACAATGTTGATCAGACACAATTTGGATGTGATGCACATAGAGAAGAACTTCTTTGAGTTACTTATTCATACGATTATGGATGTAAAAGGAAAGACACGTGATGATATTAATTCAAGAATAGAATTGAAGAAATTTTGTGATCGTCCTAAACTTCATATTCGTAAGGATGGGGCTAAACCAAAAGCCATATTTACTCTTGACAAAGCTCAAAGAAAGGTATTGTGCGATTGGATAGGAAACTTGTAGTTTCCTGATGGATATGCATCCGATTTGAGCCGTTGTGTTGATTTGAAGGAACTGAAGTTGAAAGGGTTGAAAAGTCATGATTGTCATGTTTTCATGGAGCGCTTATTACCCGTGGCTTTTAAAAATTTACTCCCGACTACAGTTTGGAATGCGATTCTGAGAAATAAGTCAATTTTTTAGAGATTTATGTTCCTCCACGATATCAGTTGAGGACATGAGTCGTTTAGAAGAACAAATACCAGAAATTTTGTGTAAACTTGAGATGATATTTCCGCCTTCTTTTTTCAATTCGATGGAGCATCTACCTATCCATTTGCCATATGAAGCTAAAGTTGGTGGACCCGTCCAATATAGGTGGATGTATCCTTTCGAAAGGTTTCTTAATCATGTGAAGAAAAAAATTGGTAATAAAGCTCGTGTGGAAGGTTCTATATGCAATGCCTACCTAACGGAAGAGATTGCCAATTTTTGCTCTCTTTATTTTGAAAAACATATTGAGACCAAAGCAAAATACTTGAATATTGATGAAGCGGATGAACTAGACACAAGTATACCCAAGTGTTTCCAAATGCAGGATGAAATAGGGTGTTCATCAGTTGGGGGAACAAGATTTCTGGATGACAAGGAGTATAACCGTGCCCACCTTTATGTGCTATCTAATTGTGAGGTTTTGGAGCCATATGAAGCTCAATTTGTGACAGATTTCATTAAAGATCACCCTAATGTGAACAGAGAGGATGTTTGGCATAAGCATGAGGATCAATTTCCAGCCTGGTTTCGGAAGCATGTATGTAAGCTAAATATTCAAGATGATGTGATAAGAAGCTTGGCTTTTGGTCCTTCTCGAAAGGTTGTGACGTGGAATCGATATTCAATTAATGGGTTTAAGTTTCAAACATTTGACTATGGCAAAAGTAAGGCTAAATGCAACTACGGCGTTACTATTTCTTCTCTTGATGGCAATGATTATTATGGCATATTAGAGGATATCTTTGAGTTGTGCTACAATGGCCGGGATAGGAGTTATAAAACCGTCTTATTCAAGATTCAATGGAGGGATAATTCCGTAGCTGGAACGAGAGTCCATGATCGTTACAAACTCGTGGAAGTGAATCATACTCGAACCTACTCTCAATATGACCCATTTATACTTGCACAACAAGCTCATCAAGTTTATTTTGCATCTCTTCCGAGCACAAGTAATGATAGACAACAAAAGCAATGGTGGGCCGTTTTTAAAACAAAGGCACGATCAGAAGTTGATACATCTTTTTTCCAAGAAGAGGTTGTATCAGAAACAGTTTTGTCCCCAGTTGATCATGATGAAATTATTTATACAAATGAGATAGAAGCGGATGAGGAGTTAGAAGAGGAAGAAGAAGAGAATGATAAGGAGAGGGATGGGATAGAAGAGGGGGAAGAAGAAGAAGAGGAGGAGGAAGAGGAAGAAGAAGAAGAAGAAGAAGAAGAAGAAGAAGAAGAAGAAGAAGAAGAAGAAGATGAGGATGATGATGATGATGATGATGATGAGTAAGAGAAGGTATTGAAAGTATACATATCAAAATTTGGTAACACTTGTTTATTAGGTTTTATTTTTTCTTTTATACTTGTTTTTTCTTTTATACTTGTTTATTAGGTTTTATTTTTTTGTATCTTATAATAATTATCCTGTAATATTTGCTAACACTTCTTATTCAATTGTAGTACACATGGCTCCTGGAGGAAATAGGCAGCGCGGAGGCTATAGTGAGGGAGGTAGTAGCTCCAGGAGAGCAGAGGAGGAGGACGTTGACCGTTCTACTACGGAGGTGAGTGAGGAGGAGGAGGAGGAGGAGGAGGTTGGTGTACCCCGACATACTGACGGCAGGATGATCCTTGATCCGAATGGTCTTTGGTAATTTTGTATTCATTCTATTTTGTAATTTTTTTATTTAGTAATAAATGACTTTTTTTAGACATATGTTAATTATACATTTTTTTTTTTCCTATATGATTATGTTTTTAACATGTTTGATTTCAGGTTTAGAAGTCAAACAGTTGTTCGTGGTGTGACTAATAGCACCCAAGAGAACATGACACACGGCGTTACTTGTTGGAGTAACGCTAGTGATGAAGATAAGGAGATGTGGTTCAACAACTTAGGGTATCTATTTATAAAATATATATTATTAAATATAATTTATTTATTCTTTTTACCTTATTATTAATTTGTTTCTCATCTATGTGTTTACTTTTTGTAGCGTGTGTTCTATTGGCCAACCAACCTTGAGCGCCTAGTTTGGCAAAGGTATAATGACATTGGCAAGAAGAGGCTAAGGGACAACATGTATAAGGTGTCTAGGAGGAAGAAGGCGCCATCTTTCGTGAAAGGTATTTAGTTTCTTTTAATACCCGTAATTAGTTAAAATTCATTACATATTTTGAAAATATATTAATTAATAATTGTTATTTTATTGATTATAGGTTCGTCATATGAGGAATATACCAAGTACCGGAACAGTCCTGAGTTCAAGGAAGCATCGGCCCGGAACAAGATCAACGGGAAAAGAGGAGATAAGGACGCGGAAGTTGAGCCTACTCATTATGGAGGGTCTCAATCTTTTCATGATCGTGTGGTGTTAGATGTAAGTTATTTGTCTTAGCTTTTAATTTAATAGTCTTCTAATTTAATTAGTCTCATTAATTATCATGTTTGAGTAACAATTTCCTTTTTTTTCCCGGAAGACCAAGAAGAATAAGGGCAAGGTACCCACGATTGTTGATCTCTTTGTTGACACTCACGCAAAGAAGACAAGCAAGGGCAAGTTGATCTTCGCAAAGGAAAAAGATCAACAGTTATATGTAAGTGTCAAAAAATAAAAATTTCTTAGCTTTTTAAAGTATATGTTTTATCAATTTTTAGATAAGTAACCTCTAACCATTAATGTTTTATCAATTTTTTAGGAACAATTCCTTGTCCGTAGGAAGAACAACCCGGAAATTGATGACAATGAGCTATGGTTTGATCTTGTTGAGGGGTTCCAAAGAGGAGATGTGTATGGAGCCGGGTCGGCAAAGGAGATTTTCTACCCTCCTACAAGAAGAAGAGGGTCAATTTCCTCCCAACAACAACCTTATACCCCAAGTGTCGTGAGTGTGCTCCAAGCTCAATTAGCCGCCAGGGAGAGGCAGGATGCCGAGAGGAAGAGGCGGGATGCCGAGAGAGATGATGAAATTAGGAGGATGAAGGAGGAAATGGAACGGATGAACTCCTTCTTCGCCAATTGCAACACTGGGTGGCGCCCGCAACCAAAGGATCCTAGAGATCCTGATTATGGAGGTGGTAGTGGAGCGGGAGCAAGTTTCCCTGTTATGTAGTAGAACTCGTAGTTATGTAGTAGAACTCGTAGTTATTCCCGGATAATGTTAGATGACCAAAACTCGTAGAACTCATAGTTGTGTGTATGGAACTTGATTTTCTTTATCAAGTTTGGTTGTGTTGGCTTCCCATGTGTTCTCTGCTGGTTGTGTTGGTTTATTTGCAGGTTTTACGTATTTGGCTAGGTCAAAAACGATTTTTAGGCAATAAAACATGTAAATTTGGCGACGGACACTGGGCATTTGGCGACGGAATTCCGTCGCTAACCTTCTGACCATAATTTAATTTCAGGGACATTGGCGACGGAAAACAGTGCAAATGGCGACCAAATTCATCGCCAAAATGGCGACCAAATTGTCGCCAAAATGGCGACCAAATTCCGTCGCCTTTTATGAGAATATGGAGATGACGTGGACTTTTTAAAAGCGACTAATGGCAGTCGCTAAAAAGGCGACTAATGGTAGTCGCCAATTTTGGCGACGAATTTCGGTCGCCCGCTTTAAAAAAATATCGTCGCCAAAATTGGCGACGAAGACCAGTCGCCAAAAGCGACTAAACCTAGCTACGAAGTGCGGGCGACGGGCCTTAGTCGCTTTATTCTAAATGGCGACTATTCTCAGTCGCCTTATATGGTCGCCAATTACCTTATTTGTTGTAGTGTATGTCTCTTTCACCTTCAGCCCAATCCACACAGTTGTTTTCCTATTCCAACGGCACTGTCCCCTTCTCGGTAATACGACCTTGGCGGTGCAGAATTGGAAGTAGTAGGAGACGGTTAGATTCATTCGCAACCCATAAATGTGGGCCTACCCGCTGATCATCGTGATCAAACCAGAGTCTCGAAGAGTCATTGTTATAGAATGCCCGCTCAAGTTTGCGAGCCTTATGAGAGCTTTCCCGCTCCTCATCCACGCCAAACTCAATGAGGGCGCACCGCCCGAAGCCATCATGCGCATTATTGTCCGGGTAGATAGTTTGAACCAAATTTAATCCGGCTAACCGAATCAAACCTATTAACCAGTCAAGGCTATACGAGAGTATAGCCTTTCCATGCCCGTCCTCTGTATACGGGAGATTGTGAATGATGCACGTAAAGGGTTTAGCGTACATAAATCTACTTGGGGGTTCTGCAAGAGGTTCATATGATGCTTCATCATCATCATCATCAGCGGATGAATAATATGAACCACTATAAGTTGATGAACACGAGATAATCAATGTGGAAAATTAATGGAGGACTTAACAAGTTAAGAATTGGAATGTTCAAACGGATTAAAATTCTACTTATAATGAGTTTGGGTTGTATTGGAAACGGCATAATAAGATAGTAAGAATTAGAACCGGTATAATAATAAGATAAGAATTGGAAACTTAACAAGTTAAGAATTGGAAAGTGGAAACAGTACAAGTTAAATAAGAATCGGTCAACTCTACCGTGTTAAACATATTAGCTTACAACGGTTATCAAAAAACCGTTGTACAATTAGTAAAAATACAACGGTTATCAAAAAAACTGTTGTCCAATTAGTAACAACAAAACGGTTATCAAAAAACCGTTGTCCAATGACTAAAAACACAACGGTATTGATTTGACTAATGCATGCCTTGTAATTTTTACTTTTTCTGATTCAAAGTTGCAGTATTGCGTGTTTGAACATATGTATAATACAAAATGATAACGGTTCTTTGTTAAGCCTTTATCATATTACATATATCAACAACGGTTAGATAGAACCCGTTTTAAAAAAAATTGTTTAATTATCTGTGATTTTCTAGTGTTTGTGATTTGACTAATGCATGCCCTGTAATTTTTACTTTTTCTGATTCAAAGTTGCAGTATTGATTGTTTGACCGTATGTATAACACAAAATGATAACGGTTCTTTGTTAAGCGGTTATCATATTTCATATATCAACAACGGTTATTGTAAATCCGTTGTCATATTACACCAATAAACAACTGTTTTTCTTATAAACGTTGTAAATACAGATCCACTGTGAAAACTGAAAACTTTGTGGTTTTACCAATGCATGCCCTATTATTATTGGTTGTTTGACCATAATTCACCTCATGCATGCATGCACAATTAATACAAGTTTGAATGTAACGTATTGATGAAATTAATCTAATTAATTATAGCTTTATTATACTATAAATAGCATCACATTTGCAGTAACAATAAGAATCACTTTATTATTACTAACCTTTCTACTTCACTTTTTAAATAATATACATATACATACATATCATAATTAAAAGAATGTCGTCGTCTTCATCATCTGCAGTCGCACCTCCTCAACAATCGGTAACCCGCTATATCAACCCGATTACGTGCATAATTCACAATCTCCCAGTCATACGCGATGCTGCTGGGAAGCCAGCTTCTAAGTCTCTTAACTCATTGAGGGACATCCTCATTGAGAATGGGTTTTCAAATGTTAGGGCAATCCACACGGCTTGGATTTTTGGTCGTGGGTTTCTTGGATATGCTCTGATCGTGTTTTGAGGGGATGGTCTTGACGATTTTCGCCAACCAAAACAACTCGCTGCAAGGTATGAATCACGTGACCATCAAAGGGGAAAAAGTGACTTTTATGGCGATGACCTTAAGGATCGTTATGTACACGCTGGGCCTTACTTATGGGTTGCCACCACTGAGGACGCTCATCTGATGAGAAGGTTCATATCGTACATGTTTAGTAATGTACCGAAATCATGGGAAAATGAAGAAGTGCCTCATTTTGATCATCGTCTTGATGCCGATGTAGTAAGCTTGATTTATAATCAAGTTTATCCTCAGTACCCACTTCCTAGTCAAACTCCTTTTAGGGTGTTTAATTAATTTACTAATTAGTTAGCTGTTTGTTTTTGTGGGTTTTTATTTTTTCTTGTGTTTCCTTTTCTTCCCTTGTTGTACTGTTTTTTTTTCGCCATTGTATAATATGCTCGTTTTAATATATAGTTCTACTCTTTATTACATGCAAATGCTTATTAACATAGATTTTAAATAACTTACGAACAGATAAATGAATAAAACAGTAACATATAATATATTGACAACGGTAGTGCATAAGAACCGTGTTAGAATATAAACACCTCTAAAAATAAATGGAAATTGGAAGATATTAATAAGATAATTACAACGGTTCTTATAAGAACCGTGTTAAATTATGCAATTGTTGAATAACATATTTTAAATAACCTTCTTTGTAACACTCCCATTTATCCAGGAGCCTTTAGCTAGACATTCCCAAATAAATAGGACTGTTACCGTCTCGGTTTCCCGAGTTAGTGAATAACAAAGTCCAACTCGCCAAAGTACTTTAAATTAAAACTTAATGATTACATGTTTATTACAACTTAACCAACTAAAACTTAATATAAAATATTTACAACTCACAGCGAAAATAAATAAAGAGATGAACTAATCCAAGTGATCTAGACAGCAACTATGGCCCAAGTCAAGCTCACGTCCCAAATGCTCCCAAGTCAGCTAATCTTTAGTACCTGTCAAATCTGCTCCCCATAAAACGGTTCACCGCAGGTGTTCACGAATACACAGTCA
The DNA here is from genome assembly GCF_048544455.1 of Silene latifolia. NCBI lineage: Eukaryota > Viridiplantae > Streptophyta > Magnoliopsida > Caryophyllales > Caryophyllaceae > Silene > Silene latifolia. The sequence goes on along the minus strand of NC_133535.1, from coordinate 90,476,354 downwards.
ACCACGAGGTTGAGTAGGAATAAACTAAACAACAATAATAATCCAACCAAATTAAACATCCTTCAAGTTCTCATCACTTCATTCGTACAACTTACTTACATCACTGGCAGTAGCACAACTCCCTTAACACCGTGCTATGCTCAACTCAACTGGCAGTGGTACTTTCATACCATGCTCAACTGGCAGTAGTACCCTCCGTACTATACACAACTGGCAGTAGTAATTACTTACTATGCACAACTATCACTGGCAGTAGTAATTACTTACTATGCACGCACATATGGCAGTAACGATTGCTCATTATGCACAACTGGCAGTAACACCCTTCGTGGTACGCTCAACTGAATAATCAACTCTCCAACAATCAAATATAACCAACAACAAAAACTCAATAACAATCCCGTCATACAGCTTCGTCAACAGCTACACATATACTCCATCTCCAATAATAAATCACAATATTAACGTTAATCTCATCGACCGTCACAATTAAATATTCATTCACTTAACAATAAAACCCGAGTTGAGTAGGAAATTCCTACCTGGCAGTAAATCCCATAAAAGTAATCCGAGTAAATAGAAATCCAATTAGTACAGCTTCTCACAACTCCGTCACCTAGACAAGTAATTATTATAATTACTAATTATATATTTTATTCGAGTAATTTCATTAATTATAAATTAATTAATTAATTACGTTAATTATAATCTCGTATAATATAATTCAAAACCCGTTTCAAGCTACACAAACTAAATCCATGTTCAACCCGTGTTAAATAATTAAAATAATTATAAAACAATTTTACGATTAATCCGGAGTTATTATACTTAAATCCGACTTTTCAAAACTCGTGTCAACACCCAAATAAACCCGACTAATCCACTCCAACAATATAATAATGTGTATGGTCACGTGTAAAAACAGTTATATACAACATAACACCACGCATCCCTCATCACCCCATGACAACGCACGACACCACCCCTGCAACCACCGGACCCCACGGCAGCCACCAGCCCTGGCACCACCGTGTACCAACCTCACCAACACGCCCTAACTACAACCACAAGCAACACTCATAAACATCATACACTCGGCTTCATAATCAACCAACACCATCACCGCACAATTCCGTCACCAACAGTCACCACCGTCCCCACCGTACCTAGCACCACAAAAACCCCTGTCCTATACTCCACCACCCCGGCCAACGACAACATAACACGACCCATAATGCACAACCACAAACTCACGACACCCCATAAAAACCCATATAAAATCAGTCCCTTATCGACCACCATACGCCACCACCGTGGTCTCCCTTGACCCAAGGTGGGGCTAGCAGCAGCGCGGACACTAGATATCGAGTCGACAACCCCTACTATGCCTATACTTTAACGCTTTAAGACAACAACCATTTCCTTAATCTTGTAATCAAATCTCTAGTGTAGTTAATATCAATCAAATCTCTCTTTAATCTTGTAATCAACATTTAATCAAGTTTTAATACAAATCTCATTTCCTTAATCTCTCTTTTGTTCATCTTTCATTTTGGGTAATTAAAGATTATTTGGGTTATTATTGGGAGATTGACAACCTTCCAATCAATCATCAAGTACTTCTATTATTCTTTGCTTTATTATTGGAATTATTAGTAGGTATAATTCTCTTAATCCCTTTTTAATTATTGTTAATTATCTTCATTTATTCATCATGTTTCACTTTGTTGGTATGATTGACAACCTTGCTAGCATGTTCAACATGATAATGAGTGAGTAGTTTCCTTAGCTAGGGTTAATGGGTAATTAGGGGAAACCAACATGGGGGATGATTCATGCTTAAATTAATATGTTTTCATAGTTTATTTGCTTGCTTGTTGTGATCTCAACTTATGCACATGTTATGTTTGATGAAATGCGAGCCTATGAATCCTTGCATTTTTTACCCATCTCCTATCTTTTCAATGAGACTTGTAAGACATAAACCAACTCGAGGTCTCATTAGACCATGCATATAGTTGAGTAGGGAAGATTAAGTCGACTTGTAGGTGTTGTACAATCTAATCGATTCGGCTCCGGGACCCAAACTTTCCTAAGATTGTAAGATATAAACCAACTCGATCCATCACAACAATAATTGCTTGCTTATAATTTGAGAATATGTTTGTATGATCAATTCCCATGAATCCCCTATGATCCCATGACACCCTAGTGCCTTTTATCAATTGTTTACATCCCTTTTTAATCATCTTGCTTGTTTACTTTCGTTGCTATTTTAGTTTAGTGATCTTCTACTTCAAACCCCAAATTGTGACACCCCTAGACACCGCTAGTTGCAATTGAAAATCTCATCTCAATTCCCGTCCCTTGGGATCCGACCTTTACTTGCCTCTTTACTAATTGTAGAGTTGTTTGTGGAGTTATAAATTGTGTTTTGGTCTAGGTGCTCCTAACGACAAGTACCGAAAACTTAACCTCCTAAGAGAGTGCGACCAAAAATGGCGCCGTTGCCGAGGGCGGTGATAACTTGATTTAGATTTTCTTATATTGTTATTAGTTGTGTCTTTATTTGCCTTGGGGAAGTAAAACTCCTCAATGTTTGTTCTAATTGTTTTCAAGTTGTTCGATATTTTGCAAGATGGACCTTATAGATTGTTTTGTAGAGGACCACTTAAATATACCTTTCTTCAAAGACCCCATGCAAGCATTGGAAGCCTTGGAAGCAAGTGAGGCTAAAAATATGTATTGGGAATTGGAGGTAGATCTTTTTGAGGCCGCTCTAGCCAACAAAGAACTTACTCATGAGCAATCCGAATTAGTGCATAACATTCTTTTGGAAGCATACAAACCTATAGAAAATGATCAATCCATCCTAGAAGACATCTTACAAGCTCAAGAGCAAGAGGAATTCGTCATGGAATTTGAGTGTGATGAGGTTGATGAGAACGAAGAACAAGTTGAATATGCCATGAGAATGGAGTGTCTAATGGAAATGGAGCAAATTCTCAATGAACCTTCAAAGGAGGAAAGTGAGGTACAAACCCCTACTTTAAAAACCCTTCCCCCAAATTTGAAATATGCTTACCTTGATGAATCAAAGACCAAACCCGTGATTGTTAATGATAGACTTGATGAAATCCAATTGGGAAAATTGCTTGATGTGTTAAAACAACATGAAAAAGCTATAGGTTATAGTCTAGATGACCTTAAGGGAATAAGTCCCAACTTTTGTATGCATAGAATTCATCTAGAGGAGGACCATAGACCTACCATCCAATCTCAAAGGAGATTAAACCCCCACATGCAAGAAGTTGTCAAGGGAGAGGTTATGAAATTACTTGATGCGGGAATCATATATCCCATATCGGACTCTTTGTGGGTTAGCCCCGTTCAAGTGGTACCTAAGAAAGGAGGTACCACGGTGGTGACAAACGAAAAGAATGAGCTAATACCCACAAGGAAGATCACCGGTTGGCGTATGTGCATTGACTATCGAAAATTGAATTCCGCAACAAGAAAGGATCATTTCACCCTACCATTCATTGACCAAATGCTTGAGAGGTTAGCCTCCAACAAATTCTTTTGTTACCTTGACGGGTATTCGGGATTCTTCCAAATCCTTATACACCCGGATGACCAACATAAGACCACCTTCACATGACCTTATGGTACTTTTGCATATAGGAGGAAGTCTTTTGGCTTATGTAATGCCCCCGCCACTTTCCAAAGATGCATGATGAGTTTCTTCTCCGACTACCTAGAGACCATAATGGAAGTTTTTATGGATGATTTTAGCGTTTATGGAAAGGACTTTGACTCATGTTTGCATAATCTTTCTCTTGTATTGCAAAAATGTGAAGATGTTAGTCTTGTTTTAAATTGGGAAAAGTGTCACTTCATGGTCAATGAAGGAATTGTTTGGGTCATTTAATTTCGGAAAAGGGCATCGAGGTCGATAAAGCTAAGGTTGAGGTGATAGAGAAACTCCCACCTCCCGTGAATGTTAGAGGGGTGAGAAGTTTTCTCGGTCACGCGGGTTTCTATCGCCGTTTCATAAAAGATTTTTCAAAAATAGCGAAACCCCTCAGTCAACTCTTACTTAAAGATGCCCAATTCCATTTCACTGATGAGTGTGTTGAAGCTTTTAATAGAATCAAGGAAGCACTAATCTCGGCACTGATCATTCAACCTCCAAATTGGGAACTACCGTTCGAGATTATGTGTGATGCTAGTAACTACGCCGTTGGAGCGGTTCTTGGCCAACGGGTAGGAAGAGCTCTTCATGCCATCTATTATATAAGCAAGACTCTTGATCCCTCCCAAGTGAACTATGATACCACCGAGAAAGAGCTTCTTGCCATTATCTATGCTTTGGACAAATTCCGTTCCTACTTACTTGGATCCAAAGTGATTGTCTTTTCGGATCACCGTGCTCTCCGGCACCTCTTGATAAAGAAGAAGGCAAAACCAAGGTTGTTGAGATGGATTTTGCTTCTTCAAGAATTCGACTTGGAGATAAGAGACAAGAAAGGAGCCGAAAATGTAGTGGCGGATCACTTGTCAAGGATCCGGTTTCATGATGAACAAGGAGAAACACCGATCAATGACTCATTTCCCGACGATATCTTGATGGACATTCAAACACAACTTGAAAGGCACATCACCCCATGGTTTGCCGATTATGCCAACTATATCGTTGGAAGAATACTCCCTCCAAATTTGAACTACACCAAAGGAAAAGGTTCTTATTCGAAGTAAAGAGGTACTTTTGGGATGACCCAAACCTCTACAAAGAGTGTAGTGATGGGCTCTACTGGAGGTGCATCCCTCAATGGGAAGTCCAAGGAATCTTGGAAGGATGTCACTCATCACCCTACGGTGGGCACCATGGAGCAAGGAGAACCATTGCAAAAATTCTTCAATCAGGCTTCTATTGGCCTACAATGTTCCAAGACACGAGGGAATTCATCATTCATTGTGATGCTTGTCAAAAAACGGGGAATATCTCTTGGAGGAATGAAATGCCACAAAGGGGTATACTAGAGGTGGAGATCTTCGATGTTTGGGGGATCGACTGCCAAGGTCCGTTTGTGACATCCAATGGGAATAAGTATATCCTTGTGGCCGTAGATTACGTCTCAAAGTGGGTGGAGGCAATTACCACTCCAAACGATGATGCAAAGACGGTCACCAAGCTCTTCAAGAAAATAATCTTGCCAAGATTCGGAGTTCCTAGAGCAATCATAAGTGATGGAGGAACGCATTTTCATGAAAAGAAACTCGCATCCCTTTTGACCAAGTATGGTGTTCAACATAGAACCGGCTTGGGATATCATCCTCAAACAAGCGGTCAAGTTGAAGTTTCGAATAGAGAGATCAAGCAAATTCTTGAGAAAGTGGTGAATAAGACCCGAAAAGATTGGAGCACAAAGCTTGATGACGCTCTTTGGGCTTATAGGACGGCCTATAAGACTCCCATAGGAGCCTCCCCTTACAAGCTTGTTTATGGAAAAGCATGCCACTTGCCAATCGAATTGGAGTACAAAGCTTTTTGGGCAATCCGAGCCCTTAACCTTGATCTCAAATTAAGTGGTCAAAAGAGGATGATTCAAATTCAAGAGTTGGAAGAATTCCCACTACAATCTTATGAGAATGCCAAGATCTACAAGGAAATAACAAGATTGCTCCATGACAAAAGGATCAAGCAAAAAGCCTTGCACAAAGGGGATAAAGTCCTTCTATTCAATTCCCGCTATCAACTCTTTTCGGGAAAGTTGAACTCTAGATGGATGGGTCCCTATGTGATCACCGGGGTTGGAAAATATGGGGATTTTGAAATCAAGGCAAAAGATGGAAGCAAATTCAAGGTCAATGGTCAAAGATTGAAGCCATACTATGAGGGAGCATTTATTGGAGAGGTCGAGGTCACCTACCTCGGGCCTCCTCATTCTTGAAGGAATCATCAAAGGGAGAGTTTGGTGGAGTCCTCCCTAAACCACCACTTGTAAATATACTAACCCCTCTAACTTGTATTTATAATTTTGTTGCATTCCTTTTATCATAAACATAAATTCTTTCAATGAGAGTAAGTGAGGGAGGGTCACTAATGATTTTTGATGAAGAAGGAACTAATTTTCAAGTGTGGGGAAGCTTTTATCGGAGTTAAGGAAATCAAAGGGAATCCGCAGCAAGGAACCCGAGCGTCCAGAGAGAGAATCCGCTCGGTTTGTTAAAAGACGACCGTCTTATTGAGAATACGCCCGTCCGGCTAGAATCCGAGCGTCTGAAGATGAATCCGCTCGTCTTTTTGCCAGTGCATCTTAAGAAAAGTTCCTGTAACAGAATCCGCTCGTCTTGTTCCAGAAAAGACGCTCGTCTTGTGCTCGATCCGCTCGTCTTGGCTGTGTCAAATTTTTGCAAAAATTCGCTGTAAGAGAATCCGAGCGTCTGCCCTGGAATCCGCTCATCCCAGAATGACAGAATCCGAGCGTCTTGTGCCCGAGTCCGCTCGTCTTCCTGCGGTCTTCACTCGCGATTTTTCCCAATTCTAATTCACCCCACCACACAATTTGTGACACATCACCCTTCCTTCCACTTGTATTATAAAAACTCACCTCCTTATGACTCCAAAGCATATCCCAAACACTCTTTTATTCCACAAAATCAAAAAGGGCCAAATTTCTAGGGTTTCAAAAGCAACATTCAATCCTTAAGGAGCATCTTCATACTTTGACAAATCAAAAAAATCCAACTCAACAATCAAAGAATGGCACCAAAGGGATCTTCCTTTAGGGATAGAAGAAGACCAAGAGTAAGAGGAAGCTCTTCTACCTCCCACATCAACACCTTAAGGAGGGAGCATGAAGAAATTGTGGATCTTACAAGGCTTGATGACTTCTCAAATGTTGAATTCGTCAATGATGTGCAAAGGCTCGTTTTTCATCGGCTTCTTCGTAAGAACATTCTCCCTACTAAGTTTTTATGTCATAGAACTTTAAGGAAGCTTGGGATTTACCATCAAATGGAAGCCCTTTTTGAGTTGTTTGGCCTCTCTACCCTTTTCCACATGCACGAGCAAACTTACCGATCCCTTGTGCTTGAATTTTTAAGCTTCTTGAAAATCACGACCTTGAATAGAACGATATGCATAGAATTTAGGTTGGAGAGTGTTTCAAGAATGATGACTCTAGTGGAATTTGCTAATGTGCTTGGTCTCGATGTCTCGCCTACCCAGACATCAAAACCGAAGAGATACAGTGTTGCACCCCTATGGAGGGCCATGACCGGCCGAGATTTCATGTACATCAAGCAGTGTCTAGCTTTCCACATTCAAAATCCTATTTTGAGACTTACTTACCGGTTCCTTTCCGGCACCCTCCTTGCTCGCCGAGACCCGGCAATAGTGAACGAACTTGACCTTGTGTTCATGGAGTCTTATCTCGATATCCAAGGAAGGAGTGGGTACCACTTTAATGCGCCTCTTGTGCTACTCGAAAAGTGGTCAAAGTTTAGGAACGGTGATGATGATGGGATGAAACACATTGTTAATGGAGGGCTCATTACAAAGATTGCAAAGCATTTCAATCCAAAATTTAATGAGAATAATGAGTACACTCCTCTTACCGGGAATACAAGGATAAATGAAGACCTTCTTATTGTGCATCATCATTGGATAACCCTTGAGGGGGTTGATAAAAGGGTCAAGTGGATAACAAAAGGAAGTGATCCAATCTACCTACCAATGACCGGACTACCAAAAATCTCACCAAGAAGGGGACCTTTATCACCAATCTCATCCTACCTCATCCCTCCAAACCCAACCCAAGCAAGGCAAGCACCACCACCTCTAAATCCCCAACAACAACAACAACAACAAGAGCAACAACCACAAGATGAGAAAATCAAAGTACCTCCCTACCCTTTTCCATATCAACCGTACAACCACCCTAACCCCTTTATCCTCCCCCGTGATGACTTTGTAACCGGAATTCTTCAAGATTTGCACTTCCGACAATATGAAGCTACAGTGGAGAATTATTATGCACTTTACCCTCAATACCACGATATGATTCAAAAGGGGAAGATTAGTGAGGCGGGAGCATTTCCCTCTTGGGCACAATTGGATATACTCTTCCCCAATTTGGAGAGGGCAAATGAAGGGGCAAACGGGCGACAAGAGGAAGGGAGCGACAAATCTTGCGGTGGGGACACGGTGGAGCTTGGTAGCAAAGAGGATGAGTTCATGGACCCTAATACAAGTGATGCATCCAAGGAAATATGGGATGGTGATCTAGAGGTAGATTACGGCGATCTCTAGAGGATCTCTTCATGGCTAGATGGAGTGGGCGTGAGGCACCCATCTCAAGCTTAAGTGAAGTTTCCTCATCTCCTCTCTTTATTTTCAATTTTCATGAAAGAAGTTTATATTTTGTTAACTCGTACAATATTTGACTTTGTCTTTGGTTGGAGAGTCCTAGCAACATAGAGGACTAACACCTCGGCCCCATTGAGGTGTTCTTATTTCATTGTTCCCGTTTTGAAAATCCAAAATGACAATTTAGTTTCATGCATTGCATCTTGTGTGCATGAACTACCCCAAAATTTGAGACATTAGAAATAATGTCTATCTCGGTTTGGGGAAATACATGCATACGCAACGGGAGGTAATCTAAATTACGCTCTCCGTCATAAACAAAAACCCATGCATCATGTAGTGTAGATTAGTATAGCTTGCATTTAGTATAGAATTCATGCATCATACTTGCATAATTTCCTATCATTTTGGCCATTGAGGACAATGCCCATATTAGTGTGGGGATGGGGAATTCTAACTTAACTTTTATTCAAAAACCCAAAAAAATCAAAAATTTCGAAAAATAAAAAAAAATTGAAAAATTTGAAAATCCAAAAACAAGTTCATTTCCTTTGTAGTGTAGACTTGTATATATTATTGTATATATTGTGTTTGTTCTATCCTTGTTCACATTGATCGACTACGCCACATCCGAGACATGAGGATATTGAAGACTGCATGGTATGATCTTTCCAATATCCTTTTTCCTCTTTATGTTAATGACTGTGTGGCTTTATTTTGATTGATGTGGTATAACAATGTGAATTTAGGACTTGCATTTAGATTATATGGCTTATTAGTTGGTAGAACCATTTACATTAGGATGTTTATATGTTAGTTGCATCATGGCATGTAGTTGCATGGTAGAAAAATTTTCCGAAACCGTCTACTTGGGAAGCTTGACAAGTGTATATAAGGCCTAGTAGATGCTTTTTCTTATTAAGACTTTGCTTGTTAGAATACTTGTAAAACACCCTAGGATGTGTCATGCTAGTATCCTTTGACCCATGGATTAAGGCCTAGTCAAGAGTACCTTGTGGTGTGATAACTCCTTGGCTACCGTTTATTCCAAGGTGACCCTTGAAACCATGCATGCATCCATCATCCATGTTCTACCACATTTTTGTCATCAAAGGGAATGGGCACAAAAATAAATTGATTTGAGTTCAATGAAATGAAAAGTGAAAGAAAGTTTGCAAAATGCATCAAATGAAAAGAGGAGCGAAAATAGACTCCTAAAGCTTCAAATATAAGGCACCCTCACTACATATGGGGTGACTTTGAAAATGTTCAAAAAGAAATGCAAAAAGTTGAAAAGTTGTCAAGTGTTGAAATGCCAAACATCAAAGAAATGGCAAAAGAAAATGTTCTCAAATGTCAAATGCCACAAGAAATTGGGGAAAAAAAACAAAAAAAACAAAAGCAAACTCCCAAAATGAAACTCAAATATCTATCGATCCCTTTATCCATCGTATCCATTTTTGTGCACGGTAGAGAGGGGACGACCCTTCTTCTTGTCTAGGTAAGAGGGGGAATTCCGCTATCCTCCAGTGTTTCTAACACCATAGGGAGTCTATTCTTGACAAAAGCATTTAACAATTGAGGACAAAAGTACCCTAGCTTGACACAATTTGGAGGTGATTTATTGGTATCCTTCTAGGCTTAGTAGTTTGAAGAAATTGCATCTATGAAGGAGTGTGTACCCTTGAATTGCTTCCCTTGTAGATAATTTCCGCCACTTAGATGAGGAAAGTGGCTATTCTTTTTGTAGATACATCCATTACTTGATTTTATGTGCTTTAATGTTTGGATGTGTCGCCATTTTGGCAAGACCCACTTTGCCTTGCAAGAAGGCATCCTACCTCATGGTTGTCTTGTTGTGAGTTGAAGGGGCAGAGTGAGACCCGCTAATTGTCTCATATCGGCTATGTTATTAGGTTAGTTTAAATAACGGTCCTAGTCTTTGTCACCTCTTTACTCGGGACGACCAAAGGTTCGGTTTGGGGATATTTGATGTGACCATAATTAGAGCATATTTAGTCCCCGAATTAGCTTTGTTCCCATGCTTTTTAGTGCATATTTGGGTCATTTATTGTCTTTAGTCCTTTGTTTTGCATATTCTTTGAGGTTTTGTTTCCTTGGTAGGAAAGGAGTGCAAACTTTGCATTTTCATGGCAAAATGAAGCTAAATTGATTGAATTCAATGACCAAGCATCAAAGAGAATACAAGACTAGAAGGCCTTTGTACATATTATAGTAGATGGGCAATGATGAGAAAACATCCTTGCATCCCCGAGGAAATCCTCAAGGATATTATGAAGAGAAAGGAAGAAATGAAGAAAGGAAGAAGCTGTAAGACAATCCGAGCGGATTGTCTAGAATCCGCCCGTCCAGCAAGGGCAATCCGAGCGTCTTCCCCAGCTGGACGCCCGTTCAGAACCACCACAATCCGCCCGTCCACCCCAAGAATCCGCTCGTCCAAAACACCCATAATCCGCCCGTCTCGTGCCCTGGACGCTCGGATTGTGTGTCAGCCATTTCGTCTTCTACATGTTTTATGAAGGATGCGCATATTTTTCTAAGACCGGAGTCTCCCTTGAGACCGGCGATTCCTCAAGGACTTAATCGTCATTTAAGCCCTTAGTAAACCCTAATTTATGTAACTAATCCCCACTATAAATACCGCATTAGGCTAATTAGATTATCATGTTCTTCTTAGCAATCTCTAGTATAGTTAATATCAATCAAATCTCTCTTTAATCTTGTAATCAACATTTAATCAAGTTTTAATACAAATCTCATTTCCTTAATCTCTCTTTTGTTCATCTTTCATTTTGGGTAATTGAAGATTATTTGGGTTATTATTGGGAGATTGACAACCTTCCAATCAATCATCAAGTACTTCTATTATTCTTTGCTTTATTATTGGAATTATTAGTAGGTATAATTCTCTTAATCCCTTTTTAATTATTGTTAATTATCTTCATTTATTCATCATGTTTCACTTTGTTGGTATGATTGACAACCTTGCTAGCATGTTCAACATGATAATGAGTGAGTAGTTTCCTTAGCTAGGGTTAATGGGTAATTAGGAGAAACCAACATGGGAGATGATTCATGCTTAAATTAATATGTTTTCATAGTTTATTTGCTTGCTTGTTGTGATCTCAACTTATGCACATGTTATGTTTGATGAAATGCGAGCCTATGAATCCTTGCATTTTTTTACCCATCACCTATCTTTTCAATGAGACTTGTAAGACATAAACCAACTCGAGTCTCATTAGACCATGCATATAGTTGAGTAGGGAAGATTAAGTCGACTTCTAGGTGTTGTACAATCTAATCGATTCGGCTCCGGGACCCAAACTTTCCTAGGATTGTAAGATATAAACCAACTCGATCCATCACAACAATAATTGCTTGCTTATAATTTGAGAATATGTTTGTATGATCAATTCCCATGAATCCCCTATGACCCCATGACACCCTAGTGCCTTTTATCAATTGTTTACATCCCTTTTTAATCATCTTGCTTGTTTACTTCCGTTGCTATTTTAGTTTAGTGATCTTCTACTTCAAACCCCAAATTGTGACACCCCTAGACACCGCTAGTTGCAATTGAAAATCTCATCTCAATTCCCGTCCCTTGGGATCCGACCTTTACTTGCCTCTTTACTAATTGTAGAGTTGTTTGTGGAGTAATAAATTGTGTTTTGGTCTAGGTGCTCCTAATGACAAGTACCAAAAACTAAACCTCCTAAGAGAGTGCGACCAGTTAGGCTTGAGGATCATTTTGCTCTGATACCACTTTGTAACACCCCCATTTATCCAGGAGCCTTTAGCTAGACATTCCCAAATAAATAGGACTGTTACCGTCTCGGTTTCCCGAGTTAGTGAATAACAAAGTCCAACTCACCAAAGTACTTTAAATTAAAACTTAATGATTACATGTTTATTACAACTTAACCAACTAAAACTTAATATAAAATATTTACAACTCGCAGCGAAAATAAATAAAGTGATGAACTAATCCAAGTGATCTAGACAGCAACTATGGCCCAAGTCAAGCTCACGTCCCAAATGCTCCCAAGTCAGCTAATCTTTAGTACCTGTCAAATCTGCTCCCCATAAAACGGTTCACCGTAGGTGTTCACGAATACACAGTCAACCGCGATGTTGAGTAGGAATAAACTAAACAACAATAATAATCCAACCAAATTAAACATCCTTCAAGTTCTCATCACTTCATTCGTACAACTTACTTACATCACTGGCAGTAGCACAACTCCCTTAACACCGTGATATGCTCAACTCAACTGGCAGTGGTACTTTCATACCATGCTCAACTGGCAGTAGTACCCTCCGTACTATGCACAACTGGCAGTAGTAATCACTTACTCTGCACAACTATCACTAGCAGTAGTAATTACTTACTATGCACATCTGGCAGTAACGATTGCTCATTATGCACAACTGGCAGTAACACCCTCCGTGTTATGCTCAACTGAATAATCAACTCTCCAACAATCAAATATAACCAACAACAAAAACTCAATAACAATCCCGCCATACAGCTCCGTCAACAGCTACACATATACTCCATCTCCAATAATAAATCACAATATTAACGTTAATCTCATCGACCGTCACAATTAAATATTCATTCACTTAACAATAAAACCCGAGTTGAGTAGGAAATTCCTACCTGGCAGTAAATCCCATAAAAGTAATCCGAGTAAATAGAAATTCAATTTGTACAGCTTCTCATAACTCCGTCACCTAGACAAGTAATTATTATAATTACTAATTATATACTTTATTCGAGTAATTTCATTAATTATAAATTAATTAATTAATTAAGTTAATTATAATCTCGTATAATATAATTCAAAACCCGTTTCAAGCTACACAAACTAAATCCATGTTCAACCCGTGTTAAATAATTAAAATAATTATAAAACAATTATACGATTAATCCGAAGTTATTATACTTAAATCCCGACTTTTCAAAACTCGTGTCAACACCCAAATAAACCAGACTAATCCACTCCAACAATATAATAATGTGTATGGTCACGTGTAAAAACAATTCAATACAACAACACACCATGCATCCCTCATCACCCCATGACAACGCACGAGACCACCCCTGCAACCACCTGACCCCACGGCAGCCACCAGCCCTAGCACCACCGTGTACCAACCTCACCAACACGCCCTAACTACAACCACAAGCAACACTCACAAACATCATACACTCAGTTTCATAATCAACCAACGCCATCACCGCACAATTCCGTCACCAACAGTCACCACCGTCCCCACCGTACCTAGCACCACAAAAACCTTTGTCCTATACTCCACCACCCCGGCCAACGACAACATAACACGACCCATAACGCACAACCACAAACCCACGACACCCCATAAAAACCCATATAAAATCAGTCCCTTATCGACCACCATACGCCACCACCGTGGTCTCCCTTGACCCAAAGTGGGGCCAGCAGCAGCGCGGCCACTAGTTATCGAGTCGACAGCCCCTACTATGCCTATTCTTTAACGCTTTAATACAACAACCAACAGCCCCCTGTTTTCCTCTGTTTTTGCGAAAACCGACCACCACCACCACAAATTACCACCCTAGATCAGCCTACTACCACCACTAAAACCGCCTAACCCCCACGAACCCAACCAACCCAGACCCGAGTCTGTTTGAGTCACTGCAAAGGGTTTAACGCGTGTTTTATGCGAAATCAACAACCATATAACCACCCACCAAAACCCCTTCGAACACCCCCTTCCCCGCCGGTCTAAGGTGGTCCACGGGAGTCAAATTAGGTCTCTGTTGGTCCACGATCACAACGATGGTCACGACCTGTCCTACGGTAGTTTAGTTTATGAGTTATAACATAGAAAAGTATATACATGAGACGGTCTTAAAGTATTACCTTGAGGCGATAAATTGATTTTGCTAAATTCCTCCTTCTTTCCGTCTTTAGGTCTCCCTTCTCTCTTTAATCAATTATTTTCAGATTCTTATGAAGAATAAAGTCTATTGTTGTAGGTTGTCTTCTATTTATATAGGTAGGTTAAACTTATATGGAAATCAATTAGGAAAAATATGTAATTACCATATTATTATTATTAGAGTAAATTATCAATAACTCCCTTTTAAAATACACTTTTTAAAATTTACTCCCTTTTTAAAAAAAGTTTAAAAATTACACCCAAAATATTGCAAAAATTTAAAAATTGCTACCAAACCGCTACTTTTGCATTTTTATGACAAAAATGCCCCTTATTTTATTTCTTATATGACGAGTACGGTGGTGAAGTTTGGGTGGAGGATTGTGGTGCTTAGCCGTTGAGTCCTTGGGTGGTTGAAGGGTGGGCATAGTTGTAAAGGAGTTGGGTAGTAATATGAAAAATTAAAAAAATAAGGGGTATTTTTGTCATAAAAATCCAATTATTGGGGTCTGGTAGCAATTTTTAAATTTTTGCAATATTTTGAGTGTAATTTTTAAACTTTTTTTTAAAAGGGAGTAAATTTTAAAAAGTGTATTTTAAAAAGGAGTTATTGATAATTTACTCTTATTATTATCATTATTTTATTATTAAATTCCGGCCCGTTTCAAATCTCGACTACCACTCATACTAGGCCTAATATAATCAGCCCATATCTATTTCACACGGCCCAAGGTCTTATTACTAGCTAAGCCCGATTCCCGACTTGGCTTACTTACTTTATTATTTAATTAACGTCTTTATTTGCATTTATTATTAGAAATGTCATTAATTAATTATTTAAATTACATAAATTATTCTCATAAATATTATTAAATTACGGAGTATTACAGTCTTCCCCCCTTAAAATGAACTTCGTCTCGAAGTTCGCCAACAACTATCACAACAACATTTATAAGCATCCACACATTTGAGAACTATCCAATTTACGACTAATCAACTACACCAATCTTTATCACAAGATGTCACAATAATAAATCAAGACATTCGTAGTATCACATTCTCTCTCTCTCTCTTCCTCTCTCTCTCTCTCTCTCTCTCTCACATTACTCAAAGTATGTCAAGTGGTAGCTCTTCTTCTTCCTGTATTTCAACAGGGACATGTAATTGCTCAGTTCCGGCAGCATTGCGGACTTCTTGGACTTTGCAAAATCCGGGAAGAAGGTTTCTTACTTGCAAATTCTATAATCCCGAGACTAAAATGCGTGGATGCAATTACTTCAAGTGGGTTGATGAACCAATGACTGAGTGGCAGAGGAAGGTTATAAACAGGTTAGTGAATGAAAAAAAGAGCATGGATATCGAGATTACTCAAGTGAGAAGTATACTACATCAACTTGAAGAATCGAAGCGGGGAAATGACAGTGAAATATTGAAGGCAAAAGAAGAATGCAAGAAGTTAACCATGGATATCGTAGAACTCAAAAATAATGAGGCATGGCTTAAGTTAATTGTCAAATTTCTTCTTCTAATTGTTATTTACCTAGTTTATTATGTATGGTGGTAGTTTTTACTCTTTATATGTAAACTTGTAATCCTTTAAATTAATGGAAATAAGCAAGATTTTCTGAGAAACATATTGTAATTAGCTGGCATATACCAAATGATGCTTTATTTCTTGGCGGTAAAATCAAACACAATGAAATATAAAATAAAACGGTTATACCCAAACCGTTGTTCAGGACGTATACAGTTATAACGGTTTAGCCGTTGTTATGTATATAAAAATGATGCTTTATTTCTTGGCGGGAAAATCAAACAAAATGAAAATATTACAGACAACGGTTATTTCTAACCCGTTATAGATAGTACTAATCAATTACGGTTTCAAACAAAACCTTGTCTGTTTGGAAATAAAATATAACGGTTTTTCTTATATCGTGTTTATTACTTTCCACTAAACAAGGTCTTGCAAGTGTTGTATTATTCACACATATATACTTTGAGCTTTCCCTCCCCCACATAATATCCTCAAACATTGAGCTTCCCCTCAACCACCAGCCTACCCCATTGCTGTCGCAGTCATCGTCATCATCGCCATTGCCGCCGCCAGATCAATCCGGATTCTCCTCTTTAAAGAAGTAATAAACCCTCCTCTCTAGAGATTTGTTTGTTATTATAAGTATGCATTGTTATTATTTGTTTATTAATTTCTGTTTTAGAAATGATCGAAAAGCGGAAAAGAAATGATGGAAATGCGTCAGGTGACGACTCAGGTGATGAGAATAATTTGCAACACACTGCGGGTCGAATGCGCCAGAGGGTTTCCTTAGAAGTAATAAATTCAAAGATACCTAATCCTTTACATTGGGATAAAGATACGGGGTTGTCATATGGTGAGAATGCCGGGTATTTTGCGAGTTAGATTGGTTGTTGTGTAAGACAGTATGTGCCTCTCGGTACGCCGCGTATCACTGAACTGAGTAAAATACGAAACACCATGCTAATAAACAGAATAAAGGTATGTATATACAATAATAAATGTTTTAGCTGAAATTAAGTTACTACTTGATATATGTATTAGCTGAAACACTTGTACCAACTATGCTCATCATATATGCAGTTAGCTTACGTTGTCCCCGAAAAGTGTGATAAGTACTTAAAAAAAAAGACAGGGGAAGCCCTCAGTTCTTGGAAGTTAAAGATTGTTGAGAAGCACTTGTTCAACAAGGAAACCGGGGAGATGAACAAGAAACCACCGACAAAGATGTATCCGTATGTCAGTCAAGACCATTGGGATAGCTATATCGCTTATAGGCAGTCTGACAAGTTTAAGGAAACTTAATAATAATAATAAGTAAATAAGTATACTTAGTTTAGTATTTGGTCATGCTTATGTTTCTTGATACAATTTATTTGATGAAGGCTATGAGTGAGAGGAATAAGGCGAACATTTCAAAGAAAAAGACCCTCTTTTACGGCTCCTGAGGTGGTTATAGATTGATAAAGAAGAAACTTGTAAGTACATAACTCTTATAGTATTACACTATTAGGTGTTTTAGTCGGATGTTATATATGTTCATAGTAATCATATATATTTTGAGACGATGTCAATGTGATGAATGAATTGTAGGCAAAGCTTGGAAAATTCAGTCGTCACGACGCTTGGGTGGAAGGTCACACTTCTAAGAATGGAAAGACGGAAACTGAATATGATAAGGACATCAAAGAGAAAATTCTAAGTTTGAATAAATATGTCACTCCTACCAGTGGTCGTCGGAGTTATATAATTGTGAGTTGCTTAATGGTTTTATGTGTATGTAGAAGATCTGTGAGAAGGAAGTGAAGGAAAATGGAAGCCTGAAGGACATGATGACATTGTTGCTAGGGCAATCGGCAAAGCAGAGCATCCAGGTCGTGTGAGAGGGGTATCGACGCATGTTGGTATCACTAAGTATTTTGGAAAAGCTACTCAAAGTGGTGATGATTCCAAGAAGGTAATCTATAAATATTGTATTTAAACCAACGTAATTTATAATTATATATGCTAACATTAATTTCTACTACACAGCTACAGAAAATAGCCAAGTTGATGGTGAGAATGTTGGAAACTGGGGAAAAGACATCAGAAAAAGAGTTGGATATGGTTCAAGAAGTCATAAAGGAAGCAGAGGAGGAGGAGGAGGAGGAGGAGGAGGAAAAAGAGGTAATAATATTTATGTCTTATATATATATATATATATATATATAATGTGTTATATGATTTGGAAAATCAGTACGTGTTATATGGACAAGTGTTAATGTACAGACGAAAGCCGAGGAGGACATGACAAGGGAGAAGGAAATAGCAAAGGAGACTGAGGTGGGAGCCGAGGATCGATATCGGGCAGTTGAAGAGGAAGAGGAAGCCAGGAAGGCCGTGACACAGGATGAGATTGAGGTAGTTGATTATCAGACGTTCTTCTCTACACCGAAAAAGGTATGATCTGCTAGTTTATAATTATTCATCTCAGTACACATTTTTTACTTATGAAATTTATTAAAGGTAGTGAATGTATGTGTACTAATTAATTAAAGCTGTCGTGAAGAGTGATTGCAAGGTGGCTTGTCGTCTGTTCTATTTATAGGGGAAACAAAAAATTGTTGTTGCCAGGGGATACATGTTCGCTTACGATCGGCTTCAACAAGTTAAGGTTCATGGTATACCCCTTCGTCACAATTGCAGGAAAGTGGAAGTGTCCCAATTATATAAAGACGAGTATGGGGAAGTAAAAGTACCACTTTCTAATGAGGAAATCACTTATTTAAAAGAATCCCTAAGCTCTTATGTGCAATGGCCTAACAACCTCATCAATGTTGTCATCCCCGAGGTACCTATACGCAGACATTAATTATTACTTGTTCTTTAAATATATTAGGGTACGGATATTAACACATCGTAAGTACTTTAATCTTTACATTTTTAGAATTTAAGCAAAGTCATGGCGGCAGCTAAAGCAATTACTACTACGTCAACGGAAGTTGTTGCAGTCAAACCTAGAGGGGATGTAGTCATGATTAACATTGAAGAGGAAATTATGGGTGCAGCTGATATAGCCGTACTGGACCCGAAGCAACTAATGGAATTTGTCGACTTTGACAATTTAAATGTTGTTCACATTTTGATTTGGATGAAGTTTTATTAATAAAACTATTTAGTCATTTCCATTTACGAATAATGATGTTTGTTTAAATTATCAATTACAATAACATTCTTCGTTCCATGTGGCGTAATAGGTACCTGAATAATCAGTTTGCTAAGTGGAAGGTCCCAATTCACGCCTACGGATTCTTGAGTCCTAAGGCGTTCTCTGTGCACAGAATTTCATAAAAAGAACAAATCAATAGTATCGCTCGTCGGTTGATGTCAACCAAAAAACTATGGCTTGCCCCCCTACAATGAGAATATGTATGTATAGTACGTGATTATTGTAATGAATCATGGTTCTATAAATTTATTATTAACATGCTTAAATGCGTGTAAATGAACTAACAGTTCAATGTCCCAAATTGAATAGGAAGCATTCGGTGCTACTGGCAATCCAAGTGGAAACAAAAACAGTGTACTGGATTGACTCTCGCGAAGGCAAACCCTCTGGCAGTTGTGTAAGGATGATAACTGAGTAAGTTTACAACCTTCAATAATGTCATTTGTTATTGTAAGACTTGAGCCATATATATATGCAAATAATAATGGCATGTGTTTATATTTATGAATTAGTGTTTTTGAAAAAAAAAAAAAAAAGATTATGTCCACTTGGGAAATATGAAAGCAACGTTGTTCCCAATTTTATCACGCCATTAGTAAGTGTATTCTTAATAAATACTCGTATCATTTTATTAATGTTTATGCGAGAGGTTGATTATCTAATTTAGCTGATTTGTGTGTGATTTATATAATAGTCTCCTAAAGCACCAGGCGACAAACAATGCGCCTTTTACGTTTGTCAGTTTATGTAGGAGGTTATCAACAGAAAACTATCTACCATTCCGATACGGGTTAGTGTGATTTAAAAACTATTTCAGACGTAAATTGAGTTCAATTCTATATACTTCCATGTATTATATCTATTTTGATTATGTATATTTTGAGTTGTAGTTTCCACTAATACTCAACAAAGCCCCAGAATATTCACCAGAGGACATCAACCAGATGAGAAATATGTGGGCCAGTTATGTTGTTTTATTAGCGGAGTCTCAATAGTTTTCTCATGCTTTATGTATGAGTGTGTATATATAGAGCCATTGTGTATTGGCTTCTTTTGTTTTTCTGAGGAAGTTGTGTTTTGGCTTTTGATCATCCTGTTTATACTGTTTTGAAACTGGGTTTAATTGATCGCGGGGTGTAATATTTTGATGCAGGATTGAATTTTTGCAGTTCACAACTGCTGAAATGCTATTTTCAGCAGCAGCTGAAAAATAGCATTCCAGCAGCTGCTACAAACGTTGCTGAAAAAATAGCATTTCAGCAGCTGCTAGAACAAGCTAAAATTATTTTAAAAAAATAATAATAATTAAAAACGATAACGGTTAAAAACAACCCGTTGCAAACAATTATTTGACAACGGTTTTATTTAGATAAATAACCGTTGACATATTTTCCCACCCATTCAAACCGCCAAAAATATAAGATAAGAAACGATAACCGTTGTCGAGTTTAAAACTTTTACAACGGTTTATTTAAGCAGAACCGTTGTCAAAAATTTCATCAATAAAAATAGATAACGGTTACATACCATTGTCAACAAATAAATATAACAACGGTTTTGCACGCAATAAAGTCGTTGTTAAATTTTGACATTCAATTAAATAAGATAACGAGATGAACCGTTATCATATATAATATTAAAAAAACGGTTTTGGAACGATAAGACGTTGTCAATAGTAAACTACGACAACGGATTTGAAACCGTTCTTAAGATTTAATAACGGTTTCTTAAAAGATTTTATAACGGTTCTTGATGTTATATAACGGTCGCGTATTATTTGTACAACCATGGTATATATATTTAACAACCGTCGTTACAATAACGATCCCGTGTTTCTATTTAAAAATGGTAATTGCATTATTTGACCGTTATTGAGGGACTTATTTGGCGTAGTGCAAGAAGGCATCATAACTCATGGATGTCTTGTTGTGAGTTGAAGGGGCAGAGTGCGACCCGCTAATTGTCTCACATCGGTTATTATTATTATTATTATTAGGATAGCTTAAATAAAGGTCTAGTTTTAGTCACCTCTTTACTCGGGCCGAGCAAAGGTTCGGTTTGGGGATATTTTATGTGGCTCCTATTTACACACATTTAATCCCCTAACAAGCCTAGTTATTATGCATTTTAGTATGTATTAGGGTCGTTTCTTGTCTTTAGCTTCCTTTATGCATATTCTATAAGGTTTGGTGTCCTTTGTAGGAGAAGAGCACTAACTTGGCTAGATGGAGTGAAGCGGAGCTAAATTGATAGAAAATAACGACCAAGCAACAAAGAGGAGGTTAACACTAAAGGCCTAAATCAATAAAACAAGGAAATGGGCAATGACAAAGGACTCCCACGGCTCCTCAATGATCCCCACGGATCACGAGGCAGCCAAGCAAGAAGAAGAAAAAAAGCCCTTGAGGACGGGCGACCCGAAGTCGGGTCGGGTGTCTCCAAGCACTGGACGGGTGTCCCCATGCTAGGTCGGGCATCTCCCCATACAGCATGATTATCTTCGAGCAAGAGGTCAAGCGTCCCTTCTGAGGACTTGCAAGGCCTTGAACGTAGATTAAAGGGTCTAATCATCATTTAAGCCCTTAGTTAACCTAATCCTTGTACCACTATATACCCTCTTTGTAATAAATTGAGGGTTAAGCCCTCTTAGTGGGGATTAAGTCCCATTAAGCTCTTATTAGGAGTATATTAGAATAGATTAGTCTTTAATCATTCCACAAATTACAATTTAATCTTTCCTCAATTATTTCTCAAACAATCATAGATTTAGCTTTGTACTTGAAGAATTCTTGGGTTTATATTGGGGAATTGACAACTCTCCGCCATTAATAAAAGGGTTTCTTCTATTGTTCTTCCATTTCCTTTGTTCAATTCAAGTTGTTTACATTTGGATCTCTTGGGTTTGTATTTGAAGATTAAGTGACAAGTCTTCACCTTTATTCAAGGATTCTTCTTTATTTATGTTCATCTTTACTCTCCAAGTTGTTAACATTCTTAATCCCTTTTTATTTACTTGTTAATCTTTTTTTTTATTATCTTGCTTAATCATCATGTTCACTTGTGTTGTGATGTTTGACACTATTGCTAGAATAATAATCATGATAAGTAGTGAGTAGTCTCTTAGATAGGATTAGTGGGGGATTAGGGGAGTTAATCATGGGGTAGAATTATGCTTAATGAGTTCATATGAATGTTTGCTTATTGTACTCTCAACTTATGCACATGTTATGTTTGATGAATTACTTGATTGACAACCTAGCATGATTCTCTTATCCTTTCAACAAGACTTGTAAGACATAAACCAACTCAAGGCTTGTTAGACCATGCATATAGTTGAATAGGAAGAATTAAGTCGATTGTAGGTGTTGTAAAGTCGTGGCCGACTCGGTTTCGGGACCCAAACCTTACTAGGACTCGTTTATGTTATCTCACCATGAATAGGGAAAACCAAGTCGACTTGTAGGTGTTGTAAAGTATTGACCGACTCGGCTCCGAGACCTATGTTTCCCTAGGAATTGTAAGATATAAACTAATTCGATTCCAACAATAATAATTGCTTGCATCTTTATGACTCATTTATGCTACCTTACCATGATTCCCCTATGATCCCATGACACCCTACTATCTTTAATCAATTGTTTACATCTTCATTTCTATTTACTTGTCTTATTTTTCAATTGTTTACATTTCCTTGTTGTAGCTTAGAACATAACTTCAAACCCAAACCAATTTTGACACTAGCATAAATTGAGATAGATAGACTTAGAACCCAAAGCACACCGTCCCGTTTATCGACCTCGACTTAACCACTATTTAGTTGTTTGTTGAGAATATAAATGTGTTTGATGGCGGACAACGACCCGTCGCATCATAAATATATTTTACTAACCTAACCTGATATTAACCAATCCCGAATTATCACATGTTAATGTTAGGACTTCGACCCAGCTCAAAGCTGAAGAAAAAAAAATCAAAACAGAAATACCTCGACCTTGTTTTAGCTTAAGACATAAATCCATATTCATTACTCTAAATAACCCAATTACCACCTCTAATAATCTCGACAAAGACTATATATAAAATCCATATTTAATCATATTTTTAATAAAGATAAATAATGAATGCAACTTGACTTGAATAAATTTTGAATGTAGCTATTGAGCAAAATCGCAATAAAAAATTTGGCGATAGTTAGTCACAAAATGGATTTAGGGAAATTAATTATCTCTTGTAGGACATGGACTACTGTTTACCGAAAAGAAGGAACTACATAAAGTGTCGCAAGTTCTTTTTTTTTTAAATAAAATCATTATTTTGAAAGTTCATTGCTTGTGACTCCAAACCAGATTCAATGCCTTATTCATGCCCAAGATAAATATCAAGAAAAAAATGTATGGAGCCATTGTTATCGTCGTAAATTTCCTAACAAAATGAAAAACGAGACAATATAAAAATTAAAAAACTTAAATAATGCCAACTTACTCATAATCCGATTTCATCTAATAAATTGTCATTAAACTAACATAAAACTTTGGCAGAGAGTCAGATACCACTTTCTCGTACTCATTTATGTGTGTTCATAAAACTTATACTCCCTCCAATTCACAATAAACCTCCCATTTCATTTTGGCACAAAAATTAAGGAAACACACTACCCCACCATATAATTAAATTTGGACCACACAAATACACTACCCCACCATACAATTAAATTTGGACCACACAAAAACTTACCAAAAAAGGAAATAGGGAGGTTTTTGTGAATAACCGAAAAAGGAAATAGGGAGGTTTATTGTGAATTGGAGGGAGTATTTGTTAATCGTGACACAAAACGTCTCTTTAATTTTGTACCTATTTTCATGATAACCATACTCATTATAATATTACCCGTGAATTGTACTTGTTTTATCACTCGTGGCACAATCTTTTCTTTAAATTGAAAATTGATTTTAAAATAAAGATGGTAACTGATGTTGTTCATATTTACGCACTTTTAACCCCTTAACTAGCCTCGTTTCACATGTTTTTTGTGCCAATTAGGGTCATTTCTTATGTTTTTAGCTTTCTATTTGCTATTCTATGAGATTATGTGCCATTCGTAGGAAAGAGCGCTAATCTTGTATAAACGGAGCATTTTGGAGCTAAATTGATGCATACAACGGCCAAGCATGAAACGGAGACCAAAGCCAAGGACCCGTAGATCACTAAAACAAGGTTTTGGGCAATAAAGGGATAATCCCACGGATTATGAGGTAGCCAAGGTTAAAGTGGAGAAAAGCAGAGCCAACTCCAGCGAGTCAGCTAACGAGTCGAGCGACTTGACGAATAGGGTTGGCCATTTCTGACCAATCCCCGTGAGCTGAACTGAGAACTA
The DNA here is from genome assembly GCF_048544455.1 of Silene latifolia. Taxonomy (NCBI): domain Eukaryota; kingdom Viridiplantae; phylum Streptophyta; class Magnoliopsida; order Caryophyllales; family Caryophyllaceae; genus Silene; species Silene latifolia. The sequence continues at coordinate 90,451,909 of NC_133535.1, read as the reverse complement.
GCATGGCGATGGATTTCCTTAATGAGCCAACACTTCATTTAAGCCCTTAGTTAACCCTAAAGTTGAACTATTTATAAATACCCTCTTATAATTAATTAAAGGCACAACACTTTAAACTAGAATTAGCTACTCAAAACTCAAGTTAATTAGATTAATCTTTCCTTAATCGTTCAATAATTCATCTTAGATCTACTCTTGTACTTGAATATTTCTTGGGTTTTATCGAAGAAGGTGACAATTCTTCATCTTACTCAAGGATTTCTTTTATTGTTCTTCCTTATTTTGTTCATATCTTAAGTTGTTATATAATTCCTTAACCTCTTCTTAATCTTTTGTTAATCCTTTGTTAATTACTTTGCTTAATCATCATGTCTTCTTTTGTTATGATATATGACAACACTATTAGCATGATAATCATGATGAGTAGTGAGTAGTCTCTTGGCTAGGGTTAATGGGGGATTAGGGGATGATTAAAGGGTAGATCTATGCTTAATGAGTCTAAATAATTGATTAAAAGTTGTGGTTCCAACTAGTGCACATGTTATGTTTAATGAAATGCTTGATTGACAACCTTACGTGAATCTCTATCTATTCAACTTCTCCTATAGGATCGAGAGGCTTAGGAGTAGTTAGACCTTGCATTATTTTGGTAGGGAGACCGAGTGTACACGAGATCTAGCTCGACCCAACCTAGGTGGGTCTGTAAGATTGAGAGCCTCGCTCCTAATCTGATTACAAACCTAGCTCACATGTGTATATTTGTCTTTAGTTACCCCTATGAACCTATGATGCCCTAATGTTTTCTCTATATTGCTTACATCTATCTTTATTACTTGTTTTAGCTTTCATTTGTTTACATATTGTTGTTATTTCTTGTAGTAGCTTTAGCACACAAACACAACCCCAATTCGTGACATAAGACATCGTTATTTGCATTGAAAACTCTTTAAAACAACCGTCCTTCGGGTTCGATCTCTACTTACAAGCTATGCATGTTAGTTGAATTATAAATATTGTTTGGTAATTTAACGACGAAGCTATCAAAATGGCGTCGTTGTGGGGGACGGTGTATGTTTGAATTGTTATTTTTAATTGTTTTTAGTTTTCTCTTTCTTTACCTTGGGGAACCTAGTTCCTTGAAGTAGTACTAATCATTTTCTAGTGTTTACATTGTTATATGCCTAGGAAACGTCAACGAGGTAACCGATTGCCTATTGAACCCAAAATTGAAAGGACTTTGAGAGGTATAAGAAAAGGCTTTAGAACCCTTGCGAGGACATCTACTTCAACAACGGAGGAGACCACTTATTTGGGATTTGCTGCTTAGTGGATATAGGAATTACACAAGTGGATAGTGTTGAGTTCACAATCCTTTTCACTAGTAGAAAAACATTATTTTGCGGCTCTTCATTTGCGGCGTTTTAGTCAAAAAGTAGCAAATAGAATTTTAATTTAATGTTTTTTAGATAAAAAATGCCTATTTGCGGCATTTTTTTTGAAAAAAACGCCATAATTACACAATTTATTTGCTACATTTTTTTTTTAAAACGCCGCAAATAGCCATTTATTTGCGGAGTTTTTTAAACACCGCAAATAAATTTGCTATTTGCGGCCCCCTTATTTGCTGCTACATAAAAACGCCGCGAAAAGCCCATTTTATAACGCCGCAAATAAATATTTTTGTACTAGTGTTCGCAAGAGAAGGAGAGGATAACCAAATTCCCAACCCAATTCCAAACATCCTACAAAACAATCAACCAAGAATGCCTAAATTTTATTCCACTCAATTCCTACCGAAGATACCTTACTAAATGACACTCCTACACCCGCTCATTTAATCGGAAACTTTATAGCCAAATCGACTTTCATACAATTGGTGGAGAAGAGCCAATTTGGAGGGATGCCAAGTGACGATCCACATCTTCATATGGAGACTTTTTGTGACTATTATGATGCTATATCACAAACCGAGTAACCAAGACCAAATAAAATGGGTATTATTCCCATTTTCGTTGATTGGAAGTGTCAAACAATGGCTCAAAAGTCTGAATAGAACAACCCTTGGTATTGACTCATGGAAGAAGCTCGCAGTAGCCTTCTACCAAAAGTTTTATCCACCGGAAAAGACCAACATTTTAAGAGCCAAAATCATCGGAATAAAGCAAAGAGAAGAGGACTCATTATATGAACTAATTATGAAGCATGAGAATGTTTCAAATCTATTTGTCGCTCTTGTCTTACCATGGACTAAGCGAATGCTTCTTAGTGCAACAATTTTGGAATGGACTATTTGAAGACTCTATGAACATATTGAACATGAGTTCCAATGGGATGTTCACCGAAGTGGATGACAACCAAACATGGGGAAAGATTGAAGAGATGACGGTTCACAATTCCCAATTAAGTCGACCTCGAAAGGCTATTAGAGGAGGATGTAACACCCCCATACACCAAGGTACCTTACCAAAACCACCTAATGCATGAGAATGCTACCATCTCGGTTACCCAAGGCATAGTAATCAAAAGTGACCATCAAGAAACGTACTTTAAGTAAATAAATGTTAAAAGTATTTACATCAAACCAAACTGAGAAATACGATACACGTGTTCCAAACCACAAATCCAACTTAAAGTAAATAAAATGTTATGACACTACAGCGGAAGACTACTACTCGGACTCATGGTGACTCATTCCTAACTAACCCGCGCGCATCCAAGCCATGCCTGCTAAACAACTGCTCACCATCCCCGAATGGATCACCATAGTTTTCAAAACATTTAACGGGGTCAATTACTGCATAAACAATATAAGAAAAACAACAAATAATTACACAATCACAATCCCCAACACCGTCACATCACCAATCATCTGACTATATACTAAAGTGTGTAGTCCTGCCAGAATATCCATCGAAACAGATATTCCACATCGCCAGTGAGGGACTGCAGTCATTCCCACCTGAGCCCCGCTCATCTCCATCGAGCGAATCACCCATGTCCATTAATGTGCACATCCCCCTTGTGACGGGAACAACAAAGGGGCGAATCAAGGGCGTGAAGCCACTCCTGCAAGTGACTCCACTCAGCCGAGGGCGCACCTCGCGAACCACGGACAATCAACAATAACCTATTACAATATCAATAGTACCAAAACCAATTATGATATAATCACATGCCAACAACCAACAACCATCTTAACATCATGTATACAATAACTGAGTTGGAAAACCCTACCTGGAATGAAATCACCGATCAACAAATCACAAGCAGCAGATCAAAAGCGTTCCTCTACAAAATCACCTCCTATAAACACATAATCAAACAATTACAATCTAACATTAACAATACTCCCAAAATCTCCAGTAATCCTCAAATAGGGTTTAAACAAAACTAATGAATCAACATAAAAACGGTACAAGAACCTTACCCCCAATACGATGATCTCAAAGGTATTAAAGAACTACGAAATCCGACGAGTCAAGCCCTTGGATTTGATAGAAATGCAAGAGAAGGATGCAATGTAGTTTTGTTTTCTTTTGTAAAGGTTTAGAATAAAGTAAAAAGGTAAAAGAAACTGACGGCAATCTTTATATAACATTTTCACGCATTACTATCAAGCCCGACAAAAACCCATATAAACCGACTTACTCGATCGAGTAACTGAGGTACTCGATCAAGTACCGCCTACTCGATCGAGTTACCCTCACTCGATCGAGTATCCATCAGGCAGAACACTCTCTAGAATGCAAAACTAACTTACTCGACAGAGTAAGTATAGAGTACCCAACAGCTCATAAATCCGTGGTATTGCAGTCTTCCCTCCTTAAAAATAAACTTCATCCCCGAAGTTCAAACCCATACCGAAAACAAAACTTACTAACTCATCTATAACATAACGACACCACTAAAACTCAAAAATAAAATTCAGACACAACTTGTTATGACTTAAAACAAACACTAACTTTATCAAAACTGACATAAACCGTATCAAAACCTTATGCGATCATCTCCTACACCCTAAAAGAAACAAGGTTACGTCCTCGTAACCACAAATACCTGATTAAAAAGAGACGGGTAGCTCCTTCATAGCTTCTTCCGCCTCCCAAGTTGTTTCCTGAACGTTATGATTAGACCATAAAACCTTTAGCAACATTGTCTCCCTAATTCTAGTCTTGCGAACCTTGCGATCTAGGATCTATTTTGGCACTTCAAGGTAAGATAAGGATTCATCCAACTCAATGTGCTCAACCTCTAGCACATGAGAAGGATCACTTACATACTTTCGTAGTTGAGACAAATGAAATACATTATGTACACGATCCAAAGCTGGTGGCAAAGCTAACCGATAAACAACCTCTCCCACACGATCCAAAATCTCATAAGGACCAACGAACTTTTGGCTTAGCTTCCCTTTCTTACCAAATCTCATCACTCCACACATAGGTGACACTTTCAAAAGAACCTTGTCCCCAACTTGGAACTTAATGTCCTAACGATGTAAGTCCGCATAACTCTTTTGGCGATCTTGTGCCGTTTTCATCTTTTGTCGAATCAACTTCACATGTTCAACCATATCCTGTACCATCTGTGGACCTAGAACCACTGCCTCAACACTATCATCCCAGAAAATCGAACTCCTGCATCTCCTCCCATACAAAGCCTCAAACGGAGCCATCCCAATACTTATATGGTAGCTATTGTTGTAAGAAAACTCTACCAGATCCAACCTATCTTCCCAGCTACAGCCAAACTCCATCACACAAGCCCTCAACATGTCCTCCAAGGTCTTGATTGTCTTCTATGTTTGTCCATCTGTTGTAGAATGAAATGCAGTACTCATCTTCAAGTAGACCCCATCAATTCCTGCAACTCTTATCAAAATCGAGAAATAAACCTCGCATCCCGATCTAACACAATGTCGTTTGGCACTCCATGTAACCTCACTACATTCTTTCTGTAGCCATTTGCCAACTGCACCTTACTCCACGTATCTTTCATTGGAATAAAGTGAGCTGACTTAGTCAAACGGTCAACGATCACCCATATCATGTTATTACCTTGCTGGCTCCTCGGTAAATCCACAATGAAATCCATGGAGATAGATTCCCACTTCCACTCTGGTACCTCAAGAGACTGAATCTTACCTTGTGATCTGCGCTGTTCCCCTTTGACTCTCTTACAAGTCAAACATCTAGCCACAAACTCAGTTGTCTCCCTCTTCATCCCAGGCCATCAAAACGTGTTCTTAAGATCTCTATAAAGCTTGTCACCACCTCGATGTACTGAATTCGGTGTGCAATGAGACTCTGTCATGATTACCTTTTTCAACTCATCATCCTTAGGTATACACAGTCTCCCATCAAACTGAACACTCTCATCTGAATGAATAGAGAACCGAGACACCGTCCCTTTTCTCTACTCCAGCTCGCCACTCCTGAATCTTGGTATCAAGAGCCTGTTTCCTGCAAATATCATTATAAATATCCGGCTGCACTGTCAAATAATCCCTAGCACCCCCTTTATGGATCACATGTATACCCATCTTGGTCACTTCCTCTTTCAGCCACATCAGTGGCATAGATGTGCATAGAGAATGCACACTCTTCCTGCTCAATGCATCGGCCATCACATTGGCCTTCCCTTCATGGTATATGATATCCATGTCATAGTCTCCTATAAGCTCCATCCACCTCCTCTGTCTCATGTTCAACTCCTTTTGAGTAAAGATGTACTTGAGACTCATGTGATCAGAAAACACCTTAAAAGTCGCCCCGTAAAGGTAGTGTCTCCAAATCTCGAGAGCAGACACAACTGCACCCAACTCTAGATCATGTGTCGGATAGTTTTCCTCATAAGACTTCAATTGCCTAGAAGCATAGGCAATGACTTTCCCGTTTTGCATCAAAACATAACCTAACCCATGCTTCGTAGCATCTGTATACACCTCGAAGTTCTCACTCCCTTCAGGTAAAGCTAAGACTGGAGCTATTGTCAAACACTCCTTTAATGTTTAGAACGTCGTCTCACAACTTTCATCCCAACGAAACATGTTCTCTTTCCTCATCAACGATGTCATAGGCCTGGCAATCTTGGAAAAGTCTTTTACGAACCATCGATAGTACCCTGCCAACCCAAGAAACTCTTGATCTCGGCCACATTCTTAGGTGCCTCCCAGTTAGACACTGCCTCAATCTTGGAAGGATCAACAGCTATACCTTCTTTAGAGATCACATGGCCCAGAAAAGCCACTTTCTCTAACCAGAACTCACACTTGGACAACTTAGCATACAACTGGTTGTCACGTAGATTTTGCAACACCAATCGTAAATGCTCCTCCTTAGTCTTGAAAAAGACTAAGATATCATCTATGAACACCGCCACAAACTGATCCAAGTACTGGTTGAAGACCCGCTTCATCAAATCCATAAACACTGCTGACACATTGGTTAACCTTAACGGCATCACCACATACTCATAGTGACCATACCTCGATCGAAAAGTCGTCTTTGATATGTCTTCATCTCGAATCCTCACATGATGGTACCCTGACCTCAGGTCAATCTTTGAAAAGACACATGCTCCACTCAACTGGTCAAAAAGATCATCTATCCTTGGCAAAGGATATACGTTCTTCACTATGACATGGTTCAGCTATTTGTAGTCTATACATAACCTCAAGCTCTCATCTTTCTTCTTGACGAACAACACTAGTGCACCTCAAGGCGATGCACTTGGTCTAATGTATCCCTTATACATCAAATCATGCAACTGTTTCTTCAGCTCCTCTAGCTCCTTAGGACTCATACGGTACGGGGCCTTAAAGATTAGTCTCGTCCCCGGTTTCAACTCCATACTGAAGTCTATCTCTCTCCTTGGTGGTAAACCCGGTATCTCCTCTGGAAAGACATCTGGAAACTCTCCCACCACAGGTATCTCTTATGATGTCGGTTCCACCACACTTGTATCTTTCACATGGCATAGGATCAAAGGACACCCCCTTCCTCAAGTATGACTTTAATGTCACCTGTGACACCCCCATACTTCAAGTGCCTTACCAGGACCACTTAAGATATGAGAATGCCACCATCTCAGTTACCCAAGGCAATGATAATCAAATAGACAATAACGAAACGTACTTAAATGATAATAAAGTTTAAGTGATATAACCAACTCCAAAACTGTTAAAAAAGAAATACAAACATTCTCACAATCCAAAAGACTAAAAAACTAATCCAAACACATCGGAAGACTCTAAGACCGGTGGTGACTCCATCCCAGCTATCCCACGCATAAGCCATCATACCTGCTCAACAACTGCTCACCATCCCCGAATGGATCACCACAGTTTTTAAAATAATTAACGGGGTCAGTACTAATTACACAGAACAATAGCCACAATGAAACAATATCACAAACAGCTCAATCAGCTCAAACCAATCTCCACATCTCCGTCTCCAACTCCACACATCTGACTACACACTAAAGTGTGTAGCCCTGCCAGAGTACCCATCGCAACAAGTACTCCTCACCGCCAGTGGGGGGCCGCAGCCGTTCCCACCTAAGCCCCGCTCATCTTCATCGAGCGATAAACCCATGTTCATTAATGTGCACATCCCCCTTGTGACGGGAACTCCAAGGGGCGAATCAAGGGCGTGAATCCACTCCCGCAAGTGACTCCACTCAGCCAGGGACTGTAATACTACGATTTTATGTGTCTATGGGTACTCTATCGAGTGGGGCTTACTCTATCGAGTAAGTAGTTTTTGACGCAAAACAGTAGACTGCCTGTATGGTACTCGATCGAGTAAGTTGGGGACTCGATCGAGTAAGGGTCACTCGATCGAGTAAGTGACTTACTCGATCGAATAAGTGAGTTTTACGGGCCGAGTTTGACGGGTTTTGTTAATAATGCGGGATTAGTAAATAAAGCCTCCGTCATTTTTCTTAATCTCTTTTATCATTCTAAAAACCCCTTTTGAGAAGAAAAGAAGTTACGTAAGTGTGTTCCTCGCATTGTTAACAAATCCCCAAGGCTAGGAGTGTCGGATCATCTTGTTCTTTATGCCGTTGTGATCTTTGTGTCGAGGGTAAGCTTTTTATATAATTTTTATAATGTTTTGTTAAAGTTGGTTGAAACACTAATTGGGTAATATGGGGCTTTCGGGGAGTATTGTGATGTTAGATTGGGATTGTATGATTGTATATTTGATAGGAAGTAATTTCAGTGAAGGACGATGTTGATTAGCTGATTGTGACGATCTTGGTGATTACTGTTCCAGGTAGGGTTTCCCTACTCAGTATTGGCTACATAAGTTGTTGGTAATTGTTGTTGGTAACTGTACTGTTGGATTGGTTTTGGTGTTGTTGATAGTTTACTGTTGATTGAATGTGTAACTGTCTGTAATCTTCGGGGCACATCCCTGGCTGAGTGGAATCACTTATGGGAGTGGCTTCACGCCCTTGATTCGCCCTCTGTGGAACCCGTCACAGAGGGGATGTGCACATTAATGAACTTGGGTTTATCGCTCGATGGAGATGAGCGGGGATTTGGTGGGTACGGTTGCGGTCCCCCACTGGCGGCGTGAAGTATTTGTTGCGATGGGTACCTAGCAGGGCTACACACTTTAGTGTGTAGTCAGTTGTGTGGAGATGTAGATACCTCATTTCTGCACCTCTCGCAAACCACCCGGTGATGATTGGGCCGCATGTTTGGTACGCGGAATGATTTGTGGCAGTTCGTAAGTTTATCGTCAAGTGATTGCTCAAACACTGATGTTTACCTCTTAGTTGTCATCTATGCGCCGATACGGTCGTTTTGACAGTAATTAGAGTACATTTGGAGTCCGGGCCTAAAACCGTCTTCATTTTCTGATAACCGTTAAATCCCGAGTCAGAATGTTCTGGAATGTTCCGGATATTTCTATTCCATATTTTATAAATATTTCACAATCTTTAATCTTTAGTAAACAATTTCCCGTAATATTCATACAGAATATTAAGGAAAACCAAGATTATCCCGTTATTCCATAACTTAAACGCGGAAATCTTTCTTCCGCAGGAGGAAACCACTTGGGAACAGACGCAGCAGGTGCTGCGCCTCTTCCAAGAGACGCAGTGACTGCTGCGCCTCTTCCCAAGTCCTTTTCTACGTATTTTTCGTATCTTTTTCATATCTTTCCGAGATTCACTTCCAAAGTCTCTCCGAAAACCCTAATTCCTTCACGTGATTAGTATAAATAGGAGCCTTCGCTCCTCATATTTCTCACACGAGTGTCCGCCCTTCTCTTCTCCCTTTGCATTCTAGACCTTTGTTCTTACTTCTTGGCGTCTACGTGCTTGAACTTTCGACCACGTAAGCTCGGATCCTTCTGAGTACCAGCCTCGTTTGCATGACCGACCAATTTGACCAACTCCACATCAATCAACTTAATTAATCTAATTGTTTTCCTCTTACGAGGGCACTTTCGTTACATTCGAGTCGAGCATCACTAATCGTAAACTTAGTTCATCTCGTTTCGTCAAACATGTAAGTCTGAGGGTGTAAATCTCTCCTTTTATTTATTGTTATTTACTTTTTTGTATCACTAACGTAAGGTTTATGTCGAAAACATCTCTTAAAACCGATTTCTAAAACCTCGTTTAAAACTCCTTTTTACGGATTTCCAGAAGACAAACTGTCGAGAAAGGACGCAGCAAATGATGCGCCTCTTCGAAGGAGCGCAGTACCTGCTGCGCCTCTTCGTGAGGCTGCCGCAGTTCCTGCTTTCTTTCTTCTTCCTTCGTCCTCTGTAATTCGTTCGTTTTGTTTGCTTCATTTGTTTCTTGCTAATTCTTTGATATAATAACATAATCATCTCACATGTATATTATTCATCATCATTAATACGTCTAATTCGTCATTAAATCCGACTTAAATCCCTTATAATCTCATATTTGCGGGTTTTCGTCATTAAAATCAATCCGGGTTGTAGAAATTCAATTCGTTCATATTGAGTTTCTGGAATTCGACCTTTGATATATTTTCATCTGTCTATTATATTATTCGTCATTAATTTGTCATTAATTCGTCATGTTTAACCTATTTTGTTCACCCATGTCACTAATCAATCATTCGTCCATGTAATTAATTTGTTTGCATCCGTCTCATCCATGTTTTATTGCTTTCATGACCATTAATCACATGTAAATAACCTGATAATCACTTCCATCCGAGTAAATATCGTAATTAATCATTTAAATTCACCAATTAATGTTAACGATTTGCAGTTCCGGCTTCACAGCCAGAACTCACCCTTGGAAATGACGCAAAGAACTCATCTGCGTCTCTTCCAAAGGGCGATCTCGCCGCGCTGTTCGTGTTGACTTGCGTCTCTCGAACTCCGTTGTTGCTTGACCTAGTTTAATTAGCTTACGTATAATTGACTATTAATCGTATTATCACCTACTAGTCTGTTCGTTAATTCTTTCTTTTATTCTTTTTCTCAAATTATCCGTTTTAAAGGTATTTTCGACATAAATCATTAAATCCGATGTAATTATTGTAATTTTCATTATTGTAATTTTCCTTTATTGTATTTATCATATTCCTTTGTATCATTTGTATGTCTTCACATGTAATTCAACACTAAATCCTACTTCGACCTAAACTGTATGTTAAATTACGTGTTAATCGACCTAGTCTAATCTTCACATGCTAGGATTAAAACTTGGATGTTGCATTGCATGCATATAATCGATGATATATCGAGTATAGACGATGTCCCTAATCATTAGTAGAGGCCGCTATCGAGGCGGGCGGGATTAGGTGTTCGATCAAAAGAGCTTCCTAATACGTACCCTCACCCCTAACTCCAGATCTCTGTGAACATCCGTGTTCATTGGCATCCACGAGAGTCATTCTAGACATAGAATGCTAAGGGTAACGATTGCTTGGTGTTCATGTCTCGACTTTGTGTCTTGACATGGCACGAAGTATTCGAACGGTTCCAATTTTCCATAAAAATTGGTGACGACTCCACAAAATGCAAACGCTTGTTCTCTCTCCCAAGCGCCCCCGTGGGCCCATTGTCCACAGTTTGGCGACTCCGCTGGGGATAATACACTTACGTGTAGCAAAGGGTGAAACTTGAACAAGGTTAGGGAATAGTTTGTACAAGACAATTGTCGGTTTTCATAACTCGGTCTTTCTAGACCGTTTTATTCGACCTTCCTAGGCCCAACCCAACCCACTCGACCAATCGTCCCGTCTAAACGGTCCTAATTCTTATTTGGGCCTGATGGATAGCGATTGACGTCATCCATACCATGGTGCTTACTCTTGTTTGTATCAAGGACTTTCACTACTTGAGGAAATGGACTAGGAATCGGCCTTACTCTTATTTGGTACGAGCCTCTCCACAGACTTCGGGTTTGATTGTTCGGTATGGCAACCCACCCTTTAAACCAAAACCTTTTTAAATGCACTCAGCATCCCGTTATAATGCTTGTATAAATGTTTGTACCTTACGTGATCACCATTTCTAAACGAAACCATGACGATTTTTGTAAAAATCAAAACTCATTTTTTAAATGAAAATTTCGAAAAAGGCCATTGATTAGCGCAAAACCCAGTCAAAACTCTGTCCGTTTGTCGAGTCAAATTTCGGGCCCAAGCCCATTTCAAAACCACTTCGAGTCCACTCCTACAACTACACTATAGTTGACTAGGATACACATTTTCAAAACTTTGTCTTTTTTTCAAAGCTCACTCAACACAAGTGGCACATACCCACTTCACGAGTCAAAACATTTCTTCTCTTAGCAAGTGTGTTAGATTGTTCGATCGTGTTTTGATTCGTCATCGATCTCTTATCCAGTTTTCAAGATGCCTGAAACAAGCGACGTGAACTTCAACCAACTTCAAGATGGTAATGATCGAATCCTAGCCACGTTAGCTCAAATCCAAGTTACCCAAGATCAAGTGTATGATCGCCTTGACACCATCGAGGGCTGGATCTACGCCTTTGAGGGGAGGTTGCCTCCTCAAGAAAGTGAAGTATTAGGTGACTTCGCGGATGAATCCAAGGACGAAAATCTTCCCATGGGAATGACTGTAGCCGAGAAAAGACTCCAATACTTAGAGGAGCAATTGATGTATCTTAAAGGGGATGACATTTATAGGGAGAATAATCGCAAGTATGAGGCCGTCAATTCCAAATTGCCGACCAACTTCAATATGACGGATATCCCTAAATTCAAGGGGCACGAAAACCCCTTGAACCACATTCGTGCCTTCAAGGATTACATGTCTATCAAAGGCATCAAACCTGAGATGTTCTTAAGGATCTTTCCTTCATCTCTTGACACCATCCTAAAGCAATGGTTCTAATCTTTAGAACACAAGAAGATCGCTACTTGGGAAGAAGCCGCGATCGAGTTTTCTAAGCAATATGCGGATAATGCTGAGATCCAAGTTAACATGCGCACCCTAGAGGTTCTTACCCAAAATGACAAAGAAGGATTCACCGACTTCCTAAGTAGGTGGAGGAAGACTAGTACCCAACTAGTTAAACGCCCGGATGAGGCTACCCTTGTGGAGAAGTTCGTGGACAATCTCAAACCCATCTATGCCAATCATTTGAGGTACCAAAACATTAAAACTTTCAAGAACTTAACCGTACTAGGGACAAGAATTGAAGATGACATCCGTAAAGGGCTCTTGTCCAAAACGGTAGGTCGAGGATATCAAGGCTCAACAAGTCGTTCATACGGCTCCACTAGCAAGACCGATGAGGTTAACCTTCTCGAGCCATCCAAGAAAAGTACCCCACCAAGGAAATTCACAAATCTTGGGGACACTTACTCCAACGCTCTAAAGAGGTTAATGAAGCAAGGCAAACTCCAACCCATAGGACCTACTCGCGAATCCGAAAAGAAATCCAAATTCCGGGACGAGAACTCGTACTGTGAATACCATAGGGGCAAGGGGCAAGATACAGAAAAATGCTACAAATTGAAAAATGTACTTCAAGACATGATCGAGGATGGTCGACTACCAATACCGCCGGGAGGTAAACCCAACAACACTCAGAACCCTCTTGGGATTCTAGTGATCACAAGTGAAGAATCCACCTTAGATTGTTCACACCTCATTTCTCCAATTGAAGATGAGATCTACGCGATCGAGAATGAAGGGTTCTACTCTACTATCTCCCCTACCATTTCCGACTTCATCACATGGGCAAGGAGTGTGGATAGGCAAGTTTGGGAATTGGAAAATGTGGTGACAACTTTATGATACGTGCATTTTATATAGTCTTTTTAGGCCTTTTCATACACGTATTTCCATGCTTTTATCGTAGTTTATGCTACGAAATGCCCCGAATATGCTACTTTGGGTTATTTTGTCTTATTTGCAGGAATGAACTCAAAAGTAGTGAAATCGAGCCATTTATCGTCCGTTTTGCATGCATTTGGAGGAAGAGTGAATTTGGAGCGGAATTATAGTTGTCTTGGGATGCGTGAAGCTGTTTCGGGAGCTAAAAGGACAAGTCAAAGCTGAACTAATGAGATTTTATAGCTGCTGAAGTCAAGAACCACTCGATCGAGTACTTTATTAGTCGATCGAGTGGTTTTAGGTCAAATAATCAGTCGATCGAGTAGATTATATGGTCGATCGACCAGATTCATATTAGTGTTTAGTCGATCGATCACTTTGTTTGGTCGATCGAACGGTTTGAGCCTGAGTTTGCTCGATCAAGTAGTTTAAAACCACTCGATCGAGTGGATTCGTCTATGGGCTTGGGTTTTTAGTTTATTTCCGTCATTAGGTTAAATAATTCCTATTTTCTTATAAATATGAAGGTATTTCGACAATTGAAAGGGGGCTTCTCCTCTCTGATTATTTTCGAATACACTGTCCCTGTTACTTTTGTTCTTCCTTATTTCCGGATCATTAATTCAGTAATTTAATCCTTCTCGTTTATTCTTCCTTGTTTCTTTATTGCTTTTATTGTTTCTCTTTTTAGTTGTCATGTCTTATGGTATTAGATTAGCAATTGCTAGTGTAGTATCCTGAGCCATGCATAGCTAATTCCTTTAATATGTTAGGATTAGGGAAGCCGTGGTAGCAATACATTAGGATCAACATGATTAGATTAGTTTTGCGACAAGAATTGTATTAAGCAATATAATTGTGATTAGGTTGAATGAATGCATGCAGGAGACCAATTTATTTAGTTACCCCCGACCTGGATCGAAAGATTGGAAGGGAAGGCTTGCTTAATTACAATAGGTGATACCTAATTAGGGCGAAAGCTAAGTTAGGGAGACCCTAGGGAGATTAGAGACCGAAAGGGTATAATCGTAGGTTTAAGGACTGAAAGGTGACGACCTCGCTCTTCTTATCAATGATTTAATCGACTCAGTTGACCCGATAGTGTAGCTGCCACGGTAGACCGATTCCTAGCATATTTCTCTCTTTTATCTGATTTACCCTTCTCTTCTGTTAATTTCTCGCATCTTTATTTCTCTCGCCTTAGTCTCTTTAGTTTAGTTTAAATCAATTTCAAACCCCAGATTGTGACATCAGACAGACCGAATTTGACAAGTGAATAGTGACCGCCTCCCTGTAGAGATCGACCCTACTTACCGCTGACTTCGGTTAGTAGTAGATAGGTATTTATTTTTGGTACAGAAATGACCGTATCAAATTTTGGCGCCGTTGCCGGGGAGGCAACTATTTATTTATTTGTTTAATTCTGTCTGTTTTTAGCCTCGGGGGATTTTTCCCTTGAGGCCGTTCTAATCTTTTCCTTTAGTGCTGTTTTGATAGGCCTTACAGGTTCTACCTAGACAGTTCTAGGTGAAAGATCGTCAAAGGGAAGGCTTGAGTACCTTTGACCCATCACCTACGTCCCATTATATGGCGCAGCAGGTGATTTACTGCGGGAGATGTGGTGCTGCTGAGCACAATGCAGCCCTTTGCATGGCAGAAAATGATGCGCTCCTTGAGTTCAGGCTTTGGGGACGATCTAGCCATTCCTCTGTAGTTGTGCCGCCACATCCACCCTATCAATGGCCACCGCACCAAGATCCTCCTGATATACAGAAAGAAGAGATTGCGGAGCTGAAATCGTTGTTGGAGACACTTGCATCCCAGGTGCAAGAAGATGATAGACGCACTTGTGCGCGATTTGATAAACTCGAGTCTGAAATTGCTCAATTAGCTGCTGAGTCGGTCAGTTGGCAACCAGAAGAGGTATACTTTACTGAGAGCGGTTTTTCCTCTGAAGAAACCGTGTTGCCCAATGCTGAGGATGACTTTTATAACTCGGACGACGAATTTCTATCATATTTCAATAGTTTACACGAAGATTTCAGCGCTGTACAGGAAGAATCACTCGATCGAGTGACTTATATTAGTCGATCGAGTGAATTTCCAGAAGAAAGTTCTCGATCGAGTGATAATTCTACTAGATCGAGTGAAATGTAGGAGGAAAGTGCTCGATCGAGTAATAATTCTGCTCGATCGAGTGAGTTGGCCAGTGGGAGCTTTGATTCGTCACTTGGGTTCATTCTAGATGACGATTTTGATGATGATAATGGTTACGGTGAATCACCCCTTTTCAAGGCCGAGTTGGATGCACTTGAGGCTGAGATTTACGGGATGAAATCCACTGAGGAGATTGACGAAGAAGCAGCTGAATCGGTAATTGCTCCTAGCACGGAAGAGGTAATAAATTCTTTTATCTATGATTCCATCGTTGAGAGCAACCAACCGGAGGTAGTTAACGATAATTCCATTATTGTTTGTTTGAATAATATAATGCCTCATACTACTCATGCTTCGTATTTCAATAATATACCCTCTCCCAGTTGGTTAGTTAATTTAACTGTCTTTCACCGTACTTATCATGTCAAAATTGCTAATCTGAATCGGGACCTTAATTTATCGTCTATTGCTCCCGCGCTCCTATATTTTGTGGATAAATTTAGGAGCTCTCATAGGAAATTTGTTAGACTTAAATGTTTATATACTTTTATTTCTTATGCTTGTATTCCACTGTGGTGCTACTTACATTTTTGTGTAGCAGATGCGCAGATGTACGATCTCATACTGCGCGCTTTGAGCTGTTTTGATTGTGACTAATTATAGAGGCTTGAAGAAAAAAAGGTCAAGCTGGGACCTGTCTGAAACTAGCGCTACCCGGAAGGCAATCCGGAGATTTATTTTTAATTGCATTGCATTTTATTTCAGTTTTAGTTGTAATAGATGGTCTTCGTACCATAGACTATCTCAGTATGCTTGTTTAGTTAGTTTGCGGGCTGTTTTTATTTGCGTTTTGCAGGAACACACTGAGGATCACTCGATCGAGTACTTTTTGTACTCGATCGAGCACTTTTGCTGCTAAATCCTCTCGATCGAGCATTTATTCTACTCGATCGAGCACCTGCAAAGAGAGAACTACTCGATCGACCTAATTTCCTTTAGATCGAGCAGTTTTTGATGCCCATTCTACTCGATCGACCACTGTCTCACCTTGATCGAGTGTTTTGACCTGGATTAGTTTCCTGTGACGATATTTGAGCTATTTAGCGACCTCCCATGTTCATGGTCGGTTTGGGGAGGTCCCTTATTCGCGCAATCTTGTAAGTTTTCCGTATTTACTCTCTTTCTCTTTCAGTTTGCATTTCCTTTCCATGTTTTGGTACAATGGGGGCATTGTACGGTTTGGTTTGGGGAGGTTATGCATCCATATCTGTGTCTACATCTTGTTTTTATTTGCATTTCTGTTATCACGTTTAATTTCTATATGCATTGTTGTTTATTTCTATAAAATTCAAAAATTCCCTAAAAATTCAAAAATTGATAAAATTCAAAATTTCACGTTTATTTTAGCATGTAGGTTGAGTCGGAACGGTAGATTTCAATGATGACATTACACTGTAATTTGTCTTTTTGCATGTCTACGAGTTAATGTTGAATTTAGCTGAACGAATAGACTTGACCTGAAATTTTGGCAACCTACTTATAATTCTAAGGATTAGAGCCTTATAAACTGGTGTCATTTGTGACCGGTTTCATGTAGGATTGTGAGTAGTTACTCCTTGCATAGCATGTTCATCAATTTGCACATATATGAAATTCAATTGCTTTTTACCTACATACATTCGGGTTAGTGGTTGGTGTCACACGCAGGGAGGTGCTTACATTCCCTTTTCTTTCATTTTTACCCATTTAACTCCACATTAGCCAAATTTGCCTGTTGACTCTTAACTACATCCCAAATTTAGCCTGCCTTGTCAAGCTAGTTTAGTGTATGTTTTGCGGTATATATTTCATTGTGCCAAGTTTGGCTCGTATTCTGTTGATTCGGAGTTGGTAATCTAAGAAGAAAGGGAGGATGATGAAAAAAGACGTGAAAAAGAAAAAAAGACGTGAAAAAGAAAAAAAGACATGAAAAATGGAAAAAAAGGAATTCGAAAAGAAAAGAAAAAAGAAGAAACCGAAAAAAAATAGAAAAGAAAAAAAAGAAGAAAAAGATGTTGATTGTTGAGACGGTTTTTGCTCCTATGCTTTATCATTATCATTTGAGGAGTATTTTCAGTTCGGTTTGGTGAGTTTTGTGCCAAATGAAGGGCATGTGCTTAATTCATAATTGAGTAAGAGTGGATATTTTTCCATATGGTTTGGTTTAGGTACTAGCTTTGCCGCCTATACCTCCACATTCCCATAAATGTTTTGCCTTTTCTTACCCATTGTCTCACTTTACCATATTTTTGTAAGCCCTCGGCTGTGACAGGACCATGTTTGGTTGGAATGTATGTTCGGTAGCTAGAATTGTATATCATATCAGTTGCATGCATGTCTATGTGGGTCGTAGTCTAGGTGAGCGTCTATTTTTCTTTCTCTCTTACATATATATGTTCACCCTTTGCTTCATGAGAGAAGAGTGACCCGTGAGAGTCTATTATTAAAGGTCTTGCAAGGTCGACGGTTCAGCTTTATTATAAACATCTTACAACTCGTTTGCATTTGACTGTTTGCTATAAGTGTTAGTTTGCTTGCATTAAATTGGTTTAAGTGGGCATTTGTAGCTAGCTCTAAGTTATCTTTTCCGTTTCATTAGTTTGCATTTAGTTTACTCGAGGACGAGTAAAGGTTTGGTTTGGGGAGATTTGATACGTGCATTTTATATAGTCTTTTTAGGCCTTTTCATGCACGTATTTCCATGCTTTTATCGTAGTTTATGCTACGAAATGCCCCGAATATGCTACTTTGGGTTATTTTGTCTTATTTGCAGGAATTAACCCAAAAGTAGTGAAATCGAGCCATTTATCGTCCGTTTTGCATGCATTTGGAGGAAGAGTGAATTTGGAGCGGAATTATAGCTGTCTTGGGATGCGTGAAGCTGTTTCGGGAGCTAAAAGGACAAGTCAAAGCTGAACTAACGAGATTTTGTAGCTGCTGAAGTCAAGATCCACTCGATCGAGTACTTTATTAGTCGATCAAGTGGTTTTAGGTCAAATAATCAGTCGATCGAGTAGATTATATGGTCGATCGACCAGTTTCATATTAGTGTTTAGTCGATCGAGCACTTTGTTGGGTCGATCGAACGGTTTGAGCCTGAGTTTGCTCGATCGAGTAGTTTAAAACCACTCGATCGAGTGGATTCGTCTATGGGCTTGGGCTTTTTAGTTTATTTCCGTCATTAGGTTAAATAATTCCTATTTTCTTATAAATAGGAAGGTATTTCGTCAATTGAAAGGGGGCTTCTCCTCTCTGATTATATTCGAATACACTGTCCCTGTTACTTTTGTTCTTCCTTATTTCCGGATCATTAATTAAGTAATTTAATCCTTCTCTTTTATTCTTCCTTGTTTCTTTATTGCTTTTATTGTTTCTCTTTTTAGTTGCCATGTCTTATGGTATTAGATTAGCAATTGCTAGTGTAGTATCCCTAGCCATGCGTAGCTAATTCCTTTAATATGTTAGGATTAGGGAAGCCGTGGTAGCAATACATTAGGATCAACATGATTAGATTAGTTTTGCGACAAGAATTGTATTAAGCAATATAATTGTGATTAGGTTGAATGAATGCATGCAGGAGACCGATTTATTTAGTTACCCCCGACCTGGATCGAAAGATTGGAAGGGAAGGCTTGCTTAATTACAATAGGTGATACCTAATTAGGGCGAAAGCTAAGTTAGGGAGACCCTAGGGCGATTAGAGACCGAAAGGGTATAATCGTAGGTTTAAGGACCGAAAGGTGACGACCTCTCTCTTCTTATCAATGATTTAATCGACTCAGTTGACCCGATAGTGTAGCTGCCACGGTAGACCGATTCCTAGCATATTTCTCTCTTTTATCTTATTTACCCTTCTCTTCTGTTAATTTCTCGCATCTTTATTTCTCTCGCCTTAGTCTCTTTAGTTTAGTTTAAATCAATTTCAAACCCCAGATTGTGACATCAGACAGACCGAATTTGACAAGTGAATAGTGACCGCCTCCGTGTGGAGATCGACCCTACTTACCGCTGACTTCTGTTAGTAGTAGATACGTATTTATTTTTGGTACAGAAACGACCGTATCACTTTACATGACCCCAATGCGACACCTAAAGAACATGCACCACTAACTTTCTCTCAAAATGCTACTATTCAAGAAATAGTCGCCGTGGTTGATAGACTAGTCGACCAAATCACGCAATTAGAAGACGAAATCATGAGAATGAAGGAACTAGCTACAATCAACGGAGTATGGGCCGATGATGACGAGGACGAGTATCTCATTGAAAACTCCCTAGTCAAAGAAATAGTCCAAAATGGTGAAGACCAAGATATGGACCACCTAACTCGTTCAGGGCGTCCATATCAAAACACCACTCAAAACGGTCCAACCAACGTTGTCACACCAAATGATAACAAAGATGACTCCACTGATCATTTGCTCAAGCAATTACAGAAGACAAAGGCTGATCTTTCAGTCTGGCAACTAGTAGCAAGCTCATTCCCACATCGCCAAGCTTTACTGCAAGCCTTGGCCAAACTAAATGTAGCACATAACTCCACACCCGAAGATGCATGTAGTCAACTTGGTCTTCCAAGAATCACCAAAGCTAAGTAATTCTATTACTTTCTCAGATGAAGATTTGCCACCTTTTGGCGCTAGTAACAACTTGGCTCTTTACATCACTGTCATTTGTCTAAAGAAGAATGTCCCAATGACCTTGGTAGATGATGGCTCCGCGGTCAACGTCATACCCCTCAAAACGGCATACAAATTAGGCATGAAAGAGTCGGATTGGACCCCTACGAATCAAGGTGTTCGCGCATATGATGGTACACGACGAAAGGTAGTAGGACTCGTTAACCTAACCATAGCCACATGGCCAATCGAGCGAAAGGTTAACTTCCAAATAGTGGACATCAAAGCTTTCTTCAACATACTCCTAGGAAGACCTTGGATTCACGCTTCCAAAGCGGTGACATCCACCCTTCATCAAAAGATCAAGATCCCACTAAATGGCAAAGTGGTGACGATCACTTCGTCACCCATCAAGGCAATAATCAAAAAGAAGTCGAACAATCAAGTCCTTGCAGATCCAGTATATGAACTTGGGGGCTTCCAAAGCATAAGTGTCATAGAAAATGAATTGGCACCCTTATACTACGATCCCTACTCCAACTTAGTGGTCAACCACATACTCAAATCCCAGGGATACTTCTCTGGAATGCCTTTAAACCCTATCCAAAGAAACACCTTCGCACCATACAATGAAGGCAACTAAAAAAGGATACCACTTGGACTAGGGTACAAACCCACCAAAGAGGAAGTTCTCGAGATGCTTGCTCAAGTTCAAAACCGTAAGTATGTAGGCGTCCAAATGCGACCCTATCTCCCTACCCTAAATGGATACTTTGTTAAGGAAGGAAGTCTAGAACTCTTTCACGGATTTCCCGAGCCTTGGCATTATCTCGAAAGGAAGCTAGCCGGAATCGAGATCTTTCATGATTGCTACTTCATCCCTCCAGAAACGGTTCCTACCGTCAAGCACCTTGCTTAGACGAACAAGCTGTTAGCTTATTGTTTGGAGAGGATCGATTTGTTAGAGCCGCGCAGGATGAGATCATTACCATGATACTTCAAGACGATCGCTTCAACTCTACCGCGTTAATCACAGAAACAAGCGCGAGTCAGCAGAAAGGATGGAGAAAATCAATCAAGTGGACCAACAATCAAGGAAGACTCTTCAAGCTCACCACTAGAGAAGGAGAGATGTTCAAAGGAGAACCAGAAGACGATGAATTCGAGTCAGAGTCGGAGTCGGAGTCAGAGTCGGAGTCTAGAGAAGTCACTAAGGATTCTCCTCCTGTCGTCATCCCCATTCCCTTTGTTTTTCCTAGCTTAGCCTCGAATAGTAACAGTAGTTCGGGAAATGTCCCAACCACTGTCCCTTTACCGCCACTGACCACAGATCAGATGGCTTCTTTGTTTCAACTTTTCTCAAACTTTAATATGAATAAATCAGGTTCGCTCTCTCTTCGTGTTATCTTGAGTGTAATTCATTTACGATGATACCGAGGATGACCAAGACCCAGACTCAATTGAGATACCTCCCTACGCAGCCAAAGAAATACTACAAGAAGGGGAAGGGGGACCAGTAATAGAGAACACCGAACCCATCAATGTAGGAACCGAATTAGAACCCCAAGAACTTAGGATAGGGACTACCTTGAGCTCTACCGAAAGGACCGACTTCATAGACCTCCTACACGAGTTCAAAGATGTTTTCGCATGGTCCTACAAAGACATGCCATGGATCGACAGGGATATCGCCGAACATAGAATCCCGATTAAGCCAGGTTTCAAACTGGTAAAACAGAAGCTTCGTCGAATGAGAACGGAATGGGCTCTCAAGATTAAGGAAGAAATCGATAAGCAATTCAAAGCCGGGTTCATCAAAGTTTCTGAGTATTCTGACTGGGTAGCCAACATAGTACCTGTACCCAAAAAGGATGGGAGAATCCGTGTTTGTGTTGATTTTAGAGACTTAAACAAAGCAAGTCCTAAAGACGACTTCCCTCTACCACACATCGACATATTGGTGGACAATACTGCAGACCACGCATTACTATCCTTTATGGATGGGTATGCTGGTTATAACCAAATCAAGATGGCCATAGAGGACATGCATAAGACTGCCTTCGTCACACAATGGGGAACCTATTGCTATACAGTAATGCCGTTTGGGTTAATCAACGCCGGAACCACATATCAACGCACCGCAACTACACTCTTACATGACATGATGCACAAAGATGTGGAGGTATACGTAGACGACATGATTGTCAAGTCCAAGGATAGAGAGAGGCATATTGCGAACCTTCGCAAATTTTTCGCAAGGCTACGAAAGTACAACATGAGGCTCAATCCTCAGAAGTGCGCATTCGGAGTAACATCAGGTAAACTCCTGGGATACGTCATTAGCCAACGAGGTATAGAGATAGACCCTTCCAAGATCAAGGCTCTGATCGAAATGCCACAACCTCAAACAGAAAAAGAAGTCAGAGGATTCCTGGGAAAAGTACAATATATAAGTCGATTCATATCGAAACTCACCATGATTTGTGAGCCTATTTTCAAGAAGCTCAAGAAATTGGACCACACTATGTGGGATGATGATTGTCAAAAGGCGTTTGATCGAATCAAAGAGATATTGGCTAAACCACCAGTGCTCATGCCACCTCAATGAGATCAACCTCTTGGTTTATATCTCACAGTAACCGAAACAGCCATGGGTGCCATGCTAGCTTAAACCGTAGGAAAAGAAGAAAGGGCTATCTACTACCTTAGTAAGAAGTTCTTGGAGTACGAGTGCAAATACTCACAACTCGAAAAGACATGCCTCGCTCTTGTGTGGGCGACGAAGAAGCTACGCCATTACATGCTTAGCTACTCCGTTAAAATATACTCCAAAATGGATCCAGTCAAATACCTCTTCGAGAAACCCATCCTTAAAGGACGCTCAGCAAGATGGACTTTGATGCTCTCAGAGTTCGATCTCAAGTACGTGCCTCTGAAAGTTATAAAAGGGCGCGCCGTTGCCGAATTCTGTGCAGAGAATCCCATCAACGATGCACAAACGATAGACACTTGGTCATTTCCAGACGAGGATATACTCCAAACTGATGTAGACTCCCGGGACCTTTACTTTGATGGAGCATCAAACTTAAGAGGATTTGGAATAGGAGTGTTGCTCATTTCTCCTGAAGGTGCGCATACACCAATCTCTGTCAAACTCGACTTCGAGGTGACAAATAACGCTGCAGAATACGAAGCTTATCTCATTGGACTACAAGCGGCAGTGAGCCTAGGCATTAAAAACCTCCGAGTACATGGGGATTCATCCCTGATCATCAATCAAGTTACGGGATCTTAGAAAATTCGAAGCGAAAGTCTAGCACCTTATCAAGCCAGAATAGACCAAGTTGCCCAATTCTTTGATCACGTGACCTATCTACACCTACCTCGGGAAGAAAATCAATTTACAGATGCTCTTGCAAAACTCGCATCTTTAATTAATATGCCAGATGACATGGTGTAAATGCCTTTATGTATCGAACGACGGTCAGAGCCAGCTTATGTCCACCAAATCACCGACGAAGAGGAAATCGCGCAGGAACCCTGGTTCCAAGCAATCCTAAATTTCAAGCTCAACGGTACCTATCCACCTGATATGGACAAAAGGGGACAACGTGCTATACGCCTACTAGCTTCCCAATACGTTCTCATGCAAGGCGAGTTGTACAAAAGAACACCTCTTGGTGTAATCCTACGTTGCCTTGATCATTCACAGGCACGGAAAGTGATGGAAGAAGTCCACGATGGAGAATGCGGTCCTCACATGAGTGGGCCCATGATGGCAAAGAAGATCACACGTTTGGGGTACTATTGGACCACAATGGAATCCGATTGCATCAAATACGTAAGACATTGCCACAATTGCCAAATCTTCGGGAATGTACAACATGTCCCTCCTTCATTACTCTATACGATGACATCTCCTTGGCCATTTTCTGCCTGGGGAATTGATATAATCGGGAAGATAACCCCAGCCGGAACAGGAGGTCACTGTTTCATCCTAGTAGCAATCGACTATTTCACCAAATGGGTAGAAGCGGCTTCCTACACTAGTCTCACAGCTAAAAATGTGGCAAAGTTCATACAAAACAACATCATCTGTCGATATGGTTGCCCACATGAGATCATTAGCGATAATGGATCACATTTCCAAGCTGAGACTGAGCAATTGCTAGCCAAGTACAAAATTAGGCATCACCACTCTACGCCCTACAGACCTCAGACTAATGGCGCGGTAGAGGCAGCAAACAAGAACGTTGTCACAATTCTCAAGAAAATGATTGACAACTATCGAGATTGGCCAAGCAAGATACCCTTTGCTTTGTGGGGATATTGCACATCTGTTAGGACGCCCACTGGGGCCACACCTTTTTATTTGACTTACGGCATGGAAGCTGTACAACCAGTCGAGTTAGAAATACCATCCTTGCGTATCTTACTCGAAAGTCAAATCCCGGAAGCCGATTGGAAGAGGGATAGATATGAAGAACTCATCCTCCTGGATGAACGTAGGCTACGCGCCTTGCATAATGTCCAAACATACCAAGTACGTATCAAACGAGCATTCAACAAAAGGGTTAGGCCAAGAAACATCAAGGAGGGAGACTTAGTACTCAAGTCGGTTAGAGCTCTTTTACCTGTCGACCCACGGGGAAAATTCAAACCTAATTGGGCCGGGCCATTTCTAGTCAAATCCATACTTCCAGGGGGTGCGGTTAGAATCACAGACCTAGATGGGAATGAGTTTTCCAACCCGACAAACCTCGACCAACTAAAACGGTATTATGCCTAGAATAGGAACAAAAATGCGCCTCGCGTAACCTCACGTGTCGCTCTTGTGGCACTAAATAAACGGCCCCTGGCCAAGCTGAAATAAGCTAATGTCACTCTGCTCTTGCATTTTGACAAATTTGTCATCCTCATATCATCGAATAAACTAAACTGCACCTTCAGAGTAAGAAAAAAGCTCATGCTCATTTTCTAAGTTCAGTACAAGCTCTCGCTTAGAACAATTATTCTTTTACATTTACTCGAACTACGCGCAAGGGTTTGATTTCATTTTCTTAATGAATACGTAGGCAATCCTTCACAGGATACAACCCATTATTTTAAAATGTAAATAGAAGGACATTTGCATTGCATTTGGAATTCGACAAGAATAATAAATAGAAAATCATAACGGTTTCATAACCAATTAACCTTTTTATTTCATTCACTTGCTAGTAATAATAATACGTTACATAATAAAAATAAAACTAGGCTAGGATTCTAAACACCCCACCTTTTTATTACAATAATAATAATAATAACAAAGACTCGGGCTATTCCTCCATTTTCCCTTTGCCCTTGTCATTCTTGTCATACTTCTTCTCACGACCTCGAGCCGGACGCTCTTGCGCCACTTCGGACCTAATCACCAACGGTCTTTCTCGAGGCCTAGACTTCCCATTCTTGTCAATCACTTTATCCACGATAGGAGAGGTCTTCGGTTTCTTCGAAGGATGAAATACTCGAAACCCGGCTTCCTCCTCTCCCTCAGTCAAATGCTTCTCTTTCTCCTTTTCCACCTCGCGCACCTTGTAGTCAACAGGCTCGCGCTTTCTCAATCTCTCGCGCTCTCCCGGAGTAGTAGCTTTCCTCCATCGCAAATAAGAATCCGACACCCATAAGGCATTAGCAGAAGAGTTCAAGAACCACACGTTTCTTTGGGCCCATTTAATGGCCCACTCCCTTCGACTCTCAGTAGTAAGCGCCACGGCAGTCTGCGGGACAGTGTCAAGCTTCGGGATCGTCTGCTTTAGTCCAACCTGTCTCATCAGCCTTTCCGGGAAGATGCACACCATGAATTCCAAGCCAGGAATGCGCACAGATCGAGTAGGATCCAAAGAAGACACTCCAGTGACAGATTTGAGGTGCCACCATGGTACGATCCACCTAATCAAGGAGCCATCATCACTTTTAAATTTGTTTTCCCAATAATTGCAGACTCGAGTGAAGTCCACCATGTACAGCCTGGTCCTCATTGCAATCGAACGAGCATGATAAGAAGGAACATGAACTGGGGGCTCAATCAATCGAAGATGCTCCATAAGCCAAACCTACCAAAAGCAGGTATTAGACATAAAAAAAACGAAAAAAAGAAAAAAAAATGAAACCAAAAAAAAAAGAAAAAAAGAAAAAGTTCTTTTACCTGCAAAATAACGGGACTTCCCAAGTACGGTTGGTCACGGTTGGCTTTCCTATTATCCAAGCCCAACAGGATCTCTCCTAGGCATAAACAAGCTGGGCTCCTGCGGAGCTCCATTTGCTCAACTAGGCCCAAGAGACGGGGATCACCTCTCAAATCTTCATCAACATGCCCTTGGAGGACATACACATGCAACAAACAAAATCCAAATGCCCTTCGCCTAGCAACATGAGAAACGGTGGGGTCGGCCCTATTAATGAATCGGTCAATGAAATCCAACATTCGCACTCCCTTCGAGGTCACTAAACGGTCCACCTCAATTCTAGTCAATCCAAGCAAGTATCTAAATTTGCTCTTATACCCTTGCGAAGTAGAAGGAATGGCAGGCAAGTGTTCCGGGTCCCACCCACCGATCGCAGCAATTTCTTCAGGAAACGGGCAAATGTCGCCTCTAGGGAAAGCAAAAACATGGTAATTCGGGTCCCAGTAATCAAGACAAGCATCCAAGAATGGTTTGACAACCTTGATAAGCTTCAAACTCAACAACGATCCAAGATTATAGGCGCCCATGTCGTACTTCTCCATGTTGGAAAACTCGTTGGTCCATTCTTTTAAGCGAATCTCCAAAGTATTCATGATGAGTGATTATATTAAGAATTCTTTTTTTTAATAAGACGAAGAAGAGAGGGGAGAATTATTTGAATAAAAGCCCTATCGACGTCTCTATTTATACTAAATTCTGTTTCCTAAAATCTGCCAGAACAGACACACCTGGGAACAGGCGCAGCACCTGCTGCGCCTCTTCAAAGGGACGCAGCTCATGCTGCGCCTCTTCCCCAGCAAGGTTTCTGTGATTTTCCGCGTTGGATCTTTTCCTAAATTCCATAACGAATAATTTCCTATTCCTACGGGTTATTATTTTGGTAAATACGTGGAAATTACCATATTCCATGTTTTCTAATTCCGCGGGCACGCACTTCGAGGCAATATCAGCATTCCCGTCATTCTAACACACTTGTATATTTTCATTTTCATTTTAATGTAATTCATTTTAGAAACTAATTTTCAATGTAATTTAATTCATTTCGAAACTTTTATATTTCATTTCTATATTTCTTTTATTTCTTGTTAATCATTTCATTTCTAACTTATAGGTTTCTATTTTTTTCTTTTTTTAGGGGTAACCCTCCCTACCGTCCGGTCATTTCCGACAATTTTTTTGCATTTTCACACTCCTTTGAGTCATTCGTTTTGCGCTAATTCAGGCCGTGTGTATATACAAATGTATGTTCTACGTGATTTCTATGTAAATTTCGGCAGCATGACGGCATAAACCGTCATCTACCAAACCTGTTCAAAGCTAACCTGCAGATACAAGTAACGCAACCCAGCAGCAAAAGCAGTCAGGCCATCATATATATACAACAAAAAAGGGAAATGTACAACAAACTGGGGGCTCGAGCCCCAAGCAAAGTCCAAAATGAAGGTCCAAAAATGTACAAATGTGCAAGATACAAACAATAAAGCAAAACTACTGTCGATCACCCTCTAGCTCCGCAACTCTTGCCGCGAGAGCAGCAATCTCGGCGTCGTGAACCTCGAGCTCCCTCAACAAGCGAGTTGTCTCCTCCCGAGACTGAGCCAACTCTCGCTCCAGCTCACGGTCTCCCTGTAAACAACAAAATTGGCTCATGTCAATCATTTCAAGCAATTACAAGAGAAGTTTGGAAAATCAAAATTCAAAAAGGAAATAGACACAAGGTTCATACCTGACGACCTCGACCGCCGACAAGTGCCTCGACGGCAGTAGCTCGCAGCCGGTTGGCCACCCTCCATAACGCCACGAACCGAGACGGCGCAACCTGCATTTTCAAAAAGAAGTTCTCAATAATTGAATAAGTTCAATCAAATGTGTTCTTACACAAAAATCATGCAAATTAGAGGCTCACCCTCCAAATCAGATGTTGCCAGTCGTCCAGGCCAGCATCCGTCACAGCGACGTCAAAGTCACGCAGCTCGGAGATCGTCGTCCTCCCAGTCGCGTCAGTGTACTCGAGGGTCTCGGGGTACTCTGGGGGCTCGATGCCCGCCGCCTCAACCTCCTGCAAAGTCAGATGTTTCTCGATGATCTTTCATCGCATTCCCAAAATCAAAAATAAAGAAGGATAAGTATGCTTACCACAACCGGCCAGTACGCCAATCTCCCGTAGAGGAACGCTGAGTAGTCCTCGCCAGGAATAAGGAAGGCGTCACCACCAACGCCAGCCAGGTCAGCCTCCCTCTCAGCCTCAGAAGGCTCCCGGAACATCGTCCTATGAGGGTCGATGGGAACCGTCAACACGTCCTGAGAGCAAGTATAGAAGATTAATGCAAGAACAATATACATACCTCGATTAGTCATGATGAATGCAAACTCTTGGATCAAATTTTGGCGGAAATAGTTAAGATTTGAGAGAGAAATTGAAGAAATTGTGTTTCGAACAAATGAACTAAAACAATCTGTTTATCGCGTTTTTACTCAGAAAAGACACCTCTAGGAATAGACGCAGCAAGCGCTGCGCCTCTTCCAAGAGACGCAGCACTTTCTGCGCCTCTTCCTGGTGTTCCCTCCATACGAGTTTTCAAAAATTCGTTATTTGTGGGCCCATCTTTGGTGCGCCTCTTCCTCGATGCCATTTTTATCTTTTTTGGTCCGTTTGACGATTATCTTTCGTTCAGACCCGCATTTCTAAGCCAACAGCCGACTATTAACGTTATTTATCGCTTCCAAGACCTTGCTTGTCACAACGGGCAGGTATTTCCTCACATGTGTTTCGACACGCCTTCATTATATTCCCAGCGAGAGTAAGCGGATAGACTTTCCCTCTCGAGACATGGAGATAAGTTCCCGATTATGTTCCCCAACGAGAGTTCACGACCGACAATCACTTCCTCTCGAGACATGGAGATCAACATCGACCCCGAATTCTTCCGAAGTTTGTTTGAAGCTGAACACGAACAGATTTCTCCCAGCAGTTCCAGACTGTGTCCTGCTATCCTTCCTCAAAATCATCGTTTCCTTATGATCATTCAGATACCCCTTTTCAGGATAAACCTTCATACTTTCAAACACCAAGTTATCTTCAGACCAAAGAGTTTCGCCGAAGCGTCTTCGATCCCGTTTCATCCAGAAGTCTCAGGTATGGTCTCTTCCTATGGCTGGCGAGCCTCCTTATGTAGTCTAATGGACTTTAAACGACCCTCCCTGATAGTCGACAGACTCTAAAATGTTCCCGACGACAGGTCCTTGGCTCAGACCCCTTGAGCCGCCTCGCGTCGCCATAGTCGTCAGGTTGTAATCTTCGATTGACCTGATGGCTATACTTTAACTTTCGCCTTATCCAAGCCTCAGTCAAAGTGGGGGCTCTGTAGATACCTCATTTCTGCACCTCTCGCAAACCACCCGGTGATGATTGGGCCGCATGTTTGGTACGCGGAACGATTTGTGACAGTTCGTAAGTTTATCGTCAAGTGATTGCTCAAACACTGATGTCTACCTCTTAGTTGTCATCTACGCGCCGATACGGTCGTTTTGTGATAATTAGAGTACATTTGGAGTCCGGGCCTAAAACCGTCTTCATTTTCTCGATAACCGTTAAATCCCGAGTCGAGAATGTTTGGAATGTTAGGATATTTCTATTCCATATTTTATAAATATTTCACAATCTTTAATCTTTGGTAAACAATTTCCCGTAATATTCATACAGAATATTAAGGAAAACCAAGATTATCCCGTTATTCCATAACTTAAACGCGGAAATCTTTCTTCCGCAGGAGGAAACCACTTGGGAACAGATGCAGCAGGTGCTGCGCCTCTTCCAAGAGACGCAGTGACTGTTGCGCCTCTTCCCAAGTCCTTTTCTACGTATTTTTCGTATCTTTTTCATATCTTTCCGAGATTCACTTCCAAAGTCTCTCCGAAAACCCTAATTCCTTCACGAGATTAGTATAAATAGGAGCCTTCGCTCCTCATATTTCTCACGCGAGTGTCCGCCCTTCTCTTCTCCCTTTGTATTCTAGACCTTTGTTCTTACTTCTTGGCGTCTACGTGCTTGAACTTTCGACCACGTAAGCTCGGATCCTTCTGAGTACCAGCCTCGTTTGCATGACCGAACAATTTGACCAACTCCACATCAATCAACTTAATTAATCTAATCGTTTTCCTCTTACGAGGGCACTTTCGTTACATTCGAGTCGAGCATCACTAATCGTAAACTTAGTTCATCTCGTTTCATCAAACATGTAAGTCTGAGGGTGTAAATCTCTCCTTTTATTTATTGTTATTTACTTTTTGTATCACTAATGTAAGGTTTATGTCGAAAACATCTCTTAAAACCGATTTCTAAAACCTCGTTTAAAACTCCGCAACTGCTGCGCCTCTTCGAAGGAGCGCAGTACCTGCTGCGCCTCTTCGTGAGGCTGCCGCAGTTCCTGCTTTCTTTCTTCTTCCTTCGTCCTCTGTAATTCGTTCGTTTTGTTTGCTTCATTTGTTTCTTGCTAATTCTTTGATATAATAACATAATCATCTCACATGTATATAATTCATCATCATTAATACGTCTAGTTCGTCATTAAATTCGACTTAAATCCCTTATAATCTCATATTTGCGGGTTTTCGTCATTAAAATCAATCCGGGTTGTAGAAATTCAATTCGTTCATATTGAGTTTCTGGAATTCGACCTTTGATATATTTGCATCTGTCTATTATATTATTCGTCATTAATTTGTCATTAATTCGTCATGTTTAACCTATTTTGTTCACCCATGTCACTAATCAATCATTCGTCCATGTAATTAATTTGTTTGCATCCGTCTCATCCATGTTTTATTGCTTTCATGACCATTAATCACATGTAAATAACCTGATAATCACTTCCATCCGAGTAAATATCGTAATTAATCATTTAAATTCACCAATTAATGTTAACGATTTGCAGTTCCGGCTTCACAGCCAGAACTCACCCTTGGAACAGACGCAACAACTGATGTGCCTCTTCCAAAGCGCGCAGTCCTGCTGCGCCTGTTCCAGCTTGACTTCTGTCTCTGAACTCCGTTGTTGCTTGACCTAGTTTAATTAGCTTACGTATAATTGACTATTAATCGTATTATCACCTACTAGTCTGTTCGTTAATTCTTTCTTTTATTCTTTTTCTCAAATTATCCGTTTTAAAGGTATTTTCGACATAAATCAATAAATCCGATGTAATTATTGTAATTTTCATTATTGTAATTTTCCTTTATTGTATTTATCATATTCCTTTGTATCATTTGTATGCCTTCACATGTAATTCAACACTAAATCCTACTTCGACCTAAATTGTATGTTAAATTACGTGTTAACTGACCTAGTCTAATCTTCACATGCTAGGATTAAAACTTGGATGTTGCATTGCATGCATATAATCGACGATATATCGAGTATAGACAATGTCCCTAATCATTAGTAGAGGCCGCTATCGAGGCGGGCGGGATTAGGTGTTCGATCAAAAGAGCTTCCTAATACGTACCCTCACCCCTTACTCCAGATCTCTGTGAACATCCGTGTTCATTGGCATCCACGAGAGTCATTCTAGACATAGAATGCTAAGGGTAACGATTGCTTGGTGTTCATGTCTCTACTTTGTGTCTTGACATGGCACGAAGTATTCGAACGGTTCCAATTTCCCATAAAAATTGGTGGCGACTCCACAAAATGCAAACGCTTGTTCTCTCTCCCAAGCGCCCCCGTGGGCCCATTGTCCACAGGAGATTGGAGATGGAGACTGGAGATTTGTTTGAGCTGTTTTTGATATTGTTCCTTTATGGTATTTGTTTTATGTAATCAGTACTGACCCCGTTTAAATGTTTTAAAAACTGTGGTGATCCATTCGGGGGTGGTGAGCAGTTATTGAGCAGGTATGATTGATGCGCATGGGATAGCTGGGTTGATTCATCACGAGCTATTTTAGAAGCCTTCCGATGTGTCGTACGTTGCTCTTTAGCTAGTTGGTTTAATATTTGAGAACCTTTGTATTTTCTTTTATCAGTTTCAGTTTTGGAGTTGGACACGTATTCACTTTAAATTTTATTACTATTTAAGTATGTTTCTTTATTGTCATTTGATTATCATTGCCTCGGGTAACCGAGATGGTGACGTTCTCATACCTTAAGTGGTCCTGTTAAGGCACTTGGAGTATGGGGGTGTCGCAAAGTGGTATCAGAGCGACGATCCTGAAACCTGTAACCAATGAACCTAATGAACATAGGGAGTCAAACTAAAATAAACCCGGGTAGGAATTGTAGGAGCTACTGCAAAGACTTGGGAGACGTTCTAAAGTCGCGAATTCGCCCTACAATTTTGACCCGGTCACCATGGGATGTGAGTCGGGATCGCTATGTGTTTACCTTGTGTGCTATGTATTCATATAGTAATGAGTTGTATTAATCGGTGGATGCATGTATGTGGAGGATAGGAGATGTGTAGTGAAGGAAGATGATGATATGATTATATATGTTGTTGGTTGGATATATGAATGGCATGATGGATGATTTATGATCTGGCATAATAAGGAACATGTGAATAGGTATGTTCTGTCGTATACGTATATTGTGTTTGCGTAAAGTCATATAATGAAGTCATATATTTGTTTACTGTTGTTTCATATGCACATGTTGGATGAATTAATTGGAAAAGATGAAGTGATAATTGCATGAGAATATGAATTTCGTAATTAAGAATATGTTTACGTGATGAAGTGGAGTTGTAATAGAGTTGTATTAGTAACATGGGAATAGGATTTGTAATGTATGAGTATGCTTTGCTTTACGAAAAGTTATAAAGTTAAAACATGCGGGTAGTACATCATTGATAAGTTGAATGTTATATGAGCATGATAGATGTTATTGTTTGGTTTTTGGTAGGTAATAACATGTGGTTAGGGATGGTGGTTTTAAAAGTATCGAGTCGCTTTTGTTCACCTTGTTGATGTTTAAGTTGTTTGAAAGAGAAAATCAAATAGTTATGTTGTCTGTTTATAGAGAGGTTGTCTTTAAACTATTATAACTTGAGATGTATATATGATTTTGATGTGATTCAAATTGGAGGTGGTAGCTTGTTCTTTTAAGATTCTAACAATATGTCACACGCCCAAAATGACCAAGAAACGAGTGAGTTATGACCGTTTTACGAAAATTGGACAGTGCTGAGAAATGCGTAGGGTACTCGATCGAGTGGCCCTCACTCGATCGAGTGCATCTCTTGTTAATCGATCGAGTAACTCTTAATCGATCGAGTAGCCCGGGTAATTTGTTTTACGTATCTCTGACCTTCACCTACTCAATCGAGTAAGTCACTCACTCGATCGAGTGACCTGTACTCGATCTAGTGACCCATGTTTTGGGTCATATGCTTATCTTTTGACTTCGTTGCCTATTATGTTTAATTCAAAGGTGTTCTTTTGCTTACTTATGCATTGCTTTACATGTGTGTCGGTCTTGATGCGTAAGTTACCCAATCTTATGATGTAAGGAGTGGCACCTGTGGTGAGTATGAGTTCGGTGGAGAGGACATGAGTCATATGCGGTTGTGATAAGTAATGGAAAAGAAAAGGAAGATTGGTAAGGCTTATTAAGGAATGGAGCATGTTTTGTGAGATGAGATGAGTGATATGATTGTGTGTTGAGTAATGTAAAAGTAAGTGAATGTGGGCAAGGGATGATGTGAGTGTAAGGAACGTGAGAATGAAAAGATTGAAAGGAAGGATGTGGATAGTAGCAACTTGAGATGTGTAAGGAATTATGGAGAGAGATGGTTAGATTGTGTTGGTTAAGAATGTATGTAATAAAAGATCGTTGTAGAGGGATGGAGAAGAGTCGTATATAGTGAACTTAGTGGAGACATGCCGCGACGTGGATTTGCAGATAGTGAGTGAGTTTGGAATTTGCATTATCAAGAGGTGAAACTAATGTGTGATTTCCTTGGGCAAGTAATGTTATGAAATAAGTTTTGGGATTCTAAAAAAGGTGATAAGTGTGAGTGATAGCATGATAAGAGAAGATCCATGGTAAGAAAGAGTGAAATGATACTGATATTAAATAATGGGATTCGAGTTTTGGAGCAATGAGAAGGTAACCGGAGCACTAAAGAGTTAGATAGAAGTAATAAGGAGTTTAACTATTAATGGGTATTGTTGAGTGTAAAGAGAAAAGAAGGGTAAAAAGTAAGCTGAGAAAAATGTTGACCGGAGTTATGTGATATAGAAGTAATGAATCGTCGAGATGTGTGATACTATCATGAGGATTTGAGTTAACGGATATGTAGGGGTTCTAGGACGACATGTTAATCATGAGTTTCGAGGAATTAAGGAAAGTAAAAAGCTTGGTTAAGAATTTGCACGATAGGAGATCTTGGTGGTGAGTTGGGTGACGATACAATTAAGGATAGTATTGGGAACAAGGTTAAGGTAAATTTTGTTGGTGGATTTGATGTCGTGATTTGAGATGTTAACCAAAGATAGGAAAGAAACCGTGATGTTTAGGGATGAGTGTAAGAGGTTTGTTATACGAGCAGTGGTGGTATTGTGGTGTTGTAACTAGTGGTTAAGGGTGATGATAGATAACAAAGATGGCAATTCTAAAGAGGTTGATTTTGTAGAGGCCAGATTGATATGTACGTTTGTGAGGAAGTATAAGATGTGGTCTTAGGAGGCGGTTGCTAGTAGTTGAGTATTAGTTGTATGGTTATATTTGGCAGGGGGTGACGGTTATGCGAATGGGAAAATGTGTTATGAGGGGCATACGAGTTAAGCTCGGGCGAGAGGTAACCTTTACCAGGTGGTAACTTACGTGATCAGGATTGACTAGTTGGATGTGATTACGGGTCTATGATGTGTATAAATGTTGTGTGAGGTTCTGACCTCACGATAAGTGGTATCACTAGTAGAAAAAACCCCTATCACGACGCGGTTATCGCGGCGGTTCTAAGAGAAACGACGCTAAAAGCTCAATAAATGGGCGGGAACACAGTTTTTATGTATGTAAGAGGTCTATTGTGGCGGTTTATGTAAGAACCGACGTGATAACTGAAACTTTTTATGGCGGTTCTAACTAGAAAACGCCGCTACAAGACAATTGTGGCGGTTATATGAACAACCGATGTTAAAAATGACGCAATAAATTAATAGTAAATAGCAATTTTAGGGGCTAAAAACCGCCATTATTTGTTTTTGTGGCGGTTTTTTAATCACAATCGAGTTTAATAGCAAAAATGAAATAAGGCGCAAAACCCTTCACAATTCCCTAATTGAAAAGGAGTTGATACATCTCTACACCCCAAAACCTTAATCCCCTCAATTCAATCGTCCATTTCCTTCTCACGCTGCCGTCGACAGCCGTCCATATCCTTCTCACGCTGCCGTCGACAACCGGTCAATCTCCTTCTACACGCACAAGCAACGATACAAAGTCACCGCTCTTTATCCGCAACAACATCAAAGGTACTTTTCACCATATATAATTGCAATTATAGTATCTTCATTAAAATTATACGAAGTAGCATCTTTATCAATATCATCAAATTGATTGTTATCGTATTATTCGATTATTGAATTATTGAATGATACGAAGTAGCATCCGTATTAGTATAAGTGGAATACTTGTTTTAGGTCGGTAAAGTATATCGAGTTTAAAGTCAGGTATTTGCTCCCCGTTTTCGCTTTGGTGTGCGTAATTTTTGCGGCTTATTTTGTCTCGAGTTGCAGTGATCGAGGTTGTTAAAGGGGTCGAAGGGTATGAATCTAGGATGAGTTTCATAACGTTTTAGAGTTGAAATGGAGGCTGGTAGGTAGCAATGAAACCCCTTTTCAGATGCTTTAAATATTTGGTTTAATTCAAATGTATGGAGACGTCCAAAATTGGCTGCAAGATGCACCACATTCTGCCCTTTATTGTCCACCATCTCAGTGCAGTCGGGATACGAATGTATTAGCATCTCTACGGCTTTATAGTTGAAGTTGAGAGACGCAATGTGAAGGGTTGTTCTCCCTTCATTGTCTTGAATGTATGCTGCAGAATTGCACTGATTGTCATGGTTTAGAAGGGCACGGAAAACAGTACGCTGTTTTTGATGTTACTATCAACGCAACAGTGAAGTGGGGTTTGACCACGGTTGTTCTGAATAATGGAAATGCAATAAAACATGAGACACTGTTATCAGTGAGAGTTTGTCTTCTAGGTGTTTGGCTCCATTAGCCACTCTTATAAATCCTATCAGCTTTAATGGTTTTTTTCACAATGATTAGAAATGCTACCATTCAAATATTTTTCGTTCTGCTTTGATAGCTTGACTCGTAGAAGCTCATGTCTACGATAGTAATATTTGGCTGCTTTGTACTTGAGGAGCTAAATACTTCACTGGCATAGAAATGTATTGAGGCAAGTGTTTATTTTATTTGGGGTTTCTTTTGGTCCGACATCCTTTAGTGTGGGGAGTTAGCTTTGCACATTTGGCCGGGTTGATTCTTGTATGCAAGAAGAGCTTATTGTTTGTTGTCTATTGCAGGGGGCAAATCAACCACGGATAAGTAAGCTTATTTTTCTGTCTTGTGACATGTTAGTACATAGTAGCGTTTATGCTCAAGTTAGGTTTATTTGGCTATAGTTTTTTTTTCCTTTTTGAGAGTGCTTGCTTATCCGGTGGTTCTGATTTCCAAAAATAAACATATATGCAAATTGCAGATAATTTAGATGAAGAGGTAAACGTAATTGGCGTATGTGTTAATGGTGCTACAAATATGAGTAACGAGATGTGAAATACTATTGTTTGAAACTTTAAATATAGTGGTAGAAAGAATAGGAGGAAGATACAAAATGAGAGTGTCAAGTCCGTTCTGCTTCTGATTTTGTGTGGTGGGATAATCCTGTAGAGATGTTGGGCACAACAACGTCCATAAGCTTTGATGATTCATCAAGCTTACCTTTGAAAGAACATTCTTTGACTACAGAGGAGGCACTTTTTTGACATTAAAGCACTATTTTCCCCCTCCTCCTGTGTATCGACCTAATTTTCTCATGTTTTTTGTGTTTGCCAGGTTATTAACCTATGTGAAGACCTTAGTGTCTTAGGAAAGCAAGACTTCAAGCATCTTTTGAAGTACGGAACATCATTCCTATTTTAGTGTTTCTTAATTTTAATGTTTCATTTTGTTGTCTTTTTCCGAGGCTTCAAGTCTGTATTCTGATAGTGAAGTGTTCTGATCTTGACATATTTACTTAAGGTGGAGGATCGCTATACGAAAACCATCTTTTCAGCTACCTATTGGGACCGTGGAAACTGTGAAAGAAAATGAGAGCGACGACAGAGAGGAGGGGGCTGAGGATGAAAAACTTCTAGATGAGATGGATAAATTAACGCAAGTCATAAAGCGTAAGAAGACACGTGAAAATAAGATTCAGGCAAAAAGACGGGCTAAGATTTTGTTTATACGTATTATGCTATTGTTCAGAATAGTTCATTGCATTTACTTTCATGAAGATAGCTTAAGATATAAAAGAAGATACAGAGTTTCAAAAATTTCGTAAATGTCAGATAATCCTCATGTTGTGTAGCCTAATTGTGCTTTGTTTCGTTGATATGTCCAGGACAAAGCACGAAAGGTAATGGGAATGCAGGATGGTTATGTTGACAAAGAATAGTTTTCTCTTGGTTCTATTAAGGTTTGTCTCGTGAATCCGGATAACTTATTCTAAACTCTTTTCAGTGATGCTTGCTGTTAAATACATTTATAGGATAATGTATGTTGATCATTTTCTGAAGTTGCCTTTATACATAATTCTTGTTATGCTCTTCAGGGGAAGGATGACCTAACAACTGTTGACGAGGCAGATGACGATGGTGAATCTAGTGACTTGGACTCCGATGAAGAACGTGGAAGGTAATTCTATCTTCTTAATGTTACTCCGTAATTGTTATCCTTGCTTACTCGTAATTTTTAAAGTATGGATACATGGTATTTTCAATGATAAAAAGCTGGAGAAGCTTCTCGATGAAGCTTACGAGCAGTATGTAAGCTGGAATGACGGAAGTACAAAGTAGAGGAAACGTGCTAAGAAAGCCTACGATGGCACTTTAACTGAATGTTTCTTTTGTTGGGGAGGGGAAGTCGCATTTTCTCATTTCTTTGGTTTTGAGTTTATTATTCCCTTCATTATTCTTTAGTTTTAGCCATTTTTATCTTCTGAGGATTGTTGTGCAGTTTTTCGGTGTAATGTAATGCAACTTAAATCTGGTTTATGCAGTATATTGAAGATGCTGATGACATAGCCGAACCAGATGTTTCTGACAAAGATGAGGCTAATCAAGAGCTAATCCTCTTCTCGTTCCAATTGACGATGAGACACGCCTAACACAAGATGAGCTTTATCATACTGAAGTGGTTTAGCAACGACATATTTGTGGAAGCTGTAGAGGAAGGTGACCTTGGGAAGGATGAAAGCGATGATCATGATATAGTTAAAGTTGTCTGAAAACATAGAGTTTCTGCTCCAACTAAAAACAGCAGCAAAAGCTTAAAGACCAAGTCAGGCCAAGAATCCCCCTATCCATCTAGAAAAGTTCAACCAAGGTACAAGACCCGAAACTTTAGTGCAAGGGTCGGAATCTAGTAAAAAAAGGACTTGTATTGTTAGGAATGCTATAATGTTGTTACATGTCTGTGGACAAGTCTCATTTTGAATATATAATATTGGAATTATTAAATTTATGGGAAGGTATTGCCTAAATTTCTGTAGAAAAGTTTTAGTTAAAAAAAAAATGATTATGACGTTTTCTTTAGAAACGACGTCAAAAATTAAATATTATTCCCTATATTCGACAAATAATTTCTCCTTTAATGGCGGTTGTTCAACAAACAACCGACGTTATAAATACCTTTAGTGGCGGTCTTCTAACAACAACCGACGTTATAATTACCTTTAATGGCGGTTATGTGACAACAACCGTCGTTATAGAGAACATGTAGTGGTGCGATGATATTATGGAAGTACTTATGGTGGCGGTTTTCAAACAATAACCGCCACTATAGATGAGTTACAGTGGCGGTTCTTGTCTAACAACCGTCGTTTAATATGAGTCTAAAACGGCGGTTTTATTCAATAACCGCCACTGTAGGTGAGCTATAGTGGCGGTTGTACAACCGCCACAAAAGTATATACGACCCCGTGATATACGACGCACCCAAAACCTTTAAAAACCGCCATAAAAGGTCATTTATGACCGCCACTGTAGAGGTTTTTTCTACTAGTGTATGGTGTGATAGTTATAAAGTTGTTATTTGAATGTTCTGTAATATATGTTGGATACGGTAACCTAATGGAATGATGTTCAAAAGTGATAGTTTGGGTGATCTGGCATGGCTAGTTATACTTGTATGTGTATTCATGATATATGTTTATTCCGTGAAAAGGTATGGATGATATTCATGAGATTCTTGTTTGTTTATTCCGTATAATATGTTGTGTTGTGATCTAGTAAAGCAGTTTTGAGTAAGTTTTCTTGTCTGGAAAGTTATACTGAGTCAGTGTTTATGGGAATTGTATGTGGTTGTTGTGCCTCGGGTGGTGATCCGGGCACGGTACTTCGTGTTCTGATGCGGGTATTTTCGCGCTGCGGTGCGGCTATTGTGGCGGTGTTGCGATGTCGTCACCGATTGTGGTTGAGTAGGTGGGATGAATACGATTCGAGTTTCGAAAGTACATACCAGTTATACATTGATTGTTGTTTTGTTTGATGTTTCTTCCTATGAGTTTCGGGTTGTATATATAGATGGTTGTTTTGTTTATTGATGTTTCTTACCAGTTTTAGTTTGGGAGTAAGGGTAGAGTATGATATGGAAGAGAGTTGTGTATGTTTTCATTGTTGTCATGGTATAGTGATATCCTATTGATGGGACACAGTTGCGAGAGGTTGTTGGAGTACTTGTGATGTTCTTTTAGAGGAGGCATTGGTTGACTTAGTAATGGCAAGTGATTCGTGGAACATGTGTTGTACAAATCTGAAAGCTGCAGGTGGTCCATAATCTTTTGTTGAGACAGTGAGTATAGAGTGTTGGACATTAGTGTAATACTCCGTATTTATAGTCTTGGGGGTACTCTATAGAGTAGCCCTTACTCTGTCGAGTAAGGGTAAGTGTCGCAGCAAAATAGTTTCTGACCTGTTGGGCACTCGATCGAGTAGCTCGGGCACTCGATCGAGTAGGGGGGTACTCGATCGAGTACCTTGGGTACTCGATCGAGCGCCGGTTTTACGGGGGAGTTTTCGCGGGTTTTGTTAATTATGCGATTAGGGTATTTAAACCAATTCGTCTTTGTTTTAAAACACTTTTACCAAAACCTAAAACCTGTTTAAGAGAGAAAAGCGCAGATTCTTCTTCCTAATCGCATCCTTAACGATTCCGGAGTTCGGACGGTCGATTCTCGTTGTTTTTCGTGTTGTTGGATTCCTTGCGTCGAGGGTAAGCTTCTAGCATAATTTTTATAATGTTTTGCTAGTTTTGGTCAAACCCTAATTTAGGGTTTGGGGATTTTATGAGTAGAAATTGAATAGTAGTCTTTATGTGTTATGTATGATAGGAGGAGAATTCGTAGAGGAGCCGTTTTGAGACAATTTGTTTAGATCGTCTGCGTATTTGCTTTCCGGGTAGGATTTCCTACTCGGTATTAGTCCCATAATGGGATATTGGTGATGTCTTTGTAGTTAATTTGTTTGATTGTGATTGTGATTGTGATTGTGATTGCGATTGGTTGTGATGGTTCTCGAGATGCGTTCTCGGCTGAGTGGGGTCACTTGCGGGAGTGATCTCACGCCTTAGTTTCGCCCTTCGTGGAACCCGCCACGAAAGGGGATGTGCACATTAATGATACAAGGTTATCGCTCGTACGATGAGCGGGGCTTAGGTGGGAACGGTGCGGTCC
This sequence comes from Silene latifolia, assembly GCF_048544455.1. Taxonomy (NCBI): domain Eukaryota; kingdom Viridiplantae; phylum Streptophyta; class Magnoliopsida; order Caryophyllales; family Caryophyllaceae; genus Silene; species Silene latifolia. The sequence goes on along the minus strand of NC_133535.1, from coordinate 90,410,609 downwards.
CCCATGGCGGGTGGTCGGTGGACGATCGGTGTTGAGATGATGATGGGAGTTGGTGTTGTGTGTATGTGTGATTCAAATTTGTCTGTTTGCCTTATTGTTATTATCTATTTTGGTTGTGTGATTAGTACTCGACCCGGTGTTGTTTTGTAAAACTGCGGTGATCCATTCGGGGATGGTGAGCAGATATTGAGCAGGTATAGAGATGGTCTTTGGATAGTGGGGATGGCCACGACATGACGATAGAGTCTTCATTTGTAGTTTAGTCTTTATTTACATTTCATTTGAGAAAAGTTAGTTGGAATAATGTATTGTACTTTCAGTTGGTTTGAGGATTGTAACTTTTCATTAAAGCACTTATAATAAATGTTGTTTCTATTTTGTCTATTTGATTATCATACCTCGGGCAACCGAGATGGTGATGTCTCCATACCTGAGTGGTCCTGGTAAGGCACTTGGAGTATGGGGGTGTTACAAATGGTATCAGAGCGACGATCCTGAAACCTGTAACCAATAAACTTAATGAACATAGGGAGTCAATTAAAATGAACCCGGGGTAAAAGTCGTAGGAGCTAGTGCAAAGGCTTGGGAGACGTCCTAAAGTCGCAAGGGGTCGCCTACTGACTTTGAACCGGTCACGTGGGGTAAATATGTGTTGAGTCATGTGTGTGCTTAGTAACTTGTGTAACAATGTGATGGAGTGTGATGATGGATGGATGTTTAAATTGAAAATTGATGAGATGAAAGGAAGGTGATGATATATATATAAACATTGTTGATAGCATGATGGAATGTTTTATAACGTGGCAATTAATAGCATGAATGTTATGATGTAATGTGATTTTATAAAGTTATCATGTTAGTATATGAAGTAATATGCGGGTAGCTTTTACGTATTAGTGATACTTGATCGAGTAAGACTGACTCGATCGGATAGGTTTTTGGCGAAATTGAGTCCAGAATCGCGTTTTGGGGCACTCGATCGAGTAACTAGGGGTACTCGATCGAGTAGGGGGTCACTCGATCGAGTAGCCTATATACTCGATCGAGTGGGTTAGTGACCGAGAAGGTCCGTTTGGTTCGGAGTTTGGGTACTCGATCGAGTACATAGGGGCACTCGATCGAGTATCCCGTCACTCGATCGAGTGGGTTTGGGTACTCGATCGAGTGGGTTCTGGGCATCGTGTTTTCGTGTTTTGAAGTTTAGTACGTATGTTCATATCTACCCTTTCTTATATATGTTTAGTTTCAAGATGCCGCCCAAGAAAAATGCCTTGTACGCTAGAGCAGAGCTTATGACTACGGATGACATCGTTAAGATGTTAGAGCACCGGGACGCTCTTCGAGACCCCGAAGAGAGTGAATGAGGACAAAGATAAGAGTAAGGAGAAGGAGGTTGACCATGCTAAAGTCAGCCTCTATATTGCGAGGTTTAACCCGAAGGAGTACAAGGGAGTCGAGGAGCCTAACCGTCTTGATAGTTGGCTGAGGGAGATGGAGAACATACTAGATTTAGTCCCTTTGTCCCGATGAGATGAGAGTGGATCAGGCTGCATTCTATCCGAGGGAGGCGGTGGCAAGTGGTGGGATTCGGTGAAAGTAAGTGCCAAGGAGATATATACCAACCAGGGGTTACCTGCTATACCTTGGGAGGAGTTTCGTAGGGCTGTGAGGAAGGAATTTGTGCCGGAACATGTGAGGAGTAAGTTGAGGGAGGAGTTTGATAAGTTTAAGATGACCGCCGAGATGTCCGTGGCCGAGTACTACGAGCAGTTCAATGAGAAATCTAGATATGCAGAGGACATGGGTTTGAGCGATGAGAATTTGGCTTTGAGGTTTGAGAGTGGACTAACCACGAAGATTATGGACAAGTTACCCGTGGGAGTCCTCACTGATGTGAAGGAAGCATATGAGAGGGTGGGGGAGAGCCGAGAGACTAGTGGAGATGGCTCGGGAGAGGTCTGGTGGTGAGAAGAGGAAGTCGGAGAGCGAGGGTGGTGGCCAATCTAACTACAAGAAAGGCAACCACAATCAATCTAAGGGGTTTTCTTCCGGATCCGGGTTTAGTCTTTGGAACTTCCTTTGGGAGAGGTCGTGGGAGTGTGAGCAACAGCTGGGGAGTGACCTGCTTTGGGTGTGGTGGCGTAGGCCACAAGAGGCATGAGTGCACGAGTGCACCGGGATCTTTTCAGAGACCTGCACAGAGTTTCGCGAGCAACAGGCCGGCTGGATCATGGCCAAACCGAGGAGGCCAGAGCTACCAGAGTGGAGGCAACCGCAACGGCGGTAATTCTTACCAGAAGACACCGACGAACAACAACAATCAAGGGTCGGGTGCTAAGCCGACCGCATCAGCTAGTACTGTCCAGGGAGGTGGGCAGAAGACCAGTGGCAAGTTGTTCATGATGGAGAAGAAGGCAGCTGAGGAGGATGCGCATGTTATCACCGGTACATTCCTTGTTAATGGTATTCCTACGTTTGTTTTGTTTGATTCGGGGGCTTCTCAATCGTTTGTGTCTTCGAGTCATGTAAAGCAGTTGGGTCTGAGAGTATATGAGTCTGTTAAGGAGCAAGTTTTCATACCTTCAGGTGAGTCTGTATCGTGTGGGAGGTTGTTTAGAGATGTATCTTTAATAGTTGGGCAAGTCGATTTCCCTGTAGACTTGCTAGAGTTTCCTTTTAATGGTTTTGAGATGATAGTTGGGATGGATTGGTTAGGAAAGTATAAGGCTAAGATAGACTGTCATCAAAAGAAAGTGTCCCTAAGAGGTCCTAAGGGTGTTAGTGTGTCTTACCGTGGGTTTTTAGTCAAACCCAAGGTTAAGTTGATTTATTGTTACCTTGAAGTCTTATACGAGGAAGGGATGTCCTTTGATCTGTGCCATGTGAGAGATGATCGGATAGTGAGTCCAACGGTTGATGAGATACCTGTGGTGGGAGAGTTTGCGGATGTCTTTCCGGAGGAGATTAGGGGTTGCCACCGAAGAGGGAGATAGATTTCACCGTTGAGTTGAAGCCAGGGACGGGGCCAATCTCTAAGGCACCGTACCGTATGGGTCCTAAGGAGATGGAGGAACTTAGGAAACAGTTGGACGATTTGATAGAAAAGGGGTACATTAGACCGAGTGTATCGCCTTGGGGAGCACCAGTTCTGTTCGTGAAAAAGAAAGATGGGAGCTTGAGGTTTGTGCATAGATTACGGGGAGAGTGAACCGTGTGACGATAAAGAACAAGTATCCTTTGCCAAGAATAGATGATCTGTTTGATCGGTTGAGTGGTGCTGTGATTTTCTCTAAGATTGATTTGAGGTCGGGGTACCATCGGTGAAGATTAGAGATGTGGATATACCGAAGACGGCTTTCACGTCGAGGTATGGCCACTATGAGTATGTGGTGATGCCGTTTGGATTGTCTAATGCGCGGCGGTGTTTATGGATTTGATGAATAGGATCTTGAGACGGTTCTTGGATCGGTTCGTAGTAGTGTTTATCGACGACATCTTAGTCTACTCTAAGACTAAGGAGGAGCATGAGGAGCATCTGAGGATCGTGTTGCGGACCTTGAGAGATCATGAGTTATATGTTAAGTTTGTCCAAGTGCGAGTTCGGTTAGAGGAAGTTGCTTTTCCGGGGCATGTAATCTCTAAGGATGGAGTAGTGTGGATCCGGCAAAGATTGAAGTGTGACAAAGTGGGAAGCACCAGAAGAATGTCGGCGAGGTTAGGAGTTTCTTGGGTTTAGCTGGATATTACGGACGGTTCGTGAAAGATTTCTCCAAGATAGCTAGACCGATGACGGCGTTGATGAGGAAAGAGAACAGGTTTCGTTGGGATGAGAGTTGTGAAAAGGCGTTCCAAACCTTAAAGGAGCGTTTGACCACAGCCCCTGTCCTAGCATTACCTGAAGGGAGCGAGAATTTCGAGGTTTATACGGGACGCTTCGAAGAATGGGTTGGGATGTGTGTTGATGCGAGAATGGTAAAGTAATTGCCTATGCTTCTAGGCGAGTTGAAGCCTTATGAGGAGAACTACCCTACTCATGATCTGGAGTTGGGTGCAGTGGTGTTTGCTCTCAAGATTTGGAGACATTACCTGTATGGAGCAATCTTTAAGGTATTCTCGGATCACAAGAGTCTCAAGTACATCTTCACGCAGAAGGAGTTGAACATGAGACAGAGGAGGTGGATGGAGTTGATTGGCGATTATGACATGGAAATCATCTACCATGAAGGGAAGGCCAATGTTGTTCTTTGATGCTTTAAGTAGAAAGAGTGTGCATTCCTTATGTACAGCTCTATCTTTGATGAGGCCGAGGAGGAGGTAGCGAGTTTTGGGATTCATATGATGCAGAAAGGAGATGCTATGGGTGATATGACAGTACATATGGAGTTTTACGATGACATTCGGGATAAGCAGGCTTTGGATCCTAAGATAGTTGAGTGGAGAGCTGGAGTAGAAAAAGGGACAGTGTCCCGATTTTCCATTCATACAGATGGTAGTTTGAGGTTTGATGGTAGGTGGTGTGTGCCTAATGATGAGGAGTTGAAAAAGACAATCATGACAGAGGCTCATTGCACACCATATTCAGTTCATCCAGGTGGAGACAAGCTATATAAGGACTTGAAGAACACGTTTTGGTGGCCTGGGATGAAGAAAGAGACATTTGAGTTTGTCCCGTTGTTTGACATGCGAGAGAGTTAAAGGGGAACAGAGAAGACCACAAGGTAAGATTCAGTCTTTGGAGGTGCCTGAGTGGAAGTGGGAATCCATTTCCATGGATTTCATTGTGGGTTTGCCGAGGAGTCAACAAGGTAACAATATGATTTGGGTGATAGTGGATCGTTTGACCAAGTCAGCTCACTTTGTTCCAATGAAAGATACATGGACTAAGGCACAATTGGCTATGGCCTATCGAAAGAACGTGCTTAAGTTACATGGAGTCCCTAAGGACATAGTGTCTGACAGAGATGCGAGGTTTATATCGAAGTTTTGGAAAGAGTTGCAGGAAGCGTTGGGAACAGCTTTGAAGATGAGTACAACATTTCATCCTGCGACAGATGGGCAGACAGAGAGAACAATCAAGACCCTTGAGGATATGTTGCGAGCTTGTGTGATGGATTTTGGTGGTAGCTGGGAGCAGAGGTTGGATTTGATAGAGTTTTTCGTACAACAACAAAGCTATCACACCAAAGATAGGTATGGCACCGTTTGAGGCTTTGTATGGGAGAAGATGTAGGAGTCCGATCTGTTGGGACGATAGTGCTGAGGCAGTGGTTTTAGGACCAGAGATGGTACATGAGATGGTAGAACAGATTAAGATGATCAGAGAACGGATGAGAGCAGCCCAGGATCGACAGAAGAGTTATGCAGATCTACATCGTCGGGACATAGAGTTTCGGAGTTGGGGACAAGGTTCTTCGAAGGTATCTCCGATGCATGGAGTTATGAGATTTGGGAAGAAAGGCAAGTTAAGTCAGAAGTTTATAGGGCCTTATGAGATCTTAGAGCGAGTCGGGGAAGTTGCTTATCGTTTGGCGTTACAGTGCATTGGAGAGAGTGCACAATGTGTTCCATGTATCGCATTTGTGCGGAAGTATGTGAGCGACCGTCACATGTGTTAGAGGCAGAGAGCTTGGAGTTGGATGAGTCCCTATCATACCTTGAGGTGCCTAAGAAGATCCTAGACCGGAAGGTTAGGAAGACCAGGAGTGGTGAGACAGTGTCGCTTAAGATCCTTTGGTCTAACCACGAGACTGAGGAAGCTACATGGGAGGCAGAAGATATCATGAAAGAGCGTTACCCTTTTCTCTTTGATCAGGTATGTATGGTTACGAGGACGTAACCTTGTTTCTTTTAGGGGGGTAGGAGAGGATCGCGAGAGTTTTAAGAGCTTTTACACCCTTCTTTTTCATGTTGTGTCGGTATGTTGTCGGGATAAGTTGGGTTAGTGTCATGCTTTACGTCGTGTTTAGTTTGACCTTCGAGTCGGGAGGCTTATGGGAGTACCTTTGTTTAGTAGTGGTTTGAACTTCGGGGACGAAGTTCCTTTTAAGGAGGGAAGACTGTAATACTCCGTATTTATAGTCTTGGGGGTACTCTATAGAGTAGCCCTTACTCTGTCGAGTAAGGGTAAGTGTCGCGACAAAATAGTTTCGACTGTTGGGCACTCGATCGAGTAGCTCGGGCACTCGATCAAGTAGGGGGGTACTCGATCGAGTACCTTGGGTACTCGATCGAGCGCCGGTTTTTACGGGGAGTTTTCGCGGGTTTTGTTAATTATGCGATTAGGGTATTTAAACCAATTCGTCTTTGTTTTAAAACACTTTTACCAAAACCTAAAACCTGTTTAAGAGAGAAAGCAGCAGTTCTTCTTCCTAATCGCATCCTTAACGATTCCGGAGTTCGACGGTCGATTCTCGTTGTTTTTCGTGTTGTTGGATTCCTTGCGTCGAGGGTAAGCTTCTAGCATAATTTTTATAATGTTTTGCTAGTTTTGGTCAAACCCTAATTTAGGGTTTGGGGATTTTATGAGTAGAAATTGAATAGTAGTCTTTATGTGTTATGTATGATAGGAGGAGAATTCGTAGAGGAGCCGTTTTGAGACAATTTGTTTAGATCGTCTGCGTATTTGCTTTCAGGTAGGATTTCCTACTCGGTATTAGTCCCATAATGGGATATTGGTGATGTCTTTGTAGTTAGTTGTTTGATTGTGATTGTGATTGTGATTGTGATTGCGATTGGTTGTGATGGTTCTCGAGATGCGTTCTCGGCTGAGTGGGGTCACTTGCGGGAGTGATCTCACGCCCTAGTTTCGCCCTTCGTGGAACCCGCCACGAAAGGGGATGTGCACATTAATGATACAAGGTTATCGCTCGTACGATGAGCGGGGCTTAGGTGGGGAACGGTGCGGTCCCCCATCGGGCGTGGTGGTCCGGTGGACGATCGGTGTTGAGATGATGATGGGAGTTGGTGTTGTGTGTATGTGTGACGGATTAATTTGTCTGTTTGCCTTATTGTTATTATCTATTTTGGTTGTGTGATTAGTACCGACCCGGTGTTGTTTTGTAAAACCTGCGGTGATCCATTCGGGGATGGTGAGCGAGATATTGAGCGGTATAGAGATGGTTGGATAGTGGGGATGGCCACGACATGACGATAGAGTCTTCCATTTGTAGTTTAGTCTTTATTTACATTTCATTTGAGAAAAGTTAGTTGGAATAATGTATTGTACTTTCAGTTGGTTTGAGGATTGTAACTTTTCATTAAAGCACTTATAATAAATGTTGTTTCTATTTTGTCTATTTGATTATCATACCTCGGGCAACCGAGATGGTGATGTCTCCATACCTGAGTGGTCCTGGTAAGGCACTTGGAGTATGGGGGTGTTACAATTAGTATCATGGTAAGTTGTGGATGAGTTTGTGGTAATAAAATGGTAGAACTTGAGGACCTAGTGTGAGTGTGTGTATAATAATTGTGGATCGTGAGTTCTGAGTATAGAGATAGGTACATGTATAGAGGACTATGTCATTTTGGCGGTAATAGGGAACAGTTGAAGTTTTGGTTATGCTAAAGATTTTGTGGTATAGGTTAGGTGGTGTGCCGAGTGAATTGAGGTATGAGAACCGTTAAGTAAGAGAGCCTTAGATATAGGAATGGTAAGTGTTTAGATTATAGGCGGCTATCTTTGACATGCGGTGGTGATGAGGATAATGAGAAGATATAGCTAAGAATTTAGTATTAGTGAGGTACGAGGACGTAACATTTATCTTAAGGGGAGTAGGATGTGATAAAATAGAGTTTCATGGTTGTGCATGTTGTAGTATAATTGGAAGTAGAGTGTTGGTGTAGCATAAAGGATGGATCTTTGTTGTGATTGATTTTATTAAAGGTCATGGTCGTGCTTGTAGTAGTGTGATATTTAGGAGTGTGAGAATATTTTGATAGTGTTGACAGTTGGATGATGAGATTATGAATGTGAGTAAACTTCGAGGACGAAGTTCCTTTTTAAGGGTGGTAGAATGTAACATTCCGTTTGATGTTTATGAGTGTCTTGATATTGGTTTTTCTAGTGGATAATATGTTACGGAGCTAACAGCGTTTGTGGATAGTAGTTGGTAGTGTTTGGAGTTGGTGTCGAGAGAGACTATGATGTAGTTGATATGATATCGTGAGCCGTGTTGTGGAGGTAGGCATAGTTGGTGGAGTTGGTGTTAAGAGTTCATGTTTTATAAGTTGGGGTTTTGTTTTGAGTTTGTAGTTGCGTTGTTGTGTCTTAATCGAGTTAGTAGGTTTGTTTTTATGTATGGGTTGAACTTCGGGGACGAAGTTCCTTTTAAGGAGGGAAGACTGTAATACTACGGTTTTATGTGTCTATGGGTACTCTATCGAGTAGGGCTTACTCTGTCGAGTAAGTAGTTTTTGACTCAAAACAGTAGACTGCCTGTAGGGTACTCGATCAAGTAAGGGTCACTCGATCGAGTAAGTGACTTACTCGATCGAGTAAGTGCGTTTTACGGGTTGAGTTTGACGGGTTTTGTTAATAATGCGGGATTAGTATATAAAGCCTCCGTCATCTTTCTTAATCTCTTTTACCATTCTAAAAACCCCTTTTGAGAAGAAAAGAAGTTACGGAAGTGTGTTCCTCGCATTGTTAACAAATCTCCATGGCTAGGAGTGTAGGATCATCTTGTTCTTTACGTCGTTGTGATCCTTGTGTTGAGGGTAAGATTTTTATATAACTTTTATAATGTTTTGTTAAAGTTGGTTAAAACCCAATTGGGTAATTTGGGGGTTTTGGGGAGTATTGTGATGTTAGATTGTGATTGTATGTTTGATAGGAAGTAATTTCAGTGAAGGACGATGTTGATTAGCTGATTGTGACGATCTTGGTGATTGTTGTTCCACGTAGGGTTTCCCTACTCAGTATTGGCTACATAAGTTGTTGGTAATTATTATTGTAACTGTTGAGTAATTGTACTGTTGGATTGGTTTTGGTGTTGTTGATAGTATACTGTTGATTGAATGTGTAATTGTCTGTGATCTTCGGGGCGCGTCCCTGGCTGACTAGAGTCACTTGCGGGAGTGGCTTCACGCCCTTGATTCGCCCTCTGTGGAACTCGTCACAGAGGGGATGTGCACATTAATGAACTTGGGTTTATCGCTCGATGGAGATGAGCGGGGATTTGGTGGGTACGGCTGCGGTCCCTCACTGGCGGCGTGGAGTACTTGTTGCGATGGGTACTCTGGCAGGGCTACGCACTTTAGTGTGTAGGCCGTTGTGTGGAGATTGGAGATGGAGACTGGAGATTTGTTTGAGCTGTTTGTGCTATTGTTCCTTTATGGTATTTTTTTTATGTAATTAGTACTGACCCCGTTTAAATGTTTTAAAAACTGTGGTGATCCATTTGGGGGTGGTGAGCAGTTATTGAGTAGGTATGATTGATGCGCATGGGATAGCTAGGTTGAGTCATCACGAGCTGTTTTAGAAGCCTTCCGCTGTGTCGAACGTTGCTCTTTAGCTAGTTGGTTTAATATTTGAGAACCTTTGTATTTTCTTTTATCAGTTTCAGTTTTGGAGTTGGACATGTATTCACTTTAAACTTTATTACTATTTAAGTATGTTTCTTTATTGTCATTTGATTATCATTGCCTCGGGTAACCGAGATGGTGACGTTCTCATACCTTAAGTGGTCCTGGTAAGGCACTTGGAGTATGGGGGTGTCACAGGGACGAACCCCGAATATCACATACAGTTACACAACCAATCAACAATATACTATCAAAAATCACCAAAACCAATCCAACATTATAATTAATCAACAATCACAACAACAATCACCAATATATTATGTAGCCAATACTGAGTAGGGAAACCCTACCTGAAAAGCAAACACCACAGACGGTCTAGCAGCTAATCAGAATCTTTCCTCAACGAATCCTCCTCATATAACATGCATACATTCAATTACTACCACAACCATACAAATCACCCAAAACCCCCAACAATACCCAATTAGGGTTTTAAAGAAACTCAACGAAACATCATGAAAATTATATAAAAATATTACCCTCGACACAACGATCACAACGGCGTAAAGAACAATGCAATCCGACACTCCTAGCCTTGGGATATGTTAACAATGCGACGAAAGCGAACATCGTAACTTTAATCTTCTCTTTGAAAGGTTTTAGAGTGTAAAAAGTGTTTAAGGAAAAGTGACGAAAGCTTTATATACTAATCCCACATTATTAACAAAAACCCGTCAAAACAAACCCGTAAAACACACTTACTCGATCGAGTAAGTGACTTACTCGATCGAGTGACCCTTACTCGATCGAGTCCCCAACTTACTCGATCGAGTACCCTACAGGCAGACTACTGTTTTGCGTAAAAAGCTACTTACTCGACAGAGTAAGCCCCACTCGATAGAGTACCCAAAGACACATAAAACCGTAGTATTACAGTCTTCCCTCCTTAAAAAGAACTTCGTCTCCGAAGTTCAACTCACAAACAAAAACAAAATACACTAACATTACTCCGACGCAACAACATAACTAAAACTCAACACAAAACTCAAAACACACCTCCCAAAACAATACTCAACCCGACTCAAGACAACTACTAACTGAACTAAGCCAACATAAAACATGCAAAAACTCTATGCGACCATCTCCTACCCCCCTAAAAGAAACATGGTTACGTCCCCGTAACCACACATACCTGATCAAAAAGAGACAGATATCGCTCCCTCATAGCCTCCTCCGCCTCCCAAGTAGCCTCCTCGACCTCATGGTTAGACCAAATAACCTTAAGCAACACTGTTTCCCCATGTCTAGTTTTCCTAACCTTGCGATCAAGAATCTGTTTGGGCACCTCAAGATAAGACAAAGACTCATCCAGCTCGATGTTCTCTACCTCTAATACATGTGATGGATCACTCACATACTTCCGCAGCTGTGACACATGAAATACATTATGCACTCTATCCAAAGCAGATGGTAAAGCTAACCGGTAAGCAACCTCACCCACACGATCCAAAATCTCATATGGTCTTATAAACATCTGGCTCAGCTTCCCTTTCTTCCCAAATCTCATGACCCCACGCATAGGAGACACTTTCAAAAGAACCTTGTCCCCAACCTGAAACTCTATGTCACGACGATGTAAATCTGCATAACTCTTCTGTCGATCCTGGGCCGCTTTCATCTTTTGTCTGATCAACTTAACCTGTTCAACCATCTCCTGTACCATCTCTGGCCCTAAAACCAATGCCTCAGCTCTATCATCCTAACAGACCGGACTCCTACACCTCCTCCCATATAAATCCTCAAACGGTGCCATACCTATACTGGTGTGATAATTGTTGTTATAAGAAAACTCAATCAAATCTAACCTCTGATCCCAGCTACCACCAAAATCCATAACACAAGCTCGCAGCATGTCCTCTAAAGTCTTGATGGTCCTCTCTGTCTGGCCATCTGTCGCAAAATGAAATGCAGTGCTCATCTTTAGGGTAGTTCCCATCAAATCCTGCAACTCTTTCCAAAACCGTGATATGAACCTCGCATCTCTATCGGACACTATATCCTTAGACACCCCATGCAAACAAACCACATGCTTCCTATAAGCCAAAGCTAACTGCATCTTGGTCCAGTTATCTTTCATCGGCACAAAGTGAGCTGATTTAGTCAGACGGTCAACTATAACCCATATCATGTTATTACCCTGTTGACTCCTCGGCAAACCCACTATAAAATCCATATAAATGGACTCCCACTTCCACTCAGATACCTCAAGAGACGGAATCTTACCTTGTGGTCGCCGCTGTTCCCCTTTAACTCTCTAACAAGTCAAACAACGAGCCACAAACTCAGCTGTTTTCTTCTTCATCCCAGGCCACCAGAAAGTCTTCTTTAAATCTTTATATAGCTTGTTACCGCCTAGATGTACCAAATATGGTGTAAAATGAGCCTCTATCATGATTATCCTTTTCAGCTCCTCATCACTAGGAACACACCACCTTCCATCAAACCTCACACTGCCATCTGTATGAATAGAGAATCTAGACACCGTCCCTTTCTCTACTCCAGTTTTCCACTCCTCAATCTTAGGATCCATGTTATAATCCCCAATCAGCTACATCCACCTCCTCTGTCTCATGTTCAATTCCTTTTGAGTGAAGATGTACTTGAGACTCTTGTGATCTAAAAATACCTTAAAGTCGCCCCATAAAGATAGTGCCTCCAAATCTTGAGAGCAAACACAACCGCACCCAAATCTAGATCATGTGTCGGATAGTTCTCCTCATAAGGCTTCAGCTGCCTAGAAGCATAGGCAATCACTTTCTCGTCCTGCATCAACACACAACCCAGCCCATTCTTTGAAGTATCTGTATACACCTCAAAGTTCTCACTCCCTTCAGGTAATGCTAAGATTTGAGCTTTGGTCAAACGCTCCTTTAATGTTTGGAACGCCGTCTCACAACTTTCATCCCAACGAAACCTGTTCTCTTTCCTCATCAAAGTTGTCATAGGTCTGGCTATCTTGGAAAAATCTTTCACGAACCGTCGATAGTACCCTGCCAAACCTAAGAAACTCCTGATCTCAGCCACATTCTTCGGTGCTTCCCACCGAGTAACTGCCTCTATCTTTGCAGGATCCACAACAACACCCTTCTTAGAAATCACATGGCCTAGAAAAGCAACTTCCTCTAACCAGAACTCACACTTAGACAACTTTGCATACAGCTGATTGTCTCGCAAAGTCTACAACGCTATCCTCAAATGCTCCTCATGCTCCTCCTTAGTCTTAGAAAAGACTAAGATATCATCGATAAAAACAACAATAAACCGATCCAAGAACTGACTGAAGACCCGGTTCATCAAATCCATAAACCCTGCAGATGCATTAGACAACCCAAAGGGCATCACAACATACTCATAGTGACCATACCTCGATGTAAAAGTTGTCTTTGGTATATCATCCTCCCGAATCTTCACCTGATGGTAACCCGACCTCAAATCGATCTTAGAAAAGACCGCTGCACCGTTCAACTGATCAAACAAATCATCTATCCTCGGCAAAGGATACTTGTTCTTCACCGTAACTCTGTTCAGCTCCCTATAATCGATGCATAGCCTCAAACTCCCATCTTTCTTTTTCACAATTAACACCGGTGCTCCCCACGGTGATACACTAGGTCTAATGTATCCCTTCTCAATCAAATCATCCAACTGTTTCTTCAGCTCCTACAAATCCTTAGGACCCATACGGTAAGGTGCCTTAGAGATTGGCCCCGTCCCCGGTTTCAACTCAACACTGAAATCTATCTCCCTCTCTTCGGTGGCAACCCCGGTATCTCAACTGGAAAAACATCTGGGAACTCTCCCACCACTGGTATCTGCTCAACTGTCGGGCTCTCCATACTATGGTCTCTCACATGGCATAAGATCAATGGACACCCCTTCCTCAGATAGGACTTCAAGGTCACTGCTGCAATCAACTTAACTTTGGGTTTGAAAACAAACCCACGATAAGACACACTAATTCCCTTAGGACCTTTCAAAGAAACCCTCTTTTGATGACAATCTATCTTAGCCTTATACTTACCCAACCAGTCCATACCAACTATCATCTCAAAACCATCCAAAGGAAACTCTAACAAGTCTACTGGTAGGTCCACCTGCCCAACTATCATAGACACCCCTCTATACAACCGCCCACAAGATACAGACTCACCCGACGGTATAAAAACTTCCTCTTTTACAGACTCATACTCACTCAAACCCAACAGCTTAGCATGACTCGATGATATAAATGACTGTGATGCTCCCGAATCAAACAAAACAAAGGTAAAGACTTCATTAACAAGAAAAGTACCGGTGATAACGTGAGCATCATCCTCAGCTGCTTTCTTCTCCATCATAAACAGCTTACCACTGGTCTTCTGCCCACCTCCCTGGACAGTACTAGCTGAGGTAGACGGCTTAGCAGCCGACCCTGGTTGTTGTTGTTCGTCGCCGGTTTCTGATATGAATTACCGCCATTGCGGTTAGCCCCACCATTGTTGTTACTCTGACCACCCTAGTTATTCCATGATCCGGACGGCCTGTTACTCGCATAACTCTAAGAAGGACCCTGAGAAAAAGTCCCTTACGATGGCCTTTGGAAACCCCCACTCACAGCACTGGTTCACTCATGCCTCTTGTGACCCATACCGCCACAGTTAAAACAAGTCATACCCCAACTGCTACTACCACCACCACGGCCACGCCCGTAAGAAGCTCCAGCACTAAACCCCGAACCTGAAGAGTATGCTCTCACCTGGTTATGGCCGCTCCTCTTGTAACTAGACTGACCACCACCCTCACTCTCGGCCTTCCTCTTCTCAGAAGCTCTCTCACGATTCTCCTTGGTCATCTCAACTAACTTCTCAGCCCTCCCAGCACGCTCATACACCTCCTTAACGTCAGTAAGGACCCCTACCGGCAACTTCTCCATGATCTTGGGTGTCAACCCCTTCTCAAACCTCAAAGCCAAGTTCTCTTGGTTCAGCCCCATATCCTCAGCATACCTCGATTTCTCGTTGAACTTATGATAGTACTCAGCAACTGTTATATCAGAAGTCATCTTAAAATCATCGAACTCCTCCCTCAGTTTACTATGCACATGCTCCGGCACAACTCTCGCCTCATAGCCCTCTTAAACTCATCCCATGGTATCGCAGGTAACCCCTGTTTCACATATAAATCCAAAGCACTCATCTTAACCTTGTCCCACCATTCACCATCTGCTTCCCTCAAGTAGAATGCCGCTTGTTCCACTCGAAGCTCCTCTGGGCAATGAACCAGATTAAGTAAATTCTCCATCTCTCTATGCCAATTATCCAGCAGAATTGGCACCCCAGTCCCCAAATACTCCTTAGGATTGAACCTTGCTATATGTATGCTTATCTTTGAGTGATCTGGCCCCGCCTCTTTATCCTTCCCCACTCTCTTCAAAGCCTCAGTAAGAGCATCCTGGTGCTCCAACATCTTAACAATCTCGTCAATACTCATGTTTTCTGCCCTGGCATACAGCGCTGTTCTCTTTGGCGGCATCTTTGAAACTATATAAGAAAAGGTAAGCATGAACACACATCCCATATCTCAAAACACGAAAACGACTTGTACAGCACCTACTCGATCGAGTACCACAACCCACTCGATCGAGTTGAGGTCACTCGATCGAGTTGTCCACTTACTCGATCGAGTGCCTCGGCTCCAGAACCTGACCAGAAAGCTCCCAAAAACATACTCGATCGAGCCACCTCCCCACTCGATCGAGTTGACCCTACTCGATCGAGTGCCCCAAACCTGCTCGATCGAGTGCCCAAAAACAGACTTCTGCTTAGAAACAGAAAACTACCTACCCGATCGAGTTACCCCTACTCGATCGAGTCACTCACCTACTCGATCGAGTGCCCCCCACTCGATCGAGTCATGCAAACTCGTATACTACCCGCATGTTCAAACTCACACTTCCCACTATCTATACTTTTATGCAAACGACAAACAAAACATATATATACATATCTCTTTATATACTCAAACAACAGTGACTTCTCTTCCATATTTCTAATATGCCATGTTATAAATCAACGATTATGCCATTCATATATTCAACCAACAACATATACAATCATATCATCATCTTCCTTCACTACACAACTCCCATCCTCCACATACATGCATCCACCGATTCATACAACACATTACTATATAAACACACTTCACAAGATAGACACATAGCGATCCCGACTCACATCCCATGGTGACCGGTTCAAAGTTGTAAGGCGAGTTCGCGACTTTAGGACGTCTCCCAAGTATTTGCATTAGCTCCTACAACTCCTACTCGGGTTCATTTTAGTTTGACTCCCTATGTTCATTAGGTTCATTGGTTATAGGTTTCAAGATCGTCGCTCTGATACCATTTTGTGACACCCCCATACTCCAAGTGCCTTATCAGGACCACATAAGGTATGAGAACGCCACCATCTCGGTTACCCGAGGCAATGATAATCAAATAAACAATAACGAAACGTACTTAAATGATTATAAAGTTTAAGTGATACAACCAACTCCAAAACTGTTAAAAAAGAAATACAAACGTTCTCACAATCCAAAAGACTAAAACACTAATCCAAACACAGCGGAAGACTTTAAGACCGGTGGTGACTCCATCCCAGCTATCCCTCGCATAAGTCATCATACCTGCTCAACAACTGCTCACCATCCCCGAATGGATCACCATAGTTTTTAAAACAATTAACGAGGTCAGTACTGATTACACAGAACAATAGCCATAATGAAACAGTATCACAAACAGCTCAAACCAATCTCCACAACTCCATCTCCAACTCCACACATATGACTACACACTAAAGTGTGTAGCCCTGCCAGAGTACCCATCGCAACAAGTACTCCTCGCCGCCAGTGGGGGACCGCAGCCGTTCCCACCTAAGCCCCGCTCATCTCCATCGAGCGATAAACCCATGTTCATTAATGTGCACATCCCCCTTGTGACGGGAACCACAAGGGGCGAATCAAGGGCGTGAAGCCACTGCCGCAAGTGAGTCCACTCAGCCAGGGACGCACCTCGAAGATCACAGACAGTTACACAACCAATCAACAATATACTATTAACAAACACCAAAACTAATCCAACATTATAATTAATCAACAATCACAACAACAATCACCAACATATTATGTAGCCAATACTGAGTAGGGAAACCCTACCTGGAAAGTAAACACCACAGACGGTCTAGCAGCTAATCAGAATCTTTCCTCAACGAATCCTCCTCCTATAACATGCATACATTCAATTACTAACACAACCATACAAATCACCCAAAACCCCCAACAATACCCAATTAGGGTTTTAAAGAAACTCAACGAAACATCATAAAAATTATATAAAAAGCTTACCCTCGACAAAACGATCACAACGGCGTAAAGAACAATGCAATCCGACACTCCTAGCCTTGAGATTTATTAACAATGCAACGAAAGCGAACAACGTAACTTTAATCTTCTCTTTGAAAGGTTTTAGAGTGTAAAAAGTGTGTAAGGAAAAGTGACGAAAGCTTTATATACTAATCCCGCATTATTAACAAAACCCGTCAAAACAAACCCGTAAAACACACTTACTCGATCGAGTAAGTGACTTACTCGATCGAGTGACCCTTACTCGATCGAGTCCCCAACTTACTCGATCGAGTACCCTATAGGCAGACTACTGTTTTGCGTAAAACGCTACTTACTCGACAGAGTAAGCCCCACTCGATAGAGTACCCAAAGATACATAAAACCGTAGTATTACATCACCGCTGCAATCACTTTGACTTTGGGTTTGATAACCAACCCACGATAAGACACGCTAACTCCCTTAGGACCTCTCAAAGAAACCTTCTTTTGGTGACCTTCTTTTGGTGACAGTTTATCCTAACCTTATACTTACCCAACCAGTCCATCCCAACTATCATCTCAAAACCATCCATAGGAAACTCCAACAAGTCAACTGGAAGATCAACTTGCCCAATAACCATGGACACCCTTCTATACAACTTCCCACAAGACACTGACTCACCCGACGGTATAAAAACCTCATCTTTTACAGACTCAAACTCTCACAAACCCAAAAGCTTAGCATGACTCGATGATACAAACGAGTGTGACGCCCCCGAATCAAACAAAGCAAAGGTAGAAACATTGTTAATAAGAAAAGTACCGGTGATCACGTGTGCATCATCCTCAACAGCTTGCTTGTCCATCATAAACAGCTTGCCATTGCTTTTTTGTCAACCCTCTTGCACTGTGCTGGCAAATGTAGAAGGCTTGGCAGCTGACCCCTGATTGTTGTTAGCTGCCGGTCTTTGATAAGAATTACCGCCATTGCGGTTGAATCCACCGTTGTTGTTACTTTGCCCTCCTTGACTGTTCCATGACCAAGCTGGTCGGTTGCTAGCATAGCTCTGTGTCGGTCCCTGCGAAAAGCTCCCCTGTGACGGTCTCTGAAAACCTCTCCCCACAACACTAGTGCACTCATGCCTCTTGTGACCCATGCCGCCACATTTGAAACATCTCATACCCCAGCTGCTGCTACTACCACGGCCATGCCCATATAAAGAACCTCCACTAAACCCAACCCAGACGAATAGGCTCTTGCCTGATTGTTGTTGTTACCTCTCTTGTAGCTGGTTTGTACATCGCCGTCGCTCTCAGCCTTTCTCTTCTCAGAGCCCCTCTCTTTGTTTTCTTTGGCCATCTCGACCAACCTCTCAGCTCGCCCAGCTCTCTCATAAGCCTCTTTCACATCACTAAGGGTTCCCGCTGGTAGCTTCTCCATAATCGGATAGGTCAACCCCTTCTCGAAACAGAGTATTAAATTCTCCTGATTTAGCCCCATATCCCCAGCATATCCGGCCTTTTCATTAAACTTGTGGTAGTACTCGATCACTGTTATATCTCCGGTCATCTTAAAGGAATCAAACTCATCACGAAGTTTGCTGTGAACGTGCTCCGGAATGAACTCCTGCCTCATAGCCCTCTTGAACTCAGACCACGGGATTGCAGTCTTACCCTGCTTCCTATAGAGGTCTAAAACCCCGTTGCATCTCTTAGGTAGAATGCAGCTTGTTCCACCTTAAACTCTTCCGTACAGTGTATTACTCCTACGATATTCTCCATATCCCGGTGCCAGTTGTCGGGCAAAATCGGTGCACCCGTACCCACATAGTTAGTGGGGTTGAAGCGAGATATTGTAGTGCTCATCTTGGCAAAGTCTACCCCGGCCTCATTATCTTTCCTCGTCTTCTTGAGGGTTTCGGTAAGCGCGTTCTGATGCTCAAGCATCTTGGCGATCTCGTCAACACTCATCTCCTGAGCCCTAACGTACAAAGCTGACCTCTTTGGCGGTATATCTTTGAGCTATAAAAGGGAGATAAACGTAAGCACATGGCCTACGGCTAATAGAGCTTGTGTCCTCCACAAATTAGTGTGATAACATTTGTAAATCTCTTACAGGTTCACAAGGGTATACTTCGTATATTTAATCAGTTGATTAATGTTTACCTAATAACGGTTGGCTTGCTAGAAAGTTTGACGTTATTATCATACAGATGGCGGTGATCAACTGGTCCCTAAAGGTCACACCTATAGGATGTGTTTGAGAAATGTGGTTATAGAAATATAATCACATTGATGCCCAATATGACTAAAAAGTTAGTCAATGTGT
Organism: Silene latifolia; assembly: GCF_048544455.1. Lineage (NCBI taxonomy): Eukaryota > Viridiplantae > Streptophyta > Magnoliopsida > Caryophyllales > Caryophyllaceae > Silene > Silene latifolia. The sequence goes on along the minus strand of NC_133535.1, from coordinate 90,391,336 downwards.
TGATGAGATAATTATTTAATGAAAATTAAATAATATTAGTTGAGACAAATTAACTGTCAATTCGTAAATTAAATATAATAAGTTATATTTAATTAAATATATATAATGTTAGCTTGGACGAATTAATCTGTTAATTCGTAATTAAATATAATCAGTTGTATTTAATACCAACAAGATGAATGTGTCATAGTGGTAATAGTGAGGGTACACATACCAAGAGGTCATGGGTTCGATCCTCACTAGATGACAATTCAACACGTTATATATTTTTGGAAAGACCAAAAATAAGGAGCTGATAGTCCTTATTTCGGTCTGATGGCCGAAAAATAGGAAAGTATTATTCTTTCCTAATTAACTCGATAATTCGGTCAGTATAAAAAGAAAGGGAGAGAATTATTTCTACCCTAATGCTTTTTCTTGACCTTGCCTCCTCTCTCTCATCACAAAACACAAAAACAACTAAATTTTACAGAAAATTTTAGATCGATTTCTAGCATAATCAAAGGGCATATCTCAGATCGTCTTGGGTGCAACTAATAGGCGAATATCAATTTTGATATTGTTCTTAGGCCAATTTTGCTAGGACCGAAGGTTAATTCTAAATCCGTATACTTTGTTTATGTATTTTGTTTATGACCTTTAATCATCATTGTTAAATTCGTTATAATCCTTCTAGTTTAAGGGAAGTATTCAGATTATTTCCCACAAGTGGTATCAGAGCACTAGGCCACGAATTTTAATCTCGATGATTTTCATAAATTTGTATGTGAACAATAGGATTTTCGAAAAAAAAATTTAGGGTTTCGAATTTTTTGTGGTTCGGAAAAAAAAAAATTGTCGTTTTTCTGCCCTTTTTTTTCCTTTCAGTTTGATGATATTTTTCCATTCTATTTTTCATATTATAGTTTATAATCAGTTAAAATTATCATATGAAGAATTGGTAGTTTTTGATTTAATGCAGATTAAGTTAAAATTAAATGGGATCGTCATGTTTATGATAAAAAAATTGTTTTTGCTATATAGTTTTTGGCATATAAATTAATCATGTATATTATTTCATATGCTAATCATGTTCTAATAGCAAAGGTAAACAATTCAGTCATCAAATTTTGTTTTAGGGCATATTGCCGCAAAAGAAAAAAAAAAAAAGAGGAAGGACGGTTCTAGGGTTTGCCGTAAAAAAAAAAAAAAAATTAATTTTGTTTTTTTTGGTAAACCGAGAAAGAGAGAAAAAAAAAAGGAAAGTTTTGTTTTCTTGTTTTTTTTTTTGCCATATTGCCGAGAAAAAAAAATATGGTAAGTTTTTTTTTGTTTTTCCTAAATTGCCAAATAAAAAAAAAAAAAAAAAAAAAAAAAAAAAAGGGAAGGCTGTTTTTTTTTCGGCCGTGTAGGAGCTGAAATAATAAAAAAAAAAATTGTTGTTTATTTTCAGCCGAGACCAATTTTAATTGGTTTTTGTTTTTTATTTTTTATTTTGGCCAATTAGTTATTTTGAATCGGTTCACAATTTAAAGATACCGAGTTATTTTAAAGCGGTTTAAAATTTAGACGGATAGAATTCATATTACAAGTTTAATATGGATTAAGTATGAAATTAATGTGATTAAATTGCGGAATTGTCACTTAATTTAATTTAAATAGGTGGTTTGGATAAATTAATCAACATAATTAATGTATTGTGTTATGTATGTTTAATTTATTTTAGTTGATGCTTTTAATTTTGTTGAATGAATCGAATGAATGAATTTTATTTACGTATTTATTTTTGCAATCGGTTGTAATTTGTAATACTTAGTGTGGCCTTAGTAAAATTATGTTTTCGTAATGAAGGAAACATGATTTCTTATGTAATTATGATATCTCGAATCTCCTTTATTTTAGTTTTGGGTTTTTGAAATTAGAATGTAATTAATAGGTCAATTATGTAATTTTATTTATTGTAATTTCAAAGAAGACTAAAGATGGAGATTGAAGATCACTCCCGCTACATGGATCAAGATGGAACATCAAGACAAGCTTCTCGGGTCCAAGGATGGATTCCAAACTTGTATTTATTGTTCATTTTGATAGGATAGGCCACACTAGGACTTTTACTGTTTTTACGTTTTTTCATTCTTATTGCTTTTCATTCACATGTTAGTTTATGCATCATATTCCGCCTAAAACCAAACCACCTACTACTAAAATGCATGAAAATTGACTCATATAGGTTGTATGTTAGTTTTCATGGACATGCAGATGTCACAGTTTTTAAAGCCATCACCTTAGTTTAATCATTCTCGCATGCTAGTTTATAGTTCACTTAAAATGAATTAAAATAAAGTTGATGGGATCTTCCTCTAAAACGGAAATTGAGATTAGTCTTTATAAGGGCAAACATCTATGAATCCCTTCTTCGTCGGTAGGCCTAATATGACCCCTTCTACGTTGGGTAAGTAGTTGTGTTGACTTAGTTTACCTCAACATCATAGTCCGAAGAGTTTCTCGTGATTATGATGGACTGCAGATAGAATTTACAGAAATTTATCGACCAAGAATTCTAACGGTAGAATTAGCTAAAAGGTTAGCTTATCAATTTACAGAGAATTGAGTCTTGGGGTCATTTATATAATTCTTGAGGGAGGTCAATTGTATAAATGTTTTTTAGTCTTCGCGTTATGACATTAGTTCATTAGACTTAAAATTAAAACGATGCACATGCTTATTATTTTTATTCTTCTTTCGCAGTGTAGAACACGTTTATTATCAATAATACTGTTACAACAAATGGCTGGAAATAACGCAATCTCAATGCCTAGTGCCACACTAGATCGTTCATACTGGCTAAAAGTGTTCATGGACCAAATGAATCAGTCCACGCGACTGAAGAATGATGGGTCCAACTTTGCGGACTGGGAGGCGGCACTACGGAATGCTGCCATTGCTGACGGTAAGCTCAGGTATTTAACTGAGCCAATACCGGTCAACCCAGGCCCAAATGCAGGAGTCAACGAGTCACTCGCTTATAGTGACTTCGTTATGGAAGCGGGTGCAATAAAAAACATACTCATCTTTGCAATGGAAACCAATTTGCAGAGACGCTTCATTGCACAAAGTGCAAACAAGATTTTCACTACGCTCACTAACGAGTTCTCAAAAGCACCGAGAATCGTTACATATGAGCATACCTGTCGCTTCTTTGATGCGAAACTCCAGAAGGGCCAACCAGTTAGCCCACACATTCTTCACATGATTGAGAATGTCGAGAAGCTGGAGACATTGAATTGTAGAATCAGTGAGAGCATTGTCATTGACCGAATGCTTCATTCTCTTCACGATGGTTTTGCCCTTTTCAGGGCGAACTACTACATGAATGACTTGAAAAAGAGTCCTCATGAGCTACACTCACTTCTCGTACAAACCGAGAAGGATATGAAATTGAGTGGGAGCATGAAGCAGGATGTTCTCACGATTAACAACAAGGGTAAAGGTAAGGGCAAGGCTCATGGCGACCTAGCTGTAGGTAAGCCAAAGTTCAAGAAGCAAGGAAACGGTAAGAGTGCGCCTGGTGAGACTAGTGGCTCACAGGGCAAGGCAAAGAGCAAGGGCGGTGACATAGAGTGCCACTATTGTCACAAGACTGGACATTGGAGGAGGAACTGTCCCGTCTACCGTGAGGACATCAAAGCAGTCCGCGTCGTTCCTGTTGGTATGTCATCTTATATTTATATGATTGAGATTAACCATGCAAATTTCGGAACTTGGGTACTTGATACTGGTTGTGGTTCTCATCTGTGTAATCATTTGCAAGGCCTAAAGAACATCATAGCTCTCGAAAAAGGTGATGTGGACCTGCGAGTCGGGAATGGAGCACGAGTTGCTGCTGCCTCGAAGGGAACATATGTAATCCAACTCCCTAGTGGTTTTGAGTTATCTTTAAATAACCGTTACTATGTACCCAGTTTATCTAAGAACATTATTTCTGTTTCCGTACTTGCTAAAGATGGTTTTGAATTTTCAATAAAGGATAATAGCTGTATTTTTTCTTTTAATGAAATGATTTATGGCAAAGCAGTTTCCATGAATGGAATTTACATCTTAGATCAAACCACGGAAGTATTACACATGAATAATAAGAAATTAAAGGTTGGTGACAAAGATCAAACCTATCTATGGCATTGTCGAATGGGACACATAAATGAGAAACGCGTGAAGAAACTCGTCGATAATGGGACTATTCCTGCATTCGATTTTTCTACATATGGCACGTGTGAATCATGTCTCATTGGCAAGATGACTCGAATTTCCTTCAAAGGTGTTGGAATGCGCGCTAGTGACCTATTAGGACTCATACATACGGACGTATGTGGACCTATGTCAATTACCGCTAGAGATGGCTATAGATATTTTATCACTTTCACGGACGATTTGAGTAGATACGGATATGTCTACTTAATGAAGCATAAAAGTGAATCCTTTGAGAAATTCAAGGAATACCAGAATAGGGTACAGAACCAACTGGGTAGAAAGATTAAAGCACTTCGTTCAGATCGGGGTGGCGAATATCTTTCAAATGAGTTTGATCAACACCTGAAAGATCGTGGAATCATTTTGCGATTAACTCCACTGGAACACCTCAATTGAATGGTGTGTCCGAACGGAGAAATCGAACCTTACTTGATATGGTTCGATCCATGATGAGTCACACCGTAGTGCCAGATTCATTATGGGGTTATGCTCTTTTGTCACATTTGCTCTTATACTTAACCGAAGTCCGTCTAAAGTCAAGTCGACAAGACTCCACATGAAATGTGAAAGGGAACAAGACCCAACTTGTCATTTATTCGGGTTTGGGGCTGCGAGGCTTATGTCAAGTGGAGACACGAGGATAAGCTCGGCCCGCGATCGGTCAAGACATACTTTATAGGTTATCCAAAAGGAACATTTGGTCATTACTTCTATTCGCCTACCGAACATCGAGTTTTTTGTTGCGGCCGGTCGACGTTTTAGAGAAAGAATTTCTCGAGAACAAGTCGAGTAATAGAACCTTCGAGCCGTCGGAGAATCCGGAACCAACAACCGAGGAACGGATGGAGGAGTGTACCTCCAACCGATGATACGGTTAATATTCCCGAGGAACCTAGGAGGTCGGGTAGAGACTCTCATCCTCCGGACAGATACATTGGTATGGTCGAGGAGAATGACGTTTTACTTCTAGAAAGTAATGAACCCGCAACCTATAAAGGTGCTATAACATTCCGACTCAAAGCTATGGCTTGAAGCCATGCAATCCGAGATGGACTCCATGTATGAGAATAACGTATGGGATCTAGTTGATTTACCTAAAAGGTAAAACCTCTCTGAAGTGCAAATGGCTTTACAAAATAAAGCGTTCTGTAGACGCGCAACCGGATATCTATAAGGCACGACTTGTGGCAAAAGGTTTCACTCAAGTGCACGGATTGCATTATGATGAGATTTTTGCACCTGTAGTCATGCTACGTTCCATTCGGATAATCTTAGCGATTGCCGCATTTCATGATTATGAGATTTGGCAAATGGATGTGAAAACCGCCTTCTTAAACGGTTATTTGGAGGAAGAGTTGTACATGGTGCAACCCGAAGGTTTCATAGATCCTGAACATCCTAAAAAAGTATGCAAGCTTAAGCGTTCCATTTATGGACTTAAGCAAGCTTCTCGGAGTTGGAATCATCCTTTCGACCAGGTGATAAAAGAGTATGGTTTCACTCGATCGGTCGAAGAACCATGCTTATATATCAAGTCGAGTGGGAGCAAGATTGTATTCTTGATATTGTATGTCGATGACATACTCTTGATTGGGAATGACATTCCTCTTCTATCTTCGGTTAAAGAATGGTTGAAGAACCATTTCCAGATGAAAGATCTGGGTAAGGCACAGCGCATTTTGGGAATCCGTATCTACCGAGATAGATCACGACGGACGTTATCACTTAGTCAGGAGTCTTATTTGGATAAGGTTCTTGAGAGGTTCAGCATGACCAACTCCAAGAAGGGGAACCTTCCTATGACGACTGGGATGCAGTTGAGCAAGTCTTAGTCACCCACGACGCCTGAAGGGGTTGAGCGCATGAGTCGTGTTCCTTATGCATCTGCAATAGGATCGATCATGTATGCCATGATATGCACACGTCCAGACGTGGCATATGCATTGAGTATGACGAGTCGGTACCAAAAGACTCCAGGTGAAACACACTGGATAGCAGTCAAAAATATCCTCAAGTACCTACGGAGGACTAAGGATTGGGTATTGACTTATGGAGGCGATACTAAGCTATCTTGTGCAACCGGATTCTGCAGATGCTAGCTTCCAAACGGATCGAGATGATCAAAATCTCGGTCCGGTTCGTCTTCACTCTTAATGGTCTTTGCGGTCAGTGGAAGAGTTCCAAACAGAGTGTTGTAGCAGATTCTACTACTAAATCCGAGTACTATGCCGCTTCGGAGGCAGCAAAGGAAGCGATATGGATGCGTCAATTCTTACAAGGGCTTTCGGTAGTTCCTAGTTCGAATGACCCGATCACCATCTATTGTGACAATAGAGGTGTCATCTTCCAGGCTAAGGAGCCAAAGTCTAGCAACAAATCTAGACATGTACTTCGGAAAGCTCACCTGATCTGTGATTACGTGGAGCAAGAAGAGATAGTGATTGACAAGATTGCGACGGATGATAACATCGCGGATCCTCTCACCAAACCGTTGAATTATGATAAGCATGTAGGGCATGTTAACTCCATGGGAATTAAACATGTTCCTGAGTTGTAGTACTTGAGTATGGATTTGATACATTATCTTTTTCATATACTATTTATAACTTCATCGTTTTATATATATAATATTTTGTTTTTCATGTGGATTGTACTGACAACATTGAACGCCACAAAGTGAACTGAATTACATTATATTTGTTTTGGTCTATAATCGCCAATGTGAGCTGATAACTCCGGCTATTATATTGTGCAGTCGATTGATGGTGGGTTCAACAAGCCATAAGTTAAACGGTTGACTAATCGATCACAGATACGAGATTATGACGATACCTCGTAGGACAACTTTTTGTGACAACGTAATGGAGTCCTAAATGTTTAATAACATTCGGTGCCAGGTCGTGGATAGGACATCCATTGTGTTCCTAGAGTCGATTCTTTTGACTATCGACTGTCTCTTGAGATTAAGGCAGTTTTTGGGTGACTTTGGTTTCTTTTCCACGGTCTGCCGTGAATCGGAGGCTAAGTAGATTTTTTCGAGTCATTTCATACGTGCTTACATCTGCAGGATTCGAGTTGAGGAAAATATCCAACCCTTATCGGTATAGTTATTTCTCGGGGCCACTCGAGGAGTTGAATCGAAATGCATGGCCATGCTCGAATGTTGATTCGTTTATCAGTTAAGTTGCTCTCTAGTCGGGGAAACCACTCTTGATATTGATCGCTTGTAAAATACGACCTTTGTGAATTCGGATTTGCAAATTGTTTTACATTGAGTGGGAGAAATTTTATAGGATATGAGAATCGGTTATCGCACATACACTTGTGAGGACAAGTGGGAGTTTGTTGGAGCTTGTGTCCTCCACAAATTAGTGTGATAACATTTGTAAATCTCTTACAGGTTCACAAGGGTATACTTCGTATATTTAATCAGTTGATTAATGTTTACCTAATAACGGTTGGCTTGCTAGAAAGTTTGACGTTATTATCATACAGATGGCGGTGATCAACTGGTCCCTAAAGGTCACACCTATAGAATGTGTTTGAGAAATGTGGTTATAGAAATATAATCACATTGATGCCCAATATGACTAAAAAGTTAGTCAATGTGTTGATGAGATAATTATTTAATGAAAATTAAATAATATTAGTTGAGACGAATTAACTGTCAATTCGTAAATTAAATATAATAAGTTATATTTAATTAAATATATATAATGTTAGCTTGGACGAATTAATCTGTTAATTCGTAATTAAATATAATCAGTTGTATTTAATACCAACAAGATGAATGTGTCATAGTGGTAATAGTGAGGGTACACATACCAAGAGGTCATGGGTTCGATCCTCACTAGATGACAATTCAACACGTTATATATTTTTGGAAAGACCAAAAATAAGGAGCTGATAGTCCTTATTTCGGTCTGATGGCCGAAAAATAGGAAAGTATTATTCTTTCCTAATTAACTCGATAATTCGGTCAGTATAAAAAGAAAGGGAGAGAATTATTTCTACCCTAATGCTTTTTCTTGACCTTGCCTCCTCTCTCTCATCACAAAACACAAAACAACTAAATTTTACAGAAAATTTTAGATCGATTTCTAGCATAATCAAAGGGCATATCTCAGATCGTCTTGGGTGCAACTAATAGGCGAATATCAATTTTGATATTGTTCTTAGGCCAATTTTGCTAGGACCGAAGGTTAATTCTAAATCCGTATACTTTGTTTATGTATTTTGTTTATGACCTTTAATCATCATTGTTAAATTCGTTATAATCCTTCTAGTTTAAGGGAAGTATTCAGATTATTTCCCACAACGGCTTAAAGCAAATATGACCCACCCATAACTTACTCGATCGAGTAACAACACACAATCGATCGAGTAGGGGTCACTCGATCGAGTAAGCCACCAAATCGATCGAGTACCACGACTCCAGAACCTGCCAAGTATTGTAAAAAAACGTACTCGATCGAGTCACATACGTACTCGGTCGAGTACCTGACACTCGATCGAGTTCTCCCTCTACTCGATCGAGTTGCACAAAACAGTAGCTATTGCCCAACGTACTCATATACCCACTCGATCGAGCTCAGCCCACTCGATCGAGTCCTTCCTACTCGATCGAGTTTCCCCCACTCAATCGAGCCATGCTGATAATTCTATCTACCTGCATGCCTTTAACTTTATAACTTTTCGTAACAATAAATTAGTATAAACATATCACATCTTCTAATCATATGTTACTAAGATTGCCACGTTATAAAATCATTTCCATCATACAACATGCTTAATCATAAATCATATTATATACAACAATTATTCATCTTTTCCACCAAAACATCCATCATATACTTCAACCAACACATACATATGAACAATAGTAAACAACTAGCGATCCCATGACACCTCATAGTAACCGGTTCAAAGTTGTAGGGCGAGTTCACGACTTTAGGACGTCTCCCAAGTCTTTGCATTAGCTCCTAACAACTCCTACCAAGGTTCATTTTAATTTGACTCTCTAAGTTCATTAGGTTCATTAGTGACAAGTTCTAAAATCGTCGCTCTGATACCACTTTGTAACACCCCTATACACTAAGGTGTCTTACCAAGACCACCTAATGCATGAGAATGCTACCATCTCGGGTACCCGATGCATAGTAATCAAAAGTGACTATCAAGAAACGTACTTTAAGTAAATAAATGTTAAAGTGTTTACATCAAATCAAAATGAGAAATACGATACAAGTGTTCCAAAACAAAAATCCAACTTAAAGTAAATAAAATGTTATGACACTACAGTGGCAGACTACTACTCGGACTCATTGTGACTCATTCCCAACTAACTCGCGCGCATCCTAGCCATACCTGCTAAACAACTGCTCACCATCCCCGAATGGATCACCACAGTTTTCAAAACATTTAACGGGGTCAGTTACTGCATAAACAATATAAGATAAACAACAAATAATTACACAATCACAATCCCCAACACTGTCACATCACCAATCATCTGACTACACACTAAAGTGTATAGTCCTGCCAGAATATCCATCGCAACAGATATTCCACATCGCCAGTGGGGGACCGCAGCCGTCCTCACCTAAGCCCCGCTCATCTCCATCGAGCGAATAACCCATGTCCATTAATGTGCACATCCCCCTTGTGACGGGAACCACAAAGGGGTGAATCAAGGGCGTGAAGCCACTCCCACAAGTGACTCCACTCAGCCGAGGGCGCACCTCGCGAATCACGGACAATCAACAACAGCCAATTACAATATCAATAGCACCAAAACCAATTATGATATAATCACATGCCAACAACCAACAACCAACAACCAACAACCATCTTAACATCATGTATACAATAACTGAGTAGGGAAACCCTACCTGGAATGAAATCACCGATCAACAAATCACAAGCAGCGGATCAAAAGTGTTCCTCTACGAAATCACCTTCTATAAACACATAATCATACAATTACAATCTAACCTTAACAATACTCCCAAAATCCCCAATTAGGGTTTAAACAAAACTAATGAATCAACATAAAAACGGTATAAGGACCTTATAACCCACAATACAACGATCTCAAAGGTATTAAAGAACTCAGAAATCCGACGACTCAAGCCCTTGGATTAAATAGAAATGCGAGAGAAGGATGCAACGTAGTTTTGTTTTCTTTTGTAAAGGTTTAGAATAAAGTAAAAAGGTAAAAGAAACTGACGGAAATCTTTATATAACCTTTTCACGCATTACTATCAAGCCCGACAAAAATCCGTATAAACCGACTTACTCGATCGAGTAAGTGAGGTACTCGATCGAGTACCGCCTACTCGGTCGAGTATCCATCAGGCAGAACACTCTTCAGAACGCAAAACTAACTTACTCGATAGAGTACGCAACATCTCATAAATCCGTTGTATTACAGAGAAAGGCATAAGGTGGACTTTATCACACAACTAAGCCGATCTTGGAGCACAATTGAGTTCCCACATGGACACCGTTAATCTAAAGCTCAAAGAAGCCATAACACAAGTGCAAAAAGCTTCAAAATAAACTCAACAAGTCAATGCTATGGTAATGGCATCATCATTACTCAATGGAGTTTGTGAGAGTTGTGGTACCTTTAGCCATGACCAAAGTGAAGTGGAGGGACAAATGAACAAGTCAACGCTTTTCAAACCTATAGGAGTGATACTCCGTATTCCAACTTTTACAATGAGAATATGAAATTTCACCCCAATTTTTCCTACGAAAGCCAAAATGTCCAAAACAACAAACCACAACAAGCTTATGTGTCACGCCAGCATTAAGGAACCAAAATCAACAACAAGGTCTTCAAAGACTTTTCTGTAATCAACAACAACAAAGATTCTAATCCTAACTTTCCTACACTCAAAACCAACCTTTCTCACATAATGATCAATCTTTTGATATGCAAAAAGCTCTTCTTAAAGTGTTTTTTTATAGAAGTATGTCTAAAGCTAGCAAACTTGACTGGACCAGATAGAACTAGCTCAATCTGATCCGACCCGACACCTGATATAACCGATCATTAGTGACGTGAACTCGAACCAATATGAGACCTTCCCGACATTAACTCGATAAGATTGATCCAAACGAAAGCAAATTAGTATTTAACTTGATAACAATTAACTAAACTAAATAAAGGTGAAAACTTAAAAGTTTTTGATATAAGAAATTGAAGTATTGCGATAAAGTAACTAAACCTGACGTGAACAGCTCCGATACATCGCACACCAATTGCACTGAAATGATGGATCCGATAACAACATCACTCGACCCGACACACCAATTGAACCGAAATGACCGAAGCGATAACGACCCTCTTTGAAAACAAGTACCCGATTTACAGGCATTGGAATTACATTTCGGAATTGAACAGTACTGTAAGTAGAAAGCAAGCATCAACAATGGCGTACATAAGAATAACAGAGTTTACCTCGTGAGAGCACCCACGACGAGAGGATTATACACTGTTGTCAACGGTGGACACCCCGGTTTACACCAAAAAAACAATGGCGTACATAAGCATGGGAGAAGCTCACAGAAGAATAACAGAGTTTCTTAATAACTTCTCCGACGCCATTTCTACACAAAATGGAGCTTCTCTTCGACGTCTTCTCTCTTTCTCCTCCAATAAACCAAAAATCCTCTCTGTCGCCGACGCCCTCACCGTTTTCCAGGTCTCTCTCCTTCTCGCCTTCGCTTTTCTAGGGTTTCTAATTTTCTATTCCAATCTTAAATTAAATTGCAATTCTTTTGTTTTTTTATTGAAATTGATAGGATTCAAGTAGGTTGATCAGGCAATCAAGTGATATTTTGGTTCCATTGCTTAGGTCTTTGCAATGCTATAAGCGCGGTCAATTGGTTGACGCTTATATTTCCTATGAGAAATTTGCTAGGTACTTGATTATTTTGATCAATCATGGAATTCGTGGTAGTGGATTGAATTTGAAATTGGATGAATTTCAGTGCGTTTATACAGGAATTCCGAAACTGGGAATCGGCTTGGGCGTTACAGGCACTTTATGCCGTTTGCTATGAGATTAGGATTATTGCAGAAAGGGTAAGATTATGTGTCTTACTGTTTAGTCACAGGTTAGTATAAATTGCAGAACTTTGTGATTCTGATTCTGATTCTGATTGGGAGTTTAGGCTGATAGAGAGCTGGCATCAAATGGAAAAAGCCCTGAGAAGTTGAAGGCGGCTGGTTCGTTTCTTATGAAAGTCTTCGGTGTTCTTGCGGTATGTGTCTCTTATCTCAATTTACTTGTTATGCTTTTCCACTGCGCCCTAATGTTGAGTGTTGTTCAGTGAGTGTGGACCTCATTGCCTGAAATGTGGTAGCTATAACCTTCAATACATAAGCAGTGTTGAGGTATTGTCACAGTCAGATTTAATACTATTCAATATGCTTCGGCAAGAGACGATTGAAGTAGAGGATTAGAGACTTAGGAGTGGATTTACATCTAACACATGTCAGCGGTTGTTTTTAGTCACCGAGATGCCCATAGGTGATCGATAAATTTGATATTCTGTGCAATAAGTAATAATAAAATTTAACTAATGGACTCAATTTTATATTCCTAGTATAGATAATTATATATGACATCTCACTTTTTTTTAAAAACTAATTATGAAGTTGCTAATTTCTCTTCAAACAAGGTAATTCGAACAATTGCTTCTGCCAATCACTTTTAAAAGGTGTGAGGCACTTTGAGGCACCGCGTGGCACACGTTATGAAGTAAAGTCGTGTGCCTCATACACACGAGGCACGATATTTTTGTTAACAAACTTGTTTCTTTTTTAAATTAACAATTTGTTCAAGGAGTTCCTTAAATAAATTTTGAGAAAGGGATAGCATGACTGCATGAGTAGAGTAAATTATAGGGAAAATGGATCAAATGGAATGGTTTAACAAAAACACTAGAAGAAAGACTATGGAAAACATATTGTCTTTTGGTAGCTGCACGCCTGAGGCATCGAAGTCTTTTGACCAAGTACTCCAAGGCATGCTTTTTAAATCTTTTCAGTGTTGTATGCATTTGTACCTGGCTGATTGGACAATATTCCTGTTGTTCAATGGTGATGATTTTATTATTCATTGGTACTTACCTGTGTAGATAGTTATGATTTAAACCTTTCCCTCAGTCCATTATGCTGTTCACCTGATGTTCTCACTTCTATAAATCATGTGTGAACATGTTAAATTTAAAGAAGGCTTGGCTCTCTCACGTTTTCTTTGTTCTGGAATGAGAATCTATACAATATGCAAGCTATGTCCGTAAATTGTTTGCTTATAAAAGAACATTGGTCCCTTGTACTTCATTAATTGTTTCATTTCCCCAGCAGAATGGCTCATTTGCATGATGCCTCCTATGTCTGTAAATTGTTTGCTTATTCAAACAAACAAATTAATGCTTTTAGATTTTTTTTTTCCTTGACAACTGTCCTGTCAATCAGTTATTAAAGTCGTGTTTAACAGGGCAAAGGGCCCAAACGTGTTGGAGCATTACATGTGACCTGCCAGTTGTTCAAAATCTATTTCAAGGTACTTATTGATCATTTTTATTTCTTCTTGTGTGATTTGTATAATTTTAGCTGATTAACTTTGATGTCCATCCTTTCAATTATTTACCTTGGGGAACTGTGGGTAGCCCTGATTTTGGAATAACAAGAGGTGATTTGACCAACTAATATGACAAAACGTGGTTTGCTCTTTGCTGTAGCTTGGAACTGTCAATCTCTGTCGAAGTGTGATTCGAAGCATTGAGACAGCTCGTATATTTGATTTTGAGGAGTTCCCCATTAGGGATAAGGTACTTAATTTATCTGGGTGACCGCCTGGTTGCTGTCATAAGCGGGATAAGCCATTTGCTACGTGTTCAAATTGCAATTTTATTTTTGGTTGCAGGTCACCTACATGTACTATACAGGCCGTCTAGAGGTTTTCAACGAAAATTTTCCTGCTGTAAGTAGCTTTTTCTTCACAAAGACAATATAGCTTCAATATGGAGATCAGATAATGATTATTTGTACGATTGCATCTAACTGATGTCTGCAAAGTTTAGCACTATATTAATATGCTGTAGGAACCAAATTGTTCTTTGGTGAAGTATGTATTGTGCCCTAGTCTATTTTAACATTTGTTGTTGGTAGATTGGCAGTTGAATGGGAAATTTTTTTTGCTTTGTAGAATACCGTATATCTTATTTATCTCCTATCTTGCAGGCTGATGAGAAACTGTCTTATGCTTTGACTCATTGCCATCTTCATCATGAGACCAATATAAGGTGCATTATGGATTTCTTGTTCTCTTCATTTTGCTCATCTAAATCAGTTGTACTTCATGAAATGTTTTTATTTACACATTAGATGGCATATTTGTTTTCTTAAGTTATTTGAACTGCGTCAAAAAAATAAACCTTGATGCAGTAGCCATCTAGGTTCTTGAGAAGTGATAGACATGGTAATATGTGCGTAGCGTAAATTTGACTGTTACTTTGGTAACGTAAGGATTAATGGTGGGCGATGTGGCAGCTTTTCGATTACTACCTTGTCGCTTTTAGGCTTGCAGCAGCAAAGCTGTTTGTGATACTAATCTACTTGCACTCTTTGGAGCTTATGTTAAAAGATGCGCATGCTTAAGCAAAAGACTCATCAATGACATCGAGGCACTAGACAAAATGGCTCAGGGTGCGTTTGGTGCATCTTTTGCATAAAGCTCTGTAAACATGGATCACTACCATGGAATCTCCATATTTTCTCTTAAAGTTCTTTTATTATGCCCTTCCCTTTGCCCAGTATATCTAGCTTTTATTTTGGTACATCTTACCCTTCTTTAAAATCCAAAAAAAAAGATATTATGACACAATTTTTATTTATTTTTGTAACACATTGTGTCAAGTGCATGAGGCATGCACCTTCACCGCTTTCCTTGTGCCTTGACACCATGGGAGCTTGGTGCACGTTCACCTCATGACTTTTAAACTAACTTTGGAGTTTTTTTAACTCAGTACATCAGAATTCCCCAAGTGATTCCATAAAGGATCTAATTGAAATCTCGATGTTGCACATTATCCCTTTCTTGCTCAATTCTAGAGGGAGAAGTGTTGCCAAATTGATACCAATTGTTATTTCATATGTGACAGTGGATCAAACTAAAACAATCTACTTTTCCTAGTAGGAGTGATTCAATTGGACATAGAGTCAAATTTCTAAATTTTGGATTCTTGTAACTTGTCTTTCCTTGTACTATCAGAATGTCGCTGTGTTGGATAGGGCTGAGCAAAAAATCCGATTATCCAAACTGATCCGATATCCGATCCGAATCCGATCCGAATTTTTGGATATTCGATCCGAAAGTTAAGTTTGGTTTGGATATCTGATCCGAAATCTTTGGTTTTGGTTTGGATATGGATATTAGAATTAAAACATTTGGATATCCGATCTGATCCGAAACTATAGTTTTCTAGTATAATTTCGAGAAAATAAAATTTTATTTGATGCAACAACTTAATTAATGTTTAAAATATTAGAGAAATATCTAGGTGGTACTTAAATTTTATAGCGAGAACATTGGAATCAGAATACGAAAGAAAATATCATGTAAAACTATGAATATAATCGTGTTTCAAACTTAATTTTAAAGTAAATTCAAAAGTATGGATATCCGATGGATATCCGCATCCGATCCGATTATTTTGGATACCCGAACATTGGATATCCGAGACATTTGGTTTGGATATTGGATATCTAACTTCAGGATTTCTAATATGGATATCCGATCCAAACTAGCACTTTGGATCAAATACCCGATCCGCACTCTGCCCTAGTGTTGGATATCTTCTATTTCTCATCAGTGGGAACGTGTTCCTCCCATAAACCATTTAGTCAAAACAATTCCTTTTTTATAGAAAGGTGCATCCATTTTCTTCATCCATTTTGGGAATAAAAAGAATACATCTTACGAAAGATAGAGTTACACTAGAATCCTGTTCGAAAATGCCAAATCTACCTAAACTTTATTTAAAGAATCAAGTATTTCTCCATAATGCAACTCATTTACAGTAAACAACATTCGAACACTCGCTTCGAATTGAATCTTCTTCAACAGAATAACTGGCTGTATTTCAGTGTTTAAAGCCTGATGAGCTGTCCAAATAGCAAAGGCAGAGGCAGCAAGGCAACAACTATACCAAGAGGCTTTCCAATACTCTCTCTTTTTCGGCTGAGAAATCTAGTAGACTCCTTCCCACAAATCCTTACTTCGACCCTTATTGCTAAGCCAGTTCAGGACACCTTTCTAGACAGTCTCAGAAAAAGGGCAGTTAAAAAACAATTTTTTGTGTTTCAAGAGCAGTTTTGCACAAACAGCACCCTTTATCCAGAATCATGTCTCTCGTTGATATATTAGCTGAATTGTGGAGCTTTTTTTGCATAGCCAGAGTGGTGAGAATACTATGACATGGTACTGCTACTGTCACAGCAATCTAAAGTCTCCACCATTTTGCCCACTTGATTTTATGAAAATCACTTCGATAGATGTCCTTAGCCTTCACTGTTGAAAACTAATTACCCTTAAAACAGGTGGAGAGAAGAGCTTTTGTAGCCATGCCATCACCTGATATCTGCACGAGCATGTCTCGGACCTTTAAAATACTTTTCTAACTCTCCGAGTTGTGGCTTTAATAGGAGCATTCGAAATAGTAGAGTGTCCCAAGTTATAGCATCTATTCCACACTTTCCAGTCGTTCCAGGCACTTTCGATTCAGATTCAAGCATTGAAATCCTTTTTCTCACTAAAGTTTTATTCCAAGAAAGCAATTCCTTAATATTAAATTCCCCTTCATTCCACTGTTCATCAGAAATATTCTACAGAAAATTTGTGCTAAGCCTATAGATTTTTGTTCATATGATACATTTAGAAATAAAGGATAGATGGACATCCTAGTTTTATACCTTATTCAGTGGACATCACGAGCAAGGTTTTGGGAATGTACAAGTATTGCCAAGCATGGTTAGGAATTTATGCGTAGAATACAAAAGAGCGAAGTTAGAATTATATTAAGGAAGATAGGGTCGGAGGGACCGGATGGTATACCTATTGAAGTTTGGAGGTGTTTGGGGAGAGAGGAATCAAATGGGTAACCATGCTCTTTAACAAGATTTGGAGAAACAACAAGATGTCGGTGGCTTGGAGGAAAAGCACTCTTGTCCCTCTGTGTAAGAATAAAGTTGATGTTGAAGATTTTTCCAATTATCGGGGAATTAAACTTATGAGTCGTACGATGAAATTATGGGATTATGGGAACGAATAATTGAACAAAGGCTTAGGAAATGTAGACATCTCGGATAACCAATTGGATTTAGGCTTGGGAGATCAACTATGGAAACAATTTATATAATGAGACAGTTGATGGAACACTATCGAGATAAGAAGAAAGACTTGCATATGGTTTTTATTGAGTTAGAGAAGGCATATGATAGGGTACCGAGAAAAGTACTTTGGTGGGCTTTGGCGAGGAAGAGTGTATCCCACAAATATATTGACCTCATAAAGGACATGTATGAGGGGGCTAGTACAGGACGTTGGGAGAAGGGAGAACTGAAGAATTTAGTCCTTTTCTCTTTGCTATAATTATGAATGAGTTGACAAGGGCTATTTAGGACGACATCCTTGGTGTATGGTGTTTGCTGATGATGAGACAAAGGACGGAGTTGGAAAGAAGTTGGAATTGGGGAGGCATACTTTGGAGACTCGTGGGTTTAGGCTGAGTAGGAGTAAGATCAAGTATTTAAGGTGTAAGTTCAGTAAAGCGGGAACAAGAGAGGTGAAGAGTATTACCTTTGATTGAAAGGTTGTTCATGGATCAGATTTCTTTAGATATTTAGGATCTATGTTTCGGAAAGACGGTAAATTAGATGTAAATGTGACTCACGAAATTAAAGCTAGGGTGGTTGAAAATTGAAATGGAAAAGTGTCACATGGTTTTTATGTGATGAACGGTAAATTCTATCGCACGACAATTAGACTTCTACTATTATACGGCTCCGAGTGGGCCGTGGAGCATTGTCACGTTGAAAACATGAATGTGGGGAAGATGTGTATGTGGAGCATACCAGGAAAGATCGATTAAGAAAGGAGGTGATTAGGGAGAAGGTGAGAGTGGCGCCAATAGAGGACAAGGACAAGATGATGGAGAATTGACTAAGATGGTTTGCCCATGTGAGAAGAAGATTTATGGATGCATCAGGCGGCTTCAGTAAGGCAGCTCGAAATTATATTAAGGAAGATAGGGTCGGAGGGACCGGATGGTATACCTATTGAAGTTTGGAGGTGTTTGGGGAGAGAGGAATCAAATGGGTAACCATGCTCTTTAACAAGATTTGGAGAAACAACAAGATGTCGGTGGCTTGGAGGA
Source organism: Silene latifolia (assembly GCF_048544455.1). Taxonomy (NCBI): domain Eukaryota; kingdom Viridiplantae; phylum Streptophyta; class Magnoliopsida; order Caryophyllales; family Caryophyllaceae; genus Silene; species Silene latifolia. Next base: position 90,372,655 of record NC_133535.1, on the reverse strand, counting down.
AAAGCACTCTTGTCCCTCTGTGTAAGAATAAAGTTGATGTTGAAGATTTTTCCAATTATCGGGGAATTAAACTTATGAGTCGTACGATGAAATTATGGGATTATGGGAACGAATAATTGAACAAAGGCTTAGGAAATGTAGACATCTCGGATAACCAATTGGATTTAGGCTTGGGAGATCAACTATGGAAACAATTTATATAATGAGACAGTTGATGGAACACTATCGAGATAAGAAGAAAGACTTGCATATGGTTTTTATTGAGTTAGAGAAGGCATATGATAGGGTACCGAGAAAAGTACTTTGGTGGGCTTTGGCGAGGAAGAGTGTATCCCACAAATATATTGACCTCATAAAGGACATGTATGAGGGGGCTAGTACAGGACGTTGGGAGAAGGGAGAACTGAAGAATTTAGTCCTTTTCTCTTTGCTATAATTATGAATGAGTTGACAAGGGCTATTTAGGACGACATCCTTGGTGTATGGTGTTTGCTGATGATGAGACAAAGGACGGAGTTGGAAAGAAGTTGGAATTGGGGAGGCATACTTTGGAGACTCGTGGGTTTAGGCTGAGTAGGAGTAAGATCAAGTATTTAAGGTGTAAGTTCAGTAAAGCGGGAACAAGAGAGGTGAAGAGTATTACCTTTGATTGAAAGGTTGTTCATGGATCAGATTTCTTTAGATATTTAGGATCTATGTTTCAGAAAGACGGTAAATTAGATGTAAATGTGACTCACGAAATTAAAGCCGGGTGGTTGAAAATTGAAATGGAAAAGTGTCACATGGTTTTTATGTGATGAACGGTAAATTCTATCGCACGACAATTAGACTTCTACTATTATACGGCTCCGAGTGGGCCGTGGAGCATTGTCACGTTGAAAACATGAATGTGGGGAAGATGTGTATGTGGAGCATACCAGGAAAGATCGATTAAGAAAGGAGGTGATTAGGGAGAAGGTGAGAGTGGCGCCAATAGAGGACAAGGACAAGATGATGGAGAATTGACTAAGATGGTTTGCCCATGTGAGAAGAAGATTTATGGATGCATCAGGCGGCTTCAGTAAGGCAGCTCGAAATTATATTAAGGAAGATAGGGTCGGAGGGACCGGATGGTATACCTATTGAAGTTTGGAGGTGTTTGGGGAGAGAGGAATCAAATGGGTAACCATGCTCTTTAACAAGATTTGGAGAAACAACAAGATGTCGGTGGCTTGGAGGAAAAGCACTCTTGTCCCTCTGTGTAAGAATAAAGTTGATGTTGAAGATTTTTCCAATTATCGGGGAATTAAACTTATGAGTCGTACGATGAAATTATGGGATTATGGGAACGAATAATTGAACAAAGGCTTAGGAAATGTAGACATCTCGGATAACCAATTGGATTTAGGCTTGGGAGATCAACTATGGAAACAATTTATATAATGAGACAGTTGATGGAACACTATCGAGATAAGAAGAAAGACTTGCATATGGTTTTTATTGAGTTAGAGAAGGCATATGATAGTAGTGAGAAAAGTACTTTGGTGGGCTTTGGCGAGGAAGAGTGTATCCCACAAATATATTGACCTCATAAAGGACATGTATGAGGGGGCTAGTACAGGACGTTGGGAGAAGGGAGAACTGAAGAATTTAGTCCTTTTCTCTTTGCTATAATTATGAATGAGTTGACAAGGGCTATTTAGGACGACATCCTTGGTGTATGGTGTTTGCTGATGATGAGACAAAGGACGGAGTTGGAAAGAAGTTGGAATTGGGGAGGCATACTTTGGAGACTCGTGGGTTTAGGCTGAGTAGGAGTAAGATCAAGTATTTAAGGTGTAAGTTCAGTAAAGCGGGAACAAGAGAGGTGAAGAGTATTACCTTTGATTGAAAGGTTGTTCATGGATCAGATTTCTTTAGATATTTAGGATCTATGTTTCAGAAAGACGGTAAATTAGATGTAAATGTGACTCACGAAATTAAAGCCGGGTGGTTGAAAATTGAAATGGAAAAGTGTCACATGGTTTTTATGTGATGAACGGTAAATTCTATCGCACGACAATTAGACTTCTACTATTATACGGCTCCGAGTGGGCCGTGGAGCATTGTCACGTTGAAAACATGAATGTGGGGAAGATGTGTATGTGGAGCATACCAGGAAAGATCGATTAAGAAAGGAGGTGATTAGGGAGAAGGTGAGAGTGGCGCCAATAGAGGACAAGGACAAGATGATGGAGAATTGACTAAGATGGTTTGCCCATGTGAGAAGAAGATTTATGGATGCATCAGGCGGCTTCAGTAAGGCAGCTCGAAATTTGGGGAACATAAAAAGTTGGTAGGGTTAGAGGGAGTCCAAAAAAAACTTCGTTGAAAGTGATCGAACGGATATAAGATTTCTCGAGATTGAAGAGTGTGTGGTGACGAAAAGAGCACAATGGGGGGAAACAATACATGTGGATTATTTGTATCTGTTGATCGTTTTTATTTTAATTTTAAGTGTTCTTTTGTAAATAACCCCCTTTTATGTACTAATTTTTACAAATAACCCCTATGCCCTTTTTTTTCTAATAACCGCAATGGCTAATGAATGAACTCTGCGACGGATTGTCCGTCCCGTAAACTAGTTAAAATCTACCCAAGTTTGGTTCCTCCCGTTTGCCATTAAAAAAACACAAAACCTGCATAAAACCAATATTACAATCCTACATCAGCCGCATTCAAAGCGGGAACCCAAACAAATGACTGAGACGGCATCCACAGCAAGATTCAACGCATGTTTATTTTTTCATATCTGGAAAGTTTGGCTTACAATCCATTGCAATTTTCCTTTGCTATATTGTAACTTTGCGGCAGATTATCCATCCGAATCCGTTGGAAGAAATTTTTGTTCAAGGTCGCCATTTATTTTGGTCAAGACGCCATTTTTCTCCAATGGATAGTCCTTCACAAAAATAAATCCGTTGTAAATAGTTGGACTTCCGTCGCAACTTTACTTGTGCAACAGAATATATGTCCGTCGCAAACCATCTGTCGCAAATCCCGTGTTCTTTTGTAGTGTGTGTATTTTATTGAGAAGGCCATACATGTGAGCTGTGAGCTTTCCAGAGTTCAAAGGGACACCTAGATACCTGAAGGGATCCCTTCAGAAACCAGTAAAAGTCAAGATAAGTGCCTTAAGATGTTACTGAGTACCACCAAGTAGGATACTAGTTTTCTTAGGGTTTGCATTAATATCAGAGTTACCAGCAAAGCCTATTACTAGTCTTTTTCACTCCTAGGAGTGAGCGAAAAAGTATGATGCTGTTTTGACCCAAACCAATACGATATCACCTTTTAATTATTGTGATATATCTTCTTAAACTGTGGTTCGCCAAATAAAAAATCGGGTTCACAGGTTTGAACCAGTTTTTAAAAATATTAAGTAGAAGAAGAAAATAAAATTTGCTTCACTTTAAATTTGTAGCTCACCAACGTATGGCGTAACTCTGGGAAGAATTTAAGATGTTATTATCATTTTTATCGTTTCCACTTTTGTGGCGATTGTTGAATTCATCATCTGTTCACTTGCTGGCTTGTTGCAAGTAAACGTACATATATGAAAAGGGGCAAGGTTGACATTCAAATCCGACAGTACAAAATCTGGGGTATATCAGCGTGTAATCAAAAACTGGTTATCCAGTTGTTTTCCTTATCGTACCTTTATCGTAATTCATATTGAATTTGAACAACTTATATCCGATATGGTTGAATTGTATCTGATCACAGTTTTGCTCACCCCTAATAATGCTAGAAGTGCTAGTAGTGACCTTTTAAGATGGTGAGTATTTTCATATTGCTTGTGACCTTATTGACATTGATCCTTTTTGCTTGTAACCTCTTTAATATCGTTAGTTATGCTTTGAGCATTTTAAGTAAGCATTTTAACTTTATTCATGATGCGGTTTGATACTAAGTTATGGTACAGACATTCCAAGGGGAGTTACATTTAGTCTATAATAAGATTATATTGCTGTTTACCTGTCTTTGACACAGTTAATCATAGTTGAGTTGCTCCAATGGCACATGCTGAATAGCAAAGTAGTCTGCAATAGTTTAATTTTTTTTTTTTTTTTTTTTTTTTTGGTTAAGCTTATTGCAACTTCCTTATAATCCTTTTCTGATGAATCATTTTTAACTGTATACTGTTTTCTTGGCTCTAACAGGATGATCCTGAAATATCTGATACCTGTGAAGCTTTCAGTGGGCGTCTTACCTGAAGATTCCCTGTTGGAGAAGTACAGCCTCCTTGAGGTATCTCAAATTATTTCTGTCCCCTGTGTTTTTTGTTTAGATAAATACTAAAGCTTGCTTGCTATCAGTCATTTTGGGATTAAGGCTCTGATGTTGTTGTTGTTGTTGTTGTTGTAATTTGTAAACACTAAAGCTTGCTTGCTATCAGTCAACTGTGAACAAAGTTTGCCGTAGAGCATTATTGAGCATTACAGACCAGTAATTCTCTGGTTTTGTAGGGTTTGTGTCTATATTCTCGTAATCGAATAGAAAAAATTCATACCTGATTATAGTGAAGTTATCCCCACCAACTTCCTGCCAACTTGCTGATGTGCTTTCTCTAAGAAACTTTGCTTAAATGGTTTATACTCCCTTTGATTCACAAACACTTCCATTTTCAACACTCGCATAATATAAAGGAAACTAGGAAAGTACTAGTGAGGCAATTATAGAAAGTGAACCCAAAGAGTGAATTAATGGGCCACAAAAAAATGAAAGGTATTTGTGAAACCGTTAAATAAGGAATTGTATTTATGAATTGTCCTGTTTGGCTAGATGTTTGTTTTACATTTTCATCGTGCAGTACAGGGATGTAGTCCTAGCTCTTAGAAGGGGTGATCTTCAACTTTTACGATGTGCTCTTCAAGAACACGAGGATAGGTAATTTGTTGGTTCTTGGAAATTTTTAATGTTAATTACCAATCAATCATGGTAGCTCTTAGCTTGCTTTACTAAGAGCAATGGTGATATTTTCTGTTAGATTTTTGAGATCCGGTGTCTATCTGGTCCTGGAAAAACTTGAACTACAAGTTTATAGAAGACTGGTTAAAAAAATGTAAGTCCATGTGCCTTGCATATATGTTTTTCACATTGTGTGTTTGTTAGTTGTTACTGACGGATATATTACTTGACTTGTTCAGCTATTTCATCCAAAAGCTCAGAGATCCTGGCAGAGCACATCAAATTAAATTGGATGTTATAGTCAAGGCATTAAGGTGGCTTCAGATAGAAATGGATGTTGATGAGGTCATTATTTCATTCACTTGACTCCAATTTTACCTTCTATATTTGAAGTTTACATGGTGCAACAATACTAGCTCTATGCCTAAGGTTCTTGAAAACCACCCATGTCTAGGCATGGGGTCGGAATGTCGGATACATGCAACCGTACCCCTGCGGATGACCTATACTGAAAATTGCATTGCAATTTGCATAGACCCATTGTTACTTGACTTAGTTCACAATAAAAGGAAAAAGCGCAGACCTTTTAGTGAACCCCCGTTGCTTTATTTGATTATATTTAGACCGAGCAAGTAAACCCGAACCCGAAAAATCGATTGAAATAAACCTGAACTCGAAAAATCGATTTCATTATATTTAGACTGAGCAAATAAACCCTTGGCCTCGTGAGTTTTCTCATTAATTCTTTATTTAGTAATGATACTTTGAGTTATTACATTCTTCGTAATAGAAAAAATAATAAAAGATAAACCAATCAATTGACATGCAAGTCAATACTAATTGACCTGAAATTAACCTAATCCGATATTGACCTAACTTGATTCGCGCATCACCTGAAATAACACAAACCAATTAAGTTGACTAATCGAAATGAATCCAAACGGAATCGGAGTGAAATCAAAATTAAGGGTAATCGGAATGAAGCTGATCTTACTTAACCCGATCTAAAACTAAATCGAATGACCTGCTCACCTGCTTGCCAGGTCTTTGCTTTTGGAATATGTTGGAGTTGCTCGTCTACTGTGAGAATAATGTTCTCATGTATGTGTTTTGCAGGTGGAATGTATTGTGGCCATTCTAATACATAAAAATCTGATTAAAGGGTATTTCGCACACAAGCTTAAAGTTGTAGTTCTAAGCAAACAAGACCCTTTCCCCAATTTGACTGGGAAGCCGGTGGGCTCTTAGTCTACAGTGAAGTTACTATGTTACCAATATATTTAATGTAGCTGGGAGGTAAAACCTTGATGTTGTCGAGCGCAAAATGTATGTGCCTCGCTCCCATCTGGGTTAAGTGCTCATTGTAGTAACTGGTAATCCTTCTTACCAGCCTGCTTTATATGTAGTTTAGTTGAACTCTTCCCTCAATTTGTCATAGTTTTTTTTACCAGGATTTGTTGTTATTTATGGCTTGGTGACATGTAATCGTGTATGCTAATCATCTTCTTCAACTCTTATCAAGCATTCAAGCTGTGATTGTAGATTTTTATGTTCTTAAAGGAAATGCCATAACTGGTTGGTTATTAACTGGTAATCCTTCTTTCTCCGCGCCTGCAAGTCTAACTTAGTATTTACTAGGTTTAGTGCTCATGTGTTGCACATGTTAATTTAACTTAATTATTAAAAAAAAAACGTGAATGCTATAAGGTTCTGGGGAAATGCATGAGTGATGAGAACTTTGAAAAGTACAAGGAGGCTAGACGAGCCGCTAAAAAGGCCGTACGGGATGCGAGGGCAAACGTTAACCAAGAAGTGTATGCCAGGTTGGACACGAGAGAAGGAGAGAAGGATATCTATAAACTGGCTCGCATAAGAGACCGAAAGACGAGAGATATTGGAAGAGTTTGGTGTGTGAAAGATATGGACGACAAGGTTCTGGTTCAGGATAACAAAATAAAGGCTAGATGGAGTTCTTACTTTGATAATTTATTCAATGGACATCAGGAACAAGGTTTTGGGGATGTAGAGGTAACACCAAGCATGGTTAATCGGGATTTTGTGTGTAGAATACAAAAGAGTGAAGTTAGAAAGGCGTTAAGGAAGATGAGGTCAAAGAAAACAGAGGGACCGGATGGTATACCCATAGAAGTTTGGAGGTGCTTCGGGGAGAAAGGGATCGAATGGGTAACCATGCTCTTCAACAAGATTTGGAGGAGCAACAAGATGCCATCGGCTTGGAGGAGAAGCACTCTTGTCCCTTTGTACAAGAACAAAGGTGATGTTCAAGAGTGTTCCAATTATCGGGGAATTAAACTTATGAGTCATACAATGAAGTTATGGGAGCGGGTAATCGAGCAAAGGCTTAGGAGATGTGTAGACATCTCGGAAAACCAATTTGGATTTATGCCCGGGAGATCGACTATGGATGCGATTTTTATCATGAGACAGTTGATGGAATACCATCGGGACAAGAAGAAGGACTTACATATGGTTTTTATTGACTTGTAAAAGGCATATGATAGGGTACCAAGAGAAGTACTTTGGTGGGCTTTGGCGAGAAAGGGTGTGTCGCGAAAATATATTGACCTCATAAAGGACATGTATGAGGGGGCTAGTGCAAGTGTTCGCACTAATGTTGGGAGAACGGAAGAATTCCCTATTACCATCGGGGTGCATCAAGGTTCCGCACTTAGTCCTTTTCTCTTTGCTATAGTTATGGATGAGTTGACAAGGGATATTGAGGACGACATCCCTTGGTGTATGATGTTTTCTTGATGATATTGTGTTGATTGATGAGACAAAAAGAGGGGTGGAGAGAAAGTTGGAATTGTGGAGGCGGACTTTAGAGACTCGTGGGTTCAGCCGAGGGGAGTAAGACCGAGTATTTGAGGTGTCGATTCACTAAGGTGGCGGGGTTGAGATCGACAGAGGCGGGGAGTATTATTTTCGATGGGAATGTTGTTGAGGGTTCGGATTTCTTCAGATATCTAGGATCTATTATTCAAAAAGATGGGGAGTTAGACGGAGATGTGGCTCACAGAATTAAAGCGGGATGGTTGAAATGGAAGAGTGCTTCAGGGTTTCTATGCGATAAAGATATGCCCCAAAGATTAAAGGGAAAATTTTATCGCACGGCAATTAGGCCTGCCCTACTTTACGGCTCCGAGTGTTAGGCCGTGAAGCATTGTCACATTCAAAAGATGAGTGTGGCGGAGATGCGCATGTTGAGGTGGATGTGCGGACATACAAGGAAAGATCGGTTAAGGAATGAGGTGATTAGGGAAAAGTTAAAAGTGGCGCCAATAGAGGACAAGATGATAGAAAACCGACTAAGATGGTTTGACCATGTGAGAAGGAGACCTATGGACGCACCAGTTAGGAGGCTGAAGACTTGGAGAACAGAAAAGGTCCCTAAAGGCAGAGGAAGACCGAGACAGACATGGTTGATAGTGATAGAGCACGATATGAGAGTTCTGGGGCTTGAGGAGAGTATGGTGACAGAGAGGGCACTATGGAGGGAAAGGATACATGTGGATTTTTAGTATTTGATGTTTTTTGACAGATTTAGTGTTTTTTTATTTAATTTAAAGAAATTAATTTATTTATTTTTCTCCCCTTTATTACACTTTTTCACCAACCACTTTCTTATAGATTTTACCTGGTTCATTCCGGGTCCTTAACTCTATTTCGGTTTTTAAAAATCGTTTTAATCTTTTCTCTCGATTTAAATTTTAAGTTTTTATAAAAGAAAGACGGAATTCGATTTTAAAACCCCTAAGTTCACCTTGACTTTCCATTATATTTTCGTTCTTCCTTTTTGTTTTTCATCTTCCCTTTTTTTATTCGCATTTTGAGGCGTGCGTTCACCCATGGACGGTTCGAAAAGATGATTCATGTCAGCCGACCCCAAATCATTTTGGGATTAAGGCTCTGATGTTGTTGTTGTATTAAGAAAAAAATGTTGAAATCAAGTTAGTATATATTGTTTTTCTAATACACCAGTATACCCCCTTTTATTAGACCGAAAATATAACTAAACTAGTTTGATAGCCCGTGCGTTGCAACGGGGTAATTAACTTAGTTATAATTATATTTAAAAAAAAGTTATAAGAGTTTAATGTTACATCATATGGCTAATAATTTGTTTAGATATGATTAAAATATTTGTCAAATGAAATGTAAAAGTTCTTATATAAAATTATAAATATCACTTGAATATAATATAGGAAATATATATTATAATTATAGTAATAATAATGATTAAAATATTATCCACTATATTTTTTATATCAAAAAAGTTATTTAGAATACTTTCTTAAAATAAATTTTAACTAGATTTCATGCCCGTGCGCTGCACGGGTATGTAAAAATGTCCTATTTTAATATAAAGCTATTTATTTTAATGTGTCAAGTTATTTTAGTAGCACCAAATATTCTGGTTTTTAAGATTACATTTTAATTGAAATAAACAATCTTTTGATGAACATTTCGTTAATTTGCCTTCAGTACTATTGGAGGGAGATGGCTCAATCTCGTCGTACTCGCACCAAGATGTCATTAGTTCATTCTTGTTTAGAGTTTGACTTGATCTTTATCCCTTATCGAAGAATTAAGTCAGACCACATTTTATTTTAAGAAAGTAAATATAGGAATAGGTAAATCAGTGTCCTACGGAAGAAAAGAGTTGCGGTAAAGATAGGGTTAGCATTGTTTAATATTGTTTTAACTATACATAAAACTTTACCTATATTTGTATTCTTGATTATAATTATTGAAACAACTCTTTTTAATCCATAAATTTTATCATTTTAATTTCTCTTTTATTTATTTATTTTGAAGTGTTCTATAAAGTATGAATTTCGTATTGTACTTATAATGATGAATTAATGTCAAAATTGTGAAATATGTGTTTAGATATGTGTTAAATTTTCATTATATGTGCAAATCGTTTTTTATTTTGCTTTAAAAAATATCTTTTTTTTTGTTTTATCTTATTTATGTACTATAAGATAATTCTTAAATTTAAAGTGCTTTATAATTGTTATATGTTTAAGAGATCCTACATCTTTTATACTATACGTACAAATTGGTTTTAAACAAAACTCTAATCAAATTTTGAGTTTTAACCCTTACTCATGCGGTCATGTCATATTTTGTAAATAAATATTAAGCGTTCTTATATATACTTTTTCTAACTTGTTAATCTCAAATTCTCATCTAACCCGTTTTATTCTTAAACGGAGATATTTTTCTTAACGATACGTAAAAAATTCGACTTAGTTAAGACAACAAAATAACTATGAACCATCTTCATAAACCATAGTCAATAAAACTTAATGATTTAATATGGATTTAGCTAACTAAGCAACATGAGAATTGAATTTGGGTGACAAAAGGCTGGAAAAAGAGATTGCAATAACAATATTTTTGAACTGTTATTAATTTGATCTTGCAATAATTAATTTTCGATAACCTGATAACATTATAAAGCATAAGAGCAAATTGACAATTGATGAATAAATTTTAAGTAAAGCTAATGCACACTTGCATACCCATAATCCCATATGTAGGAAAGAGTGAGGAGTATCAACGTACGTTTTATGTTGCCATTGTTATATTTGATCCCGCTCTAAAATATCGCTTCACCTAAGAACCCTTCATTTTCTCACCCATGAAATTAATAGTGTTATCTGATAGAAATCCATTTGGATGTTTACAGTTACAATGCATGCCTCATCCGACTTTGAAGGTTTAGGTTTATGCATGCGCCCTCTGGCTCCATCGATTCTCGTCAACCGTTGATGGGAGTTGGTGTAATACTTTGGATTTATGAGTCTCTGGGTACTCTATCGAGTAGGCCTTACTCTGTCGAGTAAGGGTGAGTTGCGTTTTATAAAAGTTTCTGACCTGTTGGGTACTCGATCGAGTAACGTGGGTACTCGATCGAGTAAGGGGGCACTCGATCGAGTACCTTAGCTACTCGATCGAGTAGCCGGTTTACGGGGAGTTATTTCTCGGGTTTTGTTAATTATGCGATTAAGGTATATAATACTTCCGTCATTGTTCATAAACACTTTTTCAAAACCTAATTACTGTCAAGAGAGAAAGCAAAGTACGTTCTTCACTTTAATCGCATTGTTAGCAAATCCCGGAGTTTGGAAGGTCGGATTTCACCTTTCGTTATACCGTTGAGATCCTTGCGTCGAGGGTAAGATCTATGTACCGCTTTTATAGTTTTTCCTTTAAGTTGTTTAAACCCTAAGATGGGGATTTGGGGGTTTTGTTGTAGATTATGATTGGTAGTAATTATGTGTATGTATGATAGGAGGAGGATTTGTAGAAGAGGCTTTTTGATACAGCTGTTGAGACCGTCTGATAGTTGTGCTTTCCAGGTAGGATTTCCTACTCAGTATTAGTCCCATAATGTGATGTTGATGTGTTGTGGTTGATTGAATAATATAGTAATTGTATTGTGACGGTGGTTGATTGTGATTGTTTGTCTCTGGTTCTCGAGATGCGTTCTCGGCTGAGTGGAGTCACTTGCGGGAGTGGCTTCACGCCCTAGTTTCGCCCTTCGTGGAACCCGCCACGGAAGGGGATGTGCACATTAATGAACAGGGAAATCGCTCAAAATGAGGAGCGGGGATTTGGTGGATTCGGCTGCGGTCCCCCACTGGCAGGGCTGGTCTAGTGGACAGTCGGTGATTGAGAAGAATGGGACTGATATGATTGTGTGTGTGACGGTGTGAGATATCTGTTTATCGTATTGTTGATATATATATAGATTGTGTGATTAGTACTGACCCCGTGTTGTTGTTTGTAAAACCTGCGGTGATCCATTCGGGGATGGTGAGCGAGAATTGAGCTTGAGTTTGAGTTGAGTCACATGGGATTGCTGGGATGTGCCACTGTCTGACGATAGAAGTCTTCCGCTGTAGCTTAGTAGTTTAATAAACTTTGCATTTAGTTGATTAGACAGTTGGTTTGAGAACTTGTACCCATATTTTGGGATTTGACTTTGGATTGTACTTTTCACTAAAGTTATACTATTAAATGTTGTTTCGTTATTGTCTTATGATTATCATGCATCGGGTAACCGAGATGGTAGCATCCTTATACCGGAGTGGTCCTGGTAAGGCACTTGGAGTATGGGGGTGTTACAAATGGTATCAGAGCGACGATCCTGAAACCTGTAACCAATAAATCTAATGAATATAGGGAGTCAATTAAAATGAACCCGGGGTAAAGGTTGTAGGAGCTAATGCAAAGGCTTGGGAGACGTCCTGAAGTCGCGAACTTGCCCTACAATTTTGAACCGGTCATATGGGAGGGGGGGGGGGGGTGTATGTCGAGGTCGTATGCGTTGTTTGTTAGCTTGTGTGTGAATGTGATGAAGTATGTGTAATTGTTGGATGTTTGGAGTAGAAAGTTGAGAATGTGAAAGAAAGATTGATGAGATATATAGAACTGTTGTTGGAATGAGAAGCATGATGGATGTTTACTATGTGGCGTTTAATAACATGATAGAGTTATTTCGTTGATCGTATGAAGAGTTGTGTAGCATTATATGCTTAGTTATGATATAATGTTGGGATTTATAAAGTTGTTTATAATGTTGGGATATGATATAACATGCGGGTAGCGTTTTTGAGTTAGCATGACTCGATCGAGTGGGACTGACTTGATCGGGTGGGTATTTGACGATTTTGAATCCAGAATCGTGTTTTTGGGCACTCGATCGAGTACCTCGGGCACTCGATCAAGTAGGGGGTCACTCGATCGAGTAGCCGGGCTACTCGGTCGAGTATGTTAGAGGTCAGAAAGTCTGTTTTGGGTCCGGAGTTGGGGCACTCGATCGAGTATGTTGGGCACTCGATCGAGTAGCCTGCTACTCGATCGAGTAGGTTAGGGAACTCGATCGAGTATGTCCTGGGCAGCTTGCTTTCGTGTTTTGAGGTTTTGGTGCGTATGTTTATATCCACCCCTTTTCTGATATAGTTTCAAGATGCCGCCCAAGAAGAATGCTTTGTATGCGAGAGCTGAGCTTATGAACATAGATGATATCGTTAAGATGTTGGAGCATCAGGATGCTCTTACGGAGTCTTTAAAGACTGTGGGAAAGGATAAGGATAAGGATAAGGAGAAGGAGGTTGATCACTTTAAAATCAGCCTCTATATAGCGAGGTTTAACCCGAAAGAGTACAAGGGGGTTGGGGAGCCTAACCTTCTTGATAACTGGCATAGAGAGATGGAGAACATACTAGATTTGGTTCACTGTCCTGATGAGATGAGAGTAGAACAAGCTGCGTTCTACCTGAGGGAAGCAGCTGGCAAGTGGTGGGATACGGTGAAAGTGAGTGCTAAGGAGTTGTATGCGAACCAAGGTTTACCTGCTATACCTTGGGAAGAGTTTCGTAAGGCTATGAGAAAAGAGTTTGTACCGGAGCATGTGAGGAGTAAGTTGAGAGAGGAGTTCGATGGGTTTAAGATGACATCTGACATGTCTGTGGCCGAGTACTATAGGCAGTTTAATGAGACGTCTAGGTATGCTGAGGATATGGGTTTGAGTGAGGAGAATCTGGCGCTGAGGTTTGAGAGGGGATTGACCCCTAAGGTCATGGAGAAGCTACCTGTGGGAGTCCTTACTAACGTCAAGGAAGCTTATGAGAGGGTTGGGAGAGCTGAGAGGTTGGTAGAGATGGCTCAGGAGAGAGTGGGTGTTGAGAAAAGAAAGTCTGAGAGCGAGGGTGGTGGCCAATCTAGTCACAAGAAAGGCAACCACAATCAGGCTAGAGGGTTTTCTTCTGGGTTAGGGTTCAGTGCTGGGGCTTCCTTTGGGCGTGGCCGTGGGAGCGTTAGTGGGAGTTGGGGAACGACCTGCTATAGTTGTGGTGGTGTAGGCCACAAGAGACATGAGTGCACGAGTGCACCTGGAACTTTCCAGAGACCTGCGCAGAGCTATGCGAGCAATAGACCGACTGGATCGTGGTCTAACCGGGGAAGTCAGAGCTATCAAGGTGGAGGTAACCGCAACAGCGATAATTCTTATCAGAAACCACCGACGAACAGCCAACAACAATCAAGGGTCGGGTGCTAAGCCGACCACATCAGCTAGTACTGTTCAGGGAGGTGGACAGAAGACCAGTGGAAAGCTGTTCATGATGGAGAAGAAAGCAGCTGAAGATGATGCACACGTTATCACTGGTACTTTTCTTGTTAACGGTATTCATACCTTTGTTTTGTTTGATTCGGGGGCGTCTCAGTCGTTTGTATCTTTGAGTCATGTTAAGCGGTTGGGTTTGAGGGTATATGAGTCTGTTAGTGAGGAAGTTTTTATACCTTCGGGTGAGTCTGTATCATGTGGGAGGTTATATAAGGAGGTACCTATGATAGTTGGGCAAGTTGATCTACCTGTAGACTTGCTAGAGTTTCCTTTTAGCGGTTTTGAGATGATAGTTGGGATGGATTGGTTGGGAAAGTATAAAGCTAAGATAGACTGTCATCAAAAGAAAGTGTCCTTAAGAGGTCCTAAGGGCGTTAGTGTGTCTTATCGTGGGTTTCTTGTCAAACCCAAAGTTAAGTTGATTGCAGCTGTTACCTTGAAGTTTTATCTGAGGAAGGGATGTCCTTTGATCTTGTGCCATGTGAGAGATGACCGGATAGAGAGTCCGACAGTTGATCAGATACCAGTGGTGGGGGAGTTTGAGGATGTGTTTCCAGAGGAGATTCCGGGGTTACCACCGAGGAGAGAGATAGATTTCACGGTTGAGTTAAAACCGGGGACAGAGCCAATCTCTAAGGCACCGTACCGGATGAGTCCTAAGGAGATGGAGGAGCTTAGGAAGCAGTTAGACGATTTGATAGAGAAGGGATACATTAGACCAAGTGTGTCGCCGTGGGGTGCACCAATTCTTTTTGTGAAGAAGAAAGATGGGAGTTTGAGGTTGTGCATAGACTATAGAGAGCTGAACCGAGTGACAGTGAAGAACAAGTATCCTTTGCCAAGGATAGATGACTTGTTTGATCAGTTGAGTGGTGCATCAGTCTTTTCCAAGATTGATTTGAGGTCGGGGTACCATCAGGTGAAGATTAGAGAAGTGGACATACCAAAGACAGCTTTCACGTCGAGGTATGGCCATTATGAGTATGTGGTGATGCCGTTTGGGTTATCTAATGCACCGACAGTGTTTATGGATTTGATGAATAAGATCTTCAGACAGTTTTTGGACAAGTTTGTAGTGGTGTTTATCGATGACATCTTAGTCTACTCTAAGACTAAGGAGGAGCATGAGGAGCATCTGAGGATTGTGTTGCAGACTTTGAGGGAGCATGAGTTATATGCTAAGCTGTCCAAGTGTGAGTTCTGGTTAGAGAAAGTTGCTTTTCTGGGGCATGTGATCTCTAAGGATGGGGTAGCTGTGGATCCGGAGAAGATTGAGGCAGTGACAAAGTGGGAAGCACCAAAGAACGTTGCTGAGATCAGAAGTTTCTTGGGTTTAGCTGGATACTACAGACGGTTCGTGAAAGATTTCTCCAAGATAGCTAGACCTATGACAGCGTTGATGAGAAAAGAGAACAAGTTTCGTTGGGATGAGAGTTGTGAGACGGTGTTCCAAACATTAAAGGAGCGTTTGACCACAGCTCCTATCTTAGCATTGCCTGAAGGGATTGAGAACTTTGAGGTTTATACAGATGCCTCAAAGAATGGGTTGGGATGTGTGTTGATGCAGAACGGTAAGGTGATTGCCTATGCTTCTAGGCAATTGAAGCTTTATGAGGAGAACTACCCTACACATGATCTGGAGTTGGGTGCAGTGGTGTTTGCTCTCAAGATATGGAGACATTACCTTTATGGAGCAATCTTTAAGGTATTTTCTGATCACAAGAGTCTCAAGTACATTTTCACTCAAAAGGAGTTGAACATGAGACAGAGGAGGTGGATGGAGCTGATTGGCGATTATGACATGGAAATTATCTACCATGAAGGGAAGGCCAATATTGTTGCAGATGCTTTGAGTAGAAAGAGTGTACATTCCTTGTGTACAGCTCTATCTTTGATGAGGTTGAGAGATGAGGTAGCAAAGTTTGGGATACATATGATGCAGAAAGGAGATGCCATGAGAGATCTGACAGTGCAACTTGATTTTTATGATGATATTCGAGGTAAACAGGCGTTGGACCCTAAGATGGTTGAGTGGAGAGCTGGAGTAGAGAAAGGGACAGTGTCTCGATTCTCTATTCACACAGATGGTAGCTTGAGGTTTGACGGTAGGTGGTGTGTTCCTAATGATGAGGAGTTGAAAAAGACTATCATGACAGAGGCACATAATACACCATATTCAGTTCATCCAGGTGGAGATAAGTTGTACAAGGATTTAAAGAACACGTTTTGGTGGCCTGGGATGAAGAAAGAGACAGCTGAGTTTGTGGCCCGTTGTTTGACATGCCAGAGAGATAAAGGGGAACAGCGCCGACCACAAGGTAAGATTCAGTCTTTAACGGTACCTGAGTGGAAGTGGGAATCCATTTCCATGGATTTTATCGTGGGTTTGCCAAAGAGTCAACAGGGTAACAACATGATATGGGTAATAGTGGATTGACTGACAAAGTCAGCTCACTTTGTTCCAATGAAAGATACATGGACTAAAGCACAATTGGCTATGGCCTATCGAAAGAACGTGCTTAAGTTACATGGAGTCCCTAAGGACATAGTGTCTGACAGAGATGCGAGGTTTATATCAAGGTTTTGGAAATAATTGCAGGAATCGTTGGGAACAACTTTGAAGATGAGTACAGCATTTCATCCTGCGACGGGGTCAGACTAAGAGAACGATCAAAACTCTTGAGGATATGTTACGAGCTTGTGTGATGGATTTTGGTGTTAGCTGGGAACAGAGGTTGGATTTGATAGAGTTTTCTTACAACAACAGCTATCACACTAGTATTGGTATGGCACCGTTTGAGGCTTTGTATGGGAGGAGATGTAGGAGTCCGATTTGTTGGGACGACAGTGCTGAGGCAGTGGTTTTAGGACCAGATATGGTACATGAGATGGTTGAACAGATTAAGATGATCAGGGAACGGATGAGAGCAGCTCAGAGGCAAAAGAGTTATGCAGATCTACGTCGTCGGGATATAGAGTTTCAGGTTGGGGACAAGGTTCTTCTGAAAGTGTCTCCTATGCGTGGGGTTATGAGATTTGGGAAGAAAGGCAAGCTGAGTCAGAAGTTTATCGGGCCTTATGAGATCTTGGAGAGAGTTGGGGAAGTTGCATATCGTCTGGCTTTACCAGCTGCGTTAGAGAGGGTGCATAATGTGTTTCATGTATCGCAGCTGCGAAAGTATGTGAGTGACCCGTCACATGTGTTAGAGGCAGAGAGCTTAGAGCTAGATGAGTCCTTATCATATCTTGAGGTGCCTAAGCAGATTCTTGACCGAAAGGTTAGGAAGACTAGGAGTGGTGAGACAGTTTTGCTTAAGATCCTTTGGTCTAACCACGAGACCGAGGAAGCTACATGGGAGCCAGAGGAGGCTATGAGGGAGCGTTACCCTTTCCTTTTTGATCAGGTATGTATGGTTACGGGGACGTAACCTTGTTTCTTTTAGGGGGGTAGGAGATGATCGCGAAGAGTTTTTAAGAGTTTTTGTACCCTTTTGTATGTTGTGTCGTTATGTTTGTCGGGATGAGTTTGGGTTAGTAACATGTTTTATGTTGAGTTTTGTTTTGGTTGTTGAGTCGGGAGTGTTGTGGGTGTATCGTTGTTTTGTTGAGGTTTGAACTTCGGGGACGAAGTTCTTTTTAAGGAGGGAAGACTGTAATACTACGGATTTATGAGTCTCTGGGTACTCTATCGAGTAGGCCTTACTCTGTCGAGTAAGTGTGAGTTGCGTTTTATAAAAGTTTCTGACCTGTTGGGTACTCGATCGAGTAAAGGGGCACTCGATCGAGTTGCCGGTTTACGGGGAGTTATTTCTCGGGTTTTGTTAATTATGCGATTAAGGTATATAATACTTCCGTCATTGTTCTTAAACACTTTTTCAAAACCTAATTACTGTCAAGAGAGAAAGCAAAGTACGTTCTTCACTTTAATCGCATTGTTAGCAAATCCCGGAGTTTGGAAGGCCGGATTTTACCTTTCGTTATACCGTTGAGATCCTTGCGTCGAGGGTAAGATCTATGTACCGCTTTTATAGTTTTTCCTTTAAGTTGTTTAAACCCTAAGATGGGGATTTGGGGGTTTTGTTGTAGATTATGATTGGTAGTAATTATGTGTATGTATGATAGGAGTAGGATTTGTAGAAGAGGCTTTTTGATACAGTTGTTGAGACCGTCTGATAATTGTGCTTTCCAGGTAGGATTTCCTACTCAGTATTAGTCCCATAATGTGATGTTGATGTGTTGTGGTTGATTGAATAATATAGTAATTGTATTGTGACGGTGGTTGATTGTGATTGTTTGTCTCTGGTTCTCGAGATGCGTTCTCGGCTGAGTGGAGTCACTTGCGGGAGTGGCTTCACGCCCTAGTTTCGCCCTTCGTGGAACCCGCCACGGAAGGGGATGTGCACATTAATGAACAGGGAAATCGCTCAATATGAGGAGCGGGGATTTGGTGGGTTCGGCTGCGGTCCCCCACTGGCAGGGCTGGTCCAGTGGACAGTCGGTGATTGAGAATAATGGGACTGATGTGATTGTGTGTGTGACGGTGTGAGATATCTGTTTATCGTATTGTTGATATATATAGATTGTGTGATTATTACCGACCCCGTGTTGTTGTTTGTAAAACTGCGGTGATCCATTCGGGGATGGTGAGCAAAGAATTGAGCGAGTTTGAGTTGGGTCACATGGGATTCTTTGGGATGTGCCACTGTCTGACGATAGAAGTCTTCCGCTGTAGCTTAGTAGTTTAATAAACTTTGCATTTAGTTGATTAGACAGTTGGTTTGAGAACTTGTACCCGTATTTTGGGATTTGACTTTGGATTGTACTTTTCACTAAAGTTATACTATTAAATGTTGTTTCGTTATTGTCTTATGATTATCATGCCTCGGGTAACCGAGATGGTAGCATCCTTATACCTAAGTGGTCCTGGTAAGGCAGTTGGAGTATGGGGGTGTTACAGTTGGCACATATCAGTTCCTTAATTATATGTAACATGGAGCTTTCAGTTAGCAATCAGTTGTCGTACATGTTTGTTGCCGCCTGTACAACCTATTAATTCCGCATTCATTAGCAATCCAAGAATGTTAAATATACACAAGTTAAAATAATTTACGGCAAAATCATCTAAAACTATTAAACAAAGTTAGATAGCACTTTTAGCTGTACACATCAAATCAAATAAAACAATACAGAGACTCAAATAGGAGATGCAAAGGGCGTGGGTCAAGATGAAGTATGCCAATATGAGTTGTTTTATATTGGAATAGTTGTTATTGGTGTAGCTGTTTTAGAATTACCGGACTCCTTAAGAAAATCTTCTATCTCTAGTTAATGATAAAGATTCTTAGAATAAATATCATTTTATTAATGCAGAAAATAAATTAAAAATAATTAGTGTTTTGTAAAACTTGGATACTACCACGTGCTTTGAAAAAAGCCTCTTTTATATATATACATTGATAATACACACTCTTATGAGCTCTATAAGACAATGCTTAAGAGACTCAAAAGATTTTGTCTTGATACCTAGGTTTCAAGGATGACTCATATTTATAATCATAGGATCACCCACTTAATGGTAATCTTCCGATGTGAGACAATTATACTATTTATACATAATATATTCACCACACCTATATAATTTTTCAATGTGGGACAAATAACATATTAAAAAGTACACCATCTTTTTTAATTATTAAAATATGAGTAAATAATAATACATTCTTCATACCATTGAATTGTTTACATTTTCTATCTTAGTCTGTTCTGCTTGATTGTCTACGTTTTTATATATGGATATTTTTTATTCAATTAAATGACTCACATACCCTTATCTACTTTTATATCTTTTGGTGGGTGAGTGCCAAAATTTGAGGGGCTTACATTAGAGTAGTTGTGTAAATAAACATATGAAAAGTAGAGATACCCCCACTTTCTTAGTATTTGTGCAAAAAAGCGAATGTAAACAATTCATTGGAAGAGAGGAAATAGTAAATAATACAAAATTTATACTCAAATGAAAGCATTTTTCGTTACGAAACATAATATTTAACTTTTGAAATGTTTTGCATTATACTTTTTGGTTAAAATGATAACCAATCAATTCTTTTATGTAAAACCACCAAATTCAAAAGCATAATTTGTTTGAGCTTATAACTATTTATCGTTTTATAGAAAAAATTAAATTAAATTTATATCTCTCTGTCTCATTTTATTAATCGTTTTAGGATGCGGCACATAAATTAACAAAATGTTAGTCTTATCAGGTATATGCAATTATTGATCTTTGAAAATATAAAATAAGTATTTTCACCAATCTAATTGTTTAAATTACATATTTTTATCTTATTTTTCTAACACGACTTTTAATATGAAATGGAGGTAGCAATAAAATGTATAAATAAATGTAACGTATTTTTTTTTTCGGGTGCGTTTTCAATTAATGGTTAAAATTACGATTTCGTATATTATTTTTTTATATAACACCTGATTTTAATATAGTTTATAAATTTTCTATTTTACTCTAAAGATTCTAATTATCTATGATAGATTAATAACCAATTTAGGTAGCACCATTTTATTTTAAATTGTTATTTTGTTTAATAAAGTTATCATACTATCGATTATCCTGAAGAAAACATATTATAATATCATTAATATGTAATCGCTTTTATAAATATTTACGTAATTAATATTTGTATGTTATTTTTATTGTAACTGAGGTGTGCCATTAATACACTCTTATTATAAGAGTTCTTTAAGACAATACTTGAGACTCTCAAAAGATTTTGAATTGATACCTAAGTTTCAAAAATGTCTCTTATTTATAATCATAGGATCACCCTACCTTACACTACTACAGATACAAGCTATAACAACGGGTAAAAACCGTTGTAAAAACAAAAAGCGGACGTTGTTAAAGCGGACGTTGTAAAAGGTATTTACAGCGGTTAGGTTATTTACTAAAATCGTTGTGGAAAGTATTCACAATGGTTAAAAGCCGTTATTGTTGCGAGTAAGTCGTTGTGGAAAGTGTTTCAAAATTTTGGTGGGAATAATATAACAACGGTTATCATATAAATAACCGTTGTTGTATCTTTACCACCAAAATTGTGAAGACTTTTAACAACGGGTATACTCTAAATAACCGTTGTTGAAATCATTAGTAACAACGGTTCTTCTTTTAAAACCTGTTGTTGAATATTATGCGCGGGTATTTGTGAAAGGTATTTACAACGGTTTTTGTTTTAGTAACCGTTTTTATTATGAACTCCTAATTTTTTTAAAAATTAAATTTGTTTCATGTCATTCAAAATCCTGCATATATCAGCAGCACCATATATCAGCACCAGCATAAATCACAGCTGGGTTCATCAGAACTCAATAGATTCAATTCAACCACAACAGCAGCATCATATATACTTACAAGGAGTTAACTTTACATGAACTAAGATCATTCCCTAACTTCAACAAAAAAATTTACTAAGCTGATCTAAGCTCTGAGTATCATGCATTTAGCTTTCAGCATTGCTATGTTCTAAGACGTATTTGCCCAACATGTCCCTTACCTCGTCTATATGTTGCTGTAGATACCCGTATCCGTCGATATTGGAATTTATAGAGAACCCGACAAACACCCGATGATGATAGGACACATGTATTATTTAGTTGTCATTGTCATTATTTGGGTTCGTTTTACGATGTAGAATGAGCGTTGTCGACGGAGTATTTTATTAATTTAAATGATATTTAAATTAATGTTTTTTTTTTTAAAGTGAATTCATTTTATTGCTTTATTTTGAATTTATTTTCTTAAGTTTATTTTATTGAAAATAAAATAAATAATTGATTTGAAAAATTATTTTATGAGTATATTTGATTTGAAAAATCATTTGTTTTAATGTGTTAATTGTTTTGAGAAATCGATTTAAAAATCGAAAAGAACTCGTTTTAAACACGTGTTTTAGAGCTCGATTATAGCTCGGTTTTTGGGCCCGTTTTCTTTACGAGTTGGCACGAATCTCGAGTACACTAACCAACCTAAGCCTCTACCCATCCAACCCCAGTTCGAACCCCATAACCACGGCCCAAATCCCGTCCCAAACACTCCCCAACAGCCCGCATAACAAAACAGCCCCCCTGTTTTGCGTGCTAAATCCCGAGCCCAAAACCCGCTCCAAATACCACCAAAACCCGTGCCCATTAACCCTAACCCATACCCTAGTATCCTACCCATATTACCTTAGCTTAACCATCAAGAAAACCCCTCACAAAGCCTCTCAAAACCCTCACAAAAGCTGCTGGACAGCAGCTATGTTCAAACTGAGCCCGTCTGCCTCTCCCCTCTAAAACCCTACCTTAACTCCGTATAAATACCCCCCCTTCACCATACATTCATTCCTCTAAGTTCTCCATACATCCTACCTTCACTTACAAGCTTTAAACTCCAGAAACAAACCCTAATTGCCTCCCAAAAACCCTCGACAAAACCGACATACAAACTGAGAATCAGTTTGTGTGTCCTCTTTGAAACCCTTCGTTCTCCCTTCAAACCTCCATCAAAATTCGAGTTTCTTGTTCCAAATTAACCACACAAAATCCATCTACATATTAGACAAATATTTACGAGCCAAATTGCCCTTGAGAGTACACGAATTCCCTCGAAAAACAGAGTGTTATACACTCTGTTTTCGCGGCTTTTCCTGTCTGTCCAGTTCTGTTTGTGCTCGTTTTTCGTGCCCAAAAACTCAAAACGAGCAGGGATTGTTTTAAGATCTCTGTTCTCCTCTCTTTCTAGTTTTCAAAACATCTTTTAAATCGAATTTTCACCGTGAAACGAGAGAGAAATCGCAGTTTGAAAGTTGCTGTCCAGATTTGCAAAAAACGTGTTGTTTGCTTTGTTTCTTCGTCGACGACGGCCTCTCGAGATAAAATCTACCATCGATTACGACCCAAGACGGTGTCAACGATACATGTAGGTTGAGGGTGCATCAAATCCTCCTCTTTCTCCCCTTTTATTTCGTTTTTTATGTTTGTTTTCTTATAGTTCGTTTTTGTTTGTTTATCGTTTTTGTTTATCGATTGTTATCATTAACTATGAAACTAGTTTAGTCCGAGTATGAGTTAAAGTACCACCATGAACACCCGCGTTGACTTGAGATGGGAAAGAAACCGCTACATCAGTCGGTCGTAACCCCCGTCTCATTTACATATCCTCGTGTTCAAGGTAGGGCATTAATAAAACGAGTTCTAACTTCGCTCTTCGCTTTTGACCCCTCTTTTGTTTCGTGTGATTCGACCCACCTTAGGACCCGTCACATGTTAGTATGACCTCTGATTGTTAACATATAACTCATTTAGATGACATTAGATCAATTTGATAACCTAATTAGACACATTAGGGTACATCGACGTAGCTTTAAAAATCAACTAACAATTCTGTAACTTAATTGAATGCATCTCTCCCTCTTTCACCTAATTTCTCGCTAGTATAAGAGTGCGTGATTAGCACCTTCTTATTAACACTCGATGAGTTAAATTAATTAGCAAACTTGACCTAATTTGACCCCTTTAAGCCGTGTAGAATGCGCGTTTGCAAGGTATCTTTTCAAATCAATCAACGTTGTTTCTAACTCGTTTTCTAACTTGTTTCCTATCCCGTTTCGCAATCATCTATCTAACCTAATGAATCTAACCTAAGGATTAGGGTATGCTAAATCATGTAGGCCGTGTTTGGCCGTGTCCTTGTAGTCCCTTTTCTCGTTATTTCTCATCTTTATCTCGTTATTTCGTATCTTGTAATTACTTTGTTTATCGAGTCGTGTTTGGTAGTTTGTTTGTAATTTTCAAGCTAGCTTTCTTTTATCGAGTCAAAACCTCTTTCAAAAAACCTTATTCTCGTTTGGTTAGATGGTTGTGCCCCCATGTATGTAAGAGCGTAGTAAATCGCATGTTGTTTAAAGCAACATGGCCCGATTTATGCTAATGCATGCTTTGGTGCGTAGCCCTATGTCTAATTCGATGAGATTAAGTGAAAGTACACATTACGAGGAGTGACCCAAGGCCGTGAGTCATGTAAGCCGTGGGCCACCCCTTTGTGCACGTTTTCCTAGGCCGAATGGCCGTGTAATGTGTCATGTACGGTTTTGTGTATAGTGTTGTATTTTAGATCGAGTTGTATCTCTAATTTCTCGTTGTGTCGGCATGAAATGCCTGGGTTGTAATAGGGTAGATCCCAACGGCTCCCCCATTCCCATCAAGCCTTGTTTGTTTGCTTTACATGTTGTTAGATCAATCAACCCACATGCTAAATTACAACTTTGACAAAGTTAGTTTAGTTGCATCTAAAACGACATAGAAATTGTTGTCACATGTTAGGGTTTTAAAACGATGTTTGCATATCATATATCGTAGTAGCTATGACCTTGTTTGAAATCCGACACTTGACTTAGTAGAGGCCGTTATTGACGGGCGGGGTTAGGTGTCCTTACGGGCTTCCTAACACGTACCCTCACCCCTTACTCAAGATCTATGGTTTGTGGATCCGTCTAAATACCATTGGATTACGAGAGTCATTCAAATCGAGTGATATAGGGTACAAGTCTTTATCTTTAATCACTCGTAGTCGATTGGCTTTATGCTTTTCGATGAAAGGTGTAAAGTTGACTTGAACGGTTCCAAGTTCCCAAAAAACTTGGTGGCGACTCTAATTTGTCTTAATTCGATTCGAAAGAACCTCGAGTCGATTATGCCTAGTGTGGATCCCGCGGACGCAGATCCCGAGGGCCTTGTCCTGATTTGGCGACTCACTGGGGAAAAGAGGACTAGTTACACTTTGTTTCTAGGGTGTTTTCCTCCGAGGTGAAACTTGAAAAGAAAGTATTGGAAAGTAAAACATTACTCATAGTGCTACGATTCATGCATAAACCCTTAAGGATTTTCCCGGGCCATCCCAGCGTTTCTTTGTGATGCGTGGGGGGCGACGTCCCACTATGCCAGGAACTCGCACATTGCTTGCTTCCGCTCCGCCTCGCGTGGTTCTTTATGGTGGGGATGCTCTTCTAGGTACTCTACCTAAAGGCCCTTGCTCTATAAGACCGCAAAAGGATGGAGGGCATAGACCTTCTTGTAGAAGACTCGCCGAGACTTAGAGATGTCTAGGAGCATACATCCTTATAACATGAGAATGATAATGTGCAAGGTGTATTTTTCCCGAGTCTTTTCAAAATTTCCATGTCAATTTCAAAACCGAACTTTTGAACAACTTACTTTCAAAATAGCATGATTTTCAAAACGCGGAATGCTGCCCAAATAGGACTAGAATTTTCGGCCAAAAATAAGCTTTTATAGCCGGTATGCTGTCCATTTCAAATCTCATTTTCAAATCAATTATTCGTTTTTTTTCAAATTCAATCCAAAATGTTTCTTGAACCTCAACCAAGCATGAAGTGCGTCGAGTCGTTTCCGGGTCATGGCCGTGTTAGGCCAGGTGTGTTTCGTTCTAAGAGTCTAGAACACGACCTTGTTGGGTCACCCAAGCTCACCTCTTGGGCTTTGAGTCATGTTGGTCGACCAATTGGTCTAGGATAGTCCACAGAAACGCCCAAGCTAGGCCATTTAGGGCGTTTTCACCCGAACCTATGGGCTATGTTAGTCCAATCACGGGTTTAGGCACACCGAGTCCAGTTTAGAACCGAGCTATGACAACTTGAGTCATGTCGTCTTGTCGAATCTAAAATGAATCGAGGTCTAAATCCAACCGTGAGTCGAACCTTTTGGTTAGTCGGTCATAAGTCGAGTCTTTGTTTGAGTCAAGTTGGTGTCGTGTCCTTAAGTGTGCAGGGGCTCTTACATTTGAATATTGACTCGGTTCGGGGTTTTCATGTAGAAAGGCCGCCAAAAACCCGACTTCAAGCAATGGAAGATGCTGTTAACAAACTTACTGAGGCCGTGAACCTCATGATGACCAGAATGGATGCGATCGAATCCAAGCTGGGTGAAGATTCCTCTTCATCTACCCCACCTCTGACTGATCTGGAGAAACGGTTCAAATTCATTGAAGACCGTCTGAAACTCTCCCAGGGAAAGAACATCCACTACGAAAATGCTAGAGCCTATGCCCCAGTTCAGGATAAGTTGCCTACAAACATGGTACTCACTGATATTCCAAAGTTTAAGGGCACAGAAGATCCAGTCCACCATGTTAAGGCCTATAAGGGGTACTTAGCACTGAAGGGAGTACCTGCTGACATGCTCTCTGAAATTTTCGCCCAATCTCTGGGTGAACACCCGAAGGCGTGGTTCTACAATCTGGACCTTAAGAACTTCCCTACTTTTGAAGATATCACGGTGGAGTTTTGTAAGCACTATGCTGACAATGTCGAGATTCAGACCAATATAAGGACGTTAGAGGTTATGACCCAGAAAGATAAAGAAGGCTTTACCGAATTCCTTGCAAGATGGCGCGCTGAAAGCGTGAAGTTAGCCAAGAAGCCTGACGAAGTTGAAATGGTAGATAAGTTCGTAAAGAATCTACGACCTATTTACCGCAATGCTCTGAAATACCAGAATTTTGGCTCTTTCAAAGAATTGATAAGAATTGGGATAAAGGTAAAAGATGATGTCATAAGGGCAGAGGCTGAAAAGCCGAAAGGGTACCAAGGGGCCTCATCGTCTAGGACCAAAGCCCCAGCAACGACCCATTTAGATGAAGCCATCAATCTCTTAGAAGGGCAATCGAAGAAGTCGCAGCGCCAAACACCTAGGGCATTCACCGATATCGGATGCACTTATACATACGCTCTCCAAAGGCTCATAGCCCGAGGAAAGCTAAAGCCTATTGGTCCAACTCCGGACCCTCCCGCTGATCAACAAGGTAAATGGTATAAACCAAATGCCTACTGTGCCTTTCATCAAGGGAAAGGCCATGATACTGAAAGATGCTATCGACTGAAGCACGAAATCCAAGACATGATTGAGAATGGAACACTCCCAATCCCAACTGTTAAACCCAATAACATCACCAATCCATTTGGCGATGACGCCAACTTTGTTTCTGTCGAAGACAATGTCGATTATTCCCATCTTATCCGCCCATGTCACTTGAAAGGGGTGTTTATCGGGAAGATATTTGTGGATTGCTTTGAATTCTTGCCAAACCCGAAGAATGAAATTCAAGTCGGGAGTCTTGCTCCAGAATGTACTCCTCTCGTTAACGAAGTTAATAAAGGACAATTCGATTCACCGACCTTCATCATTGGCGTAGATCCTCAGAGGACTACCTCGGGATGGAGGCAGACCATCAAAGGGATCAAGGACAAGAGCCGAGCATCTAAGTTGACAACTGAACAAGGGAAAGCTCAAGACCAGATTTGAAAAATTATGAGTCGGGATCTGTTTTCTTTTCTTAGTCGAGTCGAGTCTAGGACTTTCTTTTCTTGAAGTTGAGTCGGTTGTCCCGCGATGACCTAGGGTGTGTCCTAGGAATCGTTCCTTTGAGTCTATTAAGCAATTGCCTTTCCAATAAAAAGTTGCAGTTTCGTTTCCAAATATGTCTTGTTTCCAATCCTCAATCATTCCGAAACATGATAAAACGCACAACACACTCAAAGGCATCCCTGGGGTAGAAATATGTCCCGTTTCAAAATGTAAGGTACACTAGGATCCCGTGTTTGATTCTTTTACCTATTCTATGTCTGGCGGTAGAAAACCTCCATCAGAACCAGTGCTTATGACAAGCTTTTAGATGATTCTATGACGAACCCGGACTAGCTCCTTGTTTTCCATATCGATGACGGAAGGCAAGCCTTTTTCCCACAGAATCATCCCATCTCGAAGAGAGAAGAGATCAACCCGTTCTAAGAATGAATTGTTAGTTCTAACCCAATTTAGTTGGCGAAGCCCAGTTTTCAAGGTGTATCCATTTGTGACTAAATATAAGACCATTTTCAAAGAGAGAAGAAAAAAGATGAAAAAATGAAAAGAAGAAAAAAAGAAAAACGACAAAGAAAAAAGGAAAAAAGAAGAAGAAAAGAAAAAGAAATGTCAAAATGTTGATCGAAGTTCAAAGGCGAAGCCAAAATGGTCAGGTAGTGCCATCAGCAGTCATCCATACCTCTAAGTCCTTCCCGAGGCATTTACGAGGGAATAGTTAGGGATTCTGAGAGTCAGTCTTCTTGTGTTAGTACACCCAAGCCTTTAGGGTCCAGACATGGAAATTTGAACTCACATCTATTCCCAACCCATTTGTACTTGGGTTTCATCAAACCCGAGACACCATTTCCAACCACATCAGCAGCCATAGCCCTTGGCCTTAGCACCACAAAACAAACCTTCAGAATGATGGTTAACCCTTCTAACTTGTTATTACCAAGCTCCACATCCCAAAAGATCCAAGCCTTTTACACCTAACCCCAAACACGGTATTTAACGGTACTTTACAGGCTAGAATGGGATATGACATGATACCTTAGGTGAAACCTTCGATTGTGTACACACAATCAAAATGCCAATTTAATGCACTTTGATCGAACTACGTCGGATTTGATTTCGCTCCACGCGAATACGTAGGCAGTCCTTCAGAATAAGGGATTCAATCTACTCATCAACCAAGTTGTCATCTTGTCGATTTCTTACGGGTCTTAACAAAGTCCAAATGAAGCCACCTTTGTTTGAGTCGGTCTTAGCACTCGATGTAGGCTAGGATAAGGATATAGGTTCGGATTAATAGTATCAAGTCTCAGAATGAGCTTTATCTAACCGGTGTAGACAAAGATGCTCAGTCACATAGATGTGGGTTTATGTTGGGAACATAAAATATGAAAAACCCGCTGAAAAGAAAGAAGGCGTGGAAGAAAAATAGTAAAAACCCGCTGAAAAGAAAGAAGGCGTGGAAGAAAAATAGTAAAAGCCCGCTGAAAAGAAAGAAGGCGGTGGCAAGAAATGACGAATACTCGCTGAAAAGAAAGTAGGCGAGGAGAAGAGTGGCAGAATATTCCCAACAAGAGTGATGTGTGATGTCCAACTGTTCTCATAAAATCAGTCTGTGTTTAGTGTCTAGGCGAAGCTAACGTTGTTGCTCCGTGAGTTTAATCCACCTTGTCAAAGCCAAGTGATCTTGATTCCCATGTGCCCTTGGGAGCACGCCCATGCCATACGATATCTCCGTCCCAAGTCCGACGACCTTGTGATTCCCATTTTCCATCTTTTGACGCCAAAATGGCCAATTTACATTTCTACCCCCAACAAGTCAATAATTGAATTAAAACCCGTGCACACTTAGGGTTTTATTTTCCTTTTTGTTTTACGGTAGCGGGCTATGCCCACGTTATTTACGGGTCATACAGAGTGTCTGAGTCGTATTTCATGCTCACCCATCAAGGTTCGATCTCAAAAATTTCAAAATTTCAAAATTCCAAAAACTTTTTGCGAATTATGGGATAGATGATCCAAGTAGTGGTACATTTCAAGTCAAGGTTCAAATCTCAAAGTTCAAAATCAAATTTTGGGTCGACGACCCAACATCCAAGTGATTCATTTCAAATTCAAAATTTGGGTCGATAGCCCAATTATTCAAAATTTTCAACATGTTCAAATTTCGGGTCGATGACCCAGTCTTTCAAACTCAAATTTCGGGTCGATGACCCAACATTCCAAGTGATGTCAAATTCAAAATTCGGGTCGATGACTCAATTATTCAAAATTTTCAAATTCAGTTTTCAGGTCGATGACCCAATCCTTCAAATAATCCAATTTTAAGATCGATGATCCAAATGTGCTTATGTGATGATTATTGCTAGTACGTTGTTGTGTTTCAAATGTAGCAGGATATGCTTCAACTGGGGGCTCTAAAGTCTTCGACTTTAGAGCCATTGCAAACTGGGGGCTCTGAAGCCGTTGGCTTCAGAGACCATTATCAAGACAAAATGGATGACATCCACTCAGAATTCAATTCAATACAAGAGTATGAAAGGGAAGAATTCCGTAGCTGAAAGCAAATGATGAAAGCGACGGCAACCTCCTCGGAAAGTCCCGTCCCATTTGGGCACCTGCCAGCAGATGATAAGCTTTGGGCAAGTGTCAACAGATGATGAATTTCGGACAAATGCCAGCAGATGATAAACTTTGGGCAAGTGTCAGCAGTGGCCGAACTACGACGCGGGTTTGATTCCGTCAGAAACGGATACGTAGGCGCCTAAGGATAAGGCTCAATCCACCATATATGCAATTTATGGGTCGATGACCCACGATGATAATTCGACGCAACATGAAGCAAGAGTTAATCCCCAACGAAATTTCAGGTATGATCTCTTCTTATGGCTGGCGAGCTTACATACGCAAGTCTAATGGACTATAAACGACCCGCAGAATCCTCAGGTCGAGAGGGACCTGGGGTATACTTTGACTTTCGCCTTGTCCAAGCCTCAGTCAAAGTGGGGGCTCTGTAGATACCCGTATCCGTCGATATTGGAATTTATAGAGAACCCGACAAACACCCGATGATGATAGGACACATGTATTCTTTAGTTGTCATTGTCATTATTTGGGTTCGTTTTACGATGTAGAATGAGCGTTGTCGACGGAGTATTTTATTAATTTAAATGATATTTAAATTAATGTTTTTTTTTAAAGTGAATTCATTTTATTGCTTTATTTTGAATTTATTTTCTCAAGTTTATTTTATTGAAAATAAAATAAATAATTGATTTGAAAAATCATTTTATGAGTATATTTGATTTGAAAAATCATTTGTTTTAATGTGTTAATTGTTTTGAGAAATCGATTTAAAAATCGAAAAGAACTCGTTTTAAACACGTGTTTTAGAGCTCGATTATAGCTCGGTTTTTGGGCCCGTTTTCTTTACGAGTTGGCACGAATCTCGAGTACACTAACCAACCTAAGCCTCTACCCATCCAACCCCAGTTCGAACCCCATAACCACGGCCCAAATCCCGTCCCAAACACTCCCTAACAGCCCGCATAACAAAACAGCCCCCCCTGTTTTGCGTGCTAAATCCCGAGCCCAAAACCCGCTCCAAATACCACCAAAACCCGTGCCCATTAACCCTAACCCATACCCTAGTATCTTACCCATATTACCTTAGCTTAACCTGTTGGGGTTGGTGTCCTTAACAGTTAGTGCAAGGACTTATAAACCTCTAAAAGGATCAAAGGGCATACTTTTGGTATCATTATCAGTTGATCCACGTTTATCAATAACGGTTGGCTTGCTAGATAAGTTTGACGTTATTGTCATACAGATGGCGGTGATCAACTGGTCCCTAAAAGTCACACCTATAGGATACGTTTGAGAGACGTGACAGTATGAAAATACAGTCATGTAGATGCCAATTTTGACTAACCAGTTAGTCTGAGTTATTTGACTAATATTTAGTCAAAATGTGATGTTGAGATATGTTATTTAATACGGATTAAATAATAATGGCTAAGACGAATTAAACGGTTAATTCGTAAAATTGAATATAAGCGTTTTATATAAATGTATATTGAATATAATTATACAATATTGTCTTTGTCGGACATGTATTAATAATTCAACTAATCCGTGTTATTAGTTGATATTTTAATATCCGATAACCGATGACAGTTTATAATATATATACCGCGTCGTATACATTTTAGCCTCGGACCACGAGTTGAACGTAAGGAGAAAACGGAAGCCCATTCCCTCCTTGATCCACTCGGCCAAACCGAGATTAGGAGAACAAAAGGAGAGCTCCTCCTCTGGTTTAACCTAATCATGATTAGTGAAAAAGAATTAGGGTTTTGGAGATTAAGTTTTCTCTGAAACCGAGATCTCACATCTCGAGAAAAACTCACATCAAGTTCTCCCAATATTGCAAGGCAATCGGAGAACACGTTCTAGCACAAGGGCATTTCTCGGACGGTCTTGGGTGCAACAATTAGGAGGGAATCTCTGTTGATTTCTGTTCTTTACGCCGTGCATCAAAGGACCCGAGGTTGATTCTTTATCTTTATCGTTTCATTGTTGTATTTCGTTTATGACCATATTTCACATGTTAAATTTACGTTATAGTCCTAAATTTAAAGGGTCTTATACGGATATTACCCCTCAAGTGGTATCAGAGCGAGGCCACGTAAATTTTCATTGTGATTTTTCATAAAACGATTTTGAAACGGTAGTTTTTGTCTCGAAATCCGTGCCTTGTATACACGGATGTTGCGTTTTTGTTGAAACCGTGACATGTTTTACACGGTTGATTCACTTTTTCCGTTTTGTTCTTTTACATATTGTTATTTTATACGGAGATTATAATAATATGTCAAGTTTTGTCAAATTATAAAATTGATTTTATGCGTTTTTGATCAAAATTGAATTTGGTTTTGTGTTCTCAAACTGTTTTCACGAGGGTTTTAAGTTTTCAGAACTTGTTTGGTCTCGATCGAATGGATTTCTACTCGATCGAGAGCTTTTTCTGTCTTGTTTTTGTTCGATCGAGTCCTTGCAGATTTCGATCGACCCTTTAAAACCCCTTTGCTCGATCGAGAAGTCCTCGTACTCGATCGAGCAGATT
Organism: Silene latifolia; assembly: GCF_048544455.1. Classification (NCBI taxonomy): domain Eukaryota; kingdom Viridiplantae; phylum Streptophyta; class Magnoliopsida; order Caryophyllales; family Caryophyllaceae; genus Silene; species Silene latifolia. The sequence continues at coordinate 90,340,013 of NC_133535.1, read as the reverse complement.
TTTGATAAAGCTCTCGATCGACCTCGATCTTGTCGATCGAGTACTTCCTGATTGGCAAGCCCCTCGATCGAATGATGCCTCATTCGATCGAGCCTCTTGTTCCTCGATCGAGCACTTATGTCCCTGGATCGAGGGATTTCGTTTTGGCAGCTTTGAAAATTTTTCCTTTTGCTTTAAATTTTCTTTTGGCCTTAATTTGTACTTTATACGGATATTGTACACTCGCTATGATTGTGAAACGGTTCACACACGTACCATTAAGTTATTTTAAAGCGTATTTAAAGTAACAGACTGTATTAGATTAAAATTAAATTGATAGAAGCGGTTTTATCACATGAATTTTAATCATTAAAAGGTGGTTTGGATAAATTTCACATAATTACGGAATTATGTCACGAATGAATTTGTTTTTAGTTGATGCATTTTATTTATCGTTAATTATGAATGTTTTTGAATGCTTTTTATTACATATTTATTTATTTATTTTGCAAACAGTTGTAACTTAGTGTGGCCTTAGTAGAACGTGTTGCCGTAATGATGGAACACGGTCTTGGTTGTATTTTGAGATCTCGTATCTCCGTTTTGGATTTTCACTTGTAATTACAATTTTAATTAGAATGTAAATAGGTTTATATTTGTAATTTTAAATTGTAATTTTTGAGAAGACCAAAGATGAAGATCGGATGCTCACTCCCGCTACATGGATCAAGATGGAACATCAAGACAAGCTTGTCGGGTCCAACGGTGGATTCCAAAGTTGTTTTATGTTTTATTTTACTAGGATAGGCCACACTAGGAATTTTTTATTTACGTATTGCATTCAATTTTTATTTTATCGTAACGATAGTATGCATCAATTTCCGCCTAAAAACCAAACCACCTAATTATTGCATGAAAACTGACACATATAGAGGTCACGAGTTAGTTTTCATTGACATTCTCATGTCACACGATTTTTAAGCCATCACCCAAATTAATTCATTCACGCAGACGCTAGTTATTCGTTCACTTAATATGAATTATAATTTAGTTGATGGGATCTTCCTCGTATAATCAAAAATTGAGAACGGTCTTTATAGGTCAAACTCCAATGAGTCCCTTCTTCGTCGGTAGGCATAATATGACCCCTTCTACGTCGGGTAAGTTGGAACCGATTGACCTATTTTATCTCAACACTATGATCACTCGTACGATCCTGTGATTATGGTGGACTATAGATAGGATTTAAAGAAATCTATCGACCAGGAGTTCTTACGAAAGAATTAGCTAAACAGTTGGCTTATCAGTTTACAGAAATTGAGTCTTGGGATCACTTGTATCATTCTTGAGGGAGATCAATTATGCAAGTGCGAGAGTCTACACGATAAAACGAATTTTTAAATAGACTTAAATCACCTCGATGAGTTGCTTATTTCGTTTTTGTTTTTCTTTCTTTTTCAGTGTAGATCACGAACTTTTAAACTGCTAATATCAAATGGTGGTTCTCCGATAACCCAATGCCAAGTGCCACATTGGACCGTGAGTCCTGGCCTCGGATCTTCATGAATCAGATGAATCAGTCTACTCGACCGAAGAATGATGGATCAAACTTCGCGGATCGGGAGGCGGCATTACGGAATGCCGCGCTGCGCGACGGAAGCTCAAATATCTATTGGAGCCCATCCCGGCAAACCCAGGTCCCACGGCTAGAGTATTTGAAATCACCAAGTTTAATGATTTCGTATGGAAGCGGGTGCGATTAAAAACGTACTCATTTTTGCAATGGAACCCAATTTGCGGAAACGCTTCATAGCCCATGGTGCGAACAAGATTTTCACCACGCTCACCAAGGAATTCTCGAAAGCACCGAGAATCGTGACCTATGAGCATACCACTCGCTTCTTTGATGCGAGACTCTAGAAGGGCCAACCAGTTAGCCCACACATTCTCAGCATGATTGAGAATGTCGAAAAGTCGGAGACCTTTGATTGTAAGATCAGCGAGAACATTGTGATCGACCGCATACTTCACTCACTCCACGATGGTTATTCGCAATTTAGAGCGAATTACTCTATGAATGATTTGAAGAAAACTCCCCATGAACTGCACTCCCTCCTCGTACAGACCGAGAAGGACATGAAGTTCAGTGGGAGCATGAAACAGGATGTTCTCGTTGTGACAAACAAGGGAAAGGGTAAGGGCAAAGCTCAGGCAAACCTAGCAGTAGGTAAGGCGAAGTTCAAGAAGTCGGGTTCACGTAAGAGTGGACCTGGTGAGTCGAGCACCTCATCAGGCGCGACAAAGAGCAAAACCGAAAACATGGAATGCCATCACTGCCACAAGACTGGGCATTGGAGGCGCACATGTCCTGTTTATCATGAGGACATAAAAGCAGGTCGCGTTAAACCGGTTGGTATGTCTTCTTCTTCTACTTTTATTCATATGATTGAGATTAACCACGCAAGTTACGGAACTTGGGTACTTGATACTGGTTGTGGTTCTCATCTGTGTAATCATGTGCAGGGCCTCCGAAATCTCGAGCCTCTCGTAAAGGGTGAGGTTGACCTGCGTGTCGGGAATGGAGCAAGAGTGGCTGCCGTCTCGAAGGGAACATATGTGATCCAGCTTCCTAGCGGATTTGAGTTATCATTATATGATTGCTATTATGTACCCAGTCTTTCCAAAAACATTATTTCATTTCGCACTTGACAAACTTGGTTTTTCATTTGTAATAGAGAATAATACTTGCATTTTCTCATTACACGATATGATTTATGGCAAGGCAGTCTCCATGAATGGAATTTATGTTTTAGATCAGACAACCGAAATATTACACGTAATGAATAAAAGGTTAAAGGTTGGTGACAAAGATCAGACGTATCTATGGCACTGCCGTATGGGACACATTAATGAGAAACGCGTAAAACAACTCATTAAACATGGAGCTATCTCGGCCTTTGATTTTCAATCATTTGGCACGTGTGAATCATGTCTCATCGGTAAGATGACTCGAATTTCCTTCAAAGGTGTTGGAATGCGCGATGCCGACCTATTAGGACTCATACACACGGATGTATGTGGACCTATGTCAATCACCGCACGAGAAGGCTATAGGTATTTCATCACTTTCACGGATGATTTAAGTAGATATGGATATGTCTACTTAATGAAGCACAAAAGTGAATCCTTTGAGAAATTCAAGGAATACCGAGAATAGGGTGCGAACCTATTAGGTAGGAAGATTAAAACACTGCGTTCGATCGTGGTGGCGAGTATCTTTCTCACGAGTTTGATCAACACCTTAAAGACTGTGGGATTGCCCTACAGTTAACTCCACCTGGAACACCTCAATTGAATGGTGTGTCCGAACGGAGAAATCGAACACTACTTGATATGGTTCGATCCATGATGAGTCACACCGTGTTGCCTCATTGTGGGGTTATGCTCTTTTGTCGGCCGCTCTAATACTTAACCGAAGTCCGTCTAAAGTGTTGACAAGACTCCATATGAACTATGGAAGGGAACGGTCCCTAACTTGTCCTTTATACGGGTTTGGGGCTGCGAGGCTTATGTCAAGTGGAGACCGGAAGATAAGCTCGGCCCGCGATCGGTCAAGACATACTTTATAGGTTATCCTAAAGGAACACTTGGTCATTACTTCTATTCGCCAATCGAACAACGTGTTTTTGTTGCGGCTAGTGCGACATTCTTAGAGAAGGAATTTCTCGAGAATGCAAAGAGTGATAGAACCTTCGACTTGTCGGAGATTCCAGAACCAAATACCGAGCAACCATTGGAGGAACCTATTCCTTCAATCCCGGCTGCGGTGAATATTCCTGAGGAACCTAGGAGGTCGGGAAGAGTCTCTATTCCTCCGCATGATACATTGGTATGGTCGAGGAACATGACATAGATGACGTTCTACTCTTAACGAGTAGTGAACCCGTAACCTATAAAGGTGCCATGACTAGTTCCGACTCAAAGCTATGGCTTGAGGCCATGCAATCCGAGATGGACTCTATGTATGAGAACAACGTATGGGATCTTGTTGACTTACCTGCTAAGGTTCGTCCCCTTCAATGCAAATGGCTTTACAAGATAAAGCATTCTGTGGAAGGTCAACAAGATATCTATAAAGCACGACTAGTTGCTAAAGGTTTCACCCAAGTGCCAGGTTTGCACTACGATGAAATTTTTGCACCCGTAGTCATCTTTGCGTTCCATTCGGATCATCTTAGCGATCGCCGCTTTTCATGACTATGAAATTTGGCAAATGGATGTGAAAACCGCCTTCTTAAACGGCTTTTTGGAGGAAGAGTTGTACATGGTACAACCCGAAGGTTTCATCGATCCACAACATCCTAAGAAAGTATGCAAACTTAAGCGTTCCATTTATGGACTTAAGCAAGCATCTCGGAGTTGGAATCATCGCTTCGACCAAGTGATTAAAGAAAATGGATTTACTCGATCGGTCGAGGAACCATGTTTATATATCAAGTCGAGTGGGAGCAAGATTGTTTTCCTAATATTGTATGTTGACGACATACTCCTGATTGGGAATGACATACCTCTCTTAACTTCGGTGAAAGTATGGTTGAAAAACCATTTCCAGATGAAAGATCTGGGAGAGGCGCAAAGAATTCTAGGCATCCGTATCTATCGAGATAGATCACGACGGATGTTATCTCTCAGTCAGGAGTCTTACATAGACAAAGTCCTAGAGAGATTCAGCATGACTAACTCCAAGAAGGGGTTTCTTCCTATGGCTCCAGGGGTGCATTTGAGCAAATATCAGGCACCAGAGACACCGGAAGAGAAAGAACGCATGACACGGATTCCTTATGCTTCGGCTATAGGATCAATCATGTATGCCATGATATGCACACGTCCGGACGTGGCATATGCATTGAGTATGACAAGTCGATTCCAACAGCATCCAGGTGAATCACATTGGCTGGCTGTCAAGAACATTCTTAAGTACCTACGGAGGACTAAAGATTGGGCATTGACTTATGGAGGCGATCAAAAGCTATGCGCAACCGGTTACGCAGATGCTAGCTTCCAAACGGATCGCGATGACTCGAAATCTCAGTCTATATTCGTTTTTACTCTTAATGGCGCTGCAGTCAGCTGGAAGAGTTCGAAACAAACTGTTACAGTAGATTCTACGACTGAGTCCGAGTACTATGCCGCGTCTGAAGCTACAAAGGAAGCGATATGGATGCGTCAATTCTTACATGGGCTATCTGTTGTGCCTAGTTCGAATGACCCGATCACCATCTATTACGACAATAGTGGTGCCATCTTCCAAGCTAAGGAGCCTAAGTTTAGCAACAAGTCTAGACATGTACAACGGAAAGCTCATCTAATCCGGGATTACGTGGAGCAAAAGGAAGTAGTGATAGAAAAGATTGCTACAGATGATAACATAGCAGATCCTCTCACTAAAGCATTACGACAAGATAAGCATGAAGGGCATGTTAATTCCATGGGAATTAAACGTGTTCCTAAGTTGTAGTACTCTTTTATGGATTAGATTCATTCCCTTTTGTACTCTATACGACATCATCGTTTTGATATTTTATACATATTTTGTTTTTTCATGTGGAATTGTACGACAATTTTTGAACACCACAAAGTGAACTGAACGAACATTATATTTTTCAGTCCTTAATTGCCCACATGAGCTGATAACTCTGGCAATTATTTTGTGACGTTGGTTGATGGTGGGTTCAACGAGCCATAAGTCAACCGGTTGACTGACCAATCACAGAGGCGATTTATACGGATATCTCGTAGGACACAATTGTGACATCGACGTGGAGTCCTAAATGTTTTATAACATTCGGTGCCCGGTCGTGGATAGGACTTCCATGGTGATCCTAAGAGTCGATTCTTTTGACTATCGACTGTCTCTTGAGACTAAGGCGGATTTTGGGTGACTTTGGTTTCTTTCTCACGGTCATCCGTAACAGGGGGCTAAGTAGATTTTTTCTGGGTCATTTCATGTTGTGCTTAGATCGGAAGGAGTCGAGTTGAAGGAAATATTCAGCCTTTATCAGGTACTCGATATTTCTCAGGGCCACTCGAGGAGTCAGAATCGAAATGCATGGCCATGCTCGGATACGGATTCGTTTTATCAGTTAAGTTACTCTCTAGTCGGGGAAACCACTCTAGATACAGATCGATTGTAAAATACGACCTTTGCGGATCCGGATCTGCAAATTGTTTTACATTGAGTGGGAGAAATTTTAAATGAATATGAGAATCGGTTATCGCACATACACTTGTACGGACAAGTGGGAGTTTGTTGGAGCTTGTGTCCTCCAGTTAGTGCGGATAACGTCATTGCACATACACTTGTACGGACAAGTGGGAGCTTGTTGGGGTTGGTGTCCTTAACAGTTAGTGCAAGGACTTATAAACCTCTAAAAGGATCAAAGGGCATACTTTTGGTATCATTATCAGTTGATCCACGTTTATCAATAACGGTTGGCTTGCTAGATAAGTTTGACGTTATTGTCATACAGATGGCGGTGATCAACTGGTCCCTAAAAGTCACACCTATAGGATACGTTTGAGAGACGTGACAGTATGAAAATACAGTCATGTAGATGCCAATTTTGACTAACCAGTTAGTCTGAGTTATTTGACTAATATTTAGTCAAAATGTGATGTTGAGATATGTTATTTAATACGGATTAAATAATAATGGCTAAGACGAATTAAACGGTTAATTCGTAAAATTGAATATAAGCGTTTTATATAAATGTATATTGAATATAATTATACAATATTGTCTTTGTCGGACATGTATTAATAATTCAACTAATCCGTGTTATTAGTTGATGTTTTAATATCCGATAACCGATGTGATTTATAATATATATACCGCGTCGTATACATTTTAGCCTCGGACCACGAGTTGAACGTAAGGAGAAAACGGAAGCCCATTCCCTCCTTGATCCACTCGGCCAAACCGAGATTAGGAGAACAAAAGGAGAGCTCCTCCTCTGGTTTAACCTAATCATGATTAGTGAAAAAGAATTAGGGTTTTGGAGATTAAGTTTTCTCTGAAACCGAGATCTCACATCTCGAGAAAAACTCACATCAAGTTCTCCCAATATTGCAAGGCAATCGGAGAACACGTTCTAGCACAAGGGCATTTCTCGGACGGTCTTGGGTGCAACAATTAGGAGGGAATCTCTGTTGATTTCTGTTCTTTACGCCGTGCATCAAAGGACCCGAGGTTGATTCTTTATCTTTATCGTTTCATTGTTGTATTTCGTTTATGACCATATTTCACATGTTAAATTTACGTTATAGTCCTAAATTTAAAGGGTCTTATACGGATATTACCCCTCATAACCATCAAGAAAACCCCTCACAAAGCCTCTCAAAACCCTCACAAAAGCTGCTGGACAGCAGCTATGTGCAAACTGAGCCCGTCTGCCTCTCCCCTCTAAAACCCTACCTTAACTCCTTATAAATACCCCCCCTTCACCATACATTCATTCCTCTAAGTTCTCCATACATCCTACCTTCACTTACAAGCTTTAAACTCCAGAAACAAGCCCTAATTGCCTCCCAAAAACCCTCGACAAAACCGACATACAAACTGAGAATCAGTTTGTGTGTCCTCTTTGAAACCCTTCGTTCTCCCTTCAAACCTCCATCAAAATTCGAGTTTCTTGTTCCAAATTAACCACACAACATCCATCTACATGTTAGATAAAGATTTACGAGCCAAATTGCCCTTTAGAGTACACGAATTCCTTCGAAAAACAGAGTGTTATACACTCTGTTTTCGCGGCTTTTCCTGTCTGTCCAGTTCTGTTTGTGCTCGTTTTTCGTGCCCAACAACTCAAAACGAGCAGGGATTGTTTTACGATCTCTGTTCTCCTCTCTTTCTAGTTTTCAAAACATCTTTTAAATCGAATTTTCACCGTGAAACGAGAGAGAAATCGCAGTTTGAAAGTTGCTGTCAAGATTTGCAAAAAACGTGTTGTTTGCGTTGTTTCTTCGTCGACGACGGCCTCTCGAGATAAAATCTACCATCGATTACGACCCAAGACGGTGTCAACGATACATGTAGGTTGAGGGTGCATCAAATCCTCCTCTTTCTCCCCTTTTATTTCGTTTTTTATGTTTGTTTTCTTATAGTTCGTTTTTGTTTGTTTATCGTTTTTGTTTATCGATTGTTATCATTAACTATGAAACTAGTTTAGTCCGAGTATGAGTTAAAGTACCACCATGAACACCCGCGTTGACTTGAGATGGGAAAAAAAACCGCTACATCAGTCGGTCGTAACCCCGTCTCATTTACATATCCTCGTGTTCAAGGTAGGGCATTAATAAAACGAGTTCTAACTTCGCTCTTCGCTTTTGACCCCTCTTTTGTTTCGTGTGATTCGACCCACCTTAGGACCCGTCACATGTTAGTATGACCTCTGATTGTTAACATATAACTCATTTAGATGACATTAGATCAATTTGATAACCTAATTAGACACATTAGGGTACATCGACGTAGCTTTAAAAATCAACTAACAATTCTGTAACTTAATTGAATGCATCTCTCCCTCTTTCACCTAATTTCTCGCTAGTATAAGAGTGCGTGATTAGCACCTTCTTATTAACACTCGATGAGTTAAATTAATAAGCAAACTTGACCTAATTTGACCCCTTTAGGCCGTGTAGAATGCGCGTTTGCAAGGTATCTTTTCAAATCAATCAACGTTGTTTCTAACTCGTTTTCTAACTTGTTTCCTATCCCGTTTCGCAATCATCTATCTAACCTAATGAATCTAACCTAAGGATTAGGGTATGCTAAATCGTGTAGGCCATGTTTGGCCGTGTCCTTGTAGTCCCTTTTCTCGTTATTTCTCATCTTTATCTCGTTATTTCGTATCTTGTAATTACTTTGTTTATCGAGTCGTGTTTGGTAGTTTGTTTGTAATTTTCAAGCTAGCTTTCTTTTATCGAGTCAAAACCTCTTTCAAAAAACCTTATTCTCGTTTGGTTAGATGGTTGTGCCCCCATGTATGTAAGAGCGTAGTAAATCGCATGTTGTTTAAAGCAACATGGCCCGATTTATGCTAATGCATGCATTGGTTCGTAGCCCTATGTCTAATTCGATGAGATTAAGTGAAAGCACACATTACGAGGAGTGACCCAAGGCCGTGAGTCATGTAAGCCGTGGGCCACCCCTTTGTGCACGTTTTCCTAGGCCGAATGGCCGTGTAATGTGTCATGTACGGTTTTGTGTATAGCGTTGTATTTTAGATCGAGTTGTATCTCTAATTTCTCGTTGTGTCGGCATGAAATGCCTGGGTTGTAATAGGGTAGATCCCAACGGCTCCCCCATTCCCATCAAGCCTTGTTTGTTTGCTTTACATGTTGTTAGATCAATCAACCCACATGCTAAATTACAACTTTGACAAAGTTAGTTTAGTTGCATCTAAAACGACATAGAAATTGTTGTCACATGTTAGGGTTTTAAAACGATGTTTGCATATCATATATCGTAGTAGCTATGACCTTGTTTGAAATCCGACACTTGACTTAGTAGAGGCCGTTATTGACGGGCGGGGTTAGGTGTCCTTACGGGCTTCCTAACACGTACCCTCACCCCTTACTCAAGATCTATGGTTTGTGGATCCATCTAAATACCATTGGATTACGAGAGTCATTCAAATCGAGTGATATAGGGTACAAGTCTTTATCTTTAATCACTCGTAGTCGATTGGCTTTATGCTTTTCGATGAAAGGTGTAAAGTTGACTTGAACGGTTCCAAGTTCCCAAAAAACTTGGTGACGACTCTAATTTGTCTTAATTCGATTCGAAAGAACCTCGAGTCGATTATGCCTAGTGTGGATCCCGCGGACGCAGTTCCCGAGGGCCTTGTCCACAGTTGCCATTTGTACTGCTGAAGTTCTTGTGGCGCGCTGATTACATACTGCGGAAAAAACAAAGACAAGACATTATTGTAACAACATACATCATTTAGCATAGCAACATCATGGTATAGCAGCAAGCAAAGACAACATCAGCTCTAATTTAAAAAAAAGTAATAAACACATTATTAAATTACTAACCTTTTCTGGAATAAGGATATATATTCGCATAATAATCTCCAACATGAACCGAAAAACGTAGTATCCACATTGTATGTTATCCAGCTGGCGAGGGACCTATTATTACATAAAAACAAAGAGACGAGAGAAGGCCCACATCAGAATCTTGCAGGTATTGTATTAGTATTAACACAGATTTTTGCACTTAAGGTATTGTATTTGAGCACGTACCCCTGTTATCGTAATAAAAGTAGGGCCATCATCAGAATCTTTCGTGGGTTGTTCCTGCTCGTTAGCTCTTTTCTTCTCAAAGGCCCTTTTTTTTTTAAAAAAAAGGAGGCAGAAACTCATATTTTTTGTGGCAAAAATGAGCTTTTTGCTATAAATAAAAATTGAAACATAATGTTATTATAAATAAATCAGTATTATAAACTTACTTAATAATCAAGTCCTTAAAAGTCTCGCTTGGTTGTTTATGCAAAGAGTCCAACCAAAAAACTTTCTTCTTCGTCGGCATGATGGCTGCTAGCACCCAATGAGTCCTACATTAAGAGACATCATCAATATTAACAAGTACATATATTAGTTATGAAATGCAATTGTAGGGGAAAACGTAATATTAATTTGTTTATTACCCATTTTCATTATAAGGGGCAACAACCAGCTTCTTGGTTGTCGCCAATTGCTGAGCAATATAATCTACCCGATCTTGGAACGAAAAAATCGTGATATGCATAGATAAAACATAGGGGCACATGAATCCGTATTGATCACATGGAATCTTGTTCTCGGGGATCTCTCTCAATTTCAATATCCTACATTATTACGGTATTAATTTCGGTATTTAAAACATTATCTAGTTGTCAGAATATTAGAATATGAAATGATTTATTAAGAAACTTACTTCATCTAAACAAATAGGTGTTGGACATCAATCTCGTCTAGGCCAGCCCAAATGGCTAGCATCTCCCATAACATAATTGCTTCGCGCTCAACCCCTACAATATGCTCCTCGAGTGGAATAATTATCAATTGCTCGTTTTCTATGCGATTGCTAGCCTCCGAATGCAGTTTACTCATCGTCACCGTTCTTACTTTTAGCATGTAATCCTTCCTAGAATATTTTGTGGAGTTTAAACTCCTAACATCTTTCAGTTCGGGGAAATAATGCTTCTCTGATTTTGTGCTACTACCACCAGCCTACACATGTAAATAATTAAAATAATAAAAAATCCAAAGGTAACATATCCTAGCCAGCTAGTTGGTAATAAAAATAAAAGAGTACTTAACTAAATACCTCATCAACCTGCTCTTTCAATGATGAGGCAGTAGTAGCAGGTATGACTGGGGACTTAGGCTTATCCTTCTTTTTTGTCTCCTACACAAAATTTCCATGCTTTTTAGAAATACAGAAAAAATATAAATAAAGGAAGGTTTTTAAAAAAAATGGAGAAGTTAATTAAATACCTCATCAAGTTGTTGTTTCGACGAGGTAGTTGGCATGTCTGGGGACTTAGGCTTATCCGCCTTAGCCGGCTTTTTTGTTCCCTACAAAAAATTTCCATGCTTTTTAGAAATACAGAAAAAATATAAATATAGGGAGGTTTTAAAAAAATGGAGAAGTTAATTAAATACCTCATCAAGTTGTTGTTTCGACGAGGTAGTTGGCATGTCTGGGGACTTAGGCTTATCCGTCTTAGCCGGCTTTTTTGTTCCCTACAAAAAAATAACATATAAATTTAACATATAAAAACATTCAACAATTAAAAATTTAACATATAAAGGTATTTTTTCTAACCCCAACTGCTTTCGGCTGAGGCGGAGACGAACGAGTCAGGAAGATGTGAAATTCAGGCCATTGGATGAAACTTCCAACCGCATCTGCCAGAATGGTAATGTCGTCACGAACTGGGACGGGCAGTTGAAATTTTTCATGGCCTGGAAAGACTTCAGTTATCTCCACTTTTCTATGATTCGGCAAAAGTTTTTCTCCATGAACAAATAAAGTTTCCGTTGATTTGGTGGGCACTTCTACGAGACCCCGGCCAATACGCACAATTGGTTTCTCGAATTTAGGGTCAGAAAGAATAACTACCCTCTTGTTTACGGCCTGAAGAATACACATACATTATATATTATATCCCAAAATTTAATAGAATTCATATAAGTTTAACTAATTAAAGACTTCATGCATACCTTCTTAAAATCGTGAACCGACTTGAAGGAGATGTATCTGTCTTTGTTTTCCATCACCGTCTTCTCAAGTTGCATCTCCTATTCAGACTCATTATTTACCTAATAAAATTAACCAATGGCACGATGTCAGAAGTTATAGCATTAGAGCTGGCAGGGAACACACCCTCTGATCTTACCCAAAAAAAAGAAAAGAAAAATAAGGAAGTATTAGGTACCTGATCGGCTTTAGTTGTTACAACTTCAGAAGCATTAGGTACCTGATCTTTCTGAATCTCGTTGACCGATACTTCCTTCTCATGTATTGCCAAGGTAGTAGTGTTCTCGGCCTCTTGACCAATCTGTTGTACCTTGCCCCCTTTAATTACATCCTCAATCATCTTCAATTCTTCTTCGAAAGGCTTGCCTCCAGCATTCATCTTTAGTAGTACGGATGCCAATAACTGAACCTGCGTGCCAAGAATGTAATGTTTCAGCAATTTGTATCCCAATAATAACATGTGAATTGAACTTGAATGAAAATAATAGAATAAATGGTACCATGTCAGCCTTCTCAGCCTTAGTCTTCCTTTTCTTCTTTTTCGGGGCAATTGTCCCATAATATTTCGTTACTCCAATCTGTAACGGGACGCCCCTCAATCGACCTGGATGTTCGGGTCGGCCGATCGCTCTAACAAGAACGTCATGACGACCACTGGGAGTGAATTTCCCTTCTTCTACCTCCTTCAATACCTTGTCCTATAATATATTAAATAAACTTCAAATTACATTTGTGACTAAAATAATAAAGTTAGTAATGAACTCGTCTTAATAAAATAATGCTTAATATGTTGGCCAACACTTCCTCATCATATTTGTCACGCGACCGGGATCCTTTAGGCGTGTGCCCTTCTTTATAAGTTACATACCGATCTAAGTCGGTCACTCCCTTTGCCACCTACACATTAACATGGTAACAGTTATACATGTAAATGTGTATCAATTCCAAGTGTGATTAAAAAAATCAAATCTCACAGGGGAATGCATGCTACTTACGAGGTTGTCTTCTATCAATCTGTAACCGCCTCGAGAACCATACCATTTCCCCTTCTTGCATGAAATGTTAGCACGATTTCTTCTGCTAACGGCCTTCAAATTATATAAAAGAGCAAGTATATGGGATAATAAAAAGATAATATAAAGAACTCATTAATTAAAAAAATGATAGGTAAATCGTTAAAAGGCGAGGATATTTAACCTGAAATTTCTCACTATTTCTCATCGCTTTGAAAAGATCCCATTGTTCCTGACTGATGGTGGGACACTTGTTTTCCGGTGGGCTCTTACGCATCTCCCCCGTTGCCTTGTCCACATACAACCAATCCCTAGCAACGTCACACTTCCACTGCCTTAAGACAATCCCTGCCTTCTGCATTAAATACTTATCATGGCATTCATCGGCAATATCAAAGGCTTCCTTTATACGAGCCAAGTATAACTCCGCCAATTTTGGATTCAAATTCCTAATTTCATCTAAATGGATAGGCATAAACTGTCTTGTGCAACATCCAATCCAAGTGGATAAATGCCCCGCATTTGGACCAGTAGGGAAACCCTTCGAGTTCCATTTTATTTTAAGCGGCTGTTTAGCCGCTATAGCTGCAAGGGCTGCATGGCACTTCGTATCACCCCTCTCACCATGCTTATTATCATCCCCAGGCTTATTATTCTTTTGACTTCTTTTCCGTTTTTCACCCATGATAATCCTAAAACCCAAATATGAATGAAATAGTAAATGAACAACTTAACAACGTCATGTAGAGTATTATCTAAAACCTTAAAGAGGAATGAAAATTTAAAACAACAGTTTGAGCTTCTAAAATCCTAAACCCTAATAAGAGGAATGAAGTAGATGATGCGGGATGATAAAGATAACAAAGAAGACGAAAAACAAACAGATGCATGAAAAACAAAAAAGATGATCGTCTTAAAACCCTAATGACGAAACACAAAATTAAAGTGAACATACCTGATGATGATGATAATGATAAAGAGAACGAGCATGATGATAAGGGAAGGCAACGGAATCTGGCCGTCGGAAATTGGGCGACGGCTGGCAACGAGAATGTAGAAAGCGGGGGAGAAAGAATAATAAACTCAGGATACCAACGGTTTAACTGATGTTGTGTGTGTTTGTGTGGTATGCTGTATGTGTTTGTAAATTAGTTTTTTATTAAGACAAACTATTAACAACGGGTCCTTAAAACAAAACCGTTGTTATATGTTAATAACAACGGGTCAATAAAAGTCAACCGTTGTCATAACTTTATTACAACGGTTAAAATATACCCGTTGTAATATATTTTCACCCAATTTGCGCCAAAATGAAATATGTCTAAAAAATTAATGACAATGGGTAGAGGTACTACACCCGTTGTTGAAAATAATAACAACGGGTAATGTAACTATAACCGTTGTTGATAGTAATAACAACGGGTGTTGTTAATATAACCGTTGTTGAAAGTATTAACAACGGGTAATTTCAATATAACCGTTGTTATTGTTGAACCCTTTTTTTTAAAAAAAATTACTGTAATTCCATTACAGTCCAAACCTGTAACAATACATACGAATAAATGCAGAAGCACTATATTTGCAACATTATTCAGCAATTTCAATAACAGCATCCACATCTAATAATAAGATCAAGAAAATAAGACAACACCAGCATGCATGCATACTGCATATCTACAGGATTTACCATGCCATGCAAATTTGGGAATCTTTAATAATGACCATTGCTTCCATTGGCTTTTTAAAGCTACCAAAAGCTAAAGACATACAACACATCTCAAACTTGCTATAAATTCAGAAAAGAGGCATCCCATTAGCTCCCCACAACTCACAAATAAATTAAACCATTAAATTACTGGTCTGAAAATGACTCAAAATGTTGGTAGTCCATATCACTGTGTCTTGATGAATGCCCTAGGCCACATAGATATAGACAATGGAAAATTTGCTGCCAAAAGCTTTAATCCTTTGAGGAATAAGCTTATTGAGCTGGGATACTCGGCCAGCAAAGTTAAGCCACAATGGGGGTCATTGGGATTCAAAAGGAGTCTAATCATTCAGTTTGGAACATCACCTACATATGCAGAATCAACATTTAAGCTTGACATGATGTTTCAACTCAGAGGCCATGGCAGGAACGACTGGAATGCTCCGAATAGATAAACACTCGAACCATACCTCTGGGTAGCCACAAACTCGGATGCTGAGCTTCTGAAGAATACCGTGGACTATGTCCAAGTGCCGTATGCGACCATCATTGATGGGCGTGATCGGCCAGTCGAAAGCGTCGATGCCTACAACCAGGTTGTGGCTGTTTTCCAAGCAATGTACCCCTAAAACCCCTACAAAATGTGTCCGTGCCTATGGCTGAAACTTCCAAGAAACGTCGTGTGTTATTTGTTGAGTGTCAAACTGTGTGTGTCTGTATCCGCCTATCATAAGCAGTGTCGTGGGCCTGTATGAAAAGGCAACTTAAATAAAGATAATGTGTAATCCTGTGGTCTTGTAAGATTTCTAGTACGTTTGTATTAAATATGCAGTTCCTTCTACTAACTGCTCAAAGTGGAGATAGTTAAAAAAAAAAAAAAAAACTAAAAGGAAGATATATATATATTTAAAAAATAAAAATAAAAGCTAATAACTTACATTATAGACCATCTCAGGATCGGGGACGTTTCTTGGATGTCATAGTTTCTTCGTTAACCCAAATACCTTCACCAAGGTCATCACGCATATAGATGCTTTCAGTGTCCTCATGATCAGTGTCAACATCGTCGAAATAAGATACAGTGGTAGAGTGATCCATTCCCTAAAAAACGACATCCTGATCATCATCACCATTATCGGATGGACTACTCCTTCTACTCCTTATAGACAGTACAACAGACCACTTCTTATCCATAGAATCGGTGACATAGAACACTTTTTTAGCTTGGGATGCCATTATGAAAGGTGTGGGAAATTATCTGTATACTTCCCTTAATTATGAAGGATTACAACGAATTTAATTAAGACGATTACAAGTCATAAAATAAATACATAAACAAAGTAAAGGATTCAGAAATAACCTTCGGTCCTAGCAAAAACGGCCTAAGAACAATATCAAAATTGATATTCGCCTATCAGTTGCACCCAAGACGATATGAGATATGCCCTTTGATTATGCTAGAAATCGATCCAAAATTTTCTGTAAAATTTAGGTTTTTGTGTTTTTTCTGATGAGAGAGAGAGGCTAGGTCAAGAAAAAGAATTAGGGTAGAATAATTCTCTCCCTTTCTTTCTTATACTGACCGAAATTATGGAGTCAATTAGGAAAGAAAAATCTTTCCTAATTTCGGCCAAACTGACCGAAATAAGGAGCATATTCTCCTTATTTTTGGTCTTTCCAAAAATATATAAAGTGTGTTGAATTGTCATTTAGTGAGGATCGAACCCATGACCTCTTGGCTTGTGTACCCTCACTATTACCACTATGACACATTCAACTTGTTGATATTAAATATAACTGATTATATTTAATTACGAATTAAATTAATTAATTCGTCCAACCTAACATTATATACATTTAATTAAATATAACTTATTATATTTAATTTACGAATTGACAGTTAATTCGTCTCAACTAATATTATTTAATTTTCATTAAATAATTATCTCATCAACACATTGACTAACTATTTAGTCATATTGGGCATCAATGTGATTATATTTCAATAACCACATTTCTCAAACACATCCTATAGGTGTGACCTTTAGGGACCAGTTGATCACCGCCATCTGTATGATAATAACGTCAAACTTTCTAGCAAGCCAACCGTTATTAGGTAAACGTTAATCAACTGATTAAATATACGAAGTATACCCTTGTGAACCTGTAAGAGATTTACAAATGTTATCACACTAATTTGTGGAGGACACAAGCTCCAACAAACTCCCACTTGTCCTCACAAGTGTATGTGCGATAACCGATTCTCATATCCTAAAATTTCTCCCACTCAATGTAAAACAATTTGCAAATCCGTATTCACAAAGGTCGTATTTTACAAGCGATCAATATCAAGAGTGGTTTCCCTGACTAGAGAGTAACTTAACTGATAAACGAATCATCATTCGAGCATGGCCATGCATTTCAGTTACAACTCCTCGAGTGGCCCTGAGAAATAACTATACCTGATAAGGGTTGGATATTTTCCTCAACTCGAATCCTGCAGATGTAAGCACAGTATGAAATGACCCAGAAAAAATCTACTTAGCCTCCGATTCACGGCAGACCGTGAGAAAGAAACCAAAGTCACCCAAAAACTGCCTTAATCTCAAGAGACAGTCGATAGTCAAAAGAATCGACTCTAGGAACAGAATGGATGTCCTATCCACGACCTGTCACCGAATGTTATTTAAACATTTAGGACTCCATTACGTTGTCACAAAAAGTTGTCCTACGAGGTATCGTTATAATCTCGCATCATCCGTGATCGATCGATCACCGTTTGACTTATGGCTCGTTGAACCCACCATCAATCGAGTGCACAATATAATAGCCGGAGTTATCAGCTCACATTGGCGATTACGGACCAAAACAAATATAATGTAATTCAGTTCACTTTGTGGCGTTCAATGTTGTCAGTACAATCCACATGAAAAACAAAATATTATAATAAAACGATGAAGTTATAAATAGTATATGAAAAAGATAATGTATCAAATTCATAATCAAGTACTACAACTCAGGAACACGTTTAATTACCATGGAAATGACGTGCCCTACATGCTTATCATAATTCAACGATTCAGTAGTAGAATCTGTTACAACACACTAAGAGTGAAGACGAACAGCATCGAGATCCGTTTGGAAGCTAGCATCTGCAGAACGGTTGCGCATAGCTTAGTATCTTCTCCATAAGTCAATACCCAATCCTTAGTCCTCCGTAGGTACCTGGATTCTTTTGGTACCGACTCGTCATACTCAATGCATGTGCCACGTCTGGACGTGTGCATATCATGGCATACATGATTGATCCTATAGCTGATGCATAAGGAACACGATTCATGCGTTCAACCCCTTCAGACGTCGTGGGTGACTTGAGACTTGCTCAACTGCATCCCACACGTCATTGGAAGGTTCCCCTTCTTGGAGTTGGTCATGCTGAACCTATCAAGAATCTTATCCAAATAAGACTCCTGACTAAGTGATAACGTCCGTCGTGATCTATCTCGGTAGATACGGATTCCCAAAATGCGTTGTGCCTCACCCAGATCTTTCATCTGGAAATGGTTCTTCAACCATTCTTTAACCGAAGATGGGAGAGGAATGTCATTCCCAATCAAGAGTATGTCATCGACATACAATATCAAGAATACAATCTTGCTCCCACTCGACTTGATATATGAGCATGGTTCCTCGACCGATCGAGTGAAATCATACTCTTTGATCACTTGGTCGAAACGATGATTCCAACTCCGAGAAGCTTGCTTAAGTCCATAAATGGAACGCTTAAGCTTGCATACTTTCTTAGGATGTTCAGGATCTATGAAACCTTCGGGTTGCACCATGTACAACTCTTCCTCCAAATAACCGTTTAAGAAGGCAGTTTTCACATCCATTTGCCAAATTTCATAATCATGAAATGCGGCAATCGCTAAGATTATCCGAATGGAACGTAGCATGACTACAGGTGCAAAAATCTCATCATAATGCAATCCGTGCACTTGAGTGAAACCTTTTGCCACAAGTCGTGCCTTGTAGATATCTGGTTGCGCGTCTACAGAACGCTTTATTTTGTAAAGCCATTTGCACTGTAGAGGTTTTACCTTATTAGGTAAATTAACTAGATCCCATACGTTATTCTCATACATGGAGTCCATCTCGGATTGCATGGCTTCAAGCCATAGCTTTGAGTCGGAACAGGCCATAGCACCTTTATAGGTTGCGGGTTCATTACTTTCTAGAAGTAAAACGTCATTCTCCTCGACCATACCAATGTATCTGTCCGGAGGATGAGAGTCTCTACCCGACCTCCTAGGTTCCTCAGGAATATTAACCGTATCATCAGTTGGAGGAACCACTTCCTCCATCCGTTCCTCGGTCGTTGGTTCTGGAATCTCCGACAGCTCGAAGGTTCTATTACTCGTCTTGTTCTCGAGAAATTCTTTTTCTAAGAACGTCG
The DNA here is from genome assembly GCF_048544455.1 of Silene latifolia. Classification (NCBI taxonomy): domain Eukaryota; kingdom Viridiplantae; phylum Streptophyta; class Magnoliopsida; order Caryophyllales; family Caryophyllaceae; genus Silene; species Silene latifolia. The sequence continues at coordinate 90,320,547 of NC_133535.1, read as the reverse complement.
CACTAGCCGCAACAAAAACTCGATGTTCGGTAGGCGAATAGAAGTAATGACCAAATGTTCCTTTTGGATAACCTATAAAGTATGTCTTGACCGATCGCGGGCCGAGCTTATCCTCGTGTCTTCACTTGACATAAGCCTCGCAGCCCCAAACCCGAATAAAGGACAAGTTAGGGACCGTTCCCTTCCACATTTCATATGGAGTCTTGTCGTGACTTTAGACGGACTTCGGTTAAGTATAAGAGCAGCTGACAAAAGAGCATAACCCCATAATGAATCAGGCACTACCGTGTGACTCATCATGGATCGAACCATATCTAGTAAGGTTCGATTTCTCCGTTCGGACACACCATTCAATTGAGGTGTTCCAGGTGGAGTTAACTGCAAAATGATTCCACAGTCTTTCAGGTGTTGATCAAACTCATTTGAAAGACATTCGCCACCCCGATCTGAACGGAGTGCTTTAACCTTTCTACCCAGTTGGTTCTGTACCCTATTCTGGTATTCCTTGAATTTCTCAAAGGACTCACTTTTATGCTTCATTAAGTAGACGTATCCGTATCTACTCAAATCGTCCGTGAAAGTGATAAAATATCTATAGCCATCTCTAGCGGTAATTGACATAGGTCCACATACGTCCGTATGTACGAGTCCTAATAGGTCACTAGCGCGCATTCCAACACCTTTGAAGGAAATTCGAGTCATCTTGCCAATGAGACATGATTCACACGTGCCATATGTAGAAAAATCGAATGCGGGAATAGTCCCATCATCGACGAGTTTCTTCACGCGTTTCTCATTTATGTGTCCCATTCGACAATGCCATAGATAGGTTTGATCTTTGTCACCAACCTTTAATTTCTTGTTATTCATGTGTAATATTTCCGTGGTTTGATCTAAGATGTAAATTCCATTCATGGAAACTGCTTTGCCATAAATCATTTCATTAAAAGAGAAAATACAGCTATTATCCTTTATTGAAAATGGAAAACCGTCTTTAGCAAGTACGGAAACAGAAATAATATTCTTAGACAAAATGGGTACATAGTAATAGTTATATAAAATAACTCAAAACCACTAGGGAGTTGGATTACATATGTTCCCTTCGAGACTGCAACAACTGGTGCTCCATTCCCGACTCGCAGGTCCACATCACCCTTTTCGAGAGGTGTGATGTTCTTTAGGCCTTGCAAATTATTACACAGATGAGAACCACAACCAGTATCTAGTACCCAAGTTCTGAAACTTGCATGGTTAATCTCTATCATATGAATATAAGATGACATACCAACAGGAACGACGCGGCCTGCTTTTATGTCCTCACGGTACACGGGACAGTTCCTCCTCCAATGTCCAGTCTTGTGACAATGGTGGCACTCAATGTCACCGCCCTTGCTCTTTGTCTTGCCCTATGAGCCACTAGTCTCACCAGGCGCACTCTTACCGTTTCCTGGCTTCTTGAACTTTGGCTTACCTACAGCTAGGTCGCCATGAGCCTTGCCCTTACCTTTACCTTTGTTGTAAATCGTGAGAACATCCTGCTTCACGCTCCCACTCAATTTCATATCCTTCTCGGTCTGTACGAGAAGGGAGTGTAGCTCATGAGGACTCTTTTTCAAGTCATTCATATAGTAGTTCGCCCTGAAAAGGGCAAAACCATCGTGAAGAGAATGAAGCATTCGGTCAATGACAATGCTCTCACCGATTTTACAATTCAGTGCCTCCAGCTTCTCAACATTCTCAATCATGTGAAGAATGTGTGGGCTAACCGGTTGGCCCTTCTGGAGTTTCGCATCAAAGAAGCGACATGTATGCTCATATGTAACGATTCTCGGTGCCTTTGAGAACTCGTTAGTGAGCGTGGTGAAAATCTTGTTTGCACCTTGGGCAATGAAGCGTCTCTGCAAATTGGTTTCCATTGCAAAGATGAGTACGTTCTTTATCGCACCCGCTTCCATAACGAAATCACTATAAGCGAGTGACTCGTTGACTCCTGCATTCGGGCCTGGGTTGACCGGTATTGGCTCAGTTAAATACCTGAGCTTACCGTCAGCAATGGCAGCATTCCGTAGTGCCGCCTCCCAGTCCGTAAAGTTGGACCCATCATTCTTCAGTCGCGTGGACTGATTCATTTGGTCCATGAACATTTTTAGCCAGGACGAACGATCTAGTGTGGCACTAGGCATTGGGATTGCGTTATTTCCAGCCATTTGTTGTAACAGTATTATCGAAAATAATCGTGTTCTATACTGTGAAAGAAGAATAAAATAATAAGCATGTGCATCGTTTTGATTTTAAGTCTAATGAACTAATGTCATAACGCGAAGACTCAAAACATTTATACAATTGACCTCCCTCAAGAATTATATAAATGATCCCAAGACTCAATTCTCTGTAAATTGATAAGCTAACCTTTTAGCTAATTCTACCGTTAGAATTCTTGGTCGATAAATTTCTGTAAATTCTATCTTTAGTCCATCATAATCACGAGAAACTCTTCGGACTATGATGTTGAGGTAAACTAAGTCAACACAACTACTTACCCAACGTAGAAGGGGTCATATTAGGCCTACCGACGAAGAAGGGATTCATAGATGTTTGTCCTTATAAAGACTAATCTCAATTTCCGTTTTAGAGGAAGATCCCATCATCTTTATTTTAATTCATTTTAAGTGAACTATAATCTATTATGCGAGAATGAATAAACTAAGGTGATGGCTTATAGACAGTGATATCTGCATGTCCATGAAAACTAACATACAACCTATATGAGTCAATTTTCATGCATTTTAGTAGTAGGTGGTTTGGTTTTAGGCGGAATATGATGCAAAAAAAACTAACATGTGAATGAAAAGCAATAAGAATGAAAACGTAAAAAAAAGCAGTAAAAGTCCTAGTGTGGCCTATCCTATCAAAATGAACAATAAATACAAGTTTGGAATCCATCCTTGGACCCGAGAAGTTTGTCTTGATGTTCCATTTTGATCCATGTAGCGGGAGTGAGCTCCAATCTCCATCTTTAGTCTTCTTTGAAATTACAATAAATAAATTACATAATTGACCTATTTATTACATTCTAATTTCAAAACCCAAAACTAAAATAAAATAAAGGAGATTCGAGATCTCATAATTACATAAAAAATCATGTTTCCTTCATTACGAAAACATAATTTGACTAAGGCCACACTAAGTATTACAATTTACAACCGATTGCAAAATTAAATACGTAAATAAAAATCATTCATACGATTCATTCAACAAAATTAAAAAGCATCAACTAAAATAAATTAAACATACATGACACAATTCCTTAATTATGTTGATTAATTTATCCAAACCACCTATTTAAATTAAATTAAGTGACAATTCCGCAATTTATCACATTAATTTCATTCTTAATCCATATTAAACTTGTAATATGAATTCTATCCGTCAAAATTTTAAACTGCTTTAAAATAACTCGGTATCTTTAAATTGTGAACCGATTCACAATAACTAATTGGCCAAAATAAAATAAAAAAAACACCCTTTTTTTCTTGTTTGGTCTCGGCAGAACCAAATAAAAGAAATTTTTTTTATTAAAATCCCAGCTCTCGGCTGGAAAAAGAAAACAGCCAATTTTTTTTTTTTTTTTATTTATCCGGCAATAAAAAACAAAAACTTTCCCTTTTTTTTTTTATGCGGCAAAAAAGAAAAAAAACAAAACTTTCCTTTTCTTTTTCTGATTCGGTAAATAAAAAAAATAACAACCCAAAAACAGTTTTTTTTTTTTTTTTTTTTTTTATGAACACTGTTCACGGTGAACAGTAACCGAACAAAAAAAAACTCAACGGCAAAAAAAATAAAACAGCCGTCACAAAAAAAACTTGCGGCAAGAATTGCCCTAAAACGAAACCGATGAAGAAAATGTTTACAGTTGCCATATAGAACATGATTTAGCAAATGAATTAATGAACATGATTAATCTTATATGCTAAAACTATATAGCAAAAACAAGTTCTTGTATCATCGACATGATTATTCCATTAACAATTTAATTTAATCCGAATTAAATCAAGATATCTACAAATTCATTTTATTATCATCTTAACTGATTAAAACAATAATTTGTATGAATCAAATGGAAATAAATCATCAACAATAAGAGAAAAAACGAGAAAAACAGACGGAAAATTTTTTTTTACCTCACGACAAAAAACAATTTCAGCCGAAACAAAAATTTTTTTTTTTCTCTTTTCGAAATTCCTCATTGTTTACATACAATTTTACGAAATTCATCAAAATTAAAATCCGTGGCCTAGCTCTGATACCACTTGTGGGAAATTATCTGTATACTTCCCTTAATTATGAAGGATTACAACGAATTTAATTAAGACGATTACAAGTCATAAAATAAATACATAAACAAAGTAAAGGATTCAGAAATAACCTTCGGTCCTAGCAAAAACGGCCTAAGAACAATATCAAAATTGATATTCGCCTATCAGTTGCACCCAAGACGATATGAGATATGCCCTTTGATTATGCTAGAAATCGATCCAAAATTTTCTGTAAAATTTAGGTTTTTGTGTTTTTTCTGATGAGAGAGAGAGGCTAGGTCAAGAAAAAGAATTAGGGTAGAATAATTCTCTCCCTTTCTTTCTTATACTGACCGAAATTATGGAGTCAATTAGGAAAGAAAAATCTTTCCTAATTTCGGCCAAACTGACCGAAATAAGGAGCATATTCTCCTTATTTTTGGTCTTTTCAAAAATATATAAAGTGTGTTGAATTGTCATTTAGTGAGGATCGAACCCATGACCTCTTGGCTTGTGTACCCTCACTATTACCACTATGACACATTCAACTTGTTGATATTAAATATAACTGATTATATTTAATTACGAATTAACAGATTAATTCGTCCAACCTAACATTATATACATTTAATTAAATATAACTTATTATATTTAATTTAAGAATTGACAGTTAATTCGTCTCAACTAATATTATTTAATTTTCATTAAATAATTATCTCATCAACACATTGACTAACTATTTAGGCATATTGGGCATCAATGTGATTATATTTCTATAACCACATTTCTCAAACACATCCTATAGGTGTGACCTTTAGGGACCAGTTGATCACCGCCATCTGTATGATAATAACGTCAAACTTTCTAGCAAGCCAACCGTTATTAGGTAAACGTTAATCAACTGATTAAATATACGAAGTATACCCTTGTGAACCTGTAAGAGATTTACAAATGTTATCACACTAATTTAATTTGTGGAGGACACAAGCTCCAACAAAAGGATCATCCTTATTATTGCCAACCTTACCCAGATTGACCAACGTAAATCCCATCTTATCCTTTCAGACACAATGGATGTTGTTATCAACCCAGTTACATCGAAACAAAGGCATTGTGAAATCAATGTAATCTAAACCAATATTTCTTGAATAACACCATAATAAAGGCATTTTCCCCAAATAGGCTTTTAATCTTTTGAAGTAGCAAAGTGCATTGCCTCAAATTCTGACCTCACACCACTATTTTGCATTGTGCTCAACTCATCTTGCTCGCGGGTGTAAAAAATATATCCATTAGTGGCAAAACTGCTATAAAAGGTGACCCTGGCATTTGGACCTAAACCAAGACGTAGTAACCTAGGAGAGATGTCATCACCAGTTTGATTCGTACACTCTAAAACAATATTCCTAAACCACTCTGCAAACATCTTCGTATGCTCCTTTGCAATTCACTTCTCGGTCTTGTTTGGGTGATCGTATTTGAGCTCATCTTTGTGTTGTTGAATATAAGGTTGCACCTCATCTTCGTTGTTTAACACATACGTATGTGCTAAATGCAACATTTCACGTGTCACAATTTTTTCAACCCGGCCCCTAATACCTTTTCCGGTCATCCAGTCACTATGACGATTCTTAGGAACGCCAATCAACTCCTCAGGGGAGAGATGAACATAACAATATGAAAGAGCTTCGTCTAAAATAGCGCGTTCAGCAATACAACCTTCCGGACGATACCGATTAGATGTATAGTCCTTGTAGACTTTCATCAATCTTTCTAAAGGATACTGGTATCTCAAGTATACGAGGGTGGAAAATACATTTCCAACTGACAAAGAGAGGTTACAACGAGGTCCTGCAATGAATCCGCGTCATTGGGATCGATGACTTTCTCGCATATGGACTGGAAGAAGAGATAGAATCTAGTTATAGCATATCTTACCTTTTCAGGTAAAATGGAAGGAATAGCCACAGGTAGTAATTGTTATATCAAAGTGTGACAATCATGTGACTTTAACCCGGTGAGTTTTAGGTCTTCCATCGACACTAGGCTTTTGATGTTCGACGAATAACCATGTGTCACTTTAATTCCATTCAAGCATGCACAGAACTCTTTTTTCTCATTCCGTGAAAGGGTAAAAGCTGCTGGCGGTAAAAATGTACGATTACCTCTCTTCTGTGGTGCCAACTCTAGCCTAATACCCATCATTTTCATATCTTCCCTAGCTGCGGCGTTATCCTTTATTTTACCGGGAACATTCAGAAGGGTATTGATAATATTATCATAGACATTTTTCTCAATATGCATGAAATCGAGACAATGCCTGACCTCCAGGTCAGGCCAATATGGAAGTTTATCAAAAAATATGGATATTTTCTTATACCCACGAGTAGACAATTTAGAGCCGCTCTTCTTCCCATAATCTATCTCAATATGTTTTACTTTCTGATAAACTTCATGCCCACTCAAAAATCTAGGAGGTTGACGAAGTTCTTGTCTTCCATTGAATGCTTTCTGCATCTTGCGATAACAATGGTCATGATACAAGAACCTCCTATTTCCCATATACACATATTTACGAGAAGACTTCAAATATTCAGACTCGATATCCTCCCCACACAATAGTCAAGCCTCTTTCCCATGAACTGTGTGGCCAGAAAGGTCGCCATAAGCCGGATAGTCAGATATTGTACACAATAACATCGCTCTCAAATTGAAAATTTCGTTCTTATATGCATCAAATACTTCTATCCCACTATCCCACAACATTTGCAAATCATCTAGAAGAGGTTTCAAATAGACATCTATATCATTTCCAGATTGTTTAGGGCCGAAAATTAACAACGACAACATCAAATACTTTCTTTTCATGCACACATATGGAGGTAAGTTATAAATAGCCAACACTACTGGCCAAGTACTATGTTGGCTACTCATGTTTCCGTGTGGGTTCATTCCATCAGTGGACAGCGCTAGACGTAAGTTTCTAGGTTCATTGCGGAACTCGGGATACTTAGCGTCGAACGATTTCCATTGCATACCATCTGCCGGGTATCTTAGCTTTCCATCATTTATTCTTCCTGTTTCATGCCAAGTTAACATTTTTTAATCATCGGGATTCGCATAAATCCTTATGACTCTTGGTATCAATGGAAAATACCACAACACCTTAGTCGGGATCCCTTCCTTATCCTTATAACGCCTCTCCAAACATTTAGGGCAATTGGTTAAGTTTTGATATAATTTCCGATACAATATGCAATCATTTGGACATGCATGTATTTTCTCATATTTCATACCCACTCCTCTTATTAGTTTTTTCGCCTCATATGTCTTAATAGGTAGAACATTACCATCTGGAAGCAACTCCTTTATCAAGGCTAAAAAACTAGTGAAACACGTGTCACTCATCCCATTTTCCCCCTTGATATTATACAACTTCGCCACACCCGACATTTTTTTGAACTTACAACCAGGATACAGAGGTGCTTCAGACTCACACAACTTCTCATACATGTTGTTAAGGTCATCCCAATTAATAGTGTCATCACCTACATCTTCAAAAGCATTCGACTCATCATCATTCTCTTCATTATCTATAGACCCAACATTCAACTTCTCTGCTTCCAACTCTTCCAACTCAAAAAACTCGGCAAACTCAGAATCATCAGTTAGCCTTTCGTGTACCTCAACATCATCTTCTTCAAAGCTATTCTCGTCCTCTAATGGTTCCCTATGAAAAATCCAACGTGTATAGGATCGACTAAATCTCCACTTTTCTAGGTATATTTTAACGTCCGGAAAAGCCATATACCTAATATTACCACATCTTTCACAAGGACATGCAATACTAGAAGAACCTTTCAAATTGTTCGAAACGACTTCTTAAAATTCAGCTAAACCATCCTTATAGTTGCGGTCACTCATATTTGCATCAATCATCCAAGTTCGAGTCATTTTTCTACATTCGTAATATATAGGCAACTAATTCAGAAAATCCAATAATAGACAAACAAATAAACGAAATTCAGGAAATCAATTAAGCTAAATTATCAACAAATTAGATAATAACCCAAAAAATTCACAAATTCAAAAATAATCGACATTCATAGGCCAGGAAATTGAATATACAATCCTATATCTATAAGCGTTGCTAAGAAACATATATACCTGATTGATAAACACAATGAGGGAGAGAAGACGGTTACAACAGTGACGGAGATGAAGACAGAGAGATGATCAGGGAGGAATGGAGGATGATATTTGTGTATAGTAGCAGTATTAGCTTGTGTTTGTGTTTTGTAGCGTATAGCAGAATAAAGCAATCTGTTGTTCTTAAGATTTGCATAACATTAATAACAACGGTTATTCAGTATACAACCGTTGTTACAATCTAATAACAACGGGTTCTAAAACAACCGTTGTAATTATTTTTCACTAATTTTGCGCCAAATTATTAACAACGGTTAAAATGTATTACAGATTCAACTGTTGTTATTAGTTTTTATATTAACAACGGTTTTGAAAGTATGACCCGTTGTTAAACCAATAACAACGGTTAACAACACAGAACCGTTTTAATTAAGTTGGTAAAATTCGCGCCATCCATTCTACAACGTCTTATGGTGATTATCGTGAATAAGCGTTGTTAAAGGGCCGTTGTAGTTGCCTGTATTTGTAGTAGTGTTATGGTAATTTTCTGATGCGAAACAATTCTACTATTTATACTGAGTACTTAGTATATTCACCACACCGATATTATTTTTCAATGTGGGATAAATAACATACTAAGACATACAACATCTAAATAAGAACACAACCACCATATACCGTATTTATTGGCAATATTGCATTTGTATATACACCCACGTTATTTATTTATTGGGAATATTGCATTTGTAAATAAACATCCACGTTAATTATTTGTTTTTGTTCTTTATTAATGTTGCCATTGTACTTGTTAATCTAACTATCTAATTTCTAATTAACTCTCTTTGTTTAAATCTCATCCTAATTTTTCCTTACTATCAATTTTTCATGGTTAGAGTTTCGTCCTATATGCTATATATCTACCTTATTAGGCATCATGATTCATGTATATAATAGTCCGGTGTGTGCATGATAGATCACTTATAAAAAAACATACGACATTCATAATTTTTGGTGCTAAGTATAGTCTTAAAAGCTGCAAAAATTCTATTCATATAACTCGCCGTTAAAGTTTGCTTGATGAGTGGATTATGGCATATTATTATTATTGAGTAGGTCTCCTGAGAGACGGTCTCTTAATAAGCTTTATTGAGAGACTATTATACAATTTTAAGAAAAAGTGGTACTAAAGGTAATAAAATAGGCACAAATCATGATTAATGATAAAATGAGTACATTTATTGTAAATAGGTACGAAATTACTATGTCACAATCAACAATAAAAGGGGTACGAAATACAAATAAAAGGGTACGAAAGATTGATTTCGCAATAACTTAGTGAGAGACCGTATCTCCCAAGTTTTAGTGATTATTATTATAGTGAGGAACATAGTAATTATTTGATATTAGTACGTTTTTATTTTCTATCATAATTAAAATATGTACAAATGATATGAAATATGTACTTTAATGATAGTATTTATTTTACCACGAATCTAGTTATATAATTTCATAATTTTTGTATGATACTTTTTTGTCAAATAAAATATAAAAGGTTTTATATAAAAATTATAAACATAACTTAAATATAATATAGGAAATATATATTATAATAATAATTAAAAAAATTGCATTTTATTTTTTATATCATACTGGGGAGATAATGATATAAGCTCTTAAGAGCTCTCTAAGACAATACTTAAGAGACTCAAAAGATTTTGGGTTGATACCTAAGTTCCAACGATGTCTCTTATTTATAATCATAGGATCACCCATCTTATGTTAATCTTTCGATGTGGGACAATTCTATTATTTATACGTAGTATATTCAACACATCTACATTATTTTTCAATGTGGGACATATAACATACAAATAAATATATCATCTTTAATATGTGCAAATTATATTAAATCTATACTCTAATGATAGCATTTTTTAGCACGAATATAATTATATTATTTTCATAATTTTTGTAACGACATTTTTTGCCAAATGAAATGTAAAAGTTCTTGTATAAAAATTAGAAACATCAATTGAATATAAAATAGGAAATATCTATTGTAGTAATAATTAAAAGATTCTCCACTTTATTTTTTATATGTAAAATATTATCTATAAAACTTTCCTAAACTAATTTTTGATGATGTGGACGCTCTAGAATCGCTCGAAAAAACTCTCTTATATATATATATACTAGATTTAATGCCCGGGCGATGCCCGGGCCAATTTGTAATATCCTTTGGTTATGATGTGACAATACTCTAAGACGTTGTTCTTTTGTAATTTTGCTGAATTGAACATATAGAAATTAAATTGAATTTACAGGAGCTTAACTTTCTTGAACTGAACTTATAGGAGCTGAACTAAACTTATAGGAGCTGAACTGAACTTATAGGAGCTTAACTACTTTCTTGAATAAAACTTATAAGGGCTTAATTTTTCTCAACTAAACTTTTAATTGTTGAACGAAACTTAGAGGGAGTGACATTAAGGCCATATTCTTTTTGACTTTTTAGAGTTAAACTGAACTGAATGAAACTAAGTTAAGTTGAACTTAATTGAGCCGAGCTGAAATGAATTGAACTCAACTAAATAGAGCTAAACTGAACTGGAGTGAACTAAAAATAAGTCAGAAAAAATAGGGCCTAAGTCCAAAAGAAGTTCGAGGTTTGACGATCGTGTATTTCAATGCATGGTCTGTAGTAGAAAAACAAATTAGTTTTAGAGTCTCTCTTAAGTAGTTAAGGTCGTGCAATGCGCGATTTTTCTGTTGTTGAATTGCTAACTTTTGTTTAGCTTTTATGATACTCCGTATATTCCGACTTCTATTCTGTTTCTAATCATTCTAAGATGTGTAAAACCAAATAATAGGAGTATCATTCTTTTCATTGATTAATAGTAATGTGTAGTTTTTATATGCATGTAACAACACGGTCCGGATTCTTTCCATTTTCTCAAAAGAAATGGACCTCCATTTCCTATAAACGGCCCGGCATATAGAAGGCATACACATTCTGAGTCCAATCAACCTCAAAATTTGACTATTTTACTCTTTTTTTAATGATCTTAGACATTCTCTCTTATTTGATTTATTAATTTTTTACTTATATTATATATCTGGTATGGTATTATATAAGTGAAGTAGTTTGTAAAATTTGAAGATTTTAATATTACACGAAAGTCTATCATAAAATTGGGACAGACCAAATTGATTTTACTTCCAAGGGTGTCATATTTAACTGATAAAAACCTCTTTAACATTATAAAAGTAATCAAATTTATATGTGGAATATCTTGTTATTATGTTCTTTAATTTAGATATGATTTTTTAAGTGGAACCTAGTCTAGTAGGATGACTAATGAAGAGTTTCAGTATGATTTATATTAGCATATGAAGTACGTGATAATCTTGCGAAGCTCGGATGATGTGCGCACTAATAATAGGCGAAATTTTATGATGTATAAAGAAATTTCGTAGAGGACTAAAATGTATTGACTTGATCATTTCAATTATATGACTTCATATTAGCGTCATGTCTCATCCATTGTGAAAAATTATTTCTACAAAATATTATTCATGTAGAGTCTCCCTAAGAATTTAAGATAGTGAAGATCAATAACTTAGTGGTTAATAGAAAATTAGCTACACTACATAATTACAAATAAATATGGAGTATAAACTATGTGTACTCCACAAAACACCTATTTATTGTTATATTATTAATTAATGAAAAAAATTCAACATAATACCGATACATAATAACTCATAAGATTAGTTAGAACCGTCGTATTGCCAATCAAACTCATAAAAACAATCCTACTACTAACAAAACTCAAGTTGATTGGATTGCCTTGTTAACACAAGTTAGAAGCTTTTTGTGCATATTCATTCGTAATACGTATCTAAATATGGTATTCTATACAAACTCAATTGCTTAAGAGTTTCCTGCATATTTATCACCTTAATAAAAAAACTTCTTATATGATATTATCTTCTTCTCGAGTACTGCTTTCTTCTTCTCGGAAACTTACATCTGTCTTGCAATCTAATTAGTACAAAGTATTTAAAATAATAATAATATATAATTCTATAACAATCTATGCTTAACTATGTACGTATGGCCTATGGAGTAACAAATAAAAAACGTAAAGGTAGTAACTTGGTATCATTATTCCAAGTAGAAGGCATGACGTACTACAAGACTAATACTACAACAATCATTTTTTTTGACAACGTACAGCCATCATATATTAAATTCATATAAAGGTAATAGTGTGATTTGTTTAGGTGTCTATGTTATTCCAATTAATGTTTTTTGTTGTTTACATGACAATTAAGCTCGTTATATTTAAAGTCTAACATCTTGTGTCACTGTGTCATTAATGTAGGCTTAGTCTATAACAATTAAAAACGTAAAGCTCGTTATATGCACATCAACGCCTCAATGGTACACATAAATTATTATGTATATATGCCGACACATTAGGTTCATGAATATATCTATCGATTTATTCTTAAGATCATGATAGTGATATGATATCACTTGTACATACATGTAGCAAATAAAACAATAAAATAATATGCAAAACAAAGTAATTAGAAATCTTGAAAGATAACTTAGAATGGAATTATAAATACGTTATACCTTTAATTATAAATCATCCGAAGACGGGTTCCATCTCTGATTTGAACAACCACATTCTATGTGCACAACTCGGATTATACCTGAAAATTTATTGCAAACAATAATTATTAGAGGTCGTAACTTTATATATAAATAACATGCTTCTAAGTAAAAGCAATTAATAAATACACAATCAATTTTAAGCTAAAAGCAATTAGGAATTAGAGAATTCAGATAAATATCACAATTTGATTCAACGGGCATGTATATATATATACTGTTTTCGATTGTACAATTACAAAGTTATTTGACGTTTAATAGAAGTTTTTAAGATATAATAATCTACAATATCATAGGTAGTATAGGTAGTGGTTGTTCATAGTTGTCATTCCTTATTTAATTCATATACATTATCTCTTCTTATTTAATATTTACTTTAGTATTTTACGGAAGTTGGAGTCTCTGTAATCGCTCGGAAAAAGATTCCTTTAATAATATAGATATATAATCTACAATATCATAGGTAGTATAGGTAGTAGTTGTTCATAGTTGTCATTCCTTATTTAATTCATATACATTATCTCTTCTTATTTAATATTTACTTTAGTATTTTACGGAAGTTGGAGTCTCTGTAATCGCTCGAAAAAAGCTTCCTTTAATATATATATATATATATATATATATATATATATATAGAGAGAGAGAGAGAGAGAGAGAGAGAGAGAGATTGGATTTGGTGATTTTGGTTCTTATGGTGAGTTGTGAGTTGGGGGAATCTCAACCATTAGATTAAATTAGAGATGAGTGGCCAAGATTAATCTTAGTTGTCATATAAAAGCATTGTTATTTAGTTTATTTTCTCTATTTTCTAGTGCTACTCTTTTTTTTTTTTTACTTTAATTTTTTTTTCTTTTTTTTTTACCTCGTGTTATTATGCTTTTTTTTACAACTTTGATTTTTTTTTTTCTCTTATGTTTTTCTCTAATTTTCTCATTATGTTACTTTTTTTCTTTTTCTTTTTGTACCAATTTTTTTTTTGCTGGAATTTTTTTTCACTCTTATTTTTTTTTTTACCTCGTGTTATTATGCTGTTATTGTGCTTTTTTTTAACTTGATTTTTTAACGACTTTGATTTTTTTTCACTTTTTTTTTACCACATGTTATTGTGCTGTTATTGTTATTCCGCTGTTATTGTGATGTTATTCTGCTGTTACTTTGATTTTTTTTACGACTTTGATTTTTTTTTCTCTTTTTTTACCACGTGTTATTGTGCTGTTATTCTACTGTTATTCTACTATTATTGTGATGTTATTCCGGTGTCACTTTGATTTTTTTACTACTTTGAGTTTTTACTACTTTGATTTTTTTACTTTTTTTTTTACCGCATGTTATTGTGCTTTTATTCTGGTGTTATTGTGATGTTATTCCGGTGTCACTTTGATTTTTTTTACTACTTTGATTTTTTTTTTCTTTTTTCTTTTTACCACGTGTTATTGTGCTGTTATTCTACTGTTATTGTGATGTTATTCCGGTGTCACTTTGATTTTTTTTTACTACTTTGATTTTTTTACTCTTTTTTTCCGTGTTATTGTGCTGTTATTGTATTGTTATTGTAGTGTTATCCGTGTGTTATTAGAGTATTATTCTGTGTTAGCAACGCAGAGAGGCTGTTTCCGAATGACCCAAGACTTTATAATCCTCCTCTATTGTCTCTCAACAAATTGAATATAATGTTTCTCGAAGCCCTGAAGATGTATCCATTTAAACGTGTAAATAGAGAAACGTGTCTTGTGTAGTAGTGTGCATGAGGCAGTGCTGCACATGATTACCATGGAACCTCTTGGTGTGCATCCCATGCCTTCTAAACTAAGGTCTAAAGAATGACTGAAACTGCAACCAATTAACCAATGCTTTGCTATTTCGAAGCACCCTCTGCAACATCTCACCAAAAGACATCTATAAGTGCAAGACCAATTTCGCCATAACTATATGAATGCTACTACCATCACACATATGATTGTCAATACTCTCCTTCTTTAATAAATGTTCCAAAAGTCCCTTTTATAAATCCTTAGATCGATTTCCTCGTATTAACATACTGAATACATGCTAGTAAAGCCTCTTATAATCTCCATGAGTCAGAACAACATTCAGGGAAAAAAAATCCACGGTGCAACCACGATGCCGAACCCGACCTCGTCATCAAGAATTCAACATCGGCAGTAGCTTAGGCGACCCTCCGACATCGGCAGCAACCACGATGCCGAACCTGACTTCGTCATCAACAATTCAATCCGACAACAACCAGCAAGCAAGTGACTTCAATCCTCCATTACCTTTCAACTCCTTTTCAAGACCACCACCATGAACTCACCTTCATTCTCGCTGCTGCCCCGATGCGAATCAAATCCGACAACAAACACCAAGCAGGTCACCAACCCGTACTTTTGTAACCACAACAGTAATCACAAGATTACAAATCAACGAAAATTAAACCTTAAATTAAATCAAAATAATCAACTAAATCGAAAATAGTCAATTACGACTAAAATATTCAAAATCAATCTATAAAAATCATAAAATGTTATCAACAAATTGAAATAAATTCTTTCAACGAAAAATATCGAATCAAAAGTAAGAGATATGAAAAAATCGATCGAAAAACAGCAGTAAATCGTAAGATTACAAATACCCGAAACAAAACCTCATGATATTGACAGCGTCGTTTAGGGTGGTTGGCGACGTCGTCAGTCACTGGGGTGGATGATGATGCCATTGGCGTTCGTCATGGTGGTTGTAGACGACGGCTGGCTGTAGTCGTGGTGGTAGGTGCGGTTGATTGTGTGGGTGAACATGAGAGGTGGGGGATGTGTCGGATCCTTTTTTTTTTTGGCTGGATGTTTTTTTTAAATGTTAATGCGACTTGTGATATCTAATCTAAGTCGTTGGTTTTCTTAATTTAATGGCTGAGATTTTTCAAACTCACAACTCACCATAAGAATCCAACTCACGAGATCCCGCCTATATATATATATATATATATATATATATATATATATATATATATATATATATATATATATATATATATATATATAATATAGATTTTACGTTAATTATATTTTTTAACTAATAGTAGTTTGTAAAGTTTGGACTCTCTGTAATCGCTCGAAAAAAGTTTCTTTTATTAATATAGATAGATAGATTGTAAATTCATTGATGAAGTTAGAGGGGATTACAAATAAAATTCACCATTTTATCGCCCTATATCCCAAGAAACGAGAAAAAAAAAAAAAGTAAAATTTGGCAAATCAACATTAAATTTTGCGTTGTGATTAAATTTGCAAGTTATGAAAACAAAGCTATTTTGTTGACTTCCTCCAAATTTTTTTATTTCTTCCCATTTTGTTTGAGGGTCAAACTTGACAAACTTTGACCATAAATAATTCATTAGATAAAAATTGCTGCTAAATAAAATTAACTTATTTATATTTATCATCAAAATATGTTCCATAAAAATTATTTTCAACAAAAAAAAAAGAAGTTACGTATATACATGTCTTAATCTACGGTTAAAGTACTGTCTTAGAGACCGCGTAAAAATAAATGAAGAAGAAACAAAAATTGAAGAGAATATATATATATATATATATATATATATATATATATATATATATATATATATATATATATATATATATATATATATATATATATATATATATAAGTATACCGGTGATAAATGTTAATAATCTAAAATTTCCGCTTTAAACAATACAAAGGGGAACCACAGTTATAAAACTACGTAATAAATTTGAGCAGAGAAGAACATAAAATATATGTAGATCTATCTTTGTGAAGACGATAAATTTAAAAAGACAGTTTACTCATCATTTTAAAGGTGGTGCTCATTCATGGACAAGTTTTACTCTTTCATGGACGGAAATGACCACTTTACCCCTTTTATTTCAACTCCTAAATTTCAATTTTCTCTCTCTATACTCAATTCTCCTTGATTTCCATAATTCCATGCCTCCCTCTCCCACTCCTGCCACTGCCCTTCCCGGCCTCAGCTAGCCGCCAACCACCTTCTCCTTCCCCCACTTCTCTTGACCGACGACGTCCACCACACTAATGCTCGACATGTCATTCACTAACAAAATCCAGGCAGTATTCGTTGGAAACGAGTCCAGATTTTCAGGTTAAAAGTATTCACCAACCAAAATTCAGGCTAGTACTCGTCCATGAATGAGCAACTACGTATTTTAATTAGGAAAAATTACAAATAACCACCACGTATTTGCGTTTTTTTACAAATTACCACCACGTATTTGTGTTTTTACAAATAACCCCCAAGCTTAAATGTATATTCCCCAATCACCACCGTATTTTATCCTCGAGCATTGATTTTCATATTTTCCTGTGACGATTTACGCAAAATACCGAGACTACCCTCATTAGTTTCTCCTTTTTTTTCATTTACTAAATTCAAGCTCAAATCTATACGGAGTACTTGTTTTGCATTTGCAGAAATTAAGCATCAAAGTTGACACTTTTTTCACTTCCCTATACTGGGTTTGAGTTTGTTATACATATTAATCTTTTGGGGTTGAACCAGATTTGAAGATTGCAGCTTTAATCATACTCAGATTTGATGATAGCATCATCTTCTGGTTTTCAAACATAGCATCATCATTTTCTTTATTAATTACACAAACACACTCTACCAAAATAACACAACATTTTCCCAATTCAATTCAATCAATTCCCCAAAATTCCCAATTTTTTCCAAACCTTAAAATCCGAAATCCCTAAATCTTTTAATCCCAAATTCAATCGAACAATTTATCTTAATACTAAGTCGTATATCCCTCTTCTTCCTAATCGATTCCGCTGCAGAAGTCGTCTTAACGAATATGAGACGACTATAACATTCAAGCTAAACGAGAAAATCTCTCAAACAAACATATTTTTAGCAATTTAAGAGTCTTCTATTGTGAGCTCAACCTCGACATCAGGTTCTATGGTGAATAAAGTGATCTGCTTGACCACATCAGGGGAGCTGAATAGGTCGAGAAATCTCTTGTGAACACGCAATTCGAATCAATCAAAGGTGTTGATTCCTGTAAAAGAGTATAAATGAATTGAGATTAAAAGATTTAGGATTTGGGATTTTATGGTTTGGAAAAATTGGGAATTAAGGGACATTTATTGAATTGGAAAAATGTTGTGTTATTTGGGTAGAGTGTGTTTGTGTAATTAAATGAGGGTAGTCTTGGTATTTTGCGTAAATCGTCACTTAATAAATCGGAAAATATGAAAATCGATGCTTGAAGGTAAAATACGGTGGTGATTGGGGACTACACATTTAAGTTTGGAGGTTATTTGTAAAAATGCAAATACGTGGTGGTAATTTGTAAAAAACGCAAATACGTGGTGGTTATTTGTAATTTTTCCTTTTAATTACTTTAAACATTGCCTATACTTCCTTTTCCTTCCCATTTACTATATCTGGTGTTCAAGACGTCGCTTTGACCATATCCCATACGTTATAGTTTTATTAAAAACAATTATATTGTGAAAGAATTTTCAATAATAAATATGGATACAATATTATCATTTAATAACCTTTACTATTATTCAATATATGTTCAATTTTTTAAGTGTGACTCGAAAAAGTGAAATGAGAAAAAAGAAAAATAAAGGATGTAATTTTTTAACGATTACTTCTATAAATCAAATCCAAGTATATATGTACAGATTCCTCAACTCCGAACATAATATATACTCATAAACAAACTTATTTAAATACCAAGTAAATATAGTGAAATGGTTTATATACAAATTCATCAATTTTAAACTTGATATCTGAGAGAAAAGAGGCCGACCTTCTCTCTAAAAAGTCCTTTCCCTTCACTCTACTTTTCTTAACCTCTAAGTTTTCTCTTTACTACTACCACCCTCATCCTCTCCTCCACCTCTGCTCCACCTCCAATTCCGCCGGTGATGTGGCCTTTTGGTGCTGATTTCCAGCGATTCTAAGAACTTAATCATGGGTTAAATTGTTTTGGCTCCAACCTTTAGGCGCACCGTTCTTTCCTCCCTCCAACCTCCGGCTTTGTTTTTATGTTTTAAGTTGAGTTATGTTGCTTTGATCTATAGTTGTGTCAGCTGCTTTGCATCGGTTTGTTCTCTCTTATCTCTTGTTGGCTTGGTCTTCCACGGCTAATTGCAATGTCTCATCTTTTGCTTCAATTGAAATTTGTCTCATGTAAGTTCAGGTTTTTTGAGTGCTTTTGTTTAAGTTCTAAGCCAATATTCCAATTGAAGTTCCTTTATGTGAGGCTTAATAGACTCCATTGTTCTCAACTCAATCAACAATTGTTACCGCATTTTCAGTTTATCTCAAAGGAATCATTCCTTCAATGCTCCAAATCTTTATTATGTGTTTGCGTTCTGGGTTATTGTCACTTTGTGTGTTAAATTAATCTCTACGCCCTGGAATCCTTCACTTCTAAGATGAGTCACATGTTTTGAGGATTTCTTTATGTTGTCTTTGGTCGAAGGTTGGCGTTTCCTAGTATTTTTGGGTGGCGTCTTTTACTTTATTGGTCTTCTTCTTCCATGGTTGAAGTCTTATGGAGGTGGTTCGTTTAGGTTAGTCCTTGAGACAGTGAGGTTGGTTGTAGTAGTTTTGTTCTCATTTCGTGTTGTTACTTCTCTATAATCAATAGCTTTTGTCCCTCTTAATACTCCAATCAGTCGGTGTTTTTACTTCCTTACAAAGGAATATCAATCTCTCCTACTTAACCTTTGTGATCTGTTTGTATTAAATGATAATGGTTTCTAGGACGATGCACTTCTCAAGTGGATTATAGAAATGGGTGAACCATCTATCACCAATATTCATTTGGTAAAAGACAGGGATAACTCTATTTTCAAGGAAGGTGATCTTATTTTAGGTTCTCGCCACTATAACAAGCCTTAAACGTTTATATTTTCTTGGTCTTCCACCCAAGCATGACCAGCCTGCTGCCGTTTTTCTTGCTCTCTCCTTGGTCCTCAACTTAGCTTTTTATGAGTTAAAGCTCTCCCATTATCAGCAGGCTTGTTGTTACTGCACCTTCGTGTTACACTTTGACCCCTGCAATGCATGTTAAAGTTCTGTTTCGTAGAGGCTTAGCTTATAAGTATTTGAATCTCCTCAAGGAGACCATGGAGCACTTTGAGCGTGCCACAAAACTTGACCCGAATAATAAAGAAGTTAGTTTTGAGCTCCTTATTTTGGTTGACAGATTGGTATTAAATTATAATGGGAAGCGGGTTGCCTTTTGTTTTGACCCGTTGGACACAACAAAGAAGGGTAAGAAACCATTTATTTAGTGACGTTGTGGCTAACAAGCTGGCCTGTAACAGCTTATAATACCGCATCAATGTTGAACAGTACAACAATTTCCGACTAATATGGGGTTGGTAATAGTTTAGACATTACCATGAATTCTATGGTTTCCGATAATATTTTTGAGGCTAATCAAGATTTTATGGATTCCGACAGCTTTTCTGAAAGGAATTGTGAGGCTGAACCCCCTTCACTAGAAGAGGGTAATACCACAAAACCTACAATAAACTACACCTTTTTTTTTGCAAGAAGGTTATTAATTTATATTCATCCTCTTGGGGGAAATAAAGATGTTGAGTTCTTATAAACAATATCCACTATATCAATTCTATACAATCATGTCCACGTATGTAAACCTATATGTATAACCAACTCTATGCATTAGCATCCAAAAATTGCTGCTTAAAACCTAAAAGGATCAGTGGAGCCACCTTAATCCTGACTGAATTTTTGATCAACTTCAGAACCTGCTCCCCAGTTTGCTCTTGGTCAAAAAAAGTCTAGCATTGCGTTCTCTCCATATAAGGTAAATGGCAGCAGCAACACTACTGCGAAGCCATTTCACTTTCCAATGCCTGATGTTCCTGCTGTGAAAGCTCCATTGAACAGCAGATGAGTATTATCCCCTCGTATAGTTATCCCCATCCAATGCAGAATGCTCTACTGTAACACCCCCATTTATCTAGGAGCCTTTAGCGAGACATTTCCAGATAAATAAGACTGTTACCATCTAGGTGTCCCGAGGCAGTGAATAACAAAGGTAACAAATCCAAAGTACTTTACAACAACAACATCAGAGCCTTAATCCCAAAATGATTTGGGGTCGGCTGACATGAATCATCCAAATCCAAAGTACTTCATTAAAATATAATGATCCAAAGGTTTATTACAACCTTAGTAAACAATTGAATTAATATAAATTACAACTCGCAGCGTAAAATAAAATAGTCTAAATATAATATAATTATCGTCTGTAAACTAAGTGATGCTAGACTCTAAGTCTGGTCGATGCCTCACGCCCAATTGCTCCAGCCAAGCTAATCAAGTACCCGCTATTTTTAATTTGTTCCTTATTTAACCGGAATTATTAAATGATCCACCACAGGACGCCATCAATTAAAGCATGCATTATTTTATTTTGACAGGACAACAAACACGTCAACCAAAGGTTGAGTAGAATAACATTCAACAATAAATAACAAGAATAATATGAATATGCATGATATGATATGATATAATAATGCATCTGAGCTCATCACCCGAAACACCCGTTCATCCCGCCAATCCCTGGCCCAGGGCAGCCTCAACCCGAAGCTGAGAAAACCAGAATAAATATGAGGACACCGAGAGACAAGTCTGCAGAACCAGCCTGGGGCCTTACATCACCGTGAAGGGATGTCTGCCAGGTTAAATCTGAATAACCGATGCAAATGTTATGCCAATGTATGCAACAACCAAATAATCCACGGAATACAATCCTCAGTAATAATCCAGCCAAAGGCTATTTATCCATCCAATAAATAAACCAGCCAAAGGCTAATATCCATCCAGTCACAAATGCTATATGAATGATATAAACACAATAAGACAATCTAGTTGAGTAGTTATCCTACCTGATGAGAAAATACTCAAAATAAAGCAATCCGGGAAATTATTAATAATACTCTTCAAATAAATTCGTCACCTAACATAAATAATAATAACAATTACTAATTATTCTAATTCACAAAACAATTAAAGTAATTACAACAATACGTAATTTAATATAATTAAATCTCGTCTCAAACCCAACAAATCACCTCAAGACTGTAATACCACGGTTTTATGAGTCTAGTTTACTCGGCCGAATAGGGCTAACTAGGCTGAGTAGTATGTCGTGTGTTGTCTGGTCAGGTTAGTGTCCAGGAATACTTGGTCGAGTAGTGAGATACTCGGCCGAGTAGGGCGTACTCGGCCGAGTACTCCAGGTACTCGACCGAGTAACCGGTCTGACTGGATTAATTTCTGCGGTTTGATTAAAGCTGATTAAAGATTATATAAATCGCGTTTAAAAGTTTTTATTCGGGTTTACCAAAAC
This sequence comes from Silene latifolia, assembly GCF_048544455.1. Taxonomy (NCBI): domain Eukaryota; kingdom Viridiplantae; phylum Streptophyta; class Magnoliopsida; order Caryophyllales; family Caryophyllaceae; genus Silene; species Silene latifolia. The sequence goes on along the minus strand of NC_133535.1, from coordinate 90,298,003 downwards.
CTAACTACGTTCTTCACTCCTCTAATCACCCTTAATCACTCTCAAGTCAATTGATCGTTCGCGAGTCTTTTGTTCATCTCTTTCACATCAGTTTCGTAAGTCACTAGTACTGTGTCTTTTGATTAGATTTGTCTATTAAGGTTTTGCCCTAATGATTAGACTTGGGGAAAAGGTAGATTGGCATGTTTGTGATTGGAATTGTTGTGATTGTTATTAGGTGAAAGATTCGTAGTGGAACAATTCTAGCTTCCGCTGTGTGCTTGTGATTCGGATTCGTTATAAAGAAGGGTTTCCCTACTCAGTTGTCTGTTTAATTGATTTAAAATGATTATGGTTATATTGGCATGATTAGTATCATTGTTGGCTTATCTTTCTTGATTGATTGTTGGAATTGTGGTGGATTGGCTATATTGGTGAGGTGCGTCCTCGGCTGAGTGGAGTTACTTTCGGGAGTGGCTTCACGCCTTTGATTCGCCCCTTGTTGTTCCCATCACAAAGGGGGATGTCCACATTAATGGACATGGGTTTGTTGCTCATTGCGATGAGCGGGGTTTAGGTGGGAGAGGCTGCGGTCCCCCACTGGCGGAATGGAGTATCTATTGCGGCAGGTAATCTGGCAGGACTACGCACTTAAGTGTATAGTCGGATATGAGGCATAATTGGAATTGGAGAATGGTTGTATAGTTGTTGTTGTGGTTGTTCTTGTATATTGCTTATCTTAATTATTCAATGAACTGACCCCGTTGTTGTTTTATAAAATTGTGGTGATCCATTCGGGGATGGTGAGCATATTGTGACAGGTGATGGTTGTGTTTAGCTGCGGGGACGAGATGGGATGTCATCACTTTGAGTCTAGCTTCCGCTGTTACGAGTTTAGATGTTTTAGATTTTGATGTATTGAGATTTATACACTGTCGTTTTTGGTATTTCTTTGAGACGTTGTAATCACTAAACGTTATACAATTATACTTTATTAAATTTTTCTGAATGGTTACTTTTGATATACTAACCTCGGGGAACCAAGATGCTAGCAGCTTCACATGCAAGGGTGGTCCTTGGTAAGACACCTTGGTATGTGGGGGTGTTACAAAGTGGTATCAGAGCAATTATTTTGGAACCTAAAACAAATGAACCAAATGAATATTGGGTGTCTAAATTAAATGAACCCGTGTAGGAATTGTTTGGAGCTACTGTAAAGGTTTGGGAGACGTCCTATAACCCCAAATCACCCTTACAATTTCGAGACGGTCACTACGGGGTGTGCCAAGGGGATCGTTGCATATGTGTGTATTTATATTTGTATGAATATAGTGTTGTAGGTGTATCTCGGTTGGAAGTAATGTGGAATTGTACTATGTGGTAGTCTATGTGCATTAATATGGGTATGTGGACTAACGTGGTAATATTGACGAGTCATATGATTGGCATGGTGAGGGGAGGAACAATGTGGGTAGTACCGAATTGTGATATGTTTGGTTTGAATTTCATTTTGATGAGGTACAATGCGTATTATTTGGTTTAGAAGTATGAGCATGAATGTGGTAAGAAAGAATGAATGTGACTTCTAGCATGTGTAGTATATGAATGTTGTGTTTAATTTGCATGCGGGGATGATAAAAGTTTACCTATGTACTGGTTTTTAGGAGTATTTAGTTGCTACTGTTTGCTTTATTCATGTTTAAGTTGTTTTGTTAAGAAAAAAATTGATTTGTATGAAAACCGATTATAAAAGGGTTGTCTTAAAACTTTCATAAGTCGAGTTATAGGAATGATATTGTTGTGATTCTATTGGGAGATGATAGCTTGTTCTCTTACGATTCTAACGATAGGTCACACGCCCAAAATGACCACGTAACGAGTGAGATATGACTGTTTTACGAAATCTGGGCGTTGTTGAGAACTGTGTAGGAACTCTGCCGAGTAGGGCCTACTCGGCCGAGTAACCCGAATTTGGCCGAGTAATCTTTCTGTGATATTTTAGGTCAGCTTCTGGAGTCGATAACTCGGCCGAGTAGTATAGTTACTCGATCGAGTGTCATTTACTCAACCGAGTACCTCTTTGGGCGGTTGTTTTGAGTCGGTGGCTATGTTCTTACATTTGTTTTGAGTCGTAGGTTATGTGCACACGTATGTGACAGTCTTGATACGTAATTTACCAGATATTATGATGTGGAGAATACCAGCTTATGTAGGATATGTGTTTGGTGGGGAGGACATGGGTACACGTAATTGTGATGGATAGTTGAAAGAATAAGCGACGTTGACGAGTTATTGAGATAAGGGGCACATTCTGTGAGTTATGGTGAGTGAATTAGTCGTTGGCTTAAGTGGTGTGGTGATGACCGTATATGGTCGAGTGATGATGAGAGTGGTAAGGTAAATTTGAGGAATGTGAGAAAGAAAAGTTTGAAATGAGGGATGTGAAAATTATGATAATTTGGGATATATAGTGATTTCTGGAGGGAAATGATTATGATGATGTTGGGTGAGGAGATGTGTAATAGAAGGTTGTTATAAAAAAATGGAAAAAAATTGGAGTCTAGTGAGGTTAGATCGAGGGATGCCGCAATAAGGAATTGTATGTAGTAGTCGTTATAGAAATTTGTATTACTAGAAGGTGAGCCTAGTGTATAATCATTTGGGAGGTCATGGGATGAAGTGAATCTTGGTTTTCTAGGATTATTAAAAGAAGATGTAATCAATTAAGGAGAAATCATTGAGTGGGTGGATCTATCGGTGGGGAGTATGAGTGAGAAGCATGACGAGAGGGATTGTTGATAAGAAATGAATGAAAGATAATGATATAGGCTAATGGAATTTAATTTTTGGAAGTAATGGGAAGAGAAAGATGATGGTAAGTTGAGTGAATGTTCACAAGAATTAGGGGACACGAAAGTAAGGAATCATGGAATTATGTAATACTATCATGAGGGTCTGAGTTAAGGGATATATATAAATTGCAGGACGACTTGTTAGTCATGAGTTTGAGGAATTAAAGGAGTAGGAAGTTGGTAGAGTATTTGCATGGTATGAGACAATGGTGGTGAGCTAGGGGACGATATAATCAAGGATAAAATTTGAATAATTGTTAAGGTAATTTTTGTTAATGGATTTAGTGTTCGTTATTTTAAACGATAATCAAAGAGAGGAAATGAATTGTTATATTTATAGGTGATGGTAAGAGAGTAGTTATATGAAAGATGGTGGTGTCGTCGTGTTGTCATTAGTGGTTAAGAATGATGTTAAATAGGGAAGTTAGCCATTCTAAAGAGGTTGATTTTGTGGAGGCCTGATTGGTATGTATGGTTGTTAGGGAGTATAAGATGTGGATACAGGAGGTGTTTGGTAGTAGTTGGGTACTTATGATATGATTACGTTTGTCGGGTGGTGATAATTGTGCGGATAAGAGGATAGGTTATGAAAGGCATATGAGTTAAGCTTGGGTAAGAGATATCTATTATCAAGTGGTAACTTACGTGATCGGGATTGGTTATTAAAATTTGGTTATAGGTCTATGATGTGTGTAAATGATTGTGTGAGGTTAAGACCTCATAAGTAGTGGTATGGTATGATATTCATAAAGTTGTGATCTGGTTATTCGTGTAATATGTGTTGTTTCATGAGCCAGTAAGACGATATCAACAAAAAGGTAATGGGTGGTTGGATGAGTCGTGAGATGATCGCTGTGTCGGGACTCTGCTTTTTACTAATGTGGTTGTTGTGTTCCGGGTTACGATTCGGGCACGGTACTCCGTGTTGCGATGCAGGTACCTTCGCGCTGCGGTGCGGCTGTTGGTGACGGTGTTGTGATGCCGTCAACGGTTGTGGTGGAGTAGGTAGCCGAGGTACTTGTGAGATGAACTTTTGAAAGATTATGTCAGTCTAGTATGGCATAGATTGTTGTTCTGTTTACTGATGTTTCCTGTAATTTTGACTTGTGGGTGAGACTAGAGTATAATATGGAAGAGAGTTGCACATGTGGTTATTGTTGTTATATAATAGTGATACTTTGTTGATGGGATATAGTTGTGGGATGTTGTGGGAACACTTTCTATCTTATGTTAGATGAGAGTTTTGTTGATATAGTTGTGGCAAGTAATTAGCGGAACATGTGGGTACTGAGCTGCGAGTTACAGTTGGTTCATAGTCTTTTATCGGGATAGTAAGTATTAAGTGATTGGGAATTAGTATCATGTTAATTTATGGACTAGTTTGATGACAATAAAAAGGGGAATTTGAGGATCAAGTGGGTGTGTAACAATTTTGGGTCGTGAGTTAAGTGGTGGGGATAGGTACGCGAATAGAAAAGAATGTGGTTGTGCGGTAATGTGGGAGAGTTGTGGTAGTGGTTATGTTGAAGATTTTGTGGCTTATGTTAGGTGGTGTGCGGAATGATTAGGAGTACGGAATTAGGGAGGGAGAGAGCCTTGGAACTGGAAATGGTTATCGGTGTTAAATTTATAGTCGGTTATCAGTGACATGAGATGGTGATAAAGGGAATGAATAGTTAAGGATCTAGTACTAGTTGGATTACGAGGACGTAACATTTATCTTAAGAGGAGTAGGATGCGACAAAGAGAGTTTGATGGTTATACGTACGGTGGTATATTTGGAAGTGTTATTTGGAAGTGTTGAGTCTTGATGTGGAATAAATGATGGACTTGTGGTTGATATTATAAAAGGTAAATATTATGCTTGTAGTAGTTTGTATTTTATATGTATGGTTATGGACTAAGGTTGTAGGAAAGTATGGTTGCGATAGTGTTGATGGTTTTGGTGGTGACGTTTATGAGTGTGAGTAAACTTCAAGGGCGAAGTTCATTTTAAGGGTGGTAGAATGTAACAACTCGCTTGGTGGATTGTGTTGATATTGGATTTGCTAGTGAGCGATATGAAAGTAAGACAAAGTTGGCGGCGGTTGTGTTATTGGTATTCGATAATACTATGGAGTTAGGAGGGCTATTCTATGGTTGATGCTATGTTGCAAACTACGTTGTTGAGGTAGGCGTTGTTGGGTGAGTTAGTGTCAAGGTTGAAGGATGAGAGTTGAGTGGTATTAGTTAGTGGAGTGGTTTGTGAGCATGCTATATAAGATGGGCGTGAACTTCGAGGACGAAGTTCGTTTTAAGTAGGGAACACTGTAATACAACGGTTTTATGAGTCTAGTTTACTCGGCCGAATAGGGCTAACTCGGCCGAGTAATATGTCGTGTGTTGTCTGGTCAGGTTACTGTCCAGGAACACTCAGCCGAGTAGTGAGATACTCGGCCGAGTAGGGCGTACTTAGCCTTAGTACTCCAGGTACTCGACCGAGTAACCGGTCTGACGGGATTAATTTCTGCGGTTTGATTAAAGGTGATTAAATATTATATAAATCGCTCCTCTACGTACTTCACTCCGCTAATCACCCTTCATCACTCTCAAGTCAATTGATCATTCGTGAGTCTTTCGTTCATCTCTTTCGCATAAGTTTCGTTGGTAACTCATTAGTGTTGTGTCTTTTGATTAGATTTATCTTTTAAGGTTTTGCCCTAATGATTAGACTTCGGGAAAAGGTAGATTGGTATGTTTGTGATTGGAATTTTTGTGATTGTTATTAGGTGAATGATTCATAGAGGAACAATTCTAGCTTCCGCTGTGTGCTTGTGATTCGGATTCGTGATAAGGTAGGGTTTCCCTACTCAGTTGTCTGTTTAATTGATTTAAGATGATTATGGTTGTATTGGCATGATTAATATCATTGTTGGCTTGTCTTTCTTGATCGATTGTTGGAATTGTGGTGGATTGGCTATATTGGTGAGGTGCGTCCTCGGCTGAGTGGAGTCACTTTCGTGAGTGGTTTCACGCCCTTGATTCGCCCCTTGTGGTTCCCGTCACAAAAGGGGATGTGCACATTAATGGACATGGGTTTGTTGCTCATTGCGATGAGCGGGGCTTAGGTGGGCAAGGCTGCGGCCCCCCACTGGCGGAATGGAGTATCTGTTGCGGTAGGTAATCTGGCAGGACTACACACTTAAGTGTGTATTCGGATATGAGATATGATTGGAATTGGAGGATGTTTGTATAATTGTTCTTGTATATTGCTTATCTTAATTATTCAGTGAACTGACCCCGTTGTTATTTTGTAAAACTCTGGTGATCTATTCGGGGATGGTGAGCAGATTGTGACAGGTTATGGTTGTCTTTAGCTGCGGGGACAAGATGGGATGTCATCACTTTAAGTCTAGCTTCCGCTGTTACAAGTTTAGATGTTTTAGATTTTGATGTATTGAGATTTATACACTTTTGTTTTTGGAATTTCTTTGAGACGTTGTAATCACTAAACGTTATACTTTATTAAATATTTCTGAATGGTTACTTTTGATATACTAACCTCGGTCAACCGAGATGGTAGCAGCTTCACATGCTAGGGTGGTCCTTGGTAAGGCACTTTGGTATGTGGGGGTGTTACAAAGACTACCCATGTTTAACCCATGACAAATACCCATAATTCCCGTTTAACTACACCCAAAAACAACCCTTGTAAACTGCCCCAAACAACCACCATTAGCAAGACAACCACCTATGCCCAAAGCTCCACCGTGAGCCATTAATGTCAGCTACCTGCCTCACACCAAACACCAGCTTCACCACCAAGACACGGCCACCCAATCACGCCCTAGCAATGACAACCACAACAAACAACAATAGCAAACCAAACAACTAAGTGCCTAAACACAACCAGGACAACCAGCACACACCACCAATAGCCACCACTACAGCCACCTAGCCCCTGGTATGATAGCCACCCATAAAAACACTAACACACTCCCAAACACGAGCCAAACAGCAACTCTAACACCAACAACAATCACCTGACACAACCCTATACAAAACCGATTTACTACAACCAAACACCTGCCCAAACCGCCACTTATGACCACCTCTTTTAGACAGTCAACGGTGTCACACGGCAGGGTCGGGTCAGTCATGTTGGAGGTCACAGTGGGATCAAGGTCACGTTCAGTCAAGGCGGCCAACGGTGTTAAAAAATACAAAGTATTTGTAAGACGGATTAATTATGAGACTGCTTTATAAATATCTTACCATGAGGCAAATAATTGAGATGAACGTCCTTCTTTTCTCCCCTCTCTCTCTCTCTCTCTCTCTCTCTCTCTCTCTCTCTCTCTCTCTCTCTCTCTCTCTCTCTCTCTCTCTCTATCTCTATGTGATATTGTAAAAGTGGTAAAGTGAATTATGAATAGGCTAATCCTTATATTTATAGTGTGGTAGGTTGTCTTAGGAAGTTGTTAGGAAATCGCCTTTTATTATTATTATTATTATTATTATTATTATTATTATTATTATTATTATTATTATTATTATTATTATTATTATTGTTATTATTATTGTTATTATTATTGTTGTTATTATTATTGTTATTATTATTGTTATTATTATTATTATTATTATTATTATTATTATTATTATTATTATTATTATTATTATTATTATTATTATTATTATTATTATTATTATTTATTATTATTATTATTACTATTATTATTATTACTATTATTACTATTATTACTATTACTATTATTACTATTATTATTATTATTAATACTATTATTATTATTATTATTATTATTATTATTATTATTATTATTATTTTTATTATTATTATTATTATTATTATTATTATTATTATTATTATTATTATTATTATTGTTGTTTACTACCTATACTAGAAATCGCCTCCCCTTCTACTACAAGTCACACGCCTATTCCAATATGCCCGGTCAATTTTATTTTTATTCTTTCCATCTTATAACATAATTCCGTAAAATATTATTTAATAAATATAGTTTTATAAAACACATTTTCTCATTTTACCATTTTACCGTTGACTAACCTTTGACCAAGACTTAAAATACGAGGTATTACATCTGCCAAATGCTGTGAGAGTAAGGGCAGCAAAAGAAAAGATGGGAGTGACTTTCCAGATGCATTTTACACAAGCAACATATGTAATGATAAGCATCCCTCCTTTTTTTCATATTGTCAATAGTAGCAAGCTTTCGTTGTACAGAAAACCGAGCAATAATTCGATGGCAGGGAACAATCTCCATACTAGTCAGACTTTTGACCCATTTGATTTCAGCAGCTTTGTCTTTAAGCACATTGTTTTGGATGGATTCTGCGCAATGCGGAATCAGGTCAGGGTAGAGTAATTGCAGGGTTAGCTAACTCGATTATCTTGACTGTGATTGCAAGGTAGGTTAATTTATACGTAAAGCAAAGCAAATAAAGTAAATAATAAGACAACAGATTTTATACGTGGAACCTTTAAATTGGAAAAAAACTACGGGCACCAAGCCAGGAGATGATTTCACTATGATTTTTGAGAATAATAATGTTAAGAGCACAATATAAAGTATTTCGCCAAGTATTGTAATTATGTTGCTTGTAAGATAATAGAATGTGTCTTGGAATGATCTTGGCTCCTCCTTATATAGTAGTCTTCATATTGCTGAATAATCTCCACAATTAAGGCGTAATATTTCTTCCTAAGAACGCTATTAATTGCACCTTCAATGCTCTTTATTACCCGGATTAATGCTTGATCTTTATGACATAATCTTCTCTATAATTGCTCTCTTAATTGGTGTAATAATGCTGAAATATTCTCTATAATTATCCTTGACTTGGTCACATAATTTCTTCTTATTTGACCGTTGCCCTCTCCTGCCTGGTGCCATTCTTGAGTTACCCTGGCGTTTCTGCCTTGATCGTTAGGCCAGGATAGAATTGTAGCCTGAACATAGTGCGGAAATATCAGGACCAATACACATCATAAACTTTGGAAATGGTGAAGGTACCTCCAACTACAACGTCATTAAGTGCAACATCAGCAGTAGTGCATCTGCCAACTTTCAATACCCAGTAATCTCTAACCATGAGAATTCTTTTAAAGCTCTCAGGGAAGCTGTCCTTATTGAGCACAGACCAGATGTTGTCTCTGGCAAGAAGATATGAGTGCATCCACTCCTTCCAAAGCCCACCACCTGCATGATTTAAATTCCAAATCCACTTGGACAGTAGTGCCCTGTTCAAAGGCAGGAGCTCTTTTACATTAAATCTACCTTCAATCCAACGGTGACAGATTTCTTTCCAACTTTTATACACCATTTTCCTGCTGCCCACTTATATATCCCAGAAGAAATCTTTATAAATTCTATTTATGGCCTTAATAACCGCAATTGAAAGTAGTTACTTGCACACCGGATAGTATCAATGCCAAAAATAATGGAGTTTAAGAGTTGAATCCTGCATGCATAAGAGAGTGTCTTGGTGGACCAGTGTGCAACACAGTTTTGAGTCTTAGTTAGGATAGTCGCTCCATACATTTGCTTTGTTAATGTGGATGAATTCAGGGCATGCCCAAGTATCTGCCCTTATGTGAACTAGTATCAGCAAGGATAAGTGCAGTAAGAGCTAGAACTATGGGTCCCTCATTTCCTTACCAAGCAAATATAACAAGTAAAAGTCCAAGCATTCATTTGATTCAGATGCAAATTCATTGGCGAAATGAACAAAGCTCGGGTATTCTTCTTGTTCTTTTGGCAGGATATGGGCCGTGTTCAAGAGTGCATATATCCCACTTTGGTTGCTCAAATACCATGGTACTTATATGTTTAGAAAGCTTGAAATGTTAACTAGTTATGAGCTTTAGAATAGGACTAAAAGCTATTTTATATTGAATGAAATGCAATTTCTAAATGAACCAGACAAATCTGAAATACTCCAACAGTTTCAGAATTTCAGGTCTGAATTCAACTGCTCATATCTGGAGTTCTAGTAGCTTAAAATTTATGTTCTTTATATGGATAAAATCTTACAGAAGTTTATTTTCCTATGTATTTGGAATAAGCAAGATTTATCTAGTATATTTTTCACAAGAAGACTTCAAAAACTGTCACGCAGGAAAGCAATCTTGTTTTCTAAAATGACCTATCAGTACTCAAAATTGAATAACTGAATATTAACTCAATGTTTAAGGTTAATTATTTTTGGAGGTAAAAGCCAACATCATTAGCTTTCATTTATGCTATCATGGGTATTTTTATCCAATCTGAGCTAGGAGATATGATTTTTAAAAGTTCCTGCTGATGCACATGAAAGCTGCTGAACATCCATTCTAACCTGAACTTACTCAAAGCTCTGTATCTCTCAATCCAGACCATTTCTATGCATAATTCCAATTGGATTCAGAAGCCAACTCGCTTACCTTCGTTTTGGCTACTCATGGGTCTCCTAGTTCCCCTTTATCAGAAAGATAAAGCCCCTGGATGCTGAACTGTTACACCAGCTGGTCACTAGTGACCTGATAATACTCAAGCCTCAATATCTCGAGTTCTAGGTCATATTTTCAGGTGATTCTTTTTGGACATGAAAGCTAACTCCATTATGTGCTAAGAGTTATGAATGCTGCAAGCCTGACCTAATTTTAGAATGCAATGGCAAAGTATCTGTTTTGCAGCTGTGTGTTGTAAGGGCATTAACATTATCACATGCACTTGAAGGGCACGTTCAAGGACTTAAACTGGTCCCTAAATGATCCTATGGATGATAAAGTCATAAAGGAGACAAAAAAGGAGCTCTACAAATAATAATATGCAGCTTACATGTGGGAGGAACACAAGAAAAGTGACGGTTTTGTCCTTATTATCTCCCTCTTGTCTCCTCTTTTACTGACCTCTTATATAAGTGCAGCTATGGGCCATGAAACAAGCCAGAAGCAACAACCCTTTCCCCTGTTCTATATATTACAAAGTCATATTTCCTTTATTGTATTTGTCCTATTTCTATTTTAAACTCAACCCTTAGATTAAAGTAGCTTTATATCAATGGTTAGATTTATCTTAGGTTTTATCTTACTGTCTTACACCAAGTAATGCTCTATATAAGGAGGTCTTATTCCATTGTAAAATTCAGATTATGATGAATTAAGAAAAAAGCCCACGAAAGAGTGTTTCTTCTTTTGTTTTCAACATTCACATTTCAGAATTGCAGCAGTCATGTGAAATATTGTATTCATTTAGCATGGCCCCTAAAAACAGAAGAAACCCCCACCATTATGCTTCAAATTGGTAACCAGAGATAGGTTATAACACAAGTTCCATCCTTGTGTTAATCTTGGGATAATCCTGTCCAAAAACTTTCTGTTTTCCCCTTGTCATCCTGATTTCTCTATGGGAAAATCAATAGTCATTGAGTATATTCATTATGTTCCATGTCCGAAGATAAAGCCTCATGATCGTGGTTCTATTTCCAAGTCCTCGAGAGAAGTTATGAATGATGAGCGTGTCGTTGTACGTTCTCAAACACATTTATACCCAACTACTAGCATAGTAAGCAAGTCGGGGTCGAACCCAAAGGATGGGGGGGGGGGGGGTACTCAATTTGTTCAATCTAGTTATGGTTGTACTTAGGGTTGTCATAATTGAAATGGGTTGAAGATTCTAAACTAAAGAAAGCAATAGAAGGCAATGCAAGCAACAAAAGGAAGGATGTAAACAAATGATTAAAAGCACTAGGATGTCATGGATTCATAGGGGATTCATGGTGGTGATCATACAAACATGTTTACATAGTTGCACGCAAATTATTGTTATAGTGGAATCGAGTTAGTTTATGTCTTACAATCCCTAGGAAGATTTAAGTCCCGGAGCCGAGTCGGTCAAGACTGTACAACACCTACAAGTCGACTTTCTTTATTCCTACTCACTTCTATGCATGGTCTAACAAGACTCAAGTTAGTTTATATCTTACAAGTCTTGTTGAATAGATAAGAGATGTGCAAAATGCAAGGTTTCATAGTCTAGCATTTTATCAAGCATAACATGTGCATAGGTTGACACTACAACAAGCAAGAAATCTTATGATAACATATTAGATTAAGTATGAATATACCCCCATGTTATAGCTCCCCTAATCCCCCACTAATCCTAACTAAGAGACTACTCACTACTCATCATGATTATTATGCTAGAAATGGTGCCAAACATCACAACACAAGTGAACATGATGATTAAGTAAGATAACAAACAAGAGATTAACAAGTAAATAAAGAGGGATTAAGAGTGTTACCAACTTGAAGAGTAAATATGAACATAAATAAAGAAGAATCCTTGAATAAAGATGAAGACTTGTCACTTAATCTTCAAATACATACCCAAGAGATCCAAATGTAAACAACTTGAATTGAATAAAGGAAATGGAAGAACAATAGAAGAAACCCTTTGATTAATGGTGGATAGTTGTTGATACCGTCGTTTCAGTACCAAAAATAAATACCTAAGTACAACTAACAAAAGTCAGCGGTAAGTGGATCAAGCACTTATTAAATAGGCACTACTCGATCAAGTAGAAAAAGGAGTCGATCGAACACAATTGTACTCGATCGAGTACTTTCCAGCGCACAATTTCTGCTTCGCGCACTGAACTTCAAACGGCTACCATTTCTTCGTTACTTGGGCAAACATGGCGTTTCTTGTGGCATTGGAAAGCTAAGAGGACAAGATTTCATATCCAATTGGAATCACCTGAAAATACGTTGTAGAACTCGAGATATGGCTCTTCAATGTAGGCACTACTAATTTGAAGTTCTTCCTTTGCTCGCCTAGCTATCTTACTCCTTTGCGCATCTCAAAATAGTAGTTTGCAAGCTCCGACTCAACTCATCTTCTAAATGCATGCATAGGGACATGTTTTAGGCTTGATTATACTCATTTACGGTTCATACCTATAAATAATACAAGATAAACCAAAGTAGACAATTCGGGGGACATTTGTAGCTAAACACTACACAAAATGCATAGAAATGCGTGCAAATAAAGTACGAAATACCTATATAAAATGCACGCATCAGTTGTCAATTCCCCAATACAAACCCAAGAATTCTTCAAGTACAAAGCTAAATCTATGATTAAAGACTAATCTATTCTAATATACTCCTAATCTAATCTAAGAAAGCTTTGCCTCCACTAAGAGGGCTTAATCTCTTGGTTATTACAAAAGAGGTAATTATAGTAATACAAGGATTAGGTTAACTAAGGGATTAAATGTTGATTAGACCCTTTTAGAAGGAGATTAGAGCCTTGCAAGTCTCAGGAGGAGCCCCACGTCTTGTGCAGAGAGAGACGCTCGTCCTATGCTCGGGACTCTCGGATTGGTCACTGAGACGCCCGGACTGGGCATGAGACGCCCGGATCGTGAGCCAGCATGGTTTCTTCTTCTTTGACTGCCTCAAGATCCGTGGGGATCGTTGAGGAGTCGGGCGTCCTGGGTCTTAGATCGGGCGACTCTCTGCTCAGGTCGGGCGACTTTCTGCTCAGCTTGTCTATTTGAGCTCGGATTGTAAAACGGACGTCATTTCCTCATCCGGACTCCTATTGGAGTGATTCAAAAGCCTAGATCACTTGATTTTTCGATGCCGTTTTATCTAGCATATTTTCAGGGCCAAAAAAGCAAGTCTTGTTTTGGTTTCAAGCAATTTCCTCTTGTAATGGCTCACTTCCAATCCGTGGGGATCTTTCATGGGTCGTGGGGATCCTTAGTCATTGCCCAATTACTTATTTTATTGACTTAGGCGTTTAGTATTGGTCTCCTCTTTGGTATTTCGTCATTATATGCTATCAATTTAGCTCTGCTTCACTCCATCTAGTCAAGTTAGTGCTCTTCTCCTACAAAGGATACCAAACCTCATAGAATATGCATTGAAGGAAGTTAAAGACAAGAAACAACCATAATACATACTAAAAAGCATAGGAACTAGGCTAGTTAGGGGACTAAATGTGCGTGAATAGGAGTCACATCAAATATCCCCAAACCGAACTTTTGCTCGCCCCGAGTAAAGAGGTGACTAAAACGATGACCTTTATTTATACTAATCTAATAATATAGCCGATGTGAGACAATTAACGGGTCTCACTCCGCCCCTTCAACTCACAACAAGACATCCATGAGGTAAGATGCCTTCTTGCAAGGCAAGGTGGGGCTTGCCAAAATGGCGATACATCCCAACATTTAAGCACACAAGAACAAGTAAAAGATGCATCTACAAAAGAATAGTCACTTTCCTCATCTAAGTGGCGGAAATCATCTACAAGGGAAGAAATTTAAGGGTACACACTCCATCATAGATATTAGTTCTCCTAGTTCCTAAGTCCAAGAGGATATAAACAAGTCACCTCCAAGTTGTGTTAAACTAGGTTACCTTTGTCCACAATTGCTAAATGCTTTTGTCGAGAGCCAAGTCCCTATGGTGTTAGAAAACACTGTAGGATCGCGAAATTCCCCCTCTTGCCTAGACAAGAAGAAGGGTCGTCCCCTCTCCACCATGCAACAAAAGTAGGATCATCAATGGATAAAAGGATTAAGATGGTTTTGAGTTTCACAATGGTAGTTTAATTTGCTTTTGATTTGTTTTTCCCTCCAATTTCTTGTGGCATTTTTCAAATAAGGATATTTCTTCCCATTTTTGATGTTTGGCATTTTGATACTTGGCAAATCTTTTCAATTTTGCATTCTTTTTGAACATTTTTAAAGTAACCCCATTTTGTAGTAAGGGTACTTTTATTGAAGCATAGGAGTCTATTTTTGCTCCTCTTTTCATTTGATGCAATTTGTAAACTTTTGACATTGATAACTTGAACTCAATTTTGATATTTTTGTGCCCATTCCCTTTTTGTTGACAAAATATGACGATAGAAGTGAAAGAACGGTTGCATGGCTTCAAAGGTCACCTTGGAATAAACGGTAGCCAAGGAGTTATCACACTACAAGGTACACTTAACTAGGCCTTAGTCCATGGGTCAAAAGATACTAGCATGACACATCCTAGGGTGTCTTGAGGGTATTCTAGCAAACAAAGTCTCAAGGAGAAAAATTATCTACAAGGGCCTTATATACACTTGTCAAGCTTCCCAAATAGGCATTTTCACAAAAATTTTCTAATCATGCAAACTACATGCCATGATGCAACATATATACAACTTTAATGCATATGCTTCTATCAACTAAAATGCCATATAATCTAGATGCAACTCCTAACAATATTGGTTCATACCGCATCAATCAAAAGATAGCCACATTGTCATTAACATATAAAAAGGAGGAAGGAGATTTGGAAAGATCATACCATACGGTCTTCTATTTCCTTCGTGCCTCGAATATGGTGTAGTCGACCTAATGTGATAAGAGTGACAAACAAACAAATAGATATATACAATATATACAATTCTACACTACAAAGGAAAAAACATGTTTTTGGAATTTTTTAAATTTTCAAATTTTTATGGATTTTGTTTTTATGAAATTGAAGAACATATTTTGAATTTTTTTGAAATTTTTCAATTTTTATGTATTTTGGAATATAAATTCCCATCTCCCACTTTAGTTTGGACATTGTCCTCAATGTACATGTAGAAGTAGGAATGAAAAAGAAATACATGTTTTTGGATTTTTAAAGTTTTATGGAAATTGAAGTACAAATGAAATGATATAATATGAATGAATGCATGCTCTAACTAAATGCAATTCTATATGACATATATAACAAATGAATGCAATCTACACTATGCTAGATGATTCATGCTTAGGTCACCTATGATCAAACCTCCCCAAACCGATTTAAGCACTATTTCTAGTGTAGGAGAAATGAGGTTTGGTCATTAGTGACTATACAAGAATGCAAATTTAACTATATGCAACTAACTATATGAGACATGTGAGATATATTACAATGCAAGCTATACTATATGAACTAACTAATATGCAAGGGTGATATGAAATATTTTACAAATGCAAGTCTATTCTAAATGATCAACTAAGATGTATGTCACTTCATGGTTTAACCTCCCAAACCGATTTTAAACACCATTCCTAATGTAGGAAGAAGGGGGTTTAATCATGAGGTAACTACATAAATGCAACTATACATGAGAGATAGGGAAAGAAAGGGTTCTTACAATCATGATCTCAATGGTTTGTATATTGTAGAAGATGAAGATGGTAGATAGGATGCATATATAGCCATGTCACGAGCCAAATGAGAGAAAAAATGAGTTTCAGGGTCAACCTGCTCGACTCAGTTCTGACCCGCTCGAGTTGAGGCTTGGGACGCCCGTTTTCATAGGAATCCGCCCGGATTCTCAGGCAGGAAGAATTTTTTTCTTTCCTTTGATTTCAAGTCGCACGAGTTAGCCTCGGTCCCCACGGATTGATGTAAGAATTGGCTCAAAGCTCAAATCCTTCATTTTCTTCATTTCTTTACATTTCCTATCTTCTCATTTTCATCAATTTTCTTCAAAAAGCTCAATTAAAATATGAGATACCTCTCTTTCATCTCTCATGCAATTTATTAAATGAATGCAAATCTATAATAAATGCATATAAACAAGTTAATGGTTATTGAGGAACTCCATCAAACCAAAGGTTATCAATAAATAATTTCATAGAAAATTATCACTAGCACTCAAAGCACGTAGAAGTCGGTCAAATTCTTGGGAGTGGGATATGAATAGGCATGGATAACAACACAAGATTATGAAATTGAATAGTGCCCAAGTAATAGACCAAGCATGTGAAGAATACTATGACAAAAATCATAGGAGATATGATGGATGGAAGGAACATGAAAGGAGTAATTTAACATTTCACTCAACTCGTCCTCCAAATAGTTAAAGTCACCACACTCAAGGAAAGTACTCTCATTATCATCCAAGGTGACTTTGTTGGTGCCTATTTGGGGTTCCCAAATGTCATCATATTCCTCATCCTAACAAGGTCCATTCTCAAAGGGGTTGTCGTAACAAGGCTCACCAAGCTCAACACAATTGTCTCCCTCTAAAATGTCATCCTCAAAGGGTGAGTTTTCACTCAAGCTCTCATCCATCTCACTCTCACTTTGCCCATTAACATCAAATTCCATGGAAGTTGGGTTCATTGTTACACAAGAAGAGTAGGATGACGGTATCCAAGCATTGGTTTCACAATCAAGAATGTACTCCTCATTATCATCACTCTCTTCATCTATCACTCCATCTTCCCAAGAAGGGGAAAATTTGTGAACATAGTGGGTAGGCTCAAGGTTATAGGAAGGTGTCTCATTCTCACAAATCTCATTTCCATCATAGTTTTCCTCAATGAATTTTTGAAATGTGGTTTTTATCACTTCCATACCTTCCTTGACACTCTCAAATATGTCATGCACAATTTGTTTAAGACATTCGGTGGCCATGAACTCAACAAATTCCCAAAATTCCTCATAACTCATCTCGCATATCCTACCACCACTCAAGTGAAATGCTGAGGTGCGGGTTTCAAGGTTTATGCCATTATAAACAACACAACATGCTTCATAATTTGAAAGAATAAAACCATGGTGTCAAGCACAAGTCATATAATCTTCAAATCGTGCAATATAGTTATCAAATGACTCATTATCAAATTGCCAAACAATTAAAGTAGACATGTTGATCATATGAAATAAAGCAAGTACAAGAAATAAAATTCTCAAGGAACCAAGATCCCTCAAGAAGAAGCACAACTAAAACTAGACAAAAGAACGATTCAAATACACAACACCATCCCCGGGAACGACGCCATTTTGATGAGCGTGTCGTTGAACACTCTCAAACACATTTATTCCCTACTACTAGCATAGCAAGCAAGTCGGGGTCGAACCCAAAGGATGGGGGGTACTCAATTTGTTCAATCTAATTATGGATGTACTTAGGGTTGTCACAATTGAAATGGGTTGAAGACTCTAAACTAAAGAAAGCAATAGAAGACAATGCAAGCAACAAAAGGAAGGATGTAAACAAATGATTAAAAGCATTAGGATGTCATGGATTCATAGGGGATTCTGTTGGAATATATGTCCTCCGACAATAATGCGATCACAATTGTTGATCATATTGATCACATATTTAAATCTCATTACAAGATACGAAAGGGATGATACATTACATATATATAGTCAACTGGTCCACACATATCAGTAATGATTGGCTGGCTAGAGTTTGACATTACATCGTCGTGACGGTGGTGATCGATTGATCCTTCGAGGTCACACCTAAAGGACGATTCCCTTAATTGAAAAGGTTAATTAATTGTATGCCGATACAGATTAATTAATTCCTTAAAATTGAACAAATTATTATCATAAGAGAGAAAATGACATCTTATTATAATGTGATTAAATGAGATTTTATTTAGTAATTTAAGAAGTTATATTACTAAAATTAATCGGTGTTTGCGAAACACGCGAGATGAGAATGATAAGTTAGTTATAATTACCAGATGTTGTGAATTATACTAACTAGTAATTGAATGACCATTTTATGAGAAAGTAATTTAAATTACTAGTCAATTTGTTAAATATGATTTATTTAATTTGTAAATGATATTTAATTTGTTAAATATGCATTTTAAATTAAAACATGACATAATACATGTCACATGTCACATGACATACAATTATACAATTGACAAAAATAAAATGGACTCCATATTACTACATCAAAACCGAAATATTGGTGGGCTTGTGAGAAATTTTGTCTTATTCATTTGTCTTTGACACTTGATAGTGACTTGACAATGACAAAGCCTTACACCAATTTGTCTTGTGAAGACAAAAAGAAAAAGGAATATGGTCCATATACACATACACCAACCGGTTTTTGTGTGGGGTGTAAGAGGATTTTTCCTCATTTTTATCATTCTCTCATGTTTTAGAAAAACATAAAAACTTCTCTCTCTTGTTCATCATAAAATCAAGTATGATGAATCTAATTTGTATAAATCAATAACTAATAATACTAGTAGTAGTATATGAGTATTAGTAATCAATTTTAAGGTAAACCACATTACAAATATCTAGTACATATTAGTTTGTGGGATTAAGGGATAGTCTTGGGTGCTACTAATTGGAGGGCTTCTATTTTGAAGTCATGAATGTTCATCCAATATTGGAAAGCTCAAGAACTAACAAGAAGGAGATCTTGTTGGTGCCCATTTGACCGAAATTTAAATGGTGAGAAATTGATTTTCTTATCTCTTCTTATTTAGTTTGCATGCATAAGATTTAAATTAATTTTATGACTAAATTAATTTGTAACATATAAGAATATGTTAAGTAATGAGATATATATTTCTAGCAAGCGGTATCAAGAGCCTTGGTTGTTTGCATACAAATCGGTTATAGTTTTTCCGAGTTATACGATTAACATATAAAACTCATAAATTTGTGTTATTATGATATATCACGAAATTAATTATGCATGTTAAAGTTTCTGATCCTAAAATGTATTTAGGATATTTTGGTTAATTTATGGATTTTTTTGTTCATTTTATATAATATTGGCATTAAAATGTGATTTTTATGATAAAAATGTCATTTTTGGACGAAAATTAGCTAAACTTCGAATTTTTCAGTGGTTTTTGGATATGTTTTCACATATATTATTTTTAGATGATCTGGAAATTTTCAGATTTTTTGGAGTTTTTATGCTCGAAATATGGATTTTTCATGATAAAAATCGAATTTAAATGAAAAATAGGTTAATATGAGAAATATTTCGAATCTGGTCATAGAAATTTAGTATGTTGTCACATGCAATGTTACAAGATGTGTGTAAAATAATAGGCTATAATGCAGTCTTCATGCATGATTTATGAATTTTTGATGAAAAATAGCATAAATAGTGACTTAATTAGTGAAAAATTGCTAAAACATACTTCATGACTAAGGAAAAACGTCACATGTTGCATTTTATCATATATTTCAGATCTAAAATTGAAAAGTTGATAAATATAATTTTTCTTATATTTTTATGACAATATTTGATAAATCCGATAAACCGCAACATTGTTTTTCCCGATAATTTTCGAAATTTTTAAACTAAGTTTTTTGAATATTATGAGTGTCATGGTATTTTTCCAGAATGTTCATGAGTTTAAATTTCAAATTTTGAATTTATTTGAAATTTTTGTGATTTATTTGAAGTTTATGGCTTTATTTTGTAATTTTAAGTCCTTTTATGAACAATATTAAGAAATATAAGTTAATTATTGTCATAAGTTAGTGGAGACTAATTTTGAGTCCTAAGTTGGTTAGGTTAATTAACTTGTGCAGAAATATGAATTTATGTAATTTTTGTGATTTTAAAAGGTTGAATCACGCAAATCCGTAAAAAAATAATTAATATACGATATTGGCTCCTTAAAGGCGATTTAGCATAAAATTGGGCATGTTCATACATATTATAATGCTGCATTTTATTTATGATTGTCATAATTTTATTTTATGTAATTTTGAATTATGTAATGTTTACTTAGTATGGCCTTAGTTTTTAATTGGTATTACCCGAAATGTATGGGAATATCGATTTGGTTGTAATTTATTGTGATCTCGTATCACCGTTTTGTAATTTAATAGATTTATTTTTATTTTAATTACAAATGTATAATAGGAAATTATGTAATTTGTTATGTAATTTAATTATTTCGGAGTTCCTTGAAGACGGTGTCACTCAAGAAGGCGATACATAAAGACGGTGTTATCTCGAGATGCGTGCCTCAACCGAAGTTCAAGGGACCAATAGTGTTGGTTTCCGAATATGTAATAGTTAATTATATTTTCTATTTTAGGAAGGCCATACTAGGATTTAATTTATACTTTGCATTTTATTTATATGTCCCATGCATCGCTAAATCGCCATAACTAAAACCTACATTATCATTTAATCGAGTACTTCGACCGTGTCAATTATAATTATCGTAGTTCACCGCTTTAGTTCACTTAAAACGTGATAGATAATAAATTGACATGACCTCTCGCTAAAAAATAATCAATTGAGACTTAGCCTTACCAAAAATTAGAAACCATGAAGTACCAGTTTCGCAAGGGAGTTGAGCCGGCTTTACCGTAAGACAAACCTTGTTACGTTGGTGAAGTGGGTGATAAATGTCTATCCACCGAATTCATGTTGATGAGGGATGAATCGGCCCTACCGTGCCCAAGTTGATGTGGATTTGGATCATGGACACATTTATTCGAAATTTGGATTGAGCTCAACGGAAGTATTCGTGACCGTAGTCGCATGTGTTCCGGGCTAAAGATAAATATTAATGTAATTTTATCGACCAAGAGTTCTAAAAGTAGAATCAATTAAAGAGTTAATCCACCGAGTTATATTGATAAGGGATGAATCGGCCCTACCGTGCCCAAGTTAATATGAATTTGGATCTTGGAATCATTTATCATAGTTGGGTAGAGGTCACTATGTAAATGCTTTACTTGTTATTTACAAGTATTAATAAAACGACAAATATTAAGTTTTCCACTATTCCGTTATCATATTGTTCTATTTCTTTACCACAATTTTATATACGATATCATTTCGATTCAAAACTCCATTAAAACATCGTAACTAAAGACAAAATTTGAATTTTCTTCTAAAAACCTCGAATTATCCATTAGAAGGATCTCATGGAAGAGTATAGATAAAAGTTATTCATTATCAAACAGGTTTTTGATTCTTGACTAACACATCTACTTACAATGGATTGTTTTTCATATACTTAATTAAATTAAGTGCCTTGAAGCGTTAAATTATTTTGGTAATTAGATTTGTCAGAATTCGTAATTGACCAAAAATAATGCAACCACTTCAATGAAAGTTTTAAGACTAAAACGATTCAATTGAAGAGTAGTCTTCATAAGATTCATCTTTGCTTCTCTAAGTAAAGAATCTTTGAAATGAGTGGGAGCATTCCCTTAAACCGTTAAGAAAAGAATGAGGTTTAAAGAAGTAAAATTAGAATGGAATTGATACAAGGTAATGTTAAAGGTAAAGTTATTGAAAATAACGATACTAAACCTATCAATTCCGACCGATAAAGTTTCCATTGTCTTAAATGTTGGACACAAGAAAGGAAACTACCCCAAGTCGTTGAAGAATAAGCAAGTTAGTTGTGGGACATCTAATAAAACTTAGTTCTTTATTTATTTAATTGACATAAGTTTTGCTAGTACCATTTCGTCAATATTAGAAACCGATGGTGGTTTACATCATTGTATGCGATACATAGGATGATTAGAATATGACGACTAGCAACAATGATGTTGAGAGATAGAGTCATTGTGTACTCAATCTAGTTTTGGATTTATAGTTGTGCTTAATTATGACTATTAAGTGCATAAACTCTAAATAAGAATATAAACTTGTTAAGATACAAAAGAGGTTTTACTTTTGTGGTCCTATACACCACGATTTGATGTATGGCCAGCCCATTATCAAGGTGATTATATTCTAAACCAAACTAGGATAACATATCATGTAGATGATGCAAGACTCAAATTGGTAACCCAAGATTAAACCTTAAATTCTCGAATGATAAACGCAAAGAGTTATCGAGTACTCTTGAAACCATTAGATTGTTAATGGTATATGCGTATCTTGTATTCAAAGCAAGATGTCTCGTGCCTTTTGGTTGAAAAGGAGATCGAGGTTGTAAATCATTGATCCAAAATAGGTTGATCATTTTCTTTTACCAACGATTTAAGTTGACGCTAATATGTTCACTTAATAAGGTAAATAGAGAAATCTTTGAAGAAGTTCAAAGTGTTCAAAGAATCACGATTTAGTCGTGATGGGATTATCAAAGTGAAGACTTTGATATAAGCCAAAAGAAATGTGATTTAGAATCACAAGTTAATCTCTCTTAGCACGCATTATGGAATAATGTGTGGTTGGATAAGAAATCAAACGCTATTCGATATGGTTTGGACTTCGATCAAGTTACTTTGAGTTACTTGATCCTTTTGGGGATTTTATCATTTTGTCTAAATTTTTTTTCCACTAAATCTAAAACGAATCATATGAGATATGAAATGGTAGAGTACCATATTTGTAAGTTTTCACAAGAAACAAATGCTCATTTTTCCTTTCAATTATCACGAGTACGACGGGTTTGCGGCTCGTGAAGCTGTATTTCTAAAATACAAGTTTATTTCTAGAAGACAGAGTGGGAGAAATTATTCAAAGAGCCACAAAGAATGCCAAAATTCCACAGAGAATGTTATGTCGCAAGAAACTGGTCTTTCTTGACTACATGACATGTTTTGTGTAAGATGTTGTTTCTTTAAAACCTAGGAGGTTAAAATCGTCACTTGTTGAAAATGATGAATTCATGTTACTTTTAAGAAAGTAAAGAGCTTACAACTTACAAAGAAATTGTTTGATTCAAGTTGGTTACTTCTGGAAAGTAATGAACATATGACTTACATGAGAATGTTTAAGTCACAACTCAATACAAGGCTTAGAGCCATGAAAATCCGAAATAAAAAGGCTTGATTAGTGACAAAGGGTTTTGCACTAATAAAGAGAGATTTCAAAGCTTGATTGGTAGCAAAGGGTTTTGCACCAGTTGAAATGCTTAAGTCTATTTGGATCTTCTTAGGGATTGTGTTTCATTGTGATAATATACATATAGCAAGTGAATCTAAAACCCACTTCTTCAATTAGAAGGAATGTATTCAATACATGTCTT
Source organism: Silene latifolia (assembly GCF_048544455.1). Taxonomy (NCBI): domain Eukaryota; kingdom Viridiplantae; phylum Streptophyta; class Magnoliopsida; order Caryophyllales; family Caryophyllaceae; genus Silene; species Silene latifolia. The sequence continues at coordinate 90,274,403 of NC_133535.1, read as the reverse complement.
GACTTTTGAAGATTCTTGCAATCCTAAGATAATGTGAAACTTAAGAGAGGATCTTAAGTAGGACATCAATGAGTTGGAATCAACATTTTGATCATGTGATAAAACTTTTCTCAATAAGTCGAGAAGTTGTGTTTATACATGGAGTTTAGTGGGAGTTACGGAAATTTTAATTAGTCTTATATGTGGATGACATATTGATCATTACGAATGATTTAAGACTTTTGTAGTAATATAATACATCTTTAATATCTAGATTTATGTAGATAAATCCACATGATATTAGCGTCAATAAGAAGTCTTATGTTGTTAAGATTCATGACTAGTTCAATCAAATTGAACATATTTGATTGATTCCATTTGCTTCCGCTGCCGGATCAATTAAATGAGTAATGATGTATAACACTTCATATACTTTGAGTATGATGAATTGTTTTCAAAATCGAATTTAAGTAATCTTTACCAAGTAAGCCATAAATATTACCCTTAAGTGCTTGCAGAAGCATTAAGGAAGTAAAGCAAAGTGTTTATGATGCAATTTTGTGTAAGGGTGTTACACAAGTGACAATTGACAATTGAGATTGCGCATGGTTTTCGACAAAACCATAATCAAAACACATTAGGATGGTTAAGATACCATTGTGGCTATGTTATTTAAGAAATAGATTTTCTAGAATCGTTCTAGGCAATAAAGAACAATGAGAAATATTTACAACGGAAATTGAGTACACTTGCAATCATGAGATGTGCAAGAGGATGAGTCCCGCACACTGTGAAAACAGTGGGACCTATTCTTAAGCTAGAGGGCCTATGTCTTGATTGGATCTCGACACGTACTCAGAAAGTTTTGTAATACAAATGTATACATTACAAAGGAAAACGAGTATGTAGTAAAATTGAGTAAGGTACAAGAAGTTTATAAAACCTACTAACCAAAGCCTTCTCATAGGCTAAACATGATGAGTCATGTCATTTCAATTGAATTGAAATGAACAACTACATGCAAGATCAAATTAGATTATAGAACATGAAATAGTAATCAGGCATTGACTATTCATATGTGATAATCACATTTGTCGTTCGAGTTTTACTTTAAAACTCTTTTATTATACCTTGTTACATCCAAACGGGTTGTAGAGACAACATTGAACCCCGTTAAAGTGAACTCGGATTAACATAGTATTAGCCCATAGTCACTTGTATGAGGTGACGTCTCGAAGTGACTAGAGTGTGATGCGATTGATGGCAAGTTCAAGTGCCATAGAGTCATATGAGATGACTAGTCGATCACATAGGCAGACTGTTAGGAACACTTTGTCGGGCAGTGACCACTTATAGAGTTCTGGCAAATTTATATAGCCTGGTCGTGGCGAGAGCTACTATAGTATTCTAATGAGTCGATTCTTTTGACTAAAGACTGTTCGCCTAAGATGGCACAGTTTCAGATTAACTTTGATTTGTGTTACTACGACCTTCGTAAATGGGGTCAAATGGGCATATTTTGGGTTATGATGGCTGTGGCTAGTCGAAGGAAATAAGTGCGATAGAAATTGTCCACCCCTTTGTCAGGGTTAAAACAATATCTCAGGGCCACTCGAGGAGTAATGAACTGGAAATGCGTGGCCACGCTCGGATGGTATCTATGGTAGATAACTCCGGTCAATCAGTTATTCTCCAGATCGAGGAAACCACTCTCGATATGATCACTTGCAAGTACGACCCAAAAGACACCTTGCATTGAGTGGGAGATAGTAATAGGACAAGAGAATTGGTGACGCACACTTGTCGAGGACAAGTGGGAGATTGTTGGAATATATGTCCTCCGACAATAATGCGATCACAATTGTTGATCATATTGATCACATATTTAAATCTCATTACAAGAATACGAAAGGGATGATACATTACATATATATAGTCAACTGGTCCACACATATCAGTAATGATTGGCTGGCTAGAGTTTGACATTACTGTCGTGCGACGGTGGTGATCAGTTGATCCTTTGAGGTCACACCTAAAGGACGATTCCCTTAATTGAAAAGGTTAATTAATTGTATGCCGATACAGATTAATTAATTCCTTAAAATTGAACAAATTATTATCATAAGAGAGAAAATGACATCTTATTAGAATGTGATTAAATGAGATTTTATTTAGTAATTTAAGAAGTTATATTACTAAAATTAATCGGTGTTTGCGAAACACGCGAGATGAGAATGATAAGTTAGTTATAATTACCAGATGTTGTGAATTATACTAACTAGTAATTGAATGACCATTTTATGAGAAAGTAATTTTAAATTACTAGTCAATTTGTTAAATATGATTTATTTAATTTGTAAATGATATTTAATTTGTTAAATATGCATTTTAAATTAAAACATGACATAAGACATGTCACATGTCACATGACATACAATTGTACAATTGACAAAAATAAAATGGTCTCCATATTACTACATCAAAACCGAAATATTGCTGGGCTTGTGAGAAATTTTGTCTTATTCATTTGTCTTATTCATTTGTCTTTGACACTTGATAATGACTTGACAATGACAAAGCCTTACACCAATTTGTCTTGTGAAGACAAAAAGAAAAAGGAATATGGTCCATATACACATACACCAACCGGTTTTTGTGTGGGGTGTAAGAGGATTTTTCCTCATTTTTATCATTCTCTCATGTTTTAGAAAAACATAAAAACTTCTCTCTCTTGTTCATCATAAAATCAAGTATGATGAATCTAATTTGTATAAATCAATAACTAATAATACTAGTAGTATATGAGTATTAGTAATCAATTTTAAGGTAAACCACATTACAAATATCTAGTACAAATTAGTTTGTGGGATTAAGGGATAGTCTTGGGTGCTACTAATTGGAGGGCTTCTATTTTGAAGTCATGAATGTTCATCCAATATTGGAAAGCTCAAGAACTAACAAGAAGGAGATCTTGTTGGTGCCCATTTGACCGAAATTTAAATGGTGAGAAATTGATTTTCTTATCTCTTCTTATTTAGTTTGCATGCATAAGATTTAAATTAATTTTATGACTAAATTAATTTGTAACATATAAGAATATGTTAAGTAATGAGATATAGATTTCTAACAGATTCATGGTGGTGATCATACAAACATGTTTACATAGTTACAAGGAAATTATTGTTATAGCGGAATCGAGTTAGTTTCTGTCTTACAATCCCTAGGAAGATTTGGGTCCTGGAGCCGAGTCGGTCAAGACTGTACAACACCTACAAGTCGACTTACTTTCTTCCTACTCACTTCTATGCATGGTCTAACAAGACTCGAGTTAGTTTATATCTTACAAGTCTTGTTGAATAGATTAGAAATGTGCAAAATGCAAGGTTTCCTAGTCTAGCATTTTATCAAGCATAACATGTGCATAGGTTGACACTACAACAAGCAAGCAATCTTATGATAACATATTAGATTAAGTATGAATCTACCCCCATGTTATAGCTCCCCTAATCCCCCACTAATCCTAGCTAAGAGACTACTCACTACTCATCATGATTATTATGCTAGCAATGGTGTCAAACATCACAACACAAGTGAACATGATGATTAAGCAAGATAACAAACAAGAGACTAACAAGTAAATAAAGAGGGATTAAGAGTGTTACCAACTTGAAGAGTAAAGATGAACATAAATAAAGATGAATCCTTGAATAAAGATGAAGACTTGTCACTTAATCTTCAAATACATACCCAAGAGATCCAAATGTAAACAACTTGAATTGAACAAAGAAAATGGAAGAACAATAGAAGAAACCCTTTGATTAATGGTGGAGAGTTGTCAATTCCCCAATACAAACCCAAGAATTCTTCAAGTACAAAGCTAAATCTATGATTGTTTGAGAAATAGTTAAGGAAAGATTAAATTGCAATTTGTGGAATGAGTAAAGACTAATCTATTCTAATCTACTCCTAATCTAATCTAAGAAGGCTTTGCCTCCACTAAGAGGGCTTAATCTCTTGGTTATTACAAAAGAGGTATTTATAGTAATATAAGGATTAGGTTAACTAAGGGCTTAAATGACTATTAGACCCTTTTAGAAGGAAATTAGAGCCTTGCAATTCTCAGGAGGAGCCCCACGTCTTGTGCAGAGAGAGACGCTCGTCCTATGCTTGAGACGCTCGGATTGGTCACTGAGACGCCCGGATCGTGAGCCAGCATGGTTTCTTCTTCTTTGACTGCCTCAAGATCCGTGGGGATCGTTGAGGGGTCGGGAGTCCTGGGTCTTAGGTCGGGCGACTCTCTGCTCAGGTCGGGCGACTTTCTGCTCAGCTTGTCTATTTGAGTTCGGATTGTAAAACGGACGTCATTTCCTCATCCGGACTCCTATTGGAGTGATTCAAAATCCTAGACCACTTGATTTTTTGACGCCGTTTCATATAGCATTTTTTTAGAGCCAAAAAAGCAAGTCTTGGTTTGGTTCCAAGTAATTTCCTCTTATAATGGCTCCCTTCCAATCCGTGGGGATCTTTTATGGGCCGTGGGGATCCTTAGTCATTGCCCAATTACTTGTTTTATTGACTTAGGCCTTTAGTATTGGTATCCTCTTTGGTGCTTGGTCGTTATATACTATCAATTTAGCTCCGCTTAACTCCATCTAGTCAAGTTAGTGCTCTTCTCCTACAAAGGACACCTAACCTCATAGAATATGCATAGAAGGAGGCTAAAGACAAGAAACAACCCTAATACATACTAAAAAGCATAGAACTAGGCTAGTTAGGGGACTAAATCTGCGTAAATAGGAGCCACATCAATGAAGAAGCTAGAAGCCTTGATAGGAGGATATGAAGTCAAGGTGCATACAAAGAGTGCGAGTAACTTGTATGTGGTCTCAAAGAGACCAAAACCAGTAGAGTTGTGCCAAGAAGAAGTCAACAAGCTTAGGGACTTTGTTGAAACCTATTCTGCCCATGACACTACTTTTTCCATTCACAAATTGAAATCTTCACTTGAATATTATCATAGAAGAAGTATGGAGGGAGGTAAAAGAATATTCAAGGAGAAAAAAGAGATGTCAAAGTCAGAAATACAAAGAAAATTGGAAGAATATTTGGACTCTCTTGAGCCTAAGTCCATGGAAGACCATTCTTATGAGCAAGGAGATGTAGGACATGTTCATTCACCCTCAATAGAGGAAGAACAAATAGATGGTAGTGTGTTACAGTCCATGGTACAAAGAGGAAGAAAGTGTTGCTACCAAAAGTGCATTTTTGAGCACCTACTTAAGTCCTATAGAGTTGTATGTCAACCAAAGGCTATATAACCCGTTGAGTCTGAACTTGGGACAAGTATTGGCTGAATTAGATGGTAAAATTCATTGGGGATCAAGCAAGGGTGAAGCTAGAAGAGGTCCTTGTTTTATTTCATGCTCAAGAGTTCAAAATAGGAATTTTTGCACCAGCTACTGTCCGGGTTTCACACCCAGCTGTTTGGGAGGTATAATATGTGTTCTTTCAACTTCACACTTTCATTTTTATATGCTAATGAGACTTCAAACCAGCCTAGTTTATTATAGTGCAATTTCATATATGTTAAGAATGAAAAATGGTGATATAAGCTGTAACATTTACAAGTTGACATGAGTTGACAATGTGAATTAATTTGGGAAGTTTAGAGATTTAGAATATCTTTCTTGGGTGTTGTTTAAGCTGCTATGTCAGGACTCAATTTCTGAAAAGTTCATGCTTGCTTTATCAAATTGGAAATTGTTTATTAATAGCAAAAAGGATAGATTTACACCTTACTGTCCAGTTCTGAAAGTTTTATGTTTTGAGGTGAATATTGTTCAAATTGCTATGAGATGTTGATGGTGTCTTTGCTTATTTAGTGATGGTTATAATGAGATTAACACACCAAAATGGCAGCAGTCCCTAAGATGTATTATTAGGTCCTAATAGTGATGTTATTCCTTATTTGGGATTCAGCTTAAGTAGGTACATGCTGCTAATCATTCAATGTAATGTAATTGGTATTAATCCTAGAGTGAAGCCACCTTGACCTTTTAATGAAGAGTACACGAGCTCAATTGAAAGAGAAACTGGAATGGGCATAAATGGTGGCAGTGAACCTTTTTTGGATGTGCAATTTCCTATTCTATTTGCTAAAATTGGTGGTGTAGATACCTCATTTCTGCACCCCTCGCAAACCACCCGGTGATGATTGCGCCGCATGTTTGGTACGCGGAACGATTTGTGACAGTTCGTAAGTTTATCGTCAAGTGATTGCTCAAACACTGATGTCTACCTCATAATTGTCATCTACGCGCCGATACGGTCGTTTTGACAGTAATTAGAGTACATTTGGAGTCCGGGCCTAAAACCGTCTTCATTTTCTAATAACCGTTAAATCCCGAGTCAGAATGTTCGGGAATGTTCCGGATATTTCTATTCCATATTTTATAAATATTTCACAATGTTTAATCTTTGGTAACCAATTTCCCGTAATATTCATACAAAATATTAAGGAAAACCGAGATTATCCCATTATTCCATAACTTAAACGCGGAAATCTTTCTTCCGCAGAAGGAAACCACTTGGGAACAGACGCAGCAGGTGCTGCGCCTCTTCCAAGAGACGCAGTGACTGCTGCGCCTCTTCCCAGGTCCTTTTCTGCGTATTTTTCGTATCTTTTTCATATCTTTCCAAGATTCACTTCCAAAGTCTCTCCGAAAACCCTATTCCTTCACGCGATTAGTATAAATAGGAGCCTTCGCTCCTCATATTTCTCACGCGAGTGTCCGCCCTTCTCTTCTCCCTTTGCATTCTAGACCTTTGTTCTTACTTTTTGGCGTCTACGTGCTTGAACATTCGACCACGTAAGCTCGGATCCTTCTGAGTACCAGCCTCGTTTGCATGACCGACCAATTTGACCAACTCCACATCAATCAACTTAATTAATCTAATCGTTTTCCTCTTCCGAGGGCACTTTCGTCTACATTCGAGTCGAGCATCACTAATCGTAAACTTAGTTCATCTCGTTTCGTCAAACATGTAAGTCTGAGGGTGTAAATCTCTCTTTTATTTATTGTTATTTACCTTTTTGTATCATCAATGTAAGGTTTATGTCGAAAACACCTCTTAAAACCGATTTATAAAACCGTGCTTTAAAACCCTTTTTACGAATTTCCAGAAGACAAACCGTCGAGAAAGGACGCAGCAACTGCTGCGCCTCTTCGTGAGGCTGCCGCAGTTCCTGCTTCCTTTCTTCTTCCTTCGTCCTCTGTAATTCGTCAAACTTTTATTTGTTTCGTTTGTTTCTTGTTAATTCTTTGATACAATAGCACAATAATTTCTCATGTATATTATTCATCATTAACACGTTTAATTCATCGTTAACTCCGACTTAAATCCCTTATAATCTCATATTTGCGGGTTTTCGTCATTAAACTCAATCCGGGTTGTAGAGATTCAATTCGTTCATATTGAGTTTCTGGAATTCGACCTTTGATATATTTTCATCTGTCTATTATATTATTCGTCATTAATTTGTCATGTTTAACCTATTTTGTTCACCCATGTCACTAATCAATCATTCATCCATGTAATTAATTCGTTTGCATCCGTCTCATCCATGTTTTATTGCTTTTATGACCATTAATCACATGTAAATAACCTGTTAATTACTTTCATCAGAGTCAAAAATCATAATCAATCTTTAAATTAACCAACGAATATTAACCGTTTGCAATTCCGGCTTCACAGCCAGAACTGAGCCAAGGAACAGACGTAGCAACTGCTGCACCTCTTCCAGAGGGCGCAGCTCTGCTGCGCCTGTTCCTGGCTGAGTTCTGTCTCTGAACTCCTGTCTTGCCTTGACCTAGTTTAATTAGCTTACGTATAATTAACTATTAACCGTATTATCGCCTACTGATATGTTCATTCTTTTTTCTCAAATTATCCGTTTTAAAGGTATTTTCGACAAAAATCGCTAAACCCAATGTAACTATTGTAATTTTCGTTATTGTAATTTTATTTATTGTATCTATCATATCTCTTGTATCATTTGTATGTCTTCACATGTAATTCAACACTAATTCCTACTTCGACCTTAATTGTATGCTAAATTACGTGTTAACCGACTTAGTATAATCTTCACATGTTAGGATTAAAACTTGGATGTTGCATTGCATGCATATAATCGACGATATATCGAGTATAGATGATGTCCCTAATCATTAGTAGAGGCCGCTATCGAGGCGGACGGGATTAGGTGTTCGATCAAAAGAGCTTCCTAATACGTACCCTCACCCCTTACTCCAGATCTATGTGAACATTCGTGTTCATTGGAATCCACGAGAGTCATTCTAGACATAGAATGCTAAGGGTAACGATTTCTTGGTGTTCATGTCTCTACTTTGTGTCTTGACATGGCACGAGGTATTCGAACGGTTCCAATTTCCCATAAAAATTGGTGGCGACTCCACAAAATGCAAACGCTTGTTCTCTCTCCCAAGCGCCCCCGTGGGCCTATCGTCCACATTTTGGCGACTCCGCTGGGGATAATACACTTACGTGTAGCCAAGGGTGAAACTTGAACAAGGTTAGGGAATAGTTTGTACAAGACAATTGTCGGTTCTCATAACTCGGTCTTCCTAGACCGTTTTATTCGGCCTTCCTAGGCCCAACCCAACCAATTCGACCAATCGTCCCGTCTAAACGTCCTAATTCTTACTTTGGCCTAAGGATGGATAGCGATTGACGTTATCCATACCATGATGCTTACTCTTGTTTGTATCAAGGACTTTCACTACTTGAGGAAATGGACTAGGAATCGGCCTTACTCTTGTTTGGTACGAGCCTCTCCACAGCCTTCGGGTTTGATTGTTCGGTATGGCAACCCACACTTTAAACCAAAACCTTTTTAAATGCACTCAGCATCCCATTATAATGCTTGTATAAATGTTTGTACCTTACGTGATCACCATTTCTAAACGAAACCATGACGATTTTTGGTAAAAATCAAAACCCATTTTTTAAATGAAAATTTCGAAAAAACAAGGGCCTTTGATTAGCGCAAAACCCAGTCAAAACTCCGTCCGTTTATCGAGACAAATTTCGGGCCCAAGCCCATTTCAAAACCTCACTTCGAGTCCACTCCTACAACTACACTATAGTTGACTAGGACACACATTTTCAAAACTTTGTCTTTTCTTCAAAGCTCACTCAACACAAGTGGCACACACCCACTTCACGAGTCAAAACATTTCTTCTCTTAGCAAGTGTGTTAGAATGGTCGATCGTGTTTTGATTCGTCATCAATCTCTTATCCAGTTTTCAAGATGCCTGAAACAAGCGACGTGAACTTCAACCAACTTCAAGATGGTAATGATCGAATCCTAGCCGCGTTAGCTCAAATCTAAGTTACCCAAGATCAAGTGTATGATCGCCTTGACACCATCGAGGGCCGGATCTACGCCGTAGAGGGGAGGTTGCCTCCTCAAGAAAGTGAAGTAATAGGTGACTTCGCAGATGAATCCAAGGACGAAAATCCTCCCATGGGAATGACTGTAGCCGAGAAAAGACTCCAATACTTAGAGGAGCAATTGATGTATCTTAAAGGGGATGACATTTATAGGGAGAATAATCGCAAGTATGAAGCCGTCAACTCCAAATTGCCAACCAACTTCAATATGACGGATATCTCTAAATTCAAGGGGCACGAAAACCCTTTGAACCACATCCGTGCCTTCAAGGATTACATGTCTATCAAAGGCATCAAACCTGAGATGTTCTTAAGGATCTTTCCTTCATCTCTCGATACCATCCCAAAGCAATGGTTCTACTCTTTAGAACACAAGAAGATCGCTACTTGGGAAGATGCCGCGATCGAGTTTGCTAAACAATATGCGGATAATGCCGAGATCCAAGTTAACATGCGCACTTTAGAGGTTCTTACCCAAAATGACAAAGAAGGATTCACCGACTTCCTAAGTAGGTGGAGGAAGACTAGTACCCAACTAGTTGAACGCCCGGATGAGGCTACCCTTGTGGAGAAGTTCGTGGATAATCTTAAACCTATCTATGCCAATCATTTGAGATACCAAAACATCAAAACTTTCAAGGACTTAACCGTACTAGGAACAAGGATTGAAGATGACATCCGTAAAGGGCTCTTGTCCAAAACGGTAGGTCGAGGATATCAAGGCTCAACAAGTCGTCCCTACGGCTCCACTAGCAAGACCGATGAGGTTAACCTTCTCGAGCCATCCAAGAAAAGTACCCCACCAAGGAAATTCACAAATCTTGGGGACACTTACTCCAACGCTCTAAAGAGGTTAATGAAACAAGGCAAACTCCAACCCATAGGACCTACTCCCGAACCCGAAAAGAAATCCAAATTATGGGACGAGAACTCGTACTGTGAATACCATAGGGGCAAGGGGCATGACACAGAAAAATGCTATAAATTGAAAAATGTGCTTCAAGACATGATCGAAGATGGTCGACTACCAATACTGCCGGGAGGTAAACCCAACAACACTCAGAACCCTCTTGGGATTCTAGTGATCACAAGTGAAGAATCTACCTTAGATTGTTCACACCTCATTTCTCCAATTGAAGATGAGATCTACGCGATCGAGAATGAAGGGTTCTACTCTACTATCTCCCCTACCATTTCCGACTTCATCACATAGGCAAGGAGTGTGGATAGGCAAGTTTGGGAATTGGAAAATGTGGTGACAAATTTACGTGATCCTAACGCAACACCTAAGGAGCATGTGCCACTAATCTTCTCTCAAAATGCTACTATGCAAGAAGTAGTCGCCGTGGTTGATAAACTAGTCGACCAAATCACGCAATTAGAAGACGAAATCATGAGAATGAGGGAACTAGTTACAATCAATGGAGTTTGGGCCGATGATGATGAGGACGAGTATCTCATTGAAAACTCCCTAGTCAAAGAAATAGTCCAAAATGGAGAAGACCAAGATGTGGACCACCTAACTCGTTCAGGGCGTCCATATCAAAACACCACTCAAAACGGTCCAACCAACATTGTCACACCAAATGATAACGAAGATGACTCCACTGATCAGTTGCTCAAGCAATTACAGAAGACAAAGGCTGATCTTTCAGTCTGGCAATTAGTAGCAAGCTCATTCCCACATCGCCAAGCTTTACTGCAAGCCTTGGCGAAACTAAATGTAGCACATAACTCCACACCCGAAGATGTAGTCAACTTGGTCTTCCAAGAATCACCAAAGCTAAGTAATCCTATTACTTTCTCAGATGAAGATTTACCACCTTTTGGCGCTAGTCACAACTTGGCTCTTTACATCACTATCATTTGTCTAAAGAAGAATGTGCCAATGACCTTGGTAGATGATGGCTCCGCGGTCAACGTCATACCCCTCAAAACGGCATACAAATTAGGCATGAAAGAGTCGGATTGGACCCCTACTAATCAAGGTGTTCGCGCATATGATGGTACACGATGAAAGGTAGTAGGACTCGTTAACCTAACCATAGCCACAGGGCCAATCGAGCGAAAGGTTAACTTCCAAATAGTGGACATTGAAGCTTCGTTTAACATACGCCTAGGAAGACCTTGGATTCACGCTTCCAAAGCGGTAACATCCACCCTTCATCAAAAGATCAAGATCCCACTAAATGGCAAAGTGGTGACGATCACTTCGTCACCCATCAAGGCAATAATCGAAATGAAGTCGAACAATCAAGTCCTTGCAGATCCAGTATATGAACTTGGGAGCTTCCAAAGCATAAATGTCATAGAAAGCGAATTGGCACCCTTATACTATGATCCCTACTCCAACTTGGTGGTCAACCACATACTCAAATCCCAGGGATACTTCCCTGGAATGCCTTTAAACCCTATTCGAAGAAACACCTTTGCACCATACAAGGAAGGCAACTAAAAAAGGATACCACTTGGACTAGGGTAGAAACCCACCAAAGAGGAAGTTCTCGAGATGCTTGCTCAAGTTCAAAACCGTAAGTACGTAGGAGTCCAAATGTGACCCTATCTCCCTACACTAAATGGATACTTGGTTAAGGAAGGAGGTTTAGAACTTTTTCATGGATTTCCCGAGCCTTGGCACTATCTCTAAAGGAAGTTAGCTGGAATCGAGATCTTTCACGATTGCTACTTCATCCCTCCAGAAACGGATCCTACCGTCAAAACCCATCAAGCACCTTGCTTAGACGAACAAGCTGTTAGCCTATTGTTTGGAGAGGATCGATTTGTTAGAGCCGCGCAGGATGAGATCATTACCATGATACTTCAGGACGATCGCTTCAACCCTACCGCGTTAATCACAGAAACAAACGCGAGTCAGCAGAAAGGATGAAGAAAATCAATCAAGTGGACCAACAATCAAGGAAGACTCTTCAAGCTCACCACTAGAGAAAGGACGTTGAATTCGAGTCAGAGTCAGGGTCGGAGTCAGAGTCGGAGTCTAGAGAAGTCGCTAAGGAGTCTCCTCCTGTTGTCATCCCCATTCCCTTTGGTTCTCCTAGCTTAGCCTCGAATAGTAACAGTAGTTCGGGAAATGTCCCAACCACTGTCCCTTTTCCGCCACTGACCACAGATCAGATGGCTTCTTTGTTTCAACTTTTCTCAAACTTTAATATGAATAAATCAGGTTCTGCTTACTCTTTGTGTTATCTTGAGTGCAATTACATTTACGATGATGCGAGGATGACCAAGACCCAGACTCAATTGAGATACCTCCCTACGTAGCCAAAGAAATACTACAGGAAGGGGAAGGGGGACCAGTAATAGAGAATACTGAACCCATCAATGTAGGAACCGAACTAGAACCCCAAGAACTTAGGATAGGGACTACCTTGAGCTCTACCGAAAGGGCCGACTTCATAGACCTCCTACACGAGTTCAAAGATGTTTTCGCATGGTCCTACAAAGACATGCCAGGGATCGACAGGGATATCGCTGAACATAGAATCCCAATTAAGCCGGGTTTCAAACCTGTAAAACAGAAGCTTCGTCGAATGAGAACGGAATGGGCTCTCAAGATTAAGGAAGAAGTCGATAAGCAATTCAAAGCCGGGTTCATTAAAGTTTCCGAGTATTCTGACTGGGTAGACAACATAGTACTTGTACCCAAAAAGGATGGGAGAATCCGTGTTGTGTTGATTTTAGAGACTTAAACAAATCAAGCCCTAAAGACGACTTCCCTCTACCACACATTGATATATTGGTGGACAATACTGCGGACCACGCATTACTATCCTTCATGGATGGGTATGCTGGTTATAACCAAATCAAGATGGCTATAGAAGACATGCATAAGACCGCCTTTGTCACTTAATGGGGAACCTATTGCTATACGGTAATGCCGTTTGGGTTAATCAACGCCGGAGCGACATATCAACGCACCGCAACTACACTCTTACATGACATGATGCACAAAGAAGTTGAGGTATACGTAGACGACATGATTGTCAAGTCCAAGGATAGAGAGGGGCATATTGCGAACCTTCGCAAATTTTTCGCGAGGCTACGAAATTACAACATGAGGCTCAATCCTCAGAAGTGCGCATTTGGAGTAACATCGGGTAAACTCCTGGGATACGTCGTTAGCCAACGAGGTATAGAGATAGACCCCTCCAATATCAAGGCTCTGATCGAAATGCCACAATCTCAAACGGAAAAAGAAGTCAGAGGATTCCTGGGAAAGGTGCAATATATAAGTCGATTCATATCGAAGCTCACCATGATTTGCGAGCCTATTTTCAAGAAGCTCAAGAAAACGGACCACACCATGTGGGATGATGATTGTCAAAAGGCATTTGACCGAATCAAGGAGATATTGGTTAAACCACCAGTGCTCATGCCACCTCAACGAGATCAACCTCTTGGTTTGTATCTCACAGTAACCGAAACAGCCATGGGTGCCATGCTAGCTCAAACCGTAGGAAAGGAAGAAAGGGCTATCTACTACCTTAGTAAAAAGTTCTTGGAATACGAGTGCAAATACTCACAACTCGAAAAGACATGCCTCGCTCTTGTGTGGGCAACGAAGAAGCTAAGCCATTACATGCTTAGCTACTCCGTCAAAATATACTCCAAAATGGATCCAGTCAAATACCTCTTCGAGAAACTCGTCCTTAACGGACGCCTAGAAAGATGGACTTAGATGCTCTCAGAGTTCGATCTCAAATACGTGCCTCTGAAAGTTATAAAAGGGCGCGCCGTTGCCGAATTCTTTGCAGAGAATCCCATCAACGATGCACAAACGATAGACACTTAGTCATTTCCAGACGAGGATATACTCCAAACTGATGTAGACTCCTGTGACCTTTACTTTGATGGAGCATCAAACTTAAGAGGATTTGGAATAGGAGTGTTGCTCATTTCTCCTGAAGGCGAGCATACACCAATCTCTGTCAAACTCGACTTAGAGGTGACAAACAATGATGCAGAATACGAAGCTTGTGTCATTGGACTACAAGCGGCAGTGAGCCTGGGCATTAAGAACCTCCGAGTACATGGGGATTCATCCCTGATCATCAATCAAGTTACGGGATCTTGGAAAATTCGAAGCGAAAGTCTAGCACCTTATCAAGCCAGAATAGACCAAGTTGCTCAATTCTTTGATCACGTGACCTATCTATACCTACCTCGGGAAGAAAATCAATTTGCAGATGCTCTTGCAAAACTCACATCTTTGATTAATATGCCAGATGACATGGTGGAAATGCCTTTATGTATCGAACGACAGTCAGAGCCAGCTTATGTCCACCAAATCACCGACGAAGAGGAAATCGCACAGGAACCCTGGTTCCAAGCAATCCTAAATTTCAAGCTCAACGGTACCTATCCACCGGATATGGACAAAAGGGGACAACGTGCTATACGCCTACTAGCTTCACAATACATTCTCATGCAAGGAGAGTTGTACAAAAGAACACCTTTCGGTGTAATCCTACGTTGCCTTGATCATTCACAGGCACGGAAAGTGATGGAAGAAGTCCACGATGGAGAATGCGGTCCTCACATGAGTGGGCCCATGATGGCAAAGAAGATCACACGTTTGGGGTATTATTGGACCACAATGGAATCCGATTGCATCAAATACGTAAGACATTGCCACAATTGCCAAATCTTCGGGAATGTACAACATGTCCCTCCTTCATTGCTCTATACGATGACATCTCCTTGGCCATTTTCTGCCTGGGGAATTGATATAATCGGGAAGATAACCCCAGCCAGAATAGGAGGTCACTGTTTCATCCCAGTGGCAATCGACTACTTCACCAAATGGGTAGAAGCGGCTTCCTACACTAGTCTCACGGCTAAAAACGTGGCCAAGTTCATACAAAACAACATCATCTGTCGATACGGTTGCCCACATGAGATCATTAGTGATAATGGATCACATTTCCAAGCTGAGACTGAGCAATTGCTAGCCAAGTACAAAATTAGGCATCACCACTCTTCGCCCTATAGACCTCAGACTAATGGCGCGGTAGAGGCAGCAAACAAGAACGTTGTCACAATTCTCAAGAAAATGATTGACAACTATCGAGATTGGCCAAGAAAGATACCCTTTGCTTTGTGGGGATATCGCACATATGTTAGGACGCCCACTGGGGCCACACCTTTCTATTTGACTTACGGCATGAAAGCTGTACAACAAGTCGAGTTAGAAATACCATCCTTGCGTATCTTACTCGAAAGTCAAATCCCGGAAGCCGATTGGAAGAGAGATATATATGAAGAACTTATCCTCCTGGATGAACGTAGGCTACGCGCCTTGCATAATGTCCAAACATACCAAGCACGTATCAAACGCGCCTTCAACAAAAAGGTTAGGCCAAGAAACATCAAGGAAGGAGACCTACTACTCAAGTCGGTTAGAGCTCTTTTACCTGTCGACCCACGGGGAAAATTCAAACCTAATTGGGCCGGGCCATTTCTAGTCAAATCCATACTTCCAGGGGGTGCGGTTAGAATCACAGACCTAGATGGGAATGAGTTTTCCAACCCGACAAACCTCGACCAACTAAAACGGTATTATGCCTAGAATAGGAACAAAAACGCGCCTCGCGTAACCTCACGTGTCGCTCTTGTGGCACTAAATAAACGGCCCCTGGCCAAGCTGAAATAAGCTAATGTCACTCTGCTCTTGCATTTTGACAATTTTGTCATCCTCATATCATCGAATAAACTAAACTGCACCTTCAAGGTAAGCAAAAAAGCTCATGCTTATTTTCTAAAGTTCATTACAAGCTCTTGCTTAGAACAATTATTCTTTTACATTTACTCGAACTACGCGCAAGGGTTTGATTTCATTTTCTTAATGAATACGTAGGCAATCCTTCACAGGATACAACCCATTATTTTTAAAATGTAAATAGAAGGACATTTGCATTGCATTTGGAATTCGACAAGAATAATAAATAGAAAATCACAACGGTTTCATAACCAATTAACCTTTTTTATTTCATTCACTTTCTAGTAGTAATAATACGTTACATAATAAAAATAAACTAGGCTAGGAGCCCCACCTTTTTCTTACAATAATAATAATAATAAATAATAATAAAGACTTGGGCTATTCCTCCATCTTCCCTTTGCCCTTGTCATTCTTGTCATACTTCTTGTCACGACGTCGAGCCAGATGCTCTTGCGCCACTTCGGACCTAATCACCAACGGTCTTTCTCGAGGCCTAGACTTCCCATTCTTGGCAATCACTTTATCCACGACAAGAGAGGTCTTCGGTTTCTTCGAAGGATGAACGACTCGAAACCCGGCTTCCTCCTCTCCCTCAGTCAAATGCTTCTCTTTCTCCTTTTCCACCTCGCGCACCTTGTAGACAACAGGCTCGCGCTTCCTCAATCTCTCGCGCTCTTCCAAAGTAGTAGCTTTCCTCCATCGCAGATAAGAATCCGACACCCATAAGGCATTAGCAAAAGATTTCAAGAACCACACGTTTGTTTGAGCCCATTTAATGGCCCACTCCCTTCGGCTCTCAGTAGTAAGCGCCACAGCAGTCTGCGGGACGGTGTCAAGCTTCGGGATCGTCTGCTTTAGTCCAACCTGTCTCATCAGCCTTTCCGGGAAGATGCACACCATGAATTCCAAGCCAGCAATGCGCACAGATCTAGTAGGATCCAAAGAATACACTCCAGTGACAGATTTGAGGTGCCACCATGGTACGATCCACCTAATCAAAGGGCCATCATCACTCTTCAATTTGTTCTCCCAATAATTGCAGATTCGAGTGAAGTCCACCATGTACAGCCTGGTCCTCATCGCAATCGAACGAGCATGATAAGAAGGAACATGAACTGGGGGCTCGATCAATCGAAGGCGCTCCATAAGCCAAACCTACCAAAAGCAGGTATTAGACATCCAAAAAAAAAGAAAAAAAAAAAGAAAAAGACGAAAAAAAAAAAGAAAAAGTTCTTTTACCTGCAGAATGACGGGACTTCCCAAGTACGGTAGGTCGCGATTGGCTTTCCTATTATCCAAGCCCAACAGGATCTCTCCTAGGCATAAACAAGCTGGGCTCCTACGCAGCTCCATTTGCTCAACAAGGCCCAGGAGACGGGGATCACCTCTCAAGTCTTCATCAACATGCCCTTGAAGGACATATACATACAACAAACAAAATCCAAACGCCCTTCGCCTAGCAACATAAGAAACGGTGGGGTCGGCCTTGTTAATGAATCGGTCAATGAAATCCAACATTCGCACTCCCTTCGAGGTCACTAAACGGTCCACCTTAATTCTAGTCAATCCAAGCAAGTCTCTGAATTTGCTCTTATACCCTTGCGAAGTAGAAGGAATGGCAGACAAGTGTTTCGGATCCCACCCACCGATCGCAGCAATTTCTTCAGGAAACGGGCAAATGTCGCCTCCAGGGAAAGCAAAAACATGATAATTCGGGTCCCAGTAATCAAGACAAGCATCCAAGAACGGTTTGACAACCTTGATAAGCTTCAAACTCAACAATGATCCAAGATTATAGGCGCCCATGTCGTACTTCTCCATGTTGAAAAACTCGTTGGTCCACTCTTTTAGGCGAATCTCCAAAGTATTCATGATGAGTGATTATATTAAGAATTTTTATGTAATAAGACGAAGAAGAGACGGAAGAATTGTGTGAATAAAACCTCTATCGACGTCCCTATTTATACTAAATTCTGTTTCCTAAAATCTGCCAGAACAGACACACCTGGGAACAGGCGCAGCACCTGCTGCGCCTCTTCAAAGGGACGCAGCTCATGCTGCGCCTCTTCCTCAGCAAGGTTTCTGTGATTTTCCGCGTTGGATCTTTCCTAAATTCCGTGACGAATAATTTCCTATTCCTACGGGTTATTATTTTGGTAAATACGTGGAAATTACCATATTCCATGTTTTTTAATTCCGCGGGCACGCATTTCGAGGCAATATCAGCATTCTCGTTATTCCAACACACTTATATATTTTCATTCTCATTTTAAAAACTAATTTTCATTGTAATTTAATTCATTTCGAAACTTGTATATTTCATTTCTATATTTCTTTTATTCTTTCAATCATTTCATTTCTAACTTATAGGTTTCTATTTTTTTCTTTTTTTAGGGGTAACCCTCCCTACCGTCCGGTCATTTCCAGCAAAAATTTTGCATTTTTGCACTCTTTTTTGCATTTTTGCATTCTTTTGAGTCCTCCGTTTTGCGCTAATTCAGGCCATGTGTATATACAAATGTATGTTCTACGTAATTTCTATGTAAATTTCGGCAGCATGACGGCATAAGCCGTCATCTACCAAACCTGTTCAAAGCTAACCTGCAGATACAAGCAACACAACCCAGCAGCAAAGGCACTCAGGCCATCATATATACAATAAAAAAGGGAAATGTACAACAAACTGGGGGCTCGAGCCCCAAGCAAAGTCCAAAATGTCCAAAATGAAGGTCCAAAATGTACAACAAACAACAACAAAGCAAAACTACTGCCGGTCGCCCTCCAGCTCCGCAACTCTTGCCGCGAGAGCAGCAATCTCGGCGTCGCGAACCTCGAGCTCCCTCAACAAGCGAGCTGTCTCCTCCCGAGACTGAGCCAACTCTCGCTCCAGCTCACGGTCCCCCTGTAAACAACAAAATTGGCTCATGCCAATCATTTCAAGAAATTACAAGAGAAGTCGGAAAATCAAAATCCAAAAATGAAATAGACACAAGGTTCATACCTGACGACCTCGACCGCCGACAAGTGCCTCGACGGCAGTAGCTCGCAGCCGGTTGGCCACCCTCCATAACGCCACGAACCGAGACGGCGCAACCTGCATTTTCAAAAAGAAGTTCTCAATAATTGAATAAGTTCAATCAAGTGTATTCTTACGCAAGAATTATGCAAATTAGAGGCTCACCCTCCGAATCAGATGCTGCCAGTCGTCCAGGCCAACATCCGTCACAGCCACGTCAAAGTCACGCACCTCAGAGATCGTCGTCCTCCCTGTCGTGTCAGTGTACTCAAGGGTCTCGGGGTACTTTGGGGGGCTCGATGCCCGCCGCCTCAACCTCCTGCACAGTCAGATGTTTCTCGTTATTTGATGATCTTTCATCGTTTTCCAAAAATCAAAAATAAAGAAGGATAAATATGCTTACCACAACCGGCCAGTACGCCAGTCTCCCGTAGAGGAACGCTGAGTAGTCCTCGCCAGGAAGAAGGAGGGCGTCACCACCAACGCCAGCCAAGTCAGCCTCCCTCTCAGCCTTAGAAGGCTCCCGGAACATCGTCCTAGGAGGGTCGACGGGAACCGTCAACACATCCCGAGAGCACTGACGAGCCAAGCGCTCGCCCAAGTACCACACAGGACCCATCGACGTCCTCATCAGCAGCCGGCTCGAGCTCCTAGGTCGAAGGACCTCAGCCACAAAAGGAGGCGCTCCAGCGTACTCCGCCCACGGCCTGGGCACCCACTGGGACAAGACAAACAAGGAATCATTCTTATGATCGATTAAAGACAATATAGAAGGAGAATGAATATAAGTGAGATGCTCACGCTGTCCAGCTGAAGAGCGTTCACGTCCCGCCGGTAGACACCGTGAGAGGAACGCTTGCTCCTCGTTCTACATATCACCCAATCCCTCACGACGGGATAGGCCTTCTCCAGCGGCTCCGTACTCTTGGGCGAGAGGCTCGGAATGTAGGAGTACACCCACGCCTGTAAAGCAAGATAGTCAATGTCGATCTTTCGTGATTTGATAAGGAAAAGAATTGATTTTAGTCTAAATGAAGGTTCATACCTCCAGCAGCAGTCCAGGGCCGACAGCACCAGGAGAAGTCCCCTTCTCCATCAACTCCGGATGAACCATGGCCCTCATGAAGCGGATGAGGACCGCGAAACCAGCAGTGACCCAGTCCCAACGCCCTAGGGAGCTCAGGTCAGAAAGGAAGGGAAGAAGCTTCGTCGACAGCCTCTCTCCCTTGTCTCCGAGGTAGATCGAAGACAGAAACCACCAAAGCCACAAACGAGCCCTCTGCTCAGCTGTACAGGGAGGAGAAGTCGTCTCTCTCCCGTCGATTGTCACCAGCGCTGGGATCTTCTCCGCAAAGTAGTCTCGGACATAGGAACTGGGCACCAAACCAGGCACTGTGACAGCCTTCGGCGACAAGTTCCAGCCGATCAACCTCCTAGCCTCGGTGGAGTCCACCCTCATGGCAGTCTCCGGCCACTCCACCGCCTCAGTCCCACACGGCAGACCAGAAATCATGCCGTAGTCCTCCAGAGTGACTCCCACCTCACCAAAAGGCATGCGAAAAGTGGAAGTCGTGTCCCAGAATCGGTCCAAGAAAGCGCGGACCAGGCTAAGGTTAGCCCGCAGCTTCCTCTTCGCGATATCCCTCTAAGCCTGCACCAAGGCACCGAACGCTCCACGCTCGATCATGGCGCGCTCCTCCACCGACAGCCGCTCATAGCCCTCTATCGCCGTCGTGTAGCCCGAGAACGACCTGATGTTCCCGGCCTCCTATTGTGATTTGAACAAAAAGCTATCTTTAGTTTTGAATGAAGATTGGAAAAGATATGATTAAGTGAAATGAAAGGAGATGAGTGATGAGTAATGAATTCAAGATTACCAAACTCTTCACCGTCCTGTAGGACAGGTGACCCTCTGTGGCCCAAAGCAAGTGCCTGATGTCCCAGGTCTCAGCCCACGCGGGTGCTCCCCTTAGCTGACGACCTCCTCGTCCAACGTTGGCCCTCCTCGGGGCCTCCTCCTCCTCAACAGCCTCCTCCTCGTGGACCTCGTCCCCAGCAGCCATGAAGGGTCAACAGCAGAGTCTATCTCCATGGGAGCTTTCCCAGAAGTAGAAGCCTCATCACCTGCAACATTAAAGTAAATTTAGGCCGCGTCACGTGACGACGAGCCTTAGTTAGGGGATTTTCGAGCCTTCGGAAGCCCTGAAATCGCTCTTTTCTCGCCATCTTTGGCCATATTTCCACAAACCCAATCACTCATGTGGTAATTAAGGTCAAGTAAAGCCTAAGTGGAAGCCTAGTCATGGGTTCAAGTCAAAATTTCGGCAGCATTTCGTTATAACAGCGATTATGCCCTAGAAAGTGTCCTGAAAAAGCCGTCACAAACCAAAATTTCGAGACAGTAGGAATTTTACCCATCATCCAAGGATCCCAAATATCAAGTTTCATCGTAAATGGGCAATCCTAAGGCTATTTTCGAAGCAATTTACGGTTAGTTGTGAAACCGTCTCAATTTCACTCAAATGCTCAAAACTCAACAAAAATTCGAAACAAATACATGGTTATGTTTCTTATACTACCAATTATCCATTTCTAATACCAATTTTACAAGGCAAATCCATTTGGGGGAAAAGCCCCAAATTTTCGAATTAATTGGGTTGAAAACCCTAATTTTTTCGATCCAAATTGAGCAAATATAGAAGATTAATGCAAGAACGATATACATAACTCGGTTAGTCATAATGAATGCAAGCTTTTGGATCAAATTTTGGATTTGAGAGAGAATTTGAGGGATTGTGTTACGAACAAATGAACTTAAACCCTCTGTTTATCGCGTTTTTACGCAGAAAAGACACCTTCAGGAACAGACGCAGCAGGCGCTGCGCCTCTTCCAAGAGACGCAACTCTTGCTATGCCTCTTCCTGGTGTTCCCTCCATACGAGTTTTCAAAAATTCGTTATGAGTTCGTTATTTGTGGGCCCATCTTTGGTGCGCCTCTTCCTCGTTGCCATTTTTATCTTTTTGGTCCGTTTGACGATTATCTTTCATTCAGACCCGCATTTCCAAGCCAACAGCAGACTATTATACGTTATTTATCGCTTCCAAGACCTTGCTTGTCACAACGAGCAGGTATTTCTTCACAGGTGTTTCGACACGCCTTTATTATATTCCCAGCGAGAGTAAGCGGATAGACTTTCCCTCTCGAGACATGGAGATAAGTTCCCGATTATGTTCCCCAACAAGAGTTCACGACCGACAGTCACTTCCTCTCGAGACATGGAGATCAACATCGACCCTGAATTCTTTCGAAGTTTGTTTGAAGCTGAACACGAACAGATTTCTCCCAACAGTTCCAGACTGTGTCCTGCTGTCATTCCTCAAAGTCATCGTTTCCTTATGATCATTCAGACACTCCTTTTCAGGATAAACCTTCAGATATCAAGCTATCTTCAGACCAAAGAGTTCCGCCGAAGCGTCTTCAGTCCCGTTTCGCCCAGAAGTCTCAGGTATGATCTCTTCTTATGGCTGGCGAGCCTCCTTACGTAGTCTAATGGACTTTAGACGACCCTCCCCGATAGTCGACAGACTCTAAAATGTTCCCGACGACAGGTCCTTGGCTCAGACCCCTTGAGCCGCCTCGCGTCGCCATAGTCGTCAGGTTGTAATCTTCGATTGACCTTATGGCTATACTTTGACTTTCGCCTTGTCCAAGCCTCAGTCAAAGTGGGGGCTCTGTAGATACCTCATTTCTGCACCCCTCGCAAACAACCCGGTGATGATTGGGCCGCATGTTTGGTACGCGGAACGATTTGTGACAGTTCGTAAGTTTATCGTCAAGTGATTGCTCAAACACTGATGTCTACCTCATAATTGTCATCTACGCGCCGATACGGTCGTTTTGACAGTCCGGGCCTAAAACCGTCTTCATTTTCTAATAACCGTTAAATCCCAAGTCAGAATGTTCTGGAATGTTCCGGATATTTCTATTCCATATTTTATAAATATTTCACAATCTTTAATCTTTGGTAACCAATTTCCCGTAATATTCATACAAAATATAAAGGAAAACCGAGATTATCCCGTTATTCCATAACTTAAACGCGGAAATCTTTCTTCCGCAGGAGGAAACCACTTGGGAACAGACGCAGCAGGTGCTGCGCCTCTTCCAAGAGACGCGATGGATCGCCGCGCCTCTTCCCAGTCCTTTCTGCGTATTTTTCGTATCTTTTTCATATCTTTCCGAGATTCACTTCCAAAGTCTCTCCGAAAACCCTATTCCTTCACGTGATTAGTATAAATAGGAGCCTTCGCTCCTCATATTTCTCACGCGAGTGTCCGCCCTTCTCTTCTCCCTTTGCATTCTAGACCTTTGTTCTTACTTTTTGGCGTCTAAGTGCTTGAACATTCGACCACGTAAGCTCGGATCCTTCTGAGTACCAGCCTCATTTGCATGACCGACCAATTTGACCAACTCCACATCAATCAACTTAATTAATCTAATCGTTTTCCTCTTCCGAGGGCACTTTCGTCTATATTCGAGTCAAGCATCACTAATCGTAAACTTAGTTCATATCGTTTCATCAAACATATAAGTCTGAGGGTATAAATCTCTCTTTTATTTATTGTTTCTTACCTTTTTGTATCATCAATGTAAGGTTTATGTCGAAAACACCTCTTAAAACCGATTTATAAAACCGTGCTTTAAAACCCTTTTTACGGATTTCCAGAAGACAAACCGTCGAGAAAGGACACAGCAACTGCTGCGCCTCTTTGAAGGAGCGCAGTGCCTGCTACGCCTCTTAGTGAGGCTGTCGCAGTTCCTGCTTCCTTTCTTCTTCCTTCGTCCTCTGTAATTCGTCAAACTTTTATTTGTTTCGTTTGTTTCTTGTTAATTCTTTGATACAATAGCACAATAATTTCACATGTATATTATTCATCATTAACACGTTTAATTCATCGTTAACTCCGATTTAAATCCCTTATAATCTCATATTTGCGGGTTTTCGTCATTAAACTCAATCCGGGTTGTAGAGGTTCAATTCGTTCATATTGAGTTTCTGGAATTCGACCTTTGATATATTTTCATCTGTCTATTATATTATTCGTCATTAATTTGTCATTAATTTGTCATGTTTAACCTATTTTGTTCACCCATGTCACTAATCAATCATTCATCCATGTAATTAATTCGTTTGCATCCGTCTCATCCATGTTTTATTACTTTTATGACCATTAATCACATGTAAATAACCTGTTAATTACTTTCATCCAAGTCAAAAATCATAATCAATCTTTAAATTAACCAACGAATATTAACCGTTTGCAATTCCGGCTTCACAGCCAGAACTGAGCCAAGGAACAGACGCAGCAACTGCTGCGCCTCTTCCAGAGGGCGCAGCTCTGCTGCGCCTGTTCCTGGCTGAGTTCTGTCTCTGAACTCCTGTCTTGCCTTGACCTAGTTTAATTAGCTTACGTATAATTAACTATTAACCGTATTATCGCCTACTGATCTGTTCATTCTTTTTTCTCAAATTATCCGTTTTAAAGGTATTTTCGACATAAATCGCTAAACCCAATGTAACTATTGTAATTTTATTTATTGTAATTTTATTTATTGTATCTATCATATCTCTTGTATCATTTGTATGTCTTCACATGTAATTCAACACTAATTCCTACTTCGACCTTAATTGTATGCTAAATTACGTGTTAACCGACTTAGTCTAATCTTCACGTGTTAGGATTAAAACTTGGATGTTGCATTGCATGCATATAATTGACGATATATCGAGTATAGATGATGTCCCTAATCATTAGTAGAGGCCTCTATAGAGGCGGAGGGGAATAGGTGTTCGATCAAAAGAGCTTCCTAATACGTACCCTCACCCCTTACTCCAGATCTCTGTGAACATCTGTGTTCATTGGCATCCACGAGAGTCATTCTAGACATAGAATGCTAAGGGTAACGATTGCTTGGTGTTCATGTCTCTACTTTGTGTCTTGACATGGCACGAGGTATTCGAACGGTTCCAATTTCCCATAAAAATTGGTGGCGACTCCACAAAATGCAAACGCTTGTTCTCTCTCCCAAGCGCCCCCGTGGGCCCATCGTCCACAGGTGGTGGCACTTTTTTCCAACCTAGCCAAGCAACCCAAATCTTTGATCCAGGAAGGATAAGGGGTATTTGGGTGAGTGAACAATCTGAATTTGGAATTACGTTAACTCCAAGGTCAAGCCACATGATTCTAATTTATGATCCAGGAGGAGTAAGGAATGATGGATGGTTTCAACTGCAAACTGAACTGAGTGCATTGCATTGTCCACACAGGCCTCTTTCTTACTTTAGCCAAAAACATTTCTGTATAGTGTTTGATCAGGGGGACTATGAGTATGCATATGGTCTGCCCATAAGGAGGATCTTCATGGGAGAAGAGCATCTTTTGATTTTAAGGATGATGAACAACAATGAGGATGCCATTGAAGGTACTAGACCCCTAATTAGACATCTCTAATTAGTAACAAAATTACTTGTTAATTTTAGTTTAAATGGATCTAGTTACATGCATGATTATAAAATAGCTTATAAATGATAAAGATAGACTTTTTTTTACATTGCTAGTATGGAAAAATATGGGCACCACAAAAAGTCTCCTACCTTTTGTAGTTCTTGAGCTAAATGGGTTGGAAGAACCTCCTTCTCCCTAGTACTAATAGTAAAGTACCTCCTATGGTGGCACCCAAGATTTACCCCAATACTGCTAATATAATTTGACTAGAATATACTAGTAGAAACCCTTATAATATCCATGTATTATTACTACTAATAATACTTGATTTATATTATGTGATTGTGAATATATTTTTATTAACCTTGATTAACTATTGATCAAGTTAGAAGAGGGAAAAAGATGAGAAAAATACTCTTTTTTTTCTCTAGACAAAACCGGCCAAAAAGAACCATATTTTAGTATTTTTGTCACTTAAAAAATCCCCTTGTAATGGTGTGTAGAGATGGGTATATATAGTCCCTTCAAATGTAAATAAATGACTTAATTTAAAGGGGATGCACATGGTTAGACAAGCTTAGTCAACCAATTAACAAACTTATGAGTGTAAAACACTCTTGTATAAATCGGTCATGTGTCCTATCTTCAGTCCACTTTCGACTTTTGACATTTGTCCCACAAATGCTTATAAGTCCTATATTTAATTATCTTATATAATTAAATACTAATTTGATTATTTTACACTTAAATAATACAAATTAGTGAATAATGTACACTCAACTCTTAAGTGACATTTTACCATTTAATCAATATAAAATGTATCGTATGAAACCCATTTAGCTAATTTTTACAACTCCTTGTAATTACAATTAGCTAATTACGTCTGACTCAAAATATATATACACATCAGATTAATATAGTAAATTAACTATTAATTACTATATTCTCTTTTAACATTTATTATTCAATTATCAAATAATTGAAAAATAAATTCCTTTGGCCCGAGTTCTTAACTCGTCATCAAAATATAATTCACTTGACTTATAAAAGTCAATACACATAAAGGACTAATCAATTATATCTCATACAAATAATTAGTATGTCTATTGGGGTTACATCCTATAGGTAGGACCGTAAGGGATCAGTTGATCATCGTCGTCACACGACAATAATGTCAAACTCTAGTCAGCCAATCATTACCGATCAACGTTGACCAGCTGACAAATATATAAAATATAAATCCATGATATTCCTTGTACGAGATGTAGTATGTAGACGCACTATTGTGGAGGAAACTCACTCCAACAGCCATGAGCCTAACATTTGATCCAAGTGGAGAATTTTTTGTTTTCTTAGAAAAACAATTTGAATTTGAGTATGTGCTTGCTCCGAAAGAAAAGCATCTTATTCTAGTCTATGATCAGGGGAAAGTATGTGTAATACCCCAAATATTTAAAGAAATTTTAAATAGCATTCAGTTACATTATTTAATTTTTAATTACGATTTTGATTGTTGAGTTTCAGCGAAGGAGAAAATTTTCGGATTGCATTCTTTATGAAATAAAGTCGGGGTAACCCATAATTTTCAATTACAAGAAATAAATATATATAAAGAAAACAACAAAAAATAGAACCCTCTACACACTCACCGACTCACCAATCTCACATATTTTCCTTTCACACTCCCTCCTCCATCTGGGGGTTCTCATTCTTCAATTCACCATATAATAATTTCCAAAAGTTAAACTTTCATAGGCAATCTCCGCATAGCTATCTTCGGATCACATCGATGTATGTACTAATTTCTTTAATTTGTATTATCTTATTAAGTTGGAGTTGATTAAAATATAATTAAGGATGAAATTGTTTGTGTGTGTAATTGTAGTTGGGTCTTGCGTTATATTTTTCTTCAATTTAGTGGATTTAGGTTATGTTGAATCATTCAATGATTAGGTTATTGTTTATATTTTGCTTAGATGATGATTATGTAGTGTTTGGTGTTTGCTTGTACATCGTTTAATAGAAATAAAGTGCAAAAGTGCAAGAATTCTAAGTCAACAGGGAATTATTTGGTATTTTTGATTATTCCATGGTTTTGTCAATCTAAACTCACTTATGATAATCAAGTGAGTTTCATCCTGGATAGTAGTACATAGCTAATTGATGTCAGAGAGTTTTAGACAAGAACATATGCTCAATTTTAATTGTTTTAGGAGTGATAATCAATTTCTGTTGGTTATATTTTGCTCGGCTAATAAAAGGACAACTATAAAAAGAATTGTAGATGCGGAGTTTATAGTAGAAGCTCTTTGAATGGTCTATTATCACTGTTAAGGTAAGAGACTTAATCCTTTTGTAACTGAAATGTTGATTTGTAGTAGATCGCCTACCCCTTAATTGCTCTATAATATCATCTAAAGTAAGATAAGTAAGTTCTTGAGTTATTTTCTTCTTTGTATCATGGAGGTCGAGCTTTGACTACTGGGAATCTTACTACTTTATTTAGTATATCAGTTAAGATTTTAAAATAGTTGGGCTCATAATCCGCAGTGGCGAGTCGTAAAATAGTTTGGGCTCATAACCCGCAGTGGCGAGCCGTAAAATAGTTTGGCTCATAACCCGCAGTGGCAAGCCG
Organism: Silene latifolia; assembly: GCF_048544455.1. Lineage (NCBI taxonomy): Eukaryota > Viridiplantae > Streptophyta > Magnoliopsida > Caryophyllales > Caryophyllaceae > Silene > Silene latifolia. The sequence goes on along the minus strand of NC_133535.1, from coordinate 90,246,052 downwards.
TGAAATAGTTTGGCTCACAACCCGCAGTAGCGAGCCGGTTTTGAAATAGTTTGGCTCATAACCCACAATGGCGAGCTAGGCATAAGAAAATCCCTTTAATAGTTGTATGAGGCAGAGTGAATTCTACCTCAACCGTTTGATAGACATAGAAATGTGCACATAAAGTTTATGGCCAAACCTCTTAGTCTCGAGAAAGTAAAGTTTCTTACTTGCTAGCACATGACCTGTTTTATTACCAAACCATTTGTAAAGACAAAATTAGTTCATTTGTTTTATCGTCTAAAAAAATTAATAACTATGATAATTTTATCATACGGAGTATATAGTATTGATGGTATATTCCTTTTGTTTATTTGGTTCTATCTGAGATGGATGAACTAAGGAATTGGAATAGGGATAGACGAAGGTATATACGATAATGTATAGTAAGATTACTTGGTCTAAAGACTAATTGGAGATTGGCATCATGATAATCTATGACTTATAAGTATCATTTAGTGAGATTAATTCGAGCAATGAAACTTTATGGAAGGGCCAATTTGTGTACAGTGACGTTTGTTGCTTCTTAAGGCTTATTAGTGGTAACATGGGATAAATACCAAATTACGTGTGAAGAATATTATATTAGCCGATAGGTCTAGATTATGGTTATGTTGAGAATTAAGGTACTGAATTTTTGGTATCACATTTAATTTGTCGATTTCTTTGATATTTGACTTGTGGGTGAATAGATATGCGGATTGCGGACCATGGTTATTATTATAGTGTTACAAGAGGTGATTGTTTGTCTCATTTGTGCCTACCCGTCATGGTGACGGGTTTTTTTCAGGTGACTTCCGCTACGGTTCAAAAGAGACTTTTTATATTGGTTATAATATCTCCGTATTTTAGCGACTTTTAATATATAAATGTAATTTTTAATTTAGCTAAAATCGGGGGTGTTACAATTGGTATCAGAGCGGGTTCTTTCTTGGTCAGGTGTTGAGATCCTCATATCTTGATGCCGACTTTTCACTTTTCTAATATTTCTATGAAATTCTTATTTGAGGTACTTTTGGCTAATATTTTCTAATAGTTCAAATTTCATTTTATTTTTTTTTAATTTTTATTTTAAGCTTGGGGACGACCTTTATTTTTAAAGAGGATGGATTATAATACCCTTAAATTTTCTAAAGGGTTCTAATTTTCTAAAATATTTCAAACAAATTGTTGGATCTAATTTTCAGAGGAGTTGTGACTAAGAATCACGCTAGCAATTCATATATTCAGTTTTTGGAATACTAGGGTCAAGATGTATCAGAGTGCATATATTTTTATTCTGTTCTTGTATTATATGCCCTATTTGATTAGAGGGGTGATACATATGTAGTGTGTCACTCTGGTCTTTTGTTGAGTTGACTGTTTATATTATGAAGCTTGTAGATTTTGGACATGGGGCCTAAAGTAGAGAGACAAATAGCTTCTGTTTTGAGAGGTTGTAACCAAAATGGTTATTTTGGCTTGAGAATAACTGAATGTACAAGTCAGTTAAGACGAGTTTTTGATTATACTCTATGTTTTTTTTTTAACCATTCGTGCCTTCTATGTAACACGAATTCAGAATAGAGCGGTTAACAATGGGTGCAAGCTTTGAAACATAGCTATTATTAGAAGTCAATGATTTCAAATTTATAATGGCTGAATAATCATTCAAGAGGATTTATTTTGTTATACTGGATTTGGAGCGATAGAAATGTAGCAAAACTAAGGAAAACGTCTTTTTGGTTAGGCCATTATTGTTGGCACGGCTTTTAGGGTGAATTTTTCTTCATCTTCCTTAGTTTTAGTGATTTGGTTGTCTTTCTTTCGTTATTTCTTTCCTTCTTGCGAGCTCTATTTATTTTCATCGTGCTTACATATGATTGATGCATGTAAAAGGAAGTATGCTTGAGGATGATCATTAGAAAGGAAGTTGTGCTTAATGTCGTAGGTCATAGTGCTTATACTCAAATGGGAGACACTAGAAATGGCGGTTCTATAAAGCCAGCAAGTTCACATAAATAGAGAGAGATGTATTAAAAAAAACATATGAGTTCTGTTTATACTCTCGACAACTGAAATTGGAGAAAGTTTCTGGATTAGTGGTTGTTGAACGCTTGAACCTAGTCCAAGTAGCAAAAATTTATCACCTTGCCAAGCCGTATCACTTCCCATGTGGCAGAACTTATTGACACATTGTAGATTCCCTGTCATTAAGTTTCTTAAAAAGTTTGGAGTGTGGTTGAATTATTTATACTTAGGACTGTTGATGTAGTACACTTTTCTGAACTTTGCTAGAATTATGTGCGAGAGTAGATGATTGATTATATCTTCCTCAATTTTTCCTTTGAAAAATAAATAAATAAATAAATTTGATGACTATCTACATATTTTGAGACGCCATATTGTGAATGAGATTTGTAAACAATGTAGTGTACGATGACACTAGTAAGTTTAACCTTGCTTTGCTTACTTGTAACTATTTGTGAAATTGGAGATGGAAATCATATATTAGCTCGGCTAAGGATGACAAGTATGAACTTCGGGGACGGAGTTTCTTTTAAGGGGGGAATATTGTAATACCCCAAATATTTAAAGAAATTTTAAATATCATTCAGTTACATTATTTAATTTTTAATTACAATTTTGATTGTTGAGTTTCAGCGAAGGAGAAAATTTTCGGATTGCTTTCTTTATGAAATAAAGTCGGGGTAACCCATAATTTTCAATTACAAGAAATAAATATATATAAAAAAATAGAACCCTCTACACACTCACCGACTCACCAATCTCACATATTTCCCTTTCACACTCCCTCCTCCATCCGGGGGGTTCTCATTCTTCACTTCACCATATAATAATTTCCAAAAGTTAAACTTTCATAGGAAATCTCCGCATATCTTCGGATCACATCGATGTATGTACTAATTTCTTTTATTTGTATTATCTTATTAAGTTGGAGTTGATTAAAATATAATTAAGGATAAAATTGTTTGTGTATGTAATTGTAATTGGGTCTTGCGTTGTATTTTTCTTCAATTTAGTGGATTTAGGTGATGTTGAATCTTTCAATGATTAGGTTATTGTTTATATTTTGCTTAGATGATGATTATGTAGTGTTTGGTGTTTGCTGGTACATCGTTTAATAGAAATAAAGTGCAAAAGTGCAAGAATTCTAAGTCAACAGGGAATTATTTGGTATTTTTGATTATTCCATGGTTTTGTCAATCTAAACTCACTTATGATAATCAAGTGAGTTTCATCCTTGATAGTAATACATAACTAATTGATGTCAGGGAGTTTTAGACAAGAACATATGCTCAATTTTAATTGTTTTGGGAGTGGTAATCAATTTCTGTTGGTTATATTTTGCTTGGCTAATAAAAGGACAACTATAAAAAGAATTTTAGATGCGGAGTTTATAGTAGAAGCTCTTTGAATGGTCGTATTATCACTGTTAAGGTAAAAGACTTAATCCTTTTGTAACTGAAATGTTGATTTGTAGTAGATCGCCTACCCCTTAATTGCTCTATAATATCATCTAAAGTTAGATAAGTAAGTTCTTGAGTTATTTTCTTCTTTGTATCATGAAGATCGAGCTTTGACTACTGGGAATCTTACTACTTTATTTAGTATATCAGTTAAGATTTTAAAATAGTTGGGCTCATAATCCGCAGTGGCGAGTCGTAAAATAGTTTGGGCTCATAACCAGCAGTGGCGAGTCGTAAAATAGTTTGGCTCATAACCCGCAGTGGCAAGCCGTGAAATAGTTTGGCTCACAACCCGCAGTGGCGAGCCGGTTTTGAAATAATTTGACTCATAACCCGTAGTGGCGAGCCAGGCATAAGAAAATCCCTTTAATAGTTGTATGAGGCAGAGTGAATTCTACCTCAGCCGTTTGATAGACATAGAAATGTGCACATAAAGTTTATAGCCAAACCTCTTAGTCTCGAGAAAGTAAAGTTTCTTACTTGCTAGCACAGGAGTTGTTTTATTACCAAACTATATGTAAAGACAATTAGTTCATTTGTTTTATCGTCTAAAAAAATTAATAACTATGATAATTTTATCATACGGAGTATATAGTATTGATGGTATATTCCTTTTGTTTAGTTGGTTCTATGTGAGATGGATGAACTAAGGAGTTGGAATAGGGAAAGACGAAGGTATATACGATATTGTGTATAGTAAGATTACTTGGTCTAAAGACTAATTGGAGATTGGCATGATGATAATCTCTGACTTATAAGTATCATTTAGTGAGATTAATTCGAGCAATGAATGGAAGGGTCAATTTGTGTACAGTGACGTTTGTTGCTTCTTAAGGCTTATTAGTGGTAACATGGGATAAATACCAAATTACGTGTGAAGAATATTATATTAGCCGATAGGTCCAGATTATGGTTATGTTGAGAATTAAGGTACTGAATTTTTGATATCGTATTTAATTTGTCGATTTCTTTGATCTTTGACTTGTGGGTAAATAGATATGCGGATTGCGGACCATGGTTATTATTATAGTGTTACAAGAGGTGACTGTTTGTCTCATTTGTGCCTACCCGTCATGGTGACGGTTTTTTTCAGGTGACTTCCACTACGGTTCAAAAGAGACTTTGTATATTGGTTATAATATCTCCGTTTTTTAGCGACTTTAAATATATAAATGTAATTTTTAATTTAGCTAAAATCGGGGGTGTTACAGTATGTCACACCCACTCCTTGAGGTGATAAAATTTTTCAATCCCCCCCCCCCCCCCCCCTCCCCCCAACCACTCCAAGTATTCAAGATTTGAGGACAAATCGTTTTCAACTTGGGAAGGTTGTAGCAGGAGCTAAGACAAAGAGTCCCTCATTTTTTACCAAGCAAATATAACAAGTGAAAGTCCAAGCATTAATATGATTCAGATGCAAATTCATTGGCAAAATGAACAAAACTTGGGGTATTCTTCTTGTTCTTCTGTCAAGGTATGAGCTATGTTCAAGAGTGCATATATCCCACTTTCATTGCTCAAATGACTTGGTTCTTATATGTTTACAAAGATTGAAATGTTAAATAGCTATGAGCTTCGGAATAGGACCAAAAGCTATTTTATTTTGAATGAAAAGCAATTTTCAAATGAGCCAGGCAAATCTGAAATACTCCAACAGTATTTCAGGTCTGAATTCAACTACTCATATCTGGAGTTCTACTCGTTTAAAATTTATGTTCTTTATATGGATAAAATCTTGAAGAAGTTTACTTTCCTATGCATTTGTAATAAACAAGATTTATTATGTAGAGTTTTCACAAGAAGGTTTCAAAGACTGTCACGCAGGAATGCAATCATGCTTTCTAAAATGACCTATTAGTGCTCAAAATTAAATAACTCAAGTTTCACTCAAGGTTTAAGGTTTATTGGTATCCTTCTATGCTTAGTAATTTGAAGAAACCATATCTATAATGGAGTGTGTACCCTTAGATTGCTTCCCTTTTAGATAATTTCCGCCACTCAGATGAGGAAAGTGGCTATTCATTTTTGTAGATGTATCCATTACTTGCTTTTGTGTGCTTAATGGTTGGATGTGTCGCCATTTTGGCAAGCCCCACCTTGCCTTGCAAGAAGGCATCCTACCTCATGGTTGTCTTGTTGAAGGGGCGGAGTGAGACCCGCTAATTATCTCATATCGGCTATATTAGTAGGTTAGTTTAAATAAAGGTCCTAGTTTTAGTCACCTCGTTCCTATGCTTTATAGTGCATAATTGGGTCATTTACTATCTTTAGTTTCCCATTTTGCATATTCTTTGAGGTTTTGTCTCCTTGGTAGGAAAAGATTGATAACCTTGCTTTTATGAGGCGAAATGGAGCTAAATGGATCGCATCTAATGACCAAGCATCAAAGAGAAGACCAACACTAGAGGCCTAAGTAGATAATAAAGTGAAATGGGCAATGATGAAAGGATTATTGCATCCCCGACATGATCCTTGCGGATTGTTAAGGAGGAAAAGAAGAAAAGCAGTCTGTCCAAGAATCTGAGTGGATCGAGCACGATCTGGGCGTCTCAAAGCACCAATATCCGGGCGTCTTGTGCCCAAGATGAGCGGCTTGCAGCACCATGATCCGAGCGTCTTCCCCAGGATCCGAGCGGATCACAAGTCAGAAGAGTCTGTGCCTTACCACGGGACGAGCGGATCGAGGCAGGACTAGCAAGATGATCCGCTCATTTCCTTCGGGAGTAGCATTTACTCAACTTTTCTTAGGGTATTAATAGTCATTTAAACCCTTAGTAACCCTAATCTTTTTACCTAATCTTTAGTATAAATACCCCATTGTACTACCTAGATTAGCATCAAGTCTTAATCCATCCTCAATCAAGTTGTAATCATCTCTTAATACTCTCAAATTAGTCTTAATTTAGTTGTAATACAATTCTCAATATTAATCACATCTTAATCTTTCCTTAATTTCCATATTGTTCTTCCTTTATTTTGGGTAATTAGAAGATTATTTAGGTTTATTTGGAGGATTGACAACCTTCCATCAATCATCATGTACTTCTATTATTCTTTGTTTTATTATTTGGAATCATCTTCATAGGTATAATTCTCTCTTAACCTTGTTTAATTGTTGTTAATCACTTTCATTTATTCATCATGTTTTGCTTTGTTAGTATGATTGACAACCTTATTAGCATGCTAAACTTGATCATGAGTGAGTAGTTTCCTTAGCTAGGGTTAATGGAGAATTAGGGGAAACCAACATGGGGATTGATCTATGCTTAATCTAATATGTTTTCATAATTATTTGCTTGCTTGTTGTGATTTCAACTTATGCACATGTTATGTTGGATGAAATGCGAGCCTATGAATCCTTGCATTTTTTACCCATCACCTATCTTTTCAATGAGGCTTGTAAGCTTATACACCAACTCGAGCCTCATTAGACCATGCATATAGTTGAATAGGAAGGATTAAGTCGACTAGTAGGTGTTGTACAATCTAATCCATTCAGCTCCGGGACCCAAACCTTCTTAGGGATTGTAAGCTTATACACCAACTCGATCCCATCACAAAAATAAGTGCTTGCATCTAGTTGAGAACATGTTTGTATGATAAACTCCCATGAATCCCCTATGAACCCATGACACCCTAGTGCCTTTAATCAATTGTTTATATCCCCTTTTAATTACCTTACTTGTTTTCATTGCTTTACTTTTATCTTGTTAATTAGTTTAAACCAATTTTATCTTAACCCAAATTGTGACACCCTAAGACACAACCATTTGCGGATGAAAATCCTACATCAATACCCGTCCCTTGGGATCCGACCTTTACTTACCTCTTTACTAAGAGTAGTTTGTGAAATTATAAATATTGTTTTGGTTGGTAGCTTTTGACGACGAGTTTAACTCACACCAGCAGCAGTGATGTGGACTGTTGCATTCCATTGAGCAAACCTCTTAAGAACAGAAGAACCCCCCCCCCCCCCCCCCCCATATTGCTGAAATAAGTTGCTTAACTGAATTGGCCACCCCACCAAAATAAATCTCAGTTGTGTCTGAATTTGCATGCAGACCATTGTGCAAACTTATTCAGGGTCTCTTTTACAAATGAAACAGATGGTAAATCTTCCCTCATAAAAACCATTAGGTCATCTGCAAAGATTAAGTGGGTTAAATTGAGTCTGGAACACTTTGGATGATACGATATTTGAGGATAATTGCAAATATTCCTTAGATATCTTTACAAAATCTCAATGATTAGAACAAATAGAAAGGGAGAAAGAGGATCCCCCTACCTAATCCCACTTTTTCCTTTGAAAAAACCCGTGGATTCACCATTAATTTTAAGAGAGGACCATGAACCAGAGATACATCCAAGAATCCATTTGACAAATTGAGGGGAAATTCAGAGCTTGTATCATGTGATCTATGAATTCCCACTGTAAATTGTCAAAAGCTTTTCTAATTTCCACCTTGATCAAGCACCTAGGTGAGAAGTTCTTCTTGTCATAACCCTTCACCAGAGCTTGAGAAAGCATAATATTTTCAAAGATATTCCTATCTTGGACAAAAGCAGTTTGCTCAGTCCCTACAAGCAAAGGCATGATGGGTTTTAGTTTGTTAGAGAGAATTTTGGCAATGGTCTTGTAAATAATAGTACAACAAGAGATTGGCATGTAATCCTAAATAGATTGCACCACCTTCTTTTGTGGAATTAGGGCAAGGAGGGTAGAATTAGCTCGCTTGAGCATTTTGCCAGATTTAAAGAAATCCCAAATCCCTTGACAAAAATCTGGCTCAATCAGTGACCAAGAGTGCTTAAAGAAGGCAGATGAGAAACCATATGGTCCTGAACTCTTACTAGAATCAATATGAAAAAGGGCAGCTTTTATTTCATCTTTTTTAATTGGCCAAATGAGGGAATCCAAGCTTTCCTGTGGCATTATAGCTCTAGTTGCAATAAGGGTTTTATCCAGAGGGGCAACATGAGTGGCAGAGCCTAGTAAACTACACCTTCTCTAATAAGAAACAGGCTAAAAACAAAATTATGTTTTTTCTCCCAAGACTATGAGAATTTGTTGCTTGGGATGGATCTTCACTTTTTCCACTCTCAACTATGTGTTTTTTGGGGGTCGTCCCTGTAATACTACGGATTTTTATAAGCTAAGTACTCGACCGAGTAGAGCCTACTCGGTCGAGTAATGTTAAAAGCGTATTCTGTTTGGCTTCTGCCGAGGAATACTCGGCCGAGTATGATGAATACTCGACCGAGTAGAGGATACTCGGCTGAGTATGCCCTATACTCGACCGAGTATCCGATCTGCCGAGTATTATTTCAGCGGTTAGGTTCGGGAGTAATTAGGGATTTATAAATTCGATAATCAGTTTCTAAAAACGTCATTTGCAAACCTAATTATTTTACGATAACCTAATCACTCCCAAATCTCCCACTGTGTGTGTGTATCCATCGTAGCTCTTGCATTCAATCTCTCGTTCCATCGTCGGAGAAGACTTCGTAGAGGAGCCATTCTAATTGTCCGAGTCTCCATATTGCTGTTATTGTTAAGGTAGAGTTTCCCCTGTTAGATTCATTAATCTCATTAATTTACATATTCATATATGAATTAATTTATTTAGTCATAAAATAAATGCTAGATCTTATGCATGCAAACTTAATAAAAGGAGATGGAAAAATCGATTTCTCACCATCTTATTTTCGGCCATTTGGGCACCAACAAGATCTCCTTCTTGTTAGTTCTTGAGCTTCCTTATAATAGATGAACAAGGTTCAAATTAGAACCTCTCCCAAAAGCATATACCCAAGGAAATCCCTTAATAACTTATATAATTATGAACTAGTAATAATATAAGTTTTACTTAAAATTTGACACAAAAATATTAATTTGTTCTCTTGAATATTTCGGTCAAGAGAGGAGTGATTTGTGTGGTTTTTATTTCTCTAAGTTTTTACAAATTATAGAGAGAATTCATTTTCTTACACTAGAAAATATGAGTTGAAGTTGTGAATGAATGATAGAGGAAAAACTCTATCTTTTCCTCTTGGAAAACCGGTGGTGATGGGGGAAGGGTGCCCAATGCATGAGTTTGTTTTTCTACCCAAGAAAAATAGGCATGCAAGGCTACAATCAAGGTTTTATCATTGTGTTTTCCACTTAAAAATAATTAACACAATTTAAAGACTCTAACCCTCCCCATTTCGGTACACTTAGTATAAAATGGAAGGTCCATTTTATTTTTTTTCATTTGTCAACTGTGACATATGTGACATGTTACTCGATATGTGAAATTGTAATGTATTTTTAACATATTAAAAATCAACATACTCATAAAATATGTCATATACAAAATCGACTAGTAATTCGTAATTACTTGTACCAAAACGGTTTTATCAATTATAAATCACAACGTCTTGTATTTATAATAAATTATTCATCCAATTTCAATTTCAATTGTTTCGTAAACAATAATTTTATCCAAGTAATAAAACAATTCGATTACTTAGACCGTATTTAATTTAATCGAATTACAATGAGACACGTTAACTTTACTCACAAAATCATCCGTCAATTTTAAGCAATTTAATTAACTCGTATCGGCATACGGTTAAGTAAATAATCAATTAAGAGTATTTCCCTATAGGTATGATCTAAGGGGATCAACTGATCACCACCGTCGCACGACAGTAATGTCAAACTCTAGTAAGCCAATCATTACCGATATGTGTGGACCAGTTGACTGTAAAATATTACATCCCACATGTATTCTTAAAAATGATATTTGAACATGTGATCATTATGATCAATAGTTGTGATCGCATTATTGTCGGAGGACACTTATTCCAACAATCTCCCACTTGTCCTCGACAAGTGTGCGTCACCAATTCTCTTGTCCAATTACTATCTCCCACTCAATACAAGGTGTCTTTCAGGTCGTACTTGCAAGTGATCATATCGAGAGTGGTTTCCTCGATCTGGAGAATAACTGATTGACCGGAATTATCTACCATAGATACCTTTCGAGCATGGCCACGCATTTCCAGTTCATTACTCCTCGAGTGGCCCTGAGATATTGTTTTAACCCTGACAAGGGGGTGGACAATTCCTATCGCACTATTCCCTTCGACTAGCCACAGCCATCATAACCCAAAATATGCTCATTTGACCCCATTTATGAAGGTCGTAGTAACATAAATCAAAGTTAATCTGAAACCGTGCCACCTTAGGCGAACAGTCTTTAGTCAAAAGAATCGACTCATTAGAATACTATAGTAGCTCTCGCCACTACCAGGCTATATAAATTTGCCAGAACTCTATAAGGGGTCATAAGGCCCGACAAAGTGTTCCTAACAGTCTGCCTATGTGATCGACTAGTCATCTCATATGACTCTATGGCACTTGAACTTGTCATCAATCGCATCACAATCTAGTCACTTCGAGACGTCACCTCATACAAGTGACTATGGGCAAATACCATGTTAATCCGAGTTCACTTTAACGGGGTTCAATATTGTCTCTACAACCCGTTTGGATATAACAAAGTATAAAAGGAGTTTTTAGATTTAAAAACTCGAACGACAAATGTGATTATCACATATGAATAGTCAATACCTGATTACTACTTCATATTTTTATAATCCATTTTCATCTTATATGTAGTTGTTCATCTCAATGCAATTGAAATGACATATGACATTACTCATCATGTTAAGCCTATGAGAAGGCTTTGGTTAGTAGGTTTTATCAACTTCTTGTACCTTACTCAACCTTACTACATACTCGTTTTCCTTTGTAATGTATACATTTGCATTACAAAACTTTCTGAGTACGTGTCTAGATCCAATCTAGACATAAGCTCTCTAGCCTTAGAATAGCTCCCACTGTTTTCACAGTGTGCGGGATCCATCCTCTTGCACATCTCATGATTGCAAGTGTACTGAATTTCGTTGTAAGCATCTCTCATTGTTCTTTATTGCCTAGAACAATTCTAGCAAATCCATTTCTTAAATAACATAGCCACAATGGTTCCTTAACCATCTTTAGGTGTTTCGAATACGGTTTTTGTCCGAAACCTTATGCAATCTCAACAGTCATTAGTGTAAGCCTTTACACAAATTTGTGAATTGCATCAAAAACACTTACACTACTACAGATACAGGCTATAACAACGGCTAAAAACCGTTGTTATATAAAATAGCGGACGTTGTTAAAGCGTCCGTTGCAAAAGGTTTTAACAACAGTTTGTTTTCTTAAGCAACCCGTTGTTAAAACTATTAACAACGGTTTTAAGTATAAAAACCCGTTGTGGAAAGTGTGACTCAATTTTGGTGGGAAAGTTATAACAACGGTTAATTTACAAAGAACCGTCGTTATAACTAAAGACAACGGGTTGTTTCTACATAGCCGTTGTTGTTTGTTTTTACAAAATAAAAAAAATTAAATTAAATATTACTAGATGCATGCATAATTACGGGGCCCGTTATAATTCCGATGCATGCATTATTACCGCCATCCCCGTATCTTTGTGTATATGAATGGACAATATATGGAATGAGAAGGGTTTACATAAGATTTGAAGCAGGGAGATATGATGATTATGGCACAACTTCCTAAACATGCATATATTATATTAATTAAAAAACAACTCAAAGGACACATTACTTAGTATAAATACATACATTATCTCAACCACCATTCCATTATCTCACTATCTTCAAACCCTAACTGCTAAAACAATCTCCAACCCCTAATTAATCTTTCAAACAACTCCAAAGTTCATCAACAAAATGAACGATTACATCCTTAAAACTCTTACTATGACCGAGAACAACAACAGCTTCATCCGCCGGTTGCTCCACATCGAGGACAGTTTTAGGAGCTATCTTGTGGATGCTCAAGCCGCACTCAAGGACGCCAAAAGAAATGGCTTGACAGAGCGGCGGTTATTGTTGCGACTATATGACGATATAGCAATCTGGCTGAACGAAACCTCCAAATAGCTAAGGAGGAGAGGAGGGATATCATAGAAGAGAATAAGACTCTCTATAAAAATATAAGAATTGCATTTTTAGAAATGTAATTCTTTTTTAATTTATGTATGTATATATATATATATATATATATATATATATATATATATATATATATATATATATATATATATATATATATATATATTAATGAATTATTAATTAAGTTTATCATGCATTCCTCTCTATCATCTTGCTTCTTCTTTGTTTTATTTTATTTAATTTGTTTTACGAGCTAATTAAGCGAATAATAACATAATAATGATCGATAAAAACCCATCATATATACATGCAAATGAAATAATTAAAAAAAGAAAACAATGACGATGAAAGACGATGAAACCAACAGTGACGTCGAGATTTACCTGATAATTAGAGAAAGTAAGAGACGATGAAACCAACAGTGACGGCGAGATGATAAAGCGACGATGAGAAAGAGAGAAAGAGACGATGCGAAAGTGTGTTTGTTGTGTTTGTGTTTGTGTTTGTGTTTGTGTTTGTCTGTGTTTGTGTTTGTGTTAGGTTATGTATGTGTTTTGTGGCTGTAGCTGATCTGTGTTTGTGTGGTTTATAGTATGGAAAGTATTGACAACGGTTGTTAAACAACAACCGTTGTTAAATAAGTTTTAAAAACGGTTGTAAAACAACAACCGTTGTTAAATAAGTTTTAACAACGGGTTTAAAAATACCCGTTGTGATTACTTTTTACTAACTTTGCGCCAATTTTGCGCCAAATTATTAACAACGGTTGTGCAAATTTGACCCGTTGTTAAAACTTATAACAACGGTTATATAACCATACTCGTTGTAATTAAGTTTAGTAAAAATCGCGCCATACATTCTACAACGTCTATTGTGATTTTCGTGCATAAACGTTGTTAAAGGGGCGTTGTAGTTGCCTGGATTTGTAGTATTGTTAACTTTGCATCTTTAATGCTTCCTCAAGCACTTAAGAATAATCTATATGGCTGCTTGGTAACTATTACTTAAATTCAATTTTGAAACAATTCATCATACTCAAAGCATATGAAGTGTTATACACCATTACCTATTTAATTGATCTGGTAGCGGAAGCAAATAGAATCAATCAAATATGTTCAACTCGATTGAACTAGTCTTGAATCTTATCAACATAAGACTCCTTATTTGACGCTAACATCATATAGATTTATCTCCATAAATTCAGATATTATAGATGTATTATATTTCTCCAAGTCTTAAATCATTCCCAATGATCAATATGTCATCCACATATTAGACTAATTAAAATTACCGTAACTCCCACTAAACTCCATGTATAAACACAACTTCTCGACTTATCGAGAAACGTTTTATAACATGATCAAAACATTGATTCCAACTCATTGATGTCCTACTTAAGACCCTCTCTTAAGTTTCACATTATCTTAGGATTGCAAGAATCTACAAAACTCAAGATATGTATTGAATACATTCCTTCTAATTGAAGAAGTGGGTTTTAGATTCACTCGCTATATATTTCATAATGAAACACAATCCCTAAGAAGATCCAAATAGACTTAAGCATTTCAACTAGTTCAAAACCCTTTGCCACCAATCAAGCTTTGATATCTAACAATTCACTTGGAATTTATTTCGGATTTTCTTGGCTCTAAGCCTTGTATTGAGTTGTGACTTAAACAATTTCTTTGTAAGTTGCAAGCTCTTTACTTTCTAAAAGTAACACGAATTCATCATCTTCAACAAGTGATGAGCTCAACCTCCTAGGTTTCGAAGAAACAACGTCATGTAGCCAAGAAAATACAGTTTCTTGCGACATACAATTTCATATAATTTTTGACACAATTCTTTTGTAGCTCTTGAATATTTTCTCCCACTCTGTCTTCTAGAAATAAACTTGTATTCTACAAAGACAGTTTTACGAGCCACAATCCAGTTGTACTCGTGATTATTATAAGGAAAAATGAGCATTTGTTTCTTGTGTAAACTTACAAACATGGTACCCTACCATTTCATATCTCATATGATTTGTTTTAGATTTAGTGGAAAAAATAATTTAGACAAAATGATAAAATCTCCAAAAGGATCAAGTAACTCAAAGTAACTTGATTAAAGTCCAAACCATATCGAATAGCGTTTGATTTCTTTATCCAACCACACATTATCCCATAATGCGTGCTAAGAGAGATTAATTTGTGACACTGTATCACATTTACTTTGGCTTATATCAAAGTCTTCACTTTGATAATCCCATCACGACTAAATCGTAATTTCTGGAACTCTTTGAACTTCTTCAAAGATTTCTCTATTTACCTTATTAAGTGAACATATTGGTGTCAACTCAAATCGTTGGTAAAAGAAAATGATCAACCAATTCTGTATCAATGATTTACAACCTCGATCTCCTTTTCAACCAAAAGCACGAGACATCTTGCTTTGAATACAAGATTCACATATACCATAAGATTAACAATCTAATGGTTCCAAGACTACTCGATAACTCTTTGCGTTCATCATTCCAGAATTTAAGTTTTAATCTTTGGTTACCAGTTTGAGTCTTGTATCATCTACATGATATGTCATTCTAGTTTGGTTTAGAATATAATCACCTTGATAATGGACTAGCCATACATCAAATCATGGTGTATAGAGTCACAAAAGTGAAACCTCTTTTGTATCTTAACAAGTTTATATTCTTATTTAGAGTTTATGCACTTAATAGTCATATTTAAGTACAACTTTAAACCCAAAAACTAGATTGAGTACACAATGACTCTATCTCTCAACATCATTGTTGCTAGTCGTCATATTCTAATCATCCTATGTATCAAATATAATGATGAAAACCACCACCGGTTTCTAATATTGACGAAGTAGTACCAGCAAAATTTATGTTAATCGAATAAACATTTAAAGAAGAAGGTCCCATTAGATGTCCCACAACTAACTTGCTGATTCTTCAATAATTTGGGGTAATTTCCTTTCTAGCGTCCAACAATTAAGACAATGGAAACTTTATTGGTCGTGATTGATAGGTTTAGTATCGTTATTCTCAATAACTTTACTTTTAACATTACCTTGTATCAATTCCATTCTAATTTTACTTCTTTGAACCTCGTCCTTTTCTTAACGGTTAAGAGAATGCTCCCACTCATTTTAATGAGTCTTTGCTTAGAGAAGCAAAATTGAATTTCATGAAGACTACTCTTCAATTCATTTGTTTAGTCATAAAACTTTCAGTGAAGTGGTTGCGGTATTTTGGTCAATTTTGATTTCCAACAAATCTAGTTACCAAAATGATGTAACGTTTCAAAGTACTTAACTCAATTAAGCATATGATAAATAATTCATTGTAAGTAGATATGTTAGTCAAGAATCAAAAACCCTTTGATCACGAATAACTTTCATCTATACTCTTCACAAGAGATCCTTCCAATGGATAACACGAGGTTTTAGAAGAAATTCATATTTGTCTTTAGTTACGATGTTTTAATGGAGATTTGAATTAAAATCGAAATGATATCGTATAAATTGAGGTAAAGAATTAGAATAATATGATTAACGGAATAATGAAAACAAAACATTTATCGTTATAATAATACATGTAAATAATTTAACAAGTAAAGCATTTACATAGTGACCTCTACCCAACTATGATAAATGATTCCAAGATCCAAATTCATATTAACTTGGGAACGGTGTAGCCGATTCATCCCTTATCAATATAACTCGGTGGATTAACTCTTTAATCGAATCTACTTTTAGAACTCTTGGTCGATAAAATTACATTAATATTTATCTTTAGCCCAAAACACATCCGGTTATGGTCGAGAATAATTTTGTTGAGTTCAACTCAAATTTCGAATAAATGTGTCCATGATCCAAATTCACATTAACTTGGGCACGATGTAGCCGATTCATCCCTTATCAACATGAATTCGGTGGATAGACATTTATCACCAACTTCCCCTACGTAACAAGGTTTCTACTCCGGTGTGGCCGAGCGCACTCCCTCACGAAATAAGTTTTCATGGTTTCTACTTTTTGGTAAGGCTAAGTCTCAATTGTTTATTTTAGCGAGAGGTCATGTCAATTTATTATCTATCACATTTTAAGTGAACTAAAGCGGTGAACTACGATAATTGTAATTGACACGGTCGATAAACTCGATTTAAAATGCATGTTTAGTTATGGCGATTTAGCGATGCATGCAACATATAAATAAAATGCAAAGCATAAAAATAAAATCCTAGTATGGCCTTCCTAAAATAGTAAATCTAATAAACTATTACAAATTCGGAAACCAACACTTTTGGTCCCTTGAATTTCGGTCTTGGCACGCACTTCAAGGCAACACTTTCTTTGACGGATCGCCTTCTCGAATGGCACCGTCTTCAAGGAACTCCGGAATGATTAAATTACAAAATGAATTACATAACTTCCTATTATACATTTGTAATTAAAAATAAATCTATTAAATTACAAAACGGTGATACGAGATCACAATAATTACAACCGAATCGATATTCCCATACATTTCGGGTAATACCAATTAAAACTAAGGCCATACTAAGTAAAATTACATAATTCAAAAATTACATAAAATTAAAATATGACAATCATAAATAAAATGCAGCATTATAATATGTATGAACATGCTACATTTTATGCTAAATCGCCTTTTAAGAGCCAATATCGTATATTTATCGGTTTTCATTGATTTGAGTGATTATAACTTGTTAAAATCACAATAATTACATAAATTCATATTTATGTACAAGTTAATTACCCTAACTATCTTAGGACTCAAAAATTAGTCTCCACTAACATTTTGATAATAATTAAACTTGATTTCTTAATATTGTTCATAAATGGACCCAAAAATACAAAATTAGGCTATAAACTTCAAATTAAATTATAAAAATTTCAAATAATTTCAAAATTTAAAATTTAAACTCATGATCATTCTGGAAAAATATCATGACACTCATAATGTTCAAAACTTAGGTTAAAAAGTTCGAAAATTTACCAAGAAAAACAATGTTGCGGTTTATCGGTTTTAACAATTATGACCATAAAAATATGAGAAAAATTGTTTTCATCAACTTTTCACTTTTAGATCTAAAATATATAATAAAATGCAACATGTGACGTTTTTCCTTTAGTCATGAAGTATGTTTTAGCATTATTACTAATTATAGTCACTATTTATGTGATTTTTCATCAAAAATTCATAAATCATGCAAAAAGACTTCATTATAGCCAAATATTTTACACATATCTGTAAAATTGCATGTGACAACATACTAAATTTCCACGACCAGATTCGAAATATAAGTCATATTAACCTATTTATCCATTTAAATACGATTTTAAATTATAAAATTCATATTTCGAGCAAAACAACTTATTTTAACATGAAAATTTACAGGCCATCAGTAGATAATATATGTGAAAACATATCCAAAAACCACTGAAAAATTCGAAGTTTAGCTATTTTTCGTCCAAAAATGACATTTTTATCATAAAAATCACATTTTAATGCCAATAATATATAAAATGAACAATAAAATCCATAAATAAACCAAAATGTCCTAAAAAGCACTTAGGACCAGAAACTTTTAACATGCAAAGTTATTTTTAGGTTTATCTTCATAAATCCAAATTAATTAGTTTTGTATGTTAATCTTATAACTCGGAAAAACCATAAACCGATTTGCATGCAAACAACCTAAGGCTCTGATACCACTTGTTAGATTCATTAATCTCATTAATTTAGATATTCATATATGAATTAATTTATTTAGTCATAAAATTAATGCTAGATCTTATGCATGCAAACTTAATAAAAGGAGATGGAAAAATCGATTTCTCACCATCTTATTTTCGGCCATTTGGGCACCGACAAGATCTTCTTCTTGTTAGTTCTTGAGCTTCCTTATAATGGATGAACAAGGTTCAAATTAGAACCTCTCCAAAAGCATATACCCAAGGAAATCCCTTAATAACTTATATAATTATGAACTAGTAATAATATAAGTTTTACTTAAAATTTGACACAAAAATATTAATTTGTTCTCTTGAATATTTCAGTCAAGAGAGGAGTGATTTGTTTGGTTTTTGTTTCTCTAAGTTCTCACAAATTATAGAGAGAATTCATTTTCTTACACTAGAAAATATGAGTTGAAGTTGTGAATGAATGATAGAGGAAAAACTCTATCTTTTCCTCTTGGAAAACCGGTGGTGATGGGGGAAGGGTGCCCAATGCATGAGCTTGTTTCTCTACCCATGAAAAATAGGCATGCAAGACTACAAGCAAGGTTTTATCATTGTGTTTTCCACTTAAAAATAATTAACACAATTTAAAGACCCTAACCCTCCCCATTTCGGTACACTTAATATAAAATGGAAGGTCCATTTTATTTTTTGTCATTTGTCAATTGTGACATATGTGACATTTTACTCGATATGTGAAATTGTAATGTATTTTTAACATATTAAAAATCAACATACTCATAAAATATGTCATATACAAAATCGACTAGTAATTCGTAATTACTTGTACCAAAACGGTTTTATCAATTATAAATCACAACGTCTTGTATTTATAATAAATTATTCATCCAATTTCAATTTCAATTATTTCGTAAACAATAATTTTATCCAAGTAATAAAACAATTCGATTACTTAGACCGTATCTAATTTAATCGAATTACAATGAGACACGTTAACTTTACTCACAAAATCATCCGTTAATTTTAAGCAATTTAATTAACTCGTATCGGCATACAATTAATTAAATAATCAATTAAGAGTATTTCCATATAGGTATGACCTAAGGGGATCAACTTATCACCACCGTCGCACGACAGTAATGTCAAACTCTAGTCAGCCAATCATTACCGATATGTGTGGACCAGTTGACTGTAAAATATTACATCACACATGTATTCTTAAAAATGATATTTGAACATGTGATCATTATGATCAATAGTTGTGATCGCATTATTGTCGGAGGACTCTTATTCCAACATCCCCTACTCAGTTACTGTTGATTGATTAAGATTGTGTTTGTTTTGTAATTGTTGTTATCTTCTGATCATCGGAGTATGGGTGTTGTGGTGACGGTGGTGATGTGGTTGTGTTGTGACGGTTGTGGTGTTGTGACAGCTGTGATGCTGTGGTGTGTGAGATTGTGGTGGAGTCACTTGCGGGAGTGGCTTCACACCCTAGTTCGCCCTCCGTGTAACCCGTCACGGGAGAGGATGTGCACATTAAGGGACAGGGATTGATAGTCGCTCGTTGATGAGCTGGACTTGGTGGGGATGAGCTGAGTTCCCCACCGGCGGAGTGGATTACCTGTTGCGATGGGTAATCCGGTAGGGCTACACACTTCGGTGTGTAGTCAGTTACTATGGGGATGATCAGCCGATTACATTGTTTGTTTGTCTTATCTTGATTGAATGGTACTGACCCCGTGTTGTTGTTTTGTAAAACCTGCGGTGATCCATTCGGGGATGGTGAGCAGATTATGACAGGTAATGCAGATGTTTAGCTACGGGATAGTCATGGGGAGTCATAACTTCGAGTCTAGCTTCCGCTGTTACGAGTTTAGCTGTCTTTGATTTCAGTTGTATTGAGGCCCTTACACTTTTATTTTGGGTTGGTCTGAGCTAATGTAATCGTTAAACTCTTCATACTTTAATATAGTTGTTTTGGATTGTTGCTTTTGATATACTAACCTCGGGCAACCGAGATGGTAACAGCTTCTCATGCTAGGGTAGTCCTTGGTAAGGTACCCTGGGTATGAGGGGGTGTTACAGTCCCCTCGTCTCTAAAAATTCTATCTCGGCGGGAACTCCCCTTTTAAGGGAAGCAACATCTGCCTCTTCTAATCCTTTGCCTAAGAAGCAAGTTGAGAGTTCAGATTTTAGACCCGAGAGTGATTCGATGCTCAGTGAGGAAGTTATCTTCCAAATTGATATAAATATATGCCTATCATCGGACTCCTCTCTAGTTAGCAAAGCCGCGGCGGTTCAATTTCAGTTTTCTGCGGTACGGGAGAATTCGAGCAAGATTTGTAGTCGTCAGATGAATTATTCACACAACTGAAGTCGACTAGCCGGAGCTAGTGTTAATTTGAGGAAAAGATATCTAGTTTCTGTCGACCGTTCAACTTTTCTTTGCACGTACGAAAATGTTGCAACGATTACAAGCTAAGGACTAAGAGAAAGAAGGCTCACCGGCCTCATCCAATTCGATTATCATCCTCTATTTGTAGTTTAAGGGTGAAACTCCCAAGGGTCCTAGGTTCAAGTCTTATCATGAGCAATCTTGTGGAGGTAAAATGGCAAGGGGGTATGCCTTATTAAACTTCAAGCCTATCAGCCCTTAAAAAGGGTTGTTATTCCGGTATACGTGGTTTGTAGGCTATCACATGTACTAGGGGGTTTAACCAGTTCGCACCAAAGATAGCGGCTACGGACTCCCTTGCCATCCAAAAAAACTTGATATTGAGAAATGGTTAATATATTCAAATGTTTATATACGAATTCATCAACTCCAAACTTAATTAAATCATGTAACAAATAAGATCAACTTAATCACATATATATAAGCATGTGTAGCCAAAATAGAATAGTGAAAAAAGAGTTGTCATCCAGGACTATGCTAGCTTTATGATCGTGACAGGGAATAAAATGCTTCAATCGACAGCCTCTACATCTCACATTTCCATGTGGTTCTCATATACGGCCAGATGTTCGTCCAAGTCGGTCGTCTCGTCGAACACAGTTGTCGACATCGTCATATTTGGCATCTTTATCCTTCTAATCTTCTTACATAACAGAGTAGGTATTGGTGGATGTGCCTTCCTTTATGCAGCCGCTCTTGGGGCTGCTAGCTGGTTATCCTCCTCTTTATCTTCTCTCTTCTTCCAATTAAGCGGGATAATACGGGCTTGGGCTTTTTAGGAGACCTGTTTTGCTTGGAAGGGTTCTTTACCGGGATATGCTTGACGCTTGCTGAGGTAGACAATTCTTTGATGATCTCGACCTGAACCGAGTCATGCTTCTCACCTTCTCCTAACTTCTTGGAGGTTTTGCTCACTGAATAGATGACGAAGGGTGACGTGAGTTGGTCCTCTCTCTACATTTCCAAGGCTATTTTGTCCTGTTAGGATGTTGGCTTGTGCTCGTTGCAGGGTGGTAGTGTCTTACTCGTCTAAACTAGGCTTAATCTTTTTATTGATCCCCTTGGCATCAATTTTCTGCTCACAGAAGATCCTTTAATTTCTTTTCCTCCATATTTGATTCACAGTAGCAACAATAGAAGCAATGAACAACCCTACTTTCTATTAGCCAACGTATCTCCCAAGCAAACTCAATATCTCCATATCATTCATTGCCTATAAACAAAGATATTGATCCTGTAAATATTGATAAATAGGAAACCGTATATATTTTCCATATCTTTGTATAGCATCATAGCTCCCTTGTAAACCTATAAATACTCCCTCAATGTATCATTGTAAACACAAGTTTTAACCTAAATTCTCTCAATCTTATATGGTATCAACGAGACCTCAACGATCCAACCTTCGTCCCAAACGCCCCACCTTCAAACGCCAACAGCGAACCTCCTCTGTTTCGTGCACCACCATCAACATGTCAGCCAATAGCCAAACTGAAACCTTGGTCCCCAACCTCCATGAAACGACCAAACCTCTTACCTCACTCAACCTCAACAACTGCGTCAAGTTGAACCCGCTCAACTACACTGCTTGGCGGTTCCAACTTACCAACATCCTATTTGGGTTCAGCCTCCTTGGCTTTGTCCATGGCACCGAAACCCCTCCACCACAAACCATCACTGATAACAACAAAACCGAAACCCCCAATCCGACCTATCTTACTTGGCTCAAACAAGATGGGCTCATTCTTGGTGCTCTCATGGGTACCCTCACCACTGCCCTACAACCACTCATAGTACGGGCCAAAACCGCCAAAGAGGCATGGGACATCCTTGCCAATACCTATGCCAACCCGTCTAGGGCACACATCCTCCAACTTAAACAAAAATTCGATTCCATCGTCAAAACGACGGACCAAACCATCTCCGACTACATGAACTCCATAAAAGTTTGTGTCGATCAACTCGCCCTAATGGGCAAAATTCTAGACCTCGAGGACATCATCGCACAAGTTCTCAAAGGTCTTGATTATGAAACATACAAACCAGTTATTAACACCGTTCGGGCTCGAGATACACCAATCTCTTTTGAAGCCCTACACGAAAAATTACTCCAACATGACCTTCTCACCAAACACGAACCCGCACCAACCCACTTCTCACCTTCTGCCAATGCTGCATATTGGCAGCAGCAGTACCACAACCGTGGCTACAACACCAACCGCAACACCCCTGCCTACCCGCAACACTCTCAACAACCCACCTACACCAATGCCAACCCCCGTCCCTTCAAAGGACGATGCCAATGGTGTCGTGAAACGGGAGATGTCATTGCACATTGTCCCCTGTTTAGAAAATTATTCCCGAATGTTGTCTTTCCCGAACCCAATTATCGTCAACACCCGGGACAACCACAAGCACACCTCGCCAATTATGGCTCTCAACCGAACCCAAACTTCTTACTTGACAGTGGTGCCTCACACCACTTGACCCATGACCTTGACACCCTTGCTTTCCATTCACCATACGATGGCCTTGACGACTTACTAATTGGTGACGGCTCCGCACTCCCCATCGAGCATACAGGTTCGTTTACTATGAAAAATTTAAAATTCAATAATGTTCTCCATGTCCCAAAAATCTCTCGCAATATTATATCAATCTCGCAATTATGTGCTGATAATAATGCTTATGTAATTTTCTCACAAAATTCGTTTTTTGTAAAGGACATAACAACCAGGAAAACAATCCTCCAGGGCCGAGCAACCAAGGGGATCTACGAATGGAGCCCACCTAAACCCGTCACTCTCACTGCTGTCAAAGAAAAAGGAACCACGCCAATTTCATGGCACAATAAGTTCGGTCATCCCTCGTATGATGTAATCAAACTTATGAATAAAAGTCTAGCAAATTTTACTTACTGACCTGCGTGTTGTGTTTCCAAAAGCAAGAAACTTCCCTTTTACAATTCTTCACTACGTTCTAATGCTCCTCTAGACCTCCTATTTTCGGACTTATGGACTAGCCCAATCGTATCTCGAGATAACTACAAATACTATGTCATATTTGTCGATCATTTCACCAAATACACTTGGCTATATCCATTAAAACGCAAGTCCGAGACCACTCAAGTATTTAATCAATTCAAAAACCTCGTTGAAAAATATTTTCAAAAACCAATAAGACGATTTTTCTCCGACAATGGTGGAGAATATATTAAATTAAACCAATCTCTCCTTAATGACGAAATTTCTCATTTTACTAGTCCACCACATACCCCCGAACACAATGGTTATGCCGAACGTAGACATCGCCACATTGTCGAAACCGGTTTAGCCCTACTAAATCACGCAGCCTTACCTACCTCCTATTGGCCATTTGCCTTTAGTACAGCGACCTATCTCATAAATCGACTACCCACTAAGACCTTAAATGGAGATTCACCATACTTTAAACTGCATAATATAAAACCCGACTACGATAAATTACATAATTTTGGATGCCTCTGTTATTCGTGGCTTCGACCATATACAAAACATAAATTAGAAAATCGCTCCACACCATGTATTTTTGTTGGGTATTCAAATACTCAAAGCGCTTATCACTGTCTCGACCCCAAAACGCATAGAATTTATACATCAAGACACGTTAAATTTATCGATGATGTCTACCCTTTTCAAAACTCCAACCCGCAACCCTCGTCTCACACGGCACCTGATGACTGGTGTCTTCTTCATATTCCTCTTCTACCTAGTCCAGAAACCACCACGGCCCAACCCACCACCACTCCCACACCTCGTATACCTAAGACCATTACCATCGTTTACACCAGACGCCCATCAACCCATGTTCCACCTCTTATCGAAACCCCTGCCTCTACCTTACCACCTCCCAACCCGTCATCATCCTCTAACCAACAGCCACCTTCATCCTCGGCTAACCCCTCTCCTTCCGCTGCCACATCTACTCCTCAACCCATCACCACTGCTCCTCGCATCACTAAACCCCCACCCAATAAAACTATAACCACGAGACTTGACAATAACATTCGCAAACCAAACCCTCGCTATGCTAATCTCGCACATGCTTCTCCATCTACTGACAACCTCCCTAATACAGTCAAGCAAGCTCTCATTCTACCCCATTGGCGACAAGCCATGCAAGACGAATTCACTGCTCTCGAAAAAAAACTCCACCTGGTCCCTTGTCCCACGACATTCAGCCACCAATATTGTCGGCTGCAAGTGGGTTTTTCGCAATAAGTACAACCCGGATGGCACCCTCAAGCAACACAAGGCACGCCTTGTTGCAAAGGGCTTTCATCAAAGACCCGGAATTGACTACACCGAAACCTTTAGTCCAGTTGTTAAACCTACAACAGTCCGTCTTATTCTATCTCTCGCTGTCACGCAATCTTGGTCATTACGGCAATTGGATGTTAACAATGCCTTCCTCCAAGGTACCTTAAATGATGATGTGTTTATGACCCAACCCCTTGGCTATGTTGATCAAACAAAACCTGATTATGTTTGCAAACTCCACAAAGCAATATATGGTCTAAAACAAGCTCCTCGAGCCTGGTACACTGAGCTGAAAACCTATCTCATTACCTATGGCTTTAAGCAATCTATTTCTGACTCGTCCTTATTTATTCTATGTACCAAAACAACCTATATTTACATGGTTATCTAAGTGGATGACATTATCGTCACCGGACCTCATCCGCCGCAACTACACCATTTTATTTCTCAATTATCAAAACGTTTCTCATTAAAAGACCTTGGACCACTATCATACTTCTTAGGCATTGAAGTCACGCCTAATGCTCACGGCTTACATCTCAACCAATCCAAATACATTTATGATCTATTAACCAAATACAAAATGATTGAAGCCAAACCCAACTCTACACCTATGGCTACCTCACCGTCATTGACTCGTGAAGATCACAACCCCGTTCAAGACCACGCGACATATCGTGCAATCGTTGGAAGCTTGCAATATCTATCACTAACTCGGCCTGACATAGCCTTTGCTATAAACCGTCTTGCTCAGTTTCTACACCACCCAACGGCCACGCATTGGACCGCTCTAAAACGCCTCTTATGCTATTTACAAGGAACACAACCTCTTGGTATTCAATTATATCGAAACTCACCATCTCGTCTTCATGCCTTTTACGATGCAGATCACGCGGGCGACAAGGATAATTATCTCTCAACGTCAGGCTATATCGTCTATCTCGGTCGAAATCCCATCTCCTGGTCTTCCAAAAAGCAACATGGCCTTGCTCTTTCAACCACAGAAGCTGAATTTCGAGCCATCGCTACTGTCACGACTGAAACTTTATGGCTTCGCAATCTCCTCGATGAACTTCATATCACTGTCACCGAACCTCCGGCTATCTTCTGCGACAACATTTCAGCTACTCTCTACGCCAAGAACCCCATATTTCACTCCAGAATGAAACACATGGCGCTATCTTTCCACTTTGTCAAAGAACAACTCCAAAGGGGTCACATTCGTATTCAACATATAGCGAGCAAGGACCAATTAGCTGACATTATCACCAAGCCCCTCTACAAAGCTCATCATTTGGACTTACGAAACAAGATTGGTCTTACCCACAGGACGTCCATCTTGCGGGGGCGTATTAGCCAACGTATCTCCCAAGCTAACTCAATATCTCCATATCATTCATTGCCTATAAACAAAGATATTGATCCTGTAAATATTGATAAATAGGAAACCGTATATATTTTCCATATCTTTGTATAGCATCATAGCTCCCTTGTAAACCTATAAATACTCCCTCAATGTATCATTGTAAACACAAGTTTTAACCTAAATTCTCTCAATCTTATACTTTCCATGTAGTCCTTCAATCAACAGGTAGGTAGAATGTCAAGATGTGATTCAGTATATACTCATTACTAGGAAACTTCATCTACTGCAAAAGGGAGTTCCATATAAAAGTAGAGAACGTACATGAGAAGAAAAATTGGCTATAATCCTCCTCATGTGCTTCACAAAGGCTTCATCTGTTTGCTAAGTGGAAGCCTCTCCTCTGAATGTTATCCTGATTTGCAAGCTGCCCTTGACTGCCATGGAGCAGGTTATTCTATGACTATGAATGAACAATGGTAGGGTAGGATAACCCCTTAGACCAAACACCAATATCAAGAGCTTTCCTGAAAAAGACATAAGCTTTTTTCAGCTGGAATTTAAAGCCAGTAATCCAACTTTATAACAACATCTGAGCCTGCTGAAATAAACCAGCTACCTCCACAAGATCATCTCGAGGTTTAAGAATTCCCTTCATACTAGAAGAGAATTGATCCCTAGCTTGTAATGACTAACTATCTTGTTGTTTCAAGACAGAGGCATGCTGCCATTTAGCCTATAAATCTGATACAGAGACAGTAAGATACCAAACCCATTTCAGAAGCATTGCTTTATTCTAAGACTGCAGATCTTTAATATTGAATCCTCCACTTGACCAAGGGGAGCAGATGTTCTTCCAGCTTTTGAAGACCATTTTCCTCCCTTTGTCAGGTATGTCTGAGAAAAATTGGCTGTAGAGTTTATTGATATGGTTAGTAACTTCAATAGAGATAAGAATGCTTGCACACCAGTAATTATCTATCCCAAATATAGCATAATTGAGAAGCCGAGCCTTGGAATCATATGTCAAAGAGTGATTAGACCAATGTAGGACAACTTATTCAGTTTTATTTATAAGAGGGTCAAACATTGCGGTAGAGATTCTGTAAGTGGAGAGAGGAATGCCAAGGGAATTGAAAGGGAATTGACCCTTAGAAAAGCCAGTGGCATGAAGAATTGCAGAGGTAATC
The DNA here is from genome assembly GCF_048544455.1 of Silene latifolia. Taxonomy (NCBI): domain Eukaryota; kingdom Viridiplantae; phylum Streptophyta; class Magnoliopsida; order Caryophyllales; family Caryophyllaceae; genus Silene; species Silene latifolia. The sequence goes on along the minus strand of NC_133535.1, from coordinate 90,218,483 downwards.
TCGGTAGGAACTCCCCCAAAATAGATGTTGGTTTTATCTATATTAGAATGGAGACCAGAAAGCTTTGCAAAGTCAGCCATCACCTCTTTAACGGCCAGAACAAATGTGACATCACCCCGCAAAAAAATCATCAAATTATCAGCAAAGATCGGGTGATTAAGATTGAGCTTGCTACATTTAGGATGATAGGAAACATTATGTTTTGAGCAAAGAATTCTAATCCTAGAGACAATCTCCATGCTTAAAACAAAAAGATAGAGAGATAAGGGATCTCCTTGCCTTATGCCACTTCTCTGGAAAAAAAAACCAGCAATCCCTCCATTTATTTTAAAAGAAGGTAGTGTTTGTGACATAGTCCATTATCCATTTGGAAAAGAGAGGGGGAAAACCCAAGCTTTCAAGCATGTTGGCCAAGAAATCCCACTAAATGGAGTTAAAAGCCTTTCTAATATTCACCTTCACTAAGCATCTAGGAGAGATATTTTGCCTATTATAACCTTTTCCCAAAGATTGAGACAACGTTATGTTCTCAAAAATACTCCTACCCTTAACAAAAGCAGCTTGCTCTTTACTAATGATAGAAGGCAAGATTGCTTGGAGTCTATTAGCTCATATTTTACTCACTATTTTGTATAAGACAGTACAACATGATATTGGCCTATAATCCTGGAGAAAGACATTAGTGGCCTTATTAGGAATCAAAGAGATAAGGTTGGAGTTGGCTTGTTTAGCCATATTACCAGTTTTTTCAAAACTAAACACTACAGCACATAAATTCTTTTTAATAATACTCCTAAACAAACTTAAAGAAACCTGATAAGAAGCCATAAATCCCAATATTACTATTGGAATCAATGCTAAAGAGGGATGCCTTAATTTCCAAAGGGGAAATGTCTTTAATTAGGTTGGCTTTATCAGTATTTGAAACACAATTTCCTTTGCCATTGAAGTTAAAATCCAGATCCTAGACATTTATCTTCTGAACCTAGGAGACCAATATAATAATTCTGAAAAGCCAAGCTAACATTATCTAGACCTTGATGAAGATTTACATCCTTGTTTTTGATATTACCAATATATTGTTGGTGCTTTCTCTCGGCAATCTTGGCAAAAAATATTTGGAACTAGTCTTAGAATATTGAATATGAGTCAGCTTTGTTCTTTGATTCAGCATAGTTACCTCACCTTTTTTTAGCCTTGTATAATCTTGTAGACAATCTCTTTCAGCCTGAATGAGACTAGAAGAAAAGGATCAACCAACATGTTGGAATATGTGTCCTCGACAATAGTGCGATCACATTGTTAAAACTCATAATAAGAATACATAAAGGGATGATTCATTTTTATACATCAACTGATCAACATTAATCGGTAATGATTGGTTGACTAGAGTTTGACATTACGGTCGTTTGACGGTGGTGATCAGTTGATTCCTTAAGGTCACACCTAAAGGACAATTCCCTTAATAGATAAAATTAATAATTATGTATAATGATACAGATTAATTAATTCCTTAAAATAGAACAATTCACAAATGTGAGTAAGAATATGAATCTTATTGTAATTCGATTAAATAAGATTCGTTTTAGTAATTAAGATGTTATATAACTAAAATTTTGTTTATGAAACAATTAAATTAAGAATGAACGGTTAATTATAATTGCAATATGTTGTAGATTATATTAACATGGACCATTTTATACACTTGTAATCATGAATTACTAGTCAATTGTTATATATAATTAAATTAATATATGTAATGATATTTAATTGTTAAATATACAATAATATTATTAAACACATGTTACATGTTACATGTTACACATTATATAACAAATAGACAATTGACAAAAATAAAATGGACTTCATATTATGCATAGTGACCGAAATTATGGGGGTATTAGGATGGATTGATTAATTATTTTAAATTGTTTAAAAGCATAATCATTACCTATTCTTACAAGTCTAAACCCTACACATTATGGGTAAGATAAAAAGAATAAGGAAGAGGTCATGCATTGGCTCATTTCCTTCACCCTACCCGGCCACCCTTCAAAAGGAGAACAAGTTCTCATTTTCATTGATTATCAATTCATTCTTACACAATCAAATTCTTACTCTTCTCTCCTTTTCTCTCCTTTTCTCTCTAAAATAATGTTTTAGAAAAGAAAATTAAATTGTTCAAAAATCTTATATTTAGATTACTAAAAGTAGCAATAGAAATAATAATAAGATTATTTTTAAGGTCACTAATTATATATATCTAGTTAATATATTAATTAGTATTAAGGGTAGTCTTGGTACAATTAAAAGGAGGATCTCTGATGTGACCATAATTGGCGCATATTTAGCCCCCGAATTACCATTGTTTCCATGCTTTTTAGTGCCTATTTGGGTCATTTCTTATCTTTAGTTCTTTGTTTTGCATATTCTTTGAGATTTTGATCCCTTGGTAGGAAAGAAGTAAGAATCTTGCATTTTCATGGCAAAACGAGGCTAAATTGATTGTATTCAATGACCAAGCATCAAGAAGAGACAAGACTAGAAGGCCTTTGTACATATCATAGTAGAAGAGCAATGTTGAGAAAGGATCCTTGCGTCCCCAAGGAAATCCCCAAGGAATTTATGAAGAAAAGGGAAGAAAAAGAAGAAGAATTGACGCTGACCAACAATCCGAACGGATTGCAGATAATCCGTCCGTCCAGCCAAAGACAATCCGAAGCGTCCCTCCTTGGAATCCGCTCGGATTCCCCTCAACAATCCGAGCGTCCCTCTCCTGAATCCGCTCGGATTGCCCAGCCCAAATCCGCCGTCCGACTCTAATCCGCACGGATTTCAAAGACAAAGACGGATTTCATTCTTCAAGCTACGAAAAGAGAAGCCCTTCTCTCGAAAAATACCGGGTCCTCCTTGCTCAACTTAAAAAGTGTAATTACTAGTTTAGCCCTTAGTTAACCCTAATGCATCCTCCCTAATTTTCACTATAAATACCCCATTAGGCTAATTAGAGGAGCATGTTCTTCTTATCAATAATTAGTGTAGTTAATATCAATCAAATCTCTCTTCAATATTGTAATCAAGTATTAATCAAGTTTTAATCCAAGTTTTAGTTCTTTAATCTCTCTCTTGTTCTTCCTTTATTTTGGGTAATTGAAGATTATTTGGGTTATTATTGGGAGATTGACAACCTCTCAATCTAGGATTCAAGTACTTCTATTATTCTTGCTTTATTATTGGAATCATTAGTAGGTATAATCTCTTAATCCCTTTTTAATTATTGTTAATTACTTTCATTTATTCATCATGTTTCATTATGTTAGTATGATTGACAACCTTTCTAGCATGATCAACATGATAATGAGTGAGTAGTCTCTTAGCTAGGGTTTAATGGGTGATTAGGGAAACCAACATGGGGAATGATTCATGCTTAAATCAATATGCTTTCATATCTTATTTGCTTGCTTGTTTTGATCTTAATACATGCACATGTTATATTTGATGAAATGCTAAGCCTATGAATCCTTGCATTTACTATCATCTTCTATCCTTTCAACTTGACTTGTAAGACATAACCCAACTCGAGTCTTGTTAGACCATGCATGTGTTGAGTAGGAAAGATTAAGTCGACTTGTAGGTGTTGTACAATCTAATCGATTCGGCTTCGGGACCCAAACTTTCCTAGGATTGTAAGATATAACCCAACTCAATCCATCACAACAATAATTGCTTGCTTATAATTTGAGAACATGTTTGTATGATCATATCCCATGATTCCCCTATGAACCCATAACACCCTAGTGCCTTTAATCAATTGTTTACACCCCTTATTTTATTCATCTTGCTAGTTTATTTTCATTGCTATTTTTAGTTTAGTGACCTTCTACACCAACTCAATTTGTGACACCCCTAGACACTACTAGTTACAATAGAATTCTCATTTCAATACCCGTCCCTTGGGATCCGACCTTTACTTGCCTCTTTACTAATTGTAGAGTTGTTTGTGAAGTATAAATTGTGTTTTGTATCGACCATTGACCAACGACCACATATACTTAATTGTGAACACGAAATGGCCTCGATCAATCTCATAATATTAGGACAAGGAGGATCATCCAAATAATTAAGTTCAAGAACAAGCGAGAAAGGAGTTCTTACTTGTGCCCTTAAGTCCGATTTCCTTATTGTAAGAAGTATTCTTCTTATCTTTGTTTTATATTTTGTTATGCATGCATAAGATCATCATATTTAATTAATGAGTAATTAGATATAAAATTAAAGAGTTTAATTTGAGGGTTTATGAATCTTTCAAGTGGTATCATGAGCTTTGGTTGTTGCATGCATAATCGGCTTAGTTTTTCCGACTAATTTAAAATTTAAAATTTGTGATTTATATGTATAAGCCACGAAATTATTTTTCATGTCATATATTCTGGTCCTAAAATGTATTTAGGTCATTTTGATGATTTATGGTATTTTTTAGCTCATTTTAATGATTTTTAGTAATTTTATTACATTTTATTGATTAAAATGATGGTTAAAATGCTAAAAATAGTTAAACTTTGTCTCTGACCTTGAATTTTTTATATGACCTCACATGCATATTTTATTTATTGTATGTAAAATTTTGTATAAATTTAATTTATTTTGCATGATTTATAATTTTTATGAGATAAAAATGACATAAATGGAGGTAAAATGGTTAAAATTAGTTAAACTTCGAAACAGGCCATGAAATTTTAATATGTTGTCATATGTACATTTTACTCACTGTGTGAAAAATTTTAGATGAACTTGATTCATTTTGCATGATTTATGAATTTTTAGGTGTAAAAATGACATAAATGGTGACTATTTTAGCATAAATAGCTAAAACAAATTAAATGGCATGAGAAAATTATTTTAGTTTGAAATTTTATACCACATATCAGATATAAAGTTGGAACATTGATTAGATTAATCTTCATATGCTTTAGATGTTTTATTAGATAAACCGATAAATTGCAACTATATTTTTCTCGAAATAAATTCGAAAATTTTAGCCTATATTTTTGACATTATGAGTGTCATGGAATTTTTCCAGAATATTCAAAAATTTAAAATTTAAAATTCAAATTTTGAAATTATTGTAATTAAATTTGGATTTATTTCATAAAATGTTATGATATTAAGGTCAAAAATGAGCAATCAAGTTGAAAAATTTAAAATTCAAAATTTGAAATTATTGTAATTAAATTTTGAAATTATTTTAATCATCTTAAGATTTTAATTCCAAAAGCCGATTTCATTAAGATTTTATTTATTTGGTGGGATGCATGGTTCCATAGAAATGACATTATTTTTGATGATTTTCATTTTAATATCAGCAAACTTATCATTTTATGTAATAATAGCATCAAGATTTGGAATGAAACTAGACATAAGGATCTTAATAATCCCGATAAAGACGTGTCACCTAGAAATACTATTAGTAAAGAAGAAATTTGGTGGGAGAAACCTAAAAATGGATTTCTAAAGCTCAATTTTGACGGATCAAAAATAGATGGTAATAAAGCTGCTCTAGGATATGTTATAAGAGACCATAATGGTAAAGTCGTTTTGCTAAGAGTAAAAAAGTACGGATCTAATAGTATTCTTGTCGCTGAAGCTCTCGCTTTAAGAGAAGGCATTTTAGCAGCTAAATATTTAGAAATTTCGAAGTTAATTATAGAAGGTGATAATTTATGTGTTATCAACTCGATCGGTAGTACTTGGAAAATTACTTGGGAAATTTCTAGTATTATTAAGGATGTAAAATTAGATCTTCAGTTCTTTGATGAAGTGATAATTAAGCATTGCTTTCGTGAAGCCAACAAAGTTGTCGACTTTATGGCTTCTATTGGACATTCATGTCCAACTCTTTCGAGGTGGTTTGAAACCCAGTAGCTTCAACTTAGCTCTATCATTCGAAAGGATGAGATAGGTTGGTCCTACTTTAGAGGATCAATCTAGTTTTATTACCTTATCAAAAAAAAAAAAGTTGAATTATTGTCAAAATTTGAGTTATGACTAATTTTTGAGTCCTAAAAGGTTAGGATAATTAACTTGGACTAAAATTAGATTTTAGTAATATTTTGTGTAATTTTAATAAGCTAAAATTGCGAATATCCATAAAACCGGTTTATATTTACGATATAAGTTTAAATAGGGCGATTTGGCACATAATTTGGCATGTTAGATACATATTATAATGCTGCATATTTCATTGATGAATGTCATATTTCTTTTATATAATTTTGAATTATGTAATTTTTTCTTAGTATGGCCTTAGTTTAATCGCTATTACCCGTAATGTAAGGGAATATTGATTCGGTTGTAATTTATTGTGATCTCGTATCACTTTTATTTTATTTTATTAGATTTCATTTTACAAATGTATAATAGGAAGTACCATGTACATTTTATTATTTATTTATTTGTAATCCCGGAGTTTCCTAAAGACGGTGCCTTTTGGAAAGGAGTTCCGATCGAGACGGTGTCTATCCTTGGGAGGCGTGCCAAATGAAGATTCAAGGGACCAAAGGAGTTGGTTTCCGAATATGTAATAGAATATAAGATTTTCTATTTTAGGAAAGGCCATACTAGGAAATTTGTTTTCTTTATTTGCTTGCTTTATATGTTTGCATGCATTGCCAAATCGCCATAACTTCACATGCATATTTAATCGTTTTATCGACTATTGTCAATTATAATTATCGAGTATTCATCGACTTAGTTCACTTAAAGATGATAGATAATAAATTGACAAGACCTCTCACATATTTAAAATTGAGATTAGCCTTACCAAATAGTAGGACTCATGAATCCCTTTGACATTTGGGGTAGATTCGGTTCCCCGTGGTACTTTTATTTTTCATTGGGTAAGTAGGGTAATAAAACGTTATTAAACGCGAAATTTGTTTGGACTCAACGGGATGTAAAGACTAGTCTTATGTTCCGGGGCTAGAGATGGAATTTATGAAATACATCGACCGAGAATTCTATAGTAGAATCAATTAAAGAGTTAATTCACCAAATTTATGCAAGTATGGGTTGTATCGGTTTCCCATGTCCATGTTTTTATAAAAATGAATCTTGGAATCATTTATATAATTTGGGTGCGAGGTCATTATATAAATGCATATTTTCTTTAAAACCTTGTTAAAAATGTTTACAAGTAAGATGATAAATGTTAATTGTTTCCTTCATTTCCTTTTTGCAGTCAATTTCAATTAATTTGCAATGACAACTCCGATTTCATCCACTTCCACAAGTGGAACCGCTCCACCTCTCACCAATGCTTCTTGGCTCCGATCCTTTATGGATCGATGTAAACTTGAAAAGAATGGCACTAACTTTGCCGATTGGGATGCGCAACTCCGCTTGGCCGCGGAAGGTGACGACAACCTTCGTTACCTTACCGAAGCCGCTCCCGCTATACCTACTACTAGGTCCACCGCCGCGGTTAGGGAGGCCTATGAGGCTTACCTAAAGGAATCGGCCGCGATCAAGAATGTCTTGATCTTCTCTATGGATTCCGATCTCCAAAGGAGTGCTATTAAGATAGGCACCGCTTATGAGATCTACACCAAGCTTGTGACCATGTTTTCACAAGCTCCTAGGATCATCCAATATGAGGCAGCCTCCGCATTCTTTGAGCTCAACATCAAAGAGGGTCAAAAAGTAAGCCCTCATGTAGTCAAATTGATTGAGCATGTGGAAACACTCAAATTGCAAAAGGTTGAAATTCCCGAACAACTCGTTATTGACCGAGTTCTCCATTCCTTGAATCGCATCAAAGCATTTGTACAGTTTAGGGTAAACTACAATATGCAAAACATGAAAACCTCTCTCCATGAATTGCACAACTTGCTTGTGCAAGCCAAGAGAGACATGGGTCTCAATGTGAGTGCAACTAAGGATGTGCTCAATATTAATAAAAGAGCAAAGGGAAATTCAAGAAAAGCGCAAGAAAGGGTAAGAAACCCACTCCCAACAAGGGCAAAGGGAAAGCTATTGGGAATAGCTCATCCAAGCCGAAAAAGGGTGCATCTTCCGAAGATAAGTGCCACTATTGTTGTGGTACGGGCCATTGGAAATGAAATTGCCCAAAGTATCTTGGAGATGTTAAAGCTGGACGTGTGACTCCAGTAGGTAATAAATTCTCTATTCTATTATGTTATTGATATATATCTCAACTATGGTATTTAGATACAAGTTGTGATCCTCACCCTCTTTAAATGTGATATAGGGCATGTGAGTAAAGACAAAGGTAAGGACAAGCAAGCTTGAGGATGATCTTCGACAAGGGATGCTAGAGTAGCCGCCCATAGTATAAGACCTATGGAAGCTTGGCTTTTTATTTTGTATTGTCTTCTTAGTATTGTTGTATTTTAAGTAGTTGTTTTAGAACTTCTTCTAATTTCCGTGTTCGACATGGAATTTGTTTTATTCCATTTTGCAAACAATGGTTGTATGAATTTTAATGACTTGGTTTTCAACCCAAGTCATTCGGTTTATGGAATTTTCTTTGTTCTAAAAATTGTCATTATGCACCTTTCACATTAACAACATAAATTGATTTGACTTAAATTGATCATAAAAGAGTTAGAACGATTGGATCATTGTAATAAGTTCATAAGCCATGAATTTGATTCCCTCTTATACTTTTATGACCAAATATGACATCTTATTTGAGATAAGATAGAACGATTAAAAAGGCAAATGGAGTTGTTTGAACTCTAGGTAGAGAATTTTAGAAACCAATTGAGAACACCACTTATAACTAAGACTTGTAACCACTTATAAGACTCCATACGAGTTATGCGAGGTCTTAAGACCCTTAAATTGTATAAGACATGGATATGAGTCCAATCTTCATCTTATGGAGGTTTTTCTATCTTACTACTAGATTACAATGTCATTACAAGAGGGTCATCGATTAAGGTCATAATGTGCGACATTTACTCTTGAGAATTGTTTATTGCTTACATTGCTATCTTTCGATAAAATAGGCATATTTTTCAAAAGATAGAGTGGGAGAAAATTAGCAACAAACTCAAGACTATTGAGGAGACCAAAATAAAGTGTTCTACAATAAAGATTATGAAGTGAAAAATTAGCAAGAAACTCAAGACTAGTGAGGAGACCAAAAGAAAGCTTCTTAGGTTAATCTCAAGACTAGTGAGGTTAACCAACAGAAAGTGTTCTACAATAAAGATTATGAAGTGGTTATATTGAGTAATTTCAATTTAATTTACATAAGAGCCTAACGAACCAATGTGAATTCTGTGCATAAGAATTGCATGGATAGACATTAAAATTGTCCACAAAGCTGAGTTAAAGGGTAACTAAGTTAAGATCCATATCATCATTGCTACACCTTAAAGTGTGAATAATCAAGTAGGATGTTAAGACCAATTTCTAAATAGGTAATTAGAAAGGGTGTGAGTGTGTGACATTAACACAAGGTTTTAATCAACACTTAGAAATTGCAATGATCATCTCAAGTTATGTGATAAAAAAATGGTTGTACACGAGTTGTCGAGAAGCCATAAGTATACATGGATTTAAGTGGGAGTCAATATTGTCATGTTTAGACATGAAGATCAGTGGGAGAAATTTTAATATCATTGAGGATGATATGCTAACACTACCGTCGATGAAGGAGTATTTCTGTTTTCAATTCTCGATGAAAGAAGACATGTTGCATTTTAAAATTCCAAATCTATCATTATATAGGGAATTTTAAGTTGACACGTAGATAAGTATCTTATGTTGATAAGATTCTTTATCAGTTTAATATCAATATAGGTTGAGGGGGTTATTCATTTAGATGAAAGTGGAATTACTATGATAGAGTCATAGTCATTCATTGAACCCCATGAGTTGTTGATCACATGAAATCGATTGCTAATGTTTCTGCCATTAGAACGATCATGTATGCCAATGTTTGCACATGTCATGATTCAATGACAAGTTATTTTATATAAAAGTCACTTGAAAGCCTTCAAGAACATCCACTAGAATTCCTGAGAAGAAATAAGGATCCATTCTTGTGATTGGAAGACATACTAAGTTGTTTGTTGAAAGGTTGCACAAACATTAGTTTCCAAACCTATAAGGATTTAACGAAATCCTAGGCTAATTTTATTGACTCAGGAGTAAGTGACTAGAAAAATATTTTAGTATCAATCATTGCAAATTCTACAAATGGAGTTTGAGTACGTTGTGATGTGGTGATTAATAAAGGAACTATGGGTAGATCCTTTCGCCAAGTATTTTATTACAAGTTATATGATAACAGTGGGAGCATTTTACATGTTAAAAGGCCCAAGTCTATGAAGAAATCTAGACATGTACTCAAAGAAATTCATGACATTAGAAATGACATTGAATAGAAGGAGAAAGCAATTCATAAAGTTGGACCAAATGGATACATGGTATATCCACTAACCAAGCTTTTATTGCACCTTTATATATATATACACTTTAGATTATAAGATATGAAGTAGTAATATGGTATTAACTGTTTATATGTGATAATCGCATTTATCGTTTGAGTTTCTCAAAACTCATCTATTACCTTGTTATATCCGAATAGGTTGTTGAGACAACATTGAACCTTATTGAAGTGAACTGGATTAACATAGTAAAATCCCTTGGTCACTCATATGAGGTGACGTCTCTAAGTAACTAGATTGTGAGTCGATTGATGGCAAGTTCAAGTGCCATAGTATAATAACCTGACCCGCCACCGTCGTAACACAACCCCAACAAGATGGGATGTGTATCTTTGCGCCCACTATTTGTCCTCACTTAAGCCCAAAAGCACAAGGCCTTGTTGCCAAGTGGTGGATGGAATCACTTATAAACATATCACAAGCTCCATATTTTCCCGATGTGGGACAACTTTCCTCTCATACTCTTGGGGTGTTACACATAGGGTCATAAGAGATGACAAGTCGATCACAGACAGGCTGTAAGAGACACTTTGTCGGGCTGTGACCGCGTATAGAGTTCTGTTAATTCATATAGCCTGGTCGTGGCGAGAGCTACTATAGTATTCTTTTGAGTCAATTCTTTGACTAAAGACTATTCGCCCAAGTTGGCATAGTTTCTGAGTGACTTTAAATTATGTTCTACGATTTTTGTAAATGAGGTCTAATGGGCATCTTTTGGGTCATGATGGCTATGGCTAAACAAAGGGAACAGTGCGATAGAAATTGTCCATCCCCTTGTCAGGGTTATTTAAAAAATCTCAGGGCCACTCGAGGAGTAGTGAACTGAAAATCGTGGCCACGCTCGGAAGGTATCTACGGTAGATAATTCCGGTCAGACAGTTACTCTCCAGATCGAGGAAACCACTCTTGATATGATCACTTTTAAGAACGACCTGCAAGTCACCTTGCATTGAGTGGGAGATAGTAATAGGACAAGAGAATTGGTGACGCACACTTGTCTCGGACAAGTGCGAGATTGTTGGAGTATGTGTCCTCGACAATAGTGCAATCACATTGTTAAAACTCATAATACGAATACATAAAGGGATGATTCATTTTTATACATCAACTGATCAACATTAATCGGTAATGATTGGCTTACTAGAGTTTGACATTACTGTCGTTTGACGGTGGTGATCAGTTGATCCCTTAAGGTCACACCTAAAGGACAATTCCCTTAATAGATAAAATTAATTAATTGTATAATGATACAGAAATTCCTTAAAATAGAACAATTCACGAATGTGAGTAAGAATATGAATCTTATTGTAATTCGATTAAATAAGATTCATTTTAGTAATTAAGATGTTATAATAGTAAAATTTTGTTTATGAAACAATTAAATTAAGAATGAACGGTTAATTATAATTGCAATATGTTGTAGATTATATTAACATGGACCATTTTATACACTTGTAATCATGAATTACTAGTCAATTGTTATATATAATTAAATTAATATATGTAATGATATTTAATTGTTAAATATGCATTAATATTATTAAACACTTGTTACATGTTACATGTTACACATTATATAACAAATAGACAATTGACAAAAATAAAATGGACTCCATATTATGCATAGTGACCGAAATTATGGGGGTATTAGGATGGATTGATTAATTGTTTTAAATTGTTTAAAAGCATACTCATTACCTATTCTTACAAGTCTAAACCCTACACATTATGGGTAAGATAAAAAGAATAAGGAAGGGCCATGCATTGGCTCCTTTCCTTCACCCTACCCGGCCACCCTTCAAAAGGAGAACAAGTTCTCATTTTGTTTGATTATCAATTCATTCTTACACAATCAACTTCTTACTCTTCTCTCCTTTTCTCTCTAAAATAATGTTTTAGAAAAGAAAATCAAATTGTTCAAAAATCTTATATTTAGATTACTAAAAGTAGTAATAGAAATAATAATAAGATTATTTTTAAGGTCACTAATTATATATATCTAGTTAATATATTAATTAGTATTAAGGGTAGTTTTGGTGCAATTTAAAGGAGGATCTCATAATATTGGGACAAGGAAGATCATCCAAATAATTAAACTCAAGAACAAGCAAGAAAGGAGTTCTTACTTGTGCCCTTAAGTCCGATTTCCATATTGTAAGAAGTATTCTTCTTATCTTTGTTTTATATTTTCTTATGCATGCATAAGATCATCATATTTAATTATGAGTAATTAGATATAAAATAGAGAGTGTAATTTGAGGGTTTATGAATCTTTCACAACTACCTTGCCTGACTTTGATGAAGATGCAGTTTAGCTTCCTTAACTTTACCAGTAAGATTGTTGAAATGACCTTTATATAAGTGGGTAAGGGCATGCTTGACTTTCTTCAATTTAGCAAAGATTCTGTACATAGGACTACCAGCAGTAGTAGCATTTCAAACCTTCTGAACAATGCTTTCATAGCTTGGATAATTAATCCAACTGTTAAGGAAGCTAAATCTTTTAAAAAATTTTGCCTCATCATATACCTGGACCACTATAGGAGAGTGGTAAAAAATAATAGGTTCCATGAAAAAGCTCTAGAAGAAGGAAAAGAAGAAATCCACATTTGATTGACTAGAGCTCTGTCCAGTTTAGACCAAACCCTAGTTTGGGGATCCTGCTTATTAGTCCAAGTCATCTCAGTACCAGGGCCAGCTATATCATCCAGGTGACAAGAGGCCAAACATGAATTAAAGTGTAATACCCGTCCTTTTAGAGACTCGTGGACTGTCGTTGACTGACCTTAGACACCTATCTAGACCTTCGGAAACCTTACGAGTTAACCTTGTGACGTAGTAACCCTTTTAGTTCTGATAACTCGATCTAGTGGAGGATACTCGATCGAGTAGCTTAGTCACTCGATCGAGTAGAGGTCACTCGATCGAGTAAGTTGTATACTCGATCGAGTAACGGGAGTTCGGCGGGGAAATATAAATTGTGATATCGTGAAACCAAAATCATTTCGTTTCCTTATCTCTTAAACCTAGATGCCGTCATATCATTTCTCCTTCACCTTGTTTCACCCTTTTGGAGCATTTGAGAGTGGAGACACCATGGGGGATGGTATGCATGAGTCGGGTAGCGGTCTTGTCGCCGGAATGCTAAGTATAGGTACGTTGTCATCATCATCGTCTTCCTTGGATTTGTTTGTTTTTGTGACAGTAGTAATAGATGGTCATACTGTTTGTTATAGGTGATTGTGGTGATTTCTTGTCGTCTTATGGTCATGTACGGAATCGCTGCGGTTTACTAGAGGTAGGTTCTCCTACTCAGTACTGTTGGTTATCTAGTGTGTCGGTTGTAGTACTTGATTGTGTTTGGTGTTATGATTGGTATTGTGAATTAGTTGTGGTTGGTCGTTGTTTGCTTGTCTCTGGTTCGCGAGGCGCGTCCTCGGCTGAGTGGAGTCACTTGCGGGAGTGGCTTCACGCCCTTGATTCGCCCTTTATGGAACCCGCCACAGCAGGGGATGTGCACATTAAGGAACATGGGTTTTCGCTCGGGATTGATGAGCGAGGATTTCGTGGGTACGGCTGTGGTCCCCACTGGCGGTGTGGATTACTGGTTGTGATTGGTAATCTAGCAAGACTGGAACTTCGGGCAGTTAGAGGTGTGTGGGTGACTGGAGAAGGGGACGTGTATATGTTTGTTGTGTATGTTTTGTTTGTTCCTTCAGTTACTGACCTTGTGTGGTGTTGTTGTGTTTTCGTCTTGTGTTGTGTCTGCCGTGATCCACTATGGTGAGCAGTCGGTCTTAGCAGGTTGATATCTTGATCATAGCTGGGTGCTTGGAAGGACGAGTCTACCACGAGTCATGGCAAAGATAGTCTCATATAGTTGATAATTGTCACGAGTTGTACCTTTTATTTTGTTTAACAACTTGTAATTAAATATAATAGTTCTTTTATCGACATTTGATTATTACTGTTCCTCGGGCAACCGAGATGATAATGCCCTTATCTGCTGGGGAAGGTCTTGTTAAGGCTCCTTGGTACATGGGGCTGTTACAAAGTGGTATCATAGCGACGATTTTGGAACCTGTAACTAATGAGCCTAATGAACGTAGTGAGTCTAATAAAATGAACCTGGTGTATGTATGTTGGGAGCCCCGGCAGTTGCTTGATTTTATATGAGAAGGCGCCCTCATTTCAAAATCCAGGCCCCAATATGCTTAAGCCAGCCACTTTGTATGGGAATATTGAGTCGGGAATTGTGTGTGCATAGTTGTGTATGATATATAGATTGGATATAGTTGTGTTGGAGTCTATTGTAATGTCTGGTGCGTGCAAGTAGTAGTGATAGATCGTATAAGTGTGTGAATCGTTGGGAGTGTGTGTGGATATGTTAGAGGATGGTGAATGTGCTAAGAGTTGCATACGAGTATCTGATAATGTGATGGTGGTAATGGGTTGTGGATCTTCATATGCATTTTAGTTAGTATTAATTGACATGTAATGCTGTGGAATTTAATGGATGAATGTTGTTGCGTGCTATTGTGAATAGGCGTAGTTATGTGAGATATCTTGTAGTTGTCGAATTGGTGTGATATGTTAGAACCTTGAGCAAATATGAGTAGTAAGTGGTAACTATATTGCCAAACGGAATGATTAATACAGTGTAATCACAGGTGGAACGATTGAATTTGTGTATGTGTAAGTGAAAGTAGAATAATGTGCTATATATATATATATATATATATATATATATATATATATATATATATATATATATATATATATATATATATATATATATATATATATATATATATATATATATATATATATATATATATATATATATGTTCATGTGAAATGAAGCAAGTTATAGTTGAATTATTTTTGTAAAATGCTTGATATAGAATGAACTAATATGTGCAATGTTCGGATGAGATAATTGTGTTGCATTTGAGTTAGTATTAATGGATCGTAATTGGATGAAATAATCAGTGACGAGTTCCAAATACACCTTGGACTCGGAACGAGTTGTTGTTTTGCAGGAACCGATAACCAAACTCGTAACTTTTAACTTTGTTCCTAACCTTATTCGACCGAGTACGAGTGCTTACACGACCGAGTAGACCTTACTCGATCTAGTTGTGGGGTTATTAGATCGAAATCGTTGGAACTGCCAGCGAAAACTCGATCGAGCAGCTCCAACTCGATCGAGTAGAGGACACTCGATCGAGTAACCGCGTCACTCGATCGAGTAGGTTGCTACAGTACCTGTATTATAACGGGATTCCTATGCTTTCCCTAATTCATTCTTCCTCTTATTTCTTCTTACTTCAACCCAAAAATCTTTTAAAAACTCTTTCTCTCAAAGATCTTGGTGAGGTTTGTGCTTAATCCCCATGTAATCTCCTTGTTAGTTCATTCAATCCTTTTGCAAATCATTCAAGGTAAGATTGTTACTCCCTTTCTTTGTTTTTAATCAATTAGTAACATATAAAAGTGTTAGTTTTCTGAAAAATTCGATTTATACTCATGGATTTTAGTTATAGTTGTTGTACTTTGGTAAAATTGCTTTAGTTTGTTGATTACTGATGCTAGAAGTTGCAAAATCAAACCTATTTGGGAGTACATATGGACCAAAATTTCTAGGGTTTGGGTTACAAATTGAATTTTTGCTTGTCTTTTGAGTATGTAAGGGGGAAAATAGAGTATAGTATGTTGTTGGTACCATATTTGGTGTTGATTTTGACTAATTTCACCCAAAATTTCGTCTTAAAAATCCGTCTTAAAAGTGCCCCAAACTGAATTTCGCCCCAAATCTTTATGATAATGATCTTTTGTGAAACCAATTTTGAGGGATTTAGACCCAAATTTTTCTGATTATTGTTAAAATTTTGTGTTTTGAAAGCCATGAGACCGTCTTTTATGAGATATAGGGGTAACATGTTTTGAGAAATTGTTGGTTCTTGTGCAAACTACCTTAAAATTTTTGTTTCTCTACCCATGAGTATACTTTGAGAAGTTCTTTTGTTCAAGTATCCGTTTTGTATGCCTAAAAACGTGTTGAAACAAATGCCAAGAGCTGCTGGTGTGACCCATCAGATTAAGAGGGGAAGGGCCTCTGAGCCCGAGGTTGGAGAGGGGAGTCAGGGACCTACCGTCCCACCAGTCCCTGAGTATCCTAACATTGTCTTTGCTAACTTTGAGCAAAGAGATGCCTTTGTCGAGTTGTAAAAGCGCCGCATGAAACCTACTAGATGTATCGACACCACCATCCTTAAGGACTTGAAAATAGAGATGGGCGTGAGGCATATCTTTGAAACCTTGGGTTTGACGGGTTTGTATCGTCTTAGGAAGCACTCCTACCCTTTCTTGACTTTGGAGTTTATGAGCTTTTTTCGTATGATGCGGTAGGTAAGACCGTAGAGTTTCGTTTTATGAACACTAGTTTTCTCTTGTCTATGGACCAGTTTGCTTTTCACCTTGGCCTTGCTCGACCTGGGAAGGGATCTCTTAGACATCCCGACTGAGTGTGGGGCTAGCAGTTATATGCCCTGTTTTACTGGTAAGTCTGCCTCTACCTCGAGTAACATGTTGATTAATGATGTTCAACATGTCACTCTGAAGATCTTCCTCCGAGCTTTGACATGTCTGCTCTATGATAGAAGGGATGTGAGTAAGTTAAACTCACATGAGGTTATGTTGTTGGTCACCTATTTGAACCCCACCCGAGCACAGAGAGTCTCTTTTAGTGCCCCGGCCATAGTTTGTGCTAGCTTGGCCTTGATGGCCACCTCCTCGACCCGGTACTTGAGTTGTGGTGCCATTGCCACACGGTTAGCTGAGCGGTTAACCACCTTTGAGGCCTCTTCGACTCTTACACCTATGGTCCCAGCTGTGCCCACTTTGGACCGAGACTACTTCATTGACCAGAAATGGTTGAGGACTTTGGAGGGTGGTGGGTTAGCTTGGAGGGTGTGGGGTATGAGCTGGATGAGACTTCCGGACCCCGAGCATCTTCCTGTGACTGAGTCTTTGATGGCGGTGATGGTTTCATCGGACTTCGATGACGGTGAGGAGCCCCCTACCCGGCAGTACTACCTCATTGATGATAGTCTTTTGGAGGTGATGCCAGAGCCAACCAAGAGGGATCAGGCTAGTGAAAGATCATAGATCCTAATTAGACTCTCTAACTAAAACAAATTATCTCATAATATGTCATTTTAGTGATCTATGTAACATGCATGCAAATATAAAAGCATAATAATAAAGGTTAAGGAAAAACAATTTCCTTATATTGATTTTGATGGTAAAAATGGGCATATACTAGATCACCTATCTAGTTTGTTCGTGTGCTAATAATATATGGAAGATCCTCCTTTACCAAATCTTCAAAGAGAAGACCTCCTTCAAGTAGCACCCAAGAACAACAGCCAAAAAATCTAACAAGTATTAACTAGATACTTGTTAAATTTAACCCTTGATAATATTTGTAATATTACTAACAAGTTTAGTGAATATTTATTTTGATTACTAACAAGCTTAGTAAGTGTTCTTATTATTTTTAGAGAGAAAGACCAACAACCATTTCACATGCAAAATACACAAATGAAGTAGTGTGTAAAAATGAGCAATTGTTGGTCTAAATAGGTGGGAGTGGCCGGGTGGAGTAGGTGGAGTGAGGGAGTGGACTTGTTTTATTTTTTTTGTCCAATCTTTTATCACATGCAAAATGAACATAAGATAACTTATGGAAGTATATAAAGCAAAGTGAAATGATTATGTTTATAATCATCCACTACACTCCATTTATACGGTCCAATGTCCCATTTACGGGTCCATTTTGGTTCTTATATTTGTCGCACAAATACGTGTAAATTTTACTATAAACATCGATTTATGTTTAAATGCTTCCCAATAAATTTTGTCCAAATCACTCCATAAATATACGTGTACCGCTATAAATATTATTTACGTACTGATATTAATCACATTAATCAATTAGTACAATTTTAGTGAATTAACAATTAATTAACTAAAACCCGTCTCATAAATTTATTATTCAATTATCGCATAATTAAATAATAAAAACCGCGCCTCGAGTTCGCAACTCGAAATCTCTCTAAAAATAATCAACTAACCAATTAGTCAATAAATCAAGGGACTAAATAAATTGTATCTCATACAATTAATTAGTTGACAATTGGGTTCGTTCCTTTAGGTGTGACCGAAAGGGGTCAGTTGATCACCGCCGTCTCACGACAATAACGTCAAACTCTAGTCAGCCAACCGTTATCGATTTACGTTAATCAACTGACGAGGATCAAATAAAATAAATATCCTGATGATATTCCTTTAATTAGATTTATTATGTAAACGCACTATTATGGAGGACACTAACTCCAACAATCTCCCACTTGTCCGACACAAGGTGTGCGCTACCAATTCTCTTGTCCATTTTAATCTCCCACTCAATGCAAGGTATCTTTCAGGTCGCACTTGCACATGAACATATCACGAGTGGTTTTCTCGATCGGGAGTGTGACTACTTGACCGGAAAAATCTCCCACAGATTACTTCCGAGCGTGACCACGCATTTATAGTCAAAACTCCTCGAGTGGCCTTGAGATATAGTTACCCAACGTGGGTGGACAATTCCTGTATGCTCTATCTATCTTTGCCCAATACAGATCATCGTGACTCAGAAGATGTCCTCTGGCCTCCTTTCACGGTACGACCTAGGACAAAAACCAAAGTCACTCAAAAACTACACTGACTTGGATAATAGTCTCCAGTCAAAAGAATCGACTCATAGGAACATCTTAGAGATCCCTGCCACGACCAGGCGTCTATAATAGAACTTAGGGACTCTCTAAATGGTCACTGTCCGGCAAAGTGTCACACACTCTGCCTATGTAATCGACTAGTCATCACGTATGACCTCATGGTGTTGAACAACCATCAATCGACTTACAATCTAATCACTCTGAGACGTCACCTCATTAAGTGACTAGGGGCAAAATAGAATGTTCATCTTATTCACTTGAATAGTGTTCAACATTGTCTCCACAACTTATTCAGATAAACAAGGTATTAAAATTTAGTCACACTAAATAAAAGAATTCATAAATGAATGCTTAAACAATGAATGCGATTATCATATATATAAAAAGTGATACACTATCCAATTATTACATATCCATAATCTAAAGAAAATCTGGTACTCGTCTCAATCCCATTGCGACGACATGACCATTATGCTTAGCCTTTGATAAAGGCTTGGTTAAAGGATCAGCTACATTATCGTCTATCCCAACCTTACAAATGTCAATTTCCTTCCTTTCCACATAATCTCTAATTACATGGTATTTCCTTTCAATGTGTCTAGACTTGTTACTAGACTTCGGCTCTTTGGCTTGAAAAATAGCCCCACTGTTATCACAATATATAGTGATCGGATCTTTGGCGGAATGGACTACTCCTAGTCCCTCCATGAATTGCCGAATCCAAACAGCTTCCTTTGCAACCTCAGACGCTGCAAGGTACTCAGCCTCTGTTGTAGAATCCGCGGTAACGCTTTGCTTGAAGCTCTTCCAGCAAAATGCTCCTCCATTTAGCATAAATATATAGCCGGATTGGGATTTCATATCATCTCGATCGGTTTAGAAACTTGCGTCCGTGTAACCTCTTACACGCAACTCAGTTTCTCCTCCAAACACTAAGAACGAATCCTTAGTCATTCTCAAGTACTTAAGGATGTTCTTTATGGCTATCCAGTGACTCTCACCAGGCTTGGCTTTATAACGACTTCTCATGCTCAAGGCATACACAACGTCGGGACGAGTGCAAATCATAGCATACATGATAGACCCAACAGCGGAAGCGTAAGGGACGGTCTTCATGTGTTAAATCTCCTTAGGGGTAGAGGGAGACTGTGACTTGCTCAAAGTAATCTCTTGGCCCATAGGTAGAAATCCTCTCTTGGAGTCTTTCATATTGAACCGGTCAAAAACTTTGTCAATGTAAGCTTCTTGACTCAATGCTAGTATCCTTTTAGACCTATCTCTATAGATCCGGATACCCAAGATTCGTTATGCCTTTCCCAAGTCCTTCATCTGGAAGTGTTTCCCTAGCCACTCCTTAACGGAAGTGAGCGATGGAACATCATTCCCGATGAGCAATATGTCATCCACATATAAGAGAATGAATGAAACCTTACTCCCACTAAACTTCATGTATAAACATGGTTCTTCAACACTTCTAATGAAACCATATTGTTTAATAACATGATCAAAACGATGATTCCAGCTCCGAGATAGTTGCTTAAGACTATAGATGGACTTCTTGAGCTTACACACCTTTTTAGGGTTAGATGTATCCACAAAACCTTCAGGTTGTATCATGTACACTTCCTCTTCTAGAATCCCATTCAAGAAGACGGTTTTGACATCCATTTGCCAAATCTCATAATCATGAAACGCGGCAACCGCTAAGATTATCCTAATGGACCGAAGCATAGCGACTGGAGCAAAGGTTTCGTCATAGTGTAGACCATGAACTTGGGTGAAACCTTTTGCCACCAATCTAGCTTTGTAAACATCTACATGTTTATCCACGCCGAGCTTAATTTTATATATCCATTTACACTAAAGGGGTCACTCTCCCTCAGGTAAATCCACCAAGTTCCATACTTGGTTCTCGTGCATGGAATCCATTTTGGACCGCACGGCTTCTAGCCAAAGCGAGGAGTCGGGACTAGACATGGCCAATTTGTAGGTAGTGGGTTCATCACTTTCCAAAAGTATCAAAACACCATCCTCTTCGATGTTACCAAGGTAGCGGTCAGGTGGATTAGAAATCCTACTTGACTTTCTAGGAACAATTACCGTTTCGGAGGAAGAAGGAACGTTATCCTCCACGTTCTCCTCAACCTCATTCTCGGTTTATGGCTCTCGAACTTCTTCAAGTTCAAATTTTCTCCCACTCTGTCTTCTAGAAATAAACTCTTTTTCTAGGAAGACAGCATCACGAGCCACAAACACTTTGTTCTCGTTTTTATTGTAAAAGTAATAGCCACGTGTTTTCCTTGGATATCCTACAAATAAACATTTGTCATATTTGGGTGCAAGCTTATTGTCAGACTTGATCTTGTAGTACGCTTCGCAACCCCAAATGCGCATGAATGACAAATGAGGGACTTTACCTATCCATATCTCATATGGAGTTTTATCGGCCGCTTTAGTCGGGCTTCGATTTAGTGAAAATATTGCAGACAATAGGGCAAAACCCCAAAATGAACTAGGAAGCTCGGTTAGACTCATCATAGACCGAACCATATCTAGTAAAGTTCGGTTTCTCCTTTCGGTCACACCATTTAGTTGTGGTGTGCCAGGAGGAGTCCATTGTGATACTATACCACAATCTTTTAGGTGTGAATCAAATTCAGAACTTAGGTATTCACCACCACGATCGGATCGTAGGGTCTTAATCTTTTTATCTAATTGGTTCTCTACTTCATTCTGAAACTCCTTGAACTTGTCAAAAGCTTCACTTTTATTCTTCATCAAGTAGACATACCCATATCTACTCAAGTCATCAGTAAAAGTAATGAAGTAGTGAAAACCTCCTCTAGCGGTGATGGTTAATGGTCCACACACATCTGTATGTATGAGAGTCAAAACCTCACTAGCTCGTGTCCCTTTTCCCGCAAAAGGTGCACGTGTCATCTTGCCTAAAAGGCAAGACTCGTATATACCATAAGATTCGAAATCAAATGGTTTGAGCACTTTTGATGAAGCAAGTCTCTTAATGCGTCTTTCGTTTATGTGACCTAAACGACAATGCCAAAGGTAGGATTCATTTGGATCACCCGTTTTGAGCTTTTTAGTTTCCACATGATAAACGTCATTAACATCATTTAAAACATAAATGTCTCCAATTGAAATGGCCTTGCCATAAACCACATCATTCAATGAAAAAGTACAACTATTGTCCTTAATCATAAAACAAAAGCCTTCCGCGTCTAACGCGGAAATGGAGATGATGTTCTTGGTTAAAGTTGGTACAAAATAACACTTATTTAAATACAACTCTAGACCACTAGCTAAAGTGATCACATAGGTCCCCACGGAAACGGCCGCTACTCTAGCTCAATTACCCATGCGGAGATCCACATCACCTTTTGCTAGTGCTTACACGTCCCTTAAACCCTGCAAATGATTACAAAGGGGAGAGACACATCCGATATCAAGTACCCAAGTGGAAGTGAAAGCATAATTAACGTCTATCACATAGAGAGAGAAAATCATACCAATAGGCATCACACGCCCTTCCTTGAGATCCTCCAAGTATTTGGGGCAACTCCTCCTATAATGCCCCTTCCCATTACAATGGAAACATTCGGCCTCGGAGAGTTTAACACTTTTTGCCTTGGGATTGCCATTCTCAACGGCTTTTCCCTTTCCCTTGTCTTGTTTC
Organism: Silene latifolia; assembly: GCF_048544455.1. Classification (NCBI taxonomy): domain Eukaryota; kingdom Viridiplantae; phylum Streptophyta; class Magnoliopsida; order Caryophyllales; family Caryophyllaceae; genus Silene; species Silene latifolia. The sequence goes on along the minus strand of NC_133535.1, from coordinate 90,195,531 downwards.
TTTGACGTCTTCTTGAATTGGGACTTTTCCTTCCCCTTTCCTTTCTTAACTCCAAGGCCGGGACATGTTCTCTTTAACTTCATGGTTAGAACATCCCCTTTTTCACTCCCGCTAGCTTCCATATCTCTCTCCGCTTGGGTGAGGAGTGCATGAATTTCATGATAACTCTTATCCATGCCATTCATGTTGTAGTTTACCTTAAAGTGGAAAAACTTGGTGGGAAGTGAGTGGAGGATTCGATCCACCACAAGAGTTTTAGGAATGTTACACCCTAGACGCTCTAGGATGTCAACATATTCGACCATTTTGAGTACATGGGGACCAACCTTTTGGCCCCTCTCAAGCTTTGCTTCAAAGAAGCGTGCCGCCGCATCGTATTGGCGGAATTTAGGTGTTTGTGAAAACATAGTAGTCATACGAGTGAATATCTCGTACGCATTTAAAGAAATGCATGAAAGCTTGAGCTTTGGGGACATCGACCATATCAACACATTTTTGATATCATTCGACATCCTCACATGGTCATCATAGGAGGTCCGCACCGCAGATGAAGCCCTTGGACCGGGCTCGATGGGAGGAGCATCGGTCAAGTAAGTGAGCACGTTGTCGGACAACGCGGCACTTTTGATGTTGGATTCCCATTCAAGAAAGTTACTACCGTCATCTTTTAAGATACATTTGTCCATTACGGACCTTAGCCATGAATCTTTGCCTAGTGGAGTAGTCGATGGAGTTGATGAAGTTGCCGTTGCGAATTAAAATGCTACAACAAAATAAGGAAAAATTAACATTCATTGTTTTAAAATTACTTGTGAAAACATGTTTAACAAGTTTTAACATTTATATAATGATCTCCCACTAAATTATATAAATGATTCCAAGACCCAAATATTAAACAAAAATGAGCATCGCTTGGGCGAAACATCCCTCTTGGTTGACGAATTTCACCTCTAGAACTCTTGGTTGACGAATTTCCTTTAATCCATCTACTAGCCCCGAATACAAGACCGTCTTATATCCCATTGAGTCCAACCAACTTTGGCGCGTGATAACCGTTTACCACCCTACTTACCTGAGGTAAAAAGAAAACACCCCGCTTGGGCGAGCGTGACTCTAATGAACAAGGGATTCATAGGTGTTACTAATTGGTAAGGCTAATCTCAGTTTTACTTATGTGAGAGATCTTGTCAATTTAGTTATAAATTCCCTATAAGTGAACTAAATCGGTGAATGTAAATGACGTGAATTGACAACCGCGAAAATAAAATGCATGTGAATGGCGATTTTGGCATGCGCGGAAAAATAAAAGCAAGCAAGCATATGAATAATCCTAGTATGACCACCTAGTTAATAAAAACTAGACTATTACATATCGGAAACCAACTCCTTGGTCCCTTGCCTCTTCATTCCAAAAGTGGCTTCTTCTTGTGGGATTTGGAACACCTTCCAAAAATAGACTCCGTCTCGATGTAAATCCGTCTTTTGGAAACGTCGGTAAGAATAACTATTACAATTAAATTACATAGCTATTCCTATTATACATTAATTAATAAAATAAATAAAACTATTAATTAATTACAACCGATGATACGAGATCGTATTTAAATTACAAACAAATCGCTATTCCCATTCATTTCGGGTAATAATGATTAAAATAAACTAGGCCATACTAGGTACAACAAAATAAATACTTTAAATAAATGACAATCATTCATTCAACTTAAATAAATATGCTTAAAATGATGCCAAAATCGCCCTATCTAACAATCGTTGGTATCTATCTCGGTTTTGTGGATTTAATCGATTTTTAGCTTGTAAAAATCAATAATCAACTCTTAAATCTCATTTAAGTCCAAACTAATTGTCCAAACTGTTTTGAACTTCAAAACTTAGTCCTCACTAATTTGATGATGAATAATTAGTTTGATTTGGTGATATTTGCTAAATTAATTGGAAAAATCATAACTTTTAAGTAATAAATCCAAAATAATTGAAAATATTACCAAAAAAATGAAACAAAAAATTTTTAGTATTTTGGAACACTCTCAAGAACACCAAAATGTCAGAAAAATTGCCCAAAAATTCGGATAAAATTTTATGAAGAAAAAGATCGATAATTATCGGTTTTTAACCACTAAAACCAATAAACATCAAAACAAGGTGAAAATACATTTTAAATTTCACTTTTAAATTTTAAATCATATTTTTAAATTTACATACATAATTTTAAACTCGCTTTTCTACAAAAAAAAAAAATCATTAAAAATAGCAAAATAACTTCACAAAACACCACATTTTACCACAAACCTTTTAAGATCAGTATGTATGCATGCCCAAAAAAATTCGTGTTAAAACCTCTTCTAACACAATTTTTGAGTTTTTAAAATTATCTCATAATTTATTAAGTATGCTCAAAATCAACATGCAAATTACAAGCCTAGCTCTGATACCACTTGAAAGATCATAGATCCTAATTAGACTCTCTAATTAAAATAAATTATCTCATAATATGTCATTTTAGTGATCTATGTAACATGCATGCAAATATAAAAGCATAATAATAAAGGTTAAGGAAAAACAATTTCCTTTACATTGATTTTGATGGTAAAAATAGGCACAAACTAGATCACCTATCTAGTTTGTTCTAGTGCTAATAATATATGGAAGATCCTCCTTTACCAAATCTTCAAAGAGAAAACCTCCTTCAAGTAGCACCCAAGAACAACACCCAAGAATCTAACAAGTATTAACTAGATACTTGTTAAATTTAACCCTTGATAATATTTGTAATATTACTAACAAGTTTAGTGAATATTTATTTTAATTACTAACAAGCTTAGTAAGTGTTCTTATTATTTTTAGAGAGAAAGACCAACAACCATTTCACATGCAAAATACACAAATGAAGTAGTGTGTAAAAATGAGCAATTGTTGGTCTAAATAGGAGGGAGTGGTCGGGTGGAGTAGGTGGAGTAAGGGAGTGGACTTGTTTTATTTTTTTGTCCAATCTTTTATCACATGCAAAATGAACATAAGATAACTTATGGAAGTATATAAAGCAAAGTGAAATGATTATGTTTATAATCATCCACTACACTCCATTTACACGGTCCAATGTCCCATTTACGGGTCCATTTTGGTTCTTATATTTGTCGCATAAATACGTGTAAATTTTACTTTAAACATCGATTTATGTTTAAATGCTTCCCAATAAATTTTGTCCAAATCACTCCGTAAATATACGTGTACCGCTACACATATTATTTACATACTAATATTAATCACATTAATCAATTAGTACAATTTTAGTGAATTAATAATTAATTAACTAAAACCCGTCTCATAAATTTATTATTCAATTATCGCATAATTAAATAATAACAACCGCGCCTCGAGTTCGCAACTCGAAATCTCTCTAAAAATAATCGACTAACCAATTAGTCAATAAATCAAGGGACTAAATAAATTATATCTCATACAATTAATTAGTTGTCAATTGGGGTTCGTTCCTTTAGGTGTGACCAAAAGGGGTCGGTTGATCACCGGCGTAGCTACTCGATCGAGTGCCCCTAACTCGGTCGAGTAACTGCGTATGTGAATTGGAAATGCTTACTGGACTTGATATACTCGATCGAGTAGCTGATGAACTCGATCGAGTAGCATCAACTCGGTCGAGTTGCTCCTTAGCTCAATCGAGTGTCCCTGATTATCGTTTGTTTCATTATAATCTGTTGATGGTCATCATTCATATATACTTTATTGATAATAAGTTCCATTGTCATGGTTGGTAATCACATCGTCATGTTTCAAGTGCAGTTTATATAATATCAGTATGGTTTTCATTATTTTCACCCATGGATGCTTAATTGAATTGTTTGAAGTACCATGTTGAACGGTGGTTATAGTTTATCGTTGCGGTCTTAAGTTTATAGCTGGTTATGTCGAGTACACATGGTTGGGTAATGTCACTTAAGGAATTCTCGATGTTCATGTATAATAATTGGGTGACGGAACATTTCGCTTGCTTATTTGCTGTAATTTACGTCTAATATGGATTTCAACATGCATACATTTTATCTATGTAATGTCAATGACGTACCATGATAGTTGTTGGCCTCCATGTATGATAAAATTGTTTCATAACGTCAAGTTTGAGTCGAGTTATAATCTCATATAATGGTTGTAGTGCATCTTGAAGGTGAACTTCGGGATGAAGTTCCTTTCAGAGGGGAAGAGTAATGTCGCATGAGAAAATGACAAACTTATCACATTTTGAGTAATTGTTTCGAGTAATTGTTAGCAAATTCATCGTACTGTTGTACTCCATTTTACTTTAACTTGGATTATGTGATGTTAGGTGAAATTTGTAATAATTTGAATTGTTACATGGTGGAATAATATTAATGGTACGGGAATGGTTGATAAGTATAATTTTAGTGTCATTTTACCCTATATTTAATCATTTATTTGACTCGATTTTGTGCCATTCAATCGACTTAATAGCTCATTTTATTTACTAAATTATAATAATTAGTTGCATTAGTTATATTTAATATATAGTCGGGTTTTTATATAATATTAGTGCTTAATAGTTTAATTTTAATTATCGCGAATAAATGTATATTTTTGTCGGAATTTGGGTTTCACATTCGCTATGTGATCTTGTTGGTACGAGTTTGTGAGGAAGGTCATAAATCGAGTCGGGTTCGGAAATAAAGGAAGGGAAATCGAGACAGAAACCGATAGAATGAAGACGGGTCAAATGGAAAAGGCAAGGGAGTAATTAAAGAGCATAGTCAAGGTGAAACATTGACCTTGACCCAACATATTCATCACCAGCAGCTCCTTTTCTGAGCTAAACCAACTCTATCACCACCATCATCATTCATCACCATTCATCCTAGCTTCAATCACGATAACCTGCAGCAGCTCAAACCCGAACACGACACCGTCCCCACTACCTCACCTCTGACCCACCACAAACATACACCACTTCATCACCTTCGCACCATCGAGCATTCCCTGCTCCTTGCATTCTCCTCTGTTCACACACACCAGCAGCAACCCATTATCAATCACCATGACCGTTTCTCAACTCCCATGTCCACCTGCATTATCAATTCAAGACCATACCCGCATCTCCTCTGCTCAACATCCACGGATTCAATCAACAACAGCCGCATCAATAGCCCGGTAGTGGCAACGGCATCAACACCATCAAGCAGCTCCTTACTCAATCACCATTTCCGTCCCCTTCGTCCATTGAAGCAGCACAACAACCCATCACCTCCATTCACGATAACCACCAGCCTCACCTCAACCACCTGCATCCCCACCAACATAAACAACCCTAAATCACCATCTGCTCTCCCAGTCGGCCAACCGGCGGCCGACCAACCGGCTGGGGATCCTACTACCTTCGAATTTAATCTTATGCGCACTCCTAGACGGGTGACCTTCTGCCGCCTCCATCCCGGCTGGGAATGCATTGATTTCCTCTTTTATTTCCAGAGAACTCCCAGACGGTTAGCTCACCGGCGGACGGTGGACCATCTAGGAGAACAAAGCCGCGTAATAATCCGTTGTTTTGCCCTTTTTGTTCTGTTTCGTTTTTGTATAAACTGAATCCCTTTTCCCCTTTTCATTTTGTTTTCCAAGCACCGTTCATTTTTCCTTTTGTTTTTGATTTGGGTGAGATTAGTAAGAGTATTATTATTATTATTATTATTATTATTATTATTATTATTATTATTATTATTATTATTATTATTATTATTATTATTATTATTATTATTATTATTATTATTATTATTATTATTATTATTATTAGTTATTATTATTATTAGACTATAGTATATAAAGACCTTAGTCTACCTTACACTACCATTTTTAAAATACAATTAGAATTATTCTTACCTTAGATTATTTTCTCCTCTCAATTTTTGTAGAACCCTAATATTTCTCCTCTCTCAATATTTCTTCAATTAAATTTATAATCTTTACTTAATATTAGTGTTCTCTAGTTTATCCAAATTCATCTCCTTTCATTAGTTTACATTTAAATTTTGGGTTGTATTTGGAGAATTGAAGAATCCTTCTATTATTATCCAAGCTTGTTCATTTCCTCTTAGTTGTTATAATTCTCATCTTTTGCATACATTTACTTCATTAGTTTACATCTTTTATGTTGGTTAATTGTTATTCATTCAAAGTTACAATCTTTATCATGTTTTCCATGCTTGTTTGTATTTTGTTGGAAATTGTTGGTAATTTCTCATACATGAACATGTGTGAGTAGTCTCATCTAGAGTCATGGGGGATCTTGGGTCATTAATGGGTGTAAAATTGGGTTATTAACATTTGGAATTGGGTGATTACTTGGTATTTACTTTCATGCATATGAAGTGCTCGATGAAATGTTTGAACGAAAGTTTGAGTCTTTCATTAGTATGTTTAACTTATCTTGGTGCATTATGCTATTGGATGGTCTTTATGCTATGATTAGTAGATCGATCGGTCTTGTTCTCATTCATATTAAGTGTTCGTAGAATCGTTTGAATGCAAGTTTGAATCTTTCTTGGACATGTTTGGCTTGTCTTGGTGCTTATGCTATTGGAAGGTCTATATGCCATGTTAGTGTTGAGTTCATCTTAATTAAGTGACAACTTATTAATGAACTTAAGGTGACTAGGAAATTAGTCTTAATTCCTTGACCATTGTCATCACCCATATCGTGTTTTAATCTTGTTTTATGCCCTCCTACCCAAGTGAACCTGAAAACTCTAGTTCTCCCTTTAATTGAATACAACTTCATTTAGTTTAATTTTATTTAACTTGTTTGCATCTTAGTTTACAATTAATCAACCTCTTACATTTGTTTGACTAAACTAAAGACTTAAACGAACCAAGTATCTAACCCCGCCATCTTTGTGTTCGACCCCAATTAAATACTACTACTTAATTGGGTAATTTATAAATAGTTTTTGATAAGGGTGTGACGACTTTACCCCATTATCAAAATGGCGCCGTTGTCGGGGATGACGTTGGGTTATGCTTAGTTAGTTAGAGTCTTAGGCTTAGTCTTTACTTGTTATTTGCTTGTTTGAGTAGTTACTTGTTTCTTGTAGAGTTAGTGTGTTATTGCTTATCCCTAGTGCCCCAAAGCATTAGGATACTAACGGTTTGTTGAAGTTTATGCCTAGAGGAAACGGTAATCTTTTGCTTAGTGACCCGAAACCGGAAAGGCTCTATAGAATTTTAAGGAGAAGGACCTTAGCAAGGATTGGGAATTCCGACTTTGCAACTTTAAACCAAGCTAGCACATCCACCCAATTTCACCAAGAAACCTTTACCAAAGAACAACCAAACAACACAATTGACCCCTTTGAAAATCATTTCACAACATACAAGTCTCTACAAAAATACCCACCATAAAGCCAAACATGAATCAACAAAGCTTCAACCAAGATTACCAAGGTAATCAAAACTTGTACCATGGAAATCAAGGGAACCACCAAGGCTTCAATCAAGGGTACCAAGATCAAAATTGCAATGAAAACTATCAAAGTTTTGACCAAGGGTACCAAGAGAAAGGGTACAACCAAGGTTATCAAGACCAAAATTTCAATCAAACCTATCAAGGATTCAACCAAGGCTTTGACCAAGGCCAAGGTTCAAATTTTCAAAACCGATATAACCATGATTCCTCTTTCTCACTTGCCAACCAATCTTCCAATCAAGAGCCACCACCTCAAGCAAGCAATTTCTTGGGAGATGCTCAATATGACAAATTGTTTAAGATGATAGAAGACTTGGCAAGTTCAACCCTACAAGGCATGAATAACTTCTCCGCCTATCAAAAATTTCTTGAGACCCAAGTCTTCGAACATATAAAGGAACTCTATGCCTCCCAAAGTACCCTTATTCGTCTAATGGGTTCCAAAGCTCTCGTTGACCCTCAAACACCACCGGATAGATTTTTAGGACAAGGGCAAACTGCTAGGGATCCTATGGAGGTAAATGAGGTGAATACAATCATTCTGGGAGGGGAAGTGGCATGGAAGAAGCATGCATGTCCCTTAATCTTGGTGACGAGTCAATGCCAATATCATTTGAAGTGAGTGAAGAGAATGATGACCCAATTGTATCAACTACCTCCAACATTGTTGAGCAAAGGAGATGTGAATTTGATCATAAGTTTGTCCTTGAAGAAATAGATGGGATAGAAGTTGAGAGAAAAGAAGTTGAAACCGATGATGAAGAAGAAGAAATGGTAATATGGGAGGAAAACTCATCGGGAAAACAAGAAGTTAGTGAGTTGGTTATAGAGGAACCCGAAGTTACACCAAAACCTTCTCATGTGCCACTTTTACCTTTTCCTCAAAGGGTGGAAGTGACCAGTGAAGACTCACGTATCGACAAATTCATTAACTTGGTGAAAATGATGGAAGTTACTCTTCCATCCACAAAAGAGACGCCTCATTACACCAACTTTCTAGAGGGAGTTATCTCAAATCAAAGGAATATCAATGACCAAGGGATTATTGCCTCTACGGAAGTTTGTTGGGACATATATGATGATGATGATGAGGAAGGCCTCCAACCACTAATTTCTTCTAAAATCCATGAAAATGAAGTGTGTGTCAATGACAAGTATGGGGAAGCGGTTAGGACTTTGGAAATAGAGGTTGATGAATTTGAAATTGCCATACTTGGGGAATTGAGGAGCCGTGAGAAAAACTATGATATTTGTAGTTTTGACACTAGCTTGGAAGATATTGAAACTCTCCTCTTTGGAAATGGTCCGATTCATTTGGAGGGTCAAGAAAATGAGGATAAAAATGACAACATTATGAACCTCAATGTTGAGAAGTTGACTCCTCCACCTCCCACGTCCTACCAATTTACTTGCCTTGAAGAGTGTAGCTCGGTCACTTAAAGCAAAAAAAACCCCAAAGAATATTGATGAGAAAAGGGTAGGTGAAGTGTTGATGATAGAAGATGGAAAAGGGAAAGAAGAGTTGAAGCTTAAGGTTAGAGAGGATCACCCCAATGTCATCCCTCCCAAATTTGATTCTAGCACTAATACCCCTTCAAAAATGAAGCCAATGGTTGAGAAGAAGAAACCAAAAAGATGGAGAAAGAAGGTGAAAAGAAAAAGGAAATGTGAGACAATGCTAGAAAATGAAGAAGTTCTTGTCCATGACAAGAAGAAGCTTGAAGAAGAAATTGCCCGAAAATGCTCGGAAGTGCACCATGCCATAAGCGGTGTACATGAAGTGTTGTCAAAGCTTGGAAGCTCTTGCTCCATGGGAAAGTTTGAAGTTGTTAAAGGGATAGCGGGATTCCAAGAGGGGGATCCCGGTTGATTGAAGCCTCCTTGATGAAGAGGTTTGGTGGAGTTACTTAAGAACCACCGCATTGTATATATTCTTCTTCTCTTTAATTAAGTTTTTACCGCATCTTACATTTAGTGACATGATCCGAGTAGGATTTAATCTAAATTAGCTCTCTTTGCATTCATATAATATAGTTGCATCATATTTCAATTCCGCATATAGAATAGATCATGCATTGCATAACTATTTGAAAATCACAAAAAAATTGGAAAAAGTAAAAAATTTTAAAAATATGTATTTACTTTTCGAATATCCTCCACACATTTATTTCCATCAAAAAATATGTAAATAAATAAGTGTGGGGAGGACATTCTCAAATTTAAAAAATACAAAAACATGTTATCTATTTTCAAATATTTAAAATCAAAAAAAATATGTTCTTTAATTTCCTATTCTCTCCCTATACTTTGTTCCATTGAGGACAATGTAAATTTCAAGTGTGGGGAGGGAAATATCCACTTTGTGCATATTGTTTATATTTGTATATATTTACTTGTTAATTTGAGAAAATTACAAAAATGCCTAAAAATTGAAAAATTTCAAAAATATTGCATTGTTTATATTATATATATTGCATTTGTTCTAACCTTTTTTATTAACAACACATGAGAGCATTGGAGAAGACGCTTGGTAAAATTCTTCCAATTCTTTCTCCTTTATCCTTCCTTTTCTTTTTGTATATATAAGCATGGAGGAGGACGGGATATTTGATGTGGGTGTTCCTTTTGGGAACCGTTTTGGATATACTTGTGTTGTTGGTGTGTTGTTAGGACTAGAACTTGTATGCATTTAGATTAGACATGTATATATGTGTTCACTCTTGCATTCACATAGCTTGTTCATATGTTTAGTTGCATTTCATACACGTTGCATCTTGTTTGTAAATATTTGCATAGGGAGTCTAAATGTGGAGGGCATATGTTGCCAATGATGATCATTTGTTTTGCCCGTGTCATTTCCCTTTTGATAGCTCGTACCTCTTGATGACATATGTTAGGGTTTTTGCTTGCAAAAACCCGGAAGTCTAGCTTAAAAACCAAGTTGCGACCACCTTTTGAGACCGTATTAGGCCCGAGACTTAACCTAGGACCAATATAACTACTCAAATGTGAGGTTAGAGCCTCCTTATGGCCGGTCCATCAAACCGGTCCCTTTAGGTATTTGTGAGTAGTTATCCTTGCATTGTGTGTCATGTCAAAACGCATAAGTATGGAACTCGTTCCTGGATTCCGTAGAAGTGTTGATGTGCATATTGAGACGATTTTGTTCAATAAAGTAACCTCACTATAGCCAAATAAGTCTTTGTTATATCCTTGACTTAATTTCCCCTTTTTTTAACTCATTTTGAGCCTAAGCCTTGTCATTTGTATTGCCAACTAAATAACTACATCCCATAAACAACTCACCTATGTTGAGTGGTTCGTCGTTATAGTCCATTTGTGGAAGATTATTTGGGTTGGAATTGATTCTCTTTGGGGTATATAACCTTTGGTATCACTTGTTTGTGACGATTCTTCAATTTTCGCTCATTTTGCAAGAATAAGAGGTGAACAAGTCATGAAAAATGCAAGAAAGAAAATAAAATATAAAAGAAAAAAAATGAAATGAAAAACAAAAAGAAAAGAATGTTGTATTTGTGTTCAATAAAGGGTTGATGGACTTGCAATTGATCTTGTTTCGAAAATAAATGAATAATTTTTGGAAATGGCAATCTTTGCCAAATTTTATGGAAAAATTCTTTTGCATTGGTATGGTTTAGTAAATTGGTTAGATGTAGCGATTACTCGATCCTTAGCCCCACATGTCCTAAAATGGTGCTTGCACCAAACCCTTTTCACCTTACCCAAGCCACGTTACAACCCAGTTGTCTCTCTTGTATGTGCATTGTTTTGACATTTCTCTTGTGGATATTGGATGGAGTACCATATTAGAATGCGGGCATACTTCACAAGTCGAGTTAGAGGAGTGATTATGGTTACTTTTTGTCACAAAAATCACCCGGATCTTCAATGAGTGTCTAGTGAAACCCGTAAGAGTCGGTCTTGTGTCTCTTTTGGTCAAGGGTTTGATACGGAGTCGAATCTTGTGTGTGTCGTGTCATTCTTGGGAGTATAGCGAAGTACTTCCCCTTTCCCGCCTAGAATTTGTTTCTTAGGCACCCCGTGTTGTCAATGTTGGCTACTTGAGCTAGAATTAGGGAGTCGGCACCTTGGTAAGACCCGGAGACGACATCCTCCTATATAGATTCTCTTTGTTCGGCTTTAAAAGCCCCGCTTGATTGAGGCAAGTGTGTGCATTTTGGTCGGTTCATTTCTATGCATAATTTGGTAGTTAAGTGCCTACTTGAACCAAAATTTTGTAGCAAGACCTTACTTGCCTTGCAATAGGGCACTTCACCTCATAAGTGTCAAATTGTGAGTTGAAAGGGCTACGGGTGTAGCTAAACCCGATTCGAATTTTATAATAAAACACTTGCTATTTGCTCATTTTATATTACGGGTCTTAGTTAATTTAATGAGCTTACTCGAGGACGAGTAAGGTTTAAGTGTGGGGAGATTTGATAAGTATAATTTTACTGTCATTTTACCCCATATTTAATCATTTATTTGACTCGATTTTGTGCCATTCAATCGACTTAATAGCTCATTTTATTTACTAATTTATAATAATTAGTTACATTAGTTATATTTAATATATAGTCGGGTTTTTATATAATATTAGTGTTTAATAGTTTAATTTTAATTATCGCGAATAAATGAATATTTTTGTCGGAATTTGGGTTTCACATTCGCTATGTGATCTTGTAGGTACGAGTTCGTGAGGAAGGTCATAAAACGAGTCGGGTTCGCGAATAAAGGAAGGGAAATCGAGACAGAAACCGATAGAATGAAGACGGGTCCAATGGCAAAGGCAAGGAAGTAATTGAAGAGCATAGTCAAGGTGAAACATTGACCTTGACCCAACATATTCATCACCATCAGCTCCTTTTCTGAGCTAAACCAACTCTATCACCACCATCATCATTCATCACCATTCATCCTAGCTTCAATCACGACAACCTGCAGCAGCTCAAACCCGAACACGACACCGTCCCCACTACCTCACCTCTGACCCACCACAAACATACACCACTTTATCACCTTCGCACCATCGAGCATTCCCTGCTCCTTGCATTCTCCTCTGTTCACACACACCAGCAGCAACCCATTATCAATCACCATGACCGTTTCTCAACTCCCCTGTCCACCCGCATCATCAATTCAAGACCATACCCGCATCTCCTCTGCTCAACATCCACGGATTCAATCAACAACAACCGCATCAACAGCCCGGTAGTGGCAACGGCATCAACATCATCAAGCAACTCCTTACTCAACCACCATTTCCGTCCCCTTTGTCCATTGAAGCAGCACAACAACCCATCTCCTCTATTCACGACAACCACCAGCCTCACCTCAACCATATGCATCCCCACCAACATAAACAACCCCAAATCACCATCTTCTTTCCTAATCGGCCAATCGGTGGCCGGCCAACCGGCTGGGGATCCCACCTCCTTCGAATTCAATCATGCGCGCACTCCTAGACGGGTGACCGTCTGCCGCCCCCCGTCCCGGCTGGGAATGCATTGATTTCCTCCTTTGTTTCCAGAGAACTCCCAGACGGTTAGCTCACCGGCGGACGGTGGACCGTCTGGGAGAACAAAGCCGCGTAATAATCCGTTGTTTTGCCCTTTTTGTTCTGTTTCGTTTTTGTATAAACTGAATCCCTTTTCCCCTTTTCATTTTGTTTTCCAAGCACCGTTCATTTTTCCTTGTGTTTTTTATTTGGGTGAGATGATTATTATTATTATTATTATTATTATTATTATTATTATTATTATTATTATTATTATTATTATTATTATTATTATTATTATTATTATTAGATTATTAATATTATTATTAGTTATTATTATTATTAGACTATAGTATATAAAGACCTTAGTCTACCTTACACTACCATTTTTAAAATAGAATTAGAATTATTCTTACCTTAGATTATTTTCTCCTCTCAACTTTTGTAGAACCCTAATATTTCTCCTCTCTCAATATTTCTTCAATTAAATTTATAATCTTTACTTAATATTAGTGTTCTCTAGTTTATCCAAATTCATCTCCTTTCATTAGTTTACATTTAAATTTTGGGTTGTATTTGGAGAATTGAAGAATCCTTCTATTATTATCCAAGCTTGTTCATTTCCTCTTAGTTGTTATAATTCTCATCTTTTGCATACATTTACTTCATTAGTTTACATCTTTTATGTTGGTTAATTGTTATTCATTCAAAGTTACAATCTTTATCATGTTTTCCATGCTTGTTTGTATTTTGTTGGAAATTGTTGGTAATTTCTCATACATGAACATGTGTGAGTAGTCTCATCTAGAGTCATGGGGGATCTTGGGTCATTAATGGGTGTAAAATTGGGTTATTAACATTTGGAATTGGGTGATTACTTGGTATTTACTTTCATGCATATGAAGTGCTCGATGAAATGTTTGAACGAAAGTTTGAGTCTTTCATTAGCATGTTTAACTTATCTTGGTCCATTATGCTATTGGATGGTCTTTATGCTATGATTAGTAGATCGATCGGTCTTGTTCTCATTCATATTAAGTGTTCGTAGAATCGTTTGAATGCAAGTTTGAATCTTTCTTGGACATGTTTGGCTTGTCTTGGTGCTTATGCTATTGGAAGGTCTATATGCCATGTTAGTGTTGAGTTCATCTTAATTAAGTGACAACTTGTTAATGAACTTAAGGTGACTAGGAAATTAGTCTTAATTCCTTGACCATTGTCATTACCCATATCGTGTTTTAATCTTGTTTTATGCCCTCCTACCCAAGTGAACCCGAAGACTCTAGTTCTCCCTTTAATGGAATACAACTCCATTTAGTTTAATTTTATTTAACTTGTTTGCATCTTAGTTTACAATTAATCAACCTCTTACATTTGTTTGACCAAACTAAAGACTTAAACGAACCAAGTATCTAACCCCCGCCATCTTTGTGTTCGACCCCGATTAAATACTACTACTTAATTGGGTAATTTATGAATAGTTTTTGATAAGGCTGTGACGACTTTACCCCACTATCAATGGTTTAAATGAATATTAATCTATTGTTGTATACATTGCCTTGACCGATGATTAGCTATATTTTGGTGATTAGTAATTAATTGTTGTTGATTACTAATTGTGTGATGGGTAAATAGAATAGTTGTATCGGGTAGGTGTGATGTGTATGGTGTATGGAATCGTACTATGATAAGATTTGGTTAGTAATTGGAAGTGAGGGTTTGTGTTAGTGTGTTCTCACGTATAATGCATGTTTGATGACTCGATAGGAGGTCGTATTGGATGATGTGTTGCTAAGGTAGATGTTGATGATGGGTGGTGAGCGGACATGGATGGGTGGCATATACGAACGGTTGTGCTTGTCCTTGTCGGGGTGGATGGTTGTCAGTTACCTTAGTTCACTTTTCACCTTGTGTCGTGGGGGAGGATAAGTTGAACTTCGGGGACGAAGTTCTTTTTAAGGGAGGAAGATTGTAATACCCGTCCTTTTAGAGACCTGTGGACCGTCGTTGACTAACCTTAGACACCTATCTAGACCTTCGGAAACCTTACGAGTTAACCTTGTGACGTAGTAACCCTTTTAGTTCTGGTAACACGATCTAGCGGAGGCTACTCGATCGAGTAGCTTAGTCACTCGATCGAGTAGAGGCCACTCGATCGAGTAAGTTGCATACTCGATCGAGTAACGGGAGTTCAGTGGGGAAATATAAATCGTGATATCGTGAAACCCAAATCATTTCGTTTCTCTCTCCTAAACCTAGATGTCGTCATATCATTTCTCCTTCACATTGTTTCACCCTTTTGGAGCATTTGAGAGTGGAGACACCATGGGGGATAGGATGCATGAGTCGGGTAGCGGTCTTGTCGCCGAAATGCTAAGTATAAGTACGTTGTCATCATCATCATCGTCTTCCTTGGTTTCGTTTGTGTTTATGACAGTAGTAATAGATGGTCATACTGTTTGTTATAGGTGATTGTGGTGATTGCTTGTCATCTATGGTCATGTGCGGAATCTCTGCGGTTTGCTAGAGGTAGGTTCTCCTACTCAGTACTGTTGGTTGTCTAGTGTGTCGGTTGTAATATTTGATTGTGTTTGGTGTTATTATTGGTATTGTGAATTGGTTGTGGTTGGTTGTTGTTTGCTTGTCTTTGGTTCGCGAGGCGCGTCCTCGGCTGAGTGGAGTAACTTGCGGGAGTGGCTTCACACCCTTGATTCGCCCTCTGTAGAACCCGCCACAGGAGGGAATGTGCACATTAAGGAACATGGGTTTTCGCTCGGGATTGATGAGCGGGGATTTGGTGGGTACGGCTGCGGTCCCCCACTGGCGGTGTGGATTACTGGTTGCGATAGGTAATCTAGCAAGACTGGACCTTCGGGCAGTCAGAGGTGTGTGGGTGACTGGAGAAGGGGATGTGTGTATGTTTGTTTTGTGTGTTTTGTGTGTTCCTTCAGTTACTGACCTTGTGTGGTGTTGTTGTGTTTTCTTCTTGTGTTGTGTCTGCCGTAATCCTCTATGGTGAGCAGTCGGTCTTAGCAGGTTGATATCTGGATCATAGCTGGGTGCTTGGAGGGACGAGTCTACCACGAGTCATGGTAGAGATAGTCTCACATAGTTGACAGTTGTCACGAGTTGTACCTTTTATTTTGTTTAACAACTTGTAATTAAATATAATAGTTCTTTTATCGACATTTGATTATTACTGTTCCTCGGGCAACCGAGATGGTAACGCCCTTATCTGCTGGGGAAGGTCTTGTTAAGGCTCCTTGGTACATGGGGGTATTACATAAAGTCCATCATCTCATGAAGAACAGGAGGATTAGTGCATGGAAAGCCCATAGGGTTCTTACGAATGTGAGAACATGGGATGTGCAAGAAATGGCAGCCTTGTAACACAATTTTTCCCTTGTTCAAATCCATTAAAAACAATGCTTTAAGAGGCTTTATTTGATGTAAACCTAAGAAAACTTGAAAGATATGATTGTGAAATAAAACCAATAGCCAAGCATATGGCATAATTCGCAACCTACTCGATTTAAAGAGTAAAACTACAGAATTGTCACAAGTTTAACTCTCTAATTCAAATTACAGGATATGATTATGGCCTAAACTAAAATATATCACAAGTTTAGTTCTTAACATAGACGATTAGAAGAGCTTGACCATAACCTAAGACAAGTTAAGTTCCCTTAATCAAACAACCAAGAAAGGCATTACCGTTATTAGTTAAAAGAGAGCAGCCCTTAAGCTAAATCCAAATGTTTTTATCATTTCATCAAATCTAAATGTTACAATGTGATAGTGGCCTTTATATAGGCAAGAAAAAGAAAACCCTAGATACATTTGCAGTCATCATATTTCTAATCTAAGGGTCTTAAGCAATCTCATCCAAGGGCTGAGTACAAACTCACTATAAGACAAGCTGGTTTCTTGTTGTCCTATGCTTTAATATGAAAGGGGGAGAGCGTAAGACCACTTAAAGTTGCTGCCAAACTGCTGTAATTTCAGTCCTCCTTTATTCAGCTTTGTAGCTTCTCAATTTGGACCCCTTCAAGTGCATTTGCTTCATATCAACATTCTAAATGTTGCTGCTCCATGTCATAGATAATATCATTCTAAGAGAACTTGTTCAAAACAACCCCTTTAATCTAACCTTTCTTGTAGCCTCTTGTGCGCATACAAAAATGCGTCGTTGCTTCAAAAATAATAAACCTCTTGCCTTGACTCCTGCTGAAATTAGGACTTAGTTTCCTGCGGGGCTCCTGAAAACATTAAAATCTCCTAAAACTATCCAAGAGACACACTTTCTTTCTTCCCTAAGACCATCCCAAAAATTTTGCGTTTCTGTTGCATCATTACTTCCATAAACCACAGTCAATTAGAAATGAGTAAAGGTTACATGATGGAGGCCACTGCAACTTATCCGCTGATCTCCAACATTTATATGGCTGAGAGTAATGGTGAGAGGATTATAAAGAAACAAAATCCTACCATTGAGTGCTTCTCATAATAGCAAATAGAAACCCAACTACTGAAACTTTTATTGAGAAATTTTTGAGTTTTAGTAGACTTTACTCTTGTTTTCAGTAGGGCCACAATATCAATACTATTATGCCTAAGAAATTCTTTGACATCATTATATTTAATGGGGCAATTGAAACCTCGAACATTCTAGGAAGTTATTTTCATGTTAAACTATTTTTCAGGAGAATCGGGCACTATAGGATTATCCACTAGTTCTATATCTGAACATCCTTAATGCATTATTGAGACTCCAGCAGAATAAGGAGGAGCTGATGGAGGACCTCTGGCCTAGTGATAGGCTATCACACACCTAACAAAGATACCCTAAACTTGGCTAACAAATCAATGTAGTAAAGTAGGGGGTCAAACACAAGGAGACGGGAATTGCGTAGTGAATTTCTATGAGTAGAATTCTATCTAGGTCGATTCGATTGTTTGGTTGCTGGTTTGATTTTTAAACTCGTGAACAAAATGATGTAAAATAAATACGATATAAAAGAGTCTAGGGGAATCGGGTCACACATGCAAATATATAGATGCTCATGCTAAACTAGAAATAGATAGTATTGTCAATGGTTTAGGTCTTATAACAACCACCTCTCGGCCTTATTATCAACCACAAAACGGGCCCTAACGAGCTCTCGCTATGGCTAGGTCGGTCTACTAAAAGATGCTTAGTCTAATTCATTTTCGTGCCTCTCGACTTATAAAAGTGAATTAACAAATTAATCCAAGATAGTGATCAATTACCAAAGATTAGCAAATAAAACAAGCATGTGGTAGAAACTTATCAAACAGTATTATATCATCCTAATTTAACATTTATAAATATTATTCATGCATGGCTTCCCTAATCAATCCCTAGACAAAAAGGACTACTCACTCATATTAGAAATTAAACTAATGTCATATGAATTAATAAACATGATGGTAATAGAATTATAACTAAATGGAAATATAAGGATTATAAATATGTTAATTAACAATAACATATAAATTAGTGAAATTGCTAATGATAAGAAATGTAAATGAAATTGCTAGAAATAAACTATGGTGATTGATAGTAACTTGATAATGAAATATAATAAACTAATATGAAAATGTAAATAACAATAATAAGAATTATGAAATAACAAGAATTAACAATGAATTAACGAAATAAACTAGAAATGAAATTACCGTAACAAGAGAATTAGAACTTGAACAAGAAGAACACAAGTGATCAACCCAAATAACTAGAATGGAAAGTGTGTATTATAAAGAACAAAATGCTCAAGTAAATTGTTTATAACAAAGGAAATGCTTAATGAAATGTAAACTAATCTGAAAACTAAGAGAATTTGGGTGCTTAACAGTATATGAAGGTGATAAAAGATTATAAAAGATGTCTCCTAATGACGGATTAAGCACCCTTTATATAGTGATAAAGGATGAAACGTAAAATTCAATTGGGGAGGAAACCCCGATCGGGGACAGGCCACCCCGATCGGGGACGAGTGATCCTCGGTTTAATGCCTTAATTCCTTGATTAATTGTTAAATGGCATCCTATGCTCCGTGTTAATGCTTCATAATTCCTCGAGTTTAGAGCATCAATATGGAATCCTAAGCTTGCAAATGGGCTTGATTACTTGGACTTTGTTTTGGGCTTCATTTTATTTCTTTTCTTGCATCAACCCATGTCATCTTTCATGCTTAGGATTTCTTTACTCGGATCTCTCAAAAACGCCCTTCCTTTTTCATGATCTCATTTCTTTTAGCCTCGTGAACTTTAGTGCTTGCACATTTGACGGGAAAAAGTTACAACCGCTTCATTTCCTACAAAATACAATAAAAAAACAAAGACACCTAGAACACATAATTAGCTCACAAATACACTAATAAAAGTGTAATATTCAAATAAAACCGAGCTAAAATAGGGGTAAAATCATATATAAATTAGAAACATCACCTAGTTATGAGCTTCTTGAGCCTACATTCTCCTCTACAACATCAACCAAAACCTTTGAAGTATCAGAGGTATCACCTAGTTCAGACTCCACCATCTTCTGAGATTGTTTCATCCTGAACCAAAACTTGATAAGGATTAACAGTGACTGGAAAACCCATACTGGACAGTAATTGGACATTCTGAAGGCATTACTGAGTCTACCTTCTCCTTCACTGAACCAATTCCCTTTACAAGAGGACCTGAAGTATCCCCTAGTTCAAAAGCAGAAGAAACAGGAGCCTTAGGAAGGGGAAGTGGTTCCTGAACCAAAGATACATGTGAATCTTCTGTAACAGTCTCCACCACATGCTTAATTGGATCCCCTTTTGTGAGCTTGCTATCCTTAGTACAGCCAACCACAGTGATCTTAGGAATGTTCTTCTTACAAGTAGTGGAAGTATGGCCTAGTTTGCCACATGTCTTACAATAGTAGGGAGCCATTGATAGATCACCTTCTGAGTAACTTGGCTAAGGTGAGGAGTGTTAATAACCACATAGCTAGGAAGCTCTTGAGACACATCAGCTTCACTTGGGACCTCTAGTAAAGGAAATTTTAGTTTTAGCAGTGGTAGCAAGACCAACAAACAAGGGTTTTTTACCCACCTTACTAGCCATCTTACTCAAATCTACATCTAGCCACATGTAGGGATCTAAATCAAGGAAAAAGATCCAAATGGGAACCCTAGCCACTCTGTCCATTTCCAAAGAAAATGAGAGACTCCATTACTTAAGGATTAAGGAGTTATGACCTACTCCCTCCGTCCCGGTCATTTGTTGTCCTTTTCTATTTTGGGGTGTCTCAGTCATTTGTTGTCCTTTCTATTTTAAGAATAAATTTGATGAGTAATTTGATCATTTGCACTCAATTTATTCCACTTGTCAATTAGCAATCGGCTCCCTCCCCTTTCCTTGGTCTTTGTGCCAAAACCAAAGGACAACAAATGACCGGGACGGAGGGAGTATCATCTAAGGACCTTGCCTCAAAAAATTGTTTAATTCAATATCTAAATCAAACCTAAAAGTAAACCATCCTTACTTGAAATATTGAACAACAGGAGAAGCAGTGTTAGCCGAATTCTTGTTGACAAACTTATGAACTATCTTAAGAGTGGGTCTACCTCCTAACACCTTACGCAGTAGAGTATTGTTCCATAGTTTGGGCTCTTTAGCATAATCTGATTCTTCTATGGCAATTTCAGAAGACTGAGCACTATTTTCATAGAAGAACAAGTTGATACCTAATTTTTGAGGGGATTTAAGAGCATTTTTCCAATTCCGCCCAACAGCAGACGTAATTTTCACATTATTAGCAGCATTAGTAACAAAATTCATAGTTGAATCCACATTATTCGTAATAGTATTCACAGCAGAATCCATATTACTCTTAACTATATTGGTATGATGGTATCTACACTATTATTATTAACAATCCAATTGTTAGGAATTGAAGTATCAACAGAATTCACAACAATGATAGGGTTCATAACTGAAGAAATGCAAACAGGAAGAATGGTTGAAAGCTTTTGATATTTATTTGATAAAAGAAACGTAATACACCATCTACATATATAGCAAAACTAAGGCCATAAGATCTAATCTTTCCTAATACTAAGGCTAGAAGATAGGAAACTAATTAAACACTTTACATATAAGAGAAGATATTATGCACTAATATATTTCATATTCACACCATACGAATATAATCTTCCAATACTCCCCCTCAAGTTGGAGCACTAGGTGTTCCTATGCCCAACTTGGACTGAAGATACACAAAAGCTTCACTCCCGAGTGCCTTAGTAAAAATATCCGCCACTTGCTCCTTGCTCCGTACATGTGACGTGGAAATAGTCTTATTCATGAGATGATGTCGTACAAAATGACAATCAATTTCGATGTGTTTTGTACGATCATGAAAAACGGGATTCTTCGCAATATGGAGTGCTGCCTTGTTGTCACAATAAATATTCATTGGCTGGGAATGCTTGACTCCAAGTGACTCGAGGAAAGATTTTAGCCAAAGGAGTTCACTTGTCACGGCTACCAATGCCCTATACTCTGCCTCAGCTGTGGATTTTGACACCGTCGTCTGTTTTCGCGCTTTCCATGAAATAGGAGAATGACCAAGTGATACATAATATCCAGTAATCGACCTGCTTGATATCGGACAAGCTCCATAATCTGAGTCCGAATAGCCCCTCAATACCAGGTCACAGTTAAGATCTATAATGATTCCTTTTCCTGGGCAGCTCTTAATGTAACGCATTACTCGATACACTGCATCCAAGTGCTCCTGTCGCGGTGCGTGGACGAATTGGGACAAGACATGTACAGCATATACTAAGTCAGGCCTCGTGATGGTCAAATAGATTAAGCGTCCCACCAGTCTTCGATATTTCATTGGATCGCCTAATAGTCGCCCTTTTGCCAACGCTAATCCATGGTTCGGTTGGATGGGAGTAATAGCTGGCTTTGCTCCTTCCATCCCAGCCTCTTTCACAATTTCCAATGCATATTTGCGTTGGCTAAGAAACAATCCCTTTGACCCGGTTGCAACTTCTATTCCCAAAAAATACTTAAGCCTTCCAAGATCTTTAACTCCAAAGCTTCGGTCAAGGAAAGCCTTTAGTCTATTACTAGCTTGTTCATTATTACTTACGACAATCATGTCGTCCACATACACTAATAATCCAATGAAAATCCCATCTTTGTTGTAAGTAAATAAAGAATAATCAGCTAGTGATTGAACGAATCCATACCTCGTTAATGAGCTAGTCAATTTTGCAAACCAGTTTCTTGAAGCCTGCTTTAAACCGTACAATGATTTCAAGAGCCTACAAACTTTCTTTGTCCCATTACTTTTAAATCCGGGTGGCAAACACATATACACCTCCTCATCTAAATCACCATGTAGGAAGGCATTGTTTACATCCAATTGACCTATAAACCATCCTTTCGCCACTGCTACCGTTAGCAAACACCGTACACTCGTCATTTTGGCAACGGGTGCGAAAGTTTCATGGTAATCCACACCTTCTATTTGCGTATAACCTTGCGCTACCAATCTCGCCTTGTAGCGCTCTATTGTCCCATCTGCTTTGTGCTTCACCTTAAAAACCCACCGGCATCCAATGGTTCGTTTTCCTTCCGGCAAGTCTACCACCTTCCACGTTCTATTAACTTCCAATGCCTCTATTTCTTTGGCCATTGCTTGTCGCCATTCCTCCTTTTGTGCTGCTTCTAGATAGTTTCTTGGCTCGCACACCGCATCAATGTTGACCAAATAATTCCTGTGATTAATAGAAAAACAATTGGTGGTGACATAATTTGCTATTGGATAACGGGTACCTTTCTTTGCGGACGTCGATTGAACTGGTGGAGCGTCTTGAGTGGGGTCTATTATACGGGTCGACTTGCAAACGTAGTCCTTCTTCCAATACGGTTCAAACTTTTCTCGTGCTCCTCGCCAACCCGTGCACTAACTCCCCTTTGTCTGCTCTTGCTCTACTTGTTCGTTCTCATTGGTTTGCTCATGATTAGTGGTATTTGACTCTCGGTTCACTTCAGCATTACTTTCTTCCCTTGACTCATCAACATTTTCATTTGAAACATTGTCACTATCTTCCCTTGACTCATCCACGTTTTCATTTGAAATATGTTTGTCATGGTCAAAATTCTCTATTACCTCGTATGTGTCTGATATATTAGTTTGCACTTTCCCGTCTGAATTTGTGGAATTAATGTCGGAAAAAGGCAAAACATGCTCATAAAAGATTACATCCCTTGACTCAAAAATAGTCCGAGTTTTTAGGTCGTATACTCTCCAACCTTTCTTGCTGTGTGGGTACCCAACAAAAATACACCGCTTGCCCCTCTCATTAAATTTGTCTTTCGGCCTATCCTTGTTGTGGGCATAGCATAGACTACCAAAGACTTTAACATTATCAAAAATAGGTCGTTCACCATGCAAGACTTCATAAGGAGTAAAACCATCGAGAATACGAGTTGGCGTACGATTAATTAAATATGCAGCAGTAAGAACACATTCACCCCAAAAATTAATTGGCAAATTAGCTTGGAAACGTAAGGCTCTCGCTTTTTCTAATATATATCTATGCTTGCGCTCTACCCTACCATTTTGCTGTGGGGTGTCAATGTTACTTGTCTGAAAAATTATCCCATTCTCGCCATAATACTCTCTCATAGTCCCAGATAGAAACTCCGTTCCATTATCACTTTGCACTACTTTCACTTGTTTTCCGAATTGTGTCAAAGTCATTTTACAAAAATTCATCATAATTTTACTCACTTCTCCTTTATCACGCATCAAATAAACCCACACATTTCGACTTTTATCATCAACAATTGTGAGAAAATACTGTGCACCCGAGTGACTCTTAGCATGATATGGACCCCAAATGTCACAGTGTATTAAAGCAAACAAGTCTGAACTTCTTTTATGATTAAGTTTAAAAACCGATCGTGTTTGTTTCGCTCGACAACATGCATCACAAATGTCACTGGAGTTCCATAACAAATCAACACCAACTAAATTATTGAAAAGAGATAAAGTATTGCTAGATGGGTGACCTAGTCGTTTGTGCCAAAGTCGTGTGTCTTGCTTAGCACTGGTCCGAGCTACTTGCACTTTGTCGTTCTTCAAATAATAGACCCCATCACGCTGCTCCCCGCGTCCAATCTTCATCCTCGTAGATTGGTCCTGTATAACGCAATAGTCAGTATAAAAAGTCACAACACAATTATTCTCTTTAATCAACTGTTGTATTGAAATCAGATCACAAGTTAACTTTGGGACATATAAGACATCTTTTAGAACAAAATTGTCGTTCAATACGACTTCTCCATGTTCTTGTGCCACTATGTGCGTCCCATCTGGTAAGGTCACTTTGGAAGGTGCTTCTCGTCTTATTTTTGTGATCAACTCCCTTTGTCCAGTCATGTGGTGTGAGGCACCACTATCCAATAACCAATTAATCATGTTATTATTCATACCTACAATCTTTTGATTACCGTCTGATGATTTCGCACCGAGCAAGCTACGCAACTGTGTCATTTCCTCTGCCGTGAACGAAAGCTTCTGTGTCTCTGTTTCATTCACTGTTGTTGCATTTGCTACCTGAGAAGTATTCCCTGTGCCTCTGCCACCACGTCTGTATCCACGTCGTCCGCGGCCTCGGCCCCTTCCTGGGTATTTATCAGGGTGTTTTTCCCAGCAATTATACTCGGTGTGGTAAAACTTTGTGCAGTACGTGCATCTGACTGGATCTGCATCCTTTGCTCCATTATTTGAAACGAAGCCACAACCTCTACTTTCTTCATTGTTCATCCGTGCAGCCATTGTTTTTTTTTTTGTGTTATTAATTGTTCTGAAAATTGCGGAAGCTTTTAATTAGGATCGAATTGCTCCTGATGCCATGAAGAAATGCAAACAGGAAGAATGGTTGAAAGCTTTTGATATTTATTTGATAAAAGAAACATAATACACCATCTACATATATAGCAAAACTAAGGCCATAAGATCTAATCTTTCCTAATACTAAGGCTAGAAGATAGGAAACTAATTAAACACTTTACATATAAGAGAAGATATTATGCACTAATATATTTCATATTCACACCATACGAATATAATCTTCCAATAATAACTGAATCAGCCTCATGATCATCGGAAACAGGGTGAGTAGTCGATACTGCAGTTGTAAATCTAATATTCGCAATTCGAGGAGCATGAGTATTAACTACAGAATTCTGAAGTAGCGAAGGAGATTAAGAAATACCAGCTACTTTAATGTTATATTGTAGAAGAGCATTCACCGTATCAGGTTTTTGCGGCATCCGGGTTTGAGAATTCTCCCCCAAATCCGAACCATTTTCCACCATTGTTACATCATTAGCTTCCTTTGCCATCACGGAATCCATTACCGAACTTGATCTCACAGTACGAGCTCGAGTGCTCGCCATTAATGGAAGAAAGAAAGAAAAAATAGGGTTTTAAAAAGGGGTTTTCATAAAAATCGAGAGAGAAAAAACTGACTTATATCATATGATATGTAATTATGTATTACTCAATAATGTGATGGTTGATGTTGATAAAATATCGTGTTAATGATTATGATGTTGGTTACATTGTTGTTTGGAGATCGGTTTTAGAGGAGTTAATTGGGAGATTGGCTCCGCCCACGATCGCTTCCTGTGGTTCTACCCACAGGAAAGATGTGCACATTAATGGTTTGGGTTTTATGGTTGTCATTTGTAATTCGTAGCAGGCGTTGCGGCAGATGGTTGCTTCCCGTGATTTGTAGCGCGTGCCATATTATGATAAGGTAACGGTTGCTACATGTGATTTGTAGCAAGTGTTGTGATTGGTGTTGGAGTATGTGTCCTTGACAATAAAGCGATCACATGTTTAAATCTCATAATAAGAATATATGAGGGAAAGTAATATTTTATTGTCAACTGATCCACATTAATCGGTAATGATTGACTGACTAGAGTTTGACATTACTGTCGTATGACGGTGGTGATCAGTTGATCCCTTAAGATCATGCCTCTAGGGTGACACTCTTAATTGATCAATTAATTAATTGTATATTGATACAAGTTAATTAATCCTTTAAAATTGATAATGTGTTTTATTATTGAAACTTTATTATTGTTTATAAAACAATTATAATTAGAATGAATAATTATTATAATTATAAGGTGTTGTGAATTATAATTTAATGGCCCATTTTAAGTATATGTAATCTTGGATTGATAGTTGTGTTATTGTATGTGATTTATTTTATATGTAATGATTTTTAATAAGTTAAAAATGCATTACATGGTCACATGTCTAGTAACATGTCACATATGTCACATAATACAATTGACAAAAAACACAAACTTAAAATGGAATCCCATTTTACATAAGGGACCGAAATGTTGCAAGGCTGGGGACAGTGGGTGCTCTTAACTTCAATGCTTAAGACAACTTAATTATGCTAGGGTTAGGCATGCTCATCTAGCCTTTCTTGTGAAGAACAATTGATAGAAAACATGAGCATGCATTGGCCTTACTACCCCAAGGCACCCGGCCCCTCTCCCCTCTCTTGAGTAAGAATTGTCTTTCTTATTTCCAATTATTATTCATTCTTATGTTTCTAATTAATCTCTTAACAATATACTCTAAAATTGTTTTGAGATACTACATGAAAACATCATTGAAATACTAATATTTACATCCCATTACTAGTGGTAGTAATATACTTATATTAGTCATTTTAAAGGGACATATACTAATTTCTAGTATCCAAATTAGTATTTGTATTAAGAGGGTCATCTTGGTACAAATCCTTGAGGAGTAGATTCTACTATTGGATCTAAGACCATCCTTGGAGCATTAGGATTTTCTTAAGAAGACTAATTTGGAAGGTGTCCAATTAGTATAACCATTCGGCCCTCATTGTAAGTAGATCGTTTTCTTCTTACTTTGTATTATTTTGTCATGCATGCATAAGATCTAGTTAGTTTATGACTAAATTAAATTTATTAAGTTATTAGAAGTGTCTAATAAGAGGTTTATGAATCTTTCAATTGGTATCAGAGCAATGGTTGTTGCATGCATAATCGATTTATAGTTTTTTCGAGTTATATGTAACTTAAATAAAACTAATATTTTATGATTTATGAAGATAAAGGCCACGAAATTTTGCATGATTAACTTTCTGGTCCTAAATTGATTTTAGGTCATTTTGATGATTTATGGTATTTTTATTGCTCATTAATTTAATTTTGGGTTATTTCATATGAATAATCCAAACTATACCGCGTCTTCTCATATTAATCCAAACTACGCTTTAACTCAGAATAATCTGAACTTGACCATCATTATTTTTCTCACATTGCACCTAGCCCATTTTGATCTACAAACTCAGGTAAAACCATCCGGTCATCCCATCTATTTTGTTTTGTTTAAACATCCTTCCTTCTCCTTCATTAACTATTCTTATCATTAACAACCACCAATCCACCACTACTCCAGTATCCTCAATCCAGCCAACCACCTTCACTCTTCATCAACACCGATGTTCACCACTACGAACACCGACGTTCACCAATCACCACCACGGATTGGAAGGGCCTAGCAGAACGGAGCGGTGCGAAGAAATTAGAGTATTATGGCCTGGGTGAACCGAGGTCAGCGAAATTGGGGTTATTATTGAAAAATAGGCTGTAAATAGTGAAAAGGGGCATTAGAGAAGGTTTTAATACATCAGCAGAAGGTTTTAGATGAAGTTTTGGTGAAGGGTAGGAAAATTAGAAAAAGGTGAAAGTTTGTATCTTTTTAATAAAATATCACCGTATTTATCATTAAAACTAACATGGGGGTAATTTAGAGGAAGGTTCTAGAAGCTTATGGAGGTATTTTTTATGAAGGTATGATTGAAATTTGGAAAAGAAGATGAATGTTTGGAGTTTTTTTAATAGAGCAATATTGGAATTTAGAGTTTGTAGGCATTTTACAGGGAAAAAAGTGATTGTTGAACTGATTTTTGGGAGGTTGGAGAGGTTGGAGAGGTTGTGATGAATGTGGTTGTTTGACTTTTGATACAAAGAAACGAGAGATTGCTGGTTGTCTTTGCTTCACCATTTTTTTTTGTTCATTTGTTCTGGGAATGTAGCGGAGAGACCGCGAGGAGTGAGGAAGGAGCGTTGGTGGTAGCAACGGAGACAGATTGTTGAGAGGAAGGAGGGAGACGGTTTTGACGGTGTTTTTGGGGGTTTGGTGGGTGAAGGTCTGAAGGGTATGACTTGAAATTATTAAGGTTTACTGATTTTAGTTTTTTTTTTTTTTTTTTTTTGAAGTGTAACCCGACAAACAGGTTGCCAGTTACTTAGTTCATTGTGAGAGAAATGAGGGTCTAATTCAGATTATTCCGAGTTAAAGTGTAGTTTGGATTAATATGAGAAGGCGAGGTATAGTTTGGATTATTCTCGTGAAATATCCTTTTAATTTTTAGTATTTTTATTACATTTTATTTAGTAAAATGACTTTTAAAATACTAAAATAAGTTAGCCTATGATTCTGACCTTGAAATTTTTACACGGCCTCACATGCATATTTTACTTATTGTATGTAAAATTTCGTATAAAAGTGTTTTATTTTGCATGTTTTATGATTTTTACATGATAAAAATGGATTAAATGGAGGTATTTTGGTTAAAATTAGTTAGACTTCGTCTCTGCCCATAAAATTTTAGTATATTGTCACATGCAATATTTACACACTGTATGTAAATTTTGAGGTTAAATGGTTTTATTTTGCATGATTTATGATTTTTAGATATAAAAATCACATAAATAGTGACTATTTTAGTAAAAGTAGCTAAAATGAATTTTATGGCATGAAATTTTTTTCTCAATGTTGTATATATGATATGAACATCATATCTAAAGTTGCATGTCAAATTTCATTTGATTTGGGTGATTACTGATTTTCATATGGTAAAATTGATAAATAGCAACTTTAATGGTCATAAATATAAATTCAATTTTTGGGGCTTGAAAATTTGTCATTTCCAGGTTCTGGAAATTTATATAGAATATTCAAAATTTTAATTTTGATTTTTCATAATTTTTATGTTT
Organism: Silene latifolia; assembly: GCF_048544455.1. Lineage (NCBI taxonomy): Eukaryota > Viridiplantae > Streptophyta > Magnoliopsida > Caryophyllales > Caryophyllaceae > Silene > Silene latifolia. The sequence continues at coordinate 90,166,360 of NC_133535.1, read as the reverse complement.
AATTTGGAATTAAAAGGTTAAAGTTATGTATTATGCGATTTATTTGTGAAATAAATTAAAAATATTCCATGGGCAAATTTTATTAAAGTTTTGGAATGTTGGGAATTTTCCAGAATATACAAAATTATGATTTTGAAATTTTTGAATTTTTATGACTTATTGGGAATTATTTCTTTATTTTTATGATTAAAAAATGTTTAATGAGCAAGAATATCAAGTTGAATTATTGTCAAATATTTAGTGAAGACTAAATTTTTGAGTCCTAAAACAGTTGGGGTAATTAACTTGGACATAGATTTGATTTATGTAATATTGTGTGATTTTAATAAGTTAATAATCGCAACTATCCATAAAACCGAACCAAATATATACGATATTAGCTTAAATAGGACGATTTGGAACATCACATGGCATGTATCATCCCCTATTTACTAAATGAATAGGCGAAACTCCCACTTTTCCCGCCTAAAAGATTTTTCCTAGAATAGTGAGTGGTATTTTTAACATATACTATAGGTGTGACATGATAATTTATAAATGGACATAATCTTTTGTATTTAAATATTTATATTATTTAATATTTCACATTCTGCGCAAATTTATCTCCGATCATTTTAGGATAAGGAAATTCTTTTTTTAAAGAACTTCATGATAAAACTATTGGCTTTTTATGATAAGAAGTTGCGGCTAAAAAATATGGTATTAGTAAATATTTGTTAAAAATTCATGGACTTTTTATGATAAAAATTTGCAGCTAAAAAATATGTTATTAGTAAATATTTGTAAATTAAAATCATTAATTTCTCAGTAAAAAAACCAAAAAAAAAATACTCATTTTATTACTTCTCACGATCAAAATTTTTATTTATTTCTCCAATCAAAATACATTAAGGAGAAACATGAAAAATAAGTGAATTGTCGATTTAAATTTTATAAATAATACACTAGAAAGTAAGACTCTATAAATACCGTACATATATGCATGGGGTCTATATTAGTAAGTCTATAAATAGCGAGCATTCATTGCGCAGGATCTAAACTAGTACATATATTAATGCTGTATTTTTAGTATGAATGTCATGTTTTATTTTATGTGATTTTGAATTATGTAATTTGTACTTAGTATGGCCTTAATTTTTAATTGATATTTCCCGAAATGAATGGGAATATCGATTCGGTTGTAATTATTTGTGATCTCGTATCACTTTTATTTTATTTTTTATTTTTTTTATTTTTATAATGTATAAAGTAGAAAAGCTATGTAATTTATTTATCCCGGAGTTCCTTGAAGACGGTGCCATTCGAAAAGGCGTTCCGACGAAGACGGTGTTGCCTTGGAGTGCGTGCCAAATGAAGTTCAAGGGACCAAAGGAGTTAGTTTCCAAATTTGTAAATAGTTTATTATATTTACTATTTTAGGAAGGCCATACTATGAATTTATAGTTTTGCTTTGCATTTGTTTTATATGTTTGCATGCATAGCCAAATCGCTATAACTACACATGCATATCATATTTTATCGAATTATCGACCATGTCAATTATAATTATCGCTAGTTCACCGCTTTAGTTCACTTAAAACGAGATAGATAATAAATTGACAAGACCTCTCACTAAATAATAATTGAGAATTAGCCTTACCAAATAGTAGAACCATGAGTCCCAATTTCATAAGGAAGTAGGCTCGACTCACCAGGGTGCTAAACTTGTTACGTTGGGTAAGTGGGTAGTAAATTGTTATTATATCGAAATTTGGATTGAACTCAACGGAAGTATTCGCGACCGTAGCCGCATGTGTTCCGGGTTTAAGATAAATATTAAAGTAATTTTATCGACCGAGAGTTCTAGAAGCAGAGTCGATTAAAGAGTTAATCCACCGAGTTATATTGATTAGGGATGAATTGTCTCACCGTGCCCGAGTTGATATGAATTTGGATCTCGGGATCATTTATAATAATTGGGTAGAGGTCACTATATAAATGCTAAAACCTACTTAAATGTTTTATAACGATGAATGTTTGATTTTCCCACTATTTCGTTGTTTTTAATGTTGTTCTATTCCATTACTCCTACTCATATGCGATTTCATTCGATTGTAACACAAATCTCCGCTAAACCACTATTCCTAACGACAAAGAATCTCTTTCTAAAATTGAACCGTATCATAGGTTGTGGACTAGCTCCATAGGAATCGTTTTATTACATAGAACTAAATAGGAGTCATCCTATGTAAATACAAGATTAGCATCTTAAATTCCTAACATAGCTATGAATGATTTCTTGTGAAGAAATATGAATATAAGTAGTACTTAGTCAAAACATGTTTTGATAATATCTTCAATGCATACATGGTTCAAAAGTCTTATTGCTCAATCCAAACAAATGCCATCAAGCACTTAAGTCATTAAGAACATGACAATGTTAAATTGGTAAATTGATTTGTTAGATTAACCAATTACCACTATAAAAGTAATTCTTGTGAAGAATTAACTAGGAATTTATATGAAGATAAGTCTTCATCAAGTAGAAATTCTTGAGGAAAGTGGGAGCAATAAGAAGTAAGTATCCATCTTAATTGTTAAGGATAGAACTAGGCTCAAAAGAGAAGGTGTTAGACACTAAAATAGAGACAAATCCCTAATAAGTAAAGATCAAGGAAGTTGGTCGTGTGACGCCAACATATTCCTTCTTAATATATATGACATTGACATTGCTTACTTGCGAATTATCACGTCATGAGTATTTGATACAAATATGTGAACAATGTTAGAAATTACCACATTTCATGATTATGAAATATGGCAAAAAGATGTCAATACCACATTTTTAAATGGGTATTTAGAGGAGGATGTGTTCATAACACAACCCAAGGGTTTTGTAAATCTTTAACATTGAATGATCGTATGACGACTAGCAAGAATAAGAAATTTACGTGAATGAAACTAGAGTAGTTGTCATTACATCTATGGACATATAAGTGTTATAGTGTGTTCATTTTAGTTTTGTGTTTAGAAATGTACTTCAATAATTGTTATGTTGTACACTAAGTCTAAATAAGAATATAATTCAAGTTTTTTTAGAAAAACGCAAAGGGTTTCACTATTATGCAATTAAAACAAATGTTGTGCCCTTACTTACAACGATTGAGGTTATGGTGAAACCATACTAATATCAGTAATTATATTCAAACTAAAATAAATGTCATATATATTGTGTAAGACTCAAATTGATGACCCCAATTATTTATCGATTCTCGATTGAAAATTGCATTTAGAAACTAGTTTTGACTAGTGTCCCAAACCATTTGATTGAGAATCTCTTAGTGTGTGCGAATCTTGTATTCAAAGCAAGATTAATTCATGACTTCTTTCTAGAAAAGAATTATGAATAAAGCAAGATATTCGCCCTATTTACACTTTGAAGTGTACGGTCGAATACAATTTCAATCAAAAAAGGTTATTACTTCTTCATCTCTTCTACCAACGAACTAGGTAGATACTTGGTATCCACTTAATGAGGCAAGAAGAGAAATTCTTTGAATAAGTTCAATGAATGTTTAAAAGTATCAAAACCTAGAGATTAAAACTTGTACGATACAGTATTGGTACTTTGTCAAAATTGTGAACAATATAGTGAAGACTTTTATATACACCAAAAGGAGTGTGATATGGTATCACAAGTTCACTTTCATTATATGATTGAATCTTTACTATAAAGTTGGAAGTAGACTCTATCACAATTTGTCTAGTATTTATTTATTCCCTTAAAGCAAAACATAGTTAAAGCAATCGAGTACAAATCATATATGATATGATTAGGCATGGTACCTAAGTTGTAGCTTGTTTCGAAAGAAAGCATGTGGCTTTCTAACCCGGCCAACTATCACGAGAACAACATGTTTGTGGCTCGTGATGCTGTCTATTAAAGAAATGAAGATTATTTCTTAAAGACAGAGTGGGAGAAAATGTTCAAGAGCCATAAACTGAAAATAAGACGTGGGAAGATGTTCCTTCTTGGTCAAAACCAGTATATATTTCTTCGAAATCTGAGTGGACAGGATTCATGTTATTTTGAAAGTAACAAACCTGTAACTTATTAAGTTACTTTATCTAGTTTCAACTCCGCAAAAGTCCGAAATGGGCATAAACATGAAAATGTTTATTTAGCTTGGTTGGTTGGTGGCAAAGGGTTTTGCACGCAACAACAACGCTTCATTATATTCGGAAATGATTTGATATATAGTTGGATTATAAAATCATCTTGCATGAGTTCTGTAAATCACAACTAACCTAAGGTAGGATGAAAACTTAAGACGAAATCTTAAGTAGAAATTTAGGAGTTGAATTATATGTTTTGATCATGTGACTCGAATTGTCGAGTAGTTCTGTTTATACATGGAGTTTAGTGGGAGTAATGTGGTGTTACTAGTCTTATATGTAAGGGACATATTGATCATTGTGAATGATGGAAGACTTAGGAGAAGGATAATACATCTCTAAGGTATCCAGACCTATAAAGATAGTTCTGAGAGGATATTAGAGTTAAATGAATATTCTTATATTGATAAGAATCTAGTCAAGTTCAAAGGTATTGAACATCTAGAAATTGAATCCACTTGCTTCCGCTGCGGGATTAATTCATTACGCTAAGATGTATCACCATTCTTAAATTTCGTATACTTGGAGTATGACGAAAAGTTACAAATCAATTTTTTTTTTTTTGAGAAAAAGGTCTCTGTATAGCCATATAGTTCATTGGTTAGTACTCTTGGAGCACTAAAGATATGAAGCTAAGCATTTAGAATTGAGATGGATTTATGTGTAATGAGTTACACAAAAACCATGTTCTAAACTCATAAGGATGGTTAGAAAACCATCTTGGCTATATTATTTAAGGAGCAGATCTGCTAGAAACGTTCTAGGCAGTAGAACAATGAGGGATTAACAACGGAAATTGAGTACACTTGCAATAATGAGATATGCAAGCAGGAAGGGATAATATTAGGATTCGGTTTTATGAATTGGAGGAACTATGGTAGTTCGTTCCAGTAACCAAAGGTCCTATCCCATACACTGTGAGGACAGTGAGAGCTATCCTAAGGCAAGAGAGCCTATGTCTAGATTAGATTTAGACACGTACTCAAAAGTTTTATAATAAAGATTATACATAACAAAAGGAAAAAGCATATAACAAGGTTAGAGAAAGTGCAATGTGTTGCTGAGACTTACTAACCAAAAGCCTTTTCATAGGTTTAACATGATAAGTCATGTCATTTCAATTGAGTTGAAATGTGCAACATATACAAAATGGAATATGAATTATAGATTATGTAGTAATTGATATTGTATCAATTTTACATATGTGATAATGCATCCATCGTTTGAGTTTTATATTAAACTCTATTATTACTTTGTCATATTCAAATGGGTTGTTGAGACAATATTGAACCCCATTAAAGTGAACATCTATTGACATAGTAATCGCCCCTAGTTACTTATATGAGATGACATCTCGAAGTGACAGGAGTGTGATGCGATTTATGGCAAGTTCAAGTGCCATAAAGTCATAAGAGATGAGTAGTCGATCACATAGACAGACTTTATGGGACACTCTGTCGGGCTTATGACCGCTTATAGAGTTCTGGAAATTTTTATAGCCTGGTCTGGCAAGAGCTGCTATAGTATTCTTATGAGTCGATTCTTTGACTAAAGACTGTTCGCCTAAGATGGCATAGTTTCAGAGTGACTTTGATTTATCTTCTACGACTTTCGTAATTGGGGTCAAATGAGCACATTTTGGGTTATGATGAGCTGTGGCTATTCAAAGGAAAGAGTGTAATAGGAATTGTCCATCCCTTGTCAGGGTCATCTTATATCTCAAGGCCACTCGAGGAGTAATAAACTGGAAATGCGTGGCCACGCTCGGAAGGTATATACGGTAGATAATTCCGGTCAAACAGTTATTCTCCAGATCGAGGAAACCACGCATGATATGATCAAGTTCAAGTACAACCTGCAAGACATCTTGCATTGAGTGGGAGATAGTAATAGGACAAGAGAATTGGTGACGCAAACTTGTCTCGGATAAGTGGGAGACTGTTGGAGTATGTGTCCTCGACAATAAAGCGATCACATGTTTAAATCTCATAATAAGAATATATGAGGGAAAGTAATATTTTATTGTCAACTGATCCACATTAATCGGTAATGATTGGCTGACTAGAGTTTGACATTACTGTCTTATGACGGTGGTGATCAGTTGATCCCTTAAGGTCATACCTCTATGGGACACTCTTAATTGATCAATTAATTAATTGTATATTGAAACTTTATTATTGTTTATGAAACAATTATAATTAGAAATTAAGAATGAATAATAATTATTATTACAAGGTGTTGTGAATTATAATTTAATGACCCATTTTAAGTATATGTAATCTTGGATTGATAGTTGTGTTATTGTATGTGATTTATTTTACATGTAATGATTTTTAATAAGTTAAAAATGCATTACATGGTCACATGTCTAGTAACATGTCACATATGTCACATAATACAATTGACAAAAAGCACAAACTTAAAATGGAATCCCATTTTACATAAGGGACCGAAATGTTGCAAGGGTGGGGACATTGGGTGCTCTTAACTTAAATGCTTAAGATAACTTAATTATGCTAGGGTTAGGCATGTTCATCTAGCCTTTCTTGTGGAGAACAATTGATAGAAACATGAGCATGCATTGGCCTTACTACCCCAAGGCACCCGGCCCCTCTCCCCTCTCTTGAATAAGAATTGTCTTTCTTATTTCCAATTATTCATTCTTATGTTTCTAATTAATCTCTTAACAATATACTCCAAAATTGTTTTGAGATACTACATGAAAACATCATTGAAATACTAATATTTACATCCCATTACTAGTGGTAGTAATATACTTATATTAGTCATTTTAAAGGGACATATACTAATTTCTAGTATCCAAATTAGTATTTGTATTAAGAGGGTCATCTTGGTACAAATCCTTGAGGAGTAGATTCTACTATTGGATCTAAGACCATCCTTGGAGCACTAGGATTTTCTTAAGAAGACTAATTTGAAAGGTGTCCAATTAGTATAAACATTCGGCCCTCATTGTAAGTAGATCGTTTTCTTCTTACTTTGTATTATTTTGTCATGCATTCATAAGATCTAGTTAGTTTATGACTAAACTAAATTTATTAAGTTATTAGAAGTGTCTAATAAGAGGTTTATGAATCTTTCAATTGGATGTTCTAATATTGCTACCTGTGATTTGTAGCAGGCATCGTTACACCGGGATCAGTGTGACTGGAGTTGAGTTAGCTATGATGGTGTTGTGTATTTATTGTGTATGTTATTTAGGAAATTGCTTATTGTGACTAGTGACTGACTTGTATAGTTGTGTGGGTATCTTGTTTTTTATCTCTTTGACTTGTCTACGGTGATCCATTTGGTGATGTTGACAAATGGTGAGCAGTGAGTCTTGACAGGTGTTTAGGTGTTTATGTGGCTATTGTGGATTGCATTTTATGGATGTTGGAGGAGGTGTGTCACTAACAAGTCTTATTGAGTTGCTAATGACAATTAAGTTGAGATTATACATCACTTCCTATGTAAACATGTAGGATTTGGATTTGGATTTAGTTTGTAATCAACAGTTATGATTGAGTTTTAATGAAGTTGTTAAATAGTTCTTTTATTGTCTAATGATATGAACTTTCTCGGGCAACCGAGATGACAACCCTATTATTTTCCTTATAAGGTCTTGCTGAAGCCTCCTCGGTAAATGGGGGTGTTACTAATGAATGAGTTTTGTCGTCAATGCTCACACCAAAAATAATTTGTAAAAACTCCTAATTAAAGTAGTATAATTAGGGATCGTTCGCAAAGATGGCGGGGACTTGCACTTAGTTTGTTCAACTCCAGTTTAGCCTAATTAATTGAAAGGCTTTGTTTAACTTATTACTAGAGTGCAAACTAATAACAATAAGTAAATCAAAGCAATAAATGATATGAGTTTAAATAAGTTTATAAAATCTAAGACTTTCGGGTTCACTTGAGTAGGGTAGAGATGATTATAGGTTAAACAAGTATAGGTGGTGGTTTGGCCTAGGTTTAACAACTAATTTCTTAGTTATCCTAAAATGTTTCACAAAGTTTTCACCTTGCTTCCAATTCTTCATGCATACACTATCAAACATCCCCTCTTCATTCTCAATCAAGTAGATGTTAAGCATAAATCAACAAAAGGTTTGAACTTTTATACAAACATTTCATCAAACACTTTTAATGCATGTGCACAAAGACCAAACTTTACCCATAAACCATATTTTAACACCCCATATTCACCAACCTACCCTTACCCAAGATCCCCCTAAGTCTTAGAGAGAACTACTCACACATACTAACAATTGACATGTAAAAAAATGAATAAAACAACATCAACATAACAATAAACATAAACTACTTCAAACAACACTTAAAATGAAATAGAAATGTAAACAACTGAAAACTAAAGTAAACAAGGAAGGAAATTATACCAACACTTAGGAAAGATTTAAGTTTTGGCTTAATAATGGAAGAATTTCTTCAAATCTTCAATTACAAACCCAAATAACAAAGGTAAATAATTGAACTAGACTAGATCTACACTAAATTTATAAGTAATTAAGGTTTAATTAAGGAAAGATTAATACTTGATTATGAAAAGCTTAACAGAAATTGGGAAATAATTAGTAGTCAAGAGTTGTGTGTACAAGTGAGTTGTGAGGGGTTATATATAGCTTCCGTGAAATTAGGTCACAAATGAGAGGTAGGTGCTAAAATGCGTCCTTGCTGCTCTGTGCCGGCTGCCGACAGCGAGTCCAATTCCAATTTGGAATTCTTCAACTTCCAAATTTGGCTAAGTGTTGGATTGGTGTCTCTGCCGGCTGGCCGGATGCCGGCCTACTGGCGGGGAACATCTTTACTTCTTTTCTTCTTCTCGTCCTTTTTCTTGGACTCTCTGCCGTGCCACCGGCTGCCGGTACCTCTGTAACACCCCCTCATACCAAGGTGCCTTACCAGGACCACCCTACCATGAAAGTGCGTTACCATCTCGGTTTCCCGAGATTAGTATATACCAAAGCGTCTGAATTGAGCATTATTATTAAAGTAATGTGAAATGCAAAGTTTACAAGATCCAAAACCAAATACTGTCTAACGAAATACAACTTCAAAGTCTTAACATTAAAAGAAAACTCGCTAAGACTCAGACGGTGATGATATGACTCGTGGTGGCAAATCTCCCAAGATAATCCCCAAGCTCTCACTAGCAAAACCTGTCAAGCATGCTCACCATCCCCGAATGGATCACCGCAGATTCCACAAACAACAACGGGGTCAGTATTATGCAACTAACAAGACAAACAAATGCAATAATCGTCTGATCATCACCAACTCCCAATCACCCAAGCTCACATAGTAACCGACTACACACACTACTACATTTAGATTCTATAGCAACACTTTGCTATTGTTGCATAATGTCATATAAATGTTGCAATAGAGTTTATGCAACACTTAATCAAGTGCTACATCAGGTCTTGTTGCATTAGGTCATTGCAACGCTTAATGCAACACTTTTTAATCTGAAGCAATACTTTTGAAAAGTGTTGCATTGGTCATGTTTATGCAACGCTTTTTCAACTGCAAATGCAACATTTTTTATCTTCTAATGCAACATTTCTTATGTAAAAAAAGCAACACTTCCTGAACTAATGCAATACTTTTCATGTTGATAAGCAACACTTATATCAAATTAATGCAACATTTTTATTTTGGAAACGCAACACTCGTTACGTCCCAAAACAACACTTATAATAAACAAATGCAACACTAATTTATTCAAAAACAACACTTAATAAAGTGCAACGACATAAGGACTTGTAAGGCACGCAACAATTGTAATTCTCTCTAATTGTGCATTCAATTGATTCAGTCTCAAAAATATATGTCAATTACATTTCAAAAAAGGATCAAAAGTAGAACTTCGATCGCAAATGTTCAATGATTTAACTAAAACAAATATAACAAATGTTTAAATAGAACAAATAATAATTCTTAACGACTATTTGAAAGCTACTAATTATAAGTCTTCATTCTTGTATTGTGAGCATATATATGTTGCCAACCGGACAAAAAATCAACCCGTCATCATTGTTAATACCTCAAATGCAACCTGTAACATAAAAAATAGAACATTATTAGATTTGAGCGAGGATTCAAAGGCTCAATAGGCATAGATGATACGTCACACTTAATTATCACGAAATAATAAATAATGCATTAAAGAACAACTAATTAACAAGGAAGTGCAGAAAATAGAGTACGTGATTGTACACAAGGTGTAGCCTATGTGAAACGTTTGAGTTTGATCTGCAAAGGTAGGCCTGTCCAGCCATAATAATCACACCAAAGACTCAGAGACCCTCTGTTCTCGATAGCCAGGCCATTTTTCTACCTTCACGGGATAAGCATACTAACCTGCCTTACTCTAATAATTCTGCATCATAAGTTCCAATCATAGCAGCCCTATTGACTACTCTATCTACCTACAGAATTTACTCTAACTACCTACTCTGCCTCATGCTACTAATAAGGTTTATCAATGGTCTGAATGGTTCAGAGGTACACAAGCATGCACCAGCATAGGTAGGTCAGGTGACCTGGTACAACAGTGCCTGGAATGGGTGGGTTAGTTGTGCCAAAAATCATTTTATGGGGTGACAATATGCACTAGAAGCTCTGAATACGAATGACAAATGACAAACTGATCAAGTATGACATGGATATTGAGGATAGATGCTTACTTTTGTGGGCAAGCTGAGGAATGTATATCTCACATCTACTTTGAGTGTGCTTATAACAAGAGAGTTGTTCAGTGCGTGCCTGAACCAGGAAACTAACTGGAGATTCCCTGTGAGCAAACTAACTGGAGATTCCTTGGGTACCAAAAAGGAGTACAGGCAGCATTGGTTATGGGACAAATTTAAACATGATTGTGTGCTCAAATTTCCAGAGAAGATCGAGAGTGGATACACAAGATGAAGTTAAATGGTGGCTAGGACTGCAGCTAGAAATGATTTAGCACATCTAGGGATAGGGAGCTAAATGGTGATCAGAGGACTGCAGCTCACTAATTTAACATAAAATTCACAGACAACACAGATTCAGGCTAAGCGTGAGGGTATTTCCCACACAGGGCACATATTCAAGCCTTAGAGATGATTCTGCATCAACTACTAACTGTCCACACAGGGTATTTTCAACAACAATTTAAGAAAGCAACACAGCAACACCTAATGCTGCCAGCAGAACGCGCTTTTCGAAAAATAAATTAAAATTATAGGAGAAAATTAGAGACAAAAAGAATGAATAAATGAAGGAATATATATACCTCATGTTAAGTACTCCTTGACAACATCTGGAGGTAGTCTTCCAATTATCTTTGTCAGTATTTGGTCTCTCATTAACTCTCTTTCATTCCTAGATGTGCTCTTTCTTATATACTACCTACCCACCAAGAGCGGCATCCTTGATTCGTATCTAGCAAACCAGATCCACCATGATTGTAATAATCACCTTTCCTTTTAATCAAGACATGAAGCTCTTTCTTATATACTAGTTCCAAGGAGCACAAGTAGGAAAATGAGTTCCTAATGAGTCATTCATCAAAGCCAAACACTTCCCCCTATATATAGCTGCAACAAAAAAAATGGTTAAAATTCTCCGCAGCCTGCTTATAGCATTCAAAACTCTAACCTGTTCGAGACGTTGATGAAATACATCGATATGAAGTAAACCCAAAACACCACACATGTATAAAACAATAGATACACATGGAAACTAGATAAGTATCAACACACAATTCCATTTCTAACACACGGAGCCTACTGCTACTAGACCAAGTGTTGTGCTAGGAATGCGAGAATGAGAACTAAGAGAAACCCATTTACAAACTCACAGCCTAATTGAAAAAAAAAACAAGAAAAAGATAGATGTAATGTAACTAAGATGTCAAGAAATACTGTATCTCAGTCAAAAAAAAAAAAAAAAATTCTACCACGAACTGATCATCCAGCTGCACAAAAAGAAGTCTTAAATATCGAGAATAAAATGCATCATAGATTCACAAAAAGGGAATAGCTGTTCAGCATGGATGTTTTTTTGTCTTAGTGTATGAAGAGTGCCTAGTTTTGCTTCCTCCATATTCGAGCAGCCCTTTATGCAGCAACTCGCCAACCACATCCTTCAACATTTTAATAACAACCATTAACTCTGAGAGATTTTCAACCCAAGATTTTACTACCATATCTACCTACAGCCTATATGTCATTTAAATAGCAGACATGAGTGTCCTACTTTCATGGGCAGGACATATTCTTGCAAGGTGAATATGATTGTTGGAATTAAAGGAGAAAAACCACCTTCCCAAGAGATACATATGAAAAGTGAAGCTAGCATGAATCTGACATTTCAACTGATGTCCAGCATATGTTCTTCTTTGATCATGCTAGGAAAAAATGTTTTTTTAGCTACTTTGGAAATGTGAGGTGGGTTATTAAGGCCATTACGACTTATGGACGTAAATTCATCAATCAAATCAAGTCTGAAAAATGATAACTAAAACCGATCAGTAGCATTATATGTATGACAAAAGCAACTTAGTGGACTCGAAGATTGTGGGTGTACCTGCTCCATTATCTACTGCCACATTCTTTGACCTAGCTGAGTAGCTGGTGGTGTACTGGTGTTACCTACTTACGACAGTCACAATTTCTTGGACCCTCACAGCTGCAATGAGACAAAAGCTAACATAATCAGTATAGCAGCTCTCATAAATAACTAGTATATACGGAGTATCTGTGAAAAAAATTAACCATTCAAAATTAAGAAACCACTTGAGTTAACTGACTCATTCCCATGAAACAATGTCCAAACTTTCAAGAGAACTAATTATCGCCACCCAAATTGAAGTCACATTTGTGCACAAAATTGTTTGCAGGCAGAATAAGTGGTTGAAACTTTGTATAACTAGTTGGCTCAACAAACACAAACTTTTTCATTTGCTATCTACAGATTGGCTAATGCTTTAATTGAATTATATCTACCAGGAATTATAATATTTAGTCTTGTATGGCAAAGTATATGACAAGCTAAGACATATCATTTAGCATACATAATTGCCTTGTACTCTTCCCAGCTACCATTGAAATTATCTTTTTTATACTCCTTCCATCCAAAGCATTTGTTTACTTTTGATTAAAAAACCTCTCAAAAAGAAAAAAGTAAACAAATGAATAAGACCGAGGGAGTAACTATATTACACCTGAAATATGACTAGAAAGATAAACTACAACCAGATATAACAACACTTGAAATAACTGAATGAGGCATTTCAATTAACAGTTGAGGTGCATTAAGAAATAACATCAATACAACTGTCACAGCATCACATATAGGTTGACATTGTCACAGATAGAGAACAAACACTATGTCTAAACATTTACATGATCAATCATTCAAATACAACTAATGAATCATAAATCAGAAGTCACAAAACTGTAGCCTAACAATTTAACATGAAGAATTCGATACGCTGAGGAGTAGAATGAAACCTGATAAGATTCTTGGAGGTGATCTACAATCATCTGGTCTTCGTCGTGTTTTGATAAATCAAGTGGCGTCCGAATCATGTATATAGAAGAATTCAGCTCCTCTGGGAAATGTTCCACGAACAAGCATATAGTTGGTCCCTCTTCCTCACCCGCCACCTTGGACATAAATAAATAAACAGATTCCGAACAAATGCGTTGCTAATCTGGGTAAAATTAGAATATAATATGAATAGTTTTTCATCATAAAATCATTGCAAACATGCCCCATAAGCTGAAAATACAGAGGTTTCATTAACTTTATCAATTCTAGAGTTGATTAATGACCTTTCTTATCTTCATGCCTTCCAAGAGATTAAAATTTGTGCAGCTTGCATATCGATCATAAATAATTGTTGGGTTTTTCCACCTTATATTTTTCACACTCAGTATAAAAGTCAAACTCCCATTAGCATAATCCTAAAATCACCCCTGCAACTAACCTACATCAGCCATCAAGCCACCCAACCTCACGAGCTGCCATTGGCCGGCTGACGTTTTACATATAATCGCCAATCCCCACTTCCCTTCGTCAGCGTGCAGTAACAACCCAGCACACCGACTCACCGCCAATAATAAAATAAATAAATTCAAAATTAACCCTAGAAATAATAAAATAAATAAATTCAAAATTAATCAAAGAGGAGGATGAGGATGTAATGAAACACTAGAAATAGGATGAAAAAACCAAACTCGCTACTGCTGTTGTCGATGGAACAGGCGATGCGCAGGGCAACAAAGATATTAGGTGAGATCTGAACAAGAACTTGACCGCATAAACTCGCTACTGCTGTTGTCGCTGCGTCCCAATATTTAATGACAAGTTTTATCTCACTAATTAAAAGAGGTGTCGATATCTAATTAAAGGCGAGGCGTTACCGTGTTGATGGGTGTCGGCTTGTGAGGTGGGAGATAAGGATGAGATGAGGAGTTTGAGTGATGAAGATTGAAGATTGAAGAATGTCACATAATGAATGCTAGGGTGAGTTCCGTGTTTGGTGTTTTTAATCAATTTGGGGAATTTTATGGACATCAGATATTGAATAGTCAGATGTGAAAAAATTTCATTTTGACATGAAAAAGTTTTAAGGCGCAAAAACTATAAATGAAAAAAAAATTAGATGGAATATACTTATGTGACATAAGTGTTGCTCAAGTGTTGCGACAAAATGCAACATTTGTATAAGAACGTTGCACTTATAGTAATATATTGCAACACTTAATTTAAAGTGATGCCCTATGTAAGTAAAAGCAACATTTTTAAATAAAGCGTTGCTTAATTAACTAAAACTTGCAACACAAACCGTAAGTGTTGCACACGAAATGTTGCATTATGTCTACTTTTGTAGTAGTGACACCAAAGTGTGTAGCCCTGCCAGATTACCCATCGCAACAGGTAATCCTCGCCGCCAGTGGGTGACCGCAGCCGATCCCACCTAGTCCAGCTCCTCAACGAGCGACAACGATCCCTGTCCCTTAATGTGCACATCCCCTCCCGTGGCGGGTTCCACGGAGGGCGAACTAGGGTGTGAAGCCACTCCCGCAAGTGACTCCACCACAATCACAATCACATGACATCACAGTCATCTCAATCCCCTCACACCAAAGATGTCACAAAAATCTTCATTCTACGATGATCAATAGACGACGATAATTACAACAACAAGTCATGTAAAGCACAAGAACCGAGTAGGAAAACCCTACCTTAGCAATTAAACAGCAGTATGCAACACGAACAATCAAAAAGGCTCCTCTACGAAGTCTTCTCCTATACAATGATCATGCAACACGATTACACTTTGTACAATTCCCAAAATCTTCTTCTCATATAAATGTACAAAGAACTCACAACAATACAAATAATCATGAAGATAGAACTTACCAACAGTGCAACGAGAACTTATACGCAAGAACCACGACGATTATCCACACAATGACGCTACGAAATGCTTAAGAGGAGGATTAGGGAATGATTTGGGTGTGATTAGGTTAACGTAGAAATGATAACGCTTATGAAATGATATTAGAAACTAACGCGGTTGTATAAAATACCCTAAACATTCCCTAATCAAACCGTCGAAATAACACTCCGCCAAACCGGACACTCGGTCGAGTAAGTGCATACTCGGCCGAGTGTCCAATACTCGGTCGAGTATTCACTATACTCGGCCGAGTATTCCTCGGCAGAACCAAAATAACACGCACCCAGAGCACTACTCGGCCGAGTAGGCTCTACTCGGTCGAGTAGGCTCCAAAGAGAATCCGTAGTGTTACAATCTTTCCCCCTAAAAAGAACTTCATCCCGAAGTTCACACTCTACTACACAAGCAAGCACAACACTACGTCACAAGACTATAACAATTACATGAGACAACTCCAAGGAACTATACAAGCATCACAACAAGTTACCCCAAACTCATCTCCCGACTCGAACCAAACAAAGAAAACACAACAAAACACCATCGCGACCATCTCCTACCCCCCTAAAAAGACAACGGTTACGTCCCCGTAACCAAACATACCTGATCAAAAAGGTTAGGAAAACGTTCTCGCATAGCTTCCTCAGGTTCCCATGTGGCTTCCTCCACATTATGATTAGACCAAAGGACCTTGAGTAAGACCGTCTCACCATTCCGGGTCTTACGAACCCTGCGATCAAGAATCTCCTTAGGAATCTCGGCATAGGACAAGGATTCATCAAGTTCGATGTTCTCCATCTCGAGGATATGCGACGGATCACTCACATACTTCCGGAGTTGAGATACATGAAAAACATTGTGCACTCTATCCAAAGCGGGTGGTAAAGCTAACCTGTAGGCTACCTCGCCCACACGGTCCAAAATTTCATAAGGACCTATGAACTTTTGGCTTAGCTTACCCTTTTTCCCAAACCTCATAACACCTCGCATCGGTGACACTTTCAAAAGAACCTTGTCACCTACGGCAAACTCAATGTCCCTGCGGTGTAAGTCGGCGTAGCTCTTCTGACGATCTTGAGTTGCTCTCATCTTTTGGCGAATCAACTGGATTTGCTCAACCATATCTTGAACCAATTGTGGCCCTAAAACCACTGCCTCGGAACTATCATCCCAACAAACTGGACTTCGGCATTTTCGGCCATACAAAGCTTCAAAAGGTGCCATCCCAATGCTTGTATGATAACTATTATTGTATGAAAACTCGATTAAATCAAGTCTGTCTTCCCAATCGCCCCCAAAGTCCATAACACATGCCCTTAACATGTCTTCTAAGGTCTTGATGGTCCGTTCGCCCGACCATCGGTTTTGGGATGAAAAGTGTACTCATTTTCAACGTTGTACCCATCAACTCTTGCAGTTCTTGCCAAAACTTTGATATGAACCTCGCATCACGATCGGAAACAATATCTTTCGGAATACCATGTAACCGAACCACATGCTTTCAGTAACCCAATGCCACCGTGCATCTTAGACCAAGTATCCTTCATGGGGACGAAATGGGCTGATTTGGTTAACCGATCCACAATCACCCAAATCATGTTGTTACCTTGTTGTGACCTAGGTAACCCCACAATGAAGTCCATGGAGATCGACTCCCACTTCCACTCGGGCACTTTGTCAAAGACCGAATCTTACCCGGGGTCTCCTTTGTTCACCTTTGACCCTCTCGGCGGGTCAAACATCTAGCCACAAACTCAGCTACATCCCTCTTTATGTTCGGCCACCAAAAAGTCTTCTTAAGGTCTCTGTAAAGCTTGTCACCACTCGGGTGAACTGAATAAGGAGTGCAATGAGCCTCTGACAAAATCATTCTCCTTAACTCTGCATCATCAGGAACACACCATCTCCCATCAAAACGAACACTCCCATCGGGATGTATAGAGAACCGGAAGTCGCTCCACACTCTCTACCTTAGACTTCCACTCCCGGATCTTAGGATCAAGCTCTTGCTTGCTTTTGATGTTTTCATACAACTCGGGCTCGATCGTCAAATCCCCGATGGTACTCCCCTCTCGAATCATAAAGATCCCCAACCTAGACATCTCATCTCTCAACTTCAACAAGGACATAGCATTTGTACATAGCGAATGAACGCTCTTCCTGCTCAATGCATCCGCAACAACATTAGCTTTACCCTCGTGATAGATGATCTCCATATCATAATCTTCAATCAGCTCCATCCACCGCCTCTGTCGTATGTTAAGCTCCTTCTGAGTGTAGATATACTTTAAACTCTTATGATCAGAGAACACCTTAAAAGTTGCGCCATAAAGGTAGTGCCTCCAAATCTTAAGAGCGAACACAATCGCACCGACTCCGGATCATGAGTAGGGTAATTCTCCTCATATTGCTTCAGTGCCTCGAAGCATAAGCTATCACTCTCCTCCCCGCATCAAGACACAACCTAGACCGTTCTTTGAAGCGTCGGTATAGACCTCAAAGTTCTCACAACCCTCCGGCAAGGCTAGGATAGGAGCTGTGGTCAAGCGTTCCTTTAAGGTCCGAAACGCCGTTTCACAACTCTCATCCCAAACAAATCGACTTCCTTCCTCATCAAGGATGTCATAGGCCGCGCTATGGTAGAGAAATCTTTCACAAATCTCCTGTAGTAGCCGGCAAGGCCTAAGAAACTCCGAATCTCAGCAACATTCTTCGGCGATTCCCACTTGGTAACGGCCTCAATCTTACTAGGATCCACAGATACCCCCTTCTTGGATATTACATGGCCCAGAAAAGCCACTTCCTCTAACCAGAACTCACACTTGGATAACTTGGCATAGAGCTGATTTTCTCTCAAAGTCTGCAGAACTATCCTCAAGTGCTCTTCGTGCTCTTCCTTAGTCTTAGAATAAACTAGGATATCGTCGATGAAAACAACCACAAACCTATCCAAAAACGGTGTGAAGATCCGGTTCATCAAATCCATAAAAGCTGCTGACGCATTGGTCAACCCAAACGGCATCACCACGTACTCGTAGTGACCATAACGAGATCGGAATGCTGTTTTAGGAATATCCTCATCCGCTATCCTCAGTTGATGATACCCCGACCTCAGATTAATCTTAGAGAACACACCAGCTCCACTTAGCTGATCGAACAAATCATCAATCCTCGACAACGGATACTTATTCTTCACTGTGACCCGATTGAGCTCTCTGTAATCAATGCACAGTCTCATACTCCCATCTTT
Source organism: Silene latifolia (assembly GCF_048544455.1). Taxonomy (NCBI): domain Eukaryota; kingdom Viridiplantae; phylum Streptophyta; class Magnoliopsida; order Caryophyllales; family Caryophyllaceae; genus Silene; species Silene latifolia. Next base: position 90,147,482 of record NC_133535.1, on the reverse strand, counting down.
CTTCTTTACAAAAAGAACTGGAGCTCCCCACGGTGACACGCTAGGCCTGATATAACCTTTGCCTAACAACTCATGTATCTGCTTCTTCAACTCAGCCAACTCTTTAGGTGCCATACGATAAGGTGCTTTAGATATAGGACCCGTTCCCGGCTTAAGCTCCACGCTGAAATCGACATCCCTCTTGGGAGGCAAACTCGGTATTTCCTCAGGAAAGACATCTTCAAATTCTTTCACCACGGAAATCTCAGAAGCTGTCGGCGGCTCTACTCGGTGATCTCTCACATGACAAAGAATTAAGGGACACTTCTTCCTTAAGCATGACTTTAAGGTCATAACTGCTTTAAACCTACACTTAGGCTTTACCACAAACCCTCTATAGGATACCCTAACACCCTTGGGACCCTTTAAAGACACTCTCTTTTGTCTACAATCTATCCTGGCATCATACTTACCTAGCCAATCCATCCCGACAATCACCTCAAACCCATCCTTAGGAAACTCTAATAGGTCTACTGGTAAATCTACCCCTCCAATCACCATAGATATACCCTTATATAACCTGAGACACGACACAGACTCCCCCGAAGGTATGAACACATCATCCTTTACAACCTCAAACTTTCCCAAACCCATAGACACAAAGATGACTTTTAGACACAAAAGAATGTGTAGCCGGAATCAAACAAAACAAAGGACGGTACATTATTAACAAGAAAGTACAGGTAACTACATGAGCATCATCTTGTGCCTCCCGCTTGTCCATCATGAAGAGCTTTCCCCTTTTTTTCGTCCTCCACCCCGAATCAAGCGTTGGAGGTACTTGGTTTAGCCGCCGAATCTCGGGTGATTTGTTATTTCGATTTGGTAAGATCCACCACCACCGCGGTTGTAACCGCCCGGTTACCCCGTCCACCTCTGTTGCCCCATGAACCTCCCGGTCGGTTGCTAGCAAAACTCGAGTCGGCCCCCGAGAGAAATTTCCGATCGAGCTCCCGAACCATTTAGGGCTTGTAGCTCGTGCATTCCCGCCTTTTGTGGCCTATCCCACCACAGTTGAAGCACGTAAGGTTGGTGTTGTCACTTACAGCCCGACCTCCATTCTTTCCCCAGCCACGAGAACCTCCAGAGAAACCGGCTCCACTAGAAAAAGCCTTAGCATGGTTGAAATTTTCTTTCTTGTTGGTTGGCTGATTGTTGTTCCCACTATCAGCCTTCCTCTTTTCTGTAGCAGTCCTCTCCTCGATCTCCCTTGAGAGATCCACCATTCTCTCAGCTTGACCCGCTCTCAAATACACTTCTTTGAGGTCAGTAGCAACCCCAGCCGGCATACGACTCATGATCTTAGCAGACAAACCCCTCTCAAAACGGAGAGCCAAACCTCTTTGCCCGAGCTGCATATCTTCCACATAACGAGATAGCTCCAAAAACCGATGATAGTAATCAGTGACTGTCATCTCCTCAGACATGGTGAAAGAATCAAAGTCGGATCTCATCTTGTGTCGGATATGCTCCGGCACAAACTGCTCTCTCATAGCACTCTTCAACCCAGACCACGGAATAGCCCCTTCCGCCTGGTAGTAAGCTCTAGCATCATCCTTGACATTCTGCCACCAAACTGCCGCTTCTCCTCTTAGGTAGTACACTACCTGCTCCACAATCATATCCTCGGGGCACTTAACCATTTCCATGAGAGCTTCAATCTCACGGTGCCACTTCTCGAGCAGCTTTGGTTCACCTACCCCGTCATAGGTGGGAGGGTGGAAACGAGCAATGTTGATGCTAAGCTGGGTTGCATCCATCACCTTCTCGTTCCCTTTTCCCACATTTTTGAGAGCTTAAAGGAGAGCCTCTTGTTGCTCAATCATGCGAGCAACCTCATCAAGAGTCATCTCTGAAGCTTGGATCTGCGCGGGAGTTCTTTTGGGCGGCATTTTGAGCTGATAAGAATGAAAGAAACGTAAACACATGCTCAAAATTTAACACTCTTCCGCCATAAGAACACTCGGCCGAGTATACATCATACTCGGTCGAGTAAAGCTAACTCGGTCGAGTATCCTCCCAGATACTCGGTCGAGTATCGACTCCAGAGACAAACGTCAAAACACAAAAACCACACTCGGTCGAGTGTAACAACACTCGGCCGAGTGAACGCTACTCGGTCGAGTATACACTCATACTCGGTCGAGTTATCACAAACAGTAGCAACTGCTACTTTCCATCAAACAACACTCGGTCGAGTTATCGGCTACTCGGTCGAGTACTCCATACTCGGTCGAGTACCTGCCCTGCTCGGACGAGTTACGCTATAAATAGGTTTACAGATTACGATTCCCCTATCATGCTCACTATTCTCGCAGCAAATACGTAAGGATTTAAAAACCATGTTATAATCACGTCAGCATGCAATGCATATATCAAAACTTTAATACCGTATTGTAACCATATCAGCATCCAATTTGCACATATACTAAATCCAACCTTGAAATCACAACACGTTTCATCGACCACTCCTCCCATCACAACAATTAAGAACTTCAACACACATATATGCAACTATCGACTTTTACTAGCATACATCTTCACATACGTACACATATTAAGCCTAGTTCTCATCACACTCCCCCATGTTACCGGCTCGAGTCAGTAAGGGCCAATGTGCGACTCCGGGACGTCTCCCGAGTCTCTGCGGTAGCTCCAAACAACTCTCCCCGGGTTCATTTTATTTAGACTCCCTAAGTTCATTACATTCATTTGTTTAGGTGCCGGAATCTTCGGCTCTGATACCACTTTGTAACACCCCCTCATACCAAGGTGCCTTACCAGGACCACCCTACCATGAAAGTGCGTTACCATCTCGGTTTCCCGAGGTTAGTATATACCAAAGCGTCTGAATTGAGCATTATAATTAAAGTAATGTGAAATGCAAAGTTTACAAGATCCAAAACCAAATACTGTAGGGTAATATCCGTATAAAACCCTTAAATTATAGGACTATAACGCAAATTTAATACGTGATTTATTGTCATAAACGAAAAACAATGAAAAACGATAAAGCACAAGAATTAACCTTCGGTCCTAGTGCAATTCGGCAATGAGAGATCAAAGTAGATCTCCTCCTAATTGTTGCACCCAAGATCGTCTGAGAATATGCCCTTGTGCTAGAAATGTGTTCTCTAATTGCCTTGCAATATTGAGAGAACTTGATGTGAGTTTTCTTTAGATGTGAGATCTGAATTTTTGAGAGGAAATGTTTCTCAAAAACCCTAATTTTTGTTGTAGAATGAATTAGGTCACAAATGAGGAGAGGCTCTCCTTTTGTTCCTTGCCTTCGTCCAACCGTGAGCCTACATGGAGAAGTGGGCTTCCACTTCCTCTTAATTTTAACTCGTGGTCCGGCTCGTAAAATGCTAAATGTATATGACACGGTTTAATTATAAATCGTCATCGGCTATCGGCTATTAAAATATCAACTAATAACACGGATTAGCTGAAATATTAATACATGTCCGACACAGACAATATTGTATAATTAATTCAATATACATTAATTAAATATAATCGTTTATATTTAATTTACGAATTAATCATTTAATTCGCCTTAGCCAATTTTATTTAAGCCGTATTAAATAAAATATCTCAACATCGCATTTTGACTAATTACTAGTCAAATAACTCGGACTAATCGCTTAGTCAATTTTCGGCATCAACATGATTGTATTTTCATACCGTCACATCTCTCAAACGTATCCTATAGGTGTGACTTTTAGGGACCAGTTGATCACCGCCATCCGTATGACAATAACGTCAAACTTATCTAGCAAGCCAACCGTTATTGATAAACGTGGACCAACTGATTATAATACAAAAGTATACCCTTTGATCCTTTTAGAGATTTATAAGTCCTTGCACTAACTGTAAAGGACACCAGCCCCAACAAGCTCCCACTTGTCCGTACAAGTGTATGTGCAATGACGTTATCCGCACTAACCGGAGGACACGGCTCAACAAACTCCCACTTGTCCGTACAAGTGTATGTGCGATAACCGATTCTCATATTCATTTAAAATTTCTCCCACTCAATGTAAAACAATTTGCAGATCCGGATCCGCAAAGGTCGTATTTTACAATCGATCTGTATCTAGAGTGGTTTCCCCGACTAGAGAGTAACTCAACTGATAAAACGAATCCGTATCCGAGCATGGCCATGCATTTCGATTCTGACTCCTCGAGTGGCCTTGAGAAATATCGAGTACCTGATAAAGGCTGAATATTTCCTTCAACTCGAACTCCTTCCGATCTAAGCACAACATGAAATGACCCAGAAACAATCTACTTGGCCCCCTGTTACGGATGACCGTGAGAAAGAAACCAAAGTCACCCAAAATCTGCCTTAGTCTCAAGAGACAGTCGATAGTCAAAAGAATCGACTCTTAGGATCACCATGGAGGTCCTATCCATGACCTGGCACCGAATGTTATAAAACATTTAGGACTCCACGTCGATGTCACAATTGTGTCCTACGAGATATCCGTATAACCCGCTTCTATGATTGGTCAGTCAACCGGTTGACTTATGGCTTGTTGAACCCACCATCAACCAACGTCACAAAATAATTGCCAGAGTTATCAGCTCATGTGGGCAATTAAGGACCATAAATATAATGTTTGTTCAGTTCACTTTGTGGTGTTCAAAATTGTCGTACAAATCCACATGAAAAACAAAATATATAAAATATCAAAACGATGATGTCGTATAGAGTACAAAAGAGAATGAATCTAATCCATAAAAGAGTACTACAACTTAGGAACACGTTTAATTCCCATGGAATTAACGTGCCCTTCATGCTTATCTTGTCGTAATGGTTTAGTGAGAGGATCTGCTATGTTATCATCTGTAGCAATCTTTTCTATCACTACTTCCTTTTGCTCCACGTAATCTCGGATTAGATGAGCTTTCCGTTGTACATGTCTAGATTTGTTACTAGACTTAGGCTCCTTAGCTTGGAAGATGGCACCTCTATTGTCGCAATAGATGGTGATCCGGTCATTCGAACTAGGCACTACGGATAGTCCTTGTAAGAATTGACGCATCCATATCGCTTCCTTTGCGCCTTCAGGACGCGGCATAGTACTCGGACTCGGTCGTAGAATCTCTTTGTAACACTTTGTTTGGAACTCTTCCGGTGATCTGCAGCGCGTAATAAGAGTAAAAACGAATCCAGACCGAGATTTGAGTCATCTCGATCCGTTTGGAAGCTAGCATCTGCGAATAGGTTGCGCATAGCTTTTGATCGCCTCCATAAGTCAATGCCCAATCTTTAGTCCTCCGTAGGTACTTAAGAATGTTCTTGTGACCATCCAATGTGATTCACCTGGATCTTTGTTGGAATCGACTTGTCATACTCAATGCATATGCCACGTCAGGACGTGTGCATATCATGGCATACATGATTTATCCTATAGCCGAGGCATAAGGAATCCGTGTCATGCGCTCTTTCTCTTCCGGTGTCTCTGGTGCCTGAGACTTGCTCAAATGCACCCCTGGAGCCATAGGAAGAAACCCCTTCTTGGAGTTAGTCATGCTGAATCTCTCTAGGACTTTGTCTATGTAAGACTCGATCGAGAGATAACATCCGTCGTGATCTATCTCGATAGATACGGATGCCCAGAATTCTTTGTGCCTCACCCAGATCTTTCATCTGGAAATGGTTTTTCAACCATACTTTCACCGAAGTTAAGAGAGGTATGTCATTCCCAATCAGGAGTATGTCATCGACATACAATATTAGGAAGACAATCTTGCTCCCACTCGACTTGATATAAAGACATGGTTCCTCGACCGATCGAGTAAATCCATTTTCTTTAATTACTTGGTCGAAGCGATGATTCCAACTCCGAGATGCTTGCTTAAGTCCATAAATGGAATGCTTAAGTTTGCACACTTTCTTAGGATTTTGTGGATCGATGAAACCTTCGGGTTGTACCATGTACAACTCTTCCTCCAAAAAACCGTTTAAGAAGGCGGTTTTCACATCCATCTGCCAAATTTCATAGTCATGAAAAGCGGCAATCGCTAAGATAATCCGAATGGAACGCAGCATGACTACGGGTGCAAAAATTTTATCGTAGTGCAGACCTGGCACTTGGGTGAAACCTTTAGCAACTAGTCGTGCTTTATAGATATCTTGTTGACCTTCCACAGAATGCTTTATCTTGTAAAGCCATTTACATTGAAGGGGACGAACCTTAGCAGGTAAGTCAACAAGATCCCATACGTTGTTCTCATACATAGAGTCCATCTCGGATTGCATGGCCTCAAGCCATAACTTTGAGTCGGAACTAGTCATGGCACCTTTATAGGTTGCGGGTTCACTACTCGTTAAGAGTAGAACGTCATCTATGTCATGTTCCTCGACCATACCAATGTATCTGTCTGGAGGAATAGAGACTCTTCCCGACCTCCTAGGTTCCTCAGGAATATTAACCGCAGTAGGGATTGGGAACTGGTTCCTCCAATGGTTGCTCGGTATTTGGTTGGAATCTCCGATGGTCGAAGGTTCTATCACTCTTTGCATTCTCGAGAAATTCCTTCTCCAAGAATATCGCACTAGCCGCAACAAAAACACGTTGTTCGGTTGGCGAATAGAAGTAATGACCAAGTGTTCCTTTAGGATAACCTATAAAGTATGTCTTGACCGATCGCGGGCCGAGCTTATCCTCGTGTCTCCACTGACATAAGCCTCGCAGCCCCAAACCCTTATAAAGGACAAGTTAGGGACCGTTCCCTTCCATAGTTCATATGGAATCTTGTCAATGACTTTAGACGGACTTCGGTTGAGTATTAGAGCGGTTGAGTAAGAGCATAACCCCACAATGAGTCGGGCAACACGGTGTGACTCACGATGGATCGAACCATATCAAGTAGTGTTCGATTTCTCCGTTCGGACACACCATTCAACCGAGGTGTTCCGGTGGAGTTAAGCGTAAGGCAATCCCACGAGTCTTTGAGGTGTTGATCAAACTCGTGAGAAAGATACTCGCCACCACGATCTGAACGTAGTGTTATAATCTTTCTACCCAGTAGGTTCTGTACCCTATTCTGGTATTCTTTGAATTTCTCAAAGGATTCACTTTTGTGCTTCATTAAGTAGACATAGCCATATCTACTTAAATCGTCCGTGAAAGTGATGAAATACCTATAGCCTTCTCGTGCGGTGATTGACATAGGTCCACACACATCCGTATGTATGAGTCCTAATAGGTCAGCAGCGCGCATTCCAACACCTTTGAAGGAAATTCGAGTCATCTTACCGATGAGACATGATTCACACGTGCCAAATGATTGAAAATCAAAGGCCGAGATAGCTCCATTCTTTATGAAATTTGTTTTACGCGTTTCTCATTAATGTGTCCCATACGGCGATTGCCATAGATACGTTTGATCTTTGTCACCAACCTTTAACTTTTTATTCATTACGTGTAATATTTCGGTGGTCCGATCTAAAACATAAATTCCGTTCATGGAGACCGCCTTGCCATAAATCATATCGTGTAATGAGAAAATGCAAGAATTATTCTCTATTACAAATGAAAAACCAAGTTTGTCAAGTGCGTAAACCGAAATGATGTTTTTCGAAAAAGATGGGTACATAATAGCGAGTTATATAAAGATAACTCAAATCCGCTAGGAAGTCGGATCACGTATGTTCCCCTCGAGACGGCACCACTCGTGCTCCATTCCCGACACGCAGTGCACCTCACCCTTTACGAGGGGTTCGATGTTTGAGCCCCCGCACATGATTACACGAGATGAGAACCACAACCAGTATCTAGTACCCAAGTTCCGTAACTTGCGTGGTTAATCTCAATCATATGAATAAAAGTAGAAGAAGAAGACATACCAACAAGTTTAACGCGACCTGCTTTTATGTCCTCATGATAAACAGGACATGTGCGCCTCCAATGCCCGATCTTGTGGCGGTGATGGCATTCCATGTTTTCGGTTTTGCTCTTTGTCGCGCCCGATGAGTTACTTGCCTCACCAGGCCCACTCTTACCTGGACCCGACTTCTTAAACTTCGGTTTGCCTCTCGTTAGGTCCGCTTGAGCTTTGCCCTTACCCTTGCCCTTGTTTGTCACAACGAGAACATCTTGTTTCATGCTCCCACCGAACTTCATGTCCTTCTCGCCCGTACGAGAAGGGAGTGCGATTCATGGGGACTTTTCTTCAAATCATTCATATAGTAATTGGCTCTAAAGAGCGCAAAACCATCGTGGAGTGAATGAAGCATGTGGTCAATCACAATGTTCTCGCTGATTTTACAATCAAGCGCCTCCAGTCTCTCGACATTCTCAATCATGCTGAGAATGTGTGGGCTAACCGGTTGGCCCTTCTGGAGTCTCGCATCAAAGAAGCGAGTGGTATGCTCATAGGTCACGATTCTCGGTGCTTTCGAGAATTCCTTGGTGAGCGTGGTGAAAATCTTGTTTGCACCTTGGGCTATGAAGCGTTTCTGCAAATTGGATTCCATTGCAAAAATGAGTACGTTTTTAATCGCACCCGATTCCATGACGAAGTCGCTATACGTGGAGACCTCGTTAACTCGAGCCGTGGGGCCTGGGGCTGGCGGGAGGGGCTCAGTCAGATACTTGAGCTTCCCGTCGCGGTGGCGCATTCCGTAATGCCGCCTCCCATTCCGCGAAGTTTGATCCATCATTCTTGATCTAGTGGACCGATTCATCGATTCATGAAGATCGAAGCCGGGACTCACGGTCCAATGTGGCACTTGGCATTGGGTCATCGAGGATGCCACCATTATGTTATTAGCAGTTTAAAAACGTGATCTACGCTGAAAAAGAAAGAAAAACAAAAACGAAATAAGCAACTCATCGAAGTGATTTAAGTCTATTAAAAATTCATTTTAATCGTGTAGACTCATTGCACTTGCATAATTGATCTCCCTCAAGAATAATACAAGTGATCCCAAGACTCAATTTCCGTAAATTGATAAGCCAACTGTTTAGCTAGTTCTTCCGTAAGAACTCTTGGTCGATAGATTTCCGTAAATCCTATCTATAGTCCACCATAATCACAGGATCGTACGAGTGACCATAGTGTTGAGATAAAATAGGTCAATCGGTTCCAACTTACCCGACGTAGAAGGGGTCATATTATGCCTACCGACGAAGAAGGGATTCATTGGAGTTTGACCTATAAAGACCGTTCTCAATTTTTGTTTATACGAGGAAGATCCCATCGACTTAATTTTAATTCATTGTAAGTGAACGAAAAACTAGCATTGCGTGAATGAATTAATTTAGGTGATGGCTTAAAATAAAACGTGTGACATAAGAATGTCAAAGAAAACTAACGCGTGACCTCTATATGAGTCAGTTTTCATGCAATTATTAGGTGGTTTGGTTTTTAGGCGGAAAATGATGCAATCTATCGTTACGATAAAATAAATAAAAGAATGCAATACGTAAATAAAAATTCCTAGTGTGGCCTATCCTAGTAAAAAGAACATTATACAACTTTGGAATCCACCGTTGGACCCGACAAGCTTGTCTTGATGTTCCATCTTTTCCATGCAGCGGGAGTGAGCATCCGATCTCCATCTTTAGTCTTCTCAAAATTACAATTAAAATTTACAAAATATAAACCTATTTACATTCTAAATAAAACTGTAATTGCAAAAAAAATAAAAAGGGAGATACGAGATCTCAAAATACAACCAAAACCATGTTCCATCATTACGGTAACACGTTCTACTAAGGCCACACTAAGTTACAACCGTTTGTAAAATTAAATAAATACGTAATTAAAAGCATTCAAAACAATCAAAATAACGATAAATAAAATGCATCAACTAAAATAAAATTTATTCGTGACATAATTCTGTAATTATGTTAAATTTATCCAAACCACCAAAGATAATTAAAATTATGTGACAAAACCGCTTCTATCAGTTTAATTTTAATTCATCATAATCCGTTACTTTAAATGCTTTAAAATAACTAAATGGTACATTGGTGAACCGTTTCACTATTAAGCGAATGCATAAATCCGTATTATGCACAAACATGGCCGAAAAAAAAAAAACAAAACAAATTTTTTTTTTCTTCACGGACTGACCGTGAACAGTACACGAAAAAAAAATTTTTTTTTTTCAGCTAATGCCGAGAGCAAAAAAGGGGGAAAACCCAAAAACAATAAAACTCCCGCAAAATCGATTTGACAAAACTCAGTTGCAATGGAACATAATCCGTATTAAAGCAAAATTACAATTGACATGATCTTCACATATTGTTATAATTATCGTTTAAAACAACAATACGCAAAGAACAAATCGAAAACAAAACAAAAGATCGTCTGATCAACCAAGCACCGTGAGGCACGCAATTCAAGGCAAAAAAAAATATGAAAACAGGCCGTGAAAAAAGGAAGGCCGCACGGTTTTCAACACACAAAAAATGCCGTGACAAAAAAAAAATTTGGCCGAGACCAAAACAGCCACACGGTTCATCAATTTTATGCAAAAATTTATCGATTCAATTTCGTTTGATGAAAATCACATAGAAAAATTTACGTGGCCTCTCTCTGATACCACTTGTAGGGTAATATCCGTATAAAACCCTTAAATTATAGGACTATAACGCAAATTTAATACGTGATTTATTGTCATAAACGAAAAACAATGAAAAACGATAAAGCACAAGAATTAACCTTCGGTCCTAGTGCAATTCGGCAATGAGAGATCAAAGTAGATCTCCTCCTAATTGTTGCACCCAAGATCGTCTGAGAATATGCCCTTGTGCTAGAAATGTGTTCTCTAATTGCCTTGCAATATTGAGAGAACTTGATGTGAGTTTTCTTTAGATGTGAGATCTGAATTTTTGAGAGGAAATGTTTCTCAAAAACCCTAATTTTTGTTGTAGAATGAATTAGGTCACAAATGAGGAGAGGCTCTCCTTTTGTTCCTTGCCTTCGTCCAACCGTGAGCCTACATGGAGAAGTGGGCTTCCACTTCCTCTTAATTTTAACTCGTGGTCCGGCTCGTAAAATGCTAAATGTATATGACACGGTTTAATTATAAATCGTCATCGGCTATCGGCTATTAAAATATCAACTAATAACACGGATTAGCTGAAATATTAATACATGTCCGACACAGACAATATTGTATAATTAATTCAATATACATTAATTAAATATAATCGTTTATATTTAATTTACGAATTAACTGTTTAATTCGCCTTAGCCAATTTTATTTAAGCCGTATTAAATAAAATATCTCAACATCGCATTTTGACTAATTACTAGTCAAATAACTCGGACTAACTGCTTAGTCAATTTTCCGGCATCAACATGTTGTATTTTCATACCGTCACATCTCTCAAACGTATCCTATAGGTGTGACTTTTAGGGACCAGTTGATCACCGCCATCTGTATGACAATAACGTCAAACTTATCTAGCAAGCCAACCGTTATTGATAAACGTGGACCAACTGATTATAATACAAAAGTATACCCTTTGATCCTTTTAGAGATTTATAAGTCCTTGCACTAACTGTAAAGGACACCAGCCCCAACAAATACTGTCTAACGAAATACAACTTCAAAGTCTTAACATTAAAAGAAAACTCGCTAAGACTCAGACGGTGATGCTATGACTCGTGGTGGCAAATCTCCCAAGATAATCCCCAAGCTCTCACTAGCAAAACCTGTCAAGCCTGCTCACCATCCCCGAATGGATCACCGCAGATTCCACAAACAACAACGGGGTCAGTATTATGCAACTAACAAGACAAACAAATGCAATAATCGTCTGATCATCACCAACTCCCAATCACCCAAGCTCACATAGTAACCGACTACACACCAAAGTGTGTAGCCCTGCCAGATTACCCATCGCAACAGGTAATCCTCGCCGCCAGTGGGTGACCGCAGCCGATCCCACCTAGTCCAGCTCCTCAACGAGCGACAACGATCCCTGTCCCTTAATGTGCACATCCCCTCCCGTGGCGGGTTCCACGGAGGGCGAACTAGGGTGTGAAGCCACTCCCGCAAGTGACTCCACCACAATCACAATCACATGACATCACAGTCATCTCAATCCCCTCACACCAAAGATCACAAAAACCTTCATTCTACGATGATCAATAGACGACGATAATTACAACAACAAGTCATGTAAAGCACAAGAACCGAGTAGGGAAACCCTACCTTAGCAATAAAAAAGAAGATGCAACACGAACAATCAAAAAGGCTCCTCTACGAAGTCTTCTCCTATACAATGATCATGCAACACGATTACACTTTGTACAATTCCCAAAATCTTCTTCTCATATAAATGTACAGTAACTCACAACAATACAAATAATCATGAAGATAGAACTTACCAACAGTGCAACGAGAACGTATACGCAAGAACCACGACGATTATCCACACAATGACGCTACGAAATGCTTAAGAGGAGGATTAGGGAATGATTTGGGTGTGATTAGGTTAACGTAGAAATGATAACGCTTATGAAATGATATTAGAAACTGACGCGGTTGTATAAAATACCCTAAACATTCCCTAATCAAACCGTCGAAATAACACTCCGCCAAACCGGACACTCGGTCGAGTAAGTGCATACTCGGCCGAGTGTCCAATACTCGGTCGAGTATTCACTATACTCGGCCGAGTATTCCTCGGCAGAACCAAAATAACACGCACCCAGAGCACTACTCGGCCGAGTAGGCTCTACTCGGTCGAGTAGGCTCCAAAGAGAATTCGTAGTGTTACAACCTCTACCGGCTGCGCGCCCTTTCTTTCTTTTGGCCCAAAATCCCCATTTTTCTTCTAAGGCATGAAAGGAGGGTTCCCTGACGGCCTACCGGCAGATAACTCTCTCAACTTTTCTTCACTCTCTTCTTCCTTCAGAGTATGGAAAAGGTTCCCTGCCGGCCTACCGGCAGAGAACTCTTCTCAGCATTTCCTCTACTTCTTCTCCAATGGAAGCTCTTTGGGACTCCTTTCTTGTTTACGTTCTCCAATCCCGACTCATTCCCTACAAAATGAGATGGACACAAGTAGTATGGGAGCAACGACACAAAATGCAAATAAAAGGGATAGAAACCGTCCCGAAATGCGTCAAAATGCGCGGAAAAAGAGGAGGAAATGCTAGCCAAATAAACACGCATCAGTTACAGCTTACTATAAGTGGGTATTGTTTAGCGTCGGTTGGTGAATCATGAGGTATTTATAGATTTGTATGTGTACCTTGTGTGATAACTTGGCGGTGATCCAAGGAGACTTTGGGTTTTATGACTCGTAATGGCTAGCGGGTCAAGTCACCTGTGCGTGCCACATCAGTTATTTAGTATTATAAGTACTCCCTTCGTCCCAGTCATTTGTTTGCCTATTTCATTTTGGGGTGTCTCAGTTAATTGTTTGTCTTTCTATTTTAGGAATGCTTTGAATGAGTAATTGGATCATCCACACTCAATTTGGTCCACTTATCATCTATTATAATTAGCCCTTTACTCTTTCATTGGTTTTTGTAGCAAAACTAAAGGCAAACAAATGACTGGGATGAAGGGGAGTATGATATACTCTATAAATGAATATTTATACATATTACTACATAGTTATGAATTTTTTATATGTATGTTACTTATGAAAGTTTTTGACCTCCATTCAAATCCATTTTTCCTATTTCCTTTTTCACAAAATTTAAAGGTGGAATTGAATATTATTAGTATAAGTACATGGTAAATAAATTGTAATTAAATATTTGTATAAGACCATCCCCAAGCAGAAGGTCGCCTTAATCGGGTCACTAAAATTTTTCCTCTTAATCGCACCTTATTAATCTTGACCCATTTTCACCCTCCCAAGCAGAAAGTCACGACCTAGGTCACCAACCCAATCATTTTTCCACTTTCCAACATTTCCAATCATTTATCACATTCACTACCCCACCAAAACCTCTCTCTTACTTTTACAATTATTATTTAATAACATACTACAATAAGTTATTCTTGTCATTTTTAAAATAAAAACTACTCAAATATGTTAAGTTATTTATTTTTATAGTGTACATTAAAAAAAAAATTGGCAATAAATAAACTTTATTGGAAACATGAGTCGACATATAAAAAACGCATATATAATTAAAAAAAACACGATCTTAAAAAACATTAAATACTACGAAATAAAAAAATGCATTCTAAACTAATTCGAGTTACGGAAGTTTTGCCAAATATGCTCAATGAGATCATTTTTCAAAGCGTTATGAGTGGCACGATCACGAATCTCGACATGAATTTCTATGAATCGTTCTTGAGGCGATCTTCTAAGATGATGATATTCATACGAATCATCACTAGCTGAAGTCGGATTTACAAAATATTTCAACCAACCCAACTCGTCAGCCACTCAACCACTCAACTCCTTCATAAAAATACAATTTTTTTTATATATAAGAAAAAACGATGAAAAATACAAAATATCATCATTCATCTATCCACACATTCATCTCACCAACCCAACCGACACTCTCAACCCAAAAAACCCCCCAAAAATCACATTCATCATTCATTGCTATATCATTCTAAAAAAAAAACGATTTATTATTTCGATTACATTTACATAGTTGGAATTTATTTCGATTAAATTAACGATTTGGGTTTTATTTCGATTGGTTTTCTGATTGAGGATTTCATCGATTTCATTCATCCTGATTAAATTAACCCAGTTCCTCATTTTTCATTCCTTTCCCAATCATTCATCCCGATTAATTTTTTCGATCGTTTTAGGGTTTATTTTCGCCAGATTTAGGTATTAATTTTGGGATTAATTATTGGGATCACTTTCGTCAGATTAAGAGTTTATTTTCGTGAGATTGATGAAGGTGATTTCTTCAGAAAACTAGGTTTCACCATCAACAATCAGTTAACCTTCAAGGCTTCAACAAGTAGGTAAATCCTTGTTTTTTATTTTCTTCCTTGACTTAGCTATATTCTTTTGATTATTTAGTGAAATCGTTTTTGCAAATTTGTTAAGTCTTTGATTTTGATTTTGTCGTCGATTTCAAAATAGGTCAAAATATATCAAAATTGAGTTCATTTTGCAAACAATTAAAAAATAAAACCTTTTTTATATGCTCAAATTTTTTTTATTTCAATTTAAGATGTAATTCAGATTTAATTTATAAAATAGTATGGATCCCGCGCATACATGTGCGGTATTCATAGATCTTTTACTTACTTTATAATGTATTATTTAAGATTTAAAATTGACGTATTATTAATTTTTCATATTTTAATATGAGGATAAAAAATTGAAATGGAAAATTAATTAAAAGAATTAAGTAAATTCATGAAATGTATATTTTAATGAAATTTTTCATCACAAAACTAATGATTTCAATTTATAAATTATCTCAAATAATTTTAAAGTTTTTTTTTTGTCAAGAAATTAATAATATAAGTTCCTAATTTTTTTATACGAAGTAAATACTCGTACTTGGTAAAAAAAATTATGCGAAACTAATAATATCAAATTTTTCGGTTTTTCATATACGAATTTTAAATTTATACCAGTTTTGTTTTATTTTTAAATTAAAAGATTATAATTTAATTAAAAAAAATTATATTGTATTGTATTTAGCACAAAGACCAATGAAATGCAAGTGGATGTCTAACAAAGTAATATAATATTATTATTTCGTCCACTTACACACTACCTTTTACATATAAAACTTACCAAAAGTAGAAATAGATAACAATTCACTGATACACCTTAAAATGGAAATAGATAATAAATGACCGGGACGGATGGAGTATATCTTAACTAAAAAGATAATAATTTAATAAAAATAGAGTTTTGTTTCCTTATTAGCCAACTTCTTTTTGGAAGGAAAACTATTGAAAATTTTTATTCTCTTAGTAGTAAAAAATAAAGGGGAATGCAAGTTGAAAAAATATTATTCCCTTTTTAAATGTCGTAGAATTATTTATTGTATGAAATAAATCGGTATACCTAGTCAAAGATAGGATATAATGAAGCCCAAAGCCCAATATAGAGCAAAACTCATTTAGGCGGGAAAACTTGAGAATCTCTTATTCTTTTAGTTTAAGGGGATTGATTGGTTTTCTTTCTTCTTTTATTTTCCACAGAAATGGCAGGGAGGAGCTGACATTTGCTTTGGTTTGTCCTCTTTAATTATATCCAAGCAATTAGAAGCTGCCACCTATCGGATTACCAACATGATTATGGTCACCAAAATCAACTTGTTAATCCTAGTTTAAGGAGTCATTAGCGTGACCCGACAAGGTCACGACCCAGTTGGTGACCTTGCTTGGGGGTGGTCTAAGTACATGGTAGTGGATCTACTCGAATTTCTAGTCACATTCAAAAGTTATAATTCAGGTCAATTAGGGTGTTGTTTGGTCTTGCTTATTGAAAATGACTTTTCCTTTTTAAAAGGAGTTTATTCACAAGTTACTTTTCGGAAAAGTTTTAGTTGTTTGGCCATACTTTTGTAAAAGCGGTTTCTCACAAAATTTATCTATTTGGCCTAACTATTTTAATACAACTTTTGTTTGTTTATTTGGTTCTTTATGTAAAAAGTAGAAGTAGAAGTAGTAAATATCTACTTCTCCTTTTTTGGGTGAATAATCAGTTTTTGACTTCTCAAAAGCACTTTTAAAATTCTCTAATTTATCATATTTGGCCAAGCTACTACTTTTTCAATTACAAAAGCACTTTTAAAGCTTGACCAAACAGCACCTAGGATTGGTGTAAGGCTTTTGGGACGGGCTGATTTTGCGGGTCTACCCAAAATTGTGTTTGTGGCGTAATAATTGAATAGATATACTCCGTGAAAGTGGTATATATGGTGTGAATCACGAGACGACATTATTGGACCTTGATGTAGCCCTGACATTAGCATGTAGCCATGTACAGAAAGTAGAGAGCAGCTTTAATAGTATTAAACATCGATATTCCCTAAAATAACCACCATCATCATCATCATTGATTGATCCTACACAAAATGACGACAACCTATGGCACAATCCCCACAACAAACCCAAACCAATCAACCACACGGCACGATCTGATCACAACAACAACCACCCAACTCCAAACCCACCTGGCGACCCGGCGTCCATGGCCCGAACTTGTCTCCCTCAAATCCCTGTCATTTCCACCTTCCTTCTCCGTCGCAACCTCACGCGCCACCGCAAACCTCTCGTATTTCCGCACCAATTACGCTCTCATTATTCTCATAACCCTCTTCCTATCTCTAATCTCTCACCCCATCTCCCTCATCGTCTTCCTCATCATGTTCGCCGCCTGGCTCTTCCTTTACTTCCTCCGTCAAACTCCTTTAACACTTGCTGGCCGCGTCGTCGATGATAATGTTGTCTTGGTTGTGCTTGGGGTTGCTACTGTCTTGTTCTTGCTTTTTACCGATGTTACTGTTAATATTGTTGTTGGGGTTGCTGTTGGGGTCGTACTTGTTTTGGTTCATGCCGCCATTCGGGAGATTGATGATCTTCATCTTCGCGTCGGGTCTGCTGCTGACAGGATGCCGTTGCAGGATACCGCCTCCGCTGGTTACTCTTCTTGAGATCCCATTTTTCTGTCATCCATTATGTAAGTTGTCTAAATTGTACTCCTTATTATTAGTTATTAATCAATGTTTCCTATCATAATTTTCAAACAACAATGATTTTTTTTTTTTTTTTTTTTTTTTTTTTTTTTTTTTTTGTAGTTATTGTGATTCGTCAAATTCACATTATTGTGTGAATTTTCAAGTATTAGCTGGGCTGATCTTTGTTAGAATATTGTACGGGAGTGAGTAATTGTAATTCTTTCTACATGTGGAATAGAATGCTTGCCTTGA
The DNA here is from genome assembly GCF_048544455.1 of Silene latifolia. Taxonomy (NCBI): domain Eukaryota; kingdom Viridiplantae; phylum Streptophyta; class Magnoliopsida; order Caryophyllales; family Caryophyllaceae; genus Silene; species Silene latifolia. The sequence goes on along the minus strand of NC_133535.1, from coordinate 90,129,578 downwards.
ATTGTGTGCTGGAAATTGAATTATCAGTTCCATTTATGTATCTATTGTTATATGAATCCATACTTGACATGCTTATGTTCAGAAGGAATTGTCACTGCCTTGTTTGGTCCTCAATTCAGATTCATTTTTGTTGAATTGAACAACATCACTGAGATAGCAATAGATGGGTGCTTGTTATCTGGAGATCAAACTCGAATTTTTTTCCCTACCCAACTGCATCCAATTCGTATCAAACCTAGTCAAAACATATGGCAGAGACATATTTTGTCGACCTGGTTTGGTTTACAAGTATTTGACACTGATACACATTCAAATGTTGTCGACCCGGGTTTCAAAACTTTTGGTATTGTGTTAGAAACCAGTGTAGCCCTATACTAAAAGAGTCCTAGTAACATAGTTCTGGACCAATTAATATCGCATCATAAGATGTATGCGTAAATCGGTTACCGTGATTGAGTGATGCTGACGTGATGTGAATAATCAACAATAGAACCTTTACTCTACTGGATTAACCTGGAAATATCTAGTGGATGTCTTCTAGTTGATGTCCATATCAGAATGTTGTACTCATAATTCACGGACCTAATTGCTTAAAACTAGATACTGTACTCATAATACAACTTCTTTGTGGTGTTGGTGCTTTCACTTTAAAGAGCATTTTCACATGGGAATGTGAAACCAAATGCAATGACCCAATTAGCAACAACACAATTTGGTAGCAAAGCCTACAGATTTAGGACATAGAGATGTTTTATGTACAGGATCATCAACTCTGAATAGTTGAAAGTTTTGAAGAATTTTATTGCCTGCTATGCATCATAAGGTTGTACATGCTTCTGTTTGGATTTTGGAAGCGAGCGACAATTTTCCACCGATAACAATCTAAAACAAGTTTCGACACCCTGGCTATGGCTATGGAGTACTTGAGTGCCAGCGGTACTGCGCCACTCAGCATGCCATTGCATACTTGTACTTGTCCCATTACCAGCATAAGTTTTTAATATAGTCGGATTGCCTTGGCTTAATCTTCTAATCAATTTTTCATGTACTGTCGATCTACCTTTTTGTGTGCTTTTGGTTAAGTATGCATTTTGCATTCTATATTGATTTTTTTTTTTTTTAATTCGGGCTTGATGAGGGAATGGTGACGGAGAGGGCACAATGGAGGGAAATGATACATGTAGATTTTTAGTATTTGACGTTATTTGAAATATTTAATGTTTTTATTTAATTTTTAAAAATGTATTTGTTCTTTTCGGTTTTATTACACCTTTTTACCTACAGCTTTCTTATATATTAATTCTTGGTTCACTTTTAAGGTTTTCCGAACCCTTAAGTTTTACTTCGGTTTTCAAAATCGTTTTAATCTTTATTCTCGATCTAAATTCTAAGTTTTTATAAAAGAAATCCAGACTTCGATTTTAAAACCTTATGTTTACCTTCTTTTGTATTATGTTTCACTCACCTTTTGTTTTTCACTTTTTCTTTTCTATATTTTCGCATTTTGAGGTGTGCGTTCACCCATTGACGGTTTTAAAGGATGATTCAGCCGACCCCAAATCATTTTGGGATTAAGGCTCTGATATTGTTGTTGTTGTTGTTGTTGTTGTTGTAATTCTAGTTCGACCTAGGAATTAAACTTCCCCTACAGCATCAGGAAATAACATTTCCAGTGGGGAATTGTCTGTAAGCATTGTTCACTAAAACAACACACACAGATTAAATGGTCTTGATTTTCCACACAAAGTAAACAAGAACAATCCACACAAAGACCCAATACCAAGAAGAGCTAGCCACTGAGTATATAGGTAGGCAGACAAAAGTTGTTCCAACAGTAACTAGCAATTGAGTACTGGCCATGTGTGATGATCCGCACACTTCGAACCCTTAGATTTATTCATGCTTATGTAAATTCATTTCCCTTGTATATTTATAGTAAATACTTTCCTAGTTTAGCATAGTTAGTATAGCTTTTCTTTCCATAAATAGGTATATCGCTATTCTACACTTTCAATATTTCCTACTACCAGGATGTAAATATCAAATTTCCCTCTTTAGGGAGTACTAGTGAATGAAAATCTACTTCCTACCTTGTGCCTTCGTGTTGCTTGTTGTTGCTTTGTTGTGAACGACTATTTGCCTTCACTTTTCTAACAAGCCGTGTTTGTGGGATCGACACTAGGATCCTGACTCACACACCCGAGACCGATTATGAATGCCTAGTGCTTGACAAACACTAGTGCTTGACGCTCTCGTTGCAATCCTGTCGAGTGTTGCCGAGACCCGAGTATCGTGCTAGTGAGCGATCCTTCACTAGTACGAAGTTCCTTGTCGGTTGCATCTTGCCTTGAGTCGGGCAAGAGTGCGCGCCACGATCCGGCAAAAGTACCGGACCATGACATTTGGTATCAGAGCCCGGTCTTCGGACGGGTTTCTGCACGCCGCATTTGTTTATCGAGATCGAGAAAATGGGCGAAACAATTGAGGATCGAGTGGATGCCTTAGAGGAATCAATTGACGTCAAACTTCCCAAACTCGAGGGCGTCGTTATGCGGATGGCCGTGAGCCTCGAGGAGTTGCAGAAGACGGTTTGTGAACTCGAGACGAAGGTGGACGGGATGAACACCCGCATCCATGCGATCAGTGAAGCGATCCCCGATGATCGGGAGGAAGAGATCAATCATCTCCACCGAAAGGTCGAGATGTTAGAGAACACTTGTGCCACGCTCGTGAAAGCGGTGGCCAATGACGGGAAATCTTTGGGGGGCCATAAGGTGAAGGCACCTCCACCTCGTACCTACGATGGAGCGAGGGATTCGAAAGCGGTCGATAACTTTATCTTCGATATGGAGCAATACTTCCGAGTAAGTGGGCTCGACGAAGACGCGGAAGTTGTCACGGCAAGCATGTATCTAGTTGACGATGCCAAGATGTGGTGGAGGGCTAGGTACAAGGAAATTGATGCGGGCACGATTACGGTGACATCGTGGGCCGACTTCAAGAGGATCTTGAAGGATCACTTCTACCCCGAGAACACGGAGTTTGTTGCTCGGAAGAAGTTAAAGGAAATCAAGCACACCAAATCAATCCGAGAATATGTGAGAGAATTCTCAGCGTGCATGCTCGAGATTACCGAAATGTCCGAGACGGACAGGACATTCGAATTCATTGACGGGTTGAAGAGGTGGGCACAACAGGAGGTCATGAGGCAGAATCCCAAAACTCTGTCTTCAGCCATATCGGCCGCGGAGTGCCTGCTCGACTTTCACGGGGAGCAAGAGGCACCAAGAGTTGTGGCACCAACGGGGAATACTGGTGCGCCACAAAGTGGGTACAATGGACAAAGGCCACAAAATAGCGCCATTTCAGTTGGAAACAGTCGGTTCCACTCGCAAGGAAGTCAAGCCCAATCGGCGAGCACTACAAACTCGCCCTCAAGCTCGTCTTCGAAGGTGGGAAACTCAACTGCTTCCACAACGAAGAAACCGTTCGCGTGTTTTATGTGCAAGGGTCCTCACAAGATGGCCGATTGTCCGAATAAAGCGGAGTTCAATGCCATGTTCAAGAAGATGCCCAAGGGGGTTCAAGAACGTCTTGATGGGGCGTTGGCCGACTATCACCAAGAGTATGATGAAGACTCGACTGATGGTGAAGACCAACCACGGATGGGCTCACTTCAAAGGATTAGCGCGATGGGGAAGTACGAAGATTCCTGCGCCAAGAAATCCAACGGGCTCATGTACGTGGACTTGATGGTGAATGGGAAGCAAGCACGAGCCTTGATCGACTCGGGCGCCTCCCACAACTTTGTTACTAAAGAGGAAGCTGGTCGGTTGGGGCTAGTTCTGCGGGATGCTAACAGTTGCCTGAAGCCGGTCAATGGGAAAGTGAGACGCGTCCAAGGAGTGACTAAGAAGGTCGCGGTCCAAGTGGTGAGTGGGCAGAGGAGCTCAACTTCACCACCGTTCCGCTAGATGACTTCAAGTTAGTACTCGGGATGCAGTTCTTTCAGAAAGCATTGGTAGTATTGAAATCGAGTGACGGATCGATGCTACTAATGAGGTCTATCGTAGTGAAGACGGCAGACGGCGACGAAGACAAGGGGCAGCATCGAATTTCGGCTATGAGGGTGATACCGACGCCGAAACAAGGGATGCGACCTTGGAGAATTACTAAAGGTTCGGTGGAGCCGAGGGCGAACAAGACCCAGGCTAACTACGCTGCTAAATGGCCTGGGGGACGTAAGGAGAGTCTACCACCTCACCGAGGAGTAGGCAATGAGGCCTGAGATGCCCAAAGAAGTAGGCCTCGTACCATCAGGGGGCCGCGTCGATATGCTGAATCGACGTCCTGGTTTGCGGGTCAGTCGACCCAAGAGATAAGGCCTCGTACCATCCGGGGGTCGCGCCGAAATGCTGATTCGGCGTCCTGGAGATCTCACATATCCTTGAATGTAGGTACTGCAGTGAAGATAGACAAGGGGAAGGTCCATGAAAGCAAGTGTTTGGAGAGACCCCGAGAGATGTTTACTCGGACAACGACAAAGTGGAATTTCCTGGAATACAAGGAGCGAGGAGTGGACTTGGAGAACATGATGTTCGACAACTTCTATGTGAAGGAGCTTCGCATATCCTTGAAGGGACGATGACACCGATCATTGTGTGGTCAGAAGCTCGCCCACAAGCCGGAGTGCAGAGAAAGCCAAATCCCAACACAACATGGACAACCATGGCTCAAGCACGATGTCTCACTGAAGCACCATTCAAGACTATGGCGTTGCCGAGAGCGGCAACAAGATTAGGTGGGGGAGAGTGTGATGATCCGTACACTTCGAACCCTTAGATTTATTCATGCTTATGTAAATTCATTTCCTTTGTATATTTGTAGTAAATACTTTCCTAGTTTAGCATAGTTAGTATAGCTTTTCTTTGCATAAATAGGTATATCGCTATTCTACACTTTCAATGTTTCCTGTTACGAGGATGTAAATATCAAATTTCCCTCTTTAGGGAGTACTAGTGAATGAAAATCTACTTCCTACCTTGTGCCTTCGTGTTGCTTCTTATTGCTTTGTTGTGAACGACTCTTTGCCTTCACTTTTCTAACAAGTCGTGTTTGTGGGATCGACACTAGGATCCCGACTCACACACCCGAGACCGATTACGAATGTCTAGTGCTTGACAAACACTAGTGCTTGATGCTCTCGTTGCAATCCTGTCGAGTGTTGCCGAGACCCGAGTATCATGCTAGTCAGCGATCCTTCACTAGTACGAAGTTCCTTGTCGGTTGCATCTTGCCTTGAGCCGGGCAAGGGTGCGCGCCACGATCCGGCAAAAGTACCGGACCGTGACACCATGCCTCCCCATCTAATTGTTATCCACATAACTAGGAAGGAGTTTCCTTCTAACTTCACACATCTTCCTCCAAGCCCAGACTGAGACTCGTATTGGTCCTGATTCGTACTCCCTCCAAGATTTGTGAAAATATTTTGAGTCCATCCTGATTCACTGAAAATACTAGGAGTTTTGCATAGAAGGCCTCAGTTGTAAAATATTTGTGCATTACTTATTTAGTGTTAATTATATAATCAATATTTTGCTCCTCATATCAGTCATATGTAATAGTGCATCATGTAAACTTTTGCGACGAAAATAAATTCTTGGTACTCCATCTTCCTTACTGTCTGATAAATTCATCAGTTTTGGCTTCTCTGCCCGATCAGAGTCATCAACATCTGATTGTAATGCAGCAAGAAATAAAAGCATTGATGTCTTCGTTGTTGTTTTAGCCCCGACTTCTTTCTTTTCGAATGAAAATAGCAAAATTTTAGTTATGGCGTCTCACAAGTCTTCAATTGTGGTAAGACAATCTGTGAAAATTATTTTCGGGTAAGACAATTTTACACAGGACCTTTTACATAATTTTATACAACTGTTATTCGTCTCCGACAATTATTAATCGGAAGCCATGGCCAACACTTTCACTCGCTATCGACATTTTTACTGATTTCCAAAAATAAGTCAAAGATCTCTCGAATTTGTCCTTTCTCTCTATTCAACTTCTAACTTTACTAAACATCAAATAATTTCACAACAATAAACTAATTAAACTATCGAAATTACAGATTACTAACAACAAATACTTCAGATTTAACCCAAAAAATTTCGATGGCATTTGAGAATGTTAAACAACATAAACAACAGTGAATAATAGCTACGTCTACAGTATTTAACTTTAGCAATTTCAACAAATTTGTTGACCATAATCGGAGAAAACCTATAAAACCGATGTCCAAACCTAGGTCTAGACGTGTATGCTCTATGTTTGGAAGTAGTCTAGCACGTGGGACATACACGTGTAGATACCTCATTTCTACACCTCCCGCCAACCACCCAGTGATGATTGAGCCGCATGTTTGATACGCGGAATGATTTTATGACAGTTCGTAAGTTCATCGACAAGTGATAGCTCAAACACTCGAGTCAACCCCTTAGTCGTCATCTACGCACCGATACGGTCGTTTTGACAGTAATTAGAGTTCATTTGGAGTCCAGGTAAAAAACGCTTCATTTTCTAAAAACCGTTTAAATGCCGAGTCAGAATATTCCGGAATGTTCTAGAATTCTCTGGATATTTATTCCTAATTTAAATTAATATTTTTAAGTAAACATCTTCCGTATATTGTGTTTTATGGAATAAAGAAGTATAGATCTACCGAAATTCCATAATAAAACGCGGAAATTTTTCTTGCTGAGGAGGGAACCTCTGGGGAAAGGACGCAGCAGGTGCTGCGCCTCTTCCAAGGATCGCAGTAGCTGCTGCGCCTCTTCTCCAGCCCTCTTTTCACGCTTTTCAGAATATTTTCGTGATTTGTTTCAAAATCCGTGTCATTCCTAAACTTCTTCATATGTTTATTATAAATAGAGACCTTCGGTCTCCATATTTGGCACGCGAGTGTTCCACCCCTTCTTTCTCTCTCTTTGCATTCTAGACTACGCTATTGCTTTCGACGCCTACGTGCTTGATCAATCGACCACATAAGCTCAGATCCTTCTGAGTCCCAGTCACGTTGCATAGACCGACCAATTTGACCAACTCCACTTTTAATCAACCTAATCAATTTACTAAATCCTCTAACGAGGGCACTTTCCACGCATATTCGAGTCGAGCAATCGCTAAACGATAACTTTAGTCAATCTCGTTTCGTCAAACATGTAAGTCTGAGGGTGTAAAATCCTATTTTATTATTTTACTTTTATTTTGTATCATTAATGTAAGATCTATATCAAGAGCACGTTCAAAAACTGATTTAAAATCCATCTTTTAAAACCGTTTTTACAAAACAGCGAAAGTCAGACGTCGAGAAGAAACGCAGCACCAGTTGCGCCTCTTCGAAGGATCGCAGCATCTGCTGCGCCTTTAGAAGAGGCGCAGATGTTGCTCGCTGCTTGCTCTTCTTCTTCTTCTTCCTCGACTTCCTGCGATTTTCCGTTTTTCCCTTTTCTTTCGTTCCTTTTGTAATTTTCAGTGTATAAATTGTATCTTAACTAATCCTTTTTAAATTACAATGCATAATTCGTCCTTAATCCCGAGTAATTCAATACTTGCGGGTTTTCGCTGTTTTAATTCAAATCGATTTTTATGGGTTTCGACTTGTTCATGTCGGGGTTCTGAAAGTCCTAACTTGATACATAAATTTTCTTTCGAGTCTTGTTCGTCCAATTTCGTCTTAATTTAACTTTAAGTTTGTTCTTTTGTATTTCCGGCACGAGTTCATCATAATCATGTAAACCGCTGTAATTTCTCGTTTTTAATCCGTTTTATGACTTGCTTAGATGCATATAATCGATTAAAACACTTCAACTTGAGTATAATATCGATAATTGATCTTAAATTTACCAACGAACGATAACGATGTTGCGGTTCTGACTTCACAGCAAGAGCCCAGCTCTAGAACAGACGCAGGGATTGTTGCGCCTCTTCCAGAGGACGCAGCAGATACTGCGCCTATTCTGAGCTGGTCTCTGTCTCTGAACTCTTTCTCGCTTTGACGTAGCTCCTAATTACGGTTTAAATCAACTATTATTTGTATTATCACCTCTAGTCTGCCGTACTTTCATATTTTCATTCCAATTTCATTTTTCTTTTATTTTCTTCTTCGAAATCCCGTCTTCTAGCGTGCTTTTGACGTAGATCAAATAAACTTTGTAATATTTGTAATTTTAATTCTTGTAATTCATTTATCGCAATTATTATTATGTATGATTTAATTGTATGGCATTCACGTGTAATCAATTTAACATTTACTTCGACCCAATTGCGTGCTAAGACACGTGTTCACCGACTTAATCTAATCTCACATGCTAGGATTAATCTATGTTTGTTGTATTACATCGACGACATATCAAATATGAACAACTTCCCTAATCATTAGTAGAGGCCGCTATCGAGGCGGGCCGGATTAGGTATTCGAATTGAAGAGCTTCCTAATACGTACCATCACCCCTTACTCCAGTTACCTCTGGACATCCGTGTCCATTGGCATCTCGAGAGTCATTCTAGACATAGAATGCTAAGGGTAACGAGTTCTTAGTGTTCATGTCATTACTTTGTGTCTTGACATGACATGAGGTATTCGAACGGTTACCAATTTTTCCACAATAAATTGGTGGCAGCTCCACAAATACAGGCTTATTAAACCTTTCATTGGTTTCAATGCCTCACAAATCGGTAACGGCCCATGACGTGCTTTGGCAAACCAAGGTTCAGTGGGAGAAATGCCGCCGCCTCGAAATCAACGCGCGGGTGCGCGCGGTGCTGGTGGCCCATGTCCACAGTTTGGCGACTCCGCTGGGGATGATACACTTACGTGTTACCCAGGGTGAAACTTGAACAAGGTTAGGGAATAGTTTATACGAGACAGTTGTCGATTTTCATTACTCGACCTTCTTAGGTCGTTACATTTGGTCTTCCTAGGCCCTAAACCAACCCATTCGATCAATCGTCCCATCCGGACGGTCCAAATTCCTATATGGGCCTAAAGATGGATAGCGATTGACGCCAACCATACCACGATGCTTACTCATGTTTGTATCAAGAGTTTTCACTACTTGAGGAAATGGACTAGAAACCGACCTTACTCATGTTTGGCACGGACCTCTCTACAGACCAGGGTTTGATTGCTTGGTATGGCAACCCACCTTTTTTAAACCAAAACCTTTTAAATGCACTCAACATACTGTTATAATGCCTATTTATACTTGTACATTGTATGTGTCTAAATCCCTCATTTATAAACTAAATTTTCAAACCTTCAAATATCGCATTTTCTAAACCAGATAATCCATTTTGTAAATTAAATAATGTCCAATTTTGTGTAAATATAAAATCCATTTCCTTTCAAAAATCACTTTCTATAGAACTCCCTTTTGTGAAATTCCATTCAATTTTAAATTCTCCATAAATAAAATCCTTTGCAAATTCTCAAAACCAAATAAAAAAAAAACGTAAAAAACCAAAAAAAAAACCAAAATACGTTTTAAACCAAAATATTTTCAAACCATGTAAATTGTAAATATGTAAATTCAATTGGGCTAAGTTAGAGTCAAAATTCAAACCAGCTATGTCCTAGTCGGAACTATGTCGAGTCATAAACCCGTCTTCCTTTACATTTTGGGTCTTTTCAAATTCAAGTCAAGTCCTAAGGCGTCACGCCGTCATTTTGGGCCCCTACCCCAATTCAGTTAGGATCTAAATATTTCCAACATCTCGAGTCACACGTGCCCGAGTCATACACAAATGGGGCTCACCTTTCAAATCCATTTTCTTTCAAGGCCGTGTTTTCAAAATCTTCCTAATGACACGTCCCGAGGCTCAACACACGAGTCTCAATAGGCCTCACATTTGAGTCTAATGTCTTAAAATGCAGTCGTCTTCTTAACACCTATATGCACACCCCGGGTATCTACACTTATACTCGAGTCTAGAATCAACACTTGTCAACCATATAAGGGTCACTTCGTCAAAATCAATACTCGAGTCTAAGGTCAAAGTCAAACATCGTGAGTCCAAACCCGAGAAGTCACTCACGACATTTCGCGGTTTCACAAGCCAAGAGTCTAGTTATCCGTCTCGTCCTCATATATTTTCCTTCGTATATCCTTTGTTTGTCGCCTTAGTATGCGTGATCCCATGCTAAATCAAGTTGTAACGCGCGTCATTTTCTTCTCGGTAGGAATTCTGCAATTTCGAATGAAAATGTTCAGGAACATTTATCTGTCGTCGAAGAAGAACTAAGTCCTGCAGTCATTAAGCTTCAGGCCACCGTCGAAGACTTGAGCGCTCGTGTCATCAATATGGAAAACAAGATAGACATGATGAAACCTTTACCATCTCCTCGTACCCCAAGGCCAGGTCATAGCTTCAACACAACTCATCCATCTAAGAAGGCCAATGAAGACAAGGGAGTCAACCTCTTAGAAACTCCACCCAGAAGGCCAGGACGAGCTCATAGGGAATTCATTGACCTCGGAACCACATATCAGGTAACTCTACAAAGATTGGTTTCCCAGGGAAAACTTCATCCAATTGGTCCCACCCTAGACCCTGAAAAGATATTTCCTAGGTGGAAGGCCAATTCATATTGTCAGTACCATCGAGGTAGGGGGCACGATACGGAGGAATGCTTTTGTCTAAAGCATATTATTCAGGATATGATCGAGGATGGAAAGCTTCCTGTGCCACCTTCCGTCAAGCAATCCAAGAAGATCGACCCTCTTGGGTCTAATATCGTTAAACATGACCATGAATCATCCCTAGACTGTTCTCATCTCCTCGATCCTCGTGACGACGAAGAAATAAATGTCCTCGAAGAAGACGATATCCAAAGTGGAATGCTCATACTTTCCATTGCCTTCAACAATAAATTTTCCAAAATAGAAGGAGCCATTGATAACCTAAACTCTCGGCTTTCCAACATGGAGAATCAGTTTGCTGAAATGGGTAAGAAGCTTGATGCTCAACCTCTCAAGATGAAAAGTATCCAGACACACCCTCAACCTGACAATCCCAAGGAGAAAGCAAAAAGTGAGCAATCTATTCCTAGTTCTTCTCATCCAAGAATCAAAATCAACAAAGGCAACCTCATGGAGCCTTTGTCAAAGAAACCTAACAACTCTCCAAGGTCATTCACAAATGCTTCCGACAAGAAGGATACACCACCTAGGAAATTTGCCGACATTGGTATTACATACACCGATGCCCTTTAGAAACTCATGGAGCGACGAATGTTGAAGCCTATCGGTCCTACACCAGATCCAGAAAGGAAGTCTAGGTTTTGGGATAAGAATGCCTATTGCCAGTATCACAGGGGCAAAGGACACAATACTAAGATGTGCTATAAGCTCAAGCATGCGATCTAGGATATGATTGAAAGTGGGAAATTGTCCCTCTCAACCTTTAACCCACAAGGGAGCTTAATTAATCCTCATGAATATACCACTTATTAGGAAACTCTTCTTGACTGTTATCCTTCCAGTGTTCCCAATGATGAGGACGGGGTGCTCAAATAGATGAATGCTCAAAGTTAGATGCCGAAGCCAGTTGCCAGAAGAATAAATGTTCAAGCATGGGCCGATGATTAGGAGTCTAGATATGAGATCGAATCAAAGTCAAAGTCTGCGTCCGAGTCCTAGGCTTTCTTCCCCATAATTTTTCTAGTGTCTTTCTTCGTGTCCATTTTCATTTCTAGTGACGACCTGAGGGCTGTCCCACGAGTCACATGTCTTCTCGAGTCTATACATTTATTACTCATTTCAATAAAAGTACACTTTTCAATCCACATATTCTATCCTATCTCTTCCTTTACCCTTTTCCTGTGACAACAAGAATTGATTTGAGACATTTTAAAACAAACAACGCATGTCAGTCGATGTGAGTACACTTAAACGATGTTCCATTCCAAGTTGTAGAGGACCCGAAACTCCGTGTCCATTTTCTTACCAATTCCATGTCTAGCAACAGAAACCTCACCATACCCCAGTTTAGGACGAGCCTATCTCAAGAGATTCTAGGACGAATCCAGACCGTCTCCCTTATTAACAATCCATGACGGAAGGCAAGACCATGCCCCACAATAAACAACCCGTGTTACTAAAGACCAACCCGTTTCACACCGAAGGTGCTAGTCTGACTCGAATCCATGGTAGTAAGTAGATCCAAGACGATACGAGCCATGATCAAAGGCAAAGGCTCAAGCCGAAGTCATGCAGGCAAATCAAAGATGATACGAGCCATGGTCAAAGACAAAGGCTCAATCAAGAGAAACTGGTGTCAATATCCAAGGTCGCAGTTATGCCCGTAGTCCAAGACAAAAGAGTCAAAAACAAAGGCTCAATCAAGCAAGTCAATGTCAATATCCGAAGTCAAAGTTATCTTCAAAAACCTGAATCAAGAATCTGAGCAAAAAGTCGAGATATATTCTTGAGTCTGAATCAAGAACAAGCCTGAAATCAAATACTGAACGAAATACTGCTGAAGTCTATATAGAATCAAGACATCGATGAAGATGGTCAGCTATCACCCTCACTTAGCCTTTCACACATCAGATCTTTCAACGTCATGCTGACCCTCATATGGTTTCCCTCGGAGTTCGAGAGAAACAACTCCCGAAGAGTTCTGTACCTTCAAATCTTTCAGAAACTTGCCTTAATCCTTCAGATCTTTCAGAAACTTGCTTAATCCTTCAGACAACTTTCAGGATAAACCTTCATATGTTCTTCCTTCAGATCTTTCAGAAACTTGCCTTAATCCTTCTTCCTTTCAGGATAACCTTCATATGTTCTTCCTTTTAGTAACCTTCAGATAACCCCTTCAGTAAATTCCAGAAGTTCTTTTCAGTTAAGTCCTCATGTTCAGTCCTTCAGAGAGTTGTCCTTCAACCTTTCCTTTGGAGATAGCCTTCAAAGTTAGCCTTCAGAAGTGTTAAGAAGTTTCTTCAGAATCCCTGTAACCCCTAATGCTTTCAGACATCAATTTATCTTCAGACCAAAGAGTCTTGCCGAAGCGCCTTCAGTCCCGTTTCACCCAGGGGTGTCTCAGGTATGGTTTCTTCTTATGGCTGGCGAGCTTCCTTACATAGTCTGATGGACTTTAAACGACCCTCCCCGATAGTCGACAGACTCTAAAATATTCCCGACGACAGGTCCTTGGCTCAGACCCCTTGAGCCGCCTCGCGTCGCCGTAGTCGTCAGGTTGTAATCTTCAATTGACCTGATGGCTATACTTTGACTTTTGCCTTGTCCAAGCCTCAGTCAAAGTGAGGGCTCTGTAGATACCTCATTTCTACACCTCCCGCCAACCACCCAGTAATGATTGGGCCGCATGTTTGATACGCGGAACGATTTTATGACAGTTCGTAAGTTCATCGATAAGTGATAGCTCAAACACTCGAGTCAACCCCTTGGTCGTCATCTACGCACCGATACGGTCGTTTTGACAGTAACTAGAGTTCATTTGGAGCCCGGGTCAAAAACCGCTTCATTTTCTAAAAACCGTTTAAATGCCGAGTCGGAATATTTCGGAATGTTCTAGAATTCTCTGGATATTTATTGCTGATTTAAATTAATATTTTTAAGTAAATATCTTCCGTATATTGTGTTTTATGGAATAAGGAAGTATAGATCTACCGAAATTCCATAATAAAACGCGGAAATCTTTCTTGCTGAGGAGGAAACCTCTGGGGAAAGGACGCAGCAGGTGCTGCACCTCTTCCAAGGATCGCAGTAGCTGTTGCGCCTCTTCTCCAGCCCTCTTTTCACGCTTTTCAAAATATTTCCGTGATTTGATTCCAAATTCGTGTCATTCCTAAACTCCTTCATATGTTTAGTATAAATAGAGACTTTCGGTCTCCATATTTGGCACGCGAGTGTTCCGCCCCTTCTTTCTCTCTCTTTGCATTCTAGACTACGCTATTGCTTTCGACGCCTACGTGCTTGATCAATCGACCACGTAAGCTCAGATCCTTCTGGGTCCCAGTCACGCTGCATAGACCGACCAATTTGACCAACTCCACTTTTAAGCCACCTAATCAATTTACTAAATCCTCTAACGAGGGCACTTTCCACGCATATTCGAGTCGAGCAATCGCTAAACGATAACTTTAGTCAATCTCGTTTCGTCAAACATGTAAGTCTGAGGGTGTAAAATCCTATTTTATTATTGTACTTTTATTTTGTATCATTAATGTAAGATCTATATCAAGAGCACGTTCAAAAACCGATTTAAAATCCATCTTTTAAAACCGTTTTTACAAAACAGTGGAAGTCAGACGTCGAGAAGAAACGCAGTAGCAGCTGCGCCTCTTCGAAGGATCGCAGCATCTGATGCGCCTCTTCCAGAGGTTGCTCGCTGCTCCTGCTCTTCTTCTTCTTCCTCGACTTCCTGCGATTTTCCTTTTTTCCTTTTTCTTTCGTTCCTTTTGAATTTTCAGTATATAAATTGTATCTTAACTAATCCTTTTTAAATTACAATGCATAATTCGTCCTTAATCCCGAGTAATTCAATACTTGCGGGTTTTCGCTGTTTTAATTCAAATCGATTTGTATGGGTTTCGACTTGTTCATGTCGGGGTTCTGAAAGTCCTAACTTGATTCATAAATTTTCTTTCGAGTCTTGTTCGTCCAATTCCGTCTTAATTTAACTTTAAGTTTGTTCTTTTGTATTTTCGACACGAGTTCACCATAATCATGTAAACCGCTGTAATTTCTCATTTTTAATTTGTTTTATGACTTGCCCAGATGCATATAATCGATTAAAACACTTCAACTTGAGTATAATATCGATAATTGATCTTAAATTTACCAACGAACGATAACGATGTTGCGGTTCTGACTTCACAGCCAGAGCCCAGCTCTAGAACAGACGCAAAGATTGTTGCGCCTCTTCCAGAGGACGCAGCAGATGCTGCGCCTGTTCTGAGCTGGTCTCTGTCTCTGAACTCTTTCTCGCTTTGACGTAGCTCCTAATTACGGTTTAAATCAACTATTATTTTTATTATCACCTCTAGTCTGCCGTATTTTCATATTTTCATTCCATTTTCATTTTTCTTTTATTTTCTTCTTCGAAATCCCGTCTTCTAGCGTGCTATTGACGTAGATCAAATAAACCTTGTAATATTTGTAATTTTAATTCTTGTAATTTATTTATCGCAATTATTATTATGTATGATTTAATTGTATGGCATTCACGTGTAATCAATTTAACATTTACTTCGACCCAATTGCTTGCTAAAACACGTGTTCACCAACTTAGTCTAATCTCACATGCTAGGATTAATCTATGTTTGTTGCATTGCATGCATTATTACATCGACGACATATCAAATATGAACAACTTCCCTAATAATTAGTAGAGGCCGCTATCGAGTCGGGCGGGATTAGGTGTTCGAATTAAAGAGCTTCCTAATATGTGTCATCACCCCTTACTCTAGTTATCTCTGGACATCCGTGTCCATTGGTATCTCGAGAGTCATTCTAGACATAGAATGCTAAGGGTAACAAGTTCTTAGTTCATGTCATTACTTTGTGTCTTGACATGACATGAGGTATTCGAACGGTTTCCAATTTTTCACAATAAATTGGTGGCGACTCCACAAATGCAGGCTTATTCAACCTTTCATCGGTTTCAATGCCTTACAAATCGGTAACGGCCCATGACGTGTTTTATCAAACCAAGGTTCCGTGGGAGAAGTGTCGCCGCCTCGAAACCAACGCGCGGGTGGCCCATGTCCACAACACGTTTGAACCTAGGCAAGCCTCAACGTGGAGAGATACGTCCAAACCTAGGTTTACACATGTGTGTGTTCCTCATCTAAGGCTAGGCCCATACCTGTTTCGTCTTTTTTTTTTCTTTATTTAACACATAGAATTCGTTTGAGGTACAAGTGTATCTCGAGAATTTCGGAGTTGCCAGTGTTAATTATTTGGGTAATTTTACAAATTTTATGAGATTTATGACCATACGATGAAGCATTTTAATCGGTCATTATCGATTACATTCAACTTGGGTTTAATTTGATTAAATTTACCAACAAAGCTAAAAATTGCCATTCAATCTCCGACAGAAATCAAAGACATAAACCTGGGTCCAAACATTGATCACTCATGTCCTAGGGTAAGCTGAAATTAGTGGTTCCACTTTTAGGCCTACGTCCTGAAGTGGTGGTACCATCTCTCGGCTTGGGTTTTGGGCATGATTCAGGGCAAACTGAAGTACGATTAAGGGTGTTCGGGATTGAATTGTTTCTAATTTATTCTACCATGTTAAATCTAATTATTAATCAATACAAACTATGAGAAATTAACTAATAAGTGACATTTTCGACAAATTGATTACTTAGTCGATTCGTTGTGACTTGTTGATGGCAGGTTTGAAGTTTAGATTAATTTGAAAGTGGTTTTTATGATTTTGTTTTGTCGATTTTAGAGAGTAAAGGAAAGAAGGTGTTTTGGGGTGTGGTGTTTAACTAAAGGAAAGAGGGGGAGGGGTATTATGATTTATGAGTAGTTTAGGCAATATTGTTACTGATAGTTAGTAATGGGTGATGCTCATTCATGGACGGGTTTTACTCTTTTACGGATAAAAATGACCATTTTATCCCTTTTATTTCAACTCCCCAATTTTCTCTCTCTATATTCAATTTTCATTGAATTCTACCGACATCCCTCACCTCAACGCCGGCAACGGTTACATTGAGAATAAATTGAACGGTAGACTAAATTACTTATGGAAATACGAATTTATGTGAATAAAGGTTACACAAATGTTTTCAATGACTATATGTTTAAAATTAAAAAAAAAAAACACAATATCGTTTAAGAAAAGAATTATCTACAGAAAATGTGGACATCGATGTTGTATCATGATGATGGTGGTGCGCTGCATGCATGTGAGCATGGTGTTGGTGCCTTGGTGGTGGTGTGCTGCTGGAGCGGGAGCTATTAAAATCAGAATATCCCTCCATTTAATGTCGGCCGTTGCCTCCCTTCACCGTAATGCCGGCGACGGTAAATAAACCCTATATAAATCAACTCCTTAATTTGATATAATATAATCAATAAAAGTAACAATTAGAATTATTACTTTTGATCGATACGAGAAATAGTATTCATGGTGTAATTTGATTAATTTTGTAAATTTGATTAATTTTGTGAGGGAGAGAATTAGAGAGACTTAGGGAGATTAGAGAGAATTAGACGAAGGGCATAATATGGAAACATAATGAAAAAAAGTCCATAAAAAAGTAAAACCCGTCCATGAATGAGCAACTACGTTAGTAATTTGTCGATGACGAATAAGATTACGATTTGTATTGAACAAAATATGTTTGGCCCAATTATATGTGAGTCCATTTTGACGCAGTGAATCTCATTCATTATTAGTTAATAAATTAATTGAGAAAGTGTAGAAGATCCCAAATAAATGGCTTGTTCACATGGTCTCCTCTACCAACCTCTTCACAACCCTTTATTCCCATCCTCTACCTTCACTAAACCTAATTTCTGTCATTCATTTAAACCCAAAATTAAAGCTAGAAAAGTCAATAATTACTCAATTTCATTACCCGAAATCAACAAACCCCTAAATACTTGTTTCTTAAATCCCCTTTATGCATCACTAGAAGACCCAGAAGAAGAAGAGGGCATTTCAACAAACATGTGGTGGGCAGAAGTCCGTGGTGCAATTGGCCAAAGATTTAACCTTGAGGGCATCATTTGTTCAGTGAAAGTACTGACGAAAGATCAACATTTGCTTCTTCCACATGTAACAGTCGATGATATTCGCTACATTGATTGGGATCAACTCCATAAAAGGGGTTTCAAAGGCGTCATTTTCGACAAAGACAACACCCTTACAAAACCCTACTGCTTATCCCTTTATGACCCTTTAAGATCTTCTTTAGAACACTGCAAGGCTGTTTTTGGGGAAAATAGGGTGGCCATTTTAAGCAATTCGGCCGGGTTGGCGGAGTTTGATCCGAATGAGTCGAAAGCGAGGGCTTTGGAGAGGCGAATTGGGTTGAAAGTGATAAGGCATAAGGTGAAGAAACCAGCAGGGGATGCGGAGGATGTGGAGAAACAATTGGGGTGTCTATCAAGGGAGGTAGTGATGGTTGGGGATAGAAGGTTTACGGATGCCGTGTACGGGAATAGAAATGGGTTTTTGACAGTGTTTACAAAGCCATTGAGTGGTGAAGGGGAGCCTTTTGTTGTCAAGAGGATAAGAAATGTTGAAGATTATTTGGTTAAAAGGTGGTTTAGGAAAGGTTTGAAACCTGTTAGTCATTGTTTGTTGAGTAATGATGATGTTGATCTGATTTGCTTGAGAGAGCCTCTCATGTAATGTAATTTATTTGTGATAATGATTACATTTATTGAATCAATTTTTGTTTTGATACAGTGCAGAATTCATTGATAGACTTGCTTTGTGATTGTTTGACACTCGACTTGATAGTAGTAATATTTATTGTGATAAAAGTAGTAATATTAGAGAGATCTGCAAAACAGTGCATTTTATTTGAAAATAAATGCAATGACTAGGATGGTATGCTGTTATTGTACACCTGATTGACATTCAACAAGCCCTGGTTTAAACAGGATAACCTTACGAGAACTGACCAGACTTTTCTTATGAGGAAGGTATACGGGTCTTCAAAGGCATAACCTTACCTTAAGCAGATTCCAGTGTTAAGCAAATTGATGGTACAATAACAATTTTGGGAAATGGTGGAATGACATTCGATCATTTTTCTTAACGTGTTAGTTACTATTAACTTTAGCACGAAGCAATACCAAGTATTAAGCATTTTTCTTAAGCAAAGCTTGACGATAATGCTGGTATGTGTTCCGGCCTTTATGGAATGGATATCCCATGGCCTTTTAATGTTGGGAATGAGGTGAACAATTGGACCTTTTGTCTAAAGGTTTAAGACTGAAACACAAAGTGACAATAAAAGCGTGAACTGAAATAACACCTAGTTAGCTTTCCACAATCATTCATTGTCAATTGGATTCGCTCTGCTGGATCGTGACTGAAACTCTAATGAGCTGATGGATGTCACCAAACAAATATGATAATGATAGATGTCACCAAGATAAGATAAAATAACGATCTCCTAAAGAGCAGTCTCATTTAAAAAGAAGAATGTAGACTAATAGAATTGTTGTTTACCAATTACCACTAACATCAGGAAAAACTAGCAGCTAAAACTCTAATGAGCTCAGCTGCAAGAGTGTATCAAAATACCTGGGACTAGAACCCAAAAAATCACCAAACATTTAACAAACTATCATAACCAACTTCTACCAAGCCATCAGAAGAGAGCTTAGTCAACCTCCTCAATCTTGGGTCCAGCACCACCTGAACCAGCAGGGATGTCATCATCCATGGGCGCACCAGCCTCGCCACCGGCACCCTGGTACATCTTTGCGATGATTGGGTTGCATATGCTCTCCAGTTCCTTCATCTTGTCATCAAACTCATCCGCCTCAGCCAGCTGGTTGCCATCTAACCATGAAATAGTCTGGTCAATGGCATCATCAATCTTCTTCTTGTCCACGTCCGACAGCTTGCCAGCAATCTTCTCATCCCTCACAGTGTTCCTCATGTTATAGGCGTAGTTCTCAAGGGCATTCTTGGACTCAACCTTCTTCTTGTGTTCTTCATCCTCTGACTTGTACTTCTCAGCCTCCTGAACCATCTTCTCAATCTCTTCCTTGGACAACCTACCCTTGTCGTTTGTGATGGTGATCTTATTCTTCTGCCCAGTGGTCTTGTCCTCAGCAGAAACATTCAAGATACCATTGGCGTCAATGTCAAAGCACACGGTGATCTGGGGCACACCTCTGGGAGCCGGTGGAATACCAGAAAGTTCAAATTTTCCTAGCAAGTTGTTGTCACGGGTTCTGGTCCTTTCACCCTCGTAAACTTGGATCAACACACCAGGTTGGTTGTCGGAGTAGGTTGAGAAGACCTGTTCCTTCTTGGTGGGGATGGTGGTGTTCCTTGGGATCAAGACAGTCATGACACCTCCAGCTGTCTCCAAACCAAGAGACAAGGGAGTGACATCAAGAAGAAGTAGATCCTGAACCTTCTCGTTGCCCTCACCACTCAAGATAGCAGCCTGGACAGCAGCACCATAAGCAACAGCCTCGTCAGGATTGATGCTCTTGCAAAGCTCCTTCCCATTGAAGAAGTCTTGCAAAAGCTGCTGGACCTTTGGAATCCTGGTGGATCCACCAACAAGAACCACATCATGAACTGTGCTCTTGTCCATCTTAGCATCCCTCAAACACTTCTCAACAGGCTCCATACACTTCCTGAACAAATCCATGTTCAACTCCTCAAAACGAGCACGGGTAATGGTAGTGTAGAAATCAACACCCTCGTAGAGAGAGTCAATCTCAATGGTGGTCTGGGCAGTGGAAGAGAGAGTCCTCTTGGCACGCTCACAAGCTGTTCTCAATCTCCTCAAAGCCCTTGGGTTTCCGCTAATATCCTTTTTGTTCTTCCTCTTAAACTCTTGCACAAAGTGGTTAACCATTCTATTATCAAAATCTTCACCACCAAGGTGAGTGTCACCAGCAGTAGCCTTGACCTCGAAAATACCCTCCTCAATGGTCAATAAAGAGACATCAAAAGTGCCACCACCAAGATCAAAGATCAACACATTCTTCTCACCGGTGCTGGTGGCCTTCTTGTCAAGACCGTAAGCAATAGCAGCAGCGGTAGGCTCATTGATAATTCGCATGACATTCAACCCAGAAATAACACCAGCATCTTTGGTAGCCTGACGCTGGGAGTCATTGAAATAGGCTGGGACTGTAACAACAGCATTCTTAACAGTGGATCCCAAAAAAGCTTCGGCAATTTCCTTCATCTTGGTTAGGACCATAGAGGAGATCTCCTCAGCAGCAAATTGCTTGTCCTCACCCTTGTAGTTGACAACAATCATGGGCTTGTCACCCGGCCCGGGAATGACCTTGAATGGCCAGTGCTTCATGTCGTCTTGGACTGAGGCGTCACTGAATCTCCTACCGATCAACCTCTTTGCATCTGATACAACAATTAAAATTAAAATAGGTTAGTAACCAATCAAATATAAACACAACCGTACGGAAGAACAGATGAGAAATTAGTCATCCAATTCCCTCTCTTTACTTGTTTCAACAGAATATGTAAAATAGCAAGGGTAGTTTCATGAATAGAGGAGCGTAACCATCAACAATCAGGATAAACTGTAACACTATTGTGTTTAAATTCAGCAAATTACAATTCACAACATCTATAATAATCACAAAAACAAACAAATCCAATGTGATTTAATTTACAAAGAAAAGCCCTAAAAACACAAATCGAGGTAGAACAAGACACTAATAATGATGTAAACAAGTTATGACCCGTGAGATTAGGTTGTATACCAAACAATAATTCTAACAATTAATTCAAAAACAAACAGATTCAAGCAATGTTTTTTGTGTAACAAAGCGCACACCTAGCCCCATTACAATAGATGGGAGGGGGGAATTCAAACCCAGGACCTAATATGATTGTCCACATTAGGTCCGTCTTAACCACTAGACTAAGACATCTTCAATACACAGATTCAAGCAAATTAACAACCATAAAACATGAATAGCATTATGAAAAACATATCCACTTCTTAACCAAAAAAAGGGGGCTGAAAATAGAACTAACCGAAAACAGTGTTAATGGGATTCATGGCGACCTGATTCTTAGCAGCGTCACCAATGAGACGCTCAGAATCAGTGAAAGCGACATAAGACGGAGTGGTTCTGTTACCCTGATCATTAGCAATGATCTCAACACGATCATGCTGCCATACTCCGACGCATGAGTATGTCGTACCCAGATCTATACCAATTGCCGGACCTTCACCTTTACCCGCCATTATTAACTATAGAATACAAGAAGATGATTTGAAAGTGGGAAAATTAGGTTTTGTTATGCGAGAAGAAAGAATTAAGCGTGGAGAAGTATATTGTATTGTTCTGTATGGAGGCGAATAGGCGATGTGGAGGGGTTTAAGTAGCGGAAGAAAGGGCGTGTTTATGGTATGGTTCTAGAATGTTCTTTTGTAGGGAGAAAGGCGTGTGGGCCGTTGGATTAAGAAAGATATGGAGGGTTGGGATTTAAACAAACGGAGACTTAGCCGCCTTGCTGCTCTAGGTTTTTTTTTTTTTTTTTTTTTTTTTTTTTTTTTTTTTTTGTGTTTACTCTTTGTGCATAAGGGGGGCGAGGGCGAAGTCCCGAAAAAAGATACAAATGATGCGAATTGGCAGCGGAATAAGACCTGATTTGAACAGTTTTATGGAATGTCTGAAAGTAATTACGAATCTACTGTTTTTATGTGATTTTTGATATTGTAAACAAAACAAGAATAAAAGATATTTGCTTGAGCTAGACCTATAACCCAAACAATGGTGATTGTTATTCAAGACCTATTGAATAGCAATCGTGTTAATGCCCGAACACGTCAAGCAAGAACGATTTTTGGATCGAACACATCAATTCGATTCAGTAATTGCACAAAGCAAAATACCAAACAAAGCAATAGCTTTTCTTTTTTTTCTTCATTTTTTGATGATTATTATTGCTGAAATCCTAGACCTTATATAGGCAAATACTCGACCTCCCAAGCCAAGTGAAGAGTTGCCAATTACTCTTTCACTTATTACAACAATTAACTACTCAAAATGAAAAGACTCAACATAAATGCAATATTTACTACATATTACTACAAGCTTTATTTTGTTTGCAAAATAAGATAAACTCATTACTTAACTAAAACGTATTATTGGACTGTGTGTCAGTAGCTCCTTTTGGGCCGTGTCCGTACTCGTATCATCCGCTCTTTCTTCAAAAAGAATCGTCCCGATTCTTGAACCTATGATATGGGTTATCAAAAGCTGATCAACCCTCGAACTACATAGCTCGAGTTTAACCTTTGAATTCCAATCGCAATCGGAAATTCAACCAACATCTTGACTTTAACATGCCTTAAGACCGTTTGGGACTTGAATTTTTTTTTTCTCACGGATGAACAGTAACACGGCTCGTGAACAAATTTTTTTTATTTTTTATTTTTTTCTTTTTGTCTCCGTCGCGCCTTGAATAACAAATTACTAGAAACTTGTTCCCGAGATGCGATTCAAGTCAATGATTTTCTTGGCTGGTCACGCATTTCAAGGAGGGAATGAACGGTCCAAGCTAGACATTTTTATTAACATTTCAGATTATTTTTGTTAAAATAAGATCTTAAGTTTATCTAGTATTTAATTGTTGCATTTAACTTAAGACTTTTCATTCCTAGCTTTAATGTTGTAATTATGTGGAGAGTGATTGCTCAAACTCTTCACTTCTTGAGCTCTTGGACGATTCAATTAGGCTATATAAAGCCTTGGTTGGTTATGAATAAAATGAATCAGAAAATTAAGAAAAAAGAAAGCAGTTGCTTGTTTGGTATTTGCCTTGTGCAATTACTGAGTCGGATTGATGCGTTTGATCCAAAACTAGTGATTAATTAGGACGCGTTTCCTAATTGTTACTCGATTGAAACCAATAGGTCTTGGTTAGCCAATCTCGTTCATCAAGTTATAGGTCTAACTTGGTGTCTGCTTATCCCTTTTATTGTTTTTGGTATTTACAAATCAAACAAAAACACATAAAAATCTCCAATTCCGTTAATTAAACCCAGAATCGTTAAAACGAACAGTTCGTCCGACTGTTCAGTCTGGTCATTTCCTGCGAATCTATTTCTGTTGAGATTTATTTCGCATCATTTGGCGCGCCAAGTAGCTTCTTGATTTCCTTAAATTCAAGACGATCCATGGAGGAGTTCTTGGAGTTCTAATAAGAATTTTTCGACCCAACTCTACCGCCGAGATTTTTTGTATATCCTGAAGAGTCAAGGCTCTTGATGTCCTCATTCGAAGACACTCCTATGGAGGAAGAGGGATTGTTCGATCCACACTTGCCTCTTGTTTTTGATGATTATCACGCTGAAAATGTGATGAACCAGGTGCTGCCATTACAGTGTTTATACGAATCAGAAGCATATGGGAATCGTGGGATCAATTATGAACCCGTGACAATATATCAAGGTATGCACATATCTGTTTGGAACCAGAGGCAAATGTCCAAGATATTTGACCCAGGCATGTTACAAGTTGTTGTGGGAATTAGGCAGCAAATAATGGGCACAAACCAGTATTTCATCTCGACATAGGAAGGCACAAGAATCGGGACGATTCTTTTTGAAGAAAGGGTGGATGATGCGATTCAAGTCAATGATTTTCTTGGCTGGTCACGCATTTCAAGGAGGGAACGGTCCAAGCTAGACATTTTTATTAACATTTCAGATTGTTTTTGTTAAAATAAGATCTTAAGTTTATCTAGTATTTAATTGTTGCATTTAACTTAAGACTTTTCATTCCTAGCTTTAATGTTGTAATTATGTGGAGAGTGATTGCTCAAACTCTTCACTTCTTGAGCTCTTGGACGATTCAATCAGGCTATATAAAGCCTTGGTTGGTTATGAATAAATGAATCAGAAAATTAAGAAAAAAGAAAGCAGTTGCTTGTTTGGTATTTGCCTTGTGCAATTACTGAGTCGGATTGATGCATTTGATCCAAAACTAGTGATTAATTAGGACGCGTTTCCTAATTGTTACTCGATTGGAACCAATAGGTCTTGGTTAGCCAATCTCGTTCATCAAGTTATAGGTCTAACTTGGTGTCTGCTTATCCCTTTTATTGTTTTTGGTATTTACAAATCAAACAAAAAAACACATAAAAATCTCCAATTTCGTTAATTAAACCCAGAATCGTTAAAACGAACAGTTCATCCGACTGTTCAGTATGGTCATTTCCTGCGAATCTATTTCTGTTGAGATTTATTTCGCATCAACAAACTAGCTAGTAATTAAACGGGGAAAAGAGACCCCTAATAAATCTGCCCTAAGAATGGTACGAAGACCATCCGGTGGAGTGTCGATAATCGTTGTAGATGTAGAAGAGTGAATTCCCGTATTTGCTAACCAATTCGCTGCTTTGTTTGCTTCTCGAAACACATGATCAATGTGTAACTTCTACCCACTCATTTTTATCAGCTCTTTGCATCGAATAACAAAGGGACGGAGGTTATTACTAAGTAGTTGCTCCTCGCGAATGAAATTAACACATGTTTTGTTGTCCATATGAACAAGGACTTTGGCTAATCCCATCGCTCTAGCTCGTTCCAAACCAGCGACAAGGGCCCTTATCTCGGCTCACATTGAAGTGCAAATGTCGCATGAGAAGAGAAAAAAAGAGAGGAAATTACCCGTGTCATTCCGTATAAGACCTCCATAACTAGCTAACCCCGGATTTCCCTTGGATGCTCCCTCGGTATTAAGTATAAGGGTTATTTTCATTTTGGGTGCCCATGGTTTCGCGAAATTCCAGTTTGGGAACCTCACATTTTCAAAATTCCATTGGATGTCCAAGTTTATATGCAAATGTATTTTAGGTACCCATGGTTCCCAAAATTCATTTTGGATTCTTAACTTTTATAAATCATACATTCTCATCTCCCTAATTTTTCTTTTTGTGTGATTTTCCTAAGTTAATATGCCCAATTTTTAACAAATAACATTACTACTGAAAATGCCAATCACTCATTTACAAAAAAAATGGTCTATATACCATTTTGACAATCGAAGCATTGTGGCACACGTACAAAGAGAACAATACTTAGCAAGTCATCACCGAGCCATAAATAACATCACTATGGAAGTATCAAGTATTATTTTACATACAAAAAAAGGTCTAACATATCATTTGACAAGACGATTAAGCATGCTAATATTGCTACTAAGAATCCCTCCTTCCCTCTATTATAATACGACTAAGTGCGCACTTTGTTTGGAAAAAAAAAAGCATGCCAATATTTCTACTATGAAAATATCAAATTATCAAGTCAATCAACATGAAACAAATGAGAATTGATAATTTTCTTCATAATTTTTTCTCTCATTGTATTTTCAAAAATGAAGGATTAGTGAGGAAGGTAGGACTTTTACTTTTGGCAGTACACCCACAAAATGTAAAGATTGGTGTGAACCTTTTTTTATTAAAAAAAAAAACTCTATTTTGAGACACCTAAAATAGAGTTACTCAAATCTTGGGTACCTAAAATATATTTGTTTATAAACTAGAGCACCCAAAGTGGAACTTTGTAAATGTAAGGTACCCAACCTAGAATTTTGCGAAACCTCAGGCACACAAAAGTGAAAATATCCCTAAGTATAAACCATCCATAAGGTGGGGTGTTCCATCTAATATATCGCTTTTCCATCGTAGTACCCGGAGAAGGGATAAAAAGCGAGAACAGATGAAATGCTCTCTTTGACGTATCAAATTGATGATAAAGATAACGAAATGGGTCGGTAGGATTCTCCTCTGTTCTACCGAAAATGATGTAGGAAGTCTGGAGTATTAGTCACAGAGGGCCGCGATATATTGTCGATGTTTTATGATGAATTGAGTTCGCCTGAAAAGACAGGATTGCCTACGTATTCGTCTGAAAAGACGAAATTAAACCATGCTCGTAGTTCAGGTGTTTTTTTTTTGTAATAGGTTGGTGGGATGGTTGTGTCCTTCTTGTGTAAGAAAGGATTGCCTACGTATTCGTCTGAAAATACGAAATCAAACCATGCTCGTAGTTCATGTATTTTTTGTTTGCGCAAATGGATGGTGCTTTTGACAATGTTCCGGGTATGAATTCCGAAGTAGGTTTGTTTACCACGCTAGCTTTGTCGAATAATGCCTCTTCTAGCCTTGATTGCTCTCCTCGGCCTCTCCTGCAACAATGAGCAAACTGAGGGCTTGGCTTTGTGCCAAGCGTACTCACTCCGACGCTCAAGTCAGTGAACTTATTGTGATTAAGTAGTATGTTGCTTGATGACGTGTATTGTAGAGAGATGAGAGAGATAATACCAATTTAAGTGGTTCTTAGGTTAGATTCTGGATCCCCTTCTCAATGAGAGAGGTGGAGTTGTTAGAGGCAGGCTTTATCATCGGCCGAAAAGGAGGATGCCATCAAGGCCGAGGTTGATAAGTTGTTAGAGGCAGGCTTTATCATCCCTTGTACATACCCTGAATGGCTAGCTAATGTTGTAATGGTTAAAAAGTCATCAGGGGGGTGGAGGATGTGTGTTGATTTTACGCAACTTAATAAAGCATGCCCGAAAGATTGCTACCCCTTGCCTCGGATAGATAGCTTAATAGACGCAACGGCAGGCTACACAATGCTGAGCCTGCTCGACGCCTTTTCAGGATACCATCAGGTATTCTGGCCAGAGGAAGACATGCCTAAATGCGCATTCATCACCATACACGGCACCTACATGTACAAAATGATGCCATTCGGTTTGAAAAATGCCGGCGCGACTTACACAAGACTGGTGGACAAAGTATTCCAAAATCAAAAAGGGCGAAACATTGAGGCTTACGTCGACGATGCTATTGTCAAGAGCAAGTCTGACGGCGAGCACTTAGCCGATTTACACGAGACATTTTGTTCACTAAGAAAATACAAGATGAAGCTTAACCCGACAAAGTGCAACCGTGTCCGAACCGAGCAAATTCCTCGGCGTGCTTGTTAGCGCCTGGGGAATTGACGCCAATCCGAAGAAATTCCAAGCAATTCTAGACTGCCGGAGCGAGGAATCGCAAAGAGGTTATGATCTTGACCGGGAGGATGGCGGCCCTTGCCGTTTATCTCTCGGTCACCGACAAGAGCACCCCATTCTTCAAAGTGCTAAAAGGGAATAAAGACTGGCTGGGGGAGGAACAGAGCACGACCTTCAAACAATCGAAAGCCCATCCGCAAACTCTCCCGACCCCTGTCCGGACCGACGCTGGGGGAAACGCTATATCTATACTTAGCAGTAACCTCGGCCACGGTCGGTCTTAATCGTCGAGAAAAAAAAACAAAGAAGACCAATCTACTTTATCACCATACACTGCCCTTTGTTGCCGAGAGAAACTACCGATTGAAAAAGCGACCTTTCTTTGTGGTTGTTGCCGCAAGGAAGTTGAAACCCTACTTGACGCACATCCCATGACGGTCTTAACCGACCAGTAGTTGGAAAAAGCATTGGAAAAATTCGAACGATCAGCAGGCTTATCAAATGGGCGGTGGAGCTATCGGCTTCGGCATTCAATACAAACCGAGGCCTTCGATAAAGGGGCGGTATTGCGCGGACTTCTTGGCCGAGTGCACGTATCGGGAAGAGTCGTGTCCGGCATGTGGGAGGTATATACCGATGGATCCTCCACAACGAACGGCTCAGGAGCCGGCATCCTTATCATCAGCCCAAACGGGGACGAGTTCGAGTACGCTTTGAAGTTTACCTTCTCAACCTCAAATAACGAATCCGAATATGAGGCAGTGATAACCGGAGTTGAGTTAGCGAGAGCCAGGGGCAGAACACATCATTTTGAAAAGACTCTCTCTTGGTAACTAACCAATACGAAGGAGAGTACGAAGCTCGGGACGATGGGATGGTAAGATACTTGGAAAAGGTAAAAGCCGAGACCTCAAAATTGAAGTCATTCAAAATGCGACACATCCCTGTGTCCGAGAACAACGGGCCGACGCTCTCTCAAAGCGGCGAGTTCAACCATCGGAATATCAGTAGAACCGTGCTAGTGGACATCGAGGAACGCTAAAAGCATTGACGAAACCATCGGCATGGTGTGCGACGTGGAGGCCGAGACGACATGGATGACTCCGATAAAGAGGTATAACCGACACATGAGCTACGGGGGAGGACCGCAATCTCTCACAAAAGATAAAGAGGATCGCAGCAAGGTACTTGGTGTTTGAAGGAGAGTTATACAGGAGGTCCGTGACAAGGCCACTCTGAAGTGTGTCGGTCCGGCCGATGCAGAGCTAATACTTGAAATACACGAAGGCATCTGTGGTCATCACATGGGGCAAGAACACTAGCCCACAAAGCTCTCCGAGTCGGCTACTTCTGGCCCACCATGCTTGAAGATTCCAGAAACAAAACAAAAAAATGCAACAACGTCGGATGCATGCTCCGGTGATACATGCACCTTCCCGAGACTGCGCAGCGGTGCTTAGTCCCCTTCCTTTTGCACAGTGGGGAATGGATCTACTAGGGCCATTTCCGACGGCATCCGGAGGAAGAAAGTTCCTAATCGTCGCCGTCGATTACTTCACCAAATGGGTTGAGGGTAGCAAGCACGCCAAGACCGCGACGGCCGTAAGAAAGGTGATGCGGGAAAACGTCATAACTCGTTTTGGGTTACCCCAAGTCATGGTGTTCGACCATGGCCGAGAGTTTTGGAGTGATACAATAATGAGTTGGTTGGAAGAACTTGGCATCAAATTTGCATACTCCTCCGTCCGCCACCCCCGAGAGCAACGGGCGGCAGAGGCGCCAATAAAACAATCCTCAACGGCTTGAAGAAGACAGGTTGAAGACCTCAAGGAAGATGGGCCGATGAGCTACCCGGCGTTCGTGGTCCCTTCGAACCACGGAGAAAGAGGCGACGGGAGTACGATCCATTCCACTTAGTCTACGGCTCCGGCCGTCCCGCCGATCGAAGCAACGGTGCCAACATTCGAACGACCACTTTTAACCCGGATGAAAACGAGGAAGGCCTAAGAACCTCCCTAGACCTGGTCGAAGGAAGCCGAGATGCAGCACGCCTCAACTTAGCGATATATCAGAGCCGAATGAAAAGGGCCTACAACCGAAGGGTCCACAAAAGGGATCTAACGGTAGGTGATCTGGTCCTAAGGAAGTCAGCCGCCACCAATAAAGGAAACATTCATGGCAAGTTGACGGCCAATCGGGAGGGTCCCTACAAGGTAGTTGAAGAAATGAGGCGGGTACATACCGGTGACGGACATGGGGGATGTACCTCACGATGAGCCATTGGAACACCGACAATCTCGAGAAAATACTTTGTATAGCGGCGGAGGTGCCCAAAACAATTGTTGGCACCCCAATGCATGTTCATATCTAAATAGGAGTCATCCCCATTTTCCATCAAAGTGTTAATCCCCTCCATAGTCATGTCGAGGAAAACACAACGGCGGTCACCCCAGTAAGAAGGCATGCTAACACATGTACACAGCAGACAGAGCCAAAACCTCGATCACCTCGGCCTTTAACGGGAGTGACGGGGGGACGAGCCGATATGCTAACATATGTTCAACGGCGGTCAAAACGTAAACTCCGTTGCCCCGGTAACTGGCCGGGAAGAGACGAGTGAAACGCGACAGCCCTCGGCAAATTAAGACCGAGTTTAAAGACGTTAAACACAGTTGAGATACGCATTCTAAACTGCCTCGGCTAAGGCCAAAGGTAAAAACGAAAAGCGCTCAATTAATTAACGCAACTGCCCTCGGCAAATTAAAACCGAGTTTAAAGACGTTAAACACAGTTGAGATACGCATTCTAAACTGCCTCGGCTAAGGCCAAAGGTAAAAACGAAAAGCGCTCAATTAATTAACGCATAGCGCGCCTCGGCAAATTAAGACCGAGTTTAAAGACGTTAAACACAGTTGAGATACGCATTCTAAACTGCCTCGGCTAAAGCCGAAGGTAAAAAACGAGAAGCGCTCAATTAATTAACGCCAGAAGACAAGTAAAGGAGTAAATCAAAGGCCTCGGCCAAGCCAGAGGCAAAGCAAGCAAATTCTCATTAAGAAAAAGATAACGAGTTACAAGAAGGAGAAATACAGACGACGGCCGTCCCCTTTGGGATGAGCCAAGATTCTACCTACCAAGGTTTTACAAAATACAAGGAAAAGTAAAGCAAAAGGTTACGGACTGGTTCTTTGAAGCGCCAAAAGGATGGCGGGAGAAAAGGCTTAATAGTTGGCCCCGAATATTTGAAGCTATCCGAGACGCCGGTGAGCTCGGTGACGACCGCCCGTCTCCCTATGCCTGTTGCTGCTTGCCCTTGCCGCCATCAGCAGCATCATCCTTGGTGGGCGACTTAGATGCAATCTGGGCAGCCTTAGCATCCTCAGCGGCCTTGGCAGCCTTAGCATCCTCGGCTTTCTTGGCAGCCTTAGCATCCTCAGCGGCCTTGGCCTTAATGGACTCTTCTCTGGCCGCCCTCGTCTTCTCAGCAAGGGCCGCCTTCTCCGCGGTCGCCTCTTCCTCCTTCTTGGCCCTCGCATCCTCGGCAGCCTTATCCGCCGCAGCTTTCTCGTTAGCCTCGAGCCTATCGTCGAACAGCCCGTCAAATTTGGGCCACGGAAAGGAGCCATCCGGATCTGACTCCCCAATCACCTCCTCGAAGGTTTCTTTGGTCGGGTCCCTATATTGAGCACACATGCGGGGGATAATCTTCTTTTGAAGCATCTCAATATCCTTCTCCCTTTGGGCAAGGATAGCACTGGTACCCCTATGTGACTCACTTTGGAGCCGGTGACGCCCTTTTCGACTCCTCCCTTTGGGCGACAACAACGTCGTAGCCGCCCTTGTACCTGTCCCGTTCCTCCAAAGAACTTGGCGGCGGCGAGGTCGCAGACCTCTAACTTGGCCTTCTCGGCCGACGCAGCGGCTTCTCCACTTCCTCCACACGCGCTCGTGCGAGCAAGGAGATCAAGCTTAGCCTTCCGGCTACCCCCTTTGCGGCGACAACATCAAGCTTCGCCCGTTCTATCAACGGTCCCGTCTTGGCCAGGGCCTCTTCTTGCTCCCTAATGCGAAGGCCGGCCGATTCGGACCACTTCCCAATCCTCTTGCTCGGCCTTGTACCCTCCGCTATGAGCTGGTCGTTGGATATCGACGCGAGAATAGAGTCGGCGGTGGCATTTTTTCCGCCGTCCGCACGTGCCTCTCCTCAATTTGCCGCTCGAATTGGGACGGATCGCGCGGTTGATCTACAAAAATTCAATCAAAGAGTCCACGTCAACGTTCACGGACATACCAGAGAGCCGGTCATCAGGTATATCTAATGAGCGGCTAAATCGAGCCGCAAGTTAGATCATGCACGGAGGGCTTGCTCTTCTTGGCCGATTGACCCGTTCCTCGGCGCCCTCGTTAGCATGAGTGTGGCGGCGAAGCATCGGCGGTAGGGGTAGGCCTTTTCCTCTTACGCCTAAGTGGAGATCCCTCAAGATCGGAATCCTCCCCCGTCGACAATGTCGACGATTTCCACCTTCTTCTCGGGACGGCGGGAATTGGAGGCGGGCGAGGTTGACACCGTAGCCGCCGAAGACTTGGCTTTTCGGACCCGCGGAATGGAAGCGGCTACCTCGGCCCGAGCCTCCGCCTCGTCCAAGCTCTTGACTTTTGATCCATGAGGTCGATGGCGACGGACGGCGGTCATGTACATCGGCCTTGATTTCTCTCCCGCACGTTACCATCTTTGTCAAGTCCCATCTTCTTGAGGATTTGCTCGTACGTAACCGAGCCAAAGTTCTCTCGTAAAAGAAACAAAGTAAGAGTTAGACAAAGGAACAAGTCAAGGCACAAAAACAAGAACGCTAAAACAGAAATGGGCCTCACACCGACCCCACTCACCCCGTGCTAGGGCCGGTATGAGGCCGACGTGGCAAAGCGGCTCGTCCATCAGGATGACTTGCGTCGGGGGCAACCAAACTTTCGGCGTCCCATCGTCATCGACCTCGAAAAGCTTCAATGCCCGCGTCTCGTCCTCGTTGAGACAGACCTTTGCGGCGTCCATCTTATTCTTGCCCTTGGGGATCATCTTCTCACGCTCCCCCTGCTCTCGCACCGCAAGTTAACGTGGTCTTTGAAAAGACCGAGGCAACGGATAATCATCGGGACCTCGACATACACCCACCGTTCCTTCCGGCCCTTGCAGGAGGTGAGCTTAGGCACGGTGAGATAGCCGGCTCGATCCGGGACGCTATACCACCCCGGCCACCTTGAACATTCATTCGAAGAAAATGAATTCGGCGGAATAAATTTACCGTTGGGGTCACCCCCCGAAAAGACACACCACACGAAGCCGACTATAGTCCTAACGGCCAAAGGGTGAAGCTGCGCGCCGCAACGTTCATCGCATGAATTATGGTAGAGACGTACATATTGAGAGGAAACCGGAGACCATACTCCAGGTGCCTCATATATACGCCGATGTGACCCGGGGGAGGGCAACAGACGGCCCGACCCTCTCCGGGGATAACAATGTTGTACCCCCTGGCCGAAAAAGAAGTGATCTTCGAAAAATTGAGCGAGGAGCGGATGAACTTATCGATCCAAGCACGATCGGGGCCGATAGTACAGGCATCATAATGATGCGGGATCGTGACCTCTCCCCACCGGAAGGATTCCCTTCCTCATCATCATCAACATCGTCATCATCCTCCCTTTGCTCCAGGACTTTGCGGTCAACTGGGGGAGAAGGAGACCTAGGGCCCCCGACCTTAACGGAACGGCGGCTACCGCCTCCTCCTCATCAAAGCGCGCCGGGAACCCCGGTGCGATTCTTGGGGACCGGCGTCGTGAAGACATGGTTCACAAACAATTACTTAAAACAAATTAAAAGATGATAAGTTTTTTTTGGTTTACCTTGAAGAAAAGTGCTACGCCGACGTAAAAATTCTGAAGATTGGAAGAGAAAAAAACACTTGAAGTGAAGATCTAGAAAGAAGAAAAATTTTTGGAATGAATGAAATTAGTAACCAATTTCACTTCAAAGATCTGGTATTTATAGGCAAAGGCCCATAAAGGAGGGCCAATCAAAGCGCAGCCCATGAATCGTCAGCCAATCAACGAAGAGACACATGTCAGGCATGCGTACACGGAATGTCAATCGACGCAACAGTTGAATGTCAATCAATGCAACATTAACCAAGCGTCTTCAACACGCCCCTTCATATCCCTTCGCCTTTTCATCTTCCTCAGCAAAATCCTAAAGTATCTGTTCTCCGCCGGCAACATGACTAACCAAGCTAGGTAGCAAGTATTGGGGCAATCAAAAGTACACCGGCACTCTCAACCTTGGGTCCGCCGGCCAGCAGCATCTTCTCTTCCACATTTGATGTCCATTACCCATCCATGTGGAGGGGGGATATGGTACGGCCTGTACAGAAGAAGCCGGGGCAGAAAATTTTCACTTGCGCAGAATATACGCTCAACATGCATCGGAGCCCATACCACGGCATAGACTACGCTGGGGGCAAATTGATGGGGCATATTCTGCACCCGCTGACCAAGTCAACACATTGAGCGAAGTCAAAGATATCCACAGCCAGTCAACGACTTCAAACAGCATATCCGGTCGTCTATCGGCCGTCACCGTCTCTCGGCACAGTAACTAGCCGGTAGGGAGACACGTCCGCGTACTCATATCCAGACCCCTCGGCATGAAGTCAACGGGGCCCCCGCCCGCTAGGGGTCCCTCGGCCGAGGGACCCCTAGCGCACCGGGGCCCCGCGACTTCATGCCGAGGGGTCTTGGATATGAGTACGCGGATGTGTCTCCCGGCTGGCTAGTTACCAGGCCGAGAGACGGGTGACTGGCCGATAGGCCGTACCGGATATGCTGTTTGAAGTCGTTGACTGGCTGTGGATATCTTTGACTTCGCTCAATGTGTTGACTTGGTCAGCGGGTGCAGAATATGCCCCATCAGACAAGTTAAAAGATATTGAAAACATGGCAAGGTGTTGTGGCTTAGACTCTATAAACGTGTAATTTTGAATTAGAACTTGCAAGGAATTGACTTGAGAGCTGGGTGCGGTCACTAGTCGTGAAGACTAGGGAGAGGTTGTCGGTGCTAGGTTTCAAGGGTAGTATTTCTTGAGTTGATCTAGGTTGGTTGGTTTTGTAAAGTCCTCCCCGTCTAGGTCACTCAATCTCACTGCGCCCCGCGAAAGAATTTTCTTGACAAGGTATGGTCCTGCCCAATTGGGTTTGAATTTCCCCCTCGGATCGGCTGGTAATGGTGCTCGAACTGACTTGAGAACCAAGTCGCCTTCTTTGATGTTTATGGGTTTGACTTTCTTGTTGAATGCTAGCTATATGCGTCGTTGGTATAGTTGAACGTTGTGAAATGCATTGAGTCGACGTTAACCAAGGAGGACGAGTTGCTCATACCGTTGACGAATCCATTCTGCTTCCGGGATTTGACTTTCTAGTAGGATGCTTAGAGATGGGACCCTCCAGCTCTGATCTAGTGATTGTACTCCCTCCATACCATATATTAGGTATAAAGGTGTTGCTCATGTGGGCGTTCGGATGGAGGTTTTGTATCCCCAGAGTGCAAACGGGAGTTTGTTTGGGCAGTCACGGTAATTGTCCTGCATTTTCTTGATGATTGTGACGAGTGTTTTGTTTGCTGCTTCTACCACTCCGTTGGTTTGGGGACGATATGGAGATGGTCGTTTGATCTTGTATTTATCTAGCAAGGCTTGTGCTTCGACTTGGAAGTGGGAAACTTGGTCGCTGATGATCTCATGGAGTACCCCGTATCTGCAGATGGTGTTGCTTTAAATGAACTTGGCTACCTGCTTGGCGGTCAAGACGGCGTAGGATTGTGCTTCTACCCAATATGAGCCCCACTGTGTAGTGAATACAGTTGTGTGCATGTCCTCTTCTACCATTTTGATTTGGTTGTACCCGACATACCCATCCATGAATGATAAAAGAGCATGTTCGGCAGTGTTGTCTACCAAGATGTCGATGTGTGGTAGAGGGAAGTCGTCCTTTCAGCTCGCCTTGTTTAGGTCTCTTAAGTTAACACAAACCCGGGTTCTCTCATCCTTTTTGGGTACGGGGACTATGTTAACCACCCAGCCAGAATACTCGAAAATTTTGATGAATCTGGCTTTGAATTGCTTGTCAACCTCTTCATTGATTTTCAATGCCCACTCTGGGCACATACGGCGCAACTTTTGCTTTTCAGGTTTGGCTCCGGGTTTAATGGGTATCCGGTGCTCGACGATCTCCCTATCAATCCCAGGCATGTCTTTGTCTGACCAAGCGAATACGTCCTTGTATTCAAGCAAGAGGTCGATGAATTGCTGTCTTTCCGAGGGGCCAAGGGTGATCCTCATCCTATATTCTTGAAGTGTTTGGTCATACCTACATTTTTGGGTTCGGTCTCTTCAATGATGGGTGTTCTAAGTTCACATTTTTCGAGTTCTTTGGCTAAATGAGGTAGGCAGCATTCAAGTCTAATTCCTCGCGTTTGTTCTGAATTGCATTGCAGTTAAATTGAGACGAGTCGTAAGCAAACTTAACATTCAGTAGATCAATCTGAGCGAAATCTCAGATAGGACATATATCTGGCGGGGAGTCAGAGGCGACACGGTAGAGTAGGTGGCCCCTGGGACAAGCCCTAGTTTGCTAGCCTCATTGGGAGTTGGGATGACAACAGTTGACTCAGCCTCTGTGACAACTCCCAGATTATGGGAACAATGGGAAAGGGACGTTGTTGGTGGATGGGGGTAAAACCTCCAGGAGAGCCCTCAGCTTATCGTAGAATAGTGGAAAGGGGACCTTGACAGGGGTGTCGGGAGTGTTAGGACCCAAGACAGACTCTGACTCAGACTTATCACCAGACTCGGACTCAGACTCATCTTCACTTCCCTCCTTGAACATATGGCCTTCTCTAGTTGTGATCTTGAGAATGCGGCATTGGCAATCGGTCCACTTGTAGGTCTTCCTCCAGCCTTGAACATCTTTCTATGGGTCAGCATCAGAGATTAAGCGAGTAGGATCGAACTGGCTGTCTTTGAGGCGATTGTAGGGTTAGATCCGTATAAAACCCTTTCTTTATAGGATTATAACGCAAAATTTATATGTAGTTTATAGTCATAAAACGAAAATCATAAAGAAACGATTAAGCAATAGAAATCAACCTCGGGTCCTTTGATGCACGGCGTAAAGAACAGAAATCAACAGCGATTCCCTCCTAATTGTTGCACCCAAGATGTCCGAGTAATGCCCTTGTGCTAGAGAGAATCCCCTAATTGCCTTGCAATATCGAGGGGATTGTTTTGTGAGTTTGTGTTGGATGTGAGATCCGAGTTTCGAGAGGCACAATTCCCAAAACCCTAGTTTTCATACAAATGAAAATGATTAGGTCAGAAGGGAGGAGAAACCCTCCCTTTTGTGCTCTCTCACTCGGCAAAACCGAAGCCCACAAGAGGAAGTGGGCTTCCACTTCCTCTTGGTTTTAACTCGTGGTCCGGTTCGTTAAATTCTAAATGTATATGACGCGGTTTCATTATAAACTGTCATCGGTTATCGGATATTAAAGCATCAACTAATAATACGGGTTAGTTGAATTATTAATACATGTCCGACAAAACAGTATTGTATAATTATATTCAATATACATTTAATTAAATATAAAACGCTTATATTCAATTTTACAAATTAATTGCTTAATTTGCCTTAGCCATTTTTATTTAATCCGTATTAAATAAAATATCTCAACATCACATATTAGACTAATTACTAGTCAAATAACTCAGACTAACTGGTTAGTCAAATTTGGCATCTACATGACTGTATTTTCATACCGTCACATCACTCAAACGTATCCTATAGGTGTGACTTTTAGGGACCAGTTGATCACCGCCATCTGTATGACAATAACGTCAAACTTATCTAGCAAGCCAACCGTTATTGATAAACGTGGATCAACTGATTATGATACAAAGTATACCCTTTGATCCTTTTAGAGATTTATAAGTCCTTGCACTAACTGTTAAGGACACCAACCCCAACAAGCTCCCACTTGTCCGTACAAGTGTATGTGCAATGACGTTATCCGCACTAACTGGAGGACACAGCTCCAACAAACTCCCACTTGTCCGTACAAGTGTATGTGCGATAACCGATTCTCATATTCATTTAAAATTTCTCCCACTCAATGTAAAACAATTTGCAGATCTGGATCCACAAAGGTCGTATTTTACAATCGATCCGTATCTAGAGTGGTTTCCCCGACTAGAGAGTAACTTAACCGATAAAACGAATCCGTATCCGAGCATGGCCATGCATTTCGATTCTGACTCCTCGAGTGGCCCCGAGAAATATCGAGTACACGATAAAGGCTGAATATTTCCTTCAACTCGAACTCCTTCCGATCTAAGCACAGCATGAAATGACCCAGAAACAATCTACTTGGCCCCCTGTTACGGATGACCGTGAGAAAGAAACCAAAGTCACCCAAAATCTGCCTTAGTCTCTAGAGACAGTCGATAGTCAAAAGAATCGACCCTTAGGATCACCATGGAAGTCCTATCCACGACCGGGCACCGAATGTTATAAAACATTTAGGACTCCACGTCGATGTCACAATTGTGTCCTACGAAATATCCGTATAAATCGCCTCTCGTGATTGGTCGGTCAACTTTGTTGACTTATGGCTAATTGAACCCACCATCAACCAACGTCACAAAATAATTGCGAGTTATCGCTCTCATGTGGGCAATTAAGGACTGAAAAAAATATAATGTTCGTTCAGTTCACTTTGTGGTGTTCAAAATTTGTCGTACAAATCCACATGAAAAACAAAATATATATAAAATATCAAAACGATGATGTTGTATAGAGTACAAAAGCGAATGAATCTAATCCATAAAAGAGTACTACAACTTAGGAACACGTTTAATTCCCATGGAATTAACGTGCCCTTCATGCTTATCTTGTCGTAATGCTTTAGTGAGAGGATCTGCTATGTTATCATCTCTAGCAATCTTTTCTATCACTCGCCTTTTGCTCCACGTAATCCGGATTAGATGAGCTTTCCGTTGTACATGTCTAGACTTGTTGCTAGACTTTGGCTCCTTAGCTTGGAAGATGGCACCACTATTGTCGCAATAGATGGTGATCGGGTCATTCGAACTAGGCACTACGATAGCCCATGTAAGAATTGACGCATCCATATCGCTTCCTTTGTAGCTTCAGACGCGGCATAGTACTCGGACTCGGTCGTAGAATCTGCTTGTAACGATTTGTTTCGAACTCTTCCCGGTGATCGCAGCGCCATTAAGAGTAAAAACGAATCCACCGAGATTTCGAGTCATCACGATCCGTTTGGAAGCTAGCATCTGCGTAACCGATTGCGCATAGCTTTTGATCGCCTCCATAAGTCAATGCCCAATCTTTAGTCCTCCGTAGGTACTTAAGAATGTTCTTGATGACCAACCAATGTGATTCACCCGGATCTTTGTTGGAATCGACTTGTCATACTCAATGCATATGCCACGTCGGACGTGTGCATATCATGGCATACATGATTGATCCTATAGCCGAAGCATAAGGAATCCGTGTCATGCGCTCTTTCTCTTCCGGTGTCTCCGGTGCCTGAGACTTGCTCAAATGCACCCCTGGAGCCATAGGAAGGAACCCCTTCTTTGAGTTAGTCATCTTTGAATCTCTCTAGGACTTTGTCTATATAAGACTCTGATCGAGAGATAGCATCCGTCGTGATCTATCTCGATAGATACGGATGCCTAGAATTCTTTGTG
This sequence comes from Silene latifolia, assembly GCF_048544455.1. Lineage (NCBI taxonomy): Eukaryota > Viridiplantae > Streptophyta > Magnoliopsida > Caryophyllales > Caryophyllaceae > Silene > Silene latifolia. The sequence continues at coordinate 90,090,013 of NC_133535.1, read as the reverse complement.
CCTCTCCCAGATTTTTCATCTGGAAATGGTTTTTCAACCATACTTTCACCGAAGTTAAGAGAGGTATATCATTCCCAATCAGGAGTATGTCGTCAACATACAATATTAGGAAGACAATCTTGCTCCCACTCGACTTGATATATAGACATGGTTCCTCGACCGATCGAGTAAATCCATTTTCTTTTATCACTTGGTCGAAGCGATGATTCCAACTCCTTGATGCTTGCTTAAGTCCATAAATGGAACGCTTAAGCTTGCACACTTTCTTAGGATGTCTTTGGATCGATGAAACCTTCGGGTTGTACCATGTACAACTCTTCCTCCAAAAAGCCGTTTAAGAAGGCGGTTTTCACGTCCATTTGCCAAATTTCATAGTCATGAAAAGCGGCAATCGCTAAGATAATCCGAATGGAACGCAGCATGACTACGGGTGCAAAAATCTCATCGTAGTGCAAACCTGGCACTTGGGTGAAACCTTTAGCAACTAGTCGTGCTTTGTAGATATCTTGTTGACCTTCCACAGAATGCTTTATCTTGTAAAGCCATTTGCATTGAAGGGGACGAACCTTAGCAGGTAAGTCAACAAGATCCCACACGTTGTTCTCATACATGGAGTCCATCTCGGATTGCATGGCCTCAAGCCACAGACTTTGAGTCGAGCTGGTCATGGCACCTTTATAGGTTGCGGGTTCACTACTCGTTAAGAGTAGAATGTCATCTATGTCATGTTCCTCGACTAGACCAATGTATCTGTCCGGAGGAATAGAGACTCTTCCCGACCTCCTAGGTTCCTCGGGAATATTTATCAAGTAGGGATTGAAGGAATTGGTTCCTCCAATGGTTGCTCGGTGTTCGGTTCAGGAATCTCCGACAGGTCGAAGGTTCTATCACTCTTTGCATTCTCGAGAAATTCCTTCTCTAAGAATGTCGCACTAGCCGCAACAAAAACGCGTTGTTCGGTTGGCGAATAGAAGTAATGACCACGTGTTCCTTTAGGATAACCTATAAAGTATGTCTTGACCGATCGCGGGCCGAGCTTATCTTCAGGTCTCCACTTGACATAAGCCTCGCAGCCCCAAACCCGTATAAAGGACAAGTTAGGGACCGTTCCCTTCCATAGTTCATATGGAGTCTTGTCAACAGCTTTAGACGGACTTCGGTTAAGTATTAGAGCGGCTGACAAAAGAGCATAACCCCATAATGAATCAGGTAAAACCGTGTGACTTATCATGGATCGAACCATATCAAGTAGTGTTCGATTTCTCCGTTCGGACACACCATTCAATTGAGGTGTTCCAGGTGGAGTTAACTGTAGGGCGATCCCACAGTCTTTAAGGTGTTGATCAAACTCGTGAGAAAGATACTCGCCACCACGATCTGAACGTAGTGTTTTTATCTTTCTACCAAGTAGGTTCTGTACCCTATTTTGGTATTCTTTGAATTTCTCAAAGGATTCACTTTTGTGCTTCATTAAGTAGACATAGCCATATCTACTTAAATCATCCGTGAAAGTGATGAAATACCTATAGCCTTCTCGTGCGGTGATTGACATAGGACCACATACATCCGTGTGTATGAGCCCTAATAGGTCAGCAGCGCGCATTCCAACACCTTTGAAGGAAATACGAGTCATCTTACCGATGAGACATGATTCACACGTGCCAAATGATTGAAAATCAAAGGCCGAGATAGCTCCATTTTTGATGAGCTGTTTTACGCGTTTCTCATTAATGTGTCCCATACGGCAGTGCCATAGATACGTTTGATCTTTGTCACCAACCTTTAACTTTTTATTCATTACGTGTAATATTTCCGTGGTCTGATCTAAAACATAAATTCCGTTCATGGAGACCGCTTCTTCAGTAAATCATATCGTGTAATGAGAAAATGCAAGCATTATTTTCTATTACAAATGAAAAACCAAGTTTGTCAAGTGCAGAAATTGAAATAATGTTTTTTGAAAGACTAGGAACATAATAGCAGTCATATAATGACAACTCAAATCCGCTAGGAAGCTGGATCACATATGTCCCCTTTGAGATGGCAGCCACTCTTGCTCCATTCCCAACACGCAGGTCAACCTCACCCTTTACGAGAGGCTCGAGATTTCGGAGGCCCCGCACATGATTACGAGATGAGAACCACAACCAAGTATCAAGTACCCAAGTTCAGTAACTTGCGTGGTTAATCTCAATCATATGAATAAAAGTAGAAGGAGAAGACATACCAACAGGTTTAACGCGACCTGCTTTTATGTCCTCATGATAAACAGGACATGTACGCCTCCAATGCCCAGTCTTGTGGCAGTGATGGCATTCCATGTTTTCATTCTTGCTCTTTGTCGCGCCTGATGAGTTACTTGCCTCACCAGGCCCACTCTTACCTGATCCCGACTTCTTAAACTTCGGTTTGCCTACTGCTAGGCCTGGCTGAACTTTGCCCTTACCCTTGCCCTTGTTTGACACAACGAGAACATCCTGTTCCATGCTCCCACTGAACTTCATGTCCTTCTCGGTGCGTACGAGGAGGAGTGCGATTCATGGGGAGTTTTCTTCAAATCATTCATATAGTAATTCGCTCTAAATTGCGAATAACCATCGTGGAGTGAATGAAGTATGCGGTCGATCACAATGTTCTCGCTGATCTTACAATCAAAGGTCTCCAACTTCTCGACATTCTCAATCATCTTTGAGAATGTGTGGGCTAACTGGTTGGCCCTTTCGGAGTCTCGCATCAAAGAAGCGAGTGGTAAGCTCATAGGTCACGATTCTCGGTGCTTTTGAGAATTCCCTAGTGAGTGTAGTGAAAATCTTGTTTGCACTTTGAGCTATGAAGCGTTTCTGCAAATTGGATTCCATTGCAAAAATAAGTACGTTCTTTACCGCACCCGCTTCCATGGCGAAATCGTTATACTTGTCGATTTCGTTAATTTCAGCCGTGGGGCCTGGGTTAGGTGGGATGGGCTCAATCAGATATTTGAGCTTCCCATCGCAATGGCGCATTCCGTAATGCCGCCTCCCGGTCCGTGAAGTTTGATCCATCATTCTTGATCGAGTAGATCGATTCATCCGATCCATGAAGATCCGAAGCCGGGACTCACGGTCCAATGTGACACTTGGCATTGGGTCGTCCTCACGGCCAGCCATTATGTTATTAGCAGTTTAAATGTTCGTGTTCTACATTGAAAAAGGAAGAAAAACAAAACGAAATAAGCAACTCATCGAGGTGATTTAAGTCTATTTAAAATTCATTTTAAACATGTAGACTCTCGCACTTGCATAATTGATCTCCCTCAAGAATGATACAAGTGATCCCAAGACTCAATTTCTGTAAATTGATAAGCCAACTGTTTAGCTAATTCTTCAGGAAGAACTCTTGGTCGATAGATTTCCGTAAATCCTATCTATAGTCCACCATCATCACAGGATCGTACGAGTGACCATAGTGTTGAGATAAAATAGGTCAATCGGTTCCAACTTACCCGACGTAGAAGGGGTCATATTATGCCTACCGACGAAGAAGGGACTCATTGAAGTTTGACCTATAAAGACTATTCTCAATTTTTGTTTATACGAGGAAGATCCCATCAACTAAATTATAATTCATATTAAGTGAACGAATAACTAGCGTTTGCGTGAATGAATTAATTTGGGTGATGGCTTAAAATCGTGTGACATGCGAATGTCAAAGAAAACTAACTCGTGACCTCTATATGTGTCAGTTTTCATGCAATTATTAGGTGGTTTGGTTTTTAGGCGGAAAATGATGCATACTATCGTTACAATAAAATAAATAAATGAATGCAATACGTAAATAAAAATTTCCTAGTGTGGCCTATCCTAGTAAAAAGAACAAAATACAACTTTGGAATCCACCGATGGACCCGAAAAGCTTGTCTTGGTGTTCCATCTTTGTCCATGTAGCGGGAGTGAGCATCCGGTCTCCATCTTTAGTCTTCTCAAAAATTACAATTTAAAATTTACAAATATAAACCTATTTACATTCTAAATAAAAACTGTAATTAGAAGAAATAAAATGGAGATACGAGATCTCAAAATACAACCAAGACCGTGTTCCATCATTACGGTAACACGTTCTACTAAGGCCACACTAAGTTACAACTGTTTGCAAAATAATTAAATACGTAATTAAAAGGCATTCAAAACATTCAAAATATTAACAAGAACGATAAATTAAAATGCATCAACTAAAATTAAATTTATTCGTGACATAATTCCGTAATTATGTTAAAATTTTATCCAAACCACCAAAGATAATTAAAATTACATGACAAAACCGCTTTAGTCAAGTTAATTTTAATCCGAGATAATCCGTTACAATAAATCATGTTAAAGTAACTTTATTTTACGTGGGTGAACCGTTTCACTAACAAGCGAGAGCATAAAAATCGTTTTATGCATTAAAAAAGGGCCGAAAAAAAAAAAAACAGAAATTTTTTTTTTTTTTTTTCTTCTGTACTGCTGTACGTGAACAGTACCAGGGGCCAAAAAAAAAAAATTTTTTTTTTTTATAAATTCGGCTGAAAATGCCGAGAGCCTTAAAAGCCAAAAAAAAAAAATTTAACACGGCTCAAAACGTGAGCAATGAAAGATCAAAACAAAACGGTTTGATAAAACACAATTACAATTTTAATCTAATCCGTATAGAAATCAAATTACAATTGTTAATCTTCAACATATTGCAATAATTATCGGTTAAAATTACAACATGTGAAGAATGATTGAAAACATGAGATCGAATGACCTAAAAATCGTGAGGCACGCATAACGATGCAAAAAAAACAGAAAACAGGCCGAGAAAGAAAGCCACACGGTTTTCTAAAAAAATTAGCCACACGAAATTTTATGCAATCATTTTGAACGATATTTGACAAATTGCAATGAATATCGATTACAATACAATATGCAAAGATCGAAAATGAACACAAAACAAAAGACCAACATTACCGTGTAGACTTGACACGGATCACAAGGAACAAAACAAAAAACGCAGCAAAAAAAAAAAAAAAAAAATTCTGCCGAGTTAAAAAAAATGAGCCGTGACATTTTTTTAACCAAAAATCATCGTTTCAACAATCGTTTGATGAAAAACACATATAAAAATTTACGTGGCCTCGCTCTGATACCACTTGTAGGGTTAGATCCGTATAAAACTCTTTCTTTATAGGATTATAACGCAAAATTTATATGTAGTTTATAGTCATAAAACGAAAATCATAAAGAAACGATTAAGCAATAGAAATCAACCTCGGGTCCTTTGATGCACGGCGTAAAGAACAGAAATCAACAGCGATTCCCTCCTAATTGTTGCACCCAAGATGTCCGAGTAATGCCCTTGTGCTAGAGAGAATCCCCTAATTGCCTTGCAATATCGAGGGGATTGTTTTGTGAGTTTGTGTTGGATGTGAGATCCGAGTTTCGAGAGGCACAATTCCCAAAACCCTAGTTTTCATACAAATGAAAATGATTAGGTCAGAAGGGAGGAGAAACCCTCCCTTTTGTGCTCTCTCACTCGGCAAAACCGAAGCCCACAAGAGGAAGTGGGCTTCCACTTCCTCTTGGTTTTAACTCGTGGTCCGGTTCGTTAAATTCTAAATGTATATGATGCGGTTTCATTATAAACTGTCATCGGTTATCGGATATTAAAGCATCAACTAATAATACGGGTTAGTTGAATTATTAATACATGTCCGACAAAACAGTATTGTATAATTATATTCAATATACATTTAATTAAATATAAAACGCTTATATTCAATTTTACAAATTAATTGCTTAATTTGCCTTAGCCATTTTTATTTAATCCGTATTAAATAAAATATCTCAACATCACATATTATACTAATTACTAGTCAAATAACTCAGACTAACTGGTTAGTCAAATTTGGCATCTACATGACTGTATTTTCATACCGTCACATCACTCAAACGTATCCTATAGGTGTGACTTTTAGGGACCAGTTGATCACCGCCATCTGTATGACAATAACGTCAAACTTATCTAGCAAGCCAACCGTTATTGATAAACGTGGATCAACTGATTATGATACAAAGTATACCCTTTGATCCTTTTAGAGATTTATAAGTCCTTGCACTAACTGTTAAGGACACCAACCCCAACAGCGATAGCTACGATATCGTGATTAAGGTGCTTGTGTAGATACCTCGTTTCTGCACCTCCCGCAAGCCACCCGGTGATGATTGGGCCGCATGTTTGGTACACGGAACGATTTATGACAATTCGTAAGTTTATCGTCAAGTGATAGCTCAAACACTTGTGTCTACCTCATAGTTGTCATCTAGGTGTCATTACGGTCATTTTGGCAGTAATTAGAGTACATTTGGAGTCCGGGTCAAAAACCGTCTTCATTTTCTAATAACCGTTTAAAATGCCGAGTCAGAATATTCTGGAATATTCCGGATATTTCTATTCCATATTTTCAATCTTTTAATCTTTGGTAAATTATATCCCGAAATTATTTTATAAATAATAAGGAAATCAAGATCAAACCGCAATTCCATAATAGAAACGCGGAAATCTTTCTTCTGCAGGAGGAAACCCTTGGGGAAAGGGCGGAGCAGGTGCTGCGCCTCTTCCAAGAGACGCAGCTCTTGTTGCGCCTCTTCCACAGCTCATTTCTGCGTATTTTCAAATCTTATCGAGATTTACTTCCAAATTTTCACCGAAACCCTAATTCCTCTGTGTGATTAGTATAAATAGGAGCTTTCGTTCCTCATATTTTTCACGCGAGTGTCCACCCTTCTCTTCTCCCTTTGCATTCTAAGACCACGCTCTTGCTTTTTGGCGTATACGTGCTTGAACTTTCGACCACGTAAGCTCGGATCCTTCTAAGTACCAGCCTCGTTTTGTATGACTGACCTATTTGACCAACTCCACATAAATCAAATTAATCAACTTTGTTTAATTTCCTCTTAGAGGGCACTTAAGTCGTACATTCGAGTCGAGCATCACTAAACGTTAACTTAGTTAATCTCGTTTCGTCAAACATGTAAGTCTGACGGTGTAAATCCCATCTTTTATTATTGTACTTTATTTTTGTAATCATTATTGTAAGCTTTACGTCGAAAATATATTCAAAACCGATTTATAAAACCTTTGTTCAAACCCTTTTTACGGATTAACGGGAGACAGACGTCGAGAAGGAGCGCAGCATCTGCTACGCCTCTTCCTGAGGCTGCCGCAGTTCCTGCTCTCCTTCTTCTTCCTTCGTCTTCTGTTATTTTCATCTGTTATTTTTTGTTTCGTCTTTGCTTGTTCCTGTTTCATTATCACGATAATTTTAACATAATAATTTTGACATACAATTCATTAATAATTCGTCACCTTTTTAATTTCCGACTTAATTCCAAGTAATTAATATTTGCGGGTTTTCGTCATTAAATCAATCCGGGTTTTAGAGATTCGATTGATCAATATCAAGTCTCTGAAATTCACCTTTGGTATATTTTCATCTGTTCATCGTCATCATTGTCAATAGTTTAACATTAATTTAACCTAATTAGTTAGTTTTAACCAATTTAATTCATAATTAATCTTGTAATTAGCGTTTAATTTGTTCTAATTAATTTGAGTCCGTCTTTTATTGCTTTTACGACCAATTCACATGTAAATAATCCGTTAAACCACTTCTATCTGAGTCAAATATATTAATCGATCGTTTAAATTACCAATGAACATTAACGATATGCAATTCCAGCTTCACAGCCAAAATTCACCTCAGGAACAGACGCAGCAACTGTTGCGCCTCTTCCAAAGGACGCAGCACTGCTGCGCCTGTTCCGGGTTGAATTCTGCCCCTGAACTTCCATTATTGCTTTGACCTAGTTATTTGCTTACGTATTAATCAACTATTACTCGTATTATCACTAATAATCTGTACGTTAATTTATTTTCCCTTTCTTTTCTAAAACCATCCGTTTTAAGTGTATTTTCGACGTAAATCAATTAACCCGTTGTAATTATTGCAATTTTAAATTATTGTATTTATTTCTTTATTTATTGTTTGTATGCTCTCACATGCAATCAACCTAAATTTCTACCTTGACATTAATGCATGTTAAACTATGTGTTTACCGACTTAGTCTAAATTCACATGCTAGGATTAATATAATGGATGTTGCATAGCATGCATATAACCTTCAACATATCGAGTATAGACGATTTTCCCTAATCATTAGTAGAGGCCGCTATCGAGGCGGGCGGGATTAGGTGTTCGATCAAAAGAGCTTCCTAATACGTACCCTCACCCCTTACTCCAGATCTCTGTGAACATCCGTGTTCATTGGCATCCACGAGAGTCATTCTAGACATAGAATGCTAAGGGTAACGAGTTCTTGGTGTTCATGTCACTACTTTGTGTCTTGACATGACACAAGGTATTCGAACGGTTTCCAATTTTCCACAATAAATTGGTGGCGACTCCACAAATGCAAAGCTTGCTCGCTTTCTACCCGAGCGACCCCCGTGGGTCCGCGTCCACAGTTTGGCGACTCCGCTGGGGAGTAATACACTTACGTGTTGCCAAGGGTGAAACTTGAACAAGGTTAGGGAATAGTTTATATGAGACAGTTGTCGATTTTCATTACTCGACCTTCTTAGGTCGTTTTAGTCGGCCTTCGTAGGCCCAACCCAACCCATTCGACCAATCGTCCCGTCTAGATGGTCCAAATTCTTATTTGGGCCTAAGGATGGTTAGAGATTGACGTCAACCATACCATGGTGCTTACTCATGTTTGTATCAAGGGCTTTCACTACTCGAGGAAATGGACTAGGAATCGACCTTACTCCTGTTTGGTACGAGCCTCTCCACAGACCCCGGGTTTGATTGTTCGGTATGGCAACCCACTCTTTAAACCAAAACCCTTTTAAATGCACTCAGCATCCCGTTATAATGCCTGTTGTAATGCTTGTATTGTATGTGATCACCATTTTTTAAACGAAACCATGACGAATTTTGTAAAAAACCAAAACCTCTTTTAAAATGTAAATTTTCGAAAAGGCCAAATTTAGCGCAAAACTAGTCGAAACTCTGTCCAATTGTCAAGTCAAAATTCGAGCTTCATAGCCCATTTTAAAACCTCACTTCGAGTCCACTCCTACAACTACACTATAGTTGACTAGGACCAACATTTCCAAGCTTTGTCATTTCTTCAAACCTCACTTGACACAAGTGGCACACTCCCACTTCACAAGTCAAACCTTTCTTTGAGTAAGTGTGCTAGAATGGTCGATCGTGTTTTGATTCGTCGTCGATCTCTTATTCAGTTTTTCAAGATGCCTGGAACTAGTCACGCAAGTGTCGATGGACAACCACCGAATGGTAATGATATAATCCTAGCCGCGTTAACCCATCTCCAAGCTAGCCAAGACCAAGTGTATAATCGCCTCAACACGATCGAGGGTCGAATTGTTGCTGTAGAAACTAGGTTGCCTCCTCCAGAAAATGAAGTGCCTCATGATTTTGTGAATGACTTTGCAAATGAAAATCCACCACCTTTTGTGGGAGCACAAGAGGTCAACCCTCCCGTAGGTCTGACTGAAGCTGAAAAACGACTCCAATATTTGGAGGAACAACTGATGTACCTCAAAGGGGATGATATCTATAGGGAAAACAATCGCAAGTATGAGGCCGTGAGTTCCAAATTGTCAACCAACTTCAACATGACGGATATCCCGAAATTCAAGAGGCACGAAAACCCTTTGAACCATATCCGTGCTTTCAAGGATTATATGTCTATCAAAGGCATTAAACCCGAGATGTTCTTAAGGATCTTTCCTTCATCTCTTGACACCATTCCTAAGCAATGGTTCTATTCCCTAGAACACAAGAAGATTGCCACCTGTGATGATGCCGCGATCGAGTTTGCTAAGCAATATGCGGATAATGCTGAGATCCAAGTCAATATGCGCACCTTAGAGGTTCTTACCCAAAATGATAAAGAAGGCTTCACCGACTTCCTAAGTAGGTGGAGGAAGACTAGTACCCAACTTGTCGAACGTCCAGATGAAGCTACCCTCGTGGAAAAATTCGTGGACAACTTAAAGCCTATTTATGCAAATCATCTGAGGTACCAAAACATTAAGACCTTCAAAGACTTAACTGTACTAGGGACAAGGATCGAAGATGACATCCGTAAAGGACTCTTGTCCAAAATGGTAGGTCGTGGATATCAAGGCTCAACAAGTCGTTCTTACGGCTCTACTAGCAAGACTGATGAGGTTAACCTTCTCGAACCATCAAAGAAGAGTATCCCACAAAGAAATTTCACAAATATTGGGGATACATACTCCAATGCTCGAAGAGATTGATGATACAGGGTAAGCTTCAACCCATAAGGCCTACACCTGAACCAGAAAAGAAATCCAAGTCCTGGGACGAGAATTCGTACTACGAATATCATAGAGGTAAGGGACACGATACAGAAAAATGTTACAAGCTAAAACATGTACTTCAAGACATGATTGAAGACGGTCACCTACCAATACCGCCTGGAGGTAAGCCTAAAAATAGTCAGAATCCTCTTGGAATTCTGATGATTACAAGTGAAGGATCTACCTTAGATTGTTCACACCTCATTTCTCCAGTCGAAGATGAGATCCATGCAATATAAGATGAAGAGAACTACTCCACCATTTCCCCTACTATCACCGACTTTATCGCATAGGCAAAGAGTGTGAATATGCAAGTCTCAGAATTAGAAAGTGTAGTGGCAACCCTACGTAATCCAAGTATCACACCCAAAAAACGTGCGCCACTAAATCTCTCTCAAAATGCTACAATGCAAGAAGTAATAGCTGTGGTTGATGAACTAATCGACCAAATCATCCAATTGGAGGCCGAAATCATGAGGTTGAGAGAGCTTGCTACTGTCAATGGAGTATGGGCCGACGATGATGAAGATGAATACCTCACCGAACACTACCTAGTCAAAGTCAGTGAGGAGATAGTCCAAAACAGTGAGGACCAATATATAGACCACCTTACTCGTTCGGGGCGTCCATATCAAAATATTTCTCAAAATGGTCCCATAGAAAATGGTCCAATCACCAATACCAACATTGTCACGCCAAATGATAACGAAGATACCTCTACTGACCATTTACTAAAGCAACTACAGAAGACAAAGACTGATCTTTCAGTCTGGCAACTAGTTGCAAGCTCGTTCCCACATCGCCAAGCTTTACTGCAAGCTTTGACCAAACTAAACGTGGCGCATAACTCCACACCCGATGACGTAGTCAACTTGGTCTTCCAAGATTCGCCTAAGCTAAGTAACCCTGTTACTTTCTCGGATGAAGATTCGCCACCTTTCGGCGCTAGTCACAACTTGGCTCTATACATTACTGTCATTTCCTTAAAGAAGAATGTACCAATGACTTTGGTAGATGATGGCTCGGCAGTCAACGTCATACCATTAAAAACAGCGTACAAATTAGGCATAAAAGAGTCAGATTGGACCCCTACCAACCAAGGTGTTCGCGCATATGATGGTACACGACAAAAAGTGGTAGGGCTAGTTAACCTTACCATAGCCACAAGGCCAATTGAACGAAAAGTTAACTTCCAAATAGTGGACATTGAAGCATCCTTCAACATACTTCTGGGAAGACCTTGGATTCACGCTTCCAAAGCGGTAACATCCACCCTCCACCAGAAAGTCAAGATCCGACTAGATGGTAAAGTGGTGACGATCACTTCGTCACCCATCAAGGTGGTAATAGAAAAGTGGTCAAGCAACCAAGTACTTGCAGATCCAGTATATGAGCTTGGGGGCTTCCATAACATAAAACTTGTAGAGAGTGAGTTGACACCTTTATATTTCGATCCTTACTCTAACTTAGTGGTCAGCCACATACTCAAGTCTCAAGGATACTTCCAGGGAATGCCATTGAATCTTGTCCAAAGAAAAACCTTTGCACCTTACAAAGAAGGTAACTCACAAAGGATACCACTAGGACTAGGATACAAACCCACCAAGGAGGAAGCCCTAGAAATGCTCACTCAATTCCAAAACCGCAAGAATGTGGGAATCCAAATGTGGCCCTACCTCCCTACCCTAAATGAATACTTCGTTAGAGAAGGGAGTCAAGAACTCTTTCACGGGTTTCCCGAGTCTTGGCACTACATAGGAAAGCAACTAGCTGGAATCGAGATCTTTCACGATTGCTACTTTATTCCCACAGAAACGGTTCATACCGTCAAGACTCGTCAAGCACCTTGCTTAGACGAACATGCTGTTAGCTTGCTATTTGGAGAAGATCGGTTTGTTAGAGCGCGCAAGACGAGATCATTACCATGATACTTCAAGACGATCACTTCAACCCTACCACATTGATCACGGAAACTAGTTCGAATCAACAGAAAGGAGGGAGAAAATCGATCAAGTGGACGAACAATCAAGGAACACTCTTCAAGCTCACCACTGGAGAAGAAGAGATGTTCAAAGGAGAACCAGAAGACGATGAATTCGAGTCCGAGTTAGAGTCGGAGTCGGAGTCGGAGTCTAGAGAAGTCCCTAGAGAGTCTCTTCCTGTCGTCACTCCCACTCCCCTTGTTCCTCCTAGCTTAGCATCAAGTAGAAACAGTAGTTTGGGAAATGTCCCAATAGTTGTCCCTTTACCGCCACTGACTACTGAACAAATGGCCTCTTTGTTTCAACTCTTTTCAAATTTTAATATGAATAAACCAGGTTCTGCTTACTCTTTGTGTTATTCTGAATGCAATTCTGTTTACGATGATAATGAGGATGACCCAGACCCAAACTCAATTGAAATACCTCCTTACATAGCCAAAGAAATACTACAAGAGGGGGAAGGGGGACCAGTTATAGAAAACATCGAACCCATCAACGTGGGAACCGAACTAGAACCCCAAGAACTTAGGATAGGGATGACCTTGAGCCCCGCCGAAAGGGCCAGTTTTATAGACCTCCTACACGAGTTCAAGGACGTTTTTGCTTGGTCCTACAAAGACATGCCAGGGATCGACAAGGATATCTCAGAGCACAGAATACCAGTTAAACCAGGTTTGAAACCCGTAAAACAGAAGCTTCGTCGAATGAGAACAGAATGGGCTCTTAAGATCAAAGAAGAAGTTGATAAGTAATTCAAAGTCGGGTTCATCAAAGTATCCGAATACTCAGACTGGGTAGCCAACATAGTACCCGTACCCAAGAAGGATGGGAGAATCCGTGTTTGCGTTGATTTCAGAGACTTAAACAAAGTGAGTCCCAAGGACGACTTTCCTCTACCACATATCGACATATTGGTGGATAATACAGCGGATCACGCGTTGCTATCCTTTATGGATGGATATGCAGGGTATAATCAGATCAAGATGGCCACAGAAGACATGCACAAAACCGCCTTCGTCACTCAATGGGGCACCTATTGCTACACGGTTATGCCATTTTGGGTTAATCAATGCCGGAGCTACATATCAACGCACCGCAACTACACTACTACATGACATGATGCATAAAGAAGTTGAGGTATACATAGATGATATGATTGTCAAGTCCAAAGATAGAGAAGGGCACATTGCGAACCTTCGCAAATTCTTCTCAAGACTACGAAGTACAACATGAGACTCAATCGTGTATGATTGTCAAGTCCAAAGATAGAGAGGGGCACATTGCGAACCTTCGCAAATTCTTCTCAAGACTACGAAGTACAACATGAGACTCAATCCACAGAAATGTGCATTTGGGGTAACATCCGGCAAACTCCTGGGATATGTCGTTAGCCAACGAGGGATAGAAATAGACCCTTCCAAGATCAAAGCTCTAATCGAAATGCTGCAACCTCAAACAGAGAATGAGGTTAGAGGATTCTTGGGCGAGGTACAGTACATAAGTCGATTCATATCGAAACTCACCATAATCTGTGAACCTATCTTCAAAAAGCTAAAAAAAATGGATCACACCATGTGGGATGATGACTGTCAAAAGACATTCGACGAATCAAGGAGATACTGGCCAAACCACCAGTGCTCATGCCACCCCAACGAGATCAACCTCTTGGTTTATATCTCACAGTAACTGAAACAGCCATGGGTGCCATGCTGGCCCAAACTGTGGGAAAAGAAGAAAGAGCTATCTACTACCTTAGTAAGAAGTTCTTGGAGTATGAGTGCAAGTACATACCACTCGAAAAGACATGCCTCGCTCTTGTGTGGGCAACGAAGAAGCTACGCCATTACATGCTTAGCTACTCCGTCAAAATATACTCCAAAATGGATCCTGTCAAATACCTCTTCGAAAAAGATGTTCTCAATGGGCGCCTAGCGAGATGGACTTTGATGCTCTCAGAGTTTGATCTCAAGTATGTACCTCTGAAAGTTATAAAGGGGCGCGCTGTCGCTGAGTTCTTCGTAGAAAATCTCATCAATGATGCACAAACAATAGACACCTGGTCGTTTCCGGATGAGGACATACTCCAAACCGATGTAGACTCCTGGGACCTTTATTTTGATGGAGCGTCGAACTTAATAGGATTTGGAATAAGAGTGTTGCTCATTTCTCCTGAAGGCGAGCATACACCACTCTCTGTCAAACTCGACTTCGAGGTGACAAATAATGCGGCAGAATATGAGGCTTGCCTCATTGGGCTACAAGCAGCAGTAGGTTTAGGCATCAAGAATCTTCAGGTACATGGAGATTCATCTTTGATCATCAACCAAATTACGGGATCTTGGAAAATTCGGAGTTAAAGCCTAGCACCGTATCAAGCCAGGATAGACCAAGTTGCCCAATTCTTCGATCAAGTAACGTACCTACACCTACCTCGAGAAGAGAATCAATTTGCAGATTGTAACAACCCGGATTATAAAACAAAGGAAAAACTTATATAAAAAGAATATCAGAGTACGATACTGATAAGAGGGTCAAGGTGGCGGAAACACCTGACCAATCCGGTTCGCTACTAAATCCAAAACAACTAATATTCGAAGGTTCTTAAAATATAAGGCAAACTCCTAATTTATTATTAAGCTCACTTCGCACATTCCCCAAGCAAGCATCATCCAAACAACAAACATCTGAACAACCTGAGAATGGGGGTCGGGAATCAGTCAGGAGTAACTAGATGCTCTCCCAGTCATGTTTACAACAATTGAATATAACTAACAATCTAACAAATGAAATGTAAAACCAGTAAACATGTGAGATCATCTATACTCATGAAAAACCCAACAAAGCTTACCATGACTTATCAACCTTGGACGAATGCAATCATGCAACCTAGACCATATGCAACCACTAGACCATAAACACTTACAAGACTAGTATCGACAAACGACCCACCTCAACGAAAGGCACAAAGCTAGCATTAAAGCATAGCAAACATGGCGACACACAATCCACATCAACAGAAGGCACAAAGCTATCATCAAAGCATAGCCGAATAGAGCGAACGCCATTAGAGCGTATAACGCACTGCCTCTAACTGCTAGAGCGTAAAACGCACTGCCTCTAGCTGATGGAGCGTATAACGCACTGCCTCCATCGGTGTGGAGCGTATAACGCACTGCCTCCAAGGTACTATGTATAGCGTATAACCACTGCCTATATGTCTAAGACCTGGCCAGACTCTCGGTAAATCGAACGACACTCGGGGAACAGAGCGTTTTACGCACTGCCTCTGTTACCCCCCGACCATAGACCATTCACCCGTCCCCGAAGGGTAGCGTTTGTTCGTTTCGACAGTATAAAACTGATACTACCGTCATCTATTCAAACCAACCAACAAATAAATGCACAATATAACTGACTGTACTAACATGCGTGAACAACATCACGACTCAACTCATAAGATAGTATAACTGACTACCCTACTTATCATATGAACAAAGAGTAACTAACGTCAAATGAAACATAGCATTATATAATAACAACTGAACATCACATAACAGATGAAACAAGTATAAACAACCAATGTTATCGTAACTTCAGCTATAACTTTAACATTAACCATTCAATGTTATAGTAACCCTAACCATAACACAAACTCTGGATGCGAGGTTATAGTTGTTGGAATATGTGTCCTCCGACAATAATGCGATCACAACTGTCGATCATAATGATCACATGTTTAAATCTCATTTTTAAGAATACATGTGGGATGTAATATTTTACAGTCAACTGGTCCACACTTATCGGTAATGATTGGCTGACTAGAGTTTGACATTCGTAGATGCGACGGTGGTGATCAGTTGATCCCCTTATGTCATACCTATAGGGAAATACTCTTAATTGATTATTTAATTAATCGTATACCGATACGAGTTAATTAAATTGCTTAAAATTGACGGATGATTTTGTGAGTAAAGTTAACGTGTCTTATTGTAATTCGATTAAATTAGTTACGGTCTAAGTAATCGAATTGTTTTATTACTTGGATAAAATTATTGTTTACGAAACAATTGAAATTGAAATTGAATGAATAATTTATTATAAATACAAGACGTTGTAATTTATAATTTGATAAACCGTTTTGGTACAAGTAATTACGAATTACTAGTCGATTTTGTATATGACATATTTTATGAGTATGTTGATTTTTAATATGTTAAAAATACATTACAATTTCACATGTCAAGTAACATGTCACATATGTCACAATTGACAAATGACAAAATAAAATGGACCTCCCATTTTATACATGTGTCGAAAATTGGAGGGAGTATAAGGTTTATATTGTGTTTTTATTTTTAATTGAAAACATGATGATTAAACCTATTATCTAGCCATGCATGCCTATCATTTCTTGGGTAGAAAAACAAGCTCATGCATTGGCCCCTTCCCCCCTACCCACCGGTTTTTCAAGCTAGAAAATGCCATTGGTTTTTCCATCATTATTCACTACTTCAACTTATATTTTCTAGTGTAAGAATATAATTATTTTTCTCTCTACAATTGTGAAAACTTGGAGAAATAAAAACCTTGTAAGAATATATTATTCCTAGGGTATATGCTTTTGGGAGAGGTTCTAACTTGAACCTTGTTCATCCATTGTTGGAAAGCTCAAGAACTAACAAGAAGAAGATCTTGTTGGTGCCCAAAATCCGAAACCTCAATGTAAGAAGTGACGGTTTCTTGTCTATTTTGTTTTATGTTTGCATGCATAAGATCTTGTATTTATTTTATAACTAAATAAATTAATTCATATATGAATATGTAATTTAATGAGATTATTGAATCCTAACAAGCGGTATCATGAGCCTTAGGTTGTTTGTATGCAAATCGATTTATGGTTTTTCCGAGTTATAAGATTAACATACAAAACTAATTAATTTGGATTTATGAAGATAAACCTAAAAATAACTTTGCATGTTAAAAGTTTCTGGTCCTAAGTGATTTTTAGGACATTTTGGTTTATTTATGAATTTTATTGTTCATTTTATATATTATTGGCATTAAAATGTGATTTTTATGATAAAAATGTCATTTTTGGACGAAAAATAGCTAAACTTCGAATTTTCCAGTGGTTTTTGGATATGTTTTCACATATATTACATACTGATGGCCTGTAAATTTTCATCTAAAATAAGTTGTTTTGCTCGAAATATGAATTTTATAAGGGGGTGTTTGGTTTGGGGGAATAAGGAAAGGGAAAGAGAATAAAAATGGTTGATTCCTTTTGTTGTTGTTTGTTTGACACAAAGAAAGGGTAACCCATACCCCCCTTACCCCCAAAACCATTCTCATCCTTACCCCCCCCCCCTTGGGTAAGCCCATAACCCCATAATCCCTTCTTCCTCCTACTCCCTATTTCCACCACTCCCACCAACACCCACCACACCGACACAACCACCACCAGGGACGCCGACACAACCACAACCAGCGACGCCGCCTGTCCACGCTACCCCATATCCTCAACCACTAAACACCACACCACACCAACACCTTCAATAACTTTCCCACCCCACCAACACCTTCCTCGGCCACACCACTGCAACAGCCCGACGCCGGCCACACCAGATCTGGTGTTTTAAGGGGTGGGGGAGGGGTTTTCGAAGGGTTGTGGTGGATTTTTTTAGAATGAATAAGGTGTTTGGGGTCGGGATTGTGGTATTTGTTGAGGGCGTGAGGCGCGGTGATTAGGTTCACCGTGGGGTACCGTGAGGAAGATCGTCGGCGCCGCTACTTGTGGTGGTGTCAGTGTAGATAATGGTGGCAAATGGTGGGTAATGGTGGCGGAGGTGGTGGATGTTGGCTTTTAATTCACTTTTCCTTTAATTGTCAACCAAACACCCAAGTATAATATGGGTGATCCCATTCATTTCCCTCTCTTACCCTTTCTTGATTTCATTCTCTTACCCTTTCCCGTACCAAACGCCTCCTAAGTTAAAATCGTATTTAAATGGGTAAATAGGTTAATATGAGTTATATTTCGAATCTGGTCATGGAAATTTAGTATGTTGTCACATGCAATTTTACAAGATGTGTGTAAAATATTTGGCTATAATGAAGTCTTTTTGCATGATTTATGAATTTTTGATGAAAAATCACATAAATAGTGACTATAATTAGTAATAATGCTAAAACATACTTCATGACTAGAGGAAAAACGTCACATGTTGCATTTTATCATATATTTCAGATCTAAAAGTGAAAAGTTGATGAAAATATTTTTTCTCAAATTTTTATGGTCATATTAGTTAAAACCGATAAACCGCAACATTGTTTTTCTCGATAATTGTTCGAAATTTTTAACCTAAGTTTTGAACATTATGAGTGTCATGGTATTTTTCCAGAATGTTCATGAGTTTAAATTTCAAATTTTGAAATTATTTGAAATTTTTATAATTTAATTTGAAGTTTATAGCATAATTTTGTATTTTTGGGTCCATTTATGAACAATATTGAGAAATCAAGTTTAGTTATTGTCAAAATGTTAGTGGAGACTAATTTTTGAGTCCTAAGATGGTTAGGGTAATTAACTTGTACATAAATATGAATTTATGTAATTATTGTGATTTTAACAAGTTATAATCACGCAAATCCATAAAAACCGATAAAATATACGATATTGGCTCTTAAAGGCGATTTAGCATAAAATTAAGCATGTTCATACATATTATAATGCTGCATTTTATTTATGATTGTCATATTTTAATTTTATGTAATTTTTGAATTATGTAATTTTACTTAGTATGGCCTTAGTTTTAATTGGTATTACCCGAAATGTATGGGAATATCGATTCGGTTGTAATTATTGTGATCTCGTATCATCGTTTTGTAATTTAATAGATTTATTTTTTATTTTATTACAAATGTATAATAGGAAATTATGTAATTCATTTTGTAATTTAATTATTCCGGAGTTCCTTGAAGACGGTACCATTCGAGAAGACGGTCCATCAAAGAAAGTGTTGCCTTGAAGTGCGTGCCAAGACCGAAGTTCAAGGGACCAAAGGAGTTGGTTTCCGAATTTGTAATAGTATATTAGATTTACTATTTTAGAAAGGCCATACTAGGACTTTATTTTTATGCTTTGCATTTTATTTATATGTTGCATGCATCGCTAAATCGCCATAACTAAACATGCATTTTAAATCGAGTTTATCGACAGTGTCAATTACAATTATCGTAGTTCACCGCTTTAGTTCACTTAAAACGAGATAGATAATAAATTGACATGACCTCTCGCTAAAAATAAACAATTGAGACTTAGCCTTACCAAAAAGTAGAAACCATGAAAACCTATTTCGTGAGGGAGTGCGCTCGGCCAAACCGGGGTACAAACCTTGTTACGTAGGGGAAGTGGGTGATAAATGTCTATCCACCGAATTCGTGTTGATGAGGGTTGTATCGCCAAAGCGTGCCCAAGTTAATGTGGATTTGGATCATGGACACATTTATTCGAAATTTGGGTTGAACTCAACAAAAGTATTCTCGACCATAGCCGGATGTGTTTTGGGCTAAAGATAAATATTAACGTAATTTTATCGACCAAGAGTTCTAAAAGTAGAATCGATTAAAGAGTTAGTCCACCGAGTTATATTGATGAGGATTGTATCGCCAAAGCGTGCCCAAGTTGATATGAATTTGGGTCTTGGAATCATTTATCAAGTTGGGTAGAGGTCACTAGATAAATGTAATAAAACTTGTTTATAAATTAAAATTTACGAGTATTATTATTATTTAAAAACGACAAGTGTTTTATTCCTTCTATTTTGTTTTGTAGACCACTTTTATTTCTCAAAAAAAATGGTCGCACCAAACACCAACGCCACCACTCTCACTAATGTTTCATGGCTCTGATCCTTCATGGATCGTTGTAAACTTGAAAAGAATGGGTTAAATTTCTCCGATTGGGATGCCCAACTCAAATTAGCTGCTCAAGGTGACGACAAGCTTCGTTACCTCATTGAGGCCTCTCCACCCGAACCTAATGTTAGGTTGAGTGCCGCCACTAGGGAAGCATATGAGGCTTACCACAAAGAGTCCGCCGCTATGAAAAATGTGTTGATTTTTGCTATGAAGGCGGATCTCCAAAGGAGAGCCTTTAAAATGGGCACCGCTTATGAAATCTATTCCAAACTTGTGACAATGTTCTCACAAGCACCGAGGATCGTCCAATATAAGGCGGCCTCGACATTGTTTGATCTCGATTTCAAGGAGGGCCAAAAGATTAGCCCTCACGTGCTCAAATTGTTGGAGCTAGTCGAGACGTTGAAAATTCAAAAGGTTGAAATCCCCAAGGAGCTCATTGTTGATAGGATTCTTCACTCCTTATCCAAAGTCAAAGCATATGTACAATTCCGGGTGAATTTCAATATGCAAGACAAGGACGTGTCTCTTGAAGAGTTGCACAAGTTACTTGTGCAAGACGAAAGAGACATGGGGCTAAATGTTAACCCACCTAAGGATGTGCTTAACATAAGCACTAAGAGCAAGGGGAAGTTCAAGAAGAATGGGAAAAAGGGTAAGAGGCAAGCTCCCATGTCCACCAAGGCTAGGACTTTTGAAGCTAGCACTTCCAAAACCAAGAAGGGTCCTCTTGATAAATGCCATTATTGTAATGGTGTTTGACATTGGAAGAGGAATTGTTCCAAGTATCTTGGTGACATCAAAGCTGGAAAGATCACTCCAGTAGGTAAATGACTATCCTTCCTTTTATGTTTCTAATTCAACTATGGTATTTTGATACAAAGTTGTGATAATGTATCCCCTTTTTATTGTAAATAGGGCCTCCTCCAAGCAAAGACAAGGGAAAAGAGAAGCAAGCTTAAGAAATCATGAAGGAGCTAGGAGTAGCTGGTCGGACTCCCTTAGGAGGTTTAGTTTTCGGTACTTGTCGTTAGGAGCACCTAGACCAAAACACAATTTATAACTCCACAAACAACTCTACAATTAGTAAAGAGGCAAGTAAAGGTCGGATCCCAAGGGACGGGAACTGAGATGAGATTTTCAATTGCAACTAGTGGTGTCTAAGGGTGTCACAATTTGGGGTTTGAAGTAGAAGATCACTAAACTAAATAGCAATAAAAGTAAACAAGCAAGATGATTAAAAAGGGATGTAAACAATTGATATAAGGCACTAGGGTGTCATGGGGTCATAGAGGATTCATGGGAATTGATCATACAAATATATTCTCAAATCATAAGCAAGCAATTATTGTTGTGATGGACCGAGTTAGTTTATATCTTACAATCCTAGGAAAGTTTGGGTCCCGGAGCCGAATCGATTAGAATGTACAACACCTACAAGTCGACTTAATCTTCCCTACTCAACTATATGCATGGTCTAATGAGACTCGAGTTGGTTTATGTCTTACAAGTCTCATTGAAAAGATAGGTGATGGGTAAAAAATGCAAGGATTCATAGGCTCGCATTTCATCAAACATAACATGTGCATAAGTTGAGATCACAACAAGCAATCAAATAAACTATGAAAACATAATAATTTAAGCATGAATCATCCCCCATGTTGGTTTCCCCTAATTACCCATTAACCCTAGCTAAGGAAACTACTCACTCATTATCATGTTGAACATGCTAGCAAGGTTGTCAAGCATACCAACAAAGTAAAACATGATGAATAAATGAAGATAATTAACAATAATTAAAAAGGGATTAAGAGAATTATACCTACTAATGATTCCAATAATAAAGCAAAGAATAATAGAAGTACTTGATGATTGATTGGAAGGTTGTCAATCTCCCAATAATAACCCAAATAATCTTCAATTACCCAAAATGAAAGATGAACAAAAGAGAGATTAAGGAAATGAGATTTGTATTAAAACTTGATTAAATGTTGATTACAATATTAAAGAGAGATTTGATTAATATAATATACACTAGAGATTGCTAAGAAGAACATGATAATCTAATTAGCCTAATGGGGGTATTTATAGTGGGGATTAGGTACATAAATTAGGGTTTACTAAGGGCTTAAATGACGATTAAGTCCTTGAGGAATCGCCAGTCTCAAGGGAGACTCCGGTCTCCTTTTCGCCGGTCTTAGAAAAATATGCGCATCCTTCATTGAACAAGTAGAAGACGGATTTTAGCTGTCACACAATCCGAGCGTCCAGGGCACGGGACGGGCGGATTGTGGGTGTTTTAGACGAGCGGATTCGCGGGGTGGACGGGCGGATTGTGGTGGTTCTGGACGGGCGTCCAGCTGAGGAAGACGCTCGAATTGCATGTGCTGGACGGGCGGATTGTGGGCAATCCGCTCGGATTGTCTGTCAGCTTCTTCCTTTTTCTTCATAAAATCCTTGAGGATTTCCTCGGGGATGCAATGATCTTTTCTCATCATTGCCCATCTACTATAGTATGTACAAAGGCCTTCTAGTCTTGTCTTCTCTTTGATGCTTGGTCATTGAATTCAATCAATTTAGCTTCATTTTGCCATGAAAATGCAAGGTTTGCACTCCTTTCCTACCAAGGGATCAAAACCTCAAAGAATATGCAAAACAAAGGACTAAAGACAATAAATGACCCAAATATGCACTAAAAAGCATGGGAACAAGGCTAATTCGGGGGCTAAATATGCTCAAATTATGGTCACATCAAATATCCCCAAACCGAACCTTTGCTCGTCCCGAGTAAAGAGGTGACAAAGACTAGGACCGTTATTTAAACTAACCTAATAGCATAGCCGATATGAGACAATTAGCGGGTCTCACTCCGCCCCTTCAACTCACAACAAGACAACCATAAGGTAGGATGCCTTCTTGCAAGGCAAGGTGGGTCTTGCCAAAATGGCGACACATCCAAACATTAAAGCTCATAAAATCAAGTAATGGATGCATCTACAAAAGAATAGCCACTTTCCTCATCTAAGTGGCGGAAATTATTTAAAGGGGAAGCAATTCAAGGGTACACACTCCTTCATAGATGCAATTTCTTCAAACTACTAAGCCTAGAAGGATACCAATAAATCACCTCCAAGTTGTGTCAAGCTAGGGTACCTTTGTCCTCAATCGTTAAATGCTTTTGTCAAGAGTAGATTCCTTATGGTGTTAGAAACATTGGAGGATCGCGGAATTCCCTCTCTTGCCTAGACAAGAAGAAGGGTCGTCCCCTCTCTACCATGCACAAAAATGGATACGATGGATAAAGGGATCGATAGATATTTGAGTTTTATTTTGGGAGTTTGCTTTTGTTGTTTGTTTTTCCCCCCAATTTCTTGTGGCATTTAACTTTTGAGAACAATTTCTTGCCATTTCTTTTGATTTTTGGCTTTTCAACACTTGACAACTTTTCAACTTTTTGCATTTCTTTTTGAACATTTTCAAAGTCACCCCATATGTAGTGAGGGTGCCTTATATTTGAAGCTTTAGGAGTTCTATTTTTGCTCCTCTTTTCATTTTATGCATTTTGCAAACTTTCTTTCACTTTTCATTTCATTGAACTCAAATCAATTTCTTTTTGTGCCCATTCCCTTTGATGATAAAAATGTGGTAGAACATGGATGATGGATGCATGGTTTCAAGGATCACCTTGGAATAAACGGTGGCCAAGGAGTTATCACACCACAAAGTACTCTTGACTAGGCCTTAATCCATGGGTCAAAAGATACTAGCATGACACATCCTAGGGTGTTTTACAAGTATTCTAACAAGCAACGTCTTAAGAAGAAAAAGCATCTACTAGGGCCTATATACACTTGTCAAGCTTCCCAAGTAGACGGTTTCGCAAAATTTTCTAACATGCAACTACATGCCATGATGCAACTAACATATATACATCGTAATGCATATGATTCTACCAACTAATATGCCAAATAATCTAAATGCAAGTCCTAAATTCACATTGTTTATACCGCATCAATCAAAATAAAGCCACATAGTCATTAACATAAAGAGGAAAAAAGAGATTGGAAAGATCATACCATGCGGTCTTCAATATCCTCATGTCTCGGATGTGGCGTAGTCGATCAATGTGAACAAGGATAGAACAAACACAATATATATACAACAATATATATACAACAATATATACAAGTCTACACTACAAAGGAAATGAACTTGTTTTTGGATTTTCAATTTTTTCAATTTTTTTGATTTTTCGAAATTTTTTTGATTTTTTTTTTTTGGATTTTTGAATAAAAGTTAGGTTAGAATTTCCCATCCCCACACTAATATGGGCATTGTCCTCAATGGCCAATATGATAGGAAATTATGCAAGTATGATGTATGAATTATATACTAAATGCAAGCTATACTAATCTACACTACATGATGCATGGGTTTTTGTTTATGACGGAGAGCGTAATTTAGATTACCTCCCGTTGCGTATGCATGTACTTCCCCAAACCGAGATAGACATTATTTCTAATATCTTGAATTATGGGGTAGTTCATGCACACAAGATGCAATGCATGAAACTAAATATTATCATTTTGGATTTTTCAATGGGAACAATAAAAGAACACCTCAATGGAGCCGAGGTGTTAGTCCTCTATGTTGCTAGGACTCTCCAACTATGATCAAGATAAAAATAAATAAAACAAAGAAAGAAGTAGACAAACCTCAAGAGGGTAGGAGCCTCCAAAGCTTGCTAGTCCTCCACCATATCATCATTGTCATCATTTTCCTCCATAGAAGCGGACTCATCACCACTTCCCTCTTCACTTCCTTGATCACTTACTTCATCATCTTCATTAGCCTCTTCTTCTTCATCATCTACCTCTTCATCAACACCCTCATCATCATCAACCTCATCATCGACATTCCCATCTTCACCCGGTCTTTCACCCCTAGATGTGCTTGGAAAGAAGACTTCCCTATCCGCCCAACTAGGCAAAGGACATGAAGGATCAAGTAGTCCTTGCCTAGCTAAATGAAGGAGGGGTGGATATTGGGCCAACTATGCATCTACTCGATCATTGTAAGCTTGTTTATGCATCTCTTGCATAAGTAGAGTCATGTAGTTGTTGCCCACTTCAACATCTTTGGGTTTGAACTGTTGATATTTGAATGGATAGGGTGGTGTGACAATGGAGGAGGAGGGCTCTTCAATTTCGCCCCTTTGTTGACGGATGATGTACTCGGCGCCTTTGGAAAGTGGAAGTAGGTAGTTTGTTCGATGCGCACTCAAGCGGTATATGTTGGAAGGCAAAGTGAAAGATCTAGCATCATTGGTGAGCCACCCATAGTTGGTGTCAAGAGAGTTATGCTTGACCCACTTGTACTTGTTAATCATGGCATCCATGTCAATGAGATGACCCCCTTTGATCGCCACATAGGTGTTATCCTTGTTGAAATTGGCGTCAAAGTGCTTGGCTAAGAGAGTAACTAGACCTCCATTTACGATAAAAGCGGTGCCTTCCTTACCACAATCAACATTGAGCCATCTTTCCACCAAAAGCCTTAGAGCATTGTAAGGCTTGGTGAATTCCCTTCCAACATTTAAGGCCGACTTAAGTAGAACACAATCGAGCTTTGTAAAGTGATTAGTGTCTTTTCTTGCAATTATAGTATTCCCGATGACCTTGTGCCACACTCTAATGCCCGGATGGTGGACTAATAGAGCGCGACAAGCATGAAAACTCACAAATTTCTTCCCGGAAATTGCCTCCCAAAGAGGAGCGGGGTCTTATTTTTCGGGCATCTTGTGATAATAAGGTGTATCACTAAGACCTAATGCTTTACTCAAAACATCAAAGGTGATGCGCCTATTCACATTGGCAAGGCGAAACTCGATATATGTTCTAGTCTCTACCTTAGTCACTTTCAATGAACTTAAGAATTCCAAGGTAAGGGAGGGGTATGTCAATTCTCTTGTAGTAAAAAATTTTCCCAACCCCATGACTTCAAAGAAGGCTTTTGTTTGTTCAAGGACACCCAATTTATTCAAGGCATCTTCACATATGAATTTGGTGGGTAGAATGGCTTTCTTAGCATACTTGGCAAATGTATCCCTATGGGAGTTAGAAATGAAAATTACCTCCGGATAGTTGGGTAATTGAGCAATTTCCGGAGTTGTTGATGTTGTTGCTTCCAAGGGAGGATCTTGTTGTTGTTGAACTTCCAAGTTTGCATTAGCAACCACCATAGCCATTGAAGCTTTCTTTGCTTGAAGGCATTGTTGCCTTTTTGAGAGTGCCTTTGCCTTGAGTGCCTTTGTTGCTTCTTTTGTTCTTGCCATTGATGATTATACCAAGAAAAGATTGAAAATCTTCAATTTCCAATTGTACCTACATCGATTTTAAGGTGAAAGGATTTGCCTTTGTATTTCAAAAATCGACTCAAAGGATGAAAATTTTGGTGCTTGGATTGATTATTATGGTAAAAGGAGTGATTAATTGTTGTTGTAAGGAATTTTGGATTTGATTTTGTTGAATTTGGTTGAGGAAATCTTGTTTTTGGCGATGGAGAGGATGCGGGTTTTGGGGTTTTGGGGTTTATGGGTAGTGTTTGAATGTTTGAATGAATGTGGGAAGGGGTATTTAAAACACCCGAAATTTCAAAACTGCAGGGGGAAGACGAGCGGATTTCCGTCGGGACGCTCGGATTCTGCTATATTTGGGTTCAGGAAATCTCGCCTAAAGACGAGTGTCTTTCAGTGAAGACGAGAAGATTTCTGCAATTCAGGATGAGCGGATTCCCTTAAAGACGAGTGGATTCTGTTACAGCGAATTTTCTTGATCTGCACTGGCAAAAATACGAGTGTCTTCTTGCAAAGACGAGCGGATTCTTTCAGACGAGCGTCTTCTCAGCTGGGACGCTCGGATTCTCTAACAGACCAAAATTTTCAATTTTGCAGCTAATTTGGACGGACGGATTCTCTCTTAGACGCTCGGATTCCCATAAGACGAGCGGATTACCCATAGGGACGCTCGGATTCCACTTGGTCTACCCGGATTCAGTTCCATCCGTGCACTTGCATATCCCGTGTCATTTTCATTCTTCAAATCCCGTGTTCTTCATTGTAGGGGCACTACAAAGGCATGAGTAGCCTAGGCAATTGTTATCCCCACACTAAGCTAAGGCACTACACATCAATAAAATCATTAGTCCCTCCCTCACTTCTCTCAAAAAATGATAAATATCTTGATCAAAGCATAAAAATCCAAAAATGACAAAAATGCAATGTAAGAATTAAAATGCAAGTTAGGGAGTTAGAAATATTTACAAATGGTGGTTTGGAGAGGACTACACCAAACTCTCATCCTTAGTGAGATGTCATGGGGGCATGTCCAAGGTGTTTTTGATGTTACTCAACACCTTGAAGAAGTAATCAAAAGCTTGTTCATTGGCATGATAAAGATCCTCAATAGATCTTTGCATTTGTTGTCCTTCATGTTGGTCTTGATCGATAGCATTACCAATGTAGGGATTGCAAATCCCTTAAACTCATCGTCCCAAAGACCACAAACTTCATCTACTTGGTCACTAAAGATCTCTTGAGTTGATAGAGGCAACTCTCCCACTTTCTTGTTTTGGCCAATGAGGCCCTCTTCTTCATTGCTTGACTTTGGTGAGCTTTTCAAGCTCTCTTTGTTACAATTTCCTTGCTCTTTGAATGGAGCATCATCGACTTTCTTCTTCCATTGGAGTTCCGACTTCTTCCTATCATCCTTCCGGCTATAATGATCAACCATAAAACATGGTTCATGCAAACGGGGAGCTCTCATGGTCTTGTCAAGATTGAAAGTTATACTTTCATCTCCCACTTCTAGAGTGAGCTCTCCATGCTTCACATCTATCACCGCACCCGCGGTGTGCAAGAAAGGTCTACCTAGAATGATTGGAATATTGGAGTCTTCTTCCATGTCAACAATGACAAAGTCCACCGGGATGAAAAATTTCCCAACTCTTACGGGAACATCTTCCCATATCCCCAATGGTGTCTTCGTCGATGTATCGGCCATTTGGAGTGTGATATTGGTGCATTTAAGCTCTCCCATCCCTAACCTTTTACTCACCGAGTACGGCATAACACTCACACTAGCCCCTAGATCATATAAGGCTTTGTTGATCGTGGTGTCGCCAATGGTACACGGTATTGAGAAGCTTCCCGGATCTTTAAGTTTTAGAGGTGAACTCCCTTGAAGTATTACACTACTCACCTTGGTGAAGGCAATAGTCTCAAGCTTCCGGATCGACTTTTTTTTCGTAAGGATGTCTTTCATGTACTTTGCATAGGCCAGCACGTGATTGATTAATTCCGTGAAAGGAATCGAGACTTCCAAATTCTTCACAATATCCATAAATTTTCCAAGTTGGTCATCAAATTTGGGCTTGGCTTGACGACTTGGAAAAGGAAGTCTAATCACAATGGGCTCCTTCTCCTTGGCCTTGTCTTCATTTTTCTTTGAAACTTCTTCTTTTGATGGTTCTCCATCCTTGGAGTTTTGCACAACTTCTTCTTTGTCACTAGCTTCCACAACTTCATCCTCAACTTGCTTCTTCGGTGTTTCATACCTCGTACCACTTCTCAAGTGAATGGCACTAACCGTTTCATGTCTCGGGGGATTACTTTGAGGTGGTAATTGCCCCTTTTGTCTTTGTGAGCTTGAAGATGCTAGTTGAGTCAATTGGGTTTCCAACATTTTGGTGTGGGCTAGGATGTTGTTGATGGTGATTTCCTTTGCTTGACTATCGTTTTGCATTTGAGTGAAAAACTCTTGTTGATTCTTTTGCATTTGGAGGACCGCTTTTTGAACATCAAAACCTTGGTCATTTTGTTGATTGTATGGAGTTTGATTTTGATAACCTTGGTTTTGGTTGTAAAAGGGTCTTTGATTTTGGTTTCTCATGGGAGGTGGGGTGTATGTTGGTTGAGGGTTTTGAACATTTTGGCTTTTGTATGAGAGATTTAGGTGGAATTTGGTGTTTTCATTGTAATAATTTGAATAAGGGGTACCACTCTTGTATGCTTGAAAAGCATTCACTTGTTCATTTGTTCCCCTACATTCACTTTGGTCATGTACCAAAGTTCCACAATTCTCACATATCCCACTTGGGATTGATGAAGATGCCGTCATGGCATTAACATGTTGCTTTGGTGATTTCGAGGCTTCTTCAAGTCTAGCCATAGCTTTTTCGAACTTCAAATTGATGGTATCAATGTGAGCACTAAGTTGAGCACCCAATTGAGTAATAGAGTCCACTTCATGCTTTCCTCCTCTAGTAGCCTTGCGAGGTTTACTATATTGTGAATTATGGACCGCCATTTCCTCAATCTTGTTCCAAGTTTGATTGTCGTCAACTTCGGTGAACATTCCATTTGATCCCATGTTGAGAATGTTTCTTGAGTCATCATAAAGACCGTTCCAAAATTGTTGTACCAAGAACCACTCGCTAAGTCCATGATGAGGA
The DNA here is from genome assembly GCF_048544455.1 of Silene latifolia. Taxonomy (NCBI): domain Eukaryota; kingdom Viridiplantae; phylum Streptophyta; class Magnoliopsida; order Caryophyllales; family Caryophyllaceae; genus Silene; species Silene latifolia. The sequence continues at coordinate 90,060,188 of NC_133535.1, read as the reverse complement.
CATGAGCGACAAATTCCTTTGAATTGCTCTCAAGCTTCATACAAGGATTCTTCATCTCTTTGCTTAAAGCCCGTAATTTGAGCTCTTAGCATGTTAGTCTTTTCCGGTGGATAGAACTTTTTGTAGAAAGCTAGAGCCAATTTCTTCCAAGAATCAATTCCGAGAGTAGCCTTATCAAGGCCTTTCAACCATTGTTTCGCGGTGCCAATTAGAGAAAAAGGAAATAAGACCCATCGAATTTGGTCTTGAGTTACACCGGTTTGAGAAATCGCATCACAATAGTCGCAAAAAGTCTCCATGTGGGAGTGAGGGTCTTCACTAGGCATCCCCCCAAATTGGCTTCTTTCGACTAATTGGATAAATGCGGATTTGGCAATAAAATTTCCGGTTAAGTGTTGTGGTGTGGGAGTATCATTAGGTAGGTTCTCCTCGGTTGGTACGGAATGTGATGAAAATTTAGGCATTGTGGGTTGATTTTGTGTTGGATTTTGTGTTGGGTTCTCCTTGCCTTCTCTTGCAAAAGGGTTGACGAACTCAATAGTGTTTGGTTGAATATCTACAACCTCACCAATACCTCTCAAAGTTCTCCTAGGAAGTCTTCTATTGTTTGTCAAAGTCCTTTCAATTTCATGATCAAAGGGTAACAAGTTACCTGTTGATCTTCTAGACATGCAAAATATCAAACAACTCGAAAATAATTAGAACAAACCTTGAGGAGTTTTACTTCCCCAAAGCAAAGAAAGACACAACTAATAACAATTTAAGAAAATCTAAATCAAGCTAACACCGTCCCCGGCAACGGCGCCATTTTTGGTCGGACTCCCTTAGGAGGTTTAGTTTTCGGTACTTGTCGTCAGGACCACCTAGACCAAAACACAATTTATAACTCCACAAACAACTCTACAATTAGTAAAGAGGCAAGTAAAGGTCGGATCCCAAGGGACGGGAATTGAGATGAGATTTTCAATTGCAACTAGTGGTGTCTAAGGGTGTCACAATTTGGGGTTTGAAGTAGAAGATCACTAAACTAAATAGCAATAAAAGTAAACAAGCAAGATGATTAAAAAGGGATGTAAACAATTGATAAAAGGCACTAGGATGTCCTGGGGTCATAGGGGATTCATGGGAATTGATCATACAAACATATTCTCAAATCATAAGCAATCAATTATTGTTGTGATGGACCGAGTTGGTTTATATCTTACATTCCTAGGAAAGTTTGAGTCCCGGAGCCGAATCGATTAGATTTTACAACACCTACAAGTCGACTTAATCTTCCCTACTCAACTATATGCATGGTCTAATGAGACTTGAGTTGGTTTATGTCTTACAAGTCTCATTGAAAAGTTAGGTGATGAGTAAAAAATGCAAGGATTCATAGGCTCGCATTTCATCAAACATAACATGTGCATAAGTTGAGATCACAACAAGCAAGCAAATAAACTATGAAAACATATTAATTTAAGCATGAATCATCCCCCATGTTGGTTTCCCCTAATTACCCATTAACCCTAGCTAAGAAAACTACTCACTCATTATCATGTTGAACATGCTAGCAAGGTTGTCAATCATACCAACAAAGTAAAACATGATGAATAAATGAAGATAATTAACAATAATTAAAAAAGGGTCAAGAGAATTATACCTACTAATGATTCCAATAATAAAGCAAAGAATAATAGAAGTACTTGATGATTGATTGGAAGGTTGTCAATCTCCCAATAATAACCCAAATAATCTTCAATTACCCAAAATGAAAGATGAACAAAAGAGAGATTAAGGAAATGAGATTTGTATTAAAACTTGATTAAATGTTGATTACAAAATTAAAGAGAGATTTGATTAATATAAACTACACTAGAGATTGCTAAGAAGAACATGATAATCTAATTAGCCTAATGGGGTATTTATAGTGGGGATTAGGTACATAAATTAGGGTTTACTAAGGGCTTAAATGACGATTAAGTCCTTGAGGAATCGCCGGTCTAAAGGGAGACTCCGGTCTCCTTTTCGCCAGTCTTAGAAAAATATGCGCATCCTTCATTGAACAAGTAGAAGACGGATTTTAGTTGTCACACAATCCGAGTGTTCAGGGCACGGGACGGGCGGAATGTGGGTGTTTTGGATGAGCGGATTCGCGGGGTGGACGGGCGGATTGTGGTGATTCTAGACGGTCGTCCAGTTGAGGAAGACGCTCGGATTGCATGTGCTGGACGGGCGGATTGTGGGCAATCCGCTCGGATTGTCTGTCAGCTTCTTCCTTTCTTCTTTTCTTCCTTTCTCTTCATAAAATTCTTGAGGATTTCCTCGGGGATGCAAGGATGTTTTCTCATCATTGTCCATCTACTATAGTATGTACAAAGGCCTTCTAGTCTTGTCTTCTCTTTGATGCTTGGTCATTGAATTCAATCAATTTAGCTTCATTTTGTCATGAAAATGCAAGGTTTGCACTCCTTTCCTACCAAGGGGTCAAAACCTCAAAGAATATGCAAAACAAAGGACTAAAGACAATAAATGACCCAAATATGCACTAAAAAGCATGGGAACAAGGCTAATTCGGGGGCTAAATATGCTCAAATTATGGTCACATCAGTAGCTACCAATGAAGCTTGGCTTTTATTATTGTCTTTATTTTAATGTTATGAATTTTAGAACTATTTTGATTTCTGTGTTCGACATGGAAATGTGTGATCCTTTTAAACAATGGTTGTATTTTGGATTATGGTGGCTTGGCTTGCAACCCAAGTCACCCCTTTTATCGTATTTGTTTGTTCTAAAAATTCGTCTTTATATGCTTGCACATAGAAACATATGATCATCTACTTATAGTGATCCAATAGACAATTTTAATGATAGGATTCATTATATGTCCACAAGCTTGAGGCTTGTGTATGATCTATTATAAAGTGATGTTGAGTTGATGAACTCTCCTAAAGGAATGTCAATTACCAAGTACACTCATCAAATCTAAAATCTATTAGTCAATCTATGAGATAATCCTCCTTCTACTTCAAAATCATATTTGTGTCTCATAAGCTATCTTTGAATATCTAGTGTATTTATTCTAAAGATAGAGTGGGAGAAAAAATGAAGACACAAAGAATACGAAGGATGATTTGTATACCAAATTAGATAGTATACATGAATATATGAGATATATGGTCTCGAATAGATGAGATCTACATGACAAAAGAGACCAAGTGAAGTAATCAAAAGAATATATTCTTAAGATAAATACACGAGGAGACCAAAACAAAGTTTTTGAATGAAAATGACTAAAGAAAAGTCTCAACGAGAGATTTTGCTAGTTTATGGCCTAGATATAAATAGAGTTTCAATATTGATATTTACTTAAGAGCCTAAATGAAACAAAGTTGCATCCTTGAATATAAATGAGATTTATGATTAAAAGTTGCAAAGAAAGATATGCCGATGTCTACAGGAGCTAAGTTAATTGTTAATCACGCTAGTGTCATTTCTTAACCTCATTATGAAAATGAAATGGTTAAACCTCCTTCCGAAAAGGGTATTTTGAGAAGGACGTGTATTAAATGGGATTTCACATTTAAATAATGACATTGCTACGCATCATTATAAAAATGAATGAGTTAGAGATTAAAATCTCTTTCCATAAGTTTAAGATTGAAACCTTTTGAATATACGTATTTTGAAAAGATATGTTGGGAACATATATGGTTTTATCTTAATAACTTGGCAAAGCAAAATTGATTTCAATTCTTGAAATGTTTCGATTGAGTAGTCAAATACGAAACATGTGGAATTGAGTGGGAGTTTGAAATTATCATGTGAAGACATGAAATTTAGTGGGAGCAATTATCTTGTAAAAATTTATAACTCATTACTCATTGAAAATGACGAGCTAGTACTATCTTTCACAAAGAAGTATTTGAGTTTTCAATTCTGGATGAAAATGGACTAAGATGAATCCAATCACATCATGGGATGTTGGATAGGCATCGAGATATGCACATTAAATCAACGAGAAACGTAGGTTATTCATATCGATGAAAATGGAATTACCATAAGCAGTCATAGTCATTCATTGAACCTAAGAATGGTTGATCACATGATTAAAGATTACTAATGTTTCCGCCATTAGAATAATCATGCACATGTCCTATAATGAATCATATGCTTAAGAGCATGATGAGTCATTGGTAAGCCATAGAAGAATCGTCATGAATTCTCGAGAAGAACTAATGAGCTATTCTAGTGTTTGACAGAACACTCCGTTATGTGACAAGAAGTTGCACATATTGAAGTTCGAAAACACGTAAGGATTTATGAAAATCCTAAGCTAATTAAGCTATAAGGAGAAATAAGAAGTTTGAAAAGATACTTGGTTATAGTAAGAAGTTACTTAAAACTAGTATTTTCAAAATTACTAGGACTTATGAGAAGCGCTAGGCTAATCATCTTGACAATTGTTGCAAGATTCTACAAAACATATACCTGGTACATTATGAGTTGGAAGAACACTTGACTAGTGTAAGTTATGTCGTCCACCATAATTCGTTTTTTATGAGATAAACAACACGAAAGTTCTCTCAAAGTAAAGAACCTAAACCTAGTTTGGGAAACTAGATATGTACTTGGTGAGATTCATGCTATGTAAGACAAACATGAAAATAAAGGAAAATGCAATTCAAGAGTTTGAACGCATGGACACATGGTGTGTTAAACTCATGTTGCAAACGACTAGTGTTTACACACTTACAATATACATCGCAAGGTGGTAATATGGTATTGACTACCCGAATGTGATGTCCACATTTGTCATTTGAGTTATTATTAACTCACCTTATACTTTGTTACATCCAAACGGGTTGTAAAGACAATTGAACCCCGTTAAAGTGAACATGGATTAGCATTGTATTCGCCCATAGTCACTTCATGAAGTGACGTCTCGAAGTGACTAGAGTGTGATGCGATTGATGGCAAGTTCAAGTGCCATGGAGTCATGTGAGATGACTAGTCGATCACATAGGCAGACTGTTAGGAACACTTTGTCGGGCCTTATGATCGCTTATAGAGTTCTGGCAAATTTATATAGCCTGGTCATGGCGAGAGCTACTATAGTATTCTAATGAGTCGATTCTTTTGACTAAAGACTGTTCGCCTAAGGTGGCACAGTTTCAGATTAACTTTGATTTATGTTACTACGACCTTCGTAAATGGGGTCAAATGGGCATATTTTGGGTTATGATGGCTGTGGCTAATCGAAGGGAATAGTGCGATAGGAATTGTCCACCCCTTGTCAGGGTTAAAACAATATCTCAGGGCCACTCGAGAAGTAATGAACTGGAAATGCGTGGCCACGCTCGGAAGGTATCTATGGTAGATAATTCCGGTCAATTAGTTATTCTCCAGATCGAGGAAACCACTCTCGATATGATCAATTGCAAGTACGACTTGAAAGACACCTTGCATTGAGTGGGAGATAGTAATAGGACAAGAGAATTGGTGACGCACACTTGTCGAGGACAAGTGAGAGATTGTTGGAATATGTGTCCTCCGACAATAATGCGATCACAACTGTCGATCATAATGATCACATGTTTAAATCTCATTTTTAAGAATACATGTGGGATGTAATATTTTACAGTCAACTGGTCTACACATATCGGTAATGATTGCCTGACTAGAGTTTGACATTACTGTTGTGCGACGGTGGTGATCAGTTGATCCCCTTAGGTCATACCTATAGGGAAATACTCTTAATTGATTATTTAATTAATCGTATACCGATACGAGTTAATTAAATTGCTTAAAATTGACGGATGATTTTGTGAGTAAAGTTAACGTGTCTTATTGTAATTCGATTAAATTAGATATGGTCTAAATAATCGAATTGTTTTATTACTTGGGTAAAATTATTGTTTACGAAACAATTGAAATTGAAATTGAATGAATAATTTATTATAAATACAAGACGTTGTAATTTATAATTTGATAAACCGTTTTTGTACAAGTAATTACGAATTACTAGTCGATTTTGTATATGACATATTTTATGAGTATGTTGATTTTTAATATGTTAAAAATACATTACAATTTCACATGTCAAGTAACATGTCACATATATCACAATTGACAAATGACAAAATAAAATGGACCTCCCATTTTATACATGTGCCGAAAATTGGAGGGAGTATAAGGTTTATATTGTGTTTTTATTTTTAATTAAAAACATGATGATTAAACCTATTATCTAGCCATGCATGCCTATCATTTCTTGGGTAGAAAAACAAGCTCATGCATTGGCCCCTTTCCCCCCTACCCACCGGTTTTTCAAGCTAGAAAAGGCCATTGGTTTTTCCATCATTATTCACTACTTCAACTTATATTTTCTAGTGTAAGAATATAATTATTTTTCTCTCTACAATTGTGAAAACTTAGAGAAATAAAAACCTCACAAATCATTCCTCTCTTGGCCGAAAAACACAAGAGAACAAAATTTATTCCTTAACCTCTTCTCCTAACGTTCCAAAATGCGAACCGGACGTTTCTCATAAGTCAGGTTAGGCTCAACCTCGATAACATCAGCCTGTAGAACATGAGAAGGATCACTGCGATAACGACATAACTGCGACACTTGGAACACATCGTGAACCTTCGACAAGTTAGGAGGTAAAGCCAACCTATAGGCTACCTCGCCAACTCTCTCGAGCACCTCATACAGTCCAATGTACTTAGGACTAAGCTTGCCCTTAAGCCCAGATATCTTAACACCTTTCATCGGCAAAACCTTAAGAAAAACCTTATCGCCAATCTCAAACTCAATCGGCCTACGCCGCAAGTCTGCATACATCTTCTGTCGATCCTGGGCTGCCTTAAGCTTCTCGCGGATCAACCTCACTTGCTCAATCAATTCTTGAACCAACTCTGGGCCAAGAACGACAGCCTCACTAGAATCGTCCCAACATAAAGGACTACGACACTTCCTTCCATAAAGTGCCTCAAACGGAGCCATCTGAATACTAGCTTGGTCACTGTTGTTGTAAGAGAACTCCACAAGCGGTAAACTCTTCTCCCAACTAACTTGAAAATCCAAAGCTTCTTCCAAAACTGAGAACAAAACCTCGGATCACGGTCGGAGATGATATCCTTAGGAACCCCATGAAGATGAATGATCTCTCGTTGATAAGCATTCGCTAGTTCCTCGAGATTCCAAGTCTCCTTCATCGAAATGAAATGCACGACCTTAGTCAAACGATCAACCACGACCCAAATCGCATTCATTCCTTTTGGCGACCTCGGCAAACCCATAACGAAGTCCATCGAAATCGAATCCCATTTCCATGTGGGAATCTCCAAAGGTTTCAGTAGACCACCAGGTCTCTGATGTTCGAACTTAACCTTCTGACAAACCAAGCAACGGCTCACAAACTCGGCGATCTCTTTCTTCATACCCGGCCACCAAAACTTTAGCTTCAAATCCTTATACATCTTATCACCACCAGGATGAACCGAATAGGGAGTACTGTGAGCCTCTTTGAGAATCTTACATTTTAAGACCTCACAGCTAGGTACACACCAACGACCATGGAATCGTAGACCATCATCAGGTCCAACGTCGAAGTCTCTGGCGCGCTATTCGCTTATAGCGACTCGAACTCCTTCTAAGTATTCATCCTCTCTTTGCTTAACTCGGATCTCATGAAGGATCTCGGGTTCAGCAACCATCGCACTCAAATCTAAAGTACCAGGAAGAACTACTTCAAGGCTCATCTTCTGGAACTCTCGACTTAAGTCATCAAGTAACACCAACACAAATCTCATAGCATGACACACCTTGCGACTCAAAGCATCGGCAATCACATTTGCCTTACCCTCATGATACTGCAGCTCAATCTTGTAGTCGTTAAGCAGCTCCAGCCAACGTCTCTGCCTCATGTTAAGATCTCTCTGAGTGAAGAGATACTTCAAGCTCTTATGATTCGTATAAAAGTTGCAAGAGACTCCATACAAGTAGCGTTGCCAAAGCTTAAGTGCAAACACCACTGCTGCTAACTCAAGATCGTGAGTCGGATAGTTCATCTCGTGAACTTTTAACTGACGGGAAGCATAAGCCACAACTTTACCCCTCTGCATCAAGACACAACCTAACCCAAACTTTGACGCATCGCAGAAAACATCAAACTCAACGCCCTCTTCTGGTAGAGTCAACACAGGAGCGGTAGTCAACCTCTTTTTCAACTCCTGGAAAGCAGCTTTACAAGCCTCGGTCCAAATGAACGTGGATTCTTTCTTCATTAAATGAGTCATCGGTCTTGCGATTTTAGAGAAGTCATGTACAAACCGACGGTAGTACCCAGCTAGTCCAAGGAAACTCCGAACCTCGTTCACATTCTTTGGACTTTCCCACTCAACCACAGCTCGAATCTTCGACGGATCAACCATAACTCCATCGCCAGATATCACATGACCCAAGAAGGTAACTTCCTTTAACCAAAACTCCCACTTTGAGAACTTAGCATACCATTTCTGCTTACGCAGAGTCTCCAAGATAACACGAAGATGACTCTCGTGTTCAGCCTCATCTCTCGAGTAAATCAGTATGTCGTCTATGAACACCACGACACACTTATCCAAATACTCGCTGAAAGTGCGGTTCATCTGATCCATGAAAATGGCAGGTGCATTTTTTAACCCAAACGGCATCACCACGAACTCATAGTGGACATACCTTGAACGAAAAGCAGTCTTAGGAATATCCTCATTCCTGACTGGAATCTGATGGTAACCTGACCTCAGATCGATCTTCGAGAACACAATAGCACCACAGAGCTGATCAAACAAATCCTCGATCCTCGGTAAAGGATAGTTATTCCTGATAGTAACCTTGTTCAGCTCACGGTAGTCAATGCACAACCGCATACTACCATCCTTCTTCTTGACAAACAAAACAGGAGCACCCCACGGCAAAGCACTCGGTCGGATAAAACCCTTATCGATCATCTCCTCAAGTTGCTTCTTGAGTTCCTGTAACTCGACTGGTGCCATACGATATGGAGCTTTCGAAATGGGACCAGTTCCAGGTAGAAACTCAATCGAGAACTCTACATCTCGCTCAGGAGGAATACCAGGTAGATCCTCAGGAAAGACATCGGGAAACTCCCTAAACACATGGATATCCTCTAACTTAGGCTCAACTGAAACACCCTGAACACAGCACAGATAGATCTGATGACCCTTTCTACCCATGTTAACCATCTTCATAGCAGAAACCCACTTGACCGTAGGTGTAACCCTAACACCCTGATAAGAAACCCTTAAACCTGTAGGACTCTTGAGCACGATCTTCTGATCATGACACAGGAACCTAGCGTCATAATGAGATAACCAATCCATACCCAAAATCACATCAAACTCTCCGAGTTTGAATTGGACGAGATCGGCAGGAAGGAGCGCCCTTGCGATACTGACAGGTACGTCCTTGAAAAGAACGGAGCAAGAAACAATCTCACCCGTAGGAAGGGATATAGAGGTATGAACGGATGAAGAAGAAGAGAGTCCAGCACGGATAGAAAAGGATTCAGATACGAAAGACATCGATGCACCCGTATCAAAAAGAACAAAAGCAGATAAAGAATGAACGAGAAAGGTACCCCTAACCACGTCTGGGTTAGCATCTGCTTCAGTACGACTCATCACGAACACTCGTCCAGTCTTCGGAGCATCAACCTTTGGCACTTCCGTCTTTGGTTTCTGGGGGACAATCGATCGATTTGTGTCCCGGAGCCTTGCAGGTATAACATGTAAGCGGAGTACCAGATACGCAATTCGCACCCGGATGGTACGCCGTTCCACACTTAAAGCAAGTCCAATCCCTCTTAGCTTGACCTTGATCACGCGGAGCTTACGAACGAGCCTCATACTTCGGTTTCTTCTGGGAAGAACTGGGAGCAACATAAGGCCTCTTCACGAACTTACTCTTCGCACCTTCCTCAGCCTCGGTAGCAAGAACTGAATCATAGATGCTAAGAGCACGATCATAAGCATGTCGGAAAGAAGTTGAAGGAATGCCGGACATAACAGTCCGGACTTTGGGAGCTAGATTCTTCTCATAGCGACGAGTCCTCGAAACCTCGTCCATAGCTACAGAAGTAACGAAACCTGACAGCTTCACGAACTTGTTGGTGTACTCCTCAACGGTCATGGAACCTTGCTGTAGACGAAGGAACTCCTGCTCCTTCTGCCAGCATCTCCTCGGAATAAAACCTTTTCTTCAGAGCTTTAGAGAAAACATCCCAACCATATCCTGGTTGAACTTCCAGACCAGCTCTAGCAAGAGCCCACCAGTTGTCGGCCTCATCCTTCAGATAATAGGTGGCGATATCCACCATCTGATCCTCAGGACATCCAGTAGCAAGGAACAACTTCTCCATCTCTAGAATCCAAGCCTCCAACGCAGTAGGATCATTTGCACCATCATAAGTCGGAGGACGGTGACGAGAAAGCGATCAAACACAGTCTGCTGCGGATGGTTGTTGTTGTTATTGTTGTTGTTGTTGTTGTTGTTGTTGTTGAGGTGGTTGGTGAAACCTTCGGCCATAGATGCCAAAGCGGCCTCTAGTCTCCCGATGCGGTCAGCATCGGTCTCACCATTCGTGTTACGCATCATCTGCAAGAACGAAATCTCATTATAAGTGGTAGAACCTAAGTACCACTCCAAACAACTACTCATACACTATATAAACATAAGAAAACCAACCAATCCTATTGGTTTCTACCCCATTTACTCTCACTCATTAACTAGATCATTTATTTTAGTCATCAACTAAGCGAGAGTTGGGAGCGTATTCGCTCTGATACCAACTGTAACAACCCGGATTATAAAACAAAGGAAAAACTTATATAAAATGAATTTCAGAGTACAATACTGATAAAAGGTCAAGGTGGCGGAAACACCTGACCAATCCGGTTTGCTACTAAATCCAAAACAACTAATACATTATTCGAAGGTTCTTAAAACATAAGGCAAACTCCTAATTTATTATTAAGCTCGCATCGCACATTCCCCAAGCAAGCATCATCCAAACAGCAAACATCTGAACAACCTGAGAATGGGGGTCGACAATCAGTCGGGAGTAACTAGATGCTCTCCCAGTCATGTTTACAACAATTGAATATAACTAACAATCATTAACAAATGAAATGTAAAACCAGTAAACATGTGAGATCATCTATACTCATGAAAAGCCCAACAAAGCTTACCATGACTTAAAAACCTTGGACGAATGCAATCATGCAACCTAGACCATATGCAACCACGAGACTATAAACACTTACAAGACTAGTATCGACAAACAACCCACCTCAACAAAAGGCACAAAGCTAGCATTAAAGCATAGCAAACATGGCGACACACAATCCACAGCAACAGAAGGCACAAAGCTATCATCAAAGCATAGCCGAATAGAGCGAACGCCGTTAGAGCGTATAACGCACTGCCTCTAACTATTAGAGCGTATAATGCACTGCCTCTAGCTGATGGAGCGTATAACGCACTGCCTCTAGCTGATGGAGCGTATAACGCACTGCCTCCATCGGTGTGGAGCGTATAACCCACTGCCTCCAAGGTACTATGTATAGCGTATAACCATTGCCTATATGTCTAAGACCTGGCCAGACTCTCGGTAAACCGAACGACACTCGGGGAATAGAGCGTTTAACGCACTGCCTCTGTTACCCCCTCGACCATAGACCATTCACCAGTTCCCGAAGGGTAGCGTTTGTTCGTTCCGATAGTATACAACTGATACTACCGTCATCTATTCAAACCAACCAACAAATAAATGCACAGTATAACTGACTGTACTAACATGCGTGAACAACATCACGACTCAACTCATAAGATAGTATAACTGACTACCCTACTTATCATATGAATAAGAGTAACTAACGTCAAATGAAACGTAGCATTATATAATAACAACTGAACATCACATAACATATGAAACAAGTATAAACAACCAATGTTATAGTAACTTCAGCTATAACTTTAACATTTACCATTCAATGTTATAGTAACCCTAACCATAACACAAACTCTGGATGCGAGGTTATAGTAACCTCTACTATAACTTCAACACATATAACTTGAAGTTATACTTACCTCAACTATAACCTTGACACGAAACTTAAAGTTATACTAGTTCCAACCATAACCTTGAGCCATAATCTCAGGGTATGTTAGTTCCAGCTATAACCTTAACTCGTACTTCAATGTTATAGTAGATTCAGCTATAACCTGGATTCATACTTCCAAGGTTATACCTGTTTCAGCCATAACTAGAGTAACTACCCAAAGTTGTATTAACTTTAGCTATAACACTTGAATTATCATCAAGGTTATACTAGCTTTAGCTATAACTTTGGAGAGCACCCTTGACCGCCTATCATGCCGCCACTAGGGTTTATTCGTAAACCCTAATTGTGCTCATGACACCCATAATAAACACATAACCAACATACGATATATAATTAATACATTAAAACATATACAAACATGTGAACACATAGTTAACATGATAATAAACAATCAAACATGTACTAATCATACAAAACATTCATTAAATCATATTAATTACATCAATTGGCATAAACACAATTAAAAGAAATCACCTAGTTACCTTATTACGCAAATAATCCTAAAGATTGTCTTCAACGATATAAACGTCTTCTCCAGGAGCAACTTCCACGCCTTCATTGAATCATCCATGTGCCAAAGATAACGAATCTAATAAATATACTAACTATATATATATATATATATATATATATATATATATATATATAAACTATAAAAACTATAAAACTATGCGAAAACATAAAACTTACGAAGAAGATAGATAAATCCAAGAAGTATGATCGATCTAAGCACAGAAGATGATGAAGGAAGGAGGAAGAAAGGGAGGATGGCACGAAACCCTAGGCGAGGGACGCGCGGCACAAGGGAGGAAGGATGAGGAGAGAATTAGGTTTACGGTTTTGAGAATTATGAGAAAAGAAAAGCAAGGGTTTGGTTTCCCCTCATATTTATAGGGAAGCTCATGGGTTTATTTCAAGTCTGGGCCCAAAAACACCCATCCTTTTCCACATCACACATGAAACCCAAGGAGGAGCGGGTCTTCACAGAAATTCGAACCCAACGAGCCGAATACGCAAAAGACGGATATTTTCCCGAAAATAAAATATAAAATATGGGAAAATAAAATTAAAGAATTATATTATGGAAATTAGGGGTGTTATACAGATGCTCTTTCAAAACTAGCATCTTTGGTTAATATGCCGGATGACATGGTAGAAATGCCTTTATGCATTGAACGACGTTCAGAACTAGCTTATGTGCACCAAATTACATATGAAGAAGAAAACCCAGAAGAACCTTGGTTCCAAGCAATTCTAAACTTCAAACTCAACGACACCTATCCACCAGACATGGACAAAAGGGGACTGTTGGAAAATATTTAGTGATTTAAGAATTATTTAATTTAATGAGTTATTATTTGACCAAGAATTCAAATATGTTTAATGGGTCATTATCCTCCATAATTTTATGAGTTACAAAGTAATTAGAAAATGTTTAATACTATTATAATAGTGTTTTAATAAGATATTTTAATACTGTCATTTACTTGGCATATTGATGATGTTAGTATTGACTAATTTATACTTCGTACGTTTGAGCAATGAATTTGGCTTAATGCCCATTTATGATGGTGTTTATGGCCTTTATATTTTGTATGTATATATAATAGATTGATGGTGGAGGTTTGGATTGTGTGCTTATTTCATTCGTACCAAGTCACACTACATTCCTGATTTAGTCACTTGTTTTATAAAAGATTTATAGTATTGAGTATAACATTTATAAAAATAATATTTTATCACTAAGATTATTATTGAGCATCGGGTGGTCATCGGTTCAGGGGCTCCTCTTGCTGCTACCAAAGGAGTCCAACGGGTTGTCGTATCTTGGGAGAGAAACGCACTATTTGGTAACCAGTGTAGTGGAGGCGTTATCTCTCTTAGGAAAGCACCTAGCGCGATTCGACCCAGGCTACATCTTTCTACTCTACTCTTTTCATATTATTGTTCTTTTATTTATGTCATTTATATTTTTGTATTTTGTTATAATATTATTTACGGTAATATATTGCTCCACTTTTTCTAACAGGGACAACGTGCTATACGCTTACTAGCCTCCCAATACGTCCTCATGCAAGGAGAATTATATAAAAGAACACCTCTCGGTGTAGTCTTGCGTTGCCTTGATCATTCACAGGCACGGAAGGTGATGGAAGAAGTCCATGATTTAGAATGTGGCCCTCACATGAGTGGACCAATGATGGCAAAGAAAATCACGCGTTTGGGGTATTATTGGACCACAATAGAATCCGATTGCATCAAATATGTCAAATATTGTCATAACTGCCAAATCTTCGGGAATGTGCAACATGTCCCTCCTTCACTACTCTACACCATGATATATCCTTGGCCATTTTCGGCTTGGGGAATCGACATCATCGGACAGATCACCCCAGCCGGAACGGAGGTCACTGTTTCATTTTGGTGGCTATCGACTATTTTACCAAATGGGTAGAAGCTGCTTCTTATACTAGTCTCACAGCCAAGAACGTGGCAAAATTCATACAAACCAATATCATCTGTCGATACGGTTGCCCACATGAGATCATCAGTGACAACGGGTCACATTTCCAGGCTGAGACTGAACAATTGCTACCCAAGTACAAAATCAAACATCACCATTCCTCGCCGTATGGACCACAAACTAATGGTGCAGTAGAGGCAGCAAATCAAAATGTTGTCACAATCCTCAAGAAAATGATTGACAATTATCGAGATTGGCCAAGTAAGATACCATTCGCCTTATGGGGATATCGCGCATCTGTTAGGATACCCACTAGGGCCACTCCTTTCTATTTGACCTACGGCATGGAAGTCGTGCAACCAGTCGAGCTCGAAATACCATCCTTGCGTATTCTACTCGAAAGTCAAATCCCAGAAGCCGATTGGAAGAGGAATAGATATGAAGAACTCATCCTCCTGGATGAACGAAGATTGCGTGCATTACGTAATGTGCAAACGTATCAGGCACGTATCAAACGAGCCTTTAAGAAAAGGGTTAAGCCAAGAAACATCAAAGAAGGAGACTTAGTTCTCAAATCAGTTAGAGCTCTTTTACCTGTCGATCCACGAGGAAAGTTCAAACCCAACTGGGCCGGACCATTTCTAGTCAAGTCCATACTCCCGGGGGGTGCGGTTAGAATCACAGACCTAGATGGGAATGAGTTTGACAACCCAACTAATCTCGACCAACTGAAACGTTACTATGCGTAGAATAGGAACAAAAACGCGTCTCGCGTAACACCACGTGTCGCTCCTGTGGCACGGAATAAAAAACGGCCCCTGGCCAGCTGAAATAAAGTTTATGTCACCTTTCTCTTGCATTTTGACAAATAGTCATCCTCATATCATCAAATAAACTGAATTGTGCTCTAGGAGTAAGTAAAGCTCATGCTTATTTTCTAGTTCATTACAAGCTCTTGCTTAGAACAATTATTCTTTTACATTTACTTGAACTACGCGCAAGGGTTTGATTTCATTTTTTAAATGAATACGTAGGCAATCCTTCACAGGATACAACCCACTATTATTTTAAATGTAAATAGAAGGACATTTGCATATGCATTTGGAATTCGACAAGAATAATAAAAGAAAATCACAACGGTTGCATAACCAATTAACCTTTTATTCATTTCTTTCCATAATAATAATAGTATGCCACATAATAAAAATAATTCTAAAATAAATGGGCTAGGATTCTAAAAATCCCACCATTTTTATTACAAACAATAATAATAATAATAATAATAAATAATACCAAGACTTAGGCTATTCTTCCATTTTCCCTTTGCCTTTGTCATTCTTGTCATATTTCCTATCTCGACCACGAGTCGGGCGCTCCTGCGCTATCTCAGACCTAATCACCAACAGCCTCTCTCGTGGTCTAGCCTTGCCATTCTTATCAACCACCTTCTCGACGACAGGAGAGGTCTTCGGTTTCTTCGACGGATGAACAACTCGAAATCCGGCTTCTTCCACTCCCTCGGTCAAGTGCTTCTCTTTCTCCTTCTCTACGTCACGAACCTTGTTGTCAACAGGCTCGCGCTTCCTTAGTCTCTCGCGCTCCTCGGGAGTAGTAGTCTTCCTCCACTGCAAGTAGGAATCTGATACCCATAATGCGCTGACAGAAGAATTTAGGAACCACATATTTCTTTGAGCCCATTTGATAGCCCACTCTCTTCGGCTCTCAGTAGTAAGCGTCATGGCAGTCTGAGGAACGGTGTCATGCCTCGGAATCATCTGCTTCAATCCCACCTGTCTCATCAGCCTCTCGAGGAAGATGCATATCATGAATTCCAAGCCAGGAATGCGCACCGATCGGGTAGGATCCAAAGACGATACTCCAGTAACAGATTTAAGATGCCACCATGGTACAATCCATCTAATCAGGGGTCCATCCTCGTTCTTCAACTTATTCTCCCAATAGTTGCAAACGCTCCATAAGCAAAACCTACCGATCAGTCGCAGACGCTCCATAAGCAAAACCTACCGAAGCAGGTATTAGTATCCAACACAAGAAAAAAAACGAAAAAAAAACGAAAAAAAACGAAAAACGAAAAAAAAAACAGAAAAAGAAGAAAGAAAAAGTTGTATTCTTTTACCTGCAAGATGATGGGACTTCCTAAATAAGGAAGATCGCGGTTGGCTTTCCTGTTATCCAACCCCAATAGGATCTCTCCTAAACATAGGCAAGCTGGGCTCCTGCGCAGCTCCATATGCTCAACTAGGCTCAAATAGCGAGGATCACCTCTCATATCCTCATCAACATGCCCTTGAAGGACATAACCATGCAATAGGCAAAACCCAAATGCCCTACGCCTCGCCACATAGGAGATAGAAGGGTCTGCCCTATTTATGAATCGATCGATAAAATCAAGCATTCGGACCCCTTTTGAGATCACAAGACGATCAACCTCAGCTCTTGTCAATCCAAGCAAATCCCTAAATTTATTCTTATATCCTTGAGAAGTAGATGGAATAGCAGGCATATGTTCTGGGTCCCAACCACCAATTGCAGCAATTTCTTCAGGAAACGAACAGATATCACCTCCAGGGAAGGCAAACACGTGGAAGTTCGGGTCCCAATACTCAAGACAACCATCCAAGAACGGTTTGACGACCTTGATTAGCTTCAAGCTCAAAATCGATCCAAAGTTGTAGGCACCCATATCGTGTTTCTCCACATTTGAAAATTCGTTGGTCCATTCTTTGAGACGGATTTCTAAAGTATTCATGATGTATGATTAATTAGAGAGTTTTTATGTAATAGACGGAACAAAGACGGAAGAATTATGTGAATAAAACCTCCATCGACGTCTATATTTATACTAAAAGCTGTTTCCTAAAATCTGTCAGGACGGACACACTGGAGAAAGGGCGCAACACTCTTCAAAGGGACGCAGATCATACTGCGCCTCTTCCTCACCTGTATTTCTGTGATTTTCCGCGTTGGATCTTTCCTAATTCCTTAAACCATAATTTCCTATTCGTATGGGTTATTATTTTTGGTAATTCCGTCTAATTACCGTATTTCGAGTTTCCTAATTCCACGGGCACGTATTTCGAGGCGAGATCGGCATTTTTGTCAATTCAGCACACTTGTCCATTTCTATTTAATTTTCTTTTTTTTGGGGAATCATTTCACCAATTTAATTATTTTATTTTTTACAAACTTATCCATTTCTTTGTAATTTTCTCTTTTTGGGGAATCATTTCACTCCCGTTTCATATCACATTTCAAACTTATATGTTTTCATTTTCATTTTTTTTAGGGGGTAACCCTCCTTACCGTCCGGTCATGTTCGACAAATTTTTTGCATTTTTTCGAGTCTTTGTCTTGCGCTAATTTAGGCCATGTGTACAAATATGTGTTTTATGTGCAATTTCTATGTAAATTTCGGCAGTATGACGGCATAAACCGTCATCTACCAAACCTGTTCAAAGCTAACCTGCAGGTACAAACAAGACAACCCATCAGCAAAGGCACTCAGGCCGTCATATATACAACCAAAAAGAAATATGTACACCAAACTGGGGGCTCGTGCCCGAAACAAAGTCCGAAAGTCCAAAATAAAGGTCCTAAAAATGTGCAAAAGTGTATGTGGTATAGCCAACAAAAGCAACAAAAACAAAAACAAACTACTGCCGGTCGCCGCCTAGCTCAGTAACTCTCGCCTCGAGAGCAGCGATCTCGGCGTCGCGGACCTCTAGCTCCCTCAGCAGGCGAGCTGTCTCCTCTTGGGACTGCGCTAGCTCTCGCTCCAAGTCACGCTCCGTCTGCAAATTACAAGAATTGGCTCATGTCAATCATTTCAAACATAAAAAAAGTTAGAAAGCGAAGTAAACGGAAGGTTCATACCTGACGTCCTCGACCGCCAGCAAGTGCCTCGATTGCAATAGCCCGTAGCTGGTTGGTTACCCTCCACAAAGCCATGAACCGAGATGGCGCTACCTGCATTTCAATAAACAAGGATTCTCAATGATTTGACAAAGTTAAACAAATGTATTCTTATACAAAAGCTAATTAAGTTGGGGAACTTACCCTCCGGATCAGATGCTGCCAATCGTCTAGGCCAGCATCTGTCACCGCCTCGCCAAAGTCGCGAAGCTCGGAGATCGTCGTCATCCCCGCCGCATCAGTATACTCGAGGGTCTTAGGGTACGTTGAGGGCTCGACGCCCGCCGCCTCGACCTCCTGCAAAATTCAAATGGTTTCCATTAATCGATGATCGTTCATCTTGTTTTCAAGCCAATCGAAAGAAAAATTAAGTACTTACCACGACCGGCCAGTACGCCAACCTCCGCTAGAGGAACGCCGAGTAGTCCTCGCCAGGAAGAAGGAGAGCGTCGCCACTGATGTCAGCCAAGTCAGCCTCCCTCTCAGCATCAGAAGGTTCCCTGAACATCGTACGAGGAGGGTCGATGGGGACCGTGAAGGCATCTCGAGAGCACTGGCGAGTCAAACGCTCGCCCAAGTACCACACGGGACCCATCGACGTCCTCAGCAGCAACCGGCTCGAGCTCCTAGGTCGAAGGACCTCAGCCACAAAAGGAGGGACGCCAGTGTAGTCCGCCCAAGGCCTGGGCACCCACTAAGATAAGCAAACAAAGGGTCATTCTTATGATCAGTTCTAAAAGGAAGCGATGAGAAAGCAAATAAAGGAAAGTGATACTCACGCCACTCAGCTGCAGGGCGTTCACGTCCCATCGACAGACGTCGTGAGAAGAACGCTGACTCTTTTTGCGACACATCACCCAATCCCTCACGACGGGATAAGCTCTCTCCCCTGGCTCCGTCCTCTTGGGCGCGAAGCCCGGAATGTAGGAGTACATCCATGGTTGCAAACAAGATAATCAATAACGATCTTTCGTGATTCAATGAGAAAAGGAAATGATCTTTCATGATACGGAGTGAAGGTTCATACTTCCAGCAGCAGCCCAGGACCAACAGTGGCAGGAGAAGTCCCCTTCTCCACCAGCTCCAGATGAACCATGACCCTCATGTAGCGAATGAGGACCGCAAAACCAGTAGTGACCCAGTCCCAACGACCTAGGCCACTCAGGTCAGAAAGGAAGGGAAGAAGCTTCGTCGACAGCCTCTCTCCCTTGTCTCCGAGGTAGAGCGATGACAAAAACCACCAGAGTCACAAACGAGCTCTCTGCTCCGCAGTACAGGGAGGAGGAGCCGTCTCCCTCCAATCGATCGTCACCATCCTCGGGACCTTGCCAGCAAAGTAATCCCTGATGTAGGAACTCGGCACCAACCCGGGAACCGCAGCAGCTTTCGCCGCCAGGTTCCAACTGATCAAGCTACTAGCCTCAGCCGAGTCCACTCTCATGGTTGTCTCCGGCCACACCACAGCCTCGGTCCCACACGGCAAGCCAGAAATCATGCCGTAATCCTCCAACGTGACCCCAACCTCGCCAAAAGGCATGTGAAAGGTCGAGGTCGTGTCCTAGAACCGATCAAGGAAAGCTCGAATCAGGCAAAGGTTAGCCCGAATCTTCCTTCTCTTGATATCCCTCCACGTTCTTACCAAAGCACCAAACGCTCCCCGCTCGATGACGGTCTGCTCCTCCGCCGACAGTTTCCCGTAAGCCTCCATCATCGTAGTGTAACCCGAGAAAGACCTGATGTTCCCGGCCTCCTATTTTGATTCAAAGCGAGAGCTATCTTTAGCTTGAATGAAAGAGGAAAGGGATAACAAATGAAAATAAAAGAAGGTGAATAAAAGAATGATGAATTCAATTTACCAAGCTCTTCACCGTCCTGTAGGACAGGTGACTCTCCGCTGCCCATATGAGATGTCGGCTATCCCATTTCTCAGCCCACTCGGGTGCTCCCCTCAGCTGATGGCTGCCTCATCCAACATTGGCCCACCTCGGGGCCTCCTCCTCAACAGCCTCTGTTGGGAAATGTGTCCTCAACAATAGTGCGATCACAAGATTTAAATATCATTATTAAATCTCATATAAAGAATACATAAGGGATGATTCAATTATATAGTCAACTGATCAACATTAATCGGTAACGATTGGCTTGCTAGAGTTTGACGTTACTGTCGTGGGACGGTGGTGGTCAGTTGATCCCTTAAGGTCACACCTAAAGGATGATGCCCTTATCTATAAAGTTAATTAATTGTATGTTGATACAAGTTGATTAATTTCTTAAAAATGAACAATTTATATTTATGAGAGGAAATATGTATCTTATTAAAATGTGATTAAATAAGATCATATTTAGTGGATTAATATGTTAATTCACTAAATTAAGTTGAGGTTTTAGAAAAGTTTCGAGGTAGAGGTAATTAGTTATTTACATTTACAAGAGGTTGTGAATTTAACTAACTAGCTATTATGGGACCCATTATATGTTGATATAATGATATAATATTACTCAATAAGTTGAGTGAATATATGTTTATTAATTTGTGTCATAATTGTTGTATGATCAAATTAATATTTAATCATGTAAGATAATTAAACATAAGACTTATAAGCATTTGTGGGACAAATATTATAAGACAAAAATGGACCAATATAGTCCATGTGTGCCGTCCCATATAAGGGTGGATGCTTGATTTTGGCTTTGTCAATTAGTTGTTGGAAAGATGCTCCAACAACTTATGACACACCTAATAATCTTAGCCCACAACCTACACTTTATAGTCTTTTGTATAAGACAAAATTGAAAAGACCGAAAGATGCTCTTAAGAGAGCACTTGGACGGCTCATTCATTGATATGAGAAGAATTGTATTCTTCTCTTTTCCTCTACCATAACATGCAAATAAAACCTCTCTTGTTCATAGTTTTTCACTAAAAACTTGAGATAACTTGATTCAAATTGTTCAATGAGGTTACTAATATTATTAGTGTAATATATGAGCATTAGTAATCAATTTTAAGGTAAACTACTAAACAAATATCTAGCAAATATAGTTTAGTGGGGATAAGGGATAATCTTGGGTGCAATCAAGAGGAGTGACTTCTATACTTGAAGTCTTTGGAGGATCATCCTATTACTCATCATAGCTCAAGAACAAGTGAAGGTAGGAGACCTTACTTGTGCCCATAAACCGAAATTTACAATGTAAGGGACATTGTTTTCTTATAAATCTTTCATTTTGTTATGCATGCACTAGATCTAAAGAACAAATAATTAACAAGTTAATTAGTTCACTATTAGAGGAGTCTAATAATAGGTATATGAACCTAACAAGTGGTATCAGAGCATAAGGATGTTGCATGCATAATCGGTTATTGTTTTTCCGAGTTAAAAGGTTAACATATAAAACTAAAAATTTGTGATTTATAAGTATAAGCCACGAAATCACCATGCATGTTATATATTCTGGTCCTAAAATGTTTTTAGGTCATTTTTATGATTCATGGAAATTTATTGCTCATTTTAAGGATTTTTGGTCATTTTATTACATTTTTATGACTAAAATGGGAATTAAAATGCTAAAAATAGTTAAATTTCGTTTCTGACCTTGGAAAATTTATATGACCTCACATGCATATTTTACAAGTTGTGTGTAAAAGGACGAGTTAATTTGATTAATTTTGCATGATTTATGATTTTTATGAGATAAAGATGGATTAAAAGAGGTAAAATGGTTAAAAATAGTTAAATTTAGAATTAAGCCATGATATATTAATATGATGTCACATGCAAGATTTACAGAGAGTATGTAAATTTCTAGATTTAAATATCATCTTTAGCATGATTTATGGATTTTTAAGTAAAAATGGCATAAATAGTGACTATTTTAGCAAAAATTAGCTAAAACGTATTGCATGGCTTGAGAAAATTATTTTAAGTTGCATTAATATCCCACTAATCAGATCTAAAGTTTTAAAAATTATTGGTTTAATTTTCGTATACTTTATACATTTTATGAGATAAAACCGATAAAAATGCAACTATATTTTCTCAAAATTAATTCGAAAATTTTAACCATGTTTTTTGACATTATGAGTATCATGGATTTATTCTAGAATGTTCAAAAATTTAAAATTCAAATTTTGAAACTTTTATAATTTAATTTGGATTTATTTCATATAAATAGTGATTTTAAGGTCAAAAATGAGCATAAAATTAAATCAAGTTGAATTATTGTCAAAAATTTAGTGATGACTAATTTTTGAGTCCTAAAATGTGTTAGGATAATTAACTTGAGCTTAGATGTGATTTAAGTGTTAATTAGTGATTTTAAAAGGTTATTATCACGCATTTCCATGAAACCGGGTTATATGTACGACATAAGTTAAATAGGGCGATTTGGCACATGATTTTGCATGATAAGTACATATTATAATGTTGCATATTTCAATTGTTGAATGTCTTTTATTTATGTAATTTTGAATTATGTAATTTTATCTTAGTATGGCCTTAGTTTAATCAATATTACCCGTAATGAAAGGGAATATTGATTCGGTTGTAATTTAATGTGATCTCGAATCACTTTTATTTTATTTTTATTAGTTTTTCCATTTTACAAATGTATAATAGGAATAGCTTTGTATTTTTATTATTATTTGTAATTATGGAGCATCTTCAAGACGGTGCCATTCGGAAAGGTGATCCGACGAAGACGGTGTCTTGGGAGGCGTGCCATTTGAAGATTCAAGGGACCAATGGAGTTGGTTTCCGAATATGTAATAGATTATTTGATTTTCTATTTTTAGGAAGGCCATACTAGGAATTTTATTTATTGCTTTGCATTTCTTTTAATATGTTACATGCATTGCCAAATCGCCATAACAACACATGCATATCATTTCGAGTCATCGACCGTGTCAATTATAATTATCGTAGTTCACCGCTTTAGTTCACTTAAAACGTGATAGATAATAAATTGACAAGACCTCTAACATATTAAAAATTGAGAAAAAAGCCTTACCAAATAGTAGAAACCCATGAAGTACCAATTTCATAAGGGAGTTAATCCGGCTTCACCGTAATACAAACCTTGTTACGTTGGCGAAGTTGGGTAATAAAATGTTATTACATCGAAATTTGGATTGAGCTCAACGGAAGTATTGTTGACCGTAGTCGCATGTGTTCCGGGCTAAAGATGAAAATTAGAGTAATTTTTATCGACCGAGAGTTCTAAAAGTAGAATCGATTAAAAAGTTAATCCACCGAGTTATATTAGTAAGGGATGAATCGGCTCACCGTGCCCGAGTTGATATGAACTTGGATCTCGGAATCATTTATGTAGTTGGGTGGAGGTCACTATATAAATGCAATGCTTGTAGTTAAATTTACGAGTATTATTAAAACGATAGATGATAATTATTTCCTTCATTTCCGTTTTTGTAGTTAATTATACGCAATGAATTCATCTAATACTCCTACACCAATCACCGTTGAAACATGGCTCCAATCATACGATGACAAATGCTCCGATTATGACAATAAAACGATTAGAGAATTACGCATTGGCATTGGTCAGGATGAAATTTTTTGCTTCTTTACCACCTCCACTCCACCCACTCCAATATTATTGCCCACCACCTTGAAAATAAATTCTTGTGAAGAAAATCTTGCAAAGCCTAAGGAATCCTTGTTTGAAGAAACAATGAGGAATATCAAATTGAGTGGGAGTTCTAGCAAGAGTGTCCTTGCAAATGAAAGGAGTTTTGGTATTGATAAAGGGAAGGCAAAAATGGGCGAGAAACCCAAACCTGATTATAAATTGGAAATGGATAGTGGGACTACCAAGACCAAGACCAAGAAGGGTGCCAAATCCTATGAGGAATGTCATTATTGTAATGTCATGGGCCATTGGAAGCAAAATTGCCCCAAGCATTTAGAAGATATCAAAGTTGGGCTTGTTACTCCAAGTGGGACTTGAAAATGTGGAAAAGCTAAACAAGAGTGATATGAATTTGCGATAATGAAAGGGAGCTCGGGTAGCCGCCACTTCAAGAGAAATTTATATACTTGTTTTTGCTAATAGCTTTGAGTTATGATTTACATAATTGTTATTATGTTCCCACTTAGTCTAAAACATTATTTCCATGTGAGACATGAAAGGATCTATATTTTGTCCTCAAAGACAATTATTGTATTTTATTGAAAATAGACGTGGATGTGAGCCATGTCACTTATCTTTATGATACACAAGTTTTAGACAGTTCCAACTCATGTAAAGATATCTACATAATACGCACCAAAAGACTCATAACAAGTAATCCAAATGATTTGTACATTTGATTTTTCAATTAGGTTACGTAAATGAGAAACGCATTAAAATGCTAGTGTCGACTAGAATTATTAGACCATTTGATTTTCAATCATATGGAATATGCGAATCTTGTCTCCTTTGCAATATAATTTGTACTTCCTTTAGTGGTAAAGGGACACAAGCAAGTGATTTGTTGAGACTAATACATGCCGATGTATGTGTTCTAATGAGCATCACCGCAAGGGGAATTTATGACTAATTCGTCACTTTTACCAATGATTCAAGTAGATAAGGGTATATTTACTTAATCAAATAAAAGGTGAAACATTTGAGAGATTTGAGAAGTTTCTTAAATGACGTAAAGAACCAATTGAATAAAGTTCTAAGCATTACGACCCAATCGTAGTGGCAAAGATCTAAGTAATAAATTTGATTTATTAAAGATGGATTATGACCTAGCGTCACTACCCATAAGATCAAACTAATATGAGTCGGTTTGAGTTGATGAACTCAATTTTGGGAATTTGCAATCCAAAACGGACAAGTAATTCTAATTGGATGGTCAACCATGAGATACCTAGAATAGAGAGTCTATCAAACAGATGACATGGATAAGACTCGTATATTATCAAGCTGCCATGTTAGGATGGCCTTTTGAAAGCTAAACTCCATTAAAATATATATGTTTGTGTCTCACAAAACTATCTCTCAAGAAGATAGATGTATTTCTAAGAGATAGAGTGGGAGAAGATTGTATCGTCACAAACACCTCTTATAGTTGAAATGTTACTTTGTGAAAGTAATTGAATTAATAGAGTGGGAGTTGGTATTGAACTATTATTTATGAAGATAGTATGAGACCATAGTTCAGTGGGAGTCTATCGCACATGTCTTATTGTTTAAAAAATATTACTTTGTGAAAGTGATAGTATCATGACCTTGTTATATATATATATATATATATATATATATATATATATATATATATATATATATATATATATATATATATATATATATATATATATATATATATATATATATATATATAATGACCTTGTTATATATACGAGCCGAAGCATTACAATCCGAAAATTGTTGCTCATGAGTAGATTTACTTTAAAGTGAGGGTCTCTTTAAAGGGAAATAGAGCTTTAGAGTACACAAATGCATAAGATTTACATAAAGATGTTGATCAAGACAAATTATGTTAGGAATTGCCGCATTTCATTATAATGAAGAATGGCAAATATAAATTCGCTTTTCTAAAATGGGAATTTAGAGAAGGAAGTCTTTAAAACAAAAAACCTTAGATGAAGATCTAAGAATCCTGACATATTATGCGTAGCTATCTTAAGTGATCACAAGATGGTCTTAAGCTAGCATTAAAGGATTATACTTTTCGTTCATGTGATTATAGTGAATTGTTTCATTCACATGATTGAAGAATCATGATATACATGAAGTTAAGTGGGAGCTATAATTGTTTCTCCATGTCTTATATGTTGATAACATATTACTCATTGAGAATAATATACCAATGCTCTCTTCTGGTAAGAGTAATTGGGAGACATGGAAAGGGATGCAAAGTATTCTAGATTTTGAATCTATGTGAGAGAATATTGGCATAGAGTTGAGAGTCTTATGAGGATAAGATATTTCACATCTGTTGTACAACAACAAAGTTGAATGGCTTATTCACGATGATGAAAGTGGAATTACTATGATGGAATCATAGTCGTTCACTGAACCCATTAAGTTGTTGATTACATGAAATCGATTACTAATGTTTCCGCCATTAGAACGATTATGTATGCCAACAGACGCACGTGCTATGATGTACCATATGCTAGGTACATTATGAATCAATAATAAGTTAATTCATTAGATGGGCTTGTGAAAGCCGTAAAGTACAATTGATGACTTGTACACATGGTTGGATGATAAACTAAGTTAAGGTGTTGAAGGGTTGCACCAACTTTAGTTTCCAAGCTTAAAAGGATTTGATGAAATCCTAAGCTAATGTTATTGACAAAGGAGTAAGAAACTAAGAAATGTGTTTTAGTTTCGCACGTTGAAAATTCTACAAAAGGAATCTAAGTAAGTTGTGATAAAATGGTCAACGTAGGGATTAAGGGTGAATCCCTCTACAAATGACTTTATCACAAGTTATGCGATAACAGTGGGAGCTTCTTTCAAGTTAAAGAGCTCAGGTCTAGTATGAAGTCTAGACATATACTTAGAGAAATTCATGTCATTAAGAGATGACATTGAATGGAAGGAAATAGCAATTAAAAAGGTTGGAATATATGGATATCAGGTATATCCACTTGCCAAGCTTGTATTGCATTTTAACTAGTGTTATAATACACTAAAGATTATAAAATATGAAGTAGTAATAGTGTATTGACTGTTCATATGTGATAATCACATTTATCGTTTGAGTTTTATTAAACTCACCCGCTACCTTGTCGTATCCGAATGGGTTGTAGAGACAAATTGAACCCCATTAAAGTGAACTGGATTGACATGGTATTCGTCCCTAGTTACTTACATGAGGTGACGTCTCGAAGTGACTAGAGTGTGATGCGATTGATGGCAAGTTCAAGTGCCATAGAGTCATATGGGATGACTAGTCGATCACATAGGCAGATCAGTATGGGACAACGTCAGTGCGATGACCGCTTATAGAGTTCGGTAATTCATAAAGCCTGGTCGTTGCAAGAGCTACTATAGTATTCTTATGAGTCAATTCTTTTGACTAGAGACTATTCGCCCAAGTTGGCACATCTTCTGATTAGCTTTGATTTATACTCTACGATTTCGTAAATGAGGTCAAACTGGGTATATTTTGGGTTATGATGGACTGTGGCTGAACGAAGGGAATAGGGCGATAGGAACTGTCCACCCCTTGTCAGGGTTGTTTGAAATCTCAAGGCCACTCGAGGAGTAGTTAACTGGAAATGCATGGCCACGCTCGGAAGGTATCTATGATAGATAATTCCGGTCAGACAGTTAATCTCCAGATCGAGAAACCCACTCAAGATATGATCAAATGGAAGTACGACCTGCAAGACACCTTGCATTGAGTGGGAGATTGTAATAGGACAAGAGAATTGGTGACGCACACTTGTCGAGGACAAGTGGGAGATTGTTGGGAAATGTGTCCTCAACAATAGTGCGATCACAAGATTTAAATATCATTATTAAATCTCATATAAAGAATACATAAGGGATGATTCAATTATATAGTCAACTGATCAACATTAATCGGTAACGATTGGCTTGCTAGAGTTTGACGTTACTGTCGTGGGACGGTGGTGGTCAGTTGATCCCTTAAGGTCACACCTAAAGGATGATGCCCTTATCTATAAAGTTAATTAATTGTATGTTGATACAAGTTGATTAATTCCTTAAAAATGAACAATTTATATTTATGAGAGGAAATATGTATCTTATTAAAATGTGATTAAATAAGATCATATTTAGTGGATTAATATGTTAATTCACTAAATTAAGTTGAGGTTTTAGAAAAGTTTCGAGGTAGAGGTAATTAGTTATTTACATTTACAAGAGGTTGTGAATTTAACTAACTAGCTATTATGGGACCCATTATATGTTGATATAATAATATAATATTACTCAATAAGTTGAGTGAATATATGTTTATTAATTTGTGTCATAATTGTTGTATGATCAAATTAATATTTAATTATGTAAGATAATTAAACATAAGACTTATAAGCATTTGTGGGACAAATATTATAAGACAAAAATGGACCAATATAGTCCATGTGTGCCGTCCCATATAAGGGTGGATGCTTGATTTTGGCTTTGTCAATTAGTTGTTGGAAAGATGCTCCAATAACTTATGACACACCTAATAATCTTAGCCCACAACCTACACTTTATAGTCTTTTGCATAAGACAAAATTGAAAAGACCAAAAGATGCTCTTAAGAGCACTTGGACGGCTCATTCATTGATATGAGAAGAATTGTATTCTTCTCTTTTCCTCTACCATAACATGCAAATAAAACCTCTCTCTCTTGTTCATAGTTTTTCACTAAAAACTTGAGATATCTTGATTCAAATTGTTCAATGAGGTTACTAATATTATTAGTGTAATATATGAGTATTAGTAATCAATTTTAAGGTAAACTACTAAACAAATATCTAGCAAATATAGTTTAGTGGGGATAAGGGATAATCTTGGGTGTAATCAAGAGGAGTGACTTCTATACTTGAAGTCTTTGGAGGATCATCCTATTACTCATCATAGCTCAAGAACAAGTGAAGGTAGGAGACCTTACTTGTGCCCATAAACCGAAATTTACAATGTAAGGGACATTGTTTTCTTATAAATCTTTCATTTTGTTATGCATGCACTAGATCTAAAGAACAAATAATTAACAAGTTAATTAGTTCACTATTAGAGGAGTCTAATAATAGGTATATGAACCTAACAGCCTCCTCATCGACAACCTCATCCTCAGCGGCCGCCACTACAGCAAAAGCCTCCTCTAACGCCTCCTCGAGCATACGAGAAGAGTCAAAAACAATATCCACGTCCATGGGACCTCTCCCTGACGTAGAAGCCTCATCACCTGCAAAATTAAAGTGAATTAGGTCGCGTCAAGTGACGACGAGCCTTAATTAGGGGATTTTCGAGCCTTCAAAGCTCCAAAATCGCTCTTTTCTTGCCATCTTTGGCCATTTTCCCAAAAACCCGACCGCTCATGTGGTAATGTGGGTCAGGTCAAGTCTAAATGGAAGCCTAATCACGGGTTCAAGTTGTAATTTCGACAGCATTTCGTTATAACGGTGATTATGCCCTAGAAACGTGTCCTAGAAAAGCCGTCACAAATCAAAAATTTGAAATGGTATGAAGTTTACCCATCATACAAGGATTCCAAATATCAAGTTTCATCACAAATGGGCATCCTAAGGCTACTTTTGAAGCAATTTACGGTTCAGCTGTGAGACCGTCACAATTTCACTCAAACGCTCAAAACTCAATGAAAATTCAAAATGAACACATGGTTATGATCCTTATACTGCCAATTATCCATTTACAAAGTCAATTTTACAAGGCAAAATCGTTTGGGGGAAAAGCCCCAAATTTTGACATTTTTTAGGGTTGGAAACCCTAATTTGTCGGTACAAATTGTTCAAATGCAGAAGATTAATGCACAAAAAATACACATACCTCGATTAGTCATGGCAAATGCAAGATTTTGATCAAATTTTGGCGAGAAATGGTTGGAATTTGAGATAGTATTTAATGATTTATGTTTCGAAAATTATGAATAAAACACGATTTTTTATCGAGTTTTTACTCAGACAGGGACACATCCAGGAAAGGACGCAGCAGGTGCTATGCCTCTTCCAAGAGACACAGCTCTTGCTGCGCCTCTTCCTCCGTTCCCCTCCAAGTCAATTTTCGAAAATTTGTTATAAGTTCGTTATTTGTGGGCCCATCTTTGGTGCGCCTCTTCCTCAACACCATATATCATATATTTGGTCCATTTGATGTTTATTCTTCGCCCGGACCCGTATTTTCGAGTAAACTGCGAACTGTCGCGGTACTTTATCAAGACCTCGCTTGCCACAATGAGGGAATACCCTCTGACAGGTGTTTTGACACGCCTCGATTATGTTCCCCCAGCGAGAGTTCCGGACAACCAATTGTCCCTCTCAAGACGTGGAGATCAACCTCAATTATGTTCCCCCAGCGAGAGTTCCGGACAGCCAATCGTCCCTCTCAAGACGTGGAGATCAACCTCAATTATGTTCCCCCAGCGAGAGTTCCGGACAGCCAATCGTCCCTCTCAACACGTGGAGTTCAACATCAATCTCGAGTTTTGCCAAAATTTGTTTGAAGACTGACCCAAGCAGATTTCCCCCAGCAGTTTCTACCAACATCCTGTTGTCCTTCAAATATTACGTTTTGCCTTCCCCTTGGAGTCCGACAGAGTAAGGAATCTCAAGGAATTTCAGGTATGGTCTCTTCTTATGGCTGGCGAGCCTCCTCACGTAGTCTAATGGACTTTAAACGACCCTCCTCGATAGTCGACAGACTCTAAAATGTTCCCGACGACAGGTCCTTGGCTCAGACCCCTTGAGCCGCCTCGCCTCGCCATAGTCGTCAGGTTATAATCATCGATTGACCTGATGGCTATACTTTGACTTTCGCCTTGTCCAAGCCTCGGTCAAAGTGGGGGCTCTGTAGATACCTCGTTTATGCACCTCCCGCAAGCCACTCGGTGATGATTGGGCCGCATGTTTGGTACACGGAACGATTTATGACAATTCGTAAGTTTATCGTCAAGTGATAGCTCAAACACTTGTGTCTACCTCATAGTTGTCATCTAGGTGTCATTACGGTCGTTTTGGCAGTAATTAGAGTACATTTGGAGTCCGGGTCAAAAACCGTCTTCATTTTCTAATAACCGTTTAAAATGCCGAGTCAGAATATTCTAGAATGTTCCGGATATTTCTATTCCATATTTTCAATCTTTTAGTCTTTGGTAAATTATATCCCGAAATTATTTTATAAATAATAAGGAAATCAAGATCAAACCGCAATTCCATAATAGAAACGCGGAAATCTTTCTTCCGCAGGAGGAAACCCTTGGGGAAAGGGCGCAGCAGGTGCTGCGCCTCTTCCAAGAGACGCAGCTCTTTGTGCGCCTCTTCCCCAGCTCCTTTCTGCGTATTTTCAAATATTTTCGAGATTTACTTCCAAAGTTTCACCGAAATCCTAATTCCTCCGTGTGATTAGTATAAATAGGAGCTTTCGTTCCTCATATTTCTCACGCGAGTGTCCGCCCTTCTCTTCTCCCTTTGCATTCTAAGACCACGCTCTTGCTTTTTGGCGTCTATGTACTTGAACTTTCGACCACGTAAACTCGGATCCTTCTGAGTACCAGCCTCGTTTTACATCACTGGCCAATTTGACCAACTCCACATCAATCAACTTAATCAACTTTGTTTAATTTCCTCTTAGAGGGCACTTTCGTCGTACATTCGAGTCGAGCATCACTAAACGTTAGCTTAGTTAATCTTGTTTCGTCAAACATGTAAGTCTGAGGATGTAAATCCCATCTTTTATTATTGTACTTTATTTTTGTAATCATTATTGTAAGGTTTACGTCGAAAATATATTCAAAACCGATTTATAAAACCTTTGTTCAAACCCTTTTTACGGATTAACGGGAGACAGACGTCGAGAAGGAGCGCAACAACTGTTGCGCCTCTTCGAAGGGACGCAGCATCTGTTGCGCCTCTTCCTGAGGCTGCCGCAGTTCCTGCTCTCCTTCTTCTTCCTTCGTCTTCTGTTATTTTCATCTGTTATTTTTTGTTTCGTCTTTGCTTGTTCTTGTTTCATTAACACGATAATTTTAACATAATAATTTTGACATACATTTCATTAATAATTCGTCACCTTTTTAATTTCCGACTTAAATCCCAAGTAATTAATATTTGCGGGTTTTCGTCATTTAATCAATCCGGGTTTTAGAGATTCGATTGATCAATATCAAGTCTCTGAAATTCACCTTTGGTATATTTTCATCTGTTCATCGTCATCATTGTCAATAGTTTAATATTAATTTAACCTAATTAGTTAGTTTTAACCAATTTAATTCATAATTAATCTTGTAATTAGCGTTTAATTTGTTCTAATTAATTTGAGTCCGTCTTTTATTGCTTTTACGACCAATTCACATGTAAATAATCCGTTAAACCACTTCTATCCGAGTCAAATATATTAATCGATCGTTTAAATCACCAATGAACATTATCGATATTCATTTCCGGCTTCACAGCCAGAATTCATCTCAGGAACATACGCAGTAACTGCTGCGCCTCTTCCAAAGGACGCAGCACTGCTGCGCCTGTCCCGGGTTGAATTCTGCCCCTGAACTTCCATTATTGCTTTGACCTAGTTATTAGCTTACGTATTAATCAACTATTACTCGTATTATCACTAATAATCTGTACGTTAATTTATTTTCCCTTTCTTTTCTAAAACCATCCGTTTTAAGTATATTTTCGACGTAAATCAATTAACCCGTTGTAATTATTGCACTTTTCAATTATTGTATTTATTTCTTTATTTATTGTTTGTATGCTCTCACATGCAATCAACCTAAATTTCTACCTCGACATTAATGCATGTTAAACTACGTGTTTACCGACTTAGTCTAAATTCACATGCTAGGATTAATCTAATGGATGTTGCATAGCATGCATATAACCTTCAATATATCGAGTATAGACGATTTTCCCTAATCATTAGTAGAGGCCGCTATCGAGGCGGGCGGGATTAGGTGTTCGATCAAAAGAGCTTCGTAATACGTACCCTCACCCCTTACTCCAGATCTCTGTGAACATCCGTGTTCATTGGCATCCACGAGAGTCATTCTAGACATAGAATGCTAAGGGTAACGAGTTCTTGGTGTTCATGTCACTAATTTGTGTCTTGACATGACACGAGGTATTCGAACGGTTTCCAATTTTCCACAATAAATTGGTGGCAACTCCACAAATGCAAAGCTTGCTCGCTTTCTACCCGAGCGACCCCCGTGGGCCTGCGTCCACAGCTTGATGTTATCTTCTTCAAAGAGGAGGCTCACAACTTGTCCGTCAAGGCAATGTGCCTATTCAAACTTGGTCGGGATGATAGTAGTTGCGGTGTCAAGGATGAAGTTGCAATCCTGAAAGACTTATATACCCGGGTGTTTGATTTTCAGCATAGGATCGAAGATGGGTTCAAGAAGTCTGTTTTAGGGCTCAACTTCTCCTTCCAGGATGAAGTATCCGTTCAGGGTTAGGTGATACGGACGAAGGATGACTCTTTACTTTTTACGAAGGATGACAGCACAGGCACGACACGTCACGACACAGATATTGGGATGGCCGTGCCGTGCCTGGCCCACTCACCCGAACTCCCGCCGCGGCCCGCTCCTGGCACGCCCAGTTTCGTGCTCGGGTCGTGCCTGGCCCATGGAGTAATCGTGCCTGGCACGTGGGTGGCCCAATAACCTTAGTATTTTTTTTCTAAAAATTTTTTAATTTATATAAATAATAAATATTAATTATTTTAATATATATTTTATTAAATATTAATGTACTTGATGACTTGATTACTTGATTGCTTGTATTTTTAATATACTAGCTTTAACTAAATAATTAAAAAACGATATTAAAAAAAGGAATTTAATTAAATAATTAAGAAACGGGCCAAATCTCGGGGTGTGTCGTGCCTGGTTTGTGCCGAACCCTCCGTGTATGGGCCGTGTCGTGCCTGGGCACGGGAATTCGCAAAAAACGCAACGGCGGCCCTCCTCCAACCCGTTCGTGCCGTGCCTGTGCCGTCAGTATTATTCATTCGTGCCGTTTCGTGCCCGTGCCGGACTCGTGACGTGCCCGTGCCGGACTCGTGACGTGCCCGTGCCGCCCGCCTTAGCCCGACCCATATTGTCATCTCTACGGCGATGTAACGCCCCCGAAAAGCAGACAGGCATCCCAAAATAGCTCATTTTATTAAAAATAATGGCAGCGGAATTACAAGGGCGTCACCGCCGTGTTTCCCATCCGGAAAATACAAGGCTACTACAAGAATAAAGATAAATACACTTGTAAAGGCTAAAAACTAATAACTTGTTTACATATTCATCCTATTAGGTTATCTGAAATTCCTCACACTTGTCCTTCCCCGACACTTGTACCTGAAAAAGAATGAAAGTAACGGAATCAGCCAACCACAGGCTGAGTATGACTCCGGTCACCTCCACCGGCCCTACTTACCTCCATTTTAGTAATTTACTCAATTCACGTCTCACAAGTATAGAAAATAGGTCATATGAATACAGTCAAATAATTATAAATAGACATGCATAACCTGTCATTTTAGAATGAAATAACCCACTTTATAATTATACCGGTCTACCATTACTGAATAGAGAGACATTACGGAGTAGAAACTCCCCTGGGCTAAGCCCTCCTCCATGTACACAAGATCCCAGGTCTAAGACCCGTGTAAACCCCCTGACACTTTCACCAGTAATAATCAGAACCTTAGTTCACATGAGGCCGTGCCCCCTTCCATGTACACAGGATAAATTTATAATGTCATCTCTCCCCCGTAATCGTATCCCGAATGCTACAATTGGCCAATAGTACATTATAACAGAAGTATTAACATGACAGTCATATGTTCATACAAAGACAATTAATATAACATGAGAGTAACATAATGATAATATAACATTATACGGTCTATAATACTATAGAATATCACTATATTATTACTTATTTCTACGACGAAGGGTCCCGAATTCATACCTCTTTTATTAATGCTAATTAACTCTCGGATAGAAAGATATGGTTTGTAAGTCTCGTTCTTCTAATTTAACTAAGATCTTAATCCACTTGCCTTCTTATTAGCTTCTTGGTCTTGTAGTTAGGAAATGATGAAATCTCATCCTATTTATAGCACCAAAATGTCGGCTTGTTAAATTGTGAGGTCAAATGGGATTGTTTCCTTAAGTGGTAAGTATTTGTGACTTATCTTGACAACTGATGCGTGCATTTTACATAGACTTTTACGGTTTCTTTTGGCACGCATTTCTATGTATTTGAGTGATATTATGTCATTTTATACCCCGAATAGTCTACTTTGTTCTGTTTTGCATTATTTGTAGATACGAACCGGAATGACTGGAAATCAGCCTATTTGTGGTCCTCCAAGCTTACTTAAGAGAGTCGGCGTGAAATCTTACCGTCTTGAGATGCGTGAAGGCATCTAAAGGAATAGGAGAACACACAAGAAGTTAAGACCTTTCGATCGAACTCCCAAATTAGCTCGATCGAGAGGCATGAGTGTCAAGAACCCCTCGATCGAGATGTCCTGTTCTCGATCGAGTGAATGCAAAGGCGAAGGCCTCGATCGAGATGTCCTGTTCTCGATCGATGGATATACTTAGGGAAAGCTCTCGATCGAGCAACCGGGGTTCGATCGAGAGGCCACGCTGTATTGATGGGCTTTAGTTCAGCTGTGTTGTTGTTTTGTACGTTTGCTTTCTTTGCTATTTTTTCTTATAAATAGGCAAGGAATACTAGAGACCTAATTATCAGATTTTAGGACGAAAAACGGAGACTGTTGCTTTAGTTTTTGGATCGGAAATACTTTTCATCGCCATTTCTCAATTCTTCCTTCGTTGAACTCGGTATTATCTTTAATATAGTTTCAGTTCAGTTTCACTTATTATGTTATCTATTGTTATTTGTGTGCCATTATTGTCCTCTATTTCGATCATGAATAGCTAATCGCATTGCTAGGATTTAGGGTAGCCATGGCGTAGGAAGGACGAATTAATTAGAGTACCCGTAGTCTAGTTGTATGCATCTGCTGCTTTTATGTCTTTTAATTGTTTGAGTCGACGCACTCAATTAACTGTCTCGATATCCCCTTCTCCTAGATCGAAAGATTGGAAAAGGAGTAGTTCTGCAGCATTTCATTAGGATCTTTGCTAGCTAGGGCGAAAGCTAAACTAGTATTGCCTAGGGCGAACTAAGGACCGAAAGGTGACGTTTATTACCCACAGCGTGAACTTAGGGCATTTACGATTTAGTCCGGACTTTAGAAGCCATGGTGAACCGACAATCCTAGTATTTTTCTCTCTTATTCATCTCTACTTTATTTCTTTCTCGTTCCTTTTACTCTCTCCTTTGCTCGTAGTTTCTTAGAAAAACAAACAACAAACCCCCCATTTTGGTTACTTTCGACAGACTTAGTTGACTATAGGATTCCCATCTCCCTGTGGATTCGACCCGACTTCCCTAGCTATTTATAGTATAGGCTTGTTGGCTTTTATTTTTGGTGTTGAACGACACGCATCAACAACACACAAGCTTATCAACATAATAAATATCTAATTTTAATACATTATTATAATAATAGTAAATATAGAATTGTAAAAAAAATAAAAAATGCGTTACATGAATATAATGTATAAAATATGCTTGTCGTTTTTCTATATTCATTCCCGTTATTATTTAATATGGAGTAATACTTTATTTTTTTGGGATATTACAGGCGACCCGCCCGACCCGTTTTTTAGGGATACAAACCTGTTTTTTTCGACCCGTTTGACCCGAACCGAAATGACCCGTTATTTTAGGGCCGAGTCCCGACTCGAACGGGTCGACACGTTGGGTCAAAGGTAAATCAAGAATTTTATAAAAATATTAATATTTATATATTATACTTGAATAAATAGTTAATTTATTTTTTATTATTTAAAATTACAAACACAACAAAAAAAGTCAATTTTATATAACTTTTAAATATTTAATAATATAATAATTATTAAAAAAAATTAATAATTATGTCAACATAATTCATGTAAACGTTGAATATGATAAAAATATTAATTTTAAATATGTTTTACATTTATAAAAAATATTTTTTAATTAAAAATTCGTTTAAAAAAGATATTAGAAATATTTTTTGACCCGTATTCTGGCCCTAACCCGGCCCGTGACCCGTATTCGGCCCGCCCGTTTTTTAACTCAACCCGTATGACCTGGCCCACCTGATCCGTTTGACAGGTTTAGCCCCCAATGCAATGAAAGTAGAGATACAGGCAATACATGGGAGTAGGGATGGCAATGGGTAGGGTCTGGGTAGGGTCCGCCTAGACCCGGACCCGAACCCGAGATTTTCCCTTTGGACCCGTACCCGACCCAGATCCGCAAGGGCCTAAAATTTGAGGACCCATACCCGGACCCTATGGGTAAGGGTAGGTCTGGTCTACCCATGGTCCAGAGTTTTTCAAACCACTTTAGTAACGGGATTAACGGTATATGGGGTCTATAATATTAAAAAAAAATTCATACTACTTTAACATTATGAGTTTATTAATCTCTATTGTACACTACCAAATCCAATATATTACCAAAGAGATTAAGAAAGACAAAGAAGACCTAAATTAATTTTACATCCAAATACATGTGAAAGAATCAAACTCGGAACCCAAAAATCAATACCGTACTTGATAGTCGTTTCCATCTGACCGTCGCTGGTTACCGTTAATGGTGGTTGTCGGTCGCCGCCTATTAGAAAGGTGGTTGCCGGTCGCGTATTAGTGCAGTGGTGGTGGTTTTCTTGTGTCAGTGGTGGAGTGGTGGTATTGTCAGAAGAGTTTGGTTGAGTTTTATCACTTTATGGGATGAGGGAAGAGAAAGAAGAGACTTTAATTGGGTTTCTACGGTCTGCCAGTATGAATTCAGAAAAGTTGTGAATTTTTTTTTTAATAAAGCGTCTAAAGGTCGGGTATGGGTCTCATAACTTAGACCCGGACCCGGACCCGAAATATTTTCTTAAGACCCATACCCGACCCATACCCACTGGATCTGAAAAAAATGAGACCCATACCCGACCCATTAGGGTCTGACCCTCAGGGTTTGGGTCGGGTCCCCGACCCACTGCCATCCTTACATCATTACATGGGAGCTTGTACATCAACCCGAAGACAAGAATGTCATTGGGGCCACGTTGGTGTTCAACACAAAGTACAATAATTTGTTAAAAAAGTACTCGGAATGAGTAACAAAGAGGTTAGGAGACAATCAAAGTTGGCTGGTGTGAGTGGTAAGGACTCTTATCTCTTAAACAAGTGGTCAGAGGTTCGATTCCTGACTCTTGCGAATGAAAAAATCAAACTTGGGAGAGGTCAGCCCATTAAATTGCCTTCAGTACCCCGAAGGAGATTGCCTGTCGGTAGGAAAAAAGAAAAAAAAAAAAAAAAAAAAAAAAAGAGACAAAGTAGTGGAACATTTGTGAAACATTTGTTTGCTAAAAGCGAGGAGAACCCAACCCGAAATCGACATCTGCAAATCCAGAAGATTTACACCAAGCCACAAGAAAGTAAAAATCAGCCTTATATTTCACAAGTGTTTTGATTAGCACATCACATCCTTGGAGGTGGCTCTGGCCTTAAGATCTGCCACCGAAGTCCTCTTAAACACAAAACTTTTGAGCACAATGTCCACACCAGACGATGATGATGTTTCAGCCACATCCTCCAAAGATTTATTTGTAGCGTGGCTTCTCTGTTTAAAGGACGCCATTCTGGGCCGTATCAGTGCGTCTTTTTCAGGTGGGTACTGCGGAAATGCGGTTAATCCAGCAACAAAATCAGGTAGTTGTTGGGGGTTTCGGTTAGATGCAAGTGCCGCCCAGTGACGGAGAAATGTAGCCGCGGAGACCCCGTCTAAGGGTTTGTGGCTGTGATACCAACCAACAACAAATCCGCCACACCTAAATACATTGATCTGAATCGCTACTTGAATACCAGACCCAATAATGGCAAATTCGGTAGGCGGGTACAACTTGCTTAACAATTCAAGTTTTCTTGTTGACCCATTAAAATTAAGCATAGTAGTAGGAGGACAATTAACATGGGTAACAATAAAGGGTACCCCTTGGTCGTTGCAGTCAATGGTATCCCATGTTGTATATCGACCAGCCAATGGGTAGAAGGAGTCGAGTGTACGTGAGAGACTAGTTTTAAGATGGGTGATGTCCAGTGTTTGACGGGTTGTTTTGTGCAGAGGGTAGAACAGCAGAGTTGCGGTGGGTAAAGGGGCTGTAGTTTGCAGGGGAGGCTATGACCAAGTGCGGGCTGAGCGCGCGAACTGGGCCTCCAAATTTTTGGGCCTCGTGTTCGTATAAAGTATGAAAACATTAGTTATATATATACATAATAATCTCCATGTATCTTTCACCTTACCTAAAAAGTGCACCTTACCTAAAAAGTGTGAGCGCCTAACTACTGTTCACTAATGAACAGTACGCGCAAAATGAACAGTAGCATTTCATTTGGGCGGGTTTGGTCCTGATATTAGCGGGTAGTTGTGTTGGGCTTTGGTCTGTTGCTTCTCATCTCAATCTACTCTTTCTCTACGGCCTTTTAACTCCTCAGCCCAACTCCTTCACTTCGTCTCTTTCATCCACGTCTCCTTCCTACCACTCCTTCTCCCTCTTTTCCTCTCCATCACTCATTTCGCCTTTTTACCATTTCTTATCTCCGCCTAACAAACCATAATCAAGTTCCTTCTTTTCTCATCTCATAAAACCCTAATTTCTCAAATTGATCTTTACAAATTCAAAAATTTCGGATCTCCAGGTAGATTTTCTAATCTAGGGTTTTGGTTTACTGTTATCCATATCTATAATTTCTATTTCGAGTAGCTTTTGTTCACCAACTTCATCTGACATTGGTGTTTTAAGAAGGGCTGTAGTGGTACAGTCGAGTTCAATCTTATTATTGAGGTTACTATTTTAATTTGCTGTTGCGCTCGCATTTTGAGAGCTGCTTGTTTACGCATGTAGTTTTTCTGTTTCACGTTTTTATTTATCTTTCGGTGACCGATGGCCTTTGGAGGTTTCATCTTAATGATTTTATATGTTTGATTAGTTCATTTTGTGTTCTAATTGACGATATCTTCAGGAAAGATCAAATCATCATCATCAAAAAGAACCTTACCAAGGTTTAATTTTGCTTTTAATCTGTAGATTGTTTTGTCAAGTTTGGTTTTTTAATAGGATTTATGATGGTTTGTTGGATTCTTGTTGTTTAGATCTGTTAATTGTGGTTTTAGTTGGCCATACTGATTTTTCTGGGTTTTAATTGGGTGTATGCAGCTATCGTTATGCTGCTGATGCCCAACCTCAGAGGTAATTACTTACTGTTTTTGTCTTTTTGCTCAATTAGTGGTAGTTAGTGTTAAATTAAGACTAGAATTGTAGGAACCCATGTATTTTTCATTTCGAAAACCGTAAATGATATCTTTGCAGGTTATTGAAAGTTCGTGCTCACAAGAAGTCGTGTAGAGCAGCTCGTTTTATTAGCCAAGGACGCGGTAATTAGCAACATCCTTTATTTAAACACTTGATACCATTGCTGATGCTATCGTTTAATGGTTTGCTTAATTAACGGTTTTATTTGAGTATTTGTGTTGTTCAACCGTAGCTGAATTAATTTATGTGTTTATGTTATAACATGAAAATCGACTGCCTTTTTTTTTCACAATGTCTTTTTTTTTGTGGTATCAGCAATTGTGACAGGATCTCCCGATTGCTTAATTCTTGCTACTGATGTTGAAACCAGAGCAAAAGTTGTTCATCTTGAGAATGCTCACTCGTGAGTTCTATTTTTTTC
The DNA here is from genome assembly GCF_048544455.1 of Silene latifolia. Lineage (NCBI taxonomy): Eukaryota > Viridiplantae > Streptophyta > Magnoliopsida > Caryophyllales > Caryophyllaceae > Silene > Silene latifolia. The sequence continues at coordinate 90,019,083 of NC_133535.1, read as the reverse complement.
ACAATATTTTTGCTATTCCTTTAATGGGTGGTCTACTACTAATTTCATAATAATCAAACATGTTGCAGAGCTCCTGTTAACCAAATAATCAACTTGACAGAAGCTACCATTGCCTCGGGTGATGATGCAGGATGTGTAAAGGTACGATTGTACTTTTGTAGTTTTGTATGCAATCTCTTTTATCGTTTAATAAGTGGCAGCTCATTTTGTTTGCTTATCTACTTTGTTAAAAAGTTGTGCTGGTCTTTCTTTAAGGGACTATAGACTAGGTTACTCGCCACTTTCATCTCTTTGATAGAAATATTGTATGTTTTGGCCAAATCTCCTTCGTGAGTCACTCAATACTTTGACCTATGTCCTGTATTTGCCTTGCTTTAAACCTTGCATCGGCTATGTCCTGAGAACATTGATCTGGGAAACTCTTAATTGTTAAAGGTAAATGAATGTTGGAAGCCCCTCTGTTAGTCATTCATAAATCTTCTTTACTTGAAGTTATGACTTCTGAGTAAGAATAATAACTGGTTCAGCAAAAGGCTTGGCCGTACCTCCTCTCCTGGGCCTCTAAGAGTTGTAAGTTGTTACACAAAAGGATATGTTCTCTTGGGCTTGAAATTAGGATCAAGAGTGATTTTGTGGTGAAAAAAGTTTAAATTTTATGTGATACAGTGTGAATTGCGATACATGGGATTTTCCGATTATACATGTATCTTGCTTGAGGAAAGGCCTTATAACGTACCTGGGGGTGGTGGTGTTGATGGTTGCATAACTTGTGTTGTAATTAGAGCTTTTAATTTGTATAAGAACTTCACTTTTTTTTTACTAGATGTAAAAAGAGGGCAATTCTTCTGAGATGAACCAAAAAGGGAATATTTGATTCTGTCGACATCTTAATCTAATTTTTTTCCCTTCAGGTTTATTTTTTGTGGCGACTTCATTTAATTATTTCTAATCGCGCTTTCATTTAATTTTTTTTTGGGGTTTGTCTTTGATAACACGTAAATTAATGTGGAATTTGTTTTCAAAATTTATTGAAAAAGTTGTGATGTAATTCGATTTCAAAGAATTATGCTTTAATCTGATAGTCGAAAGAAAGCTGCATGTCACCAGATAAAATAATTGCCTGTCTGTCATACAGGAAGCAAGTTCATGGCTTTATGAAATATTTCTCCAACAGTTTCCTTTGGGGTTTCTTCCAGTGGTTCTATACTGGTGGAACCCAATGTGGCTTTTCTCAGTTTCCGACATTCGGCTTGAAAGCATGGCAAAGATCGTCAGTGCCTATTTCAATTTTAAAGTTTTCACGTGGTTTGAAACTCAGTAATCTATCTATTTATCGTAATTGGGCACTCTGGGGTACTGAATTTTGCAGGTTTTGCTTTGATTTCAGCATAACTTACGTGGGAGCAGGAATGATATGTCCGCACATAGTTAATTTGTCGTTGCTTCTAGGTGCTGTTCTTTCTTGGGGGGTGATGTGGCCACTAATCGGGAACTAAAAGAAAAATGGTTCCCTTCATCGTTACCTGAAAGCAGTATGAAGAGCCTGAATGGTTACAAGGTGTGTTGCTGTGTTGGCACTTCTTTGTTCCTAAATGAGTACCTTTTTTTGGTTATAAGGAAAGACACAAGGACAGTTTAATGATGGTCATAGTAACATATAGTCGGTAGTTGATGAAATTTCGAATTGTGTTCTGATCTTATGAACTATTACAGGTTTTCATTTCTATTGCACTTCTTCTAGGCAACGGGCTCTACAATTTTGACAAGATACTCCTCTTTACCGCTAAAAGCATGATCAATCGATTGAAGGACAAAGGCCGTGACACATGTAAGTTCGATATCTATACCTCCCAATCAAACACACAAAATTTAACAGTTCTCTTATACTTTAGAATACAGGACCTATAACTTACTTTGTTATCTACCAGATCCGGAGACCCACCAAGACGCGCCCTCGGCTTGTCTTTCAGGGTATTTTTAAAAACTGAAATCTTCGGTGTTTATCTCATTTGTGGTTGACTATAACTGGAAGGATGAGATTGTGATTTTTGGGTTTGGGATTGATATCAGGAGAGGCAAGCTCTTGACGAAGATCAAGTGGGAGATGATGGCGAAATACTTGATGAGCTGACTACCAGCAGAGGGGAGTTCAAGCACCGAACTGTGAGCTTTAAAAACGCTCAGGTGAATTTAACTGATTTACTCTTTAAGTTTTAGCTGATAAATTGGAGTGATGGTTTTCATAACTCGCGTATACAACTGACATCGTCAAAAATGCCTTTGTAAGTTTCTTTAGAGTTCACGCTCAATGAAATAAAATAAAAGTCGCCTTAAAATCGTCATTTTTGGGTGTTCTCATTAATCTATTGCACTTTATGGGTGTTCTATCAATTGGATTATCAAGCATGATAATCCCGTTTTTCTATCAATTGAACACTAGCAGGTGTTCTATTATCAAGCATGATAAATAGGATTCCAGCCAGCATTCCGACACCCATTCCCGTGTCCAATTTTGGACTAAGTCCCCATGTCTGAAATTTCTAACCTTGGAGTACCCTACACTCTGATCCGTACCAATGTCCGACACCCGTACCCGAGTCTGAGCAACATAGTGCGTGAGAAGTGCTGCTACACATGCTTGAGCTTGAAGGCCCCTTTCCAGTTTAGCCTTAAGATAGACTCCCTCCATCGCATTTATATATTCAGAATATTCCCCATTTGACTAGAGATCGTTTTTAAGATTTGTGATGAAATATCATTATACCGTTTGACTTTATGAATCTACATCTACACTTATCAGTTATCACATAAAAGGGGCCAATTGTTTTGGGTTGGAGTAGAAAAGAAATGAGGACAATATAAATGGATGCTTTATTGCTCTTCTCTGTTTACTGAATTTACAGGCATTCCACACGGAATAGCTGCGGTGATGCAAATATGTGGAGATATGACTCATTGCTAAGTATTACACATATTTCTCATTCTGGGATACCTCACAGGCTGCAGTCTCTTCTTGAGGATTCTTCATCTATTAAGGTTTTCATAGCTCAAGCATCACTATATTTTTGCTGAGTTATTAAATCATTTGTTCTGTGAACCTTCTATTTAATACTTACACTTGAATACTTTGATTGATATGCTAACATATTCTGGTAGGAGTTAGTATTTGACAATGATGCTGTTAAACTATTCCATGTTTATAACGTGTCAATTAAAGCGGTACAAGACCTATCCGCCATGGCTAATCAGAAGCTCGGTGTAGCACCCAAGCAGTGGTCTCTTTCTTCATTGGTTGAAACGCTCACTTGCAAACAAGTACTTGATTAGTACCTTCTGCTTTGACATATTATTGGTTATTATCTTCCCTGATGATGTCTGGCTGTTTTTTTCTTTAAATTTTCATAATAGTTTAGATTTTTATTTCATGTTGAAGCTAAATTTTCAATATTCTTTGGCTTTGGAATATGATACAAAATGACTTACTAAAATGACCGTGCTTCTTCTATTACTCCGTATAAAGTAATGTTCGGAGTTTCGGACAATGCAATCTCGATGAGAGTTTTCTCATGGTAATCTAGAAATAACATATTTGGGTCTATAAACAAAAATAAAGTTGTACTCCCATGTGTGTCGTCCATTTGTTCACCTTTTTTTATTCTTGGCGAGGGATTTTTTAGTTAAAGGTAAATAAGTGATTGAGACAAAGGGAGCAAATCTTGTAGAGTGCCATTGACTTAAGAAGCTGAGGCAGTATAGTAATGCCATTGTAAACTTAACTGTGTTGTAAACATGCTCAATTATCTTATGGTCATTTCACAACAATGTATTTGTGTTTTCAACTCTGGCAAAAATGGCATGAATCAAATGATGGCCTCCCTGCCTAAGGCAGTAATTGTTGAGGCAGTGGAGCGATGTTGTTAGTAATAATGTGACTATTTTGTAGGCATGCCAAAGTTTCTTCATTCTGTGTTAGCAAAACAACAATCCATATAAGTCCCACTTCCACATGATTTAGACTTCTATAACTTGATATCTAGGACTTTATATAAATAAAAGAGTATGCTGAGTTATCGATTTTAATTATATGCGAGAATATTTCTTCACTTTTTTTTATAAATGTTGATACTAATGTGTGCGAGAAGATTGCTTCACTGTTGACTCGTTATAAATGTCGTCACTGACAATTACAGGAAATTAATACTTCCTCCATTTTCATATGATATACCCATTTTATTAAAATACTCCACTCATATATTCAACAAATGGGTACATCATATAAAAACGGAGGAAGTATCACATATGGAGTACAAATTGAATCTTTGTAAAGGGATCGCCTAAATGTTCCTATTGAATATGAAGACACGAAAACATGTCATTGTGAATTTGTGGTGTAGCAATCATTTTGTACAATTTCAACGCAATTATACGAGGGTCATTCATAAACATTTAGTAATTGTCCCCTTCCTCTTTCGTTAGTCTTTGAGTGCCAAAACCAAAGAACAACCGTTGCCCGGGACACATGGAGTATGACTGTATGAGCTAATAAACAATCAAACAAGAGTTGTTCCTAGGGTTCATCTTTAATACGAACTAAAAAATACGGTCAAACAGGAGCCAATGTGCCTAGGTTTAAGCCGAGGTTTGTTAGTTAATAGTTTACAACTACCGATGATATTGCTTGTTTGGGTTGTGATTGAAGTTAAGTATGCGGTCTATGAAATTCAGACATTGGAAGTGTGGAGGTAAATTTAGACATGAAATTCAGACATGAGAAGTTTTAAGTGCTTTATGTATATAAAAATGGAGTACGCCTTAACAACAATCCATGTTAATTAGAAAACGGCATAAAACAATATATACGCTTTTTAAGCCACCCGTCACAATCTTTATATGAACAATATTAAGGGGATAAAAATTCTAACGCAATATAGAGGAAAAAGTTACCAAGAGGGACTTACTCACATGAAAGCTATAAGGGAGGAGGAAGGGGAAAGGGATGAAGGTGGAGAAAGAAAGTAAGGGGAAAGAAGATGAGGTAGAGAAAGGGAAATAGAAGGTTATGGATGATAAGAGGAAGGGAAACGAGGAAGGTGGGGATGAGAAATAATGGGAAGATATGGAGGAGTAGTATGTGGAAAAAAAATGGGAGAGGTGTACTAAAAGAAAATGTGGAAGAGGAGAGGAAACAGATGATATATAAGGGGATGATGAGGCACATGGAAGGTATAAGGGACGGGGAATGGGAAAGTTAAAGAGGAGGACCACGAGGATGAAAGGGGAAGGTTACCATTTAGCCAAACTGGGCACTACGCCCGCTATATTCACTGGTACAAGTAAATTTACCCGCCATCAAATATTTGATTCTTCTATTCTTTGTTTGGCCAAATCTAGGGAAAGAATCCTTGTAATATCCACTTTGTTAAAATTAAATCTTCCAAGGACACAAGTAGGAAAAAATTACAGGTAGTATCAAATAAAGTTCAGCACATCTTTCACTATAAATATACCACCTTAATTGCCTTCTAAGTGTAGCACAAACCCGCACCCAACCCAGGAAAAAAATATTAACTACTTGTAGTCTAAGGTGACCAAAAATTGACGTGCCCATATTGTAAATGGTCATTATGTTGCTAATACTCACAAGACATTAATAAGATTATAAGGTGGCAATATTTAAGAGAAAAAAAAGGGGGTGGTGGGGGGGGGGGGGGAGAGAACGAGGAGAAGGGGGTATGGAATGGGGCCAAGAAGAGAAAGAGGAAGAGCGAAGGGGAGTCGGACAAATTGTAGGAGGAAAAGAGGAAGGAGGAGACTAAGGATGTGAGAAAGGGAAAGGGATGGAGGAATAGAATTAGGGGAAAGAATAAGAGGTAGGAAGAGGGAAATAGAAGGATGTGAAAGATAAATAGTACGAAGAAAATGGGAGGATTAATATTCTAAGAGCAAGTGAAGGAGGAGGGGAAATGGAGGATATATATAAGAGGAGGATAAGAGACATGAAAGGTATAAGGGAGGAGGAAGCTAGGGGAGATGTATGGAGGTCGAGAAAGAGAGTACGGGGAAAGAAAGGGAGTTATAAAGATGGAAATTGAAGGATCTGAATGACAAGAGGTGGAGGATGAGGAGGCGGTAACATTAAAGAGGAAAGTAAGAAGGAAATGGAATGGGGCCAAGAAGAGAATAAGGGAGTGAAAGAGGAAGGGGGCAAGGGGAGTAGGATTAAGTTGATGGGTGTACTATGTTAATTGAATGATCCTAATTCTATAAATTACTCGCACATTTTGTCCAAATAAGACTAAACACACTCCTAATGAATATAGCTAGCCGAAAACACGATAAAAACACAAACCAAATTGCAAGCGTAAAAGGAATTAGCCATCTAAGAAAAAGTCGCTGAAACATAGAAGGTTCAAGGAAGGGGAAAGGGGAAAACGAAGGAGGACTACAAGGTTGAAGAAGAAAAGGTGGTTTAAAATTGCGACAACGTTGAAGAGAAAAGAGAGAGATAAATAGAATGACAAAGTAGAGGGGTGAGGAAGGTTGTGGAAAAGGAGAAGGAAGAGGAGGAGTAATGAGGGCTAAGGGGAGAAGAGCGATTAGTATGAGGAGGAAGGGGAGGAGGAGGTGTGATGTTTACGTTACTCCGCAAAGTACAATATAATACTAATGTCTATGTATTCATGTAATTGTGTTCTTTAACAGTTAATCATCTAAACAAAAGGTGTAGCTATATTCGGATATTCATGCTCTCAACAAAGTTAAATACAGTTTCTTTACGAATGGTTATAAATTTGTTTGCAATCGATTCAACCATCAAAATAATATAACAACAAGAGTTTCATTGTGATCGGCACTCAACATGTACAAACAACGGAAACAAATCGTATATTCATGTTCCCAACAAAGTTAGATACAAAATATTTACTAATGCGATCTTGTTTGCAATCGATTCAAACTTCCAAAAGATTATAACGACAATAATTTCATTGTGATTGCCAAACAAAATTTATAGATAACCAAATCAAATCAAGATTCGTTACTATGCATTTAAAACGTAAACGAAAAAAATATCTTGGGGGACGGCGCGCAACGCGCGCCGGGCAACCAACTAGTATTAACAAAAGTGTGATAGCACATTGGTGAATACATGTTTCAATTGCCCAAACCACCCGAGTTTGAGCCTTGCCAAAACCATTTTTATTTATTTTATTTATTTCCTCAAATTTTGAGGGCCTCCGTTTTCATTTTGCACGGGGCCTCCGAATTATTCGAGACGCCCCTGGTAGTTTGGTCAAATAGACTAAGTTTTAGTTGTTTTAGATGACTGGGTGTTGAAATACATGGTTTTATGTTTTCTCTCCATATTTCTTCCACCTCCATTTTTGTCTATTGCTTTTACTTCAACCTGCTACTTACAGAATACAGAATACTTGATACATTGCCCTCACAAAAAAACAAAAACCTCATCGTTCTAAAAAAACAAAACAAACAAAAACCGCCAAATTTTGTGGTGATGCCAGGGCCCCAGGCTCTTTAACCTCGCGTTCAACGTGAAACAAGATGTGGCCACTCAAGCACCGACACTTATCCTAAACCGCGTATCCATTTTCGACACCCTTTCGGAATGAGTCGGACACCTATAAACCCGTGTCTAATTTTTTTCATTTATTTGGACGCGTATCCAACAAATGTCCATTGATTTTGACACACCTCCCGGATATGTGTACAAGGTTTATATATACGAGTACGGAGTATCATAATTAAATGGTTTTCAGACAATGAGAGTATATTACCCTCACATTCAATTTTGGACTTTAGATTTCTCCGTTTCTTTCTCAACATTTCCTCCCTAATACACAAATATTTTAATATATTTTCTTTATCTATTCATTAAAATTTTATTTTTATAAAACGATTACAAGCATTGGATCATTACAAGATTTGATCCGAGCCGTTTATAGAAAATAAATGTCCATTTCTTTTGAAAAAAATAAAGAAAATCTGGACCGCAATTTTGTGGTCATGCGAGGGAGCGACTTGCGAGGCTCTTTGCCTCGAGTTCAAAGTGAAACAAGAATACAAGATATGGCCTAGAAATTACGAACACAACTCTTAAACAGTGTACCCGTGGCAGATTTTATGTCGGACATCGACACACGTGAGATACCCAACAAAACGTATTGGAAACCTATAAACCATTGGTTGACTTTCTTCATTTATTTGGACGCGTATCCGACAAGTGCATTATATGAAAAATGGGTAGACTATCGTTGTTACCCATATGTTTTAAATCCTTTCGAAATGAAAAGTCAGACAATATAATTAGAAAGAAGGGAGTCTCAAACAATTTTACAAAAATAAAACCATATACTTCTGTAACAATAAAATATATATTTTCTTAAATTTAAATAACGTGCTCTATGTCCCAGATTTTATGAGATATCGAATACGTATTTATGTGTCTATAGTCTATTATAAGCTGATATTGTCAGTCGATGGGTGACTCAATTCCCTATTTTTATTATAATTATTATTATTATGATTATTGAATTATGTGTCGAGACTTGAGAGAATGTGGCTGAGTGGCTCTGATAGGTTAATTAACAATATAATAAATAAATATTTTAATTTATTAAATAACTTGGGTTCATGAAAAAAAATATGAAATGCCACGTTAAAATGGTTTAATTTCACTAATAATTCATACTAAACTATTAATTTATCCACATTGTTTTTGTTCAAATACTCCCACCTTAGAGATGGAGTAAGGCCCTATTCTTTTTAACTTATTTTCAGCTTACTTCAGTTTAGTTCAACTCTATTCAGTTCAGCTTAGCTCAGCGCCATTCACCTCAGCTCAGTTCAACTCAGCTCAATTCAACTCATTTCAATTCTGCTCATCTTAAACTTAGTAGTTTTTATTAATATTATTTATTTAATATTATTATTATTATTATTATTATTATTAATGATTTATTATTAATTAATCATCCTCATTAGTGTTATTATAATGAATATTATGGTTATTAAAATCAATAATATTCATATTAATATAATTACTACTATTACTACTATTATTATTACTACTATTATTATTATTATTAATATTAATTAATAATAATATTATTAATAACATTATTAATGTTAATTTTAATATTACTATTATTAATACCTAACTGTTTTTTCATATACGAACTTTACTTTTTTCACATTATTTTTTCATAAACGTTCTATTTTGTACCCTTTTCACACAAAACTGAACCAAATGAACTCTCAAATCAACATTTTCCTTAAAACTTAATTTAGTTGCTCAAATGACTTAAAACTTAAAAGATGGATTCTAATTTAGGTAAAAATAAATTAATTTACTTCTTTATATTTATTAATATTATTTTTTGAGTTTTAATTAATCAATCAAATTTTGTTTGTTTGTTAAAGATGAAATTAGAGTCTGTCGATTTTTATTTAATTAATTAATTAAATTAGATTGTTGGTGGTTCGTGGTGGCTACCTAATCCCTCAAATTAGGATGATACACGACTAGACTTTGAACAACAATCTAGCAAATCGGTGCTCCCTTATTTCACCTAATTAGGATTGATGGTGAACCGTGGTTCGTGGTAGCTACCTAGTTAATCACTCAAATTAGTATAATTACTAATATTAATATTATTATTAGTAATGTTCTTCTTCTTCGTCATTATTATTATTATTGTTATTATTGTTGTTATTATTGTTGTTGTTGTTGTTGTTGTTATTATTATTGTTATTGTTGTTGTTATTGTTGTTATTATTATTGTAGTTATTATAGTTATTAATATTAATATTATTACTATTACTATTATTATTATTATGTTACAATTATTATTAATTATCATTATTATTATATTTAATATTAATATTATTATTATTATTATTATTATTGCTCCAATCAGCTCAGCTCTATTCAGTTCAGTTCAGCTCAGCTCAGCCCAGCTCCATTCAGTTCAGCTTAGTTCAATTCAGTTCTAAAAAGGCAGAAAATACAGGGCCTAAGAGAGTACTTACCACTTTAACTAATTCATGTTCTTAATTTACCCATATAATGTGGTTTACTTTACAGAATTCAACTTTTACGAGTGGCACATTAAAGCGGGTTAATTTTCATCTATTGTCTTGTCCTCTTCTTATGAAGAAATCCAAATGAATATGAAAACATTTTACAGAAAATTTGAACACAACTTTTTTCTAACTTTGTCAAACAAGTCCATAAAATATCATGAATAGTTGATATGTCTTTTTAGGGATGATAAGGGACCTCACTATTTTTGGGAGTAAACAATACAATAAGGACCCGAATAATCTTATAATGTAGCTTTAAGGACTCGGATTTTTGCTTCGTAACTTTAAGGACCTCAAACCTGTTTTTGACACATTTACCCTTCTCATATGCTTTACTTTTTAGGGACTAACTTATATACTACGAGTAGTTTTAAACCCGTGCAGAAAATGCACGGGTCGTAATTAATAACATGCATTATCAATTTATCATTGTATATAAGAGCACATAAATGAGTGACTTTGTTTATTGACCTCGCAAAACAAACAACAATGAGAATATATTCAAGCAAAATAAAATTTTTTTTTTGCCAGCGGTAAAGATAAAAGCAAAATATAAGTATATGTTTATAAGATGAATTTTAAATTCATCATCAATTAAATTGATTAAAAGTATACCTAGTATTAAAAGCAATCAGAAGCCTTTAAAAAACCTGACTTTTATACTATGTAGATATTTAGACCAACAATACTAATGTGCCTAAATTGTAATTGGGCCGACATTCTCAGTTCTTTAAATGCGCACACGACTAAAGTATGAGTCCAAAACTACTATTCCCTCCGGTCGGATCATTTGTTATCTATTTTTATTTTAAGTATATTATTCATTCGTTATCTATTTCCATATCAGGTAAATAACTTTCTCACCAAAAAAAAAATATCAGGTAAATAACTTTTCACAAAATGACAAATATGCCCCTTATACAAATTATTAAATAATACGACATCATACTATAAAACTGTCTACTTTTATAGAAAACTTTTTATTTAATGCTAATAAATAATTTGTATTTTTAGACAATAAAACCGTCTTATTGGGCAAAACCGCTTCACAAAAACTACCATATCCCATATTATTCACTACTATCATACGCCATATTATTCACTACTACGTGCTGATTTTGACATATAAACGGATAAACCCACCAAAACTTAAAAGCTAAACAAATTATACATAACCGAAAATATGTTTTAAGTAATTAACCTTACTCAGCCACCCCCTCACCCATTTTACCCCCTCGTCCCATTTTATGTGGCTCTCTAACCCTATCTTAATGTTCCGCCGCACTCCTCATTAGTCACCTCTTATATTTTTAAGCTCCTTTAAACCAATCTTTGTTCATCATCATTTTTCTCCTTTTTGTGATCCTACCCATTCTCAAGTATCACCCTTACACTTTTCACCTCTTATTCCGATCTCTATCGGGTCTCCACCCTAACAGGAAAAATAAAGATAAATTTTCCTCTAATTATCTGCCTCATCGACAATTTACATCAATATACATATTCTATAATCTTTAATGCCTTTTAGATTCGAATTTAATAAATTTAATGTCAATATTGGAGTTAATTGAAGAGTATAAGTAGAAGAAATTCATGTAAGTATGATCCAAAAATTATACTATCTGGGTTCTTTTATTCGCTTGATCCATTTCAAAGTGCATATTTTTTTTCTATTTTAAAATTTTGTCAATATGTTTTTTCCAAGATTTTTTCAGATCTAATATGCTCCTTATTTGACTTTCTTAATTTTTATATTTTAGTATATTCATTAAGGTATTTTTTTATGTTTCTTTTAAAGGATTATTCGTAAATATATTTTTTTTATTTTTATTTTTGCCTTTTCTCTCCGAAAATCTTCAATTCTACATTAATTGTTACTCGTATTTTTTTTTATTTTAAAAGATTTATCAATATTTTTTTTCCAAAACTTTCAAATCTACAGTTTTTAAAAGATTCAGCAGTATCATTATAATTATTGCGATTTAAGTTTTTTAAATAGGTCGATAAATGTATTCCCAATGATTAAGATTTATTTCCACAAAACACTTATACACATAATATTTTTAAATAGCTGATATTTTTTTTTATTAAGTTATTATTTTTTAAGGAATTTATATTTATTTATTATAATCCGTACTTCTTTTTTAAACATCATTTTCTTTGAACATAAAACTATTTTTCTTTTAATTTTTTTTTTATGTAACAGGTGATTTGTTGAAATTAAAGTCAAGAAGATTATTTAAAGTGGGTTGGAGAGCTATTCATGATTCGTATGCTAAGTAATTAAGAATTTGACAATTGAATAATCAGAATAGGAGTAGAAATTTATTAGAGAGGAGAGAGGGTAATTGAATGAGATGTAAAACATGGAGGGACTCATACAAAACCAATTTTCTGAATTTTATCAGCCAATTAGAAGCCTTTAAAAAACCCGGCTTTTATACTATGTAGATTTTAAGTTGAACCTTGAAAAAGTATAAGATTTTAATTTATTAGTAAATTTGGACTAAATAGAGTGACGAAATTTGTTTTGATCTACTAATATTTCTACGTACGATCCTACTTTGAAGCACAAAATAGATTAAATAAGACATTAAACAACGTATTTTGGATTAATTTTCATCTACCAAACTTAATTATGTATATTGTCAAATTAAATATTTAGCATATTTATTACGTTATAAAATAATTTTACCAAATTTGAACAAAAAATGTTAGGTGATTTATAGAGTATTTGGTAACTTAGTTTGAAAATAATTATTATATATTCACTATAAAAATCGTTCCGTTGCAAAGTGACCCATATCCTCCACTATAGGTATTTTGCAACGAAAAGGTCATTGCAAACGATCTGTCATGAATTTTCGCCGCGAATAGGAGTTTGTGTTGGAAATCTTTATCTCATTACTTGACATATTCATATATGTGATGATTTAATTTAGTCATAAAATTAAATACAAATCTTATGCATGCAAACTTAATAAGAAGAGATAAGAAAATCAATTTTCTCACCATCAAAAATTCGGTCAAATGGGCACAAATGAAGTCTCCTACTTCACTTGTTCTTGAGCTATAATGAATATTAGGATGATCCTCCAAAAATCCCAAAGTAGAGATTCTCCTCTTGATTGCACCCAAGATTATCCCTTATCCCCACTAAATAATATTAGCTAGATATTAGTTTAGTAGTTTACCTTAAAAATGATTACTAACACTCATATATTACATTAATAATTTTAATAATCTCTATGAACAATTTCAATCAAAATCTCATGTTTTTGATGAAGGAAAAAGATGAACATGAGAGAGAGAGTTTTGCATGTCTTTTGAATGGACAAGCATTAAGAGAATAATTAGAGGAAAAATCATCCACTAAGGAGGAGGGAGGGAGCACGGTTATTAGGAGAGGAGAAGACCAATATATGGTCTTTTACTTTTTAGCTTTTGTCTTCTCAAAACCTTAGGCATGTAAGGCTAGTGTAGTGTAGGCTTATTATTTAAATTCTATCACAAAATAATATAAGCACAACCCACTACATACTCCTCCTAATTCGGTCCACCCTCCATAATATGGACTACCATTTTATTTTGTCAATTTGTCATTTGTCACACAATATGTCACATGTAGTATGATACATGTTATTAATTAATTTAATGCATATTTATCACATAAATATCATTTCATGAATTAATTAAATTACATCCAATAATTTGACTAGTGATACTTGATCACATAAATAAAATGGGTCATGTAATTATAATTCACAACATTTTGTAATTATAATTGACCCTTCATTCTTATCTCAATTGTTTCTCAAACAATAAACAATTTTAGTAACAAAGCATTTTATTACTAAAATAAATCTTATTTAATCTCATTAAAATAAGAAATCAATATTATCTCTCACAGATGAATTGTTCAATTTTAAGGATTTGATCAACTTGTATCGTCATACAATTAATCAACTTTACAGATAAGGGCATCATCCTTTAGGTGTGACCTTAAGGGATCAACTGACCACCACCGTCCCACGACAGTAACATCAAACTCTAGCAAGCCAATCGTTACCGATTAATGTTGATCAGTTGACTATATAATGAATCATCCCTTACGTATTCTTAAAATGAGATTAAACATGTGATCAATATGATCGACAATTGTGATCGCATTATTGTCGGGGACACTTACTCCAACAATCTCCCACTTGTCCTCGACAAGTGTGCGTCACCAATTCTCTTGTCCTATTACTATCTCCCACTCAATGCAAGGTGTCTTTCGGGTCGTACTTGCAAGTGATCATATCGAGAGTGGTTTCCTCGATCTGGAGAATAACTGATTGACCGGAATTTATCTACCATAGATACCTTCCGAGCGTGGCCACGCATTTGCAGTTCATTACTCCTCGAGTGGCCCTGAGATATTGTTTTAACCCTGACAAAGGGGTGGATAATTCCTATCGCACTTATTCCCTTCGACTAGCCACAACCATCATAACCCAAAATATGCCCATTTGACCCCATTTACGAAGGTCGTAGTAACACAAATCAAAGTTAATCTGAAACTGTGCCACCTTAGGCGAACAACCTTTAGTCAAAAGAATCGACTCATTAGAATACTATAGTAGCTTCGCCACGACCAGGCTATATAAATTATCAGAACTCTATAAGCGGTCACTGCCCGACAAAGTGTTCCTAACAGTCTGCCTATGTGATCGACTAGTCATCTCACATGACTCTATGGCACTTGAACTTGCCATCAATCGCATCACACTCTAGTCACTTCGAGACGTCACCTCATACAAGTGACTATGGGCGAATACCATGTTAATCCGGGTTCACTTTAACGGGGTTCAATGTTGTCTCTACAACCCGTTTGGATGTAACAAAGTATAAAAGGAGTTTTTCAGCTTAAAAACTCGAACGAAAAATGTGATTATCACATATGAATAGTCAATACCTGATTACTATTTCATATTCTATAATCTAATTTGATATTTTATGTAGTTGTTCATCTCAATTTAATTGAAATGACATGACTCATCATGTTAAGCCTATGAGAAGGCTTTTGTTAGTAGGTTTTATCAACTTCTTGTACCTTACTCAACCTTACTACATACTCGTTAACCTTTGTAATGTATACATTTGCATCACAAAACTTTCTGAGTACGTGTCGAGATCCAATCAAAACATAGGTCCTCTAGTCTAAGAATAGCTCTCACTGTTTTCACAGTGTGCGGGACTCATCCTCTTGCACATCTCATGATTGCAAGTGTACTCAATTTCCGTTATAAATATCTCTCATTGTTCTTTATTTCCTAGAACGATTCTAGAAAATCTATTTCTTAAATAACATAGCCTACAATGGTATCTTAACCAACCTAATGTGTTTTGATTATGGTTTTGTCGGAAACCATGCGCAATCTCAATTGTCAATTGTCACTTGTGTAACACCCTTACACAAAAGTGCATCAAAAACATTTTGCTTTACATCCTTAATGCTTCTGCAAGCACTTAAGGGTAATCAATATGGCTACTTAAATTTCGATTTTGAAACAATTCATCATACTCAAAGTATATGAAGTGTTATACATCATTTCCTATTTAATTGATTCGGCAGCGGAAGCGAATGGAATCAATCAAATATGTTCAACTTGATTGAACTAGTCATGAATCTTATAAACATAAGACTTCTTATTTGACGCTAATATCATGTAGATTTATCTTCATAAATCTGGATATTAAAGATGTATTATATTACTCCAAAAGTCTTAAATCATTCTCAATGATCAATATGTCATCCACATATAAGACTAATTAAAATTTCCGTAACTCCCACTAAACTCCATGTATAAACACAACTTCTCGACTTATCGAGAAAAGTTTTATAACATGATCAAAATATTGATTCCAACTCATTGATGTCCTACTTAAGACCCTCTCTTAAGTTCCACATTATCTTAGGATTGCAAGAATCTACAAAACTCATGACATGTATTGAATACATTCCTTCTTTTGAAGAAGTGGGTTTTAGATTCACTTGCTGTATGTATATCCTCATAATGAAACACAATCCCTAAGAAGATCCAAATAGACCTAAGCATTTCAACCAGTGTAAAACTCTTTACCACCAATCTTGCTTTGAAAACTCTCTTTATTAGTGTAAAACCCTTTGTCACTAATCAAGCCTTTTATTTCGGATTTTCATGGCTCTAAGCCTTGTATTGAGTTGTGACTTTAAACACTCTCATGTAAGTCATATGTTCATTACTTTCTAGAAGTAATCAACTTGAATCAAACGATTTCTTTTGTAAGTTATAAGCTCTTGAAGATGATGAATTTAACCTCCTAGGTTTTAAAGAAACAACATCTTACACAAAACGTCTCATGTAGCCAAGAAAGACCAGTTTCTTGCGACATAACATTCTCTGTGGCATTCTTTGTGGCTCTTGAATAATTTCTCCCACTCTGTCTTCTAGAAATAAACTTATATTTTAGAAAGACAACTTCACGAGCCGCAAAACTCGTTGTACTCGTGATAATTGAAAGGGAAAAATGAGCATTTGTTTCTTGTGAAAACTTACAAACATGGTACATTACCATTTCATATCTCATATGATTCGTTTTAGATTCAGTGGAAAAATAATTTAGACAAAATGATAAAATCCCCAAAAGGATCAAGTAACTCAAGGTAACTTGATTGAAGTCCAAACCATATCGAATAGCGTTTGAATTATTTATCCAACCACACATTATCCCACAATGCGTGTTAAGAGAGATTAACCTGTGATACTATATCACATTTCATTTGGCTAATATCAAAGTCTTCACTTTGATAACCCTTATCACGACTAAATCGTGATTCCTTGAACTCTTTGAACTTCTTCAAAGATTTCTCTATTTACCTTATTAAGTGAACACATTAGCATCAACTTAAATCGTTGGTAAAAGAAAATGATCAACCTATTATGGATCAATGATTTACAACCTCGATCTCCTTTTCAACCAAAAGGCACGAGACATCTTGCTTTGAATACAAGATACGCATATACCATTAACAATCTAATGGTTTCAAGAGTACTCGATAACTCTTTGCGTTCATCATTCCAGAATTTAAGGTTTAATCTTGGGTTACCAATTTGAGTCTTACATCATCTACATGATATATCATTCTAGTTTGGTTTAGAATATATTCACCTTGATAATGGGCTAGCCATACATCAAATTATGGTGTATAGGGTCACAAAAGTGAAACCTCTTTTGTATCTTAACAAGTTTATATTCTTATTTAGAGTTTATGCACTTAATAGTCACAATTAAGTACAACTTTAAACTCAAAAACTAGATTGAATACACAATGACTCTATCTCTCAACATCATAGTTGCTAGTCGTCATATTCTAATCATCCTATGTATCAAACATAATGATGAAAACCACCACCCGTTTCTAATATTGACGAAGTAGTACTAGCAAAAATTATGTCAATCAAATAAACATTTAAAGAAGAAGATCCCATTAGATGTCCCACAAATAACTTGTTGATTCTTCAATAATTTGGAGTAGTTTCCTTTCTTGTGTCCAACATTTAAGACAATGGAAACTTTATTGGTCGGGATTGATAGGTTTAGTATCGCTATTCTCAACAACTTTACTTTTAACATTACCTTGTATCAATTCCATTATAATCTTTACTTCTTGAACCTCGTCTTTTTCTTAACGGTTTAAGAGAATGCTCCCACTCATTTCAAAGAATCTTTACTTAGAGAAGCAAAGTTGAATCTTATGAAGACTACTCTTCAATTCAATCGTTTTAGTCTTAAAACTTTCATTGAAGTGGTTGCGTTATTTTGGTCAATTACGAATTCTAACAAATCTAATCACCAAAACAATTTATCGCTTCAAGGTACTTAATTTAATTAAGCATATGAGAAACAATTCATTGTAAGTAGATATGTTAGTCAAGAATCAAAAACCTGTTTGATAATGAATAACTTTAATCTATACTCTTTACAAGAGATCCTTAGCAATGGTTCATTTGAGGTTTTAGAAGCAAATTCATATTTGTCTTTAGTTACGATGTTTTAATGGAGATTTGAATCAAAAATCAAAATGATATCGTATATGAATTGTGGTAAAGAAATAGAACAATATGATAACGGAATAGTAGAAAACTTAACATTTATCGTTTTATTAATATTTGTAAATAACAAGTAAAGCATTTACATAGTGACCTCTACCCAACTATGATAAATGATTCCGAGATCCAAATTCATATTAACTTGGGCACGGGGTAGCCGATGAAACCCTTATCAATATAACTCGATGGATTAACTCTTTAATCGATTCAACTTTTAGAACTCTCAGTCGATAAAATTACATTAACATTTATCTTTAGCCCAAAACACATCAGACAAGGGCACGGGGTAGCCGATGAAACCCTTATCAATTACTTTTGTTGAGTTCAACCCAAATTTCGAATAAATGTGTCCATGATCCAAATTCACATTAACTTGGGCAGCCGATGAAACCCTCATCAACATGAATTCGGCGGATAAGACATTTATCACCCACTTCCCCTACGTAACAAGGTTTGTACCCCGGGGTGGCCGATTGCACTCCCTCGCGAAATAGGTTTTCATAGTTTCTACTTTTTGGTAAGGCTAAGTCTCAATTGTTTATTTTAGCGAGAGGTCATGTCAATTTATTATCTATCACGTTTTAAGTGAACTAAAGCGGTGAACTACGATAATTGTAATTGACACGGTCGATAAACTCGATTAATAAGACAATGCATGTTTTAGTTATGGCGATTTAGCGATGCATGCAACATATAAATAAAATGCAAAGCATAAATTAAACCCTAGTATGGCCTTCCTAAAAATAGAAAATCTAATTAACTATTACATATTCGGAAACCAACTCCATTGGTCCCTTGAACTTCGGTTCTTGGTACGCATCTCGAGGTAACACCGTCTTTATGTATCGCCTTCTTGAGTGACGCCGTCTTCAAGGAACTCCGAAATAATTAAATTATATAACAAATTACATAATTTCCTATTATACATTTGTAATTAAAATAAAATAAATCTATTAAATTACAAAACGGTGATACGAGATCACAATAAATTACAACCGAATCGATATTCCTAGACATTTCGGGTAATACCAATTAAAAACTAAGGCCATACTAAGTAAAATTACATAATTCAAAATTACATAAAAAAATAAAATTATGACAATCATAAATAAAATGCAGCATTATAATATGTATGAACATGCCCAATTTAATGCTAAATTGCCTTTAAAGGAGCCAATATCGTATATTAATCGGTTTTTACGGATTTGCGTGATTCAACCTTTTATAATCACAATAAATTACATAAAATCATATTTATGCACAAGTTAATTACCCTAACCATCTTAGGACTCAAAATTAGTCTCCACTAACCATTTGACTATAATTAACTTATATTTCTTAAAATTGTTCATTAATGGACTCAAAATTACAATAAAATGCTATAAACTTCAAATAAATCACAAAAATTTCAAATAAATTCAAAAATTGAAATTTAAACTCTTGAACATTCTGGAAAAATACCATGACACTCATAATGTTAAAAAAACTTAGGTTAAAATTTCGAAAAATTATTGGAAAAACTATGTTGCGGTTTATCGGATTTATCAATTATAATCATAAAAACATAAGAAAAATTATATTCATCAACTTTTCAAATTTAGATCTGAAAAAGATAATAAAATGCAACATGTGACGTTTTTTCTTAGTCATGAAGTATGTTTTAGCAATTATTCACTAATTAAGTCACTATTTATGCTATTTTTCATCAAAAATTCATAAATCATGCATGAAGACTTCATTATAGCCTATTATTTTACACACATCTTGTAAAATTGCATGTGACAACATACTAAATTTCTATGACCAGATTCGAAATTTATCACATACTTCGTATTAACCTATTTTTCATTTAAATTCGATTTTTATCATAAAAAATCCATATTTCGAGCATAAAAACTCCAAAAAATCTAAAAATTTCCAGATCATCTAAAAATAATATATGTGAAAACATATCCAAAAACCACTGGAAAATTCAAAGTTTAGCTAATTTTAGTCCGAAAATGACATTTTTATCATAAAATCACATTTTTAATGCCATTATTATATAAAATGAACAATAAAAATCCATAAATTAACCAAAAAATCCTAAATACATTTTAGGACCAGAAACTTTAGCATGCATAATAAATTTCGTGATATATCATAATAAACACAAATTTATAAGTTTTATATGTTAATCGTATAACTCGGAAAAACTATAACCGATTTGCATGCAAATAACCTTGTGCTCATGATACCGCTTGTTGGAAATCTTTATCTCATTACTTGACATATTCATATATGTGATGATTTAATTTAGTCATAAAATTAAATACAAATCTTATGCATGCAAACTTAATAAGAAGAGATAAGAAAATCAATTTTCTCACCATCAAAAATTCGGTCAAATGGGCACAAATGAAGTCTCCTACTTCACTTGTTCTTGAGCTATAATGAATATTAGGATGATCCTCCAAAAATCCCAAAGTAGAGATTCTCCTCTTGATTGCACCCAAGATTATCCCTTATCCCCACTAAATAATATTAGCTAGATATTAGTTTAGTAGTTTACCTTAAAAATGATTACTAACACTCATATATTACATTAATAATTTTAATAATCTCTATGAACAATTTCAATCAAAATCTCATGTTTTTGATGAAGGAAAAAGATGAACATGAGAGAGAGAGTTTTGCATGTCTTTTGAATGGACAAGCATTAAGAGAATAATTAGAGGAAAAATCATCCACTAAGGAGGAGGGAGGGAGCACGGTTATTAGGAGAGGAGAAGACCAATATATGGTCTTTTACTTTTTAGCTTTTGTCTTCTCAAAACCTTAGGCATGTAAGGCTAGTGTAGTGTAGGCTTATTATTTAAATTCTATCACATAAAATAATATAAGCACAACCCACTACATACTCCTCCTAATTCGGTCCACCCTCCATAATATGGACTACCATTTTATTTTGTCAATTTGTCATTTGTCACACAATATGTCACATGTAGTATGATACATGTTATTAATTAATTTAATGCATATTTATCACATAAATATCATTTCATGAATTAATTAAATTACATCCAATAATTTGACTAGTGATACTTGATCACATAAATAAAATGGGTCATGTAATTATAATTCACAACATTTTGTAATTATAATTGACCATTCATTCTTATCTCTATTGTTTCTTAAACAATAAACAATTTTAGTAACAAAGCATTTTATTACTAAAATAAATCTTATTTAATCTCATTAAAATAAGAAATCAATATTCTCTCTCACAGATGAATTGTTCAATTTTAAGGATTTGATCAACTTGTATCGTCATACAACTAATCAACTTTACAGATAAGGGCATCATCCTTTAGGTGTGACCTTAAGGGATCAACTGACCACCACCGTCTCACGACAGTAACGTCAAACTCTAGCAAGCCAATCGTTACCGATTAATGTTGATCAGTTGACTATATAATGAATCATCCCTTACGTATTCTTAAAATGAGATTAAACATGTGATCAATATGATCGACAATTGTGATCGCATTATTGTCGGGGACACTTACTCCAACAGTTTGCTACGTAATATCCATAACAAACTCGTATTTTGCTAAATTTCCGAATCAAACAATTTTTTTTCAAACAAGTGAGAAGACATTTTATAAACATAACAAGTCGCTCAAACTTTGCCGATGTGGGACAAAATCGCGACTGAAAATCAGTCGCAATTTCATATAGTCTGTCGCAATTTTTCACTTAAGCCAAAATGTTCCACAAATACCAAATATTTTTGCTAAGGAATTTCCATTCCAAATATTTTGGTTACAGAATTTCCGTAGAAAAATCCAAAAATACTGTAGCAAAAAAAATAAATCCGTCGCATTTGTTCGATTTAATTAATATTCGGTCTAATAATTGTGTTGAATCGGACAAAAATCTACCCAATACCGCTAAATACGAAGTATAAATGTCAAAACACAAGGGTATTTTGGCCAAGAAGTGATTTTGAGGTCCTTAAAGCCACATAATTAAAATTGAGGTCCTTATAGCTATGTTGCATGATATTTTAGGTCCTTCTAGTGGTGTTTACTTCTATTTTTGGTCTTAGGCATATGTGACAGATTTGATATTTAGAAGGTATACCTATGCGGCTATGCTCGCTTAATATTTAAAAATAAGACACAAGTTTCTTTCAATTGCTTCTTCTTCCATAGCATGTACTCCTTACTTGTTTAATTGTTTTTCCCTTTCCAACACCATCCAAATTTTTTTTTTTGGCGAGATTAGACAAAAACCGTAGTCAATCAATTTTGGTTAACAATATCATGTAAGATTATCATGTTCTCAAGTCAATTGATGAGATGGAAGTTTGGAAGGCTCCAATTGATTTGTTACACGACATGTATTATATGACTTGGTGTTACCGCTGCAACAAAAAATTCCTGCTATAAATCAAAGTGTTACAACAGTTAATTATAACTGTGGGTTACACGGTGATACAATGTAATATTGCTAAGCGGTATATAGAGCTAGTAACAGGATACTAATCACACCTTATTTTTATGTCAAAGTTGACCCACTTATATTAAGGCATCTCCCATTGTGCAAAGGCTAAATTATGTCTTCTCTTGGTTTAACGAACCAACATAGTTGATTAATCTATCAACTTCCATATTAGACGATCCACCTATACTAGTGGCTACGTCTGCTAACCTTTTCAACTCCATTGATTTCTTTTTCATTTATTTCCCTTCTTCTTCCATCATCACCTTTCTTATTTTCTCCTCAACTTCGGCCCTTTCAACAATGATATTCAGTTGTATTCTGTTGGACCTTTAGTCCTAATTAGTTGTTTTGATAATGACAGTAATGATTTGTATATGGACTTAATATTATAAACATATGCGTGTAATTGTGTGCTTAAGTTTTAATATAGAAAGGAACAATTACGATGACGCAAGCTTGAAGTTTGGACCAAGGAGGTACGACTTCAGAGACACTTGATCGTTTTATTCAAGCAAGATCAAGATCAGAAATCAACCACGAGACTCAAGATGAGAGACTTGTGAAGAGACGATTCGTTTACTGAAGATCTACTGAAGATTATATAGTATAGGTCGTCATCCGGTAATGGTTTTACTTTGTTTGATTTAAAGGTTAGTGAAGTTATGACCTCATAGCCATAACTTCATTGCTAGACAAAAATGATGCGTTAATTTTTGGAAAATATATTTTTAATGTTTTATAAGAATAAGAGAGTATTTATTTAATTGGAATTATTTAATGAGAATTTAAGTTGAATAAACTATTGGTTTGTAACACGATATTTATGTCGTCATGCAACCTAGGGTTTCAACTAAATTCTATCTCGATTTGTTGTGGGCTATGGAGGCCGAATGGACCGGATGGAAACCCTAGGGGCCGAAACCCTAGTGGCCGAAAACCCTAGAGGCCGATTTCCTCCAACCCTAGCCTCCTACTTGTTCGTCAAGTTATTTAAGGTTTTATACATTCCAGAATATTCCTAAACCCTAATTCTCTACAACTATAAATACCTCTCTTCATTCAACATTTAAAAGTGACACACATCTACACTTTCAAGAGAAAAAAATATTTAAGCAAAAATTATTTGAGCTTTAATTCTTATTTTACAAATTGCTTATACAAAAGTTGCGCATCAATTTTGTCAATCACTCAAAGAGAAATCGTTATAGGATACTAAGTACACAAAGATATTATACTCACTCGCATAACGTGAGATTAATATTTATCGTTGTACTTTTATTATTAACGTAAGAGCAATCTAGAGTATTTAGCGATACTCAATCTGAGTTATAATCATATAGTTGATTATATGAGTGGATTTATAATTTTTGTAATTCGTAGAAAGGTACTAAAAATTATTAATCGAGAATAGTGGACGTAGGTTTCGACTTGTGAAACTGAACCACTTCAAAAATTCTGTGTGTCTCTCTTTCTCTCTTTCTTTATTTTTGTTATTTCGATTTTGCGCTTATTAGTATAATTAATTAGTTGATTTTAATCAATAAAATCAAATAATTAATTTTACATCATATATTTCGAAAAAGGGGGCATCGTTTTTAATACTCAATTCACCCCCCTCCCCCCCCCCCTCTTTCGTATTCGATTAATAGACTTCTCAATTGGTATCAGAGCCTCGTGCTCTTGATAGCCTAACAGCTAGAGTCTGATCTTTTTTTTTTTGAGTCTATTTATCGTTTTTCCGCTGCATTTATTTTTTTATCAAATGGATTCCAAACACCTTAAGTGTCCTATATTCAATGGGAAGAACTATGGTTTATGGAAAAATATGATGACCCATTTCATTAAAGGTAACGATTGGGAGTGTTGGTTGATTATCAAGAATGGTCCAAATACGATCTTACTTGCAACCACTAATGGTACTATCGTCAAAAAGAATGAAGAGGACTATATTGAGGCGGATTATAAAAAGGCTGAGAAGAATTCAAAAGCAATAAGCTTATTGCAAAACGGTATGATTGCTACTGAATTCGATGGTTTCTCAACCAGTTCATCTGCCAAGGAAATATGGGATGGTCTAGAATTAGCCTATGAGGGAACCGCTGTTGTCAAAAAGCAACGTATGGCATTACTAATGCGAAAATACGAGTTGTTTGCCATGGAACAAAACGAGTCAGCTGACAGCATGTCCTCTCGCTTTTCTAGTATCATCAATGAGCTAAAGAATTTAGGAAGAACATTTGACTCCGAGGAAATTGCTAGAAAAATCCTTAGAAGTATGTCTCGCAGATGGAGACATAAAGTGTCTGTCATAGAGGAATGTAAGGACCTAACTTCGTTATCCTATCAGGAGCTACTCGGAACCTTAATGGCTCACGAGATTACTCTGAATCAGGATGAGGAGGAAGCTGGGACAAGCAAAAAGATGGCCTTACAAGCTGAGTCTAGCAAGATTAATGATTCTTCAGATATTGAAGATGAAACCGTGTTGTTTGTTAAACGAATTAGGAAAAAGTCCTTCAATCAAAATCAAAATAAAACAAATAACAAATCTAAGCAAACTCCCAAGAAAACCTTTTAGTCAAAAGGGTCCTTCTCTAACCATGGATGCTTCAAGTGTGGTGATAATGATCATATGATCAAAGATTGCCCCACATGGAAGAAAATAAAGGACAAAGATCAACGTAACAAGACAAAGAAGGAATTTAAGCAAGTTCTGATGGCATATTGTTGGGGAGACTTGGACTCTGAAGATGGCGAATCCGAAGATGAAGAAGATACTGCCAATCTTTGCCTAAGCAGCATCAGTCTTGACCTATTCTCCGACAGCGACAATGAAAGTAATGCTTCAAATGATGAGATGTGTCTTGTTGGAAATTCAGATGCAGATTCAGAGGATGAAGAGGTAAGTCTTCTTGAACTTAAAAAGCAAGTTAAGAAATTTTCTAAGAGTGCTTTAATTAAGACCTTTGAAGAAACCCTTGATGTTTGTCATGAACAGAAATTAGAGTTAAAAGACCTTAAGGAACAAATTCTAGATATTGCTGAGGAAAACCAAATTCTAAAAGCCAAAGCCAAAAAGCTCAAATCTAAAGTTATGGCTACCCCGGCTATAACTTCAGACATGACAAATGCTGAGAAAAACGCTCTTGAATGAAAAGTTAAGGCTAGTGATGCCATAACTTCAGAGCTCAAACTCAACATTAAGCATCTTCAAGCTAAAGTTACAGCTAGTGATGCTATAACTTCTGAGTTGAAGAAAGTCAATGAGATTTTAAAAGATGAACTTAATGGCAAAGATAGTGTGGTTTCCGAACACAAGAGAGAAATTACATTTCTCTCTAAGCAATTGAAAGAAGCTAGTGATAGTATGTCTGAACTTATGGAACAATATGAAAATGAGAATCATGTCTTGAATGAACGTTTTGATAAATTTCGTGAAGATTTTGAGAAAGGTAACTCTTCCAAGGATTCAAGTGTAGATCATTCGAAATGTAAAAAAGGAATTGAGTCCTTGAAAGAATTACTCTTACATGCACGAAAAGTTCATGATAAATGGGAAGGAAGCACAAAGGTTTTAAACTTTCTTACTGAACAATCTGATAATAACATGAAGATGGGACTTGGTCATGAATGGTATAGCCGTAGAGACCATGATAAATGCAAATCTAATCCTTCTGATCACGATTTCAGAAAAATAAAATATGTTAATCTTCCAGAATACTTGATTTGCAATTACTGTGGCTCTACTGGACATATACAAGTCAATTGTGTCAAACTTGCTTCGGATAAGCAAAAGAATGTCGAAAATGTTAAGACTTGTGATTTCATAGTAGAAGATGATGTCTCAACTATAGATGAATCTAACGACAACGAAGAACGTAATAATGAGTTTAGATGGACTTATGATATGGCTTTTGATTACTCATCTGTTCCTTCAAAATCAAACAAAATAAATGAGAATCGAAAGCATACATTCAAGCCTAAAGTTCATAACTCTAAACCTAGAGCGTCTCATGAAGGTACTAGACCTAGAGCTACTTTTGTTAGAACAAAACCTAGAGTACCTTATGTTCCGATTGTTAGACAAAGACCAAGACAACCCAATGTTAAAGCCAAAATAATAATAAGACAAGTATGGGTTAGAAAGGATCAAATATATAGAGTCACTAACCATAAAGGACCCTGATGAGTCTATTGATCGAATACGAAAGAGGGGGGGGGGGGGGTGAATTGAGTATTAAAAACGATGACCGCTTTTTCGAAATATATGATATAAATTAATTACTTGATTTTATTGATTAAAATCAACTAATTAAATTACTAACAATAAATGCAAAATCAAAATAACAATAATAGAGAGAGAGAGAAAGAGAGACACACAGGATTTTGAAGTGGTTCAGTTTCACAAGTCGAAACCTACGTCCACTATTCTCGATTAATAATTTTTAGTACCTTTCTCCGGATTACAAAAATTATCAATCCACTCGTATAATCAACTATATGATTATAACTCAGATTGAGTATCGCTAAATACTCTAAGTTGCTCTTACGTTAATAAGAAAAATACAACGATAAATACTAATCTCACGTTATGCGAGTGAGTATAATATCTTTGTGTATTAAGTATCCTATAACGATTTTTCATCGAGTGATTGACAAATTTGATGCGCAATTTTTGTATAAGCAAATTGGAAAATAAGAATTAAAGCTCAAAGAATTTTGCTTAAATATTTTTCTCTCTAAAAGTGTAGATGTGTCAACAATTATTGTTGAATGAATGAGAGTATTTATAGTAGAGTGAATTAGGGTTTGGAATGTTCTGGAATTAGAGCATAGGAATGTTCTGGAAGAATAAATCCCTAAACGACTTGATGAACAAGTAAGAAACAAAGGATGATGGAATTTGGCCTCCTTAGGCTTCCATCGGTCCATGTTTGCTTCCATAGCCCACAACAAATCGAGATAGAATTTAGTTAAAGCCGTAAGTTGCATAACGATATAAATATCGTGTTACAAACCAATAGTTTATTCAACTTAAATTCTTATTAATTAATTCCAATTAAAATAAATACTCTCTTATTTTATAAATCACTAAAAATATATTTTCCAAAAATTAACGCATCATTTTTGTCTAGCAATGAAGTTATGTCTATTAGGTCATAACTTCACTAACCTTTAAATCAAACAATGTAAAACCATTACCGAATGACGACCTATACTATCTAATCTTCTTAGATCTTCAGTAAACGAATCGTCTCTTCACAAGTCTCTCATCTTGAGTCTCGTGGTTGATTTCTAATCTTGATCTTGCTTGAATACATCGATCAAGTGTATTTGAAGTTGTACCTCCTTGGTCTTAACTTCAAGCTTGCGTCATTGTAATTGTTCCTTTCTATATTAAGACTTAAGCACACAATTACACGCATATGTTTATAATATTAAGTCCACATACAAATCATTACTGTCATTATCAAAACAATTAATAAGGACTAAAGGTCCAACAGACCCAACTTAGCTTGGGTACCTAAAAGTTGTATTTGATTCATTTGCAGGTAGTAGTGAAAGAAAATAATCTATGGTATCTCGACAGTGGATGCTCGAGACACATGACAGAAGACAGAAATCTTTTTCTTTCTCTAGAGCCCTTCTTCGGTGGCAAAGTTACTTTTGGAGATAACAAGAAGGGTAGGATTATTGGAGTAGGAAAAATTGGAATTTCAACCTCCCGGTATATCTGGTAAGTGGTCTTAAACATAACTTACTTAGTATTTCTCAATTATGTGACAAAGGAAATAGAG
This sequence comes from Silene latifolia, assembly GCF_048544455.1. Lineage (NCBI taxonomy): Eukaryota > Viridiplantae > Streptophyta > Magnoliopsida > Caryophyllales > Caryophyllaceae > Silene > Silene latifolia. The sequence goes on along the minus strand of NC_133535.1, from coordinate 89,990,561 downwards.
TTGTTTTTCATGCCGATGTTTGTCGCATCATAATTGAAGGTACTAGTAATGTTTTACTTGAGGGTCACCGTATGAGGAATGTGTATACGATTGACTTAAATGTTGTCAATACAAATTCCTTCTCGTGTATGAAAGCAACCTCAGATGAGTCTTGCTTGTGGCACAAGAGGTTTGCACACATTAGTCCAACTATTTTAAAGAAACTTAAGTCCATGGATTTAGTTGAAGGCTTGCCCTCAATTAAATTCGAGCAAGAGACAATGTGTGACTCATGTGCCCGCTGCAAACATGTTAGATCCTCATTTAAACCTAAAAGAGTAGTTAGCACTAAACGACCACTTGAGATGGTACACATGGATTTATGTGGACCTATGAAAGTTAGAAGCCGTGGTGGATCAAAGTCTATATTTGTTCTAGTCGACGATTACTCAAGGTATGTCTGGCCAATCTTTATTTCCTCTAAAGATGAAACTTTCGATGAATTTGTGGCATTAATGAAGCTTGCCCAAAATAAATATGATAAAAAGCTTATTTCGATTCGAACGGATCACGGCACGGAATTTGATAATCAATTGTTTATATAATTTTGTAGGGAAAATGGTGTGGGGCATAACTTCTCCGCACCACGTACCCCATAACAAAATGGTGTCGTGGAACGTATGAATCGAACCCTAGAGGATATGGCTTGTACTATGTTTTTGTGTAGTGGCCTCCCTAGAAGTTTTTGGGCAGAAGCTGTCAGTACCGCATGCTATGTGCATAATAGAGCTATATTTTGAAAAAGACTCCCTATGAACTCTTAAAAGGGAGAAAACCCAATATATCACATCTCCGTTGCTTCGGGAGCAAATGCTTTGTTCACAATAATGGAAAAGACAATTTAGGAAAATTTGACCCCCGAAGTGACGACGCTGTTTTTCTGGGATATTCGGATCATAGTAAAGCTTACAAAGTGTTCAATAAAAGAACCTTGCGCATAGAAGAAAGTGTTCATGTTCGCTTTGACGAAGATAATGTGTTTGATAAAGTTGAACAGGAAGAAGAGGATCCAGATGAGCCCGATTTCTTCTTAGCAAGAAATGAGCCCTTAAATGAAGATGAATATATTCAAGGTATCAATGATGAACTAGATAATTCTGCAAATGATCCTAAGAGAAGTGATGAGTCCGTAGTTAATGATACTATTGACCCTTCCTTAGATAAGGAAAAAGATCTTGAAGTTGTACCTAATGATGTTGTAACTTCCGATCCAAATCATGATAATTCTAATGAAGTTAGTGATACTTCTAAAGAAAATCCCGAGTCTCACTCAGGGGGAACAAATCATGATTCCTCGTCTGCAGATGGTGCGAGTTCATCAAATGATAATGAGCCTAGAGCTCTCAAAAAGTGGAAACATCAAAGCTCCCACCCTTTGGACAAAATCCTAGGGGATCTAGAACAAGGCATTAAAACTAGAAGGTCCTTGAATAATTTTTGCTCGTTCTTCTCTTTTCTATCAACCATTGAACCTACCAATATCAAAGAAGCTCTTGCTGAACCTGATTGGATAACTGCTATGCAAGATGAGCTTCAACAATTCGAACGCAATAAGGTATGGCACTTAGTGCCACGACCTAGTGATCGAACTGTTATTGGTACAAGATGGGTGTTCAGAAATAAACTGGACGACGCAGGACTTATTACAAGAAACAAGGCACGACTAGTTGTCCAAGGCTACAATCAACAAGAAGGGATCGATTATGACGAGACCTTTATACCTGTAGCAAGACTTGAGGCTATTCGTCTCATTATTGCCTTTGCTACTCATAAAGGAATGAAATTATTCCAAATGTACGTTAAGACTGCATTTCTTAATGGTTATTTGGAAGAAGCATTTTATGTAGAACAACCTCCCGGATTTTTAGATAGCAAGTTTCAAAACCACGTTTATAAATTAGACAAAGCTTTATATGGTTTGAAACAAGCTCCAAGGGCATGGTATGACAGATTATCCAAGTTTTTATTACAAAATAATTTTATAAGAGGATCTGTCGATAAAACCTTGTTCCTAAAATCCGAGGGTTCTAATTTACTTGTTGTGCAAATTTATGTAGACGATATCATATTCGGTTCTACTAATAAAAAATTGTGCAAGTATTTTTCAGATCTAATGACTTCTGAGTTTGAAATGAGCATGATGGGAGAATTGAAGTACTTTCTAGGTTTACAAATTCAACAAACAAAGGATGGTATAAAGATTCACCAACAGAAATATATAAAGGAACTGATTCGAAAATTCGGTATGGAAAATGCAAAATCTTACGATACACCTATGGTACCTGAAAAGAAGATAACTATAGATGAACATGGTAAGTGTGTCGATGAGACTACATATCGAGGTATGATTGGTTCACTTTTATATTTAACTGCAAGTCGTCCTGATATAATGTATAGTGTATGTGTCTGTGCGCGATATCAATCGTGTCCTAAAGAGTCACATATGATTGCAGTTAAACGTATCTTGAGATATTTAATTGGTACATCTAATTTGTACTTATGGTATCCACTTGAGTGTAATTTCGATCTAGTAGGGTATTCAGAGGCAGATTATGCAGGATGCTCTTTAGATAGGAAAAGCACTTCTGGGTATGCAACGTTTGTTGGACCTTGTATCATCACATGGGGATCAAAGAAATAAAATTCAGTTGCAATGTCTACTGCTGAAGCCGAGTATGTATCTGCTGGACTGGTATGTCCTCAATTACTTTGGTTAAAGCAACAACTATGTGATTATGGTACAAATGTAGGTCGTATGCCTATTATGTGTGACAATACGAGTGCTATAGTAATTTCTAAAAACCCTGCTCAGCACTCGAGGACCAAACATATAGATATTCGACACCATTTTCTACGAGATCATGTAGAGAAAGGCAACATTTCACTTGAATTTTGTAGAACCGAAAGGCAATGGGCTGATATCTTGACTAAGCCGTTAGCTAGAAAACGCTTTGAGTTATTGAGACTAGAGATTGGTTTAATTAGCGATAACTAAATCCGTCATAATTATGTCTGGGAACCTGAATGACTGGCTAGGAAGATGAGATTGTACGATTGTGTCCGTATATTTTTGTTGCAAGTTTAATTATGTTAAATAATGTTTATTTTACGTGTTATATCTTGCTTATGTGTATGGTAATATTCAATATTCTGTATAATCACATATTCTTACAAGAATTAGACAAAATCTACAATAAAATGCCTAAATATAATAAAGATATTTCTATCTTATTATATTTCTACACAAATCCTGCCTAAACACCAACACAAAAGATTCTTTCCTTATCTCACATCAAATAGGATTCTTTTCTTATTCTTATCTTATAAGAAATAGGAGATAATTCCCAAAAAAAAAAAAGAAAGTGCCGAGAACAAAAAAAAAAAAAAAAGGAACGCACAAAAAAAAAAGAAAAGGAAAGTGCGAAAAAAAAAAAGAAAAGTGGGAGAAATTTGCAAATTGTTTTACATTGAGTGGGAGAAATTTTAGGATATGAGAATCGGTTATCGCACATACACTTGTGAGGACAAGTGGGAGTTTGTTGGAGCTTGTGTCCTCCACAAATTCACAAATTCTCCCTTATGACGGAGATACCCGTCGCAAACTTGCGACGGGTACCATTTTGTCTCACACAAAAACCATGGGGGTGAGAGAGAGAGCACATGGGGTGGGTGCCCACCTTGTCCCCTCTACCCATTTCCACTCACATAATACCCGTCGCAATATTCGATCCGTCGCAAGGGAGACCTACTGCCACAAATTAGTGTGATAACATTAATAAATCTCTTAAAGGTTCACAAGGGTATACTTCGTATTTTAATCAGTTGATTAACGATTACCTAATAACGGTTGGCTTGCTAGAAAGTTTGACGTTATTATCATACAGATGGCGGTGATCAACTAGTCCCTAAAGGTCACACCTATAGGATGTGTTTGAGAGATGTGGTTATAGAAATATAATCACATTGATACCTTATATGACTAAACAGTTAGTCAATGTGTTGATGAGACAATTATTTAATGAAGATTAAATAATATTAATTGAGACGAATTAACTGTCAATTCGTAAATTGAATATAATAAGTTATATTTAATTAAATGTATGTAATGTTAGCTTGGACGAATTAATCTGTTAATTCGTAATTAAATGTAATCGGTTATATTTAATATCAACAAGATGAATGTGTCATAGTGGTAATAGTGAGGGTACTCAAACCAAGAGGTCATGGGTTCGATCCTCACTAGATGACAATTTAACTCATTTTATACATTTTTGGAAAAACCGAAAAAAGAGAAATGGATCTCTCTTATTTCGGTTAGCATTGGGCCGAAAATTAGGAGGGTAAAAATATCTCCCCATTCACTCCTCTTTTTCGGTTAGAATAAGAGGAAGAGGGAGCTCATTGTTCTACCCTAATAATCCTAACCTAATTTTTCACTGCTTTTGCCTCCTCTCATCAGAAAAAACATAAAAATAACCTAAAATTTTTCAGAAAATTTAGGAATCGATTCTAGCAAAATCAAAGGGCTTTTCTCGGAGCATCTTGGGTGCAACTGATAGGAGAATATCATTGCGATATTGTTCATAGGCCGAATTAGCTAGGACCGAAGGTTATTTCGTCATCTATTTACCCTTTTTGTTTATGCAATTTATTTTATGACATGCTTTCATCATGATTAATTCGTTATAGTCCTTATATTTAAAGGGATGCATACAGATAAATCCCACAAGTGGTATCAGAGCCAAGGCCACGAATTTTAATTTTGATGATTTTCATAAAATTGTTTGTAAACAATAATTAGGGTTTGCGAAAAAAAAAAAAAAAAGGTAATCGGCTGGATTTTTTTTTTTGAGCCGTGGAATTTTTTTTTCGTTTTCGTTTCGTTCACGGATGAACAGTACTAAAAAAAAAAAAAAATTCTGTTTTTTTCCTTTCGGTTTCTCCTGAAAAACCGATTAAAGTTTTTTACTATTTGTTTTTGTTTATGCCGTTTTGAAAAGCATCCGAGAAAAGAAATTTTTTTTTTCATTCTTCGTTCACGTGGTTCTGTTCACAGTGGCAGAATAAAAAAACATTTTTTTGTTTTGTTATGGTTTTTACGAAACACCGCAAGAAGAAAGAAATAAAACGGGTCACATTTTTGTTGTTTTGTCTATCCAGTAGATAGAAAAGTAAAAAAAAAAAAAAAAAAAATTTTGGTTTATTATCGTTCACGTCTTTGAACAGATTTTAAAAAAAAAAAAAAAATTTGTTTTTTTTTTCGGTTTTAATTTGTAAAATCGAGAAAAGTTTTCTTTGGGTTGTTTCGGTTTTTACCGAGATAAATTTTAAAGAAAATTTTTTTGGGTTTGTTGTGGCCAATTAATTATTGTGAAGCGGTTCATAATTCATGGATACCTAATCATTTTAAAGCAGTTTAAAATTTTGACGGATTAAATTCATATTACAAGTTTAATATGAATTAAGATTGAAATTAATGTGATTAATTGAGGAATTGTCACTTAATTTGATAATTTAAATGGGTGGTTTGGATAAAATTAATCTACATAATTAAAGAATTATGTCTTGCATGTTTAATTTTTTTTAGTTGATGCATTTTATTTAGTTGAATGAATCGTTTGAATGGTTTAATTTACGTATTTTTGCAATCGGTTGTAATTTGTAATACTTAGTGTGCCTTTAGTCAAAATATGTTTTCGTAATGAAGGAAACATAATTTTTATGTAATTATGAGATCTCGAATCTCCTTTTTTTATTTCTTTAGTTTTGGGTTTTTGAAATTAGAATGTAATAAATAGGTTTATTATGTAATTTTATTTATTGTAATTTCAAAGAAGACTAAAGATGGAGGTTGGAGCTCACTCCCGCTACATGGATCAAGATGGAACATCAAGACAAGCTTCTCGGGTCCAAGGATGGATTCCAAACTTGTATTTATGTTCATTTTGATAAGATAGACCACACTAGGACTCTATTATTGTTTTTACATTTTACTATTCTTATTGTTTTTCATTCACATGCTAGTTAATGCATCATATTCCGCCTAAACCAAACCACCTACTACTAAAATGCATGAAAATTGACTCATATAGATTGTATGTTAGTTTTCATGGACATACAGATGTCACATACTTATTAAGCCATCACCTTAGTTTATTCATTCACGCATGCTAGATATTAGTTCACTTAAAATGAATTAAAATAAAGTTGATGGGATCTTCCTCTAAAACGGAAATTGAGATTAGTCTTTATAAGGGCAAACAACTATGAATCCCTTCTTCGTCGGTATGCATAATATGACCCCTTCTACGTTGGGTAAGTAGTTTGTGTTGACTTAGTTTATCTCAACATTATAGTCCGAAGAGTTTCTCGTGATTATAATGGACTAAAGATAGAATTTCTGAGTAAATTTATCGACCAAGAATTCTAAAGGTAGAATTAGCCAAGAGGTGGGCTTATCAATTTACAAAATTGAGTCTTGGGATCATTTATATAATTCTTGAGGAAGGTCAATTGTATAAATGCATGAGTTTTCGCGTTATAACAAATGATTGCATTAGACTTAAAAATCAAATCGATGCATAGGCTTATTATTCAATTTTCTTTTCGCAGTGTAGAACACGTTAACTTTTTATTACAACAAATGGTGGAAATAACGAAATCCCAATGCCAAGTGCCACACTTGATCGCGCGTCCTGGCTGAAAGTTTTTATGGACAACATGAATCAGTTCACACGTCTGAAAAATGACGGGTCCAACTTTGTGGACTGGGAGGCAGCACTACGGAATGCTGCCATTGCTGACGGTAAGCTTAGGTACTTAAATGAGCCAATACCGGTAAACCCAGGCCCCAATGTAGGAGACAACGAGTCACTCGCTTATAGTGATTTCGTTATGGAAGCGGGTGCGATAAAGAACGTACTCATCTTTGCAATGGAAACCAATTTGCAGAGACGCTTCATTGCCCAAGGTGCAAACAAGATTTTCACCACGCTCACTAACGAATTCTCAAAGGCACCGAGAATCGTTACTTATGAGCATACCTGTCGCTTCTTTGATGCGAAACTCCAAAAGGGCCAATCGGTTAGCCCACACATTCTTAACATGATTGAGAATGTCGAGAAATTGGAGGCACTTAATTGCAAAATCAGTGAGAGCATTGTCATTGACCGAATGCTTCATTCTCTTCATGATGGTTTTGCCCTTTCAGGGCAAACTACTACATGAATGACTTGAAAAAGAGTCCTCATGAGCTACACTCCCTTCTTGTACAGACCGAGAAGGATATGAAATTGAGTGGGAGCATGAAGCAGGATGTTCTCATGATTTCCAATAAAAGTTAAGGTAAGGGCAAGGCTCATGGCGACCTAGCTGTAGGTAAGCCAAAGTTCAAGAAGCCAGGAAACGGTAAGAGTGGGCCTGGTGTGACTAGTGGCTCACAGGGCAAGACAAAGAGCAAGGGCGGTGACATTGAGTGCCACCATTGTCACAAGACTGGACATTGGAGGAGGAACTGTCCCGTGTACCGTGAGGACATAAAAGCAGGCCGCGTCGTTCCTGTTGGTATGTCATCTTATATTCATATGATTGAGATAAACCATGCAAGTTTCGGAACTTGGGTACTTGATACTGGTTGTGGTTCTCATCTGTGTAATTATTTGCAGGACCTAAAGAACATCATGCCTCTCGAAAAGGGTGATGTGGACTGCGAGTTTCGGGAATGGAGCACGAGTTCTTTGCAGTCTCGAAGGGAACATACGTAATCCAACTCCCTAGTGGTTTTGAGTTATTTTTATAACTGTTACTATGTACCCAGTTTATCTAAGAACATTATTTTAGTTTCCGTACTTGCTAAAGACGGTTTTGCATTTTCAATAAAGGATAATAGCTGTATTTTCCTTTTATGAAATGATTTATGGCAAAGTAGTTTCCATGAATGGAATTTACATCTTAGATCAAACCACGGAAGAATTACACATGAATAATAAGAAATTAAAGGTTGGTGACAAAGATCAAACCTATCTATGGCATTGTCGAATGGGACACATAAATGAGAAACGCGTAAAGAAACTCGTCGATAATGGGACTATTCCCGCATTCGAATTTTCTACATATGGCACGTGTTAATCATGTCTCATTGGCAATATGACTTGAATTTCCTTCAAAGGTGTTGGAATACGCGCTAGTGACCTATTAGGACTCATACATACTGATGTTTGTGGACCTATGTCAATTACCGCTAGAGATGGTTATAGATATTTTATCACTTTCACGGACGATTTGAGTAGATACGGATATGTCTACTTAATGAAGCATAAAAGTGAGTCCTTTGAGAAATTCAAGGAATACCGAGAACGGGGTTCGAACCAACTGGGTAGAAAGGTTAAAGCACTCCGTTCAGATCGGGGTGGCGAATATCTTTCAAATGAGTTTGATCAACACCTTAAAGACTGTGGAATCGTACTACAGTTAACTCCACCTGGAACACCTCAATTAAATGGAGTGTCCGAACGGAGAAATCGAACCTTACTGGATATGGTTCGATCCATGATGAGTCACACGGTAGTGCCTGATTCATTATGGGGTTATGCTCTTTTGTCAGCTGCTCTTATACTTAACCGAAGTCCGACTAAAGTCGTCGACAAGACTCCATATGAAATGTGGAAGGAACGGTCCCTAACTTGTCCTTTATTCGGGTTTGGGGCTGCGAGGCTTATGTCAAGTGGAGACACGAGGATAAGCTCGGCCCGCGATCGGTCAAGACATACTTTATAGGTTATCCAAAAGGAACATTTGGTCATTACTTCTATTCGCCTACCGAACATCGAGTTTTTGTTGCGGCTAGTGCGACGTTCTTAGAGAAAGAATTTCTCGAGAACAAGACAAGTAATAGAACCTTCGAGCTGTCGGAGGTTCCAACACCAACAACCGAGGAACAGATAGAGGAAGTTGTTTCTCCAACTGATGATACGGTTAATATTCCTGAGGAACCTAGGAGGTCGGGTAGAATCTCTAATCCTCCGGACAGATACATTGGTATGGTTGAGGAGAATGACGTTTTACTCCTGGAGAGTAATAAAGCCGCTACCTATAAAGGTGCCATGACCTGTTCCGACTCAAAGCTATGGCTCGAAGCCATGCAATCCGAGATGGACTCCATGTATGAGAATAATGTATGGAATCTAGTTGATTTACCTAATAAGGTAAAACCTCTACAGTGCAAATGGCTTTACAAAATAAAGCGTTCTGTAGACGCGCAACCAGATACCTATAAGGCACGACTAGTGGCAAAAGGTTTCACTCAAGTGCACGGATTGCATTATGATGAGATTTTTGCACCTGTAGTCATGCTACGTTCCATTCGGACAATCTTAGCGATTGCTGTCTTTCATGACTATGAAATTTGGCAAATGGATGTAAAAACCGCCTTCTTAAACGGTTATTTGGAGGAAGAGTTGTACATGGTGCAACCCGAAGGTTTCATAGATCCTAAACATCCTAAGAAAGTATGCTAGCTTAAGCGTTCTATTTATGGACTTAAGCAAGCTTCTCGGAGTTGGAATCATCGTTTCGACCAGGTGATAAAAGAGTATGGTTTTACTCGATCGGTCGAGGAACCATGCTTATATACCAAGTCGAGTGGGAGTAAGATTGTATTCTTGATATTGTATGTCGATGACATACTCTTGATTGGGAATGACATTCCTCTCCTATCTTCGGTTAAAGGATGGTTGAAGAACCATTTCCAGATGAAAGATCTGGGTGAGGCACAACGCATTTTGGGAATCCGTATCTACCGAGATAGATCACGACAGACGTTATCACTTAGTCAGGAGTCTTATTTGGATAAGATTCTTGAGAGGTTCAGCATGACCAACTCCAAGAAGGGGAACCTTCCAATGACGTCTGGGATGCAGTTGAGCAAGTTTCAGTCACCCACGACGCCTAAAGGGATTGAGCGCATGAGTCGTGTTCCTTATGCATCTGCAATAGGATCAATCATGTATGCCATGATATGCACACGTCCAGACGTGGCATATGCATTGAGTATGACGAGTCGGTACCAAAAGAATCCAGGTGAAACACATTGGATAGCTGTTAAAAATATCCTCAAGTACCTACGGAGGAGTAAGGATAGGGTATTGACTTATGGAGGAGATACTAAGCTATGCGCGCAATCGGTTCTGTGAGATGCTAGCTTCCAAACGGATCGAGATGATTAGAAATCTCAGTCTAGATTCGTTGTTACTCTTAATGGTGCTGCGGTCAGCTGGAATAGTTCCAAACAGGAAGTTGTAGCAAATTCTACTACTGAGCCATTGAAATATGATAAGCATGCAGGGCACGTTATTTCCATGAGAATTAAACGTGTACCTGAGTTATAGTAGTTGATTATGAATTCGATACGTTATCTTTTTCATAAACTATTTATAACTTCATCGTTTTTATAATATTTTGTTTTTCATGTGGATTGTACTGACAACATTGAACGCCACAAAGTGAACTGAATTACATTATATTTGTTTTGGTCCGTAATCGCCAATGTGAGCTGATAACTCCGGCTATTATATTGTGCAGTCGATTGATGGTGGGTTCAACGAGCCATAAGTCAAACGGTTGACTGATCGATCACAGATGCGAGATTATAACGATACCTCGTAGGACAAATTTTTGTGACAACGTAATGGAGTCCTAAATGTTTAAAAACATTCGGTGCCAGGTCGTGGATAGGACATCCATTGTGTTCCTAGAGTCGATTCTTTTGACTATCGACTGTCTCTTGAGATTAAGGCAGTTTTTGGGTGACTTTGGTTTCTTTCTCACGGTCTGCCGTAACTGGAGGCTAAGTAGATTTTTTCTGGGTCATTTCATACTGTACTTACATCTGCAGGATTTGAGTTGAGGAAAATATCCAACCCTTATCAGGTATAGTTATTTCTCAGGGCCACTCGAGGAGTTGTAACTGATATGCATGGCCATGCTCGAATGATGATTCGTTTATCAGTTAAGTTACTCTCTAGTCGGGGAAACCACTCTTGATGATGATCGCTTGTAAAATACGACCTTTGTGAATACGGATTTGCAAATTGTTTTACATTGAGTGAGAGAAATTTTAGGATATGAGAATCGGTTATCGCACATACACTTGTGAGGACAAGTGGGAGTTTGTTGGAGCTTGTGTCCTCCACAAATTAGTGTGATAACATTAATAAATCTCTTAAAGGTTCACAAGGGTATATTTCGTATTTTAATCAGTTGATTAACGATTACCTAATAACGGTTGGCTTGCTAGAAAGTTTGGCGTTATTATCATACAGATGGCGGTGATCAACTAGTCCCTAAAGGTCACACCTATAGGATGTGTTTGAGAGATGTGGTTATAGAAATATAATCACATTGATGCCTTATATGACTAAACAGTTAGTCAATGTGTTGATGAGACAATTATTTAATGAAGATTAAATAATATTAATTGAGACGAATTAACTGTCAATTCGTAAATTGAATATAATAAGTTATATTTAATTAAATGTATGTAATGTTAGCTTGGACGAATTAATCTGTTAATTCGTAATTAAATGTGTTCCGGGTTTAATTCCAGAGCAGATGTTTGTTACCACTCGTAGCTAGTAGAATGATGTCCTTGCTTGAATCCTCCTTGCGGTCTCCTGAAACGATGAACAAACTGAGGGCTCGGCTTTGGCCGAGCGTACTCACTCCGACGCTCAAGTCAGTAAACTTAGAGAGAGGTTGTTGTAACCTGGCTAAGAGTGTATTGTAGAGAGATAAGGAAGATATTACCAGATGAATAGTGGTTATTAGGTCAATTTTTGTGGATTTCCTCCTCAATGAAGATTGAGGAGTATTTATAGGCTTTCACCTTTTGTCACGTAGTGGCCAAGTGGCTATCAGGTGAAAAGACCGTTATACCCTCGGCCGATGGACCTGTGGCAGGCTCGCCGAGGGTCTTGGATATGAGTACGCGGATTTGTGTCCCGGTGGCTAGTTGTCCGGCCGAGACCGGTGTGACAGCCGATGGGCTTCACCGGCTAGTCTGTCTAAGTCGTTGACTTTGCTGTGAATACCCTTGACCTTGCTCAATGTGTTGACTTGGTCAGCGGTGCAGAATATGCCCCATCAATTTGCCCCCAGCGTAGTCTATGCCGTGGTATGGGCTCCGATGTATGTGAACGTATATTCTGCGTAAGTATTTTTGCAAAATTTTTAGTAACGGCTTCTTCTGAAGCATTGGCGTGGTTCTTGTTAGGCCGTACCATATATCCCCCCTCCACATGGATGCGTAAAGGGTATCCGATGTGGGAAGTAATATGACGCTGGCCGAGACCAGGGCTGAGAGTGCCGGTTCTTTTTGATTGCCCCCGGCCGGTGCTTCTTGGCCTGGTCGATCATACGGCCGGCGGAGAGCAGGTGCCTAGGAATTTGTTGAGGGAGATGAACAGGCGAAGGGATGTGAATGGGCGTGTTGAATACGCTTGGTAACTGTAGCATTGATTGACATTCAACTGTTGCAACGATTGACATTCCGTGGTTGCATGTCTGACACGTGTCCGCTAGCTGATTGGTTGACGCTTCATGGGCTGTGCCCTGATTGGTCCTTCTTCATGGGCTTTTCCCTATAAATAGGGTAGTTACTCCGTGATTTTGGCCATTACTTTCATTTCCTCAAATTTTGAAAATTTTCTCCCAAAATCTTCATCTCTCTAAACCTTCAAGGGCTTTCTTTTCTTCCAATCTTCGGTCTTCGATCCGGCGAGTGTATTTCCTCAAGGTAATCAAACAAATTTTCTTTTATTTCGTTAGTAATTTGCGAACATGTCCTCTGTTGATGCCGGGGCTAGTACTTCTGCGCCGGGGGGTTCCCCGTCGCGCTTTGACGAGGAGGAGATATTAGAAGCCGTCCCGTTAAGGTTTGGGGGCCCTAGGTCTCCCTCTCCCGCTGTTGGTCTGCCCCTCCTGGAGGAGTTGGAGGATGAGGATGATGACGATGATGAGGGGGCTCCCGTTGATGGTGGAAGGACGACTAATCCGGATCATGGTGAGGCCTGCACGACTGGCCTCGACCGTGTATTTACAAATAAATTCGCAAGCGCCCGGAGAGACTCTTTTCGGAGATCATTTCTCCTTCGGTGAGGGGTATAAGATTGTTATCCCCGAGGAGGGTCGGGCGGTCTCTTTGTCCTCCCCGGGTCATATTGGCGTGTATATTAGGCATTTGGAGTATGGGCTCCGGTTTCCTTTGAATGAGCACGTCATGGCCATTATCAAAGCTATGAACGTTGCCGTGGCCCAACTGCATCCGTTGGCCATGAGGACGATAGTCAGCTTTGTATGGATCTGTCTTTTTAGGGGGGAGGTCCCATCAGTTAACTTGTTTCGCCGCCTCCATAGTCTTCGGCCGTCAAAATCCGGCAAAGTGGGGTGGTACGGCGACGGGCGGAGCGGGCTACGTCTCGTGAACAAACTCACTTCTTGCAAGGACCGGCAAGGGCGATGGGTGTACGTCCAGTGCTTGGGATGATCGCCCATTGCCTCGGTCTTTCCGAGCCCCATTCACTTACGGTGTGAGACCGGGATGAGTATGAGAAACACATCACCCGGGGTAGCAAGGTTAAGATGGACGCTTCGTTTGTCCCCTTACTCGCGGATGAGAAGCGGGCGTGCACTGTTTGATGCCAAGGAGGGATGGCGCCCCGACTCGGATCATTATCCAGGATGAGTGCTATGCCGCGTCGGCCTCATACCGGCCCTCGGTTTGGGGTGAGTGGGGTCGGTGTGAGGCCCACCTTTGCTTGTTATGTTTCTTTTTCAGAGCGTTGTTTTACTTCCTTTATGTAACTCTTGTTTGATTTCTTGCAGATCGGTTTGGGCGGGATGCGTCTCGAGAAGGACTTGAAGAGGCTAGGGCTTGACAAGGACGGGAAGGTTGTCAATCTGCGTCCTACGGCTGATTCGAAAGATCGCAGGCTATCCCCCAACGAAATCATGGAAAAGCAGACTAGAGGATTGGATCAGGAGACGGCCCATGCACGGGTTCTTGTGGGCGTGCCGAAAAGATCGAAGAAGGCGGCGTCCAAGTCGGCGGCGGTTTCAACGCCAACTCCTCTTCGCCCCGGTGGTCCAAAAGGATCATGTGGAGGTGATCAACATTGCGAGGAGGAGGCGACCGTTGCTAAGGTCCCTTCTCCGAAGAAGAGGAAAGACCCACCGTCTGCTTCCACCGATGCCGGGGAGAAGCCTGCCTCTACCAGCCCTCCAAAAAAGAGGGTCCAAACTGGTACGGATCTAACTTGTGGTTCAGATTTAGCCGGCTCGTTGGGCGTTCTCGATGACAGACTTTCGATGTGCCAATGCACGGTGACATGGATGCCCTGTGTAAATTTTTTGTAGATACATCATCGGCGGCGGCGTTCTCACCGAAAGCAAGAAGCGGGAAGCGACTGAAAAGACGATTGAGAAGGCGGGTGACAAGAATGTCACCGTTGACTCCTCACCCCAGAAGGCTACTCCTACCGAGCTCGTGGCGGAGGGTGAGAGAATATATAAGAGGTTGGGGAAATGGAGCCGTCTAGCCGCCTCCCTCATCATGGAGCAGGAAAAGGCCGCGGCCCAACTGGGCCACCGATTGCAAAGCTCAAGCTTGATCTCTCGCCGCGAGAGGGGAAACCGGTAAGGCTAAGTCGGATCTTCGTGTTGCCGAGAAGCGTGCGGAGGAGGCCGAGAAGCCGCCGAAGGCCGAGAGGGCCAAGGTTGAGGAGGGCGATGGCGCCACGGCCAAGATGATGGAGGAACTGGAGAGGTATAAGGGTGCCTACGACGCCGTGGTTGCCAAGAGGGACGAGTGGGAGGATCGGTTCCAGAAGCAGGCGGAGGTGCTCAGGAACACACAGGCTATCCTTGCTCAAAAAGAGAAGGATGTTGACATGCTTCAAGATGATCTCCTCCCTAAAATGTGCGTTCAATTCCGGGACCAGGCCGAGGAGGCGGCTAAGGAGGCAATCAGAAGGCTCGACCCCGACGGCACTTTCCCGTGGGATAAATATGACCAGCTCCTGGATGAGATAGCTGAAGCTGCTGCGGCAAAGCCGGCCGCGAGAAGGCGGAGGCGGCGAAAGCGGCTCGGATAGCGTTGGCCAAGGCGGCCTATGATGCAAAGGAGGCCGAAAAGGAGGCCGAGAGGCAAAAGGTGCCGAAAATGTCGAGCCTTCTCTTGAGCCGGCCACCGCAGAATCCGCGCCTCGATGGAGGGAAGCAACAAGGCATAGGGGGACGGGCGGTCGTCTCCAGACTCACCCGGCATCTCGGATAGCCTTAGCTGTTCGGGGGCCAACTATTGAGCCTTTCCTCCCTGCCATCTTTTGGCGCTTCAATTGATATGCTTGTAATCTTTTGCTTTTCTTTTCCCTGTTTGTAAAAAATTTCTTGGTAGGTTGTGTTTAGGCTTACCCCTATGGGGACGGCCGTCGTCTGTATTCTTCTTACAACTCTTTTAACAAAGTTTATCCTTTTGGCCTTTGGCTTGGCCGAGGCATTGATCAACCATCTTTGTTTGTCCTTTTTGCGTTATTAATTGAGTGCCTTCGTTTTTACCTTTGGTATGGCCGAGGCAGTTCGAATGTATATCTCAACTGCGTAACGTCTTTGGTGTACTGACCGGTGCGTCCCCGTCGCTCTCGGCAAGTTGCGGGGGTAACGGGGGTTACGGCTCGATAGCAATTCTTCTAGCGTACCGGTCATTGTGTCCCCGTCGCTCTCGGCCAATTGCCAAGGTAACGGGGTTATGGCTCGGTAGCAATTCTTCTAGCGTACCGGTCATTGTGTCCCCGTCGCTCCCGGTCAATTGCCAAGGTAACGGGGTTATGGCTCGGTAGCAATTCTTCTAGCGCACGGTCATTGTGTCCCCGTCGCTCCCGCCAATTGCCAAGGTAACGGGGTTATGGCTCGGTAGCAATTCTTCAAGCGCACGGTCATTGTGTCCCCGTCGCTCCGCCAATTGCCAAGGTAACGGGGTTATGGCTCGGTAGCAATTCTTCTAGCGTACGGTCATTGTGTCCCCGTCGCTCCCGCCAATTGCCAAGGTAACGGGGTTATGGCTCGGTAGCAATTCTTCTAGCGCACGGTCATTGTGTCCCCGTCGCTCCCGCCAATTGCCAAGGTAACGGGGTTATGGCTCGGTAGCAATTCTTCTAGCGTACCGGTCATTGTGTCCCCGTCGCTCTCGGCCAATTGCCAAGGTAACGGGGTTATGGCTCGGTAGCAATTCTTCTAGCGTACCGGTGGCGATTATGGAGGACAAGCACTTGGATGGAAAACTTGGTTGTTTCTTCATTTAAGATCACGCGTTGGGGTGTCCACATTGGGTTTGGACACCTCCGCCGCTATACAAAGTACTTTCTTAAGTTGTCGGTGTTCCAATGGCTCATCAAAGGCACACCCTCCATGTCCGTCAGCCGGTATGTACCCGGTCTCATTTCTTCAATCACCTCATAGGGACCCTCCCAGTTGGCCGTTAGTTTACCGTGAATATTTCCTTTGTTGGTGGCGGCCGACTTTCTTAGGACTAGATCTCCTACTTTTAAGTCCCTCTTGTGGACTCTTCGGTTGTAGGCTCTTCTCATCCGGTTTTGGTATACTGCCAAGTTGAGGCGCGCCGTATCTCGGCTTTCTTCGACTAGATCCAGGGAGGCTTTAAGGCCTTCCTCATTTTCGACTGGATTAAAGGTAGCCGTTCTGAATGTCGGCACCGTCGCTTCAATTGGTAGGATCGCCTTCAGATCCGTAGACTAAATGGAAGGGAGTGTACCCGTTGCTTCTTTCTCGGTGGTCCGTAGGGACCACGGGGACGCCGGGTAGTTCATCGGCCCATCTTCCTTTAAGGTCTTCCACTGTCTTCTTCAAACCGTTGAGGATTGTCTTATTGGCTGCCTCCGCCTGTCCGTTGCTCTGTGGGTGGCAGACGGAGGAATACGCATACTTGATGCCAAGCTCTTCTAACCAGTTCATTATCAGGTCACTCCAAAATTCTCGGCCGTGGTCAAATACCATGACTTGGGGCAATCCAAAACGGGTTATAACATTTTCCCAGATTACCTTTCGACGCCGCCGTGTGGTCTTTTGCATCTTGCTACGCGGCTTCAACCCATTTGGTGAAGTAATCAACGGCGACGATCAGGAACTTCCTTCCTCCGGAGGCCGTTGGAAACGGCCCTAGCATATCCATCCCCCACTGTGCGAAAGGGAGGGGACTAAGCACCGGTTGTAGGTCCCGGGAAGGAGCATGTATCACCGGGGCATGCATCTGACAGTTCGTGCACTTCTTGGTCTTTGTTCTGGAGTCTTGAAGCATGGTGGGCCAGAAGTAGCCGGCTCGGAGAGCTTTGTGGGCTAGTGTTCTTGCCCCCATGTGGTGTCCGCATATGCCCTCGTGAATCTCTGTCAGTATTAGCTCTGCGTCGGTCGGGCCGACACATTTCAAGAGTGGTCTTATTACGGACCTTCTGTACAGTTCCCCTTCGAATACCAAGTACAGCGGAGATCCTTTTGAGCTTAGCCGAGAGATTGCGGTTATCCAGAACTCGCTTGTGAGTTTGTATTTCATTATCGGAGTCATCCACGTCGTCTCGGTTTCCACGTCCCCTACCATGCCGATGGTCTCAGTGATGCTCTTCGCATTCCTGATGTCTACAAGCACGGTTCGGCTGACGTTTTTGACGGTTGAGCTGGCAAGCTTTGAGAGAGCGTCGGCTCGGTTGTTCTCGGACCTGGGGACACATTGGATTTGGAAAGATTTCAATTTTGCTATGTCGGTTTTTACCCTTTCCAAGTATCTCACCATCCCGTCATCCCGAGCCTCAAACTCTCCTCTGATTTGGTTAGTAACCAAAAGTGAGTCTGTCTTCAACACAATGTGTTCCGCTCCGCGCTCGGCCATCTCGACTCCGGTTATCACCGTCGTATTCGGACTCGTTGTTCGACGCCGAGAAGGTAAATTTCAAAGCGTACTCAAACTCGTCTCCGTTTGGGCTGATGATAAGGATGCCGGCTCCCGAGCTGTTCGTCGTGGAGGAGCCGTCGGTGTAAACCTCCCACACACCTGGGTTTGGCTCTTCTTGATATGTGCATTCGGCCAGGAAATCTGCAAGTGCTTGCCCCTTTATCGAAGGCCTTGGTTTTGTACTTGAATGCCGAAGCCGAGAGTTCTACCGCCCATTTGATAAGCCTACCGGATTGTTCGAATTTCTCCAAAGCTTTTTCCAAAGGCTGGTCGGTTAGGACCGTCACGGGATGAGCGTCGAAGTAGGGTTTTAACTTCCTTGCGGCAACGACGACGGCGAAAGTTGCTTTTTCAATTAGTGGGTAATTTCTCTCGGCGGGCAGCGGTGTATGGCGACAAAGTAGATTGGGTGTTCTTTGTTTGTCTTCTTCCTCGATGATCACGGCGACCGACCGTGGCCGAGGTAACTGCTATGTAAAGGTATAGCGTCTCCCCAAAGATCGGCACAGACAGAGTTGGGAGAGTCTCGAAGATGAGCTTTTAGTCGCTTGAAAGCCGTGCTTTGTTCCTCCCCAGTGAAGTCTTTATTCCCTTTCAACACTTTGAAGAATGGAGTACTTTTGTCGGCTGACCGAGAGATGAAACGGGCGAGAGCCGCCATTCTCCGGTCGCATCATAACCTCTTTTCGATTCCTTGGTTCCGGCAGATTTAGGATTGCTTGGACTTTAACTGGATTAGCATCAATGCCTCTGGCACTGACGAGTACACCGAGGAATTTACCTGCCCGGACACCGAAATTGCACTTCATTGGGTTGAGCTTCATCTTGTATTTCCTTAGAGAACAAAACGTTTTCCGTAAATCGGCCAGGTGCTCGCTGTCGGACTTGCTTTTCACGATAGCGTCGTCGACGTAAGCCTCAATGTTTCGCCCTTTTTGACTTTGGAATACTTTGTCCACCGTCCGGTGTACGTTGCACCGGCGTTTTCAAACCAAACGGCATCATTTTGTACATGTATGTGCCGTTCGCGGTGATGAATGCGCATTTAGGCATGTCCTCCTCATCCATGAATACCTGGTGATATCCTGAGAAGGCGTCTAGCAGGCTCAGCATGGTGTAGCCTGCCGTGGCGTCGATTAAGCTATCTATCCGAGGCAAAGGGTAACAATCCTTGGGGCATGCTTTATTAAGGTTGGTAAAATCTACGCACATTCTCCATGCCCCCGATGATTTCTTCACCATTACGACGTTGGCTAACCACTCGGGATAAGTACAAGGCATAATAAAGCTGCTTTGCTAGTAATTTATCTACCTCGGCTTTGATGGCGTCATCTTTCTCGGCCGAGGAGTTTCTCATCCTTTGCTTGACGGGGGCGGCGGTGGGGAGTACGTTTAGCTTGTGAATGATTACCTCCGGCTCACGCCGGCATCTCGGCCGCTGAGTAGGCGAAGACGTCTTTGTTTTCCTTCAGCAGATCTAGGAGAGCGGCTCTGAACTTTGGCTCCAAGTCGACACCGATAGTCACGGTGCGGCCTGGGTCAATCTCTACCTCCTCGGTCTCCGCTCCCTCTACCATGCCGACAATGGTATCCGTGTGTTTGCCATCCTGTCGTAAGGATGGGCTCTTCCCCTTTTCTGATTTCTTCGCCGCTTTGAAGGATTGCAGGTTGCACCCTCTGGCGGATACTTGGATATTGACCACCTCATCGGTCTCGCTCTTCGAGACGAGCTTATGCGCTTCCCCCCGGTCCGAGACATACATCAATGTCAGAGCCCGGATGGACATCACTGCGTCTACCTCACTCAGGGTGTCTCGGCCTATGAGGACGTTGTAGGCGGATGATCCGTCAATGACCACGAATTCCGACATAACGCTCTTGGCTGCACCTCGCTCTCCGAACGTTATCGCGGCTGATTGACCCGGGGGTACCATGCCGGCCCCGGAGAAGCGTACAACGGGCTGGTGCGGGGGTCAAGTCCTCAACCTTCGACCGAGGCTAAGAAAGCATTCCCCGTACATAATATTTGTGTAAGCGCCTGTGTCAATTAGGCACCTCTTCACCAAGTGGTTGGCTATGTCCAGGTGGACTGTCAGTGGATCGCTGTGAGGAGCGACGACTCCTTCGTAGTCCTTCTTCCCGATTGTCATATCGGGGACGTTGGAAGCGGGGGTTGCTAGGTTGGGCACAAAGTTGATGGCTTGATATAGCTCATTCAGGTGCCGTTTGTACCCACGAGTGGACTCGCCGCCCTCGTTGCCCCTGATGACGACATTAATTACTCCTTTCTGTTCTAAGACGGGTTTTTTATTTGATCCGCCGGCATCTTGCTCTTCGACCTCCGGCAATATATTTGCCTAGGCTTCCCTTAGGATCGGTTCCTCAATGGCATTTTTCGGATGTCGGCAATCGTTTGTTAAGTGGCGGTGTAGCCGTGGTACTCGCAATATTGGCTTGTGTCACCGTCGCCCCTTGGCTTAGGGGGCCTTTCCCACTTCTGACCTTCGCTTTTGCTCAGAGCGAAGACTTCTGCGGCGGATACAACCAGGGGGGTGTGATCATCGTACTGCTTTCGGTAGTGAGGTGCCGAACTCCCCCCGGCGCCCGCCGAGTTCTGTTTCCTGGCGGACTTATCGGACCGTGACCTATTGTCGCCGCGGCGTCTCTCATCCGGGCTATCATCCCGGCGGCTTTTCCTCTACGAGGGCTCGGCGTCGCTGGGGCCTACCCAGTCTTGTGGTAATCTTCTACCTTGATGGCACGATCGGTCATCTTCTGGCGGCGTCCGGGCCCAAACCCCGTGCTTGATGAGCTCGTCTTTTAAGTTTCCCTTTGGGAGGCCCTTCATCGCCGCGAAAGCCGCAAGTTCGGGGTTGATTTCTCGAATCTCTTTGGACCTTGCCGTCGAACCTCTTCATATAGCTTCGTAGAGACTCGCCCTCCTCCCGCTTGATAGTCGGGAGGTCCGACGTCTCCACGACCGTCCTTTTGTTGCAAGAGTCTTGGGCTAAGAAGGCGTCCTTTAGGTCGGCGAAACAAGATACCGAACCGTCGGGAAGCCCCTTGTACCGGTTTTGAGCCATCCCATGCGAGTCGTTGGGAAGACTCGGCACCGGACCTCATCAGTTTGCTCCCATACCGACATGTAAGACTCGAAAGTCTCGGCGTGGTCGGTCGGGTCATTGTCTCCTTTATATGTGAACGCCGGCAACTTCGGCTTGGTTGGCACGGCGGTGTCAGGACATAATCACCGAGGGGCTGTTTGACCACGTGTCGGATGACACGCGGCGACCGACTCCTCGCGTTCCTAGTCCGGCTTCTCTCCTCGTAGCGGGAAGGACTTCTTCTCCGACTCGGGCTTCTTCTCCGGCTCTCCGAGTCGGGCCGCTGGTTCCCCGGGGTGTGCCTCGTCGGTGTTGCGGCGGCGATGTCCTCTCCCGAGTACGAGAAGGACTTACGTTTACCACGACCACTTTGGGCTCCTCCGGCGTCTTGGTAGGGTCGCTTCTCCCGAGTGCTCCGTTCGGGTTTCTTGGAGTCACGTTCGGGCCCCTGGTCTCCTGGACGGCTTCCGCCACTCGTGTCGGCGTGCCTATGTGAGCTGGTGTACTCCCAATTAGGTCCAGGAGCGTCTTCAGTTTTGCTACGTCAACCACCTGTCCCATGATGGTGACCTGGTTGGCGGGCGGCGGCGTGTCCGATGTTATCGGCATTCCGAATTCCGGTTGGACTACTCCGCCGGTGGAGGGTTGTACTACTCCAGAATGATGAAATGTATCATCTTGGTAGAATGTGGCTTCGTCAGTTGCGACTACCTCTTGTTGTTTCGACATCTTAGCTTTTTGGGTGGGTTTTTTGTGTTTTTGTTTTTGTTGTTTGGGAATGAATGTGACTAGCTTCTAGTGTCTCTCCCCACAGACGGCGCCAATTATTCCGGGTTTAATTCCAGAGCAGATGTTTGTTACCACTCGTAGCTAGTAGAATGATGTCCTTGCTTGAATCCTCCTTGCGGTCTCCTGAAACGATGAACAAACTGAGGGCTCGGCTTTGGCCGAGCGTACTCACTCCGACGCTCAAGTCAGTAAACTTAGAGAGAGGTTGTTGTAACCTGGCTAAGAGTGTATTGTAGAGAGATAAAGAAGATATTACCAGATGAATAGTGGTTATTAGGTCAATTTTTGTGGATTTCCTCCTCAATGAAGATTGAGGAGTATTTATAGGCTTTCACCTTTTGTCACGTAGTGGCCAAGTGGCTATCAGGTGAAAAGACCGTTATACCCTCGGCCGATGGACCTGTGGCAGGCTCGCCGAGGGTCTTGGATATGAGTACGCGGATTTGTGTCCCGGCTGGCTAGTTGTCTGGCCGAGACCCAGGTGACAGGCCGATGGGCTTCACCGGCTAGTCTGTCTAAGTCGTTGACTTTGCTGTGAATACCCTTGACCTTGCTCAATGTGTTGACTTGGTCAGCGGTGCAGAATATGCCCCATCAAAATGTAATCGGTTATATTTAATATCAACAAGATGAATGTGTCATAGTGGTAATAGTGAGGGTACTCAAACCAAGAGGTCATGGGTTCGATCCTCACTAGATGACAATTTAACACATTTTATACATTTTTGGAAAAACCGAAAAAAGAGAAATGGATCTCTCTTATTTCGGTTAGCATTGGGCCGAAAATTAGGAGGGTAAAAATATCTCCCCATTCACTCCTCTTTTTCGGTTAGAATAAGAGGAAGAGGGAGCTCATTGTTCTACCCTAATAATCCTAACCTAATTTTTCACTGCTTCTTGCCTCCTCTCATCAGAAAAAACATAAAAATAACCTAAAATTTTTCAGAAAATTTAGGAATCGATTCTAGCAAAATCAAAGGGCTTTTCTCGGAGCATCTTGGGTGCAACTGATAGGAGAATATCATTGCGATAGTGTTTATAGGCCGAATTAGCTAGGACCGAAGGTTATTTCGTCATCTCTTTACCCTTTTTGTTTATGCAATTTATTTTATGACATGCTTTCATCATGATTAATTCGTTATAGTCCTTATATTTAAAGGGATGCATACAGATAAATCCCACACTTTTCTATTGAGGTATATCAATTTTATGCTACTGTTCAATTTAAGGAAGGAAATTTACTTGCTGTGGTTAATGAGACAACTATACGTGTCTCACCTGGTGATTTCTGCGACTTGGCTCGAGTTCCTAGAGGAGGAATCGAAATTAATCCAAGCGTAGAATGGGGAAGTATGTCACCTGATGACATGTTAATAGTGAAACGGTATTTCAAACAAGATGCGACTTCGTCTGAAACTATTTTAACAACTAAGTTGTCGCCATCTTTGAGGTTCTTTTTGAACTTTCTTTGGACTACCATTGTTCCTCGAAAAGAAGGTAGAGATAAATTCGGGGTTCATGAGATGATTATTATGAAGGCTTGGCTTGAAGGAGAAAAGGTTAGTCTACCTATGCTTGTATTTCATAAAATTATACAAGCTAGTGTAACAGCTAAGATGGATGATTTAGCTTCTACTTTAAGTTTGCCTTATGGGAATTGGATCTCTCGAATTTTAGAGAAGAAAGGAGTTATTGGGATGCATAGTTATGGAGTTATAACAAATGACGAGATGAGCGATCTTTACTTATCTTATATGAAGCTCGTTATTAATGGCCCGGAATTGTGTTTTGACACAAAAGGAGAAAAACGAGGAAAAAGCAATGTGAATTTTGAGATGTTGGAATCTAAGATGGAATCGAATTTTACTTCTATTCTTGGAAGGATTAATGAGCAAGACAAGAAATTAGGTGAGTTATTTGATCTTATTAAAAAGGAAAGAAGAGTTGATTCTAGTGGACAAAGTAGTATTAGCCCGACGCGTCTAAACACCGTGTTGTCACGGTTTGACACAAAAATCGATAATGCTCTTAAGGCCGCCGTGCGAACACACTCCGAGTATACTCTTATGAGGGAAGGTTTGGATAGTTTGGTTAAGTTTGGTGATGAGCTCTTGCAATCTGGAAAGAAGATGAGGTCTGAGATGCATACGATATATGAAGCAGTTAAAGCTATGACTTTGAGAATTGGTAATTTCGACACTCGATTGACTGCTCAAGCTTCACTCCTAGACCATTGTCACGCGCGACTCGAGGACATGGAATTTCGGACCCGTCCGAGGTCACAACCGCCGAGCCCACACTACCCGTGACCACCTCGCCACACCCATTCAACCTTCTCTTATCTTTTTAATTCCTTTGCTCACAATAAAAATCCATTCTTATGGATATTAACTTTTTCAATTCCGCATTTTATTTCTTGTGTGATTGCAGGTTTATAATATTATTATGCTAATTTAGAACTAGATTGCGTTTAATATAATATGTTTTTCAGATCAATTCTTGTCTCATAATATATTATTCTAGTTGTTTTATGTTTGTTCTCATCTTTTCAATGATGCTAAGAGGGGGAATTGTTTTTATGATTTGCGACCGTCTCAAGTCAATTCTCTCAAGGCGTTCTATAGTTATAACTTTGAAAAGATTATTAGTTTCTGCGCTCAACTGTTCTATAATTTGGGAAGTATTATGTTGAGGAGGAACTAGACTTAGACACAAATCATAGGAGACTTGTCATCATCAAAAAGGGGGAATTTGTTGGACCTTTAGTCCTAATTAGTTATTTTGATAATGACAGTAATGATTTGTATGTGGACTTAATATTATAAACATATGCGTGTAATTGTGTGCTTAAGTCTTAATATAGAAAGGAACAATTACGATGACGCAAACTTGAAGTTTGGACCAAGGAGGTACGACTTCAAAGACACTTGATCGTTGTATTCAAACAAGATCAAGATCAGAAATCAACCACGAGACTCAAGATGAGAGACTTGTGAAGAGACGATTCGTTTACTGAAGATCTACTGAAGATTAGATAGTATAGGTCGTCATCCGGTAATGGTTTTACTTTGTTTGATTTAAAGGTTAGTGAAGTTATGACCTCATAGCCATAACTTCATTGCTAGACAAAAATGATGCGTTAATTTTTGGAAAATATATTTTTAATGTTTTATAAGAATAAGAGAGTATTTATTTAATTGGAATTATTTAATGAGAATTTAAGTTGAATAAACTATTGGTTTGTAACACGATATTTATGTCGTCATGCAACCTAGGGTTTCAACTAAATTCTATCTCGATTTGTTGTGGGCTATGGAGGCCGAATGGAAACCCTAGGGGCCGAACCCTAGTGGCCGAAAACCCTAGAGGCCGAATTCCTCCAACCCTAGCCTCCTACTTGTTCGTCAAGTTATTTAGGGTTTTATACATTCCAGAATATTCCTAAACTCTAATTCTCTACAACTATAAATACCTCTCTTCATTCAACATTTAAAAGTGACACACATCTACACTTTCAAGAGAAAAAAATATTTAAGCAAAAATTATTTGAGCTTTAATTCTTATTTTACAAATTGCTTATACAAAAGTTGCGCATCAATTTTGTCAATCACTCAAAGAGAAATCGTTATAGGATACTAAGTACACAAAGATATTATACTCACTCGCATAACGTGAGATTAGTATTTATCGTTGTACTTTTCTTATTAACGTAAGAGCAATCTAGAGTATTTAACGATACTCAATCTGAGTTATAATCATATAGTTGATTATACGAGTGGATTGATAATTTTTGTAATCCGTATAAAGGTACTAAAAATTATTAATCGAGAATAGTGGACGTAGGTTTCGACTTGTGAAACTGAACCACTTCAAAAATCCTGTGTGTCTCTCTTTCTCTCTTTCTTTATTTTTGTTATTTCGATTTTGCGCTTATTAGTATAATTAATTAGTTGATTTTAATCAATAAAATCAAATAATTAATTTTACATCATATATTTCGAAAAAGTGGGCATCGTTTTTAATACTCAATTCACCCCCTCTTTCGTATTCGATCAATAGACTCCTCATATTCCAATACCCCATTTATTGCAACATAACCAACTATTTGGTTGTTGATCTCCCAAAAATGGCCAACAAATGACCGGAACTCCACTACTTATACTCTCAATTGTCGAGTTCCATCCACTATGTGTCAAGAAAACGGCCACAGATGGATGATCAAGTACCTCCTCTTGTGGGGACCAGTGTACCAATAAACCTCTACCGCTAACCTCATTTTTAAACTCGACTGGTAAGACTACTGACTGCCCGATAATAATATCAGGCCTCAGTACTAGGGATGTCAGTGGGGCGGGTACAAGTGGGTACCGCCCCGCACCCGCCCAGTTGAGGCGGGGATGGGTATAGCTTTGGCGGGTGGTGGGGCGGGTGCAGGTACGAAAATTGTACCCGCCATGGGTAATGGGGCGGGGATGGATTTTGCATCTTACCCACCTCATACCCGCCTACCCGTCAATCATTAAAAAAATTAATACGATTATGATAATTTTTTAAAATCTTATTTAGTTGTAATTAAGATATAATGTTAGTAATAGCTATTTTATAAAGTTTTTTACCAACTTCTTTGGTGAAAAACTAAAATTATAAAGATAAATTAAAAAAAATGGAAATTAAAAGTGATTAAATCAACTTTAGCGAAAAAATTTATCGAATAAATTATGGTGTAGCGGGTTAATTGGTAAGCGGGGCGGGTACGGTTTTAGATTTCCGCCCGTTGGGGCGGGGATGGTTTTGGAAACTTGTACCCGCAACGGGTGGTGGGGTGGGGATGGGTACGAGTTTTTCTTGGTAGATACGGGTACGGGGGAACCTATATCCACCACCGCCCCCCTCCAATGACATCCCTAGGCCTCACTACCCATAAAAAAGGGTGGTTACTATTAGCAAGCCCCCAAGCAAACTCTATGAGTTGCTCACTAGACATTGTGGTTGTACTACCAAAACTTACATATACAACCGAATTAGGGTTTTGCGAATCCAACCAGTCGAGACATTGCGACTCTTCCCTCCAAAATATGGATCCAAAGCTGCTTCCTTCATTATCGTTTAGTTGTAAGCTAGGTAGCACGGACACTTCTCTAAATCAGCCGTCCCGTGTCCGACACCGTGTCGGACACCGACACTCGCCGGACACTCGTCTAAACGTGTCAGACACCTATAAAGCCGTGTCTAACTTTCTACTTTTATAAGGGCACGTGTCCGACGCGTGTCCATGGTATTTTGACACGTGTCCGACGCGTGTCCTTCGTATTTGGACATCATTTCGGGTGAATTATGTTCTTTAGACAAGAAATGAGTCGCCGAAAGAGATTAATTAGAATACGGGTTTGGCTGGGAAATGCAAACGAGTTCAAATCAAGGCCAAGTTTTCCTTTAACTTATTTAAATTTAATATCAAATACTTTTACAAAAATAAAATCGAACGTTTATTACTAAAAAATATATATTTTATTAAATTTAAATAACGTGTCCCGTGTCCTAAATTTCATGGGATGCCGTGTCACGTGTCCGTGTCGTGTCCGTGTCCGTTTTGGTGCTACCTAGGTTGTAAGGAGGTCTTCAAAAGGGAGCCCAATGGGCCTATAGTGTAAACAGGAGTCGGAATGACAAATGACAAGTCTCTGAGAATCTCGTGATCTAAGGCTTCTAAAGTGTTGAAAATTATCGGTCCCATGCTACATCTTGCAATAAGACGTTTCGTATAATCAAAGATAGGGTTATTCTTATTCATGGTTCTTATATGGCTAGGAAGATCTTTTAATCGCATGCCATTCATGCTAGGAGGCACCATGTCCAGCTCCATATCTAAAGTGCCATCTATCATAAAATTAGGATCTGCCAAGACACAACAAAATATAGGTCAAATGTATACTATATGATTGAAAATTCGTTTTTTGCCTTAATAATAAATGTCATGCCAACACTTGGTGTTTACCTCATTTTTCCTCCTAGGAACGGAGTATTAGGCTCTGACATGACACTTTAGGTAGCTTATTTGATGAAAGTAACTTATTTGACCAAATTTTAACTACTTGATTTTTGTACAATTGTTTTGCAAGTAGCTTATTTCTCCAAATAAGCTAGCTGAAATAAAATTCTACCTACAATATTATTTGAGATTTCAGGTACCTCAAATCGGTTATTTTCCACCTTTTACCCCTTCAATCTATAATATCAAATAATTATTATATCATTTTTTACGTTATTTTACTAAAAATCAGCTACCTTTTCATCTGATCTGCAAAATATTTTTTTATATAATCAGTTACCTTATCAACTCTTAATTTTCAGTTACCTTTTCAGTTTTCAAGTACTTTTTCCAATTTCAATTATAACTTTTCAGCTAGTTTTACCAAATAGAACCTTAAAGAGTTTATAAATACTATCATGCTCATAATATTCTTCCCTTATTTGTTTTTCAATCTCTCTTTTTTTTTTTTTTTTTTTTCAAAATTTACTCCAAACTGGTTGTAACTTTATCGCTATTTGTTTCTTAAATCCTTTACAAAATAAGAAGTATGACAATGAAAATGGATTAAGTAAAAATTAAAGTGTTAAGGATTAGGATGTAATATTCCATTTTAATATTTATATTTCTGATAAAAATAGTTGTCACACAAATAAAATTTCGATACAAATAAAAACATAACATATCGAGTATATAATAAGTGCCATATATAGATGATAAGATGTACCCTCCATACCCTTTTCTCTTTCTTTTTTGTCAAACACAACCTTTAAAAAAAAAATTCTTCCAAACACCACCTTTAAAAAAAAGTTTGTAAAACACAACCTTTAATAAATTTTTTGTTGTCAAACACGACTTTTTGGCTGAAGGACTTAACATTTTGCAATGGGGTAACTTTCAATCGATGTTTGGGATAGCAAACGATGTCGGTTTGAGGTGTTCTTGGACTCTTTGGAAAGGTGGAAATACAAGCTTTTCATGAGTTATCAACACGATGGTCAAAGGTGGCCTTATGTAGGGTATATTGTTTTGTAAAGTAAGGTTGGTCGGAGAGATTAGCGAGTGGTCGGGGATTTTTAGTGGGTCTTTTAAAGAGGTTATTATGCTTTGTTTGGTCTGAAATTTTGTATGTAGGTAGCGGGGAGTGCAAGGTAGGTCTTAGTTGTGTTTTTTTTGGTGGTTGTTGGTTACAAGTGGTGGTTCGAGATGAGTTAATTTGAAGGTAAAAACATTCAAAAGAATGTCAAAGTAGGATTTTTTTTGTGGGTCAATTCAGTCACCTCAAACCACCACTTACAACAAACAACCACAAAAACAACACAACTACGGCCTACCTTACACTCCCCGCTACCTACATACCAAATTTCACACCAAACAAAGCATCATAACCTCTTTAAAAGACCCACTAAAAATCCCCGACCACCCTCTAGTCTTTCCGACCATCCTTACTTTACACATCAATAGACCCCACATAAAGCCACCTTTGACCATCATATTTATAACCCCTGGAAAGCTTGTAGTTCCACCTTTCCAACGAGTCCAAAAATGCCTCAAACCGACATCGTTTGCTATCTCAAACATCGACTGAAAATTACCCCATTGCAAAATGTTAAGTCCTTCGGGCAAAAAGTCGTGTTTGACAACAAAAAAATTATTAAAGGTTGTGTATTACAAACTTTTTTTTTTAAAGGTGGTGTTTGGAAGATTTTTTTTTTAAAAGTTGTGTTTGACAAAAACCTGTTCTTTATATATTCTTATTTCACGGTCAAGCTTATAAAACATTGACCAATTTGAGAAAAATGTACCTTTAATTAGGTCAATTGTTGCCATTTGGTTTTGGCACAAAAACAAGAAGAGGAGGGAGTCAATTATTATTTCCTTCGTTTTAATATGATGTACCCATTTTATTAATATACTACACTCATATATTCAACAAATGGGTAGATCATATAAAAACGGAGGAAGTATATGATAAGTGGACCAAATTGTGTGTGCATAATCAAATTATTCATCAAATGCATTAATAAAATAAAAAGGACAACAACTGATTGCGACACCCCAAATTAAAATAGTACAACAAAAGATCGGGATAGAGGAAGTATATCCTTATTTAAAGGTCAAGCTTATAAAACATTGACCAATTCGAGAAATGTAATTAGTTAGTTACTTAGTATATGAACTAGTTTAGATCCCGCGTAATTAATTCGCGGTATTTATAGAGTTACTAATATAGACCCCGTGCAATATATACACAGTATTTATAGAGTTTTAATTTTTAGCGTATTATTTATTAGATTTAAATTGACAATTCACTTATTTTTCATGTTTCTCCTTAATGTATTTTCATTAGAGAAATAAATAAAAATTTAAATCGTAAAAAGTAATAAAATGAGTATTTTTTTTTGAATTTTTTTTGTTTTTTTATCGAGAAATTAATGATGTTAATTTAGAAATATTTACTAATAACATATTTTTTAGCTGCAAATTTTTATCATTAAAATTCAATGAGTTTTAACAAATATTTACTAATACCATATTTTTAGCCGCAACTTCTTATCATAAAAAGTCAATAAATTTTTATCAATAAATTCTTTAAAAAAGAATTTTCTTATCCTAAAAAGATCGGAGATAAATTTGTGCAGAATGTGAAATATTAAATGTTATAAATATTTAAATACAAAATATTATATCCATTTATAACTTATCATGTCCACACATATAGTATATGCTAAAAATATCAAGCACTATTCTAGGAAATATGTTTATTAGGCGGGTAAAGTTGGAGTTTTACCTATTCATTTAGTAAATAGGGGATTATATAAAGCTATATTGGGAAATCAATACTATATATTAAATCCAGAAACCAAGAGATTTCAATGTAATTAAAGAAAGTTATACAAATTAATTATACTATATAGTTTTAAATCACTAGCACCGTGTGATGGACCCGATTAAGGGATCTCAATGCAAATATTATATAGTTTGGGTTAAAAGTAATTAGATAGAAGCTTGGTAATTTTCCTAAATATTTGTAAGAGACTAAAACATGGTCAATTTCCTTAAAATAAAATAATTAATTAAGATGGTCAATTTCCTTAAAATAAAATAATTAACTAAGATGGTCAATTTCAATGAGACTAAAAGAAAAAAGATGCTTGGTAATTTTCCTAAATATTTATAGAAGACTAGAAGATGGTCAATTTCCTTAAAATAAAATAATTAATTAGCATAAACATGCACACTTATGATATTAATTATTATCATCATAGAATTATACATTAAATTTAAAA
The DNA here is from genome assembly GCF_048544455.1 of Silene latifolia. Lineage (NCBI taxonomy): Eukaryota > Viridiplantae > Streptophyta > Magnoliopsida > Caryophyllales > Caryophyllaceae > Silene > Silene latifolia. The sequence goes on along the minus strand of NC_133535.1, from coordinate 89,959,298 downwards.
TCTATGCAATTTTATTAAACTTTATAGTTTATTAGATGTATAGAGATGTTAATTATTTAACATACAAAAATACAATATAAGTAGGTTATAAATAATTCAACTTAGATTCCATAATATATAATATTGCATAATTCTTTCGATTTGATTTAACGCATGTATGTAATATATTTATATAAATATATAATCCTCTTAAAATTGCATGCCTAAGTAGTAAAAGTAATTTCGTCAGTAAAGAAAAGAATTGTAGTAACATTTGATATAGTTATATGATAGTAATCACTCATTTGAATAGTAAAAGTAACAATATTATCAGCGAGATTAGTGAGAGTGGTAGAAACAACAACGGGAGTAGTGAAATAATCAATATTAATGCGGCAATAGTGACAGTAACAATAATTACGGCGGGAGTATTGAAATTATCAATATTAATGCGACAGTAGTGACAGTAACAATAATTACGGCAGGAGTAGTGAAAGTAACAATGATTACGGGAAAGTAGTGAAATGTTATTACGTACTATTGTTTCATTAATAAGAGTAAAATATTAATAGCGGGAGTAGTGGATTTCTCTCAAATTTATTTCATCGTAATTTTAGGATATGTCATAGAAAAATATATTATTGATAAATTTATGGGTTATGCCACTTTAAGTAATTTTATTTAATGAAAAAAAAAATTAATGGTAAGTAGAGGTAGTCCAGACGAAGCCGGGCACCCTACTAGTTAATTAAAAGAGAGAGAGTAGTGAATAGGAAAAAATTGAATGCGAACCTTGAAAAGGCACAATAATGCCCCTGTCACGGAGGGTGTCAAACTGGGAATACGCCAGATAACTAAAAGCGCTGCTAAGAGCGAAGAAAGCGACGGGGCAGTCCCCTAAATCCTTGGCGACGTCCATAGCGAACAGGATGATAGCGTCAGATATGAGGAGGGTGATTGGTGTGGATCCGGAGGACGGTTCATTAATCTTAAGGGGTAGTTTGAGGAAAGGTTCCCGACATTTGTACTCCAGGACGGGTACAAGTTGAGGGATAGGACGGGGAGCTTCCGTATCAGATGGAGGAAGCCCGTCAGGAAATGTTTCGAAACAAAACGATGGAGTTCCGACTAAGGAATCGGGACCCCAGGAGTTTAGTAAGCATCGATGGTTGTGGTCAGTATTGACAAAGGTTATATGAATCCTTTGGAGTTGAGTATCTTTGCTAGTTTTAGCATTGCTTTTTGTTCCGGGTGTAATTCTGGAGCAGGATTGTGACCACTTAAGGTTGTAGAATGATGTCGTAGCTCGTCTCTTCCTTTCACTCTTTCCTGTAAAGATGAAACAAACCGAGGGCTCGGCTTGGGGCCGAACGTACTCACTCCGACGCTCAAGTCAGTAAACTTAGAGAGATAAGTTGTATGTTAACTTGGCAAAGTATATTGTAGAGAGATAAGGGAGTTTTATACCAGATTTCCAGTTCGTTTCTCAATGAGAGATGTGGAGTATTTATAGACTTTCACCTTTTGTCACGTAGTGGCCAAGTGGCCAAGTGGCATAGCAGGTGGAAAGACTGTCTTACCCTCGGCCGAGGGACCCATGACAGGCCGGCAGGCCTGGTTGACTCCATGCCGAGGGGACCGGATGTGAGTATACGGATATGCCTCTCGGCCGGCTAGTTGCCGAGCCGAGACCCAAGTGACAGGCCGACAGGCTTCGTCGGTTAGGTCGCTTTTCTTTTGACTTGTTGTCTTTTAGCCTTGACCTTGGTCAATATGTTGACTTGGTCAGCGGGTGCAGAATATGCCCCATCAATTTGCCCCCAGCGTAGTCTATGCCGTGGTATGGACCTTCGATGCGTGTTGAGCGTATTATGCGCATGTCGAACTTCTTCCTCGGCTTGGTCCTGTTCAAGCCGTACCATATCCCCCCTCCACATGGTTATGTAATGGACATCGAATGTGGAAAAGAAAATGGCGCTGGCCGAGACCAAGGTTGGGAGTGCCGTGTGCTTTTGATGGCCCCCGGCCGGTGCTGCCAAGCTTGGTTGATCAGCTGGCCGTTGGTAAGTAGATACCAAGAAGCGTGTCGAAGAAGATGGGTCACTGTATGTCGATTGACATTCCGTGGCTGCATGCTTGACACGTGGCCTGGTGTTGATTGGTGGATGCTTCATGGGCTTTGCTCTGATTGGTCCACTGAATGGGCTTTGCTCTATAAATAGAGCAGTATGCCCCTCATTTTGATGTGCAAACTTCTTTTTCTTAAAAAATTTCCTCTCTCTAGTTTTCGAAGAGTTTTCTCTCTCTAATTTTCGAAGCGTAACTCGGCGTAACACTTTCTTTCAAGGTAAACAAACAAATTCTTCCCCAACTTTTATTTGTTAAGTATTTGTTGCCACCATGTCTGCTGCTGATGCTCCGCCTAGTACCTCAACCCCGGGGGGCGAACCGTCGCGTAACGATGAACAGAAGCCACTGGTTGTCACCCCGGTAGAGTTCGGGGGTCGCAAGTCGCCTTCTCCTGAAATCGACGAGAAATATCTCGAGGATTTTGATGATGATGATGATGATGATGAAAAGACCCAATCTGATTCAGAGAGGCCTCATTACTTGTGGCACGGCGAAGCCTGCTCGATTAAACCTGATCGCGTTTGGACGAACAAGTTCGCTTCTGTCTCCGGGCCTGAACTTTTTGAAGACCACTACAACTTCGGCAGGGGGTATAGAATTATTTTCCCTGTGGGTGATCAGGCAGTCTGTTGCCCTCCCGAAGGTTGTATCGGCGTGTATATTAGACATCTGGAGTATGGGCTCCGTTTCCCTCTTAATGAACATGTCTCGGCCATAATCAAAGCCATGAATGTCGCCGTGGCACAACTGCACCCGTTGGCCGTTAGGACGATTATTGGCTTCGTATGGTTTTGTCTTTTTAAGGGGGTGGCCCCAACGGTGAACCTTTTCCGCCGGCTCCACCATCTTCGGCTGTCTGCCCAAGGCGTCATGGGGTGGTACAGCGTTCAAACCGAGCCGGGTTACGTGACCGTCTCCAAGCTAACATCCTGCAAAGACTGGAAGGGGCGGTGGGTATATGTCGAGGTTCCGGAGGACTATCCACTGCCCCGGTCTTTCCAGCGCCGCGTCAATTTGCGCTGTGAGAGTCAGGGGGAGCATGAAAGATATGTCTCCCGTAATAAGATTAAGATGGACGCCAAGAAGGTCTATCTTAAGGACGACGAAGTGCGGGCAATGAGCATGTTCGAGGCTGAGAAGGATGGCACGCCGAAGGGATGGATGCCCCCGACACAGATCGTCCTTCAAGACGAGCCGCTTTGTCACGTCGGCCTCATACCGGCCCTCGGCCAGGGTGAGTGGGGTCGGTATGAGGCCCTCCTTTGCTTTTATGCTTCTGTATTTGAGCCTCGGTTTACTTCTTTTGCTTAACTCCTGCTTTGTTTTTTTTTTGCGGATCGATTCGGCCGGGATCTCTCTGTCTCCATCCTAAACAAGTTGAACTTGATCAGGACAGGAGAGTTGTTGAGCTGCACCCTAAGGCCGCGCCGCGTGATCGCAAGCAGGCCCCGCACGAACTCATGGAGCAGGCGTTGAAATCAATGGACGTGGGGGCGACCTAAGAAGAGATTGGCGGTAACGTGCCGCGCCGAAAACCAAAAGCAATGTCTTCGGCGGCTACGACGTCAACTCCAACTCGATCTCCAATCCCCATAGTCCAAAAAGATAAGGAGGTCGTCAATGTTGACGAGGACGTCACCGTTCTGGAGGGTCCTCCTCCTTCAAATAAGAGGAAAGAAACAACGCCGCGCTGTATTCGTTACCGAGGCAGGGAAAGAGAAGGGGTCAGCCGGCCCTCAATCCAAGAAGGCCAGGACTGGTACGGATCTAACCCATGGCTCGGATTTAGCAGGTTCCTTATGCATTCCTGATGACAGGCTTTCTGATATGTCGATGAATGTTGACATGGACGCTTTGTCTGGGTTTTTTCCAGATCAGCCGTCGCCAGCTGTTGTTCTCACCGAACGGCAATTGGAGAAGCAGCCTGTGCAGATGGGCGACAAAAATGTCGCCGCCGACGCCTCGTCCGAGAAGGCTTCCTTCGTTCAGCTCAGGGCAGACGGCATAAGGTTGGCCAAAAGGCTGGTGAAGTGGGCTGGAGTTGCCGGCACTCATCTTATCGAGCAAGAAAAGCTCGTGGCTCAAACTGCCCCTACGCTCGAACGGCTTAGGCTTGAGCTTGCCGCTTCTAGGGAGGAGGCCGAGAAGACGAAGCAGGACTTCCTGGCCACCATGAAGGACTTCCTCGCTTAGCGAAAGCTTAAGGAGGACGCTGAGAAGGTGGTCCTGGCCGAGAGAGCTAAGGTTGAGCCGCGTTGGCTGATGCCGCTAAGTTGCGGGAGGAGAGAAACAAATTTGAGGGCGGTTATAAGGCCATGGTTGAGCAGAGGGAAAGATGGAAGACCCTGCATTCGCCGAGGCGAAGGAACATAAGGGCACAAAGGCTATCCTTGCTCAGAGAGAGAAGGATATTGAGCTGCTGAAAACCGTCATCATCCCTGAAATGTGTGCCCGGTACCGGGACCAAGCTGAAGACGCCACAAGGGATGCGATTAAGGAGCTCCTTCCTGAAGGCACTTTTCCGTGGCAAGATTTTGACAAGCTTTTGGATGAGAAGGCGGCTGCTGCGGAGGCCAAGGCCGCGGCCGAGGCGAAGGCGGCGAAGGCTGCTCAGGAAGCTGCGGCCATGGCGGCCCATGATGCTAAGGTGAAGGAGGCTAGAGAGGAGGCTGAGAGGGCAAAGGCACGTGACGCTGCCAAGTCGTCCTCTGGGCCGCCCATCGATGGTGATGCTGCTGCTGCTGCCGGTGGTGAGCGGCAACAAGCATAGGGAGACGGGCGGTCGTCACCAGATTCACCTGGCCCTTCGGATAGCTTCAGCTGTTCGGGGGCCAACTTTTGAGCCTTTCCTCCCTGCCATCCTTTTGGCGCTTCATAACTTAATGTTGCAATTTTTTGTTGTTCCTTCTTTTTTGTTAAACTTTGGTAGGTTGAGCTTAGGCTATCCCTATGGGGACGGCCGTCGACTTTGTTTTGTCTCACTTGTAAACATTTTTAATAAAGTTTGTTTATTTGCCTTCGGCTTGGCCGAGGCTTTGATCTCATCCTCCAGTCAGTTGTCTTCTTACGTTTTTAAACATATTGAGCGCTTTTTCGTTTTACCTTCGGCTTGGCCGAGGCAATTTAGATTGCGTATCTCAACTGTACTTAAACGTTTTTAGCATATTGGTCGTGCCCTCTGCTGCACCTAAACAGGCCGAGGTAGCAAGATTCACGTTTCCCAATTTGCTTAGCAACATGTTGGCATGTCGGTCGCTTCCTCCTCCACTCTCGGTCTGTCCGAGGCGGTCAGATTTACGCTTCCCAACTGCTGTTGTAAACATGTTAGCATATCGGTCGTTTTTCCCCGTCACTCCCGGCTTTGGCTGAGGCAATCGAGGTTACGGCTCGACTGCATTCGTATCTATAGACATATTGATCGCTTCCTCGCCACTCCGGATTGGCCGAGGCGATCAGATTTGCGTTTCTCAAGCGTACTTATACGTTCTTAAGCATGTTGGTCGCTTTCGCGAGTATCAATTGCATTTGTAGTGATTGCCGGCTTTGGCGTGGCGTCTACTTTGGTACGACTACGGAGGGGACAAGCATTTCGATGGAAAACTTGGATCATTCTTCATAAGATATAATCACGCGTTGGGGTGCCCACAACGGTCTCGGACACCTCCGCCGCTATACGAAATATTTCCTAAGGTTGTCTGTGTTCCAATGGCTCATTAGAGGCACACCCTCCATGTCTGTCAGCCGGTATGTCCCCGGCCTTATTTCTTCAACCACCCTGTAGGGTCCCTCCCAGTTGGCCGTCATCTTACCATGGATGTTTCCTTTGTTGGTTGCGGCCGACTTTCTCAGGACTAGATCTCCTACTCTCACGTCCCTTTTGTGGACCCTACGGTTGTAGGCTCTTCTCATTCGGTTTTGATATACTGCCAAGTTGAGCCGTGCCGTATCTCGACTTTCTTCGGCCAGGTCTAGGGAGACTCTCAGGCCTTCTTCATTTTCGACTGGGTTAAAGGTTTGCGTTCTGAATGTCGGCACCGCTGCTTCAATTGGCAGGACGGCCTCAGACCCATAGACTAGGTGGAATGGATTGTACCCTGTTGCTTCTTTCTCCGTGGTTCGAAGGGACCACAGGACGCCGGATAGTTCATCAGCCCATCTTCCCTTTAGATCTTCAACCTTCTTCTTCAACCCGTTCAGTATTGTTTTATTAGCTGCCTCCGCCTGCCCGTTGCTCTGAGGGTGGCAGACGGAGGAGTATGCAAATTTGACATCGAGCTCTTCTAACCAATTCATCACCATGTCGCTCCAAAACTCTCGGCCGTGGTCAAATACAATGACTTGGGGTAACCCAAAACGAGTTATGATCTTCTCCCAAATCACCTTTCTTACGGCCGTCGTGGTCTTGGCAGGTACCGCGACAGCCTCGACCCATTTGGTGAAGTAGTCAACGGCGACAATCAGGTACTTCCTTCCTCCGGAGGCCGTCGGAAATGGTCCTAATAAATCCATCCCCCACTGTGCAAATGGTAGGGGATTGAGTACTGGTTGCAGGTCTCGGGAAGGTGCATGTATTACCGGAGCATGCATCTAACAATTCTTGCACTTCTTGGTTTTTGCCCTGGAATCTTTCAGCATGGTAGGCCAGAAGTAGCCGGCTCGGAGAGCTTTGTGGGCTAGCGTTCTCGCCCCCATGTGATGTCCGCAGATGCCTTCGTGAATCTCTGTCAGTATAAGCTCCGCGTCGGCTGGGCCGACACATTTCAAGAGTGGTCTTATTACGGACCTTCTGTACAATTCTCCTTCGAACACTAAGTACGTTGCAACGATCCTTCTTATCTTCTGAGACAGACTGCGGTCCTCCGGCAACTCTTTTGTCAGCTTGTATTTCATTATCGGAGTCATCCACGTCGTCTCGGCTTCGATGTCGCCCACCATGCCGACGGTCTCAGTGATGCTTTTAGCATTTCTGATATCCACCAGCACGGTTCGACTGACATTTTTGATGCTTGAACTGGCGATTTTTGAGAGAGCGTCGGCTCGGTTGTTCTCAGACCTGGGGATGCACTGTATTTGGAAAGATTTCAATTTTGAGGTGTCAGCTTTTACCCTCTCCAGGTACCTTACCATCCCATCGTCTCGAGTCTCATACTCTCATCGGATTTGATTAGTCAATAAGAGCGAGTCTGTTTTTAACACAGTATGCTCCGCCCCGGCAGCTCTAGCTAACTCGACTCCAGTTATCACCGCCTCATATTCGGATTCGTTATTTGAGGCCGAGAAGGTAAACTTCAAGGCGTACTCAAACTCGTCTCCGTTAGGGCTGATGATAAGGATGTCGGCTCCTGAGCTGTTCGCCGTGGAGGACCCGTCGGTATACACTTCCCACACGCCGGGATGTGATTCTTCTTGATATGTGCACTCGGCCAGGAAGTCTGCAAGCGCTTGCCCCTTTATCGAAGGCCTCGGCTTGTACTGAATGCCAAAGCCGGAGAGCTCCACCGCCCATTTGATAAGTCTGCCGGATTTTTCGAATTTTTCTAATGCTTTCTCCAATGGCTGGTCGGTTAAGACCGTCACGGGATGTGCGTCGAAGTAGGGTTTCAGCTTCCTTGCGGCAACGACGACGGCGAGGGCCGCCTTTTCGATTAGTGGGTAATTTCTTTCGGCGGCCAGCAGTGTATGGCTGATAAAGTAAATTGGGTATTGTTGCTTATTTTCTTCCCTGACGATTACGACAAGACGACCATGGCCGAGGTAATCGCTAAGTATAGATATAGCATCTCCCCAGCGTCGGCACGGACGGGGTCGGCGGTGTCGAAGGTGGGCTTTCGGTTGCTGAAAGTCGTGCTCTATTCCTCCCCCGGCTAAAGTCTTTATTCCCCTTCAAACACTTTAAAGAATGGAGTGCTCTTGTCGGCCGACCGAGAGATGAAGCGGGCGAGAGCCGCCATCCTTCCGGTCAGCGTCATAACCTCTTTTCGATTTCTCGGCTCCGGTAGGTCTAGTATTGCTTTGACTTTCTCCGGATTGGCATCAATTCCCCGGCGCGACAAGCACGCCGAGGAACTTGCCGGCCCGGACACCGAAGTTACATTTCTTTGGGTTAAGCTTCATTTTATATTTCCTTAGTGAACAAAATGTCTCGCCTAAATCGGCTAAGTGCTCGTTGTCAGACTTGCTTTTTACAATAGCATCGTCGACGTAAGCCTCGATGTTTCGCCCTTTTTGATTTTGGAACACTTTGTCCACCAACCTAGTGTAAGTTGCGCCAGCGTTCTTCAAACCGAACGGCATCATTTTATACATGAATGTGCCGTGACTGGTGATGAATGCGCATTTAGGCATATCTTCTTCGGCCATAAATACCTGATGATACCCTGAGAAGGCGTCTAGCCGGCTTAGCATAGTGTAGCCTGCCGTGGAGTCAATTAAACTATCTATTCGAGGCAAGGGGTAGCAATCTTTAGGGCACGCTTTATTAATATTGGTAAAATCAACACACATCCTCCACGCCCCTGACGATTTCTTCACCATTACAACATTTGCTAGCCACTCAGGGTAAGTACAAGGCATGATAAAGCCCGCCGCTAATAATTTGTCTATTTCAACTTTGATGGCCTCATCCTTCTCGGCCGAGGAGTTCCTCATCTTCTGCTTGACCGGCCGAGCGGTGGAGAGTACGTTCAGCTTGTGAACGATCACCTCCCGGCTCACGCCTGACATCTCGGCAGCTGAGTATGCGAAGACATCTTTGTTCTTCCTCAGTAGGTCTAGGAGATCAGCTCTGAATTTTGGCTCCAGGTCGACACCGACAGTTACGGTGCGCCCTGGGTCAATTTCCACTTCCTCGGTCTCGGCTCCTTCGACCATGCCGACATCAGTATTCATCGGTTCGCCCTCCTGCTGCAAGGATGGGCTCTTCCCTTTCTCCGATTTCTTCGCCACTTTGAGGGATTGCATGTTGCACCCCCTGACAGACACTTGGATATTGACTATTTCATCTTTTTCGTCCTTTGAGACGAGCTTTTGTGCTTCCCCCCGGTCCGAGACGTACATCAATGTCAGGGCCCGGATGGACATCACTGCATCGGCCTCGCTCAAAGTGACCCGGCCTATGAGAACATTGTAGGCGGACGAACCATCGATAACCACGAACTCAGATAAAACATTTTTAGCCGCATCCGCTTGGCCGAACATCACCGGCGATCGATTGACCCTGGGGTACCAGGCCGGCCCAGAGAAGTCATTTGTATAGCGGGTTAGTGCGGGGCTCGGGTCTCCAATCTTGAGACCGAGATTAAGAAAGCACTCCCCGAACATGATGTTCGTGTAGGCGCCTGTGTCAATCAGGCACCTTTTGACCAAGTGGTTGGCTATATCCAGGTGGACTACAAGCGGGTCGCTGTGCGGGGCAACGACTCACTCGTACTCCTTCTTTCCAATGGTTATATCGGGGATGGTGGAAGCGGGGATCGCTGTTTTGGGCACAAAGTTGATGGCTTGGTATAACTCATTTAGGTGCGTTTTTGTGCCCATTAGCCGACCCACCGTTCTCGTTTCCCGATGACAACCTGGATTACTCCCATCCGTTGAAAAAGCGATTTTCTATTCGCCCGTCGGCGCTTGTTCTGGGCCTCGGCTACATACTTGCCGAGGCCCCCTTTCGGATCGGCTCTTCGATGGCGTTCCTTAGGTGTCGACGGTTGTCGGTTTATGGCCGGCGTGGCCGTGGTACTCGCAAAGCGGCTTGTGTCACCGTCCCCCTCGCCTTGGGGGCCTTGCCCACTTATGTCCATCATTCTTGCTTAGGGTAAAGACCTCGGCTGGAGAGGCGACCGGGGGTGAGGAGACTGCTGTACCGCCACGGTTGTACGGTCCCGAACTCCCCGGTGCCCGCCAAGTCTTTGTTTCCTATTAAATCTCTAAGGCCGTGACCTATTCCCGTCACGGCGTCCTTCATCTACATTGTCCCGGCGGCTCTTCCTCTCGGGTGCCCGGACTTCACTTTGTGGCCTACCTGGTTTTGTGATAGTCTTCCACCTTTACGGCTCGGTCGGCCATCTTTCTGGCGGAGTCTAAGTTGAGGTCTTCGCACTTGATCAGCTCGTTTTTGAACTCGCCTTTCGAGAGGCCTTTCATCAGCGCGAAGGCCGCCAGTTCGGTGTTCAGCTCACGGATCTGCTGAACCTTAGCGTCGAATCTTTTCACGTAGCTTCGGAGGGACTCGTCCTCCCCCTGTCGGATAGTTAGGAGATCTGATGTTTCCAAGGCCCTTCTCTTGTTGCAAGCATCTTGGGCTATGAAATTGTCTCTCGGTCGGCATAATAAAGATACCGAGCCATTAGGTAGCCCCTTGTACCAACTCGAGCCATCCCATGCGGGGTCGTTCGGAAGACTCGGCACCACACCTCATCAGCCGCTCCCACACCGACATGTACGACTCGAAAGCCTCGGCATGGTCGGTCGGGTCGCTATCCCCTTTGTATGATAAGGGCGGCGCTTCGGACTTAGTCGGCACGGGGATCTCTAGGACATAGGTGCGGGGGCTGTCGACCACGTGTCGAATGACACGCGGCGATCGGCTCCTCGCAACCTTAGTTCGGCTTCTCTCCTCGGCGGGAAGGGCTTCTTGTCCGACTTTGGTGAGTCGGACTTCTTTCATTCCTTCGGGGTTGGCCTCGTTGTTGCGCGACGACGCCATTTGTCCTCCCGCGAGTGGGGGAAGGACTCAGTCCGCCACGGCACCACGGGCTCGCCGGCGTTCTAGCACGCCTTGACTCCTTGTATCGCTCCGGACAAGTTGTTCGGAGTCACTTTATGGGCCCTGGTCACCTGTGGATGGGCTGCCGTCACCGTCGTCGTGACAGGTGTAACCGGCGTACTACCCATTAGGTCCAGGAATAGCTTTAATTTGGCCGCATCGACCACATGTCCCATGACAGTGACTTGGTCGGTAGGCAGCGGTGTTTCTAGCTCTTTCGGCATCCCGAACATCACCGGCTCAGTGACTCGGCCGGTGGGGGACTGCCCGATCTCAGAATTACGGAACGTGTCATCCTGGAAGAATGCAGTTCCTTCTATCACAGTTTCTTGTTGCTTTGACATCTTCTTAGCTCGCTGAATGGTTTTTTTTTTAATGTAGGTGACTAGCTATTCCCACAGACGGCGCCAATTGTTCCGGGTGTAATTCCGGAGCAGGATTGTGACCACTTAAGCTTGTAGAATGATGTCGTAGCTCGTCTCTTCCTTTCACTCTTTCCTGTAAAGATGAAACAAACTGAGGGCTCGGCTTGGGGCCGAACGTACTCACTCGACGCTCAAGTCGGTAAACTTAGAGAGATAAGTTGTATGTTAACTTGGCAAAGTATATTGTAGAGAGATAAGGGAGTTTATACAGGATTTCCGATTCGTTTCTCAATGAGAGATGTGGAGTATTTATAGACTTTCACCTTTTGTCACGTAGTAGCCAAGTGGCAGGTGGAAAGACTGTCTTACCCTCGGCCGAGGGACCCATGACAGCCGGCGAGCTGGTTGACTCCATCCGAGGGACCAGGATGTGAGTATACGGATATGCCTCTCACGGCTAGTTCCGAGCCGAGACCCAAGTGACAGGCCGACAGGCTTCATCGGTTAGGTCGCTTTTCTTTTGACTTGTTGTCTTTTAGCCTTGACCTTGGTCAATATGTTGACTTGGTCAGCGGGTGCAGAATATGCCCCATCACTTTTATATGGCTTTGTGCCGGGAATGGTACCATTACTACATGTAGTTTTGACATTGCTTTGCTTTCAACTCAGTACTGACTACTGAGTAGTGTAGTGAGTATTGTGTAATTTAAACAGAATTGAAGCAAAGTCTCAATTTATATATATTCTCTCCTTTCTATTCAATAGTTTACACCTCTTTTATTCTCACAAGCCCTCATCTAATTGCTCTCTTACTTGTATTTTGTGAAAGGTCATAAGTTTATGACCAAAGAATTTGTGTTGATATTATGACTTCTAGAATTTTTGGTATGTAAGTTTTGCGGCCTTGAAATATTTTTTCGGCGTCCAAAATAATTAACAGTGTTAAGTGAGAAAGTCCTTAACTAAAAACTTAAAATATACAAGTCCTTAACTGTAAAAATAAAAATAAAAATAAAAATAAAAAAAGTACAAGATACTTAACTCTAGAAATGGAATCAATCCCACATCGTACAAACTAGAAGGATGCGTGTCCCACGAGTTCCACGCACAAGAAGCTAGATATGTGAGTGAGTGAGTAAGTGAGTGGGTGGCTGATATACGCTTGAATGCTTTATCCATAGTTTTTACCATCACAAATTCTCATTTATAACGGCCTATATCCGTCATTACAAATTCTCATTTGTGATGATCGATATCTATTATAAACTTGTGACGTGTTAAATAAAATTCACATGGATAAATAAGACAAATCATTTATAATTTCCTATGCACTTTAATTTTTGTCTTATTTAGCCTTGTGGGTGATATTTAACCTGTCACAAGGGAGACTCATTGATACGTCACAAGCTTGTGACGGGTCAAATAAAATCCACATGGGAGGATAAAGACAAGTCCTTTGTGATCTCCTATACATTTTACTTTTTTGTCTTATCTACCCATGTGGTTGATAGTTGACCCGTCACAAACTTGTGATGGATACCTATTGTTTTACCATAAGTCTCTTAAAACGAATATATATCCGTTTTAAGATTAAAACGGGTTAAATACATATTCCTTATATTAAGTTTACGAGTAATATTTAGGTATTTTTATTTTGTCTTTCTATAAAAAGGGTACTTGATTATCCTATTTAACAAAAAATTGCATACAAACTACCAAACGTCTAAGATCAATTTTCTGACTTGAAAATGCATGGTTAGTTTAGAATCAATGAAATGTTCTAATCTCCAGTATAAAAGCCAGACCATCTTGCTTGTGGCCTCTTATTGTCCCTCTCTCACTTGCTCTCCAAGTTAATATATCCTTATAAGAGGTCATAAGCTTGTGATGAAACATTGTCGTCACTCGTCACAAATTCTCTGAGAATATGTGTATAAAAGCAAGAGTAAATTGAATCTCTCTTGAAAAACAATCATCCCCACACAAAATACAATACAATTATCATAATAATAATAATGGAAGAAGGAAAAAGAAACAAGAAACTACACGCAGCATGTATACCATTTCCAGCACAAGGACACATAACCCCAATGCTACAACTAGCCAAGGTCCTCAACTCCAAAGGTTTCTACATTACCTTCTTCAATTCGGAGCACAACCACGAGTTGTTGGAAATAGGGGCTACTTTGAGCATAGTCTTTTTTCCAATTTGTCCCACATTGGTGAGGAATAGTGTTTGTGTTGTGTTTATATATGACCACACTCCTTACCATATCACTAGTGGGTCATGGGAGGCTTTTGTGGAAGCTGCGAGTCTTAATCAATTTCCAGACACGCTGGCTGGCATGCAGCGTGCCCGTCTTCGAGCCCGAGCCGGCCGGCCGGATCCGGATTCGTGATTCGGGATTCGGGATTCGGGATTTGGCAATCGTCTGCGGCGGGCTTTGCCTATCTTTTTGGGCCAGAACCGACCCGTTTGTTTCTGTTTTGGACTGGAGTGTCCAAAGTGCTGTTGGTGGAAGACTGTATGATGGGATGCTATAGTGCTGCGCTCCTTTAATCCCTACCACTGACTGCTGGTGGGATGCTAGTGCTGCTCTACATGCTCCTTTATTCCCTCCACTTCTGCTTCAGTGGAGCTTTCCATCAAGTGCAGCAGCTCCCTTCCACTAATGCTGTTGATCTATTTTTGCTATAAATAGATCACTCTTCAGCATTCAACAAAAAAACAACAGAATAACAACATCTTCTCTCTGCTTCTCTTCTCTTCTCCTCTATAATTTCTGGGTAAAGAAATACTTTCTGTCGTTCCAAGTCTCACGAGTTAGAGTGGCGCGGCGGGTTGGAGCGTAGTGTTATCCTTGGGAACTACCAGCACTGGTGATCATTGCCACCACGGTCGTACCGGAATATAGTTTTCAAGGCAGTGGCTTCCATACCACGTCACTACTAATCGGGTTATATCTAATCTTTCTCATTGTTACTGCAATTTACGAATAACAATTTGAAAACTATATTATTGTTGCTGTAACAATGTCGATTATGTCAAAGAATGCTCCTGATTTGTCTAAAGTTGAACCCTTAAATGGTCGAATTACAAACGTTGGTCTCAAAAATTACTTATGTTTTTGAACAAGTATGAAATTGATTACGTTCTTTTTCCGACCCGCTGCGCCGTAAACGAAATTACGATGATGTCTTTGCTTACACCTCCTGAAATTTCTGTAGTAAAGTCAAATGCAGAGGCTATTAAAAAGCATGAAAAGGATAATAAAACAGTTAGGTTTCACCTCCTTAGTCTTATGCATAATACCCTATTTGACTTATTTATGGTTTACAAATCTGCTAAAACCATGTGGGAATTACTAGAGAAAAAATATGGGGCTGATGATGCTGGTAAAAAGAAGTATGTCGTTGGGAAATGGCTGGGGTTCCAGATGGTAGATGACAAACCTATAATGGAACAAGTACATGTTTATGAGAATTTATGTGCTGACGTAGTGAATGAAGGGATGAAGCTGGATGAGATTTTTCTAGCTAATGTGTTATTGGAAAAATTCCCCCTTCCTGGTCGACTATAGAAACCATCTTAAGCATAAGAAAAAGACTTGTCTCTCCAAGAACTAGTAGGACACATGAGGACCGAAGAGGCAAATCGCCTTAAAGACAAACCTGTTAGTCAATCGGTTAAATCTTCTAATGCTAATGTTGATGCTAATTTGGTTGAGTCTGGTGGTCCGTCCTATTCTGAGAAGTTCAAGGGTAAGGGTAAGGCTAAATTTGGTCAGGGTAAGAACCAGGGTCAGGCCAAGAAGAATGGTCCAGGGAAGCACTCCAAACCGGTTCCTAAGATTCGTAAACCCGCTAAGGGTCCTTTTATCGCTATGTTTGCGAAAACCGGGCACAAAGCCTACCAATGCTCAAAAGAAAACTATCGAAAGCCAATGTCAGAATCGATGACATCATTCTTCTTTGTGGTTGTGGAAGCTAATATGGTGGGTAATCTTCTTTGAATGGGTCTTGAATCGGCGCTTCCCGACACCTCTGTCTTTGATAAGGGGTTATTTTTGCCGAGTTCGAGGAAGTAGCGATGGGGTTGCGTTTTTATGGGTAACTCTTCATCCGCACCGATCAATGGCAAAGGCAAGATCTTTCTCAAACTCACCTCAGGGAAAACACTTGCTTTAAATAATGTTTTGTATGTTCCCTCGTTACGTCGAAACCTTGTGTCTGGTGCCTTATTAAACAAAGTTGGGTTGAAGCTTGTGTTTGAGGCTGACAAGGTGGTAATGTCGCGTAATGGGGAATTTGTGGGCAAGGGTTATCATGTCTGGGGGGCCTTTTTGTGTTGAACTCGATTGAGTTTTTAATAATATTGCATCTATCGCTTATATCGCCGAGTCTATTGATGTTTGGCATGGTAGATTAGGTCATGTGAATGTTGACTATATTAAAAAACTTAGAACTATGAGTTTAATTCCAAGTTTGACGAGTCAAGAATTCTCTAAATGTGTTAGTTTGTGTTGAAGCTAAATTCACAAAGAAACCTAGTAAACTGTCACAACTAGGAATACGAGTCTTCTTGAGTTAATTCACTCCGACCTGGCTGACTTCAAAAATATTGCAAGCAGAGGTGGAAAGAATTATTATGTCACCTTTATAGACGACTGTTCAAGGTACACCGTGTCTATCCGCTTAAGACTAAAGATGAAGCGTAACAATCGTTTATAAACTTTAAAAATGAAGTCGAAAATCAACTCGACGGGAAAATTAAAAGGGTAAGGTCTGATAGAGGTGGTGAGTATAAATCTAGTTATCTAGCCGACTTTTGTCTTGCTAATGGTTTAATACATGAGACTAGTCCACCTTACTTACCTCAGTCTAACGGTGTAGGTGCGGAAAAATAGAACCTTAAAAGAGATGATGAATGCTATGCTTTTAAGTTCTGGCCTATCTGACGACATGTGGGGGAAGCTATACTTTCGCTTGTCACATTCTTAACCGTGTACCTCATAAGAAAATTGACAAGACACCCTATGAGATGTGGAAGGGCTATCCTCCTAACCTAAGTTACCTTAGAGTGTGGGGGTGTTTGGCTAAAGTGGGTTTACCTGATTTTAGGAAACCTACTGTTGGACCAAAGACCTATGATTGTGTTTTTATAGGTTATGCTCAAAATAGTTTTGCTTATAGATTCATGTCTTTAAGTGATCGTTCTATATCGAAGCAAGAGATCTTTGTGTTTTTGAGCATGTTTTTCCATTCTGAGAAGAATGTTGATTCATCTCCTAGTTTGCTGTTACATCTATTGATATCTCTTCACTTGCTAGTAGTAGCACTTCTACTAATCATGATGCGGAACCTAGAAGGAGTAAGAGACCTAGATGTCCAAAGAACTTTGGAGCTGATTTTGTTTCAACTTTCTTTGTCGAACATGGATACACTTTGTTTGTGCTAGTGATGAATTTGTTTGACCTTTTTAATAGAAGATGACCCAAAAACGTATAGTGAGGCAATGAAATCCATTGATGCTAATTTTTGGAAAGATGCTATTAAAAATGAACTTGACTCTATTATGTCAAATCAAACTTGGAAGTTGACTGACTTACCTAAAGGTAGTAAACCCATTACAAGTAAATGGATCTTTAAAAAGAAAATGAGACCTGACGGTACAATAGAGAGGTTCAAAGCTAGACTTGTAGTTAGAGGCTTTACACAAAAGAAGGGTATTGATTACTTTGATACTTACTCTCCTGTGACCAAAATCTCGACTATTAGGACTCTTGTCGCCTTAGCTGCTATTCATAACCTTATTATACATCAGATGGATGTTAAAACTGCTTTTTTGAATGGTGAACTAAGGGAAGAGATCTATATGTCTCAACCTGAAGGTTTTTTGATTGAGGGTCAAGAGAGTAAAGTGTGTAAACTAAACAAGTCTCTTTATGGACTGAAACAAGCACCTAAACAGTGGTATGAGAAATTTAACAACACTTTAATAAGTAATGGCTATGAGGTTAATCATTCTGATTCATGTGTTTATTCAAAGGTAATAGAATCTGATTGTGTGCTCATATGCCTTTATGTTGATGACATGTTAATACTTGGTAATAATTTAGAGGTAATAATTAGAACCAAAGATTTTTTGTCATCACAGTTTGAGATGAAGGACTTAGGAGAAGCTGATGTTATCCTAGGAGTTAAGGTCATCCGAAACTCCAATGGAATCTGTCTAAGTCAATCTCATTATGTTGAAAAAGTGTTGAGAAAGTTTAACTGCTTTGATGATGTGCCTGCCAGAACACCATATGATCCTAGTGTAGCATTGTGTAAAAACTTGGGCAAGAGTGTTTCCCAAGAAGAGTATGCTAAAATCCTAGGTAGTGTGATGTTTTTGATGAACTGTACTCGACGGATATTGCTTATGCGAGTTAGTAGATCGAGTCGTTATACACATAACCCTAGCAATGAACACTGGAATGCTCTTCGTCGTTTACTAAAATACCTGAAAGGAACAATTGACTTATGTTTGCATTATAGTAAAAATCCTGCTGTGTTAGAGGGATCTTGTGATGCTAATGGGTTGCGAGTAACGATGAGATCTGTTCTACTAGTGGTTATGTCTTTACCATGGGTGGAGGTGCTATATCGTGGAAGTCTTCTAAACAGACTTGCATTGCACGCTCTACCATGGAATCTGAGTTCATAGCTCTTGAGTTGGCAGGGCAAGAGGCTGAATGGTTGAAAAACCTTTTAGCTGATATACCAGTGTGGGGCGGACGGCTAACACCGGTCTCCCGCTTTGTGACTCGCAGAAACGACAATTGGTGTTGCAAAGAACAGTGTCTACAATTCGAAAAAGAGACATATTCGAATAAGACACGCTGCAGTTAAACAACTCCAAAACAATGGAGTGATTGCTTTGGACTATGTGAAATCCGAAAACAATCTTGCTGATCCCTTTACTAAAGGGCTGACTAGGAGACTAGTCGTTGATACGTCGAGGGGAATGGGGCTTAAGTCCTTAGGTCAAGAGTGAGACTTGACTAAGTCTAAAGCTTCTATTCCTATGACATTGTATGATTCATAGCCTTAATGGTAATGCTTTTGAGACGCACTTGATGAATCATACACCAGGTTGGACTTAGATCCTTAATGACTCATGTGAGAAGTGCTATTGAGAAGCACTTGAGTCACCTACGTAGGTGTAACGATCATTAGACTATGAGAAGTCTTCTGAACACATCTATCAGTACCGAGGTAAACGCATAACTCTACAAGAGCGCGTTGCACTTTCGCGGAACGATCTAAATCTGAAGGTATGATATGTGTTGTGGGGGGTATCGACCGAAGCTCAGCTAGGAATTCAAATCGCAAGATATTCTCTCGCTGTAAGTAAGTTGTTTCCTCATTTCACTAAAGTGTCAATTCAAGTCGAAAGATATTGATACCTAAGTATCCAATCCTTCCTTTACCCAGGAATTCTTTTTTCTTTCTCTCTGGCGCCCCTAGTGGGGGATTGTTGGAAATAGGGGCTACTTTGAGCATAGTCTTTTTTCCAATTTGTCCCACATTGGTGAGGAATAGTGTTTGTGTTGTGTTTATATATGACCACACTCCTTACCATATCACTAGTGGGTCATGGGAGGCTTTTGTGGAAGCTTTGCGAGGTGCTTAATTCAGCTCGCACACGCGCTGCGCGTGTGCGTGCCGTGCGTCCGAGCCGAGCCGGCCCGGCCCGGATCCGGATTCGTGATTCGGGATTTGGGATTTGGGATTTGGCAATCGTCTGCGGCGGGCTTTGCCTATCTTTTTGGGCCAGAACCGACCCGTTTGTTTCTGTTTTGGACTGGAGTGTCCAAAGTGCTGTTGGTGGAAGACTGTATGATGGGATGCTATAGTCTTTGCGCTCTTTAATCCCTACCACATTGCTTTGGTGGGATGCTAGTCTTTGCTCTACATGCTCCTTTATTCCCTCCCATACGCGGTGGAGCTTTCCATCAAGTGCAAAAAGACTCCCTTCCACTAATCTTTGTTGATCTATTTTTGCTATAAATAGATCACTCTTCAGCATTCAACAAAAAAACAACAGAATAACAACATCTTCTCTCTGCTTCTCTTCTCTTCTCCTCTATAATTTCTGGGTAAAGAAATACTTTCTGTCGTTCCAAGTCTCACGATTCCGAGTGGGCGGCGGTTGGAGGCGTAGTGTTATCCTTGGGAACTACGGCACTAGCCGATCGCCACCACGGTCGTACCGGAATATAGTTTTCAAGGCAGTGGCTTCCATACCACGTCACTACTAATCGGGTTATATCTAATCTTTCTCATTGTTACTGCAATTTACGAATAACACGAGTGTCTACTCCATTCTCAGGGTCCCAATTCCCTCGACGGTTCACCTTCCTTTCGCTTTGCTACCTTCCCGGATGGGCTTCCGCCTTCTGACACCACTCCCAACCAACCCCGCTCTCCTGAATCTCTTGTTCGTTCTTTGGAGCGAAACTCAGCCCTAATCTTCCAAAAAATCCTCCTTAAATTGATTGAACCTAAACCATCATCGGGAACGCCTCCTGTCAGCATTATCATATCCGATGCCTTTCTTTCTTTACCTCTCCATGCTGCCCGGGAGTTTATCGACTGTCCGATTGTGTTGTTTACGGCTTCTAGTCCCTCTTGTTTTTTGGCATACTCTCAGTTTGATAATCTTCTAGACAGTGGCGTTCTGCCTTTTAAAGGTCCGTTTTCAGTTTGTCATGACTCATTTTATTCATCGCCATTGTTAGTTTTGGTTTTTTTTTTTAACACCTTCAATCACTAGTAAAGTGTAATAAGAGATTTAACAAGTAATTGGACATGGACTAGTAGCATAATTGAACCGGGATTATGCGTATTGAAGATCGTGATAAAGTAAATGGGAAAAAAACAATGAAGGGGACTGAGTAAATTAGTTACTGTTACTCCCTCCATGTCTATCAATTATTTGGAAATAGATCCTCTCCATTACCTTTCTCTCCATTTCCTCTCATAATCTCTTAAAATAATAATTTTCCCTTTTACTTATATTTTTCCTTTATTTTTATGCGTAAATTTAGAACCGTTAGATGTTGTCAAAATACGATCCGAACCATTTATAAGAACTTAGTCTCTCCATTTCTTTTTAGGAAATAGAGAGAAAACGGACACCAATTGTTTCGTCTCTCCTTTTCCATTCAAGTGAATCAAGTCCCCTTCTATTCCATCTTTTTTTTTTTTTGGTATATTTCGTCCAAATTCATTTACATAAGGGTAGTCTATTTTGTGTAATTTATATTCAATTCCTTAGTTCTTGTACCTAAAAAAAGGAACAAATAATAGACTTGGAGGGAGTATTTGATGACAATTATTAATTACTCTTAATTTTATTTAGAATCGCAAATAATAGTGTTTTATTTATATATATTTAGTATCCTTTTTTTATATTTATTATATTTTTTTTATAAGGTAAGTAAACTAAGGCAGACTCCCAATTATTATATAATCAGGCTCAATTCCTCAATTGTATCAAATGAGTTACTTCTAAAATGTAGCCCATTGTTTTAGTTTCACTTGTTGTGAAATAAAGGGAAGAGAGAATTAGGGAGAATTGTAAGAGAGACGAAACTGTATTCTTATTCCATTATGAGGGGGTATATATACACATATTATGGGAAGAGTTTCCATAAGATGATCTAGAGTTATTCTAAGATATGAACATCCATATAATAATATTTCATAACACTCCCCCTTGGATGTCCATTACTGAAGAAGATGCCTCGTTAAAAACCTTCCTACAAAAACCTGTGGGAAAAACGCTAGTGAAGGAAAAAAGTACACTAATCTTCAAACACGCATAATAATAGCTGCCTCGTTAAAACCTTTCCATGGAAAACCCAGTGGGACAAAACCATGGATAAGGAAAAAGAGTACAACGCGTGTCTACTCCCCCTGATGACTACATAACTTGATGTATCTTGAAATGATCCATGCTCTGACATTGCTTCTTGATGATCGTTGAAGTAGTACCCATTGTGGTTGATAAACTTGAATCTTCACTCAATAGAAATCCATGACAGCTTCGATATCATATTTCTTTGAGAACTCACAGTCTGGATATAATCATTTCATAATAACTCTTTGATCTTCATTTCAAAATAATACTTCCGTAATAGTGATATAGTTTCTCCTCAATAAACGACATAACATTATATGTCTAAAATAATTGTCATCACAACAATCACGATGACATGACTATAGCCGAAGGGAAAAAGAGTGTAGCCGTCATTCCTTAATCTTTGTCTTAAGGAGAATTAATCCGATAATTATTGAATAAATCATCCAATACCTTTGAACGATTTTCTTTGCTAAACCACATATGTATGGATTGACATTCTCATTGTAGATTTTGACTACATTATGTTTCAATCATTATGGTACTTCTGGACCATAAACTAATTTCACATGTTTAGCATGAAGCTCATTTAAATCATTATTCTCATATGCTCAAACTTCAGGTTGAGACAATAATTTCCTTCAAGTAACTCTATAGGAGTTTGAATTTTCCATTTTGGAAATAATCACGATAACCTTTTAATCGTGTCGTAGGGGTTCATATATAATCATGAGTTCCCAAAACTCAAGTAATAAAACATCATCATTTGAGGATCGTTTATAAGAGGCTCCTATAGGGAGTTATCCTCGTTGGAATATCTCATAAGATAACATTTCTCCTTTTTAAATATTTATCAAAATATAACAATATAATTAATCATGTGCATGCGATATGTAACTAATTCTAAACAACATTCTAGAACAATGCAATAATGTATATTATATTAAAATAAGATGCAAATGATTAGCTTAATCTCTAAATGCACATGATGACTCGATAATGCAAATTGCAAACTGTACAGTTTCTTTTTCCAATATTCATAACTTAAATTAACTTTAGGTCAATGAATGGACTTCAGGTCCATGAGCTCATTCATGATCCTTGATTATGTGTCGACAATAAAATTAGACTTATTTATAAGATCTCCATTATCTAGTCCATTATATTCCGCGCGCGCAAATGCATATCGGTTCATTAACCATATCGATATAATTTCAACATCTCGTGATATTGTCAGTACTGAATTAGTGATATCTGAATATATATATGTGGTACCATTCCTCTTCTATATAGGCCATCTATTATCATTCAGATATCTATGTCACTTCCGGGACATCCAAATTTCCTTACTCCATAGGAGTACCAACTGCTCATGCTTTCCATTTTCTTATTACTTGAAGTATGTGAAACGATATGACTCTCACACTACATTTCACGTGTGGATATTGTTTAATTGGCAAGAATCTAATTTTTCATTACATATATTTTCTATGACTAATTTATAGCTCGCTATACCACATATAGGGCTAATCTGTTTATAATTAAATCATAGATTTTAATGTAACATATTACATTTTGATAAGGTGATCAAAGTGGTATCATAATACTTCTTCATAACCAAATGAATACTTCATTTCTAATTCCATGAACCTCTACTTGATGTATTTCATATTGAAAACAAACCGCTGAACTTCTGGTTCAGTTAGGGATGATATACTTGTTTGTTTTTACCAGCTTTTCCTTATCATTCTCCCCCTAAGGTGGTAAAAACCATAACCACCTTAGACCTTAATTTCTCATATCACCGATAAGAATTTATAGAGGCATTTTTGTACATTAAAAAAATCTTTTGGGGAGTAACATATAATGCAGTTGGATTTTAAATGTGCTGAATCACAATGCCCTTTTCCGAGACTAACGATTCCATATAATAATCAAACTGTGATCTCCAATGTTAAATATACTCGGTCTTCGTGTAATGTCTTGCCTTTAATATATTTACACGAGAGAGTTTCAGCACTTATGTTTTCCATAGGATAAACTTTAGGTTTATCAAAACGGGTATAATAAGATCCCGGATGACCTTTATTGTCACATTTGAATCATTTCTTGTCAACTTTCTTAGTTGCCCACAATCCAGGGCAATCTTTCTTAATATATCCAGCCAGATAAATGTGTGACATAGGACACATGTGTCTCGTATATGTAGGCAAGACTCAGCAAAATTCCAATAGGGAATAATTTTCATATAAAAATAATTATATCATAAGATCAATAATTATAATCGTCAACATATTAAAGTCATTATTAATTATTCAAAATATACAATGCTAAATAGAAACATTATAATATGTGATTAATATTGGCAGACAGTTGTAAGATTGTTTTTTTTAGACAATCATGATGAAATTAAAGAGTTAACAAAATTGAATGTTATGTAATAACCAAAAACAATAATCAGAGAATACGTACTCTTATAACAAATCAAAAGCAAGAAAACCAATAGCTAAAAATGGGTAATTAAATAAGATCATTGACCCAACAAAAATCATAACTTTGAAAACAAGACATGTAATCAAGCACTTTATGCAAAACGTGTGACATGTAATCAAGTAATTATTTACATGCAATCCACTTGATCTAGAATTTTATACCATGTTCTTACACTAATTTGATTATAATAGCTCCCCTTATTATTTTCTAATTATAATCATAAATTACATCAACAATTTTATATCCATTATTAAATATCAACTCAAACAAAGATGTCAAGAAGTATTATAAATCAAACTAACCTACAATTCACAACCTCTAAATGGACTAAATCATGAAAAATACCTAGACAGACTCTCATCTCTTAAACAAGTGGTCAGGGGTTCGATTCCTAACTCTTGCGAATGAAAAAGCCAAACTTGGGAGGGGTCAACCCATTAAATTGCCTTCAGTACCCCGAAGGAGATTGCCCCAACTGTCGGTAACGGATACTCCTGGCCAACACAAAAAAAAAAAATAGTGTTGGGACAAACTATTCAATATAATTTTTTTTTCTTCTTCTTTTTACATGAATCAATCATCACACGAACTATTCATTATGTAGTTCATAGTATAACAAGAGTTAGCTAGAATATATAAACATCTAAAAACATGGCATGACCCAAAAATTTTAGTATAGCTACCACATATGACGTATACAATGATAATATTTGTAAATATTATGAACTTCGGGCTATAATACGATTATCAAAATTTCAACCCATAAATAATTTTTCCTTTCTCATATCAAGCTTTGAGTATATGAGTCTCACATGACTTTTATGAGATATTTCTTTTATGAGATATTGTCATTTCTTTAAAAGGAAAATTTTGGCTCAATAAGGTCACATCATTAAGCTTAATTAAAGCTTATTTAATGGGCTCATCAAATCCGCATTATTAGGCTCAATACAGGCCACAACATTAGGCTTATCATAATGCCATGTTCTCGATCTCTGTTACCGGCAGAGTCTTTATGAGATGTCACATTCACCTTCAAGAATGGATCAAAATTCAGATTCATTATATTGTTCAACTTCAGGTGAACAAGAATCATTTCACAAATGAATTTGTCCTTAATAAAGACTACTTCAAACTCAATTGCAGGTCATAAAATAATCATAGCTGTGAACTTCTTGCCACTACCATTTACATGTGAACTTCTGGTCACTTAATTACACTTCTACAATATGAATATATTGTATTGATGAGATGGTGTCAAAATTATACACCTTTAAAACTTTGAACTTCAGGCCAAAGTTATAATGTGGACATATTCTCTCATCTCTATAAAATAAATCTTTTGGCATTTCGGACCCAAAAGTATTGATATGCCCTTTTTTCCAAAACTCATATATCTCTTATAACAAATATTTATTTTGAGATACGAGAATCAAAACTTTAACATAATTAAACAAAATAAAGTAAGTAATACTTTTACGTATATGGAAGAAATTGTGTAAAGGAAAACTTACCTTAACTTATCTTGGATGATACATGGTCGTCGTTAATTTCATGCTCAATTGGTTAGGGTTTCGTGCTAATAATGTGTTGTGAAATAAAGGGAAGAGAGAATTAGGGAGAATTGTAAGAGAGACGAAACTGTATTCTTATTCCATTATGAGGGGTATATATACACATACTATGGGAAGAGTTTCCATAAGATAATATATTCTAGAGTTATTCTAAGATATGGACATCCATATAATAATATTTCATAACATCACTCTGTTTGTTGAGCCGGTTTAAGGCTTTAGGCTAACATATTATTTATTGTTGATTAAAATGGAGTTGGATCCTTTTTTTTATTAAATTATAAACTATTCATTTAACTGAAATTGTAATCCTTTCATTAAAATTATACTCCCTCTGTCCTGGTCATTTGTTGTCCTTTTCCATTTTTTGGTGTCTCAGTCATTTGTTGTCATTTCTATTTTAAGAATGAACTTGATGAGTAATTTGATCATTCTCATCCAATTTGTTCCACTTGTCATTTAGTTATTGGTCCTCTTCTCTTTCCCTGGTCTTTGTGCCAAAACCAAAGGACAACAATTGACCGGGACAGAGGGAGTTTAAATTACTCGTATAATCTTTTCATTAAACTATAAACGCTCCTTTCTAGAAAACAAAATTACAAACTATTATCACTAGCTTCATGACAAAATATAGTTAAAATAATTTGAGAAATTTATAATGATACAACTAGCTTCTTGGTAAAAATGTTGTTTTCACTAAAATATCAAAATGATATGATTTGTTGCTTTATTATTTTTCTCGTTTCAATTATTTTTTTTCAAATCAAAATGTAGGGATGAGAAATTTGAAAAATTAATTATTGTCGATTAAAAATCTATAAGTAATACATTGCAAAATAAAACTCTATAAATACTAAACATGCATTGCATGAGATCTATACTAATTTATATTGCTTTTTTTTTTTTTAAATCCAAGTCCATTTTAGGACTCGAGGCTGGAACACTTTTATCTAGTCTAAGATCACCCGACTGGCACCTAACTAATTAAACCTGATGAACGGGTCATGCTGGATGATTTCAGGTTTGCAAGATTTCGAGTTAGATCAGGTTGGGTTGTGTCTTTTTGGGCCGGGTAATTTTCAGGTCTCTTATTTTCTAGTTATTCAGAGATAATATTCAATGTCTAATAATAAACATTTGCCCTGGTCAATTTGGATTACAAGTTAAGTTCGGGTGGGTTGGATCGATTTTGTCAAACACACGTAGCTACCATGCACCTCCCCAATAAGAAGAAACCAAAACTACCCCCGTGACTTAGTCAAATTAATTATGTAATGTAATTAGACCTGTAAAACGGGTCAAATGGGCGGGTTACGATTTTGGTCATTTTGGATTCGGGTAAAATACGGGTCGGGTCTATTTCGGGTTTAAAAAATACGGGTTTATACGGGCCGGGTTTATACGGGTTTCAGGTCGGATTTAGGGTCAGAACGGGTCAGATTAACGCCTTTTTAAAAAAATTCATTTTCTTCAATTATACTTATAAACACATAATTATTCTTAATTTCTTTTATTATCTAGTTTAATATATGATATTAGTAAGATAAAAGATTTTTTGCCTAATATTTTCAATATCACACAGTTATACGAACGGGTATCGATACGGGTTTTGAGTCGGATTCGGGTAAAAAAAATGGGTCTATCAACATCTCTTTTCTGTCAATTTTTAAAACTTCTTTTATTTCGTAATTCCTACCATTTATTCGTTTTTTCTCCTTTTGCCCGTCTTAGTCAACTTAATTGTTACCATTCTCGCCATCACCACCTCGTCATTATCATCATTACCATCACTAACTCGCTAACTACAACAGTGAGACTCAAATAAGATGACAATGATGACGTGGCATGTGATCCGAGGTGATGAGGTGGCAATGCTGACGTGGAGTGCTGTTCCACGTAATACGATGAAAGGGACGGTGTGGCACACTCTTCGAAGTGATGACGTGGCATGTGATCGAGGTGATGACGTGGGAGTGTCGACATGGAATGCGGTTCGATGTAACACGGTGAAAGTAATGACGTGGCACACACTTCAATGTGATGACATGACATGTCGCCTGAAATGATGACATGGCAGTGCTGACGTAGAATACAGATCGACGTAATATGGCTAAAGTGACGGTGTGGCATACGCTTTGATTTGATGACGTGGCATATGGTTCAAGGTGATGATGTGGCATTCCGTATATATACATATCTTTCCTTCAAATTTTATAAGTCAATACCTATTGACATTTTAAATTTTAACGAAGATATATTGCCTTGACCCAACGGTCAACCCGTTATGGGTCGGGTTTCGACCCGCTATTTACAGGTCAAAACGGGTTCGGGTTGAAAAAACCGGGTTATTTACGGGTCGGGTTACGGTCGGTTTTCGGGTCGGGTCATATTTTGACAGGTCTAAATATAATGCATGTAACGCTATTGATTGAATTTGTGCATGTGACATTTAAATTAGTTACATATAATATTTTGTATTTCTGTTACAGATGCTGACTACATGACAAATGGCTCGCTGGATGTTAAGTCAGATTTGGAGCCGGCTAGCATGAAAGGCATGCGGTTAAGAGATCTTCCAAGCCATGTAAGAACTACAGAAAAGGACAACCCAGTATTTGGGTTCATAAAACGTATCATTACAAGGTGCAGTTATCGACCCATAATATTTAATACCTTTAAGGCCTTAGACCATGAGGTGCTCAAGGACTTGTCTGAGGTCCTAATTGGCCCAATATACACGGTCGGTCCATTGCAGAGCCTATCAAACAACCTAGCTCTTCATGAAAGTGAAGGGATAAGTGACATTGGGTCCAACATTTTGAAGGAAGATTCACAATGTCTCCGATGGTTAGACTCACAGAACCCTAATTCTGTGGTATATGCGAGTTTTGGAAGTACCACCACAATGACAAATGAACAACTCATTGAATTTGCATGGGGTCTTGCAAATAGTAAGCACCCATTTCTTTGGGTTATTAGGCCCGATATTATTATCGGGCAATCAGCTATCCTACCAGTCGAGTTTGAAATGGAGGCCAAAGGAAGAGGTATATTAGTAAGTTGGTGTCCACAACAGAAGGTACTTAACCATCCATCGGTTGGCGTTTACCTAACACACAGTGGATGGAACTCAACACTCGAGACTATTAGTAGTGGAGTGCCAGTAATATGTTGGCCATATAAGGGAGACCATCAACCTATAAGTTGGTGGTCTTGCTATAAGTGGGGTATTGGCAAGGAACTTGACATTTTTGTGAAAAGGGATCAAGTTGAGAAGCATATTAAAGAGGTGTTGGAGGAAGAGAAGGGCAAGATGTTGAAACTGAAAGCAATGGAGTGGAAACACTTGGCTGATGAAGCTACAAGTTCAAATGGGTCGTCTAGTTTGGACATTGATAGATTCATCGACTATGTTGCCTCTTTACACCATGTAGAGAATGGTTTAACCATCTAAAATTGTTTAAATTATATGAGTGTCGATGTTGGTATTACGACTACCTCAATTGGTTGTGGGCTTGCTATGAGTCTATGACACGATATGTGGTCTAAATTATCGTATAATTCATGATTAAAAACCTTTTTTTTAAGTCGTTATGCATGGAGACCCATTAAAAATCTTTCTTTTATCCGGAATACTTTAGACCATGACTCGTGTTTATGAATTCAAAAAGTGACGATTTCTTTTTCAAAGAGTTTTTTTATGAATATTTTTTTACCGAACAAATTTAGAGTGACCATATGTCTAGGTCACGAGTTCCAAACTCAAAGGTACCATATGAATCTTACTTTAATAAGTGTATTAACACTTAACACTGTGAGGTGTAGATTATTAGTTCAAACATGTGAGGTCAAGGTTACATAACGTGGAAGTTGGAACAATGTACAAGCATGAAGCATGAAGCATGAATGCATGATGCATTACAGTAATGATATAAATAGCAATTTCATATTTGGATTAACATGAAGAATGATTAACCTCAAATTACAAATATTTCGATCAAGAAGAAGTATAATTTTTGCAATGGTAGACATGAAATTGACATTTAGGTAAAACAGCCCTCAAGAACAACGTCACAGTATCTTCCTGCCTAACAAACCCACCCTTCCTTCTCAACTAGCACAGCACCCACAATCTCTCCCCATACCCTGGCTTGATCCCGCCTGTGGCTGCAATATAAGCAATCATTGCCGCCTGGGCTGGTCCAAGATTGGGATTATAAGCAGCAGACTCCATATAAGACCCTTTAAATATGTTCCCCTCTTGATCAACCAATGCCATTCCAGAAGGGCAGGCACTATAAGGCGCATGAGATGTATTTGCAGCCACTAGTGAACCCAAAACAACTTCTTTTATATCTTCAAATAATGAAGAAAAACCCATTAATTTTAACTAAATTACCAATTTGGCCATTAATGAATTGTTGATTCAATAAAATCATCTCATTATCATGGGTTTCCAAAATCAATGGAACATCTTTTTCTAACAAATCATGTGGACCAAACCTATTTGGTAAAAAAATAAGACAAGGGTCTAAAATCATTCTCTTCCATAAATCATGATCTGAATAGGAGGGGCAGCCCTAATTTCCTGTAAGCAGAAACGACCACGTTTGTGAGAGTCGTTTGAGGGTAACAAGTGAGATTAGCAATAAGAAATTGCTCGGCGTGGATAGAGTGATGGAGGGGTATTCCTGGAACACAAATTCTCATTGAAGACATGACATATCCGTCACAAGCTGAAGACGGATACCATTTTACCTCACAATGTACCCACTTTTTCTCTCTCTGCAACACTATTCATGTGGTCCCCTTTCTCCACTAACCCATTTTGTTACCATTTTATCTCACAAAATATCCGTCACAAATGGTAACCCGTCACAAGGGAGACCAATTGTTCCTGGAAATTCAACATTGACTCCGATGAAGATCCGACCGTCGGATGCTAATCCAACGGCTGCAACTGAGAACCCGGATATTGGCGGGCGGGCGGGCTAGTTTTTGGGCGGATCTTACAATGATTGGAAGGAAGTCGAGGACTGAATCGAAGCCTTGGTTTTTTAGCCATTAATTTTGCTTCAGATCATTCAATCATAAATTTGAGGAGGTCCCTTTGTTGATTGAAATTAAATGCGTGCCCCAATTTTGTAGACGGACTGTTTTGGATGTAATTACGAAAATATTTTTTATCAGAGGAAGTAGTACCTCAAGTAGGAATAAAAGGAATTTTTTTCTAAAATGGGCTTTTTTAACAAAGTAATAAACAAAATGGGTGCGTTTTCAAAGTTATTGTCGAAAATGGGTCCACGTAGGCTCGGGTTTTGCGAAGCTGGAGAAAAGGTCAAGTCGCTCACCGGGAGAGCGACTTAACTCCTTCCCTATATCGCACATCACTTTCCTTCCCCTACCCCGTGTTCATAATCGAAAAAAAAAAAATACCCAAATCAAAACCCTAAATCGCACATCTCTTCGATTTTTCCTCCAAAATCTACTCTAAATCAGTCAATTGGTTTGATTAAAACACAATTTACTACTCTCTAAGCCATATCAAGCAAATATTTGGGTATTTCTTGGGCAAATTCGAAACATATTGAAGGTATTAGTTTACTTATTTTCTTAATTAGTACTTGATTAGAGTAGCTATTTACTCTAGTTTTTGATTATTATTCCATATATTTCATGTTTGTGTTGAATTTGGGTGGTTGTTAGTGTTGTAGTTCGATTTTTTTTAGTTATAGCTATGGAGAGGAGTCATTTTCCCTTATTGTGTTATTGGAATGGTGAAATAGTTGAAGGAGATGGGTGTGTAAGCTATGTAGGTGGAAATGAGTCTTTTATTTTTGCTAATAGTAATATGAGCTTCAATGATCTACACAATGAGGTATACACAACCATTGGTGTTGATAGTAGTAAGTATAAATTAGTGTTGAAAATGAAGTTTCCTAGTCTTGGATGTTTTAAGGTTGTTTCTCTCAACAATGACCGTTCTTTACAAGCGATGTGGGCTAGTATATGTCATTCAAAGGCGGGATCTATGGACATTTATGTTGAGTTGATACCAATTCAACAACCTCAAGTGAGTAATGTAAATGTAGTACCCGATGTGTCTTTTACTAGGATGTTAAATAATTTTATGTCACCAACGCATAATGTACAAGGTATAGGGAGTGATGATCGGTATGTGTCATTGTTAACAAATAATATTGGAGTAGAGGTAGGGGACGGTAATATTGAAGGGGATGAAGTTGAGGTTGATGTTGATTTAAGACTAGAGAATGCTAGTGATGAGGATGATGAGGATGATGAGGACATTGATCATGTGTCTTCCACTGCTCCAAATCCGGAATTCAATAGTATTTCTAAATTTGATGAAATACAAGGGAATAATTGGGCTAATTGGAAAAATATTGTCCCATTTGATGTTAGGGGAGAGTTTTGTGTTGGTCAAACATTTCCTAATAAGAGTTCTTTGACGGAAGCAATTACATCGTATAATTTGAGGGTGAATCAAAGTTTCAAAGTTCATGAGTCAAAGCCTCACAGAGGAGTCGCCGCCAAGTTAGAAGATAGTAGTGTAGTTTCATGTTTCTAGTTAAGCAAAACACTTTGGTTTGTATAATATTTAAGCTCCTTTTGTTTGTATCAAATGTTAAAACAATTTAGTTTGTGTAATGTTTAAGCTACTTTCGTTTGTATCAAATGTTAAAACAATTTGGTTTGGGTGTAATATTTAAGTTATTTTCAAAACTTTCCTTTGGTCTTGTTTTGTGCATTATTGTTCTTGATGAGGATAATTTCCTTGGTTGTCAAAGAATGAGAACAAGAATATGGAGAACAATTCCGGGCAAGAACGTTTGTTTCTTTGCTTGTTATGTAAATAGCTTCAAGTCGCTCAGTGGGGTGACGACTAAAGGGCAAAACGCTCGTTCCCAAAGCGACTT
Organism: Silene latifolia; assembly: GCF_048544455.1. Lineage (NCBI taxonomy): Eukaryota > Viridiplantae > Streptophyta > Magnoliopsida > Caryophyllales > Caryophyllaceae > Silene > Silene latifolia. Next base: position 89,927,148 of record NC_133535.1, on the reverse strand, counting down.
TTGTCTGAGGAGAAGATCAAAATAGCTGCCAAAAAACATCATTCGGGACGTGCAAAGTCGCTATGGGGGAAGACGACTTGAGGTCAAGTCGCCCGCTCACTGAGCGACTTTACTCTGGGTGAGAAGAAAAATTTTGGCCAAAAAAACTTGCTACTGGACTACAAAGTCGCTTTGGGGGAAGGCGACTTGAAGTCAAGTCGCTCACCGGGAGAGCGACTTACCTTAAAATGACTTCCTCAGGTTTGGTTAGCATAAATTGTCACTTTGTATAAGGTCGCTTTCCGCCGGAGCGACTTGAATACGAAGCTAGGTTCGGGATGACGTGGACCCATTTTGGGTAATAACTTTGAAAAGCTACCTATTTTGTTGATTACTTTGCGAGAAAACCCCATTTTGGCAAATCACTCGAATAAAAGGGAGGAGGAATGTGATGGCAAATGTGGAGATTTTTATAGGAGTAACTCTACTTGTTTAATACTAGTAGAGTAGCAGTACAACAGTACTCCATTAGTGAAGGACTGCACGGACTGCGGGTTGAAGATTGGATCGGATAGACCGAAACAGGAATAATAAATCACTAGTTTGAATGCCCGTGCGTTGCAACGGGGTAATAAACTTATTTATAATGCAAAAAAAAAAAAAAACGTTATAAGGGTTTAATGTTTACATTCTATGTCTAATGATTTGTTTACATATTATTAAAATATCTCTTTAAAAAAAATAAAAGATTAATATATACGTGGGTTAACTCTTATTTATAATCATATAATCACCCCACCTTATACTAATCTTTCGATGTGGGACAATTCTACTATTTATAAGTTATATTCACCAAACTTGAATTTTTTTCTGATGTGGGACAATTCTACTATTTATATGTAATATATATTCATCAAACCTGCATTGTTTTTCAATGTGGGACAAATAACATGCTCAGAATTACACCATCTTTTTTGCACTTAGTTCGACATCCAACCAGATCTCGAATACCGAATACAGACAATTGCTACTCATTATATCTAATAGTTATATTTAAATTTAATAATATGATCACGTACTCTCCATTAATATTTGTACGTTGTTTTTCTTCAAAAAAAATTTAACATAATTTAGATACGGAAATTTCCCGTGGTACCCCTTAATTTTGTCAGATTTTCTATGTTACCCCTACTTTTAAGAATCTGCCTATGGTACCCTTGATGTTCCATTTTTTTGCCCATGGTACCCCCTTATGTAAAGGCTGTTAAATGGACGTTATAAAATAACAATTAAAATATAATACCCCCTTTATTGTTTTATTGGTACAGATATCTCTCTCTTTTAAATGAAAATTTAATTAACTATATCATTATAATATTGGAAATTTCTCATGGTAACCTCTTTGATAGATTACACATGCTACCATGGACGTTTGTTTTCTATTTTTTTTATCATAATTAAAATATGTGCAAATGATAGGAACCTATACTCTAATGATAGAATATTTTTTAACACAATTCTAATTATATTATTTAAACGTAGTATATTTACCACACCTAAATTATTTTTCAATATGGGACATATAAAATCTATAGGTAGAAAATATAATGATATGAACTTTTAAGAGTTCTCCAAGACAATACTTAAGAGACTCAAAAGATTTTAGGTTGATGCCTAAGTTCCAAGGATGCCTCCTATTTATAATCATAGAATCACCCACCTTATGCTATATTTCGATGTGGGAAAATTCTATTTTTTATATGTAGTATATTTATCACACCTATATTATTTTTCAATGTGGGACATATAACATACTATGAAATACATCATCTTTAATATGTGCAAATTATATGAAATCTATATATATACTCTAATAATAGCATTTCTTACCATGAATCTAATAATATTATTTTCATAATATTTTTACCGACATTATTCTGCCAAATGAAATGTAAAAGTTTTTATATAAAAATTAGAAACATCACTTGAATATAAAATAAGAAATACAGAGTATATATTATAATAACTAAAAGATTTTCCAAAGATTAACTTAAGTTAGAAATCATTATTGTTGAGACAGTAATACAAACTCTTTTAAGAGCCTCTCTGACAATACTTAAGAGAATCAAAAGATTTTGGGTTATGACTTCTATTTATAATCATAAGATCACCCTGCCTTATGTAATCTTCCGATGTGGGACAATTCTAATATGTATACATAGTATATTCACCAGACTTACATTACTTTCAATGTAGGGCAAATAACATACTAAGTACACCATTTTTTTTTGCACCTACTTTGACGTCAACCCGATTTAATATTGAGAAAATACAATACAATCAACACTCTAATGATAGCATTTTTTTGTCACAATCTAATTATACAATTTTCATACGATACTTTTTTGTCAAATGAAATATAAAGTTTTTATATCAAAATTATAAACATCACTTTAATATAATATAGAAAATGTATATACATGGGACAGTTCTATTATTTATACATAATATATTTATCACACCTACATTATTTTTCAATGTGGGATATATAACATACTAAAAAGTACATATCTTTTATATCAAAAAATTTTGGGTTAATACCTAAGTTTCAAGGATGTCTCCTATTTATATTTATAGAATCACCCTACCGTATACTATTATTTCAATGTGAGATACATAATTTAATTATTTAGACGTAGTATGTTCATCATGCCTACATTATTTTTCAATGTGAAAGATATAACATACCAAGAAATACATGTCTCTTCTTAAAAAAGCTACTATTGTATACATATTATTTTTCTTTGAAGGTAAAACCACTTAGTCTCGATCATTAGATAGGGATCTCTACATCGTACATATAACGACTCATTAACGCTCTATTACTGCATTCAGAAGACAACCATTAGTAAAATCTTTAGTTTTGTACTGTGTCAGGAGACTACCATTAGTAAAACCTTTATTTTTTGATTTTCTTGTTCATGTTCTTAACTCTAACCTTTATTTTTTGATTTTCTTGTTCATGTTCTTAACTCTTTCCCGGGTAGTTCCCTGCAACGATTTCCACTTTATTTTTTATATCATATCGTAGATAATGATTGGAATAATCTTAAGAGCTCTTTAAAACAATATTTATGAGACTCAAAATTTTTTGGGTGGATACATAAGTTCCAAATATGCCTCCTATTTATAATCATAGGATCACATCACCTTATATTAATCTTTCGATGTGGGACAATTCTAACTATTTATATGTAGTATATTCACCACTCCTACTTATTTTCCAATGTGGGACAAAACATACTAAAAAGTACACAATTTTACGTCTTAAGAAGTACACCATCTTTAATATGTGCAAATAATATGAAATTTATACTCTAATGATAGCATTTTTTTCCACAAAGTTAATTATATTATTTTCATAATTTTTTTAACGATATTTTTTTGTCAAATGAAATGTAAAAGTTTGATATAAAAATTGGAAATATCACTTGAATATAATTTAGGAAATATACATATTATAATAATTAAAAGATTTTCCACTTTATTTTGTACATCAAAAATTATACTTTCCTAAATTGATTTTTGATGATGTGGACGCTCTCAGATCGCTCGAAAAAACTCTCTTTTATATATATATATATATATATATATATATATATATATATATATATATATATATATATATATATATATAGATTGGTGCACCCTTATCTAGGTAGCACCAAAACGGACACGGATACGGACATGGACACGCACACGTGATACGAGATCTCGTGAAATTTAGGACATGAGACACGCTATCTAAATTTAGTAAAATATATATTTTATGGTTATAAATAACGTATGATTTTAGTTTTATAATGTATTTGATATTAAATTTAAACAAGTGAAGGTCATTCTCATTTCCCACCCAAACACATCTTCTGATCAATCTCTTTTGACGTTTTATTCCTCGTCTAAATTATAACATGTTTAGGCGTGTGTCCAACAAGTGTCGGATGTCCGTCACGGGCACACGGCGTCGGATACGGGACGACTAGTTAGGAGGAGTGTCCGTGCTACCTATGGCTGAGTAAAAAATATTCGATCCGATTTTTTTTTTCTGAATCCGATCCGAAATCCGAAAAAAAAGCCGAATATAAGGATACCATTTAAATTGGATATCCGATCCGATTTTTTCCGAATAAAATGGATCGGATGTGGATTGTGATTTTCTTAAAACAGGATATCCGAATCCGATCCGAATTTTAAAAATTTATAAAAAAAAAAACGAAAAGGAAAACTTTATGTTTAGTTTATGCGTTTTTTAGACTAGTTTTGAAATTTGTCATAAAGACTTGTAGATTATGCAATTAAGACTTATAATTTATGCGATCGAGACTTGTAATTTATGCGATCGAAGACGTTACCTTTTTTAGTGGGTTGCAAAATGCGAAATGTACCGAATTGCCTTTAGTTTTAGTCTGCCAATAGCCCAATACCACCAGCCTTAGTGGAATTTTTACTGTACATTTAATTCCGGATCAAATCCGGTTTCCGAAATCTGGATTTCCGAATTTTCGGGTTCCAGATTTACGGATATCCAAATTATTCGGATCGGATGTGGATCACTAAAGATAATTTTAAATTCGGATATCCAATCCGGTTTTGAAATTCGGATCGGATATCCGGTTTTGCCCAGCCCTAATGCTACCTATACCGGTATTTGTAAGTTGTAAGTTTGTAACTTGACTTGCTGTGCTCGAATTAAAAACATTCTGATCTAAGATAAAGGCTCTGTTTGGTAAATGACATATTGATGTGACCAATATTTGAGCATATTTAGTCCCCGAATTAGCCTCGTTCCTATGCTTTTTTAGTGCATAATTGGGTCATTTACTATCTTTAGTCTTTCGTTTTGCATATTCTTTGAGGTTTTGATCCCTTGGTAGGAAAGAAGTAAGAACCTTGCATTTTCATGGCAAAATGGAGCTAAATTGATCGAATCTAATGACCAAGCATCAAAGTGAAGACAAGACTAGAAGGCCTATGTAAATAATGAAGTAAATGGGCAATGATGGGAAGATCCTTGCATCTCCATCAAGATCCTTGAGGATTGTTGGAGAAAGAAAAGTAGAGAAGCTGACTGGCTGCTGATCCGGGCGTCGCAGTGCACGGGACGAGCGTCCTGGCCTGCCACAATCCGAGCGTCCCGTGGTCAAGACGCTCGTCCTGGTCCCTCTCAATCCGAGCGTCGCCCTCACCAATCCGCTCAGATTCCTCTCCAGTGCAGACCGTCTCTCCCTCAAGCCGCTCGGGATGAGCATATTCTATGAAGACTAGCAAAGCGGAGATGAGCATCTCCTTCGAGAGGAGTACTTCCTCAACTTTTCTTAAGGGTCTTAATCGTCATTTAAGTCCTTAGTAACCCTAATTTATGTACCTAATCCTTAGTATAAATACCCGATTGTACTAATTAGATTGGGGAGGCTTTTTATGTTATTCGAATCCAATTTTAATCTCATCTTAATCTTGTAATCAACTCTTAATTAAGCATTAATACAAATCTCATTTCCTTAATTTCTCTATTGTTCATCATTTATTTTGGGTAATTGAAGATTATTTGGGGTTTATTTGGAGGATTGACAACCTTCCATCAATCACCAAGTACTTCTATTATTCTTTGCTTATTATTTGGAATCATCATTAGGTATAATTCTCTTAATCCCTTTTTAATTATTGTTAATCATCTTCATTTATTCATCATGTTTTGTCTTGCTAGTATGATTGACAACCTTGTTAGCATGTTAAACTTGATAATGAGTGTGTAGTCATCTTAACCAGGGTTAATGGGGAATTAGGGGAAACCAACATGGGGATTGATTCATGCTTAATCTAATATTCTTTCATAATTAATTTGCTTGCTTGTTGTGATTTCAACTTATGCACATGTTATGTTTGATGAAATGCGAGCCTATGAATCCTTGCATTTTTTACCCATCACTTATCTTTTCAATGAGACTTGTAAGACATAAACCAACTCGAGTCTCATTAGACCATGCATATAGTTGGATAGGGAGGATTAATTCGACTTGTAGGTGTTGTACAATCTAATCGATTTGGCTCCGGGACCCAAACCTTCCTAGGGATTGTAAGATATACACTAATTCGATCCCATCACAACAATAATTGCTTGCATCTAGTAGAAAACATGTTCGTATGATCAAATCCCATGAATCCCCTATGAACCCATGACACCCTAGTGCTTTTAATCAATTGTTTATATCTCATTTTAATCATCTTGCTTGTTTATTTACATTGTTATTTAGCTTAGTTGATCTCCTACCTCAACCCAAATTGTGACACCCTTAGACACGACCATTTGCAATCGAAAATCCTACATCAATACCCGTCCCTTGGGATCCGACCTTTACTTACCTCTTTACTAATAGTAGAGTTGTTTGTGAAGTTATAAATATTGTTTTGGTCTAGGTGCTCCTAACGACAAGTAACTGAAAAATAGTATCCGACCAAAAATGGCGCCGTTGCCGGGGACGGTGTTAACTTGATTTGATTTTCTTTGATTGTTCTTAGTTGTGTCTTTATTTGCCTTGGGGAAGTAAAACTCCTCAAGGTTTGTTCTAATTGTTTTCAAGTTGTTTGATATTTTGCATGTCTAGGAGATCACACGGTAACTTGTTACCCATTGATCTTGAAATTGAAAGAACTTTGACCAACAATAGAAGACTTGCTAGAAGTACTTTGAGAGGTATTGGTGAGATTGTGGATACTATTGTGTTCGTCAATCCTTTTGCAAGAGAAGGAGAGGATAACCCAACACAAAACCAACCACAAAATCAACCCACAATGCCTAAATTTTCATCACATTCCATACCAACCGAGGAGAACCTACCAAATGGTACTCCCACACCACAACATTTGACCGGTAATTTCATTGCAAAATCCGCATTTATCCAATTAGTCGAAAGAAGCCAATTTGGGGGGATGCCTAGTGAAGACCCTCATTCTCATATGGAGACTTTTTGTGACTATTGTGATGCGATTTCTCAAACCGGAGTGACTCAAGACCAAATTCGATGGGTCTTATTTCCTTTTTCTTTGATTGGTACCGCGAAACAATGGTTAAAGAGCCTTGATAAAGCTACTCTTGGTATTGACTCTTGGAAGAAATTGGTACTTGCTTTCTATAAAAAGTTCTATCCTCCGGAAAAGACTAACACGCTAAGAGCCCAAATCACGGGGTTCAAACAAAGGGACGAAGAATATTTGTATGAAGCTTGGGAGAGATTCAAGGGAACTTGCCGCTCATGTCCTCATCACGGACTTAGCGAGTGGTTCTTGGTACAACAATTTTGGAATAGTCTTTATGAAGACTCCCGAAACATTCTCAACATGGGATCAAATGGTATGTTCACCGAAGTTGACGATAATCAAACATGGAACAAGATTGAGGAAATGGCGGTCCATAACTCACAATATAGTAGACCTCGGAAGGCTACTAGAGGAGGAAAGCATGAAGTGGACTCTATTACTCAATTGGGTGCTCAACTTAGTGCTCATATTGATACCATTAACTTGAAGTTTGAGAAGGTTATGGCTAAGCTTGAAGAAGCCTCCAAATCACCTAAGCAACATGTTAATGCCATGGTGGCATCTTCATCAATTCCAAGTGGAGTATGTGAGAGTTGTGGAACTTTGGGACATGACCAAAGTGAATGTAGGGGAACAAGTGAACAAGTGAATGCTTTCCAAGCATACAAGAGTGGTACCCCTTATTCCAATTATTACAATGAAAACACCAAATTCCATCCAAATCTCTCATACAAAAGCCAAAATGTTCAAAATCCTCAAACAACATACACCCTACCTCCAATGAGAAACCAAAATCAAAGACCCTTTTTCAACCAAAACCAAGGTTATCAAAATCTAACTCCATACAATCAATCTAATGACCAAGGTTTTGATGTTCAAAAAGCGGTCCTCCAAATGCAAAAGAACCAACAAGAATTTTTCACTCCAATGCAAAAAGATAGTCAAGCAAAAGACATCACCATCAACAACATCCTAGCCCACACAAAAATGTTGGAAACCCAAATGACTCAATTAGCATCTTCTAGCTCTCAAAGAAAAAAGGGGCAATTACCACCTCAAAGTAATCCCACAAGACATGAATCGGTGAGTGCCATCCACTTGAGGAGTGGTACAAGCTATGAAGGGCCAAAGAAGCAAATTGAGGATGACATTGTGGAGACTAGTAATAAGGAAAGAGTTGTGCAAAACTCTAGGGAAGAAGAACCCACCATTCAAGAAGTTTCAAAGAAGAATGAAGAAAAGGCCAAAGAGAAGGAGCTTATTGTGATTAGACTTCCATTCCCGAGTCGTCAAGCTAAGCCTAAGTTTGATGACAAACTTGTAAAATTCATGGAGATTGTGAAGAACTTAGAAGTCTCGATTCCATTCACGGAATTGATCAATCATGTTCCAGCCTATGCAAAGTATATGAAAGACATTCTTACAAAGAATAAATACATCCGGAAGCTTGAGACTATTGCTTTCACCAAAGTGAGTAGTGCTATTCTTCAAGAAAGTTCACCTCCAAAGCTCAAGGATCCGGGAAGTTTCTCCATTCCATGCACTATTGGTGACACTACAATCAACAAAGCTTTATGTGACCTTGGGGCAAGTGTTAGTGTCATGCCATATTCGGTAAGCAAGAGGCTAGGAATGGGAGAGCTCAAGTGTACTAATATCACGCTTCAAATGGCGGATCGATCAACAAAGACACCTTTAGGGGTATGGGAAGATGTGCCCGTAAGAATTGGCAAATTCTTCATCCCGGTGGATTTCGTTATTGTTGACATGGAGGAAGACTCCAACATTTGTATTAACTTAGGAAGACCATTCTTGCACACCGCGGGAGCGGTGATCGATGTAAAACATGGAGAGCTCAACCTTGAAGTGGGAGATGAAACAATCACTTTTAATCTTGACAAGACAATGAGAACTCCCCGATTACATGAGCCATGTTTTATGGTTTATCACTATAGCCGGCAAGATGATAGGAAGAAGTTGGCATTTCAATGGAAGAAGAAAGTGGATGATGCTCCATCCAAAGAGCAAGGAAATTGCAATAAAGAGAGCTTGAAAAGCTCACCCATTACAAGTGAAGAAGAAGGCCTCATTGGCCAAGACAAGAAAGAAGGAGAGTTGTCTTCATGAACTCATGACATTTTTAGGGATCAAGTAGACGAAGTATGCGGTCTTTGGGATGATGAGTTTGAAGGGATATTCAATCCCTATATTGGTAATGCTATGACCCAAGACCACCATGAAAAACAACAAGTGCAAAGGTCTATTGAAGATCTTTATCATGACAATGAACAAGCTTTCGACTACTTCTTCAAGGTGTTGAGGAACATCAACAACACCTTGAACATGCCCCCTTGACATCTCATTATTGGATGAGAGTTTGGTGGAGTCCTCCCTAAACCACCACTTGTAAATATTCTAACTCCCTAACTTGCATTTTAATTATTCTATTACATTTTTGTCAATTTTGGATTTACATTTCTATGCCTTGATCAAGATTTTCATCATTTTGAGAGAAGTGAGGGAGGGACTCAATTGTTTATTGATGTGTAGTGTTTTGCCTTAATGTGGGGATAGCAATTGCCTAGGCTATCCAAGCCTTTGTAGTGCCCCCACAATGAAGACCACAAGAAATTAAGAATGAATGACACAGGTTACGAAGCACCCACGGATGGACCTGAATCCGTGTGGCAGAGGGACAATCCGAGCGACCCGACGAGGATCCGTTCGTCCTGAAGCAAAACCCGAGCGTCCAGGGTCAAAGACGCTCGTCTTGTGAAGCTGGGAAAATAAATTTTGGGTCTGACTGAGAATCCGAGCGTCCCAGCAAAGAATCCGCTCGTCTCAGCCAGGACGCTCGTCCCAGAGGAAATCCGCTCGTCTCTTCACTGGCAAATTTTGGGATTTCTCCCTGGAAAGTAATCCGAGCGTCTCCAACTTAGGACGCTCGTCCCATTACACAAAGACGCTCGTCTTGCTGATAAGACGCTCGTCCCAGAGCAATTTTTCCTGAACCAATTCTGCAGCAAAAGACGCTCGTCCCGACGCCTATCCGCTCGTCTCCCCTCTGATTTTCAAATCTAACGGGCTTAAAAACCCCCTTTTCCCAATTCATTTTCATTCATTCAAACATAAACACTACCCAAAACCTCAAAACCCTCATTCTCTCCATCAACCAACATCAAATTTCTCAACCAAAATCACCCAAATCAAATCCAAACTTCCTAAAAACTCAATTAAATCACTCCTTTACCAATAACAAGTGATTAAAACACCAACATCTTCAAAGTTTGAGTCGATTTTTGGGATACAAGGCAACATTCAACTATCCTAAATCGATTTGGGTCTTAATTGAAATCGAAGAAATCAAGCTTATCTTTGGTGTTACTACATAAAGGAGCATGGCAAGAACAAAAGGTGGAAGTAAGGCACCCCAAAAGAAGACCCTTTCTAAGAGACAACAAGCTCTTCAAGCTATTCAAGCATCAAAGGCATTGGTGGTTCACAATGCAAGGTTGGAAATTCAAGAACAAAATCCTCCTATGGAAGCTACAACTTCTACTACTCCGGTTGTTGAACAACTAGCCGATTATCCGGAGGCCGAATTACCTTCTCCCACTCTCCGAGGAAGCCGAATATATTATTCAACACCAAGGGGAAGAAGTTGCCGAGCCCTCCTCCTCCATTATCACCCCACCTTACCCATTCCTCTACCGCGAATTTCAACCCGAAAATGCTAAGGCGGGAGATGACTACTTAACTCTCTTGATGAAAGAAATGCACAAGCAAGCTTATGAAGATAGAGTCGATGCCTACAAAGCACAATATCCGCCCCTTTTACATCTTGCTAGGCAAGGACTTCTCGATCCATCTTGTCCTTTGCCTAGTTGGGCGGATAAGGAAGTCTTCTTTCCTAGTGCTTCTAGAGGTGGTACCTTGGGTGAAGAGGAGATGGTTGTGAAAGATCATAGATCCATATTAGACTCTCTAATAAAAATTAAATTATCTCATAATTTATTATTTTAGTGATCTATGTAACATGCATGCAAATATAAAAGCATAAAAATGAAAGTTAAGGAAAAACAATTTCCTTACATAGATTTTTATGGTAATATGGGCACAAACTAGATCACCTATCTAGTTTGTTCTTGAGCTAAAAAGAAATGGATGATCCTCCTTGAAAAACCTTCAAAAAGAAAGTCTCCTTCAAGTTGCACCCAAGAACAACGCCCAAAATAATCTTACAAGTATTAACTAGATACTTGTAAAATTAACCCTTGATAATATGTGAATATTACTAACAATCTTAGTAATTATATTTATTTTACTAACAACTTAGTAAATGATTTTATTGGTTTTTAGAGAGAAAGACCAACAAGTTTTATTCACATGCAAAATAGTGTACAAGTAAAGTAGTAAATAAAAGAACAACATGTTTGTCTATATAGAGGGGAAGAGGACGGGTGGAGTAGGTAGTGTGAGGGAGTGGATTTGTTTCAATTTTTGTCCAATCTTTATCACATGCACAAAGATCATATGACAATTTTATGGAAGAAAAATAAGCAAAGTGAAATGATTATGATTATAATCATCCACTACACTCCATTTACACGGTCCAATATCCCACTTACGGGTCCATTTTGGTTCTTATATTTGTCGAACAAATATGTGTAAATTTTATTTAAACATCGTATTATGTTTAAATGCTTCCAATTAATTTCGTCCAAATTACTCCGTAAAATATACGTGTACCGCTACACATATTATTTTAAGTACTAATATTAATCACATTAATCAATTAGTACAATTTTAGTGAATTAACAATTAATTGACTAAAACCCGTCTCATAAAATTTATTATTCAATTATCGCATAATTAAATAATAACTTCCGCTCCTCGAGTCCGCAACTCGAAATCTCTCTACAATAATCGACTAACCTTTTAGTCTATAAATCAAGGGACTAAATAAATTGTATCTCATACAATTAATTAGTTATCAATTGGGGTTCGTTCCTATAGGTGTGACCGAAAGGGGTCAGTTGATCACCGCCGTCTCACGACAATATCGTCAAACTCTAGTTAGCCAACCGTTATCGATTTACGTTAATCAATTGACGAGGATCAAATAATTAAATATCTGATAATATTCCTTTAATGAGATTTATTATGTAAACGCACTATTGTGGAGGACACTAACTCCAACAATCTCCCACTTGTCCGACACAAGGTGTGCGCTACCAATTCTCTTGTCCGTTTTAATCTCCCACTCAATGCAAGGTAGAGCTGGCAAAAGCTGACCCGACCCGACCCGAACCGCCCGAAACCCGACCCGATACAACCCGAAAATTCGGTGAACCGAAACCGAATCGACCCGACCCGACCCGTGACCCGATATTTTCTCAACCCGATAGATGAACCGATAATGAACTAGCTTAATAATGGTTTAAATAACACCAAATTGACATTTATCTTAATTATTTTCACTTAAAACTACAATTAGTACACCTGCCCATTATTTAAACATAAAATTACCATCTAAAACTAAATATATAAGATAAAATATATGTTGATAACCTGACCCGACACTGACCCGCTAATGACCCGACCCGACTTGCCACCCGTTGATGACCCGACCCAAAAATGACCCGACATAAACTGAACCGACCCGAACCCGTCACTGACCCGACATAACCCGAACTCGATATGACCCGACCCGCTTTAACCCGACTCGTAACCGACCCGAGTGACCCGATTGCCACCTCTAATGCAAGGTGTCTTTCAGGTCGCACTTGCACATGAACATATCGCGAGTGGTTTTCTCGATCGGGAGTGTGACTACCTGACCGGAAAAATCTCTCACAGATTACTTCCGAGCGTGGCCACGCATTTGTAGTCATTACCTCCTCGAGTGGCCTTGAGATATAGTTACCCAACGTGGGTGGACAATTCCTGTATGCCCTATCTATCTTTGCCCAATACAACTCATCATGACTCAGAAGATGTCCTTTTGGCCTCCTTTCACGGCACGACCTAGGACAAAAACCAAAGTCACTCAGAAACTGCATTGACTTGGATAATAGTCTCCAGTCAAAAGAATCGACTCATAGGAACATCTTAGAAGTCCCTGCCACGACCAGGCGTCTGTAATAGATCTAAGGGACTCTATAAATGTCACTGCCCGGCAAAGTGTCCCCGATCTGCCTATGTAAACGACTAGTCATCCTTATGACCTTATGGTGCTGAACCTACCATCAATCGTCTTACAATCTAGTCACTCCGAGACGTCACCTCATTAAGTGACTAGGGGCTAATACAATGTTCATCCTATTCACTTGAATTGGGGTTCAACATTGTCTCCACAACCAATTCGGATAAACAAGGTATTCTTGTTTTCAGTCAAACTGAATAATTGAGTCTTTAAAGAGACTCAAACAATGAATGCGATCATGACTTACGTAAATATTCATACTCTATCCAATATTTACATAACGATCTTTAGCAATTAAGGTATACTCCTCAATCACATTGAGATGCCATAACCATCATGTCTACCTTATGCCAACGGCTTTGGTTAGAGGATTAGCAACAGTTGCATCACTCTAATTTCCATTGCTATTTTCCTTTGTTCTATGCAATCTTTTCATCACATAGAGCCTTTCTAAGTACAAGTCTAAACAAGTTTTTAGACTCTGGTTCTTAAGCTAGTTAAACACTCCCACTGTTTTCACAGTCTCTCGGGAGACGATATTCGGCTAACGGAACTACTCTAGTTCCATTAAATTCCGATTATCAACTATCTCTTATACAACATCGGATGTTGTAATGTACTTAGCTTTCGTTCATGATTTATACGTATAACTCTTATACAAATCATTCATATGGCATCCTTTATACGACATCTTTTATGTATGACTCCTCATACATATTCGCTTCATACATGTATAACGTCTTATACATATTATTCTTTATGCACATAGCACTCTTACATGCTAACCATTCCTTAACTAGGCCCATAACATCTTATAAGCATAGGAATGTTTCCGTGTAATCCTTTTACACGAAATTCATAGATTCCTCCAAACAACAAGAGTAAATCCCCAGTGCTTCTCAAGTACTCAAGGATGCTCTTGATAATCAACTAGTGTCGCTCACTAGAAAATGATTGGTAATGACTTCTCATATTCTCAATATGATAAGTCCCGATGAGAGCAGCTTTTAGCATATTTAATAGATCCTGCAGCGGAAGCACAAGAGATCATATTAATAGTTCAACAACTTGAATGAGTCAAGAAACTTATCACATAAGTCACTTGACTAAGATGCTAGTATCCATGGAGATCTATCTCATTAGATCCGGATATTTAAGATGCGCCATGCTACTCTCAAATATTCACCCGAGAATATTTCTAGTCACTAATATGTCAAATACATATTTAGACTAAGAAACATCACCTTAGCTACATTTCTAGTCACTAATATGTCAAGCACATATATAGACGAAGAAACTCACTTTAGCTCCCACTAAACTCCATGTATCATCATGGTACCTCGACACTCGAGTAACACCATAATGTTTAATGACATGATTTAACCCAAGGTTTCAACTCTTTGACGTATATAGATCACAAAAGGGATCTTTCAAGCATGCTAGGCTTCTTAACATTGACAAGATCAACAAAACTTCTCCCAATGAGAAAGTTTCATTATTCTTTTGCCGAATCTCATCCTCATGAGAGGCTATATTGCTAAGAACATACGAATTGATAAAGGCATTTGGGTTGTCACAAACTCTCTATAACCAACCCAAATTTTAAACATCTTATGTAACCTTTACGACAAGATCAAGGTAACCTACCAAAGTATTCACCTTAAATCAAGTCTGGAAAACATCTCGTGTTTCCTTCCTTATCACATCTTGTGTAAGGAGACCAATTCGAATTGCATGGTGACACGTCATCACATAGAGTTCATGCTATAGGAAAGCCTTTGATGAGGGTTTAAGATTTATTTTACTTTTGAAAAGTAAAGCAATATTATCGCAAAGTTATCTCCTTATAACCACTGAGCCACAATAAAGAACGTCTTCTTGCATTGTACTCACCATTGAGCCTCAATAAAGAACGTCTTCTTGCATTGTACTCAGTTTGTGGGTCTTGGACTTCCGTAAGTTCAAAATTTCTCCCACTCTGTCTTCCAGAAAATGAAAATCTTTCTGGAAAGACAGTATTATGAGCCACAAACTCTTTGTTCTCGTTTTTTAGGAGTAAAAACCAAGTGGTTCAATTTTGGATAACCCTCATAAATACACAAATTGGTTCTGAACATAAACATTTATGGTCCCAAATGTATAAAAATGACAAGTTAGGGACCCTCCCTATCCATATCTCATATGGAGTCATTAAGGCTATTATAGTCGGGTTTTAAACTTTTAGTGAGAAAATAGCTTACAAAATTGCGAAAAACCTCAAACTATATCTCATAAAGTTCGGTTTATATTTTTGACTACACCATACTCTATTGTGTCCCAAGGAGAAGGTTTATGTGAACTGGTTCACAATCTTCTTAGTGATCATCAAGGTCATTACTTGATATTACCCATTTGACCTTCAAAGTCATTACTTTGAAACTTCCGATCAATATCTTGATCTTGTCGTGTTTTTGGTTTACTACTTCATTTTGAAAATATTCCACGTTTTAAAAATCACTTTTATGTCTTATTAAATAGATACGAGGTTTTCATATCTACTTAACAATACGGTAAAAGTAACCAAGTATGTATATTACCAACTATCGGCCTTACACATCCGTATGTATATGGTCAATCAGCTCACTATTGTGTTTCTTTTCTGCAAAATAAAACATAATACATGCACACATACCATAAGATTTTCAATCAAATGGTTGTTCAATGTGCTTTTCGTTTACTCATTTGAAACGAATTTTACTTGAGGTTTGATCAATTGGGTTCACCGGTTTAGAGACTTTAAAATCTACAAGATAGTATAACATTTGGTTTTTGTGAAGAATGTAAAATTCCTCTAACTTAAGTGGTCTAAACCAACCACCAAGTTATCATAGGAGTAGGTACAACATTTTGTTTTAAATCACATGAGTGATGCCTTCTATGTATAAACATAGATGATTACATTCTTTTAAAACCAAATTTAGGTACGTTTGTCCCTATCGAAATCATTGCTACTCTAGCTTTATTTCGATACAAAATGTCCTATGCTAGACGTCTTACGTTTTATCAATTCATGTGAACTTCTTTACAAAGAAATGACCCATACTTGGTATCTCATACCAAGATAGTGGAACTAGCTTATCCTTTGAGTAGATGTCTCCTTCAATTTTGTCCTATCGCATACATCTAGGGTTGCATCTTCTTAACTCCCACTCACTTTCATATTCCTCTTTGCTTCAACAAGCAAAATGAATCTTATGAAGACCTCTCTTCAAGTCATTCGTGATATTTTATACACTTAGTAAGAGTGAATTACTATAAAGTGAGTGCAACATGTGGCAAAATCTCAACTTCTTGCGAAATTGGACTACCTAACCGTTCAATTGTCATCATATGCCTAAACTCTTTAGCGCATAAACAATCGATTTGGCTTTTCTCGAATTGAGCCATTTGACGGTATTATATTGGAGTATTATTTGTGTTTTTGAAAACTCTTTTCGCAAACTTTTGAATTACTCTTGAGTAATTAAAACTAATATGTCATCATCATGGCGGAGGTGTCACTTTCGAAATCAAGACTCTCTTGATAAAATGTGACTCCCTTTCAAACTCATAATAAGAGTTCGCTATATTAAACCCCTTTTAAATATGTATGGATGTTAAGTTGTAAAATAATCGCAATAATTGTTGTAAGCTTATGTAGGTGAATTAGTAAATCATGTTACCAATCATTGCTACCGAATTCTTTCAAAGAAACTGTTTTCTATGAAAGAACGAAACGAGTATAATAATAAATAGAAGATGAAAGGAGGATGAAGTGCGCGATGTCATAGTATATACATTAATTAAAAAGAACGAAAAAATAGGAAAAATTAACATTCAATGTTTTAAAAATACTTGTGAAAACATGTTCAACAAGTTTTAACATTTATATAATGATCTCCCACTAAATTATATAAATTATTCCAAGACCCGTCTTTAGACAAAAATAGGCATCGCTTGGGCGAAACATCCCATAATTATCAAAATTCGGTAAGTCAACGCTTGACTAATTCTACCTCTAGAACTCTTGGTTGACGGATTTCCTCAAATCCATCTACTAGCCCCGGAATACAAGACCGTCTTATACCCCGTTGAGTCCAACCAATTTTGGCGCATGATAACCGTTTACCACCCTACTTACCCAAGGTAAAAAGAAAACACCCCGCTTGGGCGAGCGTGACTCTAATGAACAAGGGATTCATAGGTGTTACTAATTTGTAAGGCTAATCTCAATTTTAGTTATGTGAGAGATCTTGTCAATTTAGTCATAAATTCCCTATAAGTGAACTAAGTCGGTGAATGTAAATGACGTGAATTGACAAACGCGAAAATAATGCATGTGAATGGCGATTTTGGCATGCACGAAAATAAAACAAGCAAGCAAGTAAGCATATGAAAAATCCTAGTATGGCCTCCTAGTTAATAAAAACTAGTCTATTACATTTCGGAAACCAACTCCTTGGTCCCTTGCCTCTTCATTCCAAAAGTGGCTTCTTCTTGTGGGATTTGGAACACCTTCCAAAAATAAACTCCGCCTCGATGTAATCCGTCTTTTGGAAACGTCGGTAAGAATAACTATTACAATTGAATTACATAGCTATTCCTATTATACATTAATTAATAAAATAAATAAAACTATTTAATTAATTACAAACCGACGATACGAGATCGTATTTAATTACAAACAAATTGCTATTCCCATTCATTTCGGGTAATAACAATTAAAATAAACTAGGCCATACTAGGTACAATAAAATAAATACTTTAAATAAATGACAATCATTCATTCAACTTAAATAAATATGCTTAAAATGCTGTAAAATGATGCCAAAATCGCCCTATCTATCGATCGTTGGTATCCATCTCATTTTTGTGGATTTAATCGATTTTTAACTTGTAAAAATCAATAATCAACTCTTAAATCTCATTTAAGTCCAAACTATTTTGGACCTCAAAATTAGTCCTCACTAATTTGATGATGAATAATTAGTTTGATTTGGTGATATTTTGCTAATTTAATCGGTAAAATCATAACTTTTAAGTAATAAATCCAAAATAATTGAAAATATTACCAAAAAACTGAAACAAAAATTTTGAGTATTCTGGAACACTCCCACGAATACCAAAATGTCAGAAAAATTACCCAAAAAATCCGGATAAATTTTATGAAGAAAAATATCGATATTTATCGGTTTTTAACCACTAAAACCAATAAACATCAAAACAAGGTGAAATCCCATTTTAAATTTCACTTTTAACTTTTAAATAATATTTTTAAATGTACATAAATTTATCAAGGGCATAATCAACCGTTTCAAAATTATGTTAATTTATTTCACTTTTATCGACTTTTATCTCATAAAATCAATAAACATGCAAAACTTCAAACCAACCTTCAAAATTTTACATACAATCAGTAGAAAACATGCATGAAACACCATAAAAATTTCATGACCCGAATCAACTTTTAACTATTTTTAGTCAACTCTTAACAAAAATACGACATTTTGACTCGGTTTTCTACCAAAAACCATTAAAAATAGCAAAATAACTTCATAAATCACCAACTTTTACCACAAACCTTTTGAGATCAGTAGGTATGCATGCCCCAAAAAATTCGTGCTGAAACCTCTTCTAACACAATTTTTGAGTTTTTATAAATTATCTCATAATTTATTAATATGCTTAAAATCAACATGCAAATTACAAGCCTAAACTCTGATACCACTTGAAAGATCATAGATCCATATTAGACTCTCTAATAAAAATTAAATTATCTCATAATTTATTATTTTAGTGATCTATGTAACATGCATGCAAATATAAAAGCATAAAAATGAAAGTTAAGGAAAAACAATTTCCTTACATAGATTTTTATGGTAATATGGGCACAAACTAGATCACCTATCTAGTTTGTTCTTGATCTAAAAAGAAATGGATGATCCGCCTTGAAAAACCTTAAAAAAGAAAGTCTTCTCAAGTTGCACCCAAGAACAACACCCAAAATAATCTTACAAGTATTAACTAGATACTTGTAAAATTAACCCTTGATAATATGTGAATATTACTAACAATCTTAGTAATTATATTTATTTTACTAACAACTTAGTAAATAATTTTATTGGTTTTTAGAGAGAAAGACCAACAAGTTTTATTCACATGCAAAATAGTGTACAAGTAAAGTAGTAAATAAAAGAACAACATGTTTGTCTATATAGAGGGGAAGAGGACGGGTGGAGTAGGTAGTGTGAGGGAGTGGATTTGTTTCAATTTTTGTCCAATCTTTATCACATGCACAAAGATCATATGACAATTTTATGGAAGAAAAATAAGCAAAGTGAAATGATTATGATTATAATCATCCACTACACTCCATTTACACGGTCCAATATCCCATTTACGGGTCCATTTTGGTTCTTATATTTGTCGCACAAATACGTGTAAATATTATTTAAACATCGTATTATGTTTAAATGCTTCCAATTAATTTAGTCCAAATCACTCCGTAAAATATACGTGTACCGCTACACATATTATTTTACGTACTAATATTAATCACATTAATCAATTAGTATAATTTTAGTGAATTAACAATTAATTGACTAAAATCCGTCTCATAAAATTTATTATTCAATTATCGCATAATTAAATAATAACTTCCGCTCCTCGAGTTCGCAACTCGAAATCTCTCTAAAATAATCGACTAACCTTTTAGTCTATAAATCAAGGGACTAAATATATTGTATCTCATACAATTAATTAGTTATCAATTGGGGTTCGTTCCTATAGGTGTGACCGAAAGGGGTCAGTTGATCACCGTCGTCTCACGACAATAACGTCAAAATCTAGTTAGCCAACCGTTATCGATTTACGTTAATCAACTGACGAGGATCAAATAATTAAATATCTGATGATATTCCTTTAATAAGATTTATTATGTAAACGCACTATTGATGCGTGTCTATAATATGATGTTTTACATCTTTATTTCCACGCATTTTATGTCCATCATTGGTAGTTTATTCTACTATTTGCCCCATTTCGTCCACTTCCGCCTTTTTTGTGTAATATTGCAGAATTGTGAAGAATTCAGCGGAAATCGAGCTGAATCCGTCCCTAAGTGCTTGGCATAGGATTTGACATGAAGGTTTGACTCGGGAAATGAACTTGGTGCGCGTAGCAAGGCCTGAAAGATAGATTTGCGAGAGTTTCAGAAGCGCATTACCAGCTAACTTGGTCTATAGACTGACCTACATGGTCTATAGACTGTCAGAATGCTGAACAGTTGACTGCAAGAAGAGCAGTCAGTCGATCGACTGGGGTCCATGGTCGATCGACCACATGAGCTGACGTGTAAGTTTTATTTTAAGTCAGAAGCTTATGATATTCTCGACCTTTAGTCGATCGACTGGTTGATATGGTCGATCGACCACTTATGCAATCTGACGAGAATTAAAAGATTTTAACCTAAGCCCATTTGTACTTAGGTTGGGAGAAGGGTTTTACGTGACACTTCTATAACGTAACTCCTTCCTACTGCTTTGGAGATAGGGATTTTTGAGAGAGATTCAGATTGACATACCTAGTTTGTTCTACAGTTTTCATTAGTTTCTTCAATAAAGTTCTTCTTTTGCATCCGGATTAGTTTTCTTGCCTTCTTTATTTCTGGTAATTCTTGTTCTAAATTTTAGTTTGCTTTTATTCCTTATTTATAGATTAGAATTGATTAGTTAGAATCCCTAATACCTAATTCTTTCTTTTTATGCGGTTTTATTGTTCATTTAATTTAGTTATGAATTCTATTGTTTCCATCTTTAGTTTCGTTATCGTTATTAATTCCAGTATGAATAGCTAAATCTCCCGCGCTAAGATGTGAGGGGATCCGTAGCATAGATGGTGTAGTTTAGGTAACCCTGGTTCGGGTAATGGTCGATCGACTGACATAGCTGGTCGATCGACTGGCCTCGTGTTAGATTAGCACTTTTTCAGTTTATTAATTGCAATTTTTGACAAAATCGAATGCATGCGACTAGTTAAAAGCCTAGTATTTGACCAACCCACAAGATCGAGAGATAGGGGAGGTAAAATAGATTAATAAATTGAGATGACTAAATTGCTAAGATCGAAAGATAAGTAATTTAGGCTTTAGGAATCACTATTCAGGGCGAGAGCTAGTTTTAGCGAGACTTAGGGATTAGTAGCATAGGCCGAAAGGAGCTACTAGTTAACTCGGACCGAGAGGACCTGTTATTTGCCCATCTTACATGATTATTTCAGACTTACCTAGAATTACCTCCATCGCAGCTACAGTGAACCGATCGTCTTAGCCTTCTTTTAATCATTGTTTACATTTCTTTCATTATTTGCTTATTTATCTTATGTTATTAGACTTAGTCCAATCCAAAACCCCCCAGAAATTCATAGACTGAAATTAAACAACTTAACTCCCTACCTCCCTGCGGATCGACCCTGTTACCACTAGCTTCTGTTAGTTCTAATAGGTTTTATAAATTTTATTTTTGGTGCACACAACGACAGTGCATAAAATTTTGGCGCCGTTGCCGGGGAGGAAGCGCTAGTTTTAGTTGTTCTTTTATTTTTTAGTCTATTCTCTAGTTTAAGGAACTTCCGTTCCTTAAAATTTTCTCATATTCTTTTTGTAGTTTTATCTTATGCGCAGGTCACAACTTGGTGAGCTATTGCCACTAGATCTCGAGTTAGAGAAGACTTTGCGGGTTAAGAGAAGATTATTTCAAGAATTACCGACAGAGGAAGAGCTGAGTACTCTGTCTAACTTTTACGAGAACGAGCTGTTTGAAGACGGTCAACCATCATCTCCAGCTTCTATCTTTACAGCTGATACAGTTACATCTCCAGAGATGGCTCAAGAGGCGAGTATAGCGAGTCATTCCGAGCCAAAAGCTGAAAATCTCTATAAGGGATTTACTTTACCAGCTGGTACCACTAGAGGGTTTGAAGCAAAACCATCCTATATTAATCTGGTTGAGAGGAACCAATTTAGAGGAGCTGCAAATGAGGATGCTGCCAGGCATATGGAGATATTTGTTGATTATGTCTGTTTTATCCCTCCACCTGAAGGTGTTACTCAGGACCAGATCAAGGAGACTATGTTCATCTATTCACTCCGAGATGCTGCAAGGGAGTGGTATAGGGATCTGGATCATGCTGCTTCAGGTATTACAGATTGGAATTTGTTGGCCTTGGCTTTTTACAAGAAATACTATTCTGCGGACAAGACAAATGCACTTAGAGCTCAGATCACGAGTTTTAAGCAAGGACCTAATGAAGATTTTTATGAAGCTTGGGTCCGATTCAAGAAGCTAATTCGCTCTATTCCGCACCATGGGTTTGAGCAATGGTTTCTGTGCAACCAGTTCTATAATGGTCTTTATGATGATCAGAGAGCTATCCTAGATGTTGCAGCTAATGGGAGATTTCAGGAAAATAGCGGTGAAACAAAGGGGTGGAAAACCATCGAAGACATGGCCACCCATAAAGCTGAGCATGGAAACTCTAGGGGAAATCAAAAGAGAGCTGCTGAATCTCCTGCCGTAGCTGCATTAGAGGCTCTTACGGCGAGATTTGACAAGTATGAGTTAGGAGGAGCTTCAAAGGGTGGTATTTATTAGGTAAATGCTGTGTCAGACGGTCCTTTTTCGTGTAAGAGATGTGGAGGAGAAGGACATGTTGCGGATTTCTGTACCAGTTCCAATGAGGTCTGTGCTGCTTTTCAACATTATAGGCAGACCAACACCTACTTTGATCCTTCTAATGTGCATCCAAATTTGAGGTGGAACAGCCAAAATGTTCTTAATCCAAACCCACCTCAGCAGCAGCAGCAGAATTATGTGCCCCCTCATAAGTAGCAGCAACCATATCAGAAACCACCCTATGTACCTCAGCAGCAGTAGCAGTTTCAAAATTCTGAGGCTTCTGAGTTCAAGAATATGTTTCAGAGCTTGACGGGAATGCTGCGGAAGGAATCTCAGGCTAGAGAGGCTAGTACAAAGATGTTGGAATCTCAAATTGCCCAGTTAGCCAATAAGTTTGCTACTAGAGCTCCGGGGCAGTTACCGTCGCAGCCGGACCAGAAGAAAGAGACCCCGAATGCAATCACACTAAGGAGCGGGTCTACCCTTGATGGACCCGTTACTGTAGGGGATGAGCCCGAGGAAGTTATGGTTGAAAAAGGTGGAAAAGATGATGGAAAAGGAAAGAAGAATAAGAGTGAGAAAAAGACGAACACCAGTATTCACGGTCGATCGACCACCCCTTACTCTTCAGCGACAGTTTCTGATCCTTCTGATCATTCTGGGAAAAAGGAGATCAGTCGATCGACCGACCCCACTGGTCGATCGACTGGTGATGCTGCTGATGTTGAACCATTTCGTCCTCCAATGCCAGATAACTTGAGGGATCTCTTGTTTCGGGGTAAGACGACCCCGCGGTTTTTGAGGGAAACTCCCAATGCTGACGGGACAATTCCAGATCCTAAATATGACCCAGCGTCAGTCAATGGTTCATTTTTGACGCGGCCTGAGGCGGGTACAAGCTATAATAAAGATAGGGTAGTGGATTTCCAATCTAAGTCCAAGGATGTCGGTACGAGAGATGTTGAGGAGAGGGCAAAGCTACTTTTGACAGCCCTTTATCCAGAGAGATTAGTGCCGACCAAGGATCTAAGTCCAAGGATGTCTATAATATGATGTTTTACATCTTTATTTCCACGCATTTTATGTCCATCATTGGTAGTTTATTCTACTATTTCCCCCATTTCGTCCACTTCCGCCTTTTTTGTGTAATATTGCAGAAATGTAAAGAATTCAGCGGAAATCGAGCCGAATCCGTCCCTAAGTGCTTGGCATAGGATTTGACATGAAGGTTTGACTCGGGAAATGAACTTGGTGCGCGTAGCAAGGCCTGAAAATAGATTTGCGAGAGTTTCAGAAGCGGATTAACAGCTAACTTGGTCTATAGAATGACCTACATGGTCTATAGACTGTCAGAATGCTGAATAGTTGACTGCAGGAAGAGTAGTCAGTCGATCGACTGGGGTCCATGGTCGATCGACCACATGAGCTGACGTGCAAGTTTTATTTTAAGTCAGAAGCTTCTGATATTCTCGACCTTTAGTCGATCGACTGGTTGATATGGTCGATCGACCACTTATGCAATCTGACGAGAATTAAAAGATTTTAACCTAAGCCCATTTGTACTTAGGTTGGGAGAAGGGTTTTACGTGACACTTCTATATAACGTAACTCCTTCCTACTGCTTTGGAGATAGGGATTTTTGAGAGAGATTCAGATTGACATACCTAGTTTGTTCTACAGTTTTCATTAGTTTCTTCAATAAAGTTCTTCTTTTGCATCCAGATTCGTTTTCTTGCCTTCTTTATTTCTGGTAATTCTTGTTCTAAATTTTAGTTTACTTTTATTTCTTCTTTATAGATTAGAATTGATTAGTTAGAATCCCTTATACCTAATTCTTTCTTTTATGCGGTTTTATTGTTCATTTAATTTAGTTATGAATTCTGTTGTTTTCATCTTTATTTTCGTTTCCGTTATTAATTCCAGTATGAGTAGCTAAATCTCCCGCGCTAAGATGTGAGGGGATCCGTAGCGTAGATGGCGTAGTTTAGGTAACCCTGATTCGGGTAATGGTCGATCGACTGACATAGCTGGTCGATCGACTGGCCTCGTGTTAGATTAGCACTATTTCAGTTTATTAATTGCTATATTTGACAAAATCGAATGCATGCGACTAGTTAAAAGCCTAGTATTTGACCAACCCACAAGATCGAGAGATAAGGGAGGGAAAATAGATTAATAAATTAAGACGACTAAATTGCTAAGATCGAAAGATAAGTAATTTAGGCTTTAGGAATCACTATTCAGGGCGAGAGCTAGTTTTAGTGAGACTTAGGGATTAGTAGCATATGCCGAAAGGAGCTACTAGTTAACTCGGACCGAGAGGACCTGTTATTTGCCCATCTTACATGATTATTTCAGACTTACCTAGGATTACCGCCATCGCATCTACAGTGAACCGATCGTCTTAGCCTTCTTTTAATCATTGTTTACATTTCAATCATTATTTGCTTATTTATCTTATGTTATTAGACTTAGTCCAATCCACCCCCCCCCCCCCCCAGAAATTCATAGACTGAAATTAAACAACTTAACTCTCTACCTCCCTGCGGATCGACCCTGTTACAACTAGCTTCTGTTAGTTCTAATAGGTTTTATAAATTTTATTTTTGATGCACACAACGATAGCGCATCAACTATTGTGGAGGACACTAACTCCAACAGGTTGTTGTTGAGAGTGGTACACAAGAAGGTGAACAAGAAGAAGAGAATGAAGAAGAAGAAGAGAATGAAGAAGAGGAAGAAGAGGGAAGTGCAAGTGAGAGTGGTGATGACTCCACATCCATGGAGGTTGATGATGCCTCAAGTGAGGAGGTTGATGATGATGATGATGACGCAATGGGCGAGGACTAGCAAACTCTTGGGAGGATCCTACATTCCTACACCTCCTTTATGGTTTGTCTACTTCTCTTGTTTTTCTTATAATTTTTTATCTTGATCATGATTTGTGGAGTCCTAGCATCATCTAGAGGACTAACACCTTGGCCCCATTGAGGTGTTCATTTTATTGTTCCCATTTTCAAAATCCAAAATGACAAATTTTAAGTTACATGCATTGCACTTCTATGCATGAACTCCCCCAATTTTTGACATTAGAAATAGTGTCTATTTTGGTTTGGGGAAGTTTATGCATATGCATTGGGAGCTAATCTAAATTATGCTCTCCAACCATAACAAAAACCCATGCATCATATAATATAGTTTAGATTGCATTCATTTGTTATATATGTCATATAGAATTGCATTTAGCTAAAGCATGCATTCATTCATATCATTACATTTATCCAAAAATCCCAAAAAACATGTACTTTCTTTTTCATTCCTTCTCCTACATGTACATTGAGGACAATATCCAAAATAAAGTGGGGGATGGGAATTTATATTCCAAAAATGATAAAAATTGAAAAATTTGAAAAATACAAAAACATGTCTTTTTATTTCATAAACATAAAAACCATACAAATTTGAAAAATTCAAAAATACAAAAACATGTTCATTTCCTTTGTAGTGTAATCTTGTATATATTGTGTTTGTTCATCCTTTTTCACATTGATTGACTACGCCACATCTGAGACATGAGGATATAGAAGACCGCATGGTATGATTTTTCCAATCTCCTTTTTCCTCTTTATGTTAATGACTATGTGGGTTTATTTTGATTGATGCGGTATAAACAATGTGAATTTAGGATTGCATTTAGATTATTTGGCATACTAGTTGGTAGAACCATATGTATTAGGATGTATAAATGTTAGTTGCATCGTGGCATATAGTTGCATTTAGGAGAAAATTTTGTGAAACCGTCTATTTGGGAAGCTTGATAAGTGTATATAAGGCCCTTGTAGATACTTTTTCTTCTTAAGACTTTGCTTGTTAGAATACTTGTAAAATACCCTAGGATGTGTCATGCTAGTATCCTTTGACCCATGGATTAAGGCCTAGTCAAGAGTACCTTGTGGTGTGATAACTCCTTGGCTACCGTTTATTCCAAGGTGACCCTTGAAACCATGCAACCATCATCCATGTTCTACCACATTTTGTCATCAAAGGGATTGGGCACAAAAATTGTTCAAAATTTGAGTTCAAGAATTGAAATGAAAAGTCAAAAGGTTTGCAATTGCATCAAAAGAAAAGAGGAGTAATAAAAATGAAAACTCCTATGCTTCAAATATAAGCACCCTCACTACAAATGGGGTGACTTTGAAAATGTTCAAAAGAAAATGCAAAAAGTTGAAAGTTGTCAAGTATTGAAATGTCAAACATCAAAAGAAATGGCAAAAAGAAAGTGTTCTCAAATGTCAAATGCCACAAGAAATTGGGGGAAAAAACAACAACAAAAGCAAACTCCCACATGAAACTCAAAATTCTATTGATCCCTTTTCCATCGTATCCACTTTTGTGCATGGTAGAGAGGGGACGACCCTTCTTCTTGTCTAGGCAAGAAGGGGAATTCCGCGATCCTCCGGTGTTTCTAACACCATAGGGAGTCTACTCTTGACAAAAGCATTTAACGATTGAGGACAAAGGTACCCTAGCTTGACATAACTTGGAGGTGATTTATTGGTATCCTTCTAGGCTTAGTAGTTTGAAGAAACCATATCTATAATGGAATGTGTACCCTTAGATTGCTTCCCCTTTAGATAATTTCCGCCACTTAGATGAGGAAAGTGGCTATTCTTTTGTAAGATGCATCCATTACTTGATTTTGTGTGCTTTAATGCTTGGATGTATCGCCATTTTGGCAAGCCCCACCTTGCCTTGCAAGAAGGCATCCTACCTCATGGTTGTCTTGTTGTGAGTTGAAGGGGCGGAGTGAGACCCGCTAATTGTCCCATATCGGCTATATTAGTAGGTTAGTTTGAATAAGGGTCCTAGTTTTGTCACCTCTTTACTCGGGACGAGCAAAGGTTCGGTTTGGGGATATTTGATGTGACCAATATTTGAGCATATTTAGTCCCCGAATTAGCCTCGTTCCTATGTTTTTTAGTGCATAATTGGGTCATTTACTATCTTTAGTCCTTTGTTTTGCATATTCTTTGAGGTTTTGTTCCCTTGGTAGGAGAGGAGTGCAAACCTTGTATTTTCATGGCAAAATAAGGCTAAATTGATTGAATCCAATGACCAAGCATCAAAGTGAAGACAAGACTAGAAGGCATTTGTACATAATATAGTAGATGGGCAATGATGGGAAGATCCTTGCATCTCCAACAAGATCCTTGAGGATTGTTGGAGAAAGAAAAGAAGAGAAGCTGACTGGCTGCTGATCCGGGCGTCGCAGTGCACGGGACGAGCATCCTGGCCTGCCACAATCCGAGCGTCCCGTGGTCAAGACGCTCGTCCTGGTCCCTCTCAATCCAAGCGTCGCCCTCACCAATCCGCTTGGATTCCTCTCCAGTGCAGACCGTCTCTCCCTCAAGCCGCTCGGGATGAGCATATTCTATGAAGACTAGCAAAGCGGAGATGAGCATCTCCTTCGAGAGGAGCACTTCCTCAACTTTTCTTAAAGGTCTTAATCGTCATTTAAGTCCTTAGTAACCCTAATTTATGTACCTAATCCTTAGTATAAATACCCGATTGTACTAATTAGATTGGGGAGGCTTTTTATGTTATTCGAATCCAATTTTAATCTCATCTTAATCTTGTAATCAACTCTTAATTAAGCATTAATACAAATCTCATTTCCTTAATTTCTCTATTGTTCATCATTTATTTTGGGTAATTGAAGATTATTTGGGGTTTATTTGGAGGATTGACAACCTTCCATCAATCACCAAGTACTTCTATTATTCTTTGCTTATTATTTGGAATCATCATTAGGTATAATTCTCTTAATCCCTTTTTAATTATTGTTAATCATCTTCATTTATTCATCATGTTTTGTCTTGCTAGTATGATTGACAACCTTGTTAGCATGTTAAACTTGATAATGAGTGAGTAGTCATCTTAACCAGGGTTAATGGAGAATTAGGGGAAACCAACATGGGGATTGATTCATGCTTAATCTAATATGCTTTCATAATTAATTTGCTTGCTTGTTGTGATTTCAACTTATGCACATGTTATGTTTGATGAAATGCGAGCCTATGAATCCTTGCATTTTTTACCCATCACTTATCTTTTCAATGAGACTTGTAAGACATAAAACAACTCGAGTCTCATTAGACCATGCATATAGTTGGATAGGGAGGATTAAGTCGACTTGTAGGTGTTGTACAATCTAATCGATTTGGCTCCGGGACCCAAACCTTCCTAGGGATTGTAAGATATACACTAATTCGATCCCATCACAACAATAATTGCTTGCATCTAGTAGAAAACATGTTCGTATGATTAAATCCCATGAATCCCCTATGAACCCATGACACCCTAGTGCTTTTAATCAATTGTTTACATCTCATTTTAATCATCTTGCTTGTTTATTTACACTGTTATTTAGCTTAGTTGATCTCCTACCTCAACCCAAATTGTGACACCCTTATACACGACCATTTGCAATCGAAAATCCTACATCAATACCCGTCCCTTGGGATCCGACCTTTACTTACCTCTTTACTAATAGTAGAGTAGTTTGTGAAGTTATAAATATTGTTTTGGTCTAGGTAACTCCTAACGACAAGTAACCGAACACACGATAAGTATCGACCACATATTGACTAAATTTTAGCATGTTGGAGAAATTTAGCATGTTTGACTTACAAATAGGCTATTTAGAGCGTTTGACTAATGACATATTAAAATAGTATATTGGGATTCAATATGCTATTTTGCAATATGCTTATCATACCAGCATATTGATTAGCAGATTATAAAGAGAAAAAAAATGTCTTCTTTACTACTTTAAAAAATATTAACACTACTTTCATATGTGACAAACTGTAGCATTTCGTTCTCTCTCTCTCTCTCTCTCATAAAACAAATCTCCCCAAATTCTCTTTAAAAAAATCCCCTAAAATCTTCTTTGTAACCTCCACCTTTCCCATCCACCCACCGTCCTTCTCTGTTTGTTCTGTCGCCAGAGATGGGCCCGTCCGACCCTATCTCCGGCGATATTCCCTTTATCAATCTTAATTTCTAATCTTTCATTCCAGTTATTTCACTCATCCAATTCGATTCAAATCTCGCATGCCTTCTCCGTGGTCATGACCCGTTGTATACTGTTATCCATGCTTCTAATTCTTGATTAATTATTACTACAGTATGCCATGTTTTTAAAGCACTTTCCGTCATCATGCATCTTAAAGGAACTTTGTTTCTGGTCTGGTGTTTTCTACCTTATGTTTGTGGAGTGGTGTTGGTTCTCTGGTTCCACTTGCTCTCCGCATGTCTTTGTCATCGATCTCCTTGCATGCATCTGGGGTGGAGTTGTGTTGGTTTTGTTGTTGCCGTAAAAGGCTTTCGTCCATCTGGGTAGGGTCTCTCATTGACGTTCCCGTCCCTCCGTTCCCTCGTCCTGTCACCGATGAACTTGAATCCATCCCAGAGGTTTTCCCTCTTCTCCCCCCCACCCCTGGTATGATTTTCTTGTTTTATTTTTGGTCTGTCTGTGTCGATCGATGAGTATAGCTCATCATGTTGCTTTGCTGCTGTTCTATGCGGTTTCGATTTGGGTCAGGTATGGTGATCCTCCATTCCTCCCACCTATCGGCCCCATTTTCTATATCACTAGTGTGTGTCAGTGTTGTCCCATTGTCTGGTCCGGTTGCATGTAAGACGGTGGTCATGGGAAGTGGCGTTTGGTGATTTGGGTGTCTTTGTAGTGTTTTGATCCGCCTGGTGGATTTGGTGTTGGGCCATCAACTGGTGCTTTGGTTGCATACATGTGTGTCATGGACGTTTTCGAGTCAGTCATTGTTTTGAGTCTTTGGATCTTTGGAACTTTGGTAGCTTGGATGGTGCTTTTGGGGATCTTTTGCTGACCTTTACGGCGATTTTGGGTTCATTTCTATCTTTGGATTGGTGAATTTGAGTGTGTTTGATTTTCATTTGGATTGTATGGGTTTGAATTGGCTTGAGTTGGGTCTTCGGTGTGGTTGGATGGTTTGGAGGTGGTGGTTTAATTTAAATCGATGTCATCACAAGTTAATTTTATGTTGTTTTTATGTTTTAACAATCTCCTTCTATAGGAGTCTTTGTTGTAGTTCTGGGGTTCGTTCAAGGTTCTTGGCTGGAAGATTAGTTGGGGTGTGCTCTCTAGTCCGTCTAATCAGTTTACTTGGTTCTTTGGGTTGTTGGACTTTGGACTGTTGGGGTCGATCACCATGGAGTATGAGATTCTTCTCCGCTGAAGACAAGCTTTTTCGGCTCATTCTTCCCCCTTTATTTCTACGCTCTTGTGGCGTAAGTGCACCTGGTCTGTCCCGTTTGCCTCATTGAATTGTTAGTAACGCAGTTGACATGGATGAGGTTGCTCGTGGTCAACTTATTCTTCATCATCCTGCTCTCGTTACTTCAGTTTGCTTTGTTGTAATTTTTACTTTTAATAAATGTTTATGTAATCTTTAAGGTTGGCTTGGATGCACTAGTTTTGCTAGTCGGGCTTCTAATGCAATTTAGTCGACTAGCTTGTTCTGTAACTTTTTGGGTACTATAATTACCCTTTCTCTTCCTGTAAAAAAAAAACATATAAGTAATTAATAAATAATTTATTTATGTCCTTATTTGTTATTTTACAAAGAAGTTAAACAATATGTTACTCTAAATCTGTCAATTACCAAACACCTCTAAAACAATTCTGCACCTAAATCTACTAGTCATACCTGCTAAATCATTCTGCTGGTCAGATCTGCTTTCTAAATCTACTTCTGCCAATATTAATCCGTTGTTTACTAAACATGGCCTAAACAAGATTTATAAGACTATAATATCTCATTGCTCACACTCTTATTCATACATAACATATACTCCATCCGTCACACTCATTAGTTATCATTTGGTTTTGCTACAAAGACCAAGGAGGTGTGAGACAGAGTACTTTAATAATTAATACTAATATTGTTTCTCAAACTTACCACTTACTACAATGGTAATATCACGGCCTGGTTTACTATTAACCTCCAGTGCAAAGAGTTTTCTTCTTCCTGGTCTACCATCTTTTCCTTCGGTGTGTGGCAGTTATGGAAAAGGCGTAACGCTTGGGTTTTCCAAAGGCGCTCCATCCCTCTCTTAAACACTTGCCACATGATTAAAAATCTTGCCATTCAGTATACTAACACTTTGACGTGCCAACCTGACCCGACTACTTCCCTTACGACCCACTCGATTACCCCTTCTTGGACTCCCCCTATTAGTAATATTGTTAAAATCAATGTGGATGCCTCCTGGATCTCGTGTTCAAGTCATGCAGGTATTGGGTTTCTTTTGAGGGACCATAATGGATTATGGGCTGGTGGTGGTTGGAAGACTATTTTCGCCGATGATCCTCTATGTGATGAACTCGTTGCTATCCGGATTGCCCTCCTCTTTTCCTTGGATGCGGGTTGGAACAATGTCCACCTCGCTACTGATTATGCACATGCCTCCAAACTCATCTCTGTGGACAATGCTGCTCCATCTCGGCTCACAAATTTGATTAATGATTGCAGGGCGCTAAAGGATCGATTCCAAGTCTGCCAAATATCCTTCGAAGATAGAAGAACAAATGTTATCGCGGATATGATAGCAAAGTACGCTAGAAAGCGTATGGATGATAGTGGAGTCCTCCATATCTTGACCCAACCTTTGCCATGGATCCAGCAAGCACTGACAGTAGACTTCCAGTAGCCTTTTCCTTTGCTGCTTTGATCATGTTTGTAATTTTTAGCTGGTTTGTAACCCTTCAACTTTGTTGTTATGTCCTTATTACTTTGTTTTGTTATGGGTCTGCACTTTGGTGGACAAAGTGGGTTATTTCTATTTGTAATCTTATGTATGGTGATAGTTTGCTTGTAAGAACTATTTAATTTATCAGAGTTCCTTTTAACCAAAAAAAAAAAAAAAAAAAAACTTACCACTTACACATGGAATAATATTATGCTGTAAATGAAAATAATAACTATTGATTGATACACCTTAAAATGAAAAATGATTGTATTAACACGGAGGTAGTAGTAAATAACCAATGATAAATGTTTCACATTTAGCTCATGTACAAATTAAGGATACCTAAACAAGATTGCACCAAGAATATTGTTTTTTTTTTTTTTTTTTGACAATTACGGTAAATTACTCATAACCATTTTACATTCAATATATAGGAGACAAACTAACCCCCACCGTTGTTCTTGTATCTGCTGAAGGAACAACTCCCTCCATTAAATCTGATTACTACTCAATAGACACCCTTTGCCATTCTCTAGCACCACCTTCACAATACACTTGGGTAGTTGAACAACGCTATTGTAGTAGCTTTCATTTCGAGCTCACCAAATGTGTCTACTATGGGAATACAAATATTGAATGTCTCAGACAGACAGCAACCTAATGCATTCAGTACTGTAGGCGCAAGTAAAGAAAAAGGCGGTTGATCGTCTCTGAATATTTGCCACAGATACATACGGCAGCTGTCCTCACTACAAACTCCTCTTCTCATCACCCTCTTTTTACATTTAATCTTTCAAGCATCACAAGCCAAGCAATGAATGAGCACCATACAAATTCTTTTATTTTACCTTTCCTTTCTCCCTCACTATCCTTAATTTTCACTTTTAAATACGACGTACATGTCAGCCTCTTTCAAACAAAAAAAGGATTATTCTCACTTAAGATGTCAAAGTTCAGTTCCCCTAGCTGAGCCTTAACTTGTTTTCGACCGTTTGCTACGGTCTTAACATAAGCCTCTTATGTTGTTGAGTAGGACAATCTTTTATTTATTTATTTATTTATTTATTTATTTATTTATTTATGATAAAGAAGGATCTAAACGAGAAGACAATTTCAAGGACGAGAATTCAAACCTACCACCATTTGTTTATTAGTCATCAGTCTCAACCATAAGAAACAGAGCTCACGAGTTAACAAATGACGGAGCATATCAGAATAGTACTTATAGACTTTTGATGCTGAGCTTTGAGCAAAATCGGAAACAGACCAGAAATTGAGATTCGTTTGTTACAAACCAATGACATTTGAGAGTAATCACTGATCAATCATGGAGATGATGGCGTGCAAATAATGACAAGAACGTCATGAAACTTCCACTTCTCCTTGATGATACAAATGTCAGAACGAAAAAAAAAAAAAAAACTTTCCGGAGAACACATGTAAGGCCAGATTATTAGACGCGGGCTGATGAAATTGCAGCTTCAATGTTTACAACGAGGTGATCCTTCTCCACTTCATCAGCCTGGATGATCAAGCACAAATACAAAAATGATGCGAACTAACTATGTATAGTTGTATACATATAAGAAATGCATGAAAGTGATGCAAAAACAAACCATACGAACGTTCCATATATGTTATGAAATGGACATGGACTATAATGAATTGCCTTGCCAAATTTTCTATCTTCCGTTCATACTATGATGTGAACACAAAAACATTTGGTTTATTTATTGATTTGATGAGACAGCTACATGTGGCTTATTAATATAATCAAACTCTTCTGATCTGTGGCATGCTGAATTGCTGATTGAGAGCGACTACAGACAAATACTATTACAACCACCACCAACAATTTCTTAATCCCAACTCATTTCGGAGCGACCCATCAATAATTAACTACCTTTTCTTACGAATTTCTTCTGAACACGATTATATTTGTTATAGAACACATCATCAGATAATTATCTTGTACTGTACATTTATTTCAGGTCTTATAGGTTAATAGAGAAGCAAATCTAGAATGTTCAAGGGTAAGTCCAAAATTATTTCGAAATATTTAACTCGATTTGCTACACAAGTAAAAAGTGGGGATTGAGATTTGAGAGAGACAGACGAACCTCAACAAAAAGTGTCTTCAATAGTCTCCCAGAAAAAACAGTAATATGAGCTGTGATAATTCTAAGCTTCAAGGCTTCAAATAACTCGCATAATTTTACCAAAACGCCCTCCCTCTTACAGCAAGTCAAGCTTACTACCACTGTCCTGTCACCCACGTATGACACCCTCATCTGCGCCACATATATTATTATTATTATTATTATTATCATCAGAATTATGTTAGCAAATCTGCATAACTAATTTGTAAAACCGATACGATCTTGCGGGTATCAAATCAAGTTCATTAGTATCTTCAAATATGTGGAAGATGAGTTGTCATAAATTATAAGTACTCCGTTCATTAGTATATTGTATCGTGGGGGTTCTTGACCACAATTTATTTAGTTTACTACTCCCTCCTTTCCAGTCAATTGTTTACCTTTTCCATTTTAAGATGTTTCAGTTAATTATTTACCTTTATAATTTGGGAATGTCTTTGATGAACAATTTGATCATCTATATTCAATTTTGTCATCCAATACTTGATCTCCTCCTATTTCTAGGTCTTTAATTTGTGGCATTACCAAAGGTAAACAAATGACGGGGAGGGAGGGAGTACAATTCTAACATCTTGTTAGTATTACAATATGACTTCTAACTTAGGACATGATCCTTTCCCTATAGAAAAATATGCCACTACAGAGGATGATGTACCTAAGATTTTGTTTTTTATCGTCTCCCTTCCATTATTGAACATAAAAAAATTAGAGCATCAATCAATCATTGACAAACTACCGCCAAATATAATAATCTCACAAAATCTTTGAGAAAAGTAGGTAAAAATTAATCATCTGAAAATACCCACCTCTAAGTCATCAATGGCGGGTGATTTGCAACTACCATTAGAGCTGAAAGACTCTGAATTTCCATGATCAAGCCTTTTCTTTTTACTTGGTTTAGTGGGAACGAACGGAATATCTTGATCATAATCTACCGAACATGGGCTATCACAGTTGTTGATGGATCTGTAGCTTTCCAAGTCCAGAATTTCTGTTTTGATGAAGCCTTGCTGCTCTTGAAGTTCTTGTATGTACGATATTGCATCCTTTATTATGGAAGCTTTATCCATCTGTTACGCAGTCATTTCAACAATGGAGGAATATCAATCTAGACAGTCTTTTTGCAAAACCATTTTACCCTAAACTAATGTAAAACATTTCACAAAAAGACACCCATGGAATAAAAGTATGGCAGTTGTTTGTCTTCTTATAGTAAGTATATGAGTAGTTATGTAAAACTGTTGCATAGAAGAATTAGTGATATTAATAATTCAATATGATCTCAATGTCTCCATTTCTACTTTAAGTTGCTCCGTGAGGATAATTACATAGAAACTATTTAAACAATTTCGGAGGACTATTCTAAGATGATAGATAATTAAAATTGGGTTAACATGTACATGGAACAACAACAAATTCACAATATGAAATTATGGACAATTTAGTAAGTTAATTTGTTTATTTCAACATTTACAAATTAAAACCAACTCCAATGGCTTCATCAAAACTAAAAATAAACGATTAAGGAACACATTCCTAAAAATAGCTATCTAGGGAAACTGTCAACAAATACCCATAAATTTGACGCTGCAAATTTGTGGGTGTTTTCTACTTTTCTGTGAGATTTTAAAACATTATCATTCGTATTACCTCCATTATACTCCGTATGACGCTTATTTGTTTACCTATTCTATATGAGTGTGATTAACTGGGCCATTGTTTGCCAGCTGGAGCCGAGGCTTTGTGTACCTCTTATTTGGCCCAGCTTGAGCTTGTTTACAGTCGGAGAAAATTCCATCCGTTGATGGCTCCGGTCTGATTTAAATGGGCCTCACATGTGTGGGGGAGTGTGAAGAATACCATATTAACCCACATGTGAGTGTCCCACATTGAAGGAGAAAGAGAGATTGTACCACTTTATAACCAAATGGGCTACTCCTCCTATTGCCAATTGGTTTTAGGATGGAACTTCCCTTGTGTTGTTAAGTGGTCTGTCTCTCTTCCATTCGGATAAGGCTCAGGCCCATTTGCATGATTTAACAGAGGGTCTCAATCATTTGTTTAACTTTTTCTATATTGATAATACTTTTGAAGGGTAATTTGATCATCAACATAAACTACGGAGTATTATTTATTTGTCACTCAATAACACCAGTTTACACCATCCTCCAATGGTCCCCTAACCTCTCCTTGGTCTTTGTGGCAGAAGCAAAGGTAGACATTTTGATCAGTTATTGACAAACCATTAGCAACATTACAACAATCGAAACAACAAAAGTCTTAGTTCCAAAATGATTTGGCGTACGGTAATTAGCAACATTAATTATTATTGGTAATTTAAAAGTCAGAGTAGTAATCAAGTAAATAAAAAGAAAATAAGAAATGTTACCTTGGTAATGTTGGGAACAACAGCTCGAAGAGCAAAGAGGCGATCATTGAGCTTCTTCCTTCGATTTCTTTCAGACACAATATTCTTGGATCCCAATGGAGATGCAATTCCATCAGGCGAGCTTGAATCGTAGTATGTTGAAAAACTCTCCTCAAATCCCAAACTAATAATCAAAACAAAAAAATCCAATTAAATTTATGCAAATAACACAACGACATTTAAACAAAATTAGAAGAGGGAAAAGGCAAACCTGTCAAGTTCTTGAGAATGGTAAAACATATTAGTTTCCCAGTAAAGTTGGTACTCTGCCTCACCAAAATTATCCATGTTATGAGTTTTTGAGTGTTGTCTCTTCTGAATTTGGTGAATCCAATTATTTTTGATGTCAAAGTTGAGTGGAGAGAAAGACAACTCAGTCACTTGATGCGTTTCTTTATATATAAAAAAGATGTAGGACAGATCTTGATGCTAAAATTAAAATACTAACACGAGCTGATTTGGAATTCGGCAGGTATATTAATTTATTTGTCGTTTTTGATTTTTTATGTCACGGTTTGACTTTCATTTTTGATAGAATGATTTGGTAAAATTATTCAAATTTAAATCATTTTTGTTGTTTTAGTTATTAGACCTTTAAAACGGGTTATTTGAGGTTCGGTATCATGTCGGGTTAAATCGGTCCGACTTACATCGAGTTGACCTTAGTTTTGATGGGCACATTTTGGTTAGCCACTTTAATCGGTTTGTATTTTTACGAGCCGAGTATGTCTTCGGGTAAATTTTCGATCAATTTGGCGATTCTTAGTACAACAGTGAGTCAAAATGTTCCTTTCGATTTCTGCTCATAATCGTCTGATGACTATTGTTAAACAAGTTCACAGAAACATGGGGGATGACCCACTATCCCTGCGCTCTTCGGCCGAAGAAGAAATGACAAAGCATTTATTGCGTTCGTGTTCGGTTTCGATGGAAAGTTGGAGCCAAGTGGGTGGAATGGCAACCTTCTCTTCTTTCTCGACTGAAAACTTTACTGATTGGTTAACTAATAAGCTAATCTAATCTAATCTAGGACTAATTACCTCCATGATCGGAAGGGTTAAATTACAAACTATGGATAGATGACTGATTACCTTCATGATCGAAAGGGCTCCCCTTGCTACGTCAAAGCTAATTCTAATCTAATCTAAGACTAAGAATCTATGATCTAAAGAGAGACTAAGTTGTACTTGTTGTTATTTGAGCTGTGTCTCTTGCTTAGACGAATGCCTCCTTTATATAGGTGATATCCAACTTCTTGGAAACTACTCCTTAGTGGGGAGGCGATAGAATAACCGCAGAGTCTTCTTGAAATTTCATCAAGGCGCTTGATATAGCATTCCTTAGCTCAGCGTTCTTCTTCTTGGACTTCATTTATCTTCGACATAGATTAACATGATCATACCCAACAACGTGTTCTTTAGTATATAGGGCCACATATCCTTAAAATAATTAATTTAGTACCTTAACTAAATTAGGCGCCAACAAATACCCCCACCCCCCAGCGTTCAATGGTTTATTTAATTCTAAATCTTTGGACGCTGAATCTTTTTCCAAGCTAAGCGCTTTGATGGTTTAAGCTTATTGTGCCAAAAATCCGAACTTTTTATCCATTGCTACCATGCTCGGCAAACTCCAGAGCAAATTACCAAACTTTTCCATTTTAGTTTGGAAAGTATCTGGAGAATCATTATAGATTCATTAGACCTCAGTGCAAGTAAAGGATTTGAATCCTTCTCGCTATCTCGACAAGGTTTTAAACCTTCATCTTTTTCAAGCATACTCTTTGCACGCTTTCTTGAAACACCTTCCTTAAAATTATTTGTAAATACTGAGGGAAAGACAGAAATGAATTATTTGTAAATACTTCGAGAAACTCAACCGTTTTTGAGCCCGAGGTGTGAATAACTGCCCCACCTCTTCACATTCCGAATTCCTAAGTGTTCCCAAGAACCTTGGTTCCATTTGCAATCTGTAGGTGCAAAGAACAACCCCTAATCATTTCAGTAAATGAAGGAATGTACGTTACTAGGAACCCCACAAAAACACTCATTCCGTTTGTGTCGTATTAAATGAGTTTTCAGGAATGCTCCTCAGTGCTAGGCTTTTGGAATTCCTGGCTTTCTGAAGTTGATTGTTATACTTCATCTTCATGTTCATCAGAACTATCAATCACAATGGGAGATGATTCGTTATCTCCTTCTGGAGGCTTATCCCGAAATTCTGCGTGATAGAGTGCTCTTTCTTCAAAATTCTGAAAGTTCAAACAACCACAATTCGTGGCTATTTCGCTCCCATTCCTCATGGTTTTTATTTTCCATGGTTGAATGTCATCTCGTTCATAAGTTAAACTTAACTCGTAGGCCCAGCTCACTCCAAGGCTATTAGGATTGAAGGCAAAGATCCATGCCTAACATCGACAGTTCCCTACTACTGCCAATTTCGATTGAATAGGCAACTTTCTAAAGATTCTCCTCATTATTTCCTTTTTTCCCAAAACCTTGTTGAAGCAAAGCCCAGGTCTCGCGTTCACAATTTGAGATGAAACTTTAAGAAATCGCAATCTTTCTTGCATGAAATCCCTAGCGAATCTTATCTTGTCAGCGGTTTACTGCCGTCATCAAATTGACATTGATGTTCAACTTCAGGCTTCATTCTCTTTTTAAGAGAAAGAAGAACTTTCTGAGTTCTTTTAAGGTAATAAGTTAAAAGGACCAAGAAATCTCCTTTTTGATATAAAAAGAAGATAGAAAACGTTCTGTTTCCCTTCGTCAATTGTGCATAATAATAGTAATAATAATAATAATAAAAATAATAATAATAATAATAATAATAATAATAATAATAATAATAATAATAATAATAATAATAATAATAATAATAATAATAATAATAATAATAATAATAATAATAATAATAATAATAATAATAATAATAATAATAATAATCCCGAACTTAGCTTTTCTATTGCTAAGGGTGTGGGAGCCCAGATTGTATCTCGGCTCCCCATCAATTTCATGTAAACTTTTACTTTTATTTTAATGAAAGCTGTGCGCATAACCATAATAAAAAATAAAAAATAATAAAAAATAATAATAATAATAATAATAATAATAATTGTATTCATAATAATAATAATAATAATAATAATAATAATAATAATAATAATAATAATAATAATAATAATAATAATAATAATAATAAACACATCTCCACCTCTTTCTGAAGATAATTATTATTCATAGGCGGCGGTTTGTATGCTACAATTGCCATGATCCTCAATAGGTCAAATCAATCACCCAACTGTCTCATCATATTCAAAGAGATGCACAAGTGGGCAAGTGGAGTGTATTCCTTACAATTTTGGTTTATTCCAAACTTTACCTTTTGAACTTCCTTATAATAAAGATATTATTTAATATATAAGCCAACAACGCTAGTCGTAACAATTTATACTTTACTTAGCGCTGGGTTGCTTCGTTTATACAAAAGCGTCTTACCAATTTGAAGAACAAGTCTGGCAAGGTTAATCGCAAATATTATTGGATTTGTACTAGAACATAGGAATTCTAAATAAATGGAAGAAACGAAAATTTGATAACTTATTATTATTAAAATAGACACATTAACATAATCATGCAACAACTTATAATTTCTGCATAAAACATAGAAATATTAAAATGTGACAACTTATATTTGTCACACAAAATATTATATGTGTGATAAAAACATCCTTTTATCACACCTGATGCAAAATATGATAGCTATTGGCATTAAACAGCCCATGTTACTGCCACCATTCCCAGGCATACCTCCAACCCTAGAGGTCTTCATACCATAAGATCTCGTCTCCATCGCTGTCATACTCAGCAACGTGTCCCTCAGCATGATCATCCTCCGCAATTTCTTCTGGAAAATCGTCATCATCATTACCCACTTGATTCCATTCAAATTCAATGGGATTATTGATGCGTGCCTTTTATATGCATTTATTCTAATGCATTACACGTATTTCTATGCATATTGTGTAGCGATTAGCTACTATTCTCCTATGAATTGGCTACTTTGGGTTGTTTTGTAATCTTTGCAGGTTGCGGGCCCAAGTGTTAGCAAACGAGCCGAAACCCGTCACTAGAGCTGCAATCTTGATGTTGGTGAGGATTAGCTCGGGAATGACTGCCTCGGGATGCGTGATTGCGACGAGGAGAGAGTTAGACTAAAGGAAGTGACGTCCATTGAAGATCAGTTTTGACAATTTATTCGATCGACTGAACTTGTTAGTCGATCGACTGAGATGACTTTTGTGATGATCAGTTTTGTCAATTTAGTCGATCGACTGTCTTTGTTAGTCGATCAACTGATGTCTGGTCGACCGACTGAACTTGTTAGTCGATCGACTGAGATGACTTTGGCGAAGACTCAAGTTGGTGTTTTAGTCGATCGACTGCGGTTTTCAGTCGATCGACTGGTTTTTGTTTGGCCGAATTCTAACTATTTAATTCGGCCCATTTAGCTCTTATTTTTTTAACTCTTGGACTTTTAGTATTTAAGAAAGGGTTGTAAAGAATTCTAGGTTACGTTTTACACACTGTAACTCTTCTACGTTACTTTCTCTCAAAAACTTTAGATCTAGCCTTTGCAACTTTTCTTCTCTACTCTTCCGAATTCGGTAATTGAATTAATTTTTATTCTTTATACTTAATTATCTTCCTTGATTTTTCGTTGTATGTCTAATTATTTTTACTAGTTATTAATCATGAACTCTGCCCTAATTTCCATCATAGTTATCGTTTTCATTATTATGAACATGCGTAGTTAATTTCCCTTGCTAGGATTTAGGGGAGCCATGATAATAAGACGGTCTTAATTAGTTTATTAGATTTGGCATATTTATGAATCTATGTTGTTAATTATAGCTTTTGATAGCAATTAGTTAATTAATGCGCATGATTAATTAATTGAATTGGTAAACTTCGACCTAAGATCGAAAGCCTGGTGAGAGTTAGACCTGCTACAAACAATATATTGCCCTAATAAGTTGCGAGAGCCTGTTAGAAACATTGTAGGGCGAAGAGCAATCCGAGAGGACCTTTTCACTACCTTGCAGACCATTTTATGACTAATCTTTGACTCTAGCTTGACCGTTGCATTTTCATGGTGACCCGATGTCCTAGCTCCTTTATCTCATTATTATTTGAGCTCGTTTTCGTCTCTTTATTTCTCTTTCCTTCAACACTTGTAGTTTAGCAATCAAAATATCAAACAACCCCAAATTTGTTATCTAGACAGACTTTAGTTAGCAAGTAGAACACATTTTAGTCTCCCTGTGGATACGATCCCGATTTCCCTAGCTATATTAGTTAGAGGCCAGTTGCTTATTTTTGATAGGGTTGCGACAGTCGTATCAATTATGGTTATGGATTGTACTTGGATCGCACAGACCCTCTACCGGGAAAGCCAGCAGTCTTGTCCTTTTCAGCACCTCTGAGGCGATGGGCCTACAACCTATATAAGTTGTGATGATTGACCCATTCGGAGTCCACTTGACTCCGCCACTGACGGTGGCGCTAATAAACTTTTTTTAACCTCCCAGGACCTGATGGCAACAACCAAACCGCCCAAGAAAGACATACCTTGATCATACAGTGCCTTGTACGGCTGTCCGGACACACCAAGATATTTCTCAGCACATCTTCGACGTTACATATAGCATGAAACAGTTGACTCTTATCTAATGGTTATGCACCATTTTTAGCCCTATTGGTCAATTTGGTGAAGAATTCACTCTTTACGACCCTCTCAAAATGTCATGCAACATAAGCGTTGATGTCTTTCATCAAGACCTTATTTGCCTCATCGGTCTCAAATCTTATCAAGGTTGCGTTTGTGTTTGTTGTTGGGAAAAAGAAATCATTTTCTCCTACTGAAACAACTTTTATGGCTGGAAATTTTCCTTTTCTTGTAAAAAGATGAGAAATCAAAGATTTTACTTGGAAAAAGATTATTTTGGACTGTTCTTAGGAAATTACCTTGGAATAATTCTCAGAGTGAAAAGTAACTTCACTTAAATAGGCAGAATTAAGCGAACGCTTCTCATAATCCTAATTATTGTTGGACACGATTCGTATCCACCTTTCACATGTTTCTTTACACGTGGCAAATCATCGCACCGCTTAATTATTACGGTATCCAAAGAGAAACCTTTTCGTAATATACGCGAAATATTATTCTGATTTTCTTGGACCCTCTTTATTCTAAACTCCTTTTTCTATAAAACAAATTGTCTTTAGAATTTCTTATTTCACAATAAAATCTTTCCAAAATCTTTTCACAAATTCTCTATTATCAGAAAATCCAGAAAAATTATAAGCACCATCTTCTCATGGCGTCTTTTTCATCTTTGGCTGTTGTTGGACCGATTCGTCACAATAAAAAATTGCAAATACTCACAACGCAATTTATCATCCCCTAGGCTTAGCCCTTCATCTAAAACCTGATGGTGACACGTTTCCTGATGCCACGTTAGGCCCATTAATCCAACCACTCCGGTATGTTGGCTGTGAAAATTTCTTACCCAACATTCAACAATGCTTGGCCTCGCATTATCCATACACTTCGGATATCTGTCCACTTGCTTTTCACCCTCGACCTTTCCACATTAAGTGGGTTGAGGTTTTTAACCCCATCAAAGGATGGTGCAATGGCAAAGATAAAAATAAGACATTAGGAATCAACGCTTGGTACAAACGCTTGTCCAAATTCCATGACAAGTGGGTCGAAAATCGGATCGACCCATTCATTCGGTTGGCGCACTTCAACATTCTTCCCTTTGACAACACTATTTGTTCAGTGCTTGTGTCTTTATGGAATTCAGCTTTTAATTGCTTCTTCTTGCCACATGGCGCTATTGTAGACACTAAAATTTTATATCTTAGCATCTATTTAATATATGGTATTTTTGGTATTAGGAGATAATTATCAAAAAAGATTGTGATAATATTTTAAAATACTATATAATATTTATTTTATGTCTTATTCTCTAAGCTACTAGGGGAGAGCAGATGGATTAAGTCAAACGACCCCGTCTTTCTACTACCAAATTCTAGGTAGGATGGAATAAGTCACAAAAAAGAACTCCATCATCTCCCTACGAGACTAAGCCGATAAGACCCTAGTAGACATATCAAAACCCC
The DNA here is from genome assembly GCF_048544455.1 of Silene latifolia. Lineage (NCBI taxonomy): Eukaryota > Viridiplantae > Streptophyta > Magnoliopsida > Caryophyllales > Caryophyllaceae > Silene > Silene latifolia. Next base: position 89,882,605 of record NC_133535.1, on the reverse strand, counting down.
AAACCCTATAGATGGAATCAAGAGAGTTACGGAAATTATAACTTTCAATCTTTCAATAATAAAACTCTTGTTATCCGTATTATTTTTGTGCTTCTAAATTTATTACTGCGGGTTCAATTTTTATGGTTTACAGCTATGACCATTACTTTAGCCGATATTAGCTACCTGACTGGTCTCTCACCGATTGGCGTTGCCCGAGAGTATATTTTTTTCGACAAAAACAATCTCTCTACAGAGGGCACAAGAATATGCCGCAGAGCGTACCTTCTCTGGGGCCAACACTTTGCTGCGTCGAAGAAAGGCTTTTCAGATGTTAAAAACAAGTTCAAAGGTGACCCTATTGAATATGAAGATGTTATCTTCCTTGCATATGTATTCTCCATGCTTTTGATGCCAAAGAGTTGTGGGTGCGTCCGTGGCTTTATTCCACTTGCCGCTGAGGTACAATCATGTGCTGGCCTAATTCCTTTGGCGCCACTAGTGTTGAGCTCTGTTTACAGAAAGCTTCTGATATATAACGCGGAAGCAAAATACGAAAAGTAAATAACGATGTGAAATCAGTAAAGCAGCAGCACGTTACAATCAGTTTCACGAAAACACCAGACCCGATTTCGCTAGTTATAACATCGCTCAACAACAATCGACAACGAGGTTTATATGCTGTATTAATAAGGATTTAACAATCAACAAAAAATAACAATGAACTGTACGACGGTGAACAGTAACATGAGTGAACGGTAACGATGAATAGTATGACGATGAACAGTAACACGAAATAAATTAAAGCTCTTAAACAGCAACTCTTGCACACGCCTAAGGCAGCTCCTCATGTGTAACTTAAGGAACATCGATGATCAAGACTCCGACTCCTTGGACTTGGAAGTACGAGCCCAAGTAAGCACTCATTCTAGAATTAGCAACAACTAGCTCTTGTTCACTTGTTGGCCCAATCATGGCCTCCTCGACATCAAATGCATCATCCCCTCCCTTTTGAATGGGAATTGACCTCAATTCCAACAGCCCTTCATCATCTAAGTACGGTGAAAGATCTCCCACATTGAATGTGGTGTGAACTCCAGAGTCTCCGGGAAGTTCGAGCTTGTAAGCATTGTCATTCACTTTCCCAACTACTTTAGAAGGACCTTTGGCTCGAGACATGAGCTTGTTCTTGGGCTTTCCTCAAAAGCATTCCTTCCTGTGGACCTGGCCCACCCGCGGATGCCCAGCCGATCTGTGGACACGGCAGCGGTCTTTTTTGAAAGCCACGCTCGACGGCGTAGGGAATGCTTTCGACCGGATCGTTTTAGATCGGCCGGTTTCGTCTCGGCAAGGGTCTCGAAACGATGCAAGAGATGTTCGGAGTCGCCACCAAGCATTTGTGAGATGCTTGGAACCCGTTCGAATCCACTTTATACCTAGGTCAACCAAGGTAAAAAACGGTGTTTGACATAGGTACTAAAGATAAGGAATCGTCCCTCTTTAGCATCCTATCTCTAGAATGACTCTCGTACGCCCTGGATAAGGTCGTCCACTATCCAAAGTTTCTACGTAAGAGGTGAAGGTACGTATTGGGAAGCCCTTTAATCAGACACCCAATCCCGCCCGCGGTAGCAGCCTCTACTGATCGATCTTGGTTGGTTAAATGCAAAAATTGATAAAACGGGTAAATGCATGAATGCGCATCCACTAGTTTGAACCTAACATGTGAGCTTTCTATGTCAGTTTGTTTAATCCAAGTATCAAGTATTTGATGTCAAGTTGGATTTAATATTGATTTGCATGCAAGACGGAAATTAAACATCCATTTACCGAGTTAGGTTTATGGTGTATAACGTGATCCATTTGTCTTAGTAAGACATTTTGCAAATATAATGTAAAATGAGCAGATTTGTCATCTGATCCTTCCTGTATTCGGGTTAACCAAAGTCGGGATCGTCCTAGACAAAAGCTGGAAGGGAAACAGACCCTGCATCAGGCAGCCAGAAGAGGTACGAGCTTGTTGGCGATGCAAATGGGTCTGCCCTGGTTTGAAAATGGAAAAATAAGTGGCATGGTTAGGCGCGGGTCAACAGACGATGAAAGACGCCTTCTGACCATTAAAAGGGTTCTAAAATGTATTGAAAAATGGGTGTTTATACTCGTCTTGATTTGAAAAGGCCGTTTAGGCCGCTTTTATGCTAATTTGAAGAATGAGACTTGAATAATCGCCATTGTTTTGACAATATTAGACATCGGGTTCGGTTTTGCAAGCTTGACATGAATAGTTTTGAAAATGATTATGAACTAATTGTTTTAAGTTCATTTGTTTGTAATTAGTCAATGTTCATCGTCGTACCCGGGTTAAAATCCAACATGGTATGTAGAACCAAGGATGATTTTGTGTTGGTGACTAATACATTTGTTTTGAAAATGTAAAGAAATGAGAAAGGCTTTAAAATACCCTTCAAAATGTAAACAAATGAAATAAAAGGCTTTAAAATACCTTTGATAATGTAATTAACCAAATATTATCACCGAAACACGGATTAAACCGTCATGATATTAGGAACCAAGGGTGAAAAATGTTTCAAGGTTAAAAAACTTGTCATAAAAATGGATTGAGATATTTGAAATGGTAAAAACCGACTACAAATATGAAATAAAAATAAAAAGGAAGAAGAGACCAAACACGTTTGGATTTAGGGTGAGAGGGGCTTTAGGCGCGAGCCTGGCTCCTATATAAGCAGTCCCTGCCTCAACCAAAAATCCGTTTTTGGCTCATTTATCCCATTTGGACCATGTTATGCATGCTTTAGCATGTTATAGTTATGAAACAAATGAAAAACATGATAGAAGAAGATTTTTTACACCCTCATACTTACATGCTAGGCTTGAGACGAGAAACCGACGAAAGTGTATCAACTTGTTTGGCCGGAAAACTCGGTTTGAAAACCGTTTTAGCAAAGTAAAAGAGTGTTTTAAGTTTAGTGATGGTGTAGTGGTCGAGATGGTCGGTCAAGTGATTTAATGCACGATGACGGTACCAAACAATGTGTAAGGCTTGTGTTTACGATCGATATATTATAAACACGTGTCGGTTTGTGACTTGAGAAGTCGAGGCTAGAATTTTAAGGGAGAAATGAGGGGGCGGGCGCTCGCGTAACTCTCAAATGGTGGCATTTGAGGGGTATAGGAAAATGGGTGGTTGTGTGCGTTTTGAGCGACATGACCGCATGGGCTGCTCAAAGAGGCACGAGCCATTTCGCGGGTCTTCGAGGTGCTTGTCACTATCACGCAAGTGCAATCATGATTTGTTCTATCCTAGGTTTTGGATGAACTTGGTTTGTACTTGACCACTAAGGATTCCGGGAAACCTTAACATTGAAGTATTTGAAAAGTTTGTTTTTTGTGTTTGACTCGGTTTGACTCGTTGTTGGAGTCGGGATTTGAATTTTGAGTCGGGTTTTGGTCCGGTGTCGGTTTTGACTCTAACTAGTGTCATTGCGACCCCGTCGTCATGCACTAAACACTTCGGGTACTTTTGAAAAGTTTTGAAATCTTTTATTTTTGAAATCGTTTTAAGTTTTCCGACGTATAGTTGTACAAAAATGTCGATCAAACGTTGTGATTCCTAAGCATGTTGTAGTCCGATAATCATCGGGTGTTTGTTGGAGACTCAACAGATAATGGGTATCTAGAGAGCCCCCACTTTGAATGAGGCTTGGATAGGGCGAAAGTCAAAGTAGAGCCCCCAGGTCAATCGAAGATTACAACCTGGAGATCGAAGCGACGTCGAGGCGGCTCGAAAGGATTCGGGTCAAGGACCTGCCGCCGGGAAGGGCGACGCAAAGGCGACTCGAGGGTAAGAGCCAAGGACTTGTCGTCGGGAAAAGTTTAGAGTCTGTCAACTGTCCGTGCGGGTCGTTTAAAGTCCGTAAGACTACGTATAAAGGCTCGCCAGCCAAAAGAAGGAGTCATAACTGAGGCATCTTCGGGATATGTCCTTGAGTTGTTTCTTGTTTGCGGACAAAGGCTCGCCAGCTGTGTTGCGTATATTAAGGGGCTTGCCAGCCGCAGAGCGTATATGAAAGGGGCTAGCCAGCCGCAGTGCGTATATGAACGGGGCTCGCCAGCCGCGGAGCGTATATGAAAGGGGATCGCCAACCGCAGTGCGTATATGAAAGGGGCTCGCCAGCCGCGGTGCAGATATGAAAGGGGATTGCCAGCCGCGGTGCGTATATGAAAGGGGCTCGCCAGTCGCGGTGCGTATATGAAAGGGGCTCGCCAGCCACGGTGAATGTGATGCGTTTCGAGGCTCGCCAACTGTCTTGTGTGGATTTTGCGCAAGGCGAAATCAGGTCAGGGTAGAGTTGTGTAAGGTTAACTAGCTCTAGATGGTCTGTTGGTCAGGTCGTCAGGGTACAATGTAAAGCTGTAAATAAAATAATGATAACAATAATAAGACAAAGAATTTTGTACGTGGAAAACCCTTGAATGGGAAAAACCCACGGGCACCAAGCCATGAGAGGATTTCACTATGTAATTTGGGAGAAAAAAAATTGTATGACAATAACAATGCTTATATTTCTCTATGTATTGCGTATGCTTCTTCTTGTGTAAGAACGAGATGAGTCCAACATATTCAAAGTGCTCCTTATATAATCTTCAATCTTGAACGGCTGCCTGATATGGTAATGAATGCGGATTATTCTCCATTATTGCATGTAATAATTGCTAATTATTCCTCCCTTAATTATCGCATTTTTTTGAGATCTTCACACTTAATGCTGCGTATATAATTCCTTTATAATACGCGTATATGGTCTAATATCGTCCTGATATTTTGACCATTGTCCTCTCCATGGCCTGACGCCTATCTTCATGTGTCCTGATAGCCGACACCCGGCGGACGGCCCGATCGAGTTTAGATGAGATCCGATCGGGAAGGTCATGCGGATTTCCGGCCTAACAATTGCCCCTTATCTCCTTATTTGCGAGTGTGCCGGACGAAAAACGAGGAGATAAATTTATTTTTGGGAAGCTTACCCAACGGTTAAGTTATGCCCGGATCAGTTTTCTGTAACGGCTACGGCTATTTTCTGCAGTTGATGACGCGTGTAATATTTTCGCAACTTCCTTAATGATTATCCACTTCCTTTTAAATTTGAAACCCTAATCTTCTCCATTATAAATACTGCGTGCTTCATTAAGTTGAACTCACCAAAGCAATTCTTCTTATTTCTCTCTTTAATAATCTTTCTCTTGATTCTCTTAATTCCCAACTTCTTCAATCTTCGATCAATTCTGCATAATCTTTCAAATAATGGCCGCAAAAAAGAAGTCTACCGGGCGGCGGTTCTCGTAACCCCTCCTCCTCGTAATCCCGAGGAAACTTCTTCGAAAATCGCCTACTTCTTCTCTTTGCTCCATCTCCCACAATCGAAGAAGCGAGTGATTATCCATTGGAGATGATCTCAATATTACATGGTGATTTTTAATTCAAGCCTACGAAGGCTTTAAATGAGGATCAGTCTCCTGCAAACCGCTTGAAGGCTGAGTTTGAGAAGATTTTGAAGGATAAGAGGATCATCCCTGCTGATGCTGAAGTCTGGATCCCTGAGAATTCTCCCATCAGGGCCGACTGGGCTTGTCCTGGTTGATTCTGTATTCATGATTGGGCTTTCAGGGCAGGTTGTAAGCTTCCTTTTTCTCCTCTTATGGTTGAGGTTATTAAGGAGATCGGTGTTCCATCTTATCAGTTAATGCCAATGGTGTGGAAGGTTGTGTGTTCCATTGAGAATCTCTATAAAAAACACAATATTTCTTTTTCCCTTGATGATTTGAAGGCTTGTTATGCCGTTAAAACAAATAGTCCTGGCCGTATAAGTTTTAAGGTCAGGGCGTCTACTACTCCTCTTTTGAGCAACTTGGACAGTCGCCATGATAAAGGCTGGGCTGCTGGGTACATGTTTGTCAGGACCAATTTTGTGGGTCCTGACTTGGCGTATTTAAATCACGAGGCTTGCGTTGCTGGTGAGTCTTTTGGTTTCTCTCTTTGCCCTGCATATTTTATTTGTTAGTGAAAAATAAAATGAAATTTATAATAAGTCATACCTCTCATGTGTGGAGTTGATGATTGGGTTACTGAGACTGAGTATCCTACTCCTAATATTTCTGCTTTCCTTGCTATTCCTCCTTTGGAGAGGTCTTGGCCTCTCTGTTGTGGGGTTGGTCACCTTCCTCGCTGCTTGAAGGCTGACAGTGCTGCTAGGGCGGCTAAACCTTCAGGGGCTGCTAGTGCTACTACCTCAGACAGTAAGTCTATCTTAGTTTTTTTTTTCGTTTTACTTTGGCTTCCTGATAATGTTTGGTTTATATTGCTAATATAGTATTTCACGTTGTAGCCACCAGGTCATCTATTCGCCTTGCCAGTTTTGGCATGGCTGACCTTTCCGCCAGGCTGGCTAAGATCAAGGAAGAAGGTTCCCAGGGTAGCGGGGATCCGAGCTCGTTATTGATTTGATGAAACAGTCGATCTTTCGCCAAGGTCACTGCTATACCTGCTGCCCCTGCTGAAACAAGTTCAGCAGCCCAAAAAAGGAAAATTGAGGATGTTAATATTTCTGCCCCGGCCAGGGAAGTGAGAGCCAGGGTGGACAATATGGAGGCTGCTAGGGTGAAGATCAGGGATTACGCTGCTTCTAAGTCGGATGTTATGCTCACCCTTGACCCTGTTGAGAATGCTACTGAGGCAGTTGCTTCAATGGATCATTCAGTCAGTCTCTTGGCTGGTGCCTTTGTTGGGGCTAGTGTCCTTTACAGTTAGTGCAACGACTTATAAATCTCTAAAAGGATCAAAGGGTATACTTTTGTATTATAATCAGTTGGTCCACGTTTATCAATAACGGTTGGCTTGCTAGATAAGTTTGACGTTATTGTCATACAGATGGCGGTGATCAACTGGTCCCTAAAAGTCACACCTATAGGATACGTTTGAGAGATGTGACGGTATGAAAATACAGTCATGTTGATGCCAGAAAATTGACTAAGCAGTTAGTCCGAGTTATTTGACTAGTAATTAGTCAAAATGCGATGTTGAGATATTTTATTTAATACGGATTAAATAAAATGGGCTAAGGCGAATTAAACAGTTAATTCGTAAATTAAATATAAACGATTATATTTAATTAATGTATATTGAATTAATTATACAATATTGTCTTTGTCGGACATGTATTAATATTTCAACTAATCCGAGTTATTAGTTGATGTTTTAATAACCGATAACCGATGACGATTTATAATAAAACCGCGTCATATACATTTAGCATTTTTCGAGCCGGACCACGAGTTAAAATTAAGAGGAAGTGGAAGCCCACTTCCCCATGTAAGCTCACGGTTGGCCGAGTGAAGGGACAAAAGGAGAGCTTCTCCTCCTTTCTAACCTAATCATTTTTTTGCAAAAATTTTAGGGTTTTGAGAACAATTTTCTCTCAAAACCTAGATCTCACATCTAAAGAAACTTACAACAAATTCTCTCAATATTGCAAGGCAATTAGAGAATTCATTTCTAGCACAAGGGCATAGTCTCAGACGGTCTTGGGTGTATCGATTAGGAGGAAATCTACTTTGATTTCTGTTCTTAGGCCACATCTCAAAGGACCCGAGGTTATTTCTAATACTTTATCGTTTCTATTGCATTTTCGTTTTATGACAATAATTACATATAAAATTTGCGTTATAGTCCTAATTTTATAGGGTACTATACGGATATTACCCCACAAGTGGTATCAGAGCGAGGCCACGTAAATTTTTCTATGTGATTTTCATCAAACGAATTTGAATCGATAATTTTGTGCATAAAATTTCGTGCGGCAGCCATTTTTTTTTCCCACGGCAATTTTTTTTTTGGCTGTTGCGGTTTTGTGCTTTGGAAACCGTGCAAAACGGTTTATGTCTAGATCAGCCGATCTTTTGTTTTTCGATTTGTTCTTTGCGTATTGTTATTTTAATCGATAATTATAACAATATCTTAAGATCATGTCAATTGTAATTTTGTTTTAATACGGATTATGTTCAATTTACAATTGTTTGTTAACAAATCGATTTTGTTTGTTTTGTTAAGGCTCTCGTTTTTCAGCCGCTTGAATATTTTTTTTTTTTGGCTTTTTTTGAGCTCTCGGCATTAGCTCCTATAAAAAAAAAAAAAAATTTTTTTTTTGGTACTGTTCACGGCCAGACGTGAAGAAAAAAAAATAAAAAAATATGAGTTTTATTTTTTTTTGGCCTTAACATGTGCATAATACGGATTTATGCATTCGCTTGATAGTGAAACGGTTCACTCACGTACCATTTAGTTATTTTAAAACGATTTAAAGTAACGGATTATCACGGATTAAAATTAAGTTGATTAAAGCGGTTTTGTCACATAATTTTAATCATTAAAGGTGGTTTGGATAAATTTAACATAATTACGGAATTATGTCACGAATAAATTTAATTTAGTTGATGCATTTTTTTTATCGTTATTGTTGAATGCCTTGAATGCTTTTAATTACGTATTTATTTATTTTTACAAACGGTTGTAACTTAGTGTGGCCTTAGTAGAACGTGTTACCGTAATGATGGAACACGGTCTTGGTTGTATTTTGAGATCTCGTATCTCCATTTTGATTTTTCCCTTGTAATTACAGTTTTTATTTAGAATGTAAATAGGTTTATTTTTGTAAATTTTAATTGTAATTTTTGAGAAGACCAAAGATGGAGACCGGATGCTCACTCATTTGCATGAAAAAGATGGAACATCAAGACAAGCTTCTCGGGTCCAACGGTGGATTCCAAAGTTGTATTATGTTCTTTTTACTAGGATAGGCCACACTAGGAATTTTTATTTACGTATTGCATTCTTTTATTTATTTTCTTGTAACGATAGTATGCATCATATTCCGCCTAAAAACCAAACCACCTAATAATTGCATGAAAACTGACTCATATAGAGGTCACGCGTTAGTTTTCTTTGACATTCTTATGTCACACGATCAATTTTAAGCCATCACCTAAGTTAATTCATTCACGTAATGCTAGTTATTCGTTCACTTAAAATGAATTAAAACTAAGTTGATGGGATCTTCCTCGTATAACCAAAAATTGAGAAGAGTCTTTATAGGTCAAACTCCAATGAATCCCTTCTTCGTCGGTAGGCATAATATGACCCCTTCTACGTCGGGTAAGTGAACCGATTGACTTATTTTATCTCAACACTATGGTCACTCGTACGATCCTGTGATTATGGTGGACTATAGATAGGATTTACGGAAATCTATCGACCAAGAGTTCTTACGGAAGAACTAGCTAAACAGTTGGCTTATCAATTTACGGAAATTGAGTCTTGGGATCACTTGTATTATTCTTGAGGGAGATCAATTATGCAAGTGCAATGAGTCTACACGATTAAAATGAATTTTAAATAGACTTAAATCACCTCGATGAGTTGCTTATTTCGTTTTTGTTTTTCTTTCTTTTTCAGCGTAGATCACGAATTTTAAAGCGCTAATAACATAATGGTGACATCCTCGATGACCCAATGCCAAGTGCCACATTGGACCGTGAGTCCGGCCGGATCTTCATGAATCGGATGAATCGTCTACTAGATCGAAGAATGATGGATCAAACTTCGCGAGAATGGGAGGCGGCATTACGGAATGCCGCCACCGCTGACGACGGAAGCTCAAGTATTTGATCGAGCCCCTCCCGCCAGCCCCAGTGCCCCACGGCTCGAGTTAACGAGGTCTCCACGTATAGCGACTTCGTCATGGAAGCGGGTGCGATTAAAAACGTACTCATTTTTGCAATGGAATCCAATTTGCGGAAACGCTTCATAGCCCAAGGTGCAAACAAGATTTTCACCACGCTCACTAAGGAATTCTCGAAAGCACCGAGAATCGTGACCTATGAGCATACCACTCGCTTCTTTGATGCGAGACTCCAGAAGGGCCAACCGGTTAGCCCACACATTCTCAGCATGATTGAGAATGTCGAGAGACTGGAGGCGCTTGATTGTAAAATCAGCGAGAACATTGTGATTGACCGCATGCTTTATTCACTCCACGATGGTTTTGCGCTCTTTAGAGCCAATTACTATATGAATGATTTGAAGAAAAGTCCCCATGAATTGCACTCCCTTCTCGTATGCACCGAGAAGGACATGAAGTTCAGTGGGAGCATGAAACAAGATGTTCTCGTTGTGACAAACAAGGGCAAGGGTAAGGGCAAAGCTCAAGCGGACCTAGCAAAGAGGCAAACCGAAGTTCAAGAAGTCGTGGTCGGGTAAGAGTGGGCCTGGTGAGGCAAGTAACTCATCAGGCGCGACAAAGAGCAAGACCGAAAACATGGAATGCCATCATTGCCACAAGACTGGGCATTGGAGGCGTACATGTCCTGTCTACCATGAGGACATAAAAGCAGGTCGTGTTAAACCTGTTGGTATGTCTTCTTTCTCTTCTACTTTTATTCATATGATTGAGATTAACCACGCAAGTTACGGAACTTGGGTACTAGATACTGGTTGTGGTTCTCATCTGTGTAATCATGTGCAGGGGCTCCGAAACATCGAACCCCTCGTAAAGGGTGAGGTGGACCTGCGTGTCGGGAATGGAGCACGAGTGGCTGCCGTCTCGAGGGGAACATACGTGATCCAGCTTCCTAGCAGATTTGAGTTATTTTTATATAACTGCTATTATGTACCCAGTCTTTCTAAAAACATTATTTCAGTTTCTGCACTTGACAAACTTGGTTTTTCATTTGTAATAGAGAATAATTCTTGCATTTTCTCATTACACGATATGATTTATGGCAAGGCAGTTTCCATGAACGGAATTTATGTTTTAGATCAGACCACCGAAATATTATACGTAATGAATAAAAAGTTAAAGGTTGGTGACAAAGATCAAACATACCTATGGCACTGCCGTATGGGACACATTAATGAGAAACGCGTAAAACAGCTCATAAAGAATGGAGCTATCTCGGCCTTTGATTTTCAATCATTTGGCACGTGTGAATCATGTCTCATCGGTAAGATGACTCGAATTTCCTTCAAAGGTGTTGGAATGCGCGGCTGCCGACCTATTAGGACTCATACATACGGATGTGTGTGGGCCTATGTCAATCACCGCACGAGAAGGCTATAGGTATTTCATCACTTTCACGGACGATTTAAGTAGATATGGCTATGTCTACTTAATGAAGCACAAAAGTGAATCCTTTGAGAAATTCAAGGAATACCAGAATCGGGTACAGAACCTACTAGGCAGAAAGATTAAAACATCGCGCTCGGACCGTGGTGGCGAGTATCTTTCTCACGAGTTTGATCAACACCTTAAGGACTCTGGGATTGCCCTACGTTAACTCCACTGGAACACCTCGGTTGAATGGTGTGTCCGAACGGAGAAATCGAACACTACTTGATATGGTTCGATCCATGATGAGTCACACAGTGTTGCCTGACTCATTATGGGGTTATGCTCTTCGTCATTTGCTCTAATACTTATCAAGTCCGTCTAAAGTCTGTTGACAAGACTCCATATGAACTATGGAAGGGAACGGTCCCTAACTTGTCCTTTATACGGGTTTGGGGCTGCGAGGCTTATGTCAAGTGGAGACACGAGGATAAGCTCGGCCCGCGATCGGTCAAGACATACTTTATAGGTTATCCTAAAGGAACACTTGGTCATTACTTCTATTCGCCAACCGAACAACGTGTATTTGTTGCGGCTAGTGCGACATTCTTAGAGAAGGAATTTCTCGAGAATGCAAAGAGTGATAGAACCTTCGAGCTGTCGGAGGTTCCAGAACCAAATACCGAGCAACCATTGGAGGAACCAATTCCTTCAATCCCGGCTGCGGTGAATATTCCTGAGGAACCTAGGAGGTGGGGAAGAGTCTCTATTCCTCCGGACAGATACATTGGTATGGTAGAGGAACATGATATAGATGACATTCTACTCTTAACGAGTAGTGAACCCGCAACCTATAAAGGTGCCATGACCAGTTCTGACTCAAAGCTATGGTTTGAGGCCATGCAATCCAAGATGGACTCCATGTATGAGAACAACGTATGGGATCTTGTTGACTTACCTGCTAAGGTTCGTCCCCTTCAATGCAAATGGCTTTACAAGATAAAGCATTCTGTGGAAGGTCAACAAGATATCTATAAAGCACGACTAGTTGCTAAAGGTTTCACCCAAGTGCCAGGTTTGCACTACGATGAAATTTTTGCACTCGTAGTCATGTTGCGTTCCATTCGGATGATCTTAGCGATCGCCGCTTTTCATGACTATGAAATTTGGCAGATGGATGTGAAAACCGCCTTCTTAAACGGTTATTTGGAGGAAGAGTTGTACATGGTACAACCCGAAGGTTTCATCGATCCAGAACATCCTAAGAAAGTATGCAAGCTTAAGCGTTCCATTTATGGACTTAAGCAAGCATCTCGGAGTTGGAATCATCGCTTCGACCAAGTGATTAAAGAAAATGGATTTACTCGATCGGTCGAGGAACCATGTCTTTATATCAAGTCGAGTGGGAGCAAGATTGTCTTCCTAATATTGTATGTCGATGACATACTCCTGATTGGGAATGACATACCTCTCTTAACTTCGGTGAAAGTATGGTTGAAAAACCATTTCCAGATGAAAGATCTGGGTGAGGCACATAGAATTCTAGGCATCCGTATCTATCGAGATAGATCACGACGGATGTTATCTCTCGATCAGAGTCTTACATAGACAAAATCCTAGAGAGATTCAAAGCATGACTAACTCCAAGAAGGGGTTTCTTCCTATGGCTCCGGGGGTGCATTTGAGCAAGTCTCAGGCACCAGAGACACCGGAAGAGAAAGAGCGCATGACACGGATTCCTTATGCTTCGGCTATAGGATCAATCATGTATGCCATGATATGCACACGTCCGGACGTGGCATATGCATTGAGTATGACAAGTCGATTCCAACAAAGCATCCGGTGAATCACATTGGATGGCTGTCAAGAACATTCTTAAGTACCTACGGAGGACTAAAGATTGGGCATTGACTTATGGAGGCGATCAAAAGCTATGCGCAACCGATTCTGTGAGATGCTAGCTTCCAAACGGATCGAGATGACTCGAAATCTCGGTCTGGATTCGTTTTTACTCTTAATGGCGCTGCAGTCAGCTGGAAGAGTTCCAAACAAAGTGTTACAAAGCAGATTCTACGATCGAGTCCGAGTACTATGCCGCGTCGAAGGCTCGCAAAGGAAGCGATATGGATGCGTCAATTCTTACAAGGACTATCTCTAGTGCCTAGTTCGAATGACCCGATCACCATCTATTGCGACAATAGAGGTGCCATCTTCCAAGCTAAGGAGCCAAAGTCTAGCAACAAGTCTAGACATGTACAACGGAAAGCTCATCTAATCCGAGATTACGTGGAGCAAAAGGAAGTAGTGATAGAGAAGATTGCTACTGATGATAACATAGCAGATCCTCTCACTAAACCATTACGACAAGATAAGCATGAAGGGCACGTTAATTCCATGGGAATTAAACGTGTTCCTAAGTTGTAGTACTCTTTTATGGATTAGATTCATTCCCTTATGTACTCTATACGACATCATCGTTTTGATATTTATATATTTTGTTTTTCATGTGGTTTTGTACGACAATTTTGAACACCACAAAGTGAATTGAACAAACATTATATTTTTGGTCCTTAATTGCCCACGTGAGTTGATAACTCAAGGTAATTATTTTGTGACGTTGGTTGATGGTGGGTTCAACGAGCCATAAGTCAAAAGGTTGTGACCAATCACACAGAGGCGATTTATACGGATATTTCGTAGGACACAATTGTGACATCGACGTGGAGTCCTAAATGTTTTACAACATTCGGTGCCCGGTCGTGGATAGGACCTCCATGGTGATCCTAAGAGTCGATTCTTTTGACTATCGATTGTCTCTTGAGACTAAGGCGGATTTTGGGTGACTTTGGTTTCTTTCTCACGGTCATCCGTAACAGGGGGCCAAGTAGATTTTTTCTGGGTCATTTCATGCTGTGCTTAGATCGGAAGGAGTCGAGTTGAAGGAAATATTCAGCCTTTATCAGGTACTCGATATTTCTCAGGGCCACTCGAGGAGTCAGAATCGAAATGCATGGCCATGCTTGAATACGAATTCGTTTTATCGGTTGAGTTACTCTCTAGTCGGGGAAACCACTCTAGATACGGATCGATTGTAAAATACGACCTTTGCGGATCCGGATCTGCAAATTGTTTTACATTGAGTGGGAGAAATTTTAAATGAATATGAGAATCGGTTATCGCACATACACTTGTACGGACAAGTGGGAGTTTGTTGGAGCTGTGTCCTCCAGTTAGTGCGGATAACGTCATTGCACATACACTTGTACGGACAAGTGGGAGCTTGTTGGGGCTAGTGTCCTTTACAGTTAGTGCAACGACTTATAAATCTCTAAAAGGATCAAAGGGTATACTTTTGTATTATAATCAGTTGGTCCACGTTTATCAATAACGGTTGGCTTGCTAGATAAGTTTGACGTTATTGTCATACAGATGGCGGTGATCAACTGGTCCCTAAAAGTCACACCTATAGGATACGTTTGAGAGATGTGACGGTATGAAAATACGATCATGTTGATGCGAGAAAATTGACTGAGCAGTTAGTCCGAGTTATTTGACTAGTAATTAGTCAAAATGCGATGTTGAGATATTTTATTTAATACGGATTAAATAAAATGGGCTAAGGCGAATTAAACAGTTAATTCATAAATTAAATATAAACGATTATATTTAATTAATGTATATTGAATTAATTATACAATATTGTCTTTGTCGGACATGTATTAATATTTCAACTAATCCGAGTTATTAGTTGATGTTTTAATAACCGATAACCGATGACGATTTATAATAAAACAGCGTCATATACATTTAGCATTTTTCGTTTTAGGACCACGAGTTAAAATTAAGAGGAAGTGGAAGCCCACTTCCCCATGTAAGCTCACGGTTGGCCGAGTGAAGGGACAAAAGGAGAGCTTCTCCTCCTTTCTAACCTAATCATTTTTTTGCAAAAATTTTAGGGTTTTGAGAACAATTTTCTCTCAAAACCTAGATCTCACATCTAAAGAAACTTACAACAAATTCTCTCAATATTGCAAGGCAATTAGAGAATTCATTTCTAGCACAAGGGCATAGTCTCAGACGGTCTTGGGTGTATCGATTAGGAGGAAATCTACTTTGATTTCTGTTCTTAGGCCACATCTCAAAGGACCCGAGGTTATTTCTAATACTTTATCGTTTCTATTGCATTTTCGTTTTATGACAATAATTACATATAAAATTTGCGTTATAGTCCTAATTTTATAGGGTATTATACGGATATTACCCCACAAGTGGTATCAGAGCGAGGCCACGTAAATTTTTCTATGTGATTTTCATCAAACGAATTTGAATCGATAATTTTGTGCATAAAATTTCGTGCGGCAGCCATTTTTTTTTCCCACGGCAATTTTTTTTTTGGCTGTTGCGGTTTTGTGCTTTGGAAACCGTGCAAAACGGTTTATGTCTAGATCGGCCCGATCTTTTGTTTTTCGATTTGTTCTTTGCGTATTGTTATTTTAATCGATAATTATAACAATATCTTAAGATCATGTCAATTGTAATTTTGTTTTAATACGGATTATGTTCAATTTACAATTGTTTGTTAACAAATCGATTTTGTTTGTTTTGTTAAGGCTCTCGTTTTTCAGCCGCTTGATTTTTTTTTTTTTTTTTTTTTTTTGGCTTTTTTTGAGCTCTCGGCATTAGCTCCTATAAAATAAAAAAAAAAAATTTTTTTTGGTACTGTTCACGGCCAGACGTGAAGAAAAAAAAAAATATGAGTTTTATTTTTTTTGGCCTTAACATGTGCATAATACGGATTTATGCATTCGCTTGATAGTGAAACGGTTCACTCACGTACCATTTAGTTATTTTAAAACGATTTAAAGTAACGGATTATCACGGATTAAAATTAAGTTGATTAAAGCGGTTTTGTCACATAATTTTAATCATTAAAGGTGGTTTGGATAAATTTAACATAATTACGGAATTATGTCACGAATAAATTTAATTTAGTTGATGCATTTTTTTTATCGTTATTGTTGAATGCCTTGAATGCTTTTAATTACGTATTTATTTATTTTTACAAACGGTTGTAACTTAGTGTGGCCTTAGTAGAACGTGTTACCGTAATGATGGAACACGGTCTTGGTTGTATTTTGAGATCTCGTATCTCCATTTTGATTTTTCCCTTGTAATTACAGTTTTTATTTAGAATGTAAATAGGTTTATTTTTGTAAATTTTAATTGTAATTTTTGAGAAGACCAAAGATGGAGACCGGATGCTCACTCCATTGCATGAAAAAGATGGAACATCAAGACAAGCTTCTCGGGTCCAACGGTGGATTCCAAAGTTGTATTATGTTCTTTTTACTAGGATAGGCCACACTAGGAATTTTTATTTACGTATTGCATTCTTTTATTTATTTTCTTGTAACGATAGTATGCATCATATTCCGCCTAAAAACCAAACCACCTAATAATTGCATGAAAACTGACTCATATAGAGGTCACGCGTTAGTTTTCTTTGACATTCTTATGTCACACGATCAATTTTAAGCCATCACCTAAGTTAATTCATTCACGTAATGCTAGTTATTCGTTCACTTAAAATGAATTAAAACTAAGTTGATGGGATCTTCCTCGTATAACCAAAAATTGAGAACAGTCTTTATAGGTCAAACTCCAATGAATCCCTTCTTCGTCGGTAGGCATAATATGACCCCTTCTACGTCGGGTAAGTTGGAACTGATTGACTTATTTTATCTCAACACTATGGTCACTCGTACGATCCTGTGATTATGGTGGACTATAGATAGGATTTACGGAAATCTATCGACCAAGAGTTCTTACGGAAGAACTAGCTAAACAGTTGGCTTATCAATTTACGGAAATTGAGTCTTGGGATCACTTGTATTATTCTTGAGGGAGATCAATTATGCAAGTGCAATGAGTCTACACGATTAAAATGAATTTTAAATAGACTTAAATCACCTCGATGAGTTGCTTATTTCGTTTTTGTTTTTCTTTCTTTTTCAGCGTAGATCACGAATTTTAAACTGCTAATAACATAATGGCTGGCATCCTCGATGACCCAATGCCAAGTGCCACATTGGACCGTGAGTCCTGGCTTCGGATCTTCATGAATCGGATGAATCGGTCTACTAGATCGAAGAATGATGGATCAAACTTCGCGAGAATGGGAGGCGGCATTACGGAATGCGCCGCTGCCGACGGGAAGCTCAAGTATTTGACTGAGCCCCTCCCGCCAGCCCCAGGCCCCACGGCTCGAGTTAACGAGGTCTCCACGTATAGCGACTTCGTCATGGAAGCGGGTGCGATTAAAAACGTACTCATTTTTGCAATGGAATCCAATTTGCAGAAACGCTTCATAGCCCAAGGTGCAAACAAGATTTTCACCACGCTCACTAAGGAATTCTCGAAAGCACCGAGAATCGTGACCTATGAGCATACCACTCGCTTCTTTGATGCGAGACTCCAGAAGGGCCAACCGGTTAGCCCACACATTCTCAGCATGATTGAGAATGTCGAGAGACTGGAGGCGCTTGATTGTAAAATCAGCGAGAACATTGTGATTGACCGCATGCTTTATTCACTCCACGATGGTTTTGCGCTCTTTAGAGCCAATTACTATATGAATGATTTGAAGAAAAGTCCCCATGAACTGCACTCCCTTCTTGTACAGACCGAGAAGGACATGAAGTTTAGTGGGAGCATGAAACAAGATGTTCTCGTTGTGACAAACAAGGGCAAGGGTAAGGGCAAAGCTCAAGCGGACCTAGCAGTAGGCAAACCGAAGTTCAAGAAGTCAGGGTCAGGTAAGAGTGGGCCTGGTGAGGCAAGTAACTCATCAGGCGCGACAAAGAGCAAGACCGAAAACATGGAATGCCATCATTGCCACAAGACTGGGCATTGGAGGCGTACATGTCCTGTCTACCATGAGGACATAAAAGCAGGTCGTGTTAAACCTGTTGGTATGTCTTCTTTCTCTTCTACTTTTATTCATATGATTGAGATTAACCACGCAAGTTACGGAACTTGGGTACTAGATACTGGTTGTGGTTCTCATCTGTGTAATCATGTGCATGGGCTCCGAAACATCGAACCCCTCGTAAAGGGTAAGGTGGACCTGCGTGTCGGGAATGGAGCACGAGTGGCTGCCGTCTCGAGGGGAACATACGTAATCCAGCTTCCTAACGGATTTGAGTTATTTTTATATAACTGCTATTATGTACCCAGTCTTTCTAAAAACATTATTTCAGTTTCTGCACTTGACAAACTTGGTTTTTCATTTGTAATAGAGAATAATTCTTGCATTTTCTCATTACACGATATGATTTATGGCAAGGCAGTCTCCATGAACGGAATTTATGTTTTAGATCAGACCACCGAAATATTACACGTAATGAATAAAAAGTTAAAGGTTGGTGACAAAGATCAAACATACCTATGGCACTGCCGTATGGGACACATTAATGAGAAACGCGTAAAACAGCTCATAAAGAATGGAGCTATCTCGGCCTTTGATTTTCAATCATTTGGCACGTGTGAATCATGTCTCATCGGTAAGATGACTCGAATTTCCTTCAAAGGTGTTGGAATGCGCGCTGCTGACCTATTAGGACTCATACATACGGATGTGTGTGGGCCTATGTCAATCACCGCACGAGAAGGCTATAAGTATTTCATCACTTTCACGGACGATTTAAGTAGATATGGCTATGTCTACTTAATGAAGCACAAAAGTGAATCCTTTGAGAAATTCAAGGAATACCAGAATCGGGTACAGAACCTACTAGGCAGAAAGATTAAAACACTGCGCTCAGACCGTGGTTGCGAGTATCTTTCTCACGAGTTTGATCAACACCTTAAGGACTGTGGGATTGCCCTACAGTTAACTCCACCTGGAACACCTCAGTTGAATGGTGTGTCCGAACGGAGAAATCGAACACTACTTGATATGGTTCGATCCATGATGAGTCACACAGTGTTGCCTGACTCATTATGGGGTTATGCTCTTCTGTCAGCTGCTCTAATACTTAACCGAAGTCCGTCTAAAGCTGTTGACAAGACTCCATATGAACTATGGAAGGGAACGGTCCCTAACTTGTCCTTTATACGGGTTTGGGGCTGCGAGGCTTATGTCAAGTGGAGACACGAGGATAAGCTCGGCCCGCGATCGGTCAAGACATACTTTATAGGTTATCCTAAAGGAACACTTGGTCATTACTTCTATTCGCCAACCGAACAACGTGTATTTGTTGCGGCTAGTGCGACATTCTTAGAGAAGGAATTTCTCGAGAATGCAAAGAGTGATAGAACCTTCGAGCTGTCGGAGGTTCCAGAACCAAATACCGAGCAACCATTGGAGGAACCAATTCCTTCAATCCCGGCTGCGGTGAATATTCCTGAGGAACCTAGGAGGTGGGGAAGAGTCTCTATTCCTCCGGACAGATACATTGGTATGGTAGAGGAACATGATATAGATGACATTCTACTCTTAACGAGTAGTGAACCCGCAACCTATAAAGGTGCCATGACCAGTTCTGACTCAAAGCTATGGTTTGAGGCCATGCAATCCAAGATGGACTCCATGTATGAGAACAACGTATGGGATCTTGTTGACTTACCTGCTAAGGTTCGTCCCCTTCAATGCAAATGGCTTTACAAGATAAAGCATTCTGTGGAAGGTCAACAAGATATCTATAAAGCACGACTAGTTGCTAAAGGTTTCACCCAAGTGCCAGGTTTGCACTACGATGAAATTTTTGCACTCGTAGTCATGTTGCGTTCCATTCGGATTATCTTAGCGATCGCCGCTTTTCATGACTATGAAATTTGGCAGATGGATGTGAAAACCGCCTTCTTAAACGGTTATTTGGAGGAAGAGTTGTACATGGTACAACCCGAAGGTTTCATCGATCCAGAACATCCTAAGAAAGTATGCAAGCTTAAGCGTTCCATTTATGGACTTAAGCAAGCATCTCGGAGTTGGAATCATCGCTTCGACCAAGTGATTAAAGAAAATGGATTTACTCGATCGGTCGAGGAACCATGTCTTTATATCAAGTCGAGTGGGAGCAAGATTGTCTTCCTAATATTGTATGTCGATGACATACTCCTGATTGGGAATGACATACCTCTCTTAACTTCGGTGAAAGTATGGTTGAAAAACCATTTCCAGATGAAAGATCTGGGTGAGGCACATAGAATTCTAGGCATCCGTATCTATCGAGATAGATCACGACGGATGTTATCTCTCAGTCAGGAGTCTTACATAGACAAAATCCTAGAGAGATTCAGCATGACTAACTCCAAGAAGGGGTTTCTTCCTATGGCTCCAGGGGTGCATTTGAGCAAGTCTCAGGCACCAGAGACACCGGAAGAGAAAGAGCGCATGACACGGATTCCTTATGCTTCGGCTATAGGATCAATCATGTATGCCATGATATGCACACGTCCGGACGTGGCATATGCATTGAGTATGACAAGTCGATTCCAACAAACATCCGGTGAATCACATTGGATGGTGTCAAGAACATTCTTAAGTACCTACGGAGGACTAAAGATTGGGCATTGACTTATGGAGGCGATCAAAAGCTATGCGCAACCGTTCTGTGAGATGCTAGCTTCCAAACGGATCGAGATGACTCGAAATCTCAGTCTGGATTCGTTTTTACTCTTAATGGCGCTGTGATCACCTGGAAGAGTTCCAAACAAAGTGTTACAAAGCAGATTCTACGACCGAGTCCGAGTACTATGCCGCGTCTCGAAGGCGCAAAGGAAGCGATATGGATGCGTCAATTCTTACAAGGACTATACGTAGTGCCTAGTTCGAATGACCCGATCACCATCTATTGCGACAATAGAGGTGCCATCTTCCAAGCTAAGGAGCCAAAGTCTAGCAACAAGTCTAGACATGTACAACGGAAAGCTCATCTAATCCGAGATTACGTGGAGCAAAAGGAAGTAGTGATAGAGAAGATTGCTACAGATGATAACATAGCAGATCCTCTCACTAAACCATTACGACAAGATAAGCATGAAGGGCACGTTAATTCCATGGGAATTAAACGTGTTCCTAAGTTGTAGTACTCTTTTATGGATTAGATTCATTCCCTTATGTACTCTATACGACATCATCGTTTTGATATTTATATATTTTGTTTTTCATGTGGTTTTGTACGACAATTTTGAACACCACAAAGTGAACTGAACAAACATTATATTTTTGGTCCTTGATTGCCCACGTGAGCTGATAACTCAAGGTAATTATTTTGTGACGTTGGTTGATGGTGGGTTCAACGAGCCATAAGTCAAAAGGTTGACTGACCAATCACAGAGGCGATTTATACGGATATTTCGTAGGACACAATTGTGACATCGACGTGGAGTCCTAAATGTTTTACAACATTCGGTGCCCGGTCGTGGATAGGACCTCCATGGTGATCCTAAGAGTCGATTCTTTTGACTATCGATTGTCTCTTGAGACTAAGGCGGATTTTGGGTGACTTTGGTTTCTTTCTCACGGTCATCCGTAACAGGGGGCCAAGTAGATTTTTTCGGGTCATTTCATCTTTGTGCTTAGATCGGAAGGAGTCGAGTTGAAGGAAATATTCAGCCTTTATCGGGTACTCGATATTTCTCAGGGCCACTCGAGGAGTCAGAATCGAAATGCATGGCCATGCTTGAATACGAATTCGTTTTATCAGTTGAGTTACTCTCTAGTCGGGGAAACCACTCTAGATACAGATCGATTGTAAAATACGACCTTTGCGGATCCGGATCTGCAAATTGTTTTACATTGAGTGGGAGAAATTTTAAATGAATATGAGAATCGGTTATCGCACATACACTTGTACGGACAAGTGGGAGTTTGTTGGAGCTGTGTCCTCCAGTTAGTGCGGATAACGTCATTGCACATACACTTGTACGGACAAGTGGGAGCTTGTTGGGGCTAGTGTCCTTTACAGTTAGTGCAACGACTTATAAATCTCTAAAAGGATCAAAGGGTATACTTTTGTATTATAATCAGTTGGTCCACGTTTATCAATAACGGTTGGCTTGCTAGATAAGTTTGACGTTATTGTCATACAGATGGCGGTGATCAACTGGTCCCTAAAAGTCACACCTATAGGATACGTTTGAGAGATGTGACGGTATGAAAATACGGTCATGTTGATGCAGAAAATTGATGAGCGATTAGTCCGAGTTATTTGACTAGTAATTAGTCAAAATGCGATGTTGAGATATTTTATTTAATACGGATTAAATAAAATGGGCTAAGGCGAATTAAATAAGATTAATTCATAAATTAAATATAAACGATTATATTTAATTAATGTATATTGAATTAATTATACAATATTGTCTTTGTCGGACATGTATTAATATTTCAACTAATCCGAGTTATTAGTTGATGTTTTAATAACCGATAACCGATGACGATTTATAATAAAACCGCGTCATATACATTTAGCATTTTTCGAGCCGGACCACGAGTTAAAATTAAGAGGAAGTGGAAGCCCACTTCCCCATGTAAGCTCACGGTTGGCCGAGTGAAGGGACAAAAGGAGAGCTTCTCCTCCTTTCTAACCTAATCATTTTTTTGCAAAAATTTTAGGGTTTTGAGAACAATTTTCTCTCAAAACCTAGATCTCACATCTAAAGAAACTTACAACAAATTCTCTCAATATTGCAAGGCAATTAGAGAATTCATTTCTAGCACAAGGGCATAGTCTCAGACGGTCTTGGGTGTATCGATTAGGAGGAAATCTACTTTGATTTCTGTTCTTAGGCCACATCTCAAAGGACCCGAGGTTATTTCTAATACTTTATCGTTTCTATTGCATTTTCGTTTTATGACAATAATTACATATAAAATTTGCGTTATAGTCCTAATTTTATAGGGTATTATACGGATATTACCCCACAGCCTTGGCTGCCGTAAGGGAGGTAGGCTGGAACAATATTTATGTGTGTTTCGTTTGAGCAGTTTTTACTATTGGGGTATATTACTCATACTTTTCTCTCTGTTTTTGATCAGGGTGCTGCGACCTGTCTCCATAATGCCTATCAGGCTACTTCTTTGGTAGCCAGGATTGATCTGTTGAGATCAGATTATGATAGGTTGAAGTCTGAGCTGGATTTTGCACGAGCTGACCTGGTTGCTAAAGCTGCTGACTTGACAAGGGTGCAGGCTGAGAGAGATGCTGCTAAAACTGAGGCAGTTTCGAGTAAGCGGCTGTTGCAGGAGGCCTTGGACAGAAATGAGGAGCTCACCCAAGAGAGGGATGACTTGGAGTTCAAGCTGGATGATGCTTCCCTCTACTTCTTTATCAAGGGAAGGGCTGCTGCTATGTCAGAGCCTGTCGAGGCCAGGGCAAAATGGAACCCTGAAGCTGAGATGGCTTTTGCTGCTTCAAAGTACCCTGACCTGCATAACATGGAAAATGAACAGGAGGTCGACTCTCCAGGGGAGCAGGATGTTGACGCTGATCCGGCTAAGAGTAGGGAGGTGGTGTCTTGATCTTGCATCTGTTTCTAAGGAGAAGCGTAATTTATTTTTTCATTGGTATTTTGGCCCATCCGGGGGGATGTCTCGGACAAACAATATTTTTCTTTTTCTGTTTTGGTTCAGGGAGACTATCCCTGGCCTTTATGAATATTTTGGCGCCTTTGCCCCAGGGGGTAAAGGTTTATTAATATAGGTATGGTGGCCTTCTTTTGGCTTATTCTACTTTTGATTTTGCATTCCTTTGTGAGTTTCATCCTGTTGAGCCTGTCAAATATTTTGTTTGAATAACCTGCACGTCATTTTCGTTTTATTTTTTTATTCATGAGTAATTCAACCAAGTATAGTTTTTGCTATAATGGTTGAAGGAGTGGGAAAACCGGCCTGTCAGGAGGGCTTATGTCCCCTGCCTAGCTGGAGGGCTTGGTATTCGGCTTGTCAGGAGGGCATTTTAGACTAAGTGTTTGGGAGAGAACACCCTTACACCTGTCTTGCTGCGTCCAGCCGGTTGTAATCCGTGGTAGTAAACCTAGTCAGGTCATGCAATTATTTCATGCCTGATTGGTCCTGACATTTACTGTATCTGGTGGTGGTTACCAACTCGTCACGCACAGTTAAGTGCAGAATTTTTGTTTCAGAAATATATAGTAGAGTAGCCCTCAATCCTGAATATTTATGCATATAATCTTTTATCATGTATAATTGTTCAGGATTCAAGAAATAAATAAATGGGTTAGTTGAACGGATATAAATTACAGACAAGGCATGTAAAACACGTAGTTCATCAAGTAGCACGTCAAGTTGAGTAGTGATTGAATTTATACCGATTGTAGCCTCGATCGATCTTTACATATGGAATAATTTTAAATGAGTTACATTCCAGGATCTTGGGATCATTTCCCCTTCTAGCGTTTGGAGCCTGTATGCTCCTTGCCCAACAATTGAGTCGATTAAGTAAGGGCCTTCCCATGTGGGAGCCGGTTTTCATTTGATTTTTCTTTTTTATTTGGAAATACCTTGCGTAGGACAAGGTCTCCTTCTTTAAAGACCCCGATCCCGATGTTTTTATTGTAAGTCCTGGCGATCGCTTGTTGATATGATGCCATCCCGATCTTGGCGGCGTCTCTTAATTCTTTCCGTTAGGACCAAGTTGTCTTGCATTAGGTCTTTATTTGCTTCAACATTGTTCAGCCGCATCCGGATGTTGGTACTCGTACTTCGCAGAATGACACTTCATGACCATACACCGAGAGTAAGGTGTTTGGCCATTGCGATTTTTGGAGTTGTCATGTCTGCCCATAATACTAATGGAAGTTCTTCAGCCCATCTGCCTTGTCTTCTTTTTAGCTTCTTTTTTAGGCAGCTTATGACTACCTTATTGCTTGATTCGGTCTGGCCATTAGCTTTTGGATATCCAGGGGTTGAAGTTACCAGGTTGATATTCCATTCTTGACAAAATGCTTGGGTCCTTTTCCCCACAAATTGAGTTCCATTATCGCATACTATTTCTGATGGGACTCCATATCTGCAAATGATGTTTGTCCTGATGAAGGATATTACTTCTTTTTCAGTTACTTGCCTGAAAGAGTCAGCCTCAATCCATTTGGAGAAGTAATCAGTCATAGCTAACATGAATACTTTTTGTCCTAGAGCTACGGGCAGTTTTCCCACAATATCCATGCCCCACTTTATAAATGGCCAAGGTGCGGAGATTGAATGGAGGAGTTCAGATGGCTGATGTATGATTGGTGCATGAATTTGGCAGGCTTCGCATTTTGAAGAGTATTCCAGCATCGGCCCTCGGTGTAGGCCAAGAGTAGCTTTGTCCTGAGAACTTTGCTTGCCAGGCTCTTTCCACCTTTGTGGTTGCCACAATGTCCATCGTGTATTTCTTGAAGTACTAGTTTGGCTTCGTCAGGCTCCAAGCATCTCAGGTAGGGTCCAGCCTGCGATCTCTTGAACAGAGTGTTATTGATGATAGCATAAGTTGAAGCTCTAATT
Organism: Silene latifolia; assembly: GCF_048544455.1. Taxonomy (NCBI): domain Eukaryota; kingdom Viridiplantae; phylum Streptophyta; class Magnoliopsida; order Caryophyllales; family Caryophyllaceae; genus Silene; species Silene latifolia. The sequence goes on along the minus strand of NC_133535.1, from coordinate 89,856,937 downwards.
TTAAAAGCCCTTGCCTCATGTCTACCCTGACGCAGTATTCCTCTAAGAAACTAGTCATAATATGGTTTAGTCCAAGAGTTATTGTCCTGATTGACAGGACTGACTCATTTAGGTTTTCTTGATGGGTGGTTCTAATAAGTGCACAATTGGTATTTTGTCGAAAAGCAGTGGGGTGAAATTTGAACCTAGGCTGGTCAGAGCATCAGCCTGGGTGTTCAGGTCTCTTGATATTTGATCTATGTTAAATAAAGCAAATTTAGCGGTAAGGTTTTTTGCATATTCTAAATACGAAATCATTTATGCATCCTTAGCCGTATAAATTCCTTTTATTTGATTAGAAATTAGGAGTGAATCAGTTTTTACCTTTATGTTTTGAACACCGAGGTCTAGACATACCTTTAAGCCTGCTATGAGGGCTTCATATTCTGCTTCGTTGTTCGTGGCTTTGAACTCACAGCTTACAGCCTGTGCTATCATATCCCCTTGGGGTGATTTAAGTACTAGTCCTAACCCTGTCCCCCTGGCGTTGGATGCCCCATCTATGAATAGGGTCCATTCTTGGTCTGGGTTTTATTTTCTAGTTGGTTGACCTCTTTTATAAGGTCTGGTTCCAGGTTAGGGCTAAAGTCAGCCGCAAAGTCTGCTAGGGCCTGCGATTTGATCGCTGCCCTGGGTTCAAAGGAGATATCGTATGTGCTAATCTGTAATGACCATTTGTCCATCCTGCCTGAAAGTTCAGGCTTACGTAGGACAAATTTTATGGGTAAATTGGTCCTGACTATAATGGAGTGACTTTCAAAATAAGGTCGCAATTTAGTACATGACATAATTGAAGTTAAGACATATTTTTCAAGTAGTCCATACCTCAACTCAGCATCTAGCAGGCTTTTACTTACATAGTAGACTGGATGTTGCTGACCGTCCTATTCTTTCACCAGGACTGCGTTGACTGCTGTGTCAGTGACAAATAGGTATACTGACAAAGGCTCTCCCTTCTTTGGCTTAGCCAATAAGGGTGGAGATGATAAGTAGGATTTTAGATCCTGAAAAGCTGTTTCATGTTCATCCGTCCACTGGAACTGTTTATTCTTTCTGAGGAGGTTATAGAATGTTTTGCATCTCTCAGAGGATCTTGATATGAAACGGTTCAGGGCAGCTACCCGGCCTATCAATTTCTGAATATCCTTGACAGACTTGGGTGACTGTAGTTCCAGGATAGCCTTTATCTGTTCAGGGCTAGCTTCTATGTCTCTCTTTGTGACCATATATCCAAGGAATTTGCCTGCAGAGACTCCAAAGTGGCATTTTGCAGGGTTTAGCTTCATGTTGTATTTTTCTAATATCTCAAATGCTATTTCTAGATGCTTCACATGATCTTCTGCATTCTTGGATTTCACCACCATGTCGTCTATGTATACTTCCATGATGTCACCTATTTGGTCTTTAAACATCATGTTGACTGTGGCGAAGTACGTTGCCCCTGCATTCTTCAGGCCGAAAGGCATGGCAGTGTAACAGTATATGCCTCGGTCTGTAATGAATGCAGTACTTTTCTGGTCAGCAGGGTGTATCTTTATTTGATTATTGAATCCACTGGAAGCATCCATGAATGTCAGCATCTCGTGGCCTGCTGTTGCGTCTACCATTGTATCGATATGAGGCAGGGGGAATGGATCTTTAGGACAGGCTTTGTTCAGGTCAGTGTATTCTACACAGACTCTCCACTTTCCATTCTTTTTCTGCACAACAACTACGTTAGCCAGCCACTCAGGGTACATTAATTCCCTGATCATCCCCATATCCAAGAGTTTCTCTACTTCCTCGTTAATAATAGTATTTCTTTCAGCTGCAAATTTCCACCTTTTCTGTTGTACAGGCTTAAAAGATGGGTCAACATTGAGTTTATGTGTAATTATATCGGCGTTAATTCCAGTCATATCAAAATGTGACCAAGCAAACCAAGATGATTTATTTTTAAGGAACTTTACAGTTCAGCCCCGACACTATCAAAAGTGCGTCGGATCCTATTAAAACATACCTGTCGGGGTACTCAGGGTCTAGGATTACGATCTGTTTCCATTCGGGAGGTGCCACATAAGTGCTCCTGACAGGGTACTGTAATTGCAATGCCAGGGACTTACCTGCCTTGGAAGGCTTCAAGGCTGTTGTGTAGCATTCCTGGGCTGTCTTGTGATCCCCTTTGATTGTGGCTATGCCCCAGTCTGTTGGAATCTTAAAGCACTGGTGATAGGTTGACGGTACGGCCTTGACATTATGAATCCAGGGCCTGCCCAGGATAGCGTTGTAGGATGACAAAAATCAAGGACTCCAAATTTCTCATAAGATGAGACTCCTACCACGTAGGTTGGGAGGTGAATTTCTCCTAGGGTGCTCCTGGTTTCGCCACTGAATCCTACTAGGATGCTGTATTTCTTGATGATTTGGTCTTCGTTGATGTTCATGGCTTTCAGTACATCAAGCTTGATCAGGTTCACTGAGCTGCTTCCGTCTACCAGGATCCTTCTTACCGTGGCTGTTCCAATCTGCATAGAAATTACCAGGCCATCATGATGAACATCAGGGATGCCCACTAGGTCACAACCATTGAAAGTGATTGTTGGGACATGATCCGGCTTGCAGGGTGACACAGTCCTTGGCGTCCTGGCTATCTTCTTTGATGCTGATACCGTCGTAGAGTACCAAAGATAAATTTATAATCCAAACTACTACTATAGATAGCGCAATGTGGTCGAACCACGAGAGGCGATGCAATTAATAGTTGTCTAATTTTAGTCTAACGTAATGTGATTTGAGGGGGTTTGAGTTGAAAAGTTCTATAACTAATGGTAACAAAATTTAAAGTAAACTAAGCAAATAAACGAATGATTAAAGAAACTGGATGAAATCAAATATTAAAAGGATGCTAAGATGGTGGAGTTCTTTGTAGTTTCGACGGCGAGTATCCTAAGTAAGTCCGAGATAATCACGTAAGACGGGAAAATAAGAAGTCCTCTCGGTCCATTCTTAACAGGTAGCATCTTTCGATCTAGCTACGGGTCCCTAATATCACTAATACTGACTCTCGCCCTGAAAAGTGATTTAAAAGCCTAAATTAACTTATCTCTCGATCTTATTAATTTAGTCGTCTTAATTAAGTAGTCTATTTCCCTCTCCTATCTTTCGATCTATCGGGTCGGTCAATTCCTAAGCATTCAACTAGTCGCGTGCACTCGATTCGTCAAATATAGCAATTAAATTAATTAAGTCGAAGCTGTTCTCACGTGAGCCGGTCGATCGACCATGCAAGGCAGTCGATCGACCATGACGTGACTCAGGTCAACCTAATCTACGCCGTCTACACTATAGGTCCCCTACATCCTAGCACAAAGGGTTTAGCTACTCATGATAAAATTCATAACAACAATGAAATTAATGATTGACGAAATTTGATGCATGATTAAATAGACTAAACAAACAAGATGCATAAACGAAATAAGGCTTGGGAAACTACTCTATGCAATTCTAATCTATGAACGAATAAAGATAAACTGAAATTAAAGAGTCGGAATTACCGAATGAAAACAGGAGCTAGAATCCCAAAGCACGAACTTTATTAAAGAAGATAAAACTAATTGTATTGAATGATTATGAAATATAATGCTAAACTCGATATTGAACCCTAATTACTTCCCTAAAATTCGATCCTCCTCCTCTGAAAACATCAGGTTACGTTATATAGATAGTCTTACGTAACTTATTCCTAAAACCTAATTACATTGGGATTTCTAATTCTCGTCCTTTTAATTCACGCCAGAATCACGGTGTGGTCGATCGACCACAAGGACCAGTCGATCGACCAAGACTCATTTGAACAAGAGCTTCGATCTATTTCAGAATCGCTCTGGTCGATCGACTATGAGCATCAGTCTATCGACCACTTCAACAGGTACTTGGCTCCAAAAGCTTCGTAAATTTGTCTTTCAGGCCTCGATACGCGCACCAAGTTTGCTTCCCGAGTAAATACTTCATGTCAAATAATACGCCAAGTACTCGGGGACGGATTTGGCTCATTTCCCGCTGGATTCTTTACATTTCTGCAATATTACACAAAAACACAAAAGTAGACGGAAATAGCGGAAATAGTAGCTTAAACTACACAAATGAGCTCTGAAATGCGTGTAAAATAGGGTGTATAACATCATATTTAGGACACGCATCAAACTTCCCCAAACCAAACCCTTGCTTGTCCCCAAGCAAGAACTAGACTCGATCCTAAAACCTAATGGAACGAGTTCAATCTCAGAGCGAAATGCAAATCGAATAGCATAAACCAATTTAATGCAATAACTAACAATCAATTAGCGATATGAATCATGTAAACGAGTTATGTAGTCGTCAAAAACTGCTGAACCTTCAACTTTAGAGACTTATCATTATGGACTCTCACAGGTCGCTCATATTACTCATAAGCACAGGTGAGTATATGTAAAGATAGAAAGAAGTACATGTGATGACTCTCACCTAACTACGACCTATAAGAACATGCCTGCAATCTAATATGAAAATAATCTCTACAACCGTACATATGCATTCCAACCAAACAAATGACCATAACACATGCCAAGGTAAATATGGATATGTGAGGTAATGGGTAAGAAGGGGCTAAGATAAATTTGGATCTGAGGAGTTAAAAGCCAAGCTAGTAACTAAGGGAACCAAATTATAACAACATCCAACTTTCTTACTCAAGACCAATCGATACAAAACGGTGCCCAATTAGAAGCACAAATCTCACAATCTCCAATAAACTTAATTCCCCATAAGATACAAATACAACATGGGAGCAAAAATCGCCATTTAATAAAGACTTTGAATTATGCGATTTTGATTTTTTTTTCTCGCACTGCACAGTCGATCGACCCATGAATCCAGTCGACCGACCAAAGGCCGAACTTGCTTTTCATTTTTTCTTTTTTTTTTCAATTCTATTTTCTTTTTCTTTCTTTCCTCCTTTCCAACACTCCACCAAACTTCTCATAAAGAGCAAAATAACCAAAATGTAATAAATACATTCCCACAACTACCAATACTAGCTCAGATAAGGTAGGTTAAATAAAGTATGTAGCTTATGGGACAGAAGGCAATTTGGCTATGTGAGGTTTATGGGTAAAATGAGAAAAGGGGACCTCTACCACATGTGTCAACTAACCACGAACCCGAATGCATACAGGTATTAAGCAGATTAAGTACATATTTATGTAAATTTATGTAACATGTCTTATAAGGAGTAACTACTCACATCCTAAATGAACTGGTCATGAATGTCACCAGTTATAAGCTCTAAACCTCAGAATATAATGTAGTTTGCCATAAATCTAAGTCAAGTCTCAAGGTTCAGCGAATAAATTAACGAAAACTCGTAGACTATGCATATATGATTCTACTAATAACATGTCAATTAAGCACGGCTTAGGCATAAACAGATGAAAATGCAATGTCATCACTGAAATACTACCGTTCCGACTCAACCTATATGCTAAAATAAACGTGCATTTTTTTTTGAATTTTTGAAATTTATAAATTTTTTTGAATTTTTGTATATATATAGGAAATGAAATAAGAAATGCAAACTGAAGTGCAATAAACGTGAAACAGAAACGCAATAGAACATGTGAATGCAATGCGCAAAACCCTTCCCCAAACCAAATCATACAATGTCCCCATTGTGCAAAATCATATAAGAAAATAAAAGGGAAATGGGATTTTTGCGATAAATAATAACTAAATAAAACATGAAAAAGACTCGGAAACTCACAAGACTTTAAGCGCAAAGGAAACCTCCCAAACCAGCGTGAGCTAGGAGGTTTCAAGAGTAGCCAGATCTTGATGCTACCATAGGTACCTGAAAAGAAACAAAAGTACCGCGCGTAATTCCGAGAAGCAATTTACGAAACGCAAAATTATGTGCAAATAAGAAAAATAGAAGAAAACAGAAATGGATCGGGGAATAGTGGAGAAAAGACTCCCTCAACTCCGCAAATCGACCAAACACATCAGGGGAATGGTTGTGAATAGGTACATCAACGAAGGTGGTCGATCGACCATAGCAGCTAGTCGATCGACCAGGGGTGACAAGAATAGAAGCCCCTGGAATCGTGGATCAGTCGATCGACCATAGCAGCCAGTCGATCGACTGAGAAAACCTGTTGTAAGTTTCTGATTTCTTCGAATTAACTCAATAAATTGAGCAAATATGGTCTATGAACCTGCAAATACACATAATAACGCGCCTAAAATTGCTCAAAACCCAAATGTAAAGTCTAAAGTCCTTAAATCCTAAGTAAACTTATTAAAGCGAAGTCTCGCGCACACCAAATCAATAAAAAGTCTAACAAAAGCAATAAAATGTCTTATAGAAAAGTCTTAATCAACTAATAGTTAATCAAGAATGGCCACGGAATGGCCCACTTGCTCGGCTTCTGGCCACAAGAAGTAGCCTCTACAGTGCTCATCTCCTCAGCATCACTCCTATCAATTCCAATATCCGCAAAACTCAACGGATCAACATCTCTAACATCTTCCCAATCAATGACCTCGTTTGGCTCATCAAAATCCAAATCGGACTCCGTCACCTTGACTGGCTCCTCATCAGTTGCATAGCTCAGACATCCTAGGCCGCCTTTTTGAACGATTGGCTCCTTCACAGCTGGAGCAACATGCGGCTCCAAATTCCCCAAACCATTTCCTGCAATATCTAAAACAGAAGAATCTTCCTCCAATTTGCTCCCAATCAGGGGCAGAGGTGTTATAGCAGAAACAGGCATAGGGGCAGTCATATCAGAAAGCACAAAATAAGATTTCTTCTCAGAAATCGTATTATAAGTGACTGGCCACATAGGATCTTTCTTCTTAGCGGTCTGGGCAAAAATAATGGACTGTTTCCCTACTTTAAAGGTCAATGTCCCTGGCCCAACATCTATAACTGCACCAGCAATGTGCAGAAATGGTCTACCCAAAATGATAGGAATGTGAGCATCCTCGGGTATATCTAGTACAACGAAGTCAACTGGGAAAAAGAACTTTCCTATTTGCACAGGAATATCCTCTAAGACTCCTATAGGTGGACGCGAACGATCGCCATCTCATGATGTCATGTTAGTAACTGCAAACCTAGTCAATTTCAATTTCTTAGCAAGACTCAAAGGCATAACACTAATACTGGCCCCTAGATCACATAATGCCTTCTCAATTGAGAAGGTATCAATATTACAAGGAACATAAAAGCTACCAGGGTCAGCTAACTTATGTGGAGCAGTGTGAGTCAAATAAGAACATGACTCCTCAGTTAGTGCGACAGATTGCACAGTATCAAGTGACTTCTTTTTAGACAAAAGCTGCTTCATAAATTTCATGTAAGCAGGCATTTGATTAACTAATTCTAAGAAAGGAACTTGCACATTTAAACTACGAATAACATTCTCAAATTTGTTAAACGATACCTGTTCCTTTGTCGGCACCAATCTCTCTGGATAAGGGGCTGTAAGAAGCAACTTAGCCCTCTCCTCTAAGTCTCTCATACCGGCGTCAGTGGACTTAGGCTGAAAATCCACTACTTTATCCTTGTTGTAGCTCGAACCTTCTTCAGACCGTCTCAGGAATGAACCATTAACCGTCACGGGGTCATACTTTGGAACCGGAACTGACCCATCAGCATTTGGATCTTGCCTCAATAATTTCGGAGTCGTCGTACCCCGAAATAAGTGGTCCCTCAAGTTATCTGGCATTGGAGGACGAAAAGGTTCACGATCAGCAGTATCTTCAGTCGATCGACCATGTAAGTCAGTCGATCGACTGGCTTCCTCAGGAACAGAAACTGCACTGTTGCGCGAGATGGTCGATCGACCAGGCGTGTCAGTCGATCGACTGACATACCTGCTGATCGTCTTTTTCTTGCTACTGTTCACTCCAGCCTTTTTCTTGCTCGGTTCTGCCTCATCTTTTTCAGTAACATCTTCGACCATAGCGGGCCCGTCAAGGGTAGAACCACTCCTCAAAGTGATCGCATTTAGAGTCTCTTTTTGATCCGGTTACGACGGTAAATGCCCCGGAGCTCTAGTTCCACTTTTCTTGCCAATTGGGCAATTTGACTCTCCAACATGTTTGTAGAAGTCTCTCTAGCTAGAGACTCGTTTTGCAGCAAACCCGACAAGTTTTGAACCATGTTCTTCAATTCAGAAATATCAGAACCTTGAAATTTCTGCTGCTGAGGCACATAGGGAGGCTTTTGATACTGCTGTTGCTTATGAGGTGGCACATAACTTTGTTGTTGTTGTTGCTGCTGCTGCTGCTGTTGTGGACCCGGATTAAGGACATTCTGGTTAGTCCACCTCAAATTGGGGTGGACATTAGAAGGATCAGGATAGGTACCCGTCTGCCTATAATGTTGAAAGGCAGCACATGTTTCATTCGAACTAGTACAAAACTCCGAAACATGTCCCTCTCCTCCACATCTTTTGCATGTAAAGGGACCGTCTGAAACTGCATTAACTTTATATATACCTCCTTTTTGGGATCCCTCAAAATCTATCTTGTCGAATCTCGCAGTAAGGGCTTCTATTGCAGCTACAGCAGGAGATTCAGCTGATCTTCTCTGATTTCCTCTAGAATTCCCATGCTCAGCTTTATGGGTGGCCAGGTCATCGATGATTTTCCACCCCTTTGTCTCACCACTATTTTCTTGAAATCTCCCATTAGCTGCAACATCCAGGATAGCTCTCTGATCATCATAAAGACCATTATAGAATTGGTTGCACAGAAACCATTTCTCAAACCCATGGTGCGGAATAGTTCGCACTAGTCTCTTGAAACGGACCCAGGCCTCATGAAAATCTTCATCAGGACCCTGTTTAAAGCTTGTGATCTGAGCTCTAATCGCATTGGTCTTCGATGCAGAGAAATATTTCTTATAAAATGCTAGGGCCAGCGAATTCCAATCAGTAATCCCGTTAGCAGCTCGATCCAGATCTCGGTACCATTCCCTTGCAGCATCACGAAGCGAGAATATGAACATCGTCTCATTTACCTGGTCCTGGGTCACACCTGCTGGTGGGGGTATGGAACAACACTAGTCAATGAATGTCTCCATATGTTTAGCCGCATCTTCATTTGCAGCTCCCCCAAATTGGTTTCTCTCAACCAAGTTAATGTAAGATGGTTTCGGTTCGAATTTCCTTTCCGTCCCGGCTGGCAATGCGAATCCCTTATAGAGATTTTCGGCTTTTGGCTCGGAGTGACTGGCTATACTTGCTTCTTCGGCCATATCTGGAGATGTAACGGTCTCAGCTGAAGAAGTAGAAATAGGAGATGAAGGTGGATCCTCCTCAAATAGCTCGTTCTCGTAGTAATCGGACATGAGTACTCGGCTCTTCCTCTGTCGACAATACTCTAGATGATTGTCTCAACTCACGCAAAGTTCTTTCGATCTCAGGATCTAACGGTCGTAATTCACCACCCTGTGACCTGCGCATAAGAAGAAACTACAAGTAGAATATGAGAAGAGTTTAAGGAACAGATGTCCCTTAAACTAAGGAAAAAAAACTAAAATAAAAAAACTAAAATTAAACAACTGCCTCCCCGGCAACGGCGCCAGAATTTGATACCGTCGTAGAGTACCAAAGATAAATTTATAATCCAAACTACTACTATAGATAGCGGCAGTCAGGGTCGAACCACAGAGAGGCGATGCAATTAATAGTTGTCTAATTTTAGTCTAAAGTAACAGTTTGAGGGGGTTTGAGTTGAAAAGTTCTATAACTAATGGTAACAAAATTTAAAGTAAACTAAGCAAATAAACGAATGATTAAAGAAACTGGATGAAATCAAATATTAAAAGGATGCTAAGATGGTCGGTTCACTTTGTAGTTTTCGACGAGCGTATCTAAGTAAGTCCGAGATAATCACGTAAGACGGAAAATAAGAAGTCCTCTCGGTCCATTCTTAACAGGTAGCATCTTTCGATCTAGCTACGGGTCCCTAATATCACTAATACGACTCTCGCCTGAAAAGTGATTTAAATGCCTAAATTAACTTATCTCTCGATCTTATTAATTTAGTCGTCTTAATTAAGTAGTCTATTTACCTCTCCTATCTTTCGATCTATCGGGTCGGTCAATTCCTAAGCATTCAACTAGTCGCGTGCACTCGATTCGTCAAATATAGCAATTAAATTAATTAAGTCGAAGCTGTTCTCACGTGAGCCGGTCGATCGACCATGCAAGGCAGTCGATCGACCATGACGCAACTCAGGTCAACCTAATCTACGTCATCTACGCTATAGGTTCCCTACATCCTAGCACAAAGGGTTTAGCTACTCATGATAAAATTCATAACAAAAATGAAATTAATGATTGACGAAATTTGATGCATGATTAAATAGACTAAACAAACAAGATGCATAAACGAAATAAGGCTTGGGAAACTACTCTATGCAATTCTAATCTATGAACGAATAAAGATAAACTGAAATTAAAGAGTCGGAATTACCGAATGAAAACAGGAGGAAGAATCCCAAAGCACGAACTTTATTAAAGAAGATAAAACTAATTGTATTGAATGATTATGAAATCTAATGCTAAACTCGATATTGAACCCTAATTACTTCCCTAAAATTCGATCCTCCTCCTCTGAAAACATCAGGTTACGTTATATAGATAGTCTTACGTAACTTATTCCTAAAACCTAATTACATTGGGCTTTCTAATTCTCGTCCTTTTAATTCACGCCAGAATCACGGTGTGGTCGATCGACCACAAGGACCGATCGATCGACCAAGACTCATTTGAACACTAGCTTCGATCTATTTCAAGAATCGCGCTCTGGTCGATCGACCATGAGCATCAGTCTATCGACCACTTCAACAGGTACTTAGCTCCAAAAGCTTCGTAAATTTGTCTTTCAGGCCTCGATACGCGCACCAAGTTTGCTTCCCGAGTAAATACTTCATGTCAAATAATACGCCAAGTACTCGGGGACGGATTTGGCTCATTTCCCGCTGGATTCTTCACATTTCTGCAATATTACACAAAAACACAAAAGTAGACGGAAATAGGGGAAATAGTAGCTTAAACTACACAAATGAGCTCTGAAATGCGTGTAAAATAGGGTGTACAACATCATATTTAGGACGCGCATCAGTTTCTTGAACTTGTCAAAGCCGCAAATCTACGAACCGCCAAATCGAATTTTACTTCATAGATTGGTGGTGGGGGAGGGAGACTACGATCCTACTTTTGCTCCTGATTCTCTTTATCCTGGTTTGCGTTCCTGCCTTTTGTCTTGATCAAGTCTTTCAAGTATCCGATTTTAGCGGGTAGGCCACTTTCTTCCTCGGGGTGAAACAATCATCCGTGGTGTGTCAAATATCCATGTGAAATTCGCACCATTTAGAATTGTCTCTTCTGGGATTTGGATTTTTCGACTTCTGGGCCATCGACAGGTGATCCCATGTTGTCAAGTCTCTAGATCAATCTGCAATATCAACACCGAAGTTATGTTCGGAGATAGGTGGATAAACTTTAACCTTACCTTGATACTCATGAGCCAGGTTAACCGACCGATCTCGGCCTGGAATATGGAGTAGGTCTATAGTTGTTTCCTTTGTTGCTCTTCCTACTACTCCTTTCATGATCTTTTGGTCTCTTTGGGTCATCCAAGTTTATAGCTTTTATCTTCTTCCGGCTGATGAAAGCAAGAGTCTTGGCTTTGAACATCTTGAAGGTATGGCGGGGATACTTAGTGAGTTTCTTTGTATAAGTCACTATATGGTAGTAACCCCTGTCGAATGCCTCCACTTTGTTCTAACGTCACACCTGGGTTTGGATACTTTTTCCTTGTTGAATCTTGCAAGAAATGTCCTGAGAGTTTCATCAGGATTCTGTGTAACTCGGTAAAGGTCACTGGATCGTTTCTCCAACTCCCGCTACTCGCGAATCTGCTGGTTGAAAGCTGTGATCGAGGTTGGCAAAGGAATGGATGCTCCCAGTTGGCGGTTGATGTACCATTGCAGAGCGGGGGCCGGTCGGGGTCATTCCAAATCCCTTACATATGCAAACTTGCGAATTGGCCGGGAATAGATGCGACCATCATTTTACGCTTGTAAAGAGCCACGTGATTCCGTGGATCCGTGGTTCCATCATAGACCCTCATGGATGGAACTGTAAACTTCTTGGGTAGGTCTACTTTTGCTATTTCGTCTATGAAAGGCGAATCAGCATAGATAGTCGGGCGACTCCTTCCATCTTGCGATTACTCCAGGTATCTTATCGAATTTTTCATTGAGTTTCTTGATCTCTGAACCCTTTGCCATCATGATGGCTGCTATGAGACTCATCATGCTTCTCCTTATCATCTTTTAGTTCATCATCACCATCAACATTAATGGTTTAGGAATACTTGGGCTCCCAAAACTGGAAAAATCAATATTTTTAATGATTGATGCAAATGGGGTTCCTGGTTGGAATCTAGAGCCTGCCCCTTGGGGTTTTTTTTCTAATTTTTACTTTAGAGCTGACTTAGATTCTTTCAATTGCAGGATTTATGCTTGATTTGGGCTACTTTTTCCTTCGGGCTTTCCAACTCGATTTGTTGGGAGAGCCGCATTCAATCGTTCCTCAACGGTGGGTTGGGCCATTTTGTAGGATTTTTGAATATTTGTAGGATAAGAAAAAAGAATTTAAAGAGCTAGATGCCCCACGGTCGGCGCCAATTGTTTTATGTGGATTTTGCGCAAGGCAAAATCGGGTCAGTAGAGTTGTGTAAGGTTAACTAGCTCTAGATGGGTGTTGGCCAGGTCGTCAGGGTACAATATAAAGCTGTAAATAAAATAATGATAACAATAATAAGACAAAGAATTTTGTACGTGGAAAACCCTTGAATGGGAAAAAACCACGGGCACCAAGCCAGGAGAGGATTTCACTATGTAATTTGGGAGAATAATTGTATGACAATAACAATACTTATATTTCTCTATGTATTGCGTATGCTTCTTCTTGCGTAAGAACGAGATGAGTCCAACATCTTCAAAGTGCTCCTTATATAATCTTCAATCTTGACTTTGCCTGATATGGTAATGAATGCGGATTATTCTCCATTATTGCCTGTAATAATTGCTAATTATTCCTCCCTTAATTACTGCATTTACTGCGAGATCTTCATACTTAATGCTGCGTATATAATTCCTTTATAATACGCGTATATGGTCTAATATCGTCCTGATATTTTGACCGTTGTCCTCTCCATGGCCTGGCGCCTATCTTCATGTGTCGATAGCGACACCCGACGGCTGGCGGGATCAGGTTTAGATGAGATCTTGATCGGGAAGGTCTGCGGATTTCCAGGCCTAACACCAGCCATGTACGTTGTAAGGCTGCTTGACTATGTGCGTTGTAAGGCTACTTGACCATATTGAATGTGGTGCGTTTTGAGGCTCGCCGACCATGTGCGTTGTAAGGCTCGTCGGCCATGTGCGTTGTAAGGCTCGACCATGTGCGTTGTAAGGCTCGCCAGCCAAGTCGAAGGTCGATTGATCGACCGTGGGAAATAGCCGCGTTGGATGGGTCTATTTCGAGAAGTCGTTCGAATTAGTGGGCTTCGTGAGGAAGCCTCCGATATCCTGTTGGGGAATCTCGGTGTTTGTATTGAATGTTTGTGGTGCCGGAAAGGGACAGGTTTGTGAGCCTGGCCCCCGTGGTCGGCGGTGATTTTGAATCTCGAAGAGAGATGGCGGTTTTTATTACCGTTGGTTTTGTAGGAAAAAGGACGGATGTGTATTACATCGTTTGATGTGTGTTTGGGGAGGATGACTTTAATTTCGTCTTGCCACGATTTGAGATTGATAAATGTTGTTGAAAAATTTGTGAGAATAGCGGGTTTGAATCCTGCTATTGGTTTTGTGTTTTTTTTTACGGATGGGGGCTTTTAATGCCGCCGTCAAAATTTTGAAAATAGCGAATTTGAGTTTCACTATTTTGTGTTTGAACAGACGGTTTTTATTGCCGTCGTCGAAAATTTGAGGAAATAGTGAATTTTGAATTTCACTTTTATTGTTTTTGAAATGACGGTTCTTATTGCTGTCGTTGAAATTTGAAGAAATAGTGAATTTGAATTTCACTATTATTGTTTTTGAATTTGGAGTGACGGTTTTTATTGCCGCCGTTGAAATTTTGAGGAAATAGTGAATTTGAAATTCACTATTATTGTTTGTGTGTGACGGGTTGTATGTATGTGTTTTTGGATTGTGGTTTATTTGTGATTTTGGCTTTTTTGTGTTGTGTTTGAAGAAGCGCCGTTTTGTCGATTCCCCTTTGCTTCGCACTAGTTCGCATCGTTAGTGTAGAAAAGCAACAGGTAGCACATACATATAAATATAAACACGTAAAAGCATTTGATGGAAACAAAATTAGCCACGATGACTCGAAGTGAAAATCGAAATTTGAAATGATATTTTGAAAATTCCGCGACAAGTCGTCACGTTTGAATTTCTCAAAAAGAAATTGATTTGAAATTTTGCGCAATTAACTCGTGTTTTGAATTAAATTGCATCGAAGTTTGTTGGAATTGTTTCGTAACTCGAAAAATTAAAACTCAAACCGCCAGGGGTGAATTTTAAAGTAGATTTTTTTGCGAGTGTATTTTATTTGATTTTTGTGAGATCAAGACTCGGATTTGCGAGAGCTTGAAATTTTGAAGAAAAGCGCGTCGTGTGATCAATTTTCGATTTTTGTGGAACATGCGAAAAAGCGAAAATTTTTCGGAATTTCGACTGACGTGGAAACGATCCGTCGCGGATCGGGGCGACTAGCCCTTCCCCCTAAAAAAAGAAGAGAGAGAAAAACCCATATGTTTAGAGCTGCGTCATGGAAACTGTGTCGGATTTCATAAAACGCGAAAACAAGGAAATGTGAGTGTGAGAAAACACAAAACATCTCGGATAGACCCGAAGAGGCGCGAGTCCTGTGGCGGGAGGTTTGAGGTGTCAGGAAGAAACACAACTTGAAAGGGACAATTCAAGGTACGGATCCTGAGAAACAGCCCAAAGAGGTGCGAGGCTGCGGCGATAGAAGTCAACTTCCTTTTTCGGAAAAAAGCGCGATTGTTTTGTTACAAATAGGGACGTTTGTGCTTCATTGTTTCATCATCCGAAACACGAAAAACATCTCTACAAAAACCTTTCTTCTTCTTCCACAAAATTATTCATGAA
This sequence comes from Silene latifolia, assembly GCF_048544455.1. Taxonomy (NCBI): domain Eukaryota; kingdom Viridiplantae; phylum Streptophyta; class Magnoliopsida; order Caryophyllales; family Caryophyllaceae; genus Silene; species Silene latifolia. The sequence goes on along the minus strand of NC_133535.1, from coordinate 89,841,681 downwards.
TGCTTTCGAGAATAGTTTGCGGCATTGGTGTCGGGATTTGTCACCTCCCGAAAAGTATCAACTCGTTGTTATGGGAGTTGGTCAATTGTTGGTGCTTCGTCAAGTCAAGGTGCAATCCTCGTTTCTTGAAGCATGCTCTCGGTTTTGGGATTCGAAACATCACTTTGTCGTCTTCCCGAAAGGTGAAATTTGTCCTCTTGCCAAAGAAGTAGGTGCCATTGGTGGGTGGCCGGGTTGTGTTCCGGTGCTTCCCCCCGACTCGGTTGTGTTATAAGGAGAAGTTCCGTTCAATGTTGGGCTTGTCAACAAGTCAAGTCAACTTTTTCCTTGCTCCTCATGGTGTGGATATGTTGGCTCTTATCAACATTTTCTCAAACCGGTTGGATGTTAATGTCTCGGAGGTGGCTAGAAGAAGGGCTCTTGCCTTTTGCCTAGTGCATGCATACCTCTTTGTTGACGCCTTGAAGAAGGAGGGGTCAAAATGCTATGGTAGTATGACCCTTGTGCATGTGGTTGAGCAAATGGAGCATGGTAGAGATCCATCATGGTTGGTGCTTGGCGAGATCATCCAAGCTTTGGATAAGAAGGGCTTTTGTGGAGAAGCTCCCTCGTTTGGATCTCCAAGGATCCTCCAAGTGTGGCTATTGTAGAGGCTAAGGTATGTAGAGCCTCCGACCGATTCTTCTTCTTATTCATTTCGTCACCTTACTATGAGGAAGAAGTTGTACTCGGATAGTTTTGCATCCACCGAGGCCTATTGGACCTCGAGATTGGTGGAGGAGGGTGGTCCTCATATCAGTTGGGCAGTGCCATGGTGGCACTTGAGGTCCTTCATGGGGTTGTCCGCTTCGGTTGCTAGTCCTCGCTCTTTGATGATGGTGGGTTTGAAGGTTGCTTCCTTCATTTATCCTGAAAGGCTTATGAGGCAAATGGGGCGTCAACAAAAGGTGCCTGCTCAAGATACTCTCGTCCAAGAGAGTGTTTTTCAAAACTCCGAGCTTTTGGAGGTCTTCGAAAGATGGTGGGCCACTCGGCCGCTTTGGGAGGTACCAAATCCCGTTGCCACGACATGGGTGACTCCCGCTTATGTCAAGTGGTCAAGAGCTCAAACCTTGGAGGAAAGGTCCAAATCTCATTAGGACGAGGTTGTTGATTTGAAGTATAGAGAGGTTGGCAAGGCCAACCGTGCCTTCTTTGACGACTTTGTTGATGAAGCTAGCCCAGATGTGATGAGGCCACCAAAGAGGAGAAGCTCGGGTCCCAAAGAGGTAGTGGGCCGTGTATGGGCTCGTCTTGGACCGAGTATGGGGTCATGCAAGAGACCGGAGGCCGTCGCCGTTGTAGATCCGGTGAGGATCTGTTCCGAAGAAGAAGTTCATGCTAGGCGAGCTAACAAGAAGAACAAGGGGAAGATGTACCCTGAGGGAAAAGGCAAAGGTAGAATGGAAGAATGAAGATCTCCATTACCTACTTTATTATTATGTTGTATTAGTGTTGTGATTTTTATTATGTTGTACTAGCTATGTATTGTGTGTTTTGTGCTAGTTTTAATATGTGAGGTGTCTTATCGACACCTTAGCTTTGACAAGTTGTAGACTTGTCGAGCTTTATTTGTTGTTGAATTTGTAATCCTTCTCATTATTAACTAAATAAGAGGATTGCTTGTGTTAAAAGAGTCGTGAACGCTTCTTTCTTCCATCCATTTTCTAAAGGCAATTGTTTTAGCAGGATTTTCCCTGAATGGGTCCGGCTTGATTAAAGAATAATATGGGTATCTAGCTCTATTAGTTTGGAATATTATAAATGAATAACAAGGAAAGACTATGTATAAAGAATAATGTTTATATTATTTAGATAAGCTGAATACAAATTTGTTTAAGTAATTGGATGCTCGTAAAATAATGAAAAATAAATAGTGAAGTAGTTCAACACTGATGAATGATGAATGAATTTACAAATGTCAGATTACAATATTTATAGTCATAAACATGAACGTTGTATTGATCTTCAACGTTCTTCTCTTTGTCGAGGTTGTTCTAGGATTAATAGGCACATTCCCTATTAATTCGGTTGACTCGTTCTTCTTCGATTGATTCTTAGCCTTTTCCCCTCTTGAACGTCTAGGTTCATGGATGATATAGCCTCATAATTAGACTTGGTCTTCCTTGAGAATAGGACACGGTTATTGACTTATACAACTGCATTTCTTGTTCATCTTCTTAATCCAGCCTGCTTTAATACTCTGCCAGGCTATTCTATACTGACCATCAGGCTTCTCTTCCAGGATTTAGTAGCCTGCTTGCTATAATATTCTTCAACAGCTAAATAGTAGTTAGATTTGTCCAGTCTCTGGATGCCTTAGTCGGCCCTAGTTGGGTCGGGCCAGGTAAGAGTCGAGCCAGGCTAACTGGCCTAACAATTGCCCTTGACATTTTACCCGTCTTTGGATCGGGCCGGGGTGAGATGTCAATTTTACTGGGTTAATTAATGAAAAGAATCATATTTACTCAATGACTCTTAGACTCCTAGTTACCGTTAAACACTGCAACGGCTAGGTGATGTCATCTTGTGATTTTTGCAATTTCTAGAGTTTTTGCACCGTTACTCCTTTCCTATAAATATGGTACTTGCGATGGATTTGTTTTTCACAAAATTTCTTCCACTTTTCTTGCTCAACTTTCTCTAAAATTCTCCCCTATTTCCCAGGAATCTTACTCTGCTAATTCATAATTTCCGTCACAATAAACTATATAATAAAGGATATGGGAGCCAAAAAGAGTCCCCGCACCCTGAAAGCTGCCGCATCCCGAGAAAGGCTGCTGAGTCTGAACCTCGGGCGTCCGAGGAGGAAGAAGTGATGGAAATTGACCCTCCGCTTTCGTCTTTGTGGCTTTTAAATATCGGATTCTATTTTCACCGCCCTTCAATCTTTGGATCCTTACTTTCCGAGGAAAACTTATTGAAAACAAACTATGATAGGGTATTAAGGGAGAAGAAAATAATTCCTGAATCGACCGAGGTATGGATTCACGAGTCTTGTCGTGAGAGCTAACTGGGTGTCACCTGGTTGGTTACGTATTTTTGAATGGGCGTTTAAAGCAGGCTGTAAGTTACCTTTTACTCCCTTAATGATTGACACTATTCGTGCTATGGAAGTATCACCTTTCCAGATTATGCCAATGGTTTGGAAACTTGTTCATTCCATTGAAAATTTATGTGCTAAACATAACCTGGTAATTACTATTAATGATATCAAGGCAATATATCATATGAAAAATCCTGTTAATGGTCGTTTTAATTTGAGAATCAAGTCGAAAATGTCTCCATTAATTACTAACCTGGACTCTGGAGATGATAAAAGCTGGGCAAAGACTTTCATGTTTGTCCGGACCGAGAGCCCGGGGGGCTTTGATTACCCGAGATATCCCCCCGGAAAGTGGTAGGTTTCTGTCGTTAATTTGCAATATATATTATACGAAATTAGGATGTTTTGAGTTTTCACCTTTGTATTTGACAATTTTTGCAGCCCCGATTGGAACTCCGATCCCCTCGATGAGGAAGCTATTTCAGGATAGAGGCTTTCCTCGCTATTCCCGAGGAAGAGGGCTGGCCTGCTAGTCTGGGCGGGGAATTATTGCCCGGTATATGAAGACTAAGCCGAGTGTCTTTGTCGGGGGTGCCCAAAGGCAAGCCTAGTTCCACTTTGCTCTTTCTGTATGTTTTTCGCATGTTTCGTGTTTGATTATTGTCTTGTTATGACTTTTCTTCTCATATTCATGTGCATTCTTTATATATTCAGTGTTCAGGTCTTCGCTGGGCTGGCCACTTTATCGCAAAAGATTTAAAGGTGGGGTGGCTAGGATTCTTTGAGCAGTCCAAGAGCCGGGAGGCTAGTGGGAGTGACAAGACGCTTGACATTCCGGTTTCTAATGTCCAGCCTCCTCAAGATCCACCCAGGCTAGTATCACCGGAGGTAGTCCAGGCTCCCAAAAGGAGGAGGGAAGATGTCATCCCTGAAGAGGAGGAGGAGGAGAAGGAGAAAGAGAAAGAGCCTATTCAGGCTCAACCGATCGAGTATCGGCAGTGTCTGCTAGGATTGATGATATGGATCTTGCCGGCACGGATAGATGAATTTTTCGCCAAGATGGGCAGCTAGCTTTTATCTGCTAATACCCTTGAGTCTTCTACTAAGGTGGTCTCTATCTTGACTTCTCTTGTGACAAAGGTCTTTGAACTTGCTTCTCAAGCTAAGGAGGTTAGCTATAAAGAGATATTTTATTTGTTGTGTGTTCTTTGTGTCACTTTTATATTTGGCTGATTGATTTTATTTTTTGTAGGGATTGGATGTTGGGTTGGCTCTTTGCTTGTCAACTCGGGGATGCCAGGCCAGGGTTTCTAGCTTGGAAGAGAAAGTGGATAAAGTTAACCGTGAGCGCATCACATCCAGGAGTAATGAGGTAGTGCTTCAATCTCAGGTGGGGACTAGAGAGGCGTCAGTGGTGCTATAGTTTGTGAGGTGGCTGCAAAAAATCGAGAAGGCTGTCGGGCAAGAGTTAGAGTCTGTAAGGGAAGAGTTGGCTCCGAGAAGGGCTATGCAAGATCAGTGAAGAAAAATGAAGAGCTTGGCGAGAAGGAACTAGTGGAGGCGCTTCGCGATCTTTCGGTATTTCTTTAGGAAAGGCCGGGTTGATGCTATGAGGGATCCGGATTCTGATCGGGCTAATTGGGACCCGGACCGTGATGAGGCATCTTTGGACGCCTTGATATCGATTTGGCCAATATGGGTCAAGAAGATGAGGCGGATTCTCCTCCTTCAAGGGAAAATCGGTGATCGGGAAATGGTGGATGGTTGTGAGTCGATTCTTGGTGAGAAACCTACTTAGTTTGGAGTTTTTCTTTTTGTTTTGGCCCATTCGGGGGATGTTCTGGAATGAATATTTAGGTATTTTTGGCTTATCCAGGGGGAATGTCCCTGGAATGGATAATTAGGTTTGTGGCGAGGCCAGCTATTTTGGGTAAATAAATATTTGGTCTTTGTTGGTTCCTTTTTGTGTTTCGATAAGGCATTTGTAGTATTGAATGTCTTCTTCGGATCAGCGATTATTCGGATCGGATCGGGCGATTTTTCTTGAATCGCGATTTATTATGTTATGGGTGGGGTTGTTTGCACATGGGGAGGGCTTACGTCCCTTGCACGTCGGGAGGGCTTATGACCCATCTATGTTATACAATCCAGGAATAGATTTTCCAGGTTTGTATGTTAAGTTGAGCTCGTATTTTAAGGCTGTTTTGCAATGAAAATTGGGTATCAGTGGGATATTGGTGGGGTGGCCCCCAATCTTTAAGATTTGTTTTAAATAAAATGCAGTATGTAAAACAAGTATTGAAGATTCTACTTAGTAAAAATAAGTATAAGAATATTGACAAGTATTTGGGCACATAATAAAAGAAATTATATAAGGCATTTATTCATATAATGGCAAGTATCATACATTTAGTTTCACATCGGTCGCAAGAAATGTGAACACGAAAATTATACCTGGACCGGGAGATATATTCTATATGTGAAATAGTTTTAAGTGTGCAATATTCCAAGCTCTTGGGATCATTTCGCCGTCTAGGGTTTGTAATCTATAAGCTCCCTGGCCGACTATTGAGTCAATTAGGTAGGGACCTTCCCAGTTGGGCCAATTTGCCGGCATTCTTTTCTTTTGTGTTTTGAAGACTTTCCTGAGGACAAGGTCGCCTACCCTGAATACCCTGGCTTTGTGAGTCTTGTTGTAACTTTTTGCAACTCTTTCTTTGATATCTTGCCAATCTAATCTTGGCTGCATCTCTTAACTCTTCCGTTAAGTCCAGGCTGTCCTCCATTAGAGGTATATTGCTTGTTATTGTGTTGAGCGCATCTGGTGATGGAATGTCGACCTCGGCCGGGATTCTTGCTTCACATCCATAGACCAAGGAGTAGGGGTTTGGCTGTGGATGTTTTAGGCGTGGTTCTATCGACCCCAGGAGGACGAGGGGAGCTCTTGACCCATCTGCCTTTCCTTCTTTCTAGTTTCTTCTTTATGCAGGTGATTACTACTTTGTTCTTGGATTTACTTTGGCCAATTTAGCTTTTGGATATCTGGCGTGGAGGTTACCAGGTTGATGTTCCATTGAGCATGAAAATTTCTTGTTCTTTTTCCACGAATTGTGTGCCATTGTCACATACTATTTGAGAGGGATGCCATATCTACATATGATGTTGTGTTTGATGAATGCTATGACATCCTTTTCCTTGACTTACCTGTATGAATCAGCTTCTATCCACTTGGAGAAGTAATCAGTGATTGCTAGCATGAAAACTTTTTGTCCGGGTGCTTGAGGTAGTTTCCCTACTATATCCATGCCCCACTTCATAAATGGCCGAGTGCGGATATGGAATGTAGTTCCTCATATGGTGATGGATATATGGTCCGTGAATCGACAAGCTTTACATTTAGAGCTAAATTCAGGCAATCGGCCCTCAAGGTGGGCCAATAATAACTGATTGCAGTACTTTGCTTGCTAGGCTTCTTCCACCTTTATGATTTCCACAGTATCCTTCATGGATTTACGACAATATCTTTCGACTTCTTGTGGCTCCAGGCATCGAGGTATGGCCCGACCTGCGATTTCTTAAAAAGCACGTTGTTAATAATAGTATATGAAGCAGCTTTTATTTTTAGTGCTCCGGCATCTTGCTTATTTAGGGAAGGATTCCTGTTGTTGATCATAGTAAGGTTTTGTCCAAGAATTGGCAACATAAATTGGGAAACTTTCATCTTGTTTATTTATTGCGGGTTCTAATAAATGTACAATGGGTATTTTGTCGAAGTCAAGGGTCAGAAGTTGGATCCTAGGGGCGGCTAAGGCGTCGGCCTGGGTATTCAAGTCCTCGGGAATTTGGTCAATATTAAAATTGTGGAATTTTGATTTTAAAATTTGAACAATTTCCAAATAAAGCATCATTTTGAGTCTTTTTGCGAGTATATATTCCGTTTACTTGGTTGGAAATAAGAAGGGAATCGGTACGTACCTTTAGGTTTTGCACACCAAGGTCAATACATACCTTTAATCCAGCTATTAAGGCTTCATATTCTGCCTCATTGTTGGTAGCCTCAAATGCTGACTTATAGCTGTACTATCTTATCCCCGTGGCGATTTTAGTAATACCCCAGGCTGTGCCCCTCATGTTGGCGCACCATCGACAAATAGGGTTCATTCTAGGTCTGTTTGGTCGCTGGTCAGTTTATTTACTTCTTTTATTAGGTCGGGTTATAGGGTCGGACTAAAATCAGCCACAAAGTCTGCTAGTGCTTGTGATTTAATTGTTGTCCTTGGCTCAAATGTTATGTTGTATGTGCTCACCGGATGACCATTTGCACATTCGTCCGGACAATTCCAGGCTTCCTAAATGCAGAATTGATAGGAAGATTGGTTCGACTATTATAGGGTGGCTTTCAAAGTATGGTCTTAATTTTGTGCAACTCGTAATTAAAGCTAAAACATATTTTTCAAGTAGGCCATACGATCTCCGCATCGATAGACTTTTACTTACGTAATAGGCAGGGTGTTGTTGTCCGTCTGCTTCTCGACCAAGACTACACATCGGCAAAGGTTCTGTGGATGGATGTGTATCTTGTCGGGTTCATCTTTGATTGGTTTTGCCCGGAAGGAGGAGAGGATAAATATGTTTTCAGGTCTTCAAAGCGGCTTTGATGATCGTGGGTCCATTGAAAGTCCTTGTTTTCCTTAGCAGGTTATAGAATGATTTGCACCTCTCACGATGATCTTGAAATGAATGTTCAGGGCCGCTATTCTTCCGGTCATCTTTTGTATGTCTTTGGCCGTCTTTGGTGGTTCTAGCTCAGGATAGCTTTGATACATTGGCTGGCTTCTATTCCTCTTTTTGTCACCATATAGCCCATGAATTTTTCTTTGAGACTCCAAAGTGGCATTTTTGTGGGTTGAGCTTCATATTGAATTTCTCTAGTATTTGAAAGGCTACTTCCAAGTCTTTGACGTGATCTTCTGCCTTTTTTGACTTCACTACCATGTCATCTATGTAGACTTCCATGGTATCTCCTATTTGGTCTTTGAACATCATGTTGACTAGCCTTTGATAGGTGGCCCCTACATTTTTTAACCCAAAGGGCATAGCAGTATAACAATATATACCTCTCTCAGTGATGAAAGCTGTACTTTCCGATCTGCAGGGTGCATCTTTATTTGATTGAATCCGGAGGCATCCATGAATGTTAACATTTCGTGGCTGCGGTGGCATCCACCATTGCATCGATGTGTGGCAAGGGAAATGGATCTTTTGGGCAGGCTTTGTTTAGGTCGGTGTAGTCTACGCAGACTCTCCATTTGCCGTTTTTCTTTTGGACGACTACTACATTTGCAAGCCGGTCGGTACATTACTTCCCCGATCATTCCCATGTCCGAGCTTGTCAACTTCTTGGTTGATGATTTCATGCCTCTCTGCGGCAAATTTTCTTCTCTTTTGTTGTACATGCTTAAATGATTTGTCAATATTCAACTTATGAGTTATAACATCGACATCTATACGGTCATATCAAAATGTGACCAAGCAAAACAGGACATTTTAGTCTTGAGAAAGCCGATTGTTGGGTCCGACCGAAGTGCAAGTGCATCGACCCTACAAGTACTTTTCTGTCGGGAAGTGGGTCCAACATGACCTCTCTGTTTCCATCGTGATTGTGCAATATACTCTTCCCGACAGGTGACTTTAATTACTATGCAAGGACTTACCGACTTTGAGGGTTTCAAAGCCTGCATGTAACATTCCCGAGCCGTCTCTGTTCTCCACGATGGTGGTTATCCCCCATTCGGTTGGTATCTTCACACATTGATGGTATGTTGATGGGATTGCTTTGACATTGTGGATCCATGGTCTCCCCAGGATTACATTATATGAGGATAGGCAATCCATTACTCCAAATCTTTCATATGAAGCCACGCCTTCCACATAGGTTGTGAGTTGATTTCTCCCGGGGGTGTTTTTGTTTCTCCGAATCCAACCAGGACTGGATTTCTTGATGATCTTTCCTTCATCTATCTTCGTAGCTTTGAGGACGTCAAGCATCACAGATTGATTGAAGCGCCTCCGTCTATCGTGATTCTTGATACCTTAGTTGTGCCAATTTGCATGGTGATTACCAAGCTATCATGGTGTAGATCCGATACTCCCCTGCAGTCCGAGTTATCAAAAGTGATAGCGTGCAATGACTTGGACCTTGAAGGGGCCGATCTGATTCCCTGGATATTCTTTTGGCAGCTGAGCTGAGGTCAGACCATGATTTTCGATCCTCCATTTATGAACTTAACTTCATAGATGGGGAGGAGGAGGAGGATCTCTGCCGTTCCACTGGATCTCTCTTGTTTTGTCCTTCATCTTTGTTCTTTTTTTCTTTGGATTAAGTCCTTCAAAAGCCTTTCTTTAGGAGATATGCCACCTGTTTCCTGAGTTGGATGCATTCTTCTGTGGTGTGCCCGATGTCCTGATGGAAGTCACACCATCTTGTTGGGTCTTTCTGGGGTTGTCGATTTCTTGGGCCACTGATTTGTATCTCCCAGGGCTTTCGAGCGTTTGATTAATCTTGCAGTATTAATAGAGAAGTTATATTCGGGAATAGTTGGAAGGCTAGAAAGGTTACCTTTGTGATCTTGTGCCATGTTGACTTCAGATCGTTCAGGCCTGGAATAGGGTCGATCTGGGTTGCCTCCTTCTGGTAGGAGCTTTTCTGTTAGTGTGTCCATAGCCTTGCTTTCCTCCGGATGAGTTCGTCACGAAGTTGAGATCTTCCTCCAATCGACATGCTCTAAGGCGATGGATTGAACAGTGGCAAAGGTTGGGCATGCTTTCTTGGTCAAGTCTGCATAGATGTCCTTTGTCAGCAGGACTCCTTGTCGAAGGCTTCTACCCATTGTTTCTTCATCACACACGGGAATGGCCACCTTCTCTTTGACAAATCTTGCAGGAATTATTTGAGAGATTCTTCAGGAAGTTGTTTTACCTCAAGCAGTTACTAGGTCTCTTGGCCATATCTCTGCTGCTTAATTGTTGATTGAAGGCATTGATCAAGTCCGCAAAATTCTTGATGCTTCCATTTGGGAGATTAATGAACCATTGTAATCTGCTTTCTCGGTCGGGGTTGTACAAAGCCTTTACACATGCGACTGCCTGAGTTCAGGTATTGAGGCGGCTAGCATCTTCTGTTTGAATATAGCAACGTGATTTTGTGAATCGGAGGTTCCATCATAAGTTCTCATGGATGGGACGGTGAATTTCTTGGGAGGTCAATCTTTGCAATTTCATCTGCAAAGGGTGAGTCGGGAAAGTGTCAATTTCTACTTGACCCGCGAGTGCAGTACTCAGGGTATATTTTCTATTTTGTTGTGGAGTTTTTGAATTTCTTGAAGCATAGCCATCATTATTCTTTGCTTGATCTTGTTTGTTCATCATTGGAAATGATTGGGGTACCGGATAATGTATCCTTCTCCGGGGTTCCAAAATTAGAGAAATCAATGTTTTTGATAATGGATGAAAATGGGGTTCTGGTTCAAACCGGTCTTGGAGCCCGAAGCCCGATTTTCAATTTTTTCCTCGAGGCTAGACTCTCATTCCTTGACTATTGATTTACCTTCTGCTGGTGCCTTCTCTGGATTGTCTCCAATTCCTTGATCTTGGCCAGGGCGGCTAGTTGTTGTTCGGGTTAGTTCTACCATTTTTGTGTGTAAATGTTAAATGGAAAATGATAAAGGGAATTTTATTGATTGAAGAACTAGATGCCCCACGGTGGGCGCCAATTGTTTTAGCAGGATTTTCCTGAATGGATCCGGCTTGATTAAAGAATAATATGGGTATCTAGCTCTATAAGTTTGGAATATTATAAATGAATAACAAGGAAAGACTATGTATAAAGAATAATGTTTATATTATTTAGATAAGCTGAATACAAATTTGTTTAAGTAATTGGATGCTCGTAAAATAATGAAAAATAAATAGTGAAGTAGTTCAACAGCGATGAATGATGAATGAATTTACAAATGTCGATTACAATATTTATAGTCATAAACATGAACGTTGTATTGATCTTCAACGTTCTTCTCTTTTGTCGGGGTTGTTAAGGATTAATAGGGCACATTCCTATTAATTGGTTGACTCATTCTTCTTCGATTGATTCTTAGCCTTTTCCCTTCTTGCACGTCTAGGTTCATGGATGATATAATCTCATAATTAGACTTGGTCTTCCTTGAGAATAGGACACGGTTATTGACTTATACAACTGCATTTCTTGTTCATCTTCTTAATCCAGCCTGCTTTAATACTCTGCCAGGCTATTCTATACTGACCATCAGGCTTCTCTTCCAGGATTTAGTAGCCTGCTTGCTATAATATTCTTCAACAACTAAATAGTAGTTAGATTTGTCCGGTCTCTGGATGCCTTAGTCCTAGTTGGTCGAGCCGAGGTAAGAGTCAAAGCCAAGGCTAAATTGACAAAGAATTCGGCTTGAATTGTCCTAAACATTGCACTTGGGAAATGAGATTTTTGTGGGAAGGGAGAAAGGCTTCTTCTTTGTGTTTTGTGGGAAAGGGAATGTTTTTCCTTTCTTTTTTTATGGGTGATGTTTTTGATTATGAGGATGTTTTTTGATTATGGGGATGTTTTTTTATTATGGGGATGTTTTTTTATTGTGGGATGGTTGTATCCTTCTTGTGTAAGAAAGGACTGCCTACATATCCACCGAAAGAGGTGAAATCAAACCATGATCGTAGTTCGAAAAATTTTGTGAATTTATTTAGGTTTTGTGGTTGTATCCCTCTTGTGTAAGAAATGGCGCCACGTATCCACACGAAAAGGTGAAATCAAACCATGCTCGTAGTTCGAAAAATTTTGTGAATTTATTTTGGTTTTGTGGTTGTATCCCTCTTGTGTAAGAAAGGATCGCCTACGTATCCACCGAAAAGGTGAAATCAAACCATGCTCGTAGTTCAGTGTTTTTTTTAGTGCAAATGGATGTTGCCTTTGACAGATCAAAGGACATTCGAAACGGGCAAGGTGTCGCAACTTAGACTCGATAAAACATGCAATTTCAAATCGAATCGTTGAGGAACTTGACTTGAAAGGGATATGGTGGTCGCTAGTTGGAAAACTAAGGTGAGGTTGTTGGTTGCAAGGGTTTAAGGGTAGTATTTCTTGAGTTGGTCTAGATTGGTCGGGTTTGTAAAATCCTCCCGTCTAGGTCACTCGATCTCACCGCACCCCGAAAGTATTTTCTTGACCGGTATGGCCCGGCTCAATTGGGTTTGAATTTCCCCCTCGGATCGACGGGTAATGGTGCTCGAACCGACTTGAGGACCAAGTCGCCTTCTTTGATGTTCCAGGTTTAACCTTTTTGTTGAATGCCCGTTAAACGCTTGTCGTTGGTATAGCCGGAGCGTTGTGCAAGGCGTTGAGCCGTCGTTAAATCAGAACCGTGAGTTGTTCGAACCTTTGATGGGTCCATTCGCCTCGGGAACTTGACTTTCCAAAGAGGATGCGTAGAGATGGGATCTCTAACTCTACCGGGTGAACCGCCTCCGCACCGTATGCTAGGTAGAAGGTGTGGCTTCGTCGGTGTTTGAATGGAGGTTCGGTATCCCCAGTGCGAATGGGAGTTTGCTCGGCCAACCGCGGTAATTATCTTGCATCTTCTTGATAATGGTGACAAGAATTTTGTTTCTTTGCCTCCACCGCTCCGTTGGTTTGGGACGGTAGGGGATGATCGATGTCGTTTGATCTTGTATTTGTCCAAAAAGGCTTGTGTTTCCGCCCGGAAGTGAGAGCCTTGATCGCCGATGATTTCATGGGGTACCCCATATGCGAGATGATGTTGTCTGGATGAACTTGGCCACTTGTTTGGCGGTCAAGGCGCATAGAATCGTGATTCCACCCATTTGGTGAAATAGTCGATGGCAACGAGGACGAAGCGATGCCCTTTGGTGCCTATCGGGTTGACTTTCCCGATGATGTCGATGCGATTCGAAAGGCAGGTGGTGATGTCATTGTGTATAAAAGGGATGGTGGTATGTGTTGTATGTTGGCGAAGATTTGGCAATTGTGGCAATGTCGGCGTAGTTCGGCAATCGGCTTCCATGGTGGTCAGTGGTAGTCTAACCGCATGATTTTTCGGGCCAACATCATTGCGCTCATGTGAGGGCCACATTCTCCGTCGGGGACCTCTCCCATGACCTTTTTGGCTTTGTGATGGTGAATGCAAAGGAGGAGAATCCCTTGGGGTGTTCTTTTGTATAATTGTTCTTGGTTTATCATGAATTGTGATGCTAGTAAACGGATGGCTCTTTGTCTTCTTGTATCAGAGTTGGGAGGAATTCGTTTACGGGTCTTGTAGTTGAGGATGGCTTGGTACCAAGGTTCGACATGGTTTTCCTCGTCGTTGTTGATGGCACGAGATGTGAGTGGCTCGCCCCTTCTCTGACACATAGGGGCATCGATGTCATGTCGTCGGTATGTTGTGGCGCGGCATGTTTTGCCGGGCATCCAAACCGATTTTCCTCTCGTGGCAAGTGGAAGTAGTTGACTTGGTGGAAGAACTCGGCCTCTTGATTGATCTTTGCTTGGTAGGGTGCCAAGTCGCCGCTTCGATTTTCCATGATCCAGGACACACGATTGATGATGAGTGAGGAATCGCGTGGACCCTCGTCTCTTGATGCCAAGTGTTATGGCTGCTTGTAGGCCGATGAGGCATGCTTCATATTCGGCGACATTGTTGGTGACGGTGAAGTCGAGTTTGACCGAGATCGAGCGTGCTCTCCCCTGCAGTGATATTAGAAGGATTCTACCGAAACCTCTCATATTAGATGCACCATCGAAGTATAGATCTCATGCGTCGGTGTCGGCACAAAGGATGTCTTCGTCAGGAAGTGACCATGTGTCGGTCGTTGGATCCTCATTGACGGGATTCTCTGCTAGGAAATTGGCGACTTCCCTTCCCTTGATAACCTTGAGGGGCACGAACTTGAGATCAAATTCGGATAGCATGAGCGTCAATCTAGACAACCTTCCGTTTAGTACGGGTTTTTCGAAGATGTATTTGACCGGGTCCATCTTGGAGTAGATGTGAACCGTGTAGCTGAGCATGTAGTGCATGACTTCTTTGTTGACCATACTAGGGCAAGGCATGTCTTTTCCGGTTGGGTGTACCTTGTCTCATACTCGATGAACTTTTTGCTAATGTAGTAGATGGCTCGTTCTTCACCGTCGACTGTTTGTGCTAGCATTGCTCCCATGGTCGTTTTGTGTCGATGTGATCAAGTATAGGGATAAGGGAATTCCTTGTTGAGGTGGCATGAGGACAAGAGGTTTGGATAGGATTTCCTTTATCCTGTCGAAGGCCTTTTTGATCGTCGTCCCAATCTGTGTGATCGAGGCGCGAAGCTTCTTGAAGATTGGTTCACAAATCACGGTGAGCTTGGCTATGAAGCGGCTGATGTATTGAACCTGACGAGAAATTCCTGAATCTCCTTCTCGTTCTTAGGCCGAGGCATTTGTTCAAGGGCTTTGATTTTGGTTGGATCAATCTCAATGCCTCTTTTGCTTACAACGTGTCCCGGGAGCTTTAGGAGGTGACCCGAATGTACATTTCGAGGATTTAGTCTCATGTTGTATTTCCGCACGAGCGAAGAATTTTCGAAGGGCGATGTGGGCATCCCGTTCTTTTGATTTGATGATCATGTCATCGACATATACCTCTACCTCCTTGTGCATCATATCATGTAGGATAGTGGTAACGGTTCTTTGATAGGTTGCTCCGGCGTTGATTAGACCGAAAGGCATGACCGTATAACAGTATGTACCCCACTGTATAGTGAATGCAGTCTTGTGCATGTCTTCCTCAGCCATTTTGATCTGGTTGTACCCAGCATACCCGTCCATGAATGATAGGAGAGCGTGCTCGGCGGTATTGTCCACCAGGATGTCAACATGTGGCAAAGGGAAGTCGTCCTTTAGACTTGATTTGTTCAGATCCTTAAGTCGACGCAAACCCGAATTCTGCCGTCTTTCTTGGGTACAGGCACGATGTTGGCCACCCAGTCAGAGTATTCAGACACGTTGATGAATCCGACCTTGAACTGTTTATCCACTTTTTCCTTGATCTTGGGCGCATTGGCGCAACTTTGCTTTATGGGTTTAGCTCAGGGTTAATGGGTATCCCTCGCTCCGCAATCTCCTGTCGATCCTGGCATGTATTTGTAGGACCAGGCGAATACGTCCTTGTATTCGTGTAGGAGGTCAATGAACTGTTGTCTTTCCGAGGGGTCAAGGGTTGTCCCTATCCTAAGTTCTTGAGGTGTGTTGTCGGTTCCTACGTTAATAGGTTCGGTCTCCTCAATGATTGGGGTCCTTGTTTCCCATTTGTCGAGTTCTTTGGCTAGGTGAGGTGGGTAGTCACTCAAGTCAAATTCCTCATAGTCATTGAGTGCATTGCGATTAAATTGAGATGAGTCATAAGCAAACTTAGCGTTCATTAAGTCGACTTGAGTAAAAAGCTCGGATAGGACAAACATCTCATGGGCAAATCAGAGGACACAATGCAGGAGGTGGCCCCTAGAACAAGCTCCAGGTTGGTACCTTCCATGGGAGTGGGGATGACCCTAGTTGACTCGGCCCTGGGCGACCCACAAGTTTGTGATAAAAGAGGGGGAAGGGACTGCTGCACGGGACATCCGGAGTGCCGGGAGCTAAGACAGACTCGGACTCGACTCGGACTTACTCTTCTTCACTTCCCTCTTTGAACATAGGGCCTTCTCGAGTTGTAATCTTGAGGATACTGACCTTGACGATCGGTCCACTTAACAGATTTTTCTCCGACCTTGTGTTGTTTTCTCCGGGTCGCATCGAGATTAAGGCGGTGGGGTCAAACGGTTGTCTTTTAGAGCAATGTTGATGATGTCCTTATAGCCGAGGTGTTTGATGTTGTCTTCCTCGAAGAGGAGAGTGATGACTTGTCCGTCGAGGCATGGGGTCGACTCATATTTGGTTGATGCACCTTTGGTGTTGTCGGGGATGAAATAGTAGTCTTGAAAGACTTCTACATCGGGTGTCCGACATTGGCTACGGAATCATAGATCGGCTCAGAAAGCCGTGGTAGAGCTCGGACTCTCCCTGGGGACGAAGTATCCGTTGAGGGTCAAATGATAGGGACGGAGAATGACTTCGTGCTTCTTGCGCTTCCGTATTAAGAGGTTCATCTCCCGGATGTCTTCGTTTGTAGTTTCATAGCCTAGCCCGAAGGGATGTTGGGGATCTTAGCTTTGTTTCAAGGAGGTAAGGTGTTCTTCAAACAGATTGAGGGGTAGACACGGGGAAATAACCTCGACGCATTAGAGTGTGGTTAACTGTGAGGTTAGAAAATGGGTCACAGCCAAATGGTGCTGATTCATCTGTTAGAGCATTCACAGCCTGGAATCCCCACATTTCGCTGTCGTCCTCCTCAATGGCTTGGGAGGCTATTCCCTTCTTCATGACGGCTTTGATTAGGGAAGCGGGAATTGTAATTGTCTTCCCGTTGAAAGGGACCCTGATTTTCTGATGAAGGGTTGAGGTAACTGCCTTGACGGTGTGAATGCGGGCGTCCCGAAGCATGTTGAAGGAGGCGTCACATCGACTACTTGAAAACTTGTTTGTCTTTCCAAGGCTCTTGTTGTAATGGTTAGGGTGATAAGCCCTGCAACCTTACAACGAGTGCCATCATAGGCGCGTACCCCTTGATTGGTTGGGACCAAATCAGTTTCTTTGATACCCAGTTTATGAGCCGTTTTGAGGGGAATGACATTGACCGCAGATCCGTCATCCACTAGGACCATAGACACATTATTTTTGAGGCATTGTACGGTGATGTATAGGGCCAGGTTATGGTTGGCTCCGATTGGAGGGATATCTTCATCGGAGAAGATGATCGGATTGTTTAAGTCGGGGACATCCCTTGTCATGTGTGCTACCACTTCTTCAGGAGAGGAGGTAGAGGGAACAGTCAGTTTTCCCAAGG
Organism: Silene latifolia; assembly: GCF_048544455.1. Taxonomy (NCBI): domain Eukaryota; kingdom Viridiplantae; phylum Streptophyta; class Magnoliopsida; order Caryophyllales; family Caryophyllaceae; genus Silene; species Silene latifolia. Next base: position 89,824,581 of record NC_133535.1, on the reverse strand, counting down.
CTTGTAGTAGAGCTTGCCGATGTTCGAAGGATGTAGCAATCGGTTGCAAATTGAAATTTCGGCTTTTGCTTTTTGCGATTGTTTGAGGATAGAGTTTTCGGGAACCTTGGGTTGGGTGTCCATGTCCGGGACAACCTGGTCATTCGTTGTTGGAACGACCGTTGAATTGTTTGGGTTTTGATAGGGCGTCGGAGCGGGTAAGATGACCGATCTCTTTGGCCCGTTCCCCTTTCCGGGACCATATATACATCCTCAAAGTGTCATCTTTTAAGATACCATTAACCTAGGGATCTCGAGGTTACCTCGGAGGGGTATTCCTTGGTGGGTAGTTTTTGTGAGGAAGTTTTGTGAGAGTAATTTTTGTGAGGTTGATTATTGTGAGGGTGATTGTTGTGGGGTTGATTGTTGTGGGGTGCGTGCTGGAATGGTCGCGGAAGCAATCCTTCCCTGGTGAGGGTAGTTTCGGGTGTTTGAAGGACCTTCCCTCGGGCGTGGTGTTGGTGTTGGTGGGTAAGCGTCATCATGTCGAGTAATCCTTTCGGAGACCGGCTATAGCCTCCTTGACTTGTTGGAACATGGCAAGCATGGTTCCGGGTGAATACGAATACCTCGTCCGAGGCATCCTTCTCAAGGCATTCACCTCATCATCAATTGGTAAGATGAGGTGTGAGCAGTCTAAGGTTGGCTCGTCATCGGAGATAGCATGGATTCCCAAAGGGTTTATCTTGTTGTTATTGGTTTTGTTGGTGGAGGCAAAGGTGATTCCCCTTTCTCGACCATGTCTTGAATGATGTGTTTGAGCTTAAAGCAAGCTTACGTGTCATGACCCTTCCCTTGGTGGTATTGGCGTAGGCATTGGGATTCCAAAACGGGTCTTCTTAGCCTCGGATGGATGCGGGAGTGGGTCCGTCGGTTGTAGTTTTCCTTGGTCCATAAGCCTTTTAGGCGCTTGCATAAGTTGACCCTAGGTTGGTGAACACCCTTTGGGGGCGTTCAACTCTTTTCGATTGACTCGAGGAGGTTGACCTCGTCAATTTTGTTTGTTTGACCATAGGGGCGAGATCCGGTTGATGTAGATCCCTGGTAGCCTCTACCGGTGGTTTTGGCTAGGACACCCTTTCGGAGGTCATCTTCGATGCGGGTTCCAAGGATTTGTAGATCCTAGAATGTCTTGATGTTTTGGTATCTCAGTAAGTTGGCATACACCGGGCGGAGATTATTGACAAATTTCTCTACCAAAGTTGATTCGTTTGGCTTATCGAGCAATTGGGTGCTTTCCTCCTCCAACGGGTTAGGAATTCGTGAATCCTTCCTTATCATTTTGAGTCGGGACCTCAAGAGTACGGGTGTTGTCCTGGATCTCGACATTGTCGATATCGCTTAGCAAACTCAATCGTGACCTCATCCTGTAGTGAGGTTCTTGGTCGAGGGAGTAGTACCATTGGCGAGGGATCGGCTCAGGGATGATGGAAAGATCCGGGTGAAGAGTTCCGTTTAACCCCTTTATGGCCATGTAGTCTTTGAAGGCTCGAATGTGATTGAGTGGGTCCTCCACTCCCTTGAATTTAGGTACATCAGTCAACGTAAAGTTGTTAGGTAGTTGATCCCCAACGGCCTTGAATCTTCGATTGTTTTCGAGGTGGATGTTGTTACCCCGGGCTAGGAGTTGTTCTTCCAAGAGTTTGAGCCTTTTCTCAGTTTCAATCAAAGGCGTAGTGTTGTGTTCTCCAGTTTCCTTGTTTTCCAGGGTGTCGATACGGGTCTCGACACGGTGCAGGTGACCTTAAGAGCGTGGAGCAGATCGGCTAGCCGAGCCGTCGAAAACTCTCGTTGTCGTTGTTCTTGTTGGACGAAGTTGAAGACGTGGCCATGGTTCTGAGGCAGAAAAAAGACTCATATTACATCTCAATCCGACACGGTCCAAAGATTTACAAGGTGACGGTGTTGACCGGACTTTGACTCGCGTCCAACGTAGTGGCGTGACGCCGTCGAACGAGTCTCGTGGTGAGACGACTCATAAGTAAAGACCCATAAGTACGTTTGCTTCGGCTCGATAGACACGAGGCGAAATTGGAATGGTCGACTGAAGTTTTCGAAAATAGAGATTTTCAAAAAGATTCGTTTGTCGCTTTATGGACGGCTTCCAAAGAATAGGGATCTTGAAATTCGGTCAATTGAAGGATTGTCTTAAGTTTGTTTTCGAAAGACGGTTTGAGTTGGAGTCGGCTCGGAAAACAATGTAATGTTTCCAGAGACGGTTTTGAAATTCAAAATTGTATGTTTTGAAAATCGAGTTTTGAAATGTTTGACAAGGTCTCGGGGACGGTGTATGGTCCTCGGGATTTTGAAAATGTCTTGAAAAAGGGGTGTGTGCCTTTCTCGGGTTTTGAAAGAGCCATTGTCAAGACGAGCGGGTTAAAACCGTGCCTTGACGCGGCGATTATAACGTCGTAAAAAAGTGTTTTGAAATGGTTGTAGAAAACCAGGTTTGAAAATCGTCATTACGACGGCCTAGAAAGGCGTGTTGAAATGGTTGTAGAAAATCGAGTTTGAAAATCATCATGACGACGGCCTAGAAAGGCATGTTGAAATGGTTGTAGGAAACCGGGTTTGAAAGTCGTCATTACGACGGCCTAGAAAGGCGTGTTGAAATGGTTGTAGAAGACCGGGTTTGAAAATCGTCATTACGACGGCCTAAAAAGGCGTGTTGAAATGGTTGTAGAAAATCGGGTTTGAAAATCGTCATTACGACGGCCTAGAAAGGCATGTTTTTGAAGTGCAATGATCGGCTTAAGAAAAAGACCGAGATTTTGAAATGGCCATTATAACGACCCTAAAGGGTGTTTTTGAAAGTTGAAAATGACACGGAAGGACTTATGATCACATAACACATAAGCACTCGCAGTTTCATTATATTATGCATAATGTTGACACGGGTTTTGGCTTAAAGGGTGGGTTACACACCAAGCAATCAAACCCGATTTTCGAGAAGGATACCGGTCCAAACAAAATGTGTAAGGAGGGTTTCCCTAGCCTCGTGCTCGAAGGTGATGAAAGCTCTTTGACGAAACAAAATGTGTAACGTCAACGGTATGCTTGACTCAATCGGGATTCAAACGCGGGGATGAGAAAACTCACGCCGACAAGATGAGCCAACCGGTGAAAAAGGGTTAGGTTGTGGGCCGGGACAAGGAACCCGACTATAATCGTAATATCAACTAATGCATTTCAACCAAGTCCTCATTCGAGTCTTACCATCTTGGGATCACAAAGACACAAGTGTCCTAGTTTTCCCAGCCGGAGTCGCCAACTGTGGACATGGCCACTGCGGATGCCCAACCGATATGTGGACACGGCAATGGTCTTTTTTGAAAGCCACGCTCGCGGCGTAGGGGAATGCTTTCGACCAGATCGTTTTAGATCGGTCGGTTTCATCTCGGCAAGGGTCTCAAAACGATGCAAGAGATGTTCGAGGTCGCCACCAATCATTTGTGGGATGCTTGGAACCCGTTCTAATTCACTTTATACCTAGGTTAACCAAGGCAAAAGCGTTTTTGACATAGGTACTAAAGATAAGGAATCGTCCCTCTTTAGCATCCTATCTCTATAATGACTCTCGTACGCCCTGGATAAGGTCGTCCACTATCCAAAGTTTCTGCGTAAGAGGTGAAGGTACGTATTGGAAAGCCCTTTAATCGGATAACCAATCCCGCCCATGATAACGGCCTCTAATGATCGATCTTGGTTGGTTAAATGCAAAAATTGATAAAACGGGTAAATGCATGAATGCGCATCCACTAGTTTCAACCTAACATGTGAGCTTTCTATGTCGGTTTGTTTAATCCAATTATCAAGTATTTGATGTCAAGTTGGATTTAATATTTATTTGCATGCAAGACGGAAATTAAACATCCATTTACCGAGTTAGGTTTATGGTGTATAACATGATCCATTTGTCTTAGTAAGGCGTTTTGCAAATATAATGTAAAATGAGCAGATTTGTAATCGATCCGTCCGTATTCGGGTTAACCGAAGTCGGGATCGTCCTAGACAAAAGCTGGAAGGGAAACAGACCATGCATCAGGCATCCAGAAGAGGCGCGAGCCTGTTGGCGATGCAAATGGGTCTGCCCTGGTTTGAAAATGGAAAAATAAGTGGCATGTTTAGGCGCGGGTCAACAGACGATGAAAGATGTCTTTTGACCATTAAAAGGGTTCCTAAAATGTATTGAAAAATGGATGTTTAAACCCGTCTTGATTTGAAAAGGCCGTTTAGGCCGCTTTTGTGCTAATTTGAAGAACGAGACTTGAATAATCGCCATTGTTTTGACAATATTCGACGTCGGGTTCGGTTTTGTAAGCTTGACATGAATAGTTTTGAAAATGATTATGAACTAATTGTTTTAAGTTCATTTGTTTGTAATTAGTCAATGTTCATCATCGTACTTAGGTTAAAATCCGACATGGTATGTAGAACCAAGAATGATTTTGTGTTGGTGACTAATACATTTATTTTGGAAATGTAAAGAAATGAGAAAGGCTTTAAAATACCCTTCAAAATGTAAAGAAATGAAATAAAAGGCTTTAAAATACCTTTTATAATGTAATTAACCAAATATTATCACCGAAACAATTAATTAAACCGTCATGATATTAGGAACCAAGGGTGAAAAATGTTTCAAGGTTAAAAAACTTGTCATAAAAATGGTTTGAAATATTTGAAATGGTAAAAACCGATTACAAATATGAAATGAAAATAAAAGGGAAGAAGAGACCAAGCACGTTTGGATTTAGGGTGAGAAGGGCTTTAGGCGCGAGCCTGGCTGCTACATAAGCAGCCCCTACCTCAACCAAAAATCCGGTTTTGGCTCATTTATCCCATATTTGGACCATGTTATGCATGTTTTAGCATGTTATAGTCATGAAACAAATGAAAAACATGATAGAAGAAGATTTTTTACACCCTCATACTTACATGCTAGGCTTGAGACGAGAAACCGACGAAAGTGTATCAACTTGTTTGGCCGAAAAACTCGGTTTGAAAACCGTTTTAGCAAAGTAAAAGAGTGTTTTAAGTTTAGTGATGGTGTAGTGGTCGAGATGGTCGGTCAAGTGATTTAATGCACGATGACGGTACCAAATAATGTGTAAGGCTTGTGTTTACGATCGGTAGGTCGTAAACACGTGTCGGTTTCTGACTTGAGAAGTCGAGTCTAGAATTTTGATACGTGCATTTTATATAGTCTTTTTAGCCTATTTTGCACGTATTTACATGTACTTTTGTACTGTTTATATTGCATTATGCTACGAAATGGCTACTTTGGTTCGTATTGTCTATTTTGTAGGAATGAACCTGAAAGTAGTGAAATCGTACCACTTTCATCCTGTTTCGCATACATTTTGAGGAGACGGGATTTTCAGAGCAAGATACTGCATTGGGATGCGTGGAGGAACGGTCTACGAAGCAGTCGACAACGAGTTTGGAGCTGTTTTGGAGGAAGAACACTCGATTGAAGACTTTTCTTAGTCGATCGAGTGGTTTCACAAGCTGAGGAGGTCGATCGAGTAATCTACTGTGCTCGATCGAAATGGTGGAATTTGAGGTTACTCGATCGAGTGATATTTATGTTCGATCGAGTGGTTTGCTTGCTGAAGTCCTCGATCGAGCTGTTTCAAACTGCTCGATCGAGTGGATTAGGGTTTCACGGGCCTTAATTAGTCCGTGTTACTTATTTTAGTTTATGGACTTAGTTATTTTCTTTTTAAGCGTGAGTTAATTAGGTCATTTACATCTTCTTATCTATCTTTCACTGTTAAACACTCTTAAACGCTGCTTTCTCTTTTCCTAAAAACTCTTCACTGTAACTTTGCTTTCGGGGTTATTTTGTTTGGATCTTATGTTCTTTACGCCAAAATTCTTGCTTTTATAATCTCTTACTCTCATTTAATCTTAATCTTTCATTTGCTTGCATTAATTCTCTTGTTTAATTCTCTTAATTTCTGCCCTAACCTTTTTTATGCAATTTTACTATAATTTCAATATGTTTGTCATTAGCTTATTCATTATTATTAATCTTGACAATATTGATAGTATGAGTAGCTAATTTAATTCATGTTGGGACTAGGGGATCTATGGTAGAATTGTGACGATGTAGCGAATAAGCTAGATGACTTATTTGTGAGATCCTGTACCCATGGCAATTTAATTGTATTTACCGACTTAGTTGAGTGCACGCTTCTAAGTTAGCCTTTAATCTGGTTAAATTTAATCCTGGATCGGAAGATTGGACTAAATAGACGGAAGTTAAGTTAGTGGAAATCTAGGATAGAAAGTGGACCGGAAGGACCTTTCAACATCCGTTTCACAACGAGTTATCTAGACTATTTGCAGTTGAGTCATTAGGCTACCGTAGTGAACCGAAATCCCGACATGCTCTCTCTTTATTGATATTCTTATTCTTGTTTTCTGCCCTTTTTTCGCTCTTATTTATTTCTCTTTCCCTTAAGCCTTTTTAGTTTAGAAAATCAAATTTACAAACCTCATATTGTGACCGAATAGACGGAACGTTTACAGATATCTTGCCTCCCTGTGGAGATCGACCCGGCTTTTCTAGCTATATAGTTAGTTTAGTTGGTTATTTTCGATAGGTATACGATTGCCCTGTCAAATTTTAAGGGAGAAATGAGGGGGCAATAGCCCTATCTGTTTTTGTTTTCGTTTATTTCTATCCGTCTCAGGGAATTTTTATTCCTTGAGGCAGTTCTCATTTAACTCTTGTAGTGTTGTGTATGCCTGTGTCAAACAGCCGGAGTTAGTTTGGTGATTTCGAGCAGAGCGATGTTTAGGCATAGACTCCGTCTGCAAAGAGAATCACGAAAAGGAAGACTTGAGTACTTTCGAACCCGAGCTTTAGCATTTCCTATTTATAGAAGACCAGTTTTTAGGAGAAGACAATCTCGATTTCAGTAAACCAACCAGTAAAGAAGATGAATATTGCAAGTCACTCTGAGCCTAAAACATCATCTATTCCCAAGGGTTTCAATCTCCGGATCGAGGATGGCAATACTTTGACATCCGTCCTGTCTTATATCAACCTGGTGGAGAGAAATCTCTTTAGAGGTGTGGCAGGTGAAGACCCGAGGAAGCATATGGAGGTCTTTACGGACTCATCGTTCTACTATCCCCGCCACAAAGGGGGTAACTCAAGACAAGATTAAGGAGGTCTTTGTTTCCTTTTTCTTTGACTGACTCGACCAGGAGTAGCCGGCCGATTTGGACCGCACGACCGCAGGGATCACGAACCGGGAGACCCTTGCTCTTGCTTTTTATAAGAGATACTTTCCTCCAGCCGCACTAATCACCGAGGGGAAAGATAACCGATTTCAAGCTGGCACCCAATGAGACATTTTATGAAGCCTGGTGCCGGTTCAAGAAATTAGTGAGGTCTCTTCCTTATCATGGGTTTGATCAATGGGTCCTATGTAACCAATTTTATAATGGGTTATATGACGACCATAGAGCTATTCTGGACACCTCATCCAATGGTAGATTTTGAAGAATATTGACGATGATAAGGGATGGGGCATCATTGAGGAGATGGCGACCCATTGTGCTGAATATGGGAACCCACGGAACGGTATTAGAACAGTTCACTCAGTTGATAAGGAAGTAGTGGCTCAGCTGGAAGACATGAATGCCTGTTTTGATAGATTGAGCCGCAAATCTTTGGGGAGCCTCAGACGGTTCATTTGCTTACTAGACATGACACCGTCACATGTGAGAGGTGTGGGAGCAATGACGGTCATACTGCTATTGTTCATCTTACGAGAAGGAGAACAGTCCTTGCCTTCCAATAGTACAGGCAAGGAGGGGGTTCCTACTATAATAACCAAGGGGCAGTCCATCCCAATTTGAGGTGGACAAGTCAAAATGTGCTCAATCCTACTCCTCCACCACAGCAGCAACAATCATATGTCCCTCCTCATAAGGCTCAACAAGGCTTTCAGAAGCCTATTTCCTTTCCTTCTCCCAATCAAGGTGCATTATCTTCAGGTGGGGTAAGTGAGCTATCTGAGTTGAAGACGATGTTGCGATCTTTGACAAAGCAATGGCAGCTAAGTGACCAACAAAAGACGCATCTATTAACTCACTTGAAACCCAAGTTGCCCGATTAGCCGCAAACTAGTCCACGAGGAAGCAGGGTCATTTGCCATCACAAGTCGATAAGAATCCACATGAGACGGTGAATTTAATAAACCGAGAAGCGGTCGTTCATATGAGGGACCCGAGCTGTTGAATTCAGACCCAAGGAAGAGTATTATACTTGATAAACAGTTTATCATCGTTGATGAAAACGAGCCGACAACGAAGAAAATACTCGATCGACTAGTTTCGGGGGTCGATTGAGGAAAACATATGAAGAAAGGACTCTATCGAGTGAAAACCTTACTCGATCGAGTGAACAGAAATTTGAACAGCTTGATCGAGGAGTCCAAACCACTCGATCGAGTGAAATTGCGACGAAACTGCTCGATCGAGTGGTATCTTTGCTCGATCGGACACGTTGATAATGAAGACCTCGATCGAGAGCCTGCTAGTGCTCGATCGAGTGAAATCTCACCAGGAAGGACTCGATCGAGAGGCAAAAAGTCTCGATCGAGTGACAAAGAGCTTGATCCAGCCGATACGTTGGAAGAATGAAACAAAGGGCTCGAAATACCTATTACCGTGCCCTTCCCGAGACGATTACAAAACACGAAGGCCAATCAACAGTTCGGTAAATTTGCCGAGCTCCTGAAAAGCTTGCAAGTCACTGTTCCATTCGCCGAGTTGCTGACACACAGGTACCCTCTTACCTTAAATTTATGAAATAAATTCTATCGTGTAAGAGGCATATTAATGATCATGAGACGATAGCTTTGACCGAGGTAGGGACTGCCCTAGTTCAAAATAAGTTACCTCCCAAACAGTCAGACCCGGGTAGTTTCTCGATTCCGTGTCATATAGGTACCCACTTGATTGATAACGCGTTATGCGATCTCGGTGCTAGCGTGAGTGTCTTACCTCTGTCTCTTGCTAAGAGACTTGGTTTGACTAAGTTTAATTGCACAAACATGACTGTACAGATGGCCGACCGTAGTATATCACGGCCGTTAGGTATCATTGAGGATATACCTGTTAAGATCGGGAGATTCTTTATTCCCGTTGATTTTGTTGTGCTTGACATCCCCAAGGATACTCACACCCCTATTATTTTACGGAGACCATTTTTATTCACTGCTCGTGCAATGATAGATGTCGGGGGTAAGACGTTAACATTTCAGGTTGGAGACGAGGAATTAATTTTCCATCAGTCCAAGTCTCGAAGGGCTCCCATGCAAGCTCAGCCTTGCAATGCCCTTTCCTCCACTGACCCTCATATTGACACTCCAGACGAAAATTTGGAATTTTGTGCTGCTATCGTGACCCCTCCGCCTCAGCTTGAGAGCAAAAAGGAGGAAAATTCGTCTGTTTTCCTTGCTGCAGGTATAGATGAAAATGCAGGAGTTGTCAAAGGTTGTCGTGCAATTGAGATCAATCAAGTTGGGAGTGATAACGTTAAAGCTGGTGAGAAAGGAATAAGGACGAGAAAAGTTCGTGCGTATGTGGACGTCAACTATTCTCCTCCTAATAGTTTAAGTTCAAGCTCCTGGAGAATGAAGAAGACGGTAGATAATGCTGAAGTGAGCGGGGAATGCCCCATGTAACAATTTGTAAAAACTAATTTTAATTTCCGTTGGAGTTGTTTTATTGCGTTTATTAGGACAATTAGAATTTAGACATTTTTAGCGTAGTTAGAAAGACTATAGACTGTTACTTTTTGTATTTGGTGTATTGGGATATGCTTGTGAGTGTTTTTATGCAGGTTTGGGGAAATTTTAACGCATCTCGAGGACATACACGAGGAAAAGCACTCGATTGAGTACTTTTTGTACTCGATCGAGAGGATATTGCAGAAAAAGGGTTCAATCGAAAGCTTTGGAGTTGCTCGATCGAGTTGGCTAAATAAGGGAGTTCTCGATCGAGTTAAATTTTACTCGATCGAGTAAATGGAAGCTGGAACTCCTCGATCGAGTGATTTTAAATCACTCGATCGAGTGAAAATGGTTATCACACGCAGTAAGTGTCCCTTAAACTCCCTCCTTTTTCATTATTTCATTCATTTTTCATTCTCGAACCTTATTTGCGATAAACACCTCCCAAATCCTCTATTTTTACTCCTATTTTACCAAATCAAACACCTACAATTTATTCATTGCTAATTAATCGTCAATTTCCCCTTATTTTCCCTCTGATTATTGTTGATTTTTGCGGTCAATTTGAGGAGTTAGGGTTTGCGGTTTCTTGCTCGAAAATCGCCTAATTTGCTTTGTTGTTTGTCGATTAATTACTTCTTTGTAGGTTTCTCTTATCAAGTAAGTATTCCCTTTGCTTCATTGTTGTTTAATCGCTTTAATTTTGCCATTTATGAAGTAATTGTGAATTAGGGTTCGTCATAGTCGAATTTTTCGACTGTTAACTGGGATTTTCTGTTTAAATTGCTTCCTTTGATAGTTAATCCCTCTACCTCATCGTTGTTTACACGTTTGTTTTGAATTCTTGAGGTAAAAATGACGAATTAGGGTTTATACTGCCTGAAATTTTCGATGAAATTGAGCTTCTCTCTTTGTTCTTGCCTCAATTGATGATTACCCCCATTTCCCTCGTCGCTGTTTAATTGTGGTTTCGAATTTTTGAGGGAAAAATTTGGAATTAGGAGCAACATAGTCGGAAATTTCGATTGTACTAGGGAATTGTTGCTATTTATTTGTCAATTAATTATCGTTTCCCTTCCCTTGCTTGATTAGGATGGACAGTAGCTCTATGCCTTCTTCCAGTTCCATTGTCAGTCCGTCCTTGACTGAGACGGTAGTCCCTGCTGCTACTACCGTCTCCACAACTGCTAGTACCACAACTTTTACTTCTGTTTTTCTCGTTACTGCTGCTGGTACCGTTTTTGCTGCTGCTAGCTCTATTTCAGCCTCTACCTCCGTCACAGCCTCTGTTTTTGCTAGCACTGCTGCTAGCCCTTCTTCCTCTGTGTCAGTCTCTGTTGCTTCTTCTATTACAGCTACAGCCAGTACTTCAGGTACGGTGACCACCATTGCTGCGTGGTCATCCGCAGTCACAGCTACCTACCAGGCGGCTCTAGTTCCTCGTCCCGTCGGAGGACGGGCTTCTACTTCAGGTTCTAGAGGTCGGGGTCGTGCACGAGCTAAACCTGCTGCCGGCCGTTTTTCTGGTCGTGATACCATCCCAGGGGACGACTCCCTCGATTCGCACCCCGAGTACCCCCGGGTAATTTTTGTAAACGGTATTCATCGCACTAGATTTTATGCTTTGCTTGACTGTGACTTTCTCCCGACTCGTTTTTTGTGCCGTTCGTCACTTGAGAGGCTTGGCATCTACGAGCCGGTGTGTGAGATTCTGAGGGGTACGGGGATGGCTGGAGTTGTGACCATGAGTGCCTACACCTTCAGGGAGCTGACCCTTGAGTTTTTCAGCTCCTTTACCTTCTCCTCCGGGGCACACGACGCTGACCCTACGTGTGCTTTTTTGTCCTTCCGGTTGTAAAACCGGACTTTTTCTTTGACTTTGGAGGAGTTTGGTACTCGACTTGGCCTTTCCTTTAGGGGCGCCATTGCCGCCCCTAGGAAGGTCCTCCGTCAGCTTTGGCGGACTTTGGCACAGACCTCCTTCGAGGAGCGACGTCTCGCTCAGGTCCACCTTCCCCCTGCGTTACTTCCTGCGACTGATGGGAAGTACTATTTTTGGCCGAAAGGAGCCAAACAACATTATAACACCGAACTTTCTATTCTGGGCGGATACTTGAACATTGACAGCGAGGGCCCATTTGCCCTCAACATTTCTTACTTGACCGCCCAGTACTTCCAGTCTCAGGGGGAGAAGACCACGGACACCATTGTCTGTGGTGTCATAGCCACCTTCCTTGCTCGTTCTCTCCTCCCTGCTTACCTCGTGACTTACCGTACATACCGGGAGATAGGTTCCTGGACCGGACATCTAAGTTATCCATGACTTGGTTGACTTCTGACTACCGGACTTGGAAGATTAGTGGTTCCTTGTCCGTCGACCTTCCTTGCACCACCCTTCCTCATCTCGTCCCCTTGCCCACTGTCGCACAGGGCATTTTACCACCACCGTTACCCATGTACCACCTATCGCTCCGACCACCTACTACCTTGCCTGCTTCTAGGAAGCGGCGTCGACTTGAGACCGGAGAGGGATCCACACCTCTTACGGGTGGCCAGACTTCCACGGCCACTCCTACCCCGATCCCTACTCCTACTCCTACTCCTGCGCCCGACCAGGCACAGCCGGTTCTTCTAGCTAATTTTGTTTGACCTCCACCCTTTAAGGCATTTGCGGTCATGGACCAGGGACGCCGTGACAGTTTGTTGCTTGAGATGGCAGAGAGACAGGCTCGTATGGAGAGGGACATAGCTCTCACTTTGTGATTTCCCTTGAAGAGAAACCCATCTTAAAGTATGCAATCTTTGAATGAACAAGTAGCACATTTGACACGGATGTCGCAACCTATCAAAAATAAAATCTTACCGGCCTAAACTTATGCAGTAGAGATAAGCAGGGTATCGTATCCACAGGGAGGCGGTCACTATCTACTTGTTATTTAGTCTGTCTACGGTCACAAATTGGGGGGTTTTGATTGATTTATTTTAGCTAAACTAACGAATCGAATTTAAGACAATAAAAGAAATAACAATCACATGCTAACAAGAATGAAATGGAGTGTGATCAAATATAGAGAAAGATGTTAGGATGTCGGTTCACCATGATATTACGCAAATCAACTAAAGGTAAGGTCAGTCGGTCTGATATGAGAAAAGGTAGTGGAAAGGTCCTTTTGGTCCGCTATCCGCCCTAGGTTCTTCCTAAATAGCTTCCGCTCTGATTAGGGTAGTCTATTGTTCATAACAGGTCTATTCATTCCACTCTTCCGATCTAGGTCTGAATTTAACCAAGTTAATTAAATTAGTGGCGTGCACTCAACTAAGTAATTATCGTTATATTGCTATAAAACAATTCTCACATTAAAACCTCCTAAACTAATTAAAGCATCATTGTTTTACTATCATGGCTCCCCTAATCCCAGCAATAAGGAATTTAGCTACTTATAATGATGATAAAACTAATAACGATAAGTAAAATTATATTAAACATGGTATAACGATGAACTATCAGCAATTAAGAAACAAGAGAAATAATATGTTGCAAAAAGAATTAATACTATGAAATAAAGAGAGTAAGGAATTACACAAATCGAGTTCCGAGAAATAGCGAAGCAACGTTGAACGAGAGTAATGAAAGTAATGAATGCTTAATTCTGGAGTTAAATGATTAAAAGATCCCTAAACCTAATTAAGTCTCTCCTATTTATAGGAGAGATATTTATTAACCTAAATACGAATACTAAGATATTAAGTAAATAAGTTTACGCAATAGAATATTGCTTCAGATCACAGACTGATCGACGAAGCACTTTGAAACTACTCGATCGATCAACTTCCAGCAAAAACCTCTCGATCGAGAATAATATCTACTCGATCGAGGAACACCAATCATCCTCCTCTCGATCGAACACAGCAGGAGTTCGATCGAGGGGTCTTCACCATAAAAAAGGACTCGATCGAGAAATCAAGCCAGCAAAAGCTCTCGATCGAGTTAACTGCCATTGAATCAGCACATAGCTCGTTGATTTTCTTCCAAGACATCTTCACGCATCCCAAGGCAGAAGTATTTCCGCTCTAAATCTACTCATATCCTATATGCACGCTTGGGAGACAATAAAAGGCTCAATTCCGCCCTTTTTGGTACATTTCTGAAAATAAGACAAAGCAAACCAAAGTATACGGCTCGGGGGACATTTGTAGCATAATACTACGTAAAATACATAGAAATGTGTGCAAATAAGGCTTAAAAAGACTATATGAAATGCACGAATCAAACCTCCCCAAACCAAACCTTTGCTTGTCTCCAAGCAAACTATATGCAACTAAGAACCTACTGGAACGGAGTAAAACTTAGAGCTAACTACAAATCGTCCACTTAAACCAATTTAATGCAAGCAAACTAAACTAATACTTATAGCAAAAACTGTCAAATGCAAACGAGTTATAAGATGTTTATAATAAAACTGAACTGTCGACCTTGCAACACCTTTAAATTTGGACTCTCACGGGTCACTCTCTCTCTCATGAAGCAAAGGGTAAGCAAGTATATGTAAGATAGAATGAATAAAGAGTCACTCACCTAACTACGACCCACATAAGCATGCATGCAATCTAATATGATAGACAATTCTAGCTACCGTACACATACATTCCATCCACACAAGGTCCTATCACATGCCAAGGGCTTACAAAGATTTGGAAAAGTAAGGTAATGGGTAAGAAGGGGCAAAATATTTTGGGAATGTGAGGGTATAAGCCAAGCTAGTAACCTAACAAAACCAAATAAACCATATTTGCTTCTAATCCATCTCCAAACCTGAACTCAATGCCTTCGTTCGGCATAAAAGCTCACTAAACCAAATATCAACAACTCCTCACAAGATAAAATAAGAGCGTAGGCGTAAATCTGATATCATTCAAGTTCTTTTTCCATTTTTTTCTTTCTTTCTCGGTTTTTCTGTTTTTTTCTTTTCCTTCTTTGTTTTTGTTCATTTTTTTTTTCGACTTTTTTTTTTTCAACTTTCTTCTCCTCCAAAACTACCAACTCCTAACTTTTAAAAACAAACCAAATTTGACACAATAAGCAATATACCCGTAAAAACAAACACTAAACTAGCTTGACAAGGCAGGCTAAATTTGGAATGTAGTTAAGGGGTCAAAAAGGCAAATTTGGCTAATGTTAATGGGTAAAAATGGAAGAAAGGGGAATGTAAGCACCTCCCTACATGTGACACCAACCACTAACCTGAATGCATGAAGGCAATAAGCAATTGAATTTCATACTTGTGCAATTCAATGTTACATGTTATCCAAGGAGTAACTACTCACAATCCTACATGAACTAGTCATGAATGACACCAGTTTTAAGGCTCTAAAATCTTAGAATATATGAGTAGGTTGCCAAAATTTCAGGTTAAGTCTATTCGTTCAGCTAAATTTTAACATAAACTCGTAGATTATGCACAGCGACTATGCTTAAAGATATTTAGTTTTTGCAAGGTTTAAGTAAAAGAACTAAATGCAGTGCAATTTCATCATTGAAATACACCATTCCGACTCAACCTAAATGCAAAAATAAACGTGAAATTTTTTGATTTTTCGAAATTTTCTAATTTTTGATATTTTGAAATAAGACAAACAATGCATGCAAAAATGCAATAAACGAGAATGCAAAACAAATGCAAATGCAGAATCAAGTATGCATTACCCTCCCCAAACCAAAACGGACAATGCCCTCATTGTCCTCCAGCATACACCAGCAGAATAATAGGGAAAGGGAAAATACAACACAAATGCAAAATAAATGAAATAAAACTAAAGGAGATGAAAAGAATGAAAAGCAAAAATACTTACAATATATAACTTCCCCAAACCAGCCAACAAACTGGGGAAGTAAGTAGCCATTAGCTACTCGTCAGCACCCTCCTCGTCAACCACCTGAAAGGTAGGGTCCTCCTCCTCCTCACCCCTCCTCCTAGAATGACCTTCAGCAGCAAGGTCGGCTCTAATCCTCCTCTCTCTCTCAGTCGTGTCCTCCTCGCTCTCAGGCTAAGGGTACCCATCCTCCGGGTACCGGTAAAACAAAGGATGTGGCCACCCAACTGGCACCGGACGACCTCGACGCAAATGATACTCATAGAGAGGGATTAAAGTAAGAGCCCGATCCTACTCCATCCGAGCTACCCTCCTGCACATATCTAAAAGAAGAGCATCACGACGCCCTTGGTCCATGACCTCAGGTGCCTCAAAAATAGGAGGTGGAATATAATTAGCCGGCTGAGAGGTAGAGGGTGTAGGCCCGGCCTATCGAGGTCCAGACCTCTCTCCAACTTCCCTAACAGCAGGGGAAGGCCTCTTCCGCTTCCTAGAAATGGGAGGAGAGAATTCAAGTAGGTAAGAAGGTGGAGGTGTTGGTAATCACCGTCACAATAGTCAAAGGTGAAAGACGGGGTAGAGAGGGTGAAGGTAAGGTCACGGAAGTGGAAGTGCCAATCTTCCACGTCCTATGGTCAAAAGCAAGCCAGTTCATTGAAAACATAACAGAAATGTCAATAATATTGTCCTTATCAAAATATTTAAGACCACGGGGAAAGTCAGGGAAAAGACGGCGGGCAATGCGAGTCACTAGTCCACCAGACGCTATCGTACCCGATACTTTTAACCCGACAATGTTAAAATGCTGAGCTGTCAAATATGCAATGTTAAAAATAAATGGAGTACCACTGTCAATGTTCAGGTACCCAGCTAAAATGGACAACTCAGTATTGTTAACATTGTTAGGCTCATGATGACCAAAAATAGTTTCTTCAAGCAGACAGAGAAAGTAGCGGGCAGGATGGACATGGGCACCACGACGCTGATCATAGGGGATGTGTGAAAGTGTAGCCCAAATCTGAGGCATGAGCTTCCTAGGAGGCTCAAGGCAACCATCACTAACTAGACCTAAACGTTCCCCGAACTCGGCTAAAGTCTAGGAAAATGTAGTGTTAAGTTAAAGTAGGAAAGTGATGCAAGTGCTCCCATGGTGGATCGCTTAGGCCGCAGGTGAAACTTAAAAGAGCTAAAAACTCTAAGGTAAGTCCCCTATAGGTGAACTCCTTCGTAGAAGCTAATCCCGACATTCCTGTCGTATTGAGCAGGTCAACAACAAATGAGAAAATCCCTAGAGTCTCTAGGGTAGGTCGACACAAAAAAACGGGTCGAGGTCATATGATATTCTATTAAATTCAAAAACCGAGTATGGTGGGATGGGGACAAAAATATTACCTCCGAAAACTCAGGTAGAGATTCCGTAGACGTGTCAGCAACGTTCCTTGTAGGGGCCCGTATCACAGCAGCGTGGGAACCCGTGTCCGTCCTGCACCATGAACCAAAGCAGCGTAACAACAAAGAAAGGACAAAGCAAGAATAGTGGCGAGTGGTGGGTGTCGACACGAGAGGTCGACAACGTTGTAGTAGCTTGTTGAGAAGTGGTGGTGGCGGCGGGGACCACGGCCGGTGAAGACGACGGAGTAGCAGCAGGCCTTCGACCGGGGCTTCTCGATTCCGGCGTCTTTATCACTCTCCATAACTAGTACAAAATGCAAGTTCCAACTAACAATCAATCAACTGATTTGAATTTCCTCAAATCAATTTCATAACCCTAATTTATATAACATTAGGGGAGAATTGCAATTCAACAATAAAGAAAGGGAAAGGAACTTACTTAGAATATTACCCAATAATAAAATCGATTAAAACCATAGAAAACTACAATTAATCAAATTGCTTCGATTTTTCGCAACCCTAGGTCGAAAATTTCCAATTAAATTGAAAAATTATGATGCAATTAAGGGTGAAATAGTTTAATTGATGCGTAGAATATATTTGGGTAATTTGATTGGTAAAATTGGGGAAGAAATTGGGGATTTAGGTTGAGGGAATTAAGGGTTTGTCGAAATAATTGGGGAAGAACAAAGAAATTGAATGAAAATAAAGTGAGGAAAAAGAAACACCCTCGTATGATATACGCCTGAATTGCTCGATCGAGTGGTTTGAAACTGCTCAATCGAGAACTTTCTTCCTCAATTTGCTCGATCGAGAGCTTTGTCTACTAGATCGAGAACCCCTTAAATATGCTTGCTCGATCGAGTGTTTAGAACAACTCGATCGAGGACTTTCACTTGGGCATTTGCTCGATCGAGCACATAAAGTGGTCGATCGAGGGCTTCTTTCTTGGCACGCTTCCTAATGATTTAAAATCCTCCAAAAACCTGCAATATACGCAATAATACTTCCTAAAAAATACCAAACATAGAAATACGCAGTCAATATTCTTCCTAAGCTAATTAAATCTATCTAAGCTAATACTAAAGTCTAAAGTAAATAACGAAATAAATGTCTTGCGAAAATTCAAATTATAAAATGTTTAAAAATGGGATAGAGTCCCGTATCATCCTCTGAAGCAATTAAATAGCCCAAAGCTGGGCGTCTGGCTCGACGAGGTCCCTTCAGCATTAGTGACCTCTGTCTTCGATTTCCAAACAATTGAGGCATCAAAAGGGGAATAACACATCTCGTAATCCACATCCTTCCTCTTTGCTTTGTCAGGCTTCCTCTTTCTATGCCCCCCATGATCTTTAACACCATCAATGCTAGGTTCCAATTGCAATGCACCAAGTCCGGCAACGGGATCTCTACTATCCATTCCGCCAAGTCCTACAGAAGCAAAAACAACAGAATGGTCCTCCAATTCGCTCCCGGACTGGGGCGGAGGTGTCATAACAGCAGTATATGACTCAATAATGGTACTAGAGAGATCTTCGTCGGAGTCTATAGAGGGAATAGCATTGCAGGGCATGACTTGCATTGGCGCCCTGCGAACATTGGACTGGGTGAACGTCAAATCCTCCCCACCCACCTGAAAGGTTAAAGTCTTAGCCTCGACATCAATTATTGCATGAGCAGTATGCAAAAATGGTCTTCCCAAAATAATGGGAGTGTATGAGTCCTCGGGTATGTCTAAGACTACAAAATCAACGGGAATAAAGAATTTTCCGATCCTAACAGGGATGTCTTCTAAGACTCCTAACGGCCGTGATAATGAGCGATCGGCCATATGCAAGGTCATGTTTGTGTATTGAAGTTTTGTCAAACCGAGTCTCTTTGCAAGAGACAGAGGTAAGACGCTTATGCTAGCTCCTGAATCACAAAGCGCATTATCAATCAAGTGAGTCCCAATATAACAGGGAATTGAAAAACTACCCGGGTCAGCTAATTTCGGTGGAGTCTTATTCTGAAGAAGTGCGGAGCACTCCTCAGTCAAAGCCACCGTTTCAATTTTATCTATATTCCTCTTGCGTAAAAGAATTTCTTTCATAAATTTTGAGTAAGAGGGTATATGGGTGAGTAACTCGGCAAACGGCACGTTAACTTTGAGACTTCGCAAAAGATCGAAAAATCTGCCAAATTGTTGTTGTTGTCTTTGTCCTCCGTAAACCTCCCGAAAATAGAACTTGGGGCTTATAGGAATTATCCTTATTTGCAGATTTATCGTCCAAATTAGATTTAGATGACAAATTAACATTCTCAGCATTAGTATTGCTCGATCGAGCAACTTCACTACTCGATCGAGAGGTTTGCTCAGACAATTTGCTCGATCGAGCAGTTTGGGATACTCGATCGACATGCTTGTTTTCCTCAGTGCTCGATCGAGCACTATTATCCATTCGATCGGACACTTCTTCAGTAGATTTGCTCGATCAACCATCAGAAACCGGTCAATCGAGTACATCTCGTGAATTAATCACTTTTTCGTCAAAAGACGCCTTCCCATGAACAGTAGCTTCAATCACCGAGTCTGAAAATTCAGCATTCTCCTTTGCCATTTTGGGCCCCTCATAGGAAAGACCACTCCTTAAACTGATCAAATTTACCGTCTCGTGTGGTTTCTTGTCAGGTTGTGACGGTAATTGGCCCGGTTGTCTTGAAGCTTGCTTAGTAGCCAATTGAGCTAACTGGGACTCAAGCAATTTAATAGAAGCATCCTTTGCTTGGTCATTTTTCTGCATTTGAAGTGCAAGTGACTGCACCAGTGACTTCAACTCAGCTATGTCATTATTACCACTAGAAGAGGCATCTTGCTGATGCGGCGGTGGGAAAGAAAGAGGCTTTTGAAAGCCTTATTGTTTGTTTCGATGAGGCGGAACATACGTTTGTTGTTGCTGCGGTGGAGGTGTAGGGTTCAAAACATTTTGGCTAGACCCCCTCAAATTGGGATGAACTCGTGCTTGAATGTTAAAATAGGAGCCTCCTTGCCTAAATTGCTAAAAAGCATAGACTTGCTCCTTCTCAGCTAAACACTCCACTGCATTATGGCCATCAACACCACATCTCTCACATGAGACGGTCTCTTGTCTAGACAACAAGGGAACCGTCTGTTGATTTCCTGCAGCATGCAACTCTAGCCTATCAAATCTTGCATTCATGGCTTCTAGTTGAGCCACAAGTGCACTATTATCTCCAGCAATTGTTCTAGTACCACTCCTTAGATTCCCATATTCAGCACAATGGGTAGCCATATCCTCTATAATATGCCATCCCTTATCATCATTGATATTCTTTTGAAATCTTCCATTGGTCTGCAAAGATCTAAAAAGCTCGGTGGTCATCATACAACCCATTGTAGAATTGGTTGCTCAAAAACCACTGGTCAAACCCGTGATGTGGGTCGACCTAACCAGACTTCTTAAACCTACTCCATGCTTCATACAAGTTCTCGGTCTGGATTTTGTTTAAAACTTGTAATCGCCCTCGCAATGTATTAGTTCTCTCGGAGGGTAGTATCTTTTGTAGAAGGCAAGAGCTAGGGTATCCCAATCAGTAATCTATGTTGTAGTCCTATCCAAGTCTGTTAACCACTCTCGGGCTCCATCTGTAAGAGAAAAAGGAAATAGGAATTCCTTAATCTTCTCTTGGGTCACTCCCTTAGTAGCAGGAATGGTAGAATAATAATTTGTGAAGATCACCATATACTTCATTGGATCCTCACCAGATACTCCTCTGAAGAGGTTTCTCTCTACCAGATTAATATAAGAAGGGCGAATATCAAAGGTATTCCCCTCATCAGTTGAAAGCTTAAAACCGTTAAGAATAGAATCAGCTATCGGCTCATAATGACTAACAATGTTATACATCTTTGCAGATTTAGTAACGGTTGCAGAAATAGATTTGTCTTCCTCTAAAGACCGAGCTTCTGCAAAATTAAAATTTTCTAGAACAGGTTCAAGAGTACTCAAGTCTTCCTCTCGACGAATCTCTCTCAATAAGTTTTGACTACGGCGAAATGTCCTCTCTGGTTCAGGATCAGCTGGTACTAACTCTGACCTGTTGGACCTGGGCATAAAAGAAACTAGGAGAAAAGAATAAGAACTGTCTCAAGGAATTAAAAATCCCTTGAGACTAAAACAAACTAAAATAAAACAAGTAAATAAACTAGTTGCCTCCCGGCAACGGCGCCTAAATTTGGCACGGCTGTCGTAACTTATCAAAAATAAAACTTGATCGGCCTAAACTTATGCAGTAGAGGTAAGCAGGGTATCATATCCACAGGGAGGCGGTCACTATCTACTTGTTATTTAGTCTGTCTACGGTCACAAATTGGGGGGTTTTGATTGATTTGTTTTAGCTAAACTAACAAACTGAATTTAAGACAATAAAAGAAACAACAATCACAACTAACAAGAATGAAATGGAGTGTGATCAAATAGAGAGAAATATTCTAGGATTTCGGTTCACCATGATATTACGCAAATCAGCTAAAGGTAAGGTCAGTCGGTCTGATATGAGAAGGGTAGAAGAAAGGTCCTTCCGGCCCGCTATGCGCCCTAGTTCTTCCTAAATAGCTTCCGCTCTGATTAGGGTAGTCTATTGTTCACAACAAGTCTATTCGTTCCAATCTTCCGATCTAGGTCTGAATTTAACCAAGTTAATTAAATTAGTCGCGTGCACTCAACCAAGTAATTACTGTTATATTGCTATAAAACAATTCTCATATTAAAACCTCCTAAACTAATTAAAGCATCATTGTTTTACTATCATGGCTCCCCTAATCTCTGCAATAAGGAATTTAGCTACTCATAATGATGATAAAACTAATAACGATAAGTAAAATTATATTAAACATGGTATAACGATGAACTATCAGCAATTAAGAAACAAGAGAAATAATATGTTGCAAAAAGAATTAATATTATGAAATAAATAGAGAAAAGAAATACACAAATCGAGTTCCGAGGAATAGCGAAGCAACGTTGAACGAGAGTAATGAAAGTAATGAATGCTTAATTCTGGAGTTAAATGATTAAAATATCCCTAAACCTAATTAAGTCTCTCCTATTTATAGGAGAGATATTTATTAACCTAAATACGAATACTAAGATATTAAGTAAATAAGTTTAAGCAATAGAATCTTGCGTCAGATCACAGACTGATCGATCGAGCACTTTGAAACTACTCGATCGATCAACTTCTAGCAAAAACCTCTCGATCGAGAATAAAATATACTCGATCGAGGAACACCAATAATCCTCCTCTCGATCGAACACATCAGGAGTTCGATCGAGGGGTCTTCACCATCAAAAAGGTCTTGATCGAGAAATGAAGCCAACAAAATCTCTCGATCGAGTTAACTACCACTGAATCAGCACATAGCTCATTGATTTGCTTCCAAAACATCTTCACGTATCCCAAGGCGGAAGTATTTCTGTTCCAAATCTACTCATCTCCTATATGCACGCTTGGGAGACAATAAAAGGCTCAATTCCGCCTTTTTTGGTACATTCCTTCAAATAAGACAAAGCAAACCAAAGTATACGGCTCGGGGGACATTTGTAGCATAATACTACATAAAATACATAGAAATACGTGCAAATAAGGCTTAAAAAGACTATATTAAATGCACGCATCAACATTCATTGAAAATCTCTCCAAAATCAGCATTGATTGGGTTATACTCTTTCAACATTTCAAAACCAAGTAGCCTTACTCCAAGAGTTGTAAGTAATGCATACCTGCGAGATAACACATCAGCTACCCCGTTGCTTTTACCCTCCTTATACTTGGATGAGAAGTGAAATGATTGAAGAAACTCGACCCTTTTAGCATGTCGGGATTAAGTTTTCACGCCTATTGATGTACTTCAAGGATTCGTGATCTAAATGTAGTATAAAATGATTCGGCCTCAAATAGTGACTCTAATGACCCAAGGCTCGAACAATATATAGAATAGAATTCCTTGTCGTATGTCGAGTAATTGCAGCGAGCTCCACCCAATTTTTCGGAGAAATAAGCAATGGGACGCTTTTCCTGCACTAGAACAGCCTCTATTCCGACACCACTATTATTGCACTCAACTTCAAATGGCTTTGAAAATTCAGGGAGTGCAAGAATAGGTGCTTTAAATACCTGTTTGATCAACTCGAAAGCTCGTTTGGGTCATTGTACCCCAAACGAATAATCATTTCTTCAAGCACTCGGTAATAGGACTCATAATGGTGCTAAAATCCCGAATAAATCGACGACAAAATGAAACTAACCCATGAAATGATCGTACCTCTGTCACTATAGTAGGTACTGGCCAGGAGCGAATAACTTTTACCTTAGTTTTACCCATGGACACCCCATGCTTGGAAACGACATATCCAAGAAAGATAACTTCATCGACCAGGAATGAATACTTCTCGGTCTTGCCATATAGTTTTTGATCCATCAATACCTCGAAAATAACCCTCAGATGACGCAAATGCTCATCTATGCTTTTGCTGTACACAAGTATCTCTGTAATACCCGCCCTTTTAGAGACCCGTTGACCAGCTTTGACCGACCTTGGGAGCAGTAATAGTCCTTAGAAGTGCGTACCAATGTTATCCTGTGTTTTGAGTTTTGGGTGGTACTCGATGGAGTAGAGGCTACTCAATCGAGTAGCTTGGATACTCGATCGAGTAGGGGCCACTCGATCGAGTAGGTGGGCTACTCGATCGAGTAGCGTCTTTTCAGCGAGGGTTTATAATCGCGTTTTGTTAAAACCGCAAATCATTTCCGCCTCATTTCTTCAAATATTTAGGTCGCCTCCTTCCCTTCCTTTTACCATATACCTTCCATGGGAGCCTTTGAAGGTCCTTGTGCCTTAGGAGTGCATAGCTTGAGTCGGGTAGCGGTCCTTTGCGAGGTTTCCTCATGTAGGTATGTTGTCATCATCATCCGTATCTTTGTCTTTTCAGTTAGGGTTAGTTTGGTAGTGATAGATGATTGTGTTGTGTATATAGGTGTTGCTTGATTGCTGGGTATTGCGTGTATAGGCGTCGAATCGTTGCAGCCGCTTAAAGGTAGGTTCGCCTACTTAGTCTCTGTGGATGGTCTAGTGTGTCGGTTGTTGTGTCATGGTTGTTGTGTCGTGGTTGTTGTGTCGTGGTTGTTGTGTTGTTGTAGTGTTTGTGTGGCAAAGTATATGCGGTAATCGGTTGGTGTACACGGTTTGTTGGTTGTTGTTGTGTTGCAGCTGTATGTGATTGATTGTCTCTGGTTCTCGAGGTGCGTCCTCGGCTGAGTGAAGTCACTTGCGGGAGTGGCTTCACGCCCTAGTTTCACCCTCCGTGGAACCCACCACGGGAGAGGATGTGCACATTAATGGGACAGGGTTATCGCTCGGTATGATGAGCGGGGCTTAGGTGGGAACGGCTACGGTCCCCCACTGGCAGGGCTGGTCCAGTGGACAGTCGGTGACGGAGATTGATTGGAGTGGGTATGATTGTGTGTGACTGGTGGTGTTTTGTTTTGTGTTGACGGTTGATGTTGGTTAATGTTGTATCTTATTCTCAGGACTGACCTTGTGTGGTTGTCTTGTTTGTTTATGTCCGCCGTGATCCCTTATGGTGAGCGATCGGTCTTAGCAGTGTTGATGTGGTTGATAGCGGGAGTCCTGGCGGGGATGAGTCGTCATGAGTTCTGATAGAGACAATGCGTAGCTGACGAGTTGTATCTTTATTTTGTTAGATGGTTGTAACACTTGTAAACTTAACTATAACTGTTCTTTTATCGACTTTTGATGATTACTTACCTCGGGCAACCGAGATGGTAATGCCTCTATATGCCAAGGAAGGTCTGGTAAGGCTCCTCGGTATATGGGGGTGTTACAAAGTGGTATCAGAGCGACGATTTTGGAACCTGTAACAGATGAACCTAATGAACGTAGTGAGTCTAATAAAATGAACCTGGTCTATGTATAATGGGAGCCCCAGCTGATGCTAGATTTTGGGTGAGTAGGCGCCCTCATTTTAAAATCTTGGCCACATTGTGCTTAAGCCTGTCACTGGGTATGGGAATGTGGAGTCAATAAGTATGTACTTAACGTGTATGATGGTTATGTTGGAACTATCTATGGTTGAGTCCTTGTTGAAGTAATGTAGGCACGGTAGTTGCATCAGAGACATGAACAGTGAAGTTTCGGCAGTGTCAGTGTGTGTGTATGTGGTGATAATGAGGAACGTGGAAGGTTTTATGTGATAGAAGTGCGTGAAAAGTGTAGAAGCGTATGCTGTAGTATGAAATGTGGTCATGTTGGTGTTTGTTTCAGGTTGTTAGTGATGGTGATCCTATACGAGTTTATAAGTCTTACCGTAGCTATATTAATGATAGCTAAAGAAATATTGAGATATAGTATGAGAAACATCAAGATAGTAGTGGATATATGCAATGTTTAATGGTTGAAAGTTTCTACCGTGTGGTGATTAATTTGTGTAGAATAATTTGTTTATGTTGAAGCTTGAACATGATAGTAATGCACTTGGATAATGTATGGAAAATTTATTGTTAGTTATGTGTTTTGATTAACGTAAGTATAAGTTTGCTAGCAATGTGGTAAGACGAGTTTAGACATGATACAATGACATAATTGCATATACGGATGACTCGGTAGCAGGTAAACCATGTTGTGTGAAGTTTGTTGTAGCGTAACGTGATATGAATCTTATCTGATGAGACAGTATGATATATTTGAGTAGTAATGGTGATATATGAGAGAGTACGATAACCAGTGACGATCTCCGAACTTGGTTTGGAATCGACACGTGATATTGTTTTGCAGGAATCTTCAGTTAGTTTTGTAATTATGACCGAGTACTCAACCTTACTTGACCGAGTGCGAGTGCTTACTAGACCGAGTATACCTCACTCGATCTAGTTAGGAAGCTATGACGTCGAGATGTGGGATATTTCTGCAGATACTCGACGAAATAGCACCTACTCGATCGAGTAGAGGGCACTCGATCGAGTACCCTAGGCACTCGATCGAGTATGCTACAGTACTGTGGCTTTTACGGGTTTCATAAAACCCTTGTTTTTCCTCATTCTTCTTATTCTTTCCTCTTCTTTTGAAACCCTAACCTCCTAAACCTCTCAAAACTCTTATAATTTGTGTTTGTGGTGATTAATTCGGGTAGTTTTCTTTGCTTTGATTCATTCTTTCACTTCCTATTTGATAAAGGTATGAATTTCTTTCCTGATTTCATGTTTTCATCACTTAGAATCTATTGGAATGATAGAATAATCTAAAATTTCGATTCATATGGACGAAAAGTTGCTTGTAATTGTTGCAATATGATCCACATGCTTCCCTTCCATGATTATTGATGTTTATGGTGCTAAAAATAAAATAGAAATTGCAAATTTGGGGACGAATTTTCTAGGGTTTGTGAAATCAAATTGATTTTTTGGGCATTCTTCACATGTTGGATGGTAAAATTGAGTAGTATATGTTGCATATATCATGTTGGAAGTTGGATTTTGTGATTTTCACCTTAAAATTTGCCTTAAAACTCCGTCTTAAAAGTTCCCAAATTGAAATTCGTTTTCTATAATTGAGACTTTGTGTTGAATATGAATGAATGTGTAAGAGCTAAACCTTTGATATGGTAGTAGTGATGATTAATTCTTGTCAAATATGCCAAATTGTTATAGCTGTAGAGACCGTCTGACTATTTGACTTGAGGAGTTGAGGAGTTGCTCATAATGTTGAATGTCAGTGATGGCGTGTACTTAGTTGCCTTTCTATGAGCATACATGAATGTTTCACCTGTATTTGAGCCATGTCTTGACAGTTTAAGTAGTCGAATAAATCATGTTTATCCATGCTAAAATTTTTCACAGCTATAGAGATCGTCTGCAATGCTATGAACTGAATTTATATAAATAATTTGGGAATTGGTTGGTGAAATTGTGTACATAGATGATTATTCAATGCTCAATTTGTGTAAATTACATGTTTTAAGTGCCTATGCAAGTATGTGTAAATTGTATGCTGAAACAGATGCCGAGACTAAACCTGGGGACCCGTCAAAGCAAGAGGGGGAGGGCTTCTCAGCCCGAAATTGGGGAGCGTAGTGGACCGGTCGTACCGTCTGTACCCGAGTATCCTTCGGTAGTCTTTATGGACTTCAAATAGAGGGAGAGGTTTGTAGCATTGCAGAAACGCAAGATGAGACCCACCCGTTGTGTGGACACCACACTTCTTGATGACCTGGAGATTGAGACGGATGTCCGTCATATCTTTGAGACCTTGGGGTTCACGGGGCTGTATCGTTTGAGGAAGCATTCCTATCCTTTTCTGACTTTGGAATTCATGAGCTCGTTTAAATACGAGCCAGCTGCACAGTCTGTTGAGTTCCGTCTTATGAACACGAGTTTGTGTTGACCATGGACCTCTTTGCTTCTCACCTTGGTTTGGCTAAGCCTCCCAAGGATTCCATCAGCGAGATTCCATCTGAGTGCGGGGTTTACCGCCTTATGCCTTGTTTGTCTGGGAAGTCAGCTCACACCTCCAGTAACATGTTGATTAATGATGTTCAA
The DNA here is from genome assembly GCF_048544455.1 of Silene latifolia. Classification (NCBI taxonomy): domain Eukaryota; kingdom Viridiplantae; phylum Streptophyta; class Magnoliopsida; order Caryophyllales; family Caryophyllaceae; genus Silene; species Silene latifolia. Next base: position 89,796,910 of record NC_133535.1, on the reverse strand, counting down.
CATGTTACTTTGAGGATCTTTCTCCGTTCTATATCGAACCTCCTTTATGAGAGGTCGGATATGAGTAAGTTGAACAATCACGTGTTGTTGCTTTTGATGTCTTATCTTAACCCGGAGCGGACTGAGAGGGTGGTCTTCAATGCTCCTGCCATGGTCTGTGCTAGCCTTGCTTTGATGGCTACTTCTACCACTCGGTACTTGAGTTGTGGTGCTCTTGCCACCCGGTTAGCTGAAAAGCTAGCCCCTTTGAGGCTTCTTCTGAGTACGTTCCCCTATCCACACCGGTGCCTACCATGGACAGAGACTACTACCTCGACCTGAAATGGTTGAGAACCTTGGAGGATGGTAGCCTAGCATGGAGGGTGTGGGGTATGAGGTGGATGAGGATACCGGCTCCTGAGCACCTTCCACTGACTGAGCCTTTGGATGCGGTTGATTCTGATGAGAAGGACGAGGATGCACCTCGACAGTTACAGACATACCTCATTGACGACACGATCCTTCGGGTGATGCCTGAGCCGAAGAAGGGGGAGAACGTGAGAGCGGCGGAGGATAGGCCCAGGTTGGGGAGAGGACCTCTTCGTGTGAGGCAGAGGACATCAGAGACCAGACCACAGCCAGCAGCATCACAACAGCACCCTTTTCCTTGTTACCCCTACCTCGATACCCCAGAGACGCATTCGAGCTACTTGGTAGAGAGAGTGTCATCTACTTTGACACTCCGGAACATGCATGAGATGGTGTATGCTCAGGGTATTGGGACCGAGGGACCACATCCACTGTGGTGGAGCGGAGTTGGGGACTATAGTGGAGTTTTCCACTCCTATGGAGTGGACATGGCGGCATGGGGGACACCTCAGTACTTTGCCTTTGGTAGTTTGACCCCATGGTATGAGAGTCCGGGCGCTGGAGCAGGGGTCGATGCGGGTCTTGGGTCATCAGGAGCAGGCACCTCGGGAGGGGATGGTGGTGGAGATGAGATGATAGATGAGCAGCGGTAGCAGGAGTGATACTCCTTTTTCTTTCTCTTGTTTTTGGTTTGGTTGTGTTGGATGATAGTAGTCGTTGTTAGTTAGTACTTTTACTTTGGTTTGTATGGATGGCCATAAGGCCAAATTTGCTTGGTTAGACTTGTTGGCAGGATTTTGAGGAGTCGGGTTGTCATCCCGACTCGTGTTTATCGTACATCTTATATATATATATTGTTATAACGGGAAAATCTCGAAGGTTTTGACCTGTGGCCACTTGACAAAGTGCCCCTCACTCGATCGAGTAGCTGCAGGTGTGACGAGGAGAGAGTATTCTGATCTCGGGCTACTCGATCGAGTAGCCAAGACACTCGATCGAGTAGCGGGCACTCGATCGAGTACCCTATATACTCGATCGAGTAACACTGTTACAGGAACTTTTCGTTAATTAAAATTGTTTTAACGGACATATCATTACATGTTTTGAGGTTTAATATGGTTGTTTATGATTAGTAACATGTTTGAACCGTTAATTTCATATGTGGAAAGTCGTGTTTGGGTTTTGGATGCGTATTCATAACGAACAGTGCAAGTAGTAGTTGGTTCTTATTGCATTCATTTTACATCCGTAATGTCTACTAATTATATTTCACCGGAGTTGTGCCTTTTCATATACATATACAAACGATATATACATGCATTCGTGACTGTGGTTAGCTATTCGAATAAAGTTGCATATGCTTTTATGAATTAATGGTTGTATGAGTAATGCGTAATGTTAATAACGAATCATATGTGTTGGGTACATGTCAAGAGGAAAGTTTTAAGTAATATGTGTAGTAATTCGGTGGTGAACTTCGGGGACGAATTTCCTTTTTAGAGGGGAAGAGTAATGTCGCAAAAATAAAAAGGCCGGTATTGCAATCTTTTGTTGTTCGTTTATGATGTTTTCTATCATTGCGGTTACACTTCTTGTACGAAACTATAATTGTTTTCACTTGTTCGTTGAGTAATTTGTATGTTGAAGTAAAGGTTGAATAGTGTGTTATGAAGAGACGGTCATAGAAAGATAGTTATGATGTCATGTGTTGGGAATAGAACCGTATCGTTGGATAACATAGTTGTGTTAGTGTGACATGTTTCGTGTTAATGGTTGTTATTAGTGGACATGTAGTCGTTGGTTGTGTTGGTCCATGTGGTGAGGTTAGTATTTCAAGTAGTAGCTTGTAGAAGTTGATCTATATGGAGTGTTAGACAGTTGATGATGATGACATGGGGGATAGTATTCCCGGGGAGTAGTGATCTATGTCGGAAGAGTAGTGATGTCGTTTTGTTTCCGTACCTTGTGCTTTGGGATAGGTGAGTTGAACTTCGGGGATGAAGTTCTTTTTAAGGGGGGAAGACTGTAATACCCGCCCTTTTAGAGACCCGTTGACCAGCTTTGACCGACCTTGGGAGCAGTAATAGTCCTTAGAAGTACGTACCAATGTTATCCTGTGTTTTGAGTTTTGGGTGGTACTCGATGGAGTAGAGGCTACTCGATTGAGTAGCTTGGATACTCGATCGAGTAGGGGCTACTCGATCGAGTAGGTGGGCTACTCGATCGAGTAGCGTCTTTTCAGCGAGGGTTTATAATCGCGTTTTGTTAAAACCGCAAATTATTTCCGCCTCATTTCTTCAAATATTTAGGTCACCTCCTTCTCTTCCCTTCACCATATACCTTTCATGGGAGCCTTTGAAGGTCCTTGTGCCTTAGGAGTGCATAGCTTTAGTCGGGTAGCGGTCCTTTGCGAGGTTTCCTCATGTAGGTATGTCGTCATCATCATCCGTATCTTTATCTTTTCAGTTAGGGTTAGTTTGGTAGTGATAGATGATTGTGTTGTGTATATAGGTGTTGCTTGATTGCTGGGTATTGCGTGTATGGGCGTGGAATCGTTGCAGCCGCTTAAAGGTAGGTTCGCTTACTCAGTCTCTGTGGATGGTCGAGTGTGTCGGTTTTTGTGTCGTGGTTGTTGTATCGTGGTTGTTGTGTTGTTGTTGTTGTGTTTGTGTGGATGAGTATATGCGGTAATCGGTTGGTGTACACAGTTTGTTGGTTGTTGCTGTGTTGCAGCTGTCTGTGATTGATTGTCTCTGGTTCTCGAGGTGCGTCCTCGGCTGAGTGAAGTCACTTGCGGGAGTGGCTTCACGCCCTAGTTTCGCCCTCCGTGGAACCCGCCACGGGAGGGGATGTGCACATTAATGGGACCGGGTTATCGCTCGGTATGATGAGCGGGGCTTAGGTGGGAACGGCTGCGGTCCCCCACTGGCAGGGCTGGTCCAGTGGACAGTCGGTGACGGAGATTGATTGGAGTGGGTATGATTGTGTGTGACTGGTTGTGTTTTATTTTGTGTTGACGGTTGATGTTGGTTAATGTTGTATCTTATTCTCAGTACTGACCTTGTGTGGTTGTTTTGTTTGTTTATGTGTCTGCCGTGATCCTTTATGGTGAGCAGACAGTCTTAGCAGGTGTTGATGTGGTTGATAGTGGGAGTCCTGGCGGGGATGAGTCGTCATGAGTTCTGATAGAGACACTGCGTAGCTGACGAGTTGTATCTTTATTTTGTTAGATGGTTATAACACTTGTAAACTTAACTATAACTGTTCTTTTATCGACTTTTGATGATTACTTACCTCGGGCAACGGAGATGGTAATGCCTCTATATGCCAAGGAAGGTCTGGTAAGGCTCCTCGGTATATGGGGGTGTTACAATCTCATCCAAATAAACAACAACGAATTTACCAAGAAATGGTTTGAGTACCTCATTGATTAGTCTCATGAAAGTTCTTGGTGCATTCGTGAGACCGAATGGCATTACCAACCACTCATACAGGCCGTGCTTGGTCTTAAACGCGGTTTTCCATTCATCTCCTTCCTTCATTCTAATAGAATGGTATCCGCTTCGCAAGTCAGTTTTCGAGAACACCACTGAACCATGAAGCTCATCTAACATATCATCAAGTCGCGGGATGGGAACTCGATACTTAATGGTTATGTTATTGACAGCCCTGCTATCGATGCACATTCGCCACAAACCATCTTTTTTTGGAACTAACAACACCGGAACAGCACATGGACTTAAGCTCTCGCGCACATAACCTCGTTCCATTAACTCATCAATTTGGCGCTGCATCTCCTTAGTTTCCTCGGGATTACTTCTATAGGCAGCCTTATTAGGTAATAGAGCCCTTAGAATCAAGTCAATTTGATGCTCGATCCCTTTTATAGGTGGCAAACCAGTAGGTAAATCATCCGGGAATACATCTGAAAACTCAAGAAGCAACTCATTGATAGCATCGTGCTCATTTACTTGTGGTTGGGCTGATTTAAGGCTATGAGTGCATAAACACAACCACCATCGTCAAGCACCTGTTCAACCACCCTTTCGTTAGCAAACATATGGTTAAGATTGGCTTCTTACCCCTGCCCGAATACATAGAACGAACACCTTTCGGAGTCATAGGTTTCAATGTTACCTTCTTACCATCATAGTACAAAGTGTACTCGTTGCTCCTCCCATGGTGTGGACATGGGCCACCCGCGGCGCGTGCGAAAGGGCTTGAATAAGCATGCATTTGTGGAGTCGCCACTAATTATTATGGGAAATTGGAACCGTTCGAATACCTCGTGCCATGTCAAGACACAAAGTAGTGACATGAACACTAAGAACTCATTACCCTTAGCATTCTATTTCTAGAATGACTCTCGTGGATGCCAATGAACATGGATGTTCACAGAGATCTGGAGTAAGGGGTGAGGGTACGTATTAGGAAGCTCTTTAATTGAACACCTAATTGCGCCCGCCTCGATAGCGGCCTCTACTAATTATTAGGGAAATCTTTCATAGTTGATATGTCGTCGATTATATGAATGCAATGCAACAAACAATAGATTAATCCTAGCATGTGAATTAAACTATGTCGGTGAACATGTAATTGAGCACACAATTGGGTCGAAGTTGGAAGTTAGATTAATTACATGTGGAAATCAAGTAAATAAATCATACAAGGGCGATAAATAAATAAATTACAATAATTAAAATTGCAATAATTACCAGGTTTAATTGATTTGCGTCAAAGCACGCTCAAAACGGGATTTTGAAGAAGAAAATAAAAGAATTAAGATTAAAAGGTGAAAACTACGTCAGATTAGAGGCGATAATATGGTTAATAGTTGATTTAATACGTAATTAGAAGCTACGTCAAAGCGAGAAAGAAGTTCAGGGACAAAAGCCAACCCAGAACAGGCACAGCATCTGATGCATCCTCTGGAAGAGGCGCAGCTCCTCCTGCGTCTGTTCTTGAGTTGGACTCTGGCTGTGAAGTCAGAATCGCGGATTGTTAATGTTCATTGGTGAATTTAGGATGAATATTGATATTAGACTCAAGTAGAAGTGGTTTTGCAGATTACATACATCTGGAACCGTAATAAAACGAATTAAAGGTGAGAATTTACAGCGGTTTAACATGATTAACGGGTTGATATACAAACTCGAAGTTAATGGTGGAAACAAAAGATTACGAATTCATGACCAAAACAGAATTAATCAAAGACGAATTCAAGAGACTTGATATGAACAAATCAAGCCTCTTAAACCCGGGTTTGAATAAGTGACGAAAACCCGCAAATATGGAATTATAAGGGATTTATGTCGAATTAAGCATTATAATTTGAAAAGAATTAATAAAAACATGATTATATACTGAAACGAACAAAAGAAACGAAAGAACAAGAAAAATAGAAAAAGTTGCAGAAGATCGAGGAAGAAGAAGAAGAAGAGCTGAAGCAGCGGCAACCTCTGGAAGAGGCGCAGCATATGTTATGATTCTTCGAAGAGGCACAGCTGCTGCTGCGTTTCTTCTCGACGTCAGACCTCTGCTGTTTTGTAAAAACGGTTTTAAATAATGTTTTTTTTAAGACGGTTTTGAACGTGCTCTTGATATAAATCTTACATTAATGATACAAAATAAAAGTACAATAAATAAAATAGGTTTTTACACCCTCAGACTTACATGTTAGCGTTGCGAGATTTAACAAAATCGGTTTTTAGTGGTAACTCGACTCGATCTATGCAAATATGAAAGTGCCCTTAAAAAAGGAATTAAAAGATTGATTAATTAATTGTGTAGTGGTCAAATTGGTCGGTCATGCAAACGTGACTGGTACTCAGAATGATTTGAGCTTACGTGGTCGATTGATCAAGCACGTAGGCGTCGAAAGCTTAAAGCAAGGTCTTAGAATGCAAAGGAAGAAGAGAAGGGCGGACACTCGCGTGAAAAATATGTGAGGCAAAGGCCTCTATTTATACTAATCATACGGAGGAATTATGGTAAGAATAGGATACGGAAGGAAAGATCCGAAAACAACCGACTTAGGTTGAAACACGGAAACTTAGACAAAAAGAAAGCCTTGAGAAAAGGAGCAGCAGGTGCTGCGTCCCTTAAAAGAGGCGCAGCACTTACTGCGTCCTTTCTTGGGTAGGGTTCTTCTGCGCGAGAAAAGGCGTTTGACAGCCTGTCGTATTTTAGACATAACTTTCTCTAAAAGGCTTGGATAAGGTTATTTTGGTGGCGTTGGAAAGATAAGAGAAAGATCTATAACTTTCTGTGAAATAGGCCAGACCCAAAAAAGTCGTTATCACCTCGTAAAACGGGCCTAAAGGTCGGTTTGTCATTTTAGCTAAATGAAATGCACATTTTGTAATGTAAACTTTAAGTTTAGCCCAAAGAAGTGACATGGGACTCAAAATGAGATATACTCATAACATTTTATGACATCCTAACCTTAGGTAGACAAGCACATTGCTTTTTGACTCAGGATTCGACGGTTTTAGGAAATGAAGACGGTTTTTGACCCGGACTCTAAATGCACTCTAATTACTGCCAAAACGACGTAATGACACCTAGATGACAACCAAGGGGTAGACACAAGTGTAAGAGTTAACTTTTATTAACCGATTTACAAAATGTCATAAAATCGCGACAAATGCTAAATATGCGGCCCAATCATCACTAGGTGTTTGGCGGGAGGTGCAGAAAGGAGGTATCTACACATGGTGCGTTACAACCTTATCAAATTGCCAAGGACGTCCCAATAGAAAATGGCATGCATCCATAGGTATAACATCGTATAAAACCTCGTCCTTGTAAGGACCCATTGCAAAACTCACTCGGGCCTGTTTGGAAACCTTTACCTTGCTTCTGTCATCATGCCAATGCAAAGTATAGGGCTTCAGATGCGGTGTGGTCACAAGAGAAAGCTTATTAAGTAGCTCCGTAGCAGCAACGTTGGTGCAACTCTCACCATCGACAATCACGCTACACCACTTATCACCCACCTGACATTTTGTGCGAAAAATATGGTCACGTTGTTCTACTACCAACTCCTTAACTTTAGAGTGCAACATTCGTCATAAGACTAAGGTATCATACATAGGTGCTTCATAAGATAGTTCCTCATCTCCGGTATCCTCCTCTTCGTTCAACACAAACAATCACTCCTCCTCAACTGTCAAATCATACGATAGCTCATCACACAAATCCATGGCTTCCCATAGAGTAATATTCTGTTTATTAGGGCAATCACTTCGGAAGTGACCAAACCCTTGACATTTGAAACAACGGACCTTGGTGTGGACAAGGCCCTCGGGAACTGCGTCCGCGGGATCCACACTAGGCATAATCGACTCGAGGTTCTTTCGAATCGAATTAAGACAAATTAGAGTCGCCACCAAGTTTTTTGGGAACTTGGAACCGTTCAAGTCAACTTTACACCTTTCATCGAAAAGCATAAAGCCAATCGACTACGAGTGATTAAAGATAAAGACTTGTACCCTATATCACTCGATTTGAATGACTCTCGTAATCCAATGGTATTTAGACGGATCCACAAACCATAGATCTTGAGTAAGGGGTGATGGTACGTGTTAGGAAGCCCATAAGGACACCTAACCCCGCCCGTCGATAACGGCCTCTACTAAGTCAAGTATCGGATTTCAAACAAGGTCATAGCTACTACGATATATGAAATGCAAACATCGTTTTAACCCTAACATGTGAAGTTTCTATGTCGATTTAGATGCAACTAAACTAACTTTGTCAAAGTTGTAATTTAGCATGTGGGTTGATTGATCTAACAACATACAAACGAAACAAACAAGGCTTAGGGGGAATGGGGGAGCCGTTGGGATCTACCTATTACAAACCAGGCATTTCATGCCGACACAACAATAAATTAAAGATACAACTCGATCTAAATACAATTGCTACATACAACACTATACACGACAACACACACGGCCAATCGGCCTAGAAAAGCGTGCACAAGAGGGGTGGCCCACGGCTTACATGACTCACGGCCTTGGGTCACTCCTCGTGATGTGTGCTTTCGCTCAATCTCATCGAATTAGACATAGGGCCGCACACCAAAGCATGCATTAGCATAAATCGGGCCATGTTGCTTTAAACAACATGCGATTTACTACGCTCTTACAAGCATTGGGGCACAACCATCTAACCAAACAAGACTAAGGTTTTTTGAAAGAGGTTTTGACTCGATAAAAGAAAACTAACTTGAAAATTACAACCAAACTAACAAACACGACTCGATAAACAAAGTAATTACAAGATACGAAATAACGAGATAAAGGTGAGAAAAAAACGAGAAAATGGACTACAAGGACACGGCCAAACACGGCCCACACGATCTAGCATACCCTAATTCTTAGGTTAGATTCATTAGGTTAGATCGATGATTGCGAAACGGGTTAGGAACGAATTACAAAATAAGTTAGAAACGACGTTGATCGATTGAAAAGAGGTCTTGCAATTGTGTATTCTACACGGCTCAAAAGGGGTCAAATCAGGTCAAGTTCGCTAATTAAATTAACTCATCGAGTGTTAATAAGAAGGTGCTAATCACGCACTCTTATACTAGCGAGAAATCATGTGAAAGAGAGAGATGCATTCAATTATTTACAGAATTGTTAGTTGATTTTTTAAGCTATATCGATGTACCCTAAAGTGTCTAATTAGGTTATTAAATTGATCTAATGCCATCTAAGTAAGTTATATGTTAAAAATCAGAAGTCATACTAACATGCAACGGGTCCTAAGGTGGGTCGAATTGGCCGAGACAACAAAGGGTCAAAAGCGAGGAACGGAAGTTAGAAATTCGTTTTATTTATGCCCTACCTTGAACACGAGGATATGTAAATGAGACGGGGGTGTACGACCGACTGATGTAGCGGTTTCTTTTCCCATCTCAAGTCAACGCGGGTGTTCATGGTGGTAATTTAACTCATACTCGGACTAAACTAGTTTCATAGTTAATTTAAACGATAAATAAAAGCGATAAACAAACAAAAACAAACTATAAGAAAAACAAACATAAAAAACGAAATAAAAAAGGAGAAAGAGGAGGATTTGATGCACCCTCAACCTACATGTATCGTTGACACCGTCTTGGGTCGTAATCGATGGTAGATTTTATCTCGAGAGGCCGTCGTCGACGAAGAAACAAAGCAAACACGCGTTTTTGGCAAATCTGGACAGCAACTTTCAAACAGCGATTTCTCCCTCGTTTCACGATGAAAATTCGATTTAAAAGATGTTTTGAAAACTAGAAAGAGAGGAGAACAGAGATCTTAAAGCAACCCCTGCTCGTTTTTAGTTATTGGGCACGAAAAACGAGCACAAACAGAACTGGACAGACAGGAACAAACCGCGAAAACAGAGTGTATAACACTCTGATTTTCGAGGGATTTCGTGTACTCTCAAGGGCAATTTGGCTCGTAAATCTTTGTCTAATGTGTAGATGGATGTTATGTGGTTAATTAGGAACAAGAAAATCGAGTTTTGATGGAGGTTTGAGGGAGGAACGAATTGTTTTTCGAGGACACACAAACAGTTTCAGTTTGTATGTCGGTTTTGTGGAGGGTTTTTGAGAGGCAATTAGAGTTTGTTTCTGAGGTTTAAAGCTTGTTAGTGATGGTAGGATGTGGGGAGAACTTCGAGGAATGAATGTATGGTGAAGGGTGGGTATTTATAAGGAGTTAAAGTAGGGTAAAAGGGAGGAGAGGCAGACGGGCTCCCCTGAGCATAGCTGCTGTCCAGCAGCTTTTGGGGGGTTTTCTAGGGTTCGTTTGGGGGTTTTTCTTGGTGATTAAGGTAAGGTAATATGGGTAGGATATTAGGGTATGGGTTAGGGTTAATGGGTACGGGTTTTGGTGGTATTTGGAGCGGGTTTTGGGCTCGGGAATTGGCACGCAAAACAGGGGGGCTGTTTGTATGCGGGCTGTTTGGGAGGGTGTTTGGGATGGAATTTGGGCCGTGGATAGGGGGTTCGAACTGGGGTGGATGGGTATTGGTCTAGGTTGGTTAGTGTACTCGAGATTCGTGCCAACTCGTAAAGAAAACGGGCTCAAAAACCGAGCTAAAATCGAGCTCAAAAACATGCTTTTAAAACGAGTTTTCTTCGCTTTTAAAATCGATTTTTCAAATCAATCAATACATTAAAATAAATGATTTTTCAAATCAAATATATTCATAAAATGATTTTTCAAATCAATTATTTATTTTATTTTCAATAAAATAAACTTGGGAAAATAAATTCAAAATAAAATATAATAAATTGAAATCACTTTAAAAAGACTTTAATTTAAATATCATTTAAATTAATAAAATGAACTCACTTAAGAAACATTAATTTAAATATCATTTAAATTAATAAAATACTTCATCGACGACGCCCATTCTACATCGTAAAACGAGCTCCAAATAATGACAATGACAACTAAAGAATACATGTGTCCTATCATCATCGGGTGTTTGTCGGGTTCTCTATAAATTCCAATATCGACGGATACGGGTATCTACAGAGCCCCCACTTTGACTGAGGCTTGGACAAGGCGAAAGTCAAAGTATACCCCAGGTCCCTCTCGACCTGAGGATTCTTCGGGTCGTTTATAGTCCATTAGACTTGCGTATATAAGCTACTTGACCATAAGAAGAGACCATACCGAAACTTCGTTGGGGATTGACTCTTGCTTCTGTTGTGTCAAATTATCGTCGTTGGTCGTCGACCCATAAAATTGCATATATGGTGAGTTGAGCCTTATCCTTAGGCGCCTACGTATCCGTTTCTGACGGAATCAAACCCGCGTCGTAGTTCGGCCCTTGCTGACACATGCCCAAAGTTTATCATCGGCTGGCACTTGTCCGAAATTCATCATCTGCTGACATTTGCCCAAAATTTATCATCCGCTGGCAGGTGTCCAAATGGGACGGGACTTTCCGAGGAGGTTGCCGCCGCTTTCATCATTTGCTTTCAGCTACGGAATTCTTCCATTTCATACTCTTGTATTGCATTGAATTCTTGGTGGATATCATCCTTTACATCCTGATAATGGTCTCTGAAGCCAACGGCTTCAGAGCCCCCAGTTTGCAATGGCTCTAAAGTCTTCGACTTTAGAGTCCCCAGTTGAAGCATATCCTGCTACATTTGAAACATAGAAAATGTACGTGCAATAATCATCACATAAGCACATTTGGATCATCGATCTTAAAATTGGATTATTTGAAAGATTGGGTCATCGACCCGAACATTGAATTTGAAAATTTTGAGTAATTGGGTCATCGACCCGAATTTTGAATTTGACATCACTTGGAATGTTGGGCCATCGACCCGAGGTTTGAAGTTGAAGTATTGGAATGCTGGGTCGTCGACCTAAAATTAAATTTGAATGACTGGGTCATCGACCTGAAATTTGAACAAGTTGAAAATTTTGAATAATTGGGCCATCGACCCAAATTTTGAATTTGAAATGAATCCCTTGGATGTTGGGTCGTCGACCCAAAATTTGATGCAAAAAGTTTTTGAAATTTCGGAATTTCGGAATTCTGAAATCTTTGGCATTTTGAAATCGAACCTTGACGGGTGAGCAAGAAATACGACTCAGACACTCTGTATGACTCGTAAACCACGTGGGCGTAGCCCGCTACCGTAAAACAAAAAAAGAAAATAAAACCGTAAGTGTGCACGGGTTTTAATTCAATCATTGACTTATTGGGGGTACAAATGTAAATTGGCCATTCTGACGCCAGAAGATGACAAACGGGAATCACAAGGTCGTCGGACTTGAGACAGAGATATCGTATGGCATGGGCGTGCTCCCAAGGGCACATGGGAATCAAGATCACTCGGCATTGACAAGGTGGATTAAACTCATGGAGCAACAACGTTGGCTTCGCCCAGACACTAAACACGGACTGATTTTATGAAAGCACTTAGACATCACACATCACTCTTGTTGGGAACATTCTGTCACTCTTCTCCTCGCCTCCTTTCTTTTCAGCGAGTATTCATCATTTCTTGCCACCGCCTTCTTTCTTTTCAGCGGGCTTTTACTATTTTTCTTCCACGCCTTCATTTTTTCAGCGGGTTTTTCATATTTTCTGTTCCCAACACAAACTCACATCTATATGACTCAGCATCTTTGCCTAAACCGTTAGATAAAGCTCATTCTGAGACTCGATACTATTCATCCGAACCTATATCCTTATCCTAGCCTACATCGAGTGCTAAGACCGACTCAAACAAAGGTGGCTTCATTTGGACTTGGTTAAGACCCGTAAGAAACCGACAAGATGACAACTTGGTTGATGAGTGGATTGAATCCCTTATTCCGAAGGACTGCCTACGTATTCGCGTGGAGCGAAATCAAATCCGACGTAGTTCGATCATGGTGCATAAACATGGCATTTTGATTGTGTGTACACACTCGAAGGTTTCACCTAAGGTATCATGTCATATCCCATTCTAGCCTGTAAGGTACTGTTGTATCCCGTGTCTAGGGTTGGTACAAAAGGTTTTGATTCTTTGGGATGTGGAGCTTGGTAAAAATAGGTTCGCAAGGTAAACTATCATTCTGAAGGTTCGTTTTGTGGTGCTAAGGCCAAGGGCTATGGCTTATGATGTGGTTGGAATGGGTGTCTCGGGTTTGACGAACCACGAGTGCAAATGGGTTGAAAGATGATGTGGGTTCAAATCTCCATATCTGGACCCTAAAGGCTAGGTATAACAACACAAGCGGAATAATTCTCAAAATTCCCGACTATCCCTTTGTAACTGTCTCAGGAAGGACTTAGAGGGTAAGGAGGTTACTACTTAAGCTTTTGGGCTTCGCCCATTGAACTTCAACTATGGGTACTTGACTTGACTTCTGGCTTCCGTAACTTCGACATTCAACCAAAAAGCATTCCGCAATAACTTCAACATCTTTTTTCTTTTTTTCTTTTTCTTTCATCACTTTTCTTTTTTCATTTTTTTATTTTTTCATTTTTCCAATTTTTCTCTTTTTCTCATTTTTCATTCTTTTTCATCTTTTTTCTCTCTTTGAAAATGATCTTCTATTCATTCTCTTAGTCATAAATGGATACACCTTGAAAACTGGGCTTCGCCAACTAATTTGGGTTAGAAACTAACAATTCCTTGTTAGAACGGGTTGATATCTTCTCTCTTCGAGATGGGATGATTTTGTTGGGGAAAAGGCTTGCCTTCCGTCATCGATAGGGAAACCAGGAGCTAGTCCGGGTTCATCATAGAATCATCTAAAAGCTTGTCACAAGCACTGGTTCTGATGGAGGTTTTCTACCGCCAGACATGGAATAGGTAAAGGAATCAAACACGGGATCCTAGTGTACCTTACATTTTGAAACAGGACATATTTCTACCCCAGGGATTCCTTTGAGTGTGTTGTGCGTTTTATCATGTTTTCGGAATGATTGAGGATTGAAAACAAGACAAATTGGGAAACGAAACTGCAACCTTTTATTGGAATGGCAAAAGCTTAACAGACTCGAAAGAACGATTCCTAGGACACACCCTAGGTCATCGCGGAACAAACGACTCAACTTCAAGAAAAGAAAGTCCTAGACTCGACTCGACTAAGATAAGAAAACAGATCCCGACTCATAGTTTTCAAATCTAGTTTTGAGCTTTCCCTTGTTCATCTGTCAGCTTAGATGCTCGGCTTTGATCCTTGATCCCTATGATGGTCTGCCTCCATCCCAAGGTAGTCCTCTGAGGATCTACGCCAGTGGTGAAGGTTGGTGAATCGAATTATCTTTTATTAACTTCGTTAATAAGAGGAGTGCATTCTAGAGCAAGACTCCCGACTTGAATTTCATTCTTCGGGTTTGGCAAGAATTCAAAGCAATCCACAAATATTTTCCCGATAAACACCCCTTTCAAGTGACATGGGCGGATAAGATGGGAATAATCGACATTGTCTTCGACAGAAACAAAGTTGGCGTGATCGCCAAATGGACTGGTAATGTTATTGGGTTTAACAACTGGGATTGGGAGCGTTCCGTTCTCAATCATGTCTTGAATTTCGTGTTTCAGTCGATAACACTTTTCAGTATCATGGCCTTTCCCTTGATGAAAGGCACAATAGGCATTTGGTTTATACCATTTACCTTATTGCTCAGCGGGAGGGTCCGGAGTTGGACCAATAGGCTTCAGCTTTCCTTGGGCTATGATCCTTTGGAGAGCGTATGCATAAGTGCATCCGATATCGGTGAATGCCCTAGGCGTTTGGCGCTGCGACTTCTTCGATTGCCCTTCTAAGAGATTGATGGCTTCATCAATATGGGTCGTTGCTGGGGCTTTGTCCTTAGACGATGAGGCCCCTTGGTACCCTTTCGGCTTTTCAGCCTCTGCCCTTATGACATCATCTTCTACCTTTATCCCGATTCTTATCAATTCTTTGAAAGAGCCAAAATTCTGGTATTTCAGAGCATTGCGGTAAATAGGTCGTAGATTCTTTACGAACTTATCTACCATTTCAACTTCGTCAGGCTTCTTGGCTAATTTCACGCTTTCAGCGCGCCATCTTGCAAGGAATTCAGTAAAGCCTTCTTTGTCTTTCTGTGTCATCACCTCCAATGTTCTTATGTTGGTTTGAATCTCGACATTATCAGCATAGTGCTTGCAGAACTCCACCGTGATATCTTCGAAAGTAGGGAAGTTCTTAAGGTCCAGATTGTAGAACCACGCCTTCGGGTGTTCATCCAGAGATTGGGCGAAAATTTCAGAGAGCATGTCAGCAGGTACTCCCTTCAGTGCTAAGTACCCTTTATAGGCCTTAACATGGTGGACTGGATCTTCGGTGCCCTTGAACTTTGGGATGTCAGTGAGTACCATGTTCGTGGGCAACTTATCCTGAACTGGGGCATAGGCCCTAGCATTCTCATAGTGGATGTTCTTCCCCTGGGAGAGCTTCAGACGGTCTTCAATGAACTTGAACCGTTTCTCCAGATCAGTCAGAGGTGGGGTAGATAAGGGGGAATCTTCACCCAGCTTAGATTCGATTGCATCCATTCGGGTCATCATGAGGTTCACGGCCTCGGTGAGTTTGTTAACAGCATCTTCCATTGCTTGATGTCGGGTTTTTGGCGGCCTTTCTACAAGAAAACCCCGAACTGAGTCAATATTCGAATGTAAGAGCCCCTGCACACTTAAGGACACGACACTAACTTGACTCAAACAAAGACTCGACTTGAGACTGACTAACCAAAGGTTCGACTCACGGTTGGATTTAGACCTTGGTTCATTTTAGACTCGACAAAACGTCATGACTCAAACCGCCATAAAGCACGATTCTAAATCGGACTCGGTGTGACTAAACCCGTGATTGGACTAACATAGCCCATAGGTTCGGGTGAAACGCCCTAAATGGCTAGCTTGGGCGTTTCTGTGGACTATCCTAGACCAAATGGTCGACCAACATGACTCAAAGCCCAAGAGGTGAGCTTGGGTGACCCAACAGGGTCATGTTCTAGACTCTTAGAACGAAACACACCCGGCCTAACACGGCCATGACCCGGACACGACTTGACGCATTTCATGCTTGGTTGGGTTCGAGAGGCACTTTGGATTGATTTTGAAAAACGAAAGATTGATTCGAAAATGAGATTTGAAATGGGCAGCATGCCGGCTATAAAAGCTCATTTTGGGCCAAAAATTCTAGTCCTATTTGGGCAAAGATTCGCGTTTTTAAAACCATGCTATTTTGAAAGTAAGTTGTTCAAAAGTTCGGTTTCGAAAAGGACATGGAAAATTTCGAAAAGACTCGGGAAAACAATTTGCACATTGTCATTCTCATGTTATAAGGATGTATGCTCCTAGACATCTCTAAGTCTCGGCAAGTCTTCTACAAGAAGGTCTATGCCCTCCATCCTTTTGCGGTCTTATAGAGCAAGGTGTCTTAAGGTAGAGTACCTAGAAGATCGTCCCCACCATCAAGAACAACGCGAGGTGAAGTGGAAGCGAGCAATGTGCAGCTTCCTAGCATAGTGGGACGTCGCCCCCACGCATCACGAAGAAACGCTGGGACGGCCCGGGCAAGTCCTTAAGGGTTTATGCATGAATCGTAGCACTATGAGTAATGTTTTACTTTCCGACACTTTCTTTTCAAGTTTCACCTCGGAGGAAAAGACCCTAGAAACAAAGTGTAACTAGTCCTCTTTTCCCCAAATGAGTCGCCAAAGCGTGGACAAGGCCCTCGGAAGCTGCGTCCGCGGGATCCACACTAGGCATAATCGACTCGAGGTTCTTTCGAATCGAATTAAGACAAATTAGAGTCGCCACCAAGTTTTTTGGGAACTTGGAACCGTTCAAGTCAACTTTACACCTTTCATCGAAAAGCATAAAGCCAATCGACTACGAGTGATTAAAGATAAAGACTTGTACCCTATATCACTCGATTTGAATGACTCTCGTAATCCAATGGTATTTAGACGGATCCACAAACCATAGATCTTGAGTAAGGGTGAGGGTACGTGTTAGGAAGCCCATAAGGACACCTAACCCCGCCCGTCGATAACGGCCTCTACTAAGTCAAGTATCGGATTTCAAACAAGGTCATAGCTACTACGATATATGAAATGCAAACATCGTTTTAACCCTAACATGTGAAGTTTCTATGTCGATTTAGATGCAACTAAACTAACTTTGTCAAAGTTGTAATTTAGCATGTGGGTTGATTGATCTAACAACATACAAACGAAACAAACAAGGCTTAGGGGGAATGGGGGAGCCGTTGGGATCTACCTATTACAAACCAGGCATTTCATGCCGACACAACAATAAATTAAAGATACAACTCGATCTAAATACAATTGCTACATACAACACTATACACGACAACACACACGGCCAATCGGCCTAGAAAAGCGTGCACAAGAGGGGTGGCCCACGGCTTACATGACTCACGGCCTTGGGTCACTCCTCGTGATGTGTGCTTTCGCTCAATCTCATCGAATTAGACATAGGGCCGCACACCAAAGCATGCATTAGCATAAATTGGGCCATGTTGCTTTAAACAACATGCGATTTACTACGCTCTTACAAGCATTGGGGCACAACCATCTAACCAAACAAGACTAAGGTTTTTTGAAAGAGGTTTTGACTCGATAAAAGAAAACTAACTTGAAAATTACAACCAAACTAACAAACACGACTCGATAAACAAAGTAATTACAAGATACGAAATAACGAGATAAAGGTGAGAAAAAAACGAGAAAAGGGACTACAAGGACACGGCCAAACACGGCCCACACGATCTAGCATACCCTAATTCTTTGGTTAGATTCATTAGGTTAGATCGATGATTGCGAAACGGGTTAGGAACGAATTAGAAAACAAGTTAGAAACGACGTTGATCGATTGAAAAGAGGTCTTGCAATTGTGTATTCTACACGGCTCAAAAGGGGTCAAATCAGGTCAAGTTCGCTAATTAAATTAACTCATCGAGTGTTAATAAGAAGGTGCTAATCACGCACTCTTATACTAGCGAGAAATCATGTGAAAGAGAGAGATGCATTCAATTATTTACAGAATTGTTAGTTGATTTTTTAAGCTATGTCGATGTACCCTAAAGTGTCTAATTAGGTTATTAAATTGATCTAATGCCATCTAAGTAAGTTATATGTTAACAATCAGAAGTCATACTAACATGCAACGGGTCCTAAGGTGGGTCGAATTGGCCGAGACAACAAAGGGTCAAAAGCGAGGAACGGAAGTTAGAAATTCGTTTTATTTATGCCCTACCTTGAACACGAGGATATGTAAATGAGACGGGGGTGTACGACCGACTGATGTAGCGGTTTCTTTTCCCATCTCAAGTCAACGCGAGTGTTCATGGTGGTACTTTAACTCATACTCGGACTAAACTAGTTTCATAGTTAATTTAAACGATAAATAAAAGCGATAAACAAACAAAAACAAACTATAAGAAAAACAAACATAAAAAACGAAATAAAAAAGGAGAAAGAGGAGGATTTGATACACCCTCAACCTACATGTATCGTTGACACCGTCTTGGGTCGTAATCGATGGTAGATTTTATCTCGAGAGGCCGTCGTCGACGAAGAAACAAAGCAAACACGCGTTTTTGGCAAATCTGGACAGCAACTTTCAAACAGCGATTTCTCCCTCGTTTCACGATGAAAATTCGATTTAAAAGATGTTTTGAAAACTAGAAAGAGAGGAGAACAGATATCTTAAAGCAACCCCTGCTCGTTTTTAGTTATTGGGCACGAAAAATGAGCACAAACAGAACTGGACAGACAGGAACAAACCGCGAAAACAGAGTGTATAACACTCTGTTTTTTGAGGGATTTCGTGTACTCTCAAGGGCAATTTGGCTCATCAATCTTTGTCTAATGTGTAGATGGATGTTATGTGGTTAATTAGGAACAAGAAAATCGAGTTTTGATGGAGGTTTGAGGGAGGAACGAATTGTTTTTCGAGGAGGACACACAAACAGTTTCAGTTTGTATGTCGGTTTTGTGGAGGGTTTTTGAGAGGCAATTAGGGTTTGTTTCTGAGGTTTAAAGCTTGTTAGTGATGGTAGGATGTGGGGAGAACTTCGAGGAATGAATGTATGGTGAAGGGTGGGTATTTATAAGGAGTTAAAGTAGGGTAAAAGGGAGGAGAGGCAGACGGGCTCCCCTGAGCATAGCTGCTGTCCAGCAGCTTTTGGGGGGTTTTCTAGGGTTCGTTTGGGGGTTTTTCTTGGTGATTAAGGTAAGGTAATATGGGTAGGATATTAGGGTATGGGTTAGGGTTAATGGGTACGGGTTTTGGTGGTATTTGGAGCGGGTTTTGGGCTCGGGAATTGGCACGCAAAACAGGGGGGGCTGTTTGTATGCGGGCTGTTTGGGGGGGTGTTTGGGATGGAATTTGGGCCGTGGATAGGGGGTTCGAACTGGGGTGGATGGGTATTGGTCTAGGTTGGTTAGTGTACTCGAGATTCGTGCCAACTCGTAAAGAAAACGGGCTCAAAAACCGAGCTAAAATCGAGCTCAAAAACATGCTTTTAAAACGAGTTTTCTTCGCTTTTAAAATCGATTTTTCAAATCAATCAATACATTAAAATAAATGATTTTTCAAATCAAATATATTCATAAAATAATTTTTCAAATCAATTATTTATTTTATTTTCAATAAAATAAACTTGGGAAAATAAATTCAAAATAAAATATAATAAATTGAAATCACTTTAAAAAGACTTTAATTTAAATATCATTTAAATTAATAAAATGAACTCACTTAAGAAACATTAATTTAAATATCATTTAAATTAATAAAATACTTCATCGACGACGCCCATTCTACATCGTAAAACGAGCTCCAAATAATGACAATGACAACTAAAGAATACATGTGTCCTATCATCATCGGGTGTTTGTCGGGTTCTCTATAAATTCCAATATCGACGGATACGGGTATCTACACTTGGCGAAGCCCTTTTCTTTGCTACTCGATTCAGGTTTGTCACGAATGAACGATTTTGGTGTGGTGGCAGCTGATACTACAGTAGACACAACCCCTTCAGAGCTAGCTCCCTCGGGTTTAGACCAAGCAATACTCTTAGGGGTGAAACTAGTGCTAGAACGACTCAATTTCAACTGACTCTCGACCTTTAAAATCACTTAGCATAGCATATCAAATGAATCGTAGTTCTGCATATCAACAGTATTAGCAATGTTTTTGTTCAATCCCCTAGAAAATCTCTCCATCTTTTGTTCCTCTAGTTCCTCCAAATCACTCACCAAAGCAAGTTTTTCAAATTCAGCAATGTAATTGGTAATTGACAAACTACCTTGACTCAATTCAGAAACTTTACTATATAAATCAATCTTATAACTTCTTGGAACATACCTCTTTTTCAGCTTTCGCTTTAAAGCATCCCATGAGTTTAGCTTTTCCTTGCCATTCCTTGCTCGATTGGCTTTGAAATTTTTGAACCACAAAGATGCATTCTTCACCAATTTCAGAATAGCATATTTGCAACGGTTCTCATCAGAAACATCCTTGAACTCGAAGAATCGCTTCATATTTCGTTCCGATTCAAGGTAGTCCTCGGGATCAGTGCCTCCGTCAAACTCAGGTAACTCCGTCACCTTAAACTCATCTACAACAGTTCGCCTTATAGGACCACGACCACCATCCCCTAGCACGTTCCTCAACAAGTCACACAATTGGCGAAGTAATTTTTTGTCGAAATGATATAAAATGCGGAAGAAAAATACAAATAGTAAATAACGATGTGAAATCAGTAAAGCAGAAGCACGTTACAATCAGTTTCACAAAAACACCAAACCTGATTTCGCTAGTTATAACAACAGTAAAAAACAATCGACAACGAGGTTTATATGCTGTATTAAAAATAATTTAACAATCAACAAACAATAATGATGAACAGTACGACGGTGAACAGTAACACGGGTGAACAGTAACGATGAATAGTATGATGATGAACAGTAACACGGAATAAATGAAAGCTCTTAAACAACAGCTCTTGCACATGCCTAAGGCAGCTTCTCACTTCTAACTTAAGGAACATCGTTGTTCAAGACTCCGACTCCTTGTACTTGGAAATGCGAGCCCAAGTAAACACTCATTCTAGAACTAGCAACAACCAGCTCTTGTTGACTTGTTAGCCAAATCGTGACCTCCTCTACATCAAATGCATCAGCTTCAAAGTTGTCATCAGATCCCTCGCTGCCAACCTAAAAACTATAATACTACGGTTTTATGTGTTGTCGGGTACTCTATCGAGTGGGGCTTACTCTGTCGAGTAACTGAGTTTGGATTTCGAAACAGTGTTCTGCTGATGGGTACTCGATCGAGTAAGTATGGTACTCGATCGAGTAGGCATCACTCGATCGAGTAAGTGACTTACTCGATCGAGTAAGTCGGTTCTGCGGGTTGTTTTAGCCGGGTTTTGTTAGCACTGCGAGAATGATATATAAGTTATTCCGTCAGTTCCCTTGTCACTTTTTATCTTTTCTAAAACCTCTCAAGAGAAAAACAAGTTACGTTACTTTCATCTTCGCGTTGCTATCAAATTCCAAAGGCTAGGGTCGTCGGATCGTCGTGTTGTTTACGCCGTTGAGTTCGTCGTATTGTGGGTAAGATTCTTGTACAGTTTTTATGTCGTTTTATGATATTAGTTGAAACCCTAATTGGGTAATTTGAGGGTTTTGGGAGTGTTTTGATACTATATGGTGATTGTATGATTGTGTATTTGATAGGAGCTGATTTCGTAGAGGAACTTTGCTGATTCGATATTGTTACGGTATTGGTGATTGCTTTTCCAGGTAGGGTTTCCCTACACCGTTATTGATTACATAGTTATTTGGTGATGGTTGTGATTATTGTTGATCTTTATCGTATTGGTATTGTATCGGTGTTGTTGTTGTATAATTGGTTATGTAATTGTCTGTGGTTCGCGAGGCGTGTCCTCAGCTGAGTGGAGTCACTTGCGGGAGTAGCTTCTCGCCCTTGATTCGCCCTCTGTGGAACCCGCCACAGGAGGGGATGTGCACATTAAGGAACATGGGTTATCGCTCGGAATAGATGAGCGGGGATTTGGTGGGTGCGGCTGGGGTCCCCCACTAGCGGCGTAGAATATCTGTTGTGATGGGTATTCTCGAAGGACTATACACTTTAGTGTATAGTCAGGTGTGTGGAGATATGATGGAGTTGGGTGATATGTGTGTTGTATCTTGTGTATCTTTTTTTGTGTAATCAGTAACTGACCCCATTTAAATGTTTTGGAAACTGAGGTGATCCATTTGGGTATGGTGAGCAGTTATTAAGCAGGTATGAGATGGCTTGCGCGAGGGATAGCTGGGATGGATTTATCACATGTCACTAGAGTCTTCACTGTGTCTTGAACTTAGATTTCCTTTCAATTAGTTTGGTTTTGGAACGGTTGTATTTACTTTACAGTTTTAGGTTTTGGATATGTAATCAGTTAAACTTATTTATCTAAAGTATGTTTCTTTATGGTCAATTTGATATACAATGCCTCGGGTAACTGAGATGGTAGCATTTCCATGCATTAGGTGGTCTTGGTAAGGCACCTTGGTGTATGGGGGTGTTACAAAGTGGTATTGGAGCGACGATTTTGGAACCTGTAACTAATGAACCCAATGAATTAAGGGAGTTAAAATAAAATGAACCCGGGTAGAAGTTGTTAGGAGCTAAAGCAAAGACTTGGGAGACGTCCTAAAGTCGCGAACTCGTCCTACAACTT
Source organism: Silene latifolia (assembly GCF_048544455.1). Taxonomy (NCBI): domain Eukaryota; kingdom Viridiplantae; phylum Streptophyta; class Magnoliopsida; order Caryophyllales; family Caryophyllaceae; genus Silene; species Silene latifolia. The sequence goes on along the minus strand of NC_133535.1, from coordinate 89,774,291 downwards.
TAAACCGGTCACTATGGGGTGTCATGGGATCGCTATGTGTTTACTTATGTTATATGAATATGTTGGATGGGTGTTATGTGGTTGAATGGAGGTGTAGTGGAAAAGATGAAGGTAATTGTTTATGTTAACATGAATCGTGGTTGGGATCGCTACTAGTTTACTATCGTTTATATGCATATGATTGGATGAATATGGTGGGTGAATATGTTGGATGAAAAAATTGTATGAATATGATCTATGAATTGGTTTTAAAAGATGAAGTAAGTAATTACATGAGAATATGAAACTCATGTGGAGAACAAGTTGATGTGATGGAAGTGGATTTTCTACTGTTGTTATATTAGTAACATGTGAATAGGGGATTTTATGTCGTATATTATGTTATTGTTGTTAGGTTCATATACCTATTATTAGACTTCTCTAATGATGAACTAAGTTAGGTTCATATACCTATTATTAGACTCCTCTAATGATGAACTAATTAACATATTAATTAGAGTTCTTTAGATCTAGTGCATGCATAACTACATAAGGTATGAAATGAGAAAACAATGATTCTTACATTGTTATTTTCGGATTTTGGGCACAAGTAAGGTCTCCTACCTTCACTTGTTCTTGAGCTATGATGAGTATTAGGATGATCCTCCAAGACTCTATATTAGGAGCCCTCTTTTTGATTGCACCCAAGATTAGCCCTTATCACTACTAAATAATATTAGCTAGATATTTATTTAGTAATCTACCTTAAAATTGACTACTAATACTCATATATTACATTAATAATATTAGTAGTATTTAATGTGGGCTAAATCTTCTGATTTTTTGGGTATCATTACAAAACATTGGCATGCTCCAATTTATGGCACTCCTATGTACAAAGTGGTTAAAAGAATGAAGGCTATGAAGTCTGATCTCAAGCAATTGAATAGAGATAACTTTCATGATGTGGAAAAGAATGCTCAGATTATGCTTATGACCCTTCATAATATTCAGACTGAGCTCCAAACTAGACCTTCTGACCCACAACTCATTGAGGCAGAGCAGGCTGCAGCTGATGGTTTTAAAGCTCTGGATGAAGCAAGGGTTTCTTTCTTGGCTCAAAAAGCAAAAGTGGCCTGGTTAGAGGAGGGAGATGACAACGCTGCCTTCTTCCACTCTACAATAAAGAAAAGACGAATATCCAATAAGGTGGTGCAGATTGAAGACGAGAATGGGAATGTGCTTACTCAGATTCAGGGGATTAATGCTGCTTTTGAGACTTACTACAAACATTTACTGGGAACAAGTTGTCCTGTTACAGGAGTTCATCTACCAACTGTTAGGCAGGGTCCTATTTTGAATGAGCAACATTACAGTTGCCTTGCTAGACCAGTTACTGGGGATGAGGTCAAGAAAGTGCTCTTTTCTATTCCCGGCAACAAGTTCCCAGGTCCTGATGGTTTTAACTCTCAATTCTTTAAGGATGCCTGGGGGTGATTGGTGCTGATGTTACTGCTGCTGTTCAGGATTTTTTTATCACTGGAAAGCTACTTAAGCAGACTAATAATACTACTCTCACCCTCATACCCAAAGTTGATATGCCTAAAAGTGTGACTCAATTCAGGCCTATATCATGCTGCAACACAATTTACAAATGCATTGCTAAGGTTATGTGCAATAGATTAGGAGAAATTCTCCCTGATATTATTAGTCCTACACAAAGTGCTTTTATCAAAGATAGAGATATTGTTGAGAACATATTGATATGCCAAGATCTTACTAAGCTGTACAATAGAAAACATTGCTCTCCCAGAGTGATAATGAAGTTGGATCTGCAAAAAGCCTATGATTCTATTGAATGGGATTTTTTGGAGGGTATGCTGAAAGATTTGAAATTTCCTACTCATTTCACTAGCCTTTTGATTGAGTGTGTGACTACACCTCATTATTCTTTGTCCTTGAGTGGTGAATCTTTTGGTTACTTTAAAGGAAAAAGGGGTTTAAGACAAGGTGATCCCTTGTCTCTCCTACTTTTCTCCATTTGCATGGAATATCTTACCAGGTTTTTTAACAGAATGAAAGAAATTGATGGGTTCAAGCATCATCCTTTGTGCAAGAAAATGAACCTTACTCATCTGTGCTTTGCTGATTACCTATTAGTATTTTGCAGAGGAGACTGGGATTCTATGATTGTTACTATAAGGGCCTTCAACACTTTTTCAGCTGCTTCAGGGTTGAAAATAAATAAGCAGAAATCTAATGTTTATGGGAATGGCATTCCTAGGGAGATTTTGGAGAAGTTTGCTTTGGTTTCTGGTTTGAAAATAGGTACTCTACCCTTTAAATATTTGGGGGTACCTATTTCTGCAAAGAAACTGTCAGTTTTAGACTGCAATATTCTGGTGGAGCGTATTGTGGATTGTATTAGAGCTCTAGGGACCAAAAATCTGTCATATGCAGGTAGATTGGTGATGATCAAGAGTGTGTTAGGAGCTCTCCATAGTTATTGGGCAAGAATATATATTATCCCTACTTGCATTATGACTAAACTTGAATCCATCTGCAGAAGCTTCCTTTGGAAAGGTGAAGCTATGTCTCAATCACCTGCTCTGGTTGGTTAGGATAAGGTGTGTTTGCCTAAAACTCAAGGGGGTCTAGGAGTTTGTGATATGAGAAGATGGAATGTTGCTATAGTAGGAAAATATGTGTGGTGGATAATGAACAAGAAAGACCACTTATGGGTAAAATGGGTTCACTGTGTTTATATAAAAGATGTAGCTTGGCATGATTACAAACCTTCTCAGGGGAGTAGTTGGGCCTGGAAACGAATTTGCAGGATCAAGGATAAACTTCTTGCAGGGTATGTGAGCAATGGATGAATTACAGAGGATGGTGAGTATATCATTGCCAAAGGCTATAAATGGCTTGGTACTGCAACTCCTGCTGTAACGTGGTATAAGTGCATCTGGAATAGCATTAATGTCCCAAAGCAACAGTTCATTAGTTGGCTTTGGATTCAAGGCAGTCTGCTTACTAAGGACAGACTTTGCTCCATGGGCATTGGTTCAGATACACAATGTGAGTTATGTGGTGATGCTGCTGAGAGCCATGACCATTTGTTTTTTGGTTGTGAGTACAACAAGAGATGTTTGCAGCTGGTGAATGGGTGGTGTCACAGTACCATTCCTACACAGCAGCTAATGGACTAGTGGATTGGACTTAGTCAGTTTGATCACAAAGACGTCCTGGCAGCAGTAATTTTGGCATTGATCTATCACATTTGGTGGGCTCGAAACCAATGTAGAGTCACACTGATGGTTTGGTCCCCTGAAGTTATTTTTAGGCGGCTTAAGAATGATGTAATGATTCGTGTTAGCAGTAAGTACAAGGATAGGACGAGGAGAGCCTTAAGTTGGCTTACTGTCTAGTGATCTTTTTTATATGATGTGAGTAGTTGATCAGAATTTGTAATACCCCGTATTTTATATTGTTCATCGAGTCGAGTAATTGTGTAGTCGTGTTGATATCGTAAGACCAAGTTACTCGTAAACTTGTTGAGACGGGTTTAACTGAACGATAACTTACCCATTTACATATCACGTTACCCATACCCATGACCCATATCACGTTACCCATACCCATGACCCATTTATCATCTAACCTAAATTTAACCTAATTTTACCCTAACATTTCTAAACCCTATTCCCTCAACCGCCCACCTCTTTTCAGCGGCCCATAACTCAGCCTTCACGCAAATCGAGAGAGGGAGAGTGAGTGTGAGTGTTGGCAGCGCAGCAAGGAAGATCTAGGGGTGGTTGTCGACGTCCGGTGGCAACCCTGGTGGCGGCTATGGCGGTAGAAAAGGTAAGAGCGCAACCCTTCTCCTCTTTCTGTCGAGTTGTTGGCTGTTGTTTCGTGTCTTACAGGGGCGTTTATGGTGGTTGTCGAAGGGGTATAGGAGTAGAGTGGTGTGAGGCGAGTGTCCTGGTGGTTGTTGGGGTGGTCTTAGGTGGTAATATTGACGGTAAAAGGCGGCAGCGACAGGGGGTGGCAAAACGGGTTTGGTTTTGGTTTCAGGCGGGTTTTAGAGGGGTAAGGTTTGGGTGGCACCACCGTGGACTAGGGGGAGGTCGAAACGGTGGTGCTGTGGTGTCTGGGTGCGTGGGTTGGCAGCGAGTTGACGGGTGGTTGTTTGGGCAGTGGTTGATTAATGGTTACGGTGGTGGCAGGTGGAGAACGAGGGGTGTTGGTGATGCGTGGTGGTGAACCAGACCAAATGGCGGCCCTGGTTTGAACCGCCGGCGGCAATCGACCCCCCATGGGGGTGGCCGTTGGTGGTTGGGTTGAAGTGGGGACCACGGCTGGTGGTTGCCACGGCCTCGTGGTGGCCTGTGGTGGCGGGTGAGAGCGTGAAAAGGGGGGTTGTGTGGATGACGGGCTGTTTTGGTTTTGAAGCGGGTTTTCATAATTTAATCGTTATATTTCGTTATGGGTCGTATTCTAAATTAAATAATTTAATTCCCGAGTCGTTTAAATAATTGGAAACAGGTTTTGTGTCGGGATTGTTAAAAGAGAAAAGTTTCTATATCGGGAAAGTTTCTATTTTTGGTAAATTTCTATTTTGGGAACGAGAATAGTTAAGTAATCAATTATCATTTATTTACCTTTCGTGAGGGCGAATTGTTGTGGAAATATTACCGAGCACCCGACTATTTGACTGCAGATCCGAGGTAGGGAAATACACTTGACTTACCGGTGTTGTTAAATTGTGTTGAGTTGTTGTGTTACATGTGACCGAGCCGTGATCGATGATTTGTGCGTGGTTGTAATTTATGTTATGATCCATATCTTTGGAGTGTGGTTGATTGAACTGTTCGTGTTGATTATGTTATTTCGTTAGTTCGATAGCTGGCATGATTTCATTCATTGATATACATATCATGTTGCATTGATTACTGTTGAGCATTGCATATGCATTGGAGTTGGAGGATGATGTGGTGGTGACGATGTTGAGATACGATGTGATGTTGTGATAAGGCCCGGGCGGGTTCTCGGCAGACTTGCCCTGGTGTCCTCCGCCGCGAGCGGGCAGATCGACTACGGTCGATATATATAGTCTACCGGGGATCGGTATGGCTGGGCGTGCCGGGGTTGTGTGTGATGAGTTGAGATGGAGATGGAGGTGACGGAGTATCATGCATATCATATTTACTGTTGTATTGTTTTCCCTACTCAACCTCGTGGTTGACCCTGTGTATTCGTGAACACCTGTGATGAACCGTTTTATGGGGAGCAGACTTGACAGGTTTAAAAGATAGGACGGGAGCTTGATGGGCGTGAGACACTGGATCAGACGACTTAGTAGCTAGATCATCATCTAGAAGACTTTCACTTTTATTTATGTCAGTTCTTGTAATTGAGTTGAAAAGAGGATTTGTAATAATTAAGTTAAAGGATTTATATAAGTTGCCTTGGAGTTTAATTTGTTATTCACTACCTCGGGAAACCGAGATGGTAACACCGTCATTTATCTGAGGAGTCCTAGTTCAGGCCCTTAAATAAACGGGGGTGTTACAAAGTGGTATCAGAGCGAACGATCCTCAGGCCTAAACCAATGAACCTAAAGAACGTAGGATGCGTCTAAATAAAATGAACCCCTGGGAATAAACTGCTAGGAGCTCACAGTGCGGTTAAGAAGGCGCCCTTAATGCGTGCTCTTTTGCCCTCTCAGTTTTGAACCAGGCAACCCAAGAGAAAACGAGTGAATGGGGTAGTTAGAAGGAAAACCTTGGATATAAGCGAGTTGATGTATACCTTGAGACCTAGTGCTGAAATTATGATATTTATCTGGATGGATGTGAATGACGTGTTGATAGTGCTATTATGTCTGGTAATATGTGGTTATGTGATCCCAAAGCCATGCTAGTATAGTATCGTGATAGTAATGAGAGACACCATTGAATTGCTTGTTTCTAGTCGTAGCAATCGTGATTAGATGTAAGGGGTAGGTCGGGAGGCGAAGGGACTTCTATGGGATAGATGTTTACGTAAATACAAAAGTGTGAGATTTAAGTTAGGATGAGTTAGTATCAATAGTATGGTTGTAAGAGCTTGGAACATGGAAAATGAATGATTTAGTGTTGAAATCCGTTTTGTTTGATTTTACTCTGTAATTGATCTTGCTGTCATTTCCTTCCTGTTAATTTTCTACGGATGAAAATTTTATGAGAAATAGCCTCGTGAGTTAGTGTTCTTTTGGCGTTGGTTTCATGCTTATAGGGTATACGGATTAAGAGTAATAAATGTTTTAGTGGGCTGTGGTTGGGAAGTTCCTGTGCAGTGATGTGTTGACCGACGATTTTGTAAAAATCCTCATTTAATTTGTGTAAATGATTTTTGCATAATTCCAACTCCATCGACTAGAGGTTTCGCATATGTTTTCAAATTGATAAGCCACGAAAATTCTTGATGTCTCTATATTAAATGGTAAGTTTTTCAAACTGGCCCAAGTTTCGGACCAATTGCTGTCACATACTTGTTTGGACCAACTGAGTTGTAAAATTCTTTAAAAATTGAATTCTTGAACTTTCGACCTCATTCTTTTATCATAAATTATTAACTCTCTGTATGTTATGAAAAGTAATATAACTTAAGATTTCGTTGAACGGCTGTTTATTCGTGATTTTTGAAAGTTACAACGTGAATCATGAGCCTTAGTAAGGTGAAATTATAATGTTTTATATGATGATAGTAGCACGCATGTTCAGTAGTTATATATCTTAACAAGTGATAAAATTAAAACTTAGTTGATAACATTGTTGGCATGATAGCATGAGTAAAATTGGATAGCTTAATTTGATTCTTAATCGAGGGTGAAATGTTTATACGAGTCCAGTTGTTTGCATACTTTGTATACATTTGGCATGATGTAATGTCTCTGGGTGTGCATCTTATTTGCATAGTGGTCGGGTATATATATAAATATAAAACTATATTGTCATATCTTGGTAAGTTGATAGCGTTAAAAGTTAATTGACTGTTCTAACATACCCGCATGAATAATTATAATAATTAGGTCTAAATGTCTACACATGAATGGTAGTAATGGTTATGACTAAATATTACCACATGTAGGATGTCATCTGAGTCCTAAGGTCTTTTTTGTGAGCCTGTGTGCCTATAGTTATACCTATTGCTTCCATTGCATTAAATTATTTCGGTTGAACCTAAACCTATAACATGATAATAAACAGTGTTGTTATTTTTGTTATTGAATATGTTCGTTATTACAATATCGTAAAAATACTAAAGTGATTCTTGCAATTGCATGAGTGTGATATAAAGGAAACTGTTTGATATAATACGACAATTGGCATATTTATATTCTCGAGTCGTTACTATCAATTATATTAAAATAAAGATTGTTATGATAACTATGTTGACAATTATAATAGGATAATCCTTTGATGATTCACATGATATGCTTTGGTTTAAATGATAGTCGATATAGTTACATCTAATTGAGTCTACAAGTTGCCCAAGTATTTAAGTCGTGCAAATCAGTGAAGTGTCCAAGTTGCTAATCTTTTACTATAGCTAGAATTCTACAAAGTATAAGATGATGAATGTATGTTTAAACTCGTTATGCGATATCGTTTGTTTTCTTTGAAAATGAGTTGTACTAAGTTCTTTGGACACAATTGAACGATATGGTTGCTATGATGTCAAACACATGTGGGATATGGAAGTAATGTTGTGTTGTTATGAATCCTATGTTGTTACTTTTATTAACAAATACGTTTCAGAATTTATATCAAACAAATTGACTAATTCGTGTTGTATGTCTGATGAGTCAAAAGGTTTTGATTACGTGTTATGTTTTCTATGGTTTCTAGGTGTTAAGTAGTGCTTATGTACCACATGTTTTAATACTCCCGGTGATTTATTAGTGGTAGGGCGGGTCAGTTGTTCGAAATTGGTAATGGTTTTGACTTGGGAGAGGAATTTGGTGGAGTCAATGTTAGATTGTATGCTGGTTTATGTGCATTCTTGCGGTTGATATTCCTAAAGTGGTTGTTCCCTGGTAGATAATGCGAACTGTGATGATCTTGAGTTGACCAAAACCCTGGTATTACAACAGATTACCACGAAAACTTGTTATATAGCTTTCGCACACTTAAACCTCGAGGACGAATCCTTGTCTTAACACCCTTGTGTCTTAATTTGTTAACTTTCCATTTTGTAGGATGGATCCCTACAATGTACACCCGCAAGACTGTTACATGTCACTTGACGCTGACTTTAATGAGCATTGTGAGAAACTTTGTGCTGTCATGGACAAGTATGGCCATAATGGGCACCCTGAGTACTTAACTAATACTCAGTTAAGAGCGTATACCCTTATCGATTCTATCCCTGACTCTGGCATACTAAAGGACAGCAAACGCTTCTATATGAGAGAGTTGACCACCCATTGCATGAGGCTATTCCGCGACCCCAATTACTGCGGCGGGGCCAAATACCCGCCCGAGTATACCTTTGACTTTATAGCAAAGCGACACGAGATACGAATTTTACGCTAACGTATCGGATGCCGAAAGTACGATCGAGCCACCCATGCCGGACATTGGGGAAGAGGTGAACCGGGGAAGGGAATGACATAGAAGTCACGAGAATCGAGGAGGCGCGACCTAAGAACCGTTAGGTTAGGGCTAGGAACACCATGATCGGCCTGTTATGAAACCGTGTAAACCTTTGGCTCCTTCTTGTTGTTCTTTTAGTTTGATGTTGTGTTTTAAGTCAAGCATGAGCTAAGTAATAAGTGTTACTTGTTGACAATCAGTTAATCCCATAGTAAAACCTTGTTTTCGACGTTAATGTTTCTGCACAATCTTTTATCACGTGTTCTTTTCTGTTGCATGTTGTTGACAGTGTTTTGTTACATAGGAATATGAAAGTTGAGAAGAGGTTACGAGGACGTAACCATGTTTTTAGTTGGGCAGGATTGTAAAATCTTAATGTTTATGTCCCACTTGTTTATAGATTGTGGTTTGGATCAAGTTGTAGATCGTAGTTTTGACCAAGCTGATGTTTCGTTGCGTGGTACCCACACAAATGATGTTTCGTTGCGTGGTACCCACACAAATGAGTCCTCTATGCTGTGTAATTAAACTGCTGCGGTTATGGTGCTCTGATAGGTTGCATGAGTTCATGAGTGGTGATGGGTTTGCATGAAGTAAGTTCCGGGACGTAACTTTCTTTTTAGGAGGGTAGAATGTAACATTCCGTTTCAACCGCTTGTGTCCATGAATCCTTGTACTAGAAAATCTGTTTGGTAGTTGAGCGAACTTCGGGACGAAGTTCATTTTAAGGGGGGAAGACTGTAATACCCCGTATTTTATATTGTTCATCGAGTCGAGTAATTGTGTAGTCGTGTTGATATCGTAAGACCAAGTTACTCGTAAACTTGTTGAGACGGGTTTAACTAAACGATAACTTACCCATTTACATATCACGTTACCCATACCCATGACCCATATCACGTTACCCATACCCATGACCCATTTATCATCTAACCTAAATTTAACCTAATTTTACCCTAACATTTCTAAACCCTATTCCCTCAACCGCCCACCTCTTTTCAGCGGCCCATAACTCAGCCTTCACGCAAATCGAGAGAGGGAGAGTGAGTGTGAGTGTTGGCAGCGCAGCAAGGAAGATCTAGGGGTGGTTGTCGACGACCGGTGGCAACCCTGGTGGCGGCTATGCCGGTAGAAAAGGTAAGAGCGCAACCCTTCTCCTCTTTCTGTCGAGTTGTTGGCTGTTGTTTCGTGTCTTACAGGGGCATTTATGGTGGTTGTCGAAGGGGTATAGGAGTAGAGTGGTGTGAGGCGAGTGTCCTGGTGGTTGTTGGGGTGGTCTTAGGTGGTAATATTGACGGTAAAAGGCGGCAGCGACAGGGGGTGGCAAAACGGGTTTGGTTTTGGTTTCAGGCGGGTTTTAGAGGGGTAAGGTTTGGGTGGCACCACCGTGGACTAGGGGAGGTCGAAACGATGGTCTTTGTGGTGTCTGGGTGCGTGGGTTGGCAGCGAGTTGACGGGTGGTTGTTTGGGCAGTGGTTGATTAATGGTTACGGTGGTGCCAGGTGGAGAACGAGGGGTGTTGGTGATGCGTGGTGGTGAACCAGACCAAATGGCGGCCCTGGTTTGAACCGCCGGCGGCAGTCGACCCCAGTGGGGGTGGCCGTTGGTGGTTGGGTTGAAGTGGGGACCACGGCTGGTGGTTGCCACGGCCTCGTGGTGGCCTGTGGTGGCGGGTGAGAGCGTGAAAAGGGGGGTTGTGTGGATGACGGGCTGTTTTGGTTTTGAAGCGGGTTTTCATAATTTAATCGTTATATTTCGTTATGGGTCGTATTCTAAATTAAATAATTTAATTCCCGAGTCGTTTAAATAATTGGAAACAGGTTTTGTGTCGGGATTGTTAAAAGAGAAAAGTTTCTATATCGGGAAAGTTTCTATTTTTGGTAAATTTCTATTTTGGGAACGAGAATAGTTAAGTAATCAATTATCATTTATTTACCTTTCAGAGGGCGAATTGTTGTGGAAATATTCGAGCAACCGACTATTTGACCGCAGATCTGAGGTAGGGAAATACACTTGACTTACCGGTGTTGTTAAATTGTGTTGAGTTGTTGTGTTACATGTGACCGAGCTGTGATCGATGACTTGTGCGTGGTTGTAATTTATGTTATGATCCATATACTGGAGTGTGGTTGACTGAACTGTTCGTGTTGATTATGTTATTTCGTTAGTTCGATAGCTGGCATGATTTCATTCATTGATATACATATCATGTTGCATTGATTACTGTTGAGCATTGCATATGCATTGGAGTTGGAGGATGATGTGGTGGTGACGATGTTGAGATACGATGTGATGTTGTGATAAGGCCCAGGCGGTTCTGCAGACTTGCCCTGGTGTCCTCCGCTCGAGCGGGCGGATCGACTACGGTCGATATATATAGTCTAGGGGATCGGTATGGCGGGCGTCTTGCGGGGTTGTGTGTGATGAGTTGAGATGGAGATGGAGGTGACGGAGTATCATGCATATCATATTTCTTGTTGTATTGTTTTCCTACTCAACCTCGTGGTTGACCCTGTGTATTCGTGAACACCTGTGATGAACCGTTTTATGGGGAGCAGACTTTGGGTTTAAAAGATAGGACGGGAGCTTGATGGGCGTGAGACACTGGATCAGACGACTTAGTAGCTAGATCATCATCTAGAAGACTTTCACTTTTATTTATGTCAGTTCTTGTAATTGAGTTGAAAAGAGGATTTGTAATAATTAAGTTAAAGGATTTATATAAGTTGCCTTGGAGTTTAATTTGTTATTCACTACCTCGGGAAACCGAGATGGTAACACCGTCATTTATCTGAGGAGTCCTAGTTCAGGCCCTTAAATAAACGGGGGTGTTACAGTATTGGATTCTCCAATTCGATAATTTGTTGTATGGTTGACAAAACAGTGTATGCGGGCTTTCAATGTTAATGAAATTCTTACTTTATACCAAAAAAAAAATATTAGTAGTATTTATGAACAATTTGGATTGAAACTTCTCAAGTTTTTAGAAAGAAAACTATGAATGTGAGAGGTTTTGTATGTGATGAAGATGTGTGCATTTTTGGAGAACAAGTGAGTGGAAAAAAATAAGAACAACAAAGTGTCCTATTCAACTCAAGTGGTCCGGCCACTTTGCTCTTTTTAAGAGCCTTTTTCTCTTCTCAAAATCCTCATGCAAATGCTTTATTGATAGTGTCTTCACAGGTGTAACCTTCCGCTCAATACTAATACTCAAATTGTGCGATTCTGCTATTTACTTCTTTAAACTTAATTTAATTTCGGAAACCCAAGGACTCAATCGTATGGATAGGCCATATTTCACGATCAAGGGTGTAATACTCGCTCTCCCTGAAAAGGAGGTGATCCAGCCGCACCTTCCTCTGAAAAAATGCCTGCCCGTAACGTAACTCAGCACGCCCTTAGAAAGATCAGAAATAATAAGAGCTGTAATTGTACGTACCTGTAAAGAACTCAAACGAGACAACGGTGTGATAATAAGATATGATGACAACGCTGCCTTCCCTTTTTTCGGAAGAAAAGGAGGATTTTAGGCAAAATAGAAGACTTAGGACAATTGTCCTATCTCCTCCAAAAACCGGTGCCATGCTCTTATTATGGTCCATTTTTGTTTTATAATATTTGTCCCACAAATGCTTCTAAGTCTTATGTTTAATTATCTTACATAATTAAATATTAATTTGATCATACAACAATTATGTGACAAATTAATTAATATATCTTCACTAAACCTATTGAGTAATATTTTACCATTATATCAACATATAATGGGTCAGATAATGGCTAGTTAGTTAAATTTACAACCTCTTGTAAATGTAAATAACTAATTACCTCTACCTCGAAATATTTATAAAACCTCAACATAATTTAGTGGATTAATATATTAATCCACTAAATCGAATCTTATTTAATCACATTACAATAAGATACATATTTCCTCTCATAAATATAAATTGTTCTTATTTAAGGAATTAATTAAATTGTATCAGTATACAACTAATTAACTTTACTGATAAGGACATCATCCTTTAGGTGTGACCTTAAGGGATCAACTGACAACCATCGTTCTATAACAGTAACCTCAAACTCTAGCAAGCCAATCGTTACCGATTAATGTTGATCAATTGACTATTTAAATGAATCATCCCTTTCGTATTCTTAACTTGAGATTTAAACATGTGATCGCACTACTGTTGAGGACACATACTCCAACAATCTCCCACTTGTCCGTGACAAGTGTGCGTCACCAATTCTCTTGACCTATTACAATCTCCCACTCAATGCAAGGTGTCTTGCATGTCGTACTTACATTTGATCATATCTTGAGTGGTTTCCTCGATCTGGATAGTAACTGTCTGACCGGAATTATCTATCATAGATACCTTCCAAGCGTGGCCACGCATTTTCAGTTCACTACTCCTCGAGTGGCCTTGACATTTCAAATAACCCTGACAAGGGGGTGGACAATTCCTATCGCACTATTCCTTTCGCTTAGCCACAATTCATTATAACCCAAAATATACTCATTTGACCTCAGTTACGACAGTCGTAGAGCATAAATCAAAGCCATTCAGAAATTTGTGCCAACTTGGGCGAATAGTCTCTAGTCAAAAGAATTGACTCATAAGAATACTATAGTAGCTCTTGCCACGACCAGGCTTTATGAATTACCAGAACTCTATAAGTGGTCACTGCCCGACAGAGTGTCTCATACAGTCCGTCTATGTGATCGACTAGTCATCCCATATGACTCTATGACACTTGAACTTGCCATCAATCGCATCACACTCTAGTCACTTTGAGACGTCACCTTCTATAAGTAACTAGGGGTGAATACTATGTTAATCCAATTCACTTTAATGGGGTTAAATATTGTCTCAACAACCCATTTGGATTTAACAAAGTAATGGATGAGTTTAAAGAAACTCAAACGACAAATGCGATTATCATATATGAATAGTCAATACTCTATTACTACTTCATATCTTATAATCTATAGTGTACTTTTACACTAGTTAAAATGCAATAAAAGCTTGGTGATGTGACCATAATTGGCGCATATTTAGCCCCCGAATTAGCCTTGTTTCCATGCTTTTTAGTGCTTATTTGGGTCATTTCTTATCTTTAGTTCTTTGTTTTGCATATTCTTTGAGATTTTGATCCCTTGGTAGGAAAGGAGTAAGAATCTTGCATTTTCATGGCAAAACGAGACTAAATTGATCGAATTCAATGACCAAGCATCAAGGAGAGACAAGATTAGAAGGCCTTTGTACATATCATAGTAGAAGAGCAATGTTGAGGAAAGATCCTTGAGTCCCCAAGGAAATCCCCAAGGAATTTATGAAGAAAAGGGAAGAAAAGAAGAAGTTACTATCTTTGATCGACAATCCGAGCGGATTGTCAACAATCCGTCCGTCGGCCCAAAGACAATCCGAGCGTCCTTGCTGAATCCGCTCGGATTCCCCCTCCACAATCCGCCCGGGATTCCCAGAATCCGCTCGGATTCCAACGGTGCAATCCGCCCGCGACCCTATTCCGCCCGGATTTCTTCACAAAGACGGATTGTCTTCTTCAAGCTACGAAAAGAGAAGCCCTTCTCTCCAAAAATACCGGGTCCTCCTTGCTCAACTTAAAAGTGTAATTACTAGTTTAGCCCTTAGTTAACCCTAATGCATCCTCCCTAATTTTCACTATAAATACCCCATTAGTCTAATTAGAGGAGCATATTCTTCTTATCAATAATTAGTGTAGTTAATATCAATCAAATCTCTCTTCAATATTGTAATCAAGTATTAATCAAGTTTTAATCCAAGTTTTAGTTCTTTAATCTCTCTCTTGTTCATCCTTTATTTTGGGTAATTGAAGATTATTTGGGTTATTATTGGGAGATTGACAACCTCTCAATCAAACATCAAGTACTTCTATTATTCTTGCTTTATTATTGGAATCATTAGTAGGTATAATCTCTTAATCCCTTTTTAATTATTGTTAATTACTTTCATTTATTCATCATGTTTCATATTGTTGGTATGATTGACAACTTTGCTAGCATGATCAACATGATAATGAGTGAGTAGTCTTTTAGCTAGGGTTAATGGGTGATTAGGGGAAACCAACATGGGGAATGGTTCATGCTTAAATTAATATGCTTTCATGTTTTATTTGCTTGCTTGTTTTGATCTCAACTCATGCACATGTTATATTTGATGAAATGCTAAGCCTGTGAATCCTTGCATTTACTATCATCTTCTATCTTTTCAATGAGACTTGTAAGACATAACCCAACTCGAGTCTCATTAGACCATGCATGTTGTTGAGTAGGGAAGATTAAGTCGACTTGTAGGTGTTGTAAAATCTAATCGATTCGGCTCCGGGACCCAAACTTTCCTAGGATTGTAAGATATAACCCAACTCAATCCATCACAACAATAATTGCTTACTTATAATTTGAGAACATGTTTGTATGATCATATCCCATGATTCCCCTATGATCCCATGACACCCTAGTGCCTTTAATCAATTGTTTACACCCCTTTAATTCATCTTGCTTGTTTATTTTCATTGCTATTCTAGTTTAGTAACCTTCTACATCAACCCAATTTGTGACACCCCTTAGACACCACTAGTTACAATAGAAATCTCATTTCAACTCCCGTCCCTTGGGATCCGACCTTTACTTGCCTCTTTACTAATTGTAGAGTTGTTTGTGGAGCTATAAATTGTGTTTTGATTCGACCGTGACCAACGACCACATCTTAATTTGTGAACACTTAGGGGGATCGCATCAAAAATGGCGCCGTTGTCGGGGACGGTGTTTGTTTGATTTAGATTTCTTTTTATTGTCATTAGTTGTGTCTTTCTTCGCCTTGAGGAAGTAAAACTCCTCAAGGTTTGTTCTAATTGTTTTTGAGTTGTTTGATATTTTGCATGTCTAGAAGGTTACAAGGTGATTTGTTACCTTTTGACCGTGAAATCGAAAGAACCTTGACGAACAATAGGAGACTTGTTAGGAGGAATTTGAGAGGTGTTGGTGAAGTTGTTCAACCCACTAGTGAGTTTGTCAATCCTTTCGCAATAGAAGGAGAAGAAAACCCATTACACAATACCCCACAAAATCCACCTACAATGCCAAAATTCTCGTCACACTCCGTACCCACCGAGGAGAATCTACCAAATGGTACTCCTACACCGCAACATCTCACCGGAAATTTTATTGCCAAGTCCGCCTTCATCCAACTAGTTGAGAGGAGCCAATTTGGGGGGATGCCTAGTGAGGACCCTCATTCTCATATGGAAACCTTTTGCGACTATTGTGATGCTATCTCTCAAACGGGCGTGACTCAAGACCAAATTAGATGGGTCTTATTTCCTTTTTCCTTAATCGGCACCGCAAAGCAATGGTTGAAGGGCCTTGATAAGGCCACCCTTGGAATAGATTCTTGGAAGAAGTTGGCTCTAGCTTTCTACAAAAAATTCTACCCACCGGAAAAGACCAACATGCTAAGAGCTCAAATTACGGGTTTTAAGCAAAGGGATGAAGAGTCTTTGTATGAAGCTTGGGAGCGGTTCAAAGGAATTTGTTGCTCATGTCCTCACCATGGACTTAGCGAATGGTTTTTGGTGCAACAATTTTGGAATGGTTTATATGAAGATTCTAGGAACATTCTCAATATGGGATCAAATGGAATGTTCACCGAAGTTGATGACAATCAAACATGGAACAAGATTGAGGAAATGGCGGTCCATAACTCACAATATAGTAGACCTCGCAAGGCTACTAGAGGAGGAAAGCATGAAGTAGACTCCGTTACTCAATTGGGTGCTCAACTTAGTGCTCACATTGACACAATCAACTTGAAGTTTGAACAAGCTATGGCTAGACTTGAGGAAAACTCAAAATCATCGAAGCATCATGTTAATGCCATGACGGCATCCTCATCAATCCCAAGTGGGATATGTGAGAATTGTGGAACTTTGGGACATGACCAAGGTGAATGTAGGGGAACAAATGAACAAGTGAATGCTTTCCAAGCATACAAGAGTGGTACCCCTTATTCCAACTTTTACAATGAAAACACCAAATTCCATCCAAATCTCTCATACAAAAGCCAAAATGTTCAAAACCCTCAAACAACATACACTCCACCACCCATGAGAAACCAAAATCAAAGACCTTTTTACAATCAAAACCAAGGTTACCAAAATCAAAATCCATACAATCACCAAAATGACCAAGGTTTTGATGTCCAAAAAGCGGTCCTCCAAATGCAAAAGAACCAACAAGAATTTTTCACTCAAATGCAAAAAGATAGCCAAGCAAAAGAAACCACCATCAACAACATTCTAGCTCACACCAAGATGTTGGAAACACAATTGACTCAGCTAGCATCCTCAAGCTCACAAAGACAAAAGGGGCAATTACCACCTCAAAGTAATCCCCCTAGACATGAAACGGTTAGTGCCATTCACTTGAGAAGTGGTACAAGGTATGAAGCACCGAAGAAGCAAGTTGAGGATGAAGTTGTGGAAGCTAGTGAAAAGGAAGAAATTGTGCAAAACTCCAAAGATGGAGAATCATCAAAAGAAGAAAGTTCAAAGAAAAATGAAGACAAGGCCAAGGAGAAGGAGCCCATTGTGATTAGACTCCCTTTTCCAAGTCGTCAAGCCAAGCCCAAATTTGATGATCAACTTGGAAAGTTCATGGAAATTGTGAAGAATTTAGAAGTCTCAATTCCTTTCACGGAATTAATCAATCACGTTCCGGCCTATGCGAAGTACATGAAAGATATCCTCACAAAGAAGAAGTCGATCCGGAAACTTGAGACTATCGCCTTCACTAAGGTGAGTAGTGCAATACTTCAAGGGAGTTCACCTCCGAAGTTAAAGGACCCGGGAAGCTTCTCAATACCGTGTACCATTGGCGACACGACGATCAACAAAGCCTTATGTGATCTAGGGGCTAGTGTGAGTGTCATGCCATACTCGGTGAGTAAAAGGTTGAGGATGGGAGAGCTTAAATGCACCAACATCACACTCCAAATGGCCGATAGATCGACGAAGACACCGTTAGGGATATGGGAAGATGTCCCCGTGCGAATTGGGAAGTTTTTTATCCCGGTGGACTTTGTCATTGTTGATATGGAGGAAGATTCCAACATTCCAATCATCCTAGGAAGACCTTTCCTACACACCGCCGGTGCGGTGATTGATGTGAAACATGGTGAGCTCACTCTAGAAGTGGGAGTTGAAAGCATAACTTTTAATCTTGACAAGACTATGAGAGCTCCTCGTTTGCATGAGCCATGTTTCATGATTGATCATTATAGCCGAAAAGATGAGAAGAAGAAATCGGAACTCCAATGGAAGAAGAAAATTGAAGATGCTCCATTCAAAGAGCAAGTGAATTGTGACAAGGAGAGCTTGCAAAGCTCATCAAAATCAACCAAGGAAGAAGAGGATGGCCTCATTGGCCAAGAGAAGAAATTGGGAGAGTTGTCTCTATCTAAGCAAGAGATTTTCAATGATCAACTCAATGAAGTTTGTGGTCTTTGGGACGACGAATTTGAAGGGATTTTTAATCCCTACATTGGACATGCCATCGATCATGATCAACAACAAGGGCCACGGTCCATTGAGAACCTCTACCATGATAATGAACAAGCCTTTGATTACTTCTTCAAGGTGTTGAGCAACATCAACAACACCTTGGACATGCCCTCTTGACATCTCATCAAGAATGAGAGTTTGGTGGAGTCCTCCCTAAACCACCACTTGTAAATATTTCTAACTCCCTAACTTACATTTCAATTCTTGTATTGCATTTTTGTCATCTTTGGATTTTTATTTACTTTGATCAAAATAATTGTCATGTAAGAGAGAAGTGAGGGAGGGACTAACAATTTCAATTGATGTGTAGTGCTTTACCTTAGTGTGGGGATGGCAATTGCCTAGGCTATCCATGCTTTAGTAGTGCCCCTACAATGAAGAACACAAGACTTGAAGAAAGAATGAAAGAATGATAAGGGAAATGCGCTGTGCACGGGTGGAACTGAATCCGTGTACACAGAGGAAGAATCCGAGCGGATTCCCAAGAATCCGCCCGTCTTATGTAATCCGAGCGTCCCCGGAAAAGACGCCGTCTTGAATCGAGCTGAATTTTGAAATTTTCTTGATCTGTTAAAGAATCCGAGCAGATTTCGAAAATCCGCCCGTCTTGAAGAATCCGTCCGTCTCCGGGAGAAAGACGTCCGTCTTTGCAAACCTGAGGAAAACAAGCAAATTTCTCTGGACAGAAATCCGTCTGTCTTTGAGCAAATCCGCCCGTCCCGTGTTCAGCAAATCCGAGCGGATTGTCACAAATCCGCCCGTCTTTAGGCGAGTTTTGCAAAGTTCAAAAAGAGCAGAATCCGCACGGATTGGGCAGAATCCGCACGGATTGCCCCTGCAGATTCGAAATTTTCGGCCTCTTTAAAACCCCTCCCACCTTCATTCATTCATTCATTCATTCATAAACACTACCCACAACATCAAAACCCTCATCCTCTCCATCATAAAAACAAAAACCCTCAACAACATTCAACAAAAACAAATCAAACCACCCTTCCAACAACAAATTAATCACTCCTTCTTCAACCAAAATCAAAACCAAGAACAAAATCTTCAACCTTTGAGTCGATTTTTGTTTTCATAAAGGCAAAGCCTTTCACCTTCAAATCGATTTGGGCATACTACAAGGTGAAGATTTTTCACTCTTTTCTTGGTTAGTTCATCAATGGCAAGGACTAAGGGAGCAACAAAGGCAACAAAGGCACCAAAGGCTAAGGCACTCTCACAAAGGCAAAAAGCTCTTCAAACAAAGAAAGCTTTGGCTATGGTGGTAGCAACACCAAACTTGGAAGTGCAACAACAACAACAACCTTCTATGGGAGCAACAACACCTTCTACTCCGGTAATTAATCAACTTTTGCATTATCCGGAGGTAACTTTTATTTCTGATACCCATAGAAATACCTTTGTCAAGTTTGCTATGAAGTCATTATAATCCACCAAATTCATATGTGAAGATACCTTACAAAAATTGGGTGTTCTTGAACAAACAAAAGCCTTTTTCAATGCCATGAGGTTAAAGAAATTGTTTAAAACAAGGGAATTGACATACCCCTCCCTTACCTTGGAATTTTTAAGTTCTTTGAAAGTCACCAAAGTTGAGAATAGAGAAAATCTCGAGTTTCGTCTAGCTAATGTTAGTAGACGCATTACCTTTAAGGAATTGGGTGAAATTTTGGGTCTTAGTGATGAATCGCGTTATCTTAAGCATTATGGAAAGTATGACCCCGAGCCTCTTTGGGAGGCAATCTCCGGGAAGAAATTTGAGGATTTTCATGCGAGTCGTGCTCTTTTGGTCCACCATCCGGGCATAAGAGTATGGCACAAGGTTGTGGGAAATACCATAATTGCTAGGAAAGACACCAATCATTTCACAAGACTTGATTTTATTCTCCTTGAATCGGCTTTGAATATCGGAAGAATTCATACCAAGCCTTACAATTCTTTGAGGCTCTTGGTAGATAGATGGCTCAACATCGATAGTGGGAAGAAGGGCACGACCGTTATTGTCAATGGCGGCCTAGTCACGGTCCTAGCTAAGCACTTTGATCCTAACTTCAATAAGGATAACAAGTACAAAGCAAAGGAGGGTGGCCATCTTGTTGATATGCATACTATGATTCACAAGTTCAAGTGGGTTGCCCTAAACCCCCTTGACACTAAGTATGGATGGCTAACTAGTGAAGCTAGATCGTTCACCTTGCCCTCGAAGATTTGTCGTCTAAGCGTCCACCGGACCAATTATCTACTTCCCCTTTCCGAAGAAGCCGAGTATATCATTCAACAACAAAAGGGTGATCTTGAAATGCCCTCCTCTTCCATTGTCATACCACCTTACCCCTTTGAGTATGAAGAGTTCAAGCCGGAAGGAGTTGAAGTTGGGAAAGACTATGTGACTCTTCTCATGCAAGCAATGCACAAGCAAGCCTATGAAGATCGGAAAAATGCTTATTTGGCTCAATATCCACCCCTCCTACATTTAGCTAGGCAAGGACTCCCTGATCCATCTTGTCCTTTGCCTAGTTGGGCGGATAGAGAAGTCTTATTTCCGGGTGCATCTAGGGTCGTTTTGGGTGACAATGAGGTTGTTGGAAATGATGAAGAAGTTGATGATAATATTGAGGAAGAAGCAAGTGAAGGAGAAAAGGATGGTGAAGATGAAGATGAGGAAGAAAGTGAAGAAGCAAATGACAAGGAAAGTGGCAATGTCACCACTTCTCATGAGGGAAGTGATGATGATAGCATGATGGAAGATTAGCAAGCCTTGGAGACTCCTACACTCTCATGGTTTGTCTATTTCTCTCTTTGTATTTTATTTAATTTTGATCATTGTTGGAGTAGTCCTAGCCCCATCAAAGGACTCACACCTCGGTACCATTGAGGTGTTCTTATTTTATTGTTCCCATTTTTAAAATCCAAAATGACAAATTAGTTTCATGCATAGCATAGTGTGTGCATGAACTATACCCATCCTTGGACATTAGCAATAGTGTCTCACTCGGTTTGGGGAAGTTAATGCATACGCAACGGGAGGTAATCTAAATTATCCTCTCCTCCGTCATAACAAAAACCATGCATCATGTAGCATAGCTTAGTGTAGATTGTATTTAGTATAGAAATCATGCATCATCTTTGCATAATTTCCATCATTTTGGCCATTGAGGACAATGCCCATATTAGTGTGGGGATGGGAATTCTAACATTTAACTCTTATTCAAAAATCCAAAAAAATTGAAAAATTTCAAAAATCATAAAAATTGGAAAAATTGAAAAACCCAAAAACAAGTTCATTTCCTTTGTATATATTGTCTTGTCTATATTGTGTTTGTTTTATCCTTGTTCACATTGATTGACTACGCCACATCCGAGACATGAGGATATTGAAGACCGCATGGTATGATCTTTCCAATCTCCTTTTTCCTCTTTATGTTAATGACTATGTGGCTTTATTTTGATTGATGCGGTATAACAATGTGAATCTAGGACTTGCATTTAGATTGTTTGTCATATTAGTTGGTAGAATCATTTGCATTAGGATGTTTATATGCTAGTTGCATCATGGCATGTAGTTGCATGTTAGAAAAATTTTGCGAAACCGTCTACTTGGGAAGCTTGACAAGTGTATATAGGCCCTAGTAGATGCTTTTTCTTCTTAAGACTTTGCTTGTTAGAATGCTTGTAAAACACCCTAGGATGTGTCATGCTAGTATCCTTTGACCCATGGTTTAAGGCCTAGTCAAGAGTACCTTGTGGTGTGATAACTCCTTGGCTACCGTTTATTCCAAGGTGACCCTTGAAACCATGCAACCATCATTCATCCATGTTCTACCATACATTTTGTCAACAAAAGGGAATGGGCACAAAAAGAAATCAATTTGAGTTCAATGAAATGAAAAGTGAAAGAAAGTTTGCAAAAATGCATCAAATGAAAAGAGGAGCAAAAATAGAACTCCTAAGCTTCAAATACAAGGCACCCTCGTTACTAATTGGGGTGACTTTGAAAATGTTCAAAAAGAAATGCAAAAAAGTTGTCAAGTGTTGAAATGCCAAAAATCAAAAAGAAATGGCAAAGAAAGTGTTCTCAAATGTTATATGCCATATGAAATTGGGGGGAAAAACAAAAACAAAGGCAAACTCCCAAAAATGAAACTCAAATTTTATTGATCCCTTTATCCATCATATCCATTTTTGTGCATGGTAGAGAGGGGACGACCCTTCTTCTTGTCTAGGCAAGAGGGGGAATTCCGCGATCCTCCAGTGTTTCTAACACCATAGGGAGTCTATTTTTGACGAAAGCATTTAACGATTGAGGACAAAGGTACCCTAGCTTAACACAACTTGGAGGTGATTTATTGGTATCCTTCTAGGCTTAGTAGTTTGAACAAATTGCATCTATGAAGGATTGTGTACCCTTGAATTGCTTCCCTTGTAGATAATTTCCGCCACTTGATGAGGGAGTGGCTATTTTTTTTGTAGATGCATCCATTATGTGTTTTTGTGTGCTTAATGTTTGGATGTGTCGCCATTTTGGCAAGACCCACCTTGCCTTGCAAGAAGGCATCCTACCTCATGGTTGTCTTGTTGTGAGTTGAAGGGGCGGAGTGAGACCCGCTAATTGTCTCATATCGGCTATATTATTAGGATAGGTTAGTATTGGTCCTAGTCTTTGTCACCTCTTTACTCGGGACGAGCAAAGGTTCGGTTTGGGGATATTTGATGTGACCATAATTGGCGCATATTTAGCCCCCGAATTAGCCTTGTTTCCATGCTTTTTAGTGCTTATTTGGGTCATTTCTTATCTTTAGTTCTTTGTTTTGCATATTCTTTGAGATTTTGATCCCTTGGTAGGAAAGGAGTAAGAATCTTGCATTTTCATGGCAAAACGAGACTAAATTGATCGAATTCAATGACCAAGCATCAAGGAGAGACAAGATTAGAAGGCCTTTGTACATATCATAGTAGAAGAGCAATGTTGAGGAAAGATCCTTGAGTCCCCAAGGAAATCCCCAAGGAATTTATGAAGAAAAGGGAAGAAAAGAAGAAGTTACTATCTTTGATCGACAATCCGAGCGGATTGTCAATAATCCGTCCGTCCAGCCCCAAAGACAATCCGAGCGTCCTTGCTCGAATCCGCTTGATTCCCCCTCCACAATCCGCCCGGATTCCTAAGAATCCGCTCGGATTCCAACGGTGCAATCCGCCCGTCCCGACCCTATTCCGCCCCGGATTTCTTCAAAGACGGATTGTCTTCTTCAAGCTACGAAAAGAGAAGCCCTTCTCTCCAAAAATACCGGGTCCTCCTTGCTCAACTTAAAAAGTGTAATTACTAGTTTAGCCCTTAGTTAACCCTAATGCATCCTCCCTAATTTTCACTATAAATACCCCATTAGTCTAATTAGAGGAGCATGTTCTTCTTATCAATAATTAGTGTAGTTAATATCAATCAAATCTCTCTTCAATATTGTAATCAAGTATTAATCAAGTTTTAATCCAAGTTTTAGTTCTTTAATCTCTCTCTTGTTCATCCTTTATTTTGGGTAATTGAAGATTATTTGGGTTATTATTGGGAGATTGACAACCTCTCAATCAAACATCAAGTACTTCTATTATTCTTGCTTTATTATTGGAATCATTAGTAGGTATAATCTCTTAATCCCTTTTTAATTATTGTTAATTACTTTCATTTATTCATCATGTTTCATATTGTTGGTATGATTGACAACTTTGCTAGCATGATCAACATGATAATGAGTGAGTAGTCTCTTAGCTAGGGTTAATGGGTGATTAGGGGAAACCAACATGGGGAATGATTCATGCTTAAATTAATATGCTTTCATGTTTTATTTGCTTGCTTGTTTTGATCTCAACTCATGCACATGTTATATTTGATGAAATGCTAAGCCTATGAATCCTTGCATTTACTATCATCTTCTATCTTTTCAATGAGACTTGTAAGACATAACCCAACTCGAGTCTCATTAGACCATGCATGTTGTTGAGTAGGGAAGATTAAGTCGACTTGTAGGTGTTGTACAATCTAATCGATTCGGCTCCGGGACCCAAACTTTCCTAGGATTGTAAGATATAACCCAACTCAATCCATCACAACAATAATTGCTTGCTTATAATTTGAGAACATGTTTGTATGATCATATCCCATGATTCCCCTATGATCCCATGACACCCTAGTGCCTTTAATCAATTGTTTACACCCCTTTAATTCATCTTGCTTGTTTATTTTCATTGCTATTCTAGTTTAGTAACCTTCTACATCAACCCAATTTGTGACACCCCTTAGACACCACTAGTTACAATAGAAATCTCATTTCAACTCCCGTCCCTTGGGATCCGACCTTTACTTGCCTCTTTACTAATTGTAGAGTTGTTTGTGGAGCTATAAATTGTGTTTTGATTCGACCGTGACCAACGACCACATCTTAATTTGTGAACACTTAGCGGGATCGCATCACTTGGTACGTGGATATACCATGTATCCATACATTCCAACTTTATAAACTGCTAATTCCTTCTATTCAATGTTATTTCTAATAACATGAATTTATCTAAGTATATGTCTAATCTTCTTACTAGATTTGGGCTCTTGTACTTGGAAGATGCTCCCACTGTTATCACATAACTTGCGATAAAGTCTTTGGTAGAGGGATTTACTCTCATTCCCTACGTTGACCATTTTATCATAATGTACTTAGATTCTGTTTGTAGAACTTGCAATGGTTGAAACTAAAATATTTCTCTAATCTCTTACTCCTATGTCAATAAGATTAGCCTAGGATTTCGATAAATCCTTATAGGTTTGGAAACTAAAGTTTGTGTAACCCTTCAACACACAACTTAGTATATCATCCAAACATAAGAACAAATCCTCAATTGTTCTCAAGAATCTTAAAGGATGTTCTTTAAGGCTTTAAAAAGCATTCATTCGAATTAACTTATTATTGACTTATTATGCTCCAAGCATATGATTCATCACGGCATGTGCATATAATGGCATACATGATCGATATAATGGCGGAAACATTAGCAATCAATTTCATGTGATCAACAACTTAATAGGTTCAGTGAATGACTATGACTATATCATAGCAATTCCACTTTCATCAATATTAATAACCTACTCAACCTTGTTGATGTTAAACAGATATGAAAGGTCTTATCATCATAAGACTCTCAACTCTATGCCAATATTGTCTCAAATTTAACACATAGATTCAAAAATCTAAAATACATCGCACCTTTTCCTAGTGTCCCAATCACTCTTTCACAGAGTAGAGTATTGGTACATTATTCTCAATAAGTAATATGTCATCAACATATAATACATGGGAAAAATAGTTCTGGCTCCCACTTAACTTCGTGTATAAACATGATTCTTCAATCATGTGAATGAAACCATTCCCAATTATCACATGAATGAAAAGTATAATCCTTTGATGCTTGCTTAAGCAAGCTTTGCATAATATGTTAGGATTCTTAGATCTTTATCTAATATTTTGTGTTCCATACACATCCTTCTGTAAATTCCCATTTTAGAAAAGCGAATTTTCAATATCATTTGCCATTCTTCAACAAAGTGAAATGTGGCAATTCCTAACATGATTTATCTTGATTAACATCTTCATGTCAATCTATGCACTTAAGTACTCTAAAGCTCTATTTACTTTAAAGATACCATCGCCTTAAAGTAAATCTACTCTTGAGTGACAATTTTTGGATTGTAATGCTATGGCTTTTATGCAACAGAGTCGATTAGGGACAAGGTCATAATACCATTACTTTCAAAAAGTAACATATTAACAATAAGACATGTGTTCTTTACTCACACTCTATCTCAATAGATTATAGTTCCATTACTTTCAAAAAGTAACACATTAACTATAAGACATGTTTGTGACGATCTACTCCCACTCTATCTCTTAGAAATACATCTATCTTCTTAAAATATAGCTGTGTGAGTCACAAGCATATATGGTGAAGTAATAAAGTTTGTCTAGACTGACGTGTTAGCACATAAAAAGACCAGCTCTATCATGGCAGCTTGATTCATGTAATATACGAGCCTGATCCATGTCATTTGTTAAATAGACTCTCTATTTTAGGTATCTCCTGGGTTGACCCTTCGTTTTTAATAACGTGTCCATTTTGGATTGCAAATTCCCAAAATTGAGTTCGATAACTCAAACCGACTCATATTAGTTTGATCTTATGGGTAGTGACACAAGACCATAATCCATATTTAATAAATCAAATTCATTACTATAGATCTTTGCCACTACGATCGGATCGTAATGCTTTAGTACTTTGTTCAATTGGTTCTCTACGTCATTTAGTAATTCTTTAAATTTCTCAAATGCTTCACTTTATATTTGATTAAGTAAACATACCCATATCTACTTAAATCATCGGTAAAAGTGACGAAGTAGTCATAAATTTCCCTTGTGGTGATGCTCATTGGAACACATACATCGGTATGTATTAGTCCTAATAAATCACTTGCTTTAGTCCCTTTACTACTAAAGGGGATATGAATCAAATTTGCGAAGGAGATAAGATTCGCACATACCATATGATTGAAAATCAAATGGTCCAATAAATCTAGTCTACACTAACCTTTTAATGCGTTTCTCATTTATGTGACCTAATCGAAAAAGGCCAAATGTGCAAACCATTTGGATCACTTGTTATCACTACAACGAATACGCGGGATACTGACGGAAAAATTAAGGCCATACTGACGGCTTTTCCGTCGGTATTTTAATTTCCTGACGGAAATTCCGTCAGGAACCAGGGTCAGCTTATTTCGTCAGTAAAAAACCTGTCCTGACGGAATTTCCGTCGGTATTCAAAACACTGACGGATCACTGACGGGAAAACCGTCCTTATTTCTAGATTAAAAGTGACGGAATTTCCGTCAGTTTTTTGTTTTTACTGACGGATTTTCCGTCAGTTCCTGTGACACGTGGCAGTTCCTTGTAGTTTTAAAAATCACATTAAAAAGATGGACGGACGGAATTTCCGTCAGTTTATCTTGTTTACTGACGGATTTTCCGTCAGTTTTGAGACACGTAGCAGTTATAGGTTAATTCTGGAAATGAGGAAAGTAGGTTGTGACGGAAATTCCGTCGGTATTGTGGAATTACTGACGGAATTTCCGTCAGGATTTTGGAAAAACAGGCCAGGAAACAGCAGCCTGCTGGCCAGCCACGATGCATTTTTTGCATCGTTTCAAATACAGCCACGATGCCTATTTGCATCGTTTCCAATATAAACAAAACCTGCAAAACACATACAATCGTCGATCGCCAAGCGGGAATCCATTTTCACGTCGACCGCAAATGCGGGAATCAATAGACAACAAAAGAGAATTTAACGCAAAATGTTTTACATAAAAAGATAGTTAAATTCGTACATTGTCTTACTAATTAAACACGAAAGAGAATTGTCTTACCATGTTTTTCATACTCCTTACTAGATGACAATACTAACAAAACTAAAGGTTCTAACCTATAGGCTCAATAAAACTACCACTACCTCCAAACCCGTGATCACCACCCCCAAAGTCATCCCGCCTATGTGGAGGAAATTGTGAACACGTGTTTGGGGGTTGAGATGTTTGCATATCAGCCCAAGCCTTTTGCATTGTCGCCATTTGTTCAGCCTGTTCACGAACCTGTCATTCAAGAGCAATTCGAGCGGCTCGCTCATCATTCATTTGGGTGAAAAGCTGTGAAATCATGCTAGGAACAAAAGAGAAAGACCGTCGGGCATCTTTGTTATTAGGAAGATCATACCATATTTCGGCCCCTTTATCTCCGGTCCTAAACATCTGGTTCTTCTCGTCAAAGCCTCCTACAGCCTTGTAGTACGCCCGAATCTCATCGGGAGACTGTCCAGGTGGCAATGGTTGACTCATCTCCGCTTGGAAATCACGCTGAAAAAAGAGAAAATCGTCGAAAATATATATATATATATATATATATATATATATATATATATATATATATATATATATATATATATATATATATATGATGTGAACATTATTTGCACACATTTAGTCCCCTAATTGAGCCTATTTTGCATACTATTATAACATTCCATAGCCATTTTATCCGTCAAATGCTTTCTATTTTGCTTTCCTAGTGCATTTCGTATGTTTTGTAGGAAAGAAGATAATAAGGCGGAAATTTCCGTCTTCCGTGCATATTTGGAAGATTATTGACGATATTTGATGGGCTAGTATGAAGAGGAGGCGAGAACTAAAGACTAATCCTACAAGAATAAGAAGAAAATAAAGAGAAGGATTCTGACGCAGAACCCGAGCGTCCAAAGGGACAAGACGGCCGTCCAAGATGATAATCCGAGCGTCCAAGCCTCGAAGACGCTCGGATTCCTTTGCTACAATCCGAGCGGATTTAAAGAAAGACACTCGTCCACCCCTGCAAGAATCCGAGCGGATTCCCCTCCTGGACGGACGGATTGCGGCGTCTTCAGCCGAGATGCTCATCTCTCCGAAAAGACTAGCATTTCCCTGCTTAAAACTCAAAAATGTAATTACTAATTTAGCCTTAGTTAACCTAATGAAGCTCTACTATATATATATACCCCACTTGTAAAATAATCAAGGGATGAAGTTTTTAGAGTAGAGAGCCTCCACATTAGAACTTCCTCTTAGATTAGATTAAGAATAGATTAGAATATATTACTCTTTAATCTTTCCACAAATTACACATTAATCTTTCCTTAATTATTGTTCAAGTTTGTTACTTTTGGGTAATTGAAGATTATTGGGTTTATTGGGAGATTGACAACCTTCCATCAATCATCAAGTTCTTCTATTATTCTTTGCTTTATTATTTGGATCATCTCAAGTTTGGTATAAATCTTTTACCCTTTACTCTTTATTGTTTATTTCCTCATTCTCTTATCATGTTTTCACTTGTTGTAATTATTGACACCATTAATGATATGTTCTCCATGATAATGAGTGAGTAGTCTCTTAGCTAGGATTAATGGGTAATTATGGAAACCAACATGGGATTGATTAACGCTTAATCTAATATGTTTTCATAATCAAATTGCTTGCTTGTTGTGATGTCAACTTTATGCACATGTTATGTTTGATGAAATGCTAAGCCTATGAATCCTTGCATTTACAACCATCTCTTATCTACTCAACTTGACTTGTAAGATATAAACCAACTCGAGTCTTGTTAGACCATGTATAGAAGTTGAATAGGAGGAAAGTAAGTCGACTTGTAGGTGTTGTACAATCTAATCGATTCGGCTCCGGGACCCAACTCTTCCTATGAACCGTAAGACATAAACCAACTCGGTTCCTCCACAACATTAATTGCTTGCAACTTTGTAAACATGTTTGTATGATCAACTCCCATGAATCCCCTATTAACCCATGACATCCTAGCACTTTTAACCATTTGTTTACACCCTTCCTTTTATTGCTTGTTTTACCTTATTGTTTGCATTAGTCTAGACACAACTACAAACCCAAATCAATTATGACACTAGCATAAATTGAGATAGATAGACTTAGAACCCAAAGCACACCGTCCCATGGATCGACCTTGACTTACCGCTAACTAGTTGTTTGTTGAGTATTATAAATGTGTTTGATTGGATGTGTGACGACATCACCCACATCAAAATGGCGCCGTTTCCGGGGATGGTGCTATGTGATTAAGTTCTTACTTGTTTGTCTATTTTGATTTTGCTTTCACCTTGAGGAACTTGTTCCTCAAGGATTGTTCTTACCGTTTTTGTGTAGTTTCCATGCTTGTAGTTGTTTCCTTGTCTTAGCTATGATGGCTCAAGACTTGACATATGTAGTATGTGTTGGATCTTTTGAGTATGACTATGGGTATGGGGAGTTTGAGGAGCAAGTCAACACAAACCTACCTTACTATTTGTACAATGAAAATCCTAACCACGACCCCAATTTTTCCCACCAAAATCACCTCATGCAATATCCACAACAACCACCCACTCAATACGCACTTCATAATGAGTTTCAATTGCCACAATACAACCACTTTCACACCTACCCACAACAAGAAT
Organism: Silene latifolia; assembly: GCF_048544455.1. NCBI lineage: Eukaryota > Viridiplantae > Streptophyta > Magnoliopsida > Caryophyllales > Caryophyllaceae > Silene > Silene latifolia. The sequence continues at coordinate 89,743,974 of NC_133535.1, read as the reverse complement.
ATGAACCCATTCAAAATGTGATTTTCCAAATGATGGGAGATCAACAAAACTTCTTCAAACAAATGCTAGAGGAAAGCCAAAAGAGGGACAATGTTCTTCAAGGCATTGTTGCCCAAGGTGAGTAATTGGAGATTCAAATTGCCCAAATGAAAGAATCCCAAGCAATCACTCCCCACCGTTCTTTGGACATTGATCATGAATGTGAATTTGAAGTGGTAACCTTTGATATGGAAAATGAGAAGTGGGAAGAGCCAATCTCCTTGAGCTCTTGTGAGTATGAAAGTGTGATGTTCGACGAAGAAGATATGAGGTTGAGTAGGCCAAATACTCTTAACCTTTGTGAGTACGAGGGTGTGTCTTTTGATGTGAACATTGAGATGTTGGAGGAAGAATTAATGAAGATGAATGAAGCCCCCATTCATGATTCATATGAAGATAGCAACAATGATGACGAACCTAAGGGATGGACTGGTAATATCACCTTGCTTGAGGAACCTATCCTTGAGACATTTGAGATATCCTATCATGAAGATGAATGTCATTTCCCTATTTCCCATGAAGACTACTTGACACCTACCATGGAGCCAATGATTGTTGAAGAAGATATGGTGGACCTTCTCCAAAAGGTCAAAGCATCATACAAAAGCTACTTGGTGGAAAAGCTCAAAGAGAAACTTGCACGTGAAGCTACTTGTGGAAATTTGGCACCCACAATGACAACTTCTAAGGAACTTGGTCATCAATGCCATGAGAATTCTCCTTTTACTCTTGAAGGATTGGCAAATTCAAATGCTATCATCATCACCGAAATTGAAGGAGAAGGTGGTAAGTGGAAGTCTTCGGATGGATATGAACCATACTTCATACTTAATGTTGACAAGAATCATGGGCTTATTGGTTTGAAGCATTGGGAAAGCTCTAGTGCCAAGGATAAGGTGAAAGAAAGAACATATGACAAACTTCCTTGGCCAAATTTCATGTTCAAATGGAGCAACCCCTACTTATGCTTATTTGGAGCTTGTTCACAAGCTTTCGATCTTCTATTGAGAGCTTTGAGCTCTATGGACAAGAATTTCTATAATTTGAACTAGTTTGGTGGAGTCCTATCTTAAACCACCATTTGTAAGATATTTCTTGAAGTCTCACTTTGTATAATATTGTACAATTTTGCATTTTTTATTTAAGTTCTTGCACGAGAGTAGTGAGAGAGAGTTTTCTTACATTTCTATTGAGCAAAATTTCAGAAAAAGATAACGAGGAACAACAACTTTGTGAAAGGGTATGATTTTGCAAGGAAAAGAAAGAAAAAGGAAGAAAAGCAGCGAAAGACGCTCGTCCCGAGGGCCGGACGCTCGTCCAAGGCCCTCATCAGATTACTGTTCAGCGCTGTCACAGAATCTGAGCGGATTGGGCAAAAGACGCTCGTCTTTAATAAAGACGCTCGTTTTCCCCACGGGACGCTCGTCCTGAAAGACACCTGAAGCAAAGTTTTGAAATTGAGACAAAATCCGAGAGGATTTTTGAGAAACCGCTCGTCCAAAGTAAGACGCTCGTCCCAAAACAGAAGACGCTCGTCTTCAGCCTACTTCAGAAAATGCAAAGTTCCTGTCATGAAATTCGAGCGGATTTTCCCTCAGACGCTCGGATTCTGGTGAAGTAAGACGCTCGTCCCGCAACAAAGACTCTCGGATTCTAGTGTTTTTCTCGAACCATCTGCCCAGGCCCCACTCGTGTCCGCTCATCTTCCCCCTTTTTCTATAAAAACACCCCCTTTCTCCCTCATTTCATCACCTTATCTAACCCTAAAACACTCATCTTCACCCCCAAAAACACTCCCCTCACATCAAAAGCCAACAAAAACCCCATTTCTCCAAGTCCAAGATGATGAATCTCAAAGGCAGGGCTAAGAAATTTGTTGAATCCGCCGGTAGGAAACGCAAGGGTTCATCCTCTTCAACCCCACAAGAGGTAGTGCCGCCAAGGAACTTGTGTCCCATCATAAGAGGAGGAATAGAGCAACTTGAGTACTTCCAAGAGGTACTCTTCACCTCCGATGCACACCACAAGAAGTTTGTCGAATTGCTAGGTAAGAACTATGAACCCACTCAATTCATAGATACTAAGGTGTTAGAAGTCCTTGGGATAAGGTACCACACCGAGATGTTCTTTGATGGCTTAGGGATTGGAAAACTTTTCCATGCCCATGAGGAGACGTACCTTAGTCTCACCCTGGAATTTTTGAGTAGCCTTCGTATTGTCACGAATACTCGAACCAATGTGAGCATGGAGTTTAGGTTGTGCAACCTAGACCACAGCCTTACACTTGATCAATTTGCTCACATTTTCGGTCTTGTTGTGCCGACCAACTATACCGATAAACCCGCTGATTTCGATGTGGACCTACTTTGGAAGGCTATTTCCGGGAGGGATTTTACCCATCTAAAGCAATGCTATACCTTTGCCATCCAACATCCGGTGATTCGGATCACCGAACGCTTTGTGGCCGGTACCATCAATGGGAGGTATGAACAAGATAGGTGTACTCTCATTGATTTAACATTTCTTGAGTCCTATTTAAATGTTCGGGGGACGAGGCGCTATAACTTCAACACCCCCCTTGAGATACTTACAAGGTTTCATGATTTTGCTCAAGGGACCACCCAACTCAAGACCTTCGTAATGGGAGGTCTAGTTACTATTTTGGCCAATTTCCTTTGCCCCGGGTTCAACTCCCGTGGGATTTATTCTCCTCTTGAGGGGAGTACTTTGATTGATGAACACGCCGTCTTCATCCACCACCGGTGGTGTAACTACACTCAAGAAGGGAGTGTAGAATTGCTCACAAAAGGGTGCACCTCTATCATCCTTTCGGGTTGGAATATACCGGGCACCGACCCAAGATTGAGCCCGTATTCGCCTACGCCAAGCTACCTCCTTGATATCCAAATCATCGGCAATCCCCCTCAAAGGAAAGAGGCACCCCGCCAACAACAAGTACCTCGTGGGATACCGGCAAGGCCTACTCACCCACCTTCCTATGTGCATATCCCACCATACCCTACTCCTTATACCCGATTCTGACCGGAAATCCCCAATACCCCGGGTATTAATGACTTGATGAACCTCATGAATAGAGTGGACCTCGGGGTACATGAAGGGAGGGTCGACAACTACTTGGCCCTTTATCCCCAGTACTATCAAATGGCTCAACAAGGGTATATTGACCCTAATGGTCCTAAGCCCTCTTGGGCCCAACCACAACATTTGTTCCCTAATCAAGGGGACCAAGCTTGGAATCTCAGTGGTGGAGGGCATTCTAGCCAAGGTGGAGGATACTCGGGTCAAGGAGGAGGGTATGACCAAGGAGGGTATGACAAAGGAGGGAGTTCTCACCGGTATGGCTACCCCCAACATGATGAGGATGATGACGAGTGAAGGAGGCCTACCTCATCACCTCCATTTGTATGATACTTTTCTCTCCCTCTCTCTTTTGTATATACATTGCCTTTAGTGTAGCTTTCACTTGCATTTGTATTATTTTTCATATTGCATTTACATTAGTTAGAATTCATGCATTTAGTGTAGTTTGCATTGTAATATATTTCATATGATTCATGTAAATAGTTGCATATAGACTAGAATTCATGCATAGTCACTAATGACCAATCCTATTCTTTTCTACACCATAAATAGGGTTTAAATCGGCTTGGGGAGGTTTGATCATAGGTGACTATAGTTTACTAGAAAACATGCATCATATAGGGTAGTTTAGATTGCATTCATTTGTTATATATGTCATATAGAATTGCATTTCGTTAGAGCATGCATTCATTCATATCATATCATTGCATTTGTATTTCATTTCAAAAAAATCAAAAATCCAAAAACATGTATTTCCTTTTTATCCCTACTCCTACATGTACATTGAGGACAATGTCCAAAATAAAGTGGGGGATGGGAATTTATATTCCAAAAATGCATAAAAATTGAAAATTTTCAAAAAATCACAAAAATATGTCTTTTAATTTCATAAAACAAAAACCCATAAAAATTTGAAAATTTGAAAAACCAAAAACATGTTCTTTAATTTAGTAGTGTAGAATTGTATATACTTGTGTTTTTGTTCTTTTCTCACATAGATACAACACTACATTTGAGGCATTAGCAAGGGAAAATGAAGACCGCTTGGTATGATCGTTCTAATCTCTATTTCCCTTCCATTTCTTTTTCATTGTTCATATGAGGAGGATGGGCTTACATGTCAAGGAGAATGTGGTGTGTTTTGTTGTTGCGGTTTGTGTATCTATGTGTTGTTAGGAGTATGCATTTAGTTTATATGGCATATTAGTTGGTAGAATCATTTGCATTAGGATGTATATATATATATATTAGTTGCATCATGGCATGTAGTTTGCATATTAGAAAAATTTTGTGAAACCGTCTACTTGGGAAGCTTGACAAGTGTATATAGGCCCTAGTAGATGCTTTTTCTTCTTAAGACTTTGCTTGTTAGAATACTTGTAAAACACCCTAGGATGTGTCATGCTAGTATCCTTTGACCCATGGATTAAGGCCTAGTCAAGAGTACATTGTGGTGTGATAACTCGTTGGCTACCGTTTATTCCAAGGTGACCCTTGAAACCATGCAACCATCATTCATCCATGTTCTACCATATATTTTGTCATCAAAAGGAATGGGCACAAAAAAATTGTTCAAAAATTTGAGTTCAATGAAACGAAAAGTGAAAGAAAGTTTGCAAAATGCATCAAATGAAAAAAGGAGCAAAAATAGACTCCTAAAGGCTTCAAATATAAGGCACCCTCACTACATATGGGGTGACTTTGAAAATGTTCAAAAAGAAAATGCAAAAAGTTGAAAAGTTGTCAAGTATTGAATTGCCAAATATCAAAAGAAATGGCAAAAGAAAGTGTTCTCAAATGTTATATGCCACAAGAAATTAGGGAGAAAAACCACAACAAAAGCAAACTCCCAAATGAAACTCAAATACTATCGATCCCTTTATCCATCATATCCATTTTTGTGCATGGTAGAGAGGGGACGACCCTTCTTCTTGTCTAGGCGAGAAGGGGAATTCCGCGATCCTTCAGTGTTTCTAACACCATAGGGAGTCTATTCTTGACAAAAGCATTTAACGATTGAGGACAAAGGTACCCTAGCTTGACACAACTTGGAGGTGATTTATTGGTATCCTTCTAGGCTTAGTAGTTTGAAGAAATTTCATCTATGAAGGAGTGTGTACCCTTAAATTACTTCCCTTGTAGATAATTTCCGCCACTTAGATGAGGAAAGTGGCTATTCTTTTGTAGATGCATCCATTACTTGATTTTGTGTGCTTAATGTTTGGATGTGTCGCCATTTTGGCAAAACCCACCTTGCCTTGCAAGAAGGCATCCTACCTCATGGTTGTCTTGTTGTGAGTTGAAGGGGCGGAGTGAGAGCCGCTAATTGTCTCACATCGGCTATATTATTAGGATAGTTTAAATAAAGGTCTAGTTTTTGTCACCTCTTTACTCGGGACGAGTAAAGGTTCGCTTTGGGGATATTTGATGTGAACATTATTTGCACACATTTAGTCCCCTAATTGAGCCTATTTTGCATACTATTATAACATTCCATAGCCATTTTATCCGTCAAATGCTTTCTATTTTGCTTTCTTAGTGAATTTCGTATGTTTTGTAGGAAAGAAGATAATAAGGCGAAAATTCCCGTCTTCCGTGCATATTTGGAAGCTTATTGACGATATTTGATGGACTAGTATGAAGAGGAGGCGAGAAATAAAGACTAATCCTACAAGAATAAGAAGAAAGTAAAGAGAAGGATTCTGACGCAGAACCCGAGCGTCCAAAGGGACAAGACGGCCGTCCAAGATGATAATACGAGCGTCCAAGCCTCGAAGACGATCGGATTCCTTTGCTAAAATCCGAGCGGATTTGCAGAAAGACGCTCGTCCACCCCTGCAAGAATCCGAGCGGATTCCCCTCCTGGACGGACGGATTGCGGCGTCTTCAGCCAAGATGCTCATCTCTCCGAAAAGACTAGCATTTCCCTGCTTAAAACTCAAAAATGTAATTACTAATTTAGCCTTAGTTAACCTAATGAAGCTCTACTATATATACCCCACTTGTAAAATAATCAAGGGATGAAGTTTTTAGAGTAGAGAGCCTCCACATTAGAAATTCCTCTTAGATTAGATTAGGAATAGATTAGAATAGATTACTCTTTAATCTTTCCACAATTTACACATTAATCTTTCCTTAATTATTGTTCAAGGTTGTTACTCTTGGGTAATTGAAGATTATTGGGTTTATTGGGAGATTGACAACCTTTCATCAATCATCAAGTTCTTCTATTACTCTTTGCTTTATTATTTGGATCATCTCAAGTTTGGTATAAATCTTTTACCCTTTACTCTTTATTGTTTATTTCCTCATTCTCTTATCATGTTTTCACTTGTTATAATGATTTACACCATTAATGACATGTTCTCCACGATAATGAGTGAGTAGTCTCTTAGCTAGGATTAATGAGTAATTAGGGAAACCAACATGGGATTGATTAATGCTTAATCTAATATGTTTTCATAATCAAATTGCTTGCTTGTTGTGATGTCAACTTTGTGCACATGTTATGTTTGATGAAATGTTAAGCCTATGAATCCTTGCATTTACAACCATATATTATCTACTCAACTTGACTTGTAAGATATAAACCAACTCGAGTCTTGTTAGACCATGCATAGAAGTTGAATAGGAGGAAAGTAAGTCGACTTGTAGGTGTTGTACAATCTAATCGATTCGGCTCTGGGACCCAACTCTTCCTATGAACCGTAAGACATAAACCAACTTGGTTCCTCCACAACATTAATTGCTTGCAACTTTGTAAACATGTTTGTATGATCAACTCCCATGAATCCCCTATGAACCCATGACATCCTAGCACTTTTAACCATTTGTTTACACCCTTCCTTTTATTGCTTGTTTTACCTTATTGTTTGCATTAGTCTAGACACAACTACAAACCCAAATTAATTGTGACACTAGCATAAATTGAGATAGATAGACTTAGAACCAAAAGTACACCGTCCCATGGATCGACCTCGACTTACCGCTAACTAGTTGTTTGTTGAGTATTATAAATGTGTTTGATTGGATGTGTGACGACATCACCCACATCAATATATATACCTATCTTTATAAGAAATATATTATCGTTCTTTGTAATAAAAATAAATATTAAATTGAATACAAAAACTTACCTCAATCTCAGCCGCTCGAGGGTTAACCCACTCGCCCTTCTAATTTTTCTTCGTCTTCGTGAACAACTTGTGGGGGTGGCCTCTTGACCCTGAAGTTAGTATGGAAACAAGTAAAATCAAGTATATATTTGTCAATCATATATATTAACCACTTTTTAAAAGCAATATAAATAATACTTACCAATTCCTTGAAAGCATCGGAGCAACTCTTCCGACCAAGAGTGTGGGTGCCCAATGCTTTCCCATCTTTACCACTCGACTTCCTATTTGCCGTGTTGATTTTCGAATGTTTGGCAAATGTAAGATCATTTGGCCTATTCCTAAGGTTCTCCCACCAAGTAACAGGCACCCACTTTGGCTTTTTCTTATTATATTTTAGTCCATTAATAAGAGTGGTAATCCGCCTCGTTACCCTCGACTGCCACTCAGGCACAGGATCATAGCCAGGATCGATGGATCTTACATGAGTCTGTTTCAAAAACAATTGTGAAATTAGTTATATAAAACTTATGAAAATTCTTATAAACTTAAGAAAATTATTATAAACTTAAGAAAATTATTATTGAAAAACATAATTACCGCAAAGTAATTCCACATCTTCTGACGTTGTGCGTTACTCGCTTCACCCCACCTAGTAAAGTACTCATCTCCTGTGTTACGGGTGAACGACCAAGTAACATATTTCTTGATTGGTTCGTCATCCCACCTGAAAAACACATAAATATTTGAAATTAAAACTGTAAATGTTAAGTTTTAAAAATAAAAAATTAACATAAACTTACCAAAAATGATCTGGCCGAGCACGGGCCGATGAGAGAGTCACCTGCATGTTCTCCTGTCTTGTTGTTGGAGGCTCAGGATATTCCTCATCATCAACCTCCTCGTCCTCCCGATCATGTTGAGATGCATTACTATTGCTCCCAAAATAACGGCGAAAAATGTTCCGCATAATCACTGCATGAAAATAATTCAAATTGTTAGTTCAAAGAAAAAATTGTTAGTTCAAATCAACCATTTCTGCAGGGTATATATAAACAATTGAAACAAACACTAACTATGGAAAACAGGGTATATGTCGTTTTAACTTGATTCACACAAATTAAGATTTGCAACTATACTACTTTTTACCATTATTGTTTTATTTGGTGTTCATGTGTCCAATGGAAAACTGTGTACTAATTACCACTTGCCTCTTCTTTAATGCATTTTATTGGTTGAATTGAGAGGTTTCTTATAACCAAACCTTGGAAATTGAAACACACTATTGATGTTAAGCTAAAACGACATGTATAAAACAAAAAAACCAAATAGGCTAGAACGACAAGTAATAAAAAACGGAGGGCAAATTTTATTAAATGTTTAAACTTTAAACTTTTTACAAATGTATTAATAATTCTACAATTACAACTAGTCCTCCTCACTATCACTGTCACTACAAATCAAAACAGATTTCAACTGGTCATTGGAATTTACACCAACATTTAAGTCTTTTGCTTTTGTGTCAATGTGATCTTCGAAATAAAAAGAACAGAAATTTGAAATTTCCTCTAACAAAAAAGCGTTGCATATTGAACCCTCCACCCGAGCTTTGTTGCCAATCTTATTTTTTAAATGATTAAGAAATCTCTCAAATGGATACATCCATCGATATTGAACAGGTCCTCCAACTTTCGCTTCATAAGGTAGGTGAAGAGGCAAATGCTCCATGGAACTGAAAAAAGACGGGGGAAATATCTTCTCTAACTTGCATATTATCTCCGCAATGTTTGACTCCAGACGTTCCATAGAATCAACTCTAATCGTAGAAGTACACAAGTCTCTAAAAAATTGGCTTATCTCAGTTATTGCATTCCAAGGACCTGTCTGGAGCAACTCTTTCAAGGCAACAGGGAGTAGTCGTTCCATACACCATCTTTTTATGGTCAACACACCGACTCAAATCTGAAGCATAACCATCCGGGAATTTTAAATTAGCAACCCAGTCACATAGAGTCTTTTTCTCCGCGGTTGATAAAACAAACCTAGATGATGTGGGCCGTTTATAGCAAAGTTCATTAAAGTCTTCTTTACCCTTAGGGCCAAATTTAGTTTTACCTGGTACATCCATCATGGTGTTGATAAGTTGTTCAAAAAAAATTTTCTCAATGTGCATAACGTCCAAGTTGTGTCGAATCAGCAACGTTTTCCAGTAGGGAAGTTCCCAGAATATGCTTTGTTTCCACCAACCTTCATTCTGATCTTTGAATCTTTTCAATTCTTGATCATAAGCATCAACTATTTTAGGCAAGGCTTTTACGGATTCCCACACTTCATCACCCGTTAGTTTCGATGCGGCTATGCGATTCTCAGTTTTTCTGTTTTTAAGAAATTGCTTACAATTGTCGAAGAAAGGATGATCAGGTCTTAAGAACTCACGGTGACAATCAAACCAACAAACCTTTTTGCTATTTTTAAGCCAAAAAGATCTATGATCATTTTCTGGACAATAAGGACATACAGGCACGATATCCACTTGTGGACCAATCAGAAAGCATGCCATATGCTGGGAAATCGTTGATCGTCCACATTAATGCAGCCATTAATTGAAAATTTTGTTTCTTAGAGACATCGTAGGTGTCCACGCCGGTTTTCCAAAATTGTTTCAACTCTTTGATCAACAGTTGGAGGAAAACATCTAAATTTGACTTAGGGTTCTTAGGACCGGGAACTAGTACAGATAAGAACAGAAATTGTCTCTTCATGCATAACCAAGGAGGTAAGTTGTACGGAGTCAAAATCACGGGCCAACAAGAGTATTTCGTCCCAAACTGCCCAAAAGGTTTAAATCCATCCGTACACAAACCTAGCCTAACATTCCGGGGTTCACTTGCAAAATCTGGATGCTCTCTATCGAAATGCTTCCACGCTTCTCCATCACTTGGATGTGCCATTGTCCCCCTTTCTCTTAATCGAGAGTTTTTGTAGTGCCAACTCATCTCACTTGCTATGTGCTTGGTTGCATATAGTCGTTGTAACCTTGGCGCAAGCGGGAAATAAGTTATTGGTTTACATGGAATTCGCCTCCCACTTGAATTCTTTTTACCTTTATACCGAGATGCGCGACACTTTGTACATTCTTCAAGATTAGAATTTTCCTCCCAGAAAAGCATGCATCCATTGAGACATGCATCAATCTTTTCATGGGGAAGTTGGAGTCCCTTCAGAACTTTTTTAATCTCATTAAAATTGCGCGCCATTTGATTTTCCTTTAGAATTATGTCACCAACGAACGACACAAAACCATTAGCGCATATAAGAGATATGTTGTTCTCACATTTGAGTGATAACAACCTAGCAGCTGCTTGCAACAAACTCATATCACTTCCCTCAAACACCGGCTGTTCGGCTTGCTCTAACATTTTAAAGAACGAAGAAACTTGGGGGTTCGGGGTTTCATAACGCACTTCTTCATCTTAAGGTCATCAGGATTAAGTCGATCCTCCAAAATTTGGTCAACAGTATCACGCAATGCATTTTCCACGAACTCACGGTAAGGATTCTCACTAGCATTTGTACTAGGTAGTTTCTCACCGTGATATGTCCATACATAATAATTATCGGCGAAACCATACGACCAAAGATGAATTTGAACATCTGCTTTCCTTTTAAAACCTAGTTTTTTGCATTTCTTACACGGACACCTCATTTCACCTAAATTCTTATACTCACTACTTCCTTCCGCGAATTTAATAAACTCTTTCACCCCCTCTGCAAATGCTTTCTTGGGTTTCTTTTGTCCGTCTAATCTTTCATACATCCACTGCCGTTCTAATCTTTTCATGTTGTTATGTATCTACACATTTATATATGTCATTAAAAAAGATAATAACCTAACAACAATCAAAATCAAGAATAATACACAATAATTTAACATTTTAACCAATATAAATATTGTATTTCATTGAATTGGGTACTTATCACTCCAACCTAAACCCATCAATATACGTTTCAAGTCACTAGCAAACGTGTACTTGTGATTTATTAATGAGGAAAAAAATTTGGCAGCAATTCTCATCCGTTCTCCAAATACACAATGTAGAATAAATAATTACTCTACATATGCATTTAGAGAACATTAAAGGAATTGTCACCAAACTCTTTTCTCATTAACAATTCACAAGCCCATGTTTACTACCTAAGTGACTTAAAACGTACAAAGACAGTCCCAAAACGGGGATTATTCAAAAATTACTCCTAGTGAGTAATTTTTGAACGGGTACTAGGTCAATATGAACAATAATTTTAACAATATTAAAAACAAAACATACAACAATGACTACTTTTTCAATTAACATAAACTAACATGATTTATTTTTCTTTTTACCTATCTCGTCTAATTATCATTCTAAAAACTAACATGAATAATTTTTCAATTTACATATCTAGTCTAATTATCATTTTAAAAACATTAACATTTCACAAAATTTAACAATAATCTAATTAACAAAAAAATTAGATGCATACATTAAAACCGTCACAACATACATTTAAACAAAATTGGCTTCTATCCTAAGTCAACATGCATCAACATCAACAATAATTCAACAATAATTAAAACAATAACTAATATTCTAATTCAATTAAGATAATTAAACAAAAAAAAATTAAAAGAGAAATACCTAATTAGCTCCACAAAGAAAAAAAATGAAAAAGAAGGATGAGAAAGAGGAAAGGTGACGGCGGCAGGGGTGGCGGCGGCAGAAGGCAGCAGGGGCGGCAGTAGGAGGTGGCGGCGGGAGGCTATGGAGAAAAAATTAAAGACAATTAAAGGAAAAGGAAAAAGAGAAAGGAGAAAAGAAGAAAAACAAATAAAATTACCTTATAGTGATGGCGACGGTGTGGTGGTGTTGTTGGTGGTGGTGGCGGCGCCGGAAGTGGAGGAGGGTGGTGGTGGTGTCGGGTTTTAAGGTGGTGGAGGAGGGTTTGGCGATTTTTATTTTGGGGGAAAATTGGTAAAGTGATATGAATGAACTCTCGTGTTTGAGATAAAAGGAAGGACTGACGGAAATCCCGTCAGTTAAATAGGACTCCTGGCGGAAATTCCGTCAGTATTTCTAAAAAACTGACGGAAATTCTGTCACTGACCAACTTTATCAGACCAATAATACATAAAGTGGACACGTCACATAATATGGACAACTGGCGGAATTTCCGTCAGTTTTTTATAATTCCTGACGGAATATCCGTCACTTTCTCAATTATTGTGCCAGCCTGTAATGCATTGTTTTTCAAAAAAATAAAACATGTGACGGAAATTCCGTCAGTTTTCCCAATTGCCATAGAGCTGTCATACACTGTTGGGTGTGGCAGCCAATGACGGAATTTCCGTCAGTTTTTTGGAAATACTGACGGATATTCCGTCACATGTTTTTTAGCGCCATTGACTTTGTCAACGCGCCAATTACTCGTGACGAGAAATCCGTCAGTAATTGATACCGACGGAAAATCCGTCAAAAATCCGTCAGTATCCTGAGTTTTCTGACGGCTTGTTTTTTCCGTCGGTATCACCGTCACTATGTCGCGTTTTTCTTGTAGTGTATGAGTCATTTGGATTGTATGTTATAGATATCTTTAGATGAGTTAGAAGTGTCTAAAACATGAATACCATTGATAGAAGTGGCTTGGCTCACAGCCAAGTCATATTAAACAAAATACAACAATTGTTTTTGATGGCGAAAGAAAAATCCTTCCATGTCTTAGATAAAATAGGTACATAATCACAATTATGTAGATGCAACTTAAAATCACTTAGCTAAGGCAATCACAAGAGTTCGCTTTGAAATGGCGGCTACTCTAGTTCCATTTGCGAATTGGAGACCCATGTTACCCTTGCTAAGTGCTTCCACACTTCTTAACTCTAACTGGAGTGACAAGTCCAGCTTTGATATCTTCCAAATACTTGGGGAAATTTCGCTTCCAATGGCCCATGACATTACAATAATGACATTCTTCGTAGGATTGCGCACCCTTCTTGGTTTTGGTTGTGGTAGTCTCACTATCCATTTCCAATTCATTATCGGGTTTGGGTTTCGTACCCTTCTTTGCCTTTCCTTTAATAATACCATTACTCCTTTCAGTTGCAAGGACATTCTTGCTCGAACTCCCACTGAAATTAATATTTCTCCTTGCTTCTACAAACAAGGATGCCTTGGAATTAGTGAGATTTTCTTCACAAGATTCTCTTACCAAAGAGGTGGGCATTAATAACGGAGTGGGAGGTGTGGAAGTGGTAAAGTAGCAAAGATTTCCATCCTGACCAATGTCAAAGCGTAATTCTCTAATCGTGTCATTGTCATACTCGGAGCACTTTTCATCGAATGATTGAAGCCACAAATTAATGGTGATTGGTGTAAGAGTATTAGATGAATCCATTGCAGATAAATAACTACAAAAACGGAAATGAAGGAAATAATTAACATTTATCGTTTTAAAGCTTGTAACTATTTTAAATAAGTTTAACATTTATATAGTGACATCTACCCAACTATTATAAATGATCCCGAGATCCAAATTCATATTAACTCGGGCACGGTGAGCCGATTCATCCCTAATCAATATAATTTGGTGGATTAACTCTTTAATCGATTCTACTTCTAGAACTCTCGGTTGATAAAATTACTTTAATATTTATCTTATGCCCGGAACACATGCGGCTACGGTCGCGATTACTTCAGTTGAGCTCAATCCAAATTTCGATGTAATAACAATTTACTACCCACTTACCTAATGTAACAAGTTTAGCACCCCGGTGAGCCGAGCTTACTTCCTTGTGAAATTGGGATTCATGGTTCTACTATTTGGTAAGGCTAATTCTCAATTATTATTTATGAGAGGTCTTGTCAATTTATTATCTATCACGTTTTAAGTGAACTAAAGCGGTGAACTACGATAATTATAATTGACACGGTCTATGACTCGATATCAAATGCATGTGTTATGACGATTTGGCAATGCATGCAACATATTAAAATAAATGCAAAGCAATAATAATAAATTCTTAGCATGGCCTTCCTAAAATAGAAAATCAAATATTCTATTACATATTCGGAAACCAACTCCTTTGGTCCCTTGAATCTTCAAGTGGCACGCCTCCCAAGAACACCGTCTTTGTCGGAACGCCTTTCCGAATGGCACCGTTTTGAAGGAACTCCGGAATTACAAATAATAATAAAAATACATAGCTATTCCTATTATACATTTGTAAAGTGAAAAACTAGTAAAAAAATTAGAAGTGATACGAGATCACATTAAATTACAACCGAATCAATATTCCCTTTCATTACGGGTAATATCGATTAAAACTAAGGCCATACTAAGATAAAATTACATAATTCAAAATTATATAAATAAAAAGACATTCAACAATTGAAATATGCAGCATTATAATACGTGTCTATCATGCCAAATTATGTGTCAAATCGCCCTATTTAATAACTTATATCGATTATATAACCTGGTTTTATGGAAATGCGTGATAATAGCTTATTAAAATCACAAATCAATACTTAAATCAAAATTAAGCTCAATTAATTATCCTAACACTCTTAGGTCTCAAAAAGTAGTCATCACTCAATTTTTGATAATAATTTAACTTGATTTAATTTTATGCTCATTTTTTACCCTAAAGTCATAACATTTATGAAATAAATCCAAATTAAATTACAATAATTTCAGAATTTAAATTTTGAATTTTTGAACATTCTGGAATATTTCAAAGACCCTAGTAATGTCTAAAATCATGGTTAAAATTTTCGAATTTATTTTGAAAAAAATATAGTTGTAATTTATCGGTTTTATCAAATAAAACATCTAAAGTATACAAAAACAAATATAATCAATTTTACAACTTTAGATCTGATAAGTGGGATAGAAATGCAACCTAAAATAATTTTATCATACCATGTAATTCGTTTTAGCTATTTATGCTAAAATAGTCACTATTTATGTCATTTTTACACTAAAAATTCATAAATCATGCAAAATGAATCAAGTTCATTTCAAATTTTACACACAGTGAGTAAAACATTCGTTTGACAACTATTAAAATTTCATGGCCTATTTCGAAGTTTAACTACATTTAACCATTTTACCTCCATTTAATTCATTTTTATCTCATAAAAATCATAAATCATGAAATATTAATAACATTAATAAGAAATTTTACATACAATAAGTAAAATATGCATGTGAGGTCATATAATAATTTCAAGGTCAGAAACTTAGTTTAACTATTTTTAGTATTTTTATTTCCATTTTAGTCATAAAAATGTAATAAAATAACTAAAAATCATTAAAATGAGCAATAGAATACCATAAATCATAAAAATGACCTAAAAACATTTTAGGACCAAAATATACAACATGCATCAATATTTCGTGGCTTTATCTAATAAATCACAAATTTTTAGTTTTAATTAAGTTACTAATAACTCAAAAAAACTATAAATCGATTATCCATGCAACATCCTATGCTCTGATACCAATTGTTAGGTTCATATACCTATTATTAGACTCCTCTAATTATGAACTAATTAACATATTAATTAGAGTTCTTTTTATCTAGTGCATGCATAACTAAATAAGGTATTAAATGAGAAAACAATGATTCTTACATTGTTATTTTCGGATTTTGGGCACAAGTAAGGTCTCCTACCTTCACTTGTTCTTGAGCTATGATAAGTATTAGGATGATCCTCCAAGACTCTATATTAGGAGCCCTCCTTTTGATTGCACCCAAGATTAGCCCTTATCACTACTAAATAATATTAGCTAGATATTTATTTAGTAATCTACCTTAAAATTGACTACTAATACTCATATATTACATTAATAATATTAGTAGTATTTATGAACAATTTGGATTGAAACTTCTCAAGTTCTTAGAAAGAAAACTATGAATGTGAGAGGTTTTGATTGTGATGAAAATGTGTGCATTTTTGGAGAACAAGTGAGTGGAAAAAAATAAGAACAACAAAGTGTCCTATTCAACTCAAGTGGTCCGGCCACTTTGCTTTTTTTAAGAGCATTTTTCTCTTCTCAAAATCCTCATGCAAATGCTTTATTGATAGTGTCTTATAAGGTAGAGGCAACATGACAAGTGTTATTGGTGTCATAAGCTTTTTAGACAAAATAGAAGACTTAGGACAAGTGTCCTATCTCCTCCAAAAACCGGTGCCATGCTCTTATTATGGTCCATTTTTGTCTTATAATATTTGTCCCACAAATGCTTCTAAGTCTTATGTTTAATTATCTTACATAATTAAATATTAATTTGATCATACAACAATTATGTGACAAATTAATAAATATATATTCACTCAACTTATTGAGTAATATTTTACCATTATATCAACATATAATGGGTCGCATAATGGCTAGTTAGTTAAATTTACAACTTCTTGTAAATGTAAATTACTAATTACCTCTACCTCGAAATATTTATAAAACCTCAACATAATTTAGTGAATTAATATATTAATCCACTAAATCGAATCTTATATAATCACATTACAATAAGATACATATTTCCTCTCATAAATATAAATTGTTCTTATTTAAGGAATTAATTAACTTGTATCAATATACAACTAATTAACTTTACTGATAAGAGCATCATCCTTTAGGTGTGACCTTAAGGGATCAACTGACCACCACCGTCCTACGACAGTAACGTCAAACTCTAGCAAGCCAATCGTTACCGATTAATGTTGATCAGTTGACTATTTAAATGAATCATCCCTTTCGTATTTTTAACTTGAGATTTAAACATGTAATCGCACTATTGTTGAGGACACATACTCCAACAATTATTTTACGTAAAATTATAGAAAAAAAGCATGTGGGTAGTACATGATTGATAAGTTGAATAATATATGTGCATGATAGATGTTATTGTTTGGCTTTTGTAGATAGTAACATGTGGTTAGGGACACTGGTTTTACGAGTATCGAGTTTGTTTTGTTTACTTTGTTGTTGTTAAGTTGTTTGGAAGTAAAAAAATCAAGTAGTTATGTTGTCCGATTATAGAGAGGTTGTCTTTAAACTGTTATAACTTGATATTTATATATGATTTTGATGGGATTCCAATTGAAGGTGATAGATTGTTCTTTTAAGATACTAACGATAGGTCACGCGCCCAAAATGACCAAGAAACGAGTGAGATATAACCGTTTTACGAAAATTGGATAGTGCTGAGAAATGCATAGGGTACTCGATCGAGTAGCCCTTACTCGATCAAGTGCACCTCTTGTTACTCGATCGAGTACCCCTTACTCGATCGAGTACCCCTTACTCGATCGAGTAGCCCTGGTAATTTAATATACGTGCTTCTGACCTTCACCTACTCGATCGAGTAGGCTGTACTCGATCTAGTGACCCCTGTTTTGGGTCATATGCTTAAATTTTTACCTCGTCGCATATCATGTTTAATTCAAAGGTGTTATTTTGCTTCTTTATGCATTGTTTTACGTATGTGTTAGTTCTAATGCATAAGTTACCAGATCTTATGATGTAATGAGTAACACCTTGTGATGGGTAGGAGTTTGGTAAGGAGGACATGAGTTATATGTGGTTGTGATGGATAGTGGAAAAAGGGAAGGGAAGATTGATGAGTTTAATGAGGCATGGAGCATGTTTTGTGAGATGTGGTGAGTGATATGATTGCGAGTTTGGGTAATATGAGGTAAGTGTATATGGGCAAGGGGTGATGTAAGTGTAAGGAACGTGAGAATGAAAAGGATGAGATGAGGGATACGAATAATGGCAAATTGGAATGTGTAAGGATTTATGGAGGGAGATGGTTAGGAGTGTGTTGGTTAAGGATATACGTGATGAAAGGTCGTTATAGAGGTATACAAACGAATGGTGTATAGTGAGATCGAGTTATGCAGCGATGTGTAGGTAGTGGCCGAGTTTGGGAATTTGTATCATCAAATGGTGAAACTAGTGTGTGATTTCTTTGGCCATTAACGGTATGAAATGAGTTTTGGTTTCTAGAGGCGAAAAAAAATAGTTCAAGAGTAAACTTTGCTTGTGTGGACGGATTGGTGACAAGTGTGGGTGATAGCATGTTGGGAGAAGATCCATGGTAAGAAAGAGTGAGATGGTACTGATATGAAATAAAGGGACTTGAGTCTTTGAGCAATGAGAAGGTAACCAGAGCACTAAAGAGTTAGTTAGAAGGAATAAGGAGTTGAATTGTTAAGTGATTTTTGTCGAAGTGTAAAAAGGAAAAGAATGAGGGGAGTAAACTAGGAGAATGTTGACCGGAGTTATGTGATATAGAAGTAAGGAATCGTTAAGATGTATGATACTATCATGAGGATGTGAGTTAATGGTTATATAGGAGTTTCAGGACAACATGTTAGCCATGAGTTTCGAGAAATTAAGGGGAGTAAAAGTTAGTAGAGTATTTATACGATATGAGATTTTGGTGGTGACTTATGTGGCGATACAATTAAATACAGAATTGGGATGAATGTTCAGGTAAATTTTGTCGATATATTTGATGTTCGATATTTTGGATGTTAACCGAAGATAGGAAAGGAACCGTGATATTTAGAGGTGAGTATAGGAGGCGTCGCTAGTAGTTGAGTAGCAATGGTATGGTTACATTTGTCAGGAGGTGATAGTAATGCGAATAAGAGAATGTGCTATAAAGGGCATACGAGTTAAGCTCGGGCGAGAGATAACCTTTAACAAGTGGTAACTTACGTGATCAGGATTGGTTAGTTAGATTCAAATACGGGTCTATGATATGTGTAAATGTTTGTGTGAGGTTCTGACCTCACGAGAAGTGGTATGGTGTGATAGTTATAAAGTTGTTATCTGAATGTTCTGTAATATATGTTGGGTACGGTAACCTAATAGAATGATATTCAAAAGTGATAGTTTGGGTGATCTGGCATGGTTAGTTATACTTGTATGTGTATTCATGATATATGTTTATTCCGTGTAATGGTATGGATGATATTCACGAGGTTCTTATATGTTTATTCCGTGTAATATGTTGCGTTGTGATCTAATAAAGCGGTTTTGAGGAAGTTTTCTTGTCCAGGAAGTTATACTGAGTCAGTGTTTATGGGAATTGTGTAAGTTGCGATGACTATCGATGTGGCTGTTGTACCTCGGGTGGTGATCCGGGCACGGTACTTCGAGTTGTGATGCGGGTATTTTCGCCCTGCGGTGCGGCTGTTGGTGGCGGTGTTGCGATGCCGTCATCGGTTGTGGTGGAGTAGGAGGGATGATTACGATACGAGTTTTCAAAAGTACATACCAGTTATACATAGATTGTTGTTTTGTTTACTGTTGTTTCCTGCGAGTTTCGGTTTGCACAGATAGACGATTGTTTTGTTTATTGATGTTTCTTACCAGTTTCAGCTTGGGAATGAGGGCAAAGTATGATATGGAAGAGAGTTGTGTATGTCTTCGTTGTTATCATGGTATAGTGATATCCTGTTGATGGGACACAGTTGCGAGAGGTTGTTGGAGTACTTGTGATCTTCTTTTAGAGGAGGCATTGGTTGACATAGTAATGGCAAGCGATTTGTGGAACATGTGTTGTACTGATCTGGAAGCTGCAGGTGGTTCATAATCTTTTATTGGCACAATGAGTATAGGGTGTTGGAAATTAGTATCATGTTAAGTTGTGGATGAGTTGTGGTAATAAAAGGGAGAGCTTGAAGATCTAGTGAGAGTGTGTGTAACAATTGTGGATCGTGAATTATGATTATGGAGATAAGCGCATGTATAGAGGAGTATGTCGTTTTGCAGTAATGTTGAAGAGTTGGTGTGGTGATTTCGCTGAGGATTTTATGGTATAGATTAGATGGAGTGCATAATGAATTGAGGAATGAGGACTGTTAGAGGAAGAGAGACCTGGATATAGGAATGGTTGTAGGTGTTGAGGTTATAGTCGGTTATTGTTGACATCCGGTGGTGATGAGGATTTTGGGAAGTATAGCAAAGGATTTAGTATTAGTGGGTTACGAGGACGTAACACTTATCTTAAGAGGAGTAGGACGTGACAAAGAAAAAATTAAAGGAAGGGAGAAGAAGAAATGTTGCGTGAGAAATGAGGGAGCAGCCTGCCTGCCTGCTATTTATTATACGTACGTTTCTTCATCGTTAAGTAATTTCACTCGTTTTTAAAACCGTCTCGAGTTAAATTAAACCGGCTTTGATTCGTTTTGACGGAAAGTCAAATTATTCGTCAAACCCGATTTTCGAAAACACTAAAGTTTTTAAACACGAGTTTACTAGAAAATTAAGTACCCATATGCCCTATATCCTAACTCATTTACCCAACGATCGTAAGAAATAGAAAATCCCATGTTTACGACTTTTCATCGAAATAACCTTTTATTAAAGAAAAGGTTCAAATATAGTTTAAATTACTTTTAAACATTTCCAAACTATCAAAAATAATTATATTACTTCAAAATAAAATAAAATTATATTTTATCGAATTATTATTATTTCAAATAAATTAATATTAAATTAAAGTTGATTTAAAATATTACTTTTAAAATATAATAACGGTCCAAATTTACGGGGTGTTACAGTCTTGAACTTAGATTTCCTGTCAGTTGGTTTGGTTTTGGAACGGTTGTATTTACTTTACAGTTTTGGGTTTTGGATATGTAATCAGTTAAACTTATTTATCTAAAGTATGTTTCTTTAATGTCAATTTGATATACATTACCTCGGGTAACTGAGATGGTAGCATTTTCATGCATTAGGTGGTCTTGGTAAGGCACCTTGGTGTATGGGGGTGTTACAAAAACAACGGACAACCAGGCCTTACCCCCATCTTGTAACGATGTAGGTGGTCCTCTCTGGGTCTTATCTTGTTGGGCAATGCTTTGTTTCTCTTATCATAGTGATATTGACCCTAAACTACTCTTGAAAGGTTCCATAAACCCAAAGCGTTAGAGCTAAGCTAAATTTGCTATCAACGCTAACCTGTCTAAATCTGTAGACAGTATTATTGACTACTTTCTTTGTCAAAACAATTCTTTACATGCCGACACCCAATGTTATATATTAGAGCATCGTTTGACTAACTCTCCAACTTCTCTATTTAAGTTGTATCTGCCTTCATAGATGAACGCCATGAAATTCCCCGTTCTTGACGAAACCACCAAGGACATATGGGACATCTTCTTGTGTCCCAGGGACTTATCTTACTCTCCGTTCTTGACCACCAATTTTGGTGCAGAGGTATACAACCCTCAACTTCTTGTGTGCTAGTTTGGCCTTGTTGAATATCTTGCTATACCATTTCTATGGTCTGTGAACAACACATGGCACGAAAGGGTTAAGATGAACGTAAAAGATGTCCAACAACTCTTTTCAAATCCTGTTTCAGTAACTGTAGAGAATTGTTGGCGCTATCATCATTGCGCTGCTACAGTCTCTCATACCCAGTGGTGGTCCTCTTCACCATGGTGCTCAGCTATAACCTAGTTCGAATAACTTTTAAACTCAAGGAAAGCATTAGAGGTAACTTTTCATTTCTCATGAAATCTTCTAATAACCAACCCTATCGCTTCTCATAATAGGAAACTTTATACTGTTTTACATTTGCAGCCAAGACTCTTCTAGGCCCAAAATTTTTAACATTGTCCAATCATCGTAAAATGCCACATAGCTTTGCATCTGCTGGACATACAACGCCCACTATTCAGGAGCTTGCCATTAGTCTGGAATTCCCAGGGAAGTTTAACCTTCCTTCATCAGCTTTTATTCCTCAGATGAATGTAACTCCAACAAGCGTTGGAACAAAGGAGGAAGAACAAGTGGCCCAACCAGAGGAATCAGATAAAACCATCAAGGAAAAATACCCTTATCAAGAAACATAGTGGCTCCTCAATTTCAAAAGGAAGCCCAAAAGACATAAAGTTATCAAGCCAGAGCCTGGAGGCTCACGGGCTACAACCTCTCAAATGATTGAGATTGCTGACTAAGATCGAGTAACTCCTCCCATTATCAATATCTTAGAGGACAATCCAATAATTACTCCCTCACAAGCTATTATAAGCCACTAAGAGATTAACTAGACCCCAATTCAAAGTTGTACATGACAAGTGATGCATACCCCCCATTTAGGAGAGGGCCGACCAATCCAAGAATAGCGTTTGGAAACCATGGGCTGACCAGAACAGACCCCCTAAGAACAAGGGTTAAACACGGCTTCCAGGGCATCATCTCTTGTTCATGTTAGCATCGATGATGATACACTTCAAGGAGAAATGTTAATGACTATGGTTAAGAGCAATCCTCAACTCCAAAACTAAGAATTGGCCATCCAGACCACTGCTGAACAAACGCTAACTGAATCCTAAAGCTTTCAATTCATCCTTCGTTCTTTAGAGGAAGACTTCTTTAGGGACACTGAAATAGTGCAAACGCCATCTACTCTAGAGGTGCCCCCAAGAGAACATTCTTAAGAAGCTGACACCTCTGGCAATATCATGGCTTGAACAGTCGCCAATGGCGGGAACTATGATAAGTTCTCCTTCAACGTTCCCAATCATTGCTAAATTGGAATGCTTAGTATTGTCGCCAACCAGCAGAAAGTTGCTTCAACAACTTCACGACTTATATCAGGCTTCAGGAAGCTTTTCTCCCTTTCATGCCCAAGTTCAAAGCTATGTTAACAAGATAGGCCAGCTACAGGCTCTTGCGCTAAGTGACTTCTACAGGTAATAAAGTCTGCATCACCTGCTTTATACTGACAACTTATCTATGTAGACCCTTTGTGATCAAGTATCTTCAGCCTTTGACAGCCAACGTCAACATGAGCGCGAGATTGAGGAAATTGATCAAAAGATAAGTGATTGCTGAGAAGGCCCTCAATGAAATAAAGGCAAATCGCCAAACTTTATCCAGAGGTCTGTCAACATTACCCTCTTCACTTGGCCAAGCAGCCCATCTGATCCAAGCTCAATAGAGAACAACCAACAACGTACTACTTCCATTTAAGAGGATCTGGCGAGAATGAAGCATCTATGGGATTCTTGCTCCCAGGCTCTCATGAATGAGATTACAGAATTTATGGCTTTTATTCGTCAAGCCAAAAATATTGAGAGATGATTTTATGCAATCAATGTAATGCCCTCATGTTATTCCAAAACTCTGGATATTGTATTTTAATATTTGCTGCGTACTTTTCCCAAATAGTTAGGTGATAGAACTTTAAAAGTTTACCGTTAATGCTTCATTTGAAATGTGTTCCATCAAAGTTTTGCAGGCCATACACATTACTTGAAAAACCTTTAGTAACCTTAAATGGTCGTTCTCATCTAGGTGACCACTTTCCATAGAAATGATCTTTATGCCCTTCAGGCAAGATCACTTTCCAAACTAAATCTCCTTCTTGAAAAGATTTAGATTTAACACGCGCATTATATGTTTTAGCTGACTTAACTTTATTATTCACCAAATTCGTCAGCACTTATTCTCTAAGTTGCTCAACATCTAAATTAGCAATATTCATAGACTCATAATAAGAATCCAAATCCAAAGAATTTTGATATAAAATTCGAGTAGATTCAATATTAACTTCATCTGGAATCACAACATATATCATGACCAAAAACTAATTGATAAAGAGTGTACCCTATAGCTCCTCTTTTTAAAGTTCCATAAGCCAACAACTTATCAAGTAACTTTTCATGCCAGACTCAGGGATTATCATCAATCATCTTAGAAATCTCATCCTTAATCAACATGTTTGTTGACTCTGTCTACCCATTTCCCTGAGCATAATAAGGAGGTTCATTAACTTAACCATGTGCTGGGAAATAAATTCTTGTATCGCCGGCCCATTACAACAGGCGCCTGATCCACTGTAACGCTTTCAGGAACTCCAAAACGGTTGGAAATAAATTCTTTCAAAAAATCGACTATATCTTGCATTTTTACAGTTTTAAAAGGCTTGCTCCACCCACTTAGTGAAACAATCTGTAGTAACCAGCACATACATTGCCCTTTTGAGGATGGTGGAGTAATTTCACCGATCATATCCATCGCCCAACCATGAAAAGGCCATGGTTTAATAATAAACTTTAAATCATTAGCGATGACCCTATTTATTTGTCCATAACGCTAACACGCCTTGCAACCTTTTGCATAGGTTGCACAATTTTCTAAAATTGAAAGCCAATAGAATCCATGACAATGGATAAATCATCACATTTTAGGTCCAGATTGATAAGCGCCACAAACGCCCTCATGAACTTCTGCCATAACAAGCAATGCGTCATCTTCTCCTAAGCATTTCAATAATACTCCTTGTTGATCGCTTAGGATTTAGTCCTTTCTAAGATGGACTATGTAAAACAATTATAATGTCAGTCCGCCAATCCAATGGCTTTTCCAAAATGTCTACCTTACAAATTTTCGCACCAAAGACATCATCCTTTACAAGAAAGTTTCTTTCCGGTTGCTCCACATTTATAAGCACGTCAGCATCTTCTAATTAATAACCAGAAACCAGTACTACAATTTTAGGCTAAGAAGACGCCCCTTAGAGTACGGTTGGGGACAAGACCATCTTCTATTGGCCAAATAATTTTGGCGGCACAAGTGATCACATAAACGGGACAGTTAATAAAGAGACCCGACCTAGTTATAAAAGTAACAAGGACGGTTGGTCAATAAAACCGTCCTTTTAGTAATATACAACGCGGTTATTTACTAGAACCGACCTCTTAATTTTTAATAGTGATGATCAAAATTCTCATAGTCCCACTACGTACCCCTTACCATGTTTGCCTTCCCCTCTTATTCCATCACCGCCTTTCATTACCACCATCACCTACCCTGACTCTACCACCACCGTGCCTCGCAAACCACCACCACCACCACCATGTTCTCGTTCATCATCCCCTAATGCAACACCAATGATCACCTTCCTTCATCTCCTTACCGAGGTATTGTGCGTGTCCACATATTGTTTAATAAAAAGTGATTTCGTAAACACCTTAATTGAACAATCAAATCAATTCTGCATGTGAACAGATCGTCACTTTAGATATCGATCGCGGTGAAGCTGTAAGTTTTTCCCCTTTTCTCAATTCCTAATTATATACTTTATTCAATTAATTTGTCATTTTCAAGTATGTTTATCATTGAACATTTATCCCAAATCGCAATCTCCGGGTCGAAAATGCCAAGGCTTTGCTCGAACTCGAGATGAACGATTTAACTAATTGCTTTTTTTTAGGGTTTTCTCATCAAATGGTTGTTCATTGAGATTTTGTTGATAGTACGATTGGTGGTCTTAGTTATGATAAAAAAAAATGGAATATGGGTTCTATTCATAACTATCGATCTGAATTAGGGTTCATATGATATTGGAGCTTTTTTGCTTAACTTCCTAATTTAGTATCTTAGTGGTGTAATTGTGGTACTATTATGTTACAGAGTACTCATATTATGTTTGATTTGATATTTTGATTGAAGGAAAATTCGTTGTAGGACTTTTCAGGAAGCTATTGATACCATATGCATCCATCCACATTCCTTTGTAAGATTGTATGAACAAATCTCTCCACAATTGTTGGCAGCTAATGTAACACCCCTATACACCAAGGTGCCTTACCAAGATGACCCTAGCATATCAAGCTGCTACCATCTCGGTTGCCCGAGGTAAAGTATATTAAATAGACCATCCAAGAACGTTTATTAAACGAAAAAACTATTTAAACAAGATACAACTGAAGTTTAACCAAACCTGTTACAACCAAAACTGTCAAAAGACTAATGTATAAACTGTCAACGGAAGCTAGATAAACGATCGGTGATGACTCGACCCCCATCCAAACCCTCAAGCTATCCACGGCTATACCTGCTCAATCAACTGCTCACCATCCCTAAATGGATCACCACAGTTTTGAAAACAATAACGGGGTCAGTCAACTGTATAATCAAGATAAGAATTCATAACACAAACAATACAATCAATCCAATAGCAATATCATTCTCTAAACTCCATTACCAATCAATAACCGACTACACACTTCAATGTGTAGTCCTACCAGATTACCCATCGCAACAGGTAACCCTCACCGTCAACGGGGGACCGTCGCCGTTCCCACCTAAGCCTCGCTCATCGCAACAAGCACACCCAGATCATTAATGTGCACATCCCTCTTATTACGGGAGCCACAAGAGGCAAACAAAGGGTTGGAACCATCTCCCGAACATGGTCCCATCACCACAATACCAATCATAACAATACTCAACCAATATCAATCCAACGCAGCATATTAATCAATCAATCAATCACAACAATCTCAAATTAATTACACAACCGACTGAGTAGGGAAACCCTACTTTATTCTCAAATCTAAAATCAACAATCAAAAACGAAGTCTAGAATTGTTCCTCTACGAATCGTCACCTAGAAAAATATAAGCAACAATACTATATCATAATTCATTCTAATCAACCCTTTTCCCCCATCCTAATAAATTAGAGCAAACCCTAAAGGACAACCATAAACTAATTAACAAGGTAATAGAGTCTTACCAGCGAAACCAGTACGGAAAACACAGAATGTAGAATCAAGATCGATCGCACTTGTCTTGGGAGTGATTAGGGTGATTAGAGAGATGGTAAACCTAGTTTAGGTTTTGTAAAATGAATTAGTAACGGTTAAACACGAAACATATATAATCTCTAATCACCTTAATTAAACCGCGGAATTAATCACGTCAGACCGGGTACTCGGTCGAGTACCTGGGGAACTCGGTCGAGTACGGCCAACTCGGCCGAGTATCTCACTACTTGGCCGAGTGATCTTGGACAATAACCTGACCATAAGTCACACGACGACTTACTCGGTCGAATTCTACCTACTCTACCGAGTAACTAAAGACCAGAAAACGTAGTATTACAGTCTTCCCTCCTTAAAACAAACTTCGTCCCTGAAGTTCATACCATACCCAAAACAACATGCAACACCAACTGAGATCTTGATAAAGTACCGCGACAATTCGCAGTTCGCTCGAAAATACGGGTTCGGGCGAAGAATAAGCACCAAATAGACCAAATATATGATATATGGTGTTGAGGAAGAGGCGTACCAAAGATGGGCCCACAAATAACGAACTTATAACGAATTTTCGAAAATTGACTTGGAGGGGAACGGAGGAAGAGGCGCAATAAGGGCTGCGTCCCTGTCTGAGTAAAAACTCGACAAAAATCGTGTTTTATTCATAATTTTCGAAACATAAATCCTTCAAAAATCTCTCAAATTCCAACCATTTCTCGCCAAAATTTGATCCAAAGCCTGCATTTACCATGACTAATCGAGGTATGTGAATTATTTTTGCATTAATCTTCCGCATTTGAACAATTTGGACCGACAAATTAGGGTTTCCAATACTAAAAATGTCGAAAATTTGGGGCTTTTCCCCCAAACAATTTTGCCTTGTAAAATTGACTTTGTAAATGGGTAATTGGCAGTATAAGGATCATAACATGTGTTCATTTCGAATTTTCATTGAGTTTTGAGCGTTTGAGCGAAATTGTAACGGTCTCACAGCTTAGTCGTAAATTGCTTCAAAAATAGCCTTAGGATTGCCCATTTGTGACGAAACTTGATATTTGGAATCCTTGTATGATGGGTAAAATTCCTACCATTTTGGATTTTTTATTTGTGACGGCTTTTTCAGGACACTTTTCTAGGGCATAATCACCGTTATAACGAAATGTTGTCGAAATTCCGACTCGAACCCATGACTAGGCTTCAACTTAGGCTTGACTTGACCCATATTACCACAAGAGCGGTCGGGTTTTTGGGAAAAATGGCCAAAGATGGCGAGAAAAGAGCGTTCGGAGCTTTGAAAGCTCAAAAATCTCCTAACTAAGGCTCGCCGTCACTCGACGCGGCCTAATTCACTTTAATTTTGCAGGTGACAAGGCTTCTATGTTAGGGAGGGCTCCCATGGACGTGGACTCTATTTGTGACCCTTCCCTTACGCTCGAGGAGGCGTTAGAGGAGGCTTTTGCGGCTGCAGTGGCAGCTGCTGAGGACGAGGTCATCGAGGAGGAGGCTGTTGAGGAGGAGGTCCCGAGGCGGGCCAATGTTGGACGAGGTGGTCGCCAGCTGAGTGGAGCACGAGAGTGGGCTGAGAGATGGGATGGCCGACATCTCATATGGGGCGGAGAGTCACTTGTCCTACAGGACGGTGAAGAGCTTGGTAAATTGAATTCATCATTCTTTCATTCACCTTCTTTTATTTTCATTTGCTATCCCTTTCCTCTTTCATTAGAGCTAAAGATAGCTCTTGCTTTGAATCAAAATAGGAGGCAGGGAACATCAGGTCTTTCACGGGTTACACTACGATGATGGAGGCTTACGGGAGGCTGTCAGCGGAGGAGCAGACCATCATCGAGTTGGGAGCTTTTTGGGCCTTGGTACGAGCGTGGAGGGAAATCAAGGGGAGGAAGATTCGGGCTAACCTTTGCCTGATTCGACCCTTCCTTCATCAGTTTTGGGACACGACCTCGACCTTTCACATGCCTTTCGGCGAGGTTGGGGTCACGTTGAAGGATTTCGGCATGATTTCTGGCTTGCCGTGTGGGACTGAGGCTGTGGTGTGGCCGGAGACAGCCATGAGAGTGGACTCGGCTGAGGCTAGGAATTTGATCGATTGGAACCTGGCGGCAAACGCTGCTATGGTTCTCGGGTTGGTGCCGAGTTCCTACGTCCGAGATTACTTTGCTGGAAAGATCCCGACGATGGTGGTGATCGACGAGAGGGAGACGACTCCTCCTCCCTGTACTGCGGAGCAGAGAGCTCGTTTGTGGCTCTGGTGGTTTTTATCTTCGCTTTACCTCGGAGACAAGGGAGAGAGGTTGTCGACTAAGCGTCTTCCCTTCCTTTCTAACCTGAGTGGCCTAGGTCGTTGGGATTGGGTCACTGCTGGCTTTACGGTCCTCATTCGCTATATGAGGGCCATGGTTCATCCCGAGCTGGTGGAGAAGGGGACTTCTCCTGCTACTGTTGGCCCTGGACTGCTGTTGGAGGTATGAACCTTCATCTTGTATCGTGAAAGATCATTTCTCTTTCTTGTCGAATCACGAAAGATCGCCATTGATTATCTTATTTTGCAGGCATGGGTGCACTCTTACTTTCCGGGCTTTGTCCCCAAGAGGACGAAGTCGGGGGCGAGAGCTTATACCGTTGTGAGGGATTGGGTGATGTGTTGGAAGAAGAGCCAGCGTTCTTCTTATGATGTCTGTCGACGAGGCGTGAACGCCCTGCAGCTGGGTGGCGTGAGTATCTTTTAACCTATTTGCTTACTTATCACTTCTTTTAGAAATGATCATAATAATGACCTCTTTCTTGCTTATCTTAGTGGGTGGCCAGGCCTTGGGCGGACTACACTGGCGTCCCTCCATTTGCGGCTGAGGTCCTTCGACCCAGGAGCTCGAGCCGGTTGCTGCTGAGGACGTCGATGGGTCATGTGTGGTACTTGGGCGAGCGTTTGACTCGTCAATGCTCTCGAGACACCTTCACAGTTCCAATCGATCCTCCTCGGACGATGTTTAGGGAGCCTTCCGATGCTGAGAGGGAGGCTGACGTGGCAGACGTTGGCGGTGACGCTCTCCTTCTTCCTGGCGAGGACTACCCTACGTTCACTCACCGGAAGTTGGCGTAATGTCCGGTCATGGTAAGTGCTTCACTTTTCTTTCGAATTGGCTTGAAAACATGATGAATGATCACCGATTACTCAGGCCATTTGGATTTTGCAGGAGGTTGAGGCGGCGGGCGTCGAGCCCCCAGCGTACCCTGAGACCCTCGAGTACACTGATGCGGCGGGGATGACGACGGTCTCCGAGCTTTGCGACTTTGGCGAGGCGGTGACATATGCTGGCGTAGACGATTGACAGCATCTGATTCAGAGGGTAAGTTCCCCAACTTAAATTAGCTTTTGTATAAGAATACATTTGTTTAACTTTGTCAAATTATTGAGAATCCTTGTTTATTGAAATGCAGGTAGCGCCATCTCGGTTCGTGGCTTTGTGGAGGGTAGCCAACCGGCTACGGGCTACTGCCGTCGAGGCACTTGCTGGCGGTCGAGGACGTCAGGTATGAACTTTCCGTTTCCTTCATTTTCTAACTTTCTTTATGTTTGAAATAATTGACATGAGCTAATTCTTGTCACTTGCAGAGGGAGCGTGACTTAGAGCGAGAGCTAGCACAGTCCCGGGAGAAGGCAGCTCGCCTGCTGAGGGAGCTAGAGGTCCGCGACGCCGAGATCGTTGCTCTCGAGACGAGAGTTACCGAGTTGGGCGGCGACCAGCAGTAGTTCGTTTGTTTTCCTGTAGTTTTTGTTGTTGGATGTACTGCATTCACTTTTGTACATTTTTAGGACCTTTTTTTCGGACTTTCGGACTTTGTTTCGAGCACGAGCCCCCAGTTTGGTGTACATATTTCTTTTTGGTTGTATATATGACGGCCTGAGTGCCTTTGCTGCTGGGTTGTCTTGTTTGTACCTGCAGGTTAGCTCTGAACAGGTTTGGTAGATGACGGTTTATGCCGTCATACTGCCAAAATTTACATAGAAATTGCACATAAAACACATATTGGTACACATGTCCTAAATTAGCGCAAGACAAAGACTCGAAAAAATGCAAGAAATTTGCCGAACATGACCGGACGGTAGGGAGGGCTACCCCCTAAAAAAATGAAAATGAAAACATATAAGTTTGAAATGTAATATGAAACGGGAGTGAAATGATTCCCTAAAAAGAAAAATTAAAAATGAAAATGAAAATGAAAACATATAAGTTTGAAATGTGATATGAAACGGGAGTGAAATGATTCCCTAAAAATAAAAATTAAAAAGAAATGGATAAGTTTGAAAAATAAATAATTAAATTGGTGAAATGATTCCCCAAAAAAGAAAATTAAAAAGAAATGGATAAGTGTGTTGAATTGACGAAAATGCCGATCTCGCCTCGAAATACGTGCCCGTGGAATTAGGAAACTCAAAATACGGTAATTGGACGGAATTACCAAAAATAATAACCCATACGAATAGGAAATTATGCTTTAAGGAATTAGGAAAGATCCAACGCGGAAAATCACAAAAATACAGTTGAGGAAGAGGCGCAGCAGGTGCTGCGCCCTTTCCCCAGTGTGTCCGTCCTGACAGATTTTAGGAAACAACTTTTAGTATAAATATAGACGTCGATGGAGGTTTTATTCACATAATTCTTCTGTCTTTATTCTGTCTATTACATAAAAACTCTCTAATTAATCATACATCATGAATACTTTAGAAATCCGTCTCAAAGAATGGACCAACGAATTTTCAAATGTGGAGAAACACGATATGGGTGCCTACAACTTTGGATCTATTTTGAGCTTGAAGCTAATCAAGGTTGTCAAACCGTTCTTGGATGCTTGTCTTGAGTATTGGGACCCGAACTTCCACGTGTTTGCCTTCCCTGGAGGTGATATCTGTCCATTTCCTGAAGAAATTGCTGCAATTGGTGGTTGGGACCCGGAACATATGCCTGCTATTCCCTCTACTTCTCAAGGATATAAGAATAAATTTAGGGATTTGCTTGGATTCACAAGAGCCGAGGTTGATCGTCTTGTGACCTCAAAAGGAGTCTGAATGCTTGATTTTATCGATCGATTCATAAATAGGGCAGACCCTTCTATCTCCTATATGGCGAGGCGTAGGGCATTTGGGTTTTCCCTATTGCATGGTTATGTCCCTCAAGGGCATGTTGATGAGGATATGAGAGGTGATCCTCGCTATTTGAGCCTAGTTGAGCAGATGAAGCTGCGCAGGAGCCCAGCTTGCTTATGTTTAGGAGAGATCCTATTGGGGTTAGATAACAGGAACGCCAACCGCGACCTTCCTTATTTAGGAAGTCCCATCATCTTGCAGGTAAAAGAATACAACTTTTCTTTTCTTTTTTTTTCTTTTTTTTCGTTCTTCTTTTTTTTCGTTTTTTTTTTGGATACTAATACCTGCTTTGGTAGGTTTGGCTTACGGAGCGTCTGCGGCTGATCGAGCCCCAGTTAATGTTCCTGCTTATCATGCTCGCTCAATTGCAATGAGGACCAGGCTTTACATGGTGGACTTCACTAGGGTTTGCAACTACTGGGAGAATAAGTTGAAGAACGAGGATGGACCCCTGATTAGATGGATTGTACTCTGGTGGCATCTTAAGTCTGTTATTGGAGTATCGTCTCTGGATCCTACCCGATCGGTGCGCATTCCTGGTATGGAATTCATGATATGCATCTTCCTAGAGAGACTGATGAGGCAGGTTGGCTTGAAGCAGATGATTCCTAAGCTTGATACTGTTCCTCAGACTGCCGTGGCACGTACTACCGAGAGTCGAAGAGAGTGGGCCATCAAATGGGCTCAAAGAAACATGTGGTTCCTAAACTCTTCTGTTAGCGCATTATGGGTATCAGATTCCTATTTGCAGTGGAGGAAGGCTACTACTCCTAAGGTGCGCGAGAGACTAAGGAAGCGCGAGCCTGTTGACTACAAGGTTCGTGACGTAGAGAAGGAGAAAGAGAAAGAGAAGCACTTGACCGAGGAAGAGGAAGAAGCCGGATTTCGAGTTGTCCATTCGTCGAAGAAATCGAAGGCTTCTCCCGTCGTCGAGAAGGTGGTTGATAAGAATGGCAAGGCTAGACCACGAGAGAGACCATTGGTGATTAGATCTGAGATAGCACAGGAGCGCCCGGCTCGTGGTCGAGATAGGAAATATGACCAGAATGACAAAGGTAAAGGGAAAATGGAAGAATAGCCTAAGTCTTAGTATTATTTATTATTATTATTATTATTATTATTATTATTATTATTATTATTATTATTATTATTATTATTATTATTATTATTATTATTATTATTGTTTGTAATAAAAATGGTGGAGTTTTTAGAATCCTAGCCTATTTATTTTAGCATTATTTTTATTATGTGGCATACTATTATTATTATGGAAGGAAATAAGTAAAAGGTTAATTGGTTATGCAACCGTTGTGATTTTCTTATATTATTCTTGTCGAATTCCAAATGCATATGCAAATGTCTTTCTATTTACATTTAAAATAATAGTGGGTTGTATCCTGTGAAGGATTGCCTACGTATTCATTTTAAAAAATGAAATCAAACCCTTGCGCGTAGTTCAAATAAATGTAAAAGAATAATTGTTCTAAGCAAGAGATTGTAATGAACTTAGAAAATAAGCATGAGCTTTTACTTACTCCTAAAGCACAATTCAATTTATTTGATGATATGAGGATGACGATTTGTCAAAATGCAAGAGCAAGGTGACGTAAGCTTTATTTCAGCTGGTCAGGGGCCGTTTTTTATTCCGTGCCACAGGAGCGACACGTGGTGTTATGCGAGGCGCGTTTTTGTTCCTATTCTAGGCATAGTAACGTTTCAGTTGGTCGAGGTTGGTTGGGTTGGCAAATTCATTTCCATCTAGGTCTGTGATTCTAACCGCACCCCCCGGGAGTATGGACTTGACTAGAAATGGTCCGGCCCAGTTGGGTTTAAACTTTCCTCGTGGATCGACAGGTAAAAGAGCTCTAACTGATTTGAGAACTAAGTCTCCTTCTTTGATGTTTCTTGGCTTAACCCTTTTGTTGAAGGCTCGTTTGATACGTGCCTGATACGTTTGCACATTATGTAATGCACGCAATCTTCGTTCATCCAGGAGGATGAGTTCTTCATATCTGTCTCTCTTCCAATCGACTTCTGGGATTTGACTTTCGAGTAGAATACGCAAGGATGGTATTTCGAGCTCGACTGGTTGCACGGCTTCCATACCGTAGGTCAAATAGAAAGGAGTGGCCCCAGTGGGTATCTTAACAGATGTGCGATATCCCCATAAGGCAAATGGTATCTTACTTGGTCAATCTCGATAATTTTCGATCATTTTCTTGAGGATTGTGACAACATTTTTGTTTGCTGCCTCTACTGCACCATTAGTTTGTGGTCTATACGGCGAGGAATGGTGATGTTTGATTTTGTACTTGCCTAGCAATTGTTCAGTCTCAACCTGGAAATGTGACCCATTGTCACTGATGATCTCATGTAGGCAACCGTATCGACAAATGATATTGGTTTGTATGAACTTTGCCACGTTCTTGGCTGTGAGACCAGTATAAGAAGCCGCTTCTACCCATTTGGTAAAATAGTCGATAGCCACCAAAATGAAACGGTGACCTCCTGTTCTGGCTGGGGTGATCTTTCCGATGATGTCGATTCCCCAAGCAGAAAATGGCCAAGGAGATGTCATGGTATAGAGTAGTGAAGGAGGGACGTGTTGCACATTCCCGAAGATTTGGTAGTTATGACAATGTCTGACGTATTTGATGCAATCGGATTCCATTGTGGTCCAATAATACCCCAAACGCGTGATTTTCTTTGCCATCATGGGTCTACTTATGTGAGGGCCACATTATCCATCATAGACTTCTTCCATCACTTTTCGTGCCTGTGAATGATCGAGGCAACGCAGGACTACACCAAGAGGTGTTCTTTTATATAATTCTCCTTCCATGAGGACGTATTGGGAGGCTAGTAAGCGTATAGCACGTTGTCCCTTTTTGTCCATGTCTGGTGGATAGGTGCCGTTGAGTTTGAAGTTCAGAATTGCTTGGAACCAAGGTTCCTCTGGGTTTTCTTCTTCATCTGTAATTTGGTGCACATAAGTTGGTTCTGACCGTCGTTCGATGCATAAAGTCATTTCTACCATATTATCCGGCATATTAATCAAAGATGCGAGTTTTGCAAGAGCATCTGCAAATTGATTCTCTTCTCGAGGTAGGTGTAGGTACGTTACTTGATCGAAGAATTGGGCAACTTGGTCTATCCTGGCTTGATAGGGTGCTAGGCTTTCACTCTGAATTTTCCAAGATCCCGTAATTTGGTTGATGATCAAAGATGAATCTCCATGTACCCGAAGATTCTTGATGCTTAAACCTACTGCTGCTTGTAGCCCAATGAGGCAAGCCTCGTATTTTGCTGCGTTATTTGTCACCTCGAAGTCGAGTTTGACAGAGAGTGGTGTATGATCGCCTTCAGGAGAAATGAGCAACACTCATATTCCAAATCCTCTTAAGTTCGACGCTCCATCAAAATAAAGGTCCCAGGAGTCTACATCAGTTTGGAGTATGTCCTCATCCGGAAACGACTAGGTGTCTATTGCTTGTGCATCGTTGATGGGATTTTCTGCAAAGAACTCGGCAATGGCGCGTCCTTTTATAACTTTCAGAGGTACATACTTGAGATCGAACTCTGAGACCATCAAAGTCCATCTCGCTAGGCGTCCATTGAGAACAGGTTTTTCGAAGAGGTATTTGACAGGATCCATTTTGGAGTATATTTTGACGGAGTAGCTAAGCATGTAATGGCGTAGCTTCTTCGTTGTCCACACAAGAGCGAGGCATGTCTTATGGAGTGGTGTGTACTTGCACTCATACTCCAAGAACTTCTTACTAAGGTAGTAGATATCTTTTTCTTCTTTTCCCACCTTTTGGGCCAGCATGGCACCCATGGCTGTTTCAGTTACTGTGAGATATAAACCAAGAGGTTGATCTTGTTGGGGTGGCATGAGCACTGGCGGTTTGCCTAATATTTCCTTGATTCGGTCAAATGCCTTTTGACAGTCATCATCCCACATGGTGTGATCCATTTTCTTTAGCTTTTTGAAGATAGGTTCACAGATCATGGTGAGATTCGATATGAATCGACTTATGTACTGCACCTTGCCCAAGAATCCTCTAACTTCCTTCTCTGTTTGATGTTGCGGCATTTCGATTAGAGCTTTGATCTTGGAAGGGTCTATTTCTATCCCTCGTTGGCTAATGACATATCCCAGGAGTTTGCCGGATGTTACCCCAAATGCACATTTCCGTGGATTGAGTCTCATGTTGCACTTTCGTAGTCTTGAGAAGAATTTACGAAGGTTCGCAATGTGCCCCTCTCTATCTTTGGACTTGATAATCATATCATCTACGTATACCTCAACTTCTTTATGCATCATGTCATGTAGTAGTGTAGTTGCGGTGCGTTGATACGTAGCTCCAGCATTGATTAACCCAAACGACATAAACGTGTAGCAATAGGTGCCCCATTGTGTGACGAAGGCGGTCTTGTGCATGTCTTATATGGCCATATTGATTTGATTATATCCCGCGTATCCATCCATGAAGGATAACAACGCGTGGTTTGCTGTATTATCCACCAATATGTCGATATGTGGTAGAGGAAAGTCATCCTTGGGACTCTCTTTGTTTAAGTCTCTGAAATCAACACAAACACAGATTCTCACGTCCTTCTTGGGTACGGGTACTATGTTGGCTACCCAGTCTGAGTAATCAGATACTTTGATGAACCCGGCTTTGAATTACGTATCGACTTCTTCTTTGATCTTAAGAGCCCATTCTGTCCTCATTCGACGAAGCTTCTGTTTTACGGGTTTGAAACCTGGTTTGATTGGTATTCTGTGCTCTGCGATATCTCTGTCGATTCCTGGCATGTCTTTGTAGGACCAAGCAAAAACGTCCTTGAACTTGTGTAGGAGGTCTATAAAACTGGCCCTTTCGGCGGGGCTCAAGGTCGTCCGTATCCTAAGTTCTTGGGGTTCTAGTTCGGTTCCTATGTTGATGGGTTCGGTGTTTTCTATAACTGGTCCCCCTTCCCCCTCTTGTAGTATTTCTTTGGCTATGTGAGGATGTATTTTGATTGAATCTGGGTCTGGGTCATCCTCATTATCATCGTAAACTGAATTGCATTCAGAATAACACAAAGAGTAAACAGAACCTGATTTATTCATATTAAAATTTAAAAAGAGTTGAAACAAAGAGGCCATCTGTTCAGTAGTCAGTGGCGGTAAAGGGACAGCTGTTGGGACATTTCCCAAACTGCTGTTACTACTTGATGCTAAGCTAGGAGGAACAAGGGGAGTGGGAGTGACGACAGGAGGAGACTCTCTAGGGACTTCTCTAGACTCCGACTCGGACTCCGACTCGGACTCTGACTCTGACTCGAATTCATCGTCTTCTAGTTCTCCTTTAAACATCTCTCCTTCTCCAGTGGTGAGCTTGAAGAGTCTTCCTTGGTTGTTCGTCCACTTGATCGATTTTCTCCATCCTTTATGTTGATTCGAACTAGTTTCTGTGATCAATGCGATAGGGTTGAAGTGATCGTCTTGAAGTATCAAGGTAATGATCTCGTCCTGCGCGGCCCTATCAAACCGATATTCTCCAAATAGTAAGCTAACAGCTTGTTCGTCTAAGCAAGGTGCTTAACCGGTCTTGACGGTAGGAACCGTTTCTGTGGGAATAAAGTAACAATCGTGAAAGATCTCGATTCCAGCTAACTGTTTTCCTATGTAGTGCCAAGGCTCGGGAAACCCGTGAAAGAGTTCTTGACTCCCTTCTCTAACGAAGTATCCATTTAGGGTAGGGAGGTAGGGCCACATTTGGATTCCCACATTCTTGCGGTTTTGGAATTGAGTGAGCATTTCTAGGGCTTCCTCCTTGGTGAGTTTGTATCCTAGTCTTAGTGGTATCCTTTGCGAGTTGCCTTCTTTGTAAGGTGTAAAGGTATTTCTTTGGACAGGATTCAATGGCATTCCCGGGAAGTATCCCTGAGATTTGAGTATGTGGTTGACCACTAAATTAGAGTAGGGATCGAAATACAAAGGTGCCAACTCACTCTCTATAAGGTTTATGTTATGGAAGCCCCCAAGCTCATATACTGGATCTGCAAGTACTTGGTTGCTTGACCTCTTTTCTATTACCGCCTTCATGGGTGACGAAACGATCGTCACCACTTTACCATCTAGTGGGATCTTGATTTTCTGGTGGAGGGTGGACGTTACCGCTTTGGAAGCGTGAATCCAAGGTCTTCCCAGAAGTATGTTGAAGGATGCTTCAATGTCCACTATTTGGAAGTTAACCTTTCATTCAATTGGCCCTGTGGCTATGGTAAGGTTAACTAGTCCTACCACTTTTCGTCGTGTACCATCATATGCGCGAACACCTTGGTTGGTAGGGGTCCAATCTGACTCTTTCATGCCTAATTTGTACGCTGTTTTCAATGGTATGGCGTTGACTGCCGAGCCATCATCTACCAAAGTCATTGGCACATTCTTCTTTAAGCAAATGACAGTAATGTATAGAACCAAGTTGTGACTAGCGCCGAAAGGTGGCAAATCTTCATCCGAGAAAGTAACAGGGTTACTTAGCTTATGCGAATCTTGGAAGACCAAGTTGACTACGTCATCGGGCGTGGAGTTATGCGCCACGTTTAATTTAGCCAAAGCTTGCAGTAAAGCTTGGCAGTGTGGGAACGAGCTTGCAACTAGCTGCCAGACTGAAAGATCAGCCTTTGTCTTCTGTAGTTGCTTTAGTAAATGGTCAGTAGAGGTATCTTCGTTATCATTTGGCATGACAACGTTGGTATTGGTGATTGGACCATTTGCTATGGGATCATTTTGATAAATGTTTATATATTGACGCCCCGAACGAGTAAGGTGGTCTATATCTTGGTCCTCACTGTTTTGGACTATCTCCTCACTGACTTTGACTAGGTAGTGTTCGGTGAGGTATTCATCTTCATCATCGTCGGCCCATACTCCATTAACAGTAGCAAGCTCTCTCAACCTCGTGATTTCGGCCTCCAATTGGATGATTTGGTCGATTAGTTCATCAACCACGGCTATTAATTCTTGCATTATAGCATTTTGAGAGAGATTTAGTGGCGCACGTTCTTTGGGTGTGATACTTGGATTACGTAGGGTTGCCAATACACTTTCTAATTCTGAGACTTGCCTATTCACACTCTTTGCCCATGCGATAAAGTCGGTGATAGTAGGGGAAATGGTGGAGTAGTTCCCTTCATCGTCTATTGCATGGATCTCATCTTCGACTGGAGAAATGAGGTGTGAATAGTCTAAGGTAGATTCTTCACTTGTAATCATCAGAATTCCAAGAGGATTCTGAGTATTGTTAGGCTTACCTCCAGGTGGTATTGGTAGGCCACCGTCTTCAATCATGTCTTGAAGTACATGTTTTAGCTTGTAACATTTTTCTGTATCATGTCCCTTACCTCTATGATATTCGCAGTACGAATTCTTGTCCCAGGACTTGGATTTCTTTTCTGGTTCAGGTGTAGGCCCTATGGGTTGAAGCCCACCCTGTTTCATCAATCTCTTCAGAGCATTGGAGTATGTATCCCCAATATTTGTGAACTTTCTTTGTGGATACTCTTCTTTGATGATTCGAGAAGGTTAACCTCATCGGTCTTGCTAGTTGAGCTGTAAGAACGACTTGTTGAGCCTTGATATCCATGACCTACCGTTTTGGACAAGAGTCCTTTACGGATGTCATCCTCGATCCTTGTCCCTAGTACAGTTAAGTCTTTGAAGGTCTTAATGTTTTGGTACCTCAAATGACTTGCATAAATGGGCTTTAAGTTGTCCACGAATTTTTCCACGAGAGTAGCTTCATCTGGATGTTCGATAAGTTGGGTACTAGTCTTCCTCCACCTACTTAGGAAGTCGGTGAAGCCTTCTTTATCATTTTGGGTAAGAACCTCTAAGGTGCGCATATTGACTTGGATCTCAGCATTATCCGCATATTGCTTAGCAAACTCGATCGCGGCATCATCCCAGGTGGCAATCTTCTTGTGTTCTAGGGAATAGAACTATTGCTTAGGGATGGTGTCAAGAGATGAAGGAAAGATCCTTAAGAACATCTCGGGTTTAATGCCTTTGATAGACATGTAATCCTTGAAGGCTCAGATATGGTTCAAAAGGTTTTCATGCCCCTTGAATTTCGGGATATCCATCATGTTGAAGTTGGTTGGCAATTTGGAACTTACGGCCTCATACTTGCGATTGTTTTCCCTATAGATATCATCCCCTTTGAGGTACATCAGTTGTTCCTCCAAATATTGGAGTCGTTTTTCAGCTTCAGTAAGACCTACGGGAGGGTTGACCTCTTCTGCTCCCACAAAAGGTGGTGGATTTTCATTCACGAAGTCATTCACAAATTCATGAGGCACTTCATTTTCTGCAGGAGGCAACCTAGTTTCTACAGCAACAATTCGGCCCTCGTTCGTGTTGAGGCGATCATACACTTGGTCTTAGCTAGCTTGGAGACGAGTTAACGCGGCTAGGATTAGATCATTACCATTCGGTGGTTTTCCATTGAAACTTGCGTGACTAGTTCCAGGCATCTTGAAAAACTGGATAAGAGATCGACGACGAATCAAAACAAGATCGACCATTCTAGCACACTTACTCAAAGAAAAGGTTCGACTTGTGAAGTTGGAGTGTGCCACTTGTGTCAAGTGAGGTTTGAAGAAATGACAAAGTTTGGAAATGTTGGTCCTAGTCAACTATAGTGTAGTTATAGGAGTGGACTCGAAGTGAGGTTTTGAAATGGGCTTCGAAGCACGAATTTTGACTCGACGATTGGACAGAGTTTCGACTAGTTTTGCGCTAAATTAGGCCTTTTTCGAAAATTTACATTTTAAAAGAGGTTTTGATTTTACAAAATTCGTCATGGTTTCGTTTAGAAAATGGTGATCACATATAATACAAGCATTTATACAGGCATTATAACGGGATGTTGAGTGCATTTAAAAGGGTTTTGGTTTAAAGGGTGGGTTGCCATACCGAACAATCAAACCCGAGGTCTGTGGAGAGGCTCGTACCAAATAGGAGTAAGGCAGATTCCTAGTCCATTTCCTCGAGTAGTGAAAGCCCTTGATACAAACAGGAGTAAGCATCAAGGTATGGTTCACGTCAATCGCTATCCATCCTTAGGCCCAAATAAGAATTTGGACCGTCTAGACGGGACGATTGCTCAAATGGGTTAGGTTGGGCCTAGAAAGGCCGAATAAACGATCTAGGAAGACCGAGTTATGAAAACCGACAATTGTCTTGTACAAACTATTCCCTAACCTTGTTCAAGTTTCACCCTTGGCTACACGTAAGTGTATTAATCCACAGCGGAGTCGCCAAACTGTGGACGGGGGCCCACGGGGGGTCGCTCGGTGAAAACGAGCAAGCTTTTGCATTTGTGAAGTCGCCACCAATTTATTGTGGAAAATTGGAAACCGTTCGAATACTTCGTGCCATGTCAAGACACAAAGTAGTGACATGAACACCAAGAACTCGTTACCCTTAGCATTCTATGTCTAGAATGACTCTCGTGGATGCCAATGAACATGGATGTTCACAGAGATCTGGAGTGAGGGGTGAGGGTACGTATTAGGAAGTTCTTTTAATCGAACACCTAATCCCGCCAACCTCGATAGCGGCCTCTACTAATGATTAGGGAAAAATATCTATATTTGATATGTTATCGGTTATATGCATGCAATGCAACATCCATTAGATTAATCCTAGCATATGAATTAATACTAAGTCGGTAGACACGTAATTTAACATGCATTAATGTCGAGGTAGAGATTTAGGTTAATTACATGTGAAAGCATACAAACAATATGATAAAGCATACAATACAAAAATACAATAAAGAAAAGTAATTACAATGGGTTAATTGATTTACGTCGAAAATACATTTAAAACGGATGGTTTGAGAAAAAAAGAAAGGAACATAAATTAACGAACAGATTATTAGGTGATAATACGAGTAATAGTTAATTAAATACGTAAGCTAATAACTAAGTCAAAGCAACAACGGAAATTCACGGGCAGAATTCAACCCGGAACAGACGCATCAGTGCTGCGTCTTTTGGAAGAGGCGCAGTGCTCACTGCGTCTGTTCCTGAGGTGAATTCTGGCTGTGAAGCCGGAATTGCAAATCGTTAATATTCATTGGTGAATTAAAGGATCGGTTATTGATATTTGACTCGGATATAAGTGGTTTAACATATTATTTACCTGTGAATGGGTCGTGAAAACAATAAAAGACGAGATAAAACTAATTAGGGCAAATTAATTACAAGATTAATTACAAGGTTAATTATAAATTAACAAACTAGTTAGGTTATTAATGCTAAACTGTTGATGATGATGACGATAAATAACAGATGAAAATATACAAAGGTGAATTTCAGAGACTTGATATTGATGAACCGAATCTCTAAAAATCCGAATTGATTTTAATGACGAAAACCCGCAAATATTAATTATAAGGGATTTAAGTCGGGAATTTAAAGATGATAAATTATTAATGAATTATATGCTAAAACTATTATGTTAAAATTATCGTGTTAATGAAATAAGAACAAACAAAGACAAAGCAAAGAATAAACGAACGAACAAAAGGCGAAGAAAAAAGAAGGAAAGCAGGAACTGCGGCAGCCTCAGGAAGAGGCGCAGCAGTTGCTGCATTCCTTCTCGACATATGTCTCCCGTTAATCCGTTAAAAAGGGTTTGAATAAAGGTATTGTAAATCGGTTTTGAATATATTTTCGACGCAAACCTTACAAAAATAAAAACAATAATAAAATATGGGATTTACACCCTCAGACTTACATGTTTGATGAAACGAGATTAACTAAGTTAACGTTTAGTGATGCTCGACTCGAATGTACGACGAAAGTGCCCTCTAAGAGGAAATTAAACAAAGTTGATTAAGTTGATTGATGTGGAGTTGGTCAAATTGGTCGGTCATGCAGAACGAGGCTGGTACTCAGAAGGATCCGAGCTTACGTGGTCGAAAGTTCAAGCACGTAGACGCCAAAAAGCAAGGGCGTGGTCTTAGAATTCAAAGGGAGAAGAGAATGGCGGACACTCGCGTGAGAAATATGTGAGGCAAAGGCCTCTATTTATACTAATCACACGAAGGAATTAGGGTTTCGGTGAAACTTTGGAAGTAA
Source organism: Silene latifolia (assembly GCF_048544455.1). Classification (NCBI taxonomy): domain Eukaryota; kingdom Viridiplantae; phylum Streptophyta; class Magnoliopsida; order Caryophyllales; family Caryophyllaceae; genus Silene; species Silene latifolia. The sequence continues at coordinate 89,700,791 of NC_133535.1, read as the reverse complement.
ATCTCGAAAAGATCTTAAAATACGCAGAAAGGAGCTGGGGAAGAGGCGCAGCAGCCACTGCGTCTCTTGGAAGAGGCGTGGCACCAGCTGCGTCCTTTCCCCAAGGGTTTCCTCATGCGGAAGAAAGATTTCCGCGTTTCTATTATGGAATTGCGGTTTGATCTTGATTTCCTTATTATTTATAAAATAATTTCGGGATATAATTTACCAAAGATTAAAAGATTGAAAATATGGAATAGAAATATTCGGAACATTCCAGAATATTCTAACTCGGGATTTTAAACGGTTATAAGAAAATGAAGACGGTTTTTGACCCGGACACCAAATGTACTTTAATTACTGTCAAAACGATTGTAATGGTGCGTAGATGATGACCAAGGGGTTGACACAAGTGTTTGAGCTATCATTTGACGATAAACTTACGAACTGTCATAAATCGTTCCGTGTACCAAACATGCGGCCCAATCATCACCGGGTGGTTTGCGGGAGGTGCAGAAATGAGGTATCTACAATACCTGGTATTTGTGAGACCTGTAGTTAGACCAAGGGACACGTGAGGGAACCCACATGTACTCGGGAGTAAAGGATGATTCCCCTAAGAGACCAAGTAAGACCTAAACTAGACCTAGTAGACTTCCAGTGGACCGAATAGAACCCCTAGTGGACCAAGTGAACTGGCAATCGGTCGAGTAAGGGTATATTCAACCGAGTGAGTCCCACTCGGTCGAGTGGTGCTGAGTTGTACCCGAGAAAGAAAATTCGGAATTTCATCCTATCCCAACCCTATCCCATTCATTCTTCTCCTTCTTCCTTCTTACACTAAAACCCTCTCCCTTCTCTCCAAAAATGCTCCCAATGCCCTTCCCTTGGCCTTCAAGCTTGGATTCATGGTGGAACACCTCTCCTATGTCCCGATCTACCTTTGTAAGTACAAATCCCACCTTTTCCTCTTTGTCTTATGAGTAAATTCGATAGTTAGTGAATAATAATAAGGGGTTTTATGTTGTATTATAGTATAGAGTGGTTTTTGATAGTTATTACATGATTCATGTAGGATGAGACGGTTTTATGAGATGGATACTTGGTGATTTCGATTAGCTTGTGGATTATGCTAAAAGGTAGGTTATCCTACTCGGTTTCAATATTGTGTATGCATATTTGGGTGTCTTTCCTCACTATTGCATTCCTGAGTCGGTTGGTATGTATGTGGGGTTGAAATTCATGAATTTGGTCATATGTTAAATGTTGTTCTTCCATTTGTCATGTATGTTTGTGTTGTGTTCGAGGACTTTAGTGGTGATACTTGATTTTGAGGAGGCGTAAGACGGTTGGAAAACCGTCTTGCGCTCGGGTCGCCCCTTAGAGCTTCCGACTCCAAGGGGGATGTGCACATTAATGACTTGAGTCACGGAGGGACTCGTGTGGTTAAGGCAGGAGTTCTGGCAGGGGATCCAGTTGGCTTCCGGACCCGGAACGTCTGGTCGTGTCCTGGTACCTTTATGTGAGATGTGGTGTCGTGGGCGTGTCCCTCGCACTGGTGGTTGTGGGTACGTCTGGGCGTGTCCTGGTACCGGTATGGTGATTGCATAGTCGAGTCTCATTCACATGATTAAGTCGCGTCTACACTTATCGAGTCGTGTCCTATAATTGTGTATCGAAACTGACGTTTGTTGTGTCCGTATAAATGTCACTTATTTCTGGGGTGGCCTGTGTCGATTCATATGATATTTCCGATCATATGGGGAGCAGTTGTTTACAGGTTAGCTTTGGTAGCATGTGGGAGACGGGACGAGCCGTGATGACATTCGAGTCAAGCATAGTTAACTAGATTAGTTTAGTAGTCATGAGCTGTATTATTCATCTCATTTATTCAATTATGTCTATGTAATCCACTAAATACTTATTTATGTTAATTGTTTCTCAATTGCGACTCCGATTTCACTACCTCGGAAAACCGAGAAGGTAAGATCTCCCAATTACCTTGGCCGGGTAAGAAGGGGGTGTTACACTAACCACTGGTATATCTGTTGCCGACGGCTCCTCTACCCGAGTATCCCACACGTGGCAGAGGATCAAAGGACACTTCTTTCTCAAACATGACTTAAAAGTCATCATTGCGATCATCTTCATCTTGGGCTTTACAACAAACCCCCTATATGACACTTTGACTCTCTTATGCCCCTTTAAAGACACTTGATACAGTCGTTTCTGTACCAAAAATAAATACCTAGATTACTACTAACAGAAGTCAGCGGTAAGTAGGGTCGATCTCCACATTGAGGCGGTTTACTATCTACTTGTCTATTCTCTCTGTCTAATGTCACAACTGAGGGTTTGATTTAATTTGACTAAACTAATGAGGCTAAAGGCAAGAGGGGAAAGAATAAGAGAAAATAAAGAAGAAATACAAGGGTAAATCAGATAAAAGAGAGAAATATGCTAGGAATCGGTCTACCGTGGCAGCTACACTATCGGGTCGACTGAGTCGATTAAATTATTGATAAGAAGAGCGAGGTCGTCACCTTTTGGTCCTTAAACCTACGATTATACCCTTTCGGTCTCTAATCGCCCTAGGGTCTCCCTAACTTAGCTTTCGCCCTAATTAGGTATCACCTATTGTAATTAAGCAAGCCTTCCCTTCCAATCTTTCGATCCAGGTCGGGGGTAACTAAATAAATCGGTCTCCTGCATGCATTCATTCAACCTAATCACAATTATATTGCTTAATACAATTCTTATCGCAATCTAATCTAATCATGTCAATCCTAACATATTGCTACCACGGCTTCCCTAGTCCTAACATACTAAAGGAATTAGCTAGACATAATTAAATAAAGAACATAAGTAATAAAGAGAGGAAGAGAAATAAACATTAAATTAAAGAGGAAAAGGGAGAGAAATGTTACTGAAATAAATCCGGAATTAAGGAAGAACAAAGTAAAAGGGAAAACAGCGTCCGAAAAAAGAGTTAGAGGAAAAAAAAGAGAGTTTACAACTGACGTCCTAGCTTCCTATTTATAAGAAAATAAGAATTATTTAACCTAATTGATACCCGTCGTTGTGAGTACCAAAGATAAAATTTATAATCTCCTATTAAAACTAACCTAGGCTAGTGGTAACAGGGTCGAACCACAAGGAGGCAGTTGTAAATTCTAGTTGCTCTATATTTAGTCTAAGGTAACAAATGTGGGGGTTGGTTTGAATTGGTCTACAGCTAATAGTAAATAAAACAGTAAACTAAATAAATGATTTAAACAGATAAAAGAAGGGTACTAGGATGGTCGGGTCATTATAGCTTCGGCGGCAGCAAACTAAGTCGGTCTGAATCAAACTCAGGTAAGGCGGGAAACAAAGAGGTCCTCTCGGTCCACTCTTAACAAATAGCATCTCTCGATCTCGCTATAGGTCCCTAATGTCACTAATACTAACTTTCGTCCTGAAAAGCGACTAACGGTCTAAACTATACCTATCTTTCGATCTCAGCACAGTTTAGTCGATTTAATTGATGGTCAAATAACTTTCCCTATCTTTCGATCTAATGGGTCAGTCATAAATTAAGCATCTAACTGGTCGCATGCATTCGATTCGTTAAATACAAGATTAAATTCAATTAAAACGAATATGAACCCTACGAGGCCAGTCGATCGACTGAAAAGGTCAGTCGATCGACCAACACGCGAGACAGTCCTCCCTAATCTAATGCCGCCTATGCCATAAATCGCCTACATCCTAGCACTAAAGAATTAGCTACTCATGATGAAGGTAAGAACAACAATAATACTAATAACAATTAATGAATTCATGCTTAGAGTAAATAACGACAATGATGATACGATAATTGGCTTTTGGGACACTAGCTATCAATTCTATACTAATAATGAAAGTAAAGCAATCAATTGAAACTAGGGCAGAAAGAATACCGAGATTTAAGAGGATAGATTAAGAACAAGGGCAGAATTCCAATGCTAAAATCGATAACCCAAACCCTAGTTACTCGAAATAAACTAAAACTCAAAGCACTGTATTGTGATGAAAAACTTGGATAAAAACTTGAATCAAAACTTCCATCCTAAACTGATGGTTTCATGTTACGTTATATAGCAATCAACGCAATGACTTATTTCCTAAACCTAAACTTCACGGGCTTCAAGATTCACGTCTGGAATAGAAATGGTCGATCGATCGATAATGCTGGTCGATCGATCGCTCCAAAGAAAAAGTGGCTTCGGAACCCGAGCATTGGTCGATCGACTGAAGGTGGTAGTCGATCGACTGGCTGAGCTGCTATTTGACTTCTCAAAACACGTGGACTTGTCTTTTGGGCCTTGAATTGCGCACCAAGCTCGTTCCTTAAGTGATTCCTTTACGTCATTTGCAATGCAGATTACTCGGGGACGGATTTGGCTTGATTTCCCGTTGAATTCTTCACATTTCTGCAATAATGTACAAAATACGGAAGTAGACGGAAATAGGGAGAAATGTAGCATAAACTACAAGAATGAGCTCTGAAATGCGTGTAAAATGGGATGTAAAACATCATATAAAAGACACGCATCAAACTTCCCCAAACCAAACCCTTGCTTGTCCCCAAGCAAGAACTAGACTCGATCTAATGACCTAATGGAACGAGTTCAATCTCAGAGCGGAATGCAACAAGTAAAGCCTAAGCCAATTTAATGCACAACCAACAATCAATTAGTAATGTGAATCATGCAAACGAATTATAAAGTCGTCAAAAAACTGCTGCACCTTTGACTATAGAGACTTATCAAATTGGACTCTCGCGGGTCGCTCAAATCACTCAATAGGTACAGGTGAAAATATATGTAAGATAGAAAGAAGTAATTTTGTAGTGACTCTCACCTAACTACGACCTATGAAAACATGCCAGCAATAAAATATGAAAGTGACCTCTACGACCGTACATACGCATTCCAACCGAACAGATTACCAATGACACATGCCGAGGTATATATATGGGATATGTGAGGTATGGGTAAGAAGAGGCAAAACATTTTATGGTAAAGTGGAGGTACAGGTGATCAAGCTAGTACCAAAACGGAACCAAAGGACAACATCCAACTTCTTTCTCATAAACAAATGAAAAGGTGCTATAGCAAGCACAAAACTCACAATCTCCAAACTATCAAATCAATAAAACTCCCCATAAGATGAAAATGAAACGTGGGAGCAAAAATCGCCAAAAGATAAGGATTAAACTATGCGAATTGATCTCTTTTCTCGAATCTCAGTCGATCGACCATGTGTGGCAGTCGATCGACCCATTTGAACAGTACAGAACCTCTTTTTTTTTTCTTTTTCGTTTCTTTTTCAATTTTTTTCTTTTTCTTTTGTTTCTATTTCTTTCTTTTCATTTCCCAACCATCGTCTCAACAGAGCAAACGCCACCAAAAATGAGTAACAATCCCGAAAACACAGTCTACTAGCTTGACAAGGGACAGGCTAAATGTAGGATGTAGTAATGGGACAAAAAGGGGTATTTTTGGCAGTGTGAAGCTTATGGGTAAAATGAGAAAAGGAAACCTCTTCCACATGTGTCAACAAACCACAGACCGAATGCATACAGGTATTAAGTAGATCAAATTCATATTCATGCAAATTAAGGAAACATGTCTCATAAGGAGTACTACTCACATTCCTAAATGAACTGGTCATAGATGTCACCAGTTATAGGCTCTAAATACTCAGAAATATGATGTAGGTTGCTAATTTTCAGAGTCAAGTCTCAAGTTCAGCAAGAATGTAACGAAAACTCGTAGGTATGCACTTATACGATTCTACTAATAACATGTTAATCTAGCAAGGCTCAGGCAAAATAGTTGCAAATGCAAAATCATCCTTGAAATACTACCGTTCCGACTCGACCTATATGCTAAAATAAACGTGCATTTTATGGAAATTTTTGAAATTTTATCAATTTTTTTTTTTGAATTTTCTGTGTATATGAGAAATGAAATAAACAATACAAGGCAAGAAAGTAAACGTGAATGCAAGCAAATGTTATGCGACGCAAAACCCTTCCCCAAACCAAATCGCACAATGTCCCCATTGTGCAAAATCATATAGTGAAAGAAAAGAGAAATGGGAATTTGCGAGAAATAAATAAGCAAGACACAAAGGAAAAATATGGAACTCACAAGACTGTAAGCGCAGCAAAGGAAACCTCCCCAAACCAGCGTGAGCTAGGAGGTTTCAGTAGCCAGCAGTGCTACCAATAAGGACCTGAAAAGACAATGAAAAACCACGCATAAGACCGAAGAAAATAATTTTGAAGCGTAAAAATTGTGCACAAATGAGACAATAGAAGAAATAGATAATTCGACGGAAAATAAAGTGGGGTAGAAGACTCCCTTAGGTCCGCATATCGACCAAACACAGCAGGGGAGAGGTCGTGAACGAATATAGCAGCAGCCGTGGTCGATCGACTAAGAATACCAGTCGATCGACCAGGTGGGCGTGAACGATAGCTCTGTAAACTCGCAATTCGATCGATCGACCAATGGTGCGGTCGATCGATCGAAAATCGCGCAGTGTCTTATCTCTTCGTAATAGCTCAATGATTTGAGCTAACAAGCTCTAAATACCTGCAAATGCACAATAGTACGCGCCAAAATTGCGCAAAACCCAGAACGAAGTCTAAAGTACTTAAAAATCCTAAGCAAAATAAAATAAAAGCGAAGTTTTCGCGCACACAAAAGCAATAAAATTGTCTAAAAAAAAGCAAATAAAGAGACGTTCGTAACGAGATTGATCAACTAATAGTTGATCAAGAAGGACCACGGTATGGCCCACTTCGTCGGCTTATGGCTACTAGAGGTAGCCTCAATGGTGCTAATCTTATCAGTTGCACCCTTCTTAGCGTCGACGGTCGGAGAGCTCAAAGGATCAACTTCGTCATCTCCCCAATCAAGGACTCCCTCGGAATCGTCAGAATCCAAATCAGCCCATCTCACCTTGGCTGGCTCATCTTCCACTTCCTCATCAGTCCCATAGCTTAGGTATCCAAGACCTCCTCTTTGAATGATAGGCTTTGTCGCAGCTGGAGCATCTAACGGCTCTTCCTTCCCCAAACCAGCTCCTGCATTATCTAAAATAACAGATTCTTCCTCCTTCTTGCTCCCAATCCGGGGTGGAGGGGTTAACACAGCAGTAGTAATAGGGACAGTCGATTCAGGAAACACGAAGTACGATCTCTTTTCAGAGACCGTATTACAAGTAACAGGCCACATGGCGTCCTTCTTTTTAGCAGGTTGGGCAAAAATGATAGAATGTTTCCCAACCTTGAAGGTCAAGGTTCCTAAACCGACGTCGATAACTGCACCAGCAGTGTGCAGAAACGGCCTACCTAAGATGATCGGTATATGGGCATCCTCAGGCATGTCAAGGACAACAAAGTCAACAGGGAAGAAAAACATCCCTATTTGGACGGGTATGTCCTCTAGGACTCCTATAGGCTCGACCGCAGATCGGTCACCATCCGAATGTCATGTCCGTGATAGCAAACCGGTCAACTTGAGTTTCTAGCTAAACTTAAGGGCATGACACTTATACTGGCCCCTAAGTCACACAATGCCTTCTCAATTGAGAAGGTACCTATTTTGCAAGGAACGGAAAAACTACCCGGATCCTCTAACTTATGGGGCGCAGTGTGAGATAGATAAGAACAAGACTCCTTAGTAAGTGCGACAGTGTGCACTGTTTCAAGTGACCGCTTTTTGGACAACAGTTGTTTCATAAATTTAGTGTAAGCGGGTACTTGGTTAACTAACTCAAGGAAGGGGACTTGCACATTTAAACTACGGATAACTTTCTCAAACTTACTGAAAGATACCTGTTCTTTGGTCGGCACGAGTCTCTCCGGATATGGGGCTGTAAGGAGCACCTTAGCCCTCTCTTCTAAGTCGCGTGTGCCGGTATCCTTGGACTTAGGCTGAAAGTCCGTCACCTTCTCTTTGTTGAAGCTAGACCCCTCCTCAGACCATCTCAAATGAGAACCATTGACCGTCATTGGATCGAACTTCGGAGCCGGGACTGACCCATCAGCACTCGGGTCTGCCCCTAAAGTCTTCGGGACTGTGGTACCCCGAACCAAGTGGTCTCGTAGGTTATTTGGCATTAAAGGACGAAATTCTTCAGCATCAACAGCGATCTCAGTCGATCGACTGAGATGTACAGTTCCAGAAGCTCCTGTAACCCGTGCTTCAGTCGATAGACTGGGTATATCAGTCAATCGACTGAAATACCTGGCAGACGTCTTTTTCTTTGATTTGTTCGTTGAAGCTTTCTCTTGACTCGTTTCCGGCTCATCTTTTCCAACAGCATCCTCAACCATGGAAGGACCATCAAGGGTGGACCCGCTCCTCAAAGTGATGGCATTTAGGGTCTCCTTTTGTTCGGGTTGAGTGGGTAAGTGTCCGGGGGCTCGAGTGTTATTTTTACTAGCCAATTGAGCAATTTGGCTCTCTAGTAGCTTCATCCCGGCCTCTCTTGCTTGGGACTCCTTTAGCAACATATTCTTGAGCTCGGAGAATTCAGAATTCTGTGATTGTTGTTGTTGCGGCATATAAGGAGGCTTTTGATATTGCTGTTGCTTTTGATGAGGAGGCACATAGGGTTGTTGCTGCGGCGGATGTTGGGTTGGATTTTGGACATTTTGGCTCCTCCAACTCAAGTTTGGATGTGGTGGCTCGTAGTAGGTGTTTGTCCGCCTATAGTGTTGAAAGGCAGCACAAGATTCAAAGGGACTAGGACAGTTTTTCAAGACATGGCCCTCAACTCCACACCTTTCACAGACGAAAGGACCGTCTGACACAGCATTGACTTGGTATATCCCACCTTTAGAAGCTCCTCCTAGCTCATACTTGTCAAACCTCGCAGTAAGAGCCTCAAGTGCAGCAACAGAAGAGGATTCAGCAGCTCTTCTCTGGTTTCCTCTCGAATTCCCATACTCGGCCTTGTGGGTAGCTAGATCGTCAATGATCTTCCACCCCTTGGTTGCTCCCAAATTTTCAGCAAATCTCCCGTTGGCTGCAAAGATCCAAAATGGCCCTCGATCGTCGTACAACCCATTGTAGAAATGATTGCACAAACTCCACTTTTCGAACCCATGATGCGGTATGGTTCGCACTAACTTCTTGAATCGGACCCATGCCTCGTGGAAATTCTCATCTGGCCCTTGTTTAAAGCCCGTGATTTGAGCTCTAATAGCGATCGTCCTTGAAGCAGAAAAGTACTTCTTGTAGAACGCCAATGCCAATGTATTCCAATCAGTGATCTCCTGAGCGGTCCGGTCCAAATCTCTATACCACTCCCTTGCAGCATCACGAAGGGAGAAGATGAACATGGTCTCTTTGATTTGATCCTGGGTCACGCCAGCTGGTGGGGGAATGGAGCAACGATGAGTCAATAAAGGTCTCCATATGCCTTTCTTTGCATCTTCATTTGCAGCTCCCCAAACCGGTTTCTCTCAACCATAGTGATGTAGGCAGGCTTTGGTTCGAATTTCCTGGCATCTCCCGTTAACTCGAACCCCTTATATAAGTTATCTACTGTCGGCTCGAATAACTAGCTATACTTGCTTCCTCGGCCATGACCGGAATTTCCGGAGAAGTAACTGTCTCGGTGAAGAAGTGGAAACGGGTGAAGATCGTGGGTCTTCTTGACAATTGTTCTCGTGATAGCTTGATGAGTACTCGGCTCTTCCTCTCGTCGGTAATACTCTTTGTGTTCGCCTCAACTCGCGCAAGGATCTCTCAAGCTCAGGGTTCAACGGTACTAATTCTCCACCCTGTGACCTGCGCATAAGAAGAAACTACAAAAGAATATAAGACAAGTTTAAGGAACGGATGTCCCTTAAACTAAGAAAGACTAAAAATAAAAACAACTAAAATTAGGACTATTGCCTCCCCAACGGCGCGCCAAAATTTGATACCCGTCGTTGTGAGTACCAAAGATAAAATTTATAATCTCCTATTAAAACTAACCTAGGCTAGTGGTAACAGGGTCGAACCACAAGGAGGCGGTTGTAAATTCTAGTTGCTCTATATTTAGTCTAAGGTAACAAATGTGGGGATTGGTTTGAATTGGTCTACACTAATAGTAAATAAAACAAGTAAACTAAATAAGTGATTTAAACAGATAAAAGAAGGGTACTAGGATGGTCGGGTCATTATAGCTTCGGCGGCAGCAAACTAAGTCGGTCTGAATCAAACTCAGGTAAGGCGGGAAACAAAGAGGTCCTCTCGGTCCACTCTTAACAAATAGCATCTCTCGATCTCGCTATAGGTCCCTAATGTCACTAATACTAACTTTCGTCCTGAAAAGCGACTAACGGTCTAAACTATACCTATCTTTCGATCTCAGCACAGTTTAGTCGATTTAATTGATGGTCAAATAACTTTCCCTATCTTTCGATCTAATGGGTCAGTCATAAATTAAGCATCTAACTGGTCGCATGCATTCGATTCGTTAAATACAAGATTAAATTCAATTAAAACGAATATGAACCCTACGAGGCCAGTCGATCGACTGAAAAGGTCAGTCGATCGACCAACACGCGAGACAGTCCTCCCTAATCTAATGCCGCCTATGCCATAAATCGCCTACATCCTAGCACTAAAGAATTAGCTACTCATGATGAAGGTAAAAACAACAATAATACTAATAACAATTAATGAATTCATGCTTAGAGTAAATAACGACAATGATGATACGATAATTGGCTTTTGGGACACTAGCTATCAATTCTATACTAATAATGAAAGTAAAGCAATCAATTGAAACTAGGGCAGAAAGAATACCGAGATTTAAGAGGATAGATTAAGAACAAGGGCAGAATTCCAATGCTAAAATCGATAACCCAAACCCTAGTTACTCGAAATAAACTAAAACTCAAAGCATTGTATTGTGATGAAAAACTTGGATAAAAACTTGAATCAAAACTTCCATCCTAAACTGATGGTTTCATGTTACGTTATATAGCAATCAACGCAACATCTTATTTCCTAAACCTAAACTTCACGGGCTTCAAGATTCACGGCCTGGAATAGAAATCTGGTCGATCGATCGATAATCTTTGGTCGATCGATCGCTCCTCAAGAAAAGTGGCTTCGGAACGAGCATTGGTCGATCGATCAAGGTGGTAGTCGATCGATCGGGTGAGCGCTATTTGACTTCTCAAAACACGTGGACTTGTCTTTTGGGCCTTGAATTGCGCACCAAGCTCGTTCCTTAAGTGATTCCTTTACGTCATTTGCAATGCAGATTACTCGGGGACGGATTTGGCTTGATTTCCCGTTGAATTCTTCACATTTCTGCAATAATGTACAAAATACGGAAGTAGACGGAAATAGGGAGAAATGTAGCATAAACTACAAGAATGAGCTCTGAAATGCGTGTAAAATGGGATGTAAAACATCATATAAAAGACACGCATCACTAATGACGGAAATAAACTAAAAATCCCAAGCCCGTAAGAGAAACCACTCGATCGAGTGGTTTTAAACTACTCGATCGAGCAATTCAAAGCTCAGACCATTCGATCGACCAAACAAAGTGCTCGATCGACTAAACCTATATATGAAACAGTTCGATCGACCAACTAAAGTACTCGATCGACTGATTATTTGACCTAAAACCACTCGATCGACCAATTAAGTACTCGATCGAGTGAAAACTAACTTCAGCATCTCATAATTCTCGTTAGTTTGACTTTGACTTGTCCTTTTAGCTCCCGAAATGGCTTCACGCATCCCAAGACAACAATATTTCCGCTCCACATCCACTCTTCCTCCAAATGCATGCAAAACGGACGATAAATGGCTCGATTTCACTACTTTCTGGTTCATTCCTGCAAATAAGACAAAATAACCCAAAGTAGCATATTCGGGGCATTTCGTAGCATAAACTACGATAAAAGCATAGAAATACGTGCATAAAATAGGCTAAAAAGACTATATAAAATGCACGTATCAAATCTCCCCAAACCAAACCTTTACTCGTCCTCGAGTAAACTAAATGCAAACTAATGGAACGGAAAAGATAACTCAGAGCTAGCTACAAATGCCCACCTAAACCATTTTAATGCAAGCAAACTAACACTTATAGCAAACAGTCAAATGCAAACGAGTTGTAAGATGTTTATAAATAAGCTGAACCGTCGACCTTGCAAGACCTTTAATAATGGACTCTCACGGGTCACTCTTCTCTCATGAAGCAATGGGTGAACATATATATGTAAGAGAGAAAGAAAAAATAGTCGCTCACCTAAACTACGACCCACATAAACATGCATGCAACTAATATGATAGACAATTCTAACTACCGTACACACATTCCAACCAAACAAGGTTCTGTCACAGCTGAGGGCTTACAAAAATATGGTAAAGTGAGGCAATGGGTAAGAAAAGGCAAAACATGTTATTGGAATGTGGAGGTATAGGTGATCAAGCTAGTACCTAAACAGAACCATATGACAACATCCATTTCCAACTCAATTATGAAATAAGCACAATTCCCTTCATTTGGCATAAAACTCACCAAACCGAACTGAAAATACTCCTCAAATGATATAGATAAAGCATAGGAGTGAAACCGTCTCATCAACAACATCTTTTTTTTTTCGAAATCTTTTTTTTTCATTTTTTTTCGGTTTCTTCTTTTCTTTTCTTTCACGTTTTTTTTTCTGTTTTTTTTCATTTCTTTTTCCTTTTTTTTTTTTCTTTTTCACGTTTTTTTAATCAACCTCCTTTTCTTCATAAAATACCAACTCCGACTCAAATGGATACAAGCCAAATTTGGCACAATAAATTATATACCGCAAAATAATCTAAACTAGCTTGTCAAGGCAGGCTAAATTTGGAATGTAGCAAAGGGTCAACAGACAAATTTGGCTAATGTGGAGTTAAATGGGTAAAAATGAAAGAAAAGGGAATGTAAGCACCTCCCTGCATGTGACACCAACCACTAACCCGAATGTATGCAGGCAAAAAGCAATTGAATTTCATATATGTGCAAATTAATGAACATGCTATGCAAGGAGTAACTACTCACAATCCTACATGAAATCGGTCACAAATGACACCAGTTTATACGGCTCTAATCCTTAGAATATATAAGTAGGTTGCCAAAGTTTCAGGTCAAGTCTATTCGTTCGGCTAAATTTTAACATTAACTCGTAGATATGCAATAAGACAAAGCTAAAAAGAATAATAGTTTATTGCAAGGCTTAAGCAGAAAGACAAATTGCAGTGCAATATCATCATTGAAATCTACCGTTCCGACTCAACCTATATGCAAAAATAAACGTGAAATTTTTGAATTTTTTCTAATTTTTCAAATTTTTATGAGAATTTTTATGAGAATTTTTATGAGAATTTTTTGAATTTTATAAATATAACAGACAATGCATACATAAATTAAATATGATAACATAAATGCAATAAAAACAATATGCAGACACAGATATGGATGCATAACCTCCCCAAACCAAACCGTACAATGCCCCCATTGTACTAAAACATGGAAAGGAAATGCAAACTAAAAGAGGAAGAGAGGAAATGCGGAAAACTCACAAGATTGCGCGAATAAGGGACCTCCCCAAACCAGCCATGAACATGGGAGGTTGCTAAAGAGCCTAAATATCATCACGGGAAACTAATCCAAGTCAAAACACTCGATCAAGGTGAGACAGTGGTCGATCGAGTAGAATGGGCATAAAAAAACTGCTCGATCGAAAGGAAATTAGGTCGATCGAACGGTTTCTCTCTTTGCAGGTGCTCGATCGAGTAAAATAATCACTCGATCGAGTGGATTTAGCAACAAAAGTGCTCGATCGAGTGCAAAAAGTACTCGATCGAGTGATCCTCAGTGTGTTCCTGCAAAACGTAATTAAAAACAGCTCGCAAAGTAACTAAACAAGCATACTGAGATAGTCTATGGTATGAAAACCATTTATTACAACTGAAATGAAATAAAAATGCAAAATAAAAACTCCGGGTTGCCTCCCGGGTAGCGCTAGCTTCAGTCAGGTCCCAGCTCGACCTTCTTTTTCTTCGAGCCTCTATAATCAGTTATAATCAAAACAGCTCAAAGCGCGCAGCATTAAATCATAAATCTGCGCATGTGCTACACAGAAATGTAAGTAGCACCACAGTGGAATAAAGAAATAGGAAATTAAAATATGTAAACATTTAAGTCTAACAAATTTCCTATGTGAGCTCCTAAATTTATCCACAAAATATAGGAGTGCGGGAGCAATAGACGATAAATTAAGGTCCCGATTCAGATTAGCAATTTTGACATGATAAGTACGGTGAAAATCAGTTAAATTAATTAACCAACTGGGAGAGGGTATGTTATTGAAATACGAAGCATGAGTAGTATGAGGCATTATATTATTCAAACAAACAATAATGGAATTATCGTTAACTACCTCCGGTTGGTTGCTCTCAACGATGGGATCATAGATAAAAGAATTTATTACCTCTTCCGTGCTAGGAGCAATTACCGACTTAGCTGCTTCTTCGTCAACCTCCTCAGTGAATTTCATCCCGTAAATCTCAGCCTCATGTGCATCCAACTCGGCCTTGAAAAGGGGTGATTCACCGTAACCATTATCATCATCAAAATCGTCATCTAGAACGAACCCAAGTGACGAATCAAATCTCCCACTGGCCAACTCACTCGATCGAGCAGAATTATCAATCGATCGAGTACTTTCCTCCTGCATTTCACTCGATCGAGTAGAAATATCACTCGATCGAGAACTTTCTTCTGGAAATTCACTCGATCGACTAATATAAGTCACTCGATCGAGTGATTCTTCCTGTACAGCGCTGAAATCTTCGTGTAAGCTCTTGAAATATGATAGAAATTCGTCGTCCGAGTCATATAAATCATCCTCGGCATCGGGCAACACGGGTTCTTCAGGGGAAAAACCACTCTCGGTAACGTATACCTTTTCTGGTCGCCAACTATCCGACTCAGCTACTAACTGAGCAATTTCAGACTCGAGTTTATCAAATCGCGCACAAGTGCGTCTATCATCATCTTGCATTTGGAATGCAAGCGTCTCCAACAAAGATTTTAGCTCCGCAACCTCTTCTTTATGTATATCAGGAGGATCTTGTTGCGGTGGCCATTGATAGGGTGGATGTGGCGGCACAACTACAGGGGAATGGCTAACACGTCCCCAACGCTTGAACTCGTGGACTGCGTCATTTTTTGCCATACAAAGAACTGCATTGTGCTCAGCAGAATCACATCTCCCGCAGTAAAACACCTGTTGCGCCATATAATGGGACATAGGTGATGGGTCAAAGGTACTCAAGCCTTCCCTTTGACGATCTTTCACCTAGAACTGTCTAGGTAGAACCTGTAAGGCCTATCAAAACAGCACTAAAGAAAAAGATTAGAACGGCTTCAAGGGAAAAATCCTCTGAGGCTAAAAACAGACTGAATTAAACAAATAAATAAATAGTTGCCTCCCCGGCAACAGCGCCAAAATTTGATACGGTCGTTTCTGTACCAAAAATAAATACCTAGATTACTACTAGCAGAAGTCAGCGGTAAGTAGGGTCGATCTCCACAGGGAGGCGGTTTACTATCTACTTGTCTATTCTATCTGTCTAATGTCACAACTGGGGGTTTGATTTAATTTGACTAAACTAATGAGGCTAAAGGCAAGAGGGAAAAGAATAAGAGAAAATAAAGGAGAAATACAAGGGTAAATCAGATAAAAGAGAGAAATATGCTAGGAATCGGTCTACCGTGGCAGCTACACTATCGGGTCAACTGAGTCGATTAAATTATTGATAAGAAGAGCGAGGTCGTCACCTTTCGGTCCTTAAACCTACGATTATACCCTTTCGGTCTCTAATCGCCCTAGGGTCTCCCTAACTTAGCTTTCGCCCTAATTAGGTATCACCTATTGTAATTAAGTAAGCCTTCCCTTCCAATCTTTCGATCCAGGTCGGGGGTAACTAAATAAATCGGTCTCCTGCATGCATTCATTCAACCTAATCACAATTATATTGCTTAATACAATTCTTATCGCAAACTAATATAATCAAGTCAATCCTAACATATTGCTACGACGGCTTCCCTAGTCCTAACATACTAAAGGAATTAGCTAAACATAATTAAATAAAGAACATAAGTAATAAAGAGAGGAAGAGAAATAAACATTAAATTAAAGAGGAAAAGGGAGAGAAATGTTACTGAAATAAATCCGGAATTAAGGAAGAACAAAGTAAAAGCGAAAACAACGTCCGAACCAGAGTTAGAGGAAAAAAAAGAGAGTTTACAACTGACGTCCTAGCTTCCTATTTATAAGAAAATAGGAATTATTTAACCTAATGACGGAAATAAACTAAAAACCCCAAGCCCGTAAGAGAAACCACTCGATCGAGTGGTTTTAAACTACTCGATCGGGCAATTCAAAGCTCAGACCATTCGATCGACCAAACAAAGTGCTCGATCGACTAAACCTATATATGAAACAGTTCGATCGACCAACTAAAGTACTCGATCGACTGATTATTTGACCTAAAGCCACTCGATCGACCAATTAAGTACTCGATCGAGTGAAAACTAACTTCAGCAGCTCATAGTTCTCGTTAGTTTGACTTTAACTTGTCCTTTTAGCTCCCGAAATGGCTTCACGCATCCCAGGACAACAATATTTCCGCTCCACATCCACTCTTCCTCCAAATGCATGCAAAACGGACGATAAATGGCTCGATTTCACTACTTTCTGGTTCATTCCTGCAAATAAGACAAAATAACCCAAAGTAGCATATTCGGGGCATTTCGTAGCATAAACTACGATAAAAGCATAGAAATACGTGCATAAAATAGGCTAAAAAGACTATATAAAATGCACATATCAACACTCTATTCTGCCTACAATCTATCTTAGCCTCGTACTTACCCAACCAATCCATCGCGACTATAACTTCAAACCTCTCCAAAAGAAACTCTAACAGATTGACTGGTAATTCTACTTGACCAACCACCATAGACACCCTTCTATATAACTTAGTAAAACATGACACGGGCTCTCCCGAAGATATAAACACGTTATCTTTTAGCAACTCATACTCCCCTAAACCCATAGATAAGGCATTACCCCTAGACAAAAACGAATGGGTTGCCCCTGAATCAAACAAAACAAAAGACGGCGTATTATTAACAAGGAAAGTACCAGTAACCACATGAGCACCATCCTCAGCTTCCTGCTTGCCCATCATAAAGAGTTTACCGTTGTTTTTTTGACCTCCACCCTGGACCGTAGTTGCTGAAGTAGTAGGCTTAGCCGCCGAGTTCTAAGTCACACTGTTGTTCAGACGTAAATAGGACCCTCTATTATTGCGGTTGTAGCCGCCATTGTTGTTGCTTTGGCCTCCTTGATTACCTCATGATCCAGCTGGCCTATTACTAGCCCGACTCTAACTCCGAGCGTGCGAGTATTTTCCTTAATATGACCTCGGAAAACCTCCTACTCCTTTTGCAGTGCTCGTACACAACCGTTTGTGACCCGTCCCACCACAGTTGAAACATTGAAGAGTGGAGTTCTCACTAGTACTCTGACTGCCTCTTCCCCAAGCACGAGATCCCCGCCATAGGTAGACCCTCCAGAAAAAGTCCTACCTTGATTGTGATTACCCCTCTTGTGGCTCGATTGGTTGCCACCCTCACTCTTAACCTTTCTCTTCTCAACTCTCTTTTCCTTGGCCTCCATGGCCATATCCACCAACCTCTCAGTGTGTCCCGCTCTTGCATAAACATTTTTTTGATAGGGATATCGCAACCTAATCAAAGATAAATATCCTAGACACAAATGAATGTAGTAATAGGGGTCGAACACAAGGAGACGGGAGTTGTTAATTAGTGGTTATGAGGTGAATTCTATCAAAGTCTGTAAATGTATGATTTACTTGGTTTGGTTGGTAAACTTGTGATAAAACAATAATAAAGGAATAGTCTAGGGAGGTCGGATCACACATGCAAATTATGTAAATGCTCAAGTTAAACAACGGAGTTAATAAAATTGTTAATTGTTTAGGCTTAAAGACAACCACCTCTTAGCCTTATTGTCAACCATAGAACGGGTCCTAATGAGCTCTCGCTATGGCTAGGTCATCTACTAAAACATGCTTTGTCTAATTCAATTTCGTGCCTCTCGACTTATAAAAGTGAACTAACAAATTTAGTCTAAGATAGTGGCAAACAATCAAAGACTAACAATACAATGCAAACATGTGAAAGAAACAATGAAACGATATTATAACATTCTAATTCAACAATTGCAAGAACTACTTATGCATGGTTTCCCTTATTCCATAGACAATTTTAGCTACTCTTGCATAATGTAAATTAAACTAATGACAAATGATAAAGTGATCATAATAACTAATTGATAATGGAAATGATAAGGGAGATAAAATAACAATACAAGAAATAGAATTACCTTAATAATTGGAAATGAAACTTGGAATTGAAGAACAAATGCTTGAATGGAAATTGTAATACAATATTGAAATGCTAAAGGAAATGTAAATAACATAAAGAAAATCTAACCTACATTCTATTCTAAAACTAAGACTAAAACATATATGAAAGTGTGTGGAAAGAGGTGTAAAAGGTGTGTTTGAGGTTCCGGATCAACACCCTTTATATAGGAGTGAAAGATGAAACGTAAACATTCAAAGAGGGGGTAACCTCGATCGGGGACACCACACCCCGATCGGGGTCGTAGTGATTTGGCTTTATTTTGTATGATCATTTTGCATATCAACACAAGCTTCATACTTCTTAATCGGGCTTGGAAATTACTAATATACCCTTCCAAGGTCATGCTTAGTCTTTTTAGCCTCGTGAACTCATGTGCTTGCTACTTTGACGAGAAAAAGCTACTAAAAGCTTAATTTCCTACAAAACACAATGAAAACAAGCAAACACACCTAGAACACGGAATTAGCTCACAAACATATTAATAGAAGTGCGATAATCAAAAAAACCGAGATAAAATAGGGAGTTATAGTATATATAAAATGGACTTATCAAACTCCCCCAAGCTAAACCCTTGATTGTCCTCAAGCAAGCACACAATATAATATATGATAAAGACAAGAGTACAAGCAACAATCATCCCTTCCAAATGCAATTCCCGTCAAGTAACTTTAAAGTACAATGAATCAAATCTTGGAACAACATGAGCATAGGGAAAATGCAACAACATGGATGAGATTTATATGACGGCGTAGCATGAATGACTTCAAATGAAATTTTTGGCCCTTGCATGATCTTTTTGACTTTGGACTCTCATGATTCACTCATTACTCATTTATATGTGAAAGAATTTTTGTGTGAGTAGCACTCACCTATCCTCGACTCATGAGAGTGTGACCGCAATCTAATATTGTAGTTATTTCAAATCATAAGTCAAAACAATCAAATGCAAGCATGAATAAGAAGCCAATGGGTAACAAGAAGGCAATATGTAATGGGTAAGAAGGGAGAACATATGAATTATGGTTTTGTGGAGCTAAGTTAAGCTAGCAACAACCAAGTGCAAGGATGTTCAATCCCAAAACTAATCCCAAAATTTCAATGCAAACCATAAGAATACTCTCCAAAAGATGATAATAAAACATGAGAATTTTCTTAATTCCATTCTTCTTCTTTTTCTCAATACAATTCATGCTTTTTTTTCCTTCTTTCATTTTTTTTCACATCTCTTTTTTTCCTTCTTTCATCATTTGTTTAATTCTTTTCTTTTTCGCAACTACTTTTTTTACTTCTTTCTTTCGTTAACCAATTCCGGAAAATAGCAAATCCGGCATAACCAAGCTCACAAAGACCAAAACTTAAGCATATCCCAAATGAGCACCCTAACACCAATGACATAGCTACTAGCTTAACAAGGTAGGTAAGTTTATAATGTAGCTAGATAAATGTAAGCATGTGTAAAGAGGGGGCTAGAAATGGGCAACAAAGTCTATGTGAATGGCTTCAAAAGCAAAGCATATTATGAAAGTAATGCTCATAGAAGGTGAAATAAAAATCATACTTGTGCGTTATTAATATAACACACACCATAAGGAGACCTACACTCACCTAAGTGAGACCGGGAAAAGTTGTACCGGTCCAAGGAGGCTCTACCTCACCATTTTATGGCTTGCCAAAAGTCAAGATCAAGCCTATTTGGTTCAAATTTCATTCTCCACCTACTATGTCAAGATTGTAACACCCACGAATTTTCCATGTTGGCATTTATAATTTAATTAGCCATTTTATTATTTTATTTATATTTTTAAATCCGTTTTTATAAAATACGACTTTACATGTATAATAATATTAATGTTGATAAAAATATCCGTCTTGAGTTGTAGTAAGCTTAAGGCGAATTTCTAGTGTAATATCGAACCAAAATGTCAATTTGGGCCTAAGGCAACTATGGAACTTTCTCTTATGTTCTTCCCTCCACCCATATAAATGCTTGAAAGCCTATCTTCTTCCACCTAACAACAAATTTCAGCAACACCACCACAAATACAAACACCATTTTTGCATCTTACACCTCTTCTACTAAAACACCCATAACTTGCTCAATTTCTATCCGATTCAAGTGATTTTCGCATCTAACTTCTCCTCTTTCCGTCCTCCATCTTTCTAGGTAAGAAAGGTCTCAAATTTCTCCATATTTCTCCTCTGGTCGTGACCTTTAGGGCACGAGTACCCGTGTTAATTTCGTTTATTTGTGTGTCAAGTTGCGGATTTGGGCAACCAGAGTAGCTTTGGGTCGGAAACATGCTTATTGAAGAGCTAACGAGGTAACGGTGATGGGTTACTCGGTATTATGTCAATTTGTGTGTTTGTATGTTGTGTATTGTTCCTTGTTGATATAAATTTTTTGTCTTTACGAATTGTTCATGTGGTGTTGGTTGAAACATTTTTATACATGTTTTCCATGTTTAATTTGAGTAAAGGTTACAACTTTGGATTCATGGTGGAATATATTTATGAACTAGGTAGTTTAATTGGGTGAATTTCATCTTTTACATGCTTAACAATCTATCTTAAGACGTTTCAACATTTTTATATATGGCATGTTGGGCGTATAAATGCTGTTTTGGGGCGTGATTTACATGTGTTTGAGTTAATTTTCTTGTGCCCGACTCAAATATATATACATGTATGAATGTGGATCATTTGTATGGATGAATAACGTTTTAATCATGCTTAGAAACCCGTCATAAACCCACCGGTGTTGGCCTGGATACCTGTCGTACCTGACCGCGACGAGCTCCAATGCCACTGAAAATGTGACAGATGGAACGGCATCGAAAAATTAGGTGGTTTAGCCACTTGAATCACTCGATTCGGAGTCCGTATGAGTAAATGGCGCCCGTTTTACCATTTCAAGTTCTATAAATATATATATATCCTTTGTGTATGATGGTTGTTTATACTTTTTATTCGTATCATGACCAAAGTTTTCCCTTGTTGACTCGTATATGCTTATGGGTGGTTCGGATTTTGGTTTGTTTACGTTTTGCCTCGTGTTCCGTATTAGTTAATTCATTCATTATCGGTTATTTATACTTTGTTCAAGTAACATGTGAATGAGAAATGAAACGTTTATTCATTACCGCTCATTATATTTTATAGATTGGGTTCACTATAATTTATATGGGGAATTTACATACTTTCTTCTTTTGGGCTTGTTATGTTTTAAATGTTGGACTTCACATGATTACATGGTTGGACTTTGCATGATTAACTTGATGGATTTCCTGTGACTTCAAGTATTGGGTTTTTATGACTTGTTTTATGGGCTCATAAATGAGTCTTTGAGTTGGTCACATTTTATCCCGTAAATTTCACATAACGTAAATTATTCATTATCACTTGTTATATTTTATTTAACCGGCATGTTAAATTATGAAATGGAATATTTATTAATATAATATAAGTATGAGATATTTATTATAAATATGTATCCTAGTTCGAACCCCATGAGGTTCAAACTTACAATCTAATTCCCAACTTTTCTAACCAAACTTCATCCCGTCTATTCAATTTGGCTGAACATTTGAACTTAATTCTTTGCCTTATAACTTCTTTAATTCTCTGAACCACCACGGATGGAGCAAGAATACTGCTATTAATCCTAGTTGAATTCCGCTGCTCCCAGACATGATAAATACAGGCAGAGAGACCAAGAGCATATACCCGTTGTAACAGTATGCCACTAGCATTGCCATAGCCACCAGCCATGGTACTAGACATCGAAATGCGAGCCCCACACCAATCTTGAATGAGAGATACAACAATTTTACTGTATTCACATTCAAAGAAAAGGTGTGATATAGTTTCCTTTGCATTCTCACAAATACAGCATGTATCTGTGCTGCAGCAACCAAACCTGTGTAATTTTTCCCTGGTATTCATCCCATTGTGCATGGCGATCCAAGAGATAAAAGAATGTTTAGGGACATTCCAGTTACTCCAGATTGTGTTATACCACCAAGGTTTGTTTTGATGCACTCTCAACCAATTATATCCACTTCTAACATTATATCCCTTCACATCAGGTTGCCAATGTCCATCAGTGTAGGAACTCTTCATCAGTTCCTTAATCTTGCATATACTCTTCCATGTCCAAGCAGCATCTGCAGGAGGACTGTAAGAATGCCATTCATTTTGCTTTATGTATATCTGATTGATCCAGCGTATCCACAACCTGTCAGCCTTACTGTAAATCCAGTCCACCAGCTTAGCAACAACAGCAATGTTCCACAGTTCAGCTTTCTTGATGCCAAGTCCACCCTCATTTTTTGGCAAGGTGACTGTATCCCATCCTACCAGAGGTACCTTATGATACTCAGCATTCCCATCCCATAAGTAATTTCTGCATATGGCTTCTATTCTTCTTATGATACTTTTAGGAAGAATAAAAATATTAGCCCAGTAGGAGTAGAGAGTATTGAGGACAGAGTTGATCAAGGTTAGCCTTCCAGCATAGGATAGTTTCTTAGCACCCAGACTTCTTATTATATTAACCATCTTCTCTGCAAGAATGTTACATTCCTTCTTAGTGAGCTTAGTAGGTTGAATTGGTACACCCGGATACCTGAAAGGCATCTGTCCCTCTGTAAAACCAGTCACTTGCTTAATATATTCCTTTAAATCAGCTGTCATCCCATTAAAATATACCTCAGATTTTGAGCAGTTCATGGATAAACCTGAAGCCTTTGAAAAAGTTGAGAATGCTCTGAGTAACAGCATCACAAAATGGGCATTTCCTTTGCAAAATAGTAGGAGATCATCTGCAAACATCAGGTGAGTGAGTTTCAGTTCTTTGCAAAGAGGGTGATATTAAAATGGCCATTTAGTGGTAGCATATTTGATTGTTCTTGTGAGATAGTCCATACAAAGAGTGAAGATAAGGGGAGATACGGGGTCCCCTTGCCTCAATCCTCTTTGGCCCTTGAAGTAACCAAAATTGCTGCCATTTAGGGATAAAGTGAAAGAGGTAGTTCTGATGCATGTCATAACTTGCTGGCAGAAGATGGTAGGAAATTGCAGACCCTTGAGCAAATCTTCCACAAAATCCCATTCTACTGTGTCATATGCTTTTTGGAGATCTATTTTGAAGAGGCATCTAGGAGACACAGCAGTCCTATTATATAACTTCACAATGTCTTGGCAAATCAGGATGTTTTCTAGAATAGACCTTCCCTTAATAAATGCACCCTGATTCTTATGTACCAGGTCAGGCAATATCATAGACAGTCTGTTACATAGCAGTTTTGAGATAACCTTGTAGAGCATATTGCAGCAGGCAATTGGTCTAAAATGTTTAACTGAAGAAGGTCTCTCACATTTGGGTATGAGGGTGATGTTTGTAGCATTGATCTGGTTCAGCAAATTACCAGTTGTGAAAAAATCTTTAATGGCTTCACAAACATCATGGCCTACAATATCCCAGGCATCTTTAAAGAAACCACTGGTATACCCATCAGGGCCAGGGGATTTATCAATAGGAGTATTAAAGAAGATACCTTTGATTTCTTCATTGGTGACAGGCATCATCAGAAGATTACCTTGTTCCTGTGTACAGCAAGGACCTTGGCTCAGAATAGAAGCCCTGATGCTCTCAGTAGGAGTACTGCTACCCAAGAGGTTCTTATAGTAGTTAAGAAAAGCTTCATGGATGCTATGGCTGTCAGTACACAGTTTCTCATGTTGGTCTTCAATCTGTATAACCTTATTTCTCATTTGCCTTCTCTTAATTGTTCCATGAAAGAAAGCAGTGTTTTGGTCACCATCCTCCAACCACTTAACCTTAGCTTTTTGCTGCAGGAAGCTGTTCCTTGCCTTGGACAAGTCTTTTAATTCAGCAATAGCATTCAACTCTTGTTCAATGAGCACCTAATTATTCATGTCTTGGACAATCTCCTTTTGAATACATTCTAATCTCTTCTCTGCTAGCAAAGCTTTATTCTCAATATCAGAATAACATTTCAGATTAAGATTTTTGAGAACAGTTTTCAGACTTTTTAGTCTCTTCACCACACTAAACATCTTGTACCCTTCATAATGCTGCCCCCATACTTCTCCCACATTATCCTTGAATCCAGGTGCTTGCCCCCACATATTGAAGTATTTAAAGTTGGCATTTTTAGTAGCACCACTCTTGATGTTACTAACTATGCAAGGGCAATGATCAAAGAGGCCTTCAGGATAAAAATGAGCTACCATGTCAGGATAACTATCTAGCCAAGCTTGATTAACCAGAAATCTACCCAGTCTACTATAAATCCGGGTAGAATAGTCTTGCTTGTTGTTCTATGTGAACAAAGCACCAGTGGAAGCAATATCAGTCATGCCACAATTTCCCATACTATTGATAAAATCATCCATATCCTCCTGTTTGGTATTACCTCCTAGTCTCTCATCAAAACTTAGAACAGTATTAAAATCCCCAGCTAAGGCCCATGGACCAGTACAGTTGAGGTTGATAATCTCCAACTTTTGCCAGAGGTCAATTCTATCACAACCTTCATTGAATGCATAAATCATGGTCAAGTAAAAGTCCTGTTGATTGACCCTGGAGTGAACTTTGGTATGAATAAACTGTGCATCATATTGCAAAATTTGCACATCAAATAAACTTGGTTGCCAAAGAATCCACACCCTACCTCCTTTATGATAATTACAATTGGTAGTGACACTCCAGCCATCCAGCATATTATTAGCAATATTAAAAACATTATTATTGTTGATTTTGGTTTCTAACAAGCGAAAAAGGCCAGCACCCTTATTATGAATAAACCACTTAACTTCTCTCTGTTTATGTACACTATTGAGACCTCTAACATTCCAAAACCCTATATTATGCATTGGGGGTATTTGGAGAAAGAGTATCTGTACCAATCCCACTTTTAGGGGTTACTGAACCATCCAGTGCTTGCAGATAAGTTTTACCTGCTGTTTTACCACTATTAGGTTCTTTATGCTGTACTGTAGCTTGTTTGATAGAAGTATGCTCAGGACTATCCACTACTACCAGTTCAGTAGCCTGTTCAGGCTCAGTAACTGTCATAATTGCTGATTCTGTCTCAGTTGCATTAGTACTAGTTGCAAGCTCATCAGTAGCCACAACAGCTGATTCAGCAGTTGTAGCAGCAGCAGGGGCAACTGGCTGCCATACCTGTTTAGTAACAGATTTCTGTTTAACTGTGAGAGCAGTTTTCCTTCATTGATCTCCTGTGTGGCCAATACCCTTACATTTAAGACAAATATCTGGTCTCCATTCATATTCAATCTTTATTGAAACCACTGCACCTGCTTCATCCAAGAATTTCACCTGCTTAGGGCATTTCTGACCTACATTCAATTCTATCATAACACGAGCAAATACAAGCCTCGTTTTGTCACTGGTGGCTTGATCAGATTTGACATACTTTCCAGCCAATCCTGCTATGGTAGGTAAGCATTTTCCCCAGAATCTTAAAGGGAGTTCATGTAACCTAATCCATGCAGGAACAACTTTAACGTCCTCCTTTGTCAACTCAATGTCCTCCTTCCAAGGCCTTACAATCAGAGGCTTGTTATCAAACATGTGATAACCCGCAGACAAAATAGTCTCCTTGCCTTTATTTTCTTTAAATCTAACCAAAACAACTCCATTTGGAAGGAATGAAACCTTATCTATGCCATATTTTCCCCATATTCGATGAATATAGCCTTGTAACACATCACTAGGAGCGTTTGCCCCAAGAACAAAGCAAACAACAGCATTATTCCAGTATGAAATCTCATCCTTAGTATCATCAGATGAGAACTGTATCAAATTGTCTAAACATACCTCATCCTCCTCCTCAATCTGTATCTTTGTCTTTGTTCCACGTTTAGTAATCCATTTAGAATTTTCTGCAAAAGAATCTTCATCTTCAAATGACAATCCAGGAATGCCATTGATTTCATGCATGCTTTTGGTACGAACCACGTCATTCTCAGAAGGTCCCTTGCCCTTGTTCAATCTTTGTGAAAACGATACTTTGTGTTGCGTTTGCATC
Organism: Silene latifolia; assembly: GCF_048544455.1. Lineage (NCBI taxonomy): Eukaryota > Viridiplantae > Streptophyta > Magnoliopsida > Caryophyllales > Caryophyllaceae > Silene > Silene latifolia. The sequence continues at coordinate 89,674,182 of NC_133535.1, read as the reverse complement.
TTACCAATCCTACTAAATCGTTTTTGAATAGTTTTTGCGGAAGAATTACGTGCCATATGCAAGATCTGTAGAAGAAAATTTGAAAAAAATGGAAGCCCTAGGTGATGAAAGTAATCGCCTCCTTAGGGTTCATTTTTTCTTTTTTGTTATTCTTGTTTATTGTTGTTGTAATGGTTATTTCCTTGATAACTTCTTGTACTTGTAAGAGTCATATCCTTGATAACTTCTTGTATTGTTCAGTTGTGAGAGTCTTGGTCGTATCGGATACCAGAGGTGAGCCATAAGCCCTCTAGTTACAATATGATCGTCGGGATTGATGTTCTCATCCGTACTTATGGTGATGCAGGCCATAAGTATGAATGTGACATTAATAATTTCGTCCCTGAGTCTTGGTCCTATCGGATACTAGGGGTGAGCCATAGGCCCTCTAGTTGCGATATGATCGTCGTCCTACCAGGAGGTTGGAGTCTAGGATGTAGTCTTGTGTGTGGTATCTCGGACATGCTTTAAAGGTAGCCTCTGAGTCGGATACTCCGTCTGCACTTTGTGTTGGTCTTACACTTGTAAGAGTCGTATTCTTGTAGAAATGCCATATTACCATCGTATGTGCTTGACATACATTTACCCCCTACTTGTGCTGTTCTGGCAAGTACGGGTTTGGCCTACTTGTGCTGTTCTGGCAAGTGTGGTTTTGGGCCACTTGTGCTGTGCTGGCAAGTGAGTCTTATCTTAGTGTTTCCGCCACTTTCGTGCTGTTCTAGCGATTGGGGTACTCGGTCTCCATGAGTAGTCGAGTCTTGGGTGCGTGATGTGTTGGCGCACGTCGAATCGGGATGTACACCCGAGAATCTGCAGATTTATACTAGGACCGTATCATTATCGTAGTCCTACCCGGGGAAATTATAGTCTAAGAGTAGTAAATGTCTTGCATTATTTGGATGGTTACTTTGGTCATATCTCCTTGAAATAAGTGTTCGTGGCTAAGCGGTCGTGTCTGTTTCCTTGTCTTTCTTCTCCATTTATTTTATTGTTGCTTATGCCTTACTTGTTTATTCCATCATTTGTTTTATCCTTGTTGGTTTAAACACGTATGATCCCATGTTTAGTTATAAGTCGATTCACTCATAACTAATCTAATATGATTATTTGTTCAAGTTCTTTGTTATGTTCGTTTTGACATAATGTGGCTGGGAGAACCCTGAGTTACTCCCCACTGACTGTGGCTTTCATGTTTATATGAATGACAGGTTCGTGAAGATGCATTTGTGGGGTTTAGACGTGTGAGCTAGCGAGCACCTTGGACTAGTAGTCGGTTTAGTAGAATTGCTTAGACTCGCCTTTTATCATTTGTCATTCGAGGGATATATTTTCCCTCACCTTGACTATCACGTTTGTATAATTCAATTTTATTTTCACATTCTTTGTTGGTGTTTTATGTTTTAATGAACCTGCGCTTTAAATTTTAAAAGTTTTGAAAATTTCCTAATTTCCGCTTGAATTTATAACTTATATTTTCCGCTTTATCAGAGGGGCTCACAGTTGGTATCAGAGCCTTTGTTGCTCCCGACGCACACACGTGTACCCCAAATTTAAATGTGAACTTGACCTTGAATAACGAATGAGAGATGGGTAGACTTAAGGACCTAAGGTGGTAGTGTGTATTGTGTTTGTTCTTTGTTAGGTTCTAACATGTTTGTTGGTTGTCAATATTTTTGTACCCTTGGATCAACCGTGAGCTTACCTACTTGAAGATTAGGATTTGGTGCCTATTGCCGAGAATTGAAGATTTGTTCAACCTTTGAAGAATGCTTCTACTTCCTCGAAGAAATTTCTCATCCTTTGTGTATCTTGCCTCATTCTTCTAATTCTTGATGGTTCTTTATTCTTCTAAACTCCCTTTTCTCTTTCCTTGAAAGCTACTCTTATACCCCTAACTTTTCCTTTGTTCCTTACTTATCATCCCTTAACGCCTTTTTGGATAGCACCCTTTTTTTTTTAGGAATGTTGACCTTGGTTGAAAAATTTGACTTTTGAGTAGATTGTTTGTGTTTGACCCTTAACCCTGGTTTTGAGAGGTTGTGATGTTAGAAAGACCTAGCTAGTGTGGTAGGACATACCTGGATGTTTCTTATGCTTAGTTTCTTGACATGAAGTTAGTGTGGTTGATTAGTGGAATTCTTAGCGTTGTAAAGTGTGAGTTGCATATGTTACTAAGGTTATAGAACTTGGTTTTGTTGTTTATGTTTGGGATTGGAAAGGCTTGGGAAGTGTAGTGAGACGTGTCTTGGGATGCTAGTGCCTAGTACTTGACTTAAAATGGATGAGATTGAACGGTAGATTTGAGGATGTAGGATTGACTAAGTAAGTCGAGTTTGTGATTGGCTTTCGTAGTTGCTTTGGATATGAGGGTTTAATGTGTATATTACCATATGACAAATGCTAATTGTGGGATTATTAGTTTGTCTAAGTGAATGATCTTGATTACTATTTGAGGTATGGTATGAGAGTGAGACTAAGCTACATTGTTCGGAAGTCTTAGCCCTTGTTTTAGTAACTAGAAAGGATAATGGTATGGTTGACGCCAATTGTTAAGTTGAAGGACATAGTTTCAATTTATGGTTTTAGAAACTTTGAAGTGGTATTGAGTACTTGAGATAATGGGATGATGATGTAGTTGAGTGTAGTTCCGCTTTTGGGAATCGGTAATAAGTAAAAGGGTAGAAGGACTCGAGATCCTATGGATTTTTCAAACTTGAGTGATCAGGCATCTTGTAGAGTGAACTTTTATGAAAGGAGTTTTAGGTTGACTTGTTACTACCTTACCCTATATGAGAACCTTGTGGAATAATTGAGAAATTATTTCTGGGAATTTAGAATTTGGAATTAGGATCCTTGATTGAGGATTCTAGCATTTTGGAAAACTTATAGATGACACTGGTTGGATATGAGTATAGCTTTGTTGGAAACCTTGACCTTGATCTTGTGGAAGTTGTTTGTGGATATTTGAGGATTTGGAGTGATGAGATCACACTTGTAGTGAAGTACCTCATTTCATGGAATAACTTAGGATGAAATAACATAAGTGTTTTGATGAAGTCTTTGGGTGTTATGCGGTTATAAGTTTTGTGGTTAGGAATTTTTCGGAACGGTTTGGGATGATGTTGTTGTTTGAGATTTGTGTACCCGGCATTTCCTTCTTGTCTAATCCCCTTTCTTCTTTGACCATAAGCGTTAACGTTCATACCTCTTTTCCTCGCTTCATCATGCTTCTCCTTAAAATTTGATGTTGGTAACCTATGAAACTCTATCTTTGACATCCTTGTGGATTTGACTTCGAATCTTACCCCTATGAAATTTATCATAGCTCTTTTGATTAGTTAAGTTTGAATCCTTTTAGCATACTTGTATCTATGATGTCCAAGTTACTTTTCCTTTTGTACAATTTCTAAATATTTCAAACTACCATTTTTGGTTCGTTGTTAAAAATCTATATTACTCTTACAAAACCTTACCTATTTTTAAAAGGTTCGAAAATAAAAATTTGATTTAACTCCCTATTTGTTCCTTGAGTATAGATTTCCTTATCATGATTTTAATTACTAAACCCGAGATTTCTTTAAATTTTATCCAATTTCAATTAACTTTGATCTATTTATGATTTCTTTGTCAAAGTTTGATGTTATCTTTTCACAAACTTGACTCCTTTTGAGTTTAAAAGTGAAACCTTTATCTCTATTTCGGCTTTTGTAAAAGAAAATTTGAGTGGATCACCTTTTTCTTTTGATTTTAACGCTGATTGGATGTTAGAACTCGTTATTGGAGACGTTTGATAACTTGTTCTACGCTTGTCGGTGAATTGATTTTGTTCTAAATCTGTCTTCGACTTGGAAATTTAGCGTTCTTGTGTGCACGATAAGAGCAATTTCGTTCCATGAATGAGACTTATACTTGGAAAACCCTTCATAAATATTTTTGAAAACATTTTGATTTTTGATTTATACAAATGATTTACCTTTCGATCTGTTTCTGTCGGAAAATTTTAATTGAAACTTTTGAAAGGATTTTAATTCTTACGATAAGTAACCTTTTAATGTTTTGGTTACTGATTCCAAACTTCCAGTTTTATTGTATATAATTGTAGGAAATATAGGTATACTTCCATTAACATTATAAGGATTATAACGAAATTATAAATATGAAAACTAGTCATAAATGAAATTTGCATAAACAATATAGAGAGATTATGAAATCAATCTTCGGTCCTAGCAAAATCGGCCTAAGAACAATATCGCAATGATATTCGCCTATCAGTTGCACCCAAGATGATATGAGATATGCCTTTGTTCTTGCTAGAATAGATCCCCCAATTAACTGATTAATTTTTAGGGTTTTGTGTTTTTTTCTTTAATGAGAGAAAATGCTAGGTCAAAAGAGAGTTAGAAAAATGAACTCATTTGAACCCTAATATCACCGAAATATTAGAGGAAAAAGGGAGATATTTTTCTTTCTTTTTCTTTTGTTGACCACCGAAATAATAAGGAGTATTCTCTCATTATTTTCGGTTTTCCTACCTACCAGGATGAGGTGATTAAATCTTCTTATTTTTGGTAGCTTACAAAATGTATATAAAGTGTATAATTAATAAATTGTAATTTATTTTATTCCGTATTAATAAGTCTACATACAACAGCTTGCAGTCGATTTATTATTGCCGGTCTATAATAATTTATTATGACAATATCGTATAATATATACTTTAACTATAAATATCGCATATTTATAATTTGCTAATTAAATATAACCGATTACATTTAATTATGAATTAACATCTTAATTCGTTCAAGCTAACCTTATATACATTAATTAAATATAACATATTATATTCAATTTACGAATTGACAGTTAATTCGTCTCAGCTAATATTATTTAATCGGCATTAAATAATCGTCTCATCAACACGTTGACTAACTGTTTAGTCATATAAGGCATCAATGTGATTACATTTTCATAATCACATCTCTCAAACACATCCTTTAGGTGTGACTTTTAGGGACCAGTTGATCACCGCCATCAGTATGGTAATAACGTCAAACTTTCTAGCAAGCCAACCGTTATTAGGTAATCGTTAATCAACTGATAAAATACGAAGTATACCCTTGTGAACCTTTAAGAGATTTATAAATGTTATCACACTAATTTGTGGAGGACACAAGCTCCAAAAAACTCCCACTTGTCCTCACAAGTGTATGTGCGATAACCGATTCTCATATCCTAAAATTTCTCCCACTCAATGTAAAACAATTTGCAAAATCCGTATTCACAAAGGTCGTATTTTACAAGTGATCAATATCAAGAGTGGTTTCCCCGACTAGAGAGTAACTTAACTGATAAACGAATCATCATTCGAGCATGGCCATGCATTTCAGTTACTACTCCTCAAGTGGCCCTGAGAAATAACTATACCTGATGATTGTTGGATATTTTCCTCAACTAGAATCCTGCAGATATAAGCACAGTATGAAATGACCCAGAAAAAATCTACTTAGTCTCCTGTTATGGCAGACCATGAGAAAGAAACCAAAGTCACCCAAAAACTACCTTAATCTCAAGAGACAGTCGATAGTCAAAAGAATCGACTCTAGGAACACAATGGACGTCCAATCCACGACCTGGCACCGAATGTTTTTTAAACATTTAGGACTCCATTAGGTTGTCACAAAAATTGTCCTACGAGGTATCGTTATAACCCGTATTTGTGATCGATCAGTCAACCGTTTGACTTATGGCTCGTTGAACCCACCATCAATCGACTGCACAATATAATAGCCAGAGTTATCAGCTCATTAAGGCGATTACGGACCAAAACATAATATAATGCAATTCAGTTCACTTTGCGGAGTTGAATGTTGTCAGTACAATCCACATAAAAAACAAAATATGTAATAAAACGATGAAGTTATAAATAGTATATGAAAAAGATAATGTATCAAATCCATAATCACCTACTACAACTCAGGAACACGTTTAATTCCCATGGAAATAACGTGCCCTTCATGCTTATCATAATTCAACGGTTTAGTGAGAGGATCCGCGATGTTGTCATCCGAAGCTATCTTGTCAATCACTATCTCTTCTTGCTCCACGTAATCACGGATCAGGTGAGCTTTCCGATGTACATGTCTAGAGTTTTTGCTAGACTTAGGCTCCTTAGCCTGGAAGATGGCACCTCTATTGTCACAATAGATGGTGATCGGGTCATTCGAACTAGGAACTATCGTAAGTCCTTGTAAGAATTGACGCATCTATATAGCTTCCTTAGCTGCTTCCGAAGCGGCATAGTACTCGGATTCAGTGGTAGAATCTGCTACAACGCTCTGTTTGGAACTCTTCCAGCTGACCGCAGCACCATTAAGAGTGAAGACGAACCCGGACTGAGATTTTGAATCATCTCGATCTGTTTGGAAGCTAGCATCTGCGTAACCGATTGAGCATAGCTTAGTATCTCCTCCATAAGTCAATACTCTATCCTTAGTCCTCCGTAGGTACTTAAGGATGTTTTTAACAGTTATCCAGTGTGTTTCACCTGGATTCTTTTAGTACCGACTCGTCATACTCAATGCATATGCCACGTCTGGACGTGTGCATATCATGGCATACATGATTGATCCTATAGCTGATGCATAAGGAACACGACTCATGCGCTCAATCCCTTCAGGCGTCGTGGGTGACTGAGACTTGCTCAACTGCATCCCAGACGTCATTGGAAGGTTCCCCTTCTTGGAGTCGGTCATGCTGAACCTTTCAAGAATCTTATCCAAATAAGACTCCTGACTAAGTGATAACGTCCGTCGTGATCTATCTCGGTAGATACGGATTCCCAATATGCGTTGTGCCTCACCCAGATCTTTCATCTAGAAATGGTTCTTCAACCATCCTTTAACTGAAGATAAGAGAGGAATGGCATTCCCAATCAAGAGTATGTCATCGACATACAATATCAAGAATACAATCTTGCTCCCACTCGACTTGATATATAAGCATGGTTCCTCGACCGATCGAGTGAAACCATACTCTTTTATCACCTGGTCGAAACGATGATTCCAACTCCGAGAAGCTTGCTTAAGTCCATAAATGGAACGCTTAAGCTTGCACACTTTCTTAGGATTCTCAGGATCTATGAAACCTTCGGGTTGCACCATGTACAACTCCTCCTCCAAATAACCGTTTAAGAAGGCAGTTTTCACATCCATTTGCCAAATTTCATAGTCATGAAAAGCGGCAATCGCTAAGATAATCCGAATGGAACGCAGCATAACTACGGGTGCAAAAATTTCATCATAAATGCAAACCGTGCACTTGAGTGAAATCATTTGCCACTAGTCGTGCCTTATAGGTATCTGGTTGCCCATCTACAGAACGCTTTATTTTGTAAAGCCATTTGCACTGTAGAGGTTTTACCTTATTAGGTAAATCAACTAGATCCCATACGTCATACTTATACATGGAGTCCATCTCGGATTGCATGGCTTCAAGCCATAGCTTTGAGTCAGAACAGGTCATTGCACCTTTATAGGTAGCGGGTTCATTACTCTCTAGGAGCAAAACGTCACTCTCCTCGACCATACCAATGTATCTGTTTGGAGGATTAGAGACTCTACCCGACCTCCTAGGTTCCTGAGGAATGTTAACCGTATCATCAGTTGGAGGAACAACTTCCTCCATCTGTTCCTCGGTTGTTGGTTCTTGAACCTCCGACAGCTCGAAGGTTCTATTACTTGCCTTGTTCTCGAGAAATTCTTTCTCTAAGAACGTCGCACTAGCCACAACAAAAACTCGATGTTCGGTAGGCGAATATAATTAATGACCAAACGTTCCTTTTGGATAACCAATAAAGTATGTCTTGACCGATCGTGGGCCGAGCTTATCCTCGTGTCTCCACTTGACATAAGCCTCGCAGCCCCAAACCCAAATAAAGGACAAGTTAGGGACCGTTCCCTTCCACATTTCATATGGTGTCTTGTCGACAGCTTTAGTCGGACTTCGGTTAAGTATAAGAGCAGCTGACAAAAGAGCAAAACCCCATAATGAATCAGGTACTACCGTGTGACTCATCATGGATCGAACCATATCAACTAAGGTTCGATTTCTCCGTTCGGACACACCATTTAATTGAGGTGTTCCAGGTAGAGTTAACTGTAAAACGATTCCACAGTCTTTAAGGTGTTGATCAAACTCATTTGAAAGATATTCGCCACCCCGATCTGAACAAAGTGCTTTAACCTTTCTACCCAATTGGTTCTCAACCTTATTCTGGTATTCCTTGAATTTCTCAAACGACTCACTTTTATGCTTCATTAAGTAGACATATCCGTATCTACTCAAATCGTCCGTGAAAGTGATAAAATATCTATAGCCATCTCTAGCGGTAATTGACATAGGTCCACAAACATCAGTATGTATGACTCCTAATAGGTCACTAGCGCGCATTCCAACACCTTTGAAGGAAATTCGAGTCATTTTGCCGATAAGACATGATTCACACGTGCCAAATGTAGAAAAATCGAATGCGGGAATAGTCCCATTATCGACGAGTTTCTTTACACGTTTCTCATTTATGTGTCCCATTCGACAATGCCATAGATAGGTTTGATCTATGTCACCAACCTTTAATTTCTTATTATTCACGTGTAATATATCTGTACTTTGATCTAAGATGTAAATTCCATTCATGGAAACTGCTTTGCCATAAATCATTTCATTGAAAGAGAAAATACAGCTATTATCCTTTATTAAAAATGAAAAACCGTCCTTATCAAGTACGGAAACAGAAATAATGTTCTTAGACAAACTGGGTACATAGTAACAGTTATATAAAAATAACTCAAAACCACTAGGGAGTTGGATTACGTATGTTCCCTTCGAGACTACAACAACTCTAGCTCCATTCCCGACTCGCAGGTCCACATCACCCTTTCCGAGAGGTGTGATGTTTTTTAGGCCCTGCAAATGATTACACAGATGAGAACCACAACCAATATCAAGTACCCAAGTTCCGAAACTTGCATGGTTAATCTCAATCATATGAATATAAGATGACATACCAACAGGAACGACGCGGCGTCCTCAGGGTACACGGGACAGTTCCTCCTCCAATGTCCAGTCTTGTGACAATGGTGGCACTCAATGTCACCGCCCTTGCTCTTTGCCTTGCCCTGTGAGCCACTAGTATCACCAGGCCCACTCTTACCGTTTCCTGGTTTCTTGAATTTTGGCTTACCTACAGTTAGGTCGCCTGGAGCTTTGCCCTTACCCTTATTCTTGTTGGAAATCATGAGAACATCCTGCTTCATGCTCCCACTCAATTTCATATCCTTCTCGGTCTGTACGAGAAGTGAGTGTAGCTCATGAGGACTTTTCTTCAAGTCATTCATGTAGTAATTCGCCCTAAAAAGGGCAAAACCATCATGAAGTGAATGAAGCATACGGTGAATGACTATGCTCTCACTGATTTTGCAATCAAGCGCCTCCAATTTCTCGACATTCTCAATCATGTTAAGAATGTGTGGGCTAACCGGTTGGCCCTTCTGGAGTTCGCATCAAAGAAGCGACAGGTATGCTCATAAGTAATAATTCTCGGTGCTTTTGAGAACTCGTTAGTGAGCGTGGTGAAAATCTTGTTTGCACCTTGGGCAATGAAGCGTCTCTGCAAATTGGTTTCCATTGCAAAGATGAGTACGTTCTTTATCGCACCCGCTTCCATGACGAAATCACTATAAGCAAGTGACTCGTTAACTCCTGCATTGGGGCCTGGTTTTACCGGTATTGGCTCAGTTAAGTACTTGAGCTTACCGTCGCAATAATGGCAAAGCATTCCGTAGTCGCCTCCCGATCCGCAAAGTTGGACCCATCATTTTTGATCGTGTGAACGATTCATGTTGTCCATAAAAACTTTAAGCCAGGACTCGCGTCCAAGTGTGGCACTCGGCATTGGGATTTCGTTATTTCCAGCCATTTGTTGTAACAGTATTATCAAAATAAACGTATTCTACACTGCGAAAAGAAGAATAAAAATAATAAGCATATGCATCGTTATGATTTAAGTCTTAATGCAAAACTGTTATAAGCGAAGACTCAAGCATTTATACAATTGACCTCCCTCAAGAATTATATAAATGATCCCAAGACTCAATTATCTGTAAATTGATAAGCCAACCTTTTAGCTAATTCTCTTGTTAGAATTCTTGGTCGATAAATTTCGTAAATTCTATCTTTAGTCCATCATAATCACGAGAAACTCTTCGGACTATAATGTTGAGATAAACTAAGTCAACACAAACTACTTACCCAACGTAGAAGGGGTCATATTATGCCTACCGACGAAGAAGGGATTCATAGTTGTTTGCCCTTATAAAGACTAGTCTCAATTTCCGTTTTAGAGGAAGATCCCATCATCTTTATTTTAATTCATTTTAAGTGAACTAATATCTAGCATGCGTGAATGAATAAACTAAGGTGATGGCTTAAAAAGTGTGACATCTGTATGACTATGAAAACTAACATTCAATCTATATGAGTCAATTTTCATGCATTTTAGTAGGTGGTTTGGTTTAGGCGGAAAATGATGCACTAACTATCATGTGAATGAAAAGCAATAAGAACGGTTAAACGTAAAACAAAATAAAGTCCTAGTGTGGCCTATCTACCAAAATGAACATAAATATAACTTTGGAATCCATCCTTGGACCCGAGAAGCTTGTCTTGATGTTCCATCTTGATCCATGTAGCGGGAGTGAGCAATCCAATCTCCATCTTTAGTCTTCTCAAAATTACAATTTAAAATTACATAATAAACCTATTTACATTCTAATTTCAAAACCGTAATAAATAAAGAAAACCAAAACGGAGATACGAGATCTCAAATTACATTAAAAATTATGTTTCCATCATTACGAAAACATAATTTGACTAAAGCCACACTAGGTATTACAAATTACAACCGATTGCAAAAATACGTAAATAAATCTATTCAACAATTCATTCAACAAAAAAATGCATCAACTAAAAAAATAAACATGCAAGACATAATTCCTTAATTATGTAGATTAATTTATCCAAACCACCTATTTAAATGATCAAATTAAGTGACAATTCCTCAATTACTCACATTAATTTCAATCTTAATTCACATTAATCTTGTAATATGAATTTAATCCAACATTATTTTAAACCTCTTTAAAATAATTAGGTATCTTAATTTGTGAACCTTTTCACAACAATAATCATACATTATAAATTTAATGTATAATCAATATTGGCCAAAACAAAAACAAAAAGAAACCCCTTTTTTTTAAATTGTCTCGGCAAAAGCAAAAAAAAACAAAAACAAGGAAATTTTTTTTTTTTAATCTCTCGGTAATTCCTCAATAACCGAACAAAAAACAGAATTTTTTTTTTTCCAGCCCTCGGCATTTGCCAAAGAAAAACCCTCCTTTTTTTTTCTTTCGGCAAAATGCCCTAACAACAAAAAAAAAAACAGATTTTTTTTATTATACTCGGCTGAATCAAAGAACGAGAACAGCCCCCATATTTTTTCATCGAAAAAAAAAACATTTAGATGAACAAATTCGTTTATAGTTGCTATTAGAACAAGATTAGCATATAAATTAATGAAACATGATTAACCATATATGCCAAAAACTATATAGCAGAAAACAAATTTAACATCATCAACAAGATGATTTCCATTTACATTATAATTTAACGTAATTTATTTTCGCAGTACACCTTTTACTCATTACAGTACTTTTGTCACCAAACTTTCCATTTGCATACCCCTCACTACAAAACTTCAAACCTAATTCTCTCTACCTTAATCTCATCCAACTTTCTTCTAATTCTTCAATGTTGAATGATTATTCTAGTATATAACAGGTATTTAATTCATTAATTCATTATTACTAATTAAATTGACTCTTTCTTAATTTTTTTTATCTTTTCTAATTAGAGTTTATCTTAAAATTAATTGGTGTCACCGTCGATATGGGTAGGTGTAGGCGGCAAGAAGGCCAGCAAAGATGATGATGATCACATGGCCGTTCGAGAAAGTCTTACATTTTATAAAAAAAATAGCAGTCCTCATAGCAATGGCGTATTTAATCTTTGCAATTAATGATGAGTGCTCTATGTAGTCATGTTTACGCAGTACAAGAATTAATAACCCCCTCCCCAATTAAATAACCTATTCAGTCGACGAACCACGGCAACCACCTCCCCACAACGCCGACAATAATAGTCATTGGATGGTGAATTTTAGAGGAGAATGGGTGTGTAAATTTAGAGATAATAGATTAGAGAGAAATTAGAGAGGGAAAATGGAAGGGGGAAATGAGAGGAGTATAATTGTCAACAATGTACTGCGATGAGTAAAATGTGTACTGCGAAAATCAGGACCCTAATTTAATCTTCATTAAATCAAACATCTACAAATTCATCATATAATCATTTTAACTTATTAAAACAACAAAATAAATGAATCAAAATGGAAATCTAATCATCAAAAACAAAACAAAAACTCACGGCAAAAAAAATTTTACACGGCAAAAAGTTTTTTTCAAAACAGCCGTGACCTATTTTTTTTTTCTTCAAATTTGTTTAAATCCATTTATGAAAATCATCAAAAATAATTTCGTGGCCTTAGCTCTGATACCACTGGTAGGAAATATCGGTATACTTCCATTAACATTATAAGGATTATAACGAAATTATAAATATGAAAACTAGTCATAAATGAAATTTGCATAAACAAAATAGAGAGATTATGAAATCAACCTTCGGTCCTAGCAAAATCGGCCTAAGAACAATATCGCAATGATATTCGCCTATCAGTTGCACCCAAGATGATATGAGATATGCCTTTGTTCTTGCTAGAATAGATCCCCCAATTAACTGATTAATTTTTAGGGTTTTGTGTTTTTTTCTTTGATGAGAGAAAATGCTAGGTCAAAAGAGAGTTAGAAAAATGATCTCATTTGAACCCTAATATCACCGAAATATTAGAGGAAAAGGGGAGATATTTTTCTTTCTTTTTCTTTTGTTGACCACCGAAATAATAAGGAGTATTCTCTCCTGATTTTCGGTTTTCCTACCTACCAGGATAAGGTGATTAAATCTTCTTATTTTTGGTAGCTTACAAAATGTATATAAAGTGTATAATTTATAAATTGTCATTTATTTTATTCCGTATTAATAAGTCTACATACAACAGCTTGCAGTCGATTTATTAATGCCGGTCTATAATAATTTATTATGACAATATCGTATAATATATACTTTAACTATAAATATCGCATATTTATAATTTGCTAATTAAATATAACCGATAACATTTAATTACGAATTAACATCTTAATTCGTTCAAGCTAACCTTATATACATTAATTAAATATAACATATTATATTCAATTTACGAATTGACAGTTAATTCGTCTCAGCTAATATTATTTAATCGGCATTAAATAATCGTCTCATCAACACGTTGACTAATTGTTTAGTCATATAAGGCATCAATGTGATTATATTTCCATAATCACATCTCTCAAACACATCCTTTAGGTGTGACTTTTAGGGACCAGTTGATCACCGCCATCAGTATGATAATAACGTCAAACTTTCTAGCAAGCCAACCGTTATTAGGTAATCATTAATCAACTGATAAAATACGAAGTATACCCTTGTGAACCTTTAAGAGATTTATAAATGTTATCACACTAATTTGTGGAGGACACAAGCTCCAACAATAACCTTTCATTTCTACTTTCAAGTTTCGAGGACGAAACTTTTTAAAAGGTGGGGTGATTGTAACACCCACGAATTTTCCGTGTTGGCATTTATAATTTAATTAGCCATTTTATTATTTTATTTATATTTTTAAATCCGTTTTTATAAAATACGACTTTACATGTATAATAATATTAATGTTGATAAAAATATCCGTCTTGAGTTGTAGTAAGCTTAAGGCGTATTTCTAGTGTAATATCGAACCAAAATGTCAATTTGGGCCTAAGGCAACTATGGACCTTTCTCTTATATTCTTCCCTCCACCCATATAAATGCTTGAAAGCCTATCTTCTTCCACCTAACAACAAATTTCAGCAACACCACCACCACCACAAACACTATTTTTGCATCTTACACCTCTTCCACTAAAACACCCATAACTTGCTCAATTTTTATCCGATTCAAGTGATTTTCGCATCTATCTTCTCCTCTTTCTGTCCTCCATCTTTCTAGGTAAGAAAGGTCTCAACTTTCTCCATATTTCGCCTCTGGTCGTGACCTTTAGGGCACGAGTACCCGTGTTAATTTCGTTTATTTGTGTGTCAAGTTGCGAATTTGGGCGACCAGAGTAGCTTTGGGTCGGAAACATGCTTATTGAAGAGCTAACGAGGTAACGGTGATGGGTTACTCGGTATTATGTCAATTTGTGTGTTTGTAAGTTGTGTATTGTTCCTTGTTGATATAAATTGTTAGTCTTTACGAATTGCTCATGTGGTGTTGGTTGAAACGTTTTTATACATGTTTTCCATGTTTAATTTGAGTAAAGGTTGCAACTTTGGATTCATGGTGGAATATATTTATGAAATAGGTAGTTTAATTGGGTGAATTTCATCTTTTACATGCTTAACAATCTATCTTAAGACCGTTTCAACATTTTTAAATATGGCATGTTGGGCGTATAAATGTTGTTTTGGGGCGTGATTTACATGTGTTTGAGTTAATTTTCTTGTTCCCGACTCAAATGTATATACATGTATGAATGTGGATCATTTGTATGGATGAATAACGTTTTAATCATGCTTAGAAACCCGTCATAAACCCACCCATGTTGGCCTGGATACATGTCGTACCTGACCGGGACGAGCTCCAATGCCACTGAAAATGTGACAGATGGAACGGCATCGAAAAATTAGGTGGTTTAGCCACTTGAATCACTCGATTCGGAGTCCGTATGAGTAAATGGCTCCCGTTTACCGTTTCAAGTTCTATAAATATATATATCCTTTGTGTATGATGGTTGTTTATGCTTTTTATTCGTATCATGACCAAAGTTTTCCCTTGTTGACTCGTATATGCTTATGTGTGGTATCTCGGACATGCTTTAAAGGTAGCCTCTGAGTCGGATACTCCGTCTGCACTTTGTGTTGGTCTTACACTTGTAAGAGTCGTATTCTTGTAGAAATGCCATATTACCATCGTATGTGCTTGACATACATTTACGCCCTACTTGTGCTGTTCTGGCAAGTACGGGTTTGGCCTACTTGTGTTGTACTGGCAAGTGTGGTTTTGGGCCACTTGTGCTGTGCTGGCAAGTGAGTCTTATCTTAGTCTTTCCGCCACTTTCGTGCTGTTCTAGCGATTGGGGTACTCGGTCTCCATGAGTAGTCGAGTCTTGGATGCGTGCTGTGCTGGCGCACGTCGAATCGGGATGTACACCCGAGAATCTGCAGATTTATACTAGGACTGTATCATTATCGTAGTCCTACCCGGGGAAATTATAGTCTAAGAGTAGTAAATGTCTTGAATTATTTGGATGGTTACTTTGGTCATATCTCCTTGAAATACGTGTTCGTGGCTAAGCGGTCGTGTCTGTTTCCTTGTCTTTCTTCTCCATTTATTTTATTGTTGCTTAAGCCTTACTTGTTTATTCCATCATTTCTTTTATCCTTGTTGGTTTAAACACGTATGATCCCATGTTTAGTTATAAGTCGATTCACTCATAACTTATCCAATATGATTATTTGTTCAAGTTCTTTGTTATGTTCGTTTTGACATAATGTGGCTGGGAGAACCCTGAGTTACTCCCCACTGACTGTGGCTTTCATGTTTACATGAATGACAGGTTCGTGAAGATGCATTTGTGGGCTTTAGACGTGTGAGCTAGCGAGCACCTTGGACTAGTAGTCGGTTTAGTAGAATTGCTTAGACTCACCTTTTATCATTTGTCATTCGAGGGATATATTTTCCCTTACCTTGACTATCACGTTTGTATAATTCAATTTTATTTTCACATTCTTTGTTGGTGTTTTATGTTTTAATGAACCCGCGCTTTAAATTTTAAAAGTTTTGAAAATTTCCTAATTTCCGCTTGAATTTATAACTTATATTTTCCGCTTTATCGGAGGGGTTCACAAAGACATCCCCATGAATGCAATTATCCATCAATAAAGCGTGATTCATTAGCTTTAAAAAACTACAATATGGGAAATGCAAGGAGGAATGACATTATGCATAAGACAAAATGGTGGACACAACAAACACATTTTATGAAATTTTTTCAATCTTTCAATTTTTTGGATTTTTTTGAATATATGAAAGCAATTAAATAACTAGACTCACTAAATCCCTCTCCCAAGCTAGAACAACACATTATCCTCAATGTGTAAAACAATCAAGAAGAACACTCAACAAGGGAAGATGGGATGACACATGCGAAAATAAAGGAAGGAAAGATAGCATTCTAAAGTGTAGAAGCCTCCCCCAAGCTAGCTTGAAAATGGGGAAGTCTAATCCATGTATCAAAGTACCTGCAAAAGACAAGCTACTACAAACTAAAGCAAACTAAATTTCTTATTGCCTAACTATTACATCAAAACCAAATGAAATAACAATTGTCCAAAAACTATAAATTGTCTTAAAAAGCATAAATGAAACAAATTTTCCTAAACGAATATCCATTGTCCCTTAAAAAGCACGTCAACGCCCTTAAAAGTTGATCATATTCCTGTGCATAAGCAATACACAAGCATATGTAAGCAATTGATAAGATATAAGCATGAATGATCAAAGGCAAGAAAGGATTAATTTTATCAAAATGCCCGTGAGATATTTCAAATAGAACCACCATAAAATAAACCGTTAGTGCATAACTATAATCATGAATGGTCTCAAATTGGTGGTATGAAAACTCTAAGTGGTAGGACTCATCAAAAAAGGGGGGTGCATCCCACTTAACCTCTAAATTAGCATCACTAAGTCCTCCATCAACTTCGAATGGGTCAACTACATTCCATGTGAAAGGATTTTCAAAGGTTTTAAATGACTCGGGTAAAACCTTATCCTTTTCATGATAATCGGGCCCAACATCATCCATGGCATGTGTGTCAATTACCTCCTCAACGAAATAGTCAACTGGAACGACAATAAGGGGAATTTCAACCAAGAAAGTCACTCTATCATCATCCAATAATTCAAGATTGTTAGAGGGAAAAGACTCACATTGGAAGGTTGGGAGAGCATATGGAGAGGTAAGAAGCTCACATTGGCTCGCTTCCTTTTGAGAAAGTTGTTCCAAACGAGCTTGAAGCACTTTGAGCTCCTCTTGGATGCGCCACACATTGAATTGGCATGCTAACTCCCGACTTTCGGAAGCCATGAAATCTAATAAATTCAAAAGTTTCGGCCCAATCATGTAGTA
Source organism: Silene latifolia (assembly GCF_048544455.1). NCBI lineage: Eukaryota > Viridiplantae > Streptophyta > Magnoliopsida > Caryophyllales > Caryophyllaceae > Silene > Silene latifolia. The sequence continues at coordinate 89,656,709 of NC_133535.1, read as the reverse complement.
GACACCCCCATTACTCAAGTTTAGAGCCAATTCACGGGCATCAAAGTCCATGCCATCAAGCACGAGATGACCAAAGCAATCCCCATCAAGGACATGTCCAAGGGAGATGAGACCAACGCAAAAATAGTAGAAGCAGGCAAGATAGTCATGAAAAGGCTCGCCTTTAAGTTGTGGGACGAATCTGTCATTCATTATGAAAGGCCAAGCTTTATTACCTACAAAATATGCACTAAAACTACAAATAAACTGTGAGAAGATCCCAAGGAATAAGCGTTCCCCGAGACAAAATAAAACAAGATAAAATTCAATAACTAATTAGCAAACAAAACTGTGCTCCCCGGCAATGGCGCCAAAATTTGAAAGGGATGTCGCAACCTAATCAAAGATAAATATCCTAGACACAAACGAATGTAGTAATAGGGGTTGAACACAAGGAGACGGAAGTTGTTAATTAGTTGTTATGGGGTGAATTCTATCAAGGTCGTAAATGTATGATTTGCTTGGTTTGGTTGGTAAACTTGTGATAAAACAATAATAAAGGAATAGTCTAGAGAGGTCGGGTCACACATGCAAAATATGTAAATGCTCAAGTTAAACAAAGGAGTTAATAAAAATGTTAAATGTTTAGGCTTAAAGACAACCACCTCTCGGCCTTATTGTCAACCATAGAACGGGTGCTAACGAGCTCTCGATATGGCTAGGTTGTCTACTAAAACATGCTTTGTCTAATTCAATTTAGTGCCTCTCGATTTATAAAATTGAATTAATAAATTTAGTCTAAGATAATGGCCAACAATCAAAGACTAAAAATATAATGCAAACATGTGAAAGAAACAATGAAACGATATTATAACATCCTAATTCAACAATTGCAAGAACTACTTATGCATGGTTTCCCTTATTCCCTAGACAATTTTAACTACTCTTGCATAATGTAAATTAAACTAATGACAAATGATAAAGTGATCATAATAACTAATTGATAATGAAAATGACAAGGGAGATAAAAGAACAATACAAGAAATAGAATTACCTTAATAATTGGAAATGAAACTTGGAATTGAAGAACAAATGCTTGAATGGAAATTGTAATACAATATTGAAATGCTAAAGGAAATGTAAATAACATAAAGGAAATCTAACCTACATTCTATTCTAAAACTAAGACTAAAACATATATGAAAGTGTGTGGAAAGAGGTGTAAAAAGTATGTTTGAGGTTCCGGATCAACACCCTTATATAGGAGTGAAAGATGAAACGTAAACATTTAAAGAGGGGGTAACCTCGATCGGGGACACCACACCACGATCGGGGTCGTAGTGATTTGGCCTCTTTGTCTTAAATCCGTCTTAAATTGCAAAGGGAATCCAAAGATGTGTGTTAACGCTTCATAATTCCTCCGTCTTTAAGCATAAAAAGGGATCCTAAGCTTAGAATTCTCCCCATGAACTTGCACTTTACTTTAGGCTTTATTTTATATGATCATTTTGCATATCAACACAAGGTTCATACTTCTTAATCGGGCTTAGAAATTACTAATATACCCTTCCAAGGTCATGCTTAGTCTTTTTAGCCTCGTGAACTCAAGTGCTTGCTACTTTGACGAGAAAAAGCTACTAAAAGCTTAATTTCCTACAAAACACAATGAAAACAAGCAAACACAACTAGAACACGGAATTAGCTCACAAACATATTAATAGAAGTGCAATAATAAAAAAAAACCAAGCTAAAATAGGGAGTTAAAGTATATATATAATGGACTTATCACATTCAGATCTGAGATTACCCCAACAAGTAGCCTTTCCATGATCTTTATTGCTAACCCTCTCTTGAAACAAAGAGCCAAACTCCATTGACTCAGTTTTATGTCCTCCGATTAGCGTGACAGCTCGATAAACCTATGGTAGTACTCTATGGCAGTCATGTTGTCAGCCATAGAAAAGGAATCAAACTCAGCCCTCAACTTTGCACGAATGTGCTCCGGAACGAAGTGGTCCCTCATTGCTCTCTTGAACCCTGCCCATGGAATTGCAGGTTGACCCAGATTCCGATAGTATGCCCGAGCTGCTTTCATCTTGTTGTGCCACCAATGCCCAGCCTCATCCCTTAGGTAGAACGCAGCCTGTTCTACCATCATCTTTTGCGGACACCGAACTACCTCCAAAACACTCTCCATATCTCAGTGTCAATTGTCAAGCAGCTTAGGCTCACCGGTGCCCTCATCAGTAGTAGGATTGAAGCGAGAAATGGTGGTGCTCAGACGGGATACATCCATCGGTTTCCCTTCCCATTTTCCCACATTCTTGAGTGCTTCCATGACCAATTCTTTATGCTCAATCATTCTAGCAACCTTCTTAAGACTCATCTCAGATGCCTGAAGGTACGCGGCTGATCTCTTTGGCGGCATTTTGAGCTGATATAACCAAGATAAACATAAGCACACAGCCTACAGCTCAAAATAAATAACACATCCGCCAAAGAGGTACTCGGTTAAGTACCTGAGGGTACTCGGTCGAGTACGGATTACTCGGTCGAGTACCAAAAATACTCGGCCGAGTATCTCACACTAGTAGCTAACCTCAGATAACACATAAAGCATACTCGGTCGAGTACTCTAGGTACTCGTTCTAGTATGCCCCCACTCGGTCGAGTGCCCTTCTTACTCGGCCGAGTGGTCATAATCAGTAGCTACTGTCCAAAAACTCACATACCCTCACTCGGTCGAGTGCCTGGCTACTCGGTCGAGTATCCCCTACTAGGTCGAGTACCCGCCCTGCTCGGCCGAATCATGCCATAAAACACTATAACCCGTCACTAAACATCATGTATACGTCTCATCTTTCCTATTCATATTACTAAACATTCAAAAATCCAGATAATAACATCCATTATGCTCATATCATTCATAATACTCTATATTCATGCGATCATATAACATCCATTCCATCCAACATTCTCATTAGAAATATACACAACACATGTAACAACTTCCCCAACCCCCCGTAGTGACCGGGTCAAAGTTGTAAGGGCCAAATTGCGGTTTTAGGACGTCTCCCAAGCCTTTGAGGTAGCTCCAAACAACTTCTACCCGGGTTCATTTTGGTTAAACACCCTATGTTCAGTTGTTCATTGGTTTTAGGTTCCAAAATCGTCACTCTGATACCACTTTGTAACACTCCCATATACCAAGATGCCTTACCAAGACCACCCTAGCATATCAAGATGCTATCATCTCGGTTACCCGAGGTAAATTATATCAAATAGACCATCCAAGAACATTTATTAAAAGATAAAATTGTTTAAACAAAATACAACTGAAGTTTAACCAAAACTGTTACAACCAAAACTATCAAAAGATTAAAGTATAAACTGTCAACGGAAGCTAGATAAACGATCGGTGATAACTCGACCCCCATCCAAACCCGCAAGCTATCCACAGCTAAACCTGCTCAATCACCTGCTCACCATCCCCGAATGGATCACCATAGTTTTGAAAACAATAATGGGGTCAGTCAACTGTATAATCAAGATAATAATTCATAACACAAATAATACAATCAATCCAATTTCAATATCATTCACCAAACTCCATTACCAATCAATAATCGACTACACACTTAAATGTGTAGTTCTGCCAGATTATACATCGCAACAGGTAACCCTCACCGCCAGCGGGGGATCGTAACCGTTCCCACCTAAGCCTCACTCATCCTAACGAGCGCACCCAGATTATTAATGTGCACATCCCCCTTGTGACGGGAGCCACAAGAGGCGAACATGGGGTTGGAACCATCTCCCGAACATGGTCTCATCACCACAATACCAATCACAATATTACTCAACCAATATCCATCCAACGCAGTATATTAATCAATCAATCAATCAATCACACCAATATCAAATTAGTTACACAACCGACTGAGTAGGGAAACCCTACCTTATTCGCAAATCTGAAATCAACAATCAACAATGAACGTTAGAATTGTTCCTCTACGAATTCGTTAACTAGCAAAACATAAGCAACAATACTATATCATAAATCATTCTAACCAACTCTTTTCCCCCATCTTAATCAATGAGGGCAAACTCTAAAGGACAACCATAAACTAATTAACAAGGCACGGGAGTCTTACCAATGAAACCGGTACGGAAAAGACAGAATGTAGACTCAAGATCGATCGCACTTGACTTGGGAGTGATTAGGGTGATTAGAGAGATGGTAAACGTAGTTTAGATTTTTTTAAAATGAATTAGTAACTGTTAAACACGAAATATATATAATCTCTAATCACCTTAATCAAACAGCGGAAATAATCAAGTCAGACCGGGTAGTCGATCGAGTGCCTGGGGAACTCGGCCGAGTACGACCAACTCGGCCGAGTATCTCACTACTCGGCCGAGTGCTCCTGGACAGTAACCTGACCAGAAGTCAGACGACGACTTACTCAGTCGAGTTCTACCTACTCTACCGAGTAACTAAGGACCAGAAACCGTAGTATTATAGCTAATAGCTTATCATGAAATCTGTTTGTGAGTGGTTTGTTACATTGACATTGTGACCTTGTAAATTTGCAGTGTAATGCTAAAGCTTTGAGGATTTAGGCTTATCAGTTGAAGGGTTTTGGCGTAAGTCTTTGACTCTAATACAAATGTATGTAATTGAAACTTTCACTTTTATTTAAATGTCTTTCAGTTTCATGTGTTTATCCTAGGGGATATCTCACAATGACTAATTCTAATTTTAAGTATGGCTGACTTTGCAGGTGTGCCTATATTAGTTGGGCAAGAAGTTAGAAGTGCGATATTTGCAACACACCGGGAATTATCGAGGGTGGTGTAAGGTACCCTCTTACAATTACTAAGTTTAATCTTATATGAGATTATAAAGGTATAACTGATGATATTAGGACCTGTTTTAGGCTACTTTAATAGTTGAGCACTTATATGCAGAGATATATTTTCGCCTAGTCATGCTAGGCATAAAATTTGGCACTTTAAACTTTTATCTATTCCAGTGTTATGTGGAAACTCATGGATGGGATAAGGAGTTGCAGGCTAGTACCATATCAGAGCACCTTTTACAACGGCCTATTCTACATTTGCCTTTCGTCATTGCAGATGCAACAACATTAATACAGGCAAGTGTTGTTTAAGTCTTTCCACTAGGACTCTCATTAGTCTTTTTATATTGATGTGGTAATTGATTCACTAGTTTTTCTCATTTGGGCGCGATAGGATAAGCAAAATGGCTTTGTAAACTGTGTTTTTCTTGTATTGTGAAGAAGCATTAATCTTAAGATATTTTGATCCTAGTGAATCCTTGTTGAGGTAATAGTAATCAGTCTATTTTGTATTTTTTTGGTTATCTAGAGTTTATTTGAACATTTTCCCTAAATCCTTGAGTAGTTTAGCCATACTGATACTGATTTTCCATGGTGAATGTCATTCAATTTTATCATACGAGTTATTCTCATCTGGTTAGTTTTGAGTTTTTGTGTATCAAATTTAGTAGAAACAGGTGTTGATATGTAGAATCAATTCTAAAGATGCTGCTTGATCATGGATAAAATTTGTAGCTTTATTAGCTAATGCATCCGAGTAGTATATGATTATAGTTTTAGTTTTAAGTATTAATGTTAATTTGTAATGTCAGTTGTATGTTAAATGGTGGTCATGTAATTAATTAATATCTTAATAAAAAACGTTACATTTACCAAACATATATTTTTAGAAATATTTTTTTTTTTTTTGAAAGTAAAGAGAACAATTCATTAATAGAACATCATACATCACTTATAATGGATATGTATAATCGAAAACCAATCTAATAGAATCCTAATAAAAATAACATTATTATAAACTAGGGATCTCAAAATATCATCTAACAACTTGGCTCGTCCAATTATCGCTATATTTATGTAGCTTTTGAGGGGATCCTTCGTTATTATGAGATAAAATTTACCTATGACTGGTTCCAAAGAACGTTGACAAATCACTTGTACCCTTTGAAAGAACACGCTACGAACCATCAACAAACTACTCTTCACTATATTACTGATGAGACTAAACCCACGAATGAATAGAAAATCCCCAAAATAAGGGACGGAAAAACGATTCTCACCAAAAGGGAGATTTTTATTGAAGAGAAGATAAAGATGCATACTGTTGATTGAAATTTAAAACAATTTTGGGGCTTACCATTAATCGATTGATAATCGATGGGAGGCCGGCATATAATTGATGGAGGCTAGGGTTTTTAGAGAGCGTTTTGTTAAAGTTTTAATTGAGAAACGACTACGGTTGTTAAAATAGAACCATAGCCTTGAAGGTATATCGATGACTGAATGTTCATAGGAAATATATTCATGTTAGATTGCGTATCCTTGATTTTTATATGTCTCATTTGTATATAATTGAGATTGATTAGTTATTACTGTCATCAGCTTTTATGGTTGGTATTTAATTTTATGCTATCTTTTGTAATTTGTGTTAATGAGATAATATCTTTTTAGGGAAATTGCAGGAGACCCAGATTGTGTGTCAGAGCCATCACCACCTCCATATAGGCGATGTAATTCACCAAAACTGTCTCTATTGCCCCCGTAACCACTGTCTGCTGCTCCTTTGTTCCTAGCAGTACCAGTGGTATAATTCACGTTTTTTCCTGCTCCAACATAGTTATTCTATTAGTACTTCCATTATAATGCTTGCTCAATTTGACTGTTGTTGTGTGCTCTGATGTATGTTATTGTTTCAATTTGTGAGCGTATTTCCCTTAAGTAGAAAGAAGTAACCTTAGTTGTTTTCGCTTGTTGTCGTAGTTTTTTATGCTTGCTTCATGACTTTTTTCATACTAACTACTTAATCTTTTTTATATTGCTTAAACTATTGCTATGATGCTTCTTGTAAGAGGGTCACTACTAATTACTTAAGCTGCCCTCCCACCACCAGCCATGTATCAAACCAAACTAATAAAGTTTGTTGAACAACCTGAATGGAGAATAATAAAGTTACCTCTTCAACTAATAATATTTTTATCTCCGAAATTATATAGTCTATGTTTTATTGTTTTGAGTTCGTTGTTTATAAGTTGTAGTTGACATGATTTCGATTTTAGTGTCCTACGCAGCCCTTTGGGAGCCTCTTATGAGGATATTGTGTCTGCCAATATATGTTGGAGATCATCAGATAATGATATGCTGATATTATTCCAAGTGTCCGTCTTTTAATTTGTTTCTTTGGTTTCAATATTTACTTCATTTTATATAAATTACACGCGTTGATATGTAAATAATTGTAATTGTGTTTTTTGGTTACTTTGTATGTAGTTCATGGTTAAAGCCCCAAAGACATACTCGGTTGAGCAAGGACATTTGGGCAACATATGCATTGCAGTTTAAGGCGCAAGTATTTGATGACAATATTTAAAGTATTTAGGCGGTTGAATGCTTGGATGTTATCTAGATAGCTTAAGTAATGGTGTGTGGATGGAAAAACTTGTGTTAGTGCTTGTGTTAAACTGATTCTGTTTTGTTTGGTTGGATTTAGAGTATAAATGTAAGATTTGCTGGTTCTGAAATGTAGCGGGATATATTTTGTAATACTATGGTTTTATATGTCTATGGGTACTCTATCGAGTGGGACTTACTATGTCGAGTAAGTATGTTTTTATACGAAACAGTAGTCTGCCTGATGTGTACTCGATCGAGTATGTGTGACACTCGATCGAGTAAGGGGCACTCGATCGAGTAAGTGACTTACTCGATCGAGTAAGTTGGTTAAGCGGGTTGTTTTAGCCGGGTTTTGTTAGTAACACGTGATTAATATATAAAGCCTTCCGTCACTTTCTTTATCACTTTTCACCTTTTTTAAAACCTTTCAAAGAGAAAACAAGTTACGTTGCTTTCATTCGTCGCGTTGCTATCAAATCCCAAAGGCTAAGGTTGTCGGATCGTCGTGTTCTTTACGCCGTTGAGTTTGTCGTGTTGAGGGTAAGATCCTTGTATAGTTTTTATATCGTTTCGTTGATTTTGTTTAAAACCCTAATTGGGTAGATTGGGGGTTTTGGGAGTATAATGTTGTCTTAGATGGTAATTGTATGTTACGTGATTATAGGAGGAGGTTTCGTAGAGGAGTATTATTGATTAGCTGCTTGTGACGGTCTCGTGATTGCTTATTCCAGGTAGGGTTTCCTTAATCGGTTATTGGTTACATAATTATGATGGTGATTGTGTTTATTGTTGATCTATAACATGTTGGTTTGGTGTTGGAGTTGTTGTTGCATAATTGTTTGTATAACTGTCTGTGGTTCTCGAGGTGCGTCCTCGGCTGAGTGGATTCACTTGCGGGAGTGGATTCACGCCCTTGATTTGCCCTCTGTGGGACCCGCCACAGAGGAGATGTTCACATTATGGAACATGGGTTATCGCTCGGATGAGATGAGCGGGGCTTAGGTGGGAACGGCTGCGGTCCCCCACTGGCGGCGAGGAATATCTGTTGCGATGGGTATTCTGGCAGAACTACACACTTTAGTGTGTAGTCAGGTGTGTGAAGTTGTGACGGAGTTTGGGTAATGTATGTGTTGTATATTGTATATTTTTTTTTGTGTAATCAGTAACTGACCCCGTTTAAATGTTTTGAAAACTATGGTGATCCATTCGGGGATGGTGAAGCGTTATTGAGCAGGTATGAGATGGACGTGCATGGGATAGCTGGGTTGAGTCACCACGAGATGTCTAGAAGTCTTCAGATGTGTCTTGAAACTTTCTTTACTTTAGTTGGTTTATCATTTTGGAACAGTTGTATTTTCATTTGACAGTTTTGGTTTGAACTTGTATCGCTTTAAACTTATTTAATAAAGTACGTTCTGTTATGGTCCTTTTGATATACTTTGCCTCGGATAACTGAGATGGTAGCATTCCCGTGTATTAGGTGGTCCTGGTAAGGCACTTGGTGTATGGGGGTGTTACATATTTAAGATATACGGCTATTGTCGTATAGGCTATGAATGAAACAAATTTTATTTCAAAAATCTAGTTGTCAAAAAACATGGATTTGTGCCAAAAAAAAATGAGGGGCTATGATAAATTCGCCCTAGATTGGTTTTTGAAAAAAAAAATGTATAGAAGACGGTTCCTTGACAAAGCATGATGAAGTTGGCGCAAAGATTATGCGCGCCATGTGTCCAAAACAAGACGGTTGAGACACAAGACCATCCTCTTTGTAAATACAAAGAAGACGATTCAAAACCACAACCGTCCTATTTTGAATCAAAAGAGGACGGTTTAACTTTATGTCAACTGTCCTCTTAGGCAACGAGGACGGGTAAATTAAAGACGGTTGTTTTAAGATGTAAGGACAATTTTTAACCATCCTCTTTGTCTGTTTTTGTAGCAGTGAACAAATTGAGCTAATTGATTAGCCATTGCATTATGATCTCTTAGCACATGAACACATTCAATTCTCCAAAAGTGTTTAAACAGATCCTCCATCTTTTGAAGTTATTGAGATCATGGCAAAGATTTGCATTTAAACAAACCATTTACTACATTAATAACAAGATGAGAATCTCCCAATATCAAAACATTTAATGCTCCTTGGTGGATCAATTTCTCCAAACCAACAATGAGAACTTTATACTCCACTTTAATGTTAGTGCGACTACCATAAAAAGTTACTGCTAACTTCCATTATTTTCCCATAGGGGAAGTAATAACCATACCAGTGCCTAAACCATTTGAGGTAAATGAACCGTCAAAATACATTTCCCAAGGGGTGTAATTATTATTGTCATGTGTTTCTTTATCAAAACAAGGGTGCTCAATGAGAAAATTAACCAATAACTGACCCTTCATCGCCCTTTGTTGAATATAAAATAAATCGAACTGAAGTAGATAAATACTCTACTTTCTTAGACACCCTTTTAATAAAGGTTGTGACAACATATGTTTCATCACATCTAGCGCTGATACTATTTCAAAATAATGCCTTAACTTGACTGAGGCATCATAAAGACTCAAACATACTTTTTCAAAATAAGTTTATCGTTGCTCCGTTTCTTGAAGGATTCGGCTCAAGTAGAGTACTACTTGTTCAAAACCTTGATCATTCTCTTGAGACAACATACAACCAATTGATATTACTTTCGGGTGATAATATCCCACATGGACCGACAACAGAAAAAGGCGCATTGTAAGCTGTCTGGTTGTAGAGGAAACTATTATATAAATCACATACAAATAAGCTAAATTAGATCAACCTCTCGCATAAACATAAATTAAATGAAAGGAGTAATTATTAAGAATACACTTACTTTTATCGTGACAAAAGTTGGACTTGATGCTCCAATTGTTTAAAACACACTAATTCATAAATATATACAAGAAATTATAATTAGCATTTGGCTCAGTAATACTGATGGGACATTAAAAGGAGCCTAGTCTTCAAAGGTCATACAATAACAATTGACATTATAATGTAATGTTTGTAAACTTACTCAGTCATCATCTTTACAAATTTCTCAGTGGGAGTATGTCCACAAGAGTCAATCCAGTACACTATGCCTTCTTTCACACTGATTGCCGTTAGCAGCCAATGCTTGCTATGAAATATTGAAAATTCAACTGTTAGTTCATATACATGCATGTAAGCTTGTTAATAAATGAATAGATTCGTGATTCATTATAATAAACTACTATACATACCGATTCTCATTGTATGGAGAAAACCATGGGCTTTTGGGCGTCATCAACCGTTCAGCAATTCTATCGTTGTACTCTCTGTATGTGTATCCAAAGGACTTATGAGAGAACAATTCAGATGACACGAATCCGTAGTCATGAGAAACATAGTTCCCCTCAGCCATGTGTGTACACAGGTACCTATTACGTCAAATGGAACGAAGAATGTTATTTTCATTGATGATTTAAATAAACATCACTATTCGTAAAACCAAAAGCCAAGTTTTAATTAAAAAAACTTACTTCATTGCATCCAAATTACAATGTGCATATCATCTAACTCGTCAAGGTCAAGAAACTGACACAGTGATTCCCCATCCATATAAATAGTTGTACCGAAACCCATAACATCCTCTCCGATGCCAATCATGAGTACTTCCCCGACAGCTAGCTTCCTTTCAGCCAGCTGGTGCAAAGCTATGAACGTTGGAGTATTCAATTTTTGCTTATAATCATCGGTATGATATCTAGGTTTAAGAGGAACACCAACGTTGTGTGCTGCAAGAGTAGATTTAACCCCGATCTACAATTTAGAAAAAAAATATATACATTACACGAGAGGTCACATATAATTTAAATAACCAAAAAAAAAAGGAAAAACTCACAATCTATTTTTCAAATTATTACTACCTCTTGAATTTTGGGTGGAGAGGCAGTCGAATCAGTGACTTTGGGTATTGACGTAGTAGTCCTAATTTCAGCCATAATGGCTTCGTGTAACTCCTGAAAATGTAAAAATTCAAATACTTACTATATGTCAGATAAGGTTACCCTAATAAATTTAAAGGAGTTCATTATATAAAATGCGTTCGCTTTAGCATAACTACCCCGGAGATGTCAACAATAATGAATGCTTCAGGCCATTGCACAATAGAACCCACGGCATCTTGCAAAAGCCAATTTTCACTACATGGTACTATTAGAGTACCATACTTCTCCAGATATAACTCGGTCACTTCAACTGCCCTTCATCCCTCACGGAGGGCAATGTCTTGATTGCCTTCAACCTCAACTCCCCTAGCAACAGCAATTCTGCTCGATGCCACTGTAGGGGTTTTGTAGTAAAGAACACAAGGCTTCTTGCAAACGACCTTCACATTTTTAATTAATTAGTATATATACATGCTCTACTTTAAATAATAAATTTAATTAATTAGTATATATACAGCAATTATAAACTAGTCGTATAGCGAATACCTCGTCAAAAGCCGGAATTGGAGATGATAAGAACGTGTCTTCGGCTCCCACCTCCACCTCCACCTCCTTCTCCCCTGCCTTCATGGCTTCCTCTTCATCTACCCTATCTTGATCCTTTTCCATGTGATACGTGCATTTTATATAGTCCTTCTAGGCCTTTTTATGCACGTATTTCTATGCTATTATCGTAGTTTTATGCTACAAAATGCCCCGAATATGCTACTTTGGTTTGTTTTGTCTTATTTGCAGGAATGAACGAGAAAGTAGTGAAATCAAGCCTTTTACCGTCCGTTTAGCATGAATTTGGAGGAAAAGTGAATTTGGAGCGGGAATGTAGCTATTTTGAGATGCGCAAAGAAGAAAGATAGCTAGGCGAGCAAAGGAAGAACTTCAAATTGCTAGTGCCTACTTTGAAGAGCCATATATCGAGTTCTACAACTGATATTCAGGTGATTCTAATTTTAAATGAAATCTTGCCTTCTTAGCTTTCCAACGCTACCGGAATCGCCCTGTTTGCCCAAGTAACGAAGAAATGGCAGCCGTTTGAGGTTCAGTGCGCAAAGCAGGATATTGTGCGCTGGAAAGTACTCGATCGAGTACAATTATGTTCGATCGAGTCCTTTTTCTACTCGATCGAGTAGTTGAATTTTAGGATTTACTCGATCGAGTAGATTTTCTATTCGATCGAGTGGTTTGAGCTTTATTTTACTCGATCGAGTAGTTTTAAACCACTCGATCGAGTGGTTTCTCTTATGGGCTCGGGCTTTTAGATTTTATCCGTCATTAGGTTAAATAAAATCCTATTTTTCTTATAAATAGGAAGGGGAGACGTCATTTGTAATGCTACACACATACATCACACGTTACTTTTCCTCTGGTTACTGTTGAATACTATTTTCTCTCCTATTTTCCGGATCCTTTTCTACTGTAATTTTCTTCCTTTCCCTTTTTTCTTTAATTTAATTAATGCTTATTATTTTTCTTTCCTTTATTCTTGTTCTTTCTTTATTTATGTCTAGCTAATTCTCTCTGCTAGGATTAAGTGATTCAATGGACTAATGTTAAATTGCTAATTAGGTTTATAGATTGTCGTTGTTGTTTTAGTCTATGTTGTTAATCGCTGCTATAATTGTATCCTGCTAGTTGAATCAATGCAATTAGCCTTTTAATTTTGGTAAGCCTTGACCTAGACCGAAAGGTTGGAAGGGGTGAGACCCGCAGTGAACAATAGGATGCTTTAGTGAGGGCGAAAGTTAAGCTAATGGCATTTTAGGGCGAATTGAGACCGTAAGAAGATATTCATTGCCCCTTAGACCGACACATCGACGGATCTGTGACCTTAACTGCGATTGACTGACGTTCATTGATGACCCGAAATCCTAGTCCTCTCCCCCTTGCTTGTTAATTCCTCTAATTTCTATTTCTCTTGCTTTATCTTATTTAGTTTAGTCAAACAACTCAAAACCCCCAACTTGTGACATAGACAAATCGAATAGACAAGTAGATAGTGACCGCCTCCCTGTGGAGATCGACCCTACTTACCGCTGACTTCTGTTAGTAGTAGCTAGGTATTTATTTTTGGTACATAACGACCGTATCAAATTTTGGCGCCGTTGCCGGGGAGGCAACTATTTATTTACTTGTTTTATTTTGTCTGTTTTTAGTCTCAAGGGATTTTTTTTTCCTTGAGGCCGTTCTCATCTTTTTCTCTAGTGCTGTTTTGATAGGTCCTACCTAGACAATTCTAGGTCAAAGATCGTCAAAGGGAAGGCTTGGGTACCTTTGACCTTCCACCTATGTCCCATTCTATGGCGCGGTAGGTGGTTTTGTGTGAGAGATGTGGTACTGCTGGGCATGATGCAGCTGTTTGCTTAGCGGAAACGACCGTGTCAAAATTTGGCGCGTCGAGGTCTATGCGTTCAAGCAGCGTGGACAAGCTAGCCACTCTACTGTAGTTGTGCCGCCACATCTACCCTATCAACGAGGCTACCAACAGCCTCCGTTTGTCTGGCCACTGCAACAACAAGCTCCTCCTCCTGATAAGCAGAAAGAAGAGATTGCGGGGCTGAAATCTTTGATGAAGGCGTTTGCACTCCAAGTGCAAGAAGGTGATAGACACACTTGTGCGCGATTTGATAAGCTCGAGTCTCAAATAGCTCAGTTAGTCAATTTTCGATGACTAGGATGACTCGGATTACGAAGTTCTATCAGATAATGATGCCTTACACGAGGATTTCAGCACTGTACAGCAAGAATCACTCGATCGAGTGAAATATATTGGTCGATCGAGTGAATTACCTGAAGAATCGTTCAATCGAACACTTTATTCTACTCGATCAAACTGCTGCCTAGAGGAACTACTCGATCGAGTTGTTTCATGCACTCGATCGAGTGAAAATCAAGAGGAGAGTCTTTGATCGAGTAACATTTCTACTCGATCGATCGAATTGAATTGGTGATGTGAGCAATAAAACGTCATGTGGGTTTGTTCTGGATGACGATTTTGATGAAGACAATGGATACGGTGAATCTACCCTATTCAAAGCCGAGTTGGATGCGCTTGAGGCTGCGATTTACGGGACGGTTTCCACAGAGGAGGCAGCTGAGTCAGTGATTGCTCCTAACACGGATGAGGTAATATATTATTTTGTCAATGATTCCGACATTGAGAGCAACCAACCCGAGGTAGTAAACGATAATTCTATTATTGTTTATTTAAATAGTACATCGCCTCATTTGACTCATGCTTTGTATTTTAATACTATACCCCCTCCTAGTTGGACGAGTAGTTTAATAGTTTTTCACCGTACTTATCGTCACAAATTTGTTAATCTAAAACAATGCCCTAAATCATTATTAATTGCTCCTGAGCTCCTTTATTTTGTGGACAAATTTAGGAGCTGTCATAGGAAATTTGTTAGACTTAAACGGTCGTACATTTTTATTTTCTATTTCTTTATTCCACTGTGGTGCTACTTACATTTTTGTGTAGCACATGCGCAAAATTGTTTGATCGATTTTTCGCGCGCTTGAGCTGTTTTGACCAGGCTAATTAAATAGAGGCTCGAAGAAAAGAAGGTCAAGCTGGGACCTGACTGAAACTAGCGTTACCCGGAGATTTTATTTTTAGTTGTTTTTCAAACATTTCAGTTTTTATTTTGTTTAATAATCGGTTCTCTCGAACGAGTTTTCTTGCTTTGATTCGCTTCCTATGACGCCAATATGAAGCTGTTTGCGACCTCCCATGTTATTGGCTGGTTTGGGGAGGTCCCTTCTTCGCGTTATCTTGTAAGTTTTCCGCATCTTCACTTTCCTTTTTTTTAGTTTGCATTTTCTTTCCCTATTTTTGGGTACAATGAGGGCATTGTACGGTTCGGTTTGGGGAGGTTATGCATCCATATCTGTGTCTGCATCTTGTTTTTATTGCATTTCTGTTGTCACGTTTAATTTCCGTTTGCATTGTTGTTTATTCTTATTAAAATTTAAAAATCTGATAAAAATTGAAAAATTGAAAAATTCAAAAAAAAAAAAATTCACGTTTATTTTTGCATATAGGTTGAGTCGGAACGATGGATTTCAGTGATGAAATTGCACTGTAATTTGTCATTTTGCTTAAGTCTTGCATTAAACTGTTATCTTTTAGCTATGTCTTATTGCATATCTACGAGTTAATGTTCAAATTTAGCTGAACGAATAGACTTGACCTGATAAATTGGCAACCTACTATATAATTTCTAAGATTTAGAGCCGTATAAACTGGTGTCATTTGTGACCAGTTTCATGTAGGATTGTGAGTAGTATACTCCTTGCATAACATGTTCATTAATTTGCACGTATATGAATTCAATTGCTTTTTGCCTTCATACAATCGGGTTAGTGGTTGGTGTCACATGCAGGGAGGTGGTTACAATTTCCTTTTCTTTCATTTTTACCCATTTAACTCCACATTAGCCAAATTTGCCTGTTGACCCTTAACTACATTCCAAATTTAGCCTGCCTTGCCAAGCTAGTTTAGTGTATGTTTCTGCGGTATATATTTCATTGTGCCAAGTTTGGCTTGTATCTGTTGATTCGGAGTTGGTAATTTATGAAGAAAAGGAGGTTGATGAAAAAAACGTGAAAAATGAAGAAAAAAAAAAAAAAAAAAAGGAATTCGAAAAAAAAAGAAAAAAAATGTGAAGAAAGGAAACCGAAAAAATAGAAAAAAAATAAAGGAAAAAAAGAGTTTGTATTATTGACGGTTTCGCTCCTATGCTTTATTTACATTTATTGAGGAGTATTTTCAGTTCGGTTTGGTGAGTTTGTGCCAAATGAAGGGCACTCGTGCTTAAATCTATAATTGAGTTGGAAATGGATGTTGTCACATGGTTTTGTTTAGGTACTAGCTTGGCCGCCTATACCTCCACACTCCCATAAATGTTATGCCTTTTCTTACCCATTGCCTCACTTTACCTTATTTTTGTAAGCCCTCGGCTGTGACAGGACCTTTTTTGGTTGGAATGTGTGTACGGTAGCTAGAATTGTCTATCATATTGGTTGCATGCATGTTTATGTGGGTCGTAGTCTAGGTGAGCGACTATTTTTCTTTCTCTCTTACATATATATGTTCACCCTTTGCTTCATGAGAGAAGAGTGACCCGTGAGAGTCCATTATTAAAGGTCTTGCAAGGTCGACGGTTCAGCTTTATTATAAACATCTTACAACTCGTTTGCATTTGACTGTTTGCTATAAGTGTTAGTTTGCTTGCATTAAATTGGTTTAAGTGGGCATTTGTAGCTAGCTTTGAGTTATCTTTTCCGTTCCATTAGTTTGCATTTAGTTTACTCGAGGACGAGTAAAGGTTTGGTTTGGGGAGATTTGATACGTGCATTTTATATAGTCCTTTTAGGCCTTTTTATGCACGTATTTCTATGCTATTATCGTAGTTTTATGCTACGAAATGCCCCGAATATGCTACTTTGGTTTGTTTTATCTTATTTGCAGGAATGAACCAGAAAGTAGTGAAATCAAGCCTTTTACCATCCGTTTAGCATGCATTTGGAGGAAGAGTGAATTTGGAGCGGGAATGTAGCTATTTTGAGATGCGCAAAGAAGAAAGATAGCTAGGCGAGCAAAGGAAGAACTTCAAATTGCTAGTGCCTACTTTGAAGAGCCATATCTCGAGTTCTACAACTGATATTCAGGTGATTCCAATTGGAGATGAAAGCTTGTCCTCTTAGC
The DNA here is from genome assembly GCF_048544455.1 of Silene latifolia. Classification (NCBI taxonomy): domain Eukaryota; kingdom Viridiplantae; phylum Streptophyta; class Magnoliopsida; order Caryophyllales; family Caryophyllaceae; genus Silene; species Silene latifolia. Next base: position 89,639,552 of record NC_133535.1, on the reverse strand, counting down.
TTTCCAACGCCACCGGAATAGCCCTGTTTGCCCAAGTAACGAAGAAATGGAAACCGTGGGAAGTTCAGTGCGCAAAGCAGGAAATTGTGCGCTGGAAAGTACTCGATCGAGTACAATTATGTTCGATCGAGTCCTTTTTCTACTCGATCGAGTAGTTGCATTTTAGGATTTACTCGATCGAGTAGATTTTCTATTCGATCAAGTGGTTTGAGCTTTATTTTACTCGATCGAGTAGTTTTAAACTACTCGATCGAGTGGTTTCTCTTATGGGCTCGGGCTTTTAGCTTTAATCCGTCATTAGGTTAAATAAAATCCTATTTTTCTTATAAATAGGAAGGGGAGACGACATTTGTAATGCTACACACACACACATCACACGTTACTTTTCCTCTGGTTACTGTTGAATACTATTTTCTCTCCTATTTTCCGGATCCTTTTCTACTGTAATTTTCTTCCTTTCCCTTTTTTCTTTAATTTAATTAATGCTTATTGTTTTTCTTCCCTTTATTCTTGTTCTTTCTTTATTTATGTCTAGCTAATTCTCTCTGCTAGGATTAGGTGATTCAATGGACTAATGTTAAATTGCTAATTAGGTTTATAGATTGTCGTTGTTGTTTTAGTCTATGTTGTTAATCGCTGCAATAATTGTATCCTGCTAGTTGAATCGATGCAATTAGCCTTTTAATTTTGGTAAGCCTTGACCTAGACCGAAAGGTTGGAAGGGATGAGACCCGCAGTGAACAATAGGATGCTTTAGTGAGGGCGAAAGTTAAGCTAATGGCATTTTAGGGCGAATTGAGACCGAAAGGAGATATTCATTGCCCCTTAGACCGACACATCGACTGATCTGTGACCTTAACTACGATTGACTGACGTTCATTGATGACCCGAAATCCTAGTCCTCTCCCCCTTGCTTGTTAATTCCTCTAATTTCTATTTTTCTTGCTTTATCTTATTTAGTTTAGTCAAACAACTCAAAACCCCCAACTTGTGACATAGACAGACCGAATAGACAAGTAGATAGTGACCGCCTCCCTGTGGAGATCGACCCTACTTACCGCTGACTTCTGTTAGTAGTAGCTAGGTATTTATTTTTGGTACATAACGACCGTATCACCATGTCTTTCTCACTTTGCATGCCCGCTTTTTTCTTCTTCTCCTATGCTTCCCTTATGACTTGCCGAACCATAACCAACTCTTCTTCAGATGGCTTATCCCCCGTTTCCACCATTCTGAGTATCAACCTGGCCATTGTTTGTAGTTGTGTAGTAAAAATGAATATGATTAAAATAAGTAGTATAATTTCAGCATATATATATATATATATATATATATATATATATATATATATATATATATATATATATATATATATATATATATATATATATATATATAATTATGTTGAATAAAATACAGTATTTATATACCTTATCATCACCACTCATTGTCCTTCAAGTATTTTTCCCAAAATACTTAGTGATACCAACATGCGTCGATACTCCTCTAACACGACCTGGATGCTCTGCTTTGCCGATTGCCCTAGCAAGAATGTCATCACGTCCTTCAGGCTTCCATTTTCCTTCATGTACCTCCTTCTCACAGATCCTCTACATACACATAAAACCATTATGCAACTAAATTTTATTTAAACTCACAATTATATGACCGACCACCAGTGGTAGGAGTGACATATTTATTCAAATTTACAATTTTTTACTTTGATGGCCTTATCATATGGAGTTTCTAACTTTCCATTCTTAGGAGTGTGACCGGCCACCCATGCGTCGTGATGATTGACAGTTCCAAGCTTCTTCTTAATCAATCTATAACCACCTCTGGAGCCATGAAAGACGCTCTCTTTCTTTGAAATGTTCTCTTGGTTCTGCCTACTCATAGTCTTCATAAAATGAATTTTGTAGAGTAACGTAAGCATATTTCATTACTTATTAAGTGATTACTAATAAAGTTATCCCAATGAGTCGCAGATAAATTACCTTAAACTTGTCAGACTGCCTATAAGCAACAAAGTCATACCAATCTTGCTGGCTGACATACCGATACTTCTTCGTTGGTGGTTTCTTGTTTATCGCCCTGGTCTTCTTGTCGAACAAGTGGTTCTGAGCAACCTTTAACTTCCATGCTCTGAAGGAATCCCTTATCTTTTTTTTTTAGGTAACCATCATGTTCTTGGGGGACAGTGTAAGCTGCCTTCATATATGGTGAGCATATTTGGTTAGTTTCGGCTAATAGCACATATCGAATACTAAGATAATTTTATCTCAATGCATTTATTATTGTATATACATACCTTTATTCTTCCCCATAGCTTTTCCTCCTTGTCTTTACGCAACTGATCGATACGCGGTAAACCGAGAGGCACATACTCTCTTACACAACAACCAATCCAAGTCGCGAATTTTGAAGCAAAGATACCATCTGGTAGCCCCGTTGATTTATCCCATTCAAGTTTATTAAGTATCCCTCTATCTATTGCTTCTAGGGAAACCCTTTTGGTCCTTCGCCCAGTATCTGATTCCAAATTATTCTCATCACCTGAATCTTCTTCGTTTGACATTTTCCCATCATTTCTTTTCCACTTTCCACCCATATCTAAACCAGAAATTAACAAACTACTAACTTTAAGCATTAAGTCGACATAGCAGGAGCACCATCTCAAATAAATGATCACACAGTATACCTAAAAATATAGATTTGTTTGCTTCAAAAAAAAATATAGATTTGTTTAACACACCATATACTTAAAATAATAGGTGTTGTTTAACACATAATAAACCTAAGATAATTAGGGGATAATATCACAACTAAGAAAATAAAGACATTAAGTTAATGAGACGAATGAGTAAGGTTTATTATTACTTCTTCAAAGAGGAGAAGCCGGCCCCAGTATGGCGATGACGGAGGGGACGTCAGAGGCAATGGGGATGGCAACGGCAGAGGCGACGACGACTGCAAAGACGACGGCGACGGAGAATAGTAGTGGTTCTAGGGAAACTCAGTGCTGGAGGGTTTTAAGTGAGCGAAGAGAAGGTTTGCATGTGTGTTGTTTGAATATTTGATTGAAACTAATAAACACGGGTTAAGCGAAACCGTATTCTGTATTTGCAATATAACCACGGCTGACTATAAACCCATAATTGTTTTCATTATATTACATCGGTTGGTGCCTAACCGTTGTCATTTATCTTTCATTGTGTCAAGTTTTTCCCGCCAAAAAAAAGCATCTTTCATATTTGGTAATCCGTATTAAGTTAGTACAAACTTCTTTCCTCGATTAGGCAACTGGGATAGCAAGTGGGGGAAAATGGAAATTCAAGACTAAATTATACACAACCCAATGTAACTTCTTTCCTCAATTAGTTTTCCTAAATACAACCCAATGAGCAATTAATAAACATACATTGTTCCTTTAACCTTAATCTTTTATTTTCTGCTTCTTCTGACAATTTACGATCCCTCTGCACCCATGAACTCACAATATTTGTACCTTGGTTCAATAAAAAATAACTGAACCGTCTGTGCATTGGTCAAATCAAGAATAATGAGAAATATTAGCCACTGGCACACGGCTTAAAAAATAACGTATAGTCAAACAATTAATTATTTTTTAATATAATGAGTCGTATTGTCATATCTTACATTTTTTTTATTTTTTTTTAATATATTGAGTCGTATGGTCAAACAATTAAAAAACGGTGCACGTTGAAGTTAGAACGTCACGATTGACAACGGTTGTAGGTGAACCGTTGTTAATGAACAAATTTACAATGGTTGTAGTTGTAGGTTAACCGTTGTATGAACCAATTTACAACGGTTGTAGGTGAACCGTTGTTGATGAACCAATTGACAACGGTTGCAGGTGAACCGTTGTTGATGAGTATTACGTAGCAAAGAATCGGATCTTGATTTCTTGATGATCTATGGAGTTCAAAAAATGGAAGCAAATGAAACAAGCATAACTCAACACTTTCAAAATGATTATTTCATTTAATTTTAAACCAATACATTACAGCAGTTATCAAAATCAAAAGATGTATAATAAGCCGGAACAACCCCGGTTAAGCGTAAAAAGCGCTTCTCAACCTGCCACCTATCACGCCACTCTGGTATACCTCTAACTTCTGGGTCATTGGCTTCATATTTTGCAATAACAGATTGAATATATACAAGGACATGACTTGCATGTGGAGATAAGGTTGGAAGAGTACAACTCAACATATCTCTAGCTGCAGCCAAGTTGCGAGCAACAGGCCGACGAGGGTATGAAGATGATGATGATGATGATGATGATGATGATGATGATGATGATGATGATGATGATGATGATGATGATGATGAGGCTTTGTTGACAAGCCGGACTGCTTCACGCCTCTTAATCCAATAATTCCGTTGATGTTCAAGGGATGCTTTGATTAATGGGTGTTGATCGGCGGGAAGCCCGGCGAGAACCTTCCCATCATCTTCAATCGTTTGTGTAAGCCATTCTTCGTTGTTGATAAAATTAGGGTTCATTGCCATGTTGTTTCAAATTTGTGTAATGGGGATGAAATATTGTCATTTGATTAATGAATGTTAGTAAAGGATGTTTTAACATTTATAGTTATATTTATAAGTTTTTTTCAAAACCGTTGGTAATTAATTTAATGTAAAAGTTGACTTATTAACAAATATTTTAAACCTACGTAACTTGCAATAAATAATTAGAAAATAAAATACACTACCACGCATATATTATTCAAGAAAAACACATACATAACAAGAAATTAAAAGACGCGCGGTTCTAAAACCATTAATTAGAATAATAATAATAATAATAAATAATTAACATAATCATCTTGTAATTCCCCTACGATTGCGATAAATATTGGGAATTCAATATGTGGATTATTAAAAGGCACTTGTTCTGCCTCCCATGAACGAGGCACGGTGTCAATATAGTGCTGATATGTTCTTAATAGATTAATGTCACAATCGGTTGCAATCCATAAATATTGCGCTTGTAACACATCATCCGTATAATAATTTTTCTTCGCAGCATCATGATCTTCGTATCTTGCCTGGAGTTTTCTCGCTTGACGAAAAGATTCCAGCTTCTTCCCAAAACCTTCAAACTCGATCATTGCGTAACCAAGAAAACCATGAACTTTAGTCCAAGCTGGGTGGACCTTTTTAACGTTCGTATAACCACCTTGACGAAGCATATCTCCCATCCAAGTAAAACTTCTCGAAAAAGCCTTACCATTGTCATCATATTTGATTGGAAGGTTGTGTATAATACACGTAATAGGATGGACATAGCGCGTATTTGATTGTGATTCGGCGGGTGTAGAAGACGACGACGACATGGTGATCGAAGTGTAATATTTTTAATTAAATTATAGGCTATGATTAATTGAACTTTGAATTGGTGAATATGGTTAATTGATCACATTATAAGTGATATTTATAGGAAAATATGTATGCATGTGTGGATATAATAATGGACGGATAGTAAATAATGGTCAAACAAAACAATGCATGCAGCGGTTCATTATTTATCATACATGCATCGGTTGAATATTTTACATTGAAAAAGGTATATAACGGTTATTTTTCACCCGTAAATGATAAATGACAACGGGTACAGAGGAACCGTTATATCATAATATCAAATGATAACGGTTATAAGAAACCCGTAGCTATAACATAACAACGGGTACCAAAAACCGTTGCTAGTGTTAATTTAGTAACGGTTTTCGAAACGCCGTTTTCTTAAACTGGTAACAGTTGTCTAACAACCGTTGATAAGGGTGATTATATAACGAGTTTATGGAAACCGTTAAACGTTTTTGATAACGGTTTGTTAAACAACCGTTGTCACATTATAATAAGAACGGTTTTCAACGGAAACCGTTATTCTTATTAGCGCGGTCTAGGTTTCCGCCAATATTTTGAAAATGGTAATCTAAGTGTCGTTATTAAATGCATTAAACCGTTGTGATACGCTCCTTATTGATGATCCGATTTGGCGTAGTGTTAATACATGTTTTCGTGGTTGAATTGACATAATGTGATTAGGATTAAATTTGCTTGTTTTCACGGAATTTAACGAGTAAGAAGGATAAAACCGGTAGTTTCCTTGTTTTCAAGGGACTAGATAGTTAACCAATCTATCCAATACTAATTAAGTGAGTCTATGATTTTACCCTGATATCTATAGAAAATTACATGTTTCATATTAATTCGTCATTCATATTTTATCTTTATATTAGCTTTGCTATTTCTATTGTTAGTTTAGCTATTTAGTCAGCTTTGCTATTTCTATTGTTAGTTTAGCTTTTAGTCAGCTTAATTCACTCTTATATTATAAAAACAACCTAAACAACACCCCCCCCCCCCCCAACATTATATATTATAGCCATATACTATATTAGATATTTAATCCGAGATAGTAACTTCAGTCCCTGTGGGTTCGACCCTTGCTTACCCTGCCTATTTTGTAGAGTTAGTAAGTGAATATAAATTTAATTTTGATTGCGGAAACGACACGCATCAGGAGGTCATTTGGGTCATTTGATGTCTCCAACATCAGGAGGTAATTGCCCCTTTTATCAATATTCTTAACTCTTAATCAACTAAATAAATTATCAATATTCTTAACTTTAATAAGAATTACTGGTTTCCAACCAAGTTTAATTGGTAAACGATGTCTAGGAATGCTAAGATCAACGCCAGGCATGTCATGATGCTCCCAAGCAAAACAATCTCTATACTCGAATAGAATTGTTTTCATTGCCTCCTTCTCATCATAAGACAAATTACTGGTTGTGTAAGACGCTGCCCATTATGAGTGGTAGTATGGATGTTGTTTGTAAAGTTGTCTTTTAATTATGCTGTGAAGTATCCATGTTATACATTGTGCTTTAGTTGTCAATTGCTTATCTGAGTTGTGATATTGTTGTTATTCTTTATGGATAATGTTGTCTTGAGACCGTGTACATGAGACTGGATAGAGTGGGAAGGAGGTCGATGTGGCTGTTGTGTTTCGCACTGCGATGCGGTTATTGGTGACGGTGTTTACTGTCACCGGTTGTGGCGGAGGAGATGAAATGGTCGTGAAACGACTTTAAAATAATATGTTCATTCTATCAATGTCATATGGGTTGTTATTGTGTTTTTAGTATTATTGTTTGTCGCCAGTAATTTCCTGTTTGTGGATGAAAGAATAGAGTATATATAAGGAATTGAAAATTTTAACTATGGTTGTTGTGTTAATATATTTTCATAGATATTTGTTAATAAGGCATAGTTGTTGTGGTGCTTACGAGCTTGATATGGTTGAATCATTCATAGACTTATAGTAAAAAGTAGTTAGCGGTATATGTGTTGTATTGAGCCAGAAGCTACATGTGGTCCAGAACCTTTTGTTGGGATATTAAGAGTGGAGTATTGGGAGTGGGTGTCATGTTAATGTAAGGGCAAGTTTAGTAGTGATAAAAAGGACTTTGGAGGATCTCTTTTGTGTGCGAGAATCTTAGGTCGTGTGTTGTGTAGTCGGGGTAGATGTGTGAAGCGCGAAGAATATCATTGAATGGATTAGGCTGAGGATTTTGCCGTGAACCTTAGGTGGTGAGAGGAAGGATTGGGAGTATGTCAATTGTTATAAAGGATGTTTCATGTGGGAGTAGCTATCAGTATTTATAGTAAGCGATAACCGGTTATCGGTGGGGCGGAATGGTGCTAAGGCACGGAAATAACTAGGGATATAGTACGGAATGGACATTTTGAGGCATACTTCGTTGTCAGGTTGTGCTATTGAGGTATTATTAAGCACGAAACATGATGGAACTTAGTTGTAGAATCAAGGATATATTTGAGTGTTGATATAATTAACAGTATTGGTGGTGCTTGCGGCATTACTTATTTGGAGTACTTGTGGTATTACTTATCGCGAGGGATGGAATCATAAAGTAAGGTTGTAGTTGTGTATAATTGTGATAGTATTGAGGGTGTTGAGTGGAAGCGGGCTTTGATGGTGTTGAGCGTGAGCGAACTTCGGGGACGAAGTTTATTTTAAGGAGGGGAGAATGTAACATTTCATTTTGGTAGATGCCCTTGCTTGGTGAATGTCATTAATATTGGAGTGTTAGTATTGTGGGACGCATAGTAACGATGCTAGGTTGAACGTGATTTTGGTTGTGATGCTTGGGAGTCGGTGTTGGATTAGTGGCTTAGTACTGTTAGGGGGTGTTTGGTTCATGCGTGGGTATGGGTTTGAAATCGGGAATCATACCTGGGTGGTATCGGGTTGGAACTTGATACCTCATACCTTGTGTTTGGTTCAATTTTGGGGGTATGGGGTTAGAAACTAATCAAAGCTAAAAACTCTTCAAAATACAATATTTTTAATAATAATTTTTATACTATTAAATCATGTAGAGAAAATTTAATCAAATAAATATATAAAATGATTTTTTTACAATTGTTTTTATCACTTTTTAATATTTGTAATTTGATACCATGGGTATAAATCTCATACCCACCCCCCTCCCTGGGTATGAGAAACCCATACCTCATGGGTTTGAGGTATGGGTATCAAACCTTCAATTTTGTCAACCAAACACATGGTATGGGTTTGGTTCATTCCAAACCCATACCTCATACCTATATTGGGTGAACCAAACACCCCCTTAATGATATGGAGCTTGATAGGTAGTACTCTAGGTGTTGCGGTAGTGTGAGTCGCGTGTGAGGTTGACCTTGTCCGTTGAGTTGGTGCTACGAGTTATTGGGATCTCTTTCGGGTTAGTGTTACCTTGGTTTTGTGAGAAGAGAGTAAGGTCGGAAGTGTCTTATGAGGGTCGGGTGTGAACTTCGGGGACGAAGTTCATTTTAAGGGGGGAAGACTATAATACCCATGACTATCTTAGCTGTGCACTCGACCGAGTATAGCAGAATACTCGACCTAGTGAGTGGACCGAGTGCCCTTTAAGCTCAAACCAAGTCCTTTTAGTGTGTCACTCGGCCTAGTGGCTGGTGCACTCGATCGAGTGGTGGTGCACTCGACGAAGTGCCTTCGTACACTCGACTGAGTGTACGGGTTCAGGCCCAGTTTTCGCGTGTTGGGCTATGTGTTTTAGGCCTTGCTATATAAGCTTCCATTTCAGCTTTCTCCTTCATTTACACAAACCCTAAACTCTCTACACTCTCTCAACCACCCAAAATCCTTTCAAACACTCTTAAAAGTTATCCTTAGGAGATTTCCTCTTATCTTGGGAGATTTACACTCAAACTTCACTCTTTCTCATTTCTTTACATTTGTAAGTTGTTGCTTATCCTTTTTCTCTTCCTATTAATTAGTAGTAACCCTAGAAGTCGAGGGGTATTTCGGGGTTGTGTCTTATGGGGATTTAATTATGGTTTTGAGTAGTTATATGGTTTAATTAAAGAATTACTAGTATTATAATTGTGATAGGACATGTTTGCGATAAGTATTACTTGATTAATTTTAGGATGTGGCTTCTTAGAGGAGGATTAGTGTGCTTGCTTGTGCTAATTACAATTGCTAAAAGGTAGTATTTTCCTACTCGATTTCAATAATATGGATGTTGCATGTATCATAATTGTTGGTAGTCTCATATTTATTGGGTAATTATCATTGGTCTCATGGTATTGTTGGAATTGCATCCTCACATGATAATGGGTGATTATCATTGGTCTCATATTGTTGATAAAGTTGCATTATAATATAATAGGGTGATATGGTGTCGTGAAGCATTGGTGTAATTGTCGGTACTCGTGATTCATGGCATAATTTTGATGCATATTGTATACATGTGGTGGATGGTGGATGGTGGATGTTGTAGGTCGTTGGTGGGGTTGTGATTGTGTTGTATTGTTGTTGAGGAGACGTAAGGCGGTTGGGAGACCGTCTTACGCTTGGGTCGCCTCTTGGAGCTTCCACTCCAAGAGGGATGTGCACATTAATGGCTTGAGTTATAGAGGGACTCGTGTGGTGTCAAGACGTCTGGCAGGGGTCCGGTTAGCGTCAGGGCTCCGTACCACGGGTGTGTCCCGAGTACCTGTTTTACAGGTTGCGGTCCGGCTGTTTGGTAGGCGATGACGTCAACGAGTTGTTGGGTACCCTGGGTGTGTCCCCGGTACCGGTGAGGTAGTTTTGGATGCCGTGTGATTTACTCTTATATTGCATTGCATATTCATATTCACATAGTCATTTCATGAGTATTTGTATTATTGAAATTGACGTGTGCTGGTTGCATGTAAATTGTCGCCTGCTTTAATTGGGGTAGCATGTGATGAAACATATGATATTTCCGGTCATATGGGGAACAGTTTGAGTATAGGTTTGGTTTTGTTATCGAGCGGGACGGGCCGAGTCACGAGCATGGAAGGTTATGCGAGTCATCACATGCTAGTCGACATAGATTCATTAGAAAGGTTGTAGTAGTCATGACTTGTATTATTCATTCATTTATTCGTAAGTAATTCATTAAACATGTCATTTATATAAAATGTTGATTAATTGAAATTTCGATTCATTGCCTCGGGAAACCGAGATGGTAACGTCTCCCGATTACCTTGGCCGGGTAAGAAGAGGGTGTTACAACAACGGAGAAAGTATGAAAAATTAGCAAACAATTTGATTTAAAAAAAATTATTTGTTTATATATGAGTTTGATAAAATTAACGGGAATGGATATAATTGTAAAAATAGCGTGAGTAGTCAAATAAACAATACTAACTGGAGGAGTAGTGAATGTAATTGTATTAACATGAGATGTCGTGAAAGTAATAATATTAACCGCCGACGTAGTGAATGTCTCTCATAATTTGTTGATAAATTTTAACATTTCAATATAAATGGTAGTCGTATGAGTTAAGCAAGTCTAATAAAGTTTTATTTCCTAGAAAATAAAATTTAACGATAAATAAAGGTAGGCCGGACGAGGCCGAGCACCAAACCTAGTTGTAACCAACGACCGAGTAACCCTTAATCTGGCAACATGTCACACATATTGTAACCAACGGTCCGAAAAAAGACGATAAAGCAAGTAAAATTGGCGAAACAATGTACCATGACACCACCTCGCACAAGTACAACATTTGAGGGCCGAATCGATCCAAAGCGTTCACCTCCCAACAATGTCGTCTTACTCACACTAGCACAATCACACACACATAAGACTCATTCACATACTCCAATATGAAATGTATACAATGCAACTGAAAGTAAAAAAGATATGAGAAGGCAATACACCATGACAATTCAACCTAAACATCACCAAAACTTGTGTGAGCATAGCGAAAGTGGTAAACAACCCCCTTAAATTTACTTCAACGTGAGATTAAGCCCCTTAAGTTTGATTTTGAGTAAACAACCCCCTTAACTTTGCTATAAAGTGAAATCAAACCCCTTTTATTTTTCCGGCCAAAATCTCACCGGATTTTTCAATTTCTCACCAATTTCTCATGTCGGTGTACATATTAGGTATAAATTTCACTCCTTATTACTTTATACATGTAGATGTGCCACAATATTTATAGCGTCTTAAAAAACACATGATCATACTCTTGATATTAACAATCAAAATGCCGACTAAAATGCGTGAATGAAGAATAATTATGAATTCCAGTACACTCAATAGTCGTACAACATATTTTTTCCCTACCAACACCCTTGAATGATGCTAAGAATAATAGCAGCATCTTAAACAATTTAATTTGTAATTTTGGAGGGGAAGACCAATTTGGCAAACCATGGATTTGATCTTAGGGGGTGTTTGGTTGGCTCTCTTGGAATGGATTGGAATGGATTTGCTCCATTCCAATGTTTGGTTGGAGTCTTTTGGAATGGAGTTAGATACCCAATGGATTCTAACTCCATTCCTTCCCCCTGGAATCTCATACCCAACTTCCACCCTTGGTATCAAACTCCATTCCACCCTTTTACAATTTTAAGATGAACCAAACAAGTTTATGAGGGAATGGATTTAGAACCCCATACCATTATGGATTCATATTCCAATCCATTCCATTTCATGCTATTGAACCAAACGCCCCCTTAGATTACCGGGCAAACAACTCGACAGTTTTTGAGGATCATCATCACCGCCCTTACTTGATGACAGGAGCACACAAATGAAAAAGTAAACGTATCCGAGAGAAATCTATACCTAATATGTACACTGATATGAGAAATTGGTGATCATTTGAAAAATCCGGTGAGATTTTGACCGGGAAAATAAAAAGGGCTTGATTTCACTTTATAGCAAAGTTAAGGGGGTTATTTACTCCAAATCAAACTTAAGGGGCTTAATCTCACGCAGAAATAAACTTAAGGGGATTGTTTACCACTTTCGCGAACATAAAAATGGACAACTACCCCCTAAACAAGAAAGACAGGTCAATAATGTGTGATAAATATGATTCGATCATTCAATGCAATCATTCCATAAAATTCGTCAAATCCCAAGATTATAAACAAAATACGGAAAGGATGCATAATTTAAATGTCCTAACCTTAGACATATACATCAAATATAAACATTAGAACATAGTTTAGAAGCAAAAATAAGGATACAACGCAAAAACAAGAGAACAAGTGCCAAAAGCTGAAGAAATTCCCGTCGGGTGTAAAGTCACGCCATCGGGCGACTTTTCGTTGAACCGGGTGAAACTTCACCCTCTGTTTTTTCGAGTCATTTTCACGATTCTAAACATTTTGACCCATTGGACGAAACTCAGGGGCGGCCGGTGAATTCGGGAGGCCCTGTTCCGATTCTTACGTTGAGGCCCCAAAACAATTAATTGTCATTTACTTGAGATCCTAAACGAAAACTATTAAAAATAAAAATTTGAGAAAAAAAAGGAAAGGTTAAGATATATGAAAAAAAAATGCTATGATTTATTTTAGGCATATACTTAAAACACAAATTATATAAATAAGATCGTTTCATAATTCATATCATGAGACGATTCACTTTTATAAAATATACAGTACTTCATATTTGTTTATTTGTAATAAATATCTTGTCTTTTATAGAATAAAAATGTCTCTCACAATAATTAATAATTTAATATAAAGAGTAATATAAATAAAATAAATTAAAAGATGGAGATATAACAAAAGAATCATGAATTGAGAAAGGTAAAAAATTATACTTTTCTGTGATCCACTTAAATAAATAAATTTTAAAAAAAATCTGCCTATTGATGGGAAATGGGGATGCACGTGTGTTTTGGGTAAACAAAGATGTTGTGGAGTGTAGGGTAGTGACTTTACAGGAGTAGTCCACAAGGAGGAAAAAAGCCAAAATCATTTTCATTAATGTTATGAATTGGGCTTAGATTTTAGGGCCCTATTTCCCCTTGGCCCCCTGTGCTGTGAACCTAATTGCACAGCCTTTGGGCCGCCCCTGACGAAACTTCACCCAACTGAGTGACTTCCTAGAGTTTCTTCGACGTGACATAACAAAACTTATGTTCAAATCGATTTTTTTTTTTTTTTTTTTTGGCAGCTGTAAAGGAAACCCGTCTTACATAACCATGGCCCGTTTAGCTAGTCGATGGGCCACGGAATTAAGGTTTCTAGGAATGAAACTAAAACTAAGACAGTGAAAAAAAGGAAAGCAAGCTTCGATATCTAGAAGGATTTCTTAACTCAAGTGGTGTTCATTCTCCACTCCTGTGATCTGGAATAAGATCTGTAGGCAGTCGGAAAACACGTCCAAATGAGGAAAACCATTTTTCCTAGCCTAAAGAAGTGCTTCACGGATACCTTTAGCTTCCGCCTGTAACGCAGATTCAGACCAGAACCCTTTACCACCTTCATAAATAACAGTGTCAGTCGAATCATACGCCACCTAATTGTTCAAATCGATTTTGAATGCCAATACTCGTACAGCAAAACCTATAACAACATTTATACATCCACAACATATAGGTCATATGAAGGAATCAATTTCAAATAAACAAAGAACTAATAGCAAGATTCACACATTTTACCCAAAATTCACTCCAACAACAATATTGGGTACACATCTTCAACCCAACATCAAATCCAACAATTATGCATCATTCCACAACATATAAGTCACATAGATTATCCAACTTCCATGAACAAAGGTTTTAAGACAATGAATCGCACCAAGTACTCAACTTTACACCCAAAACACTCATCCTAACATACAAACACATAAATAAGAGTAATGTCGAGTGTCACTATCACCGTTACCATCTTAAGCAAGTACATGTGTTGTATAACCAAATGCACAAATGATATCCTAGTAGAAGGGGTAGTAGTCCTATACCAAATGATATCCAAGTACATGTTCCTTGTTTGATCAATTTTTCGTTTTTGCTGCTTGTGAATAATTAATAAGCGTTGATATATGCCTTTAGTTTCAAGTTTGGCCAACATGAATCCTTCCAAGTTCCTCTACACCAAATGGAAAAAAAAAAAAAAAAAAAAAAAGGCTAACTGGTGTATGCCATCAAAAGACACTAATAAAATTGCCAAGGAATATTTGAGATTCTCTGGATATGAGTACTTTGACAGTTGAAAACATGCTCTGGCAATAATGCAGACGTACAACTGAGTTGACTTGGCAAAATGCTCTTGCAGTAGGCCTGGTGGCACGCTTGGATCCACTGCTCAATTCCTGGGCGACGATTCTGGGAAGACAAACAGCAACGGAAGTTCCATGTCCAACAAATATACACTCTTGGCCTTCACTCTTTCAGAGTCACAAGTTGAAAAACGATAATTTGTACCATGGACAATCTCTTATACATAACACCAGCCCCATCTTGATGTTGTCATCTAAAGCTACTATGTCTGCTCGCAGGCAGCACCAAAACCAGACCTCCAATGCAGATTAGTATATACAAACAGCTTGATATTGCGTCTGGCCACATCAACGTCGGAATGTCTCATTCAAGTATAGCTGTGGTATAGACAAGTTTTGTTTGGAAAAGGAAGCATGGTATATTAAAGAAAGATTATACAAACCAACCTCCTGAATGGGTCATTTTGGTGGGATTCCAGGTTCATCATAGGTTCAGGGAATTTCAGGTACGTGACATCTGAGGTCCGGGCATTTTCGGTTCAATGATGACGGATCGGGTCAAATCTAGTAATTTTGAGGGGATTTCAGGTTGTGGCTATTACAGTTTTTGTTGCAAATTAGTTGTTCTGGACCAGATCAACTTGGGTTCAGGTCACCAACACGGCTAGCACAGATAGATTCAAGGTTATAATTTCCCCCAAAAAAGGGACATGTACAAACAACCTAGGACACCCAAACATCTTTACTCCCTTCTTTCCAAAAACCCCATTTCCATTGAGCTTGAGAGTAATAAGCCAGACATCTGGAGATAAATTTACCCACACCAGTAGGGTCAAATTCACGATGGATAAGTAAGGAGATAGTAGACAAATCATTGCATGAACCAATGATGTAGGAAATAAAGGATAGAGTGACCTCAATATCATCGATTATCAGATATGCCGTGAATTCCTTCAACCATCTCAACCCTTTCCCCGTGCTCGATTTTCCAGCTCTAAAAGAAGCTTCCATGTCAGTGTAGGCGCCAGGACCCAAGCTTAAAAATTTTATGTTGGGGAACACATCAAATACTAACTCAAGATTGGGTTTTTCCAGCTGAACTAGCTTGACCCGGCTCATTGACTCTAAACTCAACTCCTTGATAGCCATAGAACCCGAAAATGAAGAAATGAGATTACACAGAGAATGTGACTCAAGACTCAGGTTCTGTAAGTGAAGGAGTTGCTCTCTTATGGCAAATACACCAAAAGTTTCAAGAGTAAGATGGAAGTTTGACAGCAATGGTGTTTCTAAAACAAGTGACCTGGGCCTCCCACATTTGAGATTCAGCCCAATCATCTTGGGTGCAATGATAGTGAGAGAGAGGGGTGCATTTGAAATGGTCCAGTGACATCTCTTAAGATGTTTGAGGCAAATTCTAGGATCTAAGAGTCCCCCAACCCCAATTAGATTTAGAGTTTGTAAACAAGGGAAAAACTCATTCACTTTGGAAAGATTTTCATCATCGAGTCGGACATATTCAAGAGTCAGACTTGTAAGAGAAAACATTTGAGTCACCCCTTCCATTGATAACCAAGCATTTTTCACCTCCAGCTCAATGAGCTTATCGCCTGCAAAACAACACAACATTTACGAAAGGATCAGCACAGGGATGTTGTTAATGTTAATTACTAGATACAGAGAGTAAGGCAGCATTTTTTAGATATATACAAAGAAGGAATAACCCACAATATGTAATCTACCTCCACAGGAAAATGAAGCAAAAGCTTGCATTTGGGAAAAAATGCTGATATGATGTCAAGTGTACAAAAAATTGGCAAAAAGGACATGTCATTATGCCATTTCAGCAGAAGAGGCTGCTTCTCATACTTGACAAACCACCACCATAGTATTAGATTAAATGTTGCCAAGTTTTGAGCGTTACTGAGATTACATTTTGACGCAGTATTGACCGCATTTATGGTCCAACGACCGAGCTGGGACCGAGACACCCAAATTTGAGATTAAGTCTCATCTACCTACCCTCAACACCTTAAGACTCACTTTTAAAATATTCCTAGCAAAGTTCTGCGATCTTTTCTCATTCCTTCCCTAAAAAGTTTGATAATAACCCATGTTACTCAAACACGGCGGAAAAGTATCGTGTCCGATATGTATCGAAGTGTCCGACACGTAATTTTGAGATTCAAATGATATGGGGATACGATCAAATAAGTGTCTTAACTATTTACTTAGATACAAACGATGCATCATGTGGAAATCATCTACTCGGAAAATAATTATGTTCAAAAATATTAATTTTTTTGCTTTTTGTTGAACCTTAAATCCCCAAACATCTTTAAATCGAGGACAACCCACATGGAAATAAAAAACTCTACTTTGAAGAAATAAAAAGGTGTACTCCTGAATTGAGAAAGGAAAAGACAAGAGGCCATTAGTAGTCCTTTGTTGACAGTTGTTATTGTACACTTACACATGCCCTCATTAAATTACTCCTAAATCCACCACTTGATACACGTTAGACTTGGGAGAACAAAAAATAACCGTACACCTTCTCTACTAATCTACTGCCTCTTTGCGACCATTTTTTCGTCTCCTCCCTCCCTTTTATTTTCTTCTGGTAAGTAGCATCACTGATGAGTACTACAGGCCTCGTAGTCGTGTCCCATTCCGGCGCGTCAACGCGTGTTAGGTGTGTTGCGTCCGGTGTCGTGTCGTGTCGCCAAAGATGTGACGTGTCGGTGTAACATTAATAAAAACTTGTTACTAATAATGTGTCACAAACATCAAATAGCTATGTGATCGAATCTAGACAAGCTTCTCTCTCCATCTGACTCAGTTTACCAACCCGACATCTCATATCCCCCTCACTCACATCTCAACAAGATCCTCTCTCCAACCAACCCCTTCTGCCAATCCAACACCTCTTGTTTCTTTCTCAAGAATCGGTTTCCCCTCTCATTTTCTAATAACCTAAGTCTATTATGTTCGTCCACATTTTAAGTGACAGACTGACAGTACGTGGCAGAGAAGAGCCTGTAAAATCTGGTAGCTCATGCTTACCAACTCACCACCAAGTACGCTTAAGATATTTTATTTGTGAGCATGTTCCATGTCAAAAGGCAGATCAATTAGTAGAGATCCATTTACATCTTCGGCTTCCTAACTCCAGGCTTAAAACTTCACTTTTGTAGTTGCCTTTATAAAGTCTTTCTCTCTTTCTTTCCTATTCTATTTCTAAGTTCAGTTTCTCAGGTGCCAAGCTAAACAAGCTCATACGACATCTGCTACACACTCTAGTGTTGCGATATACGAATTGGTTTATATCCTCAAGCCATACACACAATGCTAAGATTAATAACAGAACACCTTATTAACTATGGAGTAGAAAAAAAGGTAGTTAAATCAAAGAAGAGAAACTTGATGAAGGTTACAAGAAGAAATGAAATCAAAAGTAATGGACATTTTTCTATTTCAGTTCTTTTAGAGTTTCAGTAACTTTTTACCATTTTTAAGGAACGCTCGTCTCTAAACCATAAGGCTTGATTCTTTCAAAAAAAATTGAACGGCAACCTACAGCTGTTAAGGTTCCATTCAGCTTCTAAGTTGAATTAACTCATTAAGAGTTAATAAACCAATGTTTTAAAATTAATTTTAAATTCTTTTCCTATGTCCATCCTTCATTCCGCTACCTATTTCAGCATTCACACTCTTTCAGGTTTCAACCACCCTAGCCTCTCCACAGTCCACCACTGTCACACGCAGCCCACCAAACCGTAACACCCACTACACACCTCTCCGTAATCTATGAAACATCCACCCAGATTAGGCTCAGGCTGATATCCAAGCTCTACGAGAAGGAGAATGTGCAGAAGTAGAGGCAGAGGCAGAGGCAGCGTGGAAAGAAGAGATGTTGATTGTGTTGAAGGGGTTTCTTCTCAAAATTTTGTTGATGTTGAAGATGATGTTGAGGAGAAGAAGTTGGCAGTGAATTGGGATGATAAGTGGTGTGGTGTGGTGTGGGGAGTTGCGATAAGAGGGGGAGGGGAGGTTGTTGCATGAGAGGCTTTGCAAGAGATGTGCATAGTGCAGGAAGGAGATTAGTAATTCTTTATCATGGAAGATTGTTAAAACTAATCCAACAAGTTATCTCTTATAATTTATCAGCATTTATTCTAACACAGTTAAACAAAAGTAAATTAGGCAAATATCATCACAGACGAGCATTACCCAAAAAAAACACGCAAAAACTCAAGGTCATGTAAGTGTTTTACCTGTCTCTTAAATACGTGACTACCGGTTTCCAATATGCTTGCAGTTGTTATATTATGTTTTTCTTACCATGTCAAGTGTGCACTATTCATGTTGTCTGAACGACTCAAGATGATTTCTATTACATATAAGGCTTAACTCTTTGAGAGAGAGAGAGAGAGAGAGAGAGAGAGAGAGAGGGGGGAAGGCGAAGGATGGAGCTATGCCATTTTCCATCAAAATCTTTTTTTTTTTTTATGTTAGAGGACTTTTGATTAGGCATGTACAAGGGAAAATGGATCCGCCATCTTCTTCCCCTACATTTCCCTCCAACCACACTTGCTAACCAAACAAAGGGATTTGCCCCCTCCCATTCCTCCAAGTTTTTTCATCCAATTCCAACCAAAATATAAATCTCCCTTTCTTTGGTAAGCTTAGTGGTCATCTTCCTTTTCTTTTTGAATGCATTAAAAATAATTAGAGAGATTCATTTCACATTTCACTACTTTTTCACTTTTGAAGTTTTTTGCTAGCATAATTTACAACTTTTGGCAAAACAGCTTCTCTACAGTTTTCGGAAAGCTCTAGACTAAGTCCTAGCATACACAAAATCATTGACAAAGGTTGGTGCCACCGCAGCTTGTTTCGTTTAAACTTGTATAGTTGTATAGGCTACATTGGCCATGCAAGCTCTTACTAAGTAGAACACATGGTAGTTTTCTTTTGATTCCTTAACTGTATATATTTCGCACATGGAGAAGCGTACAATAGCTTTTGAAATTGTAAGCCACCAATCCAGCAGATTGTAAAACAAAAACATATAGAGAAACAAAGAAAGCTAAAGTGGATGAAGGATAAAGCATCAGAAACCAAAGCACAAAAACATAACAGTAATAGTGTCTTCAAATTAGGAAATAGCCGTTCAGCGAGAAACATGGTTGCCTAATTCATAGTAAGCTCCAATAGGAACATGTATTTCGCATACACTATATGCAATTTTTTACACTAATATGGATATTTAAAACCAAAAATCACAATACGTCTTAATATAGATACCAAATACGTGAGAATCAATTAGCGAATTGCTGAGATTTAGGGAATCTGATAACCCAACTGAGAAATCGATCAACAACAATACAGGGCATCTTGATTTAAACATTAAGACCTTTACCGATCATTATAAATACTTATCCAGAGATCAAATAAATTCAAAATTCGGCTACCCACAGAAACGTCACGTTAAGGTACCAAGAGCTTCAGAAATTCCTTTTATTTAGCATATTCACCACATCCTAAATTGTCATGTTGATTCATTTTCACTCGATTATCTGAGTGAATTTATCCCTTGCCAAATACTCTCAAAACGTCATTAGCTCCAAGCCAAGTGTTAACAAAGTTGCCCAATCGAAACCAACCTTATTGCACACATACAAACCATTCACTCAGCTGCAGACATAAGACATTCATTGATTCAAAATATGAGCTTCACTAAACATAATAATGAACTTAATGATCCCTCCCAAAAATAATATCATTTCAATCAATCTAAAATTTCCCAATAGAACTCAAACTTGCCAACCATAATCCCCATAAGTATCAAAACAACTCCATATTTCAAAGATTAAAGCCATTAACTCAATTCCACTTCGCTCTCCAGTATAAAAAATTAAAGCTATTAACTCAATGAGTCAATTCTGCTCCACTAGTCAATATGTAGGGCAGCAAAATGTAAGATGAGAACATGAAGATGTGTAACTGATGTAATGTGTTTGGTTTGGTGTCAATGAAAACTTGCATTTTACCCAAAAAAAAACCACTCAATTCCGCTCCAAAAATTATACTTATCAAAATCAAAGTTTCCTCCAACAATCAATACCATAGATTATCCAATATCGTGTTGTTTTACTAGTGGATTGATATGGCGCAGAAGGACCTGGTTTACTCTGTAGAGAAGGGGTTCCACGTAAAAATTAGGGCATCTCTTCACTGAGTTAGTCTTGTGTAAGACGGTTTACAATAATATAGTTGTAAAACGGTTTCAAAGGCAAACCTATTAGTCGGTAAAAGTGGTTATTAAAAGATCCCGTTTTACACAAGTATTTTTGCTCTTCACTTGCTCGTACTTAATTTGTTGGATATTTCCTTCCTAATATCGGCGTAGGGCGTGAGTCTCCCGCACCGGGGTTTACAAAATCAAAGTTTCCTCAAACAAAAATAATAAAATAGATTATCCAGTAACAATGAAGCCGGTTCAAATCAACTAAAATGTTCAATAGCAACAACAACATCCAATATTTACAATCACAATCAGTCAATCACCATAATCATCGAAACCAAAACCCTTTTCAATTAAACAGACAATAAAATAAAACTCACAGTGGCGAGAAATCAAAGAAAGAAGATGGGATCTTCTCCAACAAGCTTGAACCCAGAAATCAACAAACGACAGCGTTTTCAAACGATGATTCACAAACAACAACCAATCGGAAACAAAGCCATGATCAGTAAGGTGAAGATCATCCTGCTCATCCTCCAAATCATCAAAGGATAAACCCGTGAGCGAGTTGTCCACGCCGAGTGAGACTGAGTCGAGTTGACTCATCCGGGTGATGAACCGAGTCACGAAGGACTTGAAGGGGATGGGCGAAGACTGGGCCCGGGACTTAATGTAGCGATTATATGAGAAGAAGATGCGGAGGGAGGTCACCTCGTAAGACAGCGAGTTCAGGGTCTTGCAGGTGAGTCGACATCGAGTTAGATCGGACGAGTCGCTGAGTCGACTCAGTATGTCTAGGATTAAGGGTGGAGGGAGGTTCTCCATTTTGGGCGCGAGGAGGACAGGAAACTAACTCACCAGATTAGAGATCCCTGTGGAGAGCAGGAGAGGTACCCGTATGTAGACCTGTCAAAATTCGACCCGACCCGAAAACTCGACCCGACCCGACCCGTTTTTCAGGGTTACAAACCTGGTTTTTTCGACCCGCGACCCGTTTGACCCGAACCCGAAATGACCCGTTATTTTAGGGTCGAGACCCGACCCGAACGGGTCGACCTGCCGTCAAAGGTCAAAGGTAAATTAATTTTATTAAAATATTAATATTTATATATTATATTTGAAAAAATAGTTAAAAAAATATTTTTTTTATTACTTAAAATTACAAAAACAACTAAAAAGTTAATTTTATATAACTTTTATAATATTTAATAATAAAATAATTATTAAAAAAACTTTATTTTAATAATTATGTCAATATAATTAATGTAAACGTTGAATATGATTAAAATATTAATTTTAAATATGATTTACATTTTAAAAAAATATTTTTTTAATTAAAAAAATCGTTTAAAAAAGACGTTAGAAATTATTTCTTGACCCGTATTCTAACCCTAACCCGACCCGTGACCCGTATAACCCGACCCGTATCTGACCCGACCCGTATTCGACCCGACCCGTATTCTGACCCGACCCGTATGACCCGACCCGGGACCCGACCCGCCCGACCCGTTTGACAGGTCTACCCGTATGTAGCTAAATCGGCAATTCATTTATCCAAGATTTTATGTACGTGTGCACCCTTGGGTAAATGTTTTATTTTTATAGATTATTTAATTTAACAACAATAATCCAAATTAATGGACGTCTTTTTGTAATCAATTGGTCTCCCTTGTGACGGGTTACCATTTGTGGCGGATATTTTGTGAGTTAAAATGGTAACAAAATGGGTTAGTGGAGAAAGAGGACCACATGAATAGTGTTGCAGAGAGAGAAAAAGTGGGTACTTTATAAGGTAAATTGGTATCCGTCACTCAAGAGTGACGGATATGTGCCGTCACAAACAAGAATTTGTGTTTTGTAATAATCCGTACTTCATTTTAACTCACAATAAAACCTATTATCGCCTCTTCTTCCCTTAATAGACTATTGACTGACTACATGTTAAACTGATTAACCTGTTCCACCCTCCACCATTAAGTAACCTCTCACAAACCAGTCATCCATGACTCATTTCCTTTGACTTTCCCTCACTATATCACGACCTCTACAATCGCCATTATCCACCCACAATAACCTGCACCTATCTCACAAACACCCTACATGACTACATCCACTATACCAACAATACCCTACAACCACTCTGAAGATTTACATTTATCCCCAAATTAAAATGGATATCAAGTTTGTTTGTTTTTTTTAACAAAAAATTATCGACCGTTGGTGGAGCAATTGTAGGACGCCGCTAAAAATAGATGACGGTTGTTGATGACGACAAAAAAGGAGGTCGACGACGGCGCAATATGACTTGAAGGAAACCCAATTAAATCAACCATTATCTATTGATGCACCTATAAAACCCAAAGATGACCATCAATAATCCTATCAAAATATGGGTAGAAACAAATGGAAAAGTGAAATCCAAGGGATGGAATTAGTCAACACACTTGATACGGAAGTACTTAAAATAGTTGACTATGGTGGTGTTTTGGCTTTGTGGGCAGAAGATGACAAACGATCGTTTGCTCGATGGTTGAGAATGGCGTAAGGCTGGTGTTTGATGAGTGTTCTAAAGGGTTGCTGTTTGGTGATTGTGGTGTAATGAAGGGTGGCCTGTGTGGGTTGTGGGTGGTCGTGGTGGAAAACAGTAGTGGAAAGGATGGTTTTTTTAGATGGTGGTACCTCTAAGAATGTCGTTTAATATGGTTGCTAACGGAGGGATTAATTAAAAAATGGGACCCACGTGAGTTTTTTAACCGCAATTAACAGGTAAAAAATGATGTAAATGCAGTACAAGAAGAAAGGGGTAATAGTAGGGTTTATTTTGGGTTAAACTGAATGTAATACCACGATTTTCTGAGTCTAGTATACTCGGCCGAATAGGGAGAACTCGGCCGAGTAGTGTGTCGTGTGTTTTCTGGTCAGGTTACTGCCCAGGAACACTCGGCCGAGTAGGTCGTACTCGGCCCAATGCCCCAAGTACTCGACCGAGTATCCGGTCTGACGGGATTTATTTCCGCGGTTTTGATTAGAGTGATTAGAGATTATAAATTACGTTTTAATAGTTTACCAGTCACTTTTACAAAACCTAACGACGTTCATCTCTCTCTAATCACCCTAATCACCTCAAGGCTAATTGATCGACCGTAAGTCTTCCTTTCGTCTTTTCCCATATCTGTTTCATTGGTAAGTCACTAGTGCTTGTTAATTAGTTATGTTTGTCCTTTAGGGGTTTGTCTTAATGGTTTAGATTGGGAAAAGGGTGGATTGGTATGATTATGATATAGTATTGTTGTGATTATTGTTAGGTGAAGGATTTGTAGAGGATCAGTTCTAGCTTCCGCTGTTTGCTTGTGATTTCGGATTCATTATAAGGTAGGGTTACCCTACTCAATTGCATGTTTAATTGATTTAATACGATGTTGATTGATGTACTAGCATGATTAGTATTGTTATTGAAATTGTCTTTCTTGGATGTTTGGATTGGTTGTTGTTTGTTTATGGTTCTCGAGGTGCGCCCTCGGCTGAGTGAAGTCATCATCGGGAATGGCTTCACGCCCTTTATTCGCCCCTTGTGGTTCCCGTCACAAGAGGGATGTGCACATTAATGGACATGGGTTATTTGCTCGTTACGATGAGCGGGGCTTAGGTGGGCAAGGCTGCGATTCCCCACTGGCGGTGAGGGTTACATGTTGCGATGGGTAACCTGGCAGGGCTACACACTTAGGTGTGTAGTCGGTTACTGGATATGAATGGAGTTTGGAGGATGATACTGTAATTGGATTGGATTGTACTAATTGTATTTGTGCTTTCTTATCTTCATTATTCAGTGAACTGACCCCGTTATGTTTTATAAAACTGTGTTGAGCCATTCGAGGATGGTGATCAGATATTGACAGGTGATGAGCTTATGCTAGCTGCGGGATCAAGGATGGGAGTGTCATCACCTAGAGTCTTAGCTTCCATTGTCACGGGTTTTTAGGTACATTATGAGTTGTAGTTGGCTTACTTTTGCTTATACTTTGGTTTGGTTTTGGAGACTTGTAATCAGTTAAACTTTATACTAATAATTATTCTTTGATGGTCACTATTGATATACTTGCCTCGGGTAACCGAGATGGTAGCACCGTTATATGCTACAGTGGTCCTTGGTAAGGCACGCACCTTGGTATATGGGGGTGTTACAAAGTAGTATCAGAGCGATGATTTTGGAACCTAAAACCAATGAACAAAATGAACATAGGGTGTTGAATTAAAATGAACCCAGGTAGGAGTTGTTTGGAGCTACCGCAAAAGCTTGGGAGACGTCCTAAAGCCGCATCTTGACCCTTAAAACTTTGAGACGGTCGCTATGGGGTGTCTTGGGTGTCGTTACGTGTGTTATATATGTTATTGTGAGATTGTTGGATGACTTGAAAGTATATGGCTACATAATAGAGAGTATTGTATGAAGCATGTTGAATGATATTACTTGGCTTTTGGATGATATAACATGTTTAATAGTGTACCCCCCCCCCCCCCCCCCAATACACCAAGGTGTCTTACCAAGACCACCCTAGCACATGGAGATGCTACCATCTCAGTTACCCGAGGTATAGTAATCAAAAGAGACCATAAAGAAACGTATTTTAGGTAATTAATTTTAATGTGCGTACATTAACCAAAACTGAAAAGTAAAGTACAACGGTCTTAAAACTGCAAACCAACTAAAGTAAAACCGTCCTAACAAAACACAGCGGAAGACTAAGAGTACTCTGATATGTGATGACTCCATCCCCAGCTAGATCCCGCGCGTACTCCAAAGAAATATCTGCTAATCAACTACTCACCATCCCCGAATGGATTACTACAGTTTTCAAAACATTTAAACGGGGTCAGTTACTGCATAAACAAGATAAGCCAATAACGACAGTCAATTACACAATCATATTCCTCCAACTCCGTCTCATCACCAATCATCTGACTACACACTAAAGTATGTAGCCTTGCCAGAATATCCATCACAACAGATATTCCACACCGCCAGTGGGGACCTCAGCCGTACCACCTAAGCCCTGCTCAAACCCATAGAGCGAATAACCCATGTCCATTAATGTGCACATCCCCCTTGTGACGGGAACCACAAGGGGTGAATCAAGGGCGTGAAGCCACTCCCGAATGTGACTCTACTCAGCCGAGGGCGCACCTCGCGAACCACAGACAAACAACAACCAATCAACAATACCAATGTAAACCATGCCAATTCCAATTAACGATAACAATAATCAGGTCAATCAACAATCATGCCATCTTATATTATTTACGCAGTCAACTGAGTAGGGAAACCCTACCTGAGACGGAATCACCAACAATCAATGCAGCTGATCAAAAACCTTCCTCTACGAAATCACCTCTTATAAACAATAATCACATAATTACAAATCTATCACATAATACTCCCAAATCCCCCAAATCGCCAAATTAGGGTTTAATCAACTTTAACTATTTGACAGAAAAACAATATAGAAACCTTACCCACAAGATGACGATCACAAAGGTATGATGAACTCAGAAATCCAATAACCCTAACCTTGATTTGATAGCAAAGAGAGAAGAGGATTTGAAAGTCGCTTGTTTTTCTTTTGTAAAAGGTTTAGGAAAATAAAGTAAAAGTAAAAAGGAATTGTCGAATAACTTTAAATACCTCTTCACGCATTACTATCAAACCCGGTCGAAAAAGCGTAAAACACGACTTACTCGATCGAGTAACTAACGTACTCGATCGAGTTGCCCCTACTCGATCGAGTAACTAAGAAGTAGAACACTTCCAGAATGCGTCAAATACTACTCGACAGAGTAAGCCCTACTCGATAGAGTACCCAACAGCTCAAATATCTGAGGTATTACAGTCTTACCTCCTTAATAATGAACTTCTTCCCCGAAGTTCACACCCATACTGAAAAACAAACTGACTATACTCAACTATAACTCAACGACACAACTATAACTCAAAACAAAAACTTAAAACACAACTTAACAACCCAAAACAAACACGAAACTTTACCAAAACTAACCGAAAACCGTACCAAAACCTTATGCGATAATCTCTTACCCCTCTTAAAGAAACATGGTTATGTCCCCGTAACCACACATACCTGATCAAGAAAAGACGGATAGCATTCCTTCATAGCCTCTTCCGCCTCCCAAGTTGATTCCTCAACGTTGTGATTGGACATTAAAACCTTTAGCAACATTGTCTCCCCGGTTCTAGTCTTGCGAACCTTGCGATCTAGGATCTCTTTTGGCACTTCAAGGTAAGACAAAGATTCATCCAACTCAATGTGCTCAACCTCTAGCACATGAGAAGGGTCACTCACATACCTCCGTATAGTTGAGACACATGAAACACATTGTGTACACGATCCAAAGCTGGTGGCAAAGCTAAGCGGTAAGCAACCTCTCCCACACGATCCAAAATCTCATAAGGGCCAATGAACTTCTCGCTTAGCTTCCCTTTCTTACAAAATCGCATCACCCCACGCATAGGTGACACTTTCAAAAGAACCTTGTCCCCAACTTGGAACTCAATGTCCCGACGATGTAAATCCGCATAACTTTTTTGTCGATCCTGGGCCACTTTCATCTTTTGCCGAATCAACTTCACTTGTTCAACCATATCCCGTACCATCTATGGTCCTACAACCACTACCTCTGCGCTATCATCCCACCAAATTGGATTCTTGCATCTCCTCTCATAAAATGTCTCAAACGGAGCCATACCAATGCTCGTATGGTAGCTGTTATTGTAAGAAAACTCAATCAAATCCAATCTATCTTCCCAGCTACCACCAAACTTCATCACACAAGCCCTTAACATGTCTTCCAAGATCTTGATTGTTCTCTCGGTCTGCCCATCTGTAGCAGGATGAAATGCAGTACTCATCTTAAAAGTAGTCCCCATCAATTCCTGCAACTCTTGCCAAAACCGAGAAATGAACCTTGCATCTTGATCTGATATAATGGCCTTTGGCACCCTGAAGAGTCTATCGATCCGAAATACTCAAGAGGGGGAGGGGGTGAATTGAGTATCTAAAACTTTAACCCACTTTTTCGATTGTCCGTATGAGCGTGACTTAATAATTAATTACTTAAAGTTTATTGATTAAACTTTAACTAATTAATTAGACGGAATTAAAACGTAAAGAAAACAAACAATAAAACGAGTGACACACGCGATTTTGAAGTGGTTCAGTTTCACCTACGTCCACTATTCTCGATTAATAATTTTAGTACCTTTCTACGGATTATAAAATTACTAACCCACTCGTACAACTAACTCTAGTTGTAACTAAAATGAGTCTCGTTAAATACTCGGTTTTATCTAACTTACGTTAATAAAAAAGCACTTGATTGTTCTTCTAAGTGTTCACACAATTGAACGAGTAAGAAACAATGTTTAAGTACTATTATCTAGTAACGTAATGTTATGGAATAATAAGCAAATTGAAGCACGACTTTTTGTAAAGATTTTCGAATGCAAAAATAAATAAAATACTTGATTAAGAATTAAACTCGATTTGTTTGCAAAGGGATTTTAATATGCGAAAAGTTGTTTTGAAAGATTAAAGCACATATGTATATATAGTAGAGGAGGCAGCTAGGGTTTTATTCGAAACCCTCATGATGCCGTGACGAATGATGATTTGTTTCACAAGAAACAAATCTTATCTTTCCTTATTTTAATCCACAAGATATTTCAAATAAGTAAATAAGATAAATCTAAATAATTGTTTAAGATAAAATATCTTAAGACAATCTATTCTAGATTTCACTTAATATATTACTTGCACAAGGAGTATAGTCGATTAAGAGAAATGGCTCATAAGCCCAACTCACTCGAAAACCCTAGTCGAAATAAGAGGTGTGGATTTAGGGTTTATGTTTGAACAACTTGACAAACCCTAGGTAGCATGACGACTCATAAGTCATTTTACTAACCAATAGGATATATGTAAATTATTCAATCTTATCCCGCATCATTCCTCAATCATACATACATGTATTTTCGAAAAAAAATAGATAATTTGAGCTTCCGAAAATTAATTTTAAAGCCTTAAAATCGTGCCTTTAAAATGCATCCTAATGTTATAACATAAATGACTATAACATTAAACTTGGTAAGTAAAGTTATAGGTGAAATAGCTATAACTTTACCTTTCCAATATTGCTTCCAAAGATACCGTCATTAGATGATGTCCTATATTACCTAATCTTCCTGTAGATCTTCAGTAGTAGGATCATCTCTTCATCTTGATCATAAGCTCTTCATCTTGAGCTTTTTATAGACTTGATCATGTCTTTTGCTTGAGTGATCATGATGCTTTAGAAATATTCAATGTTATAGCTCAAGCAGCTATAACATTACTTCAATGATGTTTCACAAATCTTCAAAGTTATAGTCATGGATACTGTAACACCCCCCATCTACCAAGGAGCCTTAACAAGACCTTCCCTAGAAGATAAGGGCGTTACCATCTCGGTTGCCCGAGGAAAGTAATAATCAAATGTCGATAAAAGAACGTTAATGTTATATTACAAGTGACTTAAAACCAATAGACGATATAAATGATACAACTCAAGACTACTATCAGCTATGTGAAACTATCTCTGCCATGACTCGTGGTAGACTCGTCCCTCCAAGCACCCAGCGAAGATCCATACATCAACCTGCTAAGATTGACTACTCACCATAGTGGTTCACGGTAGACACAAAACAAAGAGACAACACAGCCAAAACCAGTAATCCACACCGCCAGTGGGGGACCGCAGCCGTACCCACCTAAGCCCCGCTCATCTCATCCGAGCGATAAACCCATGTTCCTTAATGTGCACATCCCCTTCTGTGGCGGGTTCCACAGAGGACGAATCAAGGGCGTGAAGCCACTGCCGCAAGTGACTCCACTCAGCCGAGGACGCACCTCGAGAACCACAGACAACAATCACAATCAGCTGTACAAACAACAATCACCAACTACCATCTCAACACAATGTAATCAACTACCACGACCGATCATCAACAAAGACACTAACCAATTATACATCAACAACAGACCCTCTAAACAATCCACAATACTGAGTAGGCGAACCTACCTTTAGCAAACCGCAGCGATTCCGCGTCCGATCACAAGATAACAATCAACCAGCAAAACCACCTATAACAACCACCATACCATCTATTACTACTTCTATAAACATAACTGAAAACAAGGACGATGATGATGATGATGACGACATACCTATTACATAGCAATCCGGCGTCCAGACCGCTACCTGACTCAAGCATCCCATCCCTAAGGTGTTCCCACTCACAAAGGCATCAAGGAGGTGAAACATGGTGAAGGAGGAGAGAGGTGACGGCATTTAGGTTTAGGAAGAAGGTAGAGAAATGATCTGGGGTTTCACGATTTACGATTTATAATTTCCTGCTGCAAACCCGTTACTCGATCGAGTAACCAACTTACTCGATCGAGTGACCTCTACTCGATCGAGCTCCCAAGTTACTCGATCGAGTAGCCTCAGCTAGATCGAGTAACACACAAACCAAAGCTCACATCGTCACAAGTCATCACTCGTAAGGTTTTTGAAGGTTAAGATAAGTGACTAGGGTCAGTCAACGTCGGTCAATGGGTACCTAAAACGACGGGTATTACAGTCTTCCCCCCTTAAAAAGAACTTCGTCCCCGAAGTTCAACTCGTCCCCCTCGCGACATAAAGACAAAGGAACCGAGGTAACCACCACTGTTTATCTGACACAGGTCAACACGATCGTTTAGAAATACCTCCCGCTATGCATGTTCATCAGCCATCATCATCATCTACCCTAGCACATATTACACAATACGACTCCCCATCGAATCACCAACCTCCTTTTGAATCACCAAACACACATTGTACACAAGAACAACCAACTCGACTATTACTTGCACCCATCTCTTGTTACTACTCAAATATAAACCACTACAACTACCAGACTATTCCTCTATAACGATTACTTGCCATCAACTATCAATTACAAAACACTCAAAGACAACAGTCCTATTACCGATAGACAACAACACATCATTCATTCTACTCTATTACTCAACCATACAACACAATTCTACCAACAACAACTCTACTATTTGTTACAAACATCCAACCTCATGACAACATAGTGAACAATTCCTTGAAAACAAGATACAACAACATGCTATTCTATTCCACAGTTACAAACTGCTACTCAATTATACAATAACCATTACAAAATTACCCAAACAACCATTTAAAATACTTCAACATGTCATAAAAATACTATAAAATTGTCATAATTCCGTCATTTTCCTTTGCGACATTACTCTTCCCCTTTTAAAAGGAACTTCGTCCACGAAGTTCACCAACAAAACAACTTTACGAATACACAAGTCGTTAAAATATTATCCCATATTGACATTACTAACAAACCATATGCACATTTGACTCATGTCAACCACGATACTTCTTTGACATTACATAAATATGATTCATATAGATATGAAACTATCGAGAAAGTGAACAACACAACGAGACATCCTATGATCGCCTATCAACCACGTCATCAATTACTTTCTTATGCAACAAGAGTTATAACCATTACACACTACGTTACCTGAGACAATTGGATTTAGCATACGAAATTATATAAACACCACCGAAATTGTATAAATCATACAAATATGCACAATTGTATAACCACCTCTTGAAACGGGACAATGATATAATACATCCACAACAAGAAGTATTATACCAAGAACCACCAACATGATGATACGAGAGAGTGTTTAAACGAAATAGGCGTCCAACAGGGGCACTCGATCGAGCTTATAAGGCACTCGATCGAGTTGACCTTACTCGATCGAGTTTACCAGGCACTAGATCGAGTATGTCAAGATCAGAACGCATCCAAAATGTCACCCCTGCAGTTACTCGATCGAGTGAGGGGCACTCGATCGAGTAGCCACAGGTCATTATTTCCCAAATTCGCCACTTTTTAAGTTCAAGGCAACATATACATGAGTCGGAAACGTATTCCTAACGCCAACATCCTGCATAAAAGTCTGACAAGCATCCAACATGCGGCCTTAGGGCCAAAATACAAACCAAAGTCTAATAGAAGTACCAAACGAAACAAGTATCAACAACTACAAATCCATGTAAACAAGATAGAAATAAAAGGAGTATCATCACTCCAAAGTTTGCTTATCCATCATCTCATCTCCACCACCGCCTCCAGACGTGCCTGCTCCAACTGTACCCTCACCCGCGATGCCACCAATGCCAGAATCGGCTCTCACTCGCCATGGTGCCAAGCAACCGTAGGGGTAACTCATAGGCTCTCCCCAAGTAGACCGCTCCACGCAAAAGAAATGGAAGACCCCGATATCATCTCCAACGCCTCTCTACCACACCGGTTGCGCCGCCTCGGTCCTCATGCCCTGAACATATGCCATCTCATGGAGGTTCTGGAGTGTCAACGTAGCAGACACTCTCTCCGTGAGCTCACTCACTCTTATCTCAGAGCTGAAGAAGGAAGGGTAGCTGGGAAACTGAAACTGTGGAGGCAGGGGCTGCTCTGGCTGGGTCTCAGCCATCCTCTCTCTCACCCGTCGCGGACCTCTCCCCACTCTAGGCTGTCTAACCTCGGGTCTAGCCTGATCCCTCTTCGTCGGCTCAGGCATCACCTCCAAAATATCAACATCAATGAGGTAAAACTGCCTATCAGGGACCTACTCCTCATCATCAGAATCTGCTGCCACCACAGCCGCCGGTAAAGCCTCGGTCACGGGAAGGTGCTCAGGATCGGGTATCTTCATCCAACTCATCCCCCAAACTCTCCACGCTAACCCACCATCCTCCAAAGTCCTCAACCATTTCTGGTCGAGAAAGTACTCACGGTCCAAGGTAGGCACCGTCGAGGTCAAAGGTGTGTAGGCCGAGGAGGCCTCAAAAATGGTCAAACGTTCCGCTAACCGTGTGGCAATGGCACCACAACTCAAGAAACGGGTGTCAGAAGAGGCCATCAAAGCTAGGCTAGCACACACTATGGCCGGGGCACTGAAAGAGACTCTCGGGACTCGGGTGGGGTTAAGTTAAGCCGCAAGCAACATCACCTCATGTGAGTTAAGCTTACTCACATCTCTCCGCTCATATAGCAAACAATTCTTAGCACGGAGGAAGATCTTCAAGGTAACATGTTGAACATCGTTTATCAACATGTTGCTAGAGGTGGGAGCGGACTTGCCGGTAAAGCAAGGCATAAGACTGCTGGCTCCACACTCAGTCGGGATGTCCGTAAGGGCTCCCTTCTCTGGTCTAGCAAGGCCGAGGTGAGTGGAAAACATTGGTCAGAAAGAAGCTAGTGTTCATGAGTCGGAATTCGACGGTCTTTTTCGCCGCATCATAATGAAAAGAACTCATGAAGTTCAAAGTCAGAAAAGCATATGAGTGTTTTCGAAGACGATACAACCCGGTCATACCCAAAGTCTCAAAGATGTGTCTCACGTCAGTCTCAATTCCTAGGTCCGTCAAGATGGTGGTATCAATACAGCGGGTAGGTCTCATACGACGTTTTTGCAGCTCGATAAACGCATCTCTTTGCTTGAAATCAGCAAAGACGATGGTAGGGTAGTCCGGTACAGGTGGAACCGTAGGTCCCCCACTCCCCTCACCAACCTCAGGCACAGAAGTGCTCCCCCTCTTACTTTGTCGGGTACCAACTGTAGGTCTCGGCATCTGTTTTCAACATACATATTAGATACACAAACAAACACTTACTTGAAAACATATAAACTTTCATGTATAATCATAGAAAAGAACAACTATATACACACTTTCACCAAACAATCCAAAAATTTCAAGTATACAACTTCCAAATTCGCATCAGACGGTCTCTACAGCTATCAAATTATGACAAGTATAACATCATTTAACAACTCAATTACAAATTCAAATGCTTAGACTTTCAAAATAGTTCCACAATTAGACAAGTATCACAAAGAGTTTGGGGCGAACTTCAGTTTGAGGCACTTTTAAGACGGAGTTTTAAGACAAAATTTTGAGTAAAACCAATCAAAACCAACACCAAACATGATACCCATAACATATACTACTTAATTTTCCCCCTTTCATATGCATAAGAACAACAAAATTCAATTTGAATCCCCAAACCCTAGAAAATTCGGTACATATAAACCCCCAATTGATTCAATTTTTCCTATTTCTAGCATCAATACTCAACAAATTAAAACAATTAGATCATGTTACAATAATTACAGTCAAGATTTCATGCATATACATCGAATTTTCAGCAAATACCCACAATTTGCACGTTTCTAACTAATGAAAAACATATAAAAGGATGAACATTCTTACCTTGAAAGATTAGCAAGTGAAAGGGATGAACTAAACAAAAGAAACACCAAGAGCTCAAGCACAAATTCAACAATTTTTGAGAACAATTAGAGAGACAAAGAGGAATTAGGGTTTAGATGTAAGAGTAAAGAAGAAAAGAAGATATGAAACGGGTATAAGAATCCCGTCTTTACTCGTGTACTGTTTACTTACTCAATCGAGTAAGTAGGTTACTCGATCGAGTGGCCTCTACTTGATCGAGTTGGAGCTACTCGATCAAGTTTTCGCTGGCAGATCCTACTTTTTCGACTTTATAGCTCCCCAACTAGATCGAATAAGGTCTACTCGGTCGAGTAGGCACTTGTACTCGGTCAAGTATAGTTTGGTACACGGCTAGAAGTTACGAGTTTAGTTAACGATTCCTGCAAAACAACAACTCGTGTCGATTCCAAAATGTATTTAGAAATCGTCACAGATTATTATATTCATTCACGACACATTATTACTACTCAAATATAATTCAACTACTTTATCCAACATGACACATATTACTTTATTCTATAACAAACACTACGCAAAACGATTTACCATACTATTAACTTATTCATGCATACATTCAACACATTACTTCACTTCTAATCATGCGCTTGCAAATTCAACATCCAACTTATACTCACACTACTCTAAGCATTCATCTAACAATAAACCATCCTATATTACTTAAGTGTGCGAAGATTCCAATCATGTCTCAACACTTCATCAACCATATGTTCGACTTAATTAGGCCATACCACACAAGTACCCAACAAATTCATTCATTGCAATTCTAATTACTATTTGACCAACATCACAACTAGTACCAAACCTACAACTTACTATTATCACCATACACAAAGACTCACAATTCTCTTATAAACTAGTACACATACAAAGACTTAGAGCGCATTATTATCATCACATTACTCAGCACTATCACACACTATCGACACTTCCACCATCTCTACTACTTCCATACTCACTTCTATCCAATCCACAAACTTACATAGTTCATCATCACAATTACACGTACTAAACATCAACAGAGACTCTATCACAGTTATTCTAGCTTAAGCATTTTACACACTATGCACATAATTCCCGACTCGATATTCCGATAACCGGTGACTGGCTTAAGCATAATAGGGCCATGATTTTGAAATGAGGGCGCCTACTCACCCAAAATCAAGCATCAGCTGGGGCTCCCAACACACATACACCAGGTTCATTTTATTAGACTCACTACGTTCATTAGGCTCATTTGTTACAGGTTCCAAAATCGTCGCTCTGATACCACTTTGTAACACCCCCATCTACCAAGGAGCCTTAACAAGACCTTCCGTAACAGATAAGGGCGTTACCATCTCGGTTGCCCGAGGAAAGTAATAATCAAATGTCGATAAAAGATCGTTAATGTTATATTAAAAGTGACTTAAAACCAACAGACGATATAAATGATACAACTCAAGACTATTATCAGCTATGTGAAACTATCTCTGCCATGACTCGTGGTACACTCGTCCCTCCAAGCACCCAGCTAAGATCCATACATCAACCTGCTAAGACTGACTGCTTACTATAATGGATCATGGCAGATACAAAACAAAGACACAACACAGCCAAAACCACACAAGGTCAGTAACTGAGGAAACAAATACAAGCAGACACGACACAACTAAAGCAACACACGCACAACACCTCCTCCAACCACCCACACACCTCTGACTGCCCGAAGGCCCAGTCCTGCCAGATTACCAATCGCAACCAGTAATCCACACCGCCAGTGGGGGACCGCAGCCGTACCCACCTATGCCTCGCTCATCTCATCCGAGCGATAAACCCATGTTCCTTAATGTGCAAATCCCCTTCTGTGGCGGGTTCCACAGAGGGCAAATCAAGGGCGTGAAGCCACTCCCGCAAGTGACTCCACTCAGCCGAGGACGCACCTCGAGAACCACAGACAACAATCACAATCAGCTGTACAAACAAAAATCACCAACTACCATCTCAACACAATGTAATCAACTACCACGACCGATCATCAACAACGACACTAACCAATAATACATCAACAACAGACCCTCTAGACAATCAATAATACTGAGTACGAACCTACCTTTAGCAAACCGCAGCGATTCCCCGTCCGATCACAAGATAACAATCAACCAGCAAAACCTCCTATAACAAGCACCATACCATCTATTACTACTTCTATAAACATAACTGAAAACAAGGACGACGATGACGATGATGATGACATACCTATTACACAGCAATCCGGTGTCAAGACCGCTACCGACTCAAGCATCCCATCCCTAAGGTGTTCTCACTCACAAAGGTATCAAAGAGGTGAAACATGGTGAAGGAGAAGAGAGGTGACGACATTTAGGTTTAGGAAGAAGGTAGAGAAATGATTTGGGGTTTCACGATTTATAATTCCCCGCTGCAAACCCGTTACTCGATCGAGTAACCAACTTACTCGATTGAGTGACCTCTACTCGATCGAGCTCCCAAGTTACTTGATCGAGTAGCCTCAGCTAGATCGAGTAACACACAAACCAAAGCTCATATCGTCACAAGTCATCACTCGTAAGGTTTCCGAAGGTTAAGATAAGTGACCAGGGTCAGTCAACGTCAGTCAACGGGTCCCTAAAAGGACGGGTATTACAGATACTAAAACATTGTTTGCTATTATTGTAACCTTTATTAAATCTAACAAAGATCAACAAACAATTACACGCAAAGAGTATATATATTATATAGCACACTTGTCATTATCAAAACAAATCATATAACTATATGGTCCAACAAATTCCCTCTTTTTGATGATGACAAGTCTCTTATAATTGGTGACTAAATACAAATTCCCCCTCAACATAATACTATAAATAAAATTGTCAGTCGAACGCAAGAAAAAGCTACTTATATTCGAAGGTATAGCATATAAGGACCTTAAGAGATTAAATGTTCTAACAAGGAGCAAGCTTAGGCAAATACTTAAGTCACGGTCATTTCTTCCCCCTCTTGACATCATCGAAAAGACGAGAACAAGACATAAAACAACTAGAATAATATAGACTGATGCGTGTCCTAAATATGATGTTTTACACCCTATTTTACACGCATTTCAGAGCTCAATTATGTAGTTTATGCTACTATTTGTCCCATTTCGTCTACTTTCGTATTTTTATGTAATATTGCAGATTTATGCGGAAATTAGTAGAAATTGAGCTAAATCCGTCCCCGAGTACCTTGCATTGCATTTGACGTGAAGTATTTACTCAAGAAACGAACTTGGTGCGCATTTCGAGGCCTAAAAGAATATTTTATGAAGAATTAGAAGCGGATTACCAGCTATAGTGGTCGATCGACTGCTGCCCATGGTCGATCGACCAGAGCACGACTTACAGTAGCTCCTGTTCAGCGCTGTCCAGTCGATCGACTGCCTTGCATGGTCGATCGACCAGACCGTTGATTCTGACGCAAATTAAAAGGACGAGAAGTTAGAAGCCCATTGGATATTAGGTTTAGGAATAAGTGTTACGTGATATTCCTATATAACGTAACCTTAGTTTTCAGAATAATTATCAAGTTTTCATCAAGTCTTTTATCATCAATAATTAGGGTTCTTGAGATTATTTTTCGTAATCTATAAAGTTTACTTTTGCATTCGGTTTTGATCTTTTCTCTGCAATTCCTTTTACGGTATTCTCTGTTCCAATATTAGTTTTATTGCTTTATTTCGTTCATAGTTTAGAATTGCTAGGTTAGATCTCCCAAAGCCAAATTATCGTTTTATGTTAATCATTTGTTCAGTTAATTTAAGTATGAATTCGTTAGCTTTATTCGTTAATCTTGTTGTTGTTTTTATCGCAAATATGAGTAGCTAAATACCCTGTGCTAGGATGTAGGGAATCTGTAGTGTAGGCGGCATTAGAATAACATGACCTGAAATC
Source organism: Silene latifolia (assembly GCF_048544455.1). Lineage (NCBI taxonomy): Eukaryota > Viridiplantae > Streptophyta > Magnoliopsida > Caryophyllales > Caryophyllaceae > Silene > Silene latifolia. Next base: position 89,601,324 of record NC_133535.1, on the reverse strand, counting down.
GCGCCATGGTCGATCGACCGGCCTATCTGGTCGATCGACCGACCACGTGAGATTTCCTTCATTTTAATTAATCTAATTTCTATATTTGACAAATCGAGTGCACGTGACTAGTTGAATGCCTAGGAATTGACCGACCCAATAAAGATCGAAAGATAGGGGAGGAAAATAGACTGCCTAATTAAGACGACTAAATTAATAAGATCGAGAGATAAGTTAATTTAGACTTTTAAGTCACTTTTCAGGACGAAAGTTAGCATTAGTGATATTAGGGACCTGTAGCGAGATCGAAAGATGCTACCTGTTAAGAAAGGACCGAGAGGACCTCTTATCTGCCCGTCTCACGTGATTATTTCAGACTTACCTAGGATACTGCCGCCGAAACTATAGTGAACCGACCATCTTAGCACCCTTTTAATATTTGTTTTCACCTACCTCTTTTATTAGCTCATTAGCATAGACCAACTCAAAACAAACCCCCACTCACTTGTTACCTTAGACTAGAATTAGACAACTATAAATTACATTCGCCTCTCTGTGGTTCGACCCTGACTGCCACTATCTATAGTAGTAGTTTGGAAATATAAATTTATCTTTGGTACTCTACGACGGTATCAAATTTTGGCGCCGTTGCCGGGGAGGCAATCGTTTAATTTTTAGTTGTTTTTATTTTAGTCCTTTCTCAGTTTAAGGGACATCTTTTCCTTAAACTATTCTCATATTGTTCTTGTAGTTTCATCTTATGCGCAGGTCTCAACAAGGCGAATTACTTCCCCTTAATCTCGAGCTTGAGAGGACTTTGCGCGTGAAGAGGAGATTATTTCACGAACAACAGTCAGAGGAAGAGCCTGGTTCTCATTCTAGTTTTTACGAGAACGAGCTGTTTGAGGAGGATCCACCTTCGTCACCTATTTCTACTTCCTCAGCTGAAACCGTCACATCTCCTGACATGGCTGAAGAAGCAAGTATAGCCAGTCACTCTGAGCTGATAGCTGAGAATCTCTATAAGGGATTCGCACTGCCAGAGACGGATAGGAAATTCGAGCCAAAACCGTCTTATATCAACTTGGTCGAGAGGAACCAATTTGGGGGAGCTGCAAATGAAGATGCAGCCAAACATATGGAGACATTCATTGATTATTGTTGTTCCATACCCCCACCAACCGGTGTGACCCAGGACCAGGTGAAGGAGACTATGTTCATATTCTTGCTTCGTGATGCAGCAAGGAAATGGTACCGAGACCTGATCGAGCTGCCAACGGGATCACTGATTGGAACTCGCTGGCCCTAGCATTCTACAAGAAATATTTCTCAGCCTCGAAGACCAATTCCATTAGAGCTCAGATCACGAGCTTTAAACAGGGCCCTGATGAGAATTTTCACGAGGCGTGGGTCCGTTTCAAGAAGCTGGTGCGAACTATTCCGCACCATGGGTTCGAGAAATGGAGCCTATGCAATCAATTTTATAATGGGCTTTATGACGATCAGAGGGCTATCCTGGATGCGGCAGCTAATGGCAGATTCCAGGAGAATGTTTGAGAAACTAAGGGGTGGAAAATTATTGATGATTTGGCCACCCATAAAGCTGAGTATGGAAATTCCAGGGGAAATCAAAGGAGAGCTGCTGAATCCCCTTCTGTAGCTGCATTAGAGGCTCTTACGGCGAGATTTGATAAGTACGAGTTGGGAGGAGCTTCAAAAGGAGGGATCTATCAAATTAATGTTGTGTCAGACGATCCTTTCGTCTGCAAAAAATGTAGAGCCGAGGGACATGTTTCAGATTTTTGTCCTAATCCCTATGAGTCTTGTGCTGCTTTTCAACATTATAGGCAGACAAATACTTATTTTGAGCCGAATGTCCATCCAAACTTGAGGTGGAGTAGCCAAAATGTCCAAAATCCGACTCCACCCCCACAAAGAAAGAACAACAAAGTTATGTGCCCCCTCATAAGCAACAGTAGTTTCAAAAGCCTCCGTATGTCCCGCAGCAGCAGTAGCAGTCCCAAGGCTCCGATTTTGCCGAATTGAAAAATTTGTTGCTGAAAGAGTCTCAAGCTAGAGAGGCCGGGATGAAAATATTGGAGAGCCAAATTGCTCAATTGGCTAGCAAGAGTGCAACTCGAGCTCCGGGGCAATTACCGTCTCAGCCGGATAAAAAAGAGACCCTAAATGCTATCACCTTGAGGAGTGGGTCTACCCTTGATGGGCCCGCTATGGTTGAGGATGTCACTGAAAAAGATGAGGCGGAACCGAGCAAGAAAAAGGCCGTGGTGAACAGTAGCAAGAAAAAGACGATCAGCAGGTATGTCAGTCGATCGACTGACATACCCGGTCGATTGACTGAAATGCGAAAAACAAAGCGACTTCGGTCTCAGAAGTCGGTCGATCGATCGACCAACATGGTCGATCGATCGACAAAGTGCGATATTGAACCTTTTCGTCCTCCAATGCCTAATAACTTGAGGGACCACTTATTTCGGGGTACGACGACTCCGGAATTATTGAGGCAAGACCCAAATGCTGATGGGTCAGTCCCGGTTCCAAAGTATGACCCGATGACGATTAATGGTTCATTCTTGAGACGGTCTGAAGAAGGTTCAAGCTTCAACAAGGAGAAGGTAGTGGACTTTCAACCTAAGTCCACTGATGGCGGCATGCAATACCTAGAGGAGAGGGCTAAGTTACTTCTTACAGCCCCTTATCCAGAGAGATTGGTGCCGACAAAGGAACGGGTATCGTTTAACAAATTTGAAAATGTTATTCGTAGCTTAAATGTACAAGTTCCTTTTCTTGAATTAGTTAATCAAGTGCCTGCTTACATGAAATTTATGAAGCAACTTTTGTCTAAAAAGAAGTCACTTGAAACTGTGCAATCTGTCGCACTAACTGAGGAGTCATGTTCTTATTTGACCCATACTGCACCTCATAAGCTAGAAGACCCAGGTAGTTTTTCAGTCCCATGTAGTATTGACACCTTTTCTATCGAGAAGGCCTTGTGTGATCTAGGGGCTAGCATTAGTGTCATGCCTTTGAGTCTTGCTAGGAAATTGAAATTGACTAGGTTTGCAGTTACCAACATGACAGTACAGATGGCTGATCGATCTGCGGTCCAGGCTATAGGAGTCTTAGAGGACATTCCCGTGTAAATACGAAGTTCTTTTTCCCTATTGACTTCGTTGTGTTAGATATGCCCGAAGATGCTCACATACCTATCATTTTGGGTAGATCATTCCTGCACACTGCTGGTGCAGTTATAGATGTTGGCTCAGGGACCTTGACCTTCAAAGTAGGGAAACATTCCATCGTCTTTGCTCAGACGGCTAAGAAGAAAGACCCCATGTGGCCAGTCACTTGTAATACGGTTTCTGAAAAGAAATCTTATTTTGTGCATTCTGATATGCCTGCCCCTATGCCTATTCCTGTTGTAACACCTCCGCCCCATATTGGGAGCAAATTGGAGGAAGAATCTTCTGTTCTAACTATTGTAGGAGCTGGTTTGGGGAAGGAAGAGCCGCATGTTGCTCCAGCTGTGAAGGAGCCAATCGTTCAAAGAGGCGGCCTAGGATGTCTTAGCTATGGCACAGATGAGGAGCCTGATGAGGAGCCAGTCAAAGTGACGGAGTCTGATTTGGATTTTGACGAGTCCGATGAAGTTATTGATTGGGGAGATGCAGAAGCTGTTGATCCGTTGAGTTCTGCGGATGTTGAAGTTGATAGGAGTGCAGCTGAGGAGATGAGCACTGTAGAGGCTACCTCTTGTAGCCAAAAGCCGAGCAAGTGGGCCATTCCGTGGCCATTCTTGATCAACTATTAGTTGATTAAGACTTAACAAAACATTTTATTGCTTTTTAAGACTATTTAACGTTTTTCGTGTGCGCGAGACTTCGCATTTTAATAAGTTTCCTTAGGATTTTAAATACTTTAGACTATTACTTTGGGTTTTGCGCAATTTTGGGCGCGTTATTATGTGTATTTGCAGGTTGATAGACCATGTTGGCTCAATTTATTGAGCTAATTTGAAGAAAATCAGGACTTACATCAGGTTTTCCAGTCGATCGACTGCCTCCTATGGTCGATCGACTGAGCTGCGAATTCCAGGTGCTTCTGTTCCTGTTCACTCTGTTCGATCGACTGGGTGATGTGGTCGATCGACCATGTTCGCTGCTGTACCGGTTCACGCCCATTCCCCTTACTGTGTTTGGTCGATTTGCGGAATCTAGGGAGTCTTTTCTCCACTTTATTCTCCGACTCATTTCTGTTTTCTTCCGTTTCTTTATTTTACACATAATTTTGCATTTAATAAATTGTTTTCTCGGATTACGCGCGGTATTTTCTGTCTTTTCAGGTACCTATGGTAGCACGCTCGCTCTTTGAAATCTCCTAGCTCACTATTTGGTTTGGGTAGGTTTCCTTTTGCTGCGCTTAAAGTCTTGTGAGTTTCCGAGTCCTTACTTCATGTCTTGTTTAATTAATTTATCGCAAATTCCCGTTTCCCTTTTATTTCACTATACAATTTTGCACAATGGGGACATTGTGTGATTTGGTTTGGGGAAGGGTTTTGCATTGCATTCACATGTTTTATTGCATTTCTGTTTCACGTTTATTGCATTTCAGTTTGCATTGTTTATTTCATTTTCTATATATATACAGAAAATTCAAAACAAAAAAATTGAAAAAATTTCAAAAATCCAAAATTTGCACGTTTATTTTAGCATTTAGGTCGAGTCGGAACGGTAGTATTTCTATGATGACATTGCATTTGCAGCCGTTTATGCCTAAGCCTTGCTAATTGACATGTTATTAGTAGAATCATTTGCATAGTCTACGAGTTTTCGTTAATTTATTCGCTGAATCTTGAGACTTGACTTAGATTTATGGCAAACTACTTATATTTTCTGAGATTTAGAGCTTATAACTGGTGACATTCATGACCAGTTTATCTAGGATTGTGAGTAGTTACTCCTTGTGAGACATGTTACATAAATTTGCATAGATATGAACTTGGTCTACTTAATACCTGTATGCATTCGGTTTGTGTTTTGTTGACACATGTGGAAGAGGTCTCCTTTATTCATTTTGCCCATAAGCCCCACACTGCCAGAAATAGCTTTTTGTCCCTTTAACTATATCCTATATTTAGCCTGCCCTTGTCAAGCTAGTAGTTTTAAGTTTTTGGGATTGTTGCTTCATTTTTGGTTGCATATGCTCTTATTGAGATGATGTTGGATGAAAGAATGAAGGAGGAAAAAGAATTCAAAAACTATGAAAAAGAAAAAAAAAGGTTGCAAAGAAAAAAAAGAAAAAAAAAACAGAATACAAAAAAAAAATGATTCGGAAAAAAAATCAGTCTATCGACCGGTTCCATTGGTCGATCGACCGTTGACTGCAGCAGAAAAAGAAAATTCGTAAATAAAATCACGTGTTGCAATCGTTATGAGTTGGTGATTTTATATTCCCATGCTTTATTATCATCATTTGGGGAATTACAATTATATCAGAGATTGTGAGATTTGTGCTTGTTATTAGCACCGTTTCGATTGAAAAATCTTGAGCAAGAAGTTGGATATTGTTATAATTTGGTTCCCTTAGTTACTAGCTTGGCTTTTAACTCTTTTTTTATCCAAATTTATTTTAGCCCTTCTTACCAATACCTCACATATCCATATTTACCTCGGCATGTGTCATGGTCATTTGTTTGGTTGGAATGCATATGTACGGTTGTAGAGATTATTTTCATATTAGATTGCAGGCATGTTCTTATAGGTCGTAGTTAGGTGAGTGTCATTACAAAATGAATTCTTACTATCTTTACATTTTATTCACCTGTGCTTATGTGTGATATGAGCGACCCGTGAGAGTCCGATTTGATAAGTTTCTATAGTTGACAGTTCAGCAGTTTTTAACGACTTCATAACTCGTTTGCATGATTCATATTGCTAATTGATTGTTAGTTGTTGCATTAAATTAGTTTAGGCTATTCGGTTTGCATTTCTCTCTGAGATTGAATTCGTTCCATTAGGTTTTAGGATCGAGTCTAGTTCTTGCTTGGGGACAAGCAAGGGTTTGGTTTGGGGAAGTTTGATGCGTGTCCTAAATATGATGTTTTACACCCTATTTTACACGCATTTCAGAGCTCAATTATGTAGTTTATGCTACTATTTGCCCCATTTCGTCTACTTTGTATTTTTATGTAATATTGCAGATTTATGCGGAAATGAGTAGAAATTGAGCTAAATCCGTCCCCGTGTACCTTGCATTGCATTTGACGTGAAGTATTTACTCAAGAAACGAACTTGGTGCGCATTTCGAGGCCTGAAAGACAATTTTATGAAGAATTAGAAGCGGATTACCAGCTATAGTGGTCGATCGACTGCTGCCCATGGTCGATCGACCAGAGCACGACTTACAGTAGCTCCTGTTCAGCGCTGTCCAGTCGATCGACTGCCTTGCATGGTCGATCAACCAGACCGTTGATTCTGACGCAAATTAAAAGGACGAGAAGTTAGAAGCCCATTGGATATTAGGTTTAGGAATAAGTGTTACGTGATATTCCTATATAACGTAACCTTAGTTTTCAGAATAATTATCAAGTTTTCATCAAGTCTTTTATCATCAATAATTAGGGTTCTTGAGATTATTTTTCGTAATCAATAAAGTTTACTTTTGCATTCAGTTTTGATCTTTTCTCTGCAATTCCTTTTACGGTATTCTCTGTTCCAGTATTCAGTTTTATTGCTTTATTTCGTTCATAGTTTAGAATTGATAGGTTAGATCTCCCGAAGCCAAATTATCGTTTTATGTTAATCATTTGTTCAGTTAATTTAAGTATGAATTCGTTAGCTTTATTCGTTAATCTTGTTGTTGTTTTTATCGCAAATATGAGTAGCTAAATACCCTGTGCTAGGATGTAGGGAATCTGTAGTGTAGGCGGCATTAGAATAACATGACCTGAAATCGCGCCATGGTCGATCGACCGACCACGTGAGATTTCCTTCGTTTTAATTAATCTAATTTCTATATTTGACAAATCGAGTGCACGCGACTAGTTGAATGCCTAGGAATTGACCGACCCAATAAAGATCGAAAGATAGGGGAGGAAAATAGACTGCCTAATTAAGACGACTAAATTAATAAGATCGAGAGATAAGTTAATTTAGAATTTTAAGTCACTTTTCATGACGAAAGTTAGCATTAGTGATATTAGGGACCTGTAGCGAGATCGAAAGATGCTACCTGTTAAGAAAGGACCGAGAGGACCTCTTATCTGCCCGTCTCACGTGATTATTTCAGACTTACCTAGGATACTGCCGCCGAAACTATAGTGAACCGACCATCTTAGCACCCTTTTAATATTTGTTTTCACCTACCTCTTTTATTAGCTCATTAGCATAGACCAACTCAAAACAAACCCCCACTCACTTGTTACCTTAGACTAGAATTAGACAACTATAAAGTACATTCGCCTCTCTGTGGTTCGACCCTGACTGCCACTATCTATAGTAGTAGTTTGGAAATATAAATTTATCTTTGGTACTCTACGACGGTATCATAGACCGAGGAAAGAAATAAACATGCAAACACATATTATAGAACGAGAAGCAAATATACGATAAGCAAGCATAATAGAATACGTCTAATACAAATTGGAAATGTAAAAGCCTATGGGCCGAATAAACAAAGTATGCCAATGTGCCGAATAAAGTATGAAGTGACAAAATGGGCCGAATAGACAAACATCAAAATATTAGTCCAACAAAAGCAAAAGGAAAAAAAAGCAAGGAATGGGATTAGGACGGGTTTAGGGAAAGTCGTGTTTCACGACATTGGGGTTCACATAACCGAGATGAGTCCTAAAGTCAATAGAGTCGAGACGATCTAAGCAAGACCGCACATGATTGTCTTGTGCCGTGAGACACGCCTCAAAGTTAATCACTTTTAACGACAAGGCCTTAGTAGCCTCGAAAATAAGTCTCATCTCCGCATGCATAGCCTTCCCTTCTCGCCAAATAGCCCCTCCTTGACTAGACAAGTTAGCCATCAAACTAGATTGATGGACACACTCACGAGCCGCTCTATCCGCATCACAAGCCATAGTTTCAACATGTCCTTCTAGCCCACGCAAGTAAGCTAGAGCCTCGACATTCCCCGTACCATTAGAAACCGGAGCCACATCTTTCTCCTTTGCCAAACTCGCTACCAACTCCGCAATCAACTTATTTTGAACATCCATCTTTTCAGAAACACTCATCATAAACGAGTCCAACTTTTGTTCCACGGCCATTACCACATCCGACGACTGCTCCACCACACTACTCTTTGACAAGAAAATTAATTCGGGTCTAACCGCGGCGACTTTAATTAATTTAAGATGTGTATCACACATCTCTTCTTTGACCATGACCCCGTAGCTAGTAGGACCGACAACCCCCTTGTGTTCCAAAATACGAGAAATCCACATACCAAAGGGCAAATCCAAAGTAGTATAAAATTTGTCCTCGGTTACGAAATACTTGTTTGGATAATACGATGAAAAACAAGTCGGGGAAGACTAACCTTAACACCTTCAAGCCATTTAAAGACCAAAACCATCTCATAACTCGACAACTTGTCACAGCCTCCTCTCCTCGGAACAACCGTGTTCCATAGAAAATTTTAAAAGAATTTCAATTTGGGTGTAAACATACCCGCCAACATATTACTAGACCCCGTAGCACCATCATCAAAAGAACGCTTAATTTGAATCTTTTCTTCCTCCGTCACATCCCCCCATTCTGCCCTCGGGTTAATTTCCACCCTATCATCAGGGACGGAAAACAGAGTGCGAAAATCGTCAAGGGAAATAGTGACTTTGAACTCATTAACCATTGCATGCAACAGATTCTTCTTAACCGAAACTGAAGCATAGAATTGAATTACCTCAATAGGATAAACGGGACCGGTCATAGAACAAATCTTTGTCCATTCTTGATAAGTCAAGAAATCTTTGAAGAATTGCACAACTTCGATCTTTGTATACCACTTTTCGGGATAAGATCGTCCTCCATGAATACCATATCGCAAAACACGATTCGCCCGAGTCCTTTCCTCCGTGGTAAAACGAACTTTATCAAGACCCGTCATCGTAGCATCGGCATATGTTCTCGAAACAAGGTTCTTTGATGACCATCATGGCTAACCATAATTTCGGTCTCTTCAACCGAACCAATATCCTTCTTCTTACCTTTGTTAAGCTTACGACGCTTTCCCTCGAGATTAGTATCAACCCGGTTATGATCGGGATTAGTAGGTTTGGGGTTTGGATGAGGTGAAGAAGTGGTTGCGGTTTGATTGGGCTTATTGCATGGTGGTTTAGATGACCCGGTCTTAGTAGAAGACCGAGTTGATGGTGAATTCAGGCGAGTTGTTGGTGGAGACATGATGATGATGATGATGGATGGTGAGGTTGAGTGTGGGAGAGTTTTAAGAAAGTGAAAATATTGAGAGTTGTGAGGATGATGGAGACATGAGGGATGTTGGGTATTTATGAAGTGGTAGAAAAAAATGAGTTATGGTAAAAGTAGGTTAGTGTGTATAGGCGGCTACGGATTTTGTTAAGATTCTTTCCTTTTTTTTATATATAAATATATATAGGTTAGGAAAGATTAGGTTAGGGTAAATCTTTTATGAGATATGGCAAACATATGATAATAGACTTTAGGTAAATCACATGAGTAAATAATTGTAAAGATTGTGAAGATATTTAGGATAGAAATTTTCGGCAAAAGAGATATAATAAGGAAATATTGTGATGAGAAATTTGGTTTGTAAAGATACACATAATATATGACTAGCATACGGACTATTCTTATAACATAATATAATATTTAACAAGAATATACTTACAGGAGAAAATAAGGACACCGTCATATAATCTCGTCTATTTCTAGTTAGTCATAAAGATCGTAAATATTTGTGACAAGTTTAGTTGCCACCGATTAAACCAATTTCCAACCGTAAAATCTCAAAACGTTCTCTAGCCAAAGCCTTTGTCAAAATATCTGCCCATTGTTTTTCTGTGCTACAAAATTCAAGTTTTATATTCCCCTTATCGACATGGTCACGTAGAAAATGGTGTCGAATATCAATATGCTTAGTACGAGAGTGCTGTGCTGGGTTTTTGGAAATAATTATTGTAATACTACGGTTTTCTGTGTCTATGGGTACTCTATCGAGTGGGGCTTACTCTGTCGAGTAAGTATGCTTTTATACGAAACAGTAGGCTACCTAATGGGTACTCGATCGAGTATGTTGGACACTTGATCGAGTAAGGGGCACTCGATCGAGTAAGTGACTTACTCGATCGAGTAAGTGAGTCTTACGGGTTATTTTAGCCGGGTTTTGTTAATAACGCGTGATTAGTATAAAAGGACTTCGTCATTCTTTTTAATCACTTTTCACCTTTTCTAAAACTTTTCAAGAGAAAAAGAAGTTACGTAGCTTTCATTCATCGCGTTATTAGCAAATCCTAAGGGCTAGAGTCATCGGATCGTTGTGTTCTTTACGCCGTTGAGACCGTCGTATTGTGGGTAAGCTTCTAGTGTGATTTTTATATCATTTCATTGATTTTAGCTGAAACCCTAATTAGTTAATTTGGGGGTTTTGGGGAGTATTGTTGATGTTAGATTGTGATTGTATAATTGTGTGTTTATAGGAGGTGATTTCATTGAAGAACGATTTTGATTAACTGATTGTGACGATCTTGGTGGTTGCTTTACCAAGTAGGGTTTCCCTACTCAGTTATTGTATAAATGATTATAAGATGGTTGATTGGTTGATTGGCATGATGATTATATCGTAATTGGTATTGGCATTGTTTTGAATTGATATTGTGATTGGTTGTTGGTTTATATCATATTGGATTTGGAATTGGTGATTGGCGATTATATAGTGTGGTTGTTGTATAATTTTCTATGGTTTGCGAGGTGCGTCCTCGGCTGAGTGGAGTCACATGCGGGAGTGGATTCATGCCCATGATTCGCCCTCTGTGGAACCCGCCACAGAAGGGGATGTGCACATTAAGAAACATGGGTTATTCGCTCGATGGAGATGAGCGGGGCTTAGGTGGGAACGGCTGCGATCCCCCACTGGCGGTGAGGAATATCTGTTGCGATGGATATTCTGGCAGGGCTACACACTTTAGTCTGTAGTCAGATGATTGGTGATGTGACGGTGTTGGAGATTGTGATTGTGTATCTGTTGTTGTTTATCTTATATTGTTTATGCAGTAACTAACCCCGTTTAAATGTTTTAAAAACTGTTGTGATCTATTCGGGGGTGGTGAGCAGTTGTCTAGCAGGTATACTTTGGATGCGCAAGGGATAACTGGGCATGTGTCACCATGAGTCTATTAAAAGTCTCCCACCGTTATATCGAACATTGTATTTACATTAGTTAGTTTTGGTTTTGGAACGGTTGTATCATACTTTACAGTTTTGGATTTTGATGTATTCACTTAAACTATTTTATTAAAGTACCTTCTTTTATGGTCTATTTGATATTCATTGCCTCGAGTAACTGAGATGGTAGCATTCCCATGCTTTAGGTGGTCCTGGTAAGGCACTTGGAGTATGGGGTGTTACAAAGTGGTATTAGAGCGACGATTTTGGAACCTGAACTAATGAACCCAATGAATCTAGAGAGTCAAAATAAAATGAACCCGGGTAGGAGTTGATAGGAGCTAATGCAAAGACTTGGGAGACGTCCTAAAGTCGCGAACTCGCCCTACAACTTTGAACCGGTCACTTACTGGGTGTCATGGGATCGCTATGTGTTTACTAATGTTCTATTGCGTATGTTGGATGATATATTGTATAGCAATGTTGGATGAATAATGATTATGATAGATTGGTGTGTGACACCCTTAAAATTTAGCCTTAATTAAGTACTTAAATGCGTAAATTCTACGGAAAAACTGGTAGGATATGTTTGTAAATGGTTCAACTAGATAAAACCTGCAATTTCAAAAAATTTTCTTCCTAAACCATTCACAACCAATCCAACTCAAGAAGAGTGTCAAAAACCCTGCAAAAGCTGATAAACTAATTTACATACATAACTAAAGACGCGGAAATATAGTGATACAAACCCAAATAGAAAAGGGAGACATATGTCCCTTCAAATTATATACAAACCAAAAGTTAAAAGGTTTACTATAAGAATAGCCAAAACTAGGTCCAAGGTTCCTTGCTCACTAGCTCGTCTGTGACCCCCAACAAAGCATCAACAACCTGTCAATCGCATTTTATACAAACACGAAAGCCACAATTCAGTGGGGAGTAACTTCGAGTCCTCCCAGCCACGAATCGTCAAAATTAATGTAACATGTAGTAAAACATGTAAACAATATGATAAACAATGTAATTATCATGTAATCTAACCTATGACCCCTAAACTGACCAAACTAAACTATCATGTGAATCATATAATTCAAATAGTAATCCAAACTTTATCAATCAGAACCGCTTACATATCACCTATTACGATTCATAAAATCACCACACAAGAAAGGGCAATATATCAAAGACAGGCATAAGTTCTTAGCACCGTCAATAGTCACTTTGTAACTCGAGTCTATACCACGAGGTAGGGAAGGTAATCGAACCGGTATCTTGGCTCAGCGGTTAATATTAATAAAACATGGCCAAGAGACAACACAACCCTAGCCTAAAATCACAAGCAGAGACCTAGACATGCGGATACACACCACCGCACCCAAGACCCACTATTTTTCTAAAAACATAGTGAGTACCCTAAGGAGTCCACCAAAGGGTTGGCTAGTACTTAAGCTGACCCCTTACTATCAAAATAAGTAACTGAGGTCATGCCCCAACTTGGATATAAATCCACTAGTCAGGAACACAAAGGCTATCAAGCAGTGAACATATACTCGTCAAAGACTATAAAGACCTATCTATGATGAAGGCCGAAATACTCACCTAGGACCTAGTCCCAGCTAGTCCCAGCTTGAATACTTTAGCCCACACCACACAAGACTCACCACACAAGTCAAGTAAGACACCCACTTAACCTTAAGAGGGCAAAAAGTCCAACTTACCAATCTAAATGCTAACATTCTATCATGTGAAAGGCTATATAAATGTCTATTCAGCAAACAACCCAACAATATCCTCAATAAGTATTCAATACTAATTTCTAATTCTAGCAATTTTAACAATATTAAAGGCTTTAGGGGAAACTAGGGCCATTTCTACAATACAAGATACTATTAAATTCAATAAGCTATACATGTGAACTACAGCTTGATAAATGGCCTAAAACAAGAAAAAGGCCGATTATCTAAATCATTCAACCGAATTTTTACCCGCAACCCCGATCCCCGCGACAGTACGGGTCAAATTGCGGCTGACCAATCACTCAATTAACTGACATCGCATCAGTCAAAGGGACTAAGGCTCAGTTTTCGGCACAATCAACAAAACATTACAATTATCGCTATAAAATTTACCTTGAGCCTAATCATTACAATTTCAACTTATAAACTATCCTAACATGTGATAATTATCAATATAAGCTTAATTTCTACTACTAGTATGATTCAAATTAAAAGTGTACCCATATGTGACTTATACAATTCTAACATTAATTAACCCGAAATGACCAATATTGTACGAAAAACCGCGAAACAAGCACGGACCAACCCGGGCCAACCCCAAGGCCGGCCGTGGGCTGCCATGGGCCTGCCGGCTGCTGGCCGTCCCCCTACACCACCATTTTTTTTCCATTTTTGTTTAGTAAAAGACCGTCTGAACATTAATTAATCGTTCCCAATTCAACTTTGATAATTTAAACTAACAAAAGGCACAAATTAAGCATGCATGCAACGAATTTTAACATGTGAAAACTACTACTCAAACAAAAATCACCAAACACACAAAAACAACAAAGATTGTGACGATAATTCGTCGAGTAACTCGAAATATGTTACCTTAAGCTAGAAAAAGAGCAATTAGCACCTCAAAACCGAAACCCTAACAACAACTAGCCGCTATCCTCGACGATATACGAGTCCCCAAACTGGTCTTCCAAATCTTCACCTAATTAAACAATAAAAACTCCATAAATAAGCACAAATACCGAAAATACCGAAATTTTGTCTTAAAACAACTTAATGAAAACTGAAATTAGAACATACTAAGTTGTAGATCTCGGTGAGAGGATTCCGGAAAGGTAAATTTCGTGAAAAACCGCTAAGAAATGAAGGAGTTGTGTCGAAAATAAGCTTGATTTTATATGGAAATGGTGTTTTGATCTTTGGAATAAGATAGAATGTTGAAGAAACAAGAAAACCAGAAAAAAAAGAAAGGAAGAGGGTGGTGCGCGTGAAAGGAAGAAAGGAAAGGAGGAGAGCGGGTTTGAGTCGGGATTTTTCGAGTCGGTTTTGACTCGTTTCGATAATAATTAAAACCGTAAGTCAAATGCAAATTCCGACAAGACCAAAGTTTTTAAACACGAGATTACAAGAAAATTGAGTATTCATACGACCCATTTCCAAATTCGTTTACCCAACGTTCAAAAGAATTGTCATTTTCCCCCCGATACGCCCTTATTTCGAAATAAAAAGTTTTACACGGTTTAAACTATTTTTAAACATTTCGAGACTATCAAAATAAATACTTTTCTTCAAAATATAATAAAATTATATTTCTTTGAATTATTTTTACTTTAATTACTTTAAATATCAAATTTTATTTGATTAATAAATTATTTTCGAAATATATTAACGGTCCGAAATTACGGGGCGTTACAGGTGAATATGGTGGAAAAATGTGAAGAAGATATATATAGTAATATGTTGTGGATGATCATATTGTATGGTGGAACTGATTTATAATGTGGCAATATTAGTGACATGAGATTAGGGGAATGTGATATGATTATACATGATTTTGGTTGCGTAAAGTTATATAATAAAGCTATATATTTGTTTATTGTTGCTTCATATGCACATGTTGGATGAAGAACGTGGTAAAAATGGATGAATTGATTGGAAAAGATAGAGTGGCAATTGCATGAGAATATGAATTTTGTGATTAATAATATGTTTAGGTGATGAAGTGGAGTTGTAATATTGTTGTATTAGTAACATGGGAATAGGATTTGTAATGTATAAGTATGTTTTATTTTACGAAAAGCTATAAAGTTAAAGCATGCGGGCAGTACATGATTGATAAGTTGAATGTTATATGAGCATAATAAATGTTATAGTTTGGCTTTTGGTAGATAGTAACACGTGATTAGGGATAATGGTTTTACAAGTATCGAGTCTCTTTTGCTCACTTTGTTAATATTTAAGTTGTTTGAAAGGGAAAATCAAATAGTTATGTTGTTCAATTATAGAGAAGTTGTCTTTAAACTGTTATAACTTTAGATGTATATATGATTTTGATGTGATACCAATTGGGGGCGATATCTTGTTCTGTTACGATTCTAACGATAGGTCACACACCCAAAATGACCAAGAAACGAGTGAGATATGACCGTTTTACGAAAATTGGACAGTGCTGAGAATTGCGTAGGGTACTCGATCGAGTGGCCCTTACTCGATCGAGTGCACCTCTTGTTACTCGATCGAGTAACCCTTCCTCGATCGAGTAGCCCTGGTAATTTCTTATACGTGCTTCTAACCTTCGCCTACTCGATCGAGTAGGATGTACTCGATCTAGTGACCTCTGTTTTGGGTCATATACTTTATCTTTTGACTTCGTCGCATGTTATGTTTAATTCAAAGGTGTTACTTTGCTTCTTTATGCATTGTTTTACATATGTGTTGGTCTTGATGCGTAAGTTACCCAATCTTATAATGTAAGAGAAGCATCTTATGATGGATATGAGTTTGGTGGGGAGGACATGAGATCTATGTGGTTGTGATGGATAGTGGGAAAAGAAAAGGGAGGTTAATAAGCTTATTGAGGCATGGAGCATGTTTTGTGAGATGTGGTGAGTGATATGATGGTGTGTTGAGTAATGTAAAAGCAAGTGAATATGGGTGAAGGGGTGATGTACGTCTACGGAACGTGAGAATGAAAAGATTGAAAGGAAGGATGTGGATAGTAGCAACTTGAGATGTGTAAGGAATTATGGAGGGAGATGGTTAGATTGTGTTGGTTAAGAATATATGTAATGAAAGGTCATTGTAGAGGGATGGAGGAGAGTGCTATATAGTGAACTTAGATGGAGACATGTCGCGATGTGGATTTGTAGATAGAGATTCAGTTTGGGAATTTGGTTTATTGAGAGGTGAAACTAGTGTGTGATTTCCTTGGGCAATTAACGGTATGAGATGAGTTTTGGTTTTTGATGTGACCATAATTAGAGCATATTTAGTCCCCAAATTAGCCTTGTTCCCAGCTTTTTAGTGCATATTTGGGTCATTTATTGTCTTTAGTCCTTTGTTTTGCATATTCTTTGAGGTTTTGTGTCCTTGGTAGGAAAGGAGTGCAAACCTTGCATTTTCATGGCAAATTGAGGCTAAATTGATTGAATTCAATGACCAAGCATCAAAGAGAAGACAAGATTAGAAGACCTTTGTACATACTATAGTAGATGGGCAATGATGAGAAAAGATCATTGCATCCCCGAGGAAATCCCCAAGGATTTTATGAAGAAAATGGAAGAAAAGAAGAAGGAAAGAAGCTGTAAGACAATCCGGGCGGATTGTCCTCAAGACGCCCGTCCAGCACCCACAATTTGAGCGTCTTCCTCCACAAGATGCCCGTGCAAAACGCCCAGAATCCGCCCGTCTTCCCCTTCTGGACGCCCGTCCAAAAACACCCAAATCCGCCCGTCCCGTGCCCTGGACGCCCGGATTCCCTTTCAGCCTTTTCGTCTTCTACAAGCTTCAAGGAAGGATGCGCATATTTTTCTAAGACCGGCGAAAAGGAGACCGGCGATTCCTCAAGGACTTAATCGTCATTTAAGCCCTTAGTAAACCCTAATTTATGTAACTAATTCCCACTATAAATACCCCATTAGTCTAATTAGAAGAGCATGTTCTTCTTAACAATCTTTAGTGTAGTTAATATCAATCAAATCTCTCTTTAATCTTGTAATCAACATTTAATCAAGTTTTAATACAAGTTTCATTTCCTTAATCTCTCTCTTGTTCATCCTTTATTTTGAGTAATTGAAGACTATTTGGGTTATTATTGGGAGATTGACAACCTTCCAATTTATCATCAAGTACTTCTATTATTCTTTGCTTTATTATTGGAATCATTAGTAGGTATAATTCTCTTAATCCCTTTTTAATTATTGTTAATCACTTTCATTTATTCATCATGTTTTACTTTGTTGATATAATTGACAACCTTGCTAGCATGTTCAACATGATAATGAGTGAGTAGTTTCCTTAGCTAGGGTTAATGAGTAATTAGGGGAAACCAACATGGGGGATGATTCATGCTTAAATTAATATGTTTTCATAGTTTATTTGCTTGCTTGTTGTGATCTCAACTTATGCACATGTTATGTTTGATGAAATGCGAGCCTATGAATCCTTGCATTTTTTACCCATCACCTATCTTTTCAATGAGACTTGTAAGACATAAACCAACTCGAGTCTCATTAGATCATGCATATAGTTGAGTAGGGAAGATTAAGTCGACTTGTAGGTGTTGTACAATCTAATCGATTCGGCTCCGGGACCCAAACTTTCCTAGGATTGTAAGATATAAACCAACTCGATCCATCACAACAATAATTGCTTGCTTATAATTTGAGAATATGTTTGTATGATCAATTCCCATGAATCCCCTATGACCCCATGACACCCTAGTGCTTTTTATCAATTGTTTACATCCCTTTCAATCCATCTTGCTTGTTTACTTTCATTGCTATTTAGTTTAGTGATCTTCTACTTCAAAACCCCAAATTGTGACACCCTTAGACACCACTAGTTGCAATAGAAAATCTCATCTCAATTCCCGTCCCTTGGGATCCGACCTTTACTTGCCTCTTTACTAATTGTAGAGTTGTTTGTGAAGTTATAAATTGTGTTTTGGTCTAGGTGCTCCTAACGACAAGTACCGAAAACTAAACCTCCTCGAGAGTCCGACCAAAAATGGCGACGTTGCCGGGGACGGTGTTAACTTGATTTAGATTTTCTTATATTGTTATTAGTTGTGTCTTTCTTTGCCTTGGGGAAGTAAAACCCCTCAAGGTTTGTTCTAATTGTTTTCGAGTTGTTTGATATTTTGCATGTCTAGAAGATCACAAGGTAACTTGTTACCCTTTGATCACGAAATTGAAAGGACTTTGACAACCAATAGAAGACTTGCTAGGAGAACTTTGAGAGGTATTGGTGAGGTGTAGATATTCAACCATATACTATTGAGTTCATCAACCCTTTTGCAAGAGAAGGTGAGGAGAACCCAACACAAAACCCAACACAAAATTAACCCACAATGCCTAAATTTTCATCACATTCCGTACCAACCGAGGAGAACCTACCCAATGGTACTCCCACACCACAACACTTAACCGGAAATTTCATTGCCAAATCCGCATTTATCCAATTAGTCGAAAGAAGCCAATTTTGGGGGATGCCTAGTGAAGACCCTCACTCTCACATGGAGACTTTTTGCGACTATTGTGATGCGATATCTCAAACCGGTGTAACTAAAGACCAAATTCGATGGGTCTTATTTCATTTTTCTCTAATTGGCACCGCGAAACAATGGTTGAAAGGCCTTCATAAGGCTACTCTCGGAATTGATTCTTGGAAGAAGTTGGCTCTAGCTTTCTACAAAAAGTTCTATCCACCGGAAAAGACTAACATGCTAAGAGCTCAAATTACGGGCTTTAAGCAAAGAGATGAAGAATCTTTGTATGAAGCTTGGGAGCGATTCAAAGGAATTTGCCGCTCATGTACTCATCATGGACTTAGCGAGTGGTTCTTGGTACAACAATTTTGGAACGGTCTTTATGAAGACTCAAGAAACATTCTCAACATGGGATCAAATGGAATGTTCACCGAAGTTGATGACAATCAAACTTGGAACAAAATTGAGGAAATGGCGGTCCATAACTCACAATATAGTAGGCCTCGCAAGGCTACTAGAGGTGGAAAGAATGAAGTGGACTCCATTACTCAATTAGGTGCTCAACTTAGTGCTCACATTGATACCATCAATTTGAAGTTTGAAAAAGCTATGGCTAGACTTGAAGAAGCCTCAAAATCACCAAAGCATCATGTTAATGCCATGACGGAATCTTCATCAATCCCAAGTGGGATATGTGAAAATTGTGGAACTTTGGGACATGACCAAAGTGAATGTAGAGGAACAAATGAACAAGTGAATGCTTTTCAAGCATACAAGAGTGGTACCCCTTATTCATATTATTACAATGAAAACACCAAATTCCACCCAAATCTCTCATACAAAAGCCAAAATGTTCAAAATCCTCAACCAACATACACCCCACCTCCCATGAGAAACCAAAATCAAAGACCCTTTTACAACCAAAACCAAGGTTACCAAAATCAAACTCCATACAATCAACAAAATGACTAAGGTTTTGATGTTCAAAAAGCGGTCCTCCAAATGCAAAAGAATCAACAAGAGTTTTTCACTCAAATGCAAAAGGATAGTCAAGCAAAGGAAATCACCATCAACAACATCCTAGCCCACACCAAAATGTTGGAAACCCAATTGACTCAACTAGCATCTTCAAGCTCACAAAGACAAAGGGGCAATTACCACCTCAAAGTAATCCCCCAAGACATGAAACAGTTAGTGCCATTCACTTGAGAAGTGGTACAAGATATGAAGCACCAAAGAAGCAAGTTGAGGATGAAGTTGTGAAAGCTAGTGACAAAGAAGAAATTGTGCAAAACTCCAAGGATGGAGAACCATCAAAAGAAGAAGTTTCAAAGAAAAATGAAGACAAGGTCAAGGATAAGGAGCCCATTGTGATTAGACTTCCTTTTCCAAGTCGTCAAGCCAAGCCCAAATTTGATGACCAACTTGGAAAGTTTATGGAGATTGTGAAGAATTTAGAAGTCTCGATTCCTTTCACGGAATTAATCAATCACGTGCCGGCCTATGCAAAATACATGAAAGACATCCTTACAAAGAAAAAGTCGATCCGGAAGCTTGAGACTATCACCTTCACTAAGGTGAGTAGTGCAATACTTCAAGGGAGTTCACCTCTAAAACTCAAAGATCCGGGAAGCTTCTCAATACCGTGTACCATTGGCGACACCACGATCAACAAAGCCTTATGTGATCTAGTGGCTAGTGTGAGTGTTATGCCGTACTCGGTGAGTAAAAGGTTAGGGATGGGAGAGCTTAAACGCACCAATATCACACTCCAAATGGCCGATAGATCGACGAAGACACCATTAGGGATATAGGAAGATGTTCCCGTAAGAGTTGGGAAATTTTTCATCCCGGTGGACTTTGTCATTGTTGACATGGAAGAAGACTCCAATATTCCGATCATTCTAGGAAGACCTTTCTTGCACACCGCGGGTGCGGTGATTGATGTGAAGCATGGAGAGCTCACTCTAGAAGTGGGAGATGAGAGCATAACTTTCAATCTTGACAAGACCATGAGAGCTCCCCGTTTGCATGAACCATGTTTTATGGTTGATCATTATAGCCGGAAGGATGATAGGAAGAAGTCGGAATTCCAATGGAAGAAGAAAGTTAATGATGCTCCATTCAAAGAGCAAGTGAATTGTAACAAAGAGATCTTGAAAAGCTCACCAAAGTCAAGCAATGAAGAGGATGACCTCCTTGTCCAAGACAAGAAAGTGGGAGAGTTGTCTCTATCAACTCAAGAGATCTTTAGTGATCAAGTAGATGAAGTTTGTGGTCTTTGGGACGATGAGTTTGAAGGGATTTTCAATCCCTATATTGG
The DNA here is from genome assembly GCF_048544455.1 of Silene latifolia. Taxonomy (NCBI): domain Eukaryota; kingdom Viridiplantae; phylum Streptophyta; class Magnoliopsida; order Caryophyllales; family Caryophyllaceae; genus Silene; species Silene latifolia. The sequence goes on along the minus strand of NC_133535.1, from coordinate 89,580,405 downwards.
TAATGCTATCGATAAAGACCAACATGAAGGACAACAAGTGAAAAGATCTATTGAAGATCTTTATCATGATAATGAACAAGCTTTTGACTACTTTTTCAAGGTGTTGAGCAACATCAACAACACCTTGGACATGCCCCCATGACATCTCACTAAGGATGGGAGTTTGGTGGAGTCCTCCCTAAACCACCATTTGTAAATATTTCTAACTCCCTAACTTGCATTTTAATTCTTACATTGCATTTTTTGTCATTTTGAATTTTTATGCTTTGATCAAGATAATTATCATTTTTGAGAGAAGTGAGGGAGGGACTAATGATTTAATTGATGTGTAGTGCTTTAGCTTAGTGTTGGGATAGCAATTGCCTAAGCTATTCATGCCTTAGTAGTGCCCCTACAATGAGGAACACGGGATTTGAAGAATGGAAAATGACACGGGATATGCAAGTGCACGGATGGAACTGAATCCGGGTAGACCAGGGGAATCCGCTCGTCTTTAGGGAATCCGAGCGTCTTTGGCAGAATCCGTCCGTCTTATTTAACTGCAAAATTGAAAATTTGGGACTGTTGAAGAATCCGGGCATCCCAGCAGAGAAGACGCTCGTCTCAATGAATCCGCTCGTCTTTGCAGAAAGACGCCCGTCTTTTTGCCAGTGCAAAATGAGAAAACTTGCTGTAACAAAATCCGCCCGTCTTTGAAAGAATCCGCTCGTCCGTCCCCGTTAGATCGAAGAATCCGAGCGTCCCAGCTGAAAGACGCCCGTCTTTAGGCGAGAATTCCTGAACCCAGAATAGGCAGAATCCGAGCGTCCCGAAGGAAAAACGCCCGTCTTCCCCAGCAGTTTCAAAATTTTCGGGTGTTTTAAATACCCCTCCCACATTCATTTCTTCATTCATTCATTCAAAACACTACACATAAACCCCAAAACTCAAAACCCTCATCCTTTCCACCACCAAAACAAGATTTCCTCAACTAAATTCAACAAAATCAAATCCAAACTTCATTTTAACAACAATTAATCACTCCTCTTCCAACAAAAATCAATCCAAGCACCAAAATCTTCAACCTTTGAGTCGATTTTTGAAATACAAAGGCAAAGCCTTTCATCTTAAAATCGATTTGGGTATAATTGAAAATTGAAGATTTTCAATCTTTTCTTGGTATAATCATCAATGGCAAGAACAAAAGGATCAACAAAGGCACTTAAGGCAAAGGCACTCTCAAAAAGGAAATAATGCCTTTAAGCAAAGAAAGCCTCATTGGCTATGGTGGTTGCTAGTGCACACTTGGAAGCAACAACAACAACTCCGGAAATTGCTCAATTATCAAACTATCCGGAGGTAATTTTCATTTCTAACTTCCATAGGGATACATTTGCCAAGTATGCTAGGAAATCCTTTCTACCCACCAAATTCATATGTGAAGATGCCTTGAACAAATTGGGTGTCCTTGAGCAAACAAAAGCGTTCTTTGAAGCCATGGGGTTGGGAAAATTGTTTAATACAAGAGAATTGACATACCCCTCCCTTACCTTGGAATTCTTGAGTTCATTGAAAGTGACTAAGGTAGAGACTAGAGAATACATCGAGTTTCGCCTTGCCAATGTGAATAGGCGCATCACCTTTGATGTTTTGAGTAAAGCATTAGGTCTTAGTGATACACCTCGTTATTACAAGAAGCCCGAAAAATATGACCCCGCTCCTCTTTGGGAGGCGATTTCCGGGAAGAAATTTAAGAACTATCATGCTTGTCGCGCTCTTTTAGTCCACCATCCGGGCATTAGAGTGTGGCACAAGGTCATCGGGAATACTATCATTGCAAGAAAAGACACTAACCACTTTACCAAGCTCGATTGTGTTCTACTTGAGTCGGCCTTAAATATTGGAAGGGAATTCACCAAGCCTTACAATGCTCTAAGGCTTTTGGTGGAAAGATGGCTCAATGTTGATTGTGGAAAGGAAGGCACCGCTTTTATCGTAAATGGAGGTCTAGTTACTCTCTTGGCCAAGTACTTTGATCCGAATTTCAACAAGGATAGCAAGTATGTGGCGAAAAGAGGGGGTCATCTCATTGACATGGATGCCATGATTAACAAGTACAAGTGGGTCAAGCATAATCCTCTTGACACCAAATATGGGTGGCTCACCAATGATGCTAGATCTTTTACTTTGCCTTCCAAGATATGCCGCTTGAGTGTTCATAGAACAAACTACCTTCTTCCCCTCTCAAAGGAAGCCGAATACATCATCCGTCAACAAAGGGGTGAAATTGAAATGCCCTCCTCCTCCACCACCCTACCCATTCAAATATCAAGAGTTCAAACCAGAAGGTGTTGAAGTGGGCAATAACTACATGACTCTACTTATGCAAGAGATGCACAAACAAGCTTATAAGGATCGGGAAGATGCAAACTTGGCCCAATATCCACCCCTTCTTCATTTAGCTAGGCAAGGACTACTTGATCCTTCATGTCCTTTGCCTAGTTGGGCGGATAGGGAAGTTTTCTTTCTAAGTGCATCTAGGGGTAAAACGGGTGACGATGAGGTTGTCGGTGATGAGGTTGTTGTTGATGAGGGCATTGTTGAAGAGGTAAATGAAGAAGAAGAGGATGATGAAGGAAGTGAGCAAGGAAGTGAAGAGGGAAGTGGTGATGAGTCCACTTCTATTGAGGAAGATGATGACAATGATGATATGGTGGAAGACTAGCAAGCTTTGGAGGCTCCTACCCTCTTGAGGTTTGTCTACTTCTTTCTTTCTTTTATTTATTTTTATCTTGACCATAGTTGGAGAGTCCTAGCAACATAGAGGACTAACACCTCGGCCCCATTGAGGTATTCTTATTTTATTGTTCCCACTTTTGAAATCCAAAATGACAAATTTAGTTTCATGCATTGCATCTTGTGTGCATGAACTACCCCAACTTTTAGGACATTAGAAATAATGTCTATCTCGGTTTGGGGAAGTACATGCATACGCAACGGGAGGTAATCTAAATTACGCTCTCCGTCATAAACAAAAAAAACATGCATCATGTAGTGTAGATTAGTGTAGCTTGCATTTAGTGTAGAATTCATGCATCGTACTTGCTTAGTTTCCCATCATTTTGGCCATTGAAGACAATGCCCATATTAGTGTGGGGATGGGGATGGGGAATTCTAACTTAACTTCTATTCAAAAATTCAAAAAAATCAAAAAGTTTCGAAAAAATCAAAAAAATTGAAAAAATTTGAAAATCCAAAAACAAGTTCATTTCCTTTGTAGTGTAGAATTGTATATATTGTTGTATATATTGTGTTTGCTTTATCCTTGTTCACATTGAATGACTACGCCACATCCGAGACATGAGGATATTGAAGACTGCATGGTATGATCTTTCCAATCTCCTTTTTCCTCTTTATGTTAATGGCTATGTGGCTTTATTTTGATTGATGCGGTATAACAATGTGAACTTAGGACTTGCATTTACTTTATTTGGCATATTAGTTGGTAGAATCATTTGCATTAGGATGTTTATATGTTAGTTGCATCATGGCATGTAGTTTGCATGTTAGAAAATTTTGCGAAACCGTCTACTTGGAAAGCTTGACAAGTGTATATAGGTATATAGGCCCTAGTAGATGCTTTTTCTTCTTAAGACTTTGCTTGTTAGAATGCTTGTAAAACACCCTAGGATGTGTCATGCTAGTATCCTTTGACCCATGCATGGTTTAAGGCCTAGTCAAGAGTACCTTGTGGTGTGATACTCCTTGGCTACCGTTTATTCCAAGGTGACCCTTGAAACCATGCATGCATCCATCATCCATGTTATACCACATTTTTGTCATCAAAGGGAATGGGCACAAAAAGAAATTGATTTGAGTTCAATGAAATGAAAAGTGAAAGAAAGTTTGCAAAATGCATCAAATGAAAAGAGGAGCAAAAATAGAACTCCTGTGCTTCAAATATAAGTCACCCTCACTACATATGGGGTGACTTTGAAAATGTTCAAAAAGAAATGCAAAAAGTTGTCAAGTATTGAATTGCCAAAAAATCAAAAGAAATGGCAAAAGAAAGTGTTCTCAAATGTTATATGCCACAAGAAATTGGGGGGAAAAACATCAACAAAAGCAAACTCCCAAAATGAAACTCAAATATCTATTGATCCCTTTATCCATCGTATCCATTTTTGTGCATGGTAGAGAGGGGACGACCCTTCTTCTTGTCTAGGCAAGAGGGGGAATTCCGCGATCCTCCAGTGTTTCTAACACCATAGGGAGTCTATTCTTGACAAAAGCATTTAACGATTGAGGGCAAAGGTACCCTAGCTTGACATAATTTGGAGGTGATTTGTTGGTATCCTTCTAGGCTTAGTAGTTTGAAGAAATTTCATCTATGAAGGAGTGTGTACCCTTGAATTGCTTCCCTTGTAGATAATTTCCGCCACTTAGATGAGGAAAGTGGCTATTCTTTTGTAGATGCATCTTTTATTTGACTTTGTGTGCTTAATGTTTGGATGTGTCACCATTTTGGCAAGACCCACCTTGCCTTGCAAGAAGGCATCCTACCTCATGGTTGTCTTGTTGTGAGTTGAAGGGGCGGAGTGAGACCCGCTAATTGTCTCATATAGTCTATGTTATTAGGTTAGTTTAAATAATGGTCCTAGTCTTTGTCACCTCTTTACTCGGGACGAGCAAAGGTTCGGTTTGGGGATATTTGATGTGACCATAATTAGAGCATATTTAATCCCCAAATTAGCCTTGTTCCCATGCTTTTTAGTGCATATTTGGGTCATTTATTATCTTTAGTCCTTTGTTTTGCATATTCTTTGAGGTTTTGTGTCCTTGGTAGGAAAGGAGTGCAAACCTTGCATTTTCATGGCAAAATAAGGCTAAATTGATTGAATTCAATGACCAAGCATCAAAGAGAAGACAAGATTAGAAGGCCTTTGTACATACTATAGTAGATGGGCAATGATGAGAAAAGATCCTTGCATCCCCGAGGAAATCCCCAAGGATTTTATGAAGAAAATGGAAGAAAAGAAGAAGGAAAGAAGCTGTAAGACAATCCGGGCGGATTGTCCTCAAGACGCCCGTCCAGCACCCACAATCCGAGCGTCTTCCTCCACAAGACGCCCGTGCAAAATGCCCAGAATCCGCCCACCTTCCCCTTCTGGACGCCCGTCCAGAAACACCCAAATCCTCCCGTCCCGTGCCCTAGACGCCCGGATTCCCTTACAGCCTTTTCGTCTTCTACAAGCTTCAGGGAAGGATGCGCATATTTTTCTAAGACCGGCGAAAAGGAGACCGGAGTCTCCCTAGAGACCGGCAATTCCTCAAGGACTTAATCGTCATTTAAGCCCTTAGTAAACCCTAATTTATGTAACTACTTCCCACTATAAATACCCCATTAGTCTAATTAGAAGAGCATGTTCTTCTTAGCAATCTTTAGTGTAGTTAATATCAATCAAATCTCTCTTTAATCTTGTAATCAACATTTAATCAAGTTTTAATACAAGTTTCATTTCCTTAATCTCTCTCTTGTTCATCCTTTGTTTTGGGTAATTGAAGACTATTTGGGTTATTATTGGGAGATTGACAACCTTCCAATCTATCATCAAGTACTTCTATTATTCTTTGCTTTATTATTGGAATCATTAGTAGGTATAATTCTCTTAATCCCTTTTTAATTATTGTTAATCACTTTCATTTATTCATCATGTTTTACTTTGTTGGTATGATTGACAACCTTGCTAGCATGTTCAACATGATAATGAGTGAGTAGTTTCCTTAGCTAGGGTTAATGGGTAATTAGGGGAAACCAACATGGGGGATGATTCATGCTTAAATTAATATGTTTTCATAGTTTATTTGCTTGCTTGTTGTGATCTCAACTTATGCACATGTTATGTTTGATGAAATGCGAGCCTATGAATCCTTACATTTTTTTACCCATCACCTATCTTTTAAATGAGACTTGTAAGACATAAACCAACTCGAGTCTCATTAGACCACACATATAGTTGAGTAGGGAAGATTATGTCGACTTGTAGGTGTTGTACAATCTAATCGATTCGGCTCCGGGACCCAAACTTTCCTAGGATTGTAAGATATAAACCAACTCGATCCATCACAACAATAATTGCTTGCTTATAATTTGAGAATATGTTTGTATGATCAATTCCCATGAATCCCCTATGACCCCATGACACCCTAGTGCTTTTTATCTATTGTTTACATCCCTTTCAATCCATCTTGCTTGTTTACTTTCATTGCTATTTAGTTTAGTGATCTTCTACTTCAAAACCCCAAATTGTGACACCCTTAGACATCACTAGTTGCAATAGAAAATCTCATCTCAATTCCCGTCCCTTGGGATCCGACCTTTAATTGCCTCTTTACTAATTGTAGAGTTGTTTTTGAAGTTATAAATTGTGTTTTGGTCTAGGTGCTCCTAACGGCAAGTACCGAAAACTAAACCTCCTCGAGAGTCCGACCAGTTTTTTTTTTTTTTAAAAAGGTGGGAGTTGCTCAGTAAACGATTATTTTGTGGAATGATTAGTGGTAGGTGAGTGAGTAGACTGATGAGAGAGGACCCATGGTAAGAAAGAGTGAGAAGGTACCGATATAAAGTAATGGAATTTGAGTTTTGGGACAACGAAAAGGTAACCGGATTACCAGAGAGTTAAGAACAAGGAGTAAGGAGATGAACTAATAATTGATTTTGTTAAGTTTAAAGGGAAGAGAAGGATGAAAGTAAGTTGAAAATGTCAATCAGAGTTAAGGAACACGAAAGTAAGGAATCATGGAAATGTGTGATAGCATCATGAGAGGGTGCGAGTTAATGGTTATATAGGAGTTTCAGGACAACATATTAGCCATGAGATTCGAGGAAGTAAGGGGAGTATAAGTTGGTAGAGTATTTGCACGATATGAGATTTTGGTGGTGAGTTAGGTGGCGATACAATTAAAGACATAATTGGGATGAATGTTCAGGTAAATTTTGTTTATGGGTTTGATGTTCGTCATTTGGGATGCTAACCGAAAATGGGAAAGAAACCGTGATATTTAGGGATGAGTGTAAGAGGTTTGATATATGAACGGTGGTAGTGTTGAGGTGTTGTCACTTGTGGTTAAGGGTGATGATAAGCAGGAAAGATAGCCATTCTAAAGAAGTTGATTTTGTGGAGACCGGATTGATATGTATGGTTGTGAGGGAGTATAAGATGTGGTTATGAAGACGGTTGCTAGTAGTTGAGTATTAGTGGTATGGTTATATTTGGCAGGAGGTGATGGTTATGCGAATGAGAGAATGTGTCATGAGGGGCATACAAGTTAGGCTCGGGCGAGAGGTAACCTTTATCAAGTGGTAACTTACGTGATCAGGATTGACTAGTTGGATGTGTTTACGGGTCTAGGATGTGTATATATGTTTGTGTGAGGTTATGACCTCACGAGAAGTGGTATGATGTGATAGTTATAAAGTTGTCATCTGAATGTTTTGTAATGTATGTTGGGTACGGTAACCTAATGGAATGATATTCAAAAGTGATAATTTAGGTGATCTGACATGGCTAGTTTTACTTGCATGTGTATTCATGATATATGTTTATTCCGTGTAATGGGTTGGATGATATTCACGAGGTTCTTATCTGTTTATTCCGTGTAATATGTTGCGTTGTGATCTAGTAAAGCGGTTTTGAGGAAGTTTTCTTGTCCGGGAAGTTATACTGAGTCAGTGTTTATGGGAATTGTGTAAGTTGTGATGACTGTGGATGTGGCTATTGTGCCTCGGGTGGTGATCTGGGCACGGTACTTCGTGTTGTGATGCGGGTATTTTCGCACTACGGTGCGGTTGTTGGTGGCGGTGTTCCGATGCCGTCATCGGTTGTGGGGAAGTAGGAGAGATGATTACGATACGAGTTTTCAAAAGTGGAGACCAGTTATATAGATTGTTGTTTTGTTTGCTGCTGTTTGCTGCGAGTTTCGGTTTGGACAGATGGACAGTTGTTTTGTTTATTGATGTTTCTTAGCAGTTTTAGCTTGGGAGTGAGGGTAGAGTATGATATGGAAGAGAGTTGTGTATGTTTCCGTTGTTGTCATGGTATAGTGATATCCTGTTGATGTGACACGGTTGCGAGAGGTTGTTGGAGTACTTGTAATATTCTTTTAGAGAAGGCATTGGTTTATATAGTAATGGTAAGTGATTTGTAGAACATGTGTTGTACTGATTTGGAAGCTGCAGGTGGTTCATAATCTTTTATTGAGACAGTGAGTATATAGAGTATTGGGAATTAGTATCATGTTACGTTATGGATGAGTTTTGCGACAATAAAAGAAAACAACTTGAGGATCTAGTGTGAGTGTGTGTAACAAGTGTGGACCGTGAGTATGTTTTTGGTGATAGGTGCTTTCTATAGAGAGGTATGTCGTTTTGCGGTAATGTGAAAGAGTTAGAGTATTGGTTATGCTAAAGATTTTGTGGTATAGGTTAGGTGGTGTGCCGAATGAATTGAGGTATGGGAACTGTTAGAGGAAGAGAGACCTGGATATGGGAATGGTTATAGGTGTTGAGGTTATAATCAGTTATCGTTGACATGCGGTGGTAATGAGGATTTTGGGAAGTATAGCAAAGGATTTAGTATTAGTGAGTTACGAGGACGTAACATTTATCTTAAGAGGAGTAGGATGCGATAAAGAGAGTTTAATGGTTGCACATGTTGTAGTAGATTTGGAAGGTTGAGTCTTGATGGAGAATAAAGAATGGATTTGTATTATGGTGGATATTGTTAAAAAGGTCATGGCCGTGCTTATAGTAGTTCGATGTTTAGGAATGGGAGAATACTTCGATAGTGTTGACAGTTGGATGATGATGTTTATGAGTTCGATAGTGTTGAAAGTTGGATGATGGTGTTATGAGTGGGAGTAAACTTTGAGGACAAAGTTCTTTTTAAGGGTGGTAGAATGTAACATTCCGTTTGATGTTTATGAGTGTCTTGATAATGGATTTTGATGTTTATGAGTGTCTTGATAATGGATTTTTCTAGTGGATAATATGTTAGTGAGACGAAGCTAGCGACTTTGGTGGATGGTATTTGGTAGTGTATGGAGTTAGTGTCGACAGACTATAATGTTGCATTGTTGCGTCATAAGTTGTGGTTGAGGTTTTGTTTTGAGTCTTTGTTGCATTGTTGCGTCATGGTCGAGTGGGTATGTTTGTTTTTGAGTACGGGTTGAACTTCGGGGACGAAGTTCTTTTTAAGGAGGGAAGACTGTAATAATACGGTTTTCTATGTCTATGGGTACTCTATCGAGTAGGGCTTACTCTGTCGAGCAAGTATGCTTTTATACGAAATAGTAGGCTACCTGATGGGTACTTGATCGAGTATGTTGGACACTCGATCGAGTAAGGGGCACTCGATCGGCACTCGATCGAGTAAGTGACTTACTCGATCGAGTAAGTGACTTACTCGATCGAGTAAGTGACTTACTCGATCGAGTAAGTGAGTCTTACGGGTTATTTTAGCCGGGTTTTGTTAATAATGCGTGATTAGTATAAAAGGACTTCGTCATTCTTTTTAATCACTTTTCACCTTTTCTAAAACCTTTCAAGAGAAAAAGAAGTTACGTAGCTTTCATTCATCGCGTTATTAGAAAATCCTAAGGGCTAGAGTCGTCGGATTGTTGTGTTCTTTACGTCGTTGAGACCGTCGTATTGTGGGTAAGCTTCTAGTGTGATTTTTATATCGTTTCATTGATTTTAGTTGAAACCCTAATTGGGTAATTTGGGGGTTTTTGGGAGTATTGTTGATGTTAGATTGTGATTGTATGATTGTGTGTTTATAGGAGGTGATTTCATTGAAGAACGATTTTGATTAGCTCATTGTGACGATCTTGGTGGTTGCTTTTCCAGGTAGGGTTTCCCTGCTCAGTTATTGTATAAATGATTATAAGATGGTTGATTGGTTAATTGGCATGATGGTTATATCGTAATTGGTATTGGCATTGTTTTTAATTGATATTGTGATTGGTTGTTGGTTTATATCATATTGGATTTGGAATTGGTGATTGGTGATTGTATAGTGTGAGTTTTGTATAATTGTCTGTGGTTTGCGACGTGCGTACTCGGCTGAGTGGAGTCAATTGCGGGAGTGGCTTCACGCCCTTGATTCGCCCTCTGTGGAACCCGCCACAGAAGGGGATGTGCATATTAAGAAACATGGGTTATTCGCTCGATGGAGATGAGCGGGGCTTAGGTGGAAACGGCTGCGGTCCCCCACTGGCGGTGAGGAATATCTATTGCGATGGACATTCTGGCAGGGCTACACACTTTAGTGTGTAGTCAGATGATTGGTGATGTGACGGTGTTGGAGATTGTGATCGTGTATCTGTTGTTGTGTATCTTATATTGTTTATGCAGTAACTGACCCCGTTTAAATGTTTTAAAAACTGTGGTGATCCATTCGGGGGTGGTGAGCAGTTGTCTAGCAGGTATACTTTGGATGCGCAAGGGACAGCTGGGCATGTGTCACCACGAGTCTATTAGAAATCTTCCGCCGTTATGTCGAACATTGTATTTACATTAGTTAGTTTTGGTTTTGGAACGGCTGTATCATACTTTACAGTTTTGGGTTTTGATGTATTCACTTAAAATATTTTATTAAAGTACGTTTTTTTATGGTCTATTTGATATTCATTGCCTCGGGTAATCGAGATGGTAGCATTCCCATGCTTTAGGTGGTCCTGGTAAGGCACTTGGAGTATTGGGGTGTTACAATTATAAAACTCGTATTATCACATAAAATAGGAATACATCCTACATCTATACCATAATCACATAATTGTTGCTTAAGCCATAAAAGTTGTGAACATACCAAAGCGGCAGCAATATATTTGGCTTCCGCAGTAGATAAGGCAACTGAATTTTGCTTCTTTGACCCCTACGTTATAATACACGGTCCAACAAACGTTGCGATGCCTAAAGTACTTTTTCGATCAAGCGAGCAACCTACGTAATCTGCATCTGAATACCCTATGAGATCAAAATTACATCCAAGAGGATACCACAGATACAATTTCGACGTACCAATTAAATACCTCGAGATTCTCTTAATTGCAATCATATGCGTTTCTTTAGGGCATGATTGAAATCGAGCACATACACATACCCTAAACATAATATCTGGACGGCTAGCAGTTGTTGGACCATATAGATATATGATTAGTTTTGATAATGACAAGTGTGTGCTTTATATTATATATACTCTTGCTCGTAATCGTTTGTTAGTCTTTAACTAGATTGATTAAAGTTTACAATACAAGCAATTAATGTTATAGCAATCTTGGCTATAACATTGAAGATTTGTGAAGCATCATTCAAGTAATGTTATAGCAGCTTGAGCTATAACATTGAAGATTCTTAAAGCGTCATAGTAACTGTAACAAGTTTCAAGTATGATGATCACTCAAGCAAAAGGCTCGATCAAGTTTATAACAAGCTCAAGATGAAGAGCTTATGATCAAGATAAAGAGATGATCCTACATTGCAGATCTCCGGGAAGATTAAATAGCGTAGGTCATCATCTTATAACGGTATTTAAAGAAATGATTTTGGTAAGTAAAGTTATAGCTGTTATGGTTATAACATTACCTACCGGACTCAATGTTATAGGTGATTTAGCTATAACATTGAGCTGCAATATTAAAAACGCACGACTTGAGTTTTAAATTGTTTTGAAAATAGTTCTTCAAATCTTATCTTTATATTCTTTAAATGAAAAACCTATTTTATAGTAGATTGAAGTTTGTACCTAAATTGGGTTATGAATAGAGCATTACCCTTTAGTTAGGTCGACTTTATGTGACAACTTATGGGTTGTTGCATGGTGGCTAACTAGGGTTTTCTACTTACTCATATCTAAACCCTAATTTATTTAACCTAATATCTTACTAGGGTTTCACGTTTGATGTAGTAGGCTTATGGGCCGTCTCCTACTCGTGTAAAACTCCTTGTGCAAGTAAAGATTAGGGTAAATCTAAATAAGATTATTATTAAAGATATTTTATATCTTTATGGTTATTTAGATTTATTCCATATCTTCTACTAAGATATTGTTAGGTTAAATAATAAGATTGGATCTCCTACTTACTATATACTTCACACGTGATCTATATAGTATCTAGGATTTATGGTAAAAATCTTAAATAAATATTTGTTAGAGATATTTTATCTCCTTATATTTATTTTATATCTTTTACCTAAAATATTGTTAGATTAAAATAGGAAAAAGATTTATCTTATTCCTTCCTTAACCTATACGAGATCCTTTCCATATCTAGGGTTTAGGTAAACATCTTAGATAAAATATTTGTTAAAGATATTTTATCTCCTTATATTTATTCCATATCTTTTACTAAGATGTTGTTAGAATAAATAAATGGATTAAGATATTTTTTTTGCTTGGAATAGAATCATGGTAGAAGAAAATAATATTTGTTATAGATTTCTTATCTCCATATATTATTTTTATTTTATTCTTTCTTATCTTTCAAGATTTTATGAGTTGTAAATGATTAAAGAAGATTTAACCTAATTTCTTCCCTGTGCAATAATCCACACGGCATCTAGGGTTTCTTAGATGAAAACCTAGATCTCCTCTCTACTATAAATACTACACATGATAATTCATTTAAACTACTTTTGAACATTCGAACAAAACATCCTTTGCAAACGTTTTTAATTTTAATATTCTTTTTGCAAGTTAAAATTATTTTTGAAAAGTCGTGTGTTATCTTATATTGCAATTATTTCTAAGTATCGTCACAAGATAATAGCGCTTAAATATTGTTTCTTACTCGTTCATATTGTGAACACTAGAAGAACAATCAAACACTTTCTTAGTAACTTAAGATAGTCAAAACCGAATATCCAGTGATATTTAAATTGAGTTACAACTAGAGTTATTGTACGAGTTGGGTTGAAAATTTTGTAATCCGGAGAAAGGTACTAAAATTATTAATCGAGAATAGTAGACATAGGCTTCGACGTATGAAGCTGAACCACTTCAAAACCGTGTGTCTTTACAGTTTTTGTTTATTTCTTTACGTTCATAATCACCTAGTTAATTAGTTAAAGTTTAATCCATAAACTTTAAGTAATTAATTACATTGATATAAAATAAAAAGTGGGCATAAGTTTTTAAATACTCAATTCACCCCCCCCCCCCCCATCTCGAGTATTTCGACTGTGATAGACTCTTCAATTGGTATCAGAGCCTCGTGCTCTTGATTGCCTAACCGCAAAGAGGCTAGATCCGTCTATCTTTTTATTTTATTTTCATTCCGCTGCCTTACACGTGTGAAATGGATTCCAAGTATGTTAAGTGTCCTATCTTTGATGGGAAGAATTATGGACTTTGAAAAAACATGATGACACACTACATAAAAGGACATGATTGGGAGTGCTGGACGATTATCAAGAATGGACCAAACAAAATTTTGGTCGCATCTTCGGAAGGCACTACCTATGCGAAAAAGGAAGAAGACTATATTGAGGCTGATTACAAGAAGGCTGAGAAAAACTCGAAAGCGATAAGCCTGTTACAAAACGGCATGACATCGACCGAATTCGATCGTTTTTCTTCTTGCACTTCGGCCAAGGAAATATGGGATGGTCTTAAGTTGGCTTATGAAGGAACGTCGGCTGTTAGAAAATGTCGTATTGACCTGCTGATTCAAAAATATGAACTTTTTAAAATGGAAAAGAATGAATCACTCGATAGCATGTCAGCACCATTTTCTACTATAGTCAATGAGCTCAAAAATCTTGGTAAAACTTTTAACTCCGAGGATATTTCTAGAAAAGTACTTAGGAGTCTAACCAAGAAATGGCGTCCCAAGGTCACAGTTATGGAAGAAGTCAGAGATCTTACTTCTCTACCTTATGCAGAACGTATTGGTGCTCTCATGGCTCATGAACTCGTCCTGGATGACGATGAGGCCGAGTCCAGTAATAATAAGAGCATGACTCTACAAGCTTCTACTAAGCAAGAGTAAGATGTTGAACTAGAGGACGAAACAGTTTTATATGCCGAACGATTTAATAAACACATTTTCAGAAACAAGCAAGCAAAATCGTTCAACAACAACAACAAGTCCTATAATAAGAAAACTTCTGAGTCTAAGAATACGTTTGCTAACAGAGGATTCTTCAAGTGTGGAGAATCCAGTCATATGATTAAGGATTGTCCCACATGGGAGAAAATTAAAGACAAAGCAAAACGTGAGAAGACCAAGAAGGAATTCAAGCAAGTGATGATGGCATCATGCTGGGGAGATCTCGACACTGAGGACGACGAAGCATCAGAAGAAAAAGAAGTTGCTAACCTATGTCTAAGCAACGTCAGTCTTGACCTCTTTTCAGACAGTGATAAAGATAGCGTGGACTCCTATTGCTGTTTTCTAGGAGATTCCGATTCAGAAGAAGAAGAAGAGGTAAGCTATCTTGAACTTAAGAAAAATGTTAAGAAATTGCCTAAGAATGCATTAATTGAATACTTTGGGCAATCTCTTGATAAGTGTCACGAACAAGAAATGGAATTGAAAGATTTGAAAGAACAAATTCTCGATATTGCTGAAGAGAATTATCTCCTTAATGCAAAGGCCAAAAAGCTCAAATCTAAAGTTATAGCTAATATGGCTGCAACTTCAGATGTGACAAATGCTGAGAAGAAGGCTCTTGAGTCTAAAGTTATAGCTAATGAAGCTATAACCTCAGACCTGAAACTCAACATCAAGCATCTTCAGGTCAAAGTTACAGCTAGTGAAGCTATAACATTGGAATTGAGGAAAGTCAAAGAGCTTCTTGAGTCCAAGGCTACGGCTAGAGAAGCCGTGATCTCAGATCAAAAGAAGGAGATTGAATTTCTAACTCAGCAACTAAATGAATCTAAAACCGTTCTTTCAAATACTAAAAGAACGCATACCGAGACGGTACAAGTTCTTAATGATAGATTCCAGAACTTTCGTGACAATTATGAAGAGACTCATCCTCCCAAGGTCGTAAAGTCAGACCATTCCAAATGCAACAAAGAGATACAGTCCTTAAAAGAATTACTCTTGCATGTTAGAAAGGCTCACTATAAATGGGAAGGTAGCACACGTGTTCTAAATTTCCTAACTGAGCAATCAGATAATAACATGAAAATGGGATTAGGGCACGAGTGCTATGGTCGTAGAGATCACTCTAAATACAAATCAACCCCTTCCGAACGAGATTTCAGAAGGAGAAAATATACAAATTTACCAGAATATTTGATTTGCAATTACTGTGGTCATACTGGACATATCTAAGAAAATTGTGTCAAATATGCTCAGGATTTAAGAAAAGGAATCAACTTTATTAAAGCATCTGACACTCTTTTCGAGGAAAGTGATTGTACCCCATCTGAACCAAGTATCAATGAAGAACGCAACAATGATCATCGTTGGTTCTACGATATGAGCTTTGATTTCAATAAGGCTACCAAATCAACACAAACACCTAAACCTAAAGAGCCCATCAAAACCAAAGCTCCCCCAAAATAGCCTGAAAGACCACGTCGTGAGGAACCCAGAACTCAACCCAAGACAGTTCCCAGTCAAATCCATTCACCTCCAAAATGTAAAGTTACTAAAAGGGTTTGGGTTAGAAAGGATATGGTCTTTAGGGTGACTAACGTCAAAGGACCCAACTTAGCTTGGGTACCTAAAAACTGTCTCTAATCATTTTTGTAGGTTGTAGTGAAAGAAAATAACTTATGGTACCTTGATAGTGGATGTTCAAGGCACATGACTGGAGATGTAAATTTATTTCTTTCACTTGAGCCCTTCGATGGAGGTAAGGTCACATTTGGCGATAACAAGAAGGGTAAGATCATCGGTGTTGGTAAAGTTGGAATATATTCTTCTCACGCTATTAGTGATGTGTATCTGGTTAGTGGTCTCAAGCATAATTTACTGAATATCTCTCAATTATGCGACAAAGGAAATAAAATTGTCTTTCATTCAGATTCTTGTCGAATAATAATTGAAGAAACAAGTAGTGTTATGCTTGAAGGACATCGTAGAAGAAATGTTTATATGATTGATCTAAATAATATTCCTACTAATTCATTTACATTCATGAAAGTAACGACAGATGATCCGTGCCTTTGGCACAAAAGCTTTTCTCACATAAATTCAACAACGTTGAATAAGTTAAGGAAATGGGATTTGGTTGAAGGACTTCCCTCAATCAAATTCGATCAATAAACATTATGTGACTCGTGTGCTCGATGCAAACATGTGAGATCATCATTCAAACCCAAGAGAATGGTAAGTACCAAGTAACCACTAGAACTCGTGCATATGGATCTATGTGGCCCAATGAAGGTAAGAAGTAGAGGCGGATCCAGGTATGTCTTCGTTCTAGTTGATGACTATTTTAGATATGTTTGGCCAATCTTTCTCAATTCTAAAGATGAAACTTTCGAACAATTTACAGTTCTAATGAAGCTTGCCCAAAATAAATACAAATCTAAATTAGTTTCCATTTGTACGGATCATGGCACCGAATTCGATAACCATGCTTTTATAGAATATTGTAGGGAGAATGGTGTTGGGCATAACTTCTAAGCACCACGAACCCCACAACAAAAGGGTGTTGTTGAGCCTATGAATAGGACGTTAGAGGATATGGCACACACTATGTTATTATGTAGTGGATTACCTCGCAATTTTTGGGCTGAACCTGTTAGCACTGCATGCTATGTTCATAATCAAGCTTTGATTAGACCCATTCTCAATAAGACTCCTTATGAGCTTCTTAGGGGACGTAAACCCAACATATCACATCTACGTTGCTTCGGGAGTAAATGTTTTGTCCATAATAATGGCAAAAATAGATTAAGCAAATTTGATCCCAGAAGTGACGAAGCGGTGTTTGTCGGTTATTCTAATCATAGTAAAGCATATAAGGTTTTCAATAAGAGAACCTTATGCATCGAAGAAAGTGTTCATGTTGTTTTTGATGAGAATAATATGTTTGACAAAGCTGAACAGGATGAGGAAGAAGATTTGAACGAACCTGATTTCCGACTATCCAGGGATGAACTTCCAGAATTAGATGAGGAAGATAAAGAAATTGAGGGCACAAATGATGAAAAAGGAAACCCTTCGAATGATAAAGGAAAGAGAACTGAGAGTTTAGTTGATGATACTAAAACCTCTTCTCAATCCAAGCAACTGGAGAATAAAGTTATAGCTAATGATGCTATAACATCAACTCCAAGCCAACAAACTAGATCCAATGTTATACCCGATTCTATTATAACCCCAGGATTGAATTCAGGGGGAACAAGGCTTGAACCCCAATCATTCGAAGAAGGTGAGACTAGTTCAGATGAAGATGTGCCTCATGTTTCTAAGAAATGGAGATATAAGGACTCTCATCCAATGGAAACCATCCTATGAAATTTGAATGAAGGTGTTCGAACTCGTAGAAGACTTAACAACTTTTGTTCGTTCTACTCCTTTCTCTCAACCATTGAGCCAACAAATATCAAAGAAGCACTTGCCGAACCAGATTGGATCGTTGCTATGCAAGAAGAGCTTCAACAGTTCGAACGGAGCAAAGTTTGGCATTTGGTTCCAAGATCTAAAGACCGAACTGTTATTGGTACAAGATGGGTTTTTAGAAACAAGCTAGACGATACAGGAGTTATTGTATGAAATAAAGCTAGATTGGTTGTACAAGGGTACAATCAACAAGAAGGAATTAACTATGATGAAACCTTCGCTCCTGTAGCTAGACTTGAGGCTATTAGACTATTAATAGCATTTGCTGCTCATAAAGGAATTAAACTGTATCAAATGAACGTTAAGATAGCTTTTCTTAACGGTTATTTGAATGAGGAGGATTTTGTTGAGCAACCTCCAGGGTTTCTCGATAGCAAGTTTTAAAACCATGTTTTCAAACTGGATAAAGCCTTGTATGGTTTGAAACAAGCTCCGAGGTCGTGGTACGACAGATTGTCAAAATATCTTCTTGAAAGTGGTTTTAAAAGAGGACCTGTCGACAAAACCCTATTCTTGAAAACTGAAAATTCAGATCTATTAATTGTACAAATTAATGTTGATGATATTATCTTTGGCTCAACTAATAATCGTCTATGTAAGTATTTTTCAGAATTAATGACCTCAGAATTTGAGATGAGCATGATGGGAGATCTCAAGTTCTTCCTTGGACTCCAAATTCAACAAACTACTGAAGGAATTATGATACACCAACAAAAATACATCAAGGAGCTAATCAAGAAATTTGGTATGGAAAATTCTAATTCTAAGCCAACTCCTATGGGTACAGATAAGAATTTGACTTTGGATGAAAACGGTAAGTCTGTCGATGAGACAACTTATCGAGTTATGATTGACTCACTTCTTTATTTAACTGCAAGTCGTCCTGATATTATGTTTAGTGTATGCGTATGTGCTCTATTTCAATCGTGCCCTAAAGAATCGCATATGATTGCAGTTAAGAGAATCTTGAAGTATTTAATTGGTACATCTAAATTATATCTATGGTATCCTCTTGAGTGTAATTTCGATCTCATAGGGTATTCAGATGCAGATTATGCAGGTTGTTCACTTGACAGGAAAAGTACTTCCGGCATAGCTACGTTTGTTGGACCATGTATTATTACATGGGGGTCAAAGAAGCAAAATTTTGTTGCATTATCTACAGCTGAAGCCGAATATATTGCCGTTGGGTTGGTATGTTCTCAACTTTTATGGCTTAAGCAACAGTTATGTGATTACGGTATTAATGTTGGGTGTATACCTATTTTATGTGATAACACGAGTGCTATAATTATATCTAAGAACCCTGCGCAACACTCACGAACCAAGCATATAGACATTAGACACCCTTTTCTACGTGACCATGTAGATAAGGGCAACATAAGACTGGAATTTTGTAGTACAGAAAAACAATGGGCTGACATTTTTACCAAAGCGTTGGCTAGAGAACGTTTTGAGATTTTACGGTTGGAAATTGGTTTAATTGGTGACAACTAAACTTGTCATAAATATTTTATTTCCCGTATGATTGACTAGTTAAGACGAGATTGTATGACTGTGTTCGTATTTTCCGCTGCAAGTACATTATTATATAGTATTTTATTATCTTATGAGAATATTCCGTTTGCTAGTCTGTTATATTTTGTGTTGTATACAAACCGTAATTCTTGTTCATCACATATGCATTCTAAGGTTTAGAGATTCATAAACCAATGACATTCATGATTGGTTTCATTTAGAATGTGAGTAGTACTCCTTACATGGCATGTAACATCTTATTGCATAAGCATGAAATTTGTCTCTTATTACCTGTATACACTCGGTTTGTGGTGGTGACACATGTGGAGAGGTGACCCTTCCTTTACGTTTTACCTACTAACTTCACAATAGCCAAATTTGCCTCGTTTTGCCCAATTTATTCTACTACATTCCATATGGCCTACCCTTGTCAAGCTAGTCTTGTTGGTAAATTTGGAAGTCTTGTTGTGGTCAATTTTATTGCTTTTGTGTTGGATATTGGAAGGAAAAAGAAAAAGATGCACTAAAAAATATATGAAAAAATGAAAAAAATGATACAAAAGATGAAAAGCAAGAATCTCTTATTACTCCTATTCTTATCATTTCCATATCACATGAGGAGAAGTACTTGTTGATGTGAGTGAGTTTGTGCCATACTTGGCATAGTGCATCATCTTTCATGTTGGGTTGGAAAGTGGAACATGGCTACTTTTGATTGTGATCGGTTCTAGCTTGACTTTTACCTCCACATATCCAAATTATTTTGCCCCTTCTTACCTAATTACCTCACCTCACATTACTTTGTAATATAAGTCCTCGGCATGTGTTTTGGACCTCGCTTGGTTGGAGTGTATATGTACGGTTACTAAAGATATCTATCATGTTAGATTGCATGCATGCTTTTGTAGGTCGTAGTTAGGTGAGTGACTATATTCATTCTCTCTTACAAAATCTATACTCATCTTCGTTTGTATTACACACTCTATATTTAGAGCTTGCTTATGTTGAAATCGTTCTTATGCTATAATATATGCTTTGATTAATATATATTTCTTGCCTCGGTTGATATCATTCTAGTCGTTTTATGTCTTTTCTCATCTTTTTAATGATGTCAAGAGGGGGAAGAAAATGATCGTGTGACTTAAGTATTTGCCTAAGCTTGATCCTTGTTAGAACCTTTAATGTCTTAAGGTCCTTAGATGCTATACTTTGTATATAAGTGGTTTGTTCTTGCGTTCAGCTGACTATGACTTTTATGGTATTATGTTAAGGGGGAACTTACACTTAGTCACAAATCGGAAGAGACTTGTCATCATCAAAAAGGGGGAATTTGTTGGACCATATAGATAAATGATTAGTTTTGATAATGACAAGTGTGTACTTTATATTATATATACTCTTGCTCGTAATAGTTTGTTAGTCTTTAAATAGATTGATTAAAGTTTACAATACAAGCAAGTAATATTATAGCAATCTTGGCTATAACATTGAAGATTTCTGAAGCATCGTTCAAGTAATGTTATAGCAGCTTGAGCTATAACATTGAATATTCTTAAAGCGTCATAATAACTGTAACAAGTTTCAAGTATGATGATCACTCAAACAAAAGGTTCGATCAAGTCTATAACAAACTCAAGATGAAGAGCTTATGATCAAGATAAAGAGATGATCCTACATTGAAGATCTCCAGGAAGATTAGATAGCGTAGGTTATCATCTTATAACGGTATTTAAAGAAATGATTTGGTAAGTAAAGTTATAGCTGTTATGGTTATAACATTACCTACCAGACTCAATGTTATAGGTGATTTAGCTATAACATTGAGCTGCAATATTAAAAACGCACGACTTGAGTTTTAAATTATTTTGAAAATAGTTCTTCAAATCTTATCTTTATATTCTTTAAATGAAAAACCTATTTTATAGTAGATTGAAGTTTGTACTTAAATTGGGTTATGAATAGAGCATTACCCTTTAGTTAGGTCGACTTTATGTGACAACTTATGGGTTGTTGCTTGGTGGCTAACTAGGGTTTTCTACTTACTCATATCTAAACCCTAATTTATTTAACCTAATATCTTACTAGGGTTTCACGTTTGATGTAGTAGGCTTATGGGCCGTCTCCTACTCGTGTAAAACTCCTTGTGCAAGTAAAGATTAGGGTAAATCTAAATAAGATTATTATTAAAGATATTTTATATCTTTATGGTTATTTAGATATATTCCATATCTTCTACTAAGATATTGTTAGGTTAAATAATAAGATTGGATCTTCTACTTACTATATACTTCACACGTGATCTATATAGTATCTAGGGTTTATGGTAAAAATCTTAAATAAATATTTGTTAGAGATATTTTATCTCCTTATATTTATTTTATATCTTTTACCAAAAATATTGTTGGATTAAAATAGGAAAAAGATTTATCTTATTCCTTCCTTAACCTATACAAGATCCTTTCTATATCTAGGGTTTAATTAAAGATCTTAGATAAAATATTTTTTAAAGATATTTTATCTCCTTAT
Organism: Silene latifolia; assembly: GCF_048544455.1. Taxonomy (NCBI): domain Eukaryota; kingdom Viridiplantae; phylum Streptophyta; class Magnoliopsida; order Caryophyllales; family Caryophyllaceae; genus Silene; species Silene latifolia. Next base: position 89,558,793 of record NC_133535.1, on the reverse strand, counting down.
ATTTATTCCATATCTTTTACTAAGATATTGTTAGAATAAATAAATAAATTTAGATCTTTTTCTTTCTTGGATAAGAATCATGGTAAATGAAAATAATATTTGTTATAGATTTCTTATCTCCATATATTATTTTTATTTTATTCTTTCCTATCTTTCAAGATTTTATGAGTTGTAAATGATTAAAGAAGATTTAACATAATTACTTCCTTGTGCAATAATCCACACGGCATCTAGGGTTTCTTAGATGAAAACTTAGATCTCCTCTCTACTATAAATACTACACATGATAATTCATTTAAACTACTTTTCAACATTCGAACAAAACATCCTTTGCAAACGTTTTTAATTTTATTATTCTTTTTGCAAGTTAAAATTGTTTTTGAAAAGTCGTGTGTTATCTTATATTGCAATTATTTCTAAGTATCGTCATAAGATAATAGCGCTTAAATATTGTTTCTTACTCGTTCATATTGTGAACACTAGAAGAACAATCATGCATTTTCTTAGTAACTTAAGATAGTCAAAACCGAATATCTAGTGATATTCAAATTGAGTTACAACTAGAGTTAGTTGTATGAGTTGGGTTGATAATTTTGTAATCCAGAGAAATGTACTAAAATTATTAATCGAGAATAGTGGACGTAGGCTTCGACGTGTGAAGCTAAACCACTTCAAAACCGTGTGTCTTTACAGTTTTTGTTTATTTCTTTACGTTCATAATCACCTAGTTAATTAGTTAAAGTTTAATCAGTAAACTTTAAGTAATTAATTACATTGATATAAAATAAAAAGTGGGCATAAGTTTTTAAATACTCAATTCACCCTCCTCTCGAGTATTTCGGCTGTGATAAACTCTTCAGCAGTTAAATAAAGGAGTGAGCCAATCATACCTCGGTAATTTGTTTCATCAACAGACTTACCATCTTCGTCTAATGTTAATTTCTTATCTGTGACCATGGGTGTGGACATAGGATGAGAATTTTCCATTCCGAATTTTCTAATAGTTCCTTGATGTATTTTTGTTGGTGAATCTTAATTCCTTCACTTGTTTGTTGAATTTGAAGTCCAAGGAAGAATTTGAGTTCTCCCAACATGCTCATTTCGAATTCTGAGGTCATCAAATCTGAAAAGTACTTGCACAATTTGTCATTAGTTGAACCAAAAATAATATCATCAACATAGATTTGCACAACTAATAAATCGGAATCTTCAGATTTTAGAAACAAAGTCTTGTCAACAGATCCTCTCTTGAAGTTGTTTTCAAGCAGAAATTTTGATAATCTGTCGTACCAAGCCCTAGGAGCTTGTTTCAAACCAAATAAAGCTTTATCTAATTTATAGACGTGGTTTTGAAACTTGATGTCCAGGAATCCATGAGGTTGCTCTACAAAGACTTCTTCGCTCAAATAACCATAAGGAATGCAGTCTTAACGTCCATTTGATATAGTTTCATTCCTTTGTGAGCTGCAAAGGCTATTAATAATCGTATAGCCTCTAGACGAGCGACGGGAGCGAAGGTCTCGTCGTAATCTATTTCTTCTTGTTGATTGTACCCTTGCACAACCAATCTTGCTTTATTCCGTACTATAACTCCTGCATCGTCTAGTTTGTTTCTGAATACCCATCTTGTTCCAATGACATGTATATCTCTTGGTCTGGGAACCAAGTGCCAAACTTTATTCCTTTCGAATTGTTGCAATTCTTCTTGCATGACAACAATCCAATCTGATTCAGCAAGGGCTTCTTTAATATTTGTAGGTTCAATGTTGGAGAGGAAGGAATAGAAAGAACAAAAATTGTTCAACCCTCTGCGAGTCTGAACACCTCTCCATAAGTTCCCAAGAATGTTTTCCATGGGATGAGAGTCTTTATATTTCCATTTCTTAGAGACTGAAGGCGCATCAATGTCATTCGAACTAGGCTCACCTTCTTCAAATGATTGGGAACCAAGAAGTGTTCCCCCTGAGTTTAATCCTGGGGTTACAGTGGATCCAAGTATAACACTGAATTCTATATCTTGGTTTGGATTTGAAGTTATAGCTTCATCAGGTATAATTTCAGTTTCCAAGTTCTTGTCTTGAGAGGAAGTTATAGTATCATCAACTATAACATCAACTCTCTTTCCCTTTTCATTTGTAGGTTTTCCAAGTTCATCATTTGTGCCTTTAATTGCTTTATCTTCCTCATCCAACTCTGGGAGATCACCTTTAGAAAGACGAAAATCTGGATCTTTCATATCTTCCTCTTCATCCTGTTCAGCCTTATCAAAAGTATTATTCTCATAAAAAATAACATGAACACTTTCCTCGATGCATAAAGTTCTTTTATTAAAAACTTGTATGCTTTACTGTAATTAGAGTATCCAACGAAAATATCTTCGTCACTTCTAGGATCAAATTTTCTTAAACGGTTTTTGCCATTGTTATGGACGAAGCATTTGCTTCCGAAGCAACAGAGATGAGATATATTAAGTTTTCGTCCTCTTAGAAGCTCATGTGGAGTCTTTTTAATGATAGGTCTAATCAAAGCTCGATTATGAACATAACAAGCAGTACTAATAGCTTCAGCCCAAAAATTAGGAGGTAAACCACTACACAATAACATAGTGCGTGTCATATCCTCTAGTGTTCTATTCATACGTTCAACAACACCGTTTTGTTGTAGGGTACGTGGTGCAGAAAAATTATGTCCCACGCCGTTTTCCCTACAATATTCTATAAAGGCGTGTTTGTCAAATTCGGTGCCGTGATCCGTACGAATAGAGACTAACTTTGATTTATACTTGTTTTGGGCAAGCTTCATTAGAACTACAAATTCATCGAAAGTTTCATGTTTTGAATTTAGAAAGAGAGGCCAGACATACCTTGAGTAGTCATCAACTAGAACAAAAACATACATGGATTCGCCTCTACTTCTTACCTTCATTGGGCCACACAGATCCATATGTACTAGTTCCAGTGGTTCCTTGGTGCTTACCACTCTCTTTGGACTGAATGACGATCTCACATGTTTGCATCGAGCACACAAGTCACATAGCGTTTCTTTATCGAATTTGGTTGATGGCAATCCTTCAACCAAATCCCATTTCTTTAGTTTATTGAGTATTGTTGAGCTAATGTGGGCAAACCTCTTATGCCACAAACACAGATAATCTAAGGTAGCTTTCATGCATGTAAACGAGTTAGTAGGAATTGCATTTAAATTAATCATATAGACATTCCTTTTACGGTGGCCTTCAAGAATAACGTTACTAGTTCCTTCAATTATTATACGACAAGTATCCAAATGAAAAACAACTTTGTTTCCTTTGTCACATAACTGAGAAATACTAAGTAGATTGTGCTTGAGTCCTCTAACAAGATAAACCTCACTTATAGCATGAGAAGTGGAAACATCAACCTTTCCTACACCGACGACCTTGCCTTTCTTGTTATCTCCAAAAGTAACCTTACCTCTATCAAAGGGCTCAAGTGAAAGAAACAGATTTATATCTCCGGTCATATGCCTTGAACAACCGCTAACAAGGTACCATAGATTATTTTCTTTCACCATAACCTGCAAAACAATTAGATACAGTTTTTAGGTACCCAAGCAAGGTTGGGTCCTTTAGTGTTAGTTACCCTAAAGATTAGATCTTTTCTAACCCAGACTTGTCTAACAGTTTTTCTTTTGGTAGACGGTTGAGTTTGAATTGGAGATGTCCTAGTCTTAGGATAAGCTCGAGATGTTTCACGTGGTTGCTTAGGGGGAGTCTTAGTCTTATGAGACTCTTTAGGCTTTTGTGGTTGTCTAGGTTCATTGCCTTTCTTCTTGTAATAAAAACTGATATCATAGAACCAACGGAAGTTATTGTTTCTTTCTTCATTCAAGTTAGGTTCATCTGTGGGAACATCGAGTTCTTCAACTACTGTCTTAGATGCTTTAACAAATTGAATGCCTTTACGTAAATCTTGAGAGTGTTTAACACAGTTGTCTTGAATATGTCCCGTATGACCACAATAATTGCAAATCAAGTATTCAGGTAAATTGACATATTTTCTCTTCCTAAAATCTTGTTTGGAAGGAGTTGGTTTGCATTAAGAGTGGTCTCTACGACCATAGCACTCATGTCCTAAGCCCATTTTCATGTTGTTGTCTGATTGCTCAGTTAGAAAATTTAGGACTTCCGTGCTTCCTTCCCACTTATCATGAACCTTTCTAGCGTGTAGGAACAGATCCTTTAAAGATTGAATTTCTTTTAAATATTTGAAATGATCCAATTCAACATCTTTAGAGGAATTATTCTCTTTATAGCTATTACGAAAGTCGCGTCCTGGAATCTTTTATTAAGAACTGGTACCATCTCCGAATGTAATTTCTTAGTATCGGATAATAGAGTTTTAGATTCCTTCAACTGCTGATCTAGAGAATCAATTTCCTTCTTTTGATTTGAAATAACGGCTTCTCTAGCTGTAGCTTCAGATTTAAGAAGCTCTTTGACTTTCCTCAATTCTAAAGTTATAGCTTCATTAGCTATAACTTTGGCTTGAAGATGCTTAATGTTGAGTTTCAGTTATGAGGTTATAGCTTCATTAGCTATAACTTTAGACTCAAGAACCTTTTTCTCAGCATTTGTCGAATCTGAAGTTGTGGCTATATTAGCTGTAACTTTAGATTTAAGCTTCTTAGCCTTAGCCTTAAGAAGTTGATTCTCTTCAGCAATATCAAGAATTTGTTCTTTCAGTTCTTTTAATTCCAGAACTTGATTATGACACTTATCAAGAGATTGCTCGAAGAATTCTCTTAAAGCATTCTTAGACAACTTTTTAACTTGTTTTTTAAGTTCAAGATAGCTTACCTCTTCTTCTTCATTTTCTGAGTCAGATTCTCCTAGAAGACAGTACTCTGACTTTGAGCTGATGCTATCATCGTCACTATCTGAAATTAGGTCAAGACTGACGTTGCTTAGACACAGATTATCAACTTCTTCATCTTCAGATCCTTCGTCATCTTCTGTGTCGAGGTCTCCCCAACACGAGGCTAACATGACTTGTTTGAATTCATTTTTGGTCTTTTTGCGTTTAGTCGTGTCCTTGATTTTCTCCCATGTGGGACAGTACTTGATCATATGTCCGGACTCTCGACACTTGAAGCATCCTCTATTGACGAAGGAAGTTTTTGACTCAGTTGCTTTCTTATTGAAGAATTTATTATTATAGGAAGGCTTTGTTTGCTTATTTCTAAATATTTTCTTTTTGAAACGTTTGGCAAAAAAACCGTCTCGTCCTCAATGTCGGATTCAACCTTTTCATTTTCTGAAGCTTGAAGAGCCATGCTCTTATTCTTACTTGGCTCAACATCGTCGTTATCTAGAACGATCTCGTAAGCCATGAGAGCTCCAATAAGTTCCTGATATGACAAGGAAGTAAGATCTCTTGATTCCTCCATTGCCGTTACCTTAGGACGTCACTTTTTGGTCAGACTCCTAAGAACTTTTTTGGCAATATCTTCAGACTCAAACTTCCTACCAAGATTTTTCAATTCATTTATGATGCTAGAAAATCGTGCAGACCTGCTATCAAGAGATTCGTTTGGCTCCATTGTAAAGAGCTCATATTTTTGAATCAGCAAGTCAATACGATATTTCTTAACGATTGGCGTTCCTTCATAAGCTAATTCAAGACCATCCCATATTTCCTTGGCCGAGGTACAAGAATAAAAACGGTCGAATCCATTCGATGTCATGCCGTTTTGCAACAGGCTTATCGCTTTCGAGTTTTTCTCAACTTTCTTGTAATCAGCCTCCACATAGTCTTCTTCCTTTTTCTCATAGGTAGTGCCTTCTGAAGATCCGACCAAAATTTTGTTTGGTCCATTCTTAATGATCGTCCAACACTTCCAATCATGTCCTTTTATGTAGTGTGTCATCATGTTCTTCCAAAGTCCATAATTCTTCCCATAAAAGACGGGACACTTAAGATACTTGGAGTCCATTTCACACGTTTAAGGCAGCGGAATAAATAAAAATTAAAAACAGAAAAAGATAGACGGATCAGCCTCTTTGCGGTTAAGCAATCAAGAGCACGAGACTCTGATACCAATTGAAGAGTCTATCGATCCGAAATACTCAAGGGAGGGAGGGGGGGGTGAATTGAGTATCTAAAACTTTAACCCACTTTTTCGAATGTCCGTATGAGCGTGACTTAATAATTAATTACTTAAAGTTTATTGATTAAACCTTAACTAATTAACTAGACGGAATTAAAACGTAAAAAAACAAACAATAAAACGAGTGACACACGCGATTTTGAAGTGGTTCAGTTTCACAAGTCGAAACCTATGTCCACTATTCTCGATTAATAATTTTAGTACCTTTCTACGGATTACAAAATTACTAACCCACTCGTACAATTAACTCTAGTTGTAACTCAAATTAGTATCGTTAAATACTCGGTTTTATCTAACTTACGTTAATAAGAAAGCACTTGATTGTTCTTCTAAGTGTTCATACAATTGAACGAGTAAGAAACAATGTTTAAGTACTATTATCTAGTAACATAATCTTATGGAATAATAAGCAAAATAAAGCACGACTTTTCGTAAAGATTTTCGAATGCAAAAACAAATAAAATACTTGATTAAGAATTAAACTCGATTTGTTTGCAAAGGAATTTTAATATGCGCAGAGTTGCATTGAAAGATTAAAGCACATATGTATATATAGTAGAGGAGGCAGCTAGGGTTTTATTCAAAACCCTCATGATGCCGTGAGGAATGATGATTTGTTTCACAGGAAACAAATCTTATATTTCCTTATTTTAATCCACAAGATATTTCAAATAAGTAAATAAGATAAATGTAAATAATTGTTTAAGGTAATATACCTTAAGATAATCTATTCTAGATTTAACTTAATATATTACTTGCACAAGGAGTATAGTCGATTAAGATAAACGGCTCATAAGCCCAACTCACTCGAAAACCCTAGTTGAAATAAAAGGTGTGGATTTAGGTTTTATGTTTGAACAACTTGACAAACCCTAGGTAGCATGACGACTCATAAGTCGTTTTACTAACCAATAGGATATATGTAAATTATTCAATCTTATCCCACATCATTCCTCAATCATACATACATGTATTTTCGAAAATATATAGATAATTTGAGCTTTCGAAAATTAATTTTCAAGCCTTAAAATCGTGCCTTCAAAATGCATCATAATGTTATAACATAAATGACTATAACATTAAGCTTGGTAAGTAAAGTTATAGGTGAAACACTACAAAAAAAGGGTTCCATTGCGACGGAGACATTGCGACGGACACGTAGCCCGTAGCAAATAAAATCCTGCGACGAGCCTTGCGACGGTTCCCTAATTCTGCGACGGGCTTGCGACGGAAATTCCGTAGCAGACGAATCTCCCAGACCGCCAATTTTTCTGACATGGCGGGAACACCTGCGACGGAATAAAATAATAATAAAGTTTGCGACGGAAATTCCTTCGCTACAATAAAATATTATTTTTCTTGCGACGGAATTTCCGTCGCAGGCGTTTTTCAATGCCAGGCTTTACAGCTCAAAAGTGTAAAATATTATTTTAATCTTGTGACGAAAATTCCGCCGCAGCTTTTTTTTATACACGGGGTTTTCACCCGTCTCCCCTATCTCTCCTCAATTATTTTCTACCCAATAATTTTCAAAAATCCCCCAGAAAATCACTGACCACCACTTCGACCACCACCCCACTGCGCCCATCTCTTTCCTCTCTCCCCTCTCCTTTCTTCTTTCCCCTTTTCCCTTTCCCCTTTCCCTTTTCCCTTCTCCCTTTTCTCCCTTCATCGCCGCCGCCGGAGCTGCTGCCGCCCTTCGCCCTCCTCTTACTTCCTTGTCTCACTTAATTAATTCAAGGTTTGTTTACTTTATTTTATTATTTTGATTAATTAGGATTGTTTTATGGTTATTATTTTGATTAATTATGGTTAGTTTAGAATGCTTAGAATAATTTAGGATGCTTAGTTTAATTAAGTTTAGGATTATTAGAATAATTTAGTTTAATTAAAATCCAATTTAGGATGTTTAGTATTATTAGGGTAGTTTAGTTTAGTTAAAAACCAATTTAGGATGTTTAAATCAATTTTAGGATGCTTAGTTTAATTAAGTTTAGGATTGTTAAAATAATTTAGTTTAATTAAAATCCAATTTAGGATGTTTAGTATTATTTGGGTAGCTTAGTTTAGTTAAAAGCCAATTTAGGATGTTTAAATCAATTTTAGGATGCTTAGTTTAATTAAGTTTAGGATTGTTAAAATAATTTAGTTTAATTAAAATCCAATTTAGGATGTTTAGGATTATTAACGTAGTTTACTTTAGTTAAAAGCCAATTTAGGATGTTTAAACCAATTTTAGGATGCTTAGTTTAATTAAGTTTAGGATTATTACAATAATTTAGTTTAATTAAAAGACAATTTAGGATATTTAAGATTATTAGGGTAGCTTAGTTTAGTTAAAAGCCAATTTAGTATGTTTAAACCAATTTTAGTATGCTTACTTTACTTTTGATTAGTTTTATATGGTTTATTAGGAAGCATTAAGTTTGTTTTGATAAGTTGTGTATATTTACTTATGAATTAAATTGTGTCATGTGTATTTTTTTACAAATATTAATTCATCTTATGGTTGTGTTGTCGTGAAATCATAATATTTTGTATCTGTGATTGTTAATATATTTTTGACCTAAGTTTGTTGTGTACTAAACTTATGTAAACCTTTCATTTTAAGGTTATGAGAAAACGTTGTTTGGAAATCTCGTCTTGAACGAGTTGTGAATTTGTCGAATGCTGGAATTTTCTGTGTGTTTGCAGGAAACCGTATGTAATTGATTTCGAAGCATTTTGGGGGACCTAGGAAGGCTGTAAACCCCCTGGAACTTTTTCTTTTGCGACGGATTTTCTGTCGCAGTTGTTGACTATAGGTTTGACTTTAGCAGCCACGTGGCCTCTATGAACTGTAACTTGCGACGGGTTTTCCGTCGGAGTTGTTGACTATAGGTTTGACTTTAGCAGCCACGTGGCCTCTATGAATAGTAACTTGCGACAGATTTTCCGTCACAGTTGTTGACTATAGGTTTGACTTTAGCAGCCACGTGGCCTCTATGAACAGTAACTTGCGACGGATATTTTGTCTCAGTTTAAGATTTTGTGACGGAATCTTGCGACGTCTCTGTCCGTCGCAGGATATTATTTGCTACGGAATTTCCGTCGCAGGATTATATTTTGCGACGATTCTTTGTGACGGTCTAATTTCGTCGCAAGTCCGTCGCAAATTCTATATTTGCGACGGTATATCGGTATTTGCGACGGATTCCGCCGTCGCTATGGAACCTTTTCTTTGTAGTGAAAAAAAGCGCGTTTGACAGTCTGTCGTATTTTAGGCATAACTTTCTCTACAAGACTCGGAATAAGGTGATTTTGGTGGCGTTGGAAAGCTAATAAAGAGATCTAGAACTTTCTATGACATAGGCCTGACCCAAAAAAGTCGTTATCACTTCGTAAAACGGGCCTAAAGGTCGGGTTGTCGTTTTAACTAAATGAAATGCACATTTTGTAATGTAAACTTTAAGTTTAGCCTAATGAAGTGACATGAGACTCAAAATGAGATATAATCTCAACATTTTATGACATTCTAACCTTAGGTAGACAAGCACATTGCTTTTGACTCGGGATTTGACGGTTTTAGGAAATGAAGACGGTTTTTTACCCAGACTCCAAATGTACTCTAATTACTGCCAAAACGACCGTAATGACACCTAGATGACGACCATGAGGTAGACACAAGTGTTCGAGTTACCTTTTATTAACCGATTTACAAAACGTCATAAAATCGCGACATATGCTAGACATGCGGTCCAATCATTACTGGATGTTTGGCGGGAGGTGCAGAAATGAGATATCTACAGAGCCTCCACTTTGACTGAGGCTTAGACAAGGCGAAAGTCAAAGTATAGCCCTCAGGTCAATCGAAGATTACAACCTGACGACTATGGCAACGCGAGGCGGTTCAAGGGGTCTGAACCAAGGACATGTCGTCGGGAATATTTTAGTCTGTCGACTATCGGGGAGGGTCGTTTAAAGTCCATTAGACTACGTAAGGAAGCTCGCTAGCCATAAGAAGAGACCATACCTGAGACTTCTTTCTCGAGATGTTTCCGGAGTTGCGTAGGAGCTAAGGTTAAGCATAGGAGCTAAGGTTAAGCGTAGGAGCTAAGGGTAAGCATAGGAGCTAAGGGTAAGACCTAAAAGATATATAAGGATTGTGCTAGGGTGTGGGACCCTAAAGGAAAACATCGACGAGAAGGAGGCCAAATATAAGTTCAACTTAAGAGGTAATCAAGGTTTGAGTGTAGGAATTCTAAGGAAGTGATGATCCTAAAGGAATATGATCCTAAAGGGTAAAGGTGATCCTAAAGGAATATGATCCTAAAAGGAAAAGGTGATCCTAAAGGAATATGATCCTAAGAGGAAAAGGTGATCCTAAAGGAATATGATCTTAAAAGGAAAAGGTGGTCCTAAAGGAATATGATCCTAAAAGGAAATGGTGATCCTAAAGGAATATGATCCTAAAAGGAAAAGGTGATCCTGAAGGAATATGATCCTAAAGGGTATAAGTATGTGAACTCTAGGGAGTTTGGGAACTTAAAAGAAGCTAGGTGTGTGAACCTGGGTATATGAACCTAAAAGGAAAGGCTGGTATGGGAACTTAAAGGTTTGTGAACCTAAGAGGATTTGGGGTCCTAGGGTTAAGTTTAGGAACTACTGGGTTACTAATTCTTGTTTTAAACACGTGCGTTTAAGCTTTCTGAGCTATGAGAACTCCAAAAGGATTTATAGGTTTATGAACCTAAGGACGTTGGTGTGGGAGCTTAAAGGCTTATGAACCTAAAGGAAGCCATTTTGGGATCTAAGAATCTAGGGGTATGAATCCTAACTTTGGGTTTACGAACCTAAGGAAGGAGGCGCTGGTTTGGGAACTTCTGGAGAACGATACCTTTGCCGAACTCTGTAAGAAAACAAAAATGTCAAGGGTAGCAGGACGTAAGCGGGAACTACTGGGGAAGCTGCTTGGGTCGTCTTCAAACAAAATTCGATAAGTCTTGGGATTGATGTTGATCTCCACGTATTGAGAGGGATGATTGTCTGTCCGTGTACTCTCGTTGGGGGAACATAATCGGGAACTGATCTCCATGTCTCGAGAGAGGCGATTGGTTGTCCGTGTACTCTCGCTGGAGGGGAAAGTAATCGGGAACTGATCTCCATGTCTCGAGAGGGGCGATTGGCTGTCCGTGTACTCTCGCTGGGGGAACAGAATAGAGGTGTGTCGAAACACCTGTCAAAGAATATTTGCTCGTTGTGGCAAGCGAGGTTTTGATAAAGTACTGCTTCTGGTACTTACCTGCATGGTTAGTAGCCACACAAGAATGCAATCTAATATATGCACGTAAGCGATTATCACATGGACCTCAAATGAGGAAACACATAGGTTTTGCAAAAGTCGTTTCTTTTTAAAAGTCATTTAAAACTTGTTCAAAGAAGTTTGTCGTTTGTAACGCGTTATGCATATTCAATGGGCTTTAGACATAGGACTGACGCGGCGTAGACCTTATACGGACACAAAATATAGACTTAGGTTGGACTGTCGTGACACTAACTTAGATTTGACGCGACACAAGGATGACTTTAACAAACTTTGCTTAAGTATGCGCAACCCCTAGCCAAGTGTGGGTGATAATGCATATCGGTTCCAAAAGTATAAGAATTGCAAGAATGATGAAGGCATATAAAGGCAAGGCATGAGCCATGGATCATCTGTCTACTAGGACTTCTTTTGCTGCCGCTTGCTGTAAAAGAGACCCCTCTTGAGGCACGTTGACTTGGAGAATTGATCTAAGATCTTTGTCATTGTCCGGACTGAGTACTAGCTAGACTTAGATGAATAAAGGAAGGGTGGCATCTTGGAAGAGAAGCCCCCAGGATGAGAAGATGACTCTGGACTTTGGTAAAAAGAGGCTGGGCGACAATAAGGAGCCCCCAGTATAGAGGTGTTGGTTGTGGAAGGGATGTTAATTGAGGCTGGAAGGTTGAAATAGAGGTTGAAAGTTGATGGTTGATAATTGAGGTTGAAAGTTGGGAGTGGGGATGGTTGTGTCCTTGAGGACTGCCTACGTATCCACCTGAAATGAAATCAAACCAGATCGTAGTTCTGAGGTTTGGTTAATTTTGTTTGGGTGTTGTGGTTGTATCCTTCTTGTGTAAGAAAGGACTGCCTACGTATCCACCTGAAAAGGTGAAATCAAACCAGATCGTAGTTCAAGTGTGTGCCTAAGCTATGTTGTTAGGACCTTAAAGTTCATGGGTCAGGAGATTATATTTATTTGGTAACTCGAAGAATCGATTTGAGATAACTCCCTCTGATCATAGACTAAAGAGGTATAATTAATTTTGTAAAAATTTCCTTGTCGTCTGAGCATAGCTAAATGTGGACCCTAAGGATGAATATGGGTATGTCCCGTTCTGGGTAGAAAAGTATTTGAAGACTCCGTGTCTAGGTCAAGGTGAAACTGGATTGGATATTTGGGAATGTGGAGCTTGGACATAAGAGGCTTTGATGAGCAAATCTCTGGAGCTTGATTTTGTGGAGTTGGGGCTTGATGAGATTATAGCTTGTAATGTGGCTTGGAAATGGAGTCTCTTCGCTTGATGTAGCCTGAGCACATAAAGGTAGGTTAAAATGACGTGGGTTCAAGTTTTCATGTCTTGGCCCTAAAGGATGGGTATACTTGACAAGCTTGAGAGGATTCTCAAAATTCCTAACTATCTCCCTGTAACGGTCTCGAGAAGGACTTAGGGTATGTGGTGTGTGAAAGGCTAAGTGAGGGTGCTATCTAACCATCTTCATTGATGTCTTGATTCTTTATAGACTTCAGCATTATTCCGCTCAATATTGTTCTTAATTCAGATTCAGATTCTTGGTCTAGAATATATCTCGGATTTTTGCTCAGATTCTTGATTCGGGTTTTTGAGGATAGTTTTGACTTGACATTGACTTGTTTGATTGAGCCTTCTTCTTTTGACTCTTTTGTCTTGGATTACGGGCATAATTGTGGCCTTGGATATTGACCTCAGTTTCTCTTGTTTGAGCCTTTTGTCTTTCATCATGGCTTGTATCGTCTTGGATGGACTTGGGTCAGACTAGCACCTTTAGTGTGAAACGGGTTGGTCTTTAGCAAACAGGGTTTGTTTATTGTGGGGAATGGGCTTGCCTTCTATCATGGATTGTTAACAAGGGAGACGGTTTGGATTCGTCCTAGAATCTATTGAGATATGCTCGTCCTAGACTAGGGTTATAGCTAGGTTTCTATTGCCAGACATGGAATAGGTAAGAAGAGAACACGGAGTTTCGGGTCCTCTACAACTTGGAATGGAACATCATTTAAGTGCACTCACATTGACCTGCCATGCGTTGTCGTTATTATTTTTTTAACAAAAAAGTCTCAAATCAATTCTTGTTGTCACAGGAGAAGGATAAAAGATAATATAGGATAGAATATATGGATGAAAAGTGTATTTTTATTGAAATGAGTAATGAATGTACTTAACATAGACTCGAAAAGACATGTGACTCGTGGGACAGCCCCCGGGTTGTCACTAGAAACGGAAATGGACACGAAGAAAGACACTAGAACAAAATTATGGGATAGAAAGCCTAAGACTCGGACTCGGACTCGGACTTTGACTCGATTTCAGATCTAGACTCGTAATCCTCGGCCCACGCTTGAACGTTTTCTTTTCTGACAACTGGCTTCGGCATCTGACTTTGAGCATTCACCCATTTGAGCACCTCATCCTTATCATTGGGAACATGGGAAGGATAACAGTCAAGAAGAGTTTCTTGATAAGTGGTATATCCATGAGGATTGCCTAAGCTACCTTGTGGGTTAAAGGTTGAGAGAGACAATTTCCCGCTTTCAATCATATCTTGGATCACATGCTTCAATTTATAACATTTCTCTGTATCATGCCCTTTGCCTCTATGGTATTTGCAGTAGGCATTCTCATCCCAAAACTTGGATTTCTTCTCTGGGTTAGGCGTAGGTCCTATAGGCTTCAACATTCGTCGCTCCATGAGTCTCTGAAGGGCATCGTTGTATGTAGTACCAATGTTGGTAAATTTCCTAGGAGGTGTGCCCTTATTTTCGGAAGCCTTTGTAAATGACCTTGGAGGGTTGTTAGGTTTCTTTGATGAAGGGTCCATGAGGTTGCCTTTGTTGATTTTGATTCCCGGATGAGAAGAACTAGGAATAGATTGTCCACTTGTTGCTTTCTCCTTAGGACTGTCAAGTTGAGGGTTTGTCTGGATATTTTTCATCTTGAGAGGTTGGGCATCAAGCTTCTTACCCATTTCGGCGAACTGGTTTTCTATGTTGGAAAGCCGAGAGTTTAGGCTATCAATAGCTCCCTCTATTTTGGAAAATTTGTTGTTGAAGGCAATGGAAAGCATGAGCATTCCACTTTGGATATCGTCGTCTTCGAGTACATTGATCTCTCCGTCATCATAAGGATCGAGGAGATGAGAACAGTCTAGAGATGATTCTTCGTTATGTTTAATGATATTAGACCCAAGAGGGTCGATTTTCTTGGATTGCCCGACAGAAGGTGGCTTAGGAAGCTTGCCCTCTTCGATCATATCTTGGATGGTGTGTTTCAAGAGAAAACACTCTTCAATATCATGACCTCTACCTTGGTGATATAAGCAGTATTTGTTGCCCTTCCAGAGGTTCACCTGTTTCTCTAATGGTGGATCCGGAGTCGGTCCTATTGGATGTAGCTTGCCTTGGGCAGAGAGTCTCTTCAAAGCATCGGCATAAGACATGCCTAAATCGATAAGCACCCTTTGATGCCTCCCAGGTTTCCTTTCAGCTGTTTTCGGCTTTCTAGGACGATGGTTATTGCAAGAGGTAAGCTTTGGACGACCTAGAATAGAGTTTTCTCTAGGTGGTGTGTTCTTTTGCACCATTCTATTCTCGAGGGTGAGGACGTGAATGCTCAAATTTTCCACTGTAGCTTGAACTCCTAGGACCATGGCATAAACGTCTTGGAGAGACACGGTGATGGTGGCTTGATCTGCTTCGTGACTTTGCCGATCGTGAACTTCTTTTGGATTCCTACTCGACAGAAATGACGCACATTACAACTCGATTCGACATGGGATCACGCATACTAAGGCAACAAACAAAGGAAGGGATAAGATGATAAATCTAGACGTCGACTTGTGAATTCATGAAATGTCGTGAGCAACTTCTCGTGTTTGAATTCACGGTGCTTGACTTTTAATTTTAGACTCGAGTGTTGACGAAGTGACTTTCATATGATTGACTTTATTGACGGAATTGATGACACGTGTTAATTCTAATTTGTGTGTTTAAGACAGACTTGACTCGAGGTTCGGGTAGGTGTGTCCCGAACGTGTCACTAGGAGAATTCAAGAGACGGATTTTGGAGTGACTTGATGTGTTAGCCTCGAGTGCATGAGTCGAGGTGTAGAAATGTTTAGATCCTAATTGAGTTGGGGTAAGGAGTCCAAAATGACGGCGTGACGCCTTAGGACTTGACTTGAATTTTGAAAAGACCCAAAATGTAAAGGAAGACGAGTTTATGACTGGACAGAGTTCCGACTAGGACATAGTCGGTTTGAACTTTGACACTAACTTAGCCCAATTGAATTTACACATTTACATTTACATGTTGGAAAATATTTTGTTTTTTTTTTTTGGATTTTTTTTTGTATTCTTTCTTTTTTTTACGTTTTTTTTGTTTTTGTATTTGGTTTTGAAATGGGTTTTAGGCCCGAAGTTTGACTCGACATATGGACAGAGTTTAGGCTTATTTTGCGCTATTTTGAAAAATATTTATATTTTGAAAAGGATTTTATTTTACAAAATGGTTTTGTTTACAAAATGGTGATCACATATGATACAAACATATATACAGGCATTATAAGTTATAACGGGATGCTGAGTGCATTTAAAAGGGTTTTGGTTTAAAGGGTGGGTTGCCATACCGAACAATCAAACCCAGGGTCTGTGGAGAGGCTCGTACCAAACAAGAGTAAGGCCGATTCCTAGTCCATTTCCTCAAGTAGTGAAAGTCCTTGATACAAACAAGAGTAAGTACCATGGTATGGATGACGTCAATCGCTATCCATCCTTAGGCCCAAATAAGAATTAGGACCGTTTAGACGGGACGATTGGTCGAATTGGTTGGGTTGGGCCAAGGAAGGCCGAATAAACGATCTAGGAAGACCGAGTTATGAAAACCGACAATTGTCTTGTACAAACTATTCCCTAACCTTGTTCAAGTTTCACCCTTTTGGCTACACGTAAGTGTATTATTCCCCAGCGGAGTCGCCAAACTCGTTACCCTTAGCATTCTATGTCTAGAATGACTCTCGTGGATGCCAATGAACACGGATGTTCACAAAGATCTGGAGTAAGGGGTGAGGGTACTGATGCGTGTCCTAAATATGATGTTTTACACCCCCATTTTACACGCATTTCAGAGCTCAACTGTGTAGTTTTATGCTACTATTTGCCCCATTTCGTCTACTTTCGTATTTTTATGTAATATTGCAGATTTATGCGGAAATGAGTAGATATTGAGCCAAATCCGTCCCCCGAGTACCTTGCACTGCATTTGACGTAAAGTATTCACTCAAGGAACGAGCTTGGTGCGCATTTCGAGGCCCAAAAGACAAATCCACGAGAAGTTAAAAGCGGATCGTCTACATCGATCGATCGATCACGCCCTTAGTCGATCGACCAATGCACGACAACCAGAAGCTACTGTTTAGAGCTTACCAGTCGATCGACTGCCTATCCTAGTCGTTCGACCACACCGCTATTCTGGTGAGAATTAAAAGATCGTGATTAAGGAAGCCCATTATATTTAGGTTTTAGAAATAAGTGTTACGTATATTTCTATATAACGTAACTGACTTTAGGAATTATTCATCAAGCTTTAATCTAGTTTTATTATCAGAAATTCTTTAGGGTTTATAGTTTGAGAATATTGTTTCGTATTCAATACAAGTTACTTTTTGCATTCGGTTTTTGGATTCTGTCTTTACAATTTCTCTTCACGGTACTATCCTGCTCTTATGTCAATTTGTTACTTTATTCATAGGTATAGAATTGTTAGTTAATATCCCAAAAGCCAATTTTAACGTTTTATGTCAATTGCTTATTTCATCGTTTTAATCATGAATTCTTCTGTTTTATTAGTCAATCTTATTGTCGTTATCACTCCTAGTATGAGTAGCTAAATTCATTGTGCTAGGATGTAGGGAATCTGTAGGTTAGGCGGCATTAAAATTGGTACGACCTAAATCGCATGCCGGTCGATCGACTGGGTTCCCTGGTCGATCGACTGGCCACGCTGAGATTGCTTCGTTTTAATTGTTATGTTTGACGAATCGAATGCACGCGACTAGTTGAATGTTTAGGTTTTGACTGACCCAATAGATCGAAAGATAGGGGAAGTTGCTAGACCACCAATTGAAATGACTAGATTAGCAAGATCGAAAGATATGCTAGTTTAGTCTTTTGAGTCACTTTTCAGGACGAAAGTCAGTATTAGTGATATTAGGGACCTGTAGCGAGATCGAAAGATGCTACCTGTTAAGAGTGGACTGAGAGGACCTCTTGTTTTCCAGCCTCACGTGTTTGATTTAGACCTACTTAGTATGCTGCCGCCGAAACTATAGTGAACCGACCATCCTAGTACCCCTTATTTATATTTGATTTAATACATTTCTTTAGTTTAATTTATTTTTCATTGCCTTTAGTTATAGACCAAATCACAGCAAACCCCTACACACTTTGTTATCTTAAGACTAAAATTAGACAATTATTAATTATATTTGCCTCCCTGTGGTTCGACCCTGCTACCACTGTCTATAGTTGTAGTTGGATTATAAATTTTATCTTTGGTACTCACAACGACGGGTATCAAATTTTGGCACCGTTGCCGGGGAGGCAATTGTTCTAATTTTTAGTTGTTTTATTTTAGTCTGTTTCTTAGTTTAAGGGACATTCGTTCCTTAAGCTATTCTCATATTATTTTTGTAGTTTCCTCTTATGTGCAGGTCACAGGGTGGTGAATTAGTACCTTTCAATCCTGAGATTGAGAAGACCTTGCGTGAGTTGAGACGATCATCTAGAGTACTGCCGACAGAGGAAGAGCTGAGTACTCTGTCTAGTTACTACGAGAACGAGCTATACGAGGAGGATCCACCTTCATCACCCATTTCCACTTCTTCAGTTGAGACAGTCACATCTCCAGAATTTCCAATCATGGCCGAAGAAGCGAGTATAGCCAGTCACTCAGAGCCGACAGCTGCAAATTTATATAAGGGGTTCGAATTACCGGGAGCTGATAGGAAATTCGAACCGAAGCCTGCTTATATCAACTTGGTTGAGATAAACCAATTCGGGGGTACTGCAAATGAAGATGCAGCCAAGCATATGGAGATATTTATTGATTATTGCTGCTCTATACCCCCGCCCACCGGTGTGACCCGGGACCAGATAAAGGAGACTATGTTTATATTCTCACTCCGCGATTTCGCAAGGGAGTGGTACGAGATCCGGACCGAGCTGCTAATGGGATCACCGACGGAATTCTTTGGCCTTGGCATTCTACAAGAAGTACTTCTCTGCCTCAAAGACGAATGCTATTAGAGCTCAAATCACGAGCTTTAAACAGGGTCCTGATGAGAACTTTCATGAGGCATGGGTCCATTTCAAGAAGCTGGTGCGAACCATTCCGCATCATGGGTTTGAGAAATGGAGCCTATGCAATCAGTTCTACAATGGGCTCTATGACGATCAAAGGGCTATCCCGGACGTGACAAAGAAATGGCGATTCCAGGAGAACACGGGGAGACTAAGGGGTGGAAGATCATTGATGACTTGGCCACCCACAAATCCGAGTATGGGAATTCCAGGGGAAATCAAAGGAGAGCTGCTGAATCTCCTTCGGTAGAGCGCATTAGAAGCTCTCACGGCGAGATTTGACAAGTACGAGTTGGGAGGAGCTTCAAAAGGGGGATTTACCATGTAAATGTTGTTTCAGACGGTCCTTTCGTCTGTAAAAGATGTGGAGCCGAGGGACATGTTTGGACAATTGTCCTAGTCCCTTTGAGTCTTGTTCGCCTTTCAACATTATAGGCGAGAAAAACACATACTATGAGCCGAATGTCCACCCAAACTTGAGGTGGAGTAGCCAAAATGTCTTGAATCCGACTCAACCTCCACAGCAGCAGCAGCAGTAGAACTATGTGCCCCCTCATAAGCAACAACAGTTCCAAAACCCTCCGTATGTCCCCACAAAGCAGCTGAAAGAACAAGCCCAAGGATCTCGATTTCAATGAGTTGAAGAATTTGTTCTTTGAAGGAATCCCAGTGCTAGAGAGGCCGGGATGAAGATGTTGGAGAGCCAAATTGCCCAATTGGCTAGCAAGAATACAACTCGAGCTCCGGGACATTTACCGACTCAAACTAATCAAAAGGAGACCCTTAATGCCATTAACTTGAAGAGTGGGTCTACCCTTGATGGGCCCATTATGGTTGAGGACGTCACTGAAAAGAATGAGGCGGAACCAAGCAAGGAGAAGGCTATGACGAACAAAAACAAGAAAAAGACGATTAGCAGGTATGTCAGTCGATCGACTGACATACCCAGTCGATCGACTGGTCCGCGACAACCAGAAGCTACTGTTCCTATAGAGGTCAGTCGATCGACTGACCAACCTGGTCGATCGACTGATAGTGCTGCTGATAGTGATTCTTTTCGTCCTCCGATGCCTAATAACTTGAGGGACCACTTGTTTCGGGGTACGACCTCCCCGAAAATATTGAGGACAGACCCGACTGTTGATGGGTCCGTTCCGGTTCTGAAGTACGACCCTTTGTCGATTAATGGTTCACATTTGAGACGGTCTGAAGAAGGGTCAAGCTACAACAAGGAGAAGGTTGTGGACTTCCAGCCTAAGTCCACCGATGTCGGCATGAGAGATTTAGAGGAGAGGGCTAAGTTGCTAATTTCAGCCCCCTATCCGAAGAGATTAGTGCTGACGAAGGAACAGGTATCATTTAATAAATTTGAAAATGTTATCCTTAGCTTAAATGTACAAGTTCCTTTTCTCGAGTTAGTAAATCAAGTGCCTGCTTATATGAAATTCATGAAACAACTTTTATCTAAAAAGAAGTCACTTGAAACTGTGCACACTGTCGCACTCACTGAGGAGTCATGCTCTTATTTGACCCATACTGCACCCCTTAAGCTAGAAGACCCGGGTAGTTTTTCAGTCCCATGTAATATTGACACCTTTCCTATTGAGAAAGCCTTATGTGACCTAGGAGCCAGTATTAGTGTAATGCCCTTGAGTCTTACTAGGAAGCTCAAATTGACTAGGTTTGCAGTGACCAACATGACAGTACAGATGGCTGATCGCTCTGCGGTCCAGCCAATAGGAGTCTTAGAGGACATCCCAGTGCAAATAGAGAAGTTTTTCTTCCCTGTTGACTTCGTTGTGCTGGATATGCCCGAAGATGCCCACGTCCCTATCATTTTGGGTAGACCATTCTTGCAGACTGCTGGTGCAGTTATTGATGTTGGTTCGGGTACTTTGACCTTTAAGGTAGGCAAGCATTCCATTGTCTTTGCCTAGACGGCTAGGAAGAAGGACCCCATGTGGCCCGTAACTTGTAATACGGTTTCTGAAAGGAAATCTTATTTTATACTTCCTGATATGCCTATCTCTACCCCTACTCCTGTTGTGACACCTCCGCCCGAGATTGGGAGCAAAGTGGAGGAAGACTCTTCTGTTTTAGATATTACAGGAGCTGGTTTGGGGAAGGAAGAGCCACATGTTGCTCCAGCTGTGAAGGAGCCGATCGTTCAAAGAGGTGGTCTAGGATGCCTTAGCTATGGCACTGATGAGGAGCCCGAAGATGAGCCAGTCAAAACAACGGAGTCTGATCTGGATTCCGACGAGTCCGAAGAGGTCATTGAATGGGAAGATGTCCGACATGTTGATCCGTTGAGTTCTGCGGATGTTGCAATTGAGAAGATGAGCACTGTTGAGGCTACCTCTTGTAGCCAGAAGCCAACCAAGTGGGCCATCCCGTGGCCGTTCTTGATCAATTACTAGTTGATCGAATGCTTTACAAACTAAACATTTTATTGCTTTTTAAGACTATTTACCGTTTTTCGTGTGCGCGAGACTTCGCTCTTTTAAGTTTGTTTGGGATTTTTAACACTTTAGACTATTGCTTTGGGTTTTGCGCAATTTTGGGCGCAGTATTATGTGCATTTGCAGGTTTGTAGACCATATTAGCTCAAGTTCTCGAGCTAATTCGAAGAAATCAGAAAATTACAGCAGTGTTTCCAGTCGATTGACCGCCTACCCTGGTCGATCGACTGAGGTGCGACTTCCAGGAGCTTCTGTTCCTGTTCATTCCAGTCGATCGATCACCG
Organism: Silene latifolia; assembly: GCF_048544455.1. NCBI lineage: Eukaryota > Viridiplantae > Streptophyta > Magnoliopsida > Caryophyllales > Caryophyllaceae > Silene > Silene latifolia. Next base: position 89,537,223 of record NC_133535.1, on the reverse strand, counting down.
CTATGGTCGATCGACCGTTGTTCTTCTTCCAGACTGTTCACGACCTTTCCCCTGCTGTGTTTGGTCGTTTTGCGGAATTGAGGGAGTCTTTCCTCCTCTTTATTTTCCGACATAATTCTGTTTTCTTCCATTTCTTTATCTTTTTCACACAATTACCGTTTCCACATTGCTTTCTTGGTTTTATGCGTGGTATATGTTGTCTTTTCAGGTACTTATTGGTAGCACTGCTAGCTACTGAAACCTCCTAGCTCACGCTGGTTTGGGGAGGTTTCCTTTTGCTGCGCTTAAAGTCTTGTGAGTCTCCTTGTCTTCACTTCATGTCTTGTTTACTTAATTTTCTCGCAAATTCCCGTTTTCCTTTTCTTCATTACATGATTTTGCACAATGGGGACATTGTGCGATTTGGTTTGGGGAAGGGTTTTGCGTTGCATTTCATATGTTTTTGCATTCACGTTTACATTTTTGTCTTGCATTGTTGTTTCATTTGTATTTAATTTCTCCATATATACAAATTTCAAAAAAAAATTGCAAAAATTTCAAAAAATGCACGTTTATTTTAGCATATAGGTTGAGTCGGAACGGTAATATTTCAATGATGACATTGCATTTGCATCTGTTTTTGCCTAAGCCTTGCTGATTGACATGTTATTAGTAGAATCATTTGCATAGTCTACGAGTTTTCGTTAAATTATTTTGCTGGACCTTAGACTTGACTTAGATTCTTGGCAAACTACCTCATTTTCTGAGTTTTAGAGCCTATAACTGGTGACATTTATGATCAGTTTATCTAGGATTGTGAGTAGTACTCCTTATGAGACATATTACATAAACGTGCATAAATATGAACTTAATCTGCTTAATACCTGTATGCATTCGGTTTGTGGTTAGTTGACACATGTGGTAGAGGTTTCCCTTTATTCATTTTACCCATAAGCTCCACATTGCCAAAAACAACCTTTTTGTCCCACTACTACATCCTACACTTAGCCTGCCTTTGTCAAGCTAGTAGTTTACGTTCTTGGGGTTGTTACTTCGTTTTTGGTGGCATTTGCTCATTTTGAGATGAAGTTGGGAAGTTGAAAGAAAGGAAAGAAAGAAAGGAACAAAGAAAAAAAAAAGAGAAGAAAAATGATTCGAAAAAGAAAGAAAAAGAGAGTGTTGTACTGTTCAAGCAGTCGATCGACTGCTCTACTTGGTCGATCGACCGCTACCCGAGAAGAAGAAAAGAAATCAATTCGCATGATTTAAAGTTTTATTAAATGGCGATTTTTGCTCCCATGTTGCATTGTATCTTATGGGGAGTTGATTGATTAATTATTATGGAAATAGTGAGATTTGTGCTTGATAATTATCACCCGTTTGTTGTTGAATTTTGAGCAAGAAGTGGATATTGTCATATGGTTTTGTTACGGTACTAGCTTGATCACCTTTACCCCCACATTCCCATAAATGTTTTGCCTTTCCTGCCCATTATCTCACATATCCCATATATATCTCGGCATGTGTCATGGTCATCTGTTCGGTTGGAATGCATATGTACGGTTGTAGAGATTACTTTCATATTATATTGCAGGCATGTTCTTGTAGGTCGTAGTTAGGTAAGTGTCACTAACAAAATGAATTCTTTCTATCTTTCACATATATTTACCCTGTGCTTATTTGAGTGATTTGTACGACCCGTGAGAGTCCAATTTGATAAGTCTCTACAGTTGACGGTTCAGCAGTTTTTAACGACTCTATAACTCGTTTGCATGATTCATATTACTAATTGATTGTTAGTTAATGCATTAAATTGGTTTAGGCTGTTCAGTTTGCATTTTGCTCTGAGATTGAACTCGTTCCATTAGGTTTTTAGGATCGAGTCTAGTTCTTGCTTGGGGACAAGCAAGGATTTGGTTTGGGGAAGTTTGATGCGTGTCCTAAATATGATGTTTTACACCCCATTTTACACGCATTTCAGAGCTCAACTGTGTAGTTTTATGCTACTATTTGCCCCATTTCGTCTACTTTCGTATTTTTATGTAATATTGCAGATTTATGCGGAAATGAGTAGATATTGAGCCAAATCCGTCCCCCGAGTACCTTGCACTGCATTTGACGTAAAGTATTCACTCAAGGAACGAGCTTGGTACGCATTTCGAGGCCCAAAAGACAAATCCACGAGAAGTTAAAAGCGGATCGGCTACATCATCGATCGATCACGCCCTTAGTCGATCGACCAATGCACGACAACCAGAAGCTACTGTTTAGAGCTTACCAGTCGATCGACTGCCTATCCTAGTCGATCGACCACACCGCTATTCTGGCGAGAATTAAAAGATCGTGATTAAGGAAGCCCATTATATTTAGGTTTTAGAAATAAGTGTTACGTATATTTCTATATAACGTAACTGACTTTAGGAATTATTCATCAAGCTTTAATCTAGTTTTATTATCAGAAATTCTTTAGGGTTTATAGTTTGAGAATATTGTTTCGTATTCAATACAAGTTACTTTTTGCATTCGGTTTTTGGATTCTGTCTTTACAATTCCTCTTCACGGTACTATCCTACTCTTATTTCAATTTGTTACTTTATTCATAGGTATAGAATTGTTAGTTAGTATCCCAAAAGCCAATTTTATCGTTTTATGTCAATTGCTTATTTCATCGTTTTAATCATGAATTCTTCTGTTTTATTAGTCAATCTTATTGTCGTTGTCACTCCTAGTATGAGTAGCTAAATTCATTGTGCTAGGATGTAGGGAATCTGTAGGTTAGGCGGCATTAAAATTGGTACGACCTAAATCGCATGCCGGTCGATCGACTGGGTTCCCTGGTCGATCGACTGGCCACGCTGAGATTGCTTCGTTTTAATTGTTATGTTTGACGAATCGAATGCACGCGACTAGTTGAATGTTTAGGTTTTGACTGACCCAATAGATCGAAAGATAGGGGAAGTTGCTAGACCACCAATTGAAATGACTAGATTAGCAAGATCGAAAGATATGCTAGTTTAGTCTTTTGAGTCACTTTTCAGGACGAAAGTCAGTATTAGTGATATTAGGGACCTGTAGCGAGATCGAAAGATGCTACCTGTTAAGAGTGGACTGAGAGGACCTCTTGTTTTCCCGCCTCACGTGTTTGATTTAGACCTACTTAGTATGCTGCCGCCGAAACTATAGTGAACCGACCATCCTAGTACCCCTTATTTATATTTGATTTAATACATTTCTTTAGTTTAATTTATTTTTCATTGCCTTTAGTTATAGACTAAATCACAGCAAACCCCTACACACTTTATTATCTTAAGACTAAAATTAGACAATTATTAATTATATTTGCCTCCCTGTGGTTCGACCCTGCTACCACTGTCTATAGTTGTAGTTGGATTATAAATTTTATCTTTGGTACTCACAACGACAGGTATCAGGTATGTATTAGGAAGCTCTTTTGATCGAACACCTAATCTCGCCCGCCTCGATAGCGGCCTCTACTAATGATTAGGGAAAATCGTCTATACTCGATGTATTGTCAATTTATATGCATGCAATGCAACATCCAACGTTTTAATCCTGGCATGTGAAGAATTAGACTAAGTCGGTTAACACGTAATTTAATCATACAATTGGGTCGAATTGGGATTTAAATCGATTACATGTGAAAACATACAAGCAATAATAAAAGGGATAGAATAATGAAAATTACAATAATTACATCGGATTAATGATTTATGTTGAAAATACTTTTAAAACGGATAATTTGAGAAAGAATAAATAAATAAATAAACGAACAGGAATTAGGGTGATAATACGAATAATAATTAATTAAATACGTAAACTAATAAACTAGGTCAAAGCAACAACGGAGTTCAGAGGCAGAAATCAACCAGGAACAGGCGCAGCAGTTGCTGCGTCTGTTCCTTGGCTCAGTTCTGGCCGTGAAGCCGGAATTCCAAGTTGTTAACAATAATCAAACAATAATTCATACGATATTACCAACAATTAAATCATTAACCCCCTTCTAATCAACCTAGATCCCTTTTACCCTAGATAAAGGATTTAGCTACTCATCGTAATAAAATTAACAACAACAATAATTAATGAAGACATAATTAAACACATGCAATAGGAACACTAAAACAATTGAATAACTAATTTGAATAACAATTAATGAAGAAAGATTAGTACCGTGAACAAAGGATGAAGAACAAATTAAAGATCTCAAGAGTATGCTAGCCGACTATTGCTAAGAGTTTTTAGGAGTTCTAAAGTAATAAAAAGTGTAACCTAATAATTCTTACGAGTTTAGAATATATAATACAAATAAGACGTGTTTTAGGAAATATCGGAAACAACTCTGAAAAAAGGGATCCTCGATCGAGCCTGCAGATACTCGATCAAGTACACACCACTCGATCGAGTACAAGCTAACTCGATTGAGTACACAGCCTCTCAGCTTCTCTTCGTGTAATCTTCACTTCTCATGTTCAATCCTTCTAGTTTCCCGTGCCATACCTCGTGTATTTTGCTATGCCAATTCCGCCGTGCTCAATTTCACTCGTATTACCTCATAAATGCGCCATTCCTGCATTTTAACACAAAGTAGCGGCAATGTCGACATTGTAATGTAAAAGGCATATAAATGACATATTTAGCATGGAAACCGTATCAAAACCAACTGAAAAAGAGTCCTAAAAGTATATATAAAAGTTATACATCAACAACTTTGCATACAATTGGTTGTCACGTAGAGTTTGCAACACCAATCGTAAGTGCTCCTCATGCTCCTCCTTAGTCTTAGAATAGACTAAGATGTAATCTATAAACACCACCACAAACTGATCCAAGTACTGGCTGAAAACCTGGTTCATCAGATCCATAAACACTGCTGGCGCATTAGTCAACCCAAACGGCATCACCACATACTCATAGTGACAATACCATGATCGAAACGTTGTCTTTGGTATGTCCTCATCCCGAATTCTCACCTGATGGTACCCCGACCTTAGATCAATCTTCGAAAAGACCCCACCTCCACTCAACTGGTCAAAAAGATTATTTATCCTTGGTAAAGCATATTTGTTTTTCACTGTAACATGGTTCAACTCTCTGTAGTCGATACATAGCCTCAAACTCCCATCCTTCTTCTTCATAAACAAGACTGGTGTACCCCACGACGATACACTAGTTCTAATGTACCCCTTGTCCACCAACTCATTTAACTGTTTCTTTAGCTCTTCTAACTCCTTAGGACCCATATGGTATGCGGCCTTAGAGATCGGTCCCGTCCCTGGTTTCAACTCCACACTGAAATCAATCTTCCTCTTCGGTGGTAAACCCGCTATCTCATCTGGAAAAACATCTGGAAACTCTCCCACCACTGGTGTTTCAGCTACTGTCGGCTCTACCATGCGAGTATCTTTCACATGGAAAAGTATCATAGGACACCCCTTCCTCAGGTAAGACTTCAATATCACCGCTGCAATCACTTTGACTTTTAGTTTGACAACAAACCCTTGATAAGACATACTAGCCCCTTTAAGACCTCATAAAGACACTCTCTTTTGGTGACAGTCTATTCTAACCTTATACTTACCCAACCAGTCCATCCCGACTATCATCTCAAAACTATCCATAGGAAACTCCAACAAGTCAACTGGAAGATCAACTTGCCCAATAACCATGGACACCCCTTTATACAGTTTCCCACAAGACACTGACTCCCCACAAGGTATAAAAACTTCATCTTTTACAGACACAAACTCCCCCAAACCCATAAACTTAGCATGACTTGACGATATAAACGAGCGTGACGCCACTGAATCAAATAAAACAAAGGTAAAAACATTGTTAACAAGAGAAGTATCGGTGTTCATGTGAGCATCATCCTCTGCAGCTTGCTTATCCATCATAAAAAGTTTGCCACTACTCTTTTGACCTCTCCCTTGTACCGTACTAGCTGAAGTAGTAGGCTTGGTAGTTGACACCTGATTGTTATTAGCCACTGGTCGCTGATAAGAATTACCACCATTGCAGTTGAAACCGCCATTGTTACTCTGCCTACCTTGGTTATTCCACGAACCATCTAGCCATTTACTAGCATAGCTGACGTCCTAAAGCCGCATCTTGGCCCTTACAACTTTGAGCCGGTCACAATAGGGTGTCTTGGGAGTCGTTACGTGTGTTATATATGTTCTTGTGATATTGTTGGATGACTTGAAAGTATATGGCAGCATAATAGAGAGTATTATAAGAAGCATGTTGAATGATATTACTTGGCTTTTAGTTGATATAACATGTTTAATAGTGTAACACCCCCATACACCAAGGTATCTTACCAAGACCACCCTAGCACATGGAGATGCTACCATCTCGGTTACCCGAGGTATAGTAATCAAAAGAGACCATAAAGAAACGTACTTTAGGTAATTAAGTTTAATGTGGGTACATCAACCAAAACTGAAAAGTAAAGTACAACGGTCTCAAAACTACAAACCAACTAAGGTAAAACCGTCCTAACAAAACACAGCGGAAGACTAAGATTCTGATATGTGATGACTCCATCCCCAGGTAGATCTCGTGCGTACTCCAAAGAATACCTGCTAATCAACTGCTCACCATCCCCAAATGGATCACCACGGTTTTCAAAACATTTAAACGGGGTCAGTTACTGCATAAACAAGATAAGCCAATAACAACAGTTAATTACACAATCACATTCCTCCTACTCCGTCTCATCACCAATCATCTGACTATACAAAAAAGTGTGTAGCCCTGCCAGAATATCCATTGCAACAGATATTCCACACCCTAGTGGGGACCTCAGCCGTACCACCTAATCCCCGCTCAAAACCATAGAGCGAATAACCCATGTTCATTATTGTGCACATCCCCCTTGTGATGGGAACCACACGGGGTGAATCAAGAGCATGAAGCCACTCCCGAAAGTGACTTCACTCAGCCGAGGGCGCACCTCGTGAACCACAGACAAACAACAACCAATCCACAATACCAATGTAAACATCCAAATTCCAATTAACGATAACAATAATCATGTCAATCAACAATCATGCCATCTTATATTATTTACAAAGTCAACTGAGTAGGGAAACCCTACCTGAGACGGAATCACCAACAATCAATGCAGAAGATCAAAAACCTTTCTCTACGAAATCACCTCCTATAAACAACAATCACATAATCACAAATCTATCACATAATACTCCCAAATTCCCCAAATCACCCAATTAGAGTTTAATCAACTTTAACTATTTGACATAAAAACAGTATAGAAACTTTGCCCACAAGATGACGATCACAAAGGTATGATGAACTCAGAATCTGACAACCCTAGCCTTGATTTGATAGCAAAGAGAGAAGAGGATTTGAATGTTGCTTGTTTTTCTTTTGTAAAAGGTTTAGGAAAATAAAGTAAAAGTAAAAAGGAATTGTCGAATAACTTGAACTACCTCTTCACGCATTACTATCAAACCCGACTAAAAAACCGTAAAACACGACTTACTCGATCGAGTAAATAACGTACTCTATCGAGTACCTGCTACTCGATCGAGTTACCCCTACTCGATCGAGTAACTAAGAAGCATAACACTTCCAGAACGCGTCAAAGACTTACTCGACAGAGTAAGGCCTACTCGATAGAGTACCCAACAGCTCAAATATCTGAGGTATTACAAATAGTAATATGTGTAAGGTTACATATGTTTTAAGTCAAATGGTAGATCGTTTGGCAGGATTCGGCCGAGCAGGGCGGGTACTCGACCAAGTAGGGGATACTCGGCCGAGTAGCCAGGCACTCAACCGAGTGGGGGTACGTAGATTTTGAACAATAGCTACTGGTTTTGACCACTCGGCCGAGTAAGAGGGGCACTCGACCGAGTACCTTGTGAACTCAACCGAGTAAGCTTTATGTGCTTTGGAGGTGAGCTACTGGAGTAGGATACTCAGCCGAGTTGTCTCAGTACTCGACCAAGTAGTTCGTACTCGACTGCGTACTTCCAGGTACTCGGCCGAGTACTTCTTTGGCGGGTATTTTGTTTATTTTGAGCCATAGGCTATGTGCTTACATTTATCTTGGTTATATCAGCTCAAAATGCCGCCAAAGAGATTAGCCGCGTACATTCAGGCATCAGAGATGAGTCTGGTTGAGGTTGCCACAATGATTGAGCAGCAAGACGCGCTCATGGAGGCACTCAAGAATGTGGGGAAGGGGGAAGAGAAATTGGTGGATACAACCCGGCTCAGAACCACCATTTCTCGCTTCAATCCCACTATTTATGAGGGCACTGGTAAGCCAAAGCTGCTTGATAATTGGCACCGGGAGTTGAAGAGTGTGTTAGAGGTAGTTAAGTGTCCGGAGGAGATGATGGTAGAGCAGGCTGCGTTCTACCTAAGGGGTGAGGTCGGGGTTTGGTGGTAGGATGAGTGGGAAGAGGCTCGTGCTTAGTACAGGAACTTGGGTCAGACTGCCATTCCATGGGCAGGATTCAAGAGTGCTATGAGAGCACTTTGTGCCGAAGCACATTCGCCATAAGTTGAGAGCCGAGTTTGGTTCCTTTTCCATGGCTGATAGTATGACTGTCACCGAATACTATGTTGGGAAATGTGTCATCAACAATAGTGCGATCACATGATTTAAATATCATTATTAAATCTCATACTAAGAATACGTGAGGGATGATTTTTTATATAGTCGATTGATCGTCATTTATCGGTAATGATTGGCTAACTAGAGTTTGACATTACTGTCGTGTGACAGTGGTGGTCAGTTGATCCCTTTAGGTCACACCTATAGGATGAGGCCCAAATAGATATTTAATTAATTGTATGTGATACAGATTAATTAATTCCTTAATTATGGGAGTGCAATTTTACGTCTTATTGTAATGTGATTAAATAAGATTTAATTTAGTAATTAAGTGTTAAATTACTAAATTAGTTGAGGCATTTTATAAGTTTTGAGGTAGAGGTAATTAGTTATTTAAAGTTACAAGAAGTTGTAATTTTAACCAACTAGTTATTATGGGACCCATTATATGTTGATATAATGGTAGTATACTACTCAAAAAGTGAAGTGTATATTATATTATTAATTGTAATATTTAAGTGTTAAATGATTACATTAATAATTAATTACGTAAGATAGTTAAACATATGACTTATAAGAATTTGTGGGACAAATGATAAAAGGCAAAAATGGACCAAAATGGGTCCAATATTTCGGCCAAATGAAGAGAACAAAAGATGCTCTTTTGTCTTTTGTTTGTGTTGGTTATAGTGTGATTGTGACATATCACACAAGCCTTTTCATACTACTTCTTACACCTTTGTTCCCTACACTCAAAAAAAAACATTACAAGAGAGTAAAAACAAAAGCAAAATGATTCCCTAAATAGGAGAGTGGCCACCGGTTTTTGGCACTCTAAATAGAGCATTAGTTGCTCATTTTTCAAGTGGTTCTTTGCTTGTTTTTCTCTCTATATTTCCCTCACATGCAAATTGCAATAAACTCTCACAAATACTTAATACACTCAATATATTGTTAGAAATCATTATCTCATATTTCGACATATTCATATATGTTACAATTTAATTTTGTCATAAAAATAAATTTAGATCTTATGCATGCAAACATGAATAAGAATAAAGAAGAAATCGTTTTCCTTACATTGAGATTTCGGATATATGGGCACAAATGAGTTCGCCTACTCACTTGTTCTTGAGCTTCCTAATATTGGATGAACAAGGATTCAAGCTTAGAATCCCTCCCAAGGAATTATATCCAAGATAACCTCTTAAAAGACTAATATTATTATTACTAGAACAATACTAATCTTAATAAAATTGACCCAAAATATTGTTTTGTCCTCTTGAATTTTTCGGGCAAGAGAAGAGGAATTTTGGAGTTTTTATTTCTCTAGATTTTCATAAGATATAGAGATTATTGTATTTCTCACACTAGAAATAATGTATAAAGTTATGAATGAAAATTAGAGAGAAAAACTCTCTATGAAGGCTATTGAAAACCGGTGGGGAGAGAGGAGAGAAGAGGAGAAGTGAGCCAATGCATGGGCAAGTAATTCTTCTCAAGAAAAACTAGGTTTGCATGGCTACAAACTAGTTTTAATCATTATGCTCTCCACTTAATAATTTAACACAATTTAAACATTGTATTCCCTCCAATATTTCAGTCCATATAAGATAAAATGGGTTCCATTTTATCTTTGTCAATTTATCAATATGTCACATGTCACAAGTCATGTAAAATTGTCATGCATTTTTAACATATTAAAAATCAACGTATTAATAAAAATACGTCATGTACAAAATCGACTTAGTAATTCATAATTACTTGTACCAAAACGGTTTATCAATTATAAATCACAACGTCTTGTATTTATCATAAATTATTCATTCAGTTTCAATTGTTTCCGTAAACAATAATTTCATCTAAGCAATAAAACAATTCGATTACTTAGACCGTATTTTATTTAATCAAATTACAATGAGATACGTAAATATTACTTCCAAAATCGTCCGTCAATTTTAAGTAATTTAATTAACTCGTATTGTCATACGATCAATTAAATATTCAATTAAGAGTGTTACCCTTTAGGTATGACATAAGGGGATCAACTGATCACCACCGTCGCACGACAGTAATGTCAAACTCTAGTCAGCCAATCATTACCGATATGTGTGGACCAGTTGACTGTAAAATATTACTTCCCACATGTATTCTTGAAATGGGACTTAAACATGTGATCATCATGATCGACAGTTGTGATCGCATTATTGTCGGAGGACACATATTCCAACAATCTCCACTTGTCCTCGACAAGTGTGCGTCACCAATTCTCTTGTCCTATTACTATCTCCCACTCAATGCAAGGTGTCTTTCAGGTCGTACTTGCAAGTGATCATATCGAGAGTTGTTTCCTCGATCTGGAGAATAATTGATTGACCGGAATTATGTACCATAGATACCTTCCGAGCGTGGCCACGCATTTCCAGTTCATTACTCCTCGAGTGGCCCTGAGATATTGTTATAACCCTGACAAGGGGTGGATAATTCCTATCGCACTTATTCCCTTCGACTAGCCACGGCCATCATAACTCAAAATATGTCCATTTAACCCCATTTACGAAGGTCGTAGTAACATAAATCAAATTTAATCTGAAACTGTGCCACCTTAGGCGAACAGTATTTAGTCAAAAGAATCGACTCATTAGAATACTATAGTAGCTCTCGCCACGACCAGGCTATATAAATTTGCCAGAACTCTATAAGCGGTCATAAGGCCCGACAAGGTGTTCCTAACAGTCTGCCTATGTGATCGACTAGTCATCTCACATGACTCCATGGCACTTGAACTTGCCATCAATCACATCACACTCTAGTCACTTCGAGACGTCACCTCATGTAAGTGACTATGGGCGAATACGATGTTAATCCGTGTTCACTTTAACGGGGTTCAATTGTCTCTACAACCTGTTTGGATGTAACAAAGTATAAGGTGAGTTAATAATAACTCAAACGACGAATGTCGACATCACATTCGGGTAGTCAATACCATATTACAACCTTGTGATGTATATCGTAAGTGTGTAAACACTAGTCGATTTCAATAGAAGTTTAACATACCATGTGTCCATGTGTTCATACTTCTTGTATTGCACTTTCCTTTATATTCATGTTATCTCTCATAGCATAAACCTTACCAAGTACACATCTAGGTTCCCAACCTAGGTTTAGGTTCTTTATCTTGAAAGAACTTTCTTGTTGTTTATCTCATAACCAACGAATTGTGGTGGATGATATAACTTGCACTGGTCAAGTGTTCTACCAACTCGCAATGCACTAGGTATACGTTTTGTAGTGTCTTGCAACAATTGTCAAGATGATTAGCCTAGCACTTCTCATAAGTCCTAGCATATTAGAAAATACTAGTTTTGAGTTACTTCTTACTATAACAAGTATCTTTTCAAACTTCTTATTTCTCCTTTTAGCTTGAATAGCTTAGAATTTTCATAAATCCTTACGTGTGTTCGAACTTCAATATGTGCAACCTCTTGTCATATAACAGAGTGTTTTGTCCAACACTGGAATAGCTCATTAGTTCTCCTCGAGAATTCATGACGATTCTTCTATGGCTTGCCAATGATTCATCATGCTCTTAAGCATATGATTCATTATTGGACATGTGCATGATTATTCTAATGGCGGAAACATTATCAATATTTAATCATGTGATCAACCATTCTTAGGTTCAATGAATGACCATGACTGCTAATGGTAATTCCATTTTCATCGATATGAATAACCTACGTTTGTTGTTGATTTGATGTGTATATCTCAATACTTATCCAACATCCCATGATGTAATTGGATTCATCATAGTCCATTTTCATCCAGAATTGAAAACTCAAACATATCTTTGTGAAAGATAGTACTAGCTCGTCATTCTCAATGAGTAATGAGTTATAAATTTTTTTTTTTTACAAGATGATTGCTCCCACTAATTTCATGTCTTCACATGATAATTTCAAACTCCCACTTAATTCCACATGTTTCGCAATTGACTACTCAATCGAAACATTTCAAGAATTGAAATACATTTTGCTTTGCCAAGTTATTAAGATAAAACCAAATGTTCCCAACATATCTTTTCAAAATACCTATTTAGAGAAGGTTTCAATCTTTAAACTTATGGAAAGAGAATTTTAATCTTTAACTCATTCATTTTATAATGATGCGTAGCAATCCCATTATTTAAATGTGAATTTCATTTAATATACGTCCTTCTCAAAATACCCTTTTCCGGAAGGAGGTTTAACCATTTCATTTCCATAATGAGGTTAAGTAATGACACTAGCGTGGTTAACAATTAACTTAGCTTTTGTAGATATCGGCATATCTTCTTTTGCAACTTTTAGTCATAAATCTCATTTATTTTCAAGGATGCAACTTCGTTTAATTTAGGCTCTTAAGTAAGTATCAATATTGAAACTCTTGGTCAAATTTTGTTCATAAACTAGCCAAATCTCTTGTTAAGACTTTTCTTTAGTCATTTTCTTCCAAAACTTTCTTTTGGTCTCCTCGTGTAGTTATCTTGAGAACATATTCTTTTGATTACTTCACTTGGTCTCTTTTGTCATGTAGATCTCATCTATTCGAGACCATAGATCTCATCTATTCGTGTACACTATCTATATAGGTATACAAATCATTCTTTCTTTCGTAGATCTCATTTACTCAAGTATACAAATTTCGTAGATCTCATTTACTCAAGTATACAAATTTGCTTTGTGTTCTTTGTCTCTTCATTTTTCTCCCACTCTATCTTTAGAATAAATACACTAGAGATTCAAAGATAGCTTATGAGACACAAATAATGATTTTGAAGTATAAGGAAGACTATCTCATAGATTGACTAATAGTTTTAGATTTGATGAGTGTACTTCGTAATTTACATTCCTTTAGGAGAGTTCATCAACTCAACATCACTTTATAATTGATCATACACAAGCCTTAAGCTTGTGGACATATAATGAATCCCATCATTATAATTGTCTATTGGGTCACTTTAAGTAGATGATCATATGTTTCTATGTGCAAGCATATAAAGACGAATTTTTAGAACAAAGAAATACGATAAAAAGGGGTGACTGGGTTGCAAACCAAGCTACCATAATCCAAAATACAACCATTGTTTAGAAAGGATAAACCATTTCCATGTCGAACACGGAAATCAAAATAGTTCTAAAAATCTGAAACATAACTTAAATAAGACAATAATAAAAAGCCAAGCTTCATTGGAAGCTACTCCTAGCTCCTTGATGATTTCTCAAGCTTGCTTTTCCTTTCCCTTGTCCTTGCTTGAAGGAGGCCTTATTTACAATAAAAAGGGGATACATTATCACAACTTTGTATCAAAATATCATAGTTGAATTAGAAACATAAAAGAAAGGATAGTCATTTACCTACTGGAGTGATTTTTCCAGCTTTGATGTCACCAAGATACTTGGAACAATTCCTCTTCCAATGTCCAACACCATTACAATAATGGCATTTGTCAAGAGGACCCTTCTTGGTCTTGGAAGTGCTAGCTTCAAAAGTCTTAGCCTTGGTGGACATGGGAGCTTGCCTCTTACCCTTTTTCCCATTCTTCTTGAACTTCCCCTTACTCTTGGTGCTTATGTTAAGCACATCCTTAGGTGGGTTAACATTTAACCCCATATCTCTTTTGGCTTGCACAAGTAACTTGTGCAACTCTTCAAGAGACACGTCCTTGTCTTGCATGTTAAAATTCACCCGGAATTGAACATATGCCTTGACTTTGGATAAGGAGTGTAGAATCCTATCTACAATGAGTTCTTTGGGGATTTCAACTTTTTGAATCTTCAAAGTCTCGACTAGCTCCAACAATTTGAGCACGTGAAGGCTAACCTTTTGGCCCTCCTTGAAATCGAGATCAAAGAATGCCGAGGCCGCCTCATATTGGACGATCCTAGGAGTTTGTGAAAACATTGTCACAAGTTTGGAATAAATTTCATTAGCGGTGCCCATTTTAAAGGCTCTCCTTTGGAGATCCGCCTCCATCGCAAAAATCAACACATTTTTCATCGCGCCGGACTCTTTGTGGTAAGCCTCATATGCTTCCCTAGTGGCGGCACTCGACCTAGCATTAGGATCGGGTGGAGAGGCCTCGGTGAGGTAACGAAGCTTGTCGTCACCTTGGGCGGCTAATTTGAGTTGGGCATCCCAATCGGAGAAATTTGACCCATTCTTTTCAAGTTTACAATGATCTATGAAGGATCGGAGCCATGAAGCATTAGTGAGAGGTGCGGCGTTGGTGTTTGGTGCGGCCATTTGTTATGAGAATTAAAAGTGGTCTACAAAACGAAAATAGAAGGAATAAAACATTTGTCATTTTCAAAATAATAACACTCGTAAAAATTTAATTTAAACAAGTTTTATTGCATTTATCTAGTGACCTCTACCCAACTTGATAAATGATTCCAAGATCCAAATTCATATTAACTTGGGCACGGGGTAGCCGATTCATCCCTTATCAATATAACTCGGTGGATTAACTCTTTAATCGATTCTACTTTTAGAACTTTTGGTCGATAAATTACACTAATATTTATCTATAGCCCGGAACACATGCGACTACGGTCACGAATACTTCCGTTGAGGTCAATCCAAATTTCAAATAAATGTGTCCATGATCCAAATTCACATTAACTTGGGCACGGGGTAGCCGATTCATCCCTCATCAACATGAATTCTGTGGATAGACATTTATCACCCACTTCCCCTACGTAACAAGGTTTGTACCCCGGGATGGCCGAGTGCACTCCCTCGCGAAATAGGTGTTCATGGTTTCTACTTTTTGGTAAGGCTAAGTCTCAATTGTTTATTTTAGCGAGAGGTCATGTCAATTTATTATCTATCACGTTTTAAGTGAACTAAAGCGGTGAACTACGATAATTGTAATTGACACGGTCGATAAACTCGATAAAAATGATAATGCATGTTTTAGTTATGCGATTTAGCGATGCATGCAACATATAAATAAAATGCAAAGCATAAAAAAATCCTAGTATGGCCTTCCTAAAATAGTAAATCTAATTAACTATTACATATTCAGAAACCAACTCCTTTGGTCCCTTGAACTTCAGTCTTGGCACGCATTTCAAGGCAACAAATTCTTTAATGGATTGCCTTCTCGAGTGGCACCGTCTTCAAGGAACTCCGGAATAAATAAATTACATAACAAATTACATAATTTCCTATTATACATTTGTAATTTAAACTCATAAATATTCCAGAAAAATACCATGACACTCATAATGCTCAAAAACATAGGTTAAAAAATTCGAAAATTATCGAGAAAAACAATATTGCGGTTTATCGGATTTATCAATTATAACCATAAAAATATGAGAAAAATTATTTTTTTTCAACTTTTCAATTTTAGATCTGAAATATATGATAAAATGCAACACGTGACGTTTTTTCTTAGTCATGAAGTATGTTTTAGCAATTTTTACTAATTAAAGTCACTATTTATGTGATTTTTCATCAAAAATTCATAAATAATGCATAAAGACTTCTATATAGCCAAATATTTTACACACATCTTGCAAAATTTCATGTGACAACATACTAAATTTCTATGACCAAATTCGAAATATAACTCATATTAACCTATTTAAATACGATTTTAACTTGAAAAAAAAAACATATTTCGAGCATAACAACTTATTTTATTATGAAAATTTAAAGGTGATCAATAGATGATATATGTGAAAACATATCCAAAAACCACTAGAAAAAAACGAAGTTTAGCTATTTTTAGTCCAAAAATGACATTTTTATCATAAAAATCAAATTTTAATGTCATTATTATATAAAATGAACAATAAAATCCATAAATTAAACCCAAAAATCCTAAAAACATTTTAGGACTAGAAACTTTAACATGCATAATTAATTTCGTGATATATCATAATAAACACAAATTTATAAGTTTTGTTTGTTAATCATATAACTCGGAAAAACAATAACCGATTTGCATGCAAACAACCTAAGGCTCATGATACCGCTTGTTAGAAATTATTATCTCATATTTCGACATATTCATATATGTTACAATTTAATTTTGTCATAAAAATAAATTTAGATCTAATGCATGCAAACATAAATAAGAATAAAGAAGAAATTGTTTTCCTTACATTGAGATTTCGGATATATGGGAGCAAATGAGTTCTCCTACTCACTTGTTCTTGAGCTTCCTAATATTGGATGAACAAGGATTCAAGCTTAGAATCCCTCCCAAGGAATTATACCCAAGATAACCTCTTAAAAGACTAATATTATTATTACTAGAACAATACTAATGTTAATAAAATTGACCCAAAATATTGTTTTGTCCTCTTGAATTTTTCGGGCAAGAGAAGAGGAATTTTGGAGTTTTTATTTCTCTAGATTTTCATAAGATATAGAGATTATTGTATTTCTCACACTCGAAATAATGTATAAAGTTATGAATGAAAATTAGAGAGAAAAACTCTGCTATTGAAAACCGGTGGGGAGAGAGGAGAGAAGAGGAGAAGTGAGCCAATGCATGGGCAAGTAATTCTTCTCAAGAAAAACTAGGTTTGCATGGCTACAAACTAGTTTTAATCATTATGCTCTCCACTTAATAATTTAACACAATTTAAACATTGTATTCCCTCCAATATTTCGGTCCATATAAGATAAAATGGGTTCCATTTTATCTTTGTCAATTTATCAATTTGTCACATGTCACAAGTCATGTAAAATTGTCATGCATTTTTAACATATTAAAAATCAACGTATTAATAAAAATACGTCATGTACAAAATCGACTTAGTAATTCATAATTACTTGTACCAAAACGGTTTATCAATTATAAATCACAACGTCTTGTATTTATCATAAATTATTCATTCAGTTTCAATTGTTTCCGTAAACAATAATTTCATCTAAGTAATAAAACAATTCGATTACTTAGACCGTATTTTATTTAATCAAATTACAATGAGATACGTAAATATTACTTCCAAAATCATCCGTCAATTTTAAGTAATTTAATTAACTCGTATCGTCATACGATCAATTAAATATTCAATTAAGAGTGTTACCCTTTAGGTATGACCTAAGGGGATCAACTGATCGCCACCGTCGCACGACGGTAATGTCAAACTCTAGTCAGCCAATCATTACCGATATGTGTGGACCAGTTGACTGTAAAATATTACTTGCCACATGTATTCTTGAAATGAGACTTAAACATGTGATCATCATGATCGACAGTTGTGATCGCATTATTGTCGGAGGACACATATTCCAACATATATTACTAGAGGTAGTAATACTCGAAATATTAGTAATATTAAGGGAACATTTCTACTACATATCTAGTTAATATTAGTAGGAATTTTTGGGATTAATCTTGGGTGTAACTTATTGGAGTGTCTTCTATACTTGGAGTCTTAGGAGGATCATCCATCATATTTAGCTCAAGAACAAGTGAAGGAAGGTGACCTTACTTGTGCCCATATTTTCGAACCATCTATCAATGTGAGGAACATTGTTTTTCTTATAAATCTTTCATTTTGTTATGCATGCACTAGATCTAAAGGAAAAATAATTAAAAAGTTAATTAGTTCACTATTAGAGGAGTCTAATAATAAGTATATGAACCTAACAAGTGGTATCAGAGCATAAGGATGTTGCATGCATAATCGGTTATTGTTTTTCCGAGTTAAAAGGTTAACATATAAAACTAACAATTTGTGATTTATAAGTATAAGCCACGAAATCACCATGCATGTTATATATTCTGGTCCTAAAATGTTTTTAGGTCATTTTTATGATTTATGGAAATTTATTGCTCATTTTAATGATTTTTGGTCATTTTATTACATTTTTATGACTAAAATGGGAATTAAAATGCTAAAAATAGTTAAACTAAGTTTCTGGCCTTGAAAATTTTATATGACCTCACATGCATATTTTACAAGTTGTGTGTAAAAACTCGTATTAATTGGATTAATATTGCATGATTTATGATTTTTATGAGATAAAAATGGATTAAAAGAGGTAAAATGGTTAAAAATAGTTAAATTTTGAATTATGCCATAATTTTTTAATATGATGTCACATGCATAATTTACAGAGTGTATGCAAATTTCGAGATTCAAAGATCTCTTTTAGCATGATTTATGGATTTTTAGAGTAAAAATGGCATAAATAGTGATTATTTTAGCAAAATTAGCTAAAACGTATTGCATGGCTTGAGAAAATTATTTTAAGTTGAATAAATATCCCACTAATCAGATCTAAGGTTGTAAAAATTATTGGAGTAATTTTTGGATACTTTATATATTTATGAGATAAAACCGATAAAATAAAACTATATTATCTCAAAATTAAATTCGGAAATTTTAACCATAATTTTTTACATTATGAGTGTCATGGAATTATTCCGGAATGTTCAAAAATTTAAAATTCAAATTTTGAAATTTTTATAAATTAATTTGGATTTATTTCATAAATATTATGATTTTAAGGTAAAAAATGAGCATAAAATTAAATCAAGTTGAATTATTGTCAAAAATTGAGTGATGACTAATTTTTGAGTCCTAAAAAGTGTTAGGATAATTAACTTGAGCTTAGATGTGATTTAAGTATTAATTAGTGATTTTAAAAGGTTATTATCACGTATTTCCATAAAATCGGGTTATATGTACAACATAAATTAAATAGGGCGATTTGGCACATCATTTAGAATGATAGGTACATATTATAATGCTGCGTATTTCAATTATTGAATGTCTTTTATTTATATAATTTTGAATTATGTAATTTTAATCTTAGTATGGCCTTAGTTTTAATCGATATTACCCGTAATGAAAGGGAATATTGATTCGGTTGTAATTTAATGTGATCTCGTATCAATTTTATTTTATTTTATTTTATTAGTTTTTCCATTCTACAAATGTATAATAGGAATAGCTTTGTATTTTTATTATTGTTTGTAATTATGGAGCATCTTCAAAGACGGTTCCATTCGGAAAGGTGATCCGACGAAGACGGAATCTTGGGAGGCGTGCCAATTGAAGATTCAAGGGACCAATGGAGTTGGTTTCCGAATATGTAATAGATTATTTGATTTTCTATTTCTTAGGAAAGGCCATACTAGGAATTTTATTTATTGCTTTGCATTTCTTTTAATATGTTGCATGCATTGCCAAATCGCCATAACAACACATGCATATCATATCGAGTCATCGACCGTGTCAATTATAATTATCGTAGTTCACCGCTTTAGTTAACTTAAAACGTGATAGATAATAAATTGACAAGACCTCTCACATATAATAATTGAGAATTAGCCTTGCCAAAAAGTAGAAACCCATGAAGTACCAATTTCATAAGGGAGTTGAGCCGGCTTTACCGTAATACAAACCTTGTTACGTTGGCGAAGTGGGGTAGTAAAATGTTATTACATCTTTGGATTGAGCTCAACAGAATTATTCGTGACCGTAGTCGCATGTGTTCCGGGCTAAAGATGAAAATTAGAGTAATTTTTATCGACCGAGAGTTCTAAAAGTAGAATCGATTAAAGAGTTAATCCACCGAGTTATATTAATAAGGGATGAATCGGCTCACCGTGCCCGAGTTGATATGAATTTGGATCTCGGAATCATTTATGTAGTTGGGTGGAGGTCACTATATAAATGCAATGCTTGTAGTTAAATTTACGAGTATTATTAAAACGATAGATGTTAATTAATTTCTTCATTTTCCGTTTTTGTAGTTAAATAATACGCAATGAATTCATCTAATACTCCTACACCAATCACCGTTGATACATGGCTCCAATAATTTGATGAAAAATGCTCCGAGTATGACAATGATACGATTAGAGAATTACGCATTGGCATTGGTCAGGATGGAAATTTTTGCTTCTTTACCACCTCCACTCCACCCACTCCAATATTATTGCCCACCACCTTGGAAAGAAAATCTTGTGAAGAAAATCTTACAAAACCCAAGGCATCCTTGTTTGAAGAAACAAAGAGAAATATCAAATTGAGTGGGAGTTCTAGCAAGAGTGTCCTTGCAAATGAAAGGAGTGTTGGTATAAATAAAGGGAAGGCAATAATGGGCGAGAAACCCAAACCTGATTATAAATTGGAAATGGATAGTGGGACCACCAAGACCAAGACCAAAAAGGGTGCCAAATCCTATAAGGAATGTCATTATTGTAATGTCATGGGCCATTGGAGGCGAAATTGCCCCAAGTATTTGGAAGATATCAAAGTTGGGTTTGTTACTCCAAGTGGGACTTGGAAATGTGGAAAAGCTAAACAAGAGTGATATGAATCTCCGACAAGGAAATGGAGCTAGAGTAGCAGCCACTTCAAGAGGGACTTATGTACTTGTTTTTGCTAATAGCTTTGAGTTATAATTTACATAATTGTTATTATGTACCCACTTAGTCTAAAACATTATTTCCATTTCTATGTGAGACATGAAAGGATTTATATTTTGTCATCAAAGACAATTGCTGTATTTTATTGAAATTAGACATGGATATGAGCCATGTCACTTATCTTTATGATATACAAGTTTTAGACACTTCCAACTCAAGCAATGATATTTACATAATACGATCCAAAAGACTCATAACTAGTAATCCAAATGATTTGTACATTTGATTTTTCAATTTGGTTACGTAAAAGAGAAACGCATTAAAGGCTAGTGTCGACTAGATTTATTGAACCATTTGATTTTCTATCATATGGAATATGCGAATCTTGTCTTCTTCGCAAAATGATTTGCACTTCTTTTAGTGGTAAAGGAACACGAGCAAGTGATTTGTTGGGACTAATACATGTCGATGTATGTGTTCTAAATATGCATCACCGCAAGGGGATTTATGACTACTTCGTCACTTTTACCGATGATTTAAGTAGATATGGGTATATATTTACTTAATCAAATATAAAGTGAAGCATTTGAGAAATTTTAGAAATTTCTAAATGGTGTAGAGAACCAATTGAAGAAAAGACGAAAGCATTACGATCCGATTGTAGTAGCAAAGATCTAAGTAATAAATTTGATTTATTAAAAATGGATTATGACCTAGTGTCACTACCCATAAGATCAAACTAATATGAGTTGGTTTGAGTTGTTGAACTCAATTTTGGGAATTTGCAATCCAATACGGACAAGTAATTCTAAACGGATGGTCAACCATGAGATACCTAGAATAGAGAGTCTATTAAACCAAATCACTTGGATCAGACTGCCATATTACATGAATTAAGCTGCCATGAAAGGGATGGCCTTTTGAAAGCTAATATATAGTCTAGATAAACTCCTAATACTCCGTTAAATATATATGTTTGTGACTCACAAATCTATCTCTCAAGAAGATAGATGTATTTCTGAGAGATAGAGTGGGAGTAGATTGAATAGTCACAAACATCTCTTATAGTTGAAATGTTACTTTTTGAAAGTAATAGAATTATAGAGTGGGAGTTGGTATTGAACTATAGTCTATGAAGATAGAATGAGAGCATAGTTCAGTGGGAGTTTATCGCACATGTCTTATTGTTAAAATATTACTTTGTGAAAGTTATAGTATCATGACCTTGTTACATACAAGCCGAAGCATTACAATCCGGAAATTGTTACTCAAGAGTAGATTTACTTTGAGGCGAGGGTCTCCTCAAAAGTAAATAGAGCTCTACAGTACATTAATGCATAAGATTTACATGAAGATGTTGATCAAGATAAATTGTGTTAGGAATTGCTGCATTTCATTTTAATGAAGGATGGCAAATAAAAATTCGCTTTTCTAAAATGGGAATTTAGAGTAGGAAGTGTTTGAAACACAAAATCTTAGATGAAGATATAAGAATCCTAACATATTATGCGTAGCTTTCTTAAGTGATCCTAGAATGGTCTTAAGCAAGCATTAAAGGATTATACTTTTCGTTCATATGATAATAGTGAATAGTTTCATTCACATGATTGAAGAATCATGATTATACATGAAGTTAAGTGGGAGCCTGAATCATTTTTCTCCATGTCTTATATGTTGATAACATATTACTTATTGAGAATAATGTACCAATTCTCTCTTCTGGTAAGAGTGATTGGGAGACTAGGAAAGGGTGCAATATACTTTAGATTACTGAATCTATGTGAAAGTATATTGGCATATAGTTGAGAGTCTTATGATAATAAGATCTTTCGTATCTGTTGCACATCAACAAGGTTGAATGGTTATTCATGTTGATGAAAGTGGAATTACTATGATAGAGTCATAGTTGTTCACTGAACCTATTAAGTTGTTGATCACATGAAATCGATTACTAATGTTTCCGCCATTAGAATGATCATGTATGCCAACAGACGCACATGTCATGGTGTGACATATGCTGAGAGCATAATGAGTCAATAAAAGGGATAATTCCCATGATATGGCTTGTGAAAGCCTTAAAGAGATTCTTGAGAAGAATTAAGAATTCGTTCAAATGTTTGGATGATAAACTAAGTTATGTGTTGAAGGGTTGCACAAACTTTAGTTTCCAAACCAAAAGGATTTGCTGAAATCCTAGGATGACTTATTGACTAAGGAGTAAGAAACTAAGAAAATTGTTTTAGTTTCGCACATTGCAAATTCTACAAAAGGGAATCTAGGTAAATTGTGATAAAATGGTCAACTAGGGATTAAGGGTGAATCCCACTACTGAATGACTTTATCACAAGTTATGTGATAACAGTGGGAGCATCTTTCAAGTTAAAGAGCCCAAGTCTAGTAAGAAGTCTAGACACATACTTAGATAAAATTCATGTCATTGGAGATGACATTGAATAGAAGGAAATAGCGATTGAAAAAGTTGGAATACATGGATATCGGGTATATCTACTTTCCAAGCTTTTATTGCATTTAAACTGGTGTTAATAATACACCAGAGATTATGGGATATGAAGTAGTAATAGTGTATTAATTATTCATATGTGATAATCGCATTTACCGTTTGAGTTTCATTAAACTCACCCGCTACCTTGTCGTATCTGAATGGGTTGTAGAGACAAATTGAACCCCATTAAAGTGAACTGGATTGACATGGTATTCGCCCCTAGTTACTTATATGAGGTGACGTCTCGAAGTGATTAGAGTGTGATGCGATTGATGGCAAGTTCAAGTGCTATACAGTCATATGGGATGACTAGTCGATCACATAGGCAAACTGTATGGGACACTCTGTCGGGCAGTGACCGCTTATAGAGTTCTGGTAATTCATAAAGCCTGGTCGTGGCAAGAGCTACTATAGTATTCTTATGAGTCAATTCTTTTGACTAGAGACTGTTCGCCTAAGTTGGCACAACTTCTGATTAGCTTTGATTTATACTCTACGATTTCGTAAATGGGGTCAAACTGGATATATTTTGGGTTATGATGGATTGTGGCTGAACGAAGGGAATAGGGCGATAGGAATTGTCCACCCCTTGTCAGGGTTGTTTGAAATCTCAAGGCCACTCGAGGAGTAGTTAACTGAAAATGCGTGGCCACGATCGAAAGGCATCTATGATAGATAATTCCGGTCAGACAGTTAATCTCCAGATCGAGAAAACCACTCAAGATATGATCAAATGTAAGTACGACCTACAAGACACCTTGCATTGAGTGGGAGATTGTAATAGGACAAGAGAATTGGTGACGCACACTTGTCTCGGACAAGTGGGAGATTGTTGGGAAATGTGTCCTCAACAATAACGCGATCACATGATTTAAATATCATTATTAAATCTCATACTAAGAATACGTGAGGGATGATTCTTTATATAGTCGACTGATCGTCATTTATCGGTAATGATTGGCTAACTAGAGTTTGACATTACTGTCGTGTGACGGTGGTGGCCAGTTGATCCCTTTAGGTCACACCTATAGGATGAGGCCCAAATAGATATTTAATTAATTGTATGTGATACAGATTAATTAATTCCTTAATTATGGGAGTGCAAATTTACGTCTTATTGTAATGTGATTAAATAAGATTTAATTTAGTAATTAAGTGTTAAATTACTAAATTAGTTGAGGCATTTTATAAGTTTTGAGGTAGAGGCAATTAGTTATTTAAAGTTACAAGAAGTTGTAATTTTAACCAACTAGTTATTATGGGACCCATTATATGTTGATATAATGGTAGTATACTATTCAAAAAGTGGAGTGTATATTATATTATTAATTGTAATATTTAAGTGTTAAATGATTACATTAATAATTAATTATGTAAGATAGTTAAACATATGACTTATAAGCATTTGTGGGACAAATGATAAAAGGCAAAAATGGACCAAAATGGGTCCAATATTTCGGCCAAATGAAGAGAACAAAAGATGCTCTTTTGTCTTTTGTTTGTGTTGGTTATAGTGTGATTGTGACATATCACACAAGCCTTTTCATACTACTTCTTACACCTTTGTTCCCTACACTAAAAAAAACATTACAAGAGAGTAAAAACAAAAGCAAAATGATTCCCTAAATGGGAGAGTGGCCACCGGTTTTTGGCACTCTAAATAGAGCATTAGTTGCTCATTTTTCAAGTGGTTCTTTGCTTGTTTTTCTCTCTATATTTCCCTCACATGCAAATTGCAATAAAATCTCACAAATACTAATACACTCAATATATTACTAGAGGTAGTAATACTAGAAATATTAGTAATATTAAGGGAACATTTCTACTACATATCTAGTTAATATTAGTAGGAATTTTTGGGATTAATCTTGGGTGCAACTTATTGGAGTGTCTTCTATACTTGGAGTCTTAGGAGGATCATCCATCATATTTAGCTCAAGAACAAGTGAAGGAAGGTGACCTTACTTGTGCCCATATTTTCGAACCATCTATCAATGTGAGGAACATTGTTTTTCTTATAAATCTTTCATTTTGTTATGCATGCACTAGATCTAAAGAACAAATAATTAACAAGTTAATTAGTTCACTATTAGAGGAGTCTAATAATAAGTATATGAACCTAACATACTATCACCGGTTTCTCGAGCTGTCACGGTACGCGGAAGATATGTAACCAAGTCAATGGAGCTTGGCTCTTCGTTTTGAGAAGGGGTTAGCATCGGGGATCATGGATAGGCTACCAACTAGGGTACTCACGGATCTAAAAGAGGTTTATTCTAGGGTGGGACATGCTGAGAGACTAGTGGACTTAACCAAGGAGGCTAAGGAAAAGGGCGCTCAAAAGAGGAAGGCTGAGAGAGAGGGTGGCAATCAGTCGGGCTACAAGAGGAGCAATTACAATTAAGCTAGGACCTTTTCTTGAGGCTCTAACTATGGAGGGGGATCTCGAACTTGGGGAAGAGGAGGCGGTCAGAGTACTAGTGATAACTCCAATCTTACATGTTTCAACTGCGGTGGTATGGGTCACAAGAGGTATGAGTGTACGAGTGCTGCAAGAGGAGGAGGAGGAGGTTTTCCGGGGTAGTACCAAGGGAACTTTTCACATGGTCCAAGTTAGAGTTTGGCTAGTAATAAGCCAGTTGGGTCGTGGAACAACTAAGGAGGTCAAAGCAACAACAATGGCGGTTACAACCGCAATAATAGAAAGTCCTACCAGCGTCCAAAAAACAGTGTGACGCAGAACTCGGCTGCCAAGCCTACCACTTCAACAACTACGGTCCAGGGTGGAGGCCAGAAGAATAGTGGGAAGCTTTTTATGATGAGCAAGCAGAAAGCTGAGGATGATGCTCATGTTGTTACTGGTACTTTCCTTGTTCATAACACGCCGTCTTATGTTCTGTTTGATTCAGGGGAAACCCACTCTTTTGTGTCTAAGAGTCATGCCTTAGATATGGGTTTGGGAGAATATGAGTTGGTAAAAGATAACGTGTTTATACCTTCAGGAGAGTCATTGTCATGTTCTAAGTTATATAGAGGGATGTCCATGATGGTTGGGCTAGTAGACTTACCGGTCAACCTGTTAGAGTTTCCTATAGATGTGTATGAGGTGATAGTCGGGATGGATTGGTTGGGTAAGTATAAGGCTAAGATAGATTGTCGGCAAAAGAGAATGTCTTTAAAAGGGCCTAAGGGAGTCAAGGTGTCATATAGGGTTTTCGTGGTAAAGCCTAAGATGAAGTTGATCGCGGTAATGACTTTAAAGTCATGTTTGAGGAAGTGGTGTCCTTTAATCCTTTGTCATGTGAGAGATATGCGAGTAGAAGAGCCATTAGCATCTGACATACCAGTGGTTGGGGAGTTTCGAGATGTTTTTCCAGACGAGATATCGGGATTACCTCCTAAGAGGGACATCGACTTTAGTGTTGAACTCAAACTGGGGACGGGACCTATATCTAAAGCACCATACCGGATGGGACCTAAAGAGTTGGAAGAGTTGAAGAAGCAGTTGAATGAGTTGTTAGACAAGGGTTACATTCGACCTAGAGTATCACCTTGGGGTGCGCCATTTTTGTTTGTGAAAAAGAAACATGGGAGCATGAGGCTTTGCATCGATTATAGGGAGTTAAACCATGTCACCATGAAGAATAGGTATCCTTTGCCAAGGATTGATAATCTTTTCGACCAACTGAATGGCACATGAGTGTTTTCTAAGATCGACTTGAGGTCGGGTTATCACCAGTTGAGGATAGCAGATGAGGATATCCCAAAGACAGCTTTTCGGTCGCGGTATGGTCACTATGAGTATGTGGTGATGCCTTTTATGTTGACTAATGCACCAGCAGTATTCATGGATCTTATAAACCGGATCTTCAGTCCATTCTTGGATAAGTTTTTTGTCGTCTTTATTGATGACATCTTGGTCTACTATAAGACTACGGAGGAGTACGAGGAGCACCTGAGGTTAGTACTGCAGACCTTGCGAGATAATCAGTTGTATGCCAAGCTATCTAAGTGCGAGTTTTGGTTAGAGAAAGTGGCTTTTCCAGGCCATGTGATCTCAAGATATAGAGTGTCTGTGGATCCTAGTAGGATCCAGGCAGTGTCAAACTAGGAAGCACTGAAGAATGTGGCTAAAATTCGGAGTTTCTTGGGTCTAGCTGGCTACTACATGAGGTTTGTGAAAGACTTATCTAAAATTGCTAGGCCTATGACAGCTTTGATGAGGAAAGAGACTAGATTTCGTTGGGATGAGAGTTGTGAAACGACGTTCCAAACTTTGAAGGAGCGTTTTACCACAACTCTCGTTCTAGCTCTACTCGAGGGAAGTGAGAACTTTGAGGTATATGCCGATGCTTCAAAGAATGGTTTGGGTTGTGTCTTGATATAGAATGGGAAATTTATCGCTTATGTTTCGAGGAAGCTGAAGCCGTACGAGGAGAACTATCCTACTTACGATTTAGAATTTGGTGTAGTGTTTTTTCCTCTAAAGATTTGAAGGCACTATCTCTGAGGGGCGACTTTTAATGTGTTTTCGGATCATAAGAGCTTGAAGTACATCTAGACACAAAAAGAGTTGAACATGCGTCAGAGGCGATGGATGGAGTTAATTGGAGACTACGATATAGAGATCATTTATCACGAGGGGAAGGCTAATGTGGTGGCAGATGCTTTGAGTAGAAAGGGTGTGCATTCGTTGTGCACTAATATGTCTTTGATGAAACCTAGATATGAGATGACTAAGATGGGGGTCTATATGATTCGAAAGGGCGATGCCATCGGTGACTTGACTATCGAGCCGGATTTGTATGATGAAATAAAGAGGAAACAAGAACTTGATCCCAAGATTCAAGAGTGGAAGTTAAGAGTTGAGAGTGGCACAGTTTTGAGATTTTCTATCCACGCTGATGGGAGTGTTTGTTTTAATGGGAGATGATGTGTACCTAGTGACGTTGACTTGAAGAAGTTTATCATGACGGAGGCTCATTGCACTCCTTATTCAGTGCATCCGGGCGGTGACAAGCTCTATAAGAACTTAAAGAAGACGTTTTGGTGGCCTAATATGAAGAGAGATGTTGTTGAGTTCGTGGCTAGGTTCTTAACTTGTCAAAGGGTAAAGGGAGAACAATGGAGATGACAAGGTAAGATTCAGTCACTTGAAGTGCCAGAATGGAAATAAGAGTCGATCTCTATGGACTTCATAGTGGGGCTACCAAGGACTCAGCAAGGTAACGACATGATTTGGGTTATCGTCGACCGTTTAACAAAGTCAGCTTACTTTATTCCAATGAAAGATACTTGGAGTAAGATTCAGCTAGCTTTGGGGTACATGAAGCATGTGGTTCAGTTACATGAGGTAACAAGGGATATAGTGTCGGATCGAGATGCGAGGTTCATGTTACGAGCGTGTGC
The DNA here is from genome assembly GCF_048544455.1 of Silene latifolia. NCBI lineage: Eukaryota > Viridiplantae > Streptophyta > Magnoliopsida > Caryophyllales > Caryophyllaceae > Silene > Silene latifolia. The sequence goes on along the minus strand of NC_133535.1, from coordinate 89,508,339 downwards.
TATGGAATTTGGTGGAAGTTGGGAAGATAGGCTGGACTTGATCAAGTTTTCATACAATAACAGGTATCATTCTAGCATTAGTATGGCACCTTTTGAGGCTTTGTATGGTAGGAAGTGCATGAGTCCGCTGTGTTGGGATAATTATAGTGCTGAAGCTATGGTTTTCGGGCCACAAATGGTGCAGGATATGATTGAGCAAGTACACTTGATTCGCCAGAAGATGAATGCAACTCAAGATAGGCAAAAGAGTTACGCAGATTTTCATCGCAGGGACATTGAGTTTGCGGTAGGTGACAAGGTTCTCTTGAAAGTGTCACATATGCGAGAAGTGATGAGGTCTGGTAAGCGAGGGAAGTTGAGTCAGAAGTTCATCGGTCCTTATGAGATTTTTGTTGTAAATCTATATCTCATTATACAACATATTCTTATATGTTTCAAATTTATTTAGTCATAAAATAAATTCTAGATCTTATGCATGCAAACTAAAATAAATAAGTGAAGAAATCATTTTCTCACCATATGAATTTCGGTCAAATGGGCACCAATAAGATCTCCTTCTTGTTAGTTCTTGAGCTTTCCATATTGGATGAACATACATGACCTCAAAATAGAAGCCCTCCAATTAGTTGCACCCAAGACTATCCCTCAAACCCACAAACTAATATGTACTAGATATTTATATTGTGGTTTACCTTAAAATTGATTACTAACACTCATATATTACATTAATAATTTTAGTAATCTTTCATGAACAATTTGGATTAAAATCTCATCTTTTTGATGAAGATTAAAGAGAGAGAAGAGAGAAAAGTACATGAACTTTTGCATGTGTTGTATGAATGAATGATAAGTAAAATTAAGAGAAATAAAATTCTCCATTAACACCTCACAAAACCGGTTGGAGGGCTTAGTAAGACCAATGCATGGTCTTTTCTTTTTACTTTTGTCTTTACAAGAAAATAGATGTGTAAGAGTAGGTGTAAGGCTAGTTGTAGGTAGGCATCATCATGCCATTTTATTAAATAAAATAAAACAACCAAAAACCCACTAACTCCTTCCATATTTCGGTCCATATATACATAAAATGGACTACCATTTTATTTTGTCAATTTGTCATTTGTCACACAATATGTCACATGTAGTATGATACATGTTACTAATTAATTAAATGCATATTTATCACATAAATATCATTTTATAAATTAATTAAATTACATTCAACAAATTGACTAGTGATACTTGATCACATAAATAAAATGGGTCATATAATTATAATTCACAACATCTTGTAATTATAATCAACCATTCATTCTTATCTTTATTGTTTCTCAAACAATAAACAATTTTAGTAATAAAGCATTTTATTTACTAAAATAAATCTTATTCAATCCCATTACAATAAGATATCAATATTCTCTCTCACAAATTGAATTGTTCAATTTTAAGGAATTAATTAATCTGTATCGGTATACAATTAATTAACCTTTTCAATTAAGGGAATCGTCCTTTAGGTGTGACCTCAAGGGATCAACTGATCACCACCGTCGCACGACAGTAATGTCAAACTCTAGCCAGCCAATCATTACCGATATGTGTGGACTAGTTGACTATATATGTAATGTATCATCCCTTCCGTATTCCTGTAATGAGATTTAATAATGATATTTAAATCATGTGATCGCACCATTGTTGAGGACACATTTCCCAACAATCTCCCACTTGTCCTCGACAAGTGTGCGTCACCAATTCTCTTGTCCTATTACTATCTCCCACTCAATGCAAGGTGTCTTTCGGGTCGTACTTGCAAGTGATCATATCGAGAGTGGTTTCCTCGATCTGGAGAATAACTGATTGACCGGAATTTATCCACCATGGATACCTTCGAGCGTGGCCATGCATTTCCAGTTCATTACTCCTCGAGTGGCCCTGAGATATTGTTTTAACCCTGACAAGGGGGTGGACAATTCCTATCGCACTTATTCCCTTCGACTAGCCACAGCCATCATAACCCAAAATATGCCCATTTGACCCCATTTACGAAGGTCGTAGTAACACAAATCAAAGTTAATCTGAAACTGTGCCATCTTAGGCGAATAGTCTTTAGTCAAAAGAATCGACTCATTAGAATAATATAGTAACTCTCGCCACGACCAGGCTATATAAATTTGCCAGAACTATATAAGCGGTCACTGCCCGACAAAGTGTTCCTAACAGTCTGCCTATGTGATCGACTAGTCATCTCACATGACTCTATGGCACTTGAACTTGCCATCAATCGCATCACACTCTAGTCACTTCGAGACGTCACCTCATACAAGCGACTATGGGCTAATACTATGTTAATACGGGTTCACTTTAACGGGGTTCACTGTTGTCTCTACAACCCGTTTGGATGTAACAAAGTATAACAAAAGAGTTTTAAAGTAAAACTCGAACGACAAATGTGATTATCACATATGAATAGTCAATGCCTGATTACTATTTCATGTTCTATAATCTAATTTGATCTTTTATGTAGTTGTTCATCTCAATTTAATTGAAATGACATAACTTATCATGTTAAGCCTATGAGAAGGCTTTGGTTAGTAGGTTTTATCAACTTCTTGTACCTTATTCAACCTTACTACATATTCGTTTTCCTTTGTAATGTATACATTTGCATCACAAAATTTTCTGAGTACATGTCGAGATCCAATCAAGACATAGGCCCTTTAGCCCAAGAATGGCTCCCACTGTTTTCACAGTGTGCGGGACTCATCCTCTTGCACATCTCATGATTACAAGTGTACTCAATTTCCGTTATAAATATCTCTCATTGTTCTTTATTGCCTAGAACGATTCTAGAAAATCTATTTCTTAAATAACATAGCCACAATGGTATCTTAACCATCCTAATGTGTTTTGATTATGGTTTTGTCGAAAACCATGCGCAATCTCAATTGTCAATTGTCACTTGTGTAACACCCTTACACAAAATTGCATCATAAACACTTTGCTTTACTTCCTTAATGCTTCTGCAAGCACTTAAGGGTAATCTTTATGGCTTACTTGGTAAAGATTACTTAAATTCGATTTTGAAAACAACTCATCATACTCAAAGTATATGAAGTGTTATACATCATTACTCATTTAATTGATCCCAAGAAATGAAGCAAATGAAATCAATCAAATATGTTCAATTTAATTGAACTAGTCATGAATCTTATCAACATAAGACTTCTTATTGATGCTAATATCATGTGGATTTATCTTCATAAATCCGGATATTAAAGATGTATTATAATACTCCAAAAGTCTTACATCATTCGCAATGATCAATATGTCATCCACATATAAGACTAATTAAAATTACCGTAACTCCCACTAAACTCCATGTATAAACACAACTTCTCGACTTATCGAGAAAAGTTTTATAACATGATCAAATCATTGATTCCAACTCATTGATGTCCTACTTAAGACCCTCTCTTAAGTTTCACATTATCTTAGGATTGCAAAAATCTACAAAACTCATGACATGTATTGAATACATTCCTTTTTATGAAGAAGTGGGTTTTAGATTCACATGTTGTATGCGTATCCTCATAATGAAACACAATCCCTAAGAAGATCCAAATAGACTTAAGCGTTTAAACTAGTGCAAAACCCTTTGCAACCAATCAAGCTTTGAAATCTGTCTTTATTAGTGCAAAACCCTTTGTCACTAATCAAGCCTTTTTATTTCGGATTTTCATGGCTCTAAGCCTTGTATTGAGTTGTGACTTAAACACTCTTATGTAAGTCATTTGTTGATTACTTTCCAGAAGTAATCAACTTGAATCAAACAATTTCTTTTGTAAGTTACAAGCTCTTTTCTTTCTTAAAAGTAGCATGAATTCATCATCTTTAACAAGTGACGAATTTAACCTCCTAGGTTTTAAAGAAACAACGTCTTATACAAAACGTCTCATGTAGCCAAGAAAGACCAGTTTCTTGCGACATAACATTCTTTGTGGCATTCTTTGTGGCTCTTGAATAATTTCTCTCACTCTGTCTTCTAGAAATAAACTTGTATTTTAGAAAGACAGCTTCACGAGCCGCAAACCCGTCGTACTCGTGATAATTGAAAAGGGAAAAATGAGCATTTGTTTCTTGTGAAAACTTACAAACATGGTACCCTTACCATTTCATATCTCATATGATTCGATTTAGTGGAAAAATAATTTAGACAAAAAATGATAAAATCCCCAAAAGGATCAAGTAACTCAAAGTAACTTGATCGAAGTCCAAACCATATCGAATAGCGTTTGAATTCTTATCCAATCACACATTATTCCATAATGCATGCTAAGAGAGATTAACTTGTGATACTATATCACATTTCCTTTGGCTTATATCAAAGTCTTCACTTTGATAATCCCATCACGACTAAATCGTGACTCTTTGAACACTTTGAACTTCTTCAAAGATTTCTCTATTTACCTTATTAAGTGAACATATTAGTGTCAACTTAAATCGTAGGTAAAAGAAAATGATCAACCTATTTTGGATCGATGATTTACAACCTCGATCTCCTTTTCAACCAAAAGGCACGAGACATCTTGCTTTGAATACAAGATACGCATATACCATTAACAATCTAATGGTTTCAAGAGTACTCGATAACTCTTTGCGTTCATCATTCCAAAATTTAAGATTTAATCTTGGGTTACCAATTTGAATCTTACATCGTCTACATGATATATATCATTCTAGTTTGGTTTAGAATATAATCACCTTGATAATGGGCTAGCCATCCATCAAATCGTGGTGTATAGGGTCACAAAAGTGAAAATCTCTTTTGTATCTTAACAAGTTTATATTCTTATTTAGAGTTTATGCACTTAATAGTCACATTTAAGTACAACTTTAAATCCAAAAACTAGATTGAGTACACAATTACTCTATCTCTCGATATTATTGTTGCTAGTCGTCATATTCTAATCATCTTATGTGTCGAATACAATGATTAAAACCTCCACTGGTTTCTAATATTGACGAAGTGGTACTAGCAAAATTCATGTTTAATCAAATAAACATTTAAAGAAGAAGGTCCCATTAGATGTCCCACAACTAACTTGTTGATTCTTCAATAATTTGGGGTAGTTTCCTTTCTTGTGTCCAACATTTAAGACAATGGAAACTTTATTGGTCGGGATTGATAGGTTTAGTATCGTCATTTCTCAATGACTTTACTTTTAACATTACCTTATATCAATTCCATTATTATCTTTACTTCTTGAACCTCGTCCTCATCTTAACGGTTTAAGAGAATGCTCCCACTCATTTCAATGAGTCTTTGCTTTGAGAAGCAAAATTGAATTCATGAAGATTACTCTTCATTTGTTCGTTTTAGTCTTAAAACTTTCATTGAAGTGGTTGCGTTATTTTGGTCAATTTTGATTTCCAACCAATCTAGTTACCAAAATTAGAAACAATTCATTGTAAGTAGATGTGTTAGTCAAGAATCAAAAACCTGTTTGATAATTAATAACTTTAATCTATACTCTTTACAAGAGATCCTTAGCAATGGTTCGTTTGAGGTTTTAGAAGCAAATTCAAATTTTGTCTTTAGTTACGCTGTTTTAATGGAGATTTGTATCAAAATCGAAATGATATCGTATATGAATTGTGGTAAAGAAATAGAACAATATAAAAACGGAATAGTGGAAAACTTAACATTTATCGTTTTATTAATACTTGTAAATAACAAGTAAAGCATTTACATAGTGACCTCTACCCAACTATGATAAATGATTCCAAGACCCAAATTCATATTGACTTAGGCACGGTATGGCCGATGAAACCCTTATCAATATAACTCGGTGGATTAACGTTTTAATCGATTCTACTTTTAGAACTCTTGGTCGATAAAATTACTTTAATAATTATCTATAGCCCGGAACACATGCAACTACGGTCACGAATACTTCCGTTGAGCTCAATCCAAATTTCGAATAAATGTGTCCATGATCCAAATCCACATCAACTTGGGCACGGTATGGCCGATGAAACCCTCATTAACATGAACTCGGTGGATAAACATTCATCACCCACTTCCCCTACGTAACAAGGTTTGTACCCCGGTAGGGTCGAGTGCACTCCCTCGCGAAATAGGTTTTCATGGTTTCTATTATTTGGTAAGGCTATGTCTCAATTAATTGTTTTAGCGAGAGGTCATGTCAATTTATTATCTATCACGTTTTAAGTGAACTAAAGCGGTGAACTACGATAATTCTAATTGACACGGTCGATAAACTCAATTATATGATAATGCATGTTTTAGTTATGGCGATTTAGCGATGCATGCAACATATAAATAAAATGCAAAGCATAAAAAATCCTAGTATGGCCTTCCTAAAATAGAAAAACTATTTAACTATTACATATTCGGAAACCAACTCCATTGGTCCCTTGAACTTCGGTTGAGGCACGCATCTCGAGGTAACACCGTCTTTAATGGATTTCCTTCTTGAGTGACACCGTCTTCAAGGAACTCCGGAATAAATAAATTTCATAACAAATTACATAATTTCCTATTATACATTTGTAATTAAAATAAAAATAAATCTATTAAATTACAAAACGGTGATACGAGATCACAATAAATTACAACCGAATCGATATTCTCATACATTTCGGGTAATACCAATTAAAAACTAAGGCCATACTAAGTAAAATTACATAATTCAAAAATTACATAAAATAAAATTATGACAATCATAAATAAAATGCAGCATTATAATATGTATGAACATGCCCAATTTTATGCTAAATCGCCTTTAAGGAGCCAATATCGTATATTAAACGGTTTTTACGGATTTGCGTGATTCAACTTTATAAAATCACAATAAATTACATAAAATCATATTTATGCACAAGTTAACTACCCTAACTTCTTAGGACTCAAAATTAGTCCTCACTAACCATTTGACCATAATTAACTCATATTTCTTAATATTGTTCATAAAAGGACTCAAAATTACAATAAAAATGTTATAAACTTCAAATAAATCACAAAAATTTCAAATAAATTCAAAACTTGAAATTTAAACTCATGAACATTCTGGAAAAATACCATGACACTCATAATGTTCAAAAACTTAGGTTAAAAATTTCGAAAGTTATCGGGAAAAACAATGTTGCAGTATATCGGATTTATCAATAAAAATCATAAAAACATGAGAAAAATTATATTCATCAACTTTTCAATTTTAGATCTGAAAAAGATAATAAAATGCAACATGTGACGTTTTTCCTTAGTCATGAAGTATGTTTTAGCAATTTTTCACTAATTAAGTCACTATTTATGCTATTTTTCATCAAAAATCCATAAATCATGCATGAAGACTTCATTATAGCCTATTATTTTACACACATCTTATAAAATTGCATGTGACAACATAAAAAATTTCTATGACCAGATTCGAAATATTTCTCATATTAACCTATTTTTCATCTAAATCCGATTTTTATCATGAAAAATCCATTTTTCGAGCATAAGAACTCATAAAATTATGAAAATTTCCAGATCATCTAAAAATAATATATGTGAAAACATATCCAAAAACCACCGGAAAATTCGAAGTTTAGCTAATTTTCGTCCAAAAATGACATTTTTATCATAAAAATCACATTTTAATGTCAATATTATATAAAATGAACAATTAAATCCATAAATTAAACCAAAATATCCTAAAACATTTTAGGACCAGAAACTTTAACATGCATAAATTATTTTCGTGATATATCGTAATATCACAAATTTACAAGTTTTGTTTGTTAATCATATAACTCGGAAAAACAATAACCGATTTGCATGCAAACAACCTTGTGCTCTTGATACCGCTTGTTGTAAATCTATATCTCATTATACAATATATTCTTATATGTTTCAAATTTATTTAGTCATAAAATAAATTCTAGATCTTATGCATGCAAACTAAAATAAATAAGTAAAAAAATCATTTTCTCACCATATGAATTTCGGTCAAATGGGCACCAACAAGATCTCCTTCTTGTTAGTTCTTGATCTTTCCATATTGGATGAACATACATGACCTCAAAATAGAAGCCCTCCAATTAGTTGCACCCAAGACTATCCCTCAAACCCACAAACTAATATGTACTAGATATTTATATTGTGGTTTACCTTAAAATTGATTATTAACACTCATATATTACATTAATAATTTTAGTAATCTTTCATGAACAATTTGGATTAAAATCTCATCTTTTTGATGAAGATTAAAGAGAGAGAAGAGAGAAAAGTACATGAACTTTTGCATGTGTTGTATGAATGAATGATAAGTAAAATTAAGAGAAATAAAATTCTCCATTAACACCTCACAAAACCGGTTGGAGGGCTTAGTAAGACCAATGCATGGTCTTTTCTTTTTACTTTTGTCTTTACAAGAAAATAGATGTGTAAGAGTAGGTGTAAGGCTAGTTGTAGGTAGGCATCATCATGCCATTTTATTAAATAAAATAAAACAACCAAAAACCCACTAACTCCTTCCATATTTCGGTCCATATATACATAAAATGGACTACCATTTTATTTTGTCAATTTGTCATTTGTCACACAATATGTCACATGTAGTATGATACATGTTACTAATTAATTAAATGCATATTTATCACATAAATATCATTTTATAAATTAATTAAATTACATTTAATAAATTGACTAGTGATACTTGATCACATAAATAAAATGGGTCATATAATTATAATTCACAATATCTTGTAATTATAATCAACCATTCATTCTTATCTTTATTGTTTCTCAAACAATAAACAATTTTAGTAATAAAGCATTTTATTTACTAAAATAAATCTTATTCAATCCAATTACAATAAGATATCAATATTCTCTCTCACAAATTGAATTGTTCAATTTTAAGGAATTAATTAATCTGTATCGGTATACAATTAATTAACCTTTTCAATTAAGGGAATCGTCCTTTAGGTGTGACCTCGGGATCAATCGATCACCACCGTCGCACGAAAGTAATGTCAAACTCTAGTCGACCAATCATTACCGATATGTGTGGACCAGTTGACTATATATGTAATGTATCATCCCTTCCGTATTCTTGTAATGAGATTTAATAATGATATTTAAATCATGTGATCGCACCATTGTTGAGGACACATTTCCCAACAATTTTAGACTAGATAGGTGAAGTAACCTATTGGCTCGCTTTACCACCGTCGCTTGATCATGTTCATAATATGTTTAATGTATCACCACTCCGGAAGTATGTGAGCGATCCATCACGTGTTATTGAGGTTGAGAATATCGAGTTATTTGAGTCTCTAACTTATGCAGAGGTTTCTAAGGAGATCTTGGATCGTAAGGTACGCAAAACAAGGAATGGCGAGACCGTCTTACTTAAAGTGCTATGGTCTAATCACAATGTAGAAGTGGCCACTTGGGAACCGGAGAAGTCTTTGAGAGAGCGCTTTCCTCCCCTTTTTGACCAGGTATCTGTGGTTATAAGGACATAATCGATGTCTTTTAGGGGGGGGGGGGGGATAGGAGAGTCGCATGTTTGTTTTGGGTTAGTTTGAGGTCGAGATGGTTGTGTTGTTTATATCTTTTAGCTTGGGATGGGTTGTTTTGTTGTTTTGGGTTAGTTTGAGGTCGAGATGGTTGTGTTGTTTATATATTTGAGCTTGAAAAGGGTTGTTTTGTTGGTTACAATTGGTGTTAGTAGTACCTTTGAGTAGTTGTTGTTGTCTTTTAGTGGTTAGTGTTGCTTTTGTTTTAGGTATGGTATGAACTTCGGGGACGAAGTTCGTTTTATGGAGGGAAGACTGTAATGCCATGGTTTTCTGAGTCTAGTATACTCGGCTGAATAGGGGGAACTCGGCCAAGTAGTGTGTCATGTGTTTTCTGGTCAGGTTACTGCTCAGGAACACTCGGCCGAGTAGGTCATACTCGGCCGAGTACCCCAAGTACTAGACCGAGTATCCGGTCTGACGGGATTTATTTCCTTGTTTTTGATTAAGGTGATTAGAGATTATAAATTATATTTAAAAGTTTACAAGTCACTTTTACAAAACCTAACGACGTTCATCTCTCGAATCACCCTAATCACTCTCAAGGTTAATTGATCGATTGTGAGTCTTCCTTTCGGCTTTTCCCATATCGGTTTCGTTGGTAAGTCACTAGTACTTGTTAATTAGTTATGTTTTTCTTTTAGGGTTTTGCTTAATGGTTTAGATTGGGAAAAGGGTGGATTGGTATGACTGTGATATAGTATTGTTGTGATTGTTGTTAGGTGAAGGATTCGTAGAGGATTAGTTCTATCTTCCGCTGTTTGCTTGTGATTTCGGATTCATTATAAGGTAGGTTTACCCTACTCAGTTGTCTGTTTAATTGATTTAAGACGATGTTGATGGATGTACTGGCATGATTAGTATTGTTATTGAAATTATCTTTCTTGGATGTTTGGATTGGTTGTTGTTTGTCTATGGTTCTCGAGGTGCGCCCTCGGCTGAGTGGAGTCATCATCGGAAATGGCTTCACGCCCTTTATTCGCGCCTTGTGGTTCCCGTCACAAGGGGGATGTTCACATTAATGGATAAGGGTTATTTGCTCGTTGCGATGAGCGGGGCTTAGATGGGCAAGGTTGCGGTCCCCCACTGGTGGTTAAGGTTACCTGTTGCGATGGGTAACCTGGCAGGGCTACACACTTAGGTGTGTAGTCGGTTACTAGATACAAATAGAGTGGAGGATGGTACTGTAATTGGATTGGATTGTATTGGTTGTATTTGTGCTTTCTTATCTTGATTATTCAGTGAACTGACCCCGTTATATTTTATAGAACTGTGGTTATCCATTTGGGGATAGTGAGCAGATATTGTCAGGTGATGATCTTATGCTAGCTGTGGGATCAAGGATGGGAGTGTCATCACCTAGAGTCTTAGCCTTCGCTGTCACAGGTTTTTAGATACTTTATAAGTTGTAGTTGGCTTACTTTTTCTTATACTTTGGTTTGGTTTTGGAGACTTGTAATTAGTTAAACTTTACAGTTTAATAATTTTTCTTTGATGGTCACTATTGATATACTTGCCTCGGGTAACCGAGATGATAGCACCCTTATATGTTAGGGTGGTTCTTGGTAAGACACCTTGGTATATGGGGGTGTTACACTGTAATTCAGATTATTTTAAGAAGACGACTAAAAGTTTGGATTATTCATGTTAATTAATCCTATTTTTAAAAGGATTTATTTTATAAAAAAAACACCTAATCTAATACTCCGAACTTTTCTTGTTTCATTTTCCTTTAAATTTTTATCTTAAATTAATTGTTCCCTTTCTAAATTTGTTTTTTTTTTTTCAAATGACCGCATCGCATTTATGTCGCGGGTGAGAATCGAACCTCCAACTTCATGGTTGCAGTAAGACATCTCTTAACACTTGAACTTTCTCTTGTTCTCAGTCATTAATCAGATTAAAAAGCTCCGCAGCAATTCATATTGGGGTAATGTTTGCGTCAAAATTATACTATTTTACATGGGTTACGTGGCACGAGACGAGAAGATAGTCAAAGGAGAAAATGGACCAAAGACATAGGGGAGTCGGGCCCTTGGATCGGAAGAGGAAGAAATACGCGTAGTAGCATGATTAAAATCCGACGACGGCTACGACTCGGGGACAACTAAACCCTATCTTGGAGGGAAAGATAACTAGGTGGAAACCCTTAGAGAGCCCATTAAATTTTGTTCACTATAAATACAAGGAGGCAAGCAAAGAGACGGGGATCCATGATTCATCCAACAGAAAACAATATCAAACCTATGCCGTCGTATTTCCTACATAGAAATTACCGTACAATACTTTTTAATTCGGAAATATAATTCAAGTTATGTCAATTTATTTGTGATTTTAGTTTCTCTTAATTTTATTTTAACTTCTAATAGAAAAAAAATTAAGTCAAAGCTTTAGCTTTGACCAAATCCGTTGTTTACTTGTATACTCTTTACTTCTTAGGTTACACATCTTATTTATACCCAAACCCTATATTAATTCATATACCCTCTTAATTTTCCTCACTTTGTTTCTACAACGTCTCTTTAATGACCAAGTTCTAGCAGCCAACTTTTCTTTACTACATCAAGTTCCATGATCATCGTTTATACCTCCTTGACATTCGGATTTCTCTTGTTTATCAAGTCTATTATGTGCAATTGTGATCATCCCCAAGTTCTTCCGCTTTTATTTTTTCCTTTCAACAATTTTGGATTTCCGATCGTTATTTTCGGGTTTCGAATAATTCCGGCTAGTTTTAATCAAGGTAACACGATTCTACCGATCCTAGTTCTTTTATTACCTCCTACTATGGGAACTTATGCCTTAGATGGCTTTATAATATGAGAGTTTAGTTTAGTTAATTAGGATGCATGATTAATTCAGTTGTTAAATGTGTGTTTGTCGAAGGTAGTGTGAATATCCATATAGGCGTACTCTTTGGTGTACTTGGTTCATGGCAGAGAGAATTTGATTGATATGTGAGATGTGCGTAAGATTCAGATGGTGTATATGGTAATAGGTGTTGACATGCACTTTGGTATCGTATTTTATAGGTTGATCATTGGCTTTCAGTTCAGATTGAGATTATTGAGTTTCGTATTGTATTTAAATTGTCTATCTCTTGGACCTTGACTCGTGAGTGAGTAGCTTGGAGTCTTATACTCTAAGTGTTGAGCAGTTCTGAACAGAACATTTGACAATATCGATATTGATATTGTGATACCCGCCCTGTTTAAGAACTTGTTAACTGACTGTTTGACCAAGGAAGACCCGTATCAAGGGATATGGGAAAGGATAGGAGACCCACGCTACTGTTAACTCGACCTAGTAAGAGTTACTCGGCCGAGTAGTGGGTATACTCGACCGAGTAGGGCTTACTCGACCGAGTATCACGACTGTTAACGCGTATTATAAAATGGAGGTCGTAAACCTTATTTCATTTTCGACGGTTCTTTTATCTTTCTAACCCTAATCTCTCTCTCTCTCTCTCTCTCTCTCTCTCTCTCTCTCTCTCTCTCTCTCTCTCTCTCTTTCCTACCTATCACCCACCTCTCTACGCCTTCAGCTAGCCTAGACACTAAACCAAGAAGGGGGAATGGTTCATGCTTTGAGTCATTGAGTCGGGATATCATCGTTGCCTTCGGTCCGCATCTCAAGGTAAGTTTACGCTTCGTCGTTATCTTTCAGTAGGTTTTTGGAGTAGTCTAGTAATAGGGTATGGTTACTACTTGTAGGATTCGCCTCAAAGTCTTGCATGGCTAGTTGTTGGACGCACTTTCATGAATTAGCGAAAAGGTAGGGTTTTGAAGCAAATCAAGCCACGGTTTTGACCCCGTCACACAAAACGAGGTCGAACCAAATTTCCGTCTAAGAACTTGTATTGAAAAACATTACTACTCAATTCTAGGAAGAATTTGGAGTATTTTTGTCTAAGGAACCTTGCATAATAGAGCCACCAACAATGAAACAAAATGCAACAAAATCGAGTGATGGGGACATTTACACGGTTTAAGAGGCTTATCAAGGGGTCACTTTCAACCTTTCCTCTTTTGAACAAGCAAGTTCTAAAACACCTTTGGAAGACTATCAAGAGCATGTGCCGGTTTGTAAGCTTCTAAGAGGTCCATTGTCATCATAAATAAGTCAATAGAACATGCCAAAGGGAGGTTGTACCTTTATGCTTTATGTCATTGTCTTGTGTAAGATTGTGTAAGTCATGTAAGGCCTAGAGGGCCGTTTTTGTTGTTGTCTTTTCAGCTCACATGTGAGCCTTAGATCTTAGTTTGTAATCAAGGGTCAAGATTGTATGGCTTGTAGTATAAAAGCCAAGGTTAGACATGGAGAAAATCAGATTTTGATGAATTAAGATTAAGAGTGAAAACTTTGTTTTTCTCCAAACATTCTTTGCTTAGTGCGAGAAGACCCTCTTTTGCTTAGTGCTGAGAGTCGGATATTTTCTTTGCTGTGTGCTTGAAAATTATCCTTTTAGTCTTAACCTAGTGGCTGTGTGCTTGGGTTAATTCATATCCTAATCACGCCTTTACTCTATTCGATTGTAGAGTTCAGGATTTCCGTGGTGTCGACGAGTTCGTCGATTTGTTCGATTGCAGTCCTCAGAGTTTCTGCTCTGTTTTTAGTCCTTTTTATCACGATTAAACAGTTTAAAACACTGTCCAAATCGTGTCCTTTTCAGTAAAAATCCGAGTCCTTAGAGTTTTACTTCAAATTGGTTATCAGAGCTTTAGGTTTAGCACAATTCCATTGTTGTGCTAGTCTTGGGTTGGTAATCTTTCTCGTGAGTTCACTAAACCTTAACCACATCCAAAAATACAAAAACAACCATGAGTGAAGAAAGGCTATTTGGAATTGAGAACCAAGTTACCAAACTCTCGGAGAAATGTGACCGTGTGTTGGATACTCTCAATGCCATGATGACCAATGTTCCAACACCACCAAGGAACCGGAAAAGACCACACCATGGTACGAAAAGGGGCCGTGACTACATGGGAAGAGAGCAAGTTTATGGAATGCAAGAAGAAGAACCATGCCCGGATTTGGAGGGGTCCATGAACGAATCCTTCCATGGAGACCTCAACAAAGACTTAAAGGTAGAGATTCCCAACTTTCATGATAGTTTAAATCCCGACGATTTACTAGATTGGATTAGAACCATTGAAAGAGTCTTTGAGTTTGAGTATTACTCAGATTATAAGTCCTTTAAAGTTGCCAACGCAAAACTTAAAGGGTATGCTTTACTTTGGTATGAGTCCTTGAAAGCTCAACGGAGAAGGGAGGGGAAGGAACCTATTTAGTCTTGGATTAAACTTAAAAAGAAGCTTGTAGGAAAGTTTATGCCTAACGGCTACACCCAAGATTTGTCTCTTAGACTCACCGTGAATATGACCTTAGGGGTGGAAAAATTGGGCAAAGGGAAGACCTCTAAACCCACCTATGCCGAGGCTAAACCCAAAGACACCAATACTCAAACCGAAAAATCCACACTTGACAAGAGTAAGGACCTTGAAACCCCACAAAAAAACACCTTGCTTCCAAAAGAATGTCACCAATGCCAAGGTTATGGACATCTTGTCAAAGAATGTCCAACCAAGAGAGCCTTTGATGACTTTGAGGAGAGTCATGGGAGAGTAGATGAGAGTATTGTTTGTGTTGGGGAGGTTCCTCCGTGGAGACCAAGGAAAAGGAGCTAGTAATGCCGGATTCCGGGATGAGTCTAGTCACTTGGAGAGTGTTGAGTGCTCAACCATTGGAAATGGATCAAAGACAACAACTTTTTAGGTCTAGGTGTACCATTGGAGGAAAAGTTTGCAACCTAATCATTGATGGAGGTAGTTGTACTAATATAGCCTCTAGTGTCCTTATTGAGAAGCTTTCCTTAACCGCCCAAAACCATCCATGTCCTTACAAATTGAGGTGGCTTGATAAGGGGGCCGAATTAAGGGTTGACAAACAATGTTTGGTGCCTTTCTCCATTGGCAAGAACTATATTGATGAGGCCCTTTGTGACATCTTACCTATGGATGCTTGTCATTTATTACTTGGGAGGCCATGGGAATTTGATAAGAACGTGGTACATAATGGGAAGGATAACACATATGCCTTGAACTTTGACAAAAAGAAGATTGTTCTAGCACCACTTCCACCGTCAACCATGTTTGAGCCTTCTAAGGAGGCAATGTTGGTCCAAGAAACCAAGGAGGTCCAAGGGGAGGGTGAAATAGGAGGTGCTCATGTCCCCCATGCCGAGTGTGTGTCCAAGGAACAAGTCCATGAACCGTTCACTAATACGGTTCAAGCAATGATCAACCATGGTGTTCACAGGCCCACGAACAGACTAGGAGACTGTTCAACTACATAGGGAGTATTCAAGTGGGATGGTACCAAAGAACGAGTGTAAGAGAAACTCCTTGATGACAAGGGAACCGAGGGCACCATGGATAATGTGTCAAGAAAATGTCCCATGTTCTCTACTACTTGCTCATTTGAGGAAGATTCCAAGGCTAATGACAAATTCCACATGGTTCAAGAGGGGATCCTCAACAATGTTCAAACCGTAGGTGTCCATGATGGTGTGCATTGTGACTATTCCATACACTCTACTCCAAGTTTTATTGAAGTTGAGCACAAGGCCAATGGCACGGGCGGTATGAACAGAACAGTCAAGAAGAGTGTTCACCCAAGTGAGCAAGAAAATAGTGTCAAGGAACGGGTTGAACAAGGGCTCATTCGTCATAATCAAGTCAAGTCGAGTGCCTACTCGAGCAATCAAGGAAATGTGGTCAAGAAACGGAACGAGCAAGGAATTCCACTTCGTACTCAACTCAATCACAAAGGAGTGTCCTTAAGTCCTAAACAAGGGACGAAATTCAGAATTGGGGATCAAGTTTGGGTCCGATCATGCAAGCTAGGAGTCCTCACTAAATGGGACAAGTTCATGCCAAGAGATGAAGGTCCATTCAAGGTCATGGGTCAAGTTGGAAATGACAAGTACAAGGTCAATCTATTGGGAACTCATGCCACCTTCAATGTGGAGGAGTTCAGTCGCTGTGATGAAGAGCTTAATGGTAACAATGACGAGGATTTGAGGGCAAATCCTTTTCAAGAAGAGGAGATTGAAGCAAATCAAGCCACGGTTTTGACCCCGTCACACAAAACGAGGTCGAACCAAATTTCCGTCTAAGAACTTGTATTGAAAAACGTTACTACTCAATTCTAGGAAGAATTTGGAGTATTTTTGTCTAAGGAACCTTGCATAATAGAGCCACCAACAATGAAACAAAATGCAACAAAACCGAGTGATGGGGACATTTACACGGTTTAAGAGGCTTATCAAGGGGTCACTTTCAACCTTTCCTCTTTTGAACAAGCAAGTTCTAAAACACCTTTGGAAGACTATCAAGAGCATGTGCTGGTTTGTAAGCTTCTAAGAGGTCCATTGTCATCATAAATAAGTCAATAGAACATGCCAAAGGGAGGTTGTACCTTTATGCTTTATGTCATTGTCTTGTGTAAGATTGTGTAAGTCATGTAAGGCCTAGAGGGCCATTTTTGTTGTTGTCTTTTCAGCTCACATGTGAGCCTTAGATCTTAGTTTGTAATCAAGGGTCAAGATTGTATGGCTTGTAGTATAAAAGTCAAGGTTAGACATGGAGAAAATCAGATTTTGATGAATTAAGATTAAGAGTGAAAACTTTGTTTTTCTCCAAACATTCTTTGCTTAGTGCGAGAAGACCCTCTTTTGCTTAGTGCTGAGAGTCGGATATTTTCTTTACTGTGTGCTTGAAAATTATCCTTTTAGTCTTAACCTAGTGGCTGTGTGCTTGGGTTAATTCATATCCTAATCACGCCTTTACTCTATTCGATTGTAGAGTCCAGGATTTCCGTGGTGCCAGACAGTTCTGTCGACTGTTCGATTGCAGTCCTCAGAGTTTTTGCTCTGTTTTTAGTCCTTTTTATCACGATTAAACAGTTTAAAACACTGTCCAAATCGTGTCCTTTTCAGTAAAAATCCGAGCCCTTAGAGTTTTACTTCAGGTTTCCCTACTCAGTTGACTGTATAATTGATTTAAGATGCGTTATTGTGATTTAATTGATATAATTAATATTGTTGGTTGATTATTGTTGGTTGATTGGAGTATGGAGTATTGGAGTTGGGATGATTGTTGATGATGTTAGCGAGGTGCGTCCTCGACTGAGTGGAGTCACTTGCGGGAGTGGCTTCACGCCCTTGATTCTCCCTTTGTGGAACCCGCTACAAGAGGGGATGTGCACATTAATGAACATGGGTCATCGCTCGTGTGATGAGCGGGGCTTAGGTGGGCAAGGTTGCGGTCCCCCACTGGAGGGCTACACACTTTAGTGTATAGTCAGTTATGAGATGTGGTTGGGAGTTGGAGATATATGGTGGAACAGCTGATTTATCTTTGTTGCATTTGCTTATCTTTATTATTCAGTGAACTGACCCCGTGTTATGTTTTCAAAACTGTGGTGATCCATTCGGGGATGGTGAGCAGTTGGTTTAGCAGGTACGGCTAATTTTGATGCTTGCGGGACATGGAAGGGAATCGAGTCATCACGCTACCGAAGTAGATATCGCTGACATTCATGTTTAGTAGTTCTTCCATTTGTTTTGGTTTTATCTTTATCACGTTGTTCTACGATGTAATGTATAAAGTTATTTAATATATGTTCTATTATTGTTTATTTGATCTACTTACCTCGGGAAACCGAGATGGTAGCACCTTTATACACTAGGGTGGTCTTTGGTAAGGCACCTTGGTGTATGGGGGTGTTACAAACTGGTATCAGAGCGACGATTTTGGAACCAGAACCAATGAACCAAATGAATGTAACATGTCAAATTAAAAATGAACCTGGTGTATGTGTGTTGGGAGCCCCTTATGTTGTTTTTGGGTGAGAAGGCGCCCTTATCTCAGAATCCCGGCCCCAATCATGCTTAAGCCAGCCACCGTGGAAGGGTAGCTGTGTAGGATGTCTCTGTGCCAGTGTGTGTCAAGTATGTATGCATGTGGTAGTCTATATGGTAAGATGTTGAGTATGGAATAAGTGGAGTTTTGTATGCGCGTAAACGATGCCCCTGATGAAGTGCTAGTAAGACTAGGTGTGCGTGCGTGTGTGGATGAGTCGGATGACGAGCCTAAAATTGTATACATAGTGGTACATGACGGGGGAGATAGCGAGCGATGGTAGTGTTGTAACATGGCAAGAAGGACGGGAATGCGAACGTGTGCTTGATGGTCTATGTATGTGAACTGGTAACAATAGTATGGATATATACTCGTTGATAGACTTAGAAATATATGTCGTGTTCTACCTGCAATATAGTCAAGTTGGTTGCGGTACATATGTTGTGGCATGGATTGTTTTATTCCCGGTGATATGCATAATAACATGTGGCATAAGAATATCGTAATGAATTTTATAACTCATGACGTGCCTTGTGTGTGTTAGAAATAGGGTCTAATGGTGAGGAGCCCAAGTATTTGGAACTCCGAACGATGTTTTGTTTTACAGAAAATACTCCTTGTATCTTCTAATTCCGTCACTGTTCTATTGAACTCGGCTGAGTAAAGTCGATACTCGACCGAGTAGGCCATACTCGGCCGAGTAAAGAGGCACTCGACCGAGTATTCATAATGGCAGATTACACTCGCTACTGACCTCGGAATACTCGACCGAGTAGACCAAATACTCGACCGAGTAGAGACTACTCGGCCGAGTAACTCCAATACTCGACCGAGTACCCATTTATCGCGGTTCAGCTCGGTTATTTTCGAAAGCCTTATAACCCCTTTTTCCTTCCTTATTTCCGCCTCCTACCTTCATTCTACACTAAATCTCCAAAGTTTTCTTTCTCTCTCAAAATACTTGGGTGATTCTTGGTTGTGGTTGCTCTTAGATTTCCTCTTGCTTGTTCAAATCTCCAATCAAAGTAAAGTATCTAATCAATTTTCTTAACTTTTCATTCAATCAATGGAAGAACTTGCCCTAAAATTTGAATTTTTCTCATGTAATCCAAAGTTTTTATACTTCTATATTGATATTTTGGTCATATTTGCTCTTAAACATCATCTATGTATGCTCTAAAACGGTTTCCATGCTTGAAATCATTCGTCTTATGTTAGAAATTTTTCTAGGGTTTGCTTCCAAGTTTTGATTTTTGTCACCTAGATTGCCTTAGGATGTTCCTTGAGGGTTAATTAATGGTAACAATGCCTTACCTGATTGGTATGACATGTCTTTTGTGAGAAAAATCCGTCTTAAAACTTCGTCTTAAAAGTGTATAACTCGAAAAATAGTCCTTACTATGGCAAAATTTCTGGAAAACCCTTGTTGAATTAATCTTTTTGCAGCATGCCGAAATCAAAAGCCCCAGCTAAGAAGCGGACTCGCGCCAATGTTAACTTGGAAACTGGCCAATCTAGCCAGGAACCCATTGTTCCTCCGGTGGACGATTATCCATCGGTAATTTTCTCTAACTTTAAGCAGCGGGTTACTTTAAACAACTGTTTCTTTCCACCTCATGAACGATGACCATAGCCTGACACTTGACGAGTTTGCTAACCATCTTGGGCTAGAGACTGAGAAAAAAGGGTACTTGAGTGATGCGGTGAAGAACAGTGGGGCACCTCACTACCTACATTACCTGAACGGGAGACCCGTTCCGAGTGCGAGTGCCATGTTTATTAATGATGTTCAACATGTGTCACTCCGTATGTTCCTTAGGATGATGACTTGTCTACTGTTTGGGAGGGAGGATGTGAGCAAGATGAACACTCATGAGGTAATGTTGTTGATGTCCTATATTAACCTTCGCCGGGGGAAGCCTTTTTACTATAGTGCTTCTGGGGTCATATGCTCTAGTTTGGACCTTATGGAACGGTCTTCGAGTCATCACCTTACTTGTGGGGCAATACTGACCCGCTTGGCTCAGAGATTGACTGACTTTGAGGCCCCACCTGCGTCGGGTACTGGGTTGTTCGAGTATGCCCCTACGATGGATGAGAGGTACTGGTGTCATAGTAGGTGGCTTAGGAAGCTGGAGTACGGGTCTTTTGCTTGGAGGGTGAAGGGGTCTATGTGGATGGTGCTCCCCGATCCCGAGCACCTTCCCGTGGTAGACCATCTAGCAGAGTATAACCCGGAGAGTGGGGAACCTGAACCTGAGCCTCAGTTTTATTTGATCGATCCCACCATCCTCCTAGACCTACCTGAGCCTATCTCCGTGATGGAGAAACAGCCAATCACTCCCCCGCCTTGCAAGCGCCGTAAAGGGAGAGCAGCTATGGTGGCTAAGATTGAGACTGAGCCTTCCTTTTCTACACCTAGCTTCTACCCATCGCAGTACTCGCCCTACCCCACCGTCCACGACCCTAGGATGAAGGTTAGTGACCTGACTGAGCGGATCTCCACTATCTTGGTGCTACGTAACATGCATGAGATGGCCTACAACCAGGGTTTAGGGAAGGACATAGCGCAGCCGGTTTGGTGGAGAGGACCCGGGGTTGATTCTGGAGTGTTCCATAGTTATGGGGTTGATCCCAGCTCTTGGAGACCACCAACAGAGACAGAGTTTGGCTGCCTCGCAGGACCGTGGGGAGCCAACTATGGCAGTCAGCTGGACGAGACAGGGAGATGGACCGGCGGTTGAGGCTATTCAGCTGGAGCTTATCAGGAAGCGGGCACATCTGGAGTAGGGACATCTTGTAATACTCCGTATTTATGAGTCTTCGGGTACTCTATCGAGTAGGCCTTACTCTGTCGAGTAAGGGTGAGTTGCGTTTTAGAATAGTTTCTGACCTGTTGGGTACTCGATCGAGTAACTAGGATACTCGATCGAGTAAGGGGGTACTCGATCGAGTACCTTAGATACTCAATCGAGTACCTTAGATACTCGATCGAGTATCCGGTTTACGGGGAGTTTTTCTCGGGTTTTGTTAATTATGCGATTAAGGTATATAACCTTTTCCGTCATTATTCTTAACACTTTTGCAAAACCTAATTTACTGTCAAAGAGAGAAAGCAAGTACGTTCATCATCTTAATCGCATTGTTAGAAAATCCCGGAGTTTGGAAGGTCGGTTTTCATCGTTTGTTATACCGTTGAGATCCTTGCGTCAAGGGTAAGATCTATGTACCCTTTTTGTTGTCTTTCCTTTAAGTTGGTTAAACCCTAATCTAGGGATTTGGGGGGTTTTGAGTAGTTTGTGATTTGCTAGCATTTGTATGTTGTATGATAGGAGAAGGTTTCGTAGAAGAAGCTTTTGATACTTTTGTAGAGACCGTCTCGATAGTTGTGCTTTCCAGGTAGGATTTCCTACTCAGTATTAGTCCCATAATGGGATGATTGTTGATGTGTTAAGATTGATTGTTTAATATAGTAATTGTATTGTGACGGTTTGTTGATTGTGATTGTTTGTCTCTGGTTCTCGAGGCGTGTCCTCGGCTGAGTGGGGTCACTTGCGGGAGTGGCTTCACGCCCTAGTTTCGCCCTTCGTGGAACCCGCCACGGAAGGGGATGTGCACATTAATGGACAGGGTTATCGCTCATTATGAGGAGCGGGGATTTGGTGGGTATGGCTGCGGTCCCCCACTGGCAGGGCTGGTCCAGTGGACAGTCGGTGATTGAGATTGTTGGGATTGGTGCGGTTGTGTGTGTGTGACGGTTAAGCTGTCTGTTTATCTTATTGTTGATATATTGAGTTGTGTGATTAGTACTAACCCCGGTTGTTGTTTTGTAAACCTGCGGTGATCCATTCGGGGATGGTGAGCAGTAATTGAGCAGGTTTGAGTTGAGTACTGGGATAGTTGGGAGGTGCCACCGTCGTCGACGATAGAAGTCTTCATTTGTAGTCTTTTAGTTTTATGACATTTCGGTATTTGAAGAGAGCAGTTGGTTTTAAGAACTTGTACCCGTATTTTGGGATTTGGTTTCAGTTGTACTTTTCACTAAAGTTATATTATTTAAGTTCTTTCGTTATTGTCTTATGAATATCATGCCTCGGGTAACCGAGATGGTAATATCTTCATATCTGAGTGGTCCTGGTAAGGCACTTGGAGTATGGGGGTGTTACAAATGGTATCAAAGCGACGATCCTGAAACCTGTAACCAATGAATCTAATGAACATAGGGAGTCAATTAAAATGAACCCGGGGTAAAGGTTGTAGGAGCTAATGCAAAGGCTTGGGAGACGTCCTGAAGTCGCGAACTCGCCCTACAATTTTGAACCGGTCACATGTGGGGTGTATGTCAAGGTCATATGCGTTGTTTGGTTAGCTTGTGTGTGAATGTGATAAAGTGTGTGTAACTGTTGGATGTTTGCAGTAGAAGGTTGAGAATATGAAAGAAAGGTTGATGATATATGTAGAACTGTTGTTGGAATGAGAAACATGATGGATGTTTACAATGTGGCATTTAATAACATGATATAATGATTTCGTAGATCGTATGAAAAGATGCGTAACATTATATGCTTAGTTATGATATAATGTTGGTTTTATAAAGTTTTTAGCATGTTAGCATATGATATACCATGCGGGTAGCGTTTCTGAGTTAGCATGACTCGATCGAGTGGGACTGACTTGATCGGGTGGGTTTTTGACGATTTTGAGTCCAGAATCGTGTTTTTGGGCACTCGATCGAGTACCTCGGGCACTCGATCGAGTAGGGGGTCACTCGATAGCTACTCGGTCGAGTATGTTAGAGATCAGAAGGTCTGTTTGGGGTCTGATGTTGGGGCACTCGATCGAGTAGCCTGTTACTCGATCGAGTGTGTTTGGGAATTCGATCGAGTAGGGCCTGGGCAGCTTGTTTTCGTGTTTTGAGGTTTTAGCGCGTATGTTTATATCCACCCCTTTTCTGATATAGTTTCAAGATGCCGCCCAAGAAGACTGCTTTGTATGCGAGAGCTGAGCTTATGAATATAGATGACATCGTTAAGATGTTGGAGCATCAGGATGCTCTTACTGAGGCTTTAAAGACTGTGGGGAAAGATAAGGATAAGGATAAGGAGAAAGAAGTTGATCACTCTAAAATCAGCCTCTATATAGCGAGGTTTAACCCGAAAGAGTACAAGGGAGTTGGGGAGCCGAACCTTCTTGATAGCTGGCTTAGAGAGATGGAGAACATATTAGATTTGGTTCACTGTCCTGATGAGATGAGAGTGGAACAGGCTGCGTTCTATCTGAGGGAGGCAACTGGTAAGTGGTGGGATACGGTGAAAGTGAGTGCTAAGGAGTTGTATGTGAACCAAGGTTTACCTGCTATACCTTGGGAAGAGTTTCGTAGGGCTATGAGAAAAGAGTTTGACAGTTTTAAGATGACCGCTGAGATGTCTGTGGCCGAGTACTACAGGCAGTTCAATGACAAGTCTAGGTATGCTGAGGATATGGGTTTGAGTGAGGAGAATCTGGCGCTGAGGTTTGAGAGGAGGTTGACCCCTAAGATTATGGATAAGTTACCCGTGGGAGTCCTTACTGATGTTAAGCAAGCTTATGAGAGGGATGGGAGAGCTGAGAGGTTGGTGGAGATGGCTCAGGACAGGTTAGGTGGTGAGAAAAGGAAGTCTGAGAGCGAGGGTGGTGGCCAACCTAGTCACAAGAAAGGCAACCACAATCAGTCTAAAGGGTTTTCTTCTGGGTCAGGGTTTAGTGCTGGGGCTTCCTTTGGGCGTGGCCGTGGAAGTGTTAGTGGTAGTTGGGGAGTGACCTGCTATAGTTGTGGTGGTGTAGGTCACAAGAGACATGAGTGCACAAGTGCACCTGGAACTTTCCGAGACTGCGCAGAGCTATGCGAGCAATAGACCGACCGGGTCATGGGCAAACCGGGAAGTCGAGCTATCGAGTGAAGGTAACGCAACGGCGGTAATTCTTATCGAAGCCACCACCGAACAACAACAACAACAATCAAGGGTCGGGTGCTAAGCCGACCACATCAGCCAGTACTGTCCAGGGAGGTGGACAAAAGACCAGTGGAAAGTTATTCATGATGGAGAAGAAAGCAGCTGAGGAGGATGCACACATTATCACCGGTACTTTTCTTATTAATGGTATTCATACCTTTGTTTTGTTTGATTCGGGGGCTTCTCGGTCGTTTGTATCTTCGAGTCATGTTAAACGGTTGGGTTTGAGGGTATATGAGTCTGTAAGTGAGAAAGTTTTTATACCTTCGGGTGAGTCTGTATCTTGTGGGAGGTTATATAGGGATGTACCTATGATAGTTGGGCAAGTTGATTTCCCTGTAGACTTGCTAGAGTTTCCTTTTGACGGTTTTGAGATGATAGTTGGGATGGATTGGCTGGGAAAGTATAAAGCTAAGATAGACTGTCATCAAAAGAAAGTGTCTTTAAGAGGTCCTAAGGGTGTTAGTGTGTCTTATCGTGGGTTTCTAGTCAAACCCAAGGTTAAGTTGATTGCAGCTGTCACTTTGAAGTCATATCTGAGGAAGGGATGTCCTTTGATTTTGTGCCATGTGAGAGATGACCGGATAGAGGGTCCGACAGTTGATCAGATACCAGTGGTGGGAGAGTTTGAGGATGTGTTTCCAGAGGAGATTCCGGGGTTGCCGCCGAGAAGAGAGATAGATTTCACAGTAGAGTTGAAACCAGGGACGGGGCCAATCTCTAAGGCACCGTACCGTATGGGTCCTAAGGAGATGGAGGAGCTTAGGAAACAGTTGGATGATCTGATAGAGAAGGGATACATTAGACCTAGTGTATCGCCGTAGGGAGCACCAGTTCTTTTCGTGAAGAAGAAGGATGGGAGTTTGAGGTTGTGCATAGATTACAGGGAGCTGAACCGAGTGACGGTGAAGAACAAGTATCCTTTGCCAAGGATAGATGACCTGTTTGATCAGTTGAGTGGTGCATCGGTCTTTTCCAAGATTGATTTGAGGTCGGGGTACCATCAGGTGAAGATTAGAGAGGTGGACATACCAAAGACAGCTTTCACGTCGAGGTATGGCCATTATGAGTATGTAGTGATGCCGTTTGGGTTATCTAATGCACCGGCTGTGTTTATGGATTTGATGAACATAATCTTCAGATAGTTTTTGGACAAGTTTGTGGTGGTATTTATCGATGACATCACTCTAAGACTAAGGAGGAGCATGAGGAGCATCTAAGGATCGTGTTGCAAACTTTGAGGGAGCATGAGTTGTATGCTAAGCTGTCCAAGTGTGAGTTCTGGTTAGAGAAAGTTGCTTTTCTGGGGCATGTGATCTCTAAGGAGGGAGTAGCTGTGGATCCGGCGAAGATTGAGGCAGTGACAAAGTGGGAAGCACCAAAGAATGTTGCTGAGATCAGGAGTTTTCTGGGTTTAGCTGGGTACTACAGACGGTTCGTGAAAGATTTCTCCAAGATAGCTAGACCTATGACAGCGTTGATGAGGAAAGAGAACAGGTTTCGTTGGGATGAGAGTTGTGAGACGGCGTTCCAAACATTAAAGGAGCGTTTGACCACAGCTCCTATCTTAGCATTGCCTGAAGGGATCGAGAACTTTGAGGTTTATACAGATGCCTCAAAGAATGGGTTGGGATGTGTGTTGATGCAGAACGGTAAAGTGATTGCCTATGCTTCTAGGCAATTGAAGCCTTATGAGGAGAACTACCATACTCATGATCTGGAGTTGGGTGCAGTGGT
This sequence comes from Silene latifolia, assembly GCF_048544455.1. NCBI lineage: Eukaryota > Viridiplantae > Streptophyta > Magnoliopsida > Caryophyllales > Caryophyllaceae > Silene > Silene latifolia. Next base: position 89,482,100 of record NC_133535.1, on the reverse strand, counting down.
GTTTGCTCTCAAGATTTGGAGACATTACCTTTATGGAGCAATCTTTAAGGTATTTTCTGATCACAAGAGTCTCAAGTATATTTTCACTCAAAAAGAGTTGAACATGAGACAGAGGAGGTGGATGGAGCTGATTGGCGATTATGACATGGAAATTATCTACCATGAAGGGAAGGCCAATGTAGTTGTTGATGCTTTGAGTAGGAAGAGTGTACATTCTCGTGTATGCAGCTCTATCTTTGATGAGGCCGAGAGATGAGGTAGCGAGGTTTGGGATACATATGATGCAGAAAGGAGATGTCATGGGTGATCGACGGTGCGGCTTGAGTTTTATGATGACATTCGAGGTAAGCGGGCGTTGGATCCTAAGATAGTGGAGTGGACAAATTTGGAGTAGAGAAGGGGACAAAGTGTCTCGATTCTCCATTCACGAGATGGTAGTTTGAGGTTTGATGGTAGGTGGTGTGTTCCTAATGATGAGGAGTTGAAAAAGACTATCATGACAGAGGCACATTGCACACCATATTCAGTTCATCCAGGGGGAGATAAGTTGTATAAGGATTTAAAGAATACGTTTTGGTGGCCTGGAATGAAGAAAGAGAGTGAGTTTGTGGCCCGTTGTTTAACATGCCGAGAGTTAGGGGGAACAATGACAACCACAAGGTAAGATTCGAGTCTTTAACGGTACTGAGTGGAAGTGGGAATCCATTTCCATGGATTTTATCGTGGGTTTGCCAAAGAGTCAACAAGGTAACAACATGATTTGGGTAATAGTGGATCGACTGACCAAGTCAGCTCACTTTGTTCCAATGAAAGATACATGGACTAAAGCACAATTGGCTATGGCATATCGAAAGAATGTGCTTAAGTTACATGGAGTCCCTAAGGACATAGTGTCTGACAGAGATACGAGATTTATATCAAGGTTTTGGAAAGAGTTGCAGGAATCGTTGGGAACAACTTTGAAGATGAGTACAGCATCCTGCGACAGACGGACAGACTGAGAGAACAATCAAGACTCTTGAGGATATGTTGCGAGCTTGTGTGATGGACTTTGGTGGTAGCTGGGAACAGAGGTTGGACTTGATAGAATTTTCTTATAATAACAGCTATCACACTAGTATTGGTATGGCACCGTTTGAGGCTTTGTATGGGAGGAGATGTAGGAGTCCGATTTGTTGGGACGATAGTGCTGAGGCAGTGGTTTTAGGACCAGAGATGGTGCATGAGATGGTGGAACAGATTAAGATGATCAGGGTGTTGGGAAATGTGTCCTCAACAATAGTGCGATCACGTGATTTAAATATCATTATTAAATCTCATTTTAAGAATACAATTGGGAAGTAATATTGTTACTGTCAACTGGTCAACATATATCGGTAATGATTGGCTGACTAGAGTTTGACATTGTCGTGTGTGACGGTGGTGATCGATTGACCCCTAGGTCATACCTAAAGGGCAATACTCTTAATTGATCATTTAATTAATCGTATAATGTTGCGAGTTAATTAAATTACTTGAAAATTGACGGACGATTTTGGAAGTAAAATTTACGTATCATATTGAAATGTGATTAAATAAGATACGGTCTGAGTAATTAAACTGTATAATTACTCGGATAAAATAAATTGTTTAATGTGACAATTGGATTTGAATGAATTATTATAAATACGATTTATAAATTGGTAAAATATTTTGGCACAAGTAATTATGAAATTACTAAGTCAATTTTTGTATGTGACGTATTTTTATTAATACGTTGATTTTTAATGTGTTAAAAATACATAACAAATTTATGTCACACATGACATGTGACATATTGACAATTGACAAAATAATATGGAATCCATATTATGTCAAAATGCCGAAATAATGGAGGAGCATTAGGCTAACATTATGTTAATATTTAAAATGGAAAACACAATGATGAAAAAGCTATAATAGCCATGCAACCCTATTCATCTTGTGAAGACAAATATGGGCATGCATTGGCTCTCCTTCTTCTCCACTCCCACCGGTTTTGGGAAGAGAAAAATCCTAGTGATTTTTCTTCTTATTTTACCTATTATTCACTTAGAGAATAACTAGTGAATTATTATTCTTATTCATCTAAAATAAGAGTTTTAGAAAGAGAAAAATCCTCCATAATCTCTCCTCTCCTACCCGGTTTTAGGAGCATAAAACCAAATAATTTTTGGTTCATTTTCATAAGATTAATATTATACTAGTATTTGTAATATTAATCAAATTAAGAGAAGCCTTGGGTATAATACATAGGGAGAGATCTTATACTTAGATCTTTGTTCTTCCATAAGGATAAGCTCAAGAACAAGAGAGAAAGGTAATCTCTTTTGTGCCCTCTAAACCGAAATACTACAATGTAAGGACATTATTTCTCTTCTCTTTTATTAATGTTTGCATGCATAAAATCCGTTTTAATTTTATGACAAATTAATTAGACATATATGAGTATGTTAATATGTACATGAATATACTTTTCCCTTCAATCGGTATCAAGAGCCACGGTTGTTTGCATGCAAATTGGTTAAAAGTTTTTCCGAGTTATATGAATAACAAAATAAAACTTGTAAAATTTGTGTTATTATGATATATCACGAAATTATTACATGCATGTTAATATTTCTGGTCCTAAAATGTTTTAGGATATTTTGGTTAATTTTTCGGATTTTTATTGTTCATAATTTACAATAATGGCATTTAAATGTGATTTTATGAATAAAAATGTCATTTTTGGTCGAAAATTAGCTATACTTCGAATTATAAGTTGATCTTTGGATATGTTATCACATATATTATTTTGAGATAACCTGTAATTTTTCATAATTTTTGCACTTGTTATGCTCGAAAAATGAATTTTTCATTATTAAATATGGATTTAAGAGAAAAAATAGGTTAATATGAGTTAACTTTCGAATCTGGTCATAGAAAATTAATATGTTGTCACATGCAATTTTACAAAATGTGTGTAAAATAATTGGCTATAAAGAAGTCTTTTAGCATGATTTATGAATTTTTGAAGAAAAATTAGCATAAATAGTGACATTATTAGTGTAAAATTAATAAAACATAATCTATGACTTAGGAAAAACGTCTAATGTTGCATTTTATTGTATTTTTCAGATCTAAAATTGAAAAGTTAATGAAAATAATTTTTCCATGTTTTTATGATTATTTTATTAAATATCGATAAACCGCAACATTGTTTTTCCGGAAATTTTTCGAAATTTTTAACCTAAGATTTTGAACATTATGAGTGTCATGGATTTTTCCAGAATGTTCATGAATTTAAATTTCAAATTTTGAATTTATTTGAAATTTTGTGATTTATTTGAAGTTTAATAGCTTATTTTTGTAATTTTGGTCCATTTATGAACAATTTTGTAAATAAAAGTTAATTATGGTCAAAATTATTAGTGAAGACTATATTTTGAGTCCTAAGAGGTTAGGGTAATTAACTTATGCATAAATATGAGTTTATGTATTTTTGTGATTATAAAATGTTGAAATCACGCAAACCCGTAAAAACCGAGTAATATACGATATTGGCTAATTAAAGGCGATTTAGCATAAAAATTGAGCATGTTCATACATATTATAATGCTGCATTTTTCTTTATGATTGTCATAATTTTAATTTATGTAATTTTGAATTATGTAATTTTACTTAGTATGGCCTTAGATTTTAATTGGTATCTCCCGAAATGTATGGGAATATCGATTCGGTTGTAATTTTTATTGTGATCTCGTATCACCGTTTTGTAATTTAATAGATTTATTTTATTTTAGTTACAAATGTATAATAGGAAATTATGTAATTTATTATGTAATTTTATTCATTAGGAGTTCCAAAAGACGGATTTCTTCAAGAATGGCGATACATAAAGACGGTGTTACCTCGAGATGTGTGCCACAACCGAAGTTCAAGGGACCAATGGAGTTGGTTTCCGAATATGTAATAGATTAATAGTTTTTCTATTTTAGGAAAGGCCATACTAGGATTTATTTATCTTTATGCTTGCATTTTATTTTATGTCACATGCATCGCTAAATCGCCATAACTAAACATGCATTGTCTTATTTTATCGAGTTTATCGACCGTGTCAAATATAATTATCGTAGTTCACCGCTTTAGTTCACTTAAAACGTGATAGATAATAATTTGACATGACCTCTCGCTAAAACTATCAATTGAGACATAGCCTTACCAAATAGTAGAAACCATGAAAACCTATTTCGCGAGGGAGTGCGCTCGGCCCCACCGGGGTACAAACCTTGTTACGTAGGGGAAGTGGGTGATGAATGTTAATCCACCGAATTCATGTTGATGAGGGATGTATCGGCCCCACCGTGCCCAAGTTAATATGGGTTTGGATCATGGACACATTTATTCGAAATTTGGATTGAACTCAACAAAAGTATTTGATAAGGGATGTATCGGCCCCACCGTGCCCTTGTCGATGTGTTTTGGGCTATAGATAATTGTTAATGTAATATTATCGACCAAGAGTTCTAAAAGTAGAATCGATTAAACGTTAATCCACCGAGTTATATTGATAAAGGATGTATCGGCCCCACCGTGCCTAAGTCGATATGAATTTGGGTCTTGGAATCATTTATTATAGTTGGGTAGAGGTCACTATATGAATGTTCATATCTTGTTAAATTTGCAAGTATGATTTAAAAAGACAAATGTTAATATTTCCTTTCCTCCATATTTGTAGTGCATTACAATGAATCCAACAAATGCTACCGCACCAATTACTATTGAGTCATATCACCATGTCCTTGACGACGTATGCTCCAACAATAATTTCGATACAACTAGAGAACTTCATTTCGGGATAGGTTCGGATGGAAACCTAAATTTCATCACTTCTTCTAAACCACCCACTACTACTAGACCTCGTGTGAGTCCGTCTCAGGAAGACTACCTCATACGATCTATAGGGTCTTTGTCTCTGGAAGATAAAGATGCCAAAGCTAGTGGGAGCTCTAGCAATCAAGTTCTTGCTTCAAAGGGCAAGAGGTTCAAGAAGAAAGCAAAGAAAGTCAAAAACTTCAAGCAAGTTAATGATGAGTGCCATTATTGCTATGGCATGGGACATTGGCTTAGGAATTGCCCTATGTATTTGCGAAATATAAGGGAAGGACTCATTACTCCAAAAGGTACAATTCCTAAAGAAATTTATGTTATTGATATAAATTATACTTCCACTACGACATGGGTACTAGATACCGGTTGTGGTTCTCACCTTTGTAATCATTTACGGGGTTTAAGAGATGTGGAGAGGCTTAGCAAGGGAGATGTGGATCTACGACTTGGAAATGGAGCTCGGGTAGCGGCCGAATCCAAAGGAACTTATGTTCTAGCTTTGCCAAACGGTTTTGAGTTGTATTTGCATAATTGTTTTTATGTTCCTACGCTCTCTAAAAACATTATTTCAATCGCCATGCTAGACATGGACGGTTTTTGTTTTGTCATTAAGAACAATCGTTGCTCTATTTCTAGGAATGATTTGGTTATTGGCCAAGCTTCTTCCATTAATGGCATTTACATTTTAGAGACCTCAAATCCAACAAATGATATTTATAACATACAATCAAAGAAACTCAAAACAAGTGACCCAAGTGAAGCGTTCATTTGGCATTGTCGATTAGGTCACATAAACGAGAATCGCATCAAAAGATTAATTTCTACTAATGTGATTGCACCATTTGATTATCAATCATTTGGTACATGCGAATATTGCCTACTTGGCAAAATGACTCGTAATCCTTTTAGTGGTAAAGGGACACGAGCTAGTGAGCTATTAGGACTCATACACACCGATGTATGCGGACCAATGAGCATCATCGCTCGTGGTAATTATGACTACTTTATAACCTTCACCGATGACTTAAGTAGATATGGGTATATCTATTTAATGAAACACAAGAGTGAAGCATTTGAGAAATTCAAGGAATTCCAAAACGAAGTAGAGAACCAATTGAACAAAAGGATTAAGGCACTTCGATCCGATCGTGGTGGTGAATACCTTAGTCTTGAATTTGATTCACACTTGAAAGGTTGTGGCATTATATCACAACTTTCTCCACCCGGAACACCACAACTTAATGGTGTTGCGGAAAGGAGAAATCGAACCCTACTAGATATGGTTCGATCCATGATGAGTCAAACCGAGTTACCGAACTCGTTTTGGGGATTTGCGATACAAACCGCAATTCGATCTTTGAATAATAGTCCCACAAAGTCCACCGAAAAGACTCCATGTGAGATGTGGACGGGTAAGATCCCAAATATATCCTATATGAAGATTTGGGGATGTGATGCTTACGTCAAAACTAAGAACGACAACAAGCTAGCCCCAAGATCCGAAAAATGCATCTTTGTAGGTTATCCCTCGACCTCTCGAGGGTATTACTTCTACAAACCTCAAGATCATAAAGTGTTTGTGTCTTGCGAGGCTGTCTTCTTAGAAAGAGAATTTATTTCTAAAAGACAGAGTGGGAGAAATTTTGAACTTGATGAAGTTCAAGAGCCACAAACCGAGATAGAGACGCAAGAAGATGTTCCTTCGTCATCTAACGCGGTTGTACCTCCTCCACTAAGAAGGACGGGCCGAGTAATTCGCCATCCCGATCGATATGTGGGACTTATCGAAGAAGATGGAACACTCGATGTGTTACTTATGGAAAGTGACGAGCCCGCCACCTACAAGGCCGCAATCTCTAGTCCTAATTCCACCTTATGGCTTGAAGCCATGAAGTCCGAAATGGATTCTATGCTTGAAAACCAAGTTTGGGACTTGGTAGATTTGCCTAAAGGGGCAAGACCCCTCAAATGCAAATGGATATTCAAGGTCAAAAATGGCATAGAAGGACATGACGATGTCTACAAAGCTAGGCTAGTAGCAAAAGGATTTACCCAAGTCCAAGGTCTCCATTATGATGAGACCTTCGCCATCGTAGCCATGCTAAGATCCATACGGATTTTGTTAGCGATCGCCGCATTTCATGATTATGAAATTTGGCAAATGGATGTCAAAACCGCTTTTCTAAATGGGCATTTAGAAGAGGAGGTGTACATGATACAACCCGAAGGTTTTGTTGATTCTAAAAATCCTAACAAAGTGTGCAAGCTTAAGAGATCCATTTATGGTCTTAAGCAAGCATCTAGAAGTTGGAATCATCGATTCAATCATGTTATAAAAGAAAATGGTTTCACTCGAAATGTTGAGGAACCATGTTTATACATGAAATTCAGTGGGAGCAATGTTGTGTTCCTAATCTTGTATGTCGATGACATACTACTCATTGGAAATGATATTCCAATGTTGTCTTTGGTTAAGAAGTGGTTAGGTAACCACTTCCAAATGAAGGATTTAGGAGAGGCACAACGCATATTAGGTATCCGGATCTATAGAGATAGACCCAAGAGGATATTGGCACTAAGTCAAGAGTCTTATGTTGATAAGATTCTTCGACGATTCAACATGGACAAATCCAAAAGGGGTTTGGTACCTATGGTAACCGGAACGATATTGAGCAGGACTCAATGTCCCTCCGAACCCCATGATGTTGAACGCATGAAGTTGATCCCTTACGCTTCATTTGTCGGATCAATCATGTATGCCATGATATGCACACGTCCCGACGTCTCGTATGCCTTGAGTATGACGAGTAGATATCAAGGAAATCCAGGTGAGAGTCACTGGATTCTTTGTCAAGAACATCCTTAAGTACTTGAGAAGAACTAAGGACTCTATCCTTGTGTTTGGAGGAGACACCGAGTTGCGTGTTACAGGATACACGGACTCAAGTTTTCAAACAGATAGAGATGACATGAAATCACAAGTTGGTTTCGTGTTTATGCTCAATGGTGGTGCCGTAAGCTGGAGAAGCTTCAAGGAAGTCAGAATCATGCGGATTCAACAACGGAGGTGAGTACATAGCAAAGATCGAAGTCGCCAAGGAAGCTATGTGGATCAAGCAATTCACGGAAGGTCTAAAAGTAGTACCTACCGCCGATGATCCCATCACTCTCTATTGTGATAATAGTGGGACGATCTTCCAAGCTAAGGAGCCAAAGTCTAGTAATAGATCTAGACATGTACTTAGAAAGTATCATGTAATAAGAGATTTCATTGAAAGAAAGGAAATTGCGATTTGTAAGGTTGGGACGGATGACAACATAGCCGATCCGCTCACCAAGCCTTTATCGCAGCTAAGCATGATGGGCATGTTGCGTCCATGGGACTTAAACGTGTACCAAATTTTTGTTAGATTTTGAAATGAAATAAAAGTGTTATTTTTGTTCATGTTCATAATCGCATTTGTCTTTTATCCTTAATTTATACTTTGTTACATCCAAACGGGTTGTAGAGACAATTGAACCCCGTTAAAGTGAACATGGATTAACATTGTTTTGCCCATAGTTACTTATATGAGGTGACGTCTCGAAGTGACTAGAGTGTGAGGCGATTGATGGCAAGTTCAAGTGCCATGCAGTCATGTGAGATGACTAGTCGATCACATAGGCTGTTAGGAACTTTTTGTCGGGCCTAATGACCGCTTATAGAGTTCTGGCAAATTTATATATAGCCTGGTCGTGGCGAGAGCTACTATAGTGTTCTAATGAGTCGATTCTTTTGACTAGAGACTATTCGCCTAAGATGGCACAGTTTCAGATTAACTTTGATTTGTGTTACTACGACCTTCGTAAATGGGGTCAAATGGGCATATTTTGGGTTATGATGGCTGTGGCTAGTCGAAGGGAATGAGTGCGATAGGAATTGTCCACCCCTTGTCAGGGTTATAACAATATCTCAGGGCCACTCGAGGAGCAATGAACTGGAAATGCGTGGCCACGCTCGGAAGGTATCCGAGTGGATAAATCCGGTCAATCGTTATTCTCCAGATCGAGGAAACCACTCTCGATATGATCACTTGCAAGTACGACCGAAAGACACCTTGCATTGAGTGGGAGATAGTAATAGGACAAGAGAATTGGTGACGCACACTTGTCGAGGACAAGTGGGAGATTGTTGGGAAATGTGTCCTCAACAATAGTGCGATCACGTGATTTAAATATCATTATTAAATCTCATTTTAAGAATACAATTGGGAAGTAATATTGTTACTGTCAACTGGTCAACATATATCGGTAATGATTGGCTGACTAGAGTTTGACATTACTGTCGTGTGACGGTGGTGATCAGTTGACCCCCTAGGTCATACCTAAAGGGCAATACTCTTAATTGATCATTTAATTAATCGTATAATGTTGCGAGTTAATTAAATTACTTGAAAATTGACGGACGATTTTGGAAGTAAAATTTACGTATCATATTGAAATGTGATTAAATAAGATACTGTCGAGTAATTAAATGTATAATTACTCGGATAAAATAAATTGTTTAATGTGACAATTGGATTTGAATGAATTATTATAAATACGATTTATAAATTGGTAAAATATTTTGGCACAAGTAATTATGAAATTACTAAGTCAATTTTTGTATGTGACGTATTTTTATTAATACGTTGATTTTTAATGTGTTAAAAATACATAACAAATTTATGTCACACATGACATGTGACATATTGACAATTGACAAAATAATATGGAATCCATATTATGTCAAAATGCCGAAATAATGGAGGAGCATTAGGCTAACATTATGTTAATATTTAAAATGGAAAACACAATGATGAAAAAGCTATAATAGCCATGCAACCCTATTCATCTTGTGAAGACAAATATGGGCATGCATTGGCTCTCCTTCTTCTCCACTCCCACCGGTTTTGGGAAGAGAAAAATCCTAGTGATTTTTCTTCTTATTTTACCTATTATTCACTTAGAGAATAACTAGTGAATTATTATTCTTATTCATCTAAAATAAGAGTTTTAGAAAGAGAAAAATCCTCCATAATCTCTCCTCTCCTACCCGGTTTTAGGAGCATAAAACCAAATAATTTTTGGTTCATTTTCATAAGATTAATATTATACTAGTATTTGTAATATTAATCAAATTAAGAGAAGCCTTGGGTATAATACATAGGGAGAGATCTTATACTTAGATCTTTGTTCTTCCATAAGGATAAGCTCAAGAACAAGAGAGAAAGGTGATCTCTTTTGTGCCCTCTAAACCGAAATACTACAATGTAAGGACATTATTTCTCTTCTCTTTTATTAATGTTTGCATGCATAAAATCCGTTTTAATTTTATGACAAATTAATTAGACATATATGAGTATGTTAATATGTACATGAATATACTTTTCCCTTCACAGGGAACGGATGAGGGCAGCTCAGGATAGGCAAAAGAGTTATGCAGATCTACATCGCCGGGACATAGAGTTTCAAGTTGGGGACAAGGTTCTTTTGAAAGTGTCTCCTATGCGTGGGGTTATAAGATTTGGGAAGAAAGGCAAGCTAAGTCAGAAGTTTATTGGGCCTTATGCGATCTTAGAGCGAGTTGGGGAAGTTGCATATCGTCTGGCTTTACCAGCTGCGCTAGAGAGAGTGCATAATGTGTTTCATGTATCGCAGCTGCGGAAGTATGTGAGTGACCCATCACATATGTTAGAGGCAGAGAGCTTAAAGCTAGATGAGTCCTTATCATATCTTGAGGTGCCTAAGCAGATTCTTGACCGAAAGGTTAGGAAGACTAGGAGTGGTGAGACAGTTTTGCTTAAGATCCTTTGGTCTAACCACGAGACTGAGGAAGCTACATGGGAGCCAGAGGAAGCTATGAAAGAGCGTTACCCTTTTCTTTTTGATCTGGTATGTATGGTTACGGGGACGTAACCTTGTTTCTTTTAGGGGGGTAGGAGATGATTGCAAAGAGTTTTTAAGCGTTTTATACCCTTTTTGTATGTTGTGTCGGTATGTTTGTCGGGATGAGTTGGGTTAGTAACATGTTTTATGTTGAGTTTTGTTTTGGTTGTTGAGTCGGAAGTGTTGTGAGAGTACCTTTGTTTAGTAGTAGTTTGAACTTCGGGGACGAAGTTATTTTTAAGGAGGGAAGACTGTAATACTCCGTATTTATGAGTCTTCGGGTACTCTATCGAGTAGGCCTTACTCTGTCGAGTAAGGGTGAGTTGCGTTTTAGAATAGTTTCTGACCTGTTGGGTACTCGATCGAGTAACTAGGATACTCGATCGAGTAAGGGGGTACTCGATCGAGTACCTTAGATACTCGATCGAGTATCCGGTTTACGGGGAGTTTTTCTCGGGTTTTGTTAATTATGCGATTAAGATATATGACCTTTTCCGTCATTATTCTAAACACTTTTGCAAAACCTAATTTACTGTCAAAGAGAGAAAGCAAGTACGTTCATCATCTTAATCGCATTGTTAGCAAATCCCGGAGTTTGGAAGGTCGGTTTTCATCGTTTGTTATACCGTTGAGATCCTTGCGTCAAGGGTAAGATCTATGTACCCTTTTTGTTGTCTTTCCTTTAAGTTGGTTAAACCCTAATCTAGGGATTTGGGGGTTTTTGAGTAGTTTGTGATTTGGTAGCATTTATATGTTGTATGATAGGAGGAGGTTTCGTAGAAGAAGCTTTTTGATACAGCTGTAGAGACCGTCTGATAGTTGTGCTTTCCAGGTAGGATTTCCTACTCAATATTAGTCCCATAATGGGATGATTGTTGATGTGTTAAGATTAATTATTTAATATAGTAATTGTATTGTGACGGTTTGTTGATTGTGATTGTTTGTCTCTGGTTCTCGAGGCGTGTCCTCGGCTGAGTGGGGTCACTTGTGGGAGTGGCTTCACGCCCTAGTTTCGCCCTTCGTGGAACCCGCCACGGAAGGGGATGTGCACATTAATGGACAGGGTTATCGCTCATTATGAGGAGCGGGGATTTGGTGGGTACGGCAGTGCGGTCCCCCATCGGCGTGGTGGTCCGGTGGGATCGGTGATTGAGATTATTGGGATTGGTGCGGTTTGTGTGTGTGTGTGTGGTTAAGCATGTCTGTTTATCTTATTGTTGATATATTGAGTTGTGTGATTAGTATCGACCCGGTTGTTGTTTTGTAAACTGCGGTGATCCATTCGGGATGGTGAGCAAGGTGCAGGTTTGAGTTGAGTCTTTGGGATAGCTGGGAGGTGCCACCGTCCGACGATATAAGTCTTCCATTTGTAGTCTTTTAGTTTTATGACATTTCAAAGTATTTCAAAGAGAGACAGTTGGTTTTAAGAACTTGTACCCGTATTTTGGGATTTGGTTTCAGTTGTACTTTTCACTAAAGTTATATTATTTAAGTTGTTTCGTTATTGTCTTATGAATATCATGCCTCGGGTAACCGAGATGGTAATATCTTCATACCTGAGTGGTCCTGGTAAGGCACTTGTAGTATGGGGGTGTTATACATCTGGCACCGGAGGTGGTGAGGAGATGGAGGAGGGTGTAGACAATTGAGTTCCTCTTTGTTTTCTAGACTTGTTTCTCTGGATTTTTTGTTGGATATTTGCTAAACTTTTATCGTACTCTTTAATTTTGGGTGTTGTAATTGGCCATAAGGCCACTACTTGTTTTTCCATACTGCTTTTGAGTCATCTGGCTCAGGAGCTTTGAGTTGATGTTAGACCTCTAGCTGTTTGCAGGATTAAACATTGGTGTTATATATAAGTTGCCGAAAATCACATTCTGCTTTGGAAAATTCGGCCGAGCATGCCGATACTCGGCCGAGTATCGCGTACTCGACCGAGTATCTGGATGTTGCACCCCTCGGGCCCTCGTTATTTGAATTTGTTATAGGCTGCCATTGAGTAACTACTTTCTTAGGTATGCATGTTTCAGTGTTCTAGTATCGAGTTAAGTCTTCGTGATATTGACATGGCTGTCGCAACCATATCAAAAATAAAACCAACCGGTCTCTATAAAATGTAGTAGAGGCAGTCGAGTATCGTATCCACAGGGAGATGGGAATTCTGTATGCTAACTAAGTCTGCCTAGGTAACCGTTCTTGGGGGTTGTTTGTTTGATTCTAAACTACGGAGATATAGAAGAAAAGGAATAGCAAAGAGACAAGCGATAAGTTCTAAAGAAATTACCAAAGAGAGAGAAACAGCTAGGACAGTCGATTCACCATGGTTTTCTAGAGATCAAAACTAAGGTCAAAGGTCAGCTTGAACTCGGTCTACAGGGTAGTGAAAAGGACCTTCCGGTCCACTATTCGCCCTAAAACATTACTAACTTAGCTTCCGCCCTCCTTAGAATGTCCTAATGTTCACTGCGGGTCTTAGCCCTTCCAATCTTTCGATCTAGGTCAAGATGTATCAAATCAACTAGCTAAATGCGTCGACTTAAGCAGCTAATTGCTATTAAATGTAGTGATTAACAACACAAACCTAATTCTAGCCAAGCCTAATCACCTAAACTTAACCTTCCTAATTGCCATGGCTCCCCTATGTCCTAGCATAAGGAGTAGCTATGCATAATGAAAGTTGAGAAATTAACGATAACAAACGAAACAATTAACTTGAACATGATAACAAGATGATAAATTATGAACCCTAATGCTAGAAATTGATTACTAAAGAGAACAAGACATAAAGCAGTATAGAAAGGGATGACAACAAGAACAATTGCAATAATTAATAATTAAAGTTAAGGATCGAAAGTATCCAATACAAAAGAATTCCAAGAAAGAGATTTTAGGTCTAAGGAGCAAAGAAGCAAGAAAAAGCGTGAGAGGGATAGATCTCGTTCTCTCTGCCGTCCTCTAATTTATTCTAAAACTAAAATTAAAATATCCCAAAGGTAAATCTTAAATATTACGTAGAAAATATTATATCGGCAAAAACCTCTCGATCGAGTAAAAACAAACTACTCGATCGAGCAAAGCAAAAGTCAAACATCTCGAGAGCAAAGCAGGTACTCGATCGAGGAACTCAGCAAACACCCTTCTCGATCGAGCAGAGCAAGTACTCGATCGAGGGTTCTCAGCATAAGAGGATACTCGATCGACCAGTTTTAGCAGTCAACTTAGTCGATCGAGTTAGCTAGCACCGTATCAGCACGGATGAACTCAAAACATCTTCTGAAGCCACTTCACGCATCCCTAGGTGACAGATTCCATGCTACGTGATAACGGGTAGAGGTCGTCTTACCCAATCAAACAATTCTCAACTAGTAAGGGTAGTCGAGGTCGAACCACAAGGAGATCAAGTTTGAGTATTAGTTTTGTCTTAGATTATACGTTAGCTACGTGAATCATGAAATTGATTAATATTAAACTAATTAACAAAACTAAACATATATTAAACTATGACTACTAAACTAAGTAAACAAGTAATGAAAAGTGATTTAAACAATAAAGGAAAGCCTAGGATCCGATCTCACCTCCGACATGTTCATTTACTATCATAATCCCGTTATTTAGTTATTGAGGTAATGTGTAAGGAGGAGACGACTCTAATTCGTCAAGCACCCCCCTCTCGGGTTCGCACTTGGACACTAGCTATCCCTACCAACCCCCCTCTTGGGTTCGAAGGTCGGTATCCTTAATTTAAAACCCGACTACCCCAAAAACATGCATACTCCCAAGGTAGCCTAACATTAACTAAGGTCATTAGGCCCACATCAAATTCCGGGTCATCCCACTCCTTCTCTCGAAGGTCGATTTCAAACCCAAGACTAGAGGTGCCCTCCTTTGGCTCTCCCTCTCGGTCTCAACCAAAGTTGACAATTAAGCTTAAATAAGGTAACCAAATCCCCAACCTAATTGGTTCTCACCAATGGACAAGGGTTAAGAATTAACATTACCCACAAATAAACCATCAAAAATAGTCAATCCTCTAGTCAACCCTTACTTATTTCCCCAACAACTAATTAAAATAGGATTTAATAAAGTAACTTACACATGTCGGGGTTAAATCGAATCCTAGTGAAAATACTACTCACTAATCATATTTAATCTAACATAAGTTTATAATTATTCTAAACATAAAATTAAACATAATTAATAATAAAGATTGTAACTTTAATCTAGTTTAATGACTAATAAACATGAACAAACTACACTAAACATGGTAAGATTAATAAAAACTAAAACTTTGATAATTTAAGTGACTAAACTAACTAAAACATAATAATAATAATAATAATAATAATAATAATAATAATAATAATAATAATAATAAAAATAATAATAATAATAATAATAATAATAATAATAATAATAATAATAATAATAATAATAATAATAATAATAATAATAATAATAATAATAATAATAATAATAATAATAATAATAATAATAATAATAATAATAATAATAATAATAATAATAATAATAATAATAATAATAACAAAAACGTTTGAGAGAGAGGGAGGGAGTGCGATTTCAGGTGATCTCAGGTAATCTCCGGCTGCCTTCCCTTGTTCTCCGTCACCGTCACTGCTACCACCGTTCTATTCTTCTCGGCCTAGGTCATCTCATTGGCGGCGACGGTAGGGTTTCGTGGTGTTTCGGTTTTAGGGTTGTGAGATCATTTGAAATTAGGGCAACGGGTTTCTGCTTTTGTGGGTCGCCGTTTGTCTTTTCCGTCGTTGGCCGCCAACAACCACCCCACGTCGACCATTAGACCTCTCGTCGCCGGTCAGGGGGCGTTTGTTGTGGGTTGTCGAACGGCGTTGCTGATCAGGGGGTGGTTTTGCAGTTTCCCGTCTTTCTCAGGTGTGATTGTCTCCCTTTGCGACTGTCACCCACCTGCGCCACCGCCGTGTGACCTTCAGACCTCACGTCGCCTGTCATTTCTGTGGTGGTGGACGGCTGGCTGCACTGTACACCTCCTATCTCCGGTGAGTTCCTGTTTTCACCGTGGGTTTTCTGTGTTGCTTTTTTTTTCATTCTTGCGCTTTTTTTTTTTTTTTTTTTTTTTCTTTCTTTCCTCCCGTGTTGCTGGTGGTTGCTGCTCCTGGTCTCCGTTGTCCGCTGCCATTGCTGGTGGGTTGTGGGTGTTACGGGCTAAGGCTGTCGTGGAGTGTGAGTTCCTTCTCGGCCGCCTTTGTGGCCGTTTTGGTTTGTTATGTTGGTTATTGATCACCCACGTTGTGTGTGGTGCGTTGGTGGTCATCTGGCCAGCCCTTTAGGTTGCTAGTAGCGGGTATATTTAGAGCTTTTAGCTGCTTGTGCGTGGTGGTTTTCGCTCAGGTGGTGTTTGTTGGTGGCTCTATAGTTTTCTGTGCAGTTTAGTGGTGTGTTCCTTCATGCCCGAGCTTGTGCGGTACCATTGTCCTTTTTCGAGTCTTCATGGGTGTCGGGATGGTTTCGGTAAGGGCCTTACAAAGGCAGCTTGGAAGAAACATTTGCAGGACCGACATTGTCATGACGGGGCGTTGGACCTTATGCGGCAGACTCTTTCTGATAGTTTGACTGTCTATTCCAACGCCGAGAGTTCTTTGAGACGGATGGGGTTCTGGTTGTGTGGGGTGTGTTTTATGATCCATACTCTTGGTGCTAGATGTCGGCATAATCGGGGTGATATTGTGGAGCATCCGGAGTGTGTTGATGGCATTTACTCCTTCCATATTCATGGTATTCCGAGACCTTTGGCTCCTTCTACTTCGGTTTCTTCCGATGATAGTGTGGAGCCGTTCGAGGGTCTATATCTTCGTTGGATCGTTTGTTGTCTTTGGGCCTTCGCACGGTGAAATCTATTCCTCCTAAGTGCCGTCTTGGGTTTGCTCGGGCTTTGAAAGGGGCCTTGGATGCGGTGTTTGATGCCCCTAGTGATCTCTCCCGCGGGGTTCGTTTGCTTGCTTTACCTCTTTGTTTGCTCGGGACTTTTGCTCCTCGGAGTAATCATGAGTGTCGGCCCGCTATTCGGCGTCAAAGATCGGGAGGAGAGTATTGCCTGGGGCTATTCTTGCTTGGGGGACACAGGGGGGGGTTTGCGGTTGTTACGGGAGTGCTTTGATGAGGGTCCTTCTTCTTTTTATGTGGATGAGGATCTCGATTTGAGTGACCTTAACCTCTGCCAATGCCGGCGGAAAATATCGATGGCCATTATCTCTTCTTTGACGAGTGCTTTCTTCCTCGGGGTCGCCCCCTACTCCGATGCCACTCTCGTGCCCCTGCGTGAGAAGCATCATGTCGCCCGCCTCCTTCATTGCCTCCTCTGTCTGGGGATCATCATCCTCTCGTTGCCTCTTCCGCGGTGGTCTTGGATATGATTCGGAGCTTCCCTCGTGGTACTTCTTGTGGGAGGGATGGTTTTCGTGCCCAAAGACACCTTATGGATCGTTTGAAAGTGGCGCTTTGTGGCTATCTCCGATGATTTCATCACTTCTATTACTAGGGTGGTTAATCTTTTTCTTGAGGGTCGGTGCCCTCTTCCTCTGGGTGAGTACATTGCCAGCGCCCCTCTCACACCACTCGTTAAACCGGGTGGTGGAGTTCGTCCTATTCTTTGTCGGTGACGGCCTGGAGACGGCTTGTCTCTAAGGTTGGTGCTTCTATGGTTGGCCCGTCCTTATCTTCTTATTTTGATGGGCTTTGATTCGGGGTGGGTGTGTCGGTGGAGGAGAGGCTATCTTGCATGCCTTGAACCGGCTCATTGAGGCTCGGGGAACAGTGGGGCTTTCTATGTTCTTTGGTTGATTTCGAATGCGTTCAACCTTGTTGACCGTTCGACCATGCTTCAGGAGGTCCGCCGTCGGTGCCCGGCTCTCTCCCGTTGGGTGGAGTTTTGTTATTCCAGCCCGGCCCGCCTTTTTTATGGGGAGCACTGCTTATGGTCTTGTCAGGGTGTTCAGCAGGGTGATCCATTGGGGCCTTTGCTTTTCGCGTTGGTTTTGCATCCTTTGGTTTGCAAGATCCGGGACACTTTTGACCTCACTTTGAAGGCATGGTACTTAGATGATGGCACCATTGTGGGAGATACTTTGGAGGTGGGGTAGGTGTTGGACTTGATTAGGTTGGATGGCCCTCGTTTTGGTTTACACCTAAATGTCTCCAAGACGGAGGTCTTTTGGCCTGTTGAGGATCCACGGAGCCGGCTTCCGGGGGTTTTCCCCACTTCTATTTCTCGGCCATTGCGCGGTGTTACAGTTTTGGGAGGACCACAAGACTTGTCCTGGTTTTAGCGGTGAGATTGTGGCGACGAGAGTAACCAGAGACCATTGAGTGATGGATTTGGTTGCGAGGATTGAGGACCCGCAGTGTGAGTTGCTTCTTCTTCGAGCTTGTCTTTGGTATATCTAAGCTCTACTTCTCTCTTCGCACTTGCTCCCCTAGTGTTTTTGGGTCCATTCATCTTCCTTTGATGCCGCTCTGCGTTCTAGCTTGGAACGTATTGTCACCGCATCAGGGCCGGGTTTTGGGATTGGCGGTGGCGCCTTGCTACATTCCCTTTTCATCTGGGTGGCCTTGGTGTTTATGCGGTCGGAGATGTTTTGTTCTATGCTTTTATTGCGCCCCGCTTAGCCTCTGTTTGGTTTGCGAGCTAAGCTCCTCGGCCCTTCTCGTGTTGTAGCCGCCGGCCCCGCTTTTGATGATGCCGCATGGGTGTTTCTGCGACTACGTGTTCGATATTTTAGGTCACCCTAGTGAAATTCGCCCCAAACTTATGAAGAAATTGGAGATATTTATTTCACGACGGTTACTCGCCTCAAAGTCTTTTTTCTTTGACACCTCGCCGAGATCGCTCTATGGCGGTCTCGGCAGGTTCTCACTCCTCCGATTGGTTACGTGCGGTTCCTATCTCGGGTTGGGGCGGACTATGAACGGGAGGACTTACCGTAGTGTCTTTGGGTATCGCCCGGGTGTTCCGTTATTCTCGGTATCTAGGCCTGTCTGCTTGCTCTCGGGTTTTTTTGGGGATGTTTTTGGGGACCACGCTGTTTCTTGTCTTGCATCTTGTGGGCGTTAAACATCGGCGATAACCTTGTCGGGACACTCTCTTCGACATCCGCTATAGATCCGGTATTTTGCGGGGAAGGAGGTTGATATCGGTTTGGTTGATGGGCATGGTGGCTCTCTTCGTCCTGCGGATTTATTGCTTTATTCTTGGGACGGGGGGCGTGATGTGTGCGTCGACCGACGGGTTCTTCACCTTTGACTCGGGATCGGGTTAGCGGATTTTGTCGGGCGGGTTGTCGCCGATCTTTGCCTCGGCGAAAGTGTGTTAAGTATGGGGATTTGTGCGCGGTAGCGGGTTATGGTTTCCTACCTTTCTCTTTCTCTTCACTTGGGGAGTTGAGTTCGGATGTTGTTGCCTTGCTCAAGCGGATCCAGAAATTCTCGGCATCTCCGGGATCTTTGGGGCTCGGGTAGCCGCTTACATTTTTACTCGTATTAGCTTTACTATTGCTAAGGGTGTGGGAGCCCAGATTGTCTCTCGGCTCCCCACCAATTTCATGTAAACCTTTTATTTTTATTATAATGAAAGCTGCGCGCATTTTTTATAAAAAAAAAAAAAAAAAAAAAAATAATAATAATAATAATAATAATAATAATAATAATAATAATAATAATAATAATAATAACAATAATAATAATAATAACAACAATAACAACAATAACAACAATAACAACAATAACAACAATAAGAACAATAATAACAATAACAACAATAATAACAATAATAACAATAATAACAATAATAATATTAATAATATTAATAATATTAATAATATTAATAATATTAATAATATTAATAATATTAATAATATTAATAATAATAATAATAATAATAATAATAACAATAATAACAATAATAATAATAATAATAATAATAATAATAATAATAATAATAATAATAATAATAATAATAATAATAATAATAATAATAATAATAATAATAATAATAATAATAATAATAATAATAATAATAATAATAATAATAATAATAATAATAATAATAATAATAATAATAATAATAATAATAATAATAATAATAATAATAATAATAATAATGAAAATAACAATACGAAAGAGAGGGAAGAATTAATACCAAACTTGTAAAGAAATGAACATTAAAGGATGGATCTTGATAATGGATTACAAAAGATTTGAACTTGTGATGGAATTAAAGACTAAATTAAATTAATTATGAGAGAAAAATTATATAGAGTATTCTAGTCTACCCCTAACTATCCTACTCCCCTTTCTCGTCTTCTCTGCTTCTCCCCAGCTCTCTGCCGAGACTAATCCCAAAAATGAAGGCTGCTTGTCTATTCCCTACTTGCTTTTTTGTCTCCTCCCGCCTTCCGTTCTCTCTGCTTCTTTTGTTTCAAAATAGTGAGGGCCCTCTCAAATTTTGGTTTGAAAAGACAAAAATGCCCTCATTAATTTTGTCCAAATCTTGTCTTTAAGAAGCTAGCAGCCCATTTGTCTAAGGAAATAGCCGAATTGACGAGTAAGGTGCGGCCCAACACAGCATAGCTCAAATGCAATCTTTCTTGACCTTATATAGTTTAATTTGATCCTCCTTGACCCGATTAGTTCACTCGGTACTCGACCTACTTGATACCTACAAGATAAAAAGACAAAAGCAGTACCACATTCCGAGAAATAATATAGATCGACAAAAATTAATATAAAACCAATAATACTCTATTAAATGCTAAAACGGGTGAATATAACTTAACTCGGGTTATTAATTAGACTAAATAAGAGATAAAACGTGGGTTAAAAGTGCGTAAAATATTGAGTTATCACTCTGATTCTTCTATCTCTAAAATACATGCAAATAAGACAGGTTCAGGCTTGATTATGCTCCTCTCCGGTTCATACCTGCAAATAATACAAGATAAACCAAAGTAGATTATTCGGGTGACATTTGTAGCTAGATGCTACATAAATAACATAGAATGCGTGTAAATATAGGGTAAAAACCTTATATAAAATGCACGTATCAAACCTCCCCAAACCAAATGTTTGCTTGTCCGCAAGCAAACTATAAATGCAACTAAAAACAACTCGTGGAATGGGACCAGCTTACCAGCTACAAATTGTCCACCCAAACCAATTTAATGCAACAAATTAACAAAGTAACAATGAGTCAAGTGCAAACGCGTTAAATCAATGTTTTGAAACTACTGAACCGTCGACCTTCCAAGACTCATATATATCGGACTCTCACGGGTCGCTCATCACACAAATCAAGCACAAGGTGAGTATAATTTTGTGAGATAGATATAAATAAAGCCGCTCACCTAACTTTGACCTATAAGAACATGCATGCAACCTAACATGAAACCGATTTCTACCGACCCTACATATGCATTCCAACCAATCAAGACCAAGACACATGCCGAGGACTTACATATAATGTGAGGTGAAGTAATTGGGTCAGAAGGGGCAAAACAATTTGGATAAGTGGAGGTAAAGCCAAGCTAGCACAACCGTAACCAAGTAATAAACTCATCCCGCTTCACTACTCAATATACAAAACGTAAAATCGTGCCATTGTGGCAAAACATCACTCACACCATCAAAAGACTCCCCATGAAAAACAATGATAAGCATGGGTGTTACATTCAGAAATCTTTTTCATATGATTCAATTTTTTTTCTTCTTCTTGTTTCAACTTTCTTTCATCATTATTTCCATTTTTTTCTTTCTTCAATCTTTTCCATTTCACTTTTTTTTTTCTTTTCATTCTCCTCATCTTCTTAATTCAAGACAGAATACCAAATTGATGATCACAACATACCCAAAATAACTGCTAAACTAGCTTGACTAGGGTAGGCTAAATTTAGGATCGTAGTTAAAATAATGGGTCAAAACATGTCAATTTGGCTATGTGAGGCTCATTGGTAGAAATGAAAGAAGGGATCGTGAGTTACCTCTCCACATGTGTCACCGCCACGAACCTGAATGCATACAGGTGCTAAGAAAAGAGTGTCATGCTTGTGCAATTTGATGTTACATGTCTTATAAGGAGTACTACTCACATCCTAAATGAAACCGGTCATGAATGTCACCAGTTTATCAAGCTCTAAATCTTAGAATGTATATGTAGTTTGCCAATATTAGAGTCAAGTCTATTCGTTCAGCTAAATTTAAACAAAAAATCGTAGATTATGCAAATGACTATGCCAATAAAAATGTTAAAAATTGCAAGGCAAAGGTAAAAGGACTCAATGTAGCATAAAAGTCTCAACGTTCCGACTCAACCTATATGCTAAAATAAACGTGGAATTTTTGTGATATTTTTGAAAAAGAATTAATTTTTGTAAGATATTTTGAATATTTTTGAAATTAAAATAAACAATGCATGCAGAAAAATAAACGTGCAAACTGAAATGCAATTAAAACAATATACAGACACAGATATGGATGCATATACCCTCCCCAAACCAAACCGTACAATGCCCTTATTGTACCCAAAAATAGGGAAAGGGAATGCAAAGATAAAAGAAGAGTGTAGCCTCGGAAAACTTACGGGATAACGTGAAGTAAGGACCTCCCCAAACCAGGCAGCAATAAGGGAGGTCGTAAACAGCCCCATAGCAACATCGCAGGATGCGAGTCAAGACAACAGTACTCGATCGAAGCATGTGGCTCTCGATCGAGTATAATGGAACTGCGGAAGTGCTCGATCGAGAGATGAAAGCGCTCGATCGAGAAGTCATCTTCTGAGGGTGCTCGATCGAGAGGGTGATGTACTCGATCGAGTGAGGAAAGTACTCGATCGAGAGAGTAAAGTACTCGATCGAGCTCCCTATGCCTGAACTCCTAGGCGTCATTTGAAGCACCTGCAAACATGCAACAAACGACCCATAGAACTAACGAAACCAGTTCAAACGTTTCAGTCTATCGCCCGTAAAGTTACTAACTAAAGCACACGAAACTAACTAAAAGTTTTAAGCAAAGTACAATAAGTTAGAAGTCGGGTTGCCTCCCGGATAGCGCAGGTTTAAGAGGTCCCGTACGACCTTTTGGCTTCAATTATCTTGTTCATCTAGGTGGTCGAAGTAGAACACTTCAACGTTGCCAACCAAATTATCTGCTCCATAGTAATGCTTCACATGATGGCCATTCACTTTAAATCTTCTGCCCTCGGGATGCTCTAACTCAACGGACCCAAACTTGGTGACAGCAGTCACTGTATAAGGGCCACTTCACCTGGACTTCAACTTACCAGGAAATAAGCGCAGTCGGGCATTAAATAGAAACACCTTCTGCCCGACATGGAATTCTCACGGTATGATTCTTTTGTCGTGTCATCTCTTCGTTTTCTCCTTGTAGATGCGCGAGCTGTTATGTGCATTTAGCCTAAACTCTTCTAGCTCATCTAGCTGCAATAAACGTTTCTCACCACACAACTTAGAATCATAATTCAATTCACATATAGCCCACCAAGCCTTATATTCTAGTTCAACAGGTAAATGACAGGACTTCCCATAAACTAACCGATATGGTGATGCACCAATCGGTGTTTTAAAGGAGGTCCAATACGCCCATAATGTGTCATCTAATTTTAAACTCCAATCCTTCCGTGATTTAGAAACGACTTTAGCCAAAATCTCCTTTAGTTCCCTATTAGAGACCTCAACCTGCCCACTGGTTTGGGGATAATACCCCAAACCTCTACGATGTTGGACACCGACTTTAGACAGTAAAGCTGTAAGTTTCTTTTCTTTAATATGCATACCCTCATCACTAATGACGACCCTGGGGACACCAAATCGGTGGAAAATAATCTTCTTAAACAGTTTTATCACGGTCTTGGCATCACAATTAGGTGAAGTAACAGCCTCTACCCACTTAGACACATAGTCTACAGCTACTAAGATATACCTGTTACCTTTACTGGACTAAAAAGGTCCTTGGAAATCAATGCTCCAGACATCAAAAACCTCAACCTCTATAATGCCATTTTAGGGCATCTCATGTCTCCTAAAAATATTTCCCGAGCGCTGGCAAGCATCACAAGCTGAAACAAACAATTTAGCATCTGCAAACAAAGTAGTTCAGAAAAAACCAGATTGAAGTACCATAGCCACGGTTCACGACGGACCATGGTGACCACCGTAAGAGGAAGAATGACATCCCTCTAGGATTGCTCTGGTCTCCCACTGCGGAATACACCGTCTGTAAAAACCATCTGCACACTCTTTAAATAAATAAGGATCATCCCAGAAATATCGCTTCACATCATGAAGAAATCGCTTCCTCTGCTGATAAGACAGGTTAGGTGGTAGCTCACCAACTACAACATAGTCATCAAAATATGCATACCACGGATCAACACTTGGTGAAATGTGAAAAATTATATTAATAATTAGGAGTTTAAGTACATAATCACCAATTACACACACTTTGACACCAACGAAAAGAATATAACACTAGATTACATCCAAGGTACCCAATGCATTCGTTGGTATTTAGACGACCACTTTCATGCTTGTCCTCTTCTCTGAACCAATTCAGTAACAGTTCGAACTGCATAAAAAGGATGAACCATCTTATTGTCCACTCTGCAAATGTTGCGGGCATTCCAAATCTGATAGATCATGGCCAGAGTAGCAGCAATAACAATTTGTTTTTTCATCAGAGACCTACACCTCCACCTTATACACCAGTCCATGATTCCAGTTGCAGGGAAAGAAACATTTAACTAGGTAGCAAGCATCTTCCAGCAGCAGGAGCTAAACCGACATCCATATAGTAAATGAGTATGATCCTCCAAATGATCCAAGCACATATCACAGTGCCCATCAACAATTATGCCAAATCTGAACATTCTATCCTTTGTCAAGAGACGACATTGGATAGCCAACCACCCTATAATGGAATGTTTGGGAAGATTAAATCCGTTCCAAATTATAGGGTACCAAGGGACTGGAATCAGACTACCCTGAAGCCAATTATACCCTGCAGACACACTATAGACCCCTCCATTAGTACTCCATTTGCCATGACAGAAACCAGGTTTGAGCAATTCCTTGACTTGGCAGATTTTCCTCCAAGTCCAGCTGGAACTTACAGTGGGAGAATAATCCAACCAGTTTTGTCCTTTGATGTACATGTGGTTGACCCAACGAATCCATAAGTGATCAGCTTTCTCAGCTAACCACCACACATACTTGCCCAACATAGCCACATTCCATTTTTTACCATTTACAATACCAAGACCTCCATATTTTTTCCCTGTACAGACCCTATCCCAAGCCACAGGTGGAGTCTTATGAAACTCATCAGACCCACACCACAAATAATTCCTGCAAATGTTGTTAATCCTGTCCATCACAGTAGTAGGGATGATGAAAATACGAGTCCAAAAGCTATGAAGTTGAGTCAAGACAGCCTGAACCAGAACAAGTCGACCAGCATAGCTTAACTTTCTAGCACCCCAACCACGAATTTTCTGCACAATCTTCTCAACCAGCCTAGAACAATCACCCACAGCCATTATTTTATAAGAGATTGGAATGCCAAGATACCTGAATGGAAATTGGCCCTCTTTGAAACCAGATACAGTTAACACATAGTGACTAGTCTCATTGCTCATACCATTGAAGTAAATATCAGACTTCTCACGATTAATCTCCAGACCTGATGCTTTAGAGAAAGTGGCAAAAGCTCTAAGGATAGTGATAATGGAAGTCTTGTCACCCCTACAGAACATTAGAAGATCATCTGCAAAGCACAGATGATTCAGTCTAATTGCCCTACAGAGTGGATGGTAACTAAACTCCATAGAATTAGTAACATAAGCCAGTATCCTGCTCAGGTACTCCATGCAAATAGTAAACAAAAGAGGGGACATAGGATCACCCTGCCTAATCCCTCTTCTTCCTTGAAAATACCCAAAGTTTGAACCATTAAGAGACAAAGTATACCAAGGAGTGGTAACACACTCCATAATCCATTGAATCATTTGGTCTGGGAAATTAAGAGCCTGCAACATCTGCTTGATAAAGTCCCACTCAATAGAATCATACGCTTTTTTAAGATCCGCCTTCATCATACAACGAGGAGAACAAGCCTTCCTTTTGTACAATCTAACAAGGTCATGGCAAATGAGTATATTATCAACTATGTCCCTCCCTTTAA
Organism: Silene latifolia; assembly: GCF_048544455.1. Classification (NCBI taxonomy): domain Eukaryota; kingdom Viridiplantae; phylum Streptophyta; class Magnoliopsida; order Caryophyllales; family Caryophyllaceae; genus Silene; species Silene latifolia. The sequence continues at coordinate 89,456,060 of NC_133535.1, read as the reverse complement.
TGAATGCACTCTGAGTCTCACTGATAATATCAGGTAGAACAGTAGCAAGTCTAGTGCAAATCACTTTGGAGATAATTTTATAGACCACATTGCAACAAGCAATGGGTCTAAAATCCGCCACAGTAGTAGGCCTGACCTTCTTAGGGATAAGAGTTAATGTAGTGGAATTGATCTGCTTGAGCATTTTACCAGATGAGAAGAATTTCTGCACTGCCCCAATAATATCATTCCCAGTGACATCAAAAGAATCTCTGAAAAACTGAGAAGAAAATCCATCAGGCCCAGGTGCTTTATTAGCAGGAATGGATTGAAGAGCATCCTTAATTTCCTTATCAGTCACAGGTGAGGTAAGAACAACACAGTGTGCATTGGTTACCATCTTCCCCTGCTGAACAATGCCCTTATGAACCTTAGTAACCCTCCTGTTAGAACCCAATAAAGACTTATAGTAACAAATAAAAGCCCCCTCAATTGCAGAAGGAGTAGTATGATTGTTACCCTCCAAATCATGAATCCCCAAGATCCTATTTTGCATCCTCCTAGCCTTGATAACACTATGGAAATAATGTGTGTTATCATCTCCTTCACTTAGCCACTGAGCTTTTGCTTCCTGGGATAGGAAGCTCCTCAAAGCACCCTCCCTATCTCTGTAAAGTTCAGTAGCCGCCTTCACTTGCTGTTGGAATCCAAGATTAGTAGGATCAAGCTGCAGCTGTCCTTGCATCCTGTGAAGGTGAAGCAAGGCCACCTTAGAAGAAGTCTCAATACCAGCATATGCTTCAGAATTAAGAGCCTTCAGAGGTTTCTTAAGCATTTTCAACCTTTGGCCACCTGAAACATTTTATACCCATACAAAGGAATACTCTACACATCTTGAATGATTTTCAGAAACCCAGGATCCTTGCCCCACATATTAAAATATTTGAAAGTGGTCTTGTTCCTTGCAACATCAGGGTTCATTGTCATTGTACAAGGACAATGGTCAAATAAACCTTCCGGGTGAAACATAGTAATGGTGTTAGGAAATTGAAGGAGCCACTCATCAGTCACTAGTGCTCTATCAATTCTACTAAATTTCAGATCCCCAACCTCCTGTTTATTAGTCCAAGTGAAGAAAGCACCCTGAGCAGGGATGTCATTCAGTCCACACACATCCACACACTCCTGAAACTCCCTCACTTCAGCAGTAGATACCTCAGATCCTATTCTTTCATTCATAGCCAAAACATTATTGAAATCCCCCATAACTACCCATGGCCCATTAATACAACACTTCATAGTTTTTATAGATTGCCATAATATAGCACGATCAGCAAGTCTATTAAAACCATACACCATGGACATCCACCACACAACACCAGTAGGCAGGTAGGTGACTTTAGTATGAATCACTTGTGCCTCACTCCCTAGCACAGCAACATCATAATTACCAGAATCCCAAATAATCCATATTCGACCACCCTCATGACTATCATTATTATGCACCATAGTCCATTGAGAACCAATGCTCTGATGCACTTTATTAATAGCAGAGCTCCTAACTCTAGTTTCTAAAAAACCAAAAACTCCAATATTATTCGAATGCAAAAACCATCTAATATCCTTATGTTTATTTACACTATTCAGACCCCGCACATTCCAAAACCCTATGCTACCCATTCTCAATTAATGTGCTAGGACCAGCCATGTCCTCCTCTACCACTTTCCTCGGATCAACACTTGTGTTAGTAGCAACTGCAAATAAAGTATCATCAGGAAAAGAATCATTAATAGGCAAAGGATCCTCTCCCTCCTGCTGCGGTAATCGCGACAGATGATCAGCTACTACATTCTCAGTGCCCGTATTGTCTTTGATTTGCAGATCAAATTCCTGGAGGAGGAGTATCCACCTTAACAATCGTGGCTTAGCTTCCTTCTTGGCAAGAAGGTGTTTCAGCGCTGCATGTCAGTAAAAACAATAACTTGTGAACCTATCAAATAAGATCAAAATTTCTCCAGCGCATAAACCACGGCTAACAACTCCTTCTCAGTGGTAGTGTACTTCACTTGACCCTCATCCAGAGTTCAGCTCGCATAGTAAATCGCACTCAAAGCTTTGTCTTTCCGCTGGCCCAACACCGCTCCTAGTGCATAGTCACTAGCATCACACATAATCTAAAATGGAAGCTCCCAGTCGGGAGGCTGGATAATCGGTGCTGAAATCAAGGCTTGTTTCAACTTGTTAAAAGTAGAAAGACACTCATCAGTAAATAAAAATGAGGCATCTTTTAGTAACAACTGTGTAAGTGGTTTAGCAATTTTTGAAAAGTCCTTGATGAACTGGCGATAAAAGCCATCATGTCCAAAGAAACTCCTCACTCCTTTAACTTTAAAAGGAGGAGGTCATTGCTTAATCACTTGCACTTTTGCTTTATCGACCTCGATGCCCCTATCAGAAACTAAGTGCCCTAAGACAACTCCCTCGTTGACCATAAAGTGACACTTTTCCCAGTTAAGCACAAGATTAACCTTAATGCAGCGCTGCAACACTTTATCAAGGTTAGACAAACAGTTATCAAAATCACTCCCATGGACGCTAAAATCGTCCATAAAGACCTCCATAATAGACTCTATATACTCAAAAAATATCTCCATCATGCACCTTTGAAAGGTAGCGGGGGCATTGCATAAACCAAAAGGGATTTTACAATAAGCAAAAATACCTTGAGGACAAGTAAAAGTAGTCTTTTCCTGATCATCCGGATGAATAGGGATCTGAAAGAACCCTGAGTACCCATCTAAATAACAGAAAAACTTATGAGAGGCTAACCTTTCTACCATCTGATCGATAAAAGGAAGGGGGAAATGATCTTTCTTTGTGGCGTCATTCAGTTGTCTATAGTCTATACACAACCGCCAACCAGTCACAACTCTAGTAGGTATCAACTCATTTTTATCATTCTTAACCACGGTAGTTCCTCCTTTCTTAGGAACTACCTGAACTGGACTCACCCATTTAGAATGACCAACAGAATAAATAATACCTGCATCAAGTAGCTTCATTAGCTCAGCCATCATAATAGCCTACATCTTCTGATTCAGCCTGCGCTGACCTTGTCTGCAAGGCTTGTGATTTTCTTCTAGCTCAATCCTGCGCATACAAATATCAGGGCTGATGCCCTGAATATCATCCAACGAATAACCCATCACTTTCCTGTTTTTCTTAAGAACAGCTAACAAAGCAGTTAGTTGCTTATCATCAAGCTTAGCACTAACAATGACTGGATACTGCTCAGTATCATCTAAAAATGCATATTTAAGATGAGAAGAAAGAGGCTTACGCTCAGGTACCTTTACCTCAATAGCGCAAGAAGTGTTTACTAACTGTTTTACCTTCTCTCCTTCGGTGTTGGTGAGTTCACGCTCATCTATCGCAGCTTCAAGCAGATCCAACACAGCGTCATTGTTCTCCGGGTTATCTGCACACTCATATAACAACATCAAAGCTTCCAGTGGATCCCTTACCAGAGAATCCGACCAGACCTCATAAATAGACTCATCAATGATATCAACTGAATAGCAAGTATCCTCTATCGTTGGTCTAGCAAGTGTACCAGGGAAACTGAAAGTGATAGCGTCATCCCCCGCCGCAAGAGTCAAACGCCTTTGTTTGACATCTATAATAGCCTCAGCTGTACACAAGAATGGTCTTCCCAATATAATCGGGGTCCGGGCATCCTCAGCTATGTCTAGGACAATAAAATCTACTAGAATAAAGAACTTGCCTACCTTGACAGGCCCGTCTTCTAGGATACTTAAGGGTCGTCTAACCGATCTATCAGCCATCTGGAGGGTGATATTAGTCATTTTAAGGTGACCCATATTAAGTTTCTTGCAAACAAAGTAAGGCATGACACTGACACTGGCTCCTAAATCACAAAGAGCCTTTTCTATCACTTCATTTCCTATTATACAGGTAATAGAAAAACTACCCGGGTCTTTCAATTTAGGTGGAGCTTTATTAAGAATTAAATTGCTAGACTCTTCCATGAAAGCAACAATCTCAAACTCACTAAGCTCTCTCTTACGCATCAAAATATCTTTCATAAACTTTAAATAAGAAGGTACCTGGGTAATTAGTTCGATAAAAGGGACGGTTACCTGAAGGTTCTTGACCACATCCACGAACTTACCGAATTGTCGCTCAACCTTAGCATCCTTCAGTCGTCCCGGATAGGGAATCCTAGTAACAGTAAGCGGGTCTGCGACTTTCTCTTTACCTTTGTCTAAACGTGGCATCTCCGCAGCGGAGGAAGATGATCCATCAGCATGTTTAGACTTCAAAACAGCATCTTCGCCATTGCATGTGTTCAATGTGTTCAATCGAGTACTTTTACCACTCGATCGAGCACTTTTCTCCTGGGATTTGGTCGATCGAGGAGAACGACTTGCTCGATCGAACTCGTCAATTTCGGCACTGCTCGATCGAGAAACTTCAGAGGGAGAACTGCTTGATCGAATACCCATATCACTCGATCGAGCACTTTGACGAGGTTTAGCAGCATCAACATCAAATTTCTCATCCAAAACAGTTTCCGGATTTCCATCAATAGGTAAATCGACATTATCCGGCATTATTGGTCCGTCATAGGTAAAACCACTTCGGAGATTAATTGCATTAATCGGGTCGCAAGAAGGTGATGGATTTGCTTGATTCATTTGCTCGGATGTAAATTGTGTGAATTGATCTTTCAACTTCTCTATGGAATTCTCATTATCTTCTGCATTTTTCTGGAGTTTAAGTGCCAAAGATTTCAACTCCGCTATCTCTATATTTGTAGAAGAAGAATTCTCTTGCTGCGGCATTGAACTGATAGGACTAGACGTACTCGATATGGCTATATCTTCATAAAATTTGGAGAACGGAATTCCTTGCTTATATTGTTGTTAAGCATGGACTCGCTCTACTTCTGCCATACAAGTAATAGGATCATGTCCCTCTGCGCCACATCTACCACAAAACACATCTTGCTCAATCATAGCATGGACCTGCTATTGATCATCCAAAATTGGCGGACTCCCAGACTTGTCACACCTAACAATAAGAACTTCTGACTCAGCTACAGGGGATTCACCATCTCTCTCGCTCATTTGCCTACCTCCTCTGGGATTTCCATACTCAGCTACATAAATGGCCATGTCTTCAATAAGATGTCATCCCATATTGTCTTCAGTATTTTTCTGAAATTTTCCTTTAGCTGCAACATCCAAAATGGCTCTTTGATCGTCATACAACCCATTGTAAAATTAGTTGCACAAGAACCATTGTTGGAAGCCATGATGAGGTACAGAGCGAACTAGCTTCTTGAACCTAGCCCAAGCTTCACTCAAATCTTCAGTGGCCAATTGTGTGAAATTAGTGATTTGGCCTCTTAATGCGTTGGTGCGCTGTGGTGAGAAGTACCTTCGGTAGAAGGCTAATGCCATAGAATTCCAGTCAGTCACACCAGCAGCTTCCCTATCCAAATCTCTCAACCACTCCCAGGCGTCATCATTCAAAGAAAAAGGAAAAATAATTTCTTTGACCCTATCTTGTGTCACCCCAGCAACTAAAGGAATGGCGGAACAGTAATCAGTGAACAACTCCATATGCTTGCCTGGATCCTCGCCAGCTACTCCCTTGAAAAGATTATTCTCAACCAACTGAATGTATGATGGATTAATTCCAAAGGTACCAGCATCTGTAGTAGGAAGTAGGAAACCTTTGGGTAAGGAGTCTACGGTAGGTTCCGAGTTACTAGCGATGTTGGGCATTTTAGAAAATGAAATTGTAAGAATAACAGATCTTTCAGTGCCCTCTTCTAGGACGGATCACTTGCAAAACAGCTATAGCACTAGAGAAAAATATGAGAACTGTCTCAAGGAATAAATTCCTTGAGACTAGAGACAAACTTAATATAAAACAAACAAAATAACACTGTCTCCCCGGCAACGGCGCCAAAATTTGACACGGCTGTCGCAACCTTATCAAAAATAAAACCAACCGGTCTCTATTAAATGTAGTAGAGGCAGTCAGGTATCGTATCCACGAGGAGATGGGAATTTTGTATGCTAACTAAGTCTGTCTAGGTAACCGTTTCTTGGGGGTTGTTTGTTTGATTCTAAACTACAGAGATATAGAAGAAAAGGAATAGGAAAGAGACAAGCGATAAGTTCTAAAGAAATTACCAAAGAGAGAGAAACAGCTAGGACAGTCGGTTCACCATGGTTTTCTAGAGATCAAATCTAAGGTCAAAGGTCAGCTTGAACTCGGTCTACAGGGTAGTGAAAAGGTCCTTCCGGTCCGCTATTCGTCCTAAAACATTACTAACTTAGCTTCCGCCCTCATTAGAATGTCCTAATGTACACTGCGGGTCTTACCCCTTCCAATCTTTCGATCTAGGTCAAGGTGTATCAAATCAACTAGCTAAATGCATCGACTCAAGCAGCTAATTGCTATTAAATGCAGTGATTAACAACACAAACCTAATTCTAGTCAAGCCTAATCACCTAAACTTAACCTTCCTAATTGTCATGGCTCCCCTATGTCCTAGCATAAGGAGATTAGCTATGCATAATGAAAGTTGAGAAATTAATGATAACAAACGAAACAATTAACTTGAACATGATAACAAGACGATAAATTATGAACTCTAATGCTAGAAATCGATTACTAAAGAGAACAAGAAATAAAGCAATAGAGAAAGGAGATGACAACAAGAATAATTGCAATAATAAATAATTAAAGTTAAGGATCGAAAGTACCCAATACAAAAGAATTCCAAGAAAGAGTTTTTAGGTCTAAGGAGCAAAGAAGCAAGAAAAGGCGTGAGAGGGATAGATCCCGTTCTCTCTGTCGTCCTCTAATTTATTCTAAAACTAAAATTAAAATATCCCAAAGGTAAATCTTAAAGATTGCGTAGAAAATATTCTATCGGTAAAAACCTCTCGATCGAGTAAAACCAAACTACTCGATCGAGCAAAGCAAAGGTCAAACATCTCGATTGAGAAAACAGGTACTCGATCGAGGAACTCAGCAAACACCCTTCTCGATCGAGCAGAGCAAGTACTCGATCGAGGGTTCTCAGCATAAGAGGATACTCGATCGACCAGTTTTAGCAGTCAAGTTAGTCGATCGAGTTAGCTTGCACCGTATCAGCACGGATGAACTTGAAACATCTTCTGAAGCTATTTCACGCATCCCTAGGTGACAGATTCCAGGCTCCGATTCTTCTATCTCCAAAATACATGCAAACGGGATAGGTTCAGGCTTGATTATGCTCCTCTCCGGTTCATACCTGCAAATAATACAAGACAAACCAAAGTAGACTATTCGGGGGACATTTGTAGTTAGATGCTACATAAATAACATAGAAATGTGTGTAAATATAGGGTAAAAACCTTATATAAAATGCACGCATCAGATATGAACCTTGCTTATATGGTAACGATACACGATCAGAATCGGTGTTGAGACGATAATAGTAATATAAGAACCGAAAAGGGTTGAAGGAATGGTAAGGGTATCATCATGGTTCCCATACGTACAATTTACATCTCTGTGTCCATGTTGCATGTGCCTATTTTCCTTAAATTGCATGAATATGATGGTTGTGTACTTACATTACAGGCGTGTCGTAATTGTCATGCGACGTGATATATGTTCTATGGTTGTTGTTTCCTTACGCACATATGAGTTTGGTCTGATGGATGGAATGAACTTCAGGGACGAAGTTCCATTTTAGAGGGGTAGATAACATCGCGGTAAAAGTCCTAACAAGTTGACAAAGTTCTTCAATGTTTCACCTTTGTTTTAACTTTAAAGTCTCTAAGTTATCATAAACTTATGTAGTATGTACTTTTGAAGCTCAACTTTGGTACGTAATTAACTTGGTGGTTGTATACAGTAACGGAATAGTGATTCGGTGATTGACAAAACTATGTCAAAAGATGTTTATAACCTAATGTCATATGCGTCTTAAACTTATTTGGTGTTCGTCGTCGTGAAGCGATAGGTCTTTCCTTAGGTACCTTATCCGTCGTGTTGGGAGGTGTGGGACGAAGTTCCTTTTAAGGAGGGGAAGACTGTAATACCCGCCCTGTTTAAGGACTTGTTGACTGACCGTTTGACCAAGGGAGATCCGTAGCAAGGGATATGGGAAAGGATAGGAGACCTACGCTACTGTTTACTTGACCTAGTAGGGGTTACTCGACCGATTAGTGGGTATACTCGACCGAATAGGGCTTACTCGATCGAGTATGACTATACTCGACCGAGTATCACGGCTGTTAAAGCATATTATAAAACGCGATATCGTAAACCTTATTTCATTTTCGACGGTTCTTTTATCTTTCTAACCCTAATCTCTCTCTCTCTCTCTCTCCTACCTATCACCCACCTCTATACTCCTTCACCTAGCCTAGACACTAACCCAAGAAGGGGGAATGGTTCATGCTTTGAGTCATCAAGTCGGGATGTCATCGTTGCCGACTTCGGTCCGCATCTCAAGGTAAGTTTACGCTTCGTTGTTATCTTTCAGTAGGTTTTTGGGGTAGTCTAGTAATAGGGTATGGTTACTACTTGTAGGATTCGCCTCAGAGTCTTGCATGGCTAGTTGTTGGACGCACTTTCATGGATTAGCGAAAAGGTAGGGTTTCCCTACTCAGTTGACTGTATAATTGATTTAAGATGCGTTGTTGTGATTTAATTGATATAATTGATATTGTTGGTTGATTGTTGTTGGTTTATTGGAGTATGGAGTATTGGAGTAGAGATGATTGTTGATGATGTTCGCGAGGTGCGTCCTCGGCTGAGTGGAGTCACTTGCGGGAGTGGCTTCACGCCCTTGATTTGCCCTTTGTGGAACCTGCCACAAGAGGGGATGTACACATTAATGAACATGGGTTATCGCTCGTGTGATGAGCGAGGCTTAGGTGGGTAAGGCTGCGGTCCCCCACACTTTAGTGTGTAGTCAGTTATGAGATGTGGTTTGGAGTTGGAGATGTATGGTAGAACAGCTGGTTTATCTTTGTTGCATTTGCTTATCTTTATTGTTCAGTGAACTGACCCCATGGTGTGTTTTCAAAACTGTAGTGGTCCATTCGGGGATGGTAAGCAATTGGTTTAGCAGGTATGGCTAGTTTTGATGCTTGCGGGATATGGAAGGGAATCGAGTCATCACGCTATCGAAGTAGATATCGCTGACATTCATGTTTAGTAGTTCTTCCAGTTGTTTAGGTTGTATCTTTATCACGCTGTTCTACGATGTAATTTATAAAGTTATTTAATATATGTTCTATTATTGTTTATTTTATCTAATTACCTCGGGAAACCGAGATGGTAGCACCTTTATAAACTAGGGTGGTCCTTGGTAAGGTACCTTGGTGTATGGGGGTGTTATAGAAATTTAGATAGAATTTGGTTACTGGTATTGAGTTATGAGTTATGGGGAATGTGTGCCGAGTTATATTTTACGATGCAGTGAGATCATGGTTATTGAGTTATTTGAGTTTATAATCGATATTAAGATAGAAATATTGTTTCGCAGTCTTACCCGCCAGTTCACTCACCCCTTGTCATAGTCTTTGGTCCGACGATGAGAATACGATACATGTGACTTTGGAGTATTATATTATGTGACAGAGTAATGAGTGTGACGGAGTAGTGAGTTGAGACTTGGTTAACTATTGGGACAAGAGAGTGTATTATATTATAGAGCTAATATGGAATTAGCTTTGAGGATGCGTTAGTTAACGGGGAGTGTTTTTATTATACTTTCTGTTTATTTTTATTTTTACGTATCTCTGTTTCAACGCCATGACCAAAATTAAGCTGCTTATATTGAGGTATTGTCTGTTACTCAGCTCCCCGACTGACGTGTTTTCTCCCTTCTGGGCTACTCGTCAATGGGGTAATTTCGTTTTGTCTTCTGGTTTTGTTTTTAAGTCTTCCGCTGCGGTTTAAAGGGATTTTCAAGTCAATATTTCATTTTAATACTTTGTAAAGTTTTTGATTTCATTTGTATCATTTTTTTTAAAAGGATTTGTAATAATAGACTTTGTATATTAATTATAATACCTCTCTATTTTTGGCTCAGTATTGTATATAATTATAAGTTTTTTAATTAGCTGAAAATGAGGAGTGTTACATTTTGCATGTTTCTAAACGCAAGCATGGGAAAATAAAAGCATAGATGCGATATACGATATACACATGATGATAATTAGCATGTGATTTACATTTTCTATTTACAAATTACCAACACTAACACTTCAACATGCTCACACATAAAACATCCAACATGTTCCTCATTAGCTTGACTATAAATATCCATGTCAGCACATCAAGTGCTACTAAACATGAAACTACTTCACAAGTATCAAACAAGGATATGCAACAACCATATGCACTAAGAACGTCTCATTACCCCACGCGTTGTGACCAACTCAAGTTAAGAGGACAAGAGTACAACCTTGGGACGTCTCCGAAGCTTGCCTCGAGTTCCCTACAACTCAAATAGGGTTCATTTTAAATTGACACACCTAAGTTCATTAGTTTAGGCTCCAAAATCGTCGCTCTGATACCACTTTGTAACATCTCAATAAGTCTGGATCCTTGCAATCCTCACCCATGAGAGTGTCACAAGACTTGGTTTCCCAAGCTTGTAGTGCAAACAACGACGGTAAAGCAATTTAATACGAACGGTTTAAGTCCATGCCATAAAATACCAAGTAGTTAAGTTGAATAAAGTACTACAAGTTAAGGTGTGCACAAGGCTACCCCAATTATACAAACCATCATGAATCAAAGGAGTTTAATGTCAAAAAGCTAGAGTAACAAAAGTGAAGACGCGTTACAAGTGAAGACCGCTCCCCAAAGCCTCTGAGTCACTATATGCAAAGCCTACCTGTCAACACTGCTCATATGCTCCCCATATATAACATTCCCTTCTTACCCGGCCAAGGTAATTAGGAAATGTTACCGTCTCGATTTCCCGAGGTGGTGAAATCGGAGTTGCAATTAAGAAACAATTAAATATAAATAAAGTATTTAATGGATTACATAACCATAAATGAATAAATGAAATAAATTATACAACTCATGATTACTATACACTTCTAATGAAATGACACTCGGCTCCAAGTCCAAGGCTCGTCCCGTCTCCCACATGACACCAAAACAACCTGTACTCAACCTGCTCCCCATATGATCGGAAATATCATATGGATCGACACAGGCCACCCCGAAAACAGGTGACAATTACACAGATACACAACACGCAAGTTTCAATAAATAAACATAAGACATGACATGATAAACATAAGACACACAACCACATCAGTACAGGGACACGCCCAGACGTACCCACAACCACCGGTGTTAAGGACACGCCCCCGACACCACACCTCACACAAAGGTACCGGGACATGCCCAGATGTACCGGGTCCGGAAGCCAACCGGATCCCCTATTAGACGTCGTGCCTCAACTAAACGAGTCCCTCGGTAACTTAAGTCATTAATGTGCACATTCCTCTTGGAGTGGGAAGCTCCAAAAGGCGACCCAAGCGGAAGACGGTCTCCCAACTGACTTCCGTCTCCTCAACAATAACCAATCAATCACAAGCCGTCATATTCTCCAATACACATGACAAACATAATAAATGCAAGATACCACTTTATATGTCAAATACCGACTCCTCGAGTCATCACAATCCAATATCATGTTACAATGCATCACCAACACATATGAGACTCACCCAAATCCTCAATTACCAACAAACATTAACTACTCATTATCATGTTATCATGGATTCTCAACAACAACATGAGACCACCAATGACTAACCACAACAATCATGTTATAATGTAATGACAACATACTAATGACACATACAATCATCCAAACTTATTGAAACCGAGTAGGATTAACCTACATTTTAGCATAATCCATAAGCTAGTCGAAATCACCAAGTATCCATCTCATAAAGCCGCCACATCCTACATAAATCATATAATAACTTTAAAAAATCACCTTATACTCTAATACAACACAAAACCCCTTATTATTACCCACTAATTAACCATATATTAACAATAAGTACTAATTAATCAACCCAATTAAAAACCCCCAAAAGTTAGGGTTCATAAGATTAAAAAAAGGGTAGATCTCAACTTACAAGGCAAAAGGATGAAGGAGAAGGTGAGCAATCCTCTAATCCAAGCTTGAATCCCCTAATATGGTGTTTGTGAGGGTTTTAGAGAGAAGAGAGAGAGTTTGGAGAAATAAGGGAGAAGATAGAAATGAAATAGGAGAAGAGAGGTTTGCGGATTTAAAACCCGTCTGCTTAGAGTGCACTCGATCGAGTGCCGAGTCCACTCGATCGAGTGACCCTCACTCGGTCGAGTGTTCAATCCACTCTGTCGAGAACAACGTAGTTCTCAGCAATGATCAGTTTTCGTAAAACAGTCATATCTCACTCGTTTCTTGGTCATTTTGGAGTGTGACCTATCGTTGGAATCGTAAGAGAACAAGCTCTCATGTCCAATTTGAATCACATCAATACCATGTCTAAATCTCAAGTTATGACAGTTTTAAGACGACCCTTCTATAGGCGAACATTATAACAACTTCACTAAGTCTAGTATAGGTTATACTCGGTCCACTTTATAGTTATACTTCACTCCCGAGTAGACTCATCAAACCCGAGGCTCCTCTCTCGCATCCCAAGGTTCCTTTGCGAGTCCCAAAAATATCCAGGTATTACACCATATGGGTGGAAATCACCATATGTTTCACCAGACATTTTAAAACACAAGGTTAGCTTTAACAATACAAATGTTCATGGATGATCTACTACCATGTTAAATTATATATGAATATGCAATTGAAAGCTATTAACAATGAAACACCCAACTCAAGTGTCCACCTCCAACACTTCGATGTCAGAGACACGCCCATGACACCACACCACAACTAGGTACTCGAAACACGTCCGCGGTACCGGGCCCGAGAGCGACTCAGATCCCCTGTCAGACGTCGTGTCTCAACCACACAGGTCCCTCCAAACTCATGTCCTCAATGTGCACATCCCTCTTGGAGTGAGAAGCTCCAAAAGGTGACTCAAGCGCAAAACGGTCTCCCAACCGTCTTACGTCTCCTCTACAACCATGTCTCACAACCAATTCTGAAACCAACCATTCTCCAAGAATCAACACAACATAAGATAACAACTAGGTTTGTGACCGGTGAAATTCACGGGTTTATCTGTTTTAGTTTTGGTATTTTTATCGTATTGTTAACATTTGTTCGAGCAATTAGTTGTTGATCTATTTAAAAATATACAGTCTTGAAATACATAGAAATTAGTTAGTTAATACCTTATTTCTTTGACAACTTTGGTCTATTTTTTTAAATCGAATCCTGCAAGTGACAATGTGGTAGCTACTAATTTTGAGAAACTTGATAACGGAGTAATGACAAAGACGACTCATTATATATACGTGTGTTTTACTCCGCAATATAATAAAGTGAGTTTTTAAAATATTAAAAGTTGAAGCCATCCGTATATAATAAATTCCGTATGGAAAAATCTTCAATGACGCCTTATAAGGTTGTAAACTCAATACCTCAGTATAGTCATCTCCAAATTATTTCTAGACCTCTCCATCAACCCTCCCATAGAAATATCTTTGAAGTCTTATGACCACGTGCATGCTTCAAATATTATTTACATCCGAAAAATATTTATTATATCGATAGAAAAATATAAGATACGATTCAACGGTATGGTCGGCATCTACTCCATTTTGACATTTAAAAGTTGGGGTGATTGTAACACCCGTGAATTTCCCATTTTGACATTTAAAATTTATTAAACCGTTTAATCACTTTATTATATATTTTGAATTATTCAATTTAATTAATTTTATGTCAAACACGATTTTTATAAACGTATTATATAAAATCTCATTTTTATAAAAATACGTATTATTAAATTATAATCTTGAGGCATAATTTATATAAGAATAAATGTATACATATTTTGGTCGGACAATAATAATGGTGACAGTAATAATACTAGTTTCCGTCTTAAGTTAATATCGACTCGAGACATTATTCCGTCTAGCTATAGACCGTCACATTTCACTTTGTATCTGCTTTAACTCGGACCAACCAAAAATCGACAACAAACTGACCTACCTCTCTTACACTCTTTTAAATATTATTATTATTATTATTATTATTATTATTATTATTATTACATCATCCCGTCCCTACCCAGTACCCCCCTTCATTTCAGTTCCTTCTTTGGAACAATCTGCAAACACAAAAAAAAAATCAAACAGAACCTTCAAAACTCCATTTCCGTCGACATTCGACCTCAGATCCCGGCCCATTTCTCGACCAAATTCCGTAATTTTTGTACCACTCTCTTCCCCTTTCCTTCCTCCTTCTTTCAAGGTAAGAAAGTCTCCTTTTTGTAGTGGTTTCGTCTTTCGCCGTCTTATAAAAGTGTTGTCTTTTAGCTTCTTCATTCCGTTTTCTTGCCCTTTTATGAAGGATTCGAAGACCCGGAGTGAGGCCCGTGCCTTGTGGACCATTTATTCGAAGAATGAGGAGCGTTTAAGGTAACGGTGATAGGTTACTCGACAAAATGTCGAAATTCCATCTTATATGTCGATTTATGTGCTCTTGTTGATAAAGTTTGATCCTTTATATTTTTCTCATTTGTCTGATAATTTCCGTCTCAAAATAATGTTTAAACTAGATTTTTTTTTATGCGCTCTTCATTTAGACTAGTTTGGAGATGTTTGTGTTTTTCGAGTGCTGAAAGTGAGTGGTCTTAGGACGGTATTGTGCAGTAAATTGGGATTGTCCTGGAGTCCGCTTGGCAGGTACTTTAGGACATTTTCGGGACTGTTAAAATGCGTTGAGCAGGCTGATTTAGGACTGTTTTAGTTGGGACAGTTTCGCTGTGTATTCCGGGGCCGTTTTTAATCGGAAAGTGGATTGTTCTTGAGTCACTCTGTGCAGGTCGTTCATGGTTGTTCGTGGTCTATTTTGGGCCTACATTTGTACTGTTTTTGGGAGCTAGATTGTGGCGAGTTCAGGATGGGTTGAAGTCTTCTCCTTTTAATGGGTCGTAAAGCAAAGTGTTTACTTTGTATTTCTCTATTCTTTACTAATACCCAATCTGTCTGGGAGTGCTTGGAGGACTTGGAAAACATAGGTTCCTGATCTCACCCCCTTTATTTAAAAATCTCATCAAAATAAGGCAATTAAAAGATTAATTGATATCAAAGGAAAATATTCTTAAAGAAAAGCTGCTGCAACATAACAACGAGTTCTTATCTTTTACTTTTATGTTTCCTCAACCATCTTTTATTGATATCACCATGGCTCCCCTATATCCTAACACAAGGGATCTAGCTACTCATGATAACAAGTAAGACAACAACGAAAGATAAAACAAGAACAAACATGGTAAAAAGAGATGTGCAAAGAAGAATCCTTACCTTTTAAAAGAGAGAACTTGGCTGCACTTTAGCAATGAATAGTGCACAACCAAGTCTCCCCTCTGCCGTTTGATTTTCACTTTTGATCCCCTCCCTCCATTTCTCCTTAACTCACAACCAATTTCTAACCCGCTCATTCTCATCCACTCTCTCAATGCTTCTCTGTAAGCAAACTCTAGATCTCACCCAAATCGAAAAATCGATGATCCCCTTCAAGGGATTTCCTCCAAATTTCATTTTAGTTTGATTTAATTATTATTTTTGTTAGGATGTTATAATGATTCCTTTGTTGGATATTGGTTGTTCTTGGTTGTTTGATCTAAACATGCAAATAGTTTAGATTATTATTGTTATTATTCATTGTTGCTCGTCCTTGTTCGGAGTTTATTAGTCTCAGCGTTTTTGTTCGGAGCTTATTATTATTGTTTTTGTTGTTGTGGTTGTGGTTGTGGTTGTGGTTGTGGTTGTGGTTGTGGTTGTGGTGGTGACTGATGATGGTGGGGGATGTGTGGCTGTCGAACTCTTCATTGTTTTTGAGTATAGGATTTCCGGGTATTTGCTTACGGGGCATGAGGTTGCTGTTGGGGATTGGCTTGAGGCGGAAAATATTGTTATTATAATCATCATTGCCTTTACTGCTTTATTCTTGTTACTGTGTCACTATTAGTATTGTTGTATTCATTTTAAGGTTCTAAATTTTGTTCTTTGTTGTTCTAATTGCAGTTGTCGTTAATTCTGGAGATCGGGAGTACAAGGCGGTAATTGAGCCTCATTTTAATTGCTGCAACAATACTTGGTGTGTGTAATGGTAAGAGGTATGAGGTGTCGTTGCTGAGTATGGTGATTGGGTCACCGACACTAATGTATGAATATTCGCTTATCTCTGCTGCTTTTTGGTTTAACCACTGAGTTTCATTTTGATATAGGAACCGAATATGGTTGGGAACATGCTGGGATTCAACGTTTGTTAAGGTTGTTAATATGAATAAGGGAAGAATGGATTTTGACGCGGTGCTTGCTATGAGTGGCAGGTCGATGTACTTCGCTGGTTAGTCACTTGCATATATATTTTAGCCTGTTGACACTGGGTATTTTCGTGCTGGATCAACATGTCTTTTCTAGATTTCTAAGTGGTACACTTTACAACCATAGACTTCAACCCTTAGCTTACAAATTGCCAGGGTGTCTTTTAGCCGGCCTCTGACATGTCGAATCACCTTTTGGGTTTGGAATCTCATCCAACTTTTACGATGGCGGTGCTGCTAATGATGCCTGCGACTGATTTTTTCTGGGCCATACACGACTTCCTTTATCCTTTTTGGGTTAGTTTACTCTTCTTTTATCGGGGTTTTTCCTTATTTCCATTATCTATCTTATTCTTCTTGTTGTTGTTGGTTAGTTTACTCATCGTTTCCTGGGTTTTTCCTTTGTCTCGTTGTTTATTAGCCCCCCTCTCTTCCCTCCTCCCTTTTTATATTAGATTAGATTATTAACCTCTTTCTCTTTCTAATTTTCGTATTTTAGTCAGTTGATTGGAGCCATGGAGATGCTCCTGGGGCTGGAATCTTTTCCAACTTCTGATTCGATTCTAAAAGGTAAAGGCAAGCGATTTGCCTATCAATTTATTGCTGGTTTCGAGGTATTCACTTTCCTTATTGTTGGTGTATTGTGTATCTTTACTGTTTGTGTAGTTTGATGTTTTATTTAGCTCGTTTGATTGTTCAGTTGGTTGTATGTTTCATTTTAGAGGTTCAATTGTCTACATGTTTCTCCTTGTCGTTTACTATTGTGTTTTTGATTTCTAAGCCAATTATTTATTGGGGCTGGAAGTGCGGTCAGCAATATAACTTTTTCTCAAGTTGGAGCTTTGTTTAATTCTCCTAAAAAGGTCAGCAATATATTTTTTTCTCCAGTTGTCTCCCTGCTCATTTTATCGTGTCCCATTACCGTTTGCCCCTCTTTTTTTTGCTACCGAACTGAGTATTTGCAGGTTGCTGTCCGGTTTCCTTTAATGAGCTTCCACATTTGTCCAGACGTTTTTTTTCACGATATTAGGTGTTTGTTTTTTGTTCTCCGTTGGCCTTCTACTTATAAACCTGTGTTTGTTTGCTAAATTGTGCAGCTTATTGCAACAATTGAGTCCGGTGATTCGACCTGAGTGGTTTCCTTCAGCTCCAATTCGACAAACCAGCGCCTTCTCGGGTATCTCATCTTACCTTATTTTTTGTTCGTTACTTTGTGAAAGAGTCTCATCCTATTTCCATTTTTATGGTCAATAGTTTTGCAGCTTTCTTATTTTGATTTTATCATCAATAATCTTGGTTTGATATATCTTTAGTTGATTCTTAGGTGATTCCCTTTGTTGTTTACTATGTTCTCCTTCAAATTCGGGGTTTGCTGGAATTGCTTTTAGTGCTTTTGAAAGGTTAGTGAATCAGAACGATATTTGTTGCTAAATTTTTTGATTTGTTTAATTTACGGTCTTTCTCTCCTTGCTGTTGGTGTTAGTTCTATTTGCTTGGGAATTCTCGGTCAACAAATGTGAAATTCTTGGAGCAGTCGTAATGGTTTGTTGTTCTACTTGTCTTCTGATTAGTGTTGTCGTCTTTGTGTGTAAATATCTACAAGTTTTGGCTCTCATTTAATTAGTGAATGATGCTCTTAATTCTCCTAAGCTCCTAAGAGGTGAGCGATTTAACAGGCTATTATTGTTGTTCTTAAGTAATTTTGTTGTTGGCTATTCTTATGTCGGGTTAAAGGGGCGAGTTATCTGTATTCCTCAAGAGATCGTAATGGGTTATTCGTAGATTTGTGTTTTGGTTACCATTTAATTAGGAGGGAATTTTCCCATAACTCCTAAGAGGAGAGTGATTTAGCAGCCTATTTATTGTTGTTTTCTAGAATGATCAAATCTGATGAGGCAGAATATTAAGCTCTTTCGTGATATGGATATTGGATATCTAAACCGTGTCAAAAGAGACTTCCTCGTTCTTTTTATCTCTCCAGTGATTCCTATTACTCTCATCACCCTGTCTCTCTTTCCTTTTCTCCTATTTCAACTTCTTTTTTAATTTATTTTTCGAGGGTTTTTTTTTGTTTTGTGTTCATCTTCAATTCCTCAATTATTATCTTCATATTTGATAGACAATAATCATACAATCAATTAATTAAATGTCGATTAAGACTCTTTCGCCTCTCTATCCTTCATCGGTATGTCTCAATTTTTCTGTTCTATCCTTATATAATTATTTTGCGATTTATTATGGTTTTTTTTTTAAATTGCAGATAATTCAGCATTATCTCTGCTGAACTTGATGAAATTAGCATGTTTGTAATTTGTACAGAAGTTGAATTATTTAGTTTACCAAGTTGTATCAAGTTCTGTCAGTTTGAATTTGTTTTGTTAGGTTTGGGTGGATGCAATTGTGCACTTGTACTCCGTACTATTAGTGTTTGTTTGGTTGCCTACCTAATTTATTGTGAATTGAACATCTTAGGAATTGGGAATCGTTTCCAAATTCATCTGGAACTCTAATTCTTATATGACCTAGAAAATCACTCATGAATTGCAATTGATTCCATTGTCGCAACCAAATATCTTTATCCAATTCGCACCAATTGTTAATTCATATCAATTTATTAGTGTTCATGGGAATTTCATCTTCCTATGATAAGCCAAACAATCAGTGGCGTTTTTCAATGGGGTTTCATGGGGTCCAATTGAACCCCCATTGAAAATTGTTATCTAGATTTTACATTAGGAAACCGGCAGTAATGTTATGTTGGTGCAATGGTAAATACTTTGAAATGGCAACGAGAGGTTAGGGTTCGACTTGCGTTAGCTATGTTTCCATTAGTCATGGAAGTAGACTTCTGTAATTCTAGAAGGCTTTTATGCTACTTTTGCTGGTTAGTTTATTGTTCCCTTGATATTCCATGTATTTCCATGTATGCTTCCCTAATACTATTGTTACTCCATTCTAGGGTAGCAGTCCTTTATATGAGATGTATATTATCCAGGATAATGGGATTACCGACCTCTATATGGTAACCTTTTTTAGATTCTTGTTATTGGAACTGTGAATTTTTACTGGCTCATTTTATTCTTTGAAATTGTTTCTGTACAAGTAACTATTCTAACTTTGATATATCTTGTGTTGTCTCTTAGTTGCAAGGTTCTGAACTTAACCCACGTTTGCCCAGTCCATTCTATGCAAATATAGAAACCATGAACATCGACAGAACGTCAGCATATACCGTTGATCCAAGCTTATACTATCCTCCTGCCACGGGTTATGGCTATTATTGTTCAGGTAATGTGTCATTGTCCTTGTATGTGTGAAATTGTTCCATATTGCATGGGTCTCATGTTCCTTTATCTTAAATTGGCAGGGTTTGAATCATCTGGTGAATGGAATGAACAACATAGTGTTTTTGGTTCAGATGGTGCAGATGTGCAATATATGGTGAGCTTGGTCATTTTGTGTTCTTAATTTTCTGATTGGGTTCTTTAAGTATTGTATCTCTCTTAATGCTTCTCTTCTCTGCACAGGCTCAGGGTACACAAGCAGAAAGCTTGCCTTATTTATATTATACGCCTAACTATGGTTATTGAAAAGTTAGTTTGAAAACCAAGCTTGGAAGAGGGAGGATATGAGATGCTATATAAAACTCTATTAGGAAACTTAAAAATCGCGACGCTTTCTTATTTTTCTTCTCCCCCGAACAAAATCTTCCTTTATTGTCCAAGAATAAGAAATATTCTAGAGGTTTCTAAGACGATTTATTACATAGAAATGTGTTTATCGTGTGTCGTAGGATTGTTATACATGTATTTATTCTTTTCATGCTTCACTTGTTGATCGTCTCATATGTACTTATTGGTTTAAATAACAAGAATCTTACTATTGTTTTTGCAGCATTATATCCGAGTTCGAGCAGAAACTCAAGTTTGACGACAACCTATTGGATGCTTTGGATGTTAACTAGATTCTCATATTTATTACAACTCTCAAGACCGTTACTAGGGCTTATTGGTTAAACAAGCTTCATCTGGTGTGCAAATTTCTATCCACATGCGGGAATGTCCTAGGAGGAGAGGTTCATAATTTTTTAAAGTTAGTATAGTTTCTCGGTGTGCACATTATCTTCTTTTCTAGCAACTTTTCATTCTCCTTGTACTGTTTCTCCTTGAGCTACAGGTTAGTTGGTGAGTAGGAGGCAGGTCGTTTGTATGTCAATACTTACCGATGGTAACAGTATTAAAAGCCGCGCCTATTTATACTTGCAATACTCATGACGTGTTTTACTACCGTGTGTTGTATCGTGCACCTTTACAATGCTTTCTGAGTATCCATGACGTACTGAACATTGTATGGTTCTTGCCGTTTACTTCAAAATCGTACCATATTACTCACAATACCAAATTCGTGGCAGTAGCGGAAGCAAAAAAAAACAGCTAATTCCTGGCAGTAGCAGATAATTAGTACGGATTAACATATAGCTACTAGATGTACCCTATATATTGTGTATAAGTAACTAATTTTTCTGTAAAACTACATTTTTTTTGGTTAAAAGGGACATAAATAAATCTACATAGCATACCATCATTTTTTTTTTGATAAGGTAAAGAAACTAGATTGATCGAAAATAAATCTATACCATCCTTGCGGATGAGAAAGGTAAAAGAAAAATTAAAGATTTTTTTGTGTGTGCTAAGGTAAAGAAATTAGATTGATCGAAAATCAATCTATACCATCCTTGCGGATGAGAAAGGTAAAAGAAAATCAAGGATTTCAAGATGCCATCATGCAGGCTTACCAATAAGAACCACAAAATAGAACCGCCTACCAGCAGAAATCCAAGGAAGAAAGCTAAAAAAACACGAGGGAGATACAATCTAGGGACATAACATATAATAAAAAAGAAACAACACAATAACGTAGGGAAAAAATATGCGACTAGAGGGCTTCTACTAATAAGGCGTGACTCGCGTGAGCGATCCATTGCGGTGGTCTGTTCAAAACATGGAGGGCTCCACTATCATCCATGCATAGCCTAGCATGCTTTGCTAACATATCTGCAATAAGGTTAGTTCGTCTATCTTCGAAGGAAATTTTGCAAGCTTGGAAGCGATCCTTTAGCGCCATGCAATTATATATGAGGTTTGTAAGTCGAGACGATTCCACAATGTCCAAGGTAATGAGATTGCTAGCTTGCGCACACTCAGTAGCAAGCATGACATTGGTCCGGCCCGCTTCCAAGGAGTAACAGAGGGCAATCCGGATAGCAATCAACTCAGCACATAAAGGGTCTTCAGCAAAAATAGTCTTCCATCCGCCACCCGTCCACATACCGTTATGGTCCCTCAAGATAAACCCAATTTATGCATGGTTACCACACGAAATCCAAGAAGCATCCACATTTATTTTAATAAACTACCTTGTTCTCCTTATATACATTCCCTACTTTGTCCCGTCATAAATTCATAATCCTATCTATCATGTACTCCCTCTGTCCCGGTCATTTGTTGTCTTTTTCCATTTTCAGGTGTCTCGGTCAATTGTTGTCCTTTCTATTTTAGGATTGCATTTAATGAACAATTTGGTCATTCACACTCAATTTTATCCACATGTCATTTAGTAATTGTCCCTCTCCTCCTTCCTTGGTCTTTGTACCAAAACCAAAGGACAACAAATGACCGGGACGGAGGGAGTATATTCATACCTTTATTATGACTTTCTTCCTATGCGACGATGCCTACCCACAATAAGGCAGTTACGCTGCCAATATGACCGCTACATGGTTGACCCAGATTGGCAAAATAATTCGCAAACTATTCTATACACAACGCACGTTGATAAGCCCAATCCTGACTAACCATATTATTCTCCATATCTTTGTATCATCTAGAATAATCTTTGCATATAATATCTTGTATTATAGTTATCTTGTAATCTAGGTTACCTAGGCTAATTAGGGTTTTACACTCTTGTATATATACCTTGTTACACGGTTAATAAAACTTAAGCTTTCACAAACTCATTCTTCTATATTCCTTACACACGTCACCTACACGGTATTTTTGATGGGATTTTATAAAAGGTTGTTCAAATTGGGGCTCCGCGCCCGGGAGGGCGCGGCGCAACAACTAGTTAACATAAAAGAGAGAAAAGAAATTACAAAGGTTGAGATCCGGAAAATAAAGAGCAGTGTAACGTCGAACAGTATAAAGAGTAGAGGAAAAATGATAAAAAGCTCCCTAAACCTAATTAAGTCTCTCCTATTTATGTGAGAGATATTTATTGGACCTAAGACGATAAAAAGATATTAAAATCTTACGTCAGATAGAAAAGTACTCGATCGAGGACATTAGAACTCCTCGATCGAGTAACTCTTAGCAAAAACCTCTCGATCGAGCACAAAAATTACTCGATCGAGGAACATCAATTTGCCACCTCTCGATCGAGTAGATTAGGTGGTCGACCGAGTGGATTAAGGGGTCGATCGAGTAGATTAAGTCTTCGATCGAGCAATGTTCAGCGCGTAATTCCTGCTTTGCGCACTGAACTTCAAATGGTCGCTATTTCTTCGTTACTTGGGTAAATAGAGCGTTTTTGGTGGCTTTGGAAAGCTAACAGGATAAGCTTTCATTTACAATTTGAATCACTTGATTATCAGTTGTAAAACTCGATATATGGCTCTTCAAAGTAGACATTAGTAATCTGAAGCTCTTCCTTTGCTCGCCTAGCTACCTTACTTCTACGCGCATCACCAAATAGTAGTTTCCAAGCTCCGACTCAACTCATCTCCTAAATGCATGCATAGGAACATGTTCTAAGCTTGATTCCGCTTCTCTTTGGTTCATTCCTGCAAATAGGACAAGAGAAACCAAAGTAGACAATTCGGGGGACATTTGTAACTTAATACTACGTAATATGCATAGAAATGCGTGCAAATAAGGCTTAGAAAGACTATATAAAATGCACTCATCAGGGTGGTCGTATATGGTGTTGCGGGTTTGTGTTGTTGCAGGTTGTTGTTGTTGTTGTTGTTGTTGTTGTTGTTGTTGTTGTTGTTGTTGTTGTTGTTGTTGTTGTTGTTGTTGTTGTTGTTGTCGTGTTGTTATTGTAGTTGCAGGCCGTGGTGGCTGCCGTGTGGGAAATAATCTGTATACTTCCCTTATTATTAAAGGATTATAACGAATTTAATGAAAACGATCACTAGTCATAAAATAAAATACATAAACAAAAGTAAAGGATTCAGAAATAACCTTCGGTCCTAGCAAATACGGCCTAAGAACAATATCAAAGTAGATATTCGCCTATCAGTTGCACCCAAGACGATATGAGATATGCCCTTTTGATTATGCTAGAATCGACCCAAAATTTTCTGTAAAAGTTTAGGTTTTTGTGTTTTTTACTGATGAGAGGAGGCAAGAGAATGAGTAGAAAAATTAGGTTATAAAATCATCTCCCCTTCACCTACTTAAACCGTGAATTAGGTTAGTAATAGGGTAGATATTTTCTTCCTTATTTTCGGCCCATATAACCGAAATAAGGAGTATTATTTCCTTATTTTGGTTATTCCAAAAATATATAAAATGTTGTTAAATTGTCATCTAGTGAGGATCGAACCCATGACATCTTGGTTTGTGTACCCTCACTATTACCACTATGACACATTCATCTTGTTGATATTAAATATAACCGGTTACATTTAATTACGAATTAACAGATTAATTCGTCCAAGCTAACATTACATACATTTAATTAAATATAACTTATTATATTCAATTTACGAATTGACAGTTAATTCGTCTCAACTAATATTATTTAATCTTCATTAAATAATTGTCTCATCAACACATTGACTAACTGTTTAGTCATATTAGGCATCAATGTGATTATATTTCTATAACCACATCTCTCAAACACATCCTATAGGTGTGACCTTTAGGGACCAGTTGATCACCGCCATCTGTATGATAATAACGTCAAACTTTCTAGCAAGCCAACCGTTATTAGGTAAACGTTAATCAACTGATTAAATATACGAAGTATACCCTTGTGAACCTGTAAGAGATTTACAAATGTTATCACACTAATTTGTGGAGGACACAAGCTCCAACAAACTCCCACTTGTCCTCACAAGTGTATGTGCGATAACCGATTCTCATATCCTAAAATTTCTCCCACTCAATGTAAAACAATTTGCAAATCCGTATTCACAAAGGTCGTATTTTACAAGCGATCATCATCAAGAGTGGTTTCCCCGACTAGAGAGTAACTTAACTGATAAACGAATCATCATTCGAGCATGGCCATGCATTTCAGTTACAACTCCTCGAGTGGCCCTGATAAATAACTATACCTGATAAGGGTTGGATATTTTCCTCAACTCGAATCCTGCAGATTTAAGCACAGTATGAAATGACCCAGAAAAAATCTACTTAGCCTCCGATTCATTTGCAGATCGTGAGAAAGAAACCAAAGTCACCCAAAAGCGCCTTAATCTCAAGAGACAATCGATAGTCAAAAGAATCGACTCTAGGAACACAATGGATGTCCTATCCACGACCTGGCACCGAATGTTTTTAAACATTTAGGACTCCATTACGTTGTCACAAAAAGTTGTCCTACGAGGTATCGTTATAATCTCGCATTTGTGATCGATCTGTCAACCGTTTGACTTATGGCTCGTTGAACCCACCATCAATCGACTGCACAATATAATAGCCGGAGTTATCAGCTCACATTGGCGATTACGGACCAAAAACAAATATAATGTAATTCAGTTCACTTTGTGGCGTTCAATGTTGTCAGTACAATCCACATGAAAAACAAAATATTATAAAAACGATGAAGTTATAAATAGTTTATGAAAAAGATAACGTATCGAATTCATAATCAACTACTATAACTCAGGTACACGTTTAATTATCATGGAAATAACGTGCCCTCCATGCTTAGCATATTTCAATGGCTCAGTAGTAGAATCTGCTACAACTTCCTGTTTGGAACTATTCCGGTGACCGCAAAGACACCATTAAGAGTAACAACGAATCTAAACCGAGATTTCTAATCATCTCGATTCGTTTGGAAGCTAGCATCTGCATAATCGATTGCGCATAGCTTAGTATCTCCTCCATAAGTCAATACCCTATCCTTACTCCTCCGTAGGTACTTGAGGATATTTTTAATGACTATCCAATGTGTTTCACCTGGATTCTTTTGGTACCGACTCGTCATACTCAATGCATATGCCACGCCTGGACGTGTGCATATCATGGCATACATGATTGATCCTATTGCGGATGCATAAGGAATACGACTCATGCGCTCAATCCCTTCAGACGTCGTGGGTGATCGAGACTTGCTCAATTGCATCCCGGACGCGTCATTGGAAGGTTCCCCTTCTTGGAGTTGGTCATCTTTGAACCTCTCAAGAATCTTATCCAAATAAGACTCGACTAAGTGATAACGTCCGTCGTGATCTATCTCAGTAGATACGGATTCCCAAAATGCGTTGTGCCTCACCCAGATCTTTCATCTGGAAATGGTTCTTCAACCATCCTTTAACCGAAGATAGGAGAGGAATGTCATTCCCAATCAAGAGTA
The DNA here is from genome assembly GCF_048544455.1 of Silene latifolia. NCBI lineage: Eukaryota > Viridiplantae > Streptophyta > Magnoliopsida > Caryophyllales > Caryophyllaceae > Silene > Silene latifolia. The sequence goes on along the minus strand of NC_133535.1, from coordinate 89,429,906 downwards.
TGTCATCGACATACAATATCAAGAATACAATCTTACTCCCACTCGACTTGGTATATAAGCATGGTTCCTCGACCGATCGAGTAAAACCATACTCTTTTATCACCTGGTCGAAACGATGATTCCAACTCCGAGAAGCTTGCTTAAGTTCATAAATGGAACGCTTAAGCTTGCATACTTTCTTAGGATGTTCAGGATCTATGAAACCTTCGGGCTGCACCATGTACAATTCTTCCTCCAAATAACCGTTTAATAAGGCGGTTTTTACATCCATTTGCCAAATTTCATAGTCATGAAAGGCGGCAATCGCTAAGATTGTCCGAATGGAACGTAGCATGACTACAGGTGCAAAAATCTCATCATAATGCAATCCGTGCACTTGAGTGAAACCTTTTGCCACTGGTCGTGCCTTATAGGTATCTGGTTGCGCGTCTACAGAACGCTTTATTTTGTAAAGCCATTTGCACTGTAGAGGTTTTACCTTATTAGGTAAATCAACTAGATTCCATACGTTATTCTCATACATGGAGTCCATCTCGGATTGCATGGCTTCAAGCCATAGCTTTGAGTCGGAACAGGTCATGACACCTTTATAGGTAGTGGGTTTATTACTCTCCAGGAGTAAAACGTCATTCTCCTCGACCATACCAATGTATCTGTCCGGAGGATTAGAGACTCTACCCGACCTCCTAGGTTCCTCAGGAATATTAACCGTATCATCAGTTGGAGAAACAACTTCCTCTATCTGTTCCTCGGTTGTTGGTTCTGGAACCTCCGACAACTCGAAGGTTCTATTACTTGTCTTGTTCTCGAGAAATTCTTTCTCTAAGAACGTCGCACTAGCCGCAACAAAAACTCGATGTTCGGTAGGCGAATAGAAGTAATGACCAAATGTTCCTTTTGGATAACCTATAAAGTATGTCTTGACCGATCGCGGGCCGAGCTTATCCTCGTGTCTCCACTTGACATAAGCCTCGCAGCCCCAAACCCGAATAAAGGACAAGTTAGGGACCGTTCCCCTCCACATTTCATATGGAGTCTTGTCGTGACTTTAGTCGGACTTGGTTAAGTATAAGAGCGGTGACAAAAGAGCATAACCCCATAATGAATCAGGCACTACCGTGTGACTCATCATGGATCGAACCATATCCAGTAAGGTTCGATTTCTCCGTTCGGACACACCATTTAATTGAGGTGTTCCAGGTGGAGTTAATTAACTGTAGTACAATTCCACAGTCTTTAAGGTGTTGATCAAACTCATTTGAAAGATATTCGCCACCCCGATCTGAACGGAGTGCTTTAACCTTTATACCCAGTTGGTTCTGAACCCTGTTCTGGTATTCCTTGAATTTCTCAAAGGACTCACTTTTATGCTTCATTAAGTAGACATATCCGTATCTACTCAAATCGTCCGTGAAAGTGATAAAATATCTATAGCCATCTCTAGCGGTAATTGACATAGGTCCACAAACATCAGTATGTATGAGTCCTAATAGGTCACTAGCGCGCATTCCAACACCTTTGAAGGAAATTCGAGTCATATTGCCAATGAGACATGATTCACACGTGCCATATGTAGAAAATTCGAATGCGGGAATAGTCCCATTATCGACGAGTTTCTTTACGTGTTTCTCATTTATGTGTCCCATTCGACAATGCGATAGATAGGTTTGATCTTTGTCACCAACCTTTAATTTCTTATTATTCATGTGTAATTCTTCCGTGGTTTGATCTAAGATGTAAATTCCATTCATGGAAATTGCTTTGCCATAAATCATTTCATAAAAAGAAAATACAGGTATTATCCTTTATTGAAAATGCAAAATCGTCTTTAGCAAGTACGGAAACTGAAATAATGTTCTTAGATAAACTGGGTACATAGTAATGTGATTATAAAAATAACTCGAAACCACTAGGGAGTTGGATTACGTATGTTCCCTTCGAGACTGCAGCAACTCGTGCTCCATTCCCGACTCGCAGGTCCACATCACCCTTTTCGAGAGGCATGATGTTCTTTAGGTCCTGCAAATAACTACACAGATGAGAACCACAACCAGTATCAAGTACCCAAGTTCCGAAACTTGCATGGTTTATCTCAATCATATGAATATAAGTTGACATACCAACAGGAACGACGCGGCCTGCTTTTATGTCCTCACGGTACACGGGACAGTTCCTCCTCCAATGTCCAGTCTTGTGACAATGGTGGCACTCAATGTCACCGCCCTTGCTCTTTGTCTTGCCCTGTGAGCCACTAGTCTCACCAGGCCCACTCTTACCGTTTCCTGGCTTCTTGAACTTTGGCTTACCTACAGCTAGGTCGCCATGAGCTTTGCCCTTACCTTTACTTTTATTGGAAATCATGAGAACATCCTGCTTCATGCTCCCACTCAATTTCATATCCTTCCCGGTCTGTACAAGAAGGGAGTGTAGCTCATGAGGACTCTTTTTCAAGTCATTCATGTAGTAGTTCGCCCTGAAAAGGGCAAACCATCATGAAGAGAATGAAGCATTCGGTCAATGATAATGCTCTCACTGATTTTGCAATTAAGTGCCTCCAATTTCTCGACATTCTCAGTCATGTTAAGAATGTGTGGGCTAACCGATTGGCCCTTTTGGAGTTTCGCATCAAAGAAGCGATAGGTATGCTCATAAGTAACGATTCTCGGTGCCTTTGAGAATTCGTTAGTGAGCGTGGTGAAAATCTTGTTTGCACCTTGGGCAATAAAGCGTCTCTGCAAATTGGTTTCCATTGCAAAGATGAGTACGTTCTTTATCGCACCCGCTTCCATAACGAAATCACTATAAGCGAGTGACTCGTTGACTCCTGCATTGGGGCCTGGGTTTACCGGTTTTGGCTCGATTAAGTACACGAGCTTACCGTCGCAATGGCAAGCATTCCGTAATCCGCCTCCCGATCCGCAAAGTTGGACCCGTCATTTTTCAGACGTGTGAACTGATTCATGTTGTCCATAAAAACTTTCAGCCAGGACGCGCGATCAAGTGTGGCACTTGGCATTGGGATTTCGTTATTTCCAGCCATTTGTTGTAACAGTAAAATTAACGTGTTCTACACTGCGAAAACAAAATTGAATAATAAGCCTATGCATCGATTTGATTTTTAAGTCTAATGCAATACTGTTATAACGCGAAGACTCATGCATTTATACAATTGACCTTCCTCAAGAATTATATAAATGATCCCAAGACTCAATTTCTGTAAATTGATAAGCCCACCTCTTGGCTAATTCTACCTTTAGAATTCTTGGTCGATAAATTTCTGTAAATTCTATCTTTAGTCCATTATAATCACGAGAAACTCTTCGGACTATAATGTTGAGATAAACTAAGTCAACACAAACTACTTACCCAACGTAGAAGGAGTCATATTATGCCTACCGACGAAGAAGGGATTCATAGTTGTTTGCCCTTATAAAGACTAATCTCAATTTCCGTTTTAGAGGAAGATCCCATCAACTTTATTTTAATTCATTTTAAGTGAACTAATATCTAGCATGCGTGAATGAATAAACTAAGGTGATGGTTTAATAAGTATGTGACATCTGTATGTCCATGAAAACTAACATACAATCTATATGAGTCAATTTTCATGCATTTTAGTAGTAGGTGGTTTGGTTTAAGCGGAATATGATGCATTAACTAGCATGTGAATGAAAAACAATAAGAATAGTAAAATGTAAAAACAATAATAGAGTCCTAGTGTGGCCTATCCTATCAAAATGAACATAAATACAAGTTTGGAATCCATCCTTGGACCCGAGAAGCTTGTCTTGATGTTCCATCTTGATCCATGTAGCGGGAGTGAGCTCCAACCTCCATCTTTAGTCTTCTTTGAAATTACAATAAATAAAATTACATAATAAACCTATTTATTACATTCTAATTTCAAAACCCAAAACTAAAGAAATAAAAAAGGAGATTCGAGATCTCATAATTACATAAAAATTATGTTTCCTTCATTACGAAAACATAATTTGACTAAGGCCACACTAAGTATTACAAATTACAACCGATTGCAAAAATACGTAAATTAAACCATTCAAACGATTCATTCAACTAAATAAAATGCATCAACTAAAAAAATTAAACATGCAAGACATAATTCTTTAATTATGTAGATTAATTTTATCCAAACCACCCATTTAAATTATCAAATTAAGTGACAATTCCTCAATTAATCACATTAATTTCAATCTTAATTCATATTAAACTTGTAATATGAATTTAATCCGTCAAAATTTTAAACTGCTTTAAAATGATTAGGTATCCATGAATTATGAACCGCTTCATAATAATTAATTGGCCACAACAAACCCAAAAAAATTTTCTTTAAAATTTATCTCGGTAAAAACCGAAACAACCCAAAGAAAACTTTTCTCGATTTTACTAAAAAAAAAAAAACAATTTTTTTTTTTTAAATCATCAAAGACGTGAACAATGAATGAAACCAAAATTTTTTTTTTATTTTACTTTTCTCTCAAATTTGGATAGACAAAACAACAAAAACAGCCCGTTTTTATTTCTTTCTTCTTGCGGTTTTTCTGTAAAAACCATAACAAAACAAAAAAAAATTTTTTTATTTATTCTGGCCACTGTGAACAGTAACCACGTGAACAGTAACGGGAAAAAAAATTTTCTTTTCTCGGATGCTTTTCAAATCGGCATAAACAAAAACAGCCGTAAAAAACTTTAATCGGTTTTTCAGGAGAAACCGAAAGGAAAAAACAGATTTTTTTTTTTTTAAAGTACTGTTCATCCGTGAACAGTAACGGAAACAAAAAAAAATTTCACGGCTCAAAAAAAAAAACCAGCCGATTACCTTTTTTTTTCGCAAACCCTAATTATTGTTTACAAACAATTTTATGAAAATCATCAAAATTAAAATTCGTGGCCTTGTCTCTGATACCACTTGTGGGAAATAATCTGTATACTTCCCTTATTATTAAAGGATTATAACGAATTTAATGAAGACGATCACTAGTCATAAAATAAAATACATAAACAAAAGTAAAGGATTCAGAAATAACCTCCTAGCAAATATGGCCTAAGAACAATATCAAAGTAGATATTCGCCTATCAGTTGCACCCAAGACGATATGAGATATGCCCTTTTGATTATGCTAGAATCGATCCAAAATTTTCTGTAAAAGTTTAGGTTTTTGTGTTTTTTTTCGATGAGAGGAGGCAAAGATAATGAGTAGAAAAATTAGGTTATAAAATCATCTCCCCTTCACCTACTTAAACCGTGAATTAGGTTAGTAATAGGGTAGATATTTTCTTCCTTATTTTCGGCCCATATAACCGAAATAAGGAGTATTATTTCCTTATTTTGGTTATTCCGAAAATGTATAAAATGTTGTTAAATTGTCATCTAGTGAGGATCGAACCCATGACCTCTTGGTTTGTGTACCCTCACTATTACCACTATGACACATTCATCTTGTTGATATTAAATATAACCGATTACATTTAATTACGAATTAACAGATTAATTCGTCCAAGCTAACATTACATACATTTAATTAAATATAACTTATTATATTCAATTTACGAATTGTGATTAATTGTCTCAACTAATATTATTTAATCTTCATTAAATAATTGTCTCATCAACACATTGACTAACTGTTTAGTCATATTAGGCATCAATGTGATTATATTTCTATAACCACATCTCTCAAACACATCCTATAGGTGTGACCTTTAGGGACCAGTTGATCACCGCCATCTGTATGATAATAGCGTCAAACTTTCTAGCAAGCCAACCGTTATTAGGTAAACGTTAATCAACTGATTAAATATACGAAGTATACCCTTGTGAACCTGTAAGAGATTTACAAATGTTATCACACTAATTTGTGGAGGACACAAGCTCCAACATGCCGGTCGTGGCCCACCGTGGCTGGTGGTGGTGGCCACGGTGGCGAAAATGGTGGTGGTGTGGTTGAGTTGAGTCGGGATTTGGGGTAGTGTATAAGACAAGTTTATTTAGTTTAATTTGTCGTATACGTAATTGTATAAATATATTAGTATATTTATACGTATTTGTATAAGTATATTAGTATTTGTATACGTATTTGTATGATTAGATGAGTATATTTATACGTATTTGTATTATTATCGTATTTTAGGAAATGAGTTTTGTGAGACGGTTTTACGAGACGGGCCTAGCTTGTGTGACGATTTGCTTATGCGGATATGCTATGAGGTAGGTTTATCCTACTCAGTTTCATTGTTGCATTTATTTGTAAAATGAGTCTTTTGTCATTCATTGTATTGAGTGAGTCGGTAATTGGCATGTTATGTGGTATATCGTATTTGGTGTGTTGTCTTGTATGTCGGAGGACATGGTGGTTTGATTTGTTACCTGTTTTGGAGACGTAAGACGGTTGGGAGACCGTCTTGCGCTTAAGTCGCCTCTTGGAGCTTCTCACTCCAAGAGGGATGTGCACATTAATGGCTTGAGTTATGGAGGGACTCGTGTGGTTGAGACACGATGTCTGGCAGGGGATCCGGTTGGCTTCCGGACCCGGTACGTCTGAGTGTGTCCCGGTACCTGTTTGTGGTTGTCGGTATGTCTGGGCGAGTCCCGCTACCGTGGTGGTGGTTGTTGATGGTGGTTCATTCATATCATGGTCATGTTGTATGTTCACACACTCGAGTCGAGTCACACTTTAATTATTTATTGAAACTGACGTTTGTGTGTCTGTGTAATTGTCACCTATCTCATTGGGGTCGCATGTGTCGATCCATATGTTATCCTTTGGTCATATGGGGAGCAGGTTATGTTCAGGTTGTTTGGATAGTATGCCGGAGACGGGACGAGCTTGATGATATCACGAGACGAGTCTTGTTGGCTAGAAGAGTATAGATGTCACGAGTTGTATTTTATTTATTCATTTGTTTACGTTTATGTAAACCATTAAATATCATATGGAACGGAGGAAGTACATTAATAAAATGTTCTTTGATTGAAAATTTGAAACCCTACCTCGGGAAACCGAGATGGTAACGCTCCAATTATCTTGGCCGGATAATTGGGGTGTTACACCGTAGACAAGATTTTCCCGAGCCAAGCAGACAGGCTTATCCCGAATTATATCCGTAAGCACTTTCTTAGACCGCCTCACTACCGTCGGAAGACCCAAATACCGACTTTGCTCCTCAACCTCAGTAATACACAACCTACTCGCAAGATTACTCCTTCTCTACCGCGGTACCCCCTTATTAAAAGAAACAGTGGTTTTGTCAAATCGATTAGCTGGTCGAGGCACTTCCATACCTCCGCAAAATATTTGTGACAACATAAGCTTCCTCCATCGTCGCTTTTGTAAAAAATATGAAATTAATGGGATTATGAAATTCCGTGAAATATAAAAAGGGTAACTAAACAAGCTTTTCCCAATAAATTAGAGGTAACTAAATAAGTAAATAAGGTGATTTTAGCAAAAATAAAATAAAATAAAAAAAATAAATAAATAACACTAAGTTCCTTGTGTTTTATACAAACATAAATGAGTACCTCCAAAGTCCAAAGTCTAAACCTAAGGTGGACGCCTCCATGTGTGACTGTGTGAGTAACATACAACACAAGCAGAGCAAAACCCTAAATTGAGTCCATTGCAGAACCCCTCTTAAACCCTTTCTGTTGTTTAGCAAATCCTCAAGTTTGAATTTCTATTAAAATAAAATATATATAAAAAATAATGGGTCGTAACAAGAACAAGAACCCAGTTCACCAAAGCAATGAAAACCCAGATTCAAACATGAGTGTTGATGATGAAACTCATGGTCATGGAGATGCTGCAGAAAGCTCTTCAATGGTGGTAGTTGATGATTCTGCCATTCCTAAAGATGATAGGACCAGCGCAGATTATTACTTTGATTCTTACTCTCACTTTGGTATATCATTCTATCTACTTTGAATTCAACAACGACTTCTGGACTTGTGCTTAGTTTGTTTGTGTATTGCTCATTTACTAATCATCTTCTTCTCTTTTTCTGTCTTTCTTTACAGGTATCCATGAAGTACGTTTGCTTTCTCAACTCTAGGCTCTTGATTCATCAATATTTTATGAGATACATTGTTTTGAATTGTTGATACTTGATTGAGATGTAGTTTGGTTTTCTTCCTTCTTCACCCTCGTAAGGGTGAAAGAGGAGTGCAACTGTGGCGAATAATTTCTTCTGCTTACAAAAAAATGACTTTTTCCATGACACTTTTGAAATTACTTATATTTGCTGGATGTTTTGGATTGACTTGTTGAGGTATTGGAAGCGTGACACATAATGTGCAGTAATTAACCGTGGAAGTCTTCCGTCAGCCTGTGAAACTTATAGTTTCTTCTATGGACCATCAACCATCTTTCTAGTGGAGGGAGGGGAAGTGATTAAAGAAGTGTGCTTCTTTTTTCTTTTCAAGTTTACCCAATGTTGATATGATTGGAGACAGTTGAAATGGATCCAACTATATGTACAATGTACTACAGACAATTAGTATATGTCGATGGTACAAGGCTGTTTGTTATGTATGTTTAGTTTAGTGAGGAATCCATGAAAAGTTTACTATTTCCTAAATAACCTTACCCATCATTATGAGGAGTTTTATGTGGTAGGGTTTGGTGGGAAGAATGCAATGATGCATATATAAGAGTCGTTGCTGTTTTATTTGCTGTTTTGTATTCATTGAAAGCTTAATTGTGGATGAAGTTGAGTATGTGTACACATGTTGCAGGTGTTTCAATCTGTACTACTATATCTCTTGGTAAAAATAATCTTATTTAATGTCATGCATTGTAGGAAATGTTAAAAGATGTTGTGCGAACCAAGACTTATCAAAATGTTATATATAAAAATGACTTTCTCATTAAGGACAAGGTGGTTCTTGATGTTGGTGCTGGGACTGGTATCTTGTCTCTTTTTTGTGCCAAAGCCGGGGCTAAACATGTATATGCGGTATGTTGAACATCTGAAGCTCCTTCCTCCTTCATGACTGCATACTGCCTTGTTTTCACTACTATGTTTCAGTTAATTAAGCATTCTAAAAGTGATTTTTTTATTTGTTCTATAATCTAGTCATTAGCGGTATATGAATTGTTATAGGAGAGTAGTATATTTGATCAGTCATGAACTCGTAATCTACAAATGTTGGTATATCGTTTATTTCAATATATCTACACGTTTCGTAACTTGTTTAAATTGTGAAAGGAGGCATCAAAGTATCTAGACTAGCACTTAGATAGAGTTAGGACTGGATTGCTTTCATGGGCAAGTTTGTTATCGTCATATGTTGGCGTGGGATAATTTTTAATACCACCTTGATACACAACAAGGTTGCTTGTATCACTTTTACATTTGGATAATGTCGTTTTATATTAGTCTTCTCATTTCTTTATATTGATTATTTACTTGTTCAATTCTTTTTTACTTTTAAGGTTTGATTGTTAGTCAGGCGTGGTTTTTTGGCTTCTAATTTCTCTTCTGCTTACTAGGTTGAGTGCTCGGACATGGCTGACATGGCTAAACAGATTGTCGAATCGAATGGATTCGCTAATGGTGATGCCTCTGTTTGCCACACTCAGTTTGCTATATTCATTCTGTGGTGTACTCCTTATTTGTGCTAACACATGTTCCTCTCTCAGTGATAACGGTTCTGAAGGGGAAAATCGAGGAGATCGACCTTCCAGTTCCTAAAGTGGATATCATTATTTCAGAGTGGATGGGATACTTTCTTTTGTACGAGAATATGCTGAATACTGTTCTCTATGCCCGTGATAAGTGGCTAGTAAGTGGTTCGACATAATTCACTGTTCATTAGCTTTCTTTTAGTAACATCTTTGATTTGATTTAGTTTTCACCTAGTGGTCTGCTTTTTCATCTGCTTAGCGAATAATTTGTTTCTTCTGTGTGGTTTCATTGTACAAACTATGCATCTTGCTGTTCCTTCTATGTGGAATTGGTGAGTGGTTATTGTTTACCATCGCACAAACAATTTTCACTGTGGATTATTAATTGACTGTATTTTTGCAGCTTGAGACTTCAGCTTGGGCTGATGAACAATGATTTATATCCCCAATTGAATTATGCAAAAGGCAATTTGCAGCAGGAGTTCTGATTTAAAAAAAACTCAGTTTGACTAACCTAGGGACATTACACAGAGAGATGTACCTGTTTTTTGTTTAAAACGAGAATCTGTTTTGAATTTTTGCTTTTCAAATACCATGCAAAGTTTTCTGGACCGTGTATCATGAATTCATGATCATTCCAATCTTGAATAACAGTAAACTGTGAGCCGACTTTTTCATTCTGTCAAAGTTGCCGTTTCAAACGAATCAAGGGTGTCCGGTTCATCCATCTTAGAATTCAGTCGTTAGGTGCTCCAAACTTTTGTTATGTTGACACTTCATTGTAGCTGTGTTGCATGTTGGCAGAATACACTTGAGTATGCACTTGTGTGGCTGTGTCCGAGACTTGTAGCAGAGTCCAAATAGCAAATACCATGACTGTAAACTGTGGAATTTCTCAAACCTTATGATGTTCAGTGTTCACTAAACTTTTTTTTTGTTGATTCTTAAGCTGTTCCCGGAAGTGGGTAGCCTCACTTTGCTTGGGAACTTGAATATTATTAATTATTCTGCACGTCTACATTTCGTATGTAATATCCTATTTTTATATCATTAGTTGTCATTTTGTATGTAGTATAAAGGTAATATTAGAGCTAAAAGAAGTTGTCTCTGAAGCGTCTGCTTGTTTTTGCTTCTATTCTCGCTACCATAATAGCCAACTGTTCATTGTATGTGTTGTAGGTTGGAGATGGTGTTATATTTCCTGATATAGCATCTCTCTATTTGACGGCCATTGAGGATGCCGATTATAAAGAAGACAAGATTGAGTGTGAGCTTCTATCTCATTCTTCCCCTTTGTTTTTATATCATCTTATGTTAGATTCATGACTTGCTTACATCTGAAGTCTGACCCCTCACCCCACCACTGGCCTGAGCCTTCAAGGTGCATTGTTGCTCTTTTACACATCATAACTTATAAAAATCATGGCCTTGCTAGATTGGAACAATGTGTACGGCTTCAACATGAGCTGTATTAGAAAACAAGCCATATTAGAGCCACTTGTTGATACAGTGGACCAAAATCAGATCGTCACAAATTGCCATTTACTGAAGGTTAGTCCTTCTCCCTTCTCTTCTTCGATTATCTCACGGTTCTGTTCGGATTTAATTTTTCCTAATTGAATGATGTTAAATCTTTTTATTGTTGTCTTCCAAATGTTCTTGGTTGTTTTTTGGTCTCTATCTTTCCTAAACTCGTAACGCTTTTTTTTTTCTCACTCAGCCCTCTTTCCTTATTTGTTTATCTCACGAGTTTTATTCGGATTTCACGTTTCCAATTGAATGAGGTTAAATCTTTTTCTTGTCGTCTTTCCAAATGTTCTTGTTTTTTTTTGCTGGATCTCTCTTAACACTTATTTTTCTCACTCAACCCTCTTTGGAACTCTCTTTAAAGAGGTTCTCCTCGTAGTTCTTTTGTATGCTTTGTTTAACTATTTTCTTCTTCCCAATTTTTGGTCTTTTCTTTTGATACCAAACACACTGTTTCATAAAGTGATTTGTAGAAGTTAATCTCATATTATTACGAGACTTTAGCCTTTGTTGTGATTCACTATTTGCAATAATTTATTCCATTATCAGACGATGGACATATCGAAGATGTCTCCCGGAGATGCTTCCTTCACCGCCCCCTTCAAGCTTGTAGCAGAGCGCACTGACTACATTCACGCTCTAGTAGCGTATTTTGACGTATCATTCACAAAGTGCCATAAACCATTGGGCTTTTCAACAGGTGTGTTTTATAGTTACCCTCATGCCCTCTTACCTTTTCTCCTCCTGTAAATATAAACCCGTGATATAAATGTCGACATGTTTTCAGGGCCGAGATCACGAGCCACCCACTGGAAGCAAACGGTGTTGTACCTTGAGGATGTAATATCAATATGTGAAGGGGAGGCTATTGTCGGAACAATGACAGTCGCACAGAACAAGAAGAACCCTCGGGATGTTGATGTGATGCTCCAATACTCGTTCAATGGCCAACATGGAAGAGTTTCGAAGACCCAGAGCTATAAGATGAGATGATAATCTTGCTGCCTGGTGCAAGTTATTTCTGGAACTATGCCCTACCTTTTTTTCCCCTTCCCTGTCAAACTCTTATCAAATATTGTTTCCCTATTGAGAGAGCTATTGTGCAATTTTCATGCTTTTCCCATTGAACTGTTGTAGAATAGGAACTGGTCTTGTGCCCAAATTTAAATTAATTTCATTTCCTTTTCTTTTCTTTTTCGAGCTGTTCTGTAATTTTGCACTTCCAAGCAATTAAAATTTTGGGTATGGTATATGATTATATCCTTAAATGTAATATTAGGCTTTAGAATATGTAGTTTAATATTTTTTTTTTTACAGCCGTAAAGAAAGGTACCCTAATTAATCATAGCCTTGCAAGCAAGGCAGTGAGCATACACATTAAACGACCTAGGAATAAAACTAAAGGATATGCAATGAAAAAAAGAACAAAGTGATTGAATGTCTTCAAGGACTCCTATCGCCAGGTGATGCGCATGTTCAATTCCTGCAAAATAGCAAACGAGAGGGAGATGGTCCGTAGATATCTCCGAGTGCCAGAGTCTACCTTGCTTAGCCCACATAAGGACTAACTTAATTCCAATTGCCTCAGTCTGTAGAGCCGATTCAGCCTTAATCGCTTTGCTATTGGTGTAGAACCTGTTCCCAGATCCCGTTAGAGCGACCCAGCCAATCCCAGCCATGTCAATAGATTTCCACCCTCCATCAACCATAACCCTAATACGCTCACATGCATTCAAATTCCCGATCATATGAATAGGGCTACTATCCCGAGTCCACGTCAGGCTCTCATCGCTAGACTCATGGTCCGTCCGATCATCCTTTTCTCGTGCTTTCTTCACCTTTCCCATTGCCCGGTCTACGGTTTTGACCACTTGCGTCCAAGAATTAAGGAACATCATCGGATGAAAGACCTCCCCCCTAAACAACACTCTGTTTCTAGTACTCCATAAGCACCACAAGGTTGCAAGGAAGCGCACCAAACGGAACTCCACGCCAACCATCTTGTCGAGATAGCGAATCCAGTTTATGACCCATTTCGCTAAGCCAATAGTCGGACGGAGGTCGTATCGAATGCCAAGATCAGAGCAAGCCAATATCCTCCTAGCAACATCACAGTCCCTAAACAGATGTTCCATTGTTTCCACGACCCTCTCATCATGATTATAGAGTTTGCAATTATGATCCAAATCGAAGTTCCTTTTGGCAAAGTTACTACCAACCGATAGGGTGTCAGTAATAATTCTCCACACGAGAATTTTCCACATAGGTGGTCCTGGTAATTGCCACAACCTACTTTTACAAAAGGATCGATCATCATTATCCAATTTTGTCTTATCCTTGTTCGAGCCATTTCGCTCCATATAGGAATTTTGAATAATGCCATAGCCGCTTTTGACACTATATTCACATTTATTATTATGTAACCAGAACACTTTATCTGTCATCTGCGATCCACAAATAGGCATGGCTAAAATTCTGTCCGCACTTTCCTCCGCGAAGAGTTGTCTCCCAAGGTCTTCATTCCAAGAAAGATCCTCCCCAGTACCAAACGAGTTTTGAAGATCCCTAATCTCAGTGTTGCGGAACTCTACCGACTCCAAAGATAGTAACTCATTCCTCTGTTCCGGAGACTCCCCATTAACCCACTTAGTCGTCCAGACATTCAAGTTGGAATTTAAACCCGGTTTCCAAGCTATATGATGTTGAACAAACTCCAACCCATAGAGAATACTCCTTGCACCCCAAGCTAAATTGTTGCCATTTCTTCTTCCCAAAATATGCGACCGATTACAAGTCCTTACTAATATTTTCCGGAAGACACGGTATAGCAGAGAGTTATGACTACTTACGATTTTCCAAGCATGCTTAGCGAGCATCGCCTGATTCAGGCATGCAATGTTTCGTACACCAAGTCCACCTTCACTTTTTGGTAGACTAAGGAATTTTTTACTACACCAGTGAATAGTTTTCTCTTCTTTACAGCCCGCCCACCAAAAATGTGACAAGAGGGCATCAGCTTCTTTTTCACACTTACCGGTATTTTGAATACCGATAGAAAATAAGTGGAGAGATTTGATAGAACAGAAGAAATTAAGGTAAACCTTCCCGCTGGTGACAGAAAAATTCCATTCCACGACGATATACGCTTCATGACTTGATCAATAAGACCCTTGAAAAGTTCCCTTTTCGACTCCTGTAAATCCGTAGGAAGCCCAAGATATTTACCCAAACCCTTATTCCCTTTGATTCTGAGACTTTTTAGGCATCGTCTAGCATTTGCCAGTTTCGTACTTGGGCTAAATAAAATACCAGATTTCTCTTCATTAATAACTTGCCCAGAGGCCCGACAATATCTGTCAAGAACCTCCCTCAAAGAACTAGCAGCATTATTCTGATCCTGGAGAAAGAACACCGCGTCATCAACAAATAACAGATGTGTCAGATTCTCCTCTCCACTACACAGACTCACACCCTTGAAATCACCTCTATTCTGACATCTCACCATATTACAAGAGAGAACCTACATACATAGCACAAACAGGTATGGTGAGAGTGGACCCCCCTGCCTAAGCCCGCATCGCGGGTGAAAGATATCCATAGGGGCGCCATTGAAGAGAACCTGGTAGGAAACTGTAGTGACACAATTCATGATCAGAGCTATCAGATTGTTCGGAAAGCCAAATTTTTCAAGAACAACCTTCAAAAAATCCTACTGCACCCTATCATAAGCCTTGCTCATGTCCGCCTTAAAAGCGAACCTACCATTTCTTCCCTTCTTATGAGAGTTTATTTTATGAATTGCCTCATTCGCCAACAGAATATTATCAGAAATATGCCTCCCCGGAATGAACGCATTCTGAAAATCTCCCACAAGATACCCCATCACTTTAGCCAGACGATTGGAAATACATTTTGAGACAATCCGCATAAACACATTACACAAGCTGATAGGACGGTAGTCACCAACCCCTTCCGGATTCTCTAATTTTGGCACCAAAATGATAAAGGTTCTATTGAGCTCCTTAAGAACCATGCCGGAGTTAAGGATTGAAAGAGCAACTTTTGTAACATCTTATTTTATGAAGAACCAGCACTTCTGATAGAAAATCCCCGGAACTCCATCTGGTCCAGGAGACTTAAGAGCTCCTATCTGAAAGACTGCCTTTCTCACTTCTTTAGCCGTAAACGGTCGTCTCAGCCCGTCTGCATCATCATTTTCAACTTTCCTTGAAATATCACACAACGTATCCTCAATATCCCTTACCCTCATCTCATCACCGTCATCATAGCTCTTGGAATAAAGATCAACAAAAGAACTTTGAAACCTACTACCCACACATTCCCGGTCATAGATCCACGTACCATCATAATCCTTAATTCCGAGGATAGGGTTCCTTCTCGCTCGACCTTTAACCCAGTTGAAGAAGTATTTAGTACAAGTATCGTCCTCAACCGTCCATCTAAATTTCGCCCGTTGTCTCCAGAAAACAGCTGCCGCTTTCGAGAATTCTCTAACCTTTTCATTTGTTTGCATATAGAATTCATCATTACCCTCCGTAATTGCCAAGTCCATCCCCTTTTCCAACTCAATATCGAAGTTATCCCATTGCTGTCTCCAGTTTTACCGCATATCGATCAAGAGTCCAATTCTTCACCTGATTTCTGGCACAGGCAAGTTTCCGCGTTAGTTGAAAGGCCGGGGACCCAAGAACTCGACCCATCCATACCTTCTTAACCTCCAAATGCAATCCTCATGCTCCAGAGCTCAGGCATCAATTTTATACGGTTTCTTCCCATTATTCTGTGTGAGATTCAAGTCCAACTCAATAGGCGGGCATGGTCCGAAATCTGGATTGGATAATGTTTTATCCCGGAATTTGGAAACAAAAGGAGCCAATTCTTTGAACCAAGAGCACGATCAATCCTTTCATAGACTCGTTTATCTCCTCTACGATTATTGCACCAAGTCAACCTTGGTCCTTTAAACGGGATGTCCACAAGCTCATTGTGCACCCTCCACATATTGAAGTCATGAGCACCCTCCACGGTTCTTGTATTTTTACTTAATTTATCACACCCAAATTCAACTTGATTAAAATCGCCCAAAATTAAGTAAGGGTGAGTGAAAGAAGAGATGCAGCACTCAAGTTCCTCTAACACCGATTTCCTCTGATAGGTGCACGGGTCACCATAAAAGAGCACAAGATACCACAACCGATCAAAATATTTTTCTACTAATAGGATGATGAAGTTGCTACAAGACAAAACATGGCTAATCTTAGCCTCCTTCCTCCACCCAACCCACAGACCACCCGAACTACCCTTGGCATCAATGCCTACATGATATATGAAAACTAAAAGATCTAAACAACGGAAATACACTACTACTACTACTACTACTACTACATTTAGTTTCAGTAAGAAAGCAAAAGTCATATAGTTTATTACTTAATAACGCTCTAAGTTTTGGAATTGTAGGGGCGAGCGTGTTATTAAGACCCCTACAATTCCAAGTGAGGCCAATCATGGTGAGACAGAAGGTTGAACTGGCCCAACCTCCGCAAAGCCTTCATTCTTGTTCTCAGAGGACGAATCAGTGAACTTTTCAATGTCCATATCCTCCACCTGCATAACAAACCCACCAGAAGTACTCCCCCCTTTACCATCACTGCGTCTAATCCCCAAGCACCTCTTCTTAGCTAACTGTTGCAGATAGGACTTCGCCTTTGATATAGATGATACAGCCTCCTCAGGTACCAGTTCCTCATTCACCTCTGAACAACATTTCGTTTTCCTCGCAACAACAACAACAACAACAACATCCCCAAACTCTTCATTAAAGCTAGATATGTGATAACAGTCTGCAATACCCATGAAGTTATCAGAAGTACTTGGTATCTTCCTATTCTCATCCATATTAGCCACTAACTTTAATGAAATACCATAAGAAGGAATGTGAAACAACTCAGGTCCCTTATCCTTCCTCTCAGCAGCTCTATCTTTCAGACCATCCTCCTCTCCTTGCCCAGCCAAAGCAGAATCATTCCAAAAAACAATCCCCTTAAACTTATTATGCAAAACATCAGAAGCCCCCTGGATTTCCTGATCCTTGCGTGTGATGGCAGCTGGAGTAATTGCTAGAGAAATATTTGCCATCAAAACAGAATTGTTAGCTATTTGGTCAGCAACCGTACCATTTCCACCCACATTTAGCCTTAATTTTGTGTTCACTTCATCAGTGTCAACAGATGATGAGATTAGGTTAATTGATGAAAATTCACGAAACTCAGATGTGTCATCAGAATTGGACTCCCAGCCATCAGGATTATAATCCCAGTCAGCAGAAAAAGGACTTGTAATATCAGAATGCTCCTGGTTCTCCCCTTCAGAATCCGAGCTGATAATGATAACATCATATGGCTCATTCATATCTGCTGCATCAGCCTGCCCATTTATCATGACTTTAACATCTTGTTCAATCACTACCTTAGCATTCCTCACCCCTCCAGCCTCCTGTTCAGCACCCATATTAGCATCTTGCTCCTCTCCTCCTATATCCCATATACACAACATCATCTCCATGGTGATAAACAACTGGCAGCCCCCTTGGTGGAGGGTCAAAAGTCTGGTTGTACCCACGATAGTCATCTTCCATCCTTGCCCATTCCACATCACCTTCAACCCTATTCAAAATGGCTTGCTGGACTCTAATATCCCTGTCTAAAGCCCCACTTGCAGCCCCGTTTCTACTAAAGACCACATACAGGTCATCTTGCATCAGATTCTGGATCTCTTGAGCTTCTTGCATCCCATTACCAGGGACATCAAATTCTTCCCCAGCACTATGAAAGTCCTCTTGCTCATTGTTATCATTTTCCCCCAACCAACCACCTCCAGCTCCCCTCTGATTAACCCCACGTTCCTGTCTATCTTCAACCCTATTATCCCACTGCTGATCACCACCAATCACTCCATTCTGATGTCCAGCTGCAGCAGCTTGACCCCTTCCATTGTCATTCCCACCCACACCAACATCTCCATTCAGATCACCCCCATTATGATTTCCATTCTGTTCTTCCATAACCACATCACCATTCTCTACAGCCCCTCCATTCACACCCACCCCATTATTAAACACCCCTCCAGCATTACCCATGTGAACCGCACCAGGGCCAACCTGGAAGATAACTGGTCCTGCAAATGGTTGAGCAGTCACTGCAAAGCTCATTCCAGGCAGCACACGACCCCCAGGAGTAATACCCAGATCAAACATAACAAGTCTTTCCCTATCCCGTCTCCCATCACCTTCAGTAGCCATCCTACGATTCCCCAATTGCAATCTGGAAGACAAGTATCTTGTAGTACATGGGGTAGCTGATAACCGGTTTTTGCCGTCACTTCCGGTATCAAAAGTAATTTATAAAACCCAATTAAAAAGTAGTATTTAATCGGGGTTAAACACAAAGATGGCGGGGGTTAGATACTTGGTTTGTTTAAATCTTTAGTTTAGTCAAACAAATGTAAGAGGTTGATTAATTGTAAACTAAGATGCAAACGAGTTAAATAAAATTAAACTAAATGGAGTTGTATTCAATTAATGGGAGAACTTGAGTCTTCGGGTTCACTTGGGTAGGAGGGCATAAAACAAGATTAAAACAAGATATGGGTGATGACAATGGTCAAGGAATTAAGACTAATTTCCTAGTCACCTTAAGTTCATTAACAAGTTGTCACTTAATTAAGATGAACCCAACACTAACATAGCATATAGACCTTCCAATAGCATAAGCACCAAGACAAGCCAAACATGTCAAAGAAAGGTTCAAACTTGCATTCAAACGATTCTACGAACACTTAATATGAATGAGAACAAGACCGATTGATCTACTAATCATAGCATAAAGACCATCCAATAGCATAATGCACCAAGATAAGTTAAACATGCTAATGAAAGACTCAAACTTTCGTTCAAACAATTCATCGAGCACTTCATATGCATGAAAGTAAATACCAAGTAATCACCCAATTCCAAATGTTAATAACCTAATTTTACACCCATTAATGACCCAAGATCCCCCATGACTCTAGATGAGACTACTCACACATGTTCATGGATGAGAAATTACCAACAATTTCCAACAAAATATAAACAAGCATGGTAAACATGATAAAGATTGTAACTTTGAGTGAATAACAATTAACCAACATAAAAGATGTAAACTAATGAAGTAAATGTAAACAAAAGATGAGAATTATACCAACTAAGAGGAAATGAACAAGCTTGGATAATAATGGAAGAATGAATTTTTTCAAATCTTCAAAATACAACCCAAATAAATAAGACTAGAACCAGATCTACACTAATTTGATGAGTAATTAAAGTCTAATTAAGGAAAGATTACAACTTTAATAAGAGGAAAATTGAGAGAGGAGAAATATTTTACTAGGGTGCTACAAATATTTGAGAAGAAATAATATAAGCTATTCTAATTCTATTCTAAAAGGTAGTGTAATTGGTAATGTCATAACCTATGGTATGGTAGTCTAATAACAACAACAACAACAACAACAACAACAACAACAACAACAACAACAACAACAACAACAACAACAACAACAACAACAACAACAACAACAACAACAACAACAACAACAACAACAACAACAACAACAACAACAACAACAACAACAACAACAACAACAACAACAACAACAACAACAACAACAACAACAACAACAACAACAACAACAACAACAACAACAACAACAACAACAACAACAACAACAACAACAACAACAACAACAACAACAACAACAACAACAACAACAACAACAACAACAACAACAACAACAACAACAACAACAACAACAACAACAACAACAACAACAACAACAACAACAACAACAACAACAACAACAACAACAACAACAACAACAACAACAACAACAACAACAACAACAACAACAACAACAACAACAACAACAACAACAACAACAACAACAACAACAACAACAACAACAACAACAACAACAACAACAACAACAACAACAACAACAACAACAACAACAACAACAACAACAACAACAACAACAACAACAACAACAACAACAACAACAACAACAACAACAATAACAATAATAATAGTAATAATCTAATAATAATAATAATAATAATAATAATAATAATAATAATAATAATAATAATAATAATAATAATAATAATAATAATAATAATAATAATAATAATAATAATAATCTAAGACTCACCTAACAATTGACACACACGACACATATAAAAAGGGAGGGGGTGTTAATCGTTGATACAACACAACAATACAAAAAAGAAGGAAAAGTAAAGCAACGGTCTGAAACACGCGCGAAAGGGGTGCACAGCCGGTCCACCGGCCGTCGATGGATGATCGGCAGGGAACCTCCTGGAAAAATAGAGGTGAATTAATAGGATTTAGAGCCGGTGAGGAGATCGGCTGCCGGTTGGCCGGCTCAGAGCCATCTTGAGAATTGTTGCGGGTTGGGAGCCGGTGTGGAGGCAACCGGTTGGCCGGCTAGGAAAGCGTCTTGTATGTGAGATTGGTGAATGGATTGATGATGGTTCCTGCTGTCGGTTGTTGATCGGAGTTGCGGCACGGTGGTGGCTGACGAAATGAAGGTGTTGGTGATGTCGTGGTCAACGAGAGCAGGTCTGAACTGGCCTCAAGCTTATTTGATGACGGAAATGGGAGCTCGATTCCAGGCAGCCCACTACTACCAATATAGGCCATAACAACGCCCCATTAACAACGCATATTAACGCATTATATGTAATACCGTTGTTAATCAGATTAGTATATTTTGACGCAATTCTATGAAAAGTAATAACAACGGTTATTTCTTTAAAACCGTTGTTATTAGTAATCACGTGTTTCATTTTAGAACCGTTGTTAATAGTTGAAAAGTTATAACAACAGTTATTTATTTAAAACCGTTGTTATTACTTTTAACAACGGTTTTTTTGCATATAACCGTTGTTATTACTTTTAACAACGGTTTTTTTTTGTATATAACCGTTGTTATTACTTTTAACAACGGTTTTTTACATATAACCCTTGTTATTACTTATAACAACGGTTTTTTACATATAACCATTGTTATTACTTTTAACAACGGTTTTTTTACATATAGCCCTTGTTATTACCTTCGCACCAAAATATTTTCATTGTGGGACAAACCGGACCCTTTATGTTTCTTTCCCTTTCTATTCTTTATTCATCTTCAACCTTCGCATCTTCATCTCTCTCACACTCAAAAACAAAACCTCTCACACAATACTCACTCAAAACCCACCAAATCACCCCCAAAACACTCAAAAATTCTCCCTAACTCAATTTACATACTTATAACCCATTTTCCAACCTTGAAAACTACCAAAATCACTCAAAATCGACTTTTAGAAACCTAGGGTTTTAAAAATACGAGAGCAAGAAATTGATTTTTTGGTTTGATTTTCGTCTTATTACTTCAATTGTTAGGTATGAAATACTAACCTACTCGATTTATTTGTCAACACAAAATCTTAATAATTGCACATCTATTTTATTTCCCATTTTACTGTTGTTTGACTAACCCTTCTTTATCTCACCATCAACATCACTCTCCCCTTTATTAATTATTCATTTTACACTATCAATTACCCTATTAAATTTTAGGGTTTTGTTTGATTTCATAAGGATTTCATCTTTCAGAGTATCCATGAAGGGATTCAGATCTAGAGGTATTCTTTCTAACCGTAATTGCTTCGCTTATTTTGATTTTAAAATCTCTGGTGCCTTGTTGAATTTTAGGTTTCGTTTGATATTTGTACTTTTTTTACCGTCTCGCATTATTCTTATACTTGGAAATTTTTACATTGTAGTCTTGGAGTCTTGGAGGTAGTATGCTAATATGCTCAGCTGATTTAGAAGGTCAAACATGGTGGAAGTTTGTACATTGTAGTCTTTTACCGTCTTTCTTGTCAGGTAATCTCGCTCAATATATGGGCTCCTTATTTAATGATCATATTGTTTGGTGGACATGATGCTTCTTTGTATACTATTGTTCGATTATAGATGATTAATTTCAGAGGTGCGTGAAATGGTATGTATTCCTTCCTTTTCACGAAGATACTAACCTGTGACCTCTTCATTTTCCCCATTTCAGCGGTATTACCTAGCATTGGGATTGTAATATATGCTCTTATTCAGGTTAACATCTTAAATTGACCTCTTCTTTAGATAAATTGATCCTGCAGGTAGTAATCACTGCTGCCGGAGCAACTCTGACTGACAAAGCAGGACGAAAGCCACTTCGTTTGGTAATTATCACTACTTTTTTTCACTAGAAATTATGTTGTTCATATATAGTTTACATATAGTGCAAAGTTTTTAATTGCTAAGGATTCGCAAGACTCAGAATATTTTGTCTTTGGAATGTTATAGAACTGTTTAATTTATTTGCTGCATATCAACAAGTCTTTCAACTATAACTAATTTGACTCGGTAATTTAGTCCACCCACAATATCCATTATGGTTTGAATCTTCTTCCAAATTTTATGAAGTTAAGATGGATCAATGTTGTTTGTGTTACTTCAGTTTCAAGTGTTTGGGTTCACGACTTTTAGTTTTATGGCTAAAGATGTAATATATGCTCATTTTTGGCTAAACTTGTGAAATTTCTATGTTGTGCTACCGCACTTTCTTCTTTTTGATTTCTCCTTCATTTTTAATTTCTGCTTTATTCCTTGATTTTTTGCTAGTAAACTTTCATTTTATGCTGTTTGTAGGTTAGACTTTTGGTGATTTTCATATATTTTCCTCAGGTATCTTCCTCCTTTGTTTTTTCCTCAACTTATTGCTTCCATCCACTTCTCATATCTACGTAGGTTTCCCTTTTTTATTTCCATCATCTTAACTTAAATGTATCATTGCAGATTTAAATTTGAAAGTGTCAATTGAGGAGATGAGGGATGTTAATGAGGTGTAGGCTTACCAACTATTTAGAGAATACGTAATATTGAATAGTCTATTCACTAAGATGTTATTGTTATGTTGGATGTGATGCGAGATTGATGTAAGTTTGTTGGAGTTGTATTGTTGAATATTTTATTCACTAAAATGTACATGCGTAGTAGTGGAGTCGTAACTCTCGGATGTAAATGGATGTTTGAATTGTGGTATTAATATTTTGACAAAATCGTTGTGCTAGTGCATAAAACTTTGCAGGTGTTTAATTTTGGGTTAATCAATTTAAAGTGAGCTTTTGTTGTATGTTGATATCTTCTTTGTTGTTGATACAGGATTTTTAATGCACTAATTTTGTAAAATTTTTTTAAAAAATAATAAACATCAATAACAACGGTTATATGCCAAAAAACCGTTGTTAATAGTCAATTTTAACAACGGTTTTTTTTAACATATAACCGTTGTTATTACTTTTAACAACGGTTTTTTTAAATATAACCTTTGTTAAAAGTCTTCACAACTTTGGTGGGAAAGATACAACAACGGTTTTTTATATTATAACCGTTGTTATATCTTTTCCACCAAAATTTTGTCAAACTTTCCACAACGACTTACTCGCAACAACAACGACTTTTAACCGTTGTGAATAATTTCCACAACGGTTTTAGTAAATAACCTAACCATTGTAAATACCTGTTACAACGGCCGCTTTAACAACGTCCGATTTTTGTTTTAACAACGGTTTTTACCCGTTGTTATAGCCTCTATCTGTAGTAGTGGTGATGGGATTGATGAATGGTGCTGGCTGCGTGATTGAAGATGGAGGTAAGGAGTCGAGTAATTGAAGGAAACCATGGTGGTTAGCTGATGTCGGAAGTGGGAAGAGCAGGTGGTTGTATTGGGTTGATGTCGGGTTTTGATTGGAGATGGGGATGGTACTGCGTGGTGATGCGAGTGAATGAAGAGGATGATGGATATAGGTTCGTGAAACGGAGCAGGGGAGTTGTCAAGTTCGGCTGTGTGTCGACAATTGGTGGTTGAATTGGTGTTGATGGGGGCATGAATTGAGGATGGTGATGGTTGCTGTGTCGAGATGAGCCGAATATGGTGATGAGTAGGTATAAATCAAAAGTCAAACCTTTGACTTCGACAGTCCTTGCTTGTTTTACCTTTTGCCCGCTTTGCTTATTTAATCGTCTCATTCCTTGATCCTCCTTGTTTATTCCATCTCACCTACACATTATATAAATATAAATAAAATAATAATAATACTAATATTATATAAAACCGACTAATTATTAAATATAACTACGAGGACTAATTATTATAAATTAGTAAATAAATGAGCTATTTAACGATTAAGGCACACAAAATTGAGTCGGAATAAGGTATATATAAATGAGGGGTAAAATGTGACTAAAATACTACTCACGAAATCTCCCCACACTTAAACCTTACTCGTCCTCGAGTAAGCTCATTTAAACTAAACTGAGACCCTTAATATAAAAGACTATCTAAACTACTAATATCCATTAAGAGACAATTAACGGGCCTTCTCCGTCCCTTCAACTCACGTAGTCATGCCTATGAGGTAAGGCACAACTCGTAAGGCAAGTGGGGGATTGCAAGGAAAAATGCGATGCATCCAACAACGTGAGCATAGAAATAAGTAATAGAATGAATCTAACAAAAAATGGCCCACTTCCTCATCTAAGTGGCCGAGTTTTCAGCTCAAAAATATGGTCTCGGTCGGGAAATACCGTCTCAGAGTCTCAATGGAGGTGCCAACCCCCTAAGCGTGGCCTAAGCAACCCTAACGTATCCAATAAAGATCAAGAAATGGATTCTAGAGCGGGAAAGGGGAAAGAGGGACTAGACCTCCGAGAATTACAAAACCAACACAAGATTCAACCAAAAGACCCATGACTAAGGGGACCTAAGTCAACGACATCCTCACGGTTATCACTCGTCTCTCATTTGAATTCCGGGTGTTTTTGTGCAAAAAGTAACCAAAACACTCTCCTACTTCGACTCGTGAGAACGTGCCCGCAATCTAATGTTTAAGACCGTCCTATGTCCAAATGAAATGCAAAATGTAACAATGCACAAATCATGAAACAAGGGTTGTAACGGAGCTAGGGAGTAGGGCGGAACGGGATTGGTGCAAGCACCTTTTCGATATGTGGAGCTCAAATCAAGAATTGTCGACACATCACATCTCACTTCTTATTGCAACATATGAGACACGTCTATGCCCTAACATAGAATTGATCACCAACACTATGCAAAAATTGCATAAACCCAACTCAAATTGGAAAAATTTGAAACTACTCCTCTTATTTCAACAAATGAGAAACGTCTACACCATAACAAGAGTTCGGTTTCCCAAAATCAAGCAAAAATTGTGTAAACCCGACTCACTTTGGAAAAACATCAAATTGCCCCTTATTCTAGCAACGGCTTTTTCTACCCCTTTAAATGATGAGGAGGGGTGCTGCTTGCTCTTTTCTTTTCTCAACACAATTATTTACAATCACAAGTGGCTCTTTTTTTGGATTTTTAAGGACTTTTTCAATTTTTCTATTTTGTTTTTCATTTCAATATCAAAACCTCTTATTTGTATACAACGTCAAATAGATGCCAAATTTCGACTCAAGTGAATATGTACACTATCCACCACTATAACCCAAATCACCTCCTAAAACACTACTACAAAACCGACCAATTCTTGATCAAGAAAAGGTGTTTATGGAATGTAGTTAATTTAGTGGGTTTGCCAAATGGAGAAGCTAAAGCTCAAAGGGGGTGAATCAAAAAGGGAGATAATGAAAGGGACAAAACAAGGCTATTTGGCTATCTGAGGTTCATATGCATGTGAAAATAGATTTTATTTCATAACTCGTGCACAAAAATAAAATGCAATTCATGGCCTAAGGACGGAATGACACACTTATTCGTCTAGACACAACACGTCCCGCGAGGAGATCTACTCACAATCCTAAATGAGGGTTGGGCATGAATGTACCAACCCTAGGAGGCTCTAATCCTCACATAAGAGTAGTTAGGTCGAGACTTAGGTCTAGCCTACGGTCAATGGTCTCACAGGGTGGTCTAGACTCGTTAGTTGGGTCCCAAATTTCCCACGGCTAACCTATGGACACGGGTGCAAGCCACGGGGAGGGACGAGGCACAATTGGGACTTGACTCATCCTTGGGGGTATAGACTTCCCAACCTTGACAAAATTTGTGCACATTTATATACAAACCGATGCAAATGATTCTAACCTAAGACAAACGCATATGTACATGTTATAATGCATGCGGAAATTGAAATGAACATAAATTAAACATGCAATGAGTTGAATAAACCTAGCAGTATATCAACACCAACACCAAAAACCAAAAGTTCCCAGAAGGAACATCCAAGGCACAAAAATCTCATCCTCCTTCAAATATACAAAATAGATAAAGAAAGAACGGTAAAGGAGTAAGAGATTAGAATGAGTTTACCAAGCGGGTCTTCTAGCTCCTTTTTGCCTCAAATGGTCAATGTCTATGCCGAAGGTTAGCCAAAAAACAAGTATATATATACAATGCAATGTTTTTGTAATTTTTTTGAAAGTTTTTCTATTTTTTTGATTTTTTTGAAATTTTGTCAAATTTACAAGTATATATGTATATGTACAAATATAAACAATATTCACAAAGTGGATATTTCCCTCCCCACACTTGAATTTTACATTGTCCTCAATGGAACAAAGTATAGGGAGAGAATAGGAAAAATAAACAACATATTTTTGGTGGTTTTTGAATTTTTTCGAGATTAAAGAACATGTTTTTGGATTTTTTTGAATATTTGAAAATAAATAGCATGTTTTTGTATTTTTAAATGATGGAATTTCCTCCCCACACTTATTTATTTACATATTTCCAATGGAAATAAATGTGTGGAGGAAATTCGGAAATGAAATACATGTTTTTGTTGATTTTTGATTTTTCAAATTTTTAGTGATTTTCAAATAAGTATGCAATGCATGATCTAATCTATATGTAATATTGTAATACGATGCAAGCTATACTATATGAATGTAAAGAGAGCTAATTTAGATTAGCTCCTTTTCGAATCATGTCATTAAATGCAAAATGCGGTAAAAACTTAATTAAAGAGAAAGAGAATATATACATTGCGGTGGTTCTTAAGTAACTCCACCAAACCTCTTCATTCAAAGACTTCATTCAACCGGGATCAGTATCCCGAGATCCCACCAACCTTCCACCTTCAACACAAGAATCAACAACACACGAACCCTTGGTCTTCATCATCAAATCATGCAACTTACTCATGGCATCTTGAACTTCTTGCTATTTTCGGTTCATTTCTTCTTCAAGCTTTTTCTTAGTCTCTTTGTCAACACTAGGGTCACATACCCTATTTCCTTTCGATCTCTTCCTCTATCTTTTTGGTTTCTTCTTTTCAATTCTCGGTTTTGATATTGGAGGGGCATTGGTGCTAGAATCGAACCCGGTTTCCCAAGTCTTGCCCTTTTCCCCACACTTTTCTTTAACATTCACTTCTTCTTCAAGGAACTTAGCCGGGGACTCATCATCAACTTTCGGCTCACAAGCAATTAAGAGTTCCATGTTCTCATCTTCATTCTCATGGAGTTCTAATGTTTCCACGGCAAACATGTTTTGAATCACGGTTTTCCTTGAAGCATGTGGTAGCTTGAATTCAACTTTTTCCTTCCCGACTTTGAATGACAATAGTCCCTCTTTGACATCTATGGTAGCTCCTCCCGTGGCTAAGAATATTCTACCAAGAATGACACGAGAGCGTCTTCCCATAGGGATGTCCAACACAACAAAATCGGTTGGAATTGAAAGCTTACCAATTTGAACCATGATATCCTTGAGAATCCCATTCGGAGATTTGATTGTCCCGTCGGCAAGCTTGATTAATATGGAGGGGCGGATTAAGCTTGAAATATTCAACCTCTTCACAAGGGCAAGTGGTATGACACTCACACTTGCCCCTAAGTCACACAAAGCACTATCCACCTTTTGGTCACCAACGGTACAAGAAATTGAGAAACTCCCGGGGTCATCAAGTTTAACGGGGATTTCTTTAGATTTGACAAAATTGCACTCCTCACTTGAGGCATAAAGCTCATGCTCACTAATGTCCACTCTTCTAGAAATGACTTCTTCAAGGAATTCGGAGTAATGAGGCATCTCCACCAAAGGTGGATTGGAGGTCTCCATTTTCATTACCAAGTTCATAAATTTGTTATAACTTGAAGTATCATTGGCCCCTTCTTGCTTGGCCAAAGAGTGTTCTTCCACTATGATCATCTCTTCTTTTTCCGGGCTCCTCTCAACTTCGACCATCACATTTGGTGCTTCCACAATTTCTTCAAGCACAAATTCTTCACTCATAGTGGTTGGTGTAGTCATAACCATCTCTCCCTTATCCGGGTCGACTTCAACATCCAAGCTTGCACCATGAATTGTCATTATTTGCTTAAGCACATAGCCTCTCATGCTCTCTTTTTCGGGCTCATGGTCAACTTCTTGGAATGTTTCCATAGTCATGGAAAAGGGAGTAGTGTATGATAAATCCTCTTGACTTGGCAAACCAAATGACTCTTCTCTTTCCTCTTCAACTCCCACTATGATAGCATTAACTACCTTTGCCTTCATAGGGTCTCTTGGGTTTGGCCCTTGTCTTAGAAATACACCCGGTGGTTTTTGATAACTCATGAGAGCTTGGGAAGCCACTTTAGCTTCAAGACTCTTGATTTGTTGTTGGGTATTACTTGCCAAATCCCCTATCAATTTCACCAAGTTGTCATATTTATCATCTCCCATGGTATTACTAGCTTGGGGTGGTGGCTCTTGGTTGAAAGGTTGGTTGGAAATTGGAAGAGGAAAGCCATATCCTTGATCTCTAAAGTTGGAAGTTTGGTTGCTCCCTTGGTACCCTTGGTTAAATCCGTGATTTTGCCCTTGGTTGTACCTTTGATTGTTCCAATTATTGTTGTTCCATTGATTGAATCCTTGACCAAACCCTTGGTTGGCTTGGTTTCCTTGGTAAAAGTTTTGATTACCTTGGTTCCCTTGGTTACCTCCATAATATTGGTATGCTTGAGGTTGGTTGGCAAAGCTTTGGTTGGATCCTTGGTTGTTGTTGAAAGAGGCCCTATGTGGACGTTGGGAGAAGTTGTTAAATGCTTGGAATGCATTCACCTCTTGCACATTGTTCCCATCAAAGTTGTTGTGATGGTTATTTGCACAAACTTGATAGGTGTGACCCATCCCTCCACATGACTCACAAGTTGATCTTTGCATAACTTCTTCCATGGATGGTCCATTAGATGTGGTAGCTTGGCTTACTTGGTTCACTTGCTTCTTCTTACTCAACTCTTCAAGCTTTTTGTTGAGTATATCAAGCTTAGCATTAGTCTCCACATTCACTAAGAATTCGGGAGGGTGCTTATTTCTTCTCAAGATATTCGCTCTTGTGCCATAATTTGCCTCGGAGTCCACCATTTTCTTGAGTAGAGTCGTGCCCTCCTCATCACCCAAATGATTGAATCCCCCTCCCACGGAGGCATTCACCATTTCTTTTGTTCTTGGCAACAAGGTTTGGAAGAAAGTTTGGGTGACATACCAATCCGGAATCCCATGGTGAGGGCAACTAGCGATAAGGTGTTGATATCTATCCCATGCTTCACCCAAGGATTCTCCATCCTCTTGTTGGAAAGTGTGGATCTCATTTTGGAGCATGGAGGTCTTGGATGATGGATAGTACTTGGCCATGAATGTCTTTGTTAAAGCGTCCTAAGTTGTGAATGTGTCCGGAGGGTGAACATTCAACCATCGGTCCGCCTTACCCGTCAAGGAGAATGGGAACAACATCATCCTTAGTGTATCTTCGGATACCCCATTATTTTTCATCATAGAGACTTTTCTCTTGAACTTTCTTAGATGAGCATGAGCATCTTCTTCAATTTGTCCTCCGAACAAGTCTCTTTCAATCAACCCCACTTAGGCGGGGTGCATCTCAAAGTTGTTGGGAGCCAAGGTGCCGAAATTAATTGGGTCACAAGCATCATTGTGGTTAGAAGGGTTATGGTCACGTAAAGCCATTGGTGGTGGTGGATTTGGTATATGAGGGGGTGGTGTTTGAGGTGGGCTATTTGGAAATTGGAAGTTGTGAAATGGATTTTCTAGTGGAGAATCAATGATGTCGTTTGGTTGCTGTGGTGGTGTGTCTACAATAGTAGGTTGGGTGGATGAATTTGTTTGGTTTGAAGTGGCTTGAGTGGAGGTTCTAACTCTTGCAATAGTCCTATTCTTTAAGGCTCAAAAAAGCCTTTCGGGGTCGGAGTCAAAGAGCAAAGCTTGATGGTTCCTCCTAGGCATGCACTTGAGAAACCGTAAGACTCCTAGTGCTTTTACACACTAGGGTAAGGCAAAAATCACACACTCTACAAGAAACACACAACTACTAAAGCAAACAACAAGTAACTAAGACTAAGCGTAAGACTCTAACTAACTAAGTATAACCTAACGCTATCCCCGGCAACAGCGCCAATTTGATAACCGGTTTTTGCCGTCACTTCCGGTACCAAAAGTAATTTATAAAACCCAATTAAAAAGTAGTATTTAATCGGGGTCGAACACAAAGATGGCGGGGGTTAGATACTTGGTTTGTTTAAATTTTTAGTTTAGTCAAACAAATGTAAGAGGTTGATTAATTGTAAACTAAGATGCAAACGAGTTAAATAAAATTAAACTAAATGGAGTTGTATTCAATTAATGGGAGAACTAGAGTCTTCGGGTTCACTTGGGTAGGAGGGCATAAAACAAGATTAAAATAAGATATGGGTGATGACAATGGTCAAGGAATTAAGACTAATTTCCTAGTCACCTTAAGTTCATTAATAAGTTGTCACTTATTAAGATGAACTCAACACTAACATGGTATATAGACCTTCCAATAGTATAAGCACCAAGACAAGGCAAACATGTCAAAGAAAGGTTCAAACTTGCATTTAAACGATTCTACGAACACTTAATATGAATGAGAACAAGACCGATCGATCTACTAATCATAGCATAAAGACCATCCACTAGCATAATGCACAAAGATAAGTTAAACATGTTAATGAAAGATCGATACTACAAATCCAGGCAACTACAACGCCCCTTTAACAACGCTTATTCAGGAAAATCACCATAAGACGTTGTAGAACGGATGGCGCGAATTTTACTAAAATTAATTACAACGGTTATGGTTCGATAACCGTTGTTATAGGTTTTAACAACGGGTCAAACATGCACAACCGTTGTTAATAATTTGGCGCAAAATTGGCGCAAAGTTAGTGAAAAGTAATTACAACGGTTATTTATAAACCCATTGTTAATACTTTTTAACAACGGTTTACTATGGACCCGTTGTTAATATATTCTGTAATGACAGCGGGTTTTTGTTTAACAACCGTTGTCAATACTTTCCATACTATAAACCACACAAACACAGATCAGCTACAGCCACAAAACACAAACCTAACACAAACACAAACACAAACACAAACACAAACACAAACACAAACACAAACACAAACACAAACACAAACACAAACACAAACACAAACACAAACACAAACACAAACACACACTTTCTCATTGTCTCTTTCTCTCTTTCTCATCGTCGCTTTATCATCTCGCCGTCACTGTTGGTTTCATCGTCTCTTACTTTCTCTATTATCAGGTAAATATGCATGGTTTAATTTAGGTTTTGTCATCTCAGTCATTATTTTCTTTCTCTAATTATTTCATTTGCATGTATTTTTATCGATCATTATGTTCTTTCTCTAAGTATTATTCGCTTAATTAGTTTTGTCACCGTTGTTTTTTCTCGTTTATTAGCTTGTAAAACAAATTAAATAAAATAAAACAAAGAAGAAGCAAGATGATAGAGAGGAATGCATGATAAACTTAATTAATATATATATATATATATATATATATATATACATATATATATATATATACATATATATATATATATATATATATATATATATATATATATATACATATATATATATATATATATATATATATAAATACATAAATTAAAAAGCGAATTACATTGATAAAAATGCAATTCTTAGATATGCATAGAGAGTCTTATTCTCTTCTATGATATCCATCCTCTCTTCCTTTGCTATTTGGAGGTTTCGTTCAGCAGTTGCTATATCGTCATATAGCTGCAACAACTGCTGCTCTGTCAAGCCATTTTTTTGGCGTCCTTGAGTGCGGATCGAGTTTCATCTAAGTAGCTCTTGAACCTGTCCTCGATGTCCAGCAACCGGCGGATGAAACTCCTGTTGTACTCGGTCATAGTAACAGTCTTACGGATGGTATCATTCATTGTTGATGAAGTTTGGAGTTTGTTTGAAAGATTTAGGGTTTGGAGTTTCTTTTAGCAGTTTAGGGTTTGGAGATAGTGAGATAATGGAATGGATGGTTAATTATTGAGATAATGCATGAATTTATACTACGTAATGTGTCGTTTGAGTTGTTTTTTAATTAATATATGTTTAGGAAGTTGTGCCATCATATCTGCTTCAAATCTTATAACCCTTCTCATTCCATATATTGTCCTTTCATATGTAGGGATTTGGCAGTAATAATGCATGCATCGGAATTATAACGGGCCGTAATAATGCATGCATCTAGTAATATATAATTTATTTATTTTTTTAAAAAAAATAAACAACAACGGTTATTTAGAAAAAACCCGTTGTCTTTAGTTATAACAACGGTTTTTTATACTGTAACCGTTGTTATAACTTTCCCACCAAAATTTAGTCACCCTTTCCACAACGGTTTTTTATACTTTCAACCGTTGTTAATAGTTTTCACAACGGGTTCCTTAGGAAAATCAACCGTTGTTAAAACCTTTAACAACGAAAGCTTTAATAACGTCCGCTTTTTTATATAACAACGGTTTTTAACCGTTGTTATAGCCTGTATCTGTAGTAGTGGACTCAAACTTTCGTTCAAACAATTCATCGAGCACTTCATATGCATGAAAGTAAATACCAAGTAATAACCCAATTCCAAATGTTAATAACCTAATTTTACACCCATTAATGACCCAAGATCCCCCCATGACTCTAGATGAGACTACTCACACATGTTCATGGATGAGAAATTACCAACAATTTCCAACAAAATACAAACAAGCATGGTAAACATGATAAAGATTGTAACTTTGAGTGAATAACAATTAACCAACATAAAAGATGTAAACTAATGAAGTAAATGTAAACAAAAGATGAGAATTATACCAACTAAGAGGAAATGAACAAGCTTGGATAATAATGGAAGAATGAATTTTTCCAAATCTTCAAAATACAACCCAAATAAATAAGACTAGAACTAGATCTACACTAATTTGATGAGTAATTAAAGTCTAATTAAGAAAATATTACAACTTTAATAAGAGGAAAATTGAGAGAGGAGAAATATTTTACTAGGGTTCTACAAATATTTGAGAGGAAATAATATAAGCTATTCTAATTCTATTCTAAATGGTAGTGTAACTGGTAATGTCATAACCTATGGTGTGATAGTCTAATAATAATAATAATAATAATAATAACCTTTGACTCGATCAAGGATGATTTTGTGTCTTAGGGCGGGTTGTCGCCGATCTTTGCTCAGCGAAAGTGTGCTAAGTATGGGGATTTGTGTGCGGTAGCGGGTTATGGTTTCCTACCTTTCTCTTTCTCTTCCCTTGGGGAGCTGGGTTCGGATGCTGTTGCCTTGCTCAAGCGGATCCAGAAATTCTCGGTATCTCAGGATGCGGGGGCTCGGGTAGCCGCTTACATTTTCACTAGGCTTAGCTTTGCTATTGCTAAGGGTGTGGGAGCCCAGATTGTCTCTCGGCTCCCCACCAATTTCATGTAAACTTTTACTTTTATTTTAATGAAAGCTGCGCGCATCTTATAATAATAATAAAAAATAATAATAATAATAATAATAATAATAATAATAATAATAATATTAATATTAATCTAAGACTCACCTAACAATTGACACACGACACATATCAAAAGGGAGGGGGTGTTAATGGTTGATACAACACAACAATACAAAAAAGAAGGAAAAGTAAAGCAACGGTCTGAAACACGAGCAAAAGGGGTGCACAGCCGCTCCACCGGCCGTCGGTGGATGACCGACAGGGAACCTCCTGGAAAAATAGAGGTGAATTAATAGGATTTAGAGCCGGTGAGGAGATCGGCTGCCGGTTGGCCGGTTGAGAGTCATCTTGAGAATTGTTGCGGGTTGGGAGCCGGTGTGGAGACAGCCGGTGGGCCGGCTAGGAAAGCGTCTTGTATGCGAGATTGGTGACTGGATTGATGATGGTTCCTGCTGTCGGTTGTTGCTCGGAGTTGCGGCACGGTGTTGGCTGACAAAATGAAGGTGTTGGTGATGTCGTGGTCAACGAGAGCAGGTCTGAACTGGCCTCAAACATATTTGATGACGGAAATGGGAGCTCGATTCCGGGCAGCCATGGTGATTTGTGGCGATGGGATTGATGAATGGTGCTGGCTGTGTGATTGAAGATGGAGGTGAAGAGTCGAGCAATTGAAGGAAACCATGGTGGTTAGTTGATGTCGGAAGTGGAAAGAGCAGGTGGTTGTATTGGGTTGATGTCAGGTTTTGATTGGAGATGAGGATGGTACCGCGTGGTGATGCTGTTATTCGTAAATTGCAGTAACAATGAAAAAGATTAGAGATAACCGATTTGTAGTGACGTAGTATGAGAGCCACTGCCTTTAAAACTATATTTCCGGTACGACCGTGGTGGCGATCAGCAGATGACCGGTAGTTCCCCAAGGATTTACACTACTGCACTCAGGCACGCCCACCCGAGACTGAGAGCATTGGAACGACAGAATTTTCTTTACCCAGAAATTATATAGAGAAAGAATGAGAAGAGAAGAAGAGAGAGTGTTGTTGTGTATTTCTGAAGTGAAAGGCATGTCCTATTTATAGGAGAATTGGAGCAGGAGAGGAGCCAAAAACGACTCCACATTTACAGCAGTCAAACACAATTAAGGGGCATTAACACAAAAGATTCAACTCTTAATTGCATTGACTGTGTACCTGGACACTTATCTATCAAAGAACCTAGTCACTTCAATCCAAAACAAAACACGCATCTCTGGTCCAAAAAGATAGGCGCAGCCCGCCGCAGGCGATTGCCAAATCCCGAATCACGAATCCGGATCCAGACACGCGCGCGCGCGCGTGTGCGAGCTGAATTAAGCACCTCGCAAAGCTTCAACAAAAGCCTCCCATGACCCACTAGTGATATGGTAAGGAGTGTGGTCATATATAAACACATGACAATAACTATTTTCTACCAATGTGGGACAAATTGGAAAAACAACAA
The DNA here is from genome assembly GCF_048544455.1 of Silene latifolia. Lineage (NCBI taxonomy): Eukaryota > Viridiplantae > Streptophyta > Magnoliopsida > Caryophyllales > Caryophyllaceae > Silene > Silene latifolia. Next base: position 89,394,263 of record NC_133535.1, on the reverse strand, counting down.
AGGCATAACAAGCCCCTATTTCCAACAAAATGCGAGTGAATGAAGGGGATGATGGATATGGGTTCGTGAAACGGAGCAGTGGAGTTGTCGAGTTCGGCTGTGTGTCGACAATTGGTGGTCGAATTGGTGTTGATGGGGGCATAAATTGAGGATGGCGATGGTTGCTGTGTCGAGTTGAGTCGAATATGGTGATGAGTAGTATAAATCAAAAGTCAAACCTTTGACTTCGACAATCCTTACTTGTTTCACCTTTTGCCCGCTTTGCTTATTTAATCGTCTCACTCCTTGATCCTCCTTGTTTATTCCATCTCACCTACACATTATATAAATATAAATAAAATAATAATAATAATAATAATAATAATAATAATAATAATAATAATAATAATAATAATAATAATAATATTATATAAAACCGACTAATTATTAAATATAACTACGAGGACTAATTATTATAAATTAGTAAATAAATGAGCTATTTAACGATAAAGGCACACAAAATCGAGTCGGAATAAGGTATAAATGAGGGGTAAAATATGACTAAAATACTACTCATCAGTAGCCCTCAAATCCAAATTGAACACAGTATGATTTCCAGTGGACTGAAAGATCACAAAACCCCTCTCACCAGCACGGTCAATCATCCCATTTATCCCAGACACAATAGTTACAATACTCTCCCTGCATTGATACCCTTTATGCCCTACCTTTCCACATTTTATACAATACTTAAAAATTTCCTCATACTTGAACTGAACCCACAACAAATATCCTCCCTCCATAGCCAGAAAAAAACCGGACATCAATGGTTGATTCAACTTCAGACAAACTCGTAGTCTTAGGTAGTCATTTTTAGGTAACACTTCAAAGGGTTCTACATAATAATGATGACTTAAGAGCTTACCAGCCACGTGAGCTACATGCAGGTTCAGACATTCAAAGGGTAACCCACAGACTCGGTATCAGGGTACCACCTTGCTAGCACCATAAGTGCCCCATCAATAGTCACTGTAGATCTTGCTAGAAGGCCCTCCAGGTCCCCAGCATCCTCACAATGAATACGTATATCTTCCCCATCCTAAACACAGTGATTCTACCATTGGTACTCCACTTCCTTTTGATCAAATTGTTGATTTGGACATTCTCAAAAAGACGGTAATCAACCAAGAAACCCAAACAGCAGTGACCCTAAAACTCCCTTGATCTCCCCAACTCCGCCGGATCCACATTGATGACACCTCCGGACCTTGGGAATCGCCAGAGATTAGCATGCAGAGGGTTGGCTGGATTGAACTCAGCATTTGCATGTGGATGATGATAGTTTTGATGATTGTAAAAGTTGTCATGAACATTGCCACCAGCCCCCGCCTCATGATGATGAACATCAGCACCATCATTCAAATTACCGTTTTCAAAACGCCCAAATTGTGCCTCCAACTCCATTTTTGAGTCGTGATATTCAAAAAATTGATGTTTTGTATGAATATTACACCTTCTTAAAGGTTTTTGTTATGAATAAGCAGATGGATTAAACTTGGCCATACTGAATCCCCTTTTATAGTCAGATCACAGAAGCCCAAGCATCCCAACCACCAAGGGGAATAGAAACGTTTCCCCTCCAAAGAGAGGAGAAATAATTGGTCAGACGGTGCCTCGAGCCTTCCAACAACTCAGACCACCAATAAAACCCCCTGTAATAAAATGATTAGAGATTTAAATGCAAAGATTATACGGAATAGGTCTGGAATTTTTTTGGTTTGTCAGCAATAGAATTATAGGGTTCATAACCGCCCAATTAATTTGTTGGAAAATCTTCAGGTTTTGTTTTATTATGTTTAATGCTAATGTTTTGTTTTTGATTATGGATAGAAAGTTGGATAAGCTTTGAGTAATATGATAAACTTGGATTAATTGGGTGATAGGAATCACGTGCTCTCCAAAAAAGAGAGAAAAAGCTCTCTCTAGAAACAAGAGAAAGAAAGGGTCAGATTTCTAAGAAACTAATCTAGCTTTTGTTTACAAGTTATGTTACTTGTGAGGTCGTATTTTATACAATGGGTGATTTCTTGAGTGGCTGATGACCGACTCGATCTGTTATAAATAGTTTAGATGGAGGGATTTGAGAAGTAATTACCAATACCATGTTGGCTATTCAAAATATCAAACTGATGCAACATAGTTGTCCATATTGATTTATTCTATCATATATTACGATTCCATGCATAATCTATGCAAATTCCAGAAAGAACTTAGCTACACAGATTCTTTCTGGCATAATTTGTTACACATGAATTTCCTCTGGGAAAAATCTTGAGAGCTACTGTCTGTATATAATGCAACCGTGAAAAACAAAGTAATCCATTACAAATGAACGTCCTAGAATCTATAATTTAAATCAACATAATCCACTCTTCAGGAAATTAGCTCGGCAAGGATGTCCATGTATACTTCCACACTCCTTCAGACGTAATCTCCACGTTCTAAACTGAATTTATGTAAAAGCCTCTTGAACGCAAAAAGGAGAACAATTTCACTCTAATAATGGATCTATTCACTAGCAATCTCCTATAGTTCTGCCTTTTTACTCGTCGATTTCTTCTTCGAACCAACATTTCTTTTTGATCGCCACCATTTTTGCAGATGACGCTTTACTTTATGTGCTTGGCGCTTTATCTTATGTGCTTGAGTCTTTATCACCTTCTCAGCGCCTTTTATGTGTTCTTTTACCTTTTCCTTCCAATCAACTTTCTTATTGGCCTTCTCCCTCATCGCCTTTCCCTGAGTTCAGCAAAAGTCAATGTAGCAGAAGAACATAAATATTGTCCTAGTGCTTTTAAGGCATTGACTGTGTTCATCGACTATATAAGACATACAGAAAGTTATTTTGCTTTATTCTATCCCATTTCCCAGTAAAAAAAAGTGATTTTTGACTAAAGATGAAAATAGAATAGCAATTTAACATAATATTATCAGTAAACCAAATACATACCACATTGGATCTGAATTTCACATCCTCATCGTCATCCTCATCTTCGTCATCTTCATCAGGTTCCTTGCCGCCCAAGTTTTGCATGTCCATTAGTTCGTCCCTCGAGTACATTTTCATGCCAGGTGCTCCTGGAAGACCCTGAAATGGGCGAACTGTGGTACTCAACAACAGAAATGATGTATTCTTCATGAATAATTCTACACTGAAGGATAAGTTACCTCCATGGATCGCATTATTTTTTCCATTTCAGCTTCTTTTGCTGCTTTTGGCTCAAATGGTTCTCCTGGAATCCTATCCTGTGCCAAACTTCGAATTTAGAGAGGATAAAAAAAGAGTATCATGATTCACAGTCTATAGTTAAAACCATATGCCTAGAGATGTTGGTTTTCTCACAATGATAAAAAGTTAATTTTATCAACATAGGAGCACATGTAAGTTAGCTTAGGTGGTAACATCAAGAGTGGTAGTACTTATGACTTGGGTTCGAATTCTGTAAGCATCAAAACTGCCATTCAGACTTCCTTAATCCCTTTAGATCAGAAATTGTAAGTAACATAGATAAGACTATAAGCTCACTGAATCTACTGTTCATCAAACATTACACCTATGTATATGAGAGAGTAAATTACTGAGATTGGTAATGAATAACACACTTGATATTACTAGATGTCTACCAATGTTAATGAAGTAACCATTCACATAATCACATTTGAGACTAGAAACACATGCTCTTATTTAACACGAGTAAATGCAAATGTTCTACCTTCGGGACAGGAGGCGGCTTGTTAGTGCATGCTTTAGAGAGGTCATTGCAAAGATAATCTACTAAAGAATCAAGCTGAGGTCTTCGAGAATATACATATTCCGCAACATCAGTGTCTGAATATCCCAAAACCTGCGTAGGAGAGTATATAAATGTAAACTTTTTAAAATAGTGCCAACAGGTAAGGTCGATTAAATCGTATGCAGACTTTACCCTAGGGAAAAATACATAGAGATTATTTATATAAATGACAAATTATTAATAATGCATTGATCCACTTCTAATACATAAATACAAGTATAGACAATTTAATGTAATATTTTGTTTCATAACATCATATCCCAAAGGCAATAAATTCTGAGACTCTGGCTCCACGTCCATTGAAGTAACATGCTTACACTGTACGAAAGCTGTAGAAGATATAACCATGCAAGCTACATTTAAGCAGAAACTAACCTCTTGACATGCTCGCTCTACAGTCTTACATTCTGAGTTGCATTGCCCTTCAACATCTTGATCAATCAACTGAAACCAAAGAATCCCATATTGTAGAACAATCAAATTTTTAAAATTAAAAATACTGCAAAGAAATAAGCATCTCTATTCAGCAGAGGGAAACCAAAGCACTAGAGGATTGTAGAGATGGATGCATCATGAGCACATAATCTATTTCTTCTTTTTTCACAGCCAAGTGTTCAAAGGGAACATGAAATTGATCATGATATTGAAAATGAGAATAGGAGATGGTTTGTGAAGCTCAAACTGCCACACTCCAGATGCGGCTGAAATATGATGCCACTTAGTCAGCAGAACCTGGGTTAGTAATGACAATAATACATTACCATAGTACCTAAAGGGCTCCCACAAATGCAAGGTAAGAGGAGTCGGATGTACTCGACCTTACCGCGGCGCCCTATGTCGAGACTTATATCAAATGATTACTCTTTCACAATAAAATAAGAGAAGATTCATAACTCCCTCGCACCTTTTTTTTTTTTTTTTTTTACTTTTTTTTTTTTTTATAAAACTCCCACCTTTTCTGTACATTTCGCCTAAAACTCACACCAAAAGGCCATTTTCACAAGAAGCGTCATATTTTAGCAAATAACAATCATGTATAATTATTATTGTCCAAAGGTAACTTTTAATGGAAGGCAAAGAGCATTCATTGGAAATGGAATTTGGTTATGAAATTTTTTTTAGTAGATCCCTAATGTTCGCATGACCACAAACAGACAGACTATAATGAAATTTCTCAATGCTTGCAGGTCTAAAAACACAATACATTCCACAGCCCTTAAACTTGAAGTGGATATTTACTATTCAGAATTTTCACTACAAAAATATTTTCGGTTATAACTTTCAGCGTTTTTACTTAAAAGAAAACATTTGTAAGGAAAATGATGTGAATGTTTGCAGGTCTAAAAACACAATACAATCCACTACATGAAAATACTTCCTCTGTCACGGTTAATTGTTATCCTTTGGTTTTGGCACAAAGACCAAGGAAAGAGGAGGGAGCCAATTGTTAGATGACAAGTGCACCAAATTGAGCGTGAATGATTAAATTCCTCATCAAATTCATTACTAAAATTGTTCCGGGTTTAATTCCAGAGCAGTTATTTGTGACCACCCGTGCTTGTAGAATGACGTCTTTGATTGAATCCTCCTTTCGGTCTCCTGAAACAATGAACAAACTGAGGGCTCGGCTTTGGACCGAGCGAACTCACTCCGACGCTCAAGTCAGTAAACTTAGAGAGATAAGTTGTTGTTACTTGGCGAAGTATATTTTGTAGAGAGATAAGGAAGATATTACCAGATGAATAGTGATTCTTAGGTTAAATTGTGGATCCTTTCCTCAATGAGAGTTGAGGAGTATTTATAGACTTTCACCTTTTGTCACGTAGTGGCCAAGTGGCCAAGTGGCTAGCGGGTGGAAAGACCGTTCTACCCTCGGCCGATGGACCCATGGCGGACCGGCGGGCCCTGTTGACTCGCCGAGGGGTCTTGGATATGAGTTCGCGGATGTGTGCCCGGGCGGCTAGTTGTCTAAGCCGAGGCACAAGAGACAGCCGACAGTCGCGCCGGTTAAATTTATCTAAGTCGTTGACTTGCTTGTGGATATCTTTGACCTTGCTTAATATGTTGACTCGGTCGGCGGGTGCGAGAATATGCCCCATCAATTTGCCCCAGCGTAGTCATGCCGTGGTATGGGCTCCGATGTATGTTGAGCGTATATTCTGCGTAAGTTTGAAAATTTTTTACCCGGCTTCTTCTTCCTCGGCTTGGTTACGCTTAGGCCGTACCATATCCCCCTCCACACGTGGATGTGTAATGGACATCGGATGTGGAAAAGAAAGTGGTCTTGGCCGAGACCGAGGTTGTGAGTGCCGCGTGCTTTTGATTGCCCCCAGTAGGTGGCCGACAAGCTTGGTTGATCATGTGGCGGCGGAGAACAGATACTTAGGAATTTGTTGAGGAAGATGAATAGAAAAGAGATATGAAGGGCGTGTTGAAGACGCTTGGTCATCTTTGTTGCGTTGATTGACGTTCAATTGTTGCAACGATTGACATTCCGTGGTTGCATGTCCGACACGTGTACGTTGATTTGATTGGCCGACGTTTTCTTGGCCGTGCCCTGATTAGTCTTTCTTCACGGGCTTTCCCCTATAAATAGGGCGAGTTAGTCCCCGAAATTGGCCACCAATTTCATTTTCTTTAAAATTTTCTTCTCTCTAGACTTTCAAGGGTTTCTTTTTCTTTAATCTTGAGTCGTTACTTGGCTAGTGCTTTTCTTCGAGATAAACAAACAAATTTTTCTCAATCTCTTATTTTGTTAAGTAATTGTTGCTACCATGTCTTCTCGCGATCTTTGGACCTAGTAACCGTGCGCGCAGGGGTTCCCGTTGCGTCTTGATGAGGAGGAGATACTAGACGCCATCCCGATAAGGTCCGGGGGCCCTAGGTCTCCTTCTCCCGAAGTTGATCCAAGAGCTTTGGAGGGTTGGGAGGATGATGATGATGTTGATGATGACGATGATGATGCTGAAAGGGCTCGTCCCTAATGAGGGGAGCGAAGACATCATGGATCACGGCGACCCTTGTAAGGTCCGCCCGACCGTGCTTGGACCCATAAGTTCGCCATTGTTCCGTGAAACACTTTTCGAGGGCCATTTCTACTTCGGGCAGGGGTACAAAATTGTTATCCCCGAGGAGGGTCGGCCGTCTGTTGCCCTCCCGGGTTTGCGTATACATCCCACACTGAGTACGGGCTCCGGTTTCATTGAATGATTACGTTATGGCCATCATTAGAGCCGTGAACGTCGCCGTGGCCCACCGCACCCGTTGGCTATAAGAACCATAGTCGGCTTTTCGCTCTGTCTCTTGAGGAGGTCCCAACGGTTAATTTATTCCGTCGGCTTCACCACCTTCGCCGGCCGTCATTTCTGGCCGCGTCGGATGGTACAGCGTCTGAAATGGAGCCGGGTTACGTCTCGTTGATAAGCTTTCCTCCGCAAGGATCGGAAAGATCGGTGGGTGTACGTTGAGGTGTCTTGGGATGACTATCCGCTTGGTCCTTCCAAAGACCAAGTTAATTTGCGGTGCGAGACTAAGGCGGAGCATGACAAATGGGTCACCTGGAATAAGCTTAAGATGGACGCCTTGTGAAGGTCCCTCTTAATGCGGATGAGAAAGGCTGGCGATGAGGCTTTTGAGGCGGACAAGAGTGGGGTGCCGAAAAGATGGATTCCCCAACACGAGATCATTCTTCGGGATGAGCCGTCTCTGCCATGTCGGCCTCATACCAGAAGCCCCAGCACGGGGTGAGTGGGGTCGGTGTGAGGCCCATCTCTCGCTCTCAATGTTTTTTTTTTTTGAATTTTGATTCATTTCTTCTATTTAACTCTTGCTTTGTTTCCTTTGTAGACCACTTTGGACAGGACCTATCGAGGATATCCTCAGGAGAATGGGGCTTGCAAGGACAAGACCGTTGCGATTTGCATCCTAAGGCTCAGCCCGTGATCGCGAACGTCGCCGAATGATCTCGTGGATCGGTGAAAGGCTTGAATGTGGAGGCGGCCGGGGCGAAGGTTGCTAGTAACGTGCCGCGCCGAACGCGGAAAACAAAGTCTTCGGCGGCATCGGCGTCGACATCGATTCCACCTCCCATCCCTTCCGTCCGAAGGAGACGGTGGTGATCGTTGATATCACCGATGGGGGGACTCCGTGCGGAGGGATCTCCCCCCGTCCGTAAGAGGAAAGAGTCGCCCTGCGCTGCTCGCCTGCTGCTGCTGCAGCGAGGAAATGCGTCCTCCGACCAAGAAGGCCAAGCGTGGTACGGATCTATCCGTGGCTCGGACTTAGCAGGTTCATTAGGCGTTCTCGATGACGAGCTCTCGGTATGTCATGTATGTTGACACGGATGCTTTAATTGAATTTTTGTAGATCAACCGCTGCCGTCTACCGGTCACACTATTGAACGGCGTGCGAGAAGAAAAGCTCGCGCAGTAAGTGGTCAAGATGCCACCGTTGTCACCTCCTACCCTCGACCTACCACCTTACTGATTAAGTCGGAGGGCCTAAGTTTGGTCGTTCTTTGTCGAAGTGGGTTGATACGGGGTGCTCTTATTGTGGAGCAAGAGAAGGCCATTCTTGAAGGCGCCCCACGGCTCGAGCGGCTCGAGCTCGAACTCGACGCTCGCGAACAAAGAAGCCGAGAGGGGCAAGGCCGAGGCCGAGGAGGCGATCCGAGTCCGTCGAGAGAAAACTCGGGGAGGACGCCGAAAAGGAAGTCCTCACGAGAGAGCAAGGCCGAGGCTGCGGCGCGGCAAGTCGCTAAGCTTCGCAGAGGGCGTGGCCACGTTCGAAGCACGCCGACCTTTACCGTACGAGAGGGACGAATGGAGGGCATGTTTCGAGGCCCGGGGAAGGTGGTTCGGAATAAAGATGCTATCATCGCCCCAAAGGGAGGAGGACGTTGAGACGCTCCAAACCGTTATCCTCCCTAACATGTGCGCCCAATCACGGGACTCGGCCGAGGAAGCCGCCGGGGAAGTGATTGGGAGCTCTTCCCTCTTGATGGCTCCTTTCAGTGGGACAAATTTGTGGTGTTTGATGACAAGCTCGAAGCTAAGGAGAAAGCCGCGGAGGAGAAGGCGAAGGAGGAGGTACGGGTGAAGAAGGAGGAAGAGGTGGCGCGGAGAAGGCGCCCTCGCCGAGAAGACTAAGGCGCGAGGAGGAAGCCGAGAGGATGAAGGGCTGAGGCCGAGGTCGCCAAGAAAGCCGAGGCCGAGGTCGCTTGAGAAAAGCCGAGATCGCCAAGACAGCCACGGGTCGCCCATCAAAGATGACGCGCTAACGCTGGCGATGGTGGCAAAGAACAGGCATAAGGAGGAGCGGCGGTCGTCACGAGGCTCACCCGACGTCTCGGATAGCCAATTGTTCGGGAGCCAATTATTAAGCCTTTCCTCCCCGCCATCTTTTGGCGCTTCAAATGATATGTCTGTAACCTTTTGCTTTTCTTTTCCTTGTATTTTGTACAACTTTGGTAGGTTGTGTTTTGGCTTATCCCCATGGGGACGGCCGTCGTCTGTATTCTCCTCACTTGTAACCCGTTATCATTTTTAATAGGAGTTTGCTTATTTTGCCTGCGGCTTCGCCGAGCTCTTTTCTTGTCTTCGCCTCGAGTTGTCTTCGTCGAGTTGTCTTCTTACGTTATTAATTGAGCGCTTCTTCATTTACCTCGGCCTGGCGAGGCGATTTTAGAATGCGTATCTCAATCGCTTAACGTTTTTAAACATCTTAGCGTATCGACCGTTGTGTCCCCTGTCGGGCCTTCGGTTGGCGTAGAAGCGTAGGGAATTCTGTGTGACTTGGCGTTCGTATCTGTCAGACTCATTGGTGGTAGTAGTGACGTCGCTACGATAGGCTTTAGTGGCGTCGTGCCTCTTGGAGTGCTAGTGGCGTCTACCTCTTGGGGTATTGCTAGTGGCGTCTCACTTCTTGGGGTGGCTAGTGGCGTCATTTCTTGATAGTGAGCTGCAGTGGCGTCTACCTCTTGGGGTGGCTAGTGCGTCTACCTCTTGGGGTGGCGACGTGGCGTCACTTCTTGGGGTGGCTAGTGGCGTCATTTCTTGATAGTGGCTAGTGGCGTCACCTCTTGGAGTGGCTAGTGGCGTCTACCTCTTGGGGTATTTGTCGTGGCGTCACCTCTTGGGGTGGCTAGTGGCGTCATTTCTTGATAGTGGCTTGCTAGTGGCGTCATTTCTTGATAGTGGCTAGTGGCGTCTGCCTCTTGGGGTGATCGCTAGTGGCGTCTACTTCTTGGGGTGATCTAGTGGCGTACATTTTCTTGATAGTGAGCTAGTGGCGTCTGCCTCTTGGGGTCGCTGTAGTGGCGTCACCTCTTGGGGTGGCTGCGTGGCGTCGCTTCTTGGGGTGATCGCTAGTAGGCGTCTATTTCTTGATAGTGACTATGGTGGGGGGGGAAATGAACACTTTGATGGAAAACTTGGACGATTCTTCATTAGATATAAACATGCGTCGGGGTGCCCCGATTGTCTTGGGCACCTCCGCCGCTATACAAAGTATTTCGAGATTGTCGGTGTTCTAATGGTTCATCAAAGGCACACCCCCGTATCCGTCGGTACCGGTGTGTACCCGGCCTCGTTTCTTCAACCACTTTGTAGGGACCTTCCCGATTAGCCGTCGATTCATCCATCCGAGGTCGCCCTCCGTTGTAAGGATGGGCTTTTCCCCTTCTCGACTTCTTTGCCACTTTGAGGATTCGTATTTGCGCACCCTCTGGCGGATATCCGGATGTTGACCACCTCGTCCTTCTCGTCCTTGGAGACGAGCTTATGCGCTTCCCCACGGTCCGAGACATACATCGGTGTCGTGGGCAGGATGGACATCACTGCGTCGGCCTCGCTCAAAGTGACTCGGCTTTATGAGAACGTTGAAGGCGGACGAGCCGTCAATGACCACGAACTCGGCTAGGACATTCTTAGCCGCATTCCCTTCGCCGAACATCCTTTGCGAACGATTGACCCCGGGGTACCAGTACCCGGAAAAGTCAGTGTACAACGGATTGGTGCGGGGGCTCAAGTCTTCAACCTTCGCACCGAGGTTGAGAAAGCACTCCGAACTGAACATGATGTTCGTGTAGGCGCTGTGTCAATCGGCACCTCTTGACCGGGTGGTTGGATATGTCCAAGTGGATTTCTACAAGTGGGTATTTGTGAGGGGCGATGACTCCCTCGTAGTCCTTCTTCCCAATAGTCATATCGAGGACGTTGGAAGCGGGGATGTTGTTTTGGGCACAAAGTTGATGGCACGATCTGACTCGTTCGAGTCCGTTTGTGCCGTGAGCGGACCACCGTTCTCGTTGCCCCGATGACAACATGGATCACTCCTATCCGTTCAAAGACGGATTTCTTATTTGAACCGGCGTCGGTCTTTTGGCCTTTGGCAACATACTTGCCGAGGCTCCCTTCGGATCGGCTCTTGATGGCATTCTTGAGATGCGGCGGTTGTCGATAAGGTGGCCGGTGTGGCCGTGGTACTCGCGATCTTGGCTCGTGTCACCGTCCCCCCCGGCTTGGGAGGCCTTTCCCACTTCCTCGGCCCTCGTTCTTGCTCGGGCGAAGACCTCGGCGGCAGACACGACCGGGGGGTATGATCGTTATCACCGCACGGTAGTACGTTCCGAATTCCCCGGCGCCGCCCGAGATTACATTTCTGGCGGACTGTCGACCAGTGACTATTATTGTCGGCGTCTTTCATCCAGGGTTGTCCTCCCGGCTTTTACTCTCGAGTGCCGGTCTCGCTGGGCCTACCCGGGTTTTGTGGTAGTCCTCCACCTTAATGGCTTGATCGGCCATCTTCCCGCGAGTCTCAGGTTCGAGCCGCCGCACTTGATGAGCTCATTTTTAAGTCTCCTCTCGGGAGGCCTTTCATCGCCGCTGAAGGCGCCAGTTCATTGCTCGGCTCACGAATCGCTCGAACCTTGGCGTCGAACCTCTTCACATAACTCCGGAGAGACTCATTTGTTCACTCACGAATCTCGCGAACCTGGCGTCGAACCTCTTCACATAACTCCGGAGAGACTCGCCTCCTCCTGTCGATAGTCGGGAGGTCCGATGTCTCAACGGCCCTCCTCTTATTGCAAGAATATTGGGCTAAAAATGTGTCCCAGTCGGCGTAATAAAGATATACCGACCCGTCGGGTAGCCCTTGTACCAACTTTGTGCCATCCCACGGGGTTGTTGGGAAGACTCGGCACCAAACCTCATCGGGTTGCTCCCAAACCGACATGTAAGACTTGAAAGCCTCGGTGTGGTCGGTTGGGTCGCCTTCTCCTTTGTATGATATGGGTGGCAACTTTAGCTTAGTTGCACGGGGTCTAGGGCGTAGGCGGCGGGGGTGTCGACCACGTGTCGAACGACACGCGGATCGGCTCCTCGCGTCCCTGGTCCGGCTCCTCTCCCCGTGGCGGGAAGGGCTTCTTCTCGACTACGGTGAGTCGGGTTTCTTCTCCGACTACGGTGAGTCGGACTTCTTTCACTCCTCAGGCGTGCCTCGTCGGTGTCTGCGGCGACGCCGTCCTCCGCGAGTGCGGGAAGGACTAAGGTCCACCACTAGCACTCTGGGCTCCCCCGGCGTCTTGACAGGGCCGGCTTTCTCCGTGCTCGTTCGAGTCTCTTGGAGTCACATTCAGGCCCTGGTCTCCGGACGGGTTCCGCCGCTCTTGTCGGTGTGACGGTGTGTGGCGTACTACCAATTGGGTCGAGTAGCTTCGGTTTTTTGCATCAACCACATGTCCCGTGATGGTGACACTGGTCGGAGCGCGGCGTATCGGTATTATTGGCATCCGTACTCGGTTGGATTACCGTAGGTGGAGGGTCTATGCAACCCTAATTGTGAACGGTATCATCTTGGCGAGAAGTCGGTTTCGTCGATCACGAATACCTCTTGTTGTTTCGACATCTTCTTAGCTTTTTGGGTGGGTTTTTGTTTTGTGTGTTTTTTTTTTTTGTTTGGGAATGAATGTGACTAGCCACAGTATCGATCCCCGCAGACGGCGCCAATTGTTCGGGTTTAATTCGGAGCGATTATTTGTGACCACCGTGCTTGTAGAATGCGTCTTTGATTGAATCCTCCTTTCGGTCTCTGAAACAATGAACAACCGAGGGCTCGGCTTTGGGACCGAGCGAACTCACTCCGACGCTCAAGTCGGTAAACTTAAAGAGATAAGTTGTTGTTACTTGGCAAAGTATATTTTATAGAGAGATAAGGAAGATATTACCAGATGAATAGTGATTCTTAGGTTAAATTGTGGATCCTTTCCTCAATGAGAGTTGAGGAGTATTTATAGACTTTCACCTTTTGTCACGTAGTGGCAAGTGGCCAGTGGCCAAGTGGGTAGCGGTGGAAAGGCGATCTACCCTCGGCCGAGGGACCCATGGCGGCCGGCGGCCCTGTTGACTCGCCGCCGAGGGGTCTTGGATATGAGTTCGCGGATGTGTGTGCCGGCTAGTTGTCTAGCCGAGGCACAAGAGACAGCCGACAGTCGCGCTTAGGATTAAGTTAATTTGTCTAAGTCGTTGACTTGCTTGTGGATATCTTTGACCTTGCTCAATATGTTGACTCGGTCAGCGGGTGCAGAATATGCCCCATCAAAAATAGAAAGGACAACAATTGACTGAGACACCCCAAAATGGAATAGGACAACAAATGACCGGGACGGAGGGAGTATATCTTCTGAGACTATAATAGCCTACAAGGAGTTAAACTTGAAGTGATAAGGATATTAATTAGGAGGGTGAATTTACATGGGTATTCCTTATTCTACCAATATTTTATTTTGAATACGAAACAAATCACTAAACTTGGACTACCGAAGTCACTCGAACCCCAACTAATCACGGATTGGTTCGAGGTATTCTATCGCGACGCTTATTTAAAATCTATGCAACATAAACTTCCTCCCTTCAGATCCACACCCCATAAATTCAAAATCCCTCCCACAAAAAAGGTGGGACCGGGGTGTTTGGAATTGTGTTACTCGGACACGCCGACACGTGTCGGCGTGTCGGACACGGCTATTTGGGGTGAATTTTCTTGTTTTGTGGTCTAAATTGAAGTGTCGAAGTGTCGTGTCGTGTAGTGTAGTGTCTGACACGCGACACGGCAGTTAAGTGAAGTGTCGGAGTAACATACGACTTTGGATTCGGAGAGAGAGAGAGAGAGAGATCTATAGAAGCGTATGTCCCATATCAGAGGGGATTCATGATGAATTAGGCAACCTTGCATGAAACACAACTAAATATGAGGTTATGGATGTGGGGACTAGTGGCTTATGTTGAGGTTTGCTTATCTAGCTTGACTTCTCTTAGCTTCGCTAAATTGCTTTATCGACTTGTTCAAAAAATATATTTACCTTCAGTAGCTTATGTTTCCTTAGAAGCTAATATGTTTCCTTAGAAGGCTAATAATATTTTTTTCCCACAAAACAGACACTCACAGTGTTATTATAGTTTCATCACAAGTTTGCTTTGCTTGGGTACAGATATTAAACATCACAGCGGGCATTAATTCCAGTGCCTTGTTTTCTTCACTTTGTTACTCTACTAGTCTAAGAATCACTCAAGCTGTCATTTTTCATGATACTCAGCTTGTTCATGCTTAGTTTTCACATTTATCAATTTCTACTAAAATGAATAGATCTTTATGCCCTGTTTATGAGGTACGTTTCTCCCCTTGCGGAATTACATGCCTTATTGCTGATCGTCTGTTAAGAAACGTGTCTACAGAAGCTATCATGAACCAAACAGCTAGATGAGCAGAAACACCGATCAGTAACAACCGCAAGCAAACCATTAGGCGCCTAGCCCCTAGGATGTTTAACCTTGCAGTAAGCTCATATCAGAAAGTGAGGCACTGTTGTCTTTCATCCTAAAAGCAATTGATGGTAGGAGGAGTATCCTACTAGAAAAATAGTCTATCACTGCTAGATGTGGGACTATGTTTTTCAGACATTTTAGAAATCCTCAACAGTCTCACCCTTTCGCGATCGCTGCTCCCTGTCGACAGATGGTTGCTGCACCGTATCTGGTTAACACAAGAGACCTCAACCAACACATCACCGGATCCCAACCATTTAAGTCAAAGCTAAACCATCTGAGGAGAGCTTGGTAACCACATTGCATCATTTGTCGACCATTTGATTCTCATATCGCTTGTTGCATTCCCACATACCTGCAGTAGGTCTATAGAAGCAGGTGTGGTAGACTGTCCACAATTTAAGTGAGGTGCCATTCTATAATCCCCAATTAGTGATAGAAAGAATTGACGCACTTACTTATAACTAGTCTCTTTACCTAATTATACTGATGTGAGACAATACTTATTAGAATGCACTTGGGAAATCCTCAACACTGGATGAATCTATCCCCCAGAGCTAAGAACAAACGGTAATTGCTAATGGAATCCGGCGTCTCTTGAAACATAGACACCGATGTTGATTGTCATTTGACAAAAGGGATACGATCATGGGATATCTCTTTCAATTCACTTATTTTCCTCCCAAATCTCAATTGGCTTATTTCCTCCCAATCTCAACTCACTCATTTCCTACAAAATCTCAGCTCCCAGAGACATTCCTGAAATCCAACTCTTTTGTCTGTCTAGAGAATTTGTTAGGCAAGCAAGGAAGGCTTGAGGAACTGAGGAAGTTAATACATTCCCACTTGGAGGGGAGAAACAATTAGCGACCCATGATTTAGTTGGACACATTACCATCCGCAGGCCCCTTTATCAAGGCTAACAAGTAGGGTTTGTATTTTTATTCTCAAGGTATACCATACTCTTCTATATAAAGAAGACAAGTAGGGTTGTCAGCATTTCAATGCCCTGATTACAAACACAGAAAATTAACCAAATTCATGGGGAATCACATTGTTTTTACGGTTTCATTACAAATTTACTTAGTTCAGCTGCACCCTTGAACGAATTAGCCATTGAGCTTTTTATTAGCAATAAAGTTAAATCTCATAACAATAACAACAGGCATCCACGTTGAGAGCTAAACACAACAATAAACCGAGACTAATGGCGAAAATTCTAATAAACAATTTTGAATACGAAATCAAATCTATAATTAAGTTAATCCAATTGCAAAAACTTGTCATAATAAGATTGTATATTACCTGCAACTTATCACCACGCTCAACAATGTCGATTTTCAAAATCCAATCAGCTTCTTCCTTCTTCAAATTACACACATTCTCAACAATCTCAATAATCTGATACTCTGAGATCTGCCCATCAAATAAAACAATCAAATAACCAAAAAATAAAGAATACCCAGTAAATATCTGATAAATTCATGAATACCCAGATCAAAAGAATCATACTTTCTTAGGAGAAATTTGAGCTTGTTTGTTTTGCACCAGAGAATAAACTTGTGAAGCTAGTTTTTGACAAACTTGACATTTAATAAATGGTATGTCTTCTTTTCTAGCTACACCTACTTGTTTTTTTAAGCATTCAGACATTGGTACCCATGAAATTACACATATAATTGCTGCTAGATTCATTAATGTAACCCATGATTTTTGCTTGTTAGACATTGCACAAGGTTTATGTTTCAAACTCTCTTGCTTGGTTCTTTACTTGTTTAGTTGTTTACAAGGAAACTGAGCGATTCAGTCAAGGTTTATGGAGCCTTTATTTTATTTTTTTTTTTTCTGTTGGTTTGATGCTGAAGGTTTGGTAGAGTTTTAAAATTACGTGTTTATGAGCATTTGATTGGTTGATAGATGCCACATAAGTTTTTTTTTTTTTTTTTTTGGGTCAAATGAAGCGGGGAATTAACCCATAACGAAAAACAGAAAGCGAAAAATTCTAAACAGTATTAAATGGTAGGACGGGCGGCCAAGACACCTCGCCAAGATCCTGTTGAGTAAGAAGAAAGAGCTGATTTGGTATCTCATTTTCTCCGAAAGTGACTAGATGTTGAGGTTGAGAAACCCCAAGATTTACTAACGAGCCTGTATACCGATTCGTCTCCTGATAGATGTGATGCATCTTTACTTTCCACTGGGAGTCATTGATGAAACACATACAAATTTTAATTAATTAAGTGAGAGTGAGCATAAGGTAGCTCATGATCTAAACGTAAGAAACTTTCCATCACTTGAGATTCAGTCTGAGTCAAAAGGCGGGATAATTGTCGCTCTTTTGCTATCATCAGACCGCGCTTGAGAGCCATAAATTCCCGCCCCCGAAAGCCCAGGGCTACCCTTGCAAGTCCCGCCAATGTTTAGAACAACCAAATCCCCCATGGTGAGCAACCCATCTAACAGGTAAATATGCAATATGACAATGATATAAATGAGACACGATTATACCATCCCCACGGCGGTACAAGGAAACGCCCGACGTACCTGTTTTGGTAAATTTCTACCAATTTAGGGTTAAAGTGGTCTTAGCGTTAGGTCGATATTGCGATTTATGTGTACGTCGTATGTTATCCTGTTTGAACAATGAATGCAAAGAACACAAGCGATTTTGGTGACGCGGAAAACCCGGTGTGGGAAACAACCGCGGGGGGAGACGGAATCCCACCAATATTTTCACTATAATTCGAGAGGAAATACAGTTCGTATGCTTGCTATGAATGCTAAAGTGTAATTCTTGTATATTCTGATGATCTTTCTCCTTTGCATTGAAGCTCTTTATATAGGAGAGCTCGTTGGACTAGGGTTTCTTGCTTTTCCTCCAAGTTATCCCTAATTTAACAATGGGTAGGACTTTCCTTCTTCGGATCCCGCGAGATGTTGGACTCTCATAGGCTTCTTCCGCGTAGGTCAAAGCCCACTTCCTGCGCTGCTTGCTGACGCTGGCACCCTGGCCCCCTGATATCCTGCATCCCGTAACACTTCCGGGCTCGCGCCCAAGTCGCCCCATATCCATATTTTGGGCCTAACAGTTTGCCCCCAATTTTCTGCGAAAAGTGCAACCCTAATTATTTGAGCGGGAAATTGCAGTGTATCGTTGAGTGACTTCTCGCATACTCCATTTCAATTCACATTTTCAAAAACCCCAACTACCCTTTTCTATTTAATCTCATCCGCCCACCACTCTCTCTTTCATCATCATTTCATTTCCTCAAACCTTTCAAACTTCCGTCTTCCCAAATTCCTTCTTCGCCAACACCCTTTCACTACCAGCGCCGCCTTCATCCGTCCTCTCAGGTACTTCCATTTCTCCCTCCTCGTTTATTATGGCTAAGACTCGCTTAACATCATCTTCTTCCACCACCATCGACCTCGAAAACGACGACTTCCCCACACAGGGAGTCCTCAAAAGACCGCATTCCGGTGACTCCCACCTTACCCAGGAGGATATACCCAGGATCAAAGCTCTCTGGGTCGGGTGACGATGTGGTGATCCACATCCCCAAACCCGGTCGAAAGCGACGCCTTTCGTTCGGGGTGGATCTGCTTGTACACCTACCCCTTTGTCCTTGGTCTCAAATTTCCCTTCCCCCCGATGATCCAAGAGTTCATCCGCCTGAACTCTCTCCCTATGGCCCAAATCGCTCCTTATGCGTGGAGGATCCTCCTGTCCACCGTTGCGCTGAACAATAGTATGGGCGCCAAGATTGGTTTATCAGATCTGGCCCATAGGTTCGAGTGCCGATCACTGGGGCACGGCCAATATACTTTTAGGTCTGTGGAGAAGACCGAGAACTTCCTCCTCTCGGCGGCAAAAGGGAAAGACGATGGGTGGTACGAGGACTTCTTCTATGTCAAGCTTGAATCTCTTCCCATTCGTGCCGACTACCTGTTTGAACACTGGGTTTTCGCCAAGAGTAAGTGTATTTGCATGTTTATTCTTAATTGCCCCCGTCGCTTACTATTCTTACTCTTTGATTTGACGCAGAACTCAAGAACCCTGAGAAATCCGAGGACGAGGATACTTCTGTTGCCAAGCTCTTTTCCATCCCTGAAGATCGTAGATTATTCCCTCTCCTACTTGCTGGTTTAGACGATTCTGCTACCGAAGAAACCATGTCTTCTGGTAAATACCCCTCAATCCCTTGGAATTCCCTGTCTCTTTTGATTCTTTATTCTGATTCCCTGCGTTCCTGTGCTCCTGTAGGAAGTGCTAAACCATCTGCCTCCGAAATCCTGATGCGCCATGCCAGGAAGAGAACTGCTGACTCCTCTCACTCTCCTGCCTCCTCAAGAAGAAGGTCCTCTTCTAGGCCCGCTCCGAGCCCATTGAAGCTACCCCAATATCGCGTACACACTGGGTCCCCGTTCATACCGACGAGCCGCTTCTACGCCTCCCGCCGAGTTTGGGGACGCCGACCGGCCAACCATCGCCCGCACTAGAAAGGCTTCGACCCCGACCGCTCAAAGGCGTTTGACTCGACCGCCCCGAGGAGATGACCGACCAGGCCGCAGAGCACCGCTTCCTAGTGAGCCTCCTTTTTGCCGCTTCTCCTCCCCTTGCTCTTGTGATTCCACGACTAACGTGTTCTTTTCTTTTATTTCAGGCTCTCCAATCTTCTCTCTACCTTCGCAAGATCCGCAGAGGGCTAAGGTTGAATGTCCGGCTTCGTGGGGAAGAACAAGGAGCTCACACCACCGTGCCAAGTTGAGGGAGCACTCCACACGGCTTTCCGGGAGAAGGAGGCGCCAAAGATCGGTGGCGAGGACCGGGAAGCCAACCGCGTTCTTTACTTCGGGTTAACAAAGGCAGAGGCCCGTCTTTGAAGAGATGGCCGAACCGGCCAAGAATGTGGGAGCCTACACTCGCTTTTGAGGGGCGGATTGACTGCATCCGTGCCTATTCCGAGGGGAGGCACACCTCCGGAACCCGGAAGAGGAGTGGCCGAGTTTGCTCGTGCATTTCCCAATGGCATGGACCGAGTGCCCTGTTTCCTCCCGGCCGGGCCGCTAATCCGAGCCTGAGTACACAGCCATGGATATTTCTGGAGCCATCTCTGGGACTGTAGAGGAGATCCTGGCTGTGGAGGCTGGCAATGGTGCTACTGCAACTCCCGAGGCTGTCCTGGCACCTGTCATGGAGAAGCAAATAGAGCATGGGGAGCAGAGCAATAGTCAGGAAGCAGCTATTGAGAGGATTGACCTCTCTTAAATTTTATTTCAAATTATCTGGGGACTTGGCCCTGTGTGGCGCAAGTTTTGTAAAAAAAAAAACTATTTTCTTTCTTGTTTTTGGTCCGTTTTGTGCCTGCCGGTGTGCAGGCGTTGAACTCTTGACGGCGCCTGCTAAAGGTAGCAGGTGCCTTATTTTAAAGTAGCTTTGGGCCCAGGAATCCAGGCCCTACTTTTGTTATACTTGTGTTTTTGCCACCAATTTCTGGAGTTCTGATTCCACATAGATATACCCAGGAAGCTGACCTGGCTCCAGGTGCACAGCCCCTGTTTCTGGTGACAGATTGTTGATAACGTATTTCACCCATGACGTGAAATACCTTATCACTAGGGTCGGCTGACTTAGAGCTTACCTTCATTGAATACTTCTGACTAACAAGGAGTGTTGCGCTCCTTGTGGTTCCAGACGTTTGAAATCCGTGCGTGCACCCATTGATCTACGACATAGCTAGCTAAGGAATTACTGAGTTAACGTTAAGGTATGGGTGGTCTTAGTATGCCGAACCCTGCGCGCTACCTCGGCGTATGCTCTCCATGTGGCTTGACTTAAGATAAGCGTCTTCGTAGCCTCACATGGCAGGGGCTGGACCCTCAAAGTGTGCCTCATCTGACAAGTAACCGATATTAGTACCAAAGCCCTTCTTCGTAGAAGCATTATAAAGTCCAAAGTAGTGCAAATTACCTGGTGCTGTCTCATGGTGTTCCAGGGCAACACCTGGATCCAGGAAGCCACAGCCTGTACTACTCGGTTTTAAAACGACTCTTTCTGATTTCTAAAAAAGAAAAACTAAAGGAAAAAAGTTTTTATGAAACACACTAATATCTAAAGCATATACTAACCCCCCCTGTTTTTTTTTTTTTTTTTTTTTTTTTTTTTTTGAAAACTTTTTGTTTTTGCTTCACGGACTTTTGAAAGGTCCTTTGTACACTAAAGTTTTGGCACTTTGTCAGACAAAGTACCGTTTCAAGTGACGGATGTTCCAGGGTTTATCCAGGATTTGATCGTGCATGGTCATCAACCTGTATGCCCCATTCTTAACAATGCTTTCGACCTGATATGGCCCTTCCCATTTATAGGCGAATTTGCCTGCCTTGTGGTTCTTGGTATTTTCAAATACCCTTCTTAGTACCAGGTCCCCTACTTCGAGGGTCCTGATTTTGACATTCTTGTTATACGTCCTTGCTACGGATTGCTTATATGATGCCATACGTATGTAAGCACTTTCTCGCAGCTCATCAACTGTATCCAGACTCCTAGTCATTTCGACTTGGTTACATTCGCCGTTTGATGTACCGTATATGTGCGTGGGTACCAGGACTTCTGAGGGTATTACTGCCTCCGCTCCGTATACCAGGCTAAACGGAGTTTGACCTGTTGCCATCTTTGGTGTTGTTCTGTCTGACCAGAGTACCAGTGGTAGTTCATCTGCCCATTTTCCCCCTAATTCTTCCAGCCGCTTCCTGAGGTTCTCCACAATAATTTTATTGCTGGACTCAGCTTGGCCGTTGGTTTGTGGATACCTGGGGGCTGACTTTCTCAGTGTTATGTTCCATCGTGCGCAGAAGCCCTCGGTGTTATCTGATATGAACTGGGACCCGTTGTCGCATATGATCTCGGATGGTATCCCAAATCTGCTTATGATGTTGCGCTTGATGAAAGAGATCACCTGTTGTTCTTTTACCTCCGTCATGGCTTCGCTTCAATCCACTTTGAGAAGTAGTCGGTCATAACTAGCATATATACTCTGTTTTCCGGAGCCCTGGCGTTTTTCCCACTATATCCATGCCCCACATCATGAATGGCCATGGAGAGATAATCGGATGCATTGGTTCTCTTGGTTGGTGGATTTTGGAGCCGCCTTTTGACATGATTCACAACGTTTGGCATGGTTTATGGCGTCTGCGCGCATTGTGGGCCGAAATACCCCCGCCTTAAGATTTTGTTTGTGGGCTTCGTCCTCCAGCGTGGTTCCCACATTCTCCACTATGCATGTCTTGCAAGATTATTGTTTCGCTTCCGCTTTGTTTAAGCACCGAGGCATGGTCCCGCCAATGATTTTCTCAAGAGAATATTATCGATCATGATATACCCGGAAGCTTTTATTCTAAAACTTTGTGCTTCCTTTCGTCTTCGGGAGTGTCCCATCCCTTAGCCAATTTAGGTATGGAATCCTCCAATCGCATCCTGTTTGTCCCACCGGGGAAACCAAAGATTACGGTTCCCTGTACACACTGCATGTGTACATCCTTTGCTGTGGAATCCTGGTCTGGCTCCTTCTGGATGGCTGGGGTCAACACGTGGGTAATCGGTATGTTTGACGGCTACGTGGGTGGAAGGTTGCCCCAGCGTAGCCGGGCGTCCGCCTCCACGTTCTGATCTCTTGGCACCTGAGTTATCTTGAATGTCCTAAACTTTGATTTCTGCTCTGTGGCTATCTTTAGGTAGGCTATCATCTTCGGATCTCGTGCCACATATTCGTTGTTCACATGATTTACCACAAGTAAGGAGTCATTGTATACCCTCAGGTTCCTTACCTTGAGCCCTGACGCCATCTGCATCCCAAGTATAAGGGCTTCATACTCGGCCTCATTATTGGTTGCCTTGAATTCGCACCTAATGGCTTGCACTATCATATCCCCTTTAGGAGATCGCAAAGACTAAACCCACACCACCCCTCTTGCATTAGAGGCTCCGTCGATATACGAGTCCACACCTCACCATCCCGGCTTCCCATCATCATCGTCGCATTCCTTCTTCTCGCTTCCCCACGAGTTGCGGGGCGAAGTCGAGACGAAGTCTCGCTAGGGCTTGGGATTTTATCGCCGTTCGGGTTCAAATTGTAAGTCATAGCCACTAAGATGCACCGACCATTTAGTCATTCCGCCGAAAGTTCGGGCTTCCTCATAATAGTCTTTAGCGGGTAATTGGTTATGACGTGGATGGTGTGAGATTCAAAGTACGAGCGATTTATAAGAGGCGTAACCAAAGCCAATGCTAATTTTTCAAAAGAAGTGTACCTGTCTCTGCGCAGGAGCAGAGACTTGCGATGTAATATACGGGATCTTTGCACTCCTTCTTGTTCTTTAACCGGAAGCGCGCTTACGGCCGCTTGCGTGGATCGACGAGATACAAAAATAGTGGTTCCCCTTGCTCAGGTTTCGCGAGTAATGGTGGCGTGCTTAGGTAGCTTTTGAGTTCGGTGAATGCTTTTTCATGCTCTTTAGTCCATTCGAATTTCTGACTCTTCCTCAGTATATCATAGAATAGTTTGCACCTATCCGAGGCCCTTGATATGAACCTATTTAGGGCCGCCACCTTTCCCGCTAGCCTCTCGCACATCTTTTGGCTTCGGGGTGATTCCGGTTGGAGTATTGCTCTTATCTCGCTCTTTGCTTGCCTCAATTCCCCTCTGTGTCACCATATACCCTAGGAATTTTCCCGAGGACACCCCAAACGAGCACTTGGATGGGTTAAGTTTCATTTTAAATTCCCTCAATGTCTGGAAGGTATCCGCCAAGTGCTCCATGTGCATTTCTTCTTTTTTGGATTTCACCACCATGTCGTCAATGTATACTTCCATGGTCTTTCCTATTTGCTGCTTGAACATTTTATTTACCAACCGTTGATAGGTGGACCCGGCGTTCTTTAGACCGAAGGGCATGACCTTGTAGCAATATATGCCCCTCTCCGACATGAATGCTGTTTTCTCCTGATCTTGTGGATGCATCTTGATCTGATTGTAACCGCTCCAGGCATCGAGGAAAGTGAGTACCTCATGTCCTGCAGTAGCGTCCACCATTGCGTCGATATGCGGTAGTGGGAAGGGATCCTTGGGACAAGCTTTGTTTAGATCTGTGAAGTCTACGCATACCCTCCATTTACCGTTCTTTTTGGGTACCACTACTACGTTAGAGAGCCACTCAGGGTAACTGACTTCTCTAATTTTATCTGCTGCCAAGAGACTGTCCACTTCTTTGTTGATGACTTCATTTCTTTCTGCCGCGAATTTTCTTCTCTTCTGCTGTACTGGGGTGCAGCTTGGGTTTACGCTTAATTTATGTGAGATAACGGATGGGTCTATGCCCACCATGTCATTGTGGGACCAGGCGAAGCAATCCATGTTGCTCTTGAGAAATTGAATCGGTGGTTGGTTGCGCAGTTCTTCATTGCAGGTGGCCCCAATCAACACTGTTCTATCCGGGTGTCCCTCGTCCAGGTGTACCTGGTCCAGCTCCTCCGAGGGAGGCTCTTTGTATTCTGTCGAGGTGCCCCGGTCCTGTAATTGCTATGAAGGGAGTTTGGTTGTAGCTTTGAGGGCTTGGGTATAGCAGTTTCTGGATTCCTCTTGATCTCCTTTTACCGTAACTGTGCCCCATGGAGTTGGGAACTTGAGACACTGATGGTATGTTGAAGGTACTACCTTCATCTGATGCAACCACGGTCTTCCTAGTATCACGTTGTAGGTGGTTGGACCTTCGATGATTAGGTATCTTACCAGTTTATTAACTCCTTCAATATATGTTGGGATGGTTATCTCACCTACTGAATGCGCAGTCTCCCCACTGAATCCCACCAGTGGCACAGATTTCTTTATCAGGTTCTCTTTATCGAAACCCATGGTTTTGAGGGTTTCGAGCATGATAAGGTTCACGAGCTCCTCGTATCTACCAATGCTTTCCGTACGGTGCAATTGCCAATGGATAATGTTATGGTCAAGGCATCGTCATGCGTTTCGCGCCGCTTTCCATGTCGGTTTCATCGAAAGTTCCGGGGGTAAATTGTTCGCTTACTCGTACGAGGTTTCGGATGACCCCCTTTACTCCCGGTGGCTTTCCTCTTCGCGGCGGAATATGTCAAACCTGCTAGCTCGGATCCACTTTGTTATCACGTTAATAATCTTCGTGCATACGGGTGGAGCGAAGGAAGTACGATTTTCTCGCTTCTCTTCGTCCCGCTTGCCCCCACGTGATAACGGGTGGTCCAAGTTTCCTTTGCGTACCTGGAACTTCACCTCCCTCCGCAATTTGTAGCAATCTTCCGTCCTGTGTCCTATGTCTTGGTGCCATTCACACCTCTTGCTGCTGTCTCTGTCGTCGTTTGGCCGATCCTGAGTGGGTGGCTTTGGCCACCTCACCTGATCACCTGGTTTCGAGTGCTTTTAACAACCCCTCCATTCCCGTGTTGAATCCGTACTCAGATAGCTTAGGAGGGTGCGGAGAATCATCAATTTGTTGAGATTTTTCTGCTACCCTGCTGATATTAGGTCTGCTGTATGGTTTAGTTCTGTCGTCCCTCTTTTCTGGTACGAATTTCCTGTTTGTCTTGTCGAAGCCTGCTGTACCCTTTCTAGCCTGTATATCTTCTTCCAATCTTAATGCTGCAGTAGCTCTCTGTTGAACCTCCTCGAACCTTTCGCAAGGATACATAGTTAATTCTTTGTAGAGGTTCGACTCCTTATCCAAGCCTTGCCTGAAGGCGTTGATGGCGGTGGACATATCGCAGCCTCGTATTGAGACTTTTTCTGCATTGAATCTAGTGACGTAGTCCTTGATTGATTCTCCTATCTCCTGAACGATCCTGTACGAGATCACTCATTTGCTTGGGTGTTCTCGCGCTGGAGAACTGTTGATTGAAAGCGTTGACCAAATCAGCGAATGAGGATATGGTTCCGTTAGGCAGACCGACGAACCATTGCAATGCTGCTCCAGTTAGGGTTGAACCAAATCCTTTACACATACATGCCTCTTTTGAGGCTCCCGTGGCTGTAGTAACCATCATCTTCTGCTTGAATTGACTGATGTGATCACAGGGGTCTGTGGTTCCATCAAAGAGAGTCATTGTTGGGACGCTAAATCCTTTTGGTAAGGCCCTTTGTGGCTATGTCGTCGATAAACGGTGAGTCGGCGTAGCTTTCGGTGCGACCATCTCCATAGGCAGAGGCATGCCGGGGACCCTCCTGAGGAGGCTTCGTAGCTCCTGGTACTGTTGTTCTATGTATGTCTCTCTCCCGGTGGGTCGCAGATGCTCCTGTGACTGATGTCCTGCTCTTCGTACGAGGTCCTGTTGTTCATTTTTACGTTTGACGCGCTTTCTGCGATGTTCTTTGCCGCCCGGGCGTTTTCCCGGTATATTCGCCCGATTCGTAGGCCGGTAGTCCGGTTATTGGGACTGCAATTGTGGCTCTGCTTTTCTGCGGTCCCACCGCGCCTGACGTGGGTGTAGGTTCCTGGTGCACTGGTTCCTCATCTGGTGTTAGTGCTCCTAGTCCTGTTGGGACCAGGCCTCCTCGCGGCTGTGGTGTTCCTTCCATGTCCAGCCTGAGTGCTACTTCGCGTGGTAATACCCGTGTCTGCCTTCGATCCTTACTTTCTGCTGACGGCCTTCCAAATCTGTCTTCTTGCATCCCAGGGGCTGGACTAGCGGCATGGTTCCTTAATTCGTTGATCTCTGCTCGGAGGAGGTTGTTGTCCTCCTCCATCTGGGATCTCATGCTTCTATTCTCGCTCCGCATAGTCCCGATGGTTACGGCTAAAGTGTCCAACCCGCTTATCATGATCTTTGGTAGGACTTGGAGGTGCTTGAATACATTGCAGGTTGTGCTCCCCTTTCGATTGCGGGGCTCCTGCTTTGTCCCTCGGGCGGATCCTGGATCTTTAATCTGAGCCTTTCCCGAGGATGGGCTTGCTGCTACCTGGGAACTCTGACTTTGCTTGGCTGCTGGTATCTGAGCAGCAGTGGTGATTTTACCCGAAGTTGTACGTGCTGCCGCTGCTGCCGAGGGAGATGGTATTTGTGTTGCTGCTGAAGGGGGTGGCACCTGTGTTCCTGGTGCACCGCCGATGTTACCTGAGGTTGTTTCTTTGTGTCCAGACATGTTTTAATTGTTGAGTAGACTGACTAACGAAGACGACCACTATATGCCCACGGTGGGCGCCAAACTGCATTTTGGTAAATTTCTACCAATTTAGGGTTAAAGTGGTCTTAGCGTTAGGTCGATATTGCGATTTATGTGTACGTCGTATGTTATCCTGTTTGAACAATGAATGCAAAGAACACAAGCGATGTTGGTGACGCGGAAAACCCGGTGTGGGAAACAACCGCGGGGGGAGACGGAATCCCACCAATATTTTCACTATAATTCGAGAGGAAATACAGTTCGTATGCTTGCTATGAATGTTAAAGTGTAATTCTTGTATATTCTGATGATCTTTCTCCTTTGCATTGAAGCTCTTTATATAGGAGAGCTCGTTGGACTAGGGTTTCTTGCTTTTCCTCCAAGTTATCCCTAATTTAACAATGGGTAGGACTTTCCTTCTTCGGATCCCGCGAGATGTTGGACTCTCATAGGCTTCTTCCGCGTAGGTCAAAGCCCACTTCCTGCGCTGCTTGCTGACGCTGGCACCCTGGCCCCCTGATATCCTGCATCCCGTAACACTTCCAGGCCTGCTGCCCCAAGTCAGCCCATATCCATATTTTGGGCCTAACAGTACCCACAACCACCGGTGCCAGGGACACGCCCCACGACACCACACCTCACAACAAGGTATCGGGACACGCCCAAACGGTCTCACGACCGTCTTATGTCTCCTCAACAACAACACATCCTCAACATATACGATAATAACCAATACATAAAGTATAACCCCACATATCACAATCATTGATGTATCACTTTTATATACACTTTATGACTCCTTTCATGTTGGTTTTGATACGGTTTCTGTGCCAAATATGTCATTTATATGCCTTTTATAGTAGAATGTCGATACTGCCGCTACTTTGTGTTAAAATGCAGGAATGACGCATTTACGAGGTGAAACAAGTGAAGTTGAGCACTGCGCATATGGCATAGCAAAATACACGAGGCATGACACGGGAAACTAGAGGAATTGAAGATAAGAAGTGAATATTACACGAAGATAAGCTGAGAAGGGCTGAATCCTCGATCGAGTGCATGAAGGCTCGATCGAGTGCTATGTCCTCGATCGAGTAAGCTAAGGCTCGATCGAGGATGTTTACTATTGAGCACTTTTCCGAATTTTCCTAAAACACGTCTTATTTGAATTATATATTCTAAACTCGGGAAAATTATTAGGTTACGCTTTTATTGCTTTTTAAAACTCGAAAATACTCTAAGTTTTAGTCGGCTAGCATACATTGAGATCTACAATCGTTCCTCATTAATTTTAAGGTACTTTAATCTTTCTTCATTCATAATTAATCTAGTTCATGTTATTATTTATTTGTTCTTGTTATATGTCTTTAATCATGTTTTCATCAATTACTATTGTTGTTAATAATCTTATTACTATGAGTAGCTAAACCTTTCATCTAGGGTAAAGGGGATCTAAGTTGATTAGAAGGGGGATTATGTTAGTAATATCGTATAACTATCGTTTGATTATTGTTCTTATTCTAGTTATTTGATTTAAGGCCTGAATCGATAATTAGTGTAGCGAATTAATACTTTCACCGACTGGGTTAGAATTAATAAAGATTGCGATAATCAGATAGGTCGTGTTTAATTATAGCGATTGCATGTTAAACTGAATCTAAAGGACATAATAGAATTAATCAATCTTGTGACCTTAGATAGTTTGATTGACCTAATAATTGATTAAGATACACCCCCAGATAATTGACCTAGTGAACCCGCTCCCTAGACTTCTGAATATTATTGTTTACAATCTTTACTTTACTTGCAATTAGTTGTTAGCAAACAAACCAAACAATTCTCCAAGAAAATCGGTTACTTTAAGACGATCTAAATATTAGCAAACTGAATATTACCGCCTCCCTGTCGATTCGATACTTGTCTTACCACTAGCTATTTTGTTAGTACTGAGATAGGATTTCTTTGATTAAGGTGGTACGACTTTAGCCTTATCAACTTTGGCGCCGTTGCCGGGGAGGCAACAATTTTCTTATTTGTTTTTGTTTATTTTGTCTTTTGGGTCAGGGAACTTTAGTTCCTTGAGACCGTTCTCACACTTTTCTTGTTAGTATCGTGTATGTCTAGGTCAACTAGGTCCAATATTCTTCCAATAGATCCCGAGACAGAGAAGACTTTTCGCTACAGACGAAAGTTTCAGAAAGAAGCGGGTCAAGTAGAAGACTTGAGTATACTTGACGTTGAGACAGAGCATTCAATTACTTAAAAAAATCTGTCCTTTGAAGAGGACAATACTTCTGACTTTGATATTCCAGTTCCTACGATTACCAATATGCCTACTTTAACAAGTCATTCCAAGCCTACTTTGGATTCCATCCCTAAAGGATGGAACGAAATTTGATGGAACGAAATTTATTTGGAGGGGGAGCTAATGAAGACCCTGCCAAGCACATGGAGAAATTTGTCACATATTGTTGTTCCATCCGTTTAACTGTTGGGGTGACTCAAGATCAGGTCAAACAGGTGCTCTTTCCTTTTTTTTCCTTAAAAGATGGTGATGCGGAGTGGTTGCGAAATTTGGACATAGAGGATCATGGAGTTACTGACTGGAATACTCTACCTCATACTTTCTACAAGAGATACATTCCACCACAGAAGACTAATGCATTAAGGAGTCATATCACCAGCTTCAAACAAGGTCCCACTGAAGATTTGAATGAAGCATGGGTTCGCTTCAAAAGATTAGTTCGTTCAGTTCCCCACCATGGCTTTCAAAAGTGGTTTCTTTGCAACCAGTTTTACAATGGGCTGTATGATGATCATCGTGCTTTGCTAGATTCTTTAGCTAATGGGAGGTTTCAGGACAACACTAATGATGATAATGCATGGAAGTTGATTGATCAGATTGCTACCCATATTGCTAAGTATGGAAACCCTAGGGGAAGTACACGTGGAAGTGGGACAAATAGTGGTATTGCGGTGCAGTTGGAGGCTCTAATGCCCAAATTGCTGAGATGAAGACTACCCAATCTTTGGGTCATAAAGAGGTAGTTCATGCTATGACTCAACAGGAGGAGTCTTGTGCACGATGTGGTATGGATGGTCATAGTGCAGTTAAGTGTTTGAGCACATTGGAGCAGGTTAATGCCTATCAGTCTTTCAGGCAAGGTACACTTTTCTCTAAATTTTACAATGAAAGAACGAATGAGCATGCTTTCCTTCAATGGTCTAGTCAGAATGTGCAAAATCCACAGAAAAACACATATGTGGTTCCTCAAAATCCTGGTAATCAACCACAAGGAGCTTATCAAAGGCAGAATCAAGAAGGTCCACAGTACAATAATCAATATCAACAACCTCCTCAAGCTCCTTAACAAAACCATGAACAAGCTCCAAGTAATGAGATGGCAGAGCTAAAAGCTCTATTGCAACAAACGTTGTCGATGCAACAAAAGCAGACGACTCATATTTCCGAGCTTATTGCCCATAATAAGATGTTGGATACACAAGTTGCTCAGATGGCGGTCCATAATTCTTCAAAACAGCCCGGAAATTTTCCTCCTCAACGTAAGCAAGCTCATGAGCAAGCTAATGTCATTCAATTGAGGAGTGGCACCACATATCAAAATCTGGAGATGCCTATAAATGAAGATGAGTTACCCATTAATGAAGATGAGGTACCCTATATTCATCCTAAGGGATTGGATAATTTGGAGCTAAGTGACGACGAGAAAGAAATTGACGAAACTAAAACACGAGATGAGAAGAAAAGCAAGAAAAACGTAATTGCTGAGGATCCTCGATCGAGTAAGCCCAAGCTCGATCGAGTATCACATGTACTCGATCGAGTGCACCCCAGGCTCGATCGAGTACCCTCTAAAACTGATGACGGTTTTTCAAAAATTGTTTCTAAAGCAAAGGCAGCCGAGCCCATTACTATTTCACTACCTTTTCCGCATCGACAACAAAAATCTAAGTTGGACAAGCAATTTGGACGATTCATGGAGGTAGTAAAGAATTTACAAGTGAGTGTTCCTTTTACTGAGTTGATCACTCAAGTGCCGGCTTATGCGGAGTTTATGAAAGAGATATTGACGAGGAAGAGGTCCTTTCATGAAGTAGAGACGGTTGCATTTACTCAAAGTTGCAGCGCTGTGTTGCAAGCTAATTCACCACCTAAGCTAAAGGATCCGGGGAGTTTTTCTATTTCTTGTCATATCGGTCATCTTGCTATTAGTAAAGCTCTTTGTGATTTAGGAGCTAGTGTCAGTGTCATGCCTTATTCTATTTCTAAGAAGTTAAATATGGGTCCAATGAGTGTTATTAATATGACCTTGCAGATGGATGACCGATCCATTAAGCATCCATTGGGTGTGTTGGAGGATGTTCCAGTTAGAGTGGGGAAATTCTTTATTCCTGTTGACTTTGTTGTCTTAGATGGCTGAGGACACCCAAATTCCTATCATCTTAGGTAGACCATTCCTTCACACAGCGGGGGCGGTTATAGATGTTAGGAGAGGGAGACTGACATTAGCTATGGGGGATGATACAATTGTTTTTAACTTAGGAAAAGCTTTCAAATATCCCATGATAGAAGAAACTTGTCATAGTATTGATATTGTTGATCTTACAATTGATGAGTGTCTTGCTATGTGTTTGAACAGGTATCCTCTGAAGATTCCCCTTGTTTCTGATTCAGCTGCTGAGACGGGTTCATGGAGTCAAGAAGTTGATGAGATTGAGAAGTTTCTAACTGGAGAGGAATGCCCAAAGCAAAAGGTATACAGCTTAGGTAGCCCATCTAAAGCTACCGAGGTAAAGAAACATGAACTTAAACCCCTTCCCTCTCATCTTAAATATGAATTTTTGGATGACTGTGAAATGAACCCAGTAATTGTCAATGCTAGCCTAACTGAAGGCCAACTTTCTGCTTTGTTGACCGTTTTGAAAACTCATAAAAAGGCCATTGGGTATAGCATTGATGATTTACAAGGTATTAGTCCTGATTTTTGTATGCACCATATTCACTTGGAAGAAGGTCACAAGCCTAGTGCACAAGGTCAGAGACGGTTAAATCTTGCAATGCAAAAGGTGGTGAGGAAAGAGGTACAGAAATTACTTGATGCTGGCATTATTTATTCTATTTCTGATTCTAAGTGGGTCAGTCCTGTCCAAGTTGTACCCAAGAAGGGAGGTACTACAGTAGTAAAGAATGATAAAAATGAATTAATTGCTACTAAACTTGTTACAGGATGGAGAATGTGCATTAATTATAGGAAGCTCAATACAGCTACTAAGAAAGACAACTTCCCACTTCCTTATATTGATCAGATGTTAGAAAGACTAGCATGCCATAGTTATTTCTGTTACCTAGATGGGTACTCCGGTTTCTTCCAGATACCCATTCATCCTGACGATCAGGAAAAGACTACTTTCACATGTCCATATGGTGTATTTACTTATAGGGGAATGCCTTTTGGTTTATGCAATGTCCCAACTACCTTTCAACTTGTATGATGGCCATATTTTCTGATTACATAGAGTCTATTATGGAAGTCTTTATGGATGATTTCAGTGTATAAAAAACTGACTTTGATGTTTGTTTGAGAAATTTGACCAAGGTTTTGCAGCGCTGTGAGGATAACAATCTTGTGCTCAACTGGGAGAAGTGCCACTTCATGGCTACTGAAGGGGTGGTACTTGGTCATTTGGTGTCAGGTAAAGGTATCCAAGTGGATAGAGCTAAGGTTGAGGTAATTGAGCAACTCCCGTACCCGGTTAATGTTAAAAGTGTGCGTAGTTTTCTTGGTCATACAGGATTCTATCGTCGCTTTACTAAACATTTTTCAAAATTGCTCAACCTCTAACCCAGCTACTCCATAAGGATACACCTTTTGTGTTTATTGATGAGTGTATTAAGTCTTTTGATAGGATTAAACAAGCTCTTATCTCAGCTTCTATAGTCCGATCTCCGGATTGGAGTCTACCTTTTGAGATTATGTGTGACGTCAGTGATTATGCAGTTGGAGCCGTTTTGGGTCAGAGAAAAGATAAAGTGTTGCATGCTATTTACTATGCAAGTAAGAGTCTTGATGATACGCAGTTCAACTATGCTACTACGGAGAAGGAGCTTCTTGCAGTTGTCTATGCTTTAGACAAGTTTAGAGCTTATCTTGTGGGATCTAAGGTGATTCTTCATACTGACCATGCAGTATTGAAGTATCTTTTGACTAAGCAGGAAGCTAAACCGCGACTTATTCGATTGATTTTATTATTGAAAAAATTTGATTTGGAAATCCATGATAAGTCGGGTGCTGAGAATGTTGTTGCGGATCATTTGTCTCGTTTGAGATTTGCAGGAAGAGAAATATTGCCTATTGATGATTCTTTTCCGGATGACCACTTTCTAGCTATTACTACGGGCACTCCATGGTTTGTAGACTATGCTAATTACTTAGTTGGAGGTATTCTTCCTCCTGACTTATCTTATCAACAGAAGAAGAGATTTATGCATGATGTGAAGCGGTATTTCTGGGATGATCCATACTTGTTCCGGGAGTGTGAAGACAATATTTATAGACGGTGTATTCCATAGGGTGAGGTACATGCCATTCTCTCCCACTGTCACTCTTATTCTTATGGTGGTCATCATGGTCCATCTAGGACTTTTGCTAAGGTGATACAGTCGGGCTTCTTTTAGCCAACTATCTTGAAGGATGCTACTACTTTGGTCCGTTCTTGTGATGCATGTCAAAGGACGGGTAATATTTAGCAAAGGCACGAGATGCCTCAAACTGGGATCTCGGAGGTGGAGATTTTTGATGTTTGGGGTATTGACTACCAAGGGCCATTCCCTACTTCTCATGGGAATCAGTATATTTTAATAGTTGTTGATTATGTTTCTAAGTGGTGGAAGCCATTGCCACTCCTACTTGTGATGCTAAAGCAGATGTGAAGCTGTTTCAGAAGATCATCTTTCCACGGTTTGGAGTACCTCGCGCAGTGATTAGTGATGGGGGTAAGCACTTTGATGAGCGTCATCTTAATTCTTTGTTGAAGAAATATGGCGTTACACACCGTAGAGGATTGGCCTATCATCCTCAAACTAGTGGGAAAGTGAAGGTTTTCAACAGAGAATTGAAAAAAATCTTGGAGAAGGTAGTGAGCAAGAATAGAATGGATTGGAGTGGTAAGCTTGATGATACTTTATGGGCTTGTGGACAGCGGGGGCCCACGGGGGCGCTTCGGAGGAAAGAGAAACAAACGTTTGCATTTTTGTATGGAGTCGCCACCGATTTTTATGGGAAATTGGAACCGTTCGAATACCTCGTGCCATGTCACGACACAAAGTAAAGACATGAACACTAAGCAATCGTTACCCTTAGCATTCTATGTCTAGAATGACTCTCGTGGATGCCAATGAACACGGGTGTTCACAGATATCTGGAGTAAGGGGTGAGGGTACGTATTAGGAAGCTCTTTTGATCGAACACCTAATCCCGCCCGCCTCGATAGCGGCCTCTACTAATGATTAGGGAAGTTATTCGTACTTGATATATCGTCGATTGTATGCATGCAATGCAACATCCAAGTTTTAATCCTAACATGTGAGAATTAGGCTATGTCGGTGAACAATTAATTTAGCAAACAATTAGGTCGAAGTAGGATTTAATGTTCAATTATATGTGAAGGCATACAAATGATACAAGAAATATGATAAATACAATAGGAAAATTGCGATAATGAAAATTACATTAATTACATTGGATTAGGCGATTTATGTCGAAAATACCTTTAAAACGGATAATTTGAGAAAACGAATAAAAGAATGAATTACGAACAGATCAGTAGACGATAATACGAATAATAGTTAATTAATACATAGGCTAATGAACTAAGTCAAAGCAACAACGGAGTTCAGAGGCAGAAATCAACCAGGAACAGGCGCATCAGAGCTGCGTCCCTTGGAAGAGGCGCAGCAGACGCTGCGTCTGTTCATGACCTGAATTCTGGCTGTGAAGCCGGAATTGCGTGTTGTTAATATTCGTTGGTTAGTTTAACGATGGATTTAAATTATTTACTCGGATGAAAGTGATTAATAGGTTATTTAACATATGAATGGGTCATGAAAACAGTAAAACATGGGTGAGACGGAATTAAGATGGATTAATATAAGATTAATGAGAATTATTAACAAATTAACAAACTAAATCAATTAATTAGGTTAAATACAATGGATTAATGACTAATTATATGCTAATGAATGATGAACAATATACATATGAGATTATCATGCTATTATAATAATGAATTAACAAACAAACGAAACAAAGACGAATAAAACAAGACGAATTACAGAGGACGAAGGAAGAAGAAAGGAAGCAGGAACTGCGGCAGCCTCACGAAGAGGCGCAGCAGAATCGCGCTCCTTCAAGAGGCGCGCAGCGATTCTTTGCGTCCTTTCTCGACGTTTGTCTACTGAAAATCCGTAAAAAAGGTTTTAACAAAGGTTTTAGAAATCGGTTTTAATGAGGTATTTTCGACATAAACCTTACAATTGTGATACATTAATTAAAATTCAATAAATAAAAGAGAGATCATACACCCTCAGACTTACATGTTGACGAAACGAGAAGGACTAAGATATCGATTAGTGATGCTCGACGCGAATGCAAAGAAAGTGCCCTCGTAAGAGGAAAACGATTAGATTAATTAAGTTGATTGATGTGGAGTTGGTCAAATTGGTCGGTCATGCAAACGAGGCTGGTACTCAGAAGGATCCGAGCTTACGTGGTTGAATGTTCAAGCACGTAGACGCCAAAAAGTAAGAACAAAGGTCTAGAATGCAAAGGGAGAAGAGAAGGGCGGACACTCGCGTGAGAAATATGAGGAGCGAAGGCTCCTATTTATACTAATCACGTGGAGGAATTAGGGTTTCAGAGACTCTTTGGAAGTGAATCTCGGAAAGATATGAAAAAGATACGAGAAATACGAGAAAGGGCTGGGAAGAGGCGCAGCAGCCCATCTGCGTCTCTTGGAAGAGGCGCAGCCCACTGCGTCTCTTGGAAGAGGCGCAAAGACTGCTGCGTCTGTTCCCAAGTGGTTTCCTCCTGCGGAAGAAAGATTTCCGTGTTTAAGTTATGGTAGGACGGAATAATTCGGTTTTCCTTAATATCTTATGTGAATATTACGGGAAATTGTTTACCAAAAGATAAAGATTGTGAAATATGGAATAGAAATATCCGGAACATTCCAGAACATTCTGACTCGGGATTTAACGGTTATCAGAAAATGGAGACGGTTTTAGGCCCGGACTCCAAATGTGCTCTAATTACTGTCAAAACAACCGTATCGGCACGTAGATGACAACTAAGAGGTAGACATTAATATTTGAGCAATCACTTGACGATAATCTTACGAACTGTCACAAATCGTTCCACGTAGCAAACATGCGGCCCAATCATCACCGGGTGGTTTACGGGAGGTGCAGAAATGAGGTATCTACAGAGCCCCCACTTTGACTGAGGCTTGGACAAGGCGAAAGTCAAAGTATAGCCATCAGGTCAATCGAAGATTACAACCTGACGACTATGGCGACGCGAGGCGGCTCAAGGGGTCTGAACCAAGGACCTGTCGTCGGGAACATTTTAGAGTCTGTCGACTATCGGGGAGGGTCGTTTAAAGTCCATTAGACTACGTAAGGAGGCTCGCCGGCCATAAGAAGAGACCATACCTGAAACTTCTTCTCGAGATGCTTCCGGAGGCGCGTAGGAGCTAAGGTTAAGCATAGGAGCTAAGGTTAAGACCTAAAGGATATATAAGGATTGTGCTAGGGTGTGGGACCCTAAAGGAAAGCATCGTCGGGAAGGAGGCCAAAAATAAGTTCAACTTAAGGGTAACTAAAGCTTGGGTATAGGAACTCTATTGGTTTGGGAACTTCTGGAGAACGACACCTTTGTCGAACTCCGCGGGGAAACACGAAATATTGTGAGTAGCAGGACACAAAGGGAACCGCCGAGAGAAAATCGCTTGGGTAGTCTTCGAGAAATAATTGCGAGTAGCAGGACACAAAGCGGGAACCGCCGAGGGGAAGTCTGCTTAGGTAGATGTTAATCCTCATGTCTTGAGAGGGACAGTACGTCCGCTTACTCTCGCTGGAGACATGATTGGGAATTATTCTTCATGTCATGAGAGGGAAAGTGTATCCGCTTACTCTCGCTGGAGACATAATGAAGGCGTGTCGAATTCTGTGAAGGAATAAATGCTCGTTGTGACAAGCAAAAGGTCTTGGAAGAAATAAACGATCTCTCTTTGGTTTGGAAATGCGGGGTAGGAATGAAAGAAAATCGTCAAACGGACCAAAAGGATAAAATAGCATCGGGAAGAGGCGCACCAAAGATGGGCCCACAAATAACGAATTCATAACGAATTTTTGAAAATCCGTATGGAGGGAACACAGGGAAGAGGCGCAGCAAGAGCTGCGTCTCTTGAAGAGGCGCAGGCCCGCCGCGTCTATTCCCAAAGTGTTATTTCTGCGTAAAAACGCGATAATCAGAGGCTTATGTTCATTATTTCGAAACACAAATTACACAATTTCTCTCTCAAATCTTCACCATTTCCGCCAAAGTTTGATCCAAAAGCTTGCATTAATTATGACTAATCGAGGTATGTGTCTCATTCTTGCATTAATCGTCTATATTTGCCAATTTTGAGCCGAAAAAATTAGGGTTTATGACCCATTTGATCGAAAATTTGGGGCTTTTCCCCCAAATGCACTTGCCTCGTCAAATTGACATTAAAAATGGATAATTGGTAATATTAGGAACATAACCATGTATTTGTCTCGAATTTTCGTTGAGTTTTGAGCCTTTGAATGAAATTTGAGACGGTTTTACAGCTAAACCGTAAATTGCTTCGAAAATAGCCTTAGTATTGCCCATTTGCGATGAAACTTGATATTTGGGATCCTTGAACGATGGGTAAACTTTCTACCCTCTCGGAATTTTGGTTTGTGACGGCTTTTTCAGGACACTTTTCTAAGGCATAATCGCTGTTATAACGAAATGCTGCCGAAATTTCGGCTTGAACCCGAAACTAGGCTTCACATTAGGTTTGACTTGACCCACGTTACCACATGAGTGATCGGATTGGTGGGAATAAGGCCAAGGATGGCAAGAAAAGAGCGATTTCAGGGCTTCCGAAGGCTCGAAAATCCCTTAACCAAGGCTTGTCGTCACGTGACGCGGCCTAAATTTGCTTTAATATTGCAGGTGATGAGGCTTCTACTTCTGGGAGAGCTCCCATGGAGATAGACGTTGCTACTGTCGAGGAGGCTTTAGAGCAGGCCTTCACCGCCGCGGTGATGGCTGCTGGGGACGAGGTCCACGAGGAGGAGGTTGTCGAGGAGAAGGAGGCCCCAAGACGGGCCAACGTTGGGCGAGGAGGTCGTCAGCTGAGAGGAGCTCCTGCGTGGGCTGAGACTTGGGAGAGCAGGCACGTGCTGTGGGCTGCAGAGGGTCACCTGTCCTACAGGACGGTGAAGAGCTTGGTAAATAGGAATTCACTACTCATTACTCATCCTCTTTCATTCATTTGTTCAAATTTTATTCAAAACTAAAGATAGCCTTTGTTTCAAATCACAATAGGAGGCCGGGAACATCAGGTCGTTCTCGGGTTACACGACACCAATGGAGCACTACGAGCGGTCGTCGGCGGAGGAGCGGGCCATGATCGAGCGTGGAGCGTTCGGTCCTTTGGTGCAGGCCTGAAGGGATATCGCGAAGAGGAAGCTGCGGGCTAACCTTAGCCTGGTCCGCGCTTTCTTGGACCGATTTTGGGATACGACTTCCACGTTTCACATGCCTTTCGGTGAGGTGGGAGTCACTCTGGAGGACTACGGCATGATTTCTGGTCTGCCGTGCGGGACCGAGGAGGTGGAGTGGCCAGAGACTGCCATGAGGGTGGACTCGGCCGAGGCGAGGAGATTGATCGGCTGGAACTTGTCACCGAAGGCTGTCACAGTGCCGGGTTTGGTACCCAGTTCCTACGTTCGAGACTACTTTGCGGGAAAGATCCTGGCGCTGGTGACGATTGACGGGAGGGAGACGGCTCCTCCTCCCTGTACAGCTGAGCAGAGGGCTCGTTTGTGGCTCTGGTGGTTTCTGTCTTCGATTTACCTCGGAGACAAGGGTGAGAGGCTGTCGACGAAGCTTCTTCCCTTCCTTTTCGACCGAGTTCCCTAGGGCGTTGGGACGGGTCACTGCTGGTTTTGCGGTCCTCATCCACTTCATGAGGGCCATGGTTCGTCCGGAGTTGATGGAGAAGGGGACTTCTCCCGCGCGTTGTCGGCCCGGACTTCTTTGGAGGTATGAACCTTCCTTTAGACCAAAGTAAATTCCTTTCTTTATCAAATCATGAAAGATCGTTATTGATTATCTTGCTTTACAGGCGTGGGTGTACTCCTACTTCCCGGGCCTCGCGCCCAATGTGACACCCTCATTTATTGCGGAAAAGTAAACACGTAATTCTACAGAAAAACTGACAGGATATGTTTGTAATTGGTTCAACTAATTAAAAACCTGTCATTTTTAAAACTTTTCTAAACCATTCACAAACATTTCCAGAAGGAGGATGCCAACACCGCAAATGCTAAAGACTAATTTACATAACTATGCTAAAGTCTGCGAGAATAAAGTGATACAAACCAAAGAAAAAGAGGGAGACATATGTCCCTAAAATGTATGTGACATAAAAAGGGTTTAAGGGTCACAATGAAATAAAACCAGTCTAGGTCCCAAGGTTACTTTGCTCGCTAGCTCGTCCATGTACCCCATATATGCATCACCTACTTGTCATTCGCATTTTATACAAATACGAAAGCCACGGTAAAGTGGGGAGTAACTCCGAGTTCTCCCACCCACGAAATGTCATAATTAATATAACATGTAAACATAAGAATATGAATACGAATCACACATAGCCTTAGCATATAGATGCTAGACAATCGTGCTTATCATGTGAACTACAATATAACAACACATAGTCCTAGCCAGTGAATACTAGACCGACTCATACTACACTATCATGTGAATCACATAACATCCAGAATCCAAACTCTATCAACCATAGCCGGCTTGCATCTCACCTTCTATGATTCATAGAATCATCAAACAAGAAAGGGCAATATATCAAAGACAGGCATAAGTTCTTAGCACGGTCAATAGTCACTTTGTAACTCGAGTCTATACCACGAGGTAGGGAAGGTAATCGAACCCGGTATCTTGGCTCGGCGGTTACTATTAAGAAAACATGGCCAAGAGACAACACAACCCTAGCCTAAAATCTGCACAGACCTAGACATGCGGATACACACCACCGCACCCAAGACTCACAACTTTTTTTAAAACAAAGTGAAGTGAGTACCCTAAGGACACCACCGAAGGGTTGGCTAGTACTTAAGCTGACCCCATACTATCAAAATAAGTACCTGAGGTCATGCCCCAACTTGGATAAACATCCACTAGTCAGGAACACAAAGGCTATCAAGCGGTGAACATATACTCGTCAGAGACTATAAAGACCTATCTATGATGAAGGCCGAAATACTCACCTAGGACCTAGTCGGCCTAGTCCCACTTGAATATTTTAGCCCACACCACACATGACTCACCACACAAGTCAAGTAAGACACCCACTTAACCTTAAGAGGGCAAAAAGTCCTACTTATCAATATAAATTCTAGCATTCTATCATGTGAAAGGCTTATAATGTCTATTTACAAAGATACAATCCCAACAAGAATCCTCAATAAGTATTCAATACTAATTTCTAATTCTAACAATAGTAACCATATTAAAGGCTTCAGGGGAAACTAGGCCATTTCTACAATACAAGTCACTATTAAATTCAATAAGCTATACATGTGAACAAAAGCTTGATAAATGGCCTAAAACAAGAAAAAGGCCGATTATCTAAATCATTCAACCGAATTTTTACCCGCAACCCTGACCCTGCGACAGTGCACGGGTCAAATTGCGGTGACCAATCACTCAATTAATCGACATCGCATCATCAAAGGGACTAAGGCTCGTTTTCGCCAGACAATCAACAAAACATTACAATTATCACCATAAAATTCATTTGAGCCTATTAATTACAATTTCATTTTGTAAACGATCCTAACATTATTCATTCACCTAAACACTTATCAAACAACAGACACACATTAACTACTAATGTGACATTAATTCGTCGAGTAACTCGGAATAGTTACCTTAAGCTAGCAAAGAGACACGCAATAAACTTGAGAAAGCTTCTAAAACCCCAAAATTACTCTTCATCTTCAACCACAAATGAGTCACCTAAAATAATTATGTGAAAGGACGATATTAACGAATTATCGTTATATAAAATATGAGACATGAATTAATTTAAATCAAAACATGTAAGTCCAATACTTAAGGTATAACGAGTCCATTTAAAGCAATAAGATGAGCCCAAAAACTAAGGAGTAGTGAGCCCAACCAATAAATTATAAAGAATCTATCAAGATCATCATAGTAAGCCCAACAGACCAAACCAAATGAGCCTAACACAAAAAACATGTGAAAGAACGATATTTAGCGGATTACTTAATATAAAATACGAGACGGAAATATAATTCATTCAAAAGAATCACATTTGCACAAAATAAACTCGACCCACGGCTCA
This sequence comes from Silene latifolia, assembly GCF_048544455.1. Classification (NCBI taxonomy): domain Eukaryota; kingdom Viridiplantae; phylum Streptophyta; class Magnoliopsida; order Caryophyllales; family Caryophyllaceae; genus Silene; species Silene latifolia. Next base: position 89,352,716 of record NC_133535.1, on the reverse strand, counting down.
AAGGGGGCATTTGGATAGCTCCTACACGACCTCAAACGACCACCACCACCACACGGTGCAAGAAGCCTAATTTTGGCCTCTCATAAACCCGATCTAAGCATTCATTTTAGCCATCTAAAGCAGCCTAGTCGAGTACCATCTAGCAGACCCAAAACAACTCATTTCTACCACCCTTTCACCATCCCAGAACAGTCCGCATTCCTGCCCAAACATGTCGGACCGGCCCCCTATTCTCGCCTTAAACAAAGTCAAAAATAACCCCTTCTTCCTATCCAAACAGTGCCAAACCCTGCAATAGGACGAGTAACACCCCACATTCTAGTGCTAAAAGAAAGAGTAAAGGACAAATGTTCCCTGCATCTATTACCCAATAAGTTTATTATTGTCAATGTAATGAACTTAAGCACTAACCTATTTCTGGTTACCTAGTGTCGCAATTGTCTAACAAAGCCATCTTTATGTCATATGTGGATATAATGTGAATTATACAAACTATATAACAAGGACTTGGCAAACTGACCATATAAGGTCAACGTTGGTGATCAGCATAGCCATGTACCTTTTTTATAAAAAAAAGATAGTGCTTCTCACAGAAAGGCTGTAAGGTGATAATTCACGACTTTAAACAGTCCTAAAACAAACTTAGATCAACTCTAACCAGTCATATTATCTCCATTTTGACTGCCCAAAAATACTACCCAGACCGGACCAAAGATGGTACTCCAAAACAGTCCTTAAATCAACATTTTTATGACTAAAAACAATCCCGAAAATGCACAGAAAACCGTCCCACATCAGTCACTCTTACGCCCCAAAAACAGTCCCGAAAGGCACCATTTTATCAGCAAAAACTGACTCAAAACAGTCCACTTTCCGTCTTAAAACAGTCCCAAAACTTACACCCAAATACTCTTAGCTGGGTTTCGATATGAAGCTTGGAAAACAACCCACCAAACGCAAGATAATCAACAGCTATTTTGAATATGTACTCCAACATTCATGTGACTATATATGACACTAAATAATCTTATCACCAAATATCACTTTCTGTCAACTTGGGCACTCCATTAAACGAAACTAAGCCCCCTGTCTCGCCATAAAATCGTTTAGGAGTAGAACATATAAAAGCTAGTATTATAAATAACAAATAAACATATAACCCCGAATAATAATAAAAATACTAGGATCGGTAAAATCGTGTTACCTTAAACACCCCTTATTCTTCGAATAAATGGTCCACAAGGCACGAGCCTCACCCCGGGTCTTCGAATCCTTCATAAAAGGGCAAGAAAACGGAATAAAGAAGCTAAAAGACGACACTTTTATAAGACGGCGAAAGACGAAACCACAACAAAAAGGAGATTTTCTTACCTTAAAAGGACGAGGAAAGGACGAGGAAGCTAATGGTACAAAAATTATCGAATTTGGTTGAGAATGGAGGCGGGATCTGAGGTTTGAATGATCGGAAATGGTGTTGATGATTTTGGTGGATGCTGATTGTTGTTGCTGGTGAATCGCGCAAAAAGGAAGGGAAAAGAAGGGGTAGGGACGGGGGTGTACAACAACAACAATAAAATAATAATAATAATAATAATGAGACACCAGCTAGCTTGCTAGCTTCTAATTATACGTACGTTTCTTCATCGTTAAGTAATTTCGTTCGTTTTTAAAACCGTTTCGAGTTAATAAAATCGGTTTTTAATAAAAGTTTGATAATAAAACGAAATTAATAATAAATAAATTTAATGAGTGAAAATAAAATAAACTCAGCTAGTTAACGGAAATAATACGATATCAGCTTGAATCGGAATTATTAGCGATTTTTACAAAACTAACGGATATTAATAAAAATTGCTAATTTAGTGAAATAAGCTCAAAATAGCTAATTGGACGGTTTTGTTCCCAAAATCCATCTCGGGTTTACTTAAAACAACTTTCATAAGGACTCGTAAAGAAACGGAAATTATTAAATAAATAAACTCGGACTAATTTTAAATAAACTTATTAATGATTATTAAAATTAACGTATCGAATTATGATGAAATTAATTAATTAGCTAAGCATATATATATAAATCGTTAAATGATGTAATTAAATTCAAAATAGCAATTAAAAGAATTTTATCCAACTTAATAAAATACGGGGTGTTACAATCACCCCATCTTTTAAAAAGTTTCGTCCTCGAAACTTGAAAGTATAAATGGAATGTTATGAAAATAAAACTGAAATTGGAATCGGTAATCAAAACATTTTAAAGGTTATTTATCGTAAGAATCAAAATTCTTTCAAAAGTTTCAAATAAAATTTTCCGACAGAACCAGATTCTCATCAAGGGAACGAAAGTGTTCTCGTTACGTATTCAAGAACATCACATTCCAAATCAAAGATAAGGTCAAAAGGCAAATCATTTGTTTAAATCAAAAATCAAAATACCTTCAAAAACATTAATGAAGAGTTTTCAAAAATATAAGTCTCATTCATGGAACGGAATTGCTCTTGTCGTGCACACAAGAACGCTAACTTTCCAAGTCAGAGACAAATTTAAAACAAAAACTATTCGCCGACAATCGTAGAACAAGTTATCAAATGTTTCCAATAACTAGTTCTAACATCCGATCAACGTTAAAATCAAAATAAGAGAAAGGTAATCTTCTCAAATGTTCTTTTGCAAAAAGCCAAAGTAGAAATAAAGGTTTCATCATTAAACTAAAAGGGGAGTTAAATTCCGGAAATATAATATTAAACTTTGACAAAGAAGTCATAAATAGATCAAGGTTAATAGAAATTGGATAAAATTTAAAGAAATTTCGGGTCTAGTAATTAAAATTACGATAAATGAGTTTATATTCAAGGAAGGAATAGGGAACTAAATCAAATTTTCATTTTCAAGTCTTCAAAAATAGGTTAGGTTTGTAGAAGTGACATAAACTTTTAAGAATGAATCGAAGCTGGTAGCTTGAAAGTTTAGAAGTTGTACAAAAAGGAAAGTAACTTAGATAGCATAAAAACAAAGTATGTTAAGAGAGCTCAAACTTAAGCCACAAGAGAGCTATAATGACTTTCATAGGGTAAAAATTGAAGTCAAAATTACAAGGATGTCAAAGATAGAGTTTCACAAGATACGAGTGTCAAACTTAAAGGAGGAGCAAGATGAAGCGAGGAAAGGAGGTATGAACGGTAACGCTCATGATCAAGGAGAAAGGGAAATTAGACAACAAGGAAAAGTCAGATACTCAAATCTCAAATAACAATGTCATAAGGTAACATCAATTTATGTATGGCTATCAACATCCTAAAGGTATCTCTTTCCAAAATCACATCATAAACCTTACTCCGTGTTTACTCCTAAGGTATCAACACTCAACCTAAGTCCTTCCAATATCACAACTTCTCAAAACCGGGGTTATAGGTCAACCAGAAACAACTCCACAAGCCAAATTATCCAACCAAGGTTAACACCCCACAAAAGAAAGAGAACTATCTAAAAGGCGTTAAGGGAGAATTAGCAAGGGTGAAAGGACAAGTTGGGAGGATACAAATGTAACTTCCTAGGAAGAAGAATAGAGAGTTTAGAAGAAGGATAGGCACCAAGAGATTAAGAATAAGGCGAGATACAAAAAGAACGAGAAATATCTTCAAGGAAGTAGAAGCATTCTTCAAAGGTTGAACAAATCTTCAATCCTCAGCAAGAGGCACTAAATCTTGATCTTCGTAATATATAAGTGTCCTTTCAATGGAACGGAGATACTCTTGGCGATCACTCAAGAACATCAATATTCCAATTCAAAGACATAAAAATACATTTTTACACCAACAAATGATAAAACTAATTATCAGACGTCTCCAATAACAAGCTTTAACACTAATTGACGTTAAAACCAGTGAAAAACATTAAAATATTTTCAAAACCTTTAGTTCAAATTTTTTTAATAAGGGCAATAACTCCATTAACTATAAATAAGTTCACGGTCATTGATCTAAGAACGCAACAATTATTAAATGACAATCAACAAACATGTTAGTACCTAACAAAGAGCAAACACAAAGAGTCTACAACATAAGATCCTAAATCTACCCATCTTACCCGTCTCTCAAGTTTATTATTTTAAGGTCAAGTTATTTATAGTGGGGTGCACAAACGTGTGTCGGGAGCAAATATGCTCTGATACCAACTGTGACACCCTCATTTATTGCGGAAAAGTAAACACGTAATTCTACAGAAAAACTGACAGGATATGTTTGTAATTGGTTCAACTAATTAAAAACCTGTCATTTTTAAAACTTTTCTAAACCATTCACAAACATTTCCAGAAGGAGGATGCCAACACCGCAAATGCTAATGAGACTAATTTACATAACTATGCTAAAGTCATGAGAATAAAGTGATACAAACCAAAGAAAAAGAGGGAGACATATGTCCCTAAAATGTATGTGACATAAAAAGGGTTTAAGGGTCACAATGAAATAAAACCAGTCTAGGTCCCAAGGTTACTTTGCTCGCTAGCTCGTCCACGTACCCCATATATGCATCACCTACCTGTCATTCGCATTTTATACAAATACGAAAGCCACAGTCAGTGGGGAGTAACTCCGAGTTCTCCCAGCCACGAAATGTCATAATTAATATAACATGTAAACATAAGAATATGAATACGAATCACACATAGCCTTAGCATATAGATGCTAGACAATCGTGCTTATCATGTGAACTACAATATAACAACACATAGTCCTAGCCAGTGAATACTAGACCGACTCATACTACACTATCATGTGAATCACATAACATCCAGGAATCCAAACTCTATCAACCATAGCCGGCTTGCATCTCACCTTCTATGATTCATAGAATCATCAAACAAGAAAGGGCAATATATCAAAGACAGGCATAAGTTCTTAGCACGGTCAATAGTCACTTTGTAACTCGAGTCTATACCACGAGGTAGGGAAGGTAATCGAACCGGTATCTTGGCTCGGCGGTTACTATTAAGAAAACATGGCCAAGAGACAACACAACCCTAGCCTAAAAATCTTGAGACCTAGACATGCGGATACACACCACCGCACCCAAGACTCACAACTTTTTTTAAAACAAAGTGAAGTGAGTACCCTAAGGACACCACCGAAGGGTTGGCTAGTACTTAAGCTGACCCCATACTATCAAAATAAGTACCTGAGGTCATGCCCCAACTTGGATAAACATCCACTAGTCAGGAACACAAAGGCTATCAAGCAGTGAACATATACTCGTCAAGACTATAAAGACCTATCTATGATGAAGGCCGAAATACTCACCTAGGACCTAGTCCCAGCTAGTCCCAGCTTGAATATTTTAGCCCACACCACACATGACTCACCACACAAGTCAAGTAAGACACCCACTTAACCTTAAGAGGGCAAAAAGTCCTACTTATCAATATAAATTCTAGCATTCTATCATGTGAAAGGCTTATAATGTCTATTTACAGCATACAATCCCAACAGAATCCTCAATAAGTATTCAATACTAATTTCTAATTCTAACAATAGTAACCATATTAAAGGCTTCAGGGGAAACTAGGCCATTTCTACAATACAAGTCACTATTAAATTCAATAAGCTATACATGTGAACAAAAGCTTGATAAATGGCCTAAAACAAGAAAAAGGCCGATTATCTAAATCATTCAACCGAATTTTTACCCGCAACCTGACCTGCGGACAGTGCGGGTCAAATTGCGGCTGACCAATCACTCAATTAACTGACATCGCATCAGTCAAAGGGACTAAGGCTCAGTTTTCGGCACAATCAACAAAACATTACAATTATCACCATAAAATTCATTTGAGCCTATTAATTACAATTTCATTTTGTAAACGATCCTAACATTATTCATTCACCTAAACACTTATCAAACAACAGGCACACATTAACTACTAATGTGACATTAATTCGTCGAGTAACTCGGAATAGTTACCTTAAGCTAGCAAAGAGACACGCAATAAACTTGAGAAAGCTTCTAAAACCCCAAAATTACTCTTCATCTTCAACCACAAATGAGTCACCTAAAATAATTATGTGAAAGGACGATATTAACGAATTATCGTTATATAAAATATGAGACATGAATTAATTTAAATCAAAACATGTAAGTCCAATACTTAAGGTATAACGAGTCCATTTAAAGCAATAAGATGAGCCCAAAAACTAAGGAGTAGTGAGCCCAACCAATAAATTATAAAGAATCTATCAAGATCATCATAGTAAGCCCAACAGACCAAACCAAATGAGCCTAACACAAAAAACATGTGAAAGAACGATATTTAGCGGATTACTTAATATAAAATACGAGACGGAAATATAATTCATTCAAAAGAATCACATTTGCACAAAATAAACTCGACCCACGGCTCAAAGGGGGCATTTGGATAGCTCCTACACGACCTCAAACGACCAGCCACCACCACAGTGCAAGACAGCCTAATTTTGGCCTCTCATAAACCCGATCTAAGCATTCATTTTAGCCATCTAAAGCAGCCTAGTCGAGTACCATCTAGCAGACCCAAAACAACTCATTTCTACCACTCTTTCACCATCCCAGAACAGTCCGCATTCCTGCCCAAACATGTCAGACCAGCCCCTATTCTGCCCAGAAACAAAGTCAAAAATAACCCCTTCTTCCTATCCAAACAGTGCCAAACCCTACAATAGGACGAGTAACACCCCACATTCTAGTGCTAAAAGAAAGAGTAAAGGACAAATGTTCCCTGCATCTATTACCCAATAAGTTTATTATTGTCAATGTAATGAACTTAAGCACTAACCTATTTCTGGTTACCTAGTGTCGCAATTGTCTAACAAAGCCATCTTTATGTCATATGTGGATATAATGTGAATTATACAAACTATATAACAAGGACTTGGCAAACTGACCATATAAGGTCAACGTTGGTGATCAAAGATAGCCATGTACCTTCTTTATAAAAAAAGATAGTGCTTCTCTGAGTAAAGGTCAGTAAGGTGATAATTCACGACTTTAAATGAGTCCTAAAACAGACTTAGATCAACTCTAACCGGTCATATTATCTCCATTTCGACCGCCCAAAAATACTACCAGACATAGGACCAAAGATGGTACTCCAAAAAAAGTCCTTAAATCAACATTTTTATGACTAAAAACAATCCCGAAAATGCTGAGAAAACCGTCCCACATCAGTCACTCTTACGCCCCAAAAAAGTCCGAAAGGCACCATTTTATCAAAGCAAAAACCGACTCAAAACAGTCCACTTTCCGTCTTAAAACAGTCCCAAAACTTACACCCAAATACTCTTAGCTGGGTTCCGATATGAAGCTTGGAAAACAACCCACCAAACGCAAGATAATCATGACTATTTTGAATATGTACTCCAACATTCATGTGACTATATATGACACTAAATAATCTTATCACCAAATATCACTTTCATTCAACTTGGGCACTCCATTAAACGAAACTAAGTCCCCCTGTCTCGCCATAAAATCGTTTAGGAGTAGAACATATAAAAGCTAGTATTATAAATAACAAATAAACATATAACCCCGAATAATAATAAAAATACTAGGATCGGTAAAATCGTGTTACCTTAAACACCCCTTATTCTTCGAATAAATGGTCCACAAGGCACGAGCCTCACCCGGGTCTTCGAATCCTTCATAAAAGGGCAAGAAAACGGAATAAAGAAGCTAAAAGACGACACTTTTATAAGACGGCGAAAGACGAAACCACAACAAAAAGGAGATTTTCTTACCTTAAAAGGACGAGGAAAGGACGAGGAAGCTAATGGTACAAAAATTATCGAATTTGGTTGAGAATGGAGGCGGGATCTGAGGTTTGAATGATCGGAAATGGTGTTGATGATTTTGGTGGATCTTGATTGTTATTCTTTGGTGAATCGCATAAAAAGGAAGGGAAAAGAAGGGGTAGGGACGGGGTGTACAACAACAACAATAAAATAATAATAATAATAATAATGAGACACCAGCTAGCTTGCTAGCTTCTAATTATACGTACGTTTCTTCATCGTTAAGTAATTTCGTTCGTTTTTAAAAACCGTTTGAGTTAATAAAATCGGTTTTTAATAAAAGTTTCGATAATAAAACGAAATTAATAATAAATAAATTTAATGAGTGAAAATAAAATAAACTCAGCTAGTTAACGGAATAATAATACGATATCGGCTTGAATCGGAATTATTAGCGATTTTTACAAAACTAACGGATATTAATAAAAATTGCTAATTTAGTGAAATAAGCTCAAAATAGCTAATTGGACGGTTTTGTTCCCAAAATCCATCTCGGGTTTACTTAAAACAACTTTCATAAGGACTCGTAAAGAAACGGAAATTATTAAATAAATAAACTCGGACTAATTTTAAATAAACTTATTAATGATTATTAAAATTAACGTATCGAATTATGATGAAATTAATTAATTAGCTAAGCATATATATATAAATCGTTAAATGATGTAATTAAATTCAAAATAGCAATTAAAAGAATTTTATCCAACTTAATAAAATACGGGGTGTTACAATCACCCCATCTTTTAAAAAGTTTCGTCCTCGAAACTTGAAAGTATAAATGGAAGGTTATGAAAATAAACTGAAATTGGAATCGGTAACCAAAACATTTTAAAGGTTATTTATCGTAAGAATCAAAATTCTTTCAAAAGTTTCAAATAAAATTTTTAAAACAGAACGATTCTCATCAAGGGAACGAAAGTGTTCTCGTTACGTATTCAAGAACATCACATTCCAAATCAAAGATAAGGTCAAAAGGCAAATCATTTGTATAAATCAAAAATCAAAATACCTTCAAAAACATTAATGAAGAGTTTTCAAAAATATAAGTCTCATTCATGGAACGGAATTGCTCTTGTCGTGCACACAAGAACGCTAACTTTCCAAGTCGAAGACAAATTTAAAACAAAAACTATTCGCCGACAATCGTAGAACAAGTTATCAAATGTTTCCAATAACTAGTTCTAACATCCGATCAACGTTAAAATCAAAATAAGAGAAAGGTAATCTTCTCAAATGTTCTTTTGCAAAAAGCCAAAGTAGAAATAAAGGTTTCACCTTTAAACTAAAAGGGAGTTAAATTAGGAAATATAATATTAAACTTTGACAAAGAAGTCATAAATAGATCAAGGTTAATAGAAATTGGATAAAATTTAAAGAAATTTCGGGTCTAGTAATTAAAATTACGATAAATGAGTTTATATTCAAGGAAGGAATAGGGAACTAAATCAAATTTTCATTTTCAAGTCTTCAAAAATAGGTTAGGTTTGCAGAAGTGACATAAACTTTTAAGAATGAATCGAAACTGGTAGCTTGAAAGTTTAGAAGTTGTACAAAAAGGAAAGTAACTTAGATAGCATAAAAACAAAGTATGTTAAGAGAGCTCAAACTTAAGACACAAGAGAGCTATAATGACTTTCATAGGGTAAAAATTGAAGTCAAAATTACAAGGATGTCAAAGATAGAGTTTCACAAGATACGAGTGTCAAACTTAAAGGAGGAGCAAGATGTAGCTTTTGTAGACTTGCACATTTGGACATCGATTTGGACATTTTTGGACTTTGTTTAGGGCGAGAGCCCCCAGTTTGTTGTACATTTCCTTTGTTTGGTGTATATGAGATGGCTTGAGAGCCTTTGCTGCTGGTTGCGTTGCTTGTATCTGCAGGTTAGCTCTGAACAGGTTTGGTAGATGACGGTTTACGCCGTCATGCTGCCGAAATTTACATAGAAAACACGCAAAACATACATTTATATATACATATGGCCTTAATTAGCGCAAAATGAGAGACTCAAAAGAATGCAAAAAATGCAAAAAAATGCCGGAAAATGACGCAAAAAATTGCCGGAAATGACCGGACGGTGGGGAGGGTTACCCCTAAAAAAAGAAAAAAATAGAAATCTATAAGTTAGAAATGTAGAAATGAAATTAAGAAACTGAAATGAATATAAATGTTGAAATTCGGTAAATTGAAAATTATTTTCTAAAATAAATGAATTAAATGAGAAATATAAAACTAAAATGAATGAAAACGAAAATTATTCCCTAAAATGATGAATTAAAATGAAAATGACTTCCTAAAATGAAAATATACAAGTGTGATAAAATGGCGAAAATGTCGATGTCGCCTCGAAATGCGTGCCCGCGAAATTAGGAAACCTGAAACATGGTAATCTTCTCGTATTTACCAAATAATAACCCGTAGGAATAGGAAATTATTCGTCATGGAATTAGGAAAGATCCAACGCGGAAAATCACAGAAGTGAAGCTGAGGAAGAGGCGCAGCATGAGCTGCGTCCCTTTGAAAGAGGCGCGGCAGTCTTTGCGCTGTTCCCAAGGTGTTCGCTCGACGGATTTTTGGAAACGAGAAATTAGTATAAATAGAAACGTCGATGGAGCTTTTATTCACACAAATCTTCCGTCTCTTCTTCGTCTAATTTCATAAAATTCTCAAAATAATTTTCTCATCATGAATACTTTGGAGATCCGCTTGAAAGAATGGACCAACGAATTTTCGAATATGGAGAAACATGATATGGGTGCTTATAATTTTGGGTCTTTGTTGAGTTTAAAACTCATCAAGGTTGTTAAACCGTTCCTAGATGCTTGTCTTGACTATTGGGACCCGAATTACCATGTTTTTGCGTTCCCTGGAGGTGATATTTGCCCATTTCCTGAAGAAATTGCCGCTATTGGTGGGTGGGATCCCGAACACTTGCCTGCCATTCCTTGTACTTCGCAAGGGTACAAGAGCAAATTTAGAGACTTGCTTGGATTGACTAGACTTGAGGTGGACCGTCTAGTTACCTCGAAAGGCGTGAGAATACTGGACTTCATAGATCGATTCATCAACAAGGCCGACCCCACCGTTTCTCATGTTGCTAGGCGGAGGGCATTTGGCTTTTGCTTGTTGCATGTGTATGTCTTCCAAGGGCATGTTGATGAAGACTTGAGAGGTGATCCTCGTCTTCTGGGCCTTGTTGAGCAAATGGAGCTGCGCAAGAGCCCAACTTGCTTATGCTTAGGAGAGATGCTTTTGGGCTTGGATAATAGGAAATCCAACCGTGATCTACCGTATTTGGGAAGTCCCGTCATTCTGCAGGTAAAAGACATGTTTTTTTTTCTTCGTTTTTTTTTTTTTTTTTTTTTTGTCTAATACCCGCTTTTGGTAGGTTTGGCTTATGGAACGGCTCCGATTGATCGAGCCCCCATTTCATGTGCTTTCCTATCATGCCCGCTCGATTGCGATGAGGACGAGGTTGTACATGGTGGACTTCACTCGGGTCTGTGATTACTGGAAGAACAAGCTGAAGAGCGACGATGGTCCCTTGATTAGGTGGGTTGTACCGTGGTGGCACCTCAAATCTGTCACTGGAGTGTCTTCTTTGGATCCTACTAGGTCCGTGCGCATTCCTGGATTGGAGTTTATGGTGTGCATCTTCCCGGAAAGGCTGATGAGACAAGTTGGGCTGAAACAGACGATCCCGAAGCTTGATACCATCCCTTGATCTGCTATGGCGCTTACTACGGAGAGCCGAAGAGAGTGGACCATTAAATGGGCCCAAAGAAACATGTGGTTCTTGAATTTCTCCGCTAATGCCTTGTGGGTGTCGGATTCTTATCTGCGATGGAGAAAGACTACTACTCCGGAAGAGCGCGAGAGATTGAGGAAGCGCGAGCCCGTTGACTACAAGGTTCGCGAGGTAGAGAAAGAGAAAGAGAAGCATCTGACAGAGGGAGAAGAAGAAGCCGGGTTTCAAGTTGTTCATCCTTCGAAGAAACCAAAGACTACTCCTGTCGCGGAAATGGTGATTGGCAAGAATGGAAAGTCTAGGCCTCGAGAAAGACCGTTGGTGATTAGGTCTGAAGTGGCGCAAGAGCGTCCAGCTCGAGGTCTTGACAAGAAATATGACAAGAATGACAAGGGCAAGGGGAAGATGGATGAATAGCCCGAGTCTTTATTTATTATTTGATTATTATTATTATTATTATTATTTATTGTTGTAATAAAAAGGTGGGGTTTTTAGAATCCTAGCCTATTCTATTTTTATTATGTAGCGTACTATTATTATTAGAAAATGGATGAAATAAAAAAAGGTTAAATGGTTATGAAACCGTTGTGATTTTCTATTTATTATTCTTGTTGAATTCCAAATGCAATGCAAATGTCCTTCTATTTACATTTTAGATATAATGGGTTGAATCCTGTGAAGGATTGCCTACGTATTCACTTAAAAAATGAAATCAAACCCTTGCGCGTAGTTCGAGTAAATGTAAAAGAATAATTGTTCTAAGCAAGAGCTTGTAATGAACTTAGAAAATAAGCATGAGCTTTTTGCTTACTCTGAAGGTGCAAACTAGTTTATTTGATGATACGAGGATGACAAATTTGTCAAAGTGCAAGAGCACAGTGACATTAGCTTATTTCAGCTTGGCCAGGGGCCGTTTATTTAGTGCCACAGGAGCGACACGTGGGGTTACGCGAGGCGCGTTTTCGTTCCTATTCTAGGCATAGTACCGTTTTAGTTGGTCAAGGTTTGTTGGGTTCGAAAACTCATTACCATCTAGGTCTGTGATTCTAACCGCACCCCTGGGAGTATGGATTTGACTAGAAATGGTCCGGCCCAATTAGGTTTGAATTTTCCCCGTGGGTCAACAGGTAGAAGAGCTCTAACCGATTTGAGCACTAAGTCTCCTTCTTTGATGTTCCTTGGCCTAACCCTTTTGTTGAAAGCTCGTTTGATACGTGCTTGATATGTTTGGACATTATGTAAGGCGCGTAGCCTACGTTCATCCAGGAGGATGAGTTCTTCATATCTATCCCTCTTCCAATCGGCTTCCGGGATTTGGCTTTCGAGTAAAATACGCAAGGATGGTATTTCTAGCTCGACTGGTTGTACAACTTCCATGCCGTAGGTCAAATAGAAAGGAGTAGCCCCAGTGGGCGTCCTAACAGATGTACGATACCCCCACAAAGCAAAGGGTATCTTGCTTGGCCAATCTCTATAGTTGTCAATCATTTTCTTGAGAATCGTGACAACATTCTTGTTTGCCGCCTCTACCGCGCCGTTAGTCTGTGGTCTATAGGGCGAAGAGTGGTGATGCCTAATCTTGTATTTGGCTAGAAATTGCTCGGTCTCAGCTTGGAAATGTGATCCGTTATCGCTAATGATCTCATGTGGGCAACCAATCGGACGATGATGTTGTTTTGTACGAACTTTGCCACATTTTTAGTTTGTAAGACTAGTGTAGGAAGCCGCTTCTACCCATTTGGTGAAATAGTCAATTGCTACTAGGATGAAACAGTGACCTCTGTTCCTACGGGGTTATCTTCCGATTATGTTAATTCCCCATGCGAGAAAATGGCAAGGGGACGTCATTGTATAGAGCAATGAAGGAGGGACATGTTGTACATTCCCGAAGATTTGGCAATTGTGGCAATGTCTTACATATTTGATGCAATCGGATTCCATTGTGGTCCAATAATACCCCAAACGTGTGATTTTCTTCGCCATCATGGGCCCACTCATGTGAGGACCGCATTCTCCATCGTGGACTTCTTCCATCACCTTTCGTGCCTGCGAATGATCAAGGCAACGTAGGACTACACCAAGAGGTGTTCTTTTGTATAACTCTCCTTGCATGAGAACGTATTGGTAAGCTAGTAGGCGTATAGCACGTTGTCCCCTCTTGTCCATATCCGGTGGATAGGTACCATTAAGCTTAAAATTCAGGATTGCTTGGAACCAGGGTTCCTGCGCGATTTCCTCTTCATCGGTGATTTGGTGGACATAAGCGGCTCGACCGTCGTTCGATGCACAAAGGCATTTCCACCATGTGATCTGGCATATTAATCAAAGATGCAAGTTTCGCAAGAGCGTCTGCAAATTGATTTTCTTCCCGAGGTAGGTGTAGGTAGGTTACGTGATCAAAGAATTGAGCGACTTGGTCTATTCTAGCCTGATAAGGTGCGAGGCTTTCGCTTCGAATTTTCCAAGATCCTGTAACTTGGTTGATGATCAGTGATGAATCCCCATATACTCGGAGGTTTTTAATGCCTAAGCTCACTGCCGCTTGTAGTCCAATGAGACAAGCTTCGTATTCTGCAGCGTTGTTTGTCACCTCGAAGTCGAGTTTGACAGCAATTGGTGTATGCTCGCCTTCAGGAGAAATGAGCAACACTCCTATTCCAAATCCTCTTAAGTTTGATGCTCCATCAAAGTAAAGGTCCTAGGAATCTATATCAGTTTGGAGTATATCCTCGTCTGGAAATGACCAAGTGTCTATCGTTTGTGCATTATTGATGGGATTTTCTGCGAAAAATTCGGCGACGGCGCGACCTTTTATAACTTTCAGTGGCATGTATTTGAAGTCGAATTCTGAGAGCATCAGGGTCCATCTTGCTAGGCGTCCGTTGAGGACGGGTTTCTTAAAGAGGTATTTGACTGGATCCATTTTGGAGTATATTTTGACGGAGTAGCTAAGCATGTAATGGCGTAGCTTCTTCGTTGCCCACACAAGAGCGAGGCATGTCTTTTCGAGTTGTGAGTATTTGCACTCGTACTCCAAGAACTTCTTACTAAGGTAGTAGATAGCTCTTTCTTCACTTCCTACTGTTTGAGCCAACATGGCACCCATGGTCATTTTTTTGATTCTTGTGAGATATAAACCAAGAGGTTGATCTCGTTGTGGTGGCATGAGCACTGGTGGTTTAGCCAATATCTCCTTGATTCGGTCAAACGCCTTTTGACAATTATCATCCCATATGGCATGGTCTGTTTTCTTGAGTTTCTTGAAGATAGGCTCACAAATCATCGTGAGTTTCGATATGAACCGACTTATATACTGCACCTTTCCCAGGAATCCTCTGACCTCTTTTTCTGTTTGAGGTTGTGGCATTTCGATCAGAGCTTTGATTTTGGATGGATCTATTTCTATACCTCTTTGACTAACGACGTATCCCAGGAGTTTGCCAGATGTTACCCCGAATGTGCATTTCTGAGGATTGAGCCTCATGTTGTACTTTCGTAGCCTTGCGAAGAACTTGCGAAGGTTCGCAATATGCCCCTCTCTTTCCTTGGATTTGACAATCATGTCATCTACGTATACCTCAACTTCTTTGTGCATCATGTCATATAAGAGTGTAGTTGCGGTGCGTTGATATGTAGCTCCGGCGTTGATCAAACCAAACGGCATGACCGTATAGCAATAGGTTCCCCATTGAGTGACGAAGGCGGTCTTATGCATATCTTCCATGGCCATTTTGATTTGATTATAACCCGCATATCCATCCATGAAGGATAGTAACGCGTGGTCAGCAGTATTGTCCACCAATATGTCGATGTGAGGTAGAGGGAAGTCATCTTTTGGACTTGCTTTGTTTAAGTCCCTAAAGTCAACACAAATACGGATTCTCCCATCCTTTTTGGGTACGGGTACTATGTTGGCTACCCAGTCAGAATACTCGGAAACTTTGATGAACCCGGCTTTGAATTGTTTGTCAACTTCTTCCTTAATCTTGAGGGCCCATTCTGTCCTCATTCGTCGAAGCTTCTGTTTCACAGGTTTGAAACCTGGCTTAATCGGAATTCTATGTTCAGCGATATCCCTGTCGATCCCTGGCATGTCTTTGTAGGACCAAGCGAAAATGTCTTTGAATTCATTTAGGAGGTCTATGAAATCGGCCCTTTCGATAGAGCTCAAGGTAGTCCCTATCCTAAGTTCTTGGGGTTCTAGTTCGGTTCCTACATTGATGGGTTCGGTGTCTTCTATTACTGGTCCCCCTTCCCCTTTCTGTAGTATTTCTTTGGCTACGTAGGGAGGTATTTCGATCGAGTCTGGGTCTTGGTCATCCTCAGTATCATCGTAAACAGAATTGCACTCAAGATAACGCAAAGAGTAAGCAGAACCCGATTTATTCATATTAAAATTTGAGTAGAGTTGAAACAAAGAAGTCAACTGATCCATGGTCAGTGGCGGCAAAGGGACGATGGTTGGGGCATTTCCGAAACTTGTGACTACTCGAGGCTAAGCTAGGAGAAACAAAGGGAGTAGGGATGACGATAGGAGGAGACTCTCTAATGACTTCTCTAGACTCCGACTCTGACTCCGACTCCGACTCGAACTCATCGTCTTCTGGTTCTCCTTTGAACATCTCTCCTTCTCCAGTGGTGAGCTTGAAGAGTCTTCCTTGATTGTTGGTCCACTTGATTGATTTTCTCCATCCTTTCTGCTGTCTTGCGTTGGTTTCTGTGATTAACGCGGTGGGGTTGAAGCGATCGTCTTGAAGTATCATGGTAATGATCTCATCCTGCGCGGCCCTGACAAATCGATCTTCTCCAAACAATAGGCTAACGGCTTGTTCATCTAAGCAAGGTGCTTGACGGGTTTTGGCGGTAGGAACCGTTTCTGGAGGGATAAAATAGCAATCGTGAAAGATCTCGATCCCGGCTAGCTTCCTCTCGAGATAATGCCAAGGCTCGGGAAATCCGTGGAAGAGTTCTATACTTCCTTCTTGAACAAAGTACCCATTTAAAGTAGGGAGATAGGGTCTCATTTGGACTCCTACATGCTTGCGGTTTTGGACTTGAGCGAGCATTTCGAGAACTTCTTCTTTAGTGGGTTTGTACCCTAGTCCAAGTGGTATCCTCTTTGAGTTGCCTTCCTTGTATGGTGCGAAGGTATTTCTTCGGGTAGGGTTCAAAGGCATTCCAGGGAAGTATCCCTGGGTTTTGAGCATGTGGTTGACCACCAAGTTAGAGTAGGGATCATATTATAAGGGTGCCAACTCACTTTCTATGACGCTTACACTTTGGAAGCCTCCAAGTTCGTATACGGGATCTGCAAGGACTTGATTGTTCGACTGTTTTTCGATTATTGCCTTGATGGGTGACGAAGTGATCGTCACTACTTTGCCATTTAGTGGGATTTTGATCTTTTGATGAAGGGTGGATGTTACCGCTTTGGAAGCGTGAATCCACGGCCTTCCCAGAAGTATGTTGAATGAAGCTTCAATGTCCACTATTTGGAAGTTAACCTTTCGTTCAATTGGTCCTGTGGCTATGGTTAGGTTAACAAGTCCTACCACCTTTCGTCGTGTACCGTCGTATGCACGCACACCTTGATTGGTAGGGGTCCAATCCGACTCTTTCATGCCTAACTTGTATGCCGTTTTGAAGGGTATGACGTTGACCGCGGTGCCATCATCTACCAAGGTCATTGGCACGTTCTTCTTTAGACAAATGACAGTGATGTAAAGAGCTAAATTGTGACTGGCGCCAAAAGGTGGTAAATCTTCGTCTGAGAAAGTAATAGGATTACTTAGCTTTGGTGATTCTTGGAAGACCAAGTTGACTACATCTTCGGGTGTCGAGTTATGTGCTACATTTAGTTTGGCCAAAGCTTGCACTAAAGCTTGGCGATGTGGGAATGAGCTTGCTACTAATTTGCGGTCGAAAGATCAGCCTTCGTCTTCTGTAATTGCTTGAGCAAATGGTCAGTGGAGTCCTCTTCGTTATCATTTGGTGTAACAATGTTGGTGGGACCGTTTTGAGTAGTGCTTTGATATGGACGACCCGAACGAGTTAGGTGGTCCACATCTTGGTCTTCACCATTTTGGACTATTTCTTTGACTAGGGAGTTTTCAATGAGATACTCGTCCCCATCATCGTCGGCCCAAACTCCATTGATTGCAGTTAGCTCTCTCATTCTCATGATTTCATCTTCCAGTCATATGATTTGGTCAACTAGTTTATCAACCACGGTGACTACTTCTTGCATAGTGGCATTTTGAGAGAAGATTAGTGGCACATGTTCTTTGGGTGTTGCGTCGAGATCGCGTAAAGTTGTCACCATATTTTCTAATTCCCAAACTTGCCCATCTACACTCCTTGCCCATATGATGAAGTCGGAAATGGTAGGGGAGATAGTAGAGTAGAACCCTTCATCCTCGATTGCATAGATTTCATTTTCGATTGGAGAAATGAGGTGTGAGCAATCTAAGGTAGATTCATCACTTGTGATCACTAGAACTCCAAGAGGATTCTGAGTGTTGTTGGGTTTACCTCCCGGGGGTATTGGCAATCGACCATCTTCAATCATGTCTTGAAGCACGTTTTTCAACTTGTAGCACTTTTCTGTGTCATGCCCCTTGCCCCTATGGTATTCACAGTACGAGTTCTCGTCCCAGAATTTGGATTTCCTTTCGGATTCGGGAGTAGGCCCAATGGGTTGGAGTTTACCTTGCTTCATTAACCTTTTTAGAGCGTTGGAGTAAGTGTCCCCAAGATTTGTGAATTTCCTTGGTGGGGTACTTTTCTTGGATGGCTCGAGAAGGTTAACTTCGTCGGTCTTGCTAGTAGAGCCGTATGAACGACTTGTTGAACCTTGATATCCTCGACCTATCGTTTTGGACAAGAGTCCTTTACGGATGTCATCTTCAATTCTTGTCCCTAGTACGGTTAAGTCCTTAAAAGTTTTAATGTTTTGCTACCTCAAATGATTGGCGTAGATGGGTTTGAGATTGTCCACAAACTTCTCTACAAGAGTAGCCTCATCCGGGCGTTCAACTAATTGGGTACTAGTCTTCCTCCACCTACTTAGGAAGTCGGTGAATCCTTCTTTGTCATTTTGGGTAAGAGCCTCTAGAGTACGCATGTTAACTTGGATCTCGGCATTATCCGCGTATTGTTTAGAAAACTCGATTGCGGCATCTTCCCAAGTAGCGACCTTCTTGTGATCTAAGGAGTAAAACCATTGCTTCGGGATGGTGTCAAGAGATGAAGGAAAGATCCTTAAGAACATCTTGGGTTTGATGCCTTTGATAGACATGTAATCCTTGAAGGCACGAATGTGGTTCAAAGGGTTCTCGTGTCCCTTGAATTTAGGGATATCTGTCATATTGAAGTTAGTTGGCAATTTGGAATTGACGGCCTCATACTTGCGATTGTTCTCCCTATAAATGTCATCCCCCTTAAGGTACATCAATTGCTCCTCTAAGTATTGGAGTCTTTTCTCAGCTATAGTCATCCCCATGAGAGGATTTTCATCCTTGGATTCATTATCAGAGTCACCTAGTACTTCATTTTCTTGAGGAGGCAACCTTCCCTCTACGGCATAGATACGGCTTTCGATGAGCTCAAGGCGGTCATAGACTTGGTCTTGGGTAACTTGCATTTGGGCTAGCGCGGCTAGGATTCGATCATTACCATCTTGAAGTTGGTGGAGGTTTGTTTCGCTGGATCCGGGCATCTTGAAAACTGGATAAGAGATCGGCGACGAATCAAAACACGATCGACCATTCTAACACACTTGCTAAAAGAAGAAATGTTTTGACTCGTGAAGTGGGTGTGTGCCACTTGTGTTGAGTGAGCTTTGAAGAAAGACAAGGTTTTTGAAAATGTGTGTCCTAGTCAACTATAGTGTAGTTGTAGGAGTAGACTCAAAGTGAGGTTTTGAAATGGGCTTTGTGACCCGAATTTTGACACGACAAACGGACAGAGTTTTGACTGGATTTTGCGCTAATTGAAGGCCTATTTCGAAATTTTGATTAAGAAAAGGGTTTTGATTTTTGAAAAATCGTCATGGTTTTGTTTAGAAATGGTGATCACGTAAGGTACAAGCATTATAACGGGATGCTGAGTGCATTTAAAAGGGTTTTGGTTTAAAGGGTGGGTTGCCATACCGAACCATCAAACCCGAAGTCTGTGGAGAGGCTCGTACCAAACAAGAGTAAGGCCGATTCCTAGTCCATTTCCTCAAGTAGTGAAGGCCCTTGATACAAACAAGAGTAAGCATCATGGTATGGATGACGTCAATCGCTATCCATCCTTAGGCCCAAATAAGAATTAGGACCGTTTAGACGGGATGATTGGTCAAATGGGTTGGGTTGGGCCTAGGAAGGCCGAATAAAATGGTCTAGGAAGACCGAGTTATGAAAACCGACAATTGTCTTGTACAAACTATTCCCTAACCTTGTTCAAGTTTCACCCTTGCTACACGTAAGTGTATTATTCCCCAGCGGAGTCGCCAAACCGTGGACAGCGGGGGCCCACGGGGGTGCTTGGGAGGAAAGAGAAACAAGCGTTTGTATTTTTGTATGGAGTCGCCACCAATTTTTATGGGAAATTGGAACCGTTCGAATACCTCGTGCCATGTCAAGACACAAAGTAAAGACATGAACACTAAGCAATCGTTACCGTTAGCATTCTATGTCTAGAATGACTCTCGTGGATGCCAATGAACACGGGTGTTCACAGATATCTGGAGTAAGGGGTGAGGGTACGTATTAGGAAGCTCTTTTGATCGAACACCTAATCCAGCCCGTATCGATAGCGGCCTCTACTAATGATTAGGGAAGTTATTCGTACTTGATATATCGTCGATTGTATGCATGCAATGCAACATCCAAGTTTTAATCCTAACATGTGAGAATTAGGCTATGTCGGTGAACAATTAATTTAGCAAACAATTAGGTCGAAGTAGGATTTAATGTTCAATTATATGTGAAGGCATACAAATGATACAAGAAATATGATAAATACAATAGGAAAATTGCGATAATGAAAATTACATTAATTACATTGGATTAGGCGATTTATGTCGAAAATACCTTTAAAACGGATAATTTGAAAAAACGAATAAAAGAATGAATTATGAACAGATCAGTAGACGATAATACGAATAATAGTTAATTAATACATAGGCTAATGAACTAAATCAAAGCAACAACGGAGTTCAGAGGCAGAAATCAACCAGGAACAGGCGCAGCAGAGCTGCGTCCCTTGGAAGAGGCGCAGCAGACGCTGCGTCTGTTCCTGACCTGAATTCTGGCTGTGAAGCCGGAATTGCGTGTTGTTAATATTCGTTGGTTAGTTTAACGATGGATTTAAATTATTTACTCAGATGAAAGTGATTAATAGGTTATTTAACATATGAATGGGTCATGAAAACAGTAAAACATGGGTGAGACGGAATTAAGATGGATTAATATAAGATTAATGAGAATTATTAACAAATTAACAAACTAAATCAATTAATTAGGTTAAATACAATGGATTAATGACGAATTATATGCTAATGAATGATGAACAATATACATATGAGATTATCACACTATTATAATAAAGAATTAACAAACAAACGAAACAAAGACGAATAAAACAAGATGAATTACAGAGGACGAAGGAAGAAGAAAGGAAGCAGGAACTGCGGCAGCCTCACGAAGAGGCGCAGCAGGAACTGCGCTCCTTCGAAGAGGCACAACAGTTGCTGCGTCCTTTCTCGACGTTTGTCTACTGAAAATCCGTAAAAAAGGTTTTAACAAAGGTTTTAGAAATCGGTTTTAATGAGGTATTTTCGACATAAACCTTACAATTGTGATACAATAATTAAAATTCAATAAATAAAAGAGAGATCATACACCCTCAGACTTACATGTTGACGAAACGAGAAGGACTAAGATATCGATTAGTGATGCTCGACGCGAATGCAAAGAAAGTGCCCTCGTAAGAGGAAAACGATTAGATTAATTAAGTTGATTGATGTGGAGTTGGTCAAATTGGTCGGTCATGCAAACGAGGCTGGTACTCAGAAGGATCCGAGCTTACGTGGTCGAATGTTCAAGCACGTAGACGCCAAAAAGTAAGAACAAAGGTCTAGAATGCAAAGGGAGAAGAGAAGGGCGGACACTCGCGTGAGAAATATGAGGAGCGAAGGCTCCTATTTATACTAATCACGTGGAGGAATTAGGGTTTCGGAGACTCTTTGGAAGTGAATCTCGGAAAGATATGAAAAAGATACGAGAAATACGCAGAAAAGGGCCTGGGAAGAGGCGCAGCAGCCACTGCGTCTCTTGGAAGAGGCGCAGCACCTGCTGCATCTGTTCCCAAGTGGTTTCCTCATGCGGAAGAAAGATTTCCGTGTTTAAGTTATGGTAGGACGGAATAATTCGGTTTTCCTTAATATATTATGTGAATATTACGAGAAATTGTTTACCAAAAGATAAAGATTGTGAAATATCGAATAGAAATATCCGGAACATTCCAGAACATTCTGACTCGGGATTTAACGGTTATCAGGAAATGGAGACGGTTTTAGGCCCGGACTCCAAATGTGCTCTAATTACTGTCAAAACGACCGTATCGGCACGTAGATGACAACTAAGAGGTAGACATTAATATTTGAGCAATCACTTGAAGATAATCTTACGAACTGTTACAAATCGTTCCGCGTAGCAAACATGCGGCCCAATCATCACCGGGTGGTTTGCGGGAGGTGCAGAAATGAGGTATCTACAGAGCTTACCATACTGCATACAATACCCCGATTGGAGCATCACCATACCATCTAGTCTATGGCAAATCTTGCCATCTACCCGTGGAGCTTGAGTACAAGGCTATGTGGGTCATAAAGGAGCTAAATATGGATCCCTCACTGGCGGGTGAAAGAACATTAATGCAGTTGAATGAGCTTAATGAGTTTCAAATGCATGTCTATGATAGTGCTCAAGTGTACAAGGAACGAACAAAGAAGTGGCATGACAAGCACATCTTGCAACGAGAATTCCATGTTGGTGAAAAGGTATTGTTATTCAATTCTCGTTTGCGTTTGTTCCCAGGTAAGCTAAGGAATATATGGTCTGGACCGTTCACAGTTGCTGATGTGAACAAATTTGGGTCAGTTACACTGCAAACTAACAAAGGTGAGACTTTTAACGTGAATGGGCAACGTTTGAAGGTCTATTATGAAGGTGCCCATGTTGGGGTGATAGAGGTCGTTGACCTCTTCACCATTGATTCTCTTACTGATGAGGTAAATACGGTCGTGCGGGATCGCTTAAACCAGCGCTACCGAGAGGCAACTTGGAGTTTGACTTGTAAAATTTTGTAATTTTGTAATTTAAATTTCATTTATCGCATTTCAATTATGTTATTTCAATTATTTTGAGTGATGTGAGGGAGGGGATTTGATATGTTTACAAGTATTTTTTGCAGCAAAGACGGGTTGCAAGTTGGAAAATTGAAGTATTGGCGAGAAAGTGGGAAGAAAATGAGTACTCGATCGAGTCTACTGTGTACTCGATCGAGGAACCAACGGGAATTAATTTAAATTGCAAATGCTGAGAGTTGACAATTTTGGATTTTGAGTACTCGATCGAGTGCATGCAGGCTCGATCGAGTACACAAATTAAACCATGTTCCGCGTTTTTTCTAAAAGACGGCTCATTCCTTTTCTTTTCTCATTTTATTGCTTCCTCTTGTTAATTTTGTCCCATTATTTTGCTATTATCTCCTTAACTCACATCACCCATTACTCTAAATATCTTATATCATCATCAAACTTCATTATAATTTGTGCTAAATTGATTTATAGTGAATTAATCACTCCTTTGTGCTTACTTGTGTGATTAATTGCTCATATTTATTCAAGTAAGTATCCCGATTTTCCTATTCATAGGTCCGAAAATTGCTTGTTTGTTGCTTATATCTTGTGTTTATTGCTTTAAATCTTCCATTGCTCATATACAATTACTATTTCCTTGCTTTTAAACCCATTAATTGATGAATTAAAGGCCTAATTTCGAAAATTTGGGAATTAGGGTTCATAAATCCGGGTTGAATTTATACATTCAATTGGTTGGTAATTGTGTTTATTTTCTTTGAATCTTCATTATTTGTCATATAATTATAATTTCCTTGCCATTTACATAGTTTATGTGTGATTTTCGACCTCAAAATCAAAATTTCCGACTCGACTTGTCTTAAAAACGTGGACTATTTTTGGCATTAAATTGGTTTGTGATTGTCTTTGGTAGGTATGTTGAACCAAGGACAAAGTAACAAGAGACAATGGGAGGGCGCTCTCCTGTCCGTCAACCGGTGGTAATAGAGACTTCCGAGGAGGAAGAAGAAGAGCTTGGACCGATTCCTGAATTCCCATTTATTCAATTCCGGGACAATGAGCAAAGGGAAAAGTTTGTGGATTTGATGGAGAATTATCACATGTTTCCTACTTGGTGTGTGGATAGGAAGGTATTGCGTACTTTGAAGATTGATTGGGCCACGTATGACATGTTTTTCCAAATTGGGTTTACTGGCTTGTTTGATTTACATGAGCTATCCTTCCGACCGTTGACACTTGAGTTTCTTAGTTCATATGTTTATATCCCACAAGAACATATGATTCAGTTTAGGTTGCTTAATGTTGAGCGTTCATTGACTTTTTGCTCAAATTTCTCAGTACTTAAGCCTTGACCCCCATGTTGATGGTGATTTAAATACTCCTGCTGGATTGTCTGCTGTTAAACTCTTTCCCCTTTTCATTGGTTATGCTGACGCAGATGTCAGTGCCATGGCCTTGAATGATGTGCAACATATTTGTCTTAAGTTGTTTTTACGGATGATGAGTTATTTTTTGTTTGGAAGGTATGATAGGAGTAAGGCTCATTCGATGGAGGTGACACGTCTATCGCGTACCTGTCAAAAATAAAACCTAACGGTCTCAACTAAAATGTAGTAGAGGCAGTCGAGTATCGAATCCACAGGGAGGTAACGTAATTATAACTGTCTATTTCTAATCCTATGGTAACAATTGGTGTTGATTGAATTTTGGTTTCTAATCTACGAGATTTAAGGGGAAGAGAAATAAAAGGAAGAGCAGTAAAGGTAATAAAAACGGTTGAAACTATCAAGGAGAGAGAGACATGTCGGGAATTCGGTTCACTACGGTAGTCCTGTGACTCAGCTGTAAATGATTCAGACGAACCAGGTGTGAGACGGATGTTAAAAGGTCCTTTCGGTCCACTTTTTATCCTAAAATACCACTAACTTAACTTTCGTCCTCATTAGGGTAGTCTACTGTTTATAGCAGGCCTATTTAGTCCAATCTTTCGATCCAGGATAAAATTTAGCCAGATTAAAGGTGACATAGAAGCGTGCACTCAACTAGGTCGGTAATTACAGTTAAATTGCTATAGTGACAGAGTCCCGTAATTAATTCGTCTAATTCACTCACTACATCGTCACATTTCTACCGCAGATCCCCTAATCCCAACATGAAGGGGTTTAGCTACTCATATTCTTAATTAAACTAACAGCAAATAAAATTCCAACAGAAAACATGATGAATAACAATAAATCGCAATAATAGATAAATTAGGGCAAAAGAATAAATAAGGCAAACAAGGAATTAATGCAACAAGAAGGTTAATTATTATTAAGAGAAGAGAGGAAATTACAATCCAAGCGATTCCGGCGTAAAGAACAACCGAATCCGAGTGAAGCAATCCCAAAAATGAAAGTAACAGTAGAGAAAAACCAAGCAACGTACTAAGTAAAGAGTTTGATGGTATGGAAGATAGTAAAAGAGATAGTAAAAGGAATAACTAATAACCTAGTAAATCATAGGTTAAATAGCCAAACCACAAAGAGTTTGTGCGGAAATAATTAAAACATGGACTGGTTAAAGCCCATTCCCGTGAAAACCACTCGATCGAGTGGATTAAATCACTCGATCGACCAACATTTCAGCAAAAGTCCCTCGATCGACCAAATGGGTACTCGATCGAGGACTTGGTCTGTGCAGCTTACTCGATCGACCAAAGGACAGCTCGATCGACCAACAGGGGGTCTAGAAACCACTCGATCGACTAGTGAATAGCTTGATCGAGCACTTTATCTTCATTTCAGCTCACGTCTTCACCCAAGTGCCTCGTAAGGCGTGCCACGACGCTTCCAAATGCAGTATCTCTCTCTGGAACAACTCCGTCTCCTCTAAATGCATGCAAAAAGGGCAAAAAGGGATATGGTTCCACTACTTTCGCGAACATTCCTACAAAAAGGACGAAATACACCAAAGTAGCCAACTCGGGGCAAAATACCATAAAAATAGTATAGAATTGCATAAAAATACGTGCTGAAATAGGCCAAAAAGACTATACATTAGGCACGTATCAAATCTCCCCAAACCAAACCTTTACTCGCCATCGAGTAAACTCAAAACTAAACTAATGGAACGGAAATGATAACTCAGAGCTAGCTTGACTTGTCTACTTGAACCAATTTAATGCAACGAAAATCAACAGTTAGAGCTAAGCAGTCAATACGCAAACGAATTATAAGCTGTTCAGAAATAAAGCTGACCTATCGACCTTGCAAGACCAACAAAACTGGACTCTCACGTGGTCACTCTTCTCTCATGAAGCAAAGGGCAAATGTTATATGTAAAAGAGAGAAGAAAAGACAGTCACTCACCTAACTGCGACCTACATAGCATGCATGCAACAAAAATGAAAGACAATTCAAGTACTAATGCACAAATTCCAACCAATAATGTCCGTCACAGCCGAGGGTTTGCAAATGATATGGGAATAGTGAGGTTCAGGTGAGAAAAGACAAAACAAGTTATGGAAATGTGGAGGTAAAAGCGTCAAGCTAGTTCCTAACAGGACCATAATAAACCATCCGGATCTCAACTGACTGAAAGACTAAACACAAGTGCCCTTCAATTGGCACAAAACTCACTAGACTCAAAACACAATCTCCTCAAAAAATATGGGATAGAACGGAGGAGACAGATGGTCACAAAATTCCCTTTTTTAAACGCCGTCTGAAATACTAACTGAAACAAACAACCCTTTTCGATTGTACATCTTCGAACATCTTCTCAACTCTGACAAGAGGGCACAACTGTTTTCACAACAAATTTTTTTCTTTTTTTTTTTTTTCGTTCCAGCTTTTTTTTTTTTTCTGTTTTTCATTTTTTTTTTTCATTTTCTTCTTCCACGTTTTCCTTCTTTTTTTCTTTTTCAATACTTTTTCTTTCTTTCCTCCTCCCTTAATACAGACACCAGCTCCAACAAGAATGACAGACCAAACTACAATGGAAAACATACCACAAAAGGACAAACTAACTAGCTTGACTAGGCAGGCTTAGTTTGGAATGTAGCTAATGGGTCAAAAAGGCAAGTTTTGGCTAAAGTGGAGCTAAATGGGTGAAAGATGTAAAGAAAGGGGAATTTGCAAGACCCTCCCTGCATGTGACACCAACCACAAACCCGAATATGTGCATTTGACGAGAAATTGAATGTCATAAATGTGCAAATGAGATGAACATGCTATGCAAGGAGTACTACTCTCAAAATTCCTAATGAACTGGTCACGAATGGCACCAGTTATGGCTCTAAAAACTCAGAATTTTTAAGTAGTTTGCCAATTTATCAGGTCAAGTCTAAACAGTCAGCTTATATTTGAACAGAAATTCGTAGATTATGCGTATGACAAAGCTAAAAACCATCAATAAAGTGCAAGGCTCAAGTAAATTGACAAGTTATAGTGCAATTTCATCACAGAAATCTCCCGTTCCGACTCAACCTATATGCCAAATTAAACGTGAAATTTTTGAATTTTTGAAGTTTTCTAATTTTTTTGGATTTATGATTTTTTTTTTTTTTTTTTTTTTTTTGAAACTAAACAACAATGCAAGCTGAAAAATTAAACGTGAATGCAAAACAAATGCAGATGCAGACTCAAAAGGATGCAATACCCTCCCCAAACCAAAACGGACAACGCCCTCGTTGTCCTCCAGCATACACCAGCAGAAAAATGGGGAATGGGAATATACAACCAACAAAAGAAAAATAAAGGAGACGAAATAAGAAGAGTAAGAGAGCATACAAAACACGAACTTCCCCAAACCAGCCCGAAAACTGGGGAAGTGAGTAGACCAGTAGCTACTCGTCGTCGTCGCCGTCTCTCTGGCGCTCCGACTCAACAAAACGGTTTCCCCAAACCAGCAACAAACTAGGGGAAACTCTAATCGTCATCTCCAGCCGCATCCCCCGCACCTGGTACAAACGGGGGATCCCTCTCCTCCTCTCTGGCAGCTCGCTGTGCTGCCTGCTCAGCCCGCAACCGCACCTCTCGTGCTACCGGTGTCTCCGCCGCCTCCTCCTCGGAGTCAGAAGGAAGTGGAGGGTACCCGTCCGCTGGGTATCGATAGAAGGAGGGATGCAGCCACCCCTCTGGGATCGGTCGCCATGATGTGGCTGCGATGTCGTCGGGTCACATCCAATCAAAACACATTTATAATACTCAACAAACAACTAGTTAGCGATAAGTCGAGGTCGATCCATGGGACGGTGTGCTTTGGGTTCTAAGTCTATCTATCTCAATTTATGCTAGTGTCACGATTTGTTTGGGTTTGTAGTTGTGTCTAGACTAATGCAAACAATAAGGTAAAACAAGCAATAAAGGGAAAGATGTAAACAAATGATTAAAAGTGCTAGGATATCATGGGGTCATAGGGGATTCATGGTGTTGATCATACAAACATGTTTACAAGGTTGCAAGCAATTAATGTTGTGGAGGAACCGAGTTGGGTTATATCTTACGGTTCTTAGGAAGAGTTGGGTCCCGGAGCCGAATCGATTAGATTGTACAACACCTACAAGTCGACTTACTTTCCTCCTAATCAACTTCTATGCATGGTCTAACAAGACTCGAGTTGGTTTATATCTTACGAGTCAAGTTGAGTAGATAAGAGATGGTAAAAATGCAAGGATTCATAGGCTTAGCATTTCATCAAACATAACATGTGCATAAAGTTGACATCACAACAAGCAAGCAATTTAATCATGTGAACATATTAGATTAAGCATGAATCAATCCCATGTTGGTTTCCCCTAATCACCCACTAATCCTAGCTAAAGAAACTACTCACTCATTATCATGGGAAACATGTCATTAATGGTGTCAATCATCACAACAAGTATAAACATGATAATAGAATGAGGAAATAAACAATAAAGAGTAAAGAGTAAAGGATTTATACCAAACTTAAGATGATCCAAATAATAAAGCAAAGAATAATAGAAGAATTTGATGATTGATGGAAGGTTGTCAATCTTCCAATAATAACCCAATAATCTTCAATTACCCAATAATAAACTTGAATAATAAACTTTGAACAATAATTAAGGAGAGATTAATGTGTAATTTGTGGAAAGATTAAAGAGTAATCTATTCTAAT
This sequence comes from Silene latifolia, assembly GCF_048544455.1. NCBI lineage: Eukaryota > Viridiplantae > Streptophyta > Magnoliopsida > Caryophyllales > Caryophyllaceae > Silene > Silene latifolia. Next base: position 89,323,654 of record NC_133535.1, on the reverse strand, counting down.
CTACTCCTAATCTAATCTAAAGAAGGATTTTTCTAGCTAAAAAGATGTGTAATAAAACTTGATGATTTGATTATTACAAATGGGGTATTTATAGTGGAAATTAGGTGGATGCATTAGGGTTAATTAAGGGCTAAACTAGTAATTACACTTTTGAGATTTGAACAGGGAGAAGCCGGTATTTTTCGAAGGAAGGGCTTCTTTCTTTGTAGCTTGGAGAAGACGAAATTACGCTGTGGAGGAATCCGTGCGTATTGTGGTCGGGACGGGCGGATTCTGGGAGAAGAAGACGAGCGGATTAGGGACAATCCGGTCGGATTCTGGCGGGGCAATCCGAGCGGATTCAATGCAAGACGCTCGGATTGTGTAGTGTGGAGACGGGCGGATTGGAGGCAATCCGTTCGGATTGTTCTACAGCAGTGATTCTCCTTCTCTTCTTCCCTTTTGCTCATTCCCATTTTATTCTCACGGGGTTGGTCTTTAGTCTTTGCTTCCTCTTCATACTAGTCCATTCAGTGTCGTCAAGTAGCTTCCAAATATGCACGAAAGACGGGAATTTCTGCCTTATTATCTTCTTTTCTACAAAACATATGAAATGCGATAGAAAATCAAATAGGAAGGTTTTGACGGATAAAATGGCCATAGAACGTTATAATAGTATGCAAAATAGGCTCAATTAGGGGACTAAATGTGCGCAAATAATGGTCACATCACGCGCGCCGGGCTCGGATGTGGAACTCGTAGAGCGGGAATACAGCCAAGGCCATATCCCGTCTCATCTCAGTAAGGTACCTGCACATATCCAGAAGCAAGGCATCACGACGCCCTTGGTCCATGACCTCGGGCGCCCCTAAAACAGGAGGGCAGACAAAATTGGCCGGCAAGGCCGAACCAGGAGAAGGAGGGGTAAGTGGGGGTGCAGGCGTAGGAGTCTGTGTGGGTCCAGTCTGGGCCTGAGTCTGAGCCTGAGAGCTGGAAGTCGCTCCGGCCTCCCGCTTCCTCTTCCTAGAAGAAGAAGTAGGGGTAAGGGTGAGGTGGTAGGTGGGTGGAGGTGGCCTCGCTCCCTCAGCAGCAGACGGGAGCGGTAAGAGTGGAGGAAGGGTAGGGCATGGCAAGGTAACAGACGTGGAACCACAAATCTTCCACGTCCTCGCGCTCCCCTTCGTCTTTGGGAACCAGGCGAAGTCAGCCATGGCACCCAGGTCAAGGTAAGCCAGCCTATCAGGTGCAGTGAGTCCAGGCTCAGCGGGGTAAAGGTGGCGGGCAATCCTAGTCACTAGCCCGCCGCAGACAACAGAGGTCTTGACCCGAGTCCCAATTCCGTTCCAATGCTGAGCTACTAGATAAGCAATGTTTAGAACAAACGGGGTACCGTAGTCAATGTTGAGGTACCCCGCGAGAATCGCTAGCTCAGTGTTGGTCACGTTATTGGGCTCAGGTCGCCCAAAGATGGTCTCTCCTATCAGACGCAAGTAGTAACGGGGAGCAGGTAAGTGAACGTGAGCTCCCTTCCGTGCGGGGAAGGGAGTGTGAGAAAGTGCAGCCCAAAGTGGCTGAAGGAGATCCCGAGGTGGGTCTACGGGGCCGTCACTAACTAGGCCTAAAACCTGCCCAAACCTGGCCAAAGTCCAGTGGTGCGACTCATTGTGGAGTCGAAAGTGAATGCAAGGACTAGAAGGGTTGGCATCGTAAGAGTCGGTGTCAAAAGAGTAGGAGCTGAAAAACTCGTATGTAGGGATACGAATAGCAGCTTCCTGCATGGTAATCAGACCCGACATACCCGTCCCGTTCAACAAACTACAAACCTCCTCATAAATTCCTAAGGTCTCTAGGTCAGTCCGTGCAAGGAAACGGGTGGAGGAGAGGGGGCAACGAAGTAAAGCGGCTAACCGAGTCCGGTGATCCGCTGAAGTAAAACGTACCGTGGGCATCCTTGGTAAAGGAGTGAGAGTGCCCTCTCCCGTAACAACGGCCTCAGAAGGGCTGGAAGTGATGGCTAACTGGCTACCCGGCTGATTCGGCCTCGGTGGCGCCATACCAGGCTGCGGGAATCGAGGTGTGAGTCCTCTGTCCAGCATGGTGAAGGGCCTAGCAGGGGTAGAAACAGAAGCAGAAACTGTAGTGGTGACCAGGGCAGAAGTAGTGGTGACAGCAGGGACCACTGACTCGCTCACGGACGGGCTGGAGGACGTACTAGTAGAAGGCAAAGAACTAGCATCCATCCTGCAATCAAATCAAGGGACTTAATAAGAAAGAACGGCTGCTAACCGTGGCTAAAATAACGCGTTAACCAGCATGTGACAGCATGTAAGTCCCTAAAAGTGAAAAAAATCGACTCTACAGCAAGCAAAACCCCAACAATTCCTCTGGATTTTCGAATTGGCAGCATGTCAATGGTGATAATGTGACAAAATAATGACTGCTAAAGGAGACTAAGAGGCATGAAAGCCTCATATGAAAGCATGTGGGACTCCTAGCAGTCGAAAAAATACTCACAGTACAAGATTCCCAATGATTTACAGCATGTAATGGCGATAGGGGACGGAAAACAGATAAAAAGAACAACAAGTAGGCAAGAGCTGCAGTTAGACAAAGCATGGCAAAGATAAAGACCCGTCTAGCGATGTCGAAAAATTCGACTGAGAAGCCCTAGTCGTGGAATCTCGCGCAAATTTCGAATTAAACATGTAACAACAGCGAGGAATTGCGAAAAGATCATCAAGCAAGCTAATTAAGGGTATATAAACACAATTAAGTCGAAGAAAATTCAACTAGACATGGATTTTCGAACCCTAAATCGATTTTACCTCATAATAATCAAAGTAATTGAAATTAAAATGCAAAGAAGGTAAAAGTAATGCTTACTTGATGAGAACGATCCTACAAATGCAATTAAACTTCAAATAAACAAGCGACAAAGGCGGATTTCAATCGAAAAACCCGCAAACCCTAAATCCCTTTGAAAACCGCGAAAAAGGAAACAAATAGAAGGGAAAACAGGGGGCTTTTGAAGATTAATATGCAAGGAATGAAATGTAGGTGACGGATTTGGTGATTTGGGCAAGAAAATTGGGGATTTGGGGGAGTGAAAATCGCAATTAGGGAGGGGGTTAGACGGAATTAGGGATAGAAATGAATTAGCAAAGGAAATAAGAGTTTAAGATAGAAAACTCCCGTGTCCACTGTTCATTTCACTCGATCGAGTGGTTTTAATTCACTCGATCGAGGACTTTTGATGTCCCTTTCGCTCGATCGAGTAAGCATCCCCTCGATCGACCTATTCCTCTTTGGCTTTTCTCGATCGAGTAACCAGACAGCTCGATCGACCCAATAAGTACTCGATCGAGTACAAAAAGTACTCGATCGAGGACTTCCTCTTGTAGACTCTTTGAATTTCGTCCTTTCTTCCTCGAATTGCGTGAAACTTCCCCAAACCTGCATAAAACACATCCAAACACATCCCAAAATACCAAATACGCAGAAAACACAGTCTATAGTCTTAGTCTATGCTAAAAATTGTCTAAACTAATTGTCCTAATTAAAACGTAATAAAGCAAATTCAAAAGAAATTCAAACGAATTGTCTATTACAATTTGTTACACGGGGCATTTCCCCGTTTAATTCCCATCAAAATTCAGTAGCCCCTTGATGGGCTTCTGACTGGAGGACGTCACTTCAGCAATACTGACCGACCTCTTTGATTTCCAAGAGCTTGAATTCATATTCGCAACAGTAGGAGGAATGTAGTTCCAATCCACGTAGGTTCGAACTTTCTTCGTTCTCGCTCCTCTGTCGTCTTCTTTGGCATCCTTGGCTCCAGTTTGATTGATAATGGTTGCACCATGTCCCTTGACAGCTCCTTTCTTGCTTTCATCTGTACCTGCAGCAAGGAAAACAGACGAACCTTCCTCCTTTTTGCTCTCTATCTGAGGCGGAGGGTTAGCAATAACAGCAATATTCTCCAAATTTTCATCTGGAGTTTCAATAATAGGACTAATAGAAGAGAGAGCATTGCAAGGCTGGACTTGCATGGGAGCTCTCCGGAACTTGGACTGATGAAAAATTAGTTCCTCATCCCCTACCTGGAAGGTCAAAGTTTTCCCCCCGACGTCTATTACTGCACGGGCAGTGGACAAAAATGGTCTCCCTAAAATAATAGGGGTGTGTGCATCTTCGGGGATGTCTAGGACGACAAAATCAACGGGAATAAAGAACTTCCCGATCCGAACAGGTACGTCTTCTACTATACCTAATGGCCGTGATAGACTACGGTCGGCCATCTGGACGGTCATATTAGTGCAACTCAGCTTTGTTAAACCAAGTCTCTTAGCTAGAGACAAAGGTAAAACACTTACACTAGCGCCTAAATCGCATAGTGCATTATCAATCAATTGCATACCGATGTGACACGGAATTGAAAAACTACCCAGGTCTGATTGCTTAGGGGGTAACTTATTTTGAAATAGGGCTGACCCCATCTCAGTCAAAGCTACGGTCTCGTTGTCATTAATGGTCCTCTTACGTGCTAAAATTTCCTTCATAAACTTTAAATAAGAGGGTACCTTAGTCAGCAATTCAGTGAACGGCACAGAGACTTCCAAACTCTTCAAAAGTTCAACAAATTTGCCAAACTGTTGATTAACTTTGGTATTCTGCAGCCGCCTCGTGAAGGGAACCGTGATTGGTATCTCGAGCCCCTTGTTTCTTGCTTCCAAAGTGTCTTCCGGTGCAAGTTCAATATCCTTCGGACGCTTCTTACCTCTCGAACGAGGTCTTTCTGGTAATTCCTCGCTTAAACGAGCACTAGCAGGCTCTCGTATAAGCTTCCCGTCATCAATATCACTCGATCGAGCAATATGCTCATTCGATCGAGCAGATTCTTCATCAACGTCAATCGATCGAGTAACATTTCCACTCGATCGACCAACCTCAGCTTCCTGTTCACTCGATCGAGCAGAAAGACTACTCGATCGAGGGCTTTCTTCACCATTTCCACTCGATCGAACTCCAGTCTTCAGTCGATTGAGTAGTTCCTTTGTCGTGAGTCCTTTTTTCTCGCCAGAACACTGTTCACCATCAGTAAAAACTTCCCTAGGGTCTGATTTCTTCACTTCTGGTCCCTCATAAGAAAGACCGCTTCTCAATTCTATCAGGTTTACCGTCTCATGTGGATTCTTCTCATTTTGAGTCGGTAAATGACCCGGCTTCCTTGTGGACTGATTCGCAGCAAGTTGGGCAACTTGAGTCTCAAGTGCCTTATGTGACGCAATTTGCTGTTGATTTTGTTGATCATTCAACTGCAATTGCTTTGAGATGGACTGCATCATAGTCTTCAACTCGCTCAATTCACTCACCCCACTTGAAGATGAACCGTGGTTAGGAGGATTAAAAGATGGAGGCTTCTGGTAGCCTTGTTGAGTCTTATGTGGTGGGATATACGGTTGCTGCTGCTGATTCGGAGGAGGAGTAGGATTGAGCACGTTTTGGCTCGTCCACCTCAAATTGGGGTGGATATTCGGCTCGTAATGAGTGTTGTTTTGCCTGTAATGTTGAAAGGCAGCACATTGCTCATAAGGACTAGGACAATAATCAGAGACATGTCCATCTCCCCCACACCTTGTACAGACGAAAGGACCGTCTGTCATAGCATTAACCTGGTACATCCCTCCTTTGAGAGCTCCTCCTAGTTCATACTTGTCGAACCTCGCGGTAAGAGCTTCTAATGCAGCTACTGAAGAGGATTCAGCGGCTCTCCTTTGGTTTCCTCTTGAATTCCCATATTCGGCCTTATGAGTGGCCAAATCGTCTATGATCTTCCATCCCTTGGTTGCTCCCAAGTTGTCAAGACAAATCGACCATTGGGCCGCAGCGTCTAAAATAGCCCCTCGATCGTCATATAAACCATTGTAAAAATGGTTGCACAAGCTCCACTTCTCGAAACCGTGGTGCGGTATGGTTCGCACTAGTTTCTTAAATCGAAGCCATGCCTCATGAAAGTTCTCGTCAGGCCCTTATTTAAAGCTCGTTATCTGAGCTCTAATGGCGATAGTCCTCGATGCAGAAAAGTACTTCTTATAGAACGCTAAAGCCAGTGAACTCCAGTCAGTTATACCGTGAGCAGCTCGGTCCAAATCCCTATACCACTCCCTTGCAGCATCGCGGAGTGAGAAGATGAACATGGTCTCTTTTATCTGATCTGGTGTCACGCCAGTGGGAGGAGGTATGGAGCAGCAGTAATCAATAAAAGTCTCCATATGCTGAGCTGCATCTTCAGTTGCAGCTCATCCGAACTGATTTCTCTCGATCATGCTAATATAGACAGGTTTTGGTTCGAATTTTCTTGCCTCCCCTGGTAAGGCAAACCCCTTGTAGAGATTGTCAGCCGTAGGCTCGGAGTGACTAGCAATGGTTGCTTCCTCAGCCATTTCAGGAAAATCTGGGAAAGTAATAGATTCAACTGATGAATTGGAAACTGGAGAAGACGGTGGGTTCTCCTCGAAAAGCTCGTTCTCGTAAAAGCTAGAACGAGAACCAGACTCTTCCTCGAACTGTTGTTCTTGAAATAGTCTCCTCTTTACGTGCAAGGATCTTTCAATCTCGGGATCGAATGGTAGTAGTGGACCACCCTGCGACCTGCGCATAAGAAGAAACTACAGACAAGTGTAAGAATAGTCTAAGGAATGATGTTCCTTAAACTGAAAAGGAGTAAATATAAAACAGCTAATAAATTGAACAATTGCCTCCCCGGCAACGGCGCCAAAATTTGACACGTCTATCGCGTACCTGTCAAAAATAAAACCTAACGGTCTCAACTAAAATGTAGTAGAGGCAGTCGAGTATCGAATCCACAGGGAGGTAACGTAATTATAACTGTCTATTTCTAATCCTATGGTAACAATTGGTGTTGATTGAATTTTGGTTTCTAATCTACGAGATTTAAGGGGAAGAGAAATAAAAGGAAGAGCAGTAAAGGTAATAAAAACGGTTGAAACTATCAAGGAGAGAGAGAGACATGTCGGGAATTCGGTTCACTACGGTAGTCCTGTGACTCAGCTGTAAATGATTCAGACGAACCAGGTGTGAGACGGATGTTAAAAGGTCCTTTCGGTCCACTTTTTATCCTAAAATACCACTAACTTAACTTTCGTCCTCATTAGGGTAGTCTACTGTTTATAGCAGGCCTATTTAGTCCAATCTTTCGATCCAGGATAAAATTTAGCCAGATTAAAGGTGACATAGAAGCGTGCACTCAACTAGGTCGGTAATTACAGTTAAATTGCTATAGTGACAGAGTCCCGTAATTAATTCGTCTAATTCACTCACTACATCGTCACATTTCTACCGCAGATCCCCTAATCCCAACATGAAGGGGTTTAGCTACTCATATTCTTAATTAAACTAACAGCAAATAAAATTCCAACAGAAAACATGATGAATAACAATAAATCGCAATAATAGATAAATTAGGGCAAAAGAATAAATAAGGCAAACAAGGAATTAATGCAACAAGAAGGTTAATTATTATTAAGAGAAGAGAGGAAATTACAATCCAAGCGATTCCGGCGTAAAGAACAACCGAATCCGAGTGAAGCAATCCCAAAAATGAAAGTAACAGTAGAGAAAAACCAAGCAATGTACTAAGTAAAGAGTTTGATGGTATGGAGATAGTAAAAGAGATAGTAAAAGGAATAACTAATAACCTAGTAAATCATAGGTTAAATAGCCAAACCACAAAGAGTTTGTGCGGAAATAATTAAAACATGGACTGGTTAAAGCCCATTCCCGTGAAAACCACTCGATCGAGTGGATTAAATCACTCGATCGACCAACATTTCAGCAAAAGTCCCTCGATCGACCAAATGGGTACTCGATCGAGGACTTGGTCTGTGCAGCTTACTCGATCGACCAAAGGACAGCTCGATCGACCAACAGGGGGTCTAGAAACCACTCGATCGACTAGTGAATAGCTTGATCGAGCACTTTATCTTCATTTCAGCTCACGTCTTCAACCAAGTGCCTCGTAAGGCGTGCCACGACGCTTCCAAATGCAGTATCTCTCTCTGGAACAACTCCGTCTCCTCTAAATGCATGCAAAAAGGGCAAAAAGGGATATGGTTCCACTACTTTCGCGAACATTCCTACAAAAAGGACGAAATACACCAAAGTAGCCAACTCGGGGCAAAATACCATAAAAATAGTATAGAATTGCATAAAAATACGTGCTGAAATAGGCCAAAAAGACTATACATTAGGCACGTATCAGGAGGTATTGTTGCTTGCCAGTTATCTAAACCCCTTTCAGGAAACCCCCTTCCAGTTTAGTCCTCCGGCTCTTATTTGCATGACTGGGAAACATGCGGACTTAGATTGTGGAGCCATTATCACTAGGTTTGCACGTCGGCTTTGCAACTTTCAAGGTGAGGCTCCTTACGAGCCAATGCTTGATCATGAGCCTCTGTTGGATGATGATGACTTGCGCTATGGTATCCATTATCTCGACATCATTGGTGGTGTAACACCCCGGTTTATGAAGGAGCCTTTAGCAAGACATTCCCTAATAAACCGGACTGTTACCATCTCGGTTTCCCGAGGTAGTGAATAACAAATTAAACTCCAAGGCAAAATTATATAATTACTTTAACTTAATTATTACAAAACCTCTTTTACGTCAAATTACAAAGAACTAACATAAATAAAAGTGAAAGTCTTCTAGATGATGATCTAGCTACTAAGTCTTCTGATCCAGTGTCTCACGCCCACCAAGCTCCAGTTCTATCTCTTAAACCTGTCAAGTCTGCTCGCCAATATTTGGGTCATCACAGGTGTTCACGAATACACAGGGTCAACCACGAGGTTGAGTAGGGAAAACAATGAAACAACAAAAATATGATATGCATGCTCCTCCGCCACCTCCATCTCCATCTCAACTCATATCTCATAACCAGTCTCATAACTCATAACCCGGAACGCCCAGCCATACCGATCCCCGGTAGACTATATATATCGACCGTAGCCAATCGCCACTCGCTTGTTTGAGGACACCAGGGCAAGTCCTGCAGAACCCGCCTGGGCCTTATCACAACATCATCATCACCACACCACATCACCACCACATCCTCCATCTCCAATGCATATGAATGCTCAAAAGAAATTAATGCACCACAATATATATATATTATTGAACTGATAAATCATAAAATCATGCCGGTTACCTGATGTTGTGATATCATACTCAATACGATCAATTCAGTTAATCACCTTCCCGTATATGAATCATAACGTAAATCAACAACCATGAATCAAGTCAACACAATTCAACAACAACGATAATAAGTCAAGTGTATTTCCCTACCTCAAAGATAGCAGCAGACAGATAAGTAGATGCTCAATAATATTCCACAACAAATTCGCCCTCTGAAAGATAAATAAATGATAACAATTACTTAACTATTCCCGTTCCCAAAATAGAGAGTTATTAAAGATAGAACTTCCTAAAAATGGAAACTTTCCCGATATAGTAACTTTTCTATTAAACCCGTCTCTGATTAATTAATTATTATTAATTATTATTTTATTTTAAATAACTCGGAACAAAACCAAAACGATAATTAAAGGATTAAACGAATTATGCGATTAAGAAAACCCGAATCAAACATTGAACAACTCAACAACCCGACTCAAAACCCGACTTGAATTATTTAACTGACTCGGGAATTAAATTAAATAACTAATATGATAAGTTAAAAGATTCTAACGATTAAACTATGACAAAACCGTTTCAAAGCTAAAACAACCGTCATCAACCACCGTCCCCTTCACCCGCTCTCCCACGCTCCCACGCGCCACCTCTCCACCGTGTCAGCCACCAGTCCAAACCCCCACTCTGACCCAGCCACCAACGACCACCCCCACTAGGGTCGACTGTCGCCGGCGAGTCAAACCAGGGCGTCTTTTGGCCTGGTTCAAGACCGAGCCTCACCAACCACCCCTGTTCTCACCTTACCACCACCGCAACCATCACCTAACCCCTGCCAAACCACCACGTCCCGCCGCCGTCACCCACGAACCAGCACGACATGGCACCGCCGTTTCGACCTCCCCCGAGTCCACGGTGGCGCCACCCCAATCCTAACCATCTAACTCGCCTGAAAACCCGTATCCTAAACCCGTTGCTACCCCCTTGTCGCTGCCGCCTCTCCCTGCCAACATCACTACCTAAAACCTCCCTAACAACCACCACCACACTCAACCCTTACCACCCTACTCCCTTACCCTGCCAACAACCACCAGCAAAGCCTCACCAAGACACGCACAACCCCCAAAAACCCGACAGAAATGATGAAAACAGAGGAGAAGGGTTGAACTCTTACCTTTTCCGCCACCACAACAGCCACCAGGGCCACCCACGGTCGTCGCCAACCACCCTAAGGCCTTCCTTGCTGCGCCGTCAACACCCAGCTCACACTCTCTCTCTCTCTATGCGTGAAGGTTGATGTTGGTGTTGATGAAGAAGGGAGGCGTGAGGGAGGCGAGTTGAGGGAGAGTACTATTAGGGTTAGGGTATACTATTAGGTTTAGGGTTTAGGGTTAAATGGGCTGAACATGTTATTGGGCCAACTCAAATGGGTCGAGGGTAAATGGGTTGGCTCACATCTCGAATTCCGTATAAACCCGTCTCAATTAACTTAGATCGATACAACGCGAGTCAAGTAAAATAATTAATGTAATTATCGACTCAACAATTAACCCGACTTAATAGTAATTGATGCGTAACCGCTAAGTGTTCACAAATTAAGATGTGGTCGTTGGTCACGGTCGAATCAAAACACAATTTATAGCTTAACAAGCAACTCTACAATTAGTAAAGAGGCAAGTAAAGGTCGGATCCCAAGGGACGGGAGTTGAAATGAGATTTCTATTGTAACTAGTGGTGTCTAAGGGGTGTCACAAATTGGGTTGATGTAGAAGGTTACTAAACTAGAATAACAATGAAAATAAACAAGCAAGATGAATAAAAAGGGGTGTAAACAATTGATTAAAGGCACTAGGGTGTCATGGGATCATAGGGGAATCATGGGATATGATCATACAAACATGTTCTCAAATTATAAGCAAGCAATTATTGTTGTGATGGATTGAGTTGGGTTATATCTTACAATCCTAGGAAAGTTTGGGTCCCGGAGCCGAATCGAATAGATTGTACAACACCTACAAGTCGACTTAATCTTCCCTACTCAACAACATGCATGGTCTAATGAGACTCGAGTTGGGTTATGTCTTACAAGTCTCATTGAAAAGATAGGAGATGATAGTAAATGCAAGGATTCATAGGCTTAGCATTTCATCAAATATAACATGTGCATGAGTTGAGATCAAAACAAGCAAGCAAATAAAACATGAAAGCATATTAATTTAAGCATGAATCATTCCTCATGTTGGTTTCCCCTAATCACCCATTAACCCTAGCTAAGAGACTACTCACTCATTATCATGTTGATCATGCTAGCAAGGTTGTCAATCATACCAACAATATGAAACATGATGAATAAATGAAAGTAATTAACAATAATTAAAAAGGGATTAAGAGATTATACCTACTAATGATTCCAATAATAAAGCAAGAATAATAGAAGTACTTGAATGCTAGATTGAGAGGTTGTCAATCTCCCAATAATAACCCAAATAATCTTCAATTACCCAAAATAAAAGATGAACAAAAGAGAGATTAAAGAACTAAAACTTGGATTAAAACTTGATTAATACTTGATTACAATATTGAAGAGAGATTTGATTGATATTAACTACACTAATTATTGATAAGAAGAACATGCTCCTCTAATTAGACTAATGGGGTATTTATAGTGAAAATTAGGGAGGATGCATTAGGGTTAACTAAGGGCTAAACTAGTAATTACACTTTTTAAGTTGAGCAAGGAGGGCCCGGTATTTTCTGAGAGAAGGGCTTCTCTTTTCGTAGCTTGAAGAAGACAATCCGTGCTGTGAAGAAATCCGGGCGGAATAAGGTCGGGAAGGACGGATTTGGGCGGTGGAATCCGAGCGGATTCTGGGGAATCCGAGCGGATTGTTGAGGGGGAATCCGAGCGGATTCAGGCATGGGACGCTCGGATTGTGCAAGGGCTGGACGGGCGGATTGTTGACAATCCGCTCGGATTGTCAGTCAGCATAGTAACTTCTTCTTTTCTTCCCTTTTCTTCATAAATTCCTTGGGGATTTCCTTGGGGACTCAAGGATCTTTCCTCAACATTGCTCTTCTACTATGATATGTACAAAGGCCTTCTAATCTTGTCTCTCCTTGATGCTTGGTCATTGAATTCGATCAATTTAGTCTCGTTTTGCCATGAAAATGCAAGATTCTTACTCCTTTCCTACCAAGGGATCAAAATCTCAAAGAATATGCAAAACAAAGAACTAAAGATAAGAAATGACCCAAATAAGCACTAAAAAGCATGGAAACAAGGCTAATTCGGGGGCTAAATATGCGTCAATTATGGTCACATCAGTAATATAAAATGTATAATAACTAATATATAATAATATCCGTTTAATCGATTATATAAAATACGGGGTATTACAGTCTTCCCCCCTTAAAATGAACTTCGTCCCGAAGTTCGCTCCCGTACTCAAACCTCAGAAGGGTATTATATATCGTACATACGAACGTCACGCATTTCTAACACAGTTAACACACACTTTTGACACATCAATTAAACATAACAGACACGAAATGTTACATTCTGCCCTCCTAAAAATAAACTTCGTCCCGAAGTTTAACTCATCTTCACTTAACCCAACTAACTACAACTAATAACTACCTGAGAACACAAATGTATAACAACTAAATAATCATCTGAGAACACCGTCATCTTCCATCCAAATTCCGATCTCAAACTCAATATCAATAGTTTAACTACACTCTCCTTTTACACATCAACCAACTAACAGAAGTAGGAACAAAACATATAGAACTCATTTGCATAGGTACCCCACAACGAAACATCAACTTGATCAAAACTACAATCTACAAACAAGTGCAATATAAACATTAAGATTTTACAGTCCTACCCGACTAGAAACATGGTTACGTCCTCGTAACCTCTTTTCAACTTTCATATACATATGCAACAAAATCATTATCAACCACATGTGACAGGAAAGAACACATGATAAGAGATTGCGCATTAACATTAAAGTCGAAACAAGGTTTTATTATGGAATCAACTGATTGTCAACAAGTAACATTTATTACTTAGCTCATGCTTAACTTAAAAAAAAACACAGCATCAAACTAAAAGAACAACAAGAAAGGAACCAAGGTTTACACGGTTTCACAACTAAACAAATTTGATGATCAATTATAGACCATGAACGAGCGAGAGTAAAATCAACAAAACAATTTAAGAAACTTCTCCCATTTGTAAACATATCACAGAAAATAGATCTACCACTACTATCCATCAAAATCACAGGATCTTACTGACATGTCCGTACCACCATTTACTCACTCACTGGTTTAGGTCACGAATTAGGCCGATGAATTTAAGCAATCAACAACATACTCATAATTCTTATTTTAAATTATCAAAATTGTTTGCACGATATCAATTCTGAAAACATATTTCCCAATAAAAGTAACAACATATGATCTATGACAACAACAACATTACTTCCATATCACACAGGTGTTTAACATTTTAGCAACCATATCATTCAATTGTGTCCAGCAACTGAGTATAACCCATTTTCAGCAAAACAAAAGATATCGTATAATTAGCTTAAACATATACATTTGCCATCATATACTTTGTAGATCACTAGCTATGATAAAAGGTTAGCAATCGAACAACTTCTCCGACGATTTGCACGATTTGAATAATTAGGCAACTCGTAGGCTCAATTAAACGTAACTATAACTACTATCATTTAACCAATGCATAACATGTGAATCATCAAAGGGTTATCCCATTATAATTGCTAACATAGTTATCATAAACAATCTTTATTAGAATATAACTGATAGTAATGACTCGAGAATATAGATATGCCAAATGTCGTGTTATATCAAACAGTTTCCTTTATATCACGCTCATACAATTGCAAGAATCACTTTAGCATTTAATGACAATATAATAACGAACATATCTAATAAGGAATAACAACACTGTTTATTATTATGTCATAGGTTTAGGTTCAACTGAAATAATTTAATGCGATGAAGGTAATAAATATAACTATAGGCATACCGACTCACATAAGAGACATTAGAACTCAGACGACATTCTACATGTGTGAACATTTAGACATACTCATTACTACCATCCATGTGTAAACATTTAAACATAATTATTATAAATATTCATGCGAGTATACTAGAACAATTAAATTAACATTTAACGCCATCAACTTTACCAAGATATGACAATATAGTTTTATAATTATATATATCCGACCACTATGCAAATATGATGAACACACCAGAGATATTACAATATGCCAAACGTATATAAAATATGCAAACAACTGGGCTCGTATAAAATATTTCACCCTCGATTGAGAATCAAATTATGCTATTCAATTTCACTCATACTATCATGCCAACAATGTTATCAACTAAACTTTAATTTTATCACTTGTTAAGATACATAACTACTGGACATGCATGCTACTATCATCATATAAAGACATTATAAATTCACATTACTAAAGCTCATGAATTAACCAAACAATTGTATGAAAATTCAACATAGAACGCACATTGTAAATGTTTTGATTCACGTTGTAACTTCCAAAAATTACGAATAAATAACCGTTCAACGAGTACTTGAGTTAGATTACTTTTTATAATATACAGAGAGTTAATAATACGTGAGAAAAGAATGAGGTCCAAAGCTCAAGAATTCAATTTTTTTTTTTAAAGCATTTTTAAAACTCCGTTGGTCCAAACAGTATGTAACAACAATTGGTCCGAACTTGGGTCAGTTTGCAAAACTTACCATTTAATATAGAGACATCGAGAATTTTCGTGGCTTATCAATTTGAAAACATATGCGAATCTTCTGATCGATGGAGTTGGAATTATGCAAAAATTATTAATACAATTTAAATGAGGATTTTTACAAAATCGTTGGTCAAAACATCACTGCACAGGAACTTCCTGACCACAACCCACTAAAATATTTATTACTCCTAACCCGTATATCATATAAGCATGAAACCAACGCCAAAGGAACACTAACTCACGAGGCTATCTCTCATAAAATTTTCATCCATAGGAAATAAACAGAAAAGAAATGGCAGTAAGGTCAATTAAAGAGTAAAATCAAACAAAACGAGTTTCAGCACTAAGTCATTCATTTTCTATGTCCCAAACTCTTACAACCATACTATCGATACTAACCCATTCTAACTGAAATCTCACACTGTGTACTTCGTAACATCTACCCCATAGAATCCCTTCGCATCTCGATCTACTCCTTACATCTAAATCACGATTGCTATGACTATAAACATGCAATTCAATAGTGTTTCTAATTACTATCACAATACTATACTAGCATGGCTTCGGGATCACATAACCGCATATTACTAGACATAGTAGTACTATCAACACATCATTCAACATCCACCCAGATGTATATCATCAATTCGCAATTATTTTCACGCTCACGACTACCACAACACTTCATTGATTATTAACCTGAACTCGAAAATTTATTTCTCATCTCCACAACATCATATGATCACGTCATCATTCATACAAAATACTTACCGTAGCGTTGTCCTGCAGAATGGTTAGAATATATGGATCTCAAGGTATACATCAACTCTTTTATACAATAATCAATGTATCAATCAGTTAACACTTAGGCAACGATATAGGAATTTCATGCTCAACCTCATGCAACTTTTCTACCCTTTCTCTCATATACACTCAGGGTTTCCGGGTCAAACTGAGAGGGCCGTTAGTTCGGTTTGAGGGGGCCCCTAACTCATCCCTTACCTTAGTGGGCTCCTAACAGTTCTATCCCGGGGTTCATTTTATTTAGACTCTTCCTATGTTCATTGGATTCATTGGTTTAGGCCTGAGGATCGTTCGCTCTGATACCACTTTGTAACACCCCGGTTTATGAAGGAGCCTTTAGCAAGACATTCCCTAATAAACCGGACTGTTACCATCTCGGTTTCCCGAGGTAGTGAATAACAAATTAAACTCTAAGGAAAAATTATATAATTACTTTAACTTAATTATTACAAAACCTCTTTTACGTCAAATTACAAAGAGCTAACATAAATAAAAGTGAAAGTCTTCTAGATGATGATCTAGCTACTAAGTCTTCTGATCCAGTGTCTCACGCCCACCAAGTTCCAGTTCTATCTCTTAAACCTGTCAAGTCTGCTCGCCAATATTTGGGTCATCACAGGAGTTCACGAATACACAGGGTCAACCACGAGGTTGAGTAGGGAAAACAATGAAACAACAAAAATATGATATGCATGCTCCTCCGCCACCTCCATCTCCATCTCAACTCATATCTCATAACCAGTCTCATACCTCATAACCCGGAACGCCCAGCCATACCGATCCCCGGTAGACTATATATATCGACCGTAGCTAATCGCATTCACTGGTGAGGACACCAGGGCAAGTCCTGCAGAACCCGCCTGGGCCTTATCACAACATCATCATCACCACACCACATCACCACCACATCCTCCATCTCCAATGCATATGAATGCTCAAAAGAAATTAATGCACCACAATATATATATATATATATTATTGAACTGATAAATCATAAAATCATGTCGGTTACCCGATGTTGTGATATCATACTCAATACGATCAATTCAGTTAATCACCTTCCCGTATATGAATCATAACGTAAATCAACAACCATGAATCAAGTCAAAACAATTCAACAACAACGATAATAAGTCAAGTGTATTTCCCTACCTCTAAGATAGCAGCAGACAGATAAGTAGATGCTCAATAATATTCCACAACAAATTCGCCCTCTGAAAGATAAATAAATGATAACAATTACTTAACTATTCCCGTTCCCAAAATAGAGAGTTATTAAAGATAGAACTTCCTAAAAATGGAAACTTTCCCGATATAGTAACTTTTCTATTAAACCCGTCTCTGATTAATTAATTATTATTAATTATTATTTTATTTTAAATAACTCGGAACAAAACCAAAACGATAATTAAAGGATTAAACGAATTATGCGATTAAGAAAACCCGAATCAAACATTGAACAACTCAACAACCCGACTCAAAACCCGACTTGAATTATTTAACTGACTCGGGAATTAAATTAAATAACTAATATGATAAGTTAAAAGATTCTAACGATTAAACTATGACAAAACCGTTTCAAAGCTAAAACAACCGTCATCAACCACCGTCCCCTTCACCCGCTCTCCCACGCTCCCACGCGCCACCTCTCCACCGTGTCAGCCACCAGTCCAAACCCCCACTCTGACCCAGCCACCAACGACCACCCCCACTAGGGTCGACTGTCGCCGGCGAGTCAAACCAGGGCCGTCTTTTGGCCTGGTTCAGCACCGAGCCTCACCAACCACCCCATGTTCTCACCTTACCACCACCGCAACCATCACCTAACCCCTGCCAAACCACCACTGTCCTGCTCGCCGACAGCCCACGAACCCAGACGACATGGCGCCGCCGTTTCGACCTCCCCCGAGTCCACGGTGGCGCCACCCCAATCCTAACCATCTAACTCGCCTGAAAACCCGTATCCTAAACCCGTTGCTACCCCCTTGTCGCTGTCGCCTCTCCCTGCCAACATCACCACCTAAAACCTCCCTAACAACCACCACCACACTCGACCCTTACCACCCTACTCCCTTACCCTGCCAACAACCACCTGCAAAGCCTCACCAAGACACGCACAACCACTAAAAACCCGACAGAAATGATGAAAACAGAGGAGAAGGGTTGAACTCTTACCTTTTCCGCCACCACAACAGCCACCAGGGCCACCCACGGTCGTCGCCAACCACCCTAAGGCCTTCCTTGCTGCGCCGTCAACACCCAGCTCACTCTCTCTCTCTCTCTCTCTATGCGTGAAGGTTGATGTTGGTGTTGATGAAGAAGGGAGGCGTGAGGGAGGCGGGTTGAGGGAGAGTACTATTAGGGTTAGGGTATACTATTAGGTTTAGGGTTTAGGGTTAAATGGGCTGAACATGTTATTGGGCCAACTCAAATGGGTCGAGGGTAAATGGGTTGGCTCACATCTCGAATTCCATATAAACCCGTCTCAATTAACTTAGATCGATACAACGCGAGTCAAGTAAAATAATTAACGTAATTATCGACTCAACAATTAACCCGACTTAATAGTAATATAAAATGTATAATAACTAATATATAATAATATCCGTTTAATCGATTATATAAAATACGGGGTATTACAGGTGGTACTACTCATTACTGGAAGGTAAGGGGTAATTTTTATATGCAATTGCCTAATGATAAGTTACCTGCTATCTATGCTCTTGAGGAGAATGATTCCATTCGTCGACCTGCACCCCACACTTACTTGATATCTGATGAGCTGCTGGTTACTTTACCCTCCTCTAGCACTACCACTACTACCGACGGGCACCGTAGACCATGCCGAGCACCACCTACCTACTTACCTGGCTCTTACCAGCCACAACCTACTGCTCCTTCTTTTGACTCTTCCTCCCATTAGTTATCACTTTAACCCAGCTGTTTAGAGGAAGGTGAGGATGCATGAGGGGATTAACATCGCCTTGACTAACAAGTGGTTGTGGGAGCAGATGGAGGCTACTACGTTGTCTGGGGGAGGTCAGTACACTGGCACTACACCGAGTTACTATACTATTCTTGGAGATGATAATCGTGTTTTTCATCTCTATGGTGTCACTCCTACGAATTTTGGGCAGTTCAGTCAGGACTTTGGTACTCTTGGCTGTCCATTTTACACTCCTATTCGGCCAAGTCGGCCTGTTGGTAATTTTGCTGAGGATGTTGGGATTCCTCTTTCTCAAAGAGGATAGTTTGGACAGTTTGCAGCTTCTACTTCTGGGACAGCTGGTGGTTCTAGGGGTGGCCGTACTAGAGGTCGTGGTCGACGTGGTGGTTGACGTGGAGGCCATGGTGTCCGTGTTCCTGACCTTGAGATGGATGTTTTATTCAGGGAGATTGATGAGTTTGATGATGCCAACCTTGGTGGCAATGATGATGATGATAGAGATATGCAGTAGTGACAGTTGGTCACTACATCCCTCACTTTACAGCTGGTTTGAGGGAGCTTTTGCTTTACAGCTGGTATTATCTTTCCTTGTAATTTCTTTTGTTGTATTTCTTATTTCCCTATTCCCTTTGTTAGTAGTGCCTTTAGGTTGCTGGGTTTGTTGTGTGATTGCTATGCTGTAGGCGTCACAATGAGGACACTGTAACATTTAGGTTTGGGGGAGTATATTTATTTCTGTTGTGTGATTTAATTTCAGTTGTGTGCTTTATTTATGTTGTGTGTTTTAAAAATCAAAAAAATCCATAAAAATTGAAAATTTTATAAAATACAAAAACATATTTTTCGTTATTTTAGGTCGAGTATTGGTGGATTGTTTAACAATGATGATAATTTGCTTTATCTTTGTATTTGAATCCCACTTAAGTTGTCCATGTACATTGTTTTGACATGTTATTTATGAAAAAAAAGCTCTCAACTCAAGTCTTGACCGTAATAATATGCCTTATGCCAAGTAAATTTGACAATACTTTGTTGGTAAACCACTTAATTTCTGAGGTCTATAGAGCTTCCTAGGCCAGGAACATTAATAAACTGGTCTCATTTGTCAATTAGGCTAAAGAGTGTGGTTCTCCTTGTGGAATGTGTAATATCAAACTGCATAAGTGTGACATTAGTTTCTTAACTTTCTGCGCGTTCATATGATTAAGTACATGAGGAAAGGCGATTCTTACCGTTCGAATAAGTCATACAATTTTATTGTGTTAGCCCGTTTGAACCCTTGTAGCCATTTCATATCCTACTTTCATGGCTACAATCTAGAATTTGCCTACCTTTTTGGGACAATCGCAGTTGCTTGAGTTTCATGTCTATTTTTGCTACTTTGGTTGGGATTGGGACTTTTATGTCATGTGGGTAGTAGCTTAAATTTTGTAGCAATTGTGTTAATCTCTTATGTTGGAAAAGAAGAAAAAAAAATATGAAACAAAGAAAGAAAAAAAAAAAGAAGAAGGATACGAAAAAAAAGACCGAAAAAAAAAAGAATTGCTTCATTTGGTTTTGTTAAGAGATTATAAGTGGTGTGTACTAGAGTCTAATGCATTTTGGAGAGTCTTTCATATTCTCTCATGTGTTGTCAAAATTAAGATGATTTCTCTTATTGGGAGGTTTATGTTTATTGTCATTAGAATTGGTTTTTGGTTTGGCGCTGCGACTACCGTCTTAGCCTCACATATCCATACATGCCTTGGCAGAAACCACTTCTATACCCTTGCCCATTTGCCACCCTATTGTCCTTGATACACGTACTTTCATCTTTGTTGTGAATGCGTATTAGTTGGAGAAATTTCTATCACATTAGAATACATGCATGTTTCATAAGTTGAATGAGTGTCTTAATTCTTTCTATCTTACATATAACTTACCCCTTATGAGTGCATGAGTGAATCCGCGAGAATCCAACTAATTTGTCTTGCAAGATTAAAAGGTATTTGGCTGAGTCACGGTATCATGTTACATCTTGAGTTGAGCTGCATTCTTCTATTACCCGTGCCTTTGAATTTGTTTTATTGGCACATATTTGGTCATTACTTTGTTATAGATATGGATAGCTTGGGATTTGTATGTGTAACGACATTAGCTCTGAGTTATTCATTCACCAATTGTATGTTTGTCTTTTGTATTATGATTAGTGCTTTGCTTAGGGACAAGCAAAAAGTTGGTTTATGGAAGTTTGATGTATCACTTTTATATACACTTTTATGACTCCTTTCATGGTTTTGATTGCCAAATATATCATTTATATGCCTTTTATAGTAGAATGTCGATACTGCCGCTACTTTGTGTTTAAATGCAGGAATGACGCATTTACGAGGTGAAACAAGTGAAGTTGAGCACTACGGATATGGCATAGCAGAATACACGAGGCATGACATGGAAAACTAGAGGAATTGAAGATAAGAAGTGAAGATTACACGAAGATAAGCTGAGAAGGGCTGAATCCTCGATCGAATGCATGAAGGCTCGATCGAGTGCTATGTTCTCGATCGAGTATGCTAAGGCTCGATCGAGGATATTTACTATTGAGCACTTTCCCGAATTTTCCTAAAACACGTCTTATTTGTATTATATATTCTAAACTCGGGAAAATTATTAGGTTACGCTTTTATTGCTTTTTAGAACTCGAAAATACTCTAAGTTTTAGGCGGCTAGTATACATTGAGATCTACAATCGTTCCTCATTAATTTTAAGGTATTTTAATCTTTCTTCATTCACAATTAATCTAGTTCATGTTATTATTTCTTTGTTCTTGTGATTAGCATGTCGTTGTACGCTCTCAAACATATTTATACCCAACTACTAGCATAGCAAGCAAGTCGGGGTCGAGCCCAAAGGACGGGGGTACTCAAATTGTTCAATCTAATTATAGTTGCACTAGGTTGTCACGATTTAGTTTGAGTTGATAATTCTAAACTAATAAAAGCAATAAAAACAAGGGTGTGATCAAAAGATAAACAATACTAGGGAATCATGGGTTCATAGGGGATTCATGGTGGTGATTATACAAACATGTTTACATAGTTGCAAGCAAATTATTGTTGTAGTGGAATCGAGTTAGTTTATGTCTTACGATTCATAGGAAGATTTGGGTCCCGGAGCCGAGCCGGTCAAGACTGTACAACACCTACAAGTCGACTTACTTTCTTCCTATTCACTTCCATGCATGGTCTAACACATGGTCTAACAAGACTCGAGTTAGTTTATATCCTTACAAGTCTTGTTGAATAGATAAGAGATGTATAAATGCAAGGTTTCATAGTCAAACATTTTATCAAGCATAACATGTACATAAGTTAACACTACAACAAGCAAGCAATCTTATGATAACATATTAGATTAAGTATAAATCTACCCCCATGTTATAGTTCCCCTAATCCCCTATTAACCCTAACTAGAAGACTACTCACTCATTATCATGGAAAACATGTTAACAATGGTGTCAATCATCTTAACAAGTATAAACATGATGAAAGAGTGAAACAAGAAACAAGAAACAATAAACAAGTAAAGATTAAAGGAATTGTACCAATATTAAGATGAACAAATGGAAAGCAAAGAATAATAGAAGAAAACTTGATTGATTGATGAAGAGTTGTCAATTCTCAAATAATAACCTAATAATCTTCAATTACCCAATAATAAGTCTTGAACAATAATTAAGGAAAGATTAATGTGTAATTTATGGAAAGATTAAGTGCTAATCTATTCTATTCTACTCCTAATAAGAGCTTAATCTAAACTAAGGAAGCTTAATCTCCTCTAAATACAAGAGGGGTATATATAGTAGTACAAGGATTAGGTTAACTAAGGGTTTAAATGACGATTAAACCCCTTGAAATAGGATTAGAGCCTTACAAGTCCTAGGAGGAGCCCCACGTTTTGTGCAGAGAGAGACGCTCGCCCTACGCTCGGGACGCTTAGTTTGGTCACTGAGACGCCCAGATTGGGCATGAGACGCCCGGATCGTGAGCCAGCATGGTTTCTTCTTCTTTGACTGCCTCAAGATCCTTGGGGGTCGTTGAGGGGTCGGGCGTCCTGGGTCTTAGGTCGGGCGACTCTCTGCTAAGGTCGGGCGACTTTCTGCTCAGCTTGTCTATTTGAGCTCGGATTGTAAAACGGACGTCATTTCCTCATCCGGACTCCTAATGGAGTGATTCAAAAGCCTAGACCACTTGATATTTCGACGCCGTTTCATCTAGAATTTTTTCAGAGCCAAACAAGCAAGTATTGGTTTGGTTCCAAGCAATTTCCTCTTGTAATGGCTCACTTCCAATCCGTGGGGATCTTTCATGGGTCGTGGGGATCCTTACTCATTGCCCAATTACTTATTTTATTGACTTAGGTCTTTGGTATTAATCTCCTCTTTGATGCTTGGTCGTTGGATATCATCAATTTAGCTTCGCTTTACTCCATTTAGGCAAGGTTAATACTCTTCTCCTATAAAGGACACCAAACCTCATAGAATATGCGTAGAAGGAGGCTAAAGACAAGAAAAGACCCTAATACATACTAAAAAGCATAGTAACTAGGCTAGTTAGGGGACTAAATGTGCGTGAATAGGAGTCACATCATCTTGTTATATGTCTCATGTTTTCATCAATTACTATTGTTGTTAATCTTATTACTATGAGTAGCTAAACCTTTCATCTAGAGTAAAGGGGTCTAGGTTGATTAGAAGGGAGATTATGAATTTATTGTTAGTAATATCGTATAACTATCGTTTGATTATTATTCTTATTCTAGTTATTTGATTTAAGGCCTGAATCGATAATTAGTATAGCGAATTGAATTAATACTTTCATCGACTGGGTTAGAATTAATATAGGCTGCGATAATCAGATAGGTCGTGTTTAATTATAGCGATTGCATATTATCTAAAGGACATAATAGAATTAATCAATCTTGTGACCTTACATAGTTTGATTGACCTAATAATTGATTAAGATACACCCCCGGATAATTGACCTAGTGAACCCGCTCCCTAGACTGCTGAATATTATTGTTTACAATCTTTACTTTACTTGCAATTAGTTGTTAGCAAACAAACCAAACAAATCTCTAAGAAAATCAGTTACTTTAAGACAATCTAATTATTAGCAAACTGAATATTACCGCCTCCCTGTGGATTCGATAGTTGTCTTACCACTAGCTATTTTGTTAGTACTGAGATAGGATTTCTTTGATTAAGGTGATACAACTTTAGCCTTATCAATCATCTCCTTAATGATGCAATTAACCACTAAAAATATTATAGTGCAAATGCCCTAATCATGTGAGACTAATTATAACATTAACAATAACATAAACAATACCATATTATATATTGAAACCGAGTAGGATTAACTTACCTTTTAGCATTCTTCATAAACAATCCAATTAATAAGCAAGATTCGTCTCATAAGACCGTCTCATCCTACAATATCACATAACAACTATCACAAATTGTCCTACACTATAACATAATGCAAAACACCTTATTATTACCCATTAATTACCCACATATACCTACTAATTACTAATTAAACAGCCCAATAAGAAACCCCCAAAAGTTAGGGTTCATAAGACTAGAAAAGGGTAGATCTCAACTTACTAATAAGTCCATTTTATATAGACTTTATCTCCTTATTTTGGCTCTAATTTATATGATTATTGAACTAATATTAGTGATTTTATGAGCTAATATTGTATTCTAGTTGTCTTTGCATGTTTTGTCACATTTTGTAGGAAGTTGAGCTTTTAGAAGCTTATTCCATCACTTGTGCAAGTAACTAGAATCAAGGCTAAGTGTGGAAGTAAGATGAACCATGGTAGGAAATTATGGAAATGACAAGTCCAAGCATGAATAATTGTGTAGATACCTAATTTCTGCACCTCCCGCAAACCACCCGGTGATGATTGGGTCGCATGTTTGCTACGCAGAACGATTTGTGACAGTTCGTAAGTTTATCGTCAAGTGATTGCTCAAATACTAATGTCTACCTCTTAGTTGTCATCTACGTGACGATACGGTCGTTTTGACAGTAATTAGAGTACATTTGGAGTCCGGGCCTAAAACCGTCTTCATTTTCTGATAACCGTTAAATCCCAAGTCAGAATGTTTTGGAATGTTCCGGATATTTCTATTCCATATTTTATAAATATTTTACAATCTTTATCCTTTGGTAAACAATTTCCCATAATATTCACATAAAATATTAAGGAAAACCAAATTATTCCGTCCTACCATAACTTAAACACGGAAATTTTCTTCCGCGGGAGGAAACCACTTGGGAACAAACGCAGCAGGTGCTGCGCCTCTTCCAAGAGACGCAGTGGCTGCTGCGCCTCTTCCCAGGTCCTTTTCTGCGTAATTTTCTTATCTTTTTCATATCTTTCCGAGATTCACTTCCAAAGACTCTCCAAAACCCTAATTCCTTCACGTGATTAGTATAAATAGGAGCCTTCGCTCCTCATATTTCTCACGCGAGTGTCCGCCCTTCTCTTCTCCCTTTGCATTCTAGACCTTTGTTCTTACTTTTTGGCGTCTACGTGCTTGAACTTTCGACCACGTAAGCTCGGATCCTTCTGAGTACCAGCCTCGTTTGCATGACCGACCAATTTGACCAACTCCACATCAATCAACTTAATTAATCTTAATCGTTTTCCTCTTACGAGGGCACTTTCTTTACATTCGCGTCGAGCATCACTAATCGATATCTTAGTTCATCTCGTTTCGTCAAACATGTAAGTCTGAGGGTGTAAATCTCTCTTTTATTTATTGTATTTTACTTTTTGTAATCATCAATGTAAGGTTTATGTCGAAAACACCTTGTTAAAACCGATTTCTAAAACCATGCTTTAAAACCTCTTTTTACGGATTTCCAGAAGACAAACCGTCGAGAAAAGACGCAGCAACTGCTGCGCCTCTTCGAAGGAACGCAGTTCCTGCTGCGTCTCTTCGGGAGGCTACCGCAGTTCCTGCTTCCTTTCTTCTTCCTTCGTCCTCTGTAATTCATCAAACTTTTATTTGTTTTGTTTGTTTTCTTTATTTCTTGACATAATAGCATAATTGTTTCACATGTTTATCATTCATCATTAATATGTTTTAATTCATCTTTAAATTCGACTTAAATCCCTTATAATCTCATATTTGCGGGTTTTCGTCATAAAATTCAATCCGGGTTGTAGAAATTCAATTCATCAATATTGAGTTTCTGGAATTCGATCTTTGATATATTTTCATCTGTTTATTGTCATATTCATCGCATATTCGTCGTCAATTTATCATGTTTAGTTTATTTCATTCACCCATGTCATTAATCAATCATTCGTTCATGTAAATAATTAGTAATATTCCATCTCATCCATGTTTTATTGTTTTATGACCTTTAATCACATGTAAATAACCTATTAATCACTTTCATCCGAGTGAATAATTTAATCAATCATTAAATTTACCGACGAGTATTAACAACACGCAATTCCGCTTCACGGCCGAGAATTAAAGTCAGAAATGACGCAAAGAATCGCTGCGCCTATTCCAAAGGATTTAGCTTCGATTCTGCTACTGTTCGGTTGAATCTGCCAACGAACTCCGTTGTTGCCTTGACTTAGTTTAATTAGTTTACGTATAATTGACTATTATTCGTATTACCGCCTTCTATTCTGTTCGTTGATTTATTCTTTTATTCTTTTTCTCAAATCATCCGTTTTAAAGGTATTTTCGACATAAATCACCTATCCCAATGTAATTATTGTAATTTTCATTATTGCAATTTTCTTATTGTATTGATCATTGTATTTTGTATCATTTGTATGTTTTCACATGTAATTGAACATTAAATCCTACTTCGACCCAATTGTATGTTAAACTAATTGTCCACCGACTTAGTTAATTCTCACATGCTAGGATTAACACTTGGATGTTGCATTGCATGCATATAGCCGACGATATATCAAGTATAAATGATGTCCCTGATCATTAGTAGAGGCCGCTATCGTGGCGGGCGGGATTAGGTGTTCGATCAAAAGAGCTTCCTAATACGTACCCTCACCCCTTACTCCAGATCTCCGTGAACACCCGTGTTCATTGACATCCACGAGAGTCATTCTAGACATAGAATGCTAAGGGTAACGATTGCTTAGTGTTCATGTCTCTACTTTGTGTCTTGACATGGCACGAGATATTCGAACGGTTCCAATTTCCCATAAAAATTGGTGGCGACTCCAACAAAAATGCAAACGCTTGTTTTCTTCCTCCCAAGCGCCCCCGTAGGCCCCCCGCTGTCCATAGTTTGGCGACTCCGCTGGGGATAATACACTTACGTGTAGCCAAGGGTGAAACTTGAACAAGGTTAGGGAATAATTTTTACAAGACAATTGTAGGTTTTCATAACTCGGTCTTCCTAGACCGTTTTATTCGGCCTTCCTAGGCTTAACCCAACCCATCTGACCAATCGTCCCATCTAAACGGTCCTAATTCTTATTTGGGCCTAAGGATGGATAGCGATTGACGTCATCCATACCATGATGCTTACTCTTGTTTGTATCAAGGGCCTTCACTACTTGAGGAAATGGACTAGGAATCGGCCTTACTCTTGTTTGGTACGAGCCTCTCCACAGACTTCGGGTTTGATGGTTCGGTATGGCAACCTACCCTTTACACCAAAACCCTTTTAAATGCACTCAGCATCCCGTTATAATGCTTGTATAAATGTTTGTACCTTACGTGATCACCATTTCTAAACGAAACCATGACAATTTTTGTAAAAATCAAAATCCTTCTTTTAATCAAAATTTCGAAAAAGGCCATTCGATCAGCGCAAAACCCAGTCGAAACTCTGTCGAGTCAAAGTCCGGGTCACAAGCCCATTTCAAAACCTCACTTCGAGTCCACTCCTACAACTACACTATAATTGACTAGAATACACATTTTCAAAATCCTTGTCTTTCTTCAAAGCTCACTCAACACAAGTGGCACACACCCACTTTACGAGTCAAAACATTTCTTCTTTTAGCAAGTGTGTTAGATTGGTCGATCGTATTTTGATTCGTCATCGGTCTCTTATCCAGTTTTCAAGATGCCTGGATCCAGCGAAACAAACCTCCACCAACTTCGAGATGGTAATGATCAAATCCTAGCCGCGCTAGCCCAAATCCAAGTTACCCAAGACCAAGTCTATGATCGCCTTGAGATCATCGAGGGCCAGATCTATGCCGTAGAGGGGAGGTTGCCTCCTCATGAAAGTGAAGTAATAGGTGACTCCGCGGATGAATCCAGGGATGAAAATCCTCCCATGGGACTAACTGTAGCCGAGAAAAGACTCCAATACTTAGAGGAGCAATTGATGTACCTTAAAGGGTATGACATTTATAGGGAGAATAACCGCAAGTACGAGGCCGTCAATTCCAAATTGCCAACCAACTTCAATATGACGGATATCCCTAAATTCAAGGGGCACGAAAACCCTTTGAACCACATCCGTGCCTTCAAGGATTACATGTCTATCAAAGGCATCAAACCCGAGATGTTCTTAAGGATCTTTCCTTCATCTCTTGACACCATCCCGAAGCAATGGTTCTACTCCTTAGAACACAAGAAGGTCGCTACTTGGGAAGATGCCGCGATCGAGTTTTCTAAGCAATATGCGGATAATGCCGAGATCCAAGTTAACATGCGCACTCTAGAGGTTCTTACCCAAAATGACAAAGAAGGATTCACCGACTTCCTAAGTAGGTGGAGGAAGACTAGTACCCAACTAGTTGAACGCCCGGATGAGGCTACCCTTGTGGAGAAGTTTGTGGATAATCTCAAACCCATCTATGCCAATCATTTGAGATACCAAAACATCAAGACTTTCAAGGACTTAACCGTACTAGGGACAAGGATTGAAGATGACATCCGTAAAGGGCTCTTGTCCAAAACGGTAGGTCGAGGATATCAAGGCTCAACAAGTCGTTCATACGGCTCCACTAGCAAGACCGATGAAGTTAACCTTCTCGAGCCATCCAAGAAAAGTACCCCACCAAGGAAATTCACAAATCTTGGGGACACTTACTCCAACGCTCTAAAAAGGTTAATGAAGCAAGGCAAACTTCAACCCATTGGACCTACTCCCGAACCCGAAAGGAAATCCAAATTCTGCGATGAGAACTCGTACTGTGAATACCATAGGGGTAAGGGGCATGACACAGAAAAATGCTACAAGTTGAAAAATGTGCTTCAAGACATGATTGAAGATGGTCGACTACCAATACCGCCGGGAGGCAAACCTAACAACACTCAGAATCCTCTTGGAGTTCTAGTGATTACAAGTGACGAATCTACCTTAGATTGTTCACATCTCATTTCTCCAGTCGAAGATAATATCCACGCAATAGAGAGTGAGGGGTTCTACTCTACTATCTCCCCTACCATTTCCGACTTCATCACATGGGCAAGGAGTGTGGATAGGCAAGTTTGGGAATTAGAAAATGTGGTGATAACTTTACGTGATCCCAACGCAACACCCAAGGAGCGTATGCCACTAATCTTCTCTCAAAACGCTACTATGCAAGAAATAGTCACCATGGTTGATAAACTAGTCGACCAAATCATACGACTAGAAGATGAAATCATGAGAATGAGAGAACTAGCTACAATCAATGGAGTTTGGGCCGACGACGATGAAGACGAGTATCTCATTGAGAACTCCCTAGTCAAGGAAATAGTCCAAAATGGTGAAGACCAAGATGTGGACCACCTAACTCGTTCGGGACGTCCATATCAAAGCACTACTCAAAATGGTCCAACCAACGTTGTCACACCAAATGATAACGAAGAAGACTCCACTGACCATTTGCTCAAGCAATTACAGAAGACAAAGGCTGATCTTTCAGTCTGGCAATTAGTAGCAAGCTCATTCCCACATCGCCAAGCTTTACTACAAGTTTTGGCCAAACTAAACGTAGCACATAACTCGACACCCGAAGATGTAGTCAACTTGGTCTTCCAAGAATCACCGAAGTTAAGTAATCCTATTACTTTCTTAGACGAAGATTTGCCGCCTTTTGGCGCTAGTCACAACTTATCTCTTTACATCACTGTCATTTGTCTAAAGAAAAATGTGCCAATGACCTTGGTAGATGATGGCTCCGCGGTCAACGTCATACCCCTCAAAACGGCATACAAATTAGGCATGAAAGAATCGGATTAGACCCCTACCAATCAAGGTGTGCGTGCATATGATGGTACACGGCGAAAGGTAGTAGGACTTGCTAGCCTAACCATAGCCACAAGGCCAATTGAGCGAAAGGTTAATTTCCAAATAGTGGACATCGAAGCTTCCTTCAACATACTTCTAGGAAGACCTTGGATTCACGCTTCCAAAGCGGTAACATCCACCCTTCATCAAAAGAACAAGATCCCTCTAAATGGCAAAGTGGTGACGATCACTTCGTCACCCATCAAGGCAATAATCGAAAAGAAATCAAGCAATCAAGTCCTTGCAGATCCAGTATATGAACTTGGGGGCTTCCAAAGCATAAGTGTCATAGAAAGCGAATTGGCACCCTTATACTATGATCCCTACTCTAACTTGGTGGTCAACCACATACTCAATACCCAGGGATACTTCCCTGGAATGCCTTTGAACCCTACTCGAAGAAACACCTTCGCACCATACAAGGAAGGCAACTAAAAAAGGATACCACTTGGACTAGGATACAAACCCACTAAAGAAGAGGTTCTCGAAATGCTCGTTCAAGTTCAAAACCGTAAGCATGTAGGAGTCCAAATGCGACCCTATCTCCCTACCCTAAACGGGTACTTTGTTGAAGAAGGAAGTCTAGAACTCTTTCACGGATTTCCCGAGCCTTGGCATTATCTCGAGAAGAAGCTAGCCGGAATCGAGATCTTTCACGATTGCTACTTCATCCCTCCAGAAACGGTTCCTACCGTCAAAACCCGTCAAGCACCTTGCTTAGACGAACAAGCTGTTAGTCTATTGTTCGGAGAAGATCGATTTGTTAAGGCCGCGCAGGATGAGATCATTACCATGATACTTCAAGACGATCGCTTCAACCCCACCGCGTTAATCACAGAAACCAACGCAAGTCAGCAGAAAGGATGGAGAAAATCAATCAAGTGGACCAACAATCAAGGAAGACTCTTCAAGCTCACCACTGGAGAAGGAGAGATGTTCAAAGGAGAACCAGAAGATGATGAGTTCGAGTCGGAGTCGGAGTCAGAGTCGGAGTCTAGAGAAGTCATTAGGGAGTCTCCTCCTGTCGTCATCCCCACTCCCTTTGTTTCTCCTAGCTTAGCCTCGAGTAGACACAGTAGTTCGGGAAATGTCCCAACCACTGCCCCTTTGCCGCCACTGACTATGGATCAGATGGCTTCTTTGTTTCAGCTTTACTCAAACCTTAATATGAATAAATCAGGTTATGCTTACTCTTTGTGTTATCTTGAGTGCAATTCTGTTTACAATGATACTGACCAAGACCCAGACTCGATCGAAATACCTCCCTACGTAGCCAAAGAAATACTACAGGAAGGGGAAGGGGGACCAGTAATAGAGGACACCGAACCCATCAATGTAGGAACCGAACTAGAACCCTAAGAACTTAGGATATGGACTGCCTTGAGCTCTACCGAAAGGGCCGATTTCATAGACCTCCTAAACGATTTCAAAGACGTTTTCACTTGGTCCTACAAAGACATGCCAGGGATCGACAGGGATATCGCCGAACATAGAATCCCGATTAAGCCAGGTTTCAAACCTGTAAAACAGAAGCTTCGACGAATGAGGACGGAATGGGCTCTCAAGATTAAAGAAGAAGTTGACAAGCAGTTCAAAGCCGGGTTCATCAAAGTTTCCGAATATTCCGACTGGGTAGCCAACATAGTACCTGTACCCAAAAAGGATGGGAGAATCCGTGTTTGTGTTGATTTTAGGGACTTAAACAAAGTAAGCCCCAAAGATGACTTCCATCTGCCACACATCGACATATTGGTGGATAATACTGCAGACCACGCATTACTATCCTTCATGGATGTGTACGCGGGTTATAACCAAATCAAGATGGCCATAGAAGACATGCATAAAACCGCCTTTGTCACTCAATGGGAAACCTATTGTTATACGGTCATCCCATTTGGATTGATCAACGCCGGAGCTACATATCAACGCACCGCAACTACACTCTTACATGACATGATGCACAAAGAAGTTGAGGTATACGTAGATGACATGATTGTCAAATCCAAGGAAAGAGAGGGGCATATTGCGAACCTTCGCAAATTTTTCACAAGGCTACGAAAGTACAACATGAGGCTCAATCCTCAGAAATGCACATTCGGAGTAACATCTGGCAAACTCCTGTGATACGTCGTTAGCCAACGAGGTATAGAAATAGACCCTTCCAAGATCAAGGCTCTGATCGAAATGCCACAACCTCAAACAGAAATAGAAGTCAGAGGATTCCTGGGAAAAGTGCAATATATAAGTCGATTCATATCGAAACTCACCATGATTTGCGAGCCTATCTTCAAAAAGCTCAAGAAAAAAGACCACACCATGTGGGATGATGATTGTCAAAAGGCGTTCGACCGAATCAAAGAGATATTGGCTAAACCACCAGTGCCCATGCCACCTCAACGAGATCAACCTCTTGGTTTATATCTCACAGTAACCGAAACAGCCATGGGTGCCATGCTAGCTCAGACCGTAGGAAGTGAAGAAAGAGCTATCTACTACCTTAGTAAGAAGTTCTTGGAGTACGAGTGCAAATACTCACCACTCGAAAAGACATGCCTCGCTCTTGTGTGGGCGACGAAGAAGCTACGCCATTACATGCTTAGCTACTCCGTCAAAATATACTCCAAATGGATCCAGTCAAATACCTCTTCGAAAAACCCGTCCTCAATGGACGCCTAGCAAGATGGACTTTGATGCTCTCAGAATTTGACCTCAAATACGTGCCTCTGAAAGTTATAAAAGGTCGTGCCGTTGCCGAATTCTTCGCAGAAAATCCCATCAATGATGCACAAACAATAGATACTTGGTCATTTCCGGATGAGGATATACTCCAAACTGATGTAGACTCCTGGTACCTTTACTTTGATGGGGCATCAAACTTAAGAGGATTTGGAATAGGAGTGTTGCTCATTTCTCCTGAAGGTGAGCATACACCAATCGCTGTCAAACTCGACTTCGAGGTGACAAACAATGCTGCCAAATACGAAGCTTGTCTAATCAGATTACAAGCGGCGGTAAGCTTGGGCATTAAAAACCTCCGAGTACATGGGGATTCATCACTGATCATCAACCAAGTTACAGGATCTTGGAAGATTCGAAGCGAAAGCCTAGCACCTTATCAAGCCAGAATAGACCAAGTCGCCCAATTCTTTGATCACGTGACATATCTACACCTACCTCGGGAAGAAAATAAATTTGCAGATGCTCTTGCAAAACTTGCATCTTTGATCAATATGCCAGATGACATGGTGGAAATGCCTTTGTGCATCGAACGACGGTCAGAGCCGACTTATGTACACCAAATCACCGATGAAGAGGAAATCGCACAGGAACCATGGTTCCAAGCAATCCTGAATTTTAAGCTCAATGGTACCTATCCACCCGATATGGACAAGAGGGGACAACGTGCTATACGCCTATTAGCTTCCCAATACGTTCTCATTCAAGGAGAGTTATACAAAAGAACACCTCTTGGTGTAATCCTACGTTGCCTTGATCATTCACAGGCACGAAAGGTGATGGAAGAAGTCCACGATGGAGAATGCGGTCCTCACATGAGTGGGCCCATGATGGCAAAGAAAATCACACGTTTAGGATATTATTGGACCACAATGGAATCCGATTGCATCAAATACGTAAGACATTGCCACAATTGCCAAATCTTCGGGAATGTACAACACGTCCCTCCTTCATTGCTCTATACGATGACCTCACCTTGGCCATTTTCTGCTTGGGGAATTGACATAATCGGAATAATAAATAACCCCATTAGGAACAGAGGTAACTGTTACATCCTAGTGGCAATCGACTATTTCACCAAATGGGTAGAAGCGGCTTCCTATACTAGTCTCACGGCTAAAAATGTGGCAAAGTTCATACAAAACAACATCATCTGTCGATACGGTTGCCCACATGAGATCATTAGCGATAACGGATCAAATTTCCAAGCTGAGATTGAGCAATTGCTAGCCAAGTATAAAATTAGGCATCACCACTCTTCGCCCTATAGGCCACAGACTAATGGCACGGTAGAGGCAGCAAACAAGAACGTTGTCACAATTCTCAAGAAGATGATTGACAACTATCGAGATTGGCCAAGCAAGATACCCTTTGCTTTGTGGGGATATCGTACATCTGTTAGAACCCCCACTGGGGCTACTCCTTTCTATTTGACCTACGGCATGGAAGCTGTACAACCAGTCGAGCTAGAGATACCATCCTTGCGTATTTTACTCGAAAGTCAAATCCCAGAAGCCGATTGGAAGAGGGATAGGTATGAAGAACTCATCCTCCTGGATAAACGTAGGCTACGCGCCTTGCATAATGTCCAAGCATATCAAGCACGTATCAAACGAGCTTTCAAAAAAAGGGTTAAGCCAAGAAACATCAAGGAAGGAGACTTAGTACTCAAATCGGTTAGAGCTCTTCTACCTGTTGACCCACGGGGAAAATTCAAACCTAATTGGGCCGGACCATTTCTAGTCAAATCCATACTTCCAGGGAGTGCGGTTAGAATCACAGACCTAGACGGGATGAGTTTTCCAACCCAACAAACCTCGACCAACTAAAAAGGTACTATGCCTAGAATAGGAACAAAAAACGCGACTCGCGTAACCTCACGTGTCGCTCTTGTGGCACTAAATAAACGGCTCCTGGTCAAGCTGAAATAAGCTAATGTCACTTTGCTCTTGCGCTTTGGCAATTTTTGTCATCCTCATATCATCAAATAAACTAAATTTGCACCTTCAGAGTAAGCAAAAGCTCATGCTTATTTTCTAAGTTCACTACAAGCTCTTGCTTAGAACGATTATTCTTTTACATTTACTCGAACTACGCGCAAGGGTTTGATTTCATTTTTTTAAGTGAATACGTAGGCAATCCTTCACAGGATACAACCCACTACTTTTAAAATGTAAATAGAAGGACATTTGCATTGCATTTGGAATTTGACAAGAATAATAAATAGAACATCATAACGGTTTCATAACCATTTAACCTTTTTATTTCATTCATTCTCTAATAATAATAGTACGCTACATAATAAAAATAAAATAGGCTAGGATTCTAAAAACCCCACCTTTTTATTACAACAATAAATAATAATAATAATAATAAATAATAAATAAAGACTTGGGCTATTCCTCCATCTTCCCTTTGCCCTTGTCATTCTTGTCATATTTCTTGTCACGACCTCGAGCCGGACGCTCTTGCGCCACCTCAGACCTAATCACTAACGGTCTTTCTCGAGGCCTAGACTTTCCATTCTTGCCAATCACCGTCTCTACGACAGGAGAAGTCTTCGGTTTCTTCGAAGGATGAACGACTCGAAACCCGGCTTCTTCCTCTCCCTCAGTAAAATGCTTTTCTTTCTCTTTCTCCACCTCGCGCACCTTGTAGTCAACGGGCTCGCGCTTTCTCAGTCTCTCGCGCTCTTCCGGAGTAGTAGCTTTCCTCCATCGCAGATAAGAATCTGACACCCATAAGGCATTTGCAGAAGAGTTCAAGAACCATACATTTCATTGAGCCCATTTAATGACCCACTCCCTTCGGCTCTCTGTAGTAAGCGCCACAGCAGTCTGCGGGACGGTGTCAAGCTTCGGGATCGTTTGTTTTAGTCCAACTTGTCTCATCCGCCTTTCCGGGAAAATGCACACCATAAATTCCAAGCCAGGAAAGCGAACGGACCGAGTAGGATCCAAAGAAGACACTCCAGTGACAGATTTGAGATGCCACCACGGCACAATCCACCTAATCAACGGGCCATCATCGCTCTTCAGTTTGTTCTCCCAATAATTGCAGACTCGGGTGAAATCCACCATGTAAAGCCTGGTCCTCATCGCAATTGAACGAGCATGATAGGAAGGAACATGAACTGGGGGCTCGATCAATCGAAGCCGTTCCATAAGCCAAACCTACCAAAAGCGGGTATTAGACATCGAAAAAAAACAAAAAAAAAATGGAAAAAAAAACAAACAAACAAACAAACGAAAAAAACAAAAAAAGAAAGGAACAAAATAAAAAAAGAGAAAGAAATGTTCTTTTACCTGCAGAATGACGGGACTTCCCAAATACGATAGGTCGCGGTTGGCTTTCCTATTATCCAAGCCCAAAAGGATCTCTACTAAGCATAAACAAGCTGGGCTCCTGCGCAGCTCCATTTGCTCAACAAGGCCCAGAAGACGAGGATCACCTCTCAAGTCTTCATCAACATGCCCTTGGAAAACATACACACGCAACAAACAAAACCCGAATACCCTTCGCCTGGCAACATGAGAAACGGTGGGGTCAGCCCTGTTAATAAATCGGTCAATGAAGTCCAACATTCGCACTCCCTTCGAGGTCACTAAACGGTCCACCTCGAGTCTAGTCAACCCAAGCAAGTCTCTAAATTTGCTCTTGTACCCTTGCGAAGTAGAAGGAATGACGGGCAAGTGTTCAGGGTCCCACCCACCAATAGCAGCAATTTCTTCAGGAAATGGGCAAATATCGCCTCCAGGGAACGCAAAACATGGTAATTTGGGTCCCAATAGTCAAGACAAGCATCCAAGAACGGTTTAACAACCTTGATGAGCTTTAAACTCAACAATGATCCAAGATTATAGGCGCCCATATCATATTTCTCCATGTTTGAAAATTCGTTGGTCCATTCTTTCACGCAAACCTCCAAAGTATTCACGATGAAGGATTATTTTTGAGAATTTTATGTAATAGGACGAAGAAGAGACGGAAGAATTGTGTGAATAAAAGCTCCATCGACGTCTCTATTTATACTAATTTCTGTTTCCAAAAATATGCCAGAACAAAACAACTTGGGAACAGGCGCAGCACCTGTTGCGCCTCTTCAAAGGGACGCAGCTCATGCTGCACCTCTTCCTCAGCTTAACTTCTGTGATTTTCCGCGTTGGATCTTTCCTAATTCCATGACGAATAATTTCCTATTCCTACGGGATATTATTTTGGTAAATACATGAAAGTTACCATATTTCGGGTTTCCTAACTTCCGCGGGCACGCTTTCCGGGACGACATCGACATTTTCGTCATTTTCGCACACTTGTACATTTTCATTTTAGGAAATAATTTTCATTTTTTTAATGTTTTTCATTTTAGAAAATAATTTTCATTTTTATAATTCATTTTAGGAAATAAACTCTAAATTTAAATTTGTTCCATTTATTTTCATTCTTTTAATCATCTCATTTCTAACTTATAGATTTCTTTTTTTTTTCTTTTTTTAGGGGGTAACCCTCCCTACCGTCCGGTCATTTCCGGCAAAATTTTTGCATTTTTTGCATTCTTTTGAGTCATTCGTTTTGCGCTAATCAAGGCCATGTATATATACAAATGTATGTTTTGCGTGATTTCTATGTAAATTCCGGCGGCATGACGGCGTAAACCGTCATCTGCCAAACCTGTTCAAAGCTAACCTGCAGGCACAAGCAACACAGCCCAGCAACAAAGGCACTCAGGCCATCATATATACAACCAAAAAGGGAAATGTACAACAAACTGGGGGCTCGAGCCCCAAACAAAGTCCATAATGTTCAAAATGAAGGTCCAAATGTACAACTGTGCAAAATACAGCCAACAAACAAACAAAAACTAAACAAAACTACTGCTGGTCGCCCTCCAGCTCCGCAACCCTTGCCGCAAGAGCGGCAATCTCGGCGTCTCGAACCTCGAGCTCCCTCAACAAACGAGCTGTCTCCTCCCAAGACTGGGTCAACTCTCGCTCCAGCTCGCGGACCCTCTGTAAACAACAAAATTGGCTCATGTCAATCATTCCAAGCAATCGTTTCAAGAAAAGTTGGAAAATCGAAATTCGAAAATGAAATAGGCACAAGGTTCATACCTGACGGCCTCGACCACCGACAAGCGCCTCGACGGCAGTAGCTCGCAGCCGGTTGGCCACCCTCCATAATGCCACGAACCGAGACGGCGCAACCTGCATTTTCAAAAAGAAGTTCTCAATAATTGAATAAACTCAATCAAATGTGTTCTTACACAAAAATTACACAAAATTAGAGGTTTACCCTCCGAATCAGATGCTGCCAATCGTCCAGGCCAGCATCTGTCACAGCCACGTCAAAGTCGCGTAGATCGGAGATCGTCGTCCTCCCGGTCGCGTCAGTGTACTCGAGGGTCTCGGGGTATTCTGGGGGCTCGATGCCCGCCGCCTGAACCTCCTACAAAACCAAATGTTTCTCATTAATCGATGATCTTTCATCGTAGTTCTCAAAAATCAAGTAAAGAGGAAGAGTAAAGATGCTCACCACTACCGGCCAGTACGCCAACCTCCCGTAGAGGAACGCCGAGTAGTCCTCGCCAGGAAGAAGGAGGGCGTCACCACTAGCGCCAGCCAAGTCCGCCTCCCTCTCAGCCTCAGAAGGCTCCCTGAACATCGTCCTAGGAGGATCGACAGGAACCGTCAGCACGTCCCAATAGCACTGACGAGCCAAACGCTCGCCCAAGTACCATACAGGACCCATCGACGTCCTCAACAGCAGACGGCTCGAGCTCCTAGGTCGAAGGACCTCAGCCACAAAAGGAGGCGCATCAGCGTAATCCACCCAAGGCCTGGGCACCCACTGGGACAAGATAAACAAAGGAATCATTCTTATGATCAATTTAAGAGCAATATAGAAGCAAATGAATATAAGTGAAATGCTTACGCTGTCCAGCTGAAGAGCGTTCACGTCCTGCCGGTAGACACCGTGAGAAGAACGCTTGCTCTTCCTCCTGCACATCACCCAATCCCTCACCACGAGATAGGCCTTCTCCAGCGGCTCCGTCCTCTTGGGCGCGAGGCCCGGAAAGTAGGAGTACACCCACGCTTGTAAAGCAAGATAGTTAATAACGATCTTTCGTGATTTGCTAAAGAAAGGAATTGATTTCGGTCTAAATGAAGGTTCATACCTCCAGCAGTAGTCCAGGTCCGACAGCGCCAGGAGAAGTCCCCTTCTCCATCAACTCCGGATGAACCATGGCCCTCATGAAGCGGATGAGGACCGCAAAACCAGTAGTGACCCAGTCCCATCGCCCTAGGGAGCTCAGGTCAGAAAGGAAGGGAAGAAGCTTCGTCGACAGCCTCTCTCCCTTGTCTCCGAGGTAAATCGAAGACAGAAACCACCAGAGCCACAAACGGACCCTCTGTTCAGCTGTACAGGGAGGTGGAGCCGTCTCCCTCCCGTCAATCGTCACCAACGCCGGGATCTTTCCCGCAAAATAGTCTCGAACGTAGGAGATGGGCACCAAACCCGACACTGTGACAGCCCTTGGCGATAAGTTCCAGCCGATCAACCTTCTAGCCTCGGCCGAGTCCACCCTCATGGCAGTCTCCGGCCACTCCACAGCCTCATACCCACACGGCAGACCAGAAATCATGCCGTAGTCCTCCAGAGTGACTCCCACCTCACCAAAAGGCATGTGAAACGTGGAAGTCGTATCCCAGAATCGGTCCAAGAAAGCGCGGACCAGGCTAAGGTTAGCCCGCAGCTTCCTCTTCGCGGTATCCCTCCAGGCCTGCACCAAGGCACCGAATGCTCCGCGCTCGATCATGGCGCGCTCCTCCGCCGACAGCCGCTCGTAGCACTCCATCTCTGTCGTGTAGCCCGAGAACGACCTAATGTTCCCGGCCTCCTATTATGATTTGAAACAAAAGCTATCTTTAGTTTTTGAATGAAAATTGGAAGAGATATGAACAAATGAATGAAAGAAGATGAGTGATGAGTAGTGAATTCCTATTTACCAAGCTCTTCAGCGTCCTGTAGGACAGGTGACCCTCTCGCAGCCACCCAAAGAAGTGCCTACTCTCCTGGTCTCGCCCACGTAGGAGCCCCTCTCAGCTGACGACCTCCTCGCCCAACGTTGGCCCGTCTCGGGGCCTCCTCCTCCTCAACAGCCTCCTCCTCATGGATCTCGTCCCCAGCAGCCATCACCGCGTCGGTGAAGGCCTGCTCTAAAGCCTCCTCAACAGTAGCAACGTCTATCTCCATGGGAGTCCTCCCAAAAGTAGAAGCCTTATCACCTGCAACATTAAAGCAAATTTAGGCCGCGTCACGTGACGACGAGCCTTAGTTAAGGGATTTTCGAGCCTTTGGAAGCCCTGAAATCGATCTTTTCTCGCCATCTTTGGGCATATTCTCACAAACCCAAACGCTCATGTGGTAATTTGGGTCAAGTCAAGCCTAATTTGAAGCCTAGTTCTGGGTTCAAGTCGAAATTTCGGCGGCATTTCGTTATAACGGCAATTATGCCCTAGAAAAGTGTCCTGAAAAAGTTGTCACAAACCAAAATTCCGAGATGATAGGAACTTTACCCATCATCCAAGGATCCCAAATATCAAGTTTCATCGCAAATGGACAATCCTAAGGCTATTTTCGAAGCAATTTACGGTTCAGCTGTGAAACCGTCTCAAATTCACTCAAATGCTCAAAACTCAACGAAAATTCGAGACAAATACATGGTTGTGTTCCTTATACTACCAATTATCCGTTTCTAATGCTAAATTCACAAGGCAAATGCATTTGGGGGAAAAGCCCCAAATTTTCGATCAAATTGGGTTGAAAACCCTAATTTTTCGATCCAAAATTAAGCCAATACAGAAGATTAATGCAAGAATGAAGCACATACCTCGATTAGTCATGATTAATTCAAGCTTTTGGATCAAACCTTGGCATAAATGGTGAATATTTGAGAGAGAAATGTGTGAATTATGTTTCGAACAAATGAACACAAACCCTTCTGATTATCGCGTTTTTACGCAGAAAAAACACTTTGGGGAATAGACGCAGCAGGCGCTGCGCCTCTTCCAAGAGACGCAGCTCTTGCTGCGCCTCTTCCTTGTGTTCCCTCCATACGAGTTTTCAAAAATTCGTTACGAGTTCGTTATTTGTGGGCCCATCCTTGGTGCGCCTCTTCCCTGATGCCATTTTATCCTTTTGATCCGTTTGACGATTTTCTTTCATTCCGGCCCGTATTTTCTAATCCAACAGGAGACTATTATACGTTACTTATTGCTTCCAAGACCTTTGCTTGTCGCAACGAGCAAGTATTTCTCGACAGGTGTTTCGACACGCCTTCTCTTCATCATCTTGCCCCCAAACGAGAGTAAGCGGATATACTTTCCCTCTCAAGGCACAGAGATAAAATCCCCGATTACGTTCCCCATACGAGAGTTCACGACCGACATGGAGATCAACATTGTTTTCTCTCAGCAGTTCCCGCCTGTGTCCTGCTACTCGCAATTATTTCTCGAAGACTACCCAAGCAGTTTTCTCTCAGCAGTTCCCGCCTGTGTCCTGCAACTCGCAATTACTTCTCGAAGACTACCCAAGCAGTTTTCTCTCAGCAGAACCCGCCTGCGTCCTGCTACTCACCTTATTTAGCTCCCACGCTTGACCTTAGCTCCTATGCACCTCCGGAAGCGTCTCTCAAGAAGTTTCAGGTATGGTCTCTTCTTATGGCTGGCGGGCCTCCTTACGTAGTCTAATAGACTTTAAACGACCCTCCCCGATAGTCGACAGACTCTAAAATGTTCCCGATGACAGGTCCTTGGCTCAGACTCCTTGAGCCGCCTCGCGTCGCCATAGTCGTCAGGTTGTAATCTTCGATTGACCTGATGGCTATACTTTGACTTTCGCCTTGTCCAAGCCTCAGTCAAAGTGGGGGCTCTGTAGATACCTCATTTCTGCACCTCCCGCAAACCACCCGGTGATGATTGGGCCGCATGTTTGCTACGCGGAACGTAAGTTTATCGTCAAGTGATTGCTCAAATACTAATGTCTACCTCTTAGTTGTCATCTACGTGCCGATAAGGTCGTTTTGACAGTAATTAGAGTACATTTGGAGTTCGGGCCTAAAACCGTCTTCATTTTTTGATAACCGTTAAATCCCGAGTCATAATGTTCTGGAATGTTCCGGATATTTCTATTCCATATTTTATAAATATTTTACAATCTTTATCCTTTGGTAAACAATTTCCCGTAATATTCACATAAAATATTAATGAAAACCAAATTATTCCGTCCTACCATAACTTAAACACGGAAATCTTTCTTCCGCAGGAGAGAAAAGACGCAGCATCTGCTGCGCCTCTTCGAAGGAGCGCAGTTCCTGCTGCGCCTCTTCGTGAGGCTACCGCAGTTCCTGCTTCCTTTATTCTTCCTTCGTCCTCTGTAATTCATCAAACTTTTATTTGTTTCGTTTGTTTTCTTTATTTCTTGACATAATAGCATAATTGTTTCACATGTTTATCATTCATCATTAATATGTTTTAATTCATCTTTAAATTCGACTTAAATCCCTTATAATCTCATATTTGCGGGTTTTCGTCATAAAATTCAATCCGGGTTGTAGAAATTCAATTCATCAATATTGAGTTTCTGGAATTCGATCTTTGATATATTTTCATCTGTTTATTGTCATATTCATCGCATATTCGTCGTCAATTTATCATGTTTAGTTTATTTCATTCACCCATGTCATTAATCAATCATTCGTCCATGTTTTATTGTTTTATGACCCTTAATCACATGTAAATAACCTATTAATCACTTTCATCCGAGTGAATAATTTAATCAATCATTAAATTTACCGACGAGTATTAACAACATGCAATTCCGGCTTCACAGCCAGAATTCAGGTCAAGAACAAACGCAGCAACTGCTGCGCCTATTCCAAAGGACGCAGTTCTGATGCGCCTGTTCCGGGTTGAATTCTGCCTCTGAACTCCGTTGTTGCCTTGACTTAGTTTAATTAGTTTACGTATAATTGACTATTATTCGTATTACCGCCTTCTATTCTGTTCGTTGATTTATTCTTTTATTCTTTTTCTCAAATCATCCGTTTTAAAGGTATTTTCAACATAAATCACCTATCCCAATGTAATTATTGTAATTTTTATTATTGCAATTTTCTTATTGTATTTATCATTGTATTTTGTATCATTTGTATGTTTTCACATGTAATTGAACATTAAATCCTACTTCGACCCAATTGTATGTTAAACGAATTGTCCACCGACTTAGTTAATTCTCACATGCTAGGATTAACACTTGGATGTTGCATTGCATGCATATAGCCGACGATATATCAAGTATAAATGATGTCCCTGATCATTAGTAGAGGCCGCTATCGAGGCGGGCGGGATTAGGTGTTCGATCAAAAGAGCTTCCAAATACGTACCCTCACCCCTTACTCCAGATCTCCGTGAACACCCGTGTTCATTGGCATCCACGAGAGTCATTCTAGACATAGAATGCTAAGGGTAATGATTGCTTAGTGTTCATGTCTCTACTTTGTGTCTTGACATGGCACGAGGTATTCGAACGGTTCCAATTTCGCATAAAAATTGGTGGCGACTCCAACAAAAATGCAAACGCTTGTTCTCTTCCTCCCAAGCGCCCCTGTGGGCCCCCCGCTGTCCACAAATTGTAAAGTGGGTTGATGCACAAATGAAATCACAAATGAAGCCCAAATTAAGAAGTCTACACAAACTCAACATGGGATGCTCAACTTTGGATGCTCATGGGATGCTAAATTGTGTGATTAACCGGAGATTAAAGACGTATTAATAGCTCACTTAGGATTCCTTTGGTAATAAATCAAGCAATTAAGAGAAAATACTTGGGGTTGACCCCTTGTATTTACTTTAAATTTCACCCCTTATTTCCTATATAAAGGGTGTAGACTTCAACACTTCTTACACACCTTTTTCCACACATTTTCCACATAGAATTTTCTCTAAACTTCAGTAGTTAGATTAGCTTAGTGTTGTTTAGTTTTCATTAGTTTGTTATCATTTCCT
The DNA here is from genome assembly GCF_048544455.1 of Silene latifolia. Taxonomy (NCBI): domain Eukaryota; kingdom Viridiplantae; phylum Streptophyta; class Magnoliopsida; order Caryophyllales; family Caryophyllaceae; genus Silene; species Silene latifolia. The sequence goes on along the minus strand of NC_133535.1, from coordinate 89,279,808 downwards.
TTAAGTATTACAAATTACAATTTCATTTCCAAGTTATTTCCTTTTGCATTGTTCTCCAATTCCAATTCCATTTCCATTGTTGAGGTAATTTATTTCTAGTATTAGTTATTTATCATTATGTTTATCATTTTGTTCATCATTAGCTTAATTTACATAATGCAAGAGTAGTATATCTTGTCTAGGGGATAAAGGGAGTCATGCATAAAAAATATTTGTAACATGATAAATTAGGATACTTAGTGATCACATAATAGTTTCTATAACATGCTTGTACCTTATTGTTAATCTTTGATTATTGGCCATTATCTTAGATTAAATTTGTTAATTCGTTTTTATAATTCGAGAGGCATGAAAATGAATTAGACTAAGAATGTTTTAGTAGACGACCTAGCCATATCGAGAGATCGTTAGGACCCGTTCTATGGTTGACACTAATATCGAGAGGTGGGTGTCTTTAAGCCTAAACAATTATCATTACTATCTAATCCGAGTTTGACATAAAGCATTTACATATATTTGCATATGTGACCCGACTTCCCTAGACTCTTTCTTTATTATTGTTTTTACATCAACATAAATCAAATCAATCAATCAACCGAATCGACTCAAGATAAAATTCACTCCATAACAACTAATTAACAACTATCGTCTCTCTGTGGATTCGACCCCTACGTCATTTATTTGTGTCTAGGGTATTTATTTTTGCATAGGTGTGCGATAGCTTATCAAATTTTGGCGCCGTTGCCGGGGAGACGGTTTTGTTTGCTATTAGTTGTTGAATTTTATCTTGTTTTATTTTGTCCCGGAGAACACTTGTTCCTTGGGATCGTGCTTTCTCACGGGTTTCTTGTAGTTTTAGTGCCTTTTTCAGGTGGTAAAACTATCTCAAGGGGATCCTCATATCCGTCCAATGGTTGTACTTCCTTTCTTAAAACAACAAAACCAACCCTTTCATGACTATTTATCCCAATTTGACGAATACGTTAATCATATTGCTTCTTTTGGATTCATTTACAATAAATATGAATTGGGTTAGGTTGTACTTGAAGGAATGGATTCCAAGTCCCGTGATTTGGCTCTTTACATGAGTTGTGGGACTCTTTACTACAAGAGTGCAGAGGAGCTTTGGGTTTTCCTAAGGTTCATATGGCCGACCAATGTCGGGAAGTAGCTCGCCAACAAACTTTGTCACCGGGTTTTAAAGAGGAAGTTTATGCAATTCTGGCTCATAGCCAACAAATACTCGAAGAAATGCGTGAAGCAAGTGAGCAATTGGCCAATACTTATGCTCTTCCACCCTCCCAATGTGAGTCTTTTCAATCTAATGATTTTGAATCATTGGATGACGATGATGATAGTCCGACTTTTTCTTTTAAAGTCCCCCTAATGTCATTCCAATTGAAAATTTAGAGACTCATATTGATAACATTGATCTTGTAGTAGATAACACACTCATCATGGATAATGTTGGGCCCGACCATAGTGAAACGGATGAGATTTTACCCGAGACATGTGAAACCTTTGAAAATCCTTTCACATGGGATTTAGTTGACCCAATTGAGGTAGATGAAGGACTTAGCGATTTTCATTTAAAGGATAAGTGGGATGAACCCTTCATTTATGATGAGTCCTACCACTTAGAGTTTTCATACCACCAATTTGAGACCATTCATGATTATAATTTGTGCACTAACGATTATTTTTATGGTCTTAAGCATGATGCTCTTTCTCTTGCTGACGAGTGGAGTACGGTGGTTCTATTTGAAATATCTCATGGGCATTTTGATAAGACTAATCCTTTCTTGCCTTTGATCTTTCATGCTTATACCTTATCAATTGCTTGCATATGCTTGTGTATTGCTCATGTGCAGGAATATGATCAACTTCTAAGGGCGTTGACATGCTTTATAGAGGACAATGGATATTCATTTCGGGAAATCGCTTTTAGTAGTTTTTAACACCGGAGGAGCTAAAAGAAACACGGAGGAAAAGTCAAACCCGGCTACACTTGGTCAACCCCGATCGGGGACGCAACTTTTTTCGGAAAAAAAAAAAATAGAAAATTGCCAAATCACTTGCAAGCATCATTCCTTCATCAAACTTTCAATTTTTGGCTCTTTTCTTGAATTATTGATGAATTGAAGAGTCTCGTGTATACGTTCTAGCTTGGGGGGAGGCTAGCTAGTCTAGTAAGTATTCTTTACATTATACTTTAGTTTAATTTCTCGCAACCCATTAAATATGACCTCTTGTCCTTCTTGTTTATGTGCTTTAAGCCATTTTTATGGTTTAGTTGGGTGATTTAATTGTTGGCACATTGAGGACAGTGTTGTGTTTAGCTTGGGGGGGGATTGCATTTGCTTTGTAGTGTAGTTGCATTTAGAAAATTCTGAAAATTTTGAGTAATTCCGTGTTTTTGCTAGCTTATAGCCTTCTTTTGTCATAAAAATATGTTTTTTTGCCCTCTTGTTTATCCTAATAATAACTTATAGCTAATGATTTATTCTTATTTAATGGGATAATTGCTACATGGGGATGTCTTGGCATAGTAGGTGGGAGATGGAAAATGAACCGAATAGGCTTGATCTTGACTATTGGCAAGCTACAAAATTGGTAAGGTAGAACCTCCTTAGACTGATGTATCCATATCCGGTCTCTCTTAGGTGAGTGTAGGTCTCCTTATGGTATGTGTTATATCAATAACGCACAAGTATGGTCTTGATTTCATCTCTTTATAAGCATGCATTCATTTGTTGTTAGCATTTTGGAGCCACTCACATGATTAAATTTGCCTTTTTGAACCCCTTCACAAAATTTATCCCTAGATACATATAAAAATTGCCTACCTTGTTGAGTTAGTAGCTTTGATTAGTTGTGTTTGGGTGCTCATTTGGGATTTATTCTATCTTGAAATATAATTGTGAGCTTGGTCTTAATGCTCTTGGAGAAAAGAAATGAGAAAAGAAAAAAATGAAAGAAAAGAAAAATGGAAAAAATGATGAAAATGAATTGAAAAAGAAAAGATGAGAAAGAAAAAGCATGAAATGAAAAAGAGAAGCATGGTTTGTATTTTGAAAGAGAAGAAGAAGTTGGTGTAAGAAGCGCTCATGTCTTACTCATATATTTTGGAGAGCATTCTTATGATTTGTATCGGAATTTTTGGGAATAGTTTTGGGAATTGAGCAGCCTTGCATATGGTTGTTACTAGCTTGACTTAACTCTACATACCATAAATCATTTGTTCCCCTTTCTTACCCACTAGTTTTCTTGCCCGTGCGTTGTATGGATATTAAAATAATGTGTGATAAATTTTGCAATAAAATAGAATATAGACATATAGTACATCGTTCATGTCTAAGATTTTATGTATGCCGCATGACCAACAAATAATTCCCGTTAACATAATATTAACATAAGAATAAAAGAGTGTTCGATTAATAAAATACTTATTTTTAAGAAAATAAAACCAATATGAAGTTTATATATATGATACTTGGAGTGATAGTTTTTAAAATTTGTTCACTAATACTGTTTGTTTTTCAATTGGTTAAGGAAAACAATAATATCTACTCTGCATAATCAACTCAATGATGCAACATATCTCTTTCTTTCGAATAACAACCATAATTTAATCATTGCTGGATCAAATTGTAATTATGTAAAAACATTTAGAGGTAGTTAGAATGTTATATCTCGCTGTCAAACTATAAAAGTACGTTTGAATGTGAACCAAATTCCGACGTAAAACTACATAGCTAGGGCTGCTTATGACCACCCCCCTCTCTAGCAATAGTTTTGGCCCCCATCTTCTCATTTGAAACAAAATCTTTCACACGGACCCCTATTTTTCTTCCTTATTCACACACGTGACCTAAAACAATCTCATCCCTTGAAAGATCGATCCTTGTCTCCGAAACTTATTTTAAATTTATCCAACCAAGTGAAAAACTAAATCCCTACTTCTTGAAAAATTCACCATCCAATGGAAACTAACCCTTGATCTCGACAACGTTGTTTTTTTAGGAAAATGAAACCGATATGAAGTTTATATATATGATACTTGGGACTGAGAATTTTTAGATTTTGTTCATTAATACCTGTTTGTTTTTCAACTGGTCAAGGAAAACAATAATATCTACTTTTCATAATCAACTTAATGATGCAACAAATATCCTTTTTTAGAATAACAACCATAATTTAATCATTGTTGGGTCAAATGGTAGTTATGTAAAAACATTTACAGGTAGGTAAATGTTATATCTCCCGGTCAAATTATAGACGTACCTTTGAATGTGAACCAAATTCCAACGCAATACTACATGGCTGGGGCTGCTTATGACACCCCTTATATCAATAGTCTTGCCCCCATCTTCTCATTTGAAATAAAATCTTTCACACAGACCCCTATTCTTCTTCCCTATTCACACACATGATCTAAAACAATCTCATCTCTTGAAAGATCGATCCTTGTCTTCAAAACTTCTCTCAAATTTATCCAACCAAGTGAAAAACTAAACCCCTACTTCTAGAAGAATCCACAATCTAATGGAAACTAACCCTTTCTCTCGACAATATTGTTAGAATTAACATTTTACTTTAATTTGGATTGATGGAGTCAAGATTAAGTTTATCAGTATGATCTTTTGAGGTTTCTTGTTATTATTCAGGTTACCTATATGTTTTAATGTAAGCGATATTTTGCTAATAAATAACCTTATTTATTATCACTATCCTCGTTAAACTCATCACCCTCCACAAATGCACCCTCCCTCCACCCCACTAATTTACCCGCAAAATAAAACATTAGCCACTGTGATTAGTTCTTGCTACTTGAAACAACCTCCAATCCACTACCACTATCACTATCTTTCTGCCACGTTTTACATCTAAGAAGTCATAAATCACATTCACCTCCATGAAACACTAATCTTTACTTCAGATGATATGGATCCTCGTCTCCCTTATCGAAGACAATTTATTTTTCCTTAAACAAAGAAAAGTTTAAGAAGCAATCTTCCCTCTTATCTCTCTCCCTTTCCCTTCCTAGTCTTTTTCTCATCCCCTCCCCTACCTCTATTCCAGATACTCAAACAAAGTGTTTGGGTACTATGTTTGTAAACTGAATAAGTTTGAATATTATATATATATATATACAAACTTTGCTATTTATTTCATTTTGCATAAATAAATCTTAATACCTCCATCTCATTTTCATTATCCTTTTTTCTTCAAATTTTATTATCTCATAATTATTATCCTCTTTCTAGATCTAGTAAGGAAAAACTTTTGTCAACCATCTCCTCGCAATCAACCTCATCCCCACTTGAAACAACCTTTAGCCCACTACTTAATCTCTTCGGTTCACACATAAAACGGTCTAAAATGCAAAGCTTTCATCTCTCTCTTGAAAAGTTCATCTAACTAACAGAAAACTAACCGCTACTTTCTGAACTTCATCATTTTTACATCCCGTAAAGATTAAGTTGAACATGACAAAAAAAAATGCAGAAACTTAGGTTTTGTTTGATAACGACAGATTGAACATTTTTTTTTTTTGCATTTTGAGAGTTTTTACACTATTTAAGTAACAAATGTGCTATTTTGAGTGTTGATCATCGACATATTGAAATAGTAGATTGTGGTGTAGTTTTCTGTTTTACATTATGACCTTTAATTAGTATATTATAAGAAAAATAAAATTTGAGTTTTTTTATCTCTGAGGAAATTAAAGATCAAACTTTATCTTTATCATATTTATAATTAATATTCTTCACTTAAAATATATAAATCTAAGCAAGTTCAAATAAGTTAGCTAAAAGTTATAAATCACAAATTGTACGAAGCAGTATAATCAATTTTTTTATTAATATGAAATAAATGTCATAAACTTCATGAGAATATTAATGTGGTAGAGAACCATACAAAAGTTGACAAGTACGTGGCTTCCTTTAGGTTTAGATTTTTTCATTTATTTTTATATTTTTGCCTAAAGGTGGTTAAAGCATCGTATTATGCATGATGAATATGTCTCACCCTTCCCCAATTTGTATCTCTCCCTAAATTATAGTGATGATGTGCTCAATTTACACAAAAATATATATATATATATATATATATATATATATATATATATATATATATATATATATATATATATATATATATATATATATATATATATATATATATATATGTAGATTTGGGATCCGATTAGAACCACCTACATAGTGAGAACTGTGAGAACTCCACCTTACATATTTTTTTCTAAAAAATAACGACATATCTGGATTCGGCATAGAAGTTTATGGCTAGAAAACATATTTCTTGGTCCAAAATGTATAAATTATTGCCGAAAATCGAGACGAGAAACATTTTATTAATTTTCATGCACCTGCTACTTATTTTTCATGTATCTAACAATTTTTATGCACCTGGAACTCGTTTTCGTGCACCTAGAGCCTGGTATTTTCATGCATCTAGTAATCATTTTCATGCATGTAACAATTTTTATGCACCTAGTATTCGTTTTAGTGCATCTATAGCCATTTTATTATACATAATTGTATTTTTGTACATTAAGTTTATATTTTGTTAATAAAATCAATAAATTCTGTTTAGCAATACTAAAAATGTGTTTGAATAAACTAAACTAAAGCTAAATGATCCATCAAAACTTTCGGAACAAGATTTAATGATGATTTAGTAAGGGTTCTCACGGTTCTTGTTATGTTAGTGGTTCTCACGGATCCGACTATATATATATATATATATATATATATATATATATATATATATATATATATATATATATATATATATATATATATATATATACGTAAATTGAATCATGTGAGGCACCCCTCTTAGGGTGAGGCAGTTGTACCTATTCTAAACCGTCGGATCTAATAACTATACACTCACCATATGATGCCATGTGCCCCACTATATTATCCACCACTTCACAACTAAGATCTCATTCAATCGACTCATTTTACTTGTTTTCTTTTCTCTCTTCAACTCAGTTCCACCTTCTTAGTACCAAAAAAAAAAACACTCAGCTCCACCTTCTCTCTTCAACTCTTCAACTCAGCTCCAGTGATTCGAACTTTGAAGCAAAGGAGAAATCAGGAGGCATTGTCGTTCAGGTTTTGACGCGCAGCATCGCCATGGACGACTCAAGCTCAATTCTTATCCAAATTTCGACTCTCAAGGATATGCTTGACAAGGTTTACTCTAATTTTCATCTCATTCGATTTCTATGTTGTTGAATGTCGTAAATTATTACAAATAATCGAAGATTTAATTAGATTTAGGTTAACGATGAAATCGAGACGAAAAATCGAAGTTTCTATTTCATTATTGCTAGATGATGAAATCGAATCAATTATTCGAAATTTTAACCTTATTTGATTGCTACGGACCTACGGTGTTAATGTCGAAGTTAATCATTTCGAAAACATGATCGAAATTCCTCTTTTTTTTAGGTTAATGATGAAATTGAAGCGAATATTCAGATTACAAGGCAAATTGAGTCCGAAATTGTTAAGTGTGAAGAAATTGAGGCCGCGCTTGCTGCTCGAGAGTCGGCGGTAATGAAGCTAGTGTATTTCTCAAAGTTTGAACTGCGCAGTTTGATCGCCGTCACTGGTAATTTCTTTTGAATTTATGATATTTGATTTTATTTGTTTTTTCGTTCTATGATTATATGATACGAGTTGATTATTTGATCTCTGACTGTTTGCATTCATGTGCAATTATGTTGTTTGTTACACACATTTTCACTTCTGTCTAGCCTTAGTAAATGATGTCAATTTGTGAAGTAAACGATTATCATGAGGATAGAAATGTTTAAATTGGCGTCTATTTGCTCTGTTAAATCATATTGCATCCCCTCAAGCCAATTCCATAAGTTTTTTCTATGTGACTGTGGGATGTGTATTTTATCAAACTTATCAAATTCGCTTGAACTGAAAAAGTACTATATTCTATCCGAATAAAATCTCTCTTTCTTACTTACAAATTGCCTGCCTAATGAAAATTTTCCCTTATTTGACTTGGAACTATTCTTATAACATAGAACATTACTTTCATGCATTTAGTAAAGTATCTTGATTTTATAGACAAAAGAAATCGGAAAATGAAGCCCATAATGTTCATGATGTTTCGTGATTATACTCAAGTTACGGTAGAACTATTTGACATATTGTATTTATACACAAGCACAATCTTAAACTTTCTGTTTTTAGATTTGATCCCTTTACAGATACATACCAAAATGACATGGATGGTAAAGGTGTGATATGCTCTGCTGTTGACATTCTTCCCACTGAGTTTGCAAAAGAGGTGCTTTGTCAATTTCCAGATCTTTTACTTGTATAGTTTGGTTGTGACCTATGTCACTCAAACTAGTTTAGAAGTAGTATCGAATATGGGTGTGTGTCCAAGTGTTGACATGAGTATTTTATGAAAAGTCCGCATATTTTTGGCTTAAAATTAAGTGTCCAGTTGTCAAACCAATGCCTCAGTGCCGTGTGGAAGACATAGCCGGTACACAACATAATATGAAATTCACAATAACATATATTGTGAGGTATGTTTGACTGCAGTAGCTACTAAAGTTATCTTTATCTAACAGCTTGTCCATACTTCTTTTATTGACAGGCTTCCCAACATTTTGGAAATATTCTTTCACAGTTTGTTGATCATCTAGCATCCACAAAAGATTTTGCAGAATTACCAGCCCATTTGAAACTAGCTTGTATTGTTCACAGGGGAGAACTCACCTCTTTATATGAGTACATTCCTCGTATGCGTGAATCTGCCTCAGAGTAAGCTATTTCGTTGTAAAAATGAGATAAACCTGATTTTTTCTTTATATCCTCTAGTATATATATACTCCGTAGTAAATGAATGTTTTCTTTCTTTGTTATCTTCTTTGATACAGTGACAAACCCGAGACACTTTCAGATTCTCTTTCCAATCAGAAAAAACATTCAGTATTAGTAAGTATTCTTGATTAGTTTTGTTTCAAATGCTTCTCAAGTATTTTCTTACCTCAGTGGTACTGACAACAACCTCTAGTGATGAGGCCAGAGGAAAAGAGTAATTGGGACATCTGTGGCCTCTTCATAAGTTGCCAACTTTCTCTATGTGGTTATTTGACACACCAAGTCGCCAATGACCCTCTGAGTTTGTGGTTGGAAATTACAAGTTGCAGAAAAAAAGTTCAACGCAGATCACGAGTGTATGTGTGTTGTGTGATTTAATGGTGAAATATTTTACTCACGAGTGCATTGAGAAGGTATGTCATGTGCTTCTTTACATTTCCTCCAAACACCTAAAAAAATATGCTTATCTGGTTTCCTAACTGGGAATGCGTAGGTCGACATTAATGATTCGTCCACAGTTTCTCTACTCAAACCTTGACTATGTTAGTGTATGTCAATAGTTTTTTCACAGTTTCTGTCATACTAAAGTTTGATTATGTGAAACCTGAACTTTATTTAGTGAAGTTTGGACTAGATTATGTGAACCCTAGACTTGACTAGATTTTGCTCCTTTTATTATTTTGTGAATCCTATACCTTATTTTGTGAATCTTAGAACTTGTTTTGTGAAAATAGAAGGTAATATTGTGAAATTTGGTCACAAAATGGTCGAAATCACCTATTTTGCTCTTTTTATTATTTTGTGAATCATAGACCTTGTTTCGTGAATCCTAGGCCTTATATTGTGAAACTTGGTCATAAATGGACAAAATCGCCTATTTTCCTCTTTTTCTTATTTTGTGAATCATATGCCTTATTTTGTGAATCTTAGAGCTTGTTTTGTGAAACTAAAAGGTAATATTGTGAAATTTGGTCACAAAATGGTCGAAATCACCTATTTTGCTCTTTTTATTATTTTGTGAATCATAGACCTTGTTTCGTGAATCATAGGCCTTATATTGTGAAACTTGGTCATAAATGGTCAAAATCGCCTATTTTCCTCTTTTTCTTATTTTGTGAATCATATACCTTATTTTGTGAATCTTAGAGCTTGTTTTGTGAAACTAGAAGGTAATATTGTGAAATTTTGTCATAAAATGGTCGAAATCACCTATTTTGCTCTTTTTCTTATTTTGTAAATCATAGACCTTGTTTCGTGAATCCTAGGCCTTATATTGTGAAACTTGGTCATAAATGGTCAAAATCACCTATTTTGCTCCTTTTATTATTTTGTGGATCCTATACCTTATTTTGTGAATCTTAGTGCTTGTTTTGTGAAAATAGAAGGTAATATTGTGAAATTTGGTCACAAAATGGTCGAAATCACCTATTTTGCTCTTTTTATTATTTTGTTAATCATAGACTTTGTTTCGTGAATCCTAGGCCTTATATTGTGAAACTTGGTCATAAATGATCAAAATCGCCTATTTTCCTCTTTTTCTTATTTTGTGAATCATATACCTTATTTTGTGAATCTTAGAGCTTGTTTTGTGAAACTAGAAGGTAATTTTGTGAAATTTGGTCACAAAATGGTCGAAATCACCTATTTTGCTCTTTTTATTATTTTGTGAATCATAGACCTTGTTTCGTGAATCTTAGGCCTTATATTGTGAAACTTGGTCATAAATGGTCAAAATCGCCTATTTTCCTCTTTTTCTTATTTTGTGAATCATATACTTTATTTTGCGAATATTAGAGCTTATTTTGTGAAACTAGAAGGTAATATTGTGAAATTTGGTCATAAAATGGTCGAAATCACCTATTTTGCTCTTTTTCTTATTTTGTGAATCATAGACCTTGTTTCGTGAATCCTATGCCTTATATTGTGAAACTTGGTCATAAATGGTCAAAATCACCTATTTTGCTCCTTTTATTATTTTGTGAATCCTATACCTTATTTTGTGAATTTTAGAGCTTGTTTTGTGAAAATAGAAGGTAATATTGTGAAATTTGGTCACAAAATGGTCGAAATCACCTATTTTGCTCTTTTTATTATTTTGTGAATCAGAGACCTTGTTTCGTGAATCCTAGGCCTTATATTGTGAAACTTGGTCATAAATGGTCAAAATCGCTTATTTTCCTCTTTTTCTTATTTTGTGAATCATATACCTTATTTTGTGAATCTTAGAGCTTGTTTTGTGAAACTAGAAGGTAATATTGTGAAATTTGGTCACAAAATGGTCGAAATCACCTATTTTGCTCTTTTTATTATTTTGTGAATCATAGACCTTGTTTCGTGAATCCTAGGCCTTATATTGTAAAACTTGGTCATAAATGGACAAAATCGCTTATTTTCCTCTTTTTCTTATTTTGTGAATCATATATCTTATTTTGTGAATCTTAGAGCTTGTTTTGTGAAACTAGAAGGTAATATTGTGAAATTTGGTCACAAAATGGTCGAAATCACCTATTTTGCTCTTTTTATTATTTTGTAAATCATAGACCTTGTTTCGTGAATCCTATGCCTTATATTGTGAAACTTGGTCATAAATAGTCAAAATCACCTATTTTGCTCCTTTTATTATTTTGTGAATCCTATACCTTATTTTGTGAATCTTAGAGCTTGTTTTGTGAAAATAGAAGGTAATATTGTGAAATTTGGTCACAAAATGGTCGAAATCACCTATTTTGCTCTTTTTATTATTTTGTGAATCATAGACCTTATTTCGTGAATCCTAAGCCTTATATTGTGAAACTTGGTCACAAATGGTCAAAATTGCCTATTTTTCTCTTTTTCTTATTTTATGAATCATATACCTTATTTTGTGAATCTTAGTGCTTGTTTTGTGAAACTAGAAGGTAATATTGTGAAATTTGGTCATAAAATGGTCGAAATCACATATTTTGCTCTTTTTCTTATTTTGTGAATCATATACCTTGAATTTTCAGTGTTCGTGAAACCTGGATTTCATTTTGTGAAACCTAGATCTGATTTTGTGAAACCTAGACATGATTATGTGAACTTTAGACCTAATTTTGTGAAACTTGTTTATGTGAAACCTGGACCTGATTTGTGAACTTTGTACCTTATTATGTGAAATCTCGACTTGATTTTGTGAAACTTCATTTTGTGAAACCTGGATTTTATTTTGTGAAACCTAGATCTGATTTTGTGAAACCTAGACATGATTATGTGAACTTTAGACCTAATTTTGTGAAACTTGTTTATGTGAAACCTGGACCTGATTTGTGAACTTTGTACCTTATTATGTGAAATCTCGACTTGATTTTGTGAAACTTCATTTTGTGAAACCTGGATTTTATTTTGTGAAACCTAGATCTGATTTTGTGAAACCTAGACATGATTATGTGAACTTTAGACCTAATTTTGTGAAACTTGTTTTTGTGAAACCTTGACCTGATTTTGTGAAGGTAGGACTTAAATTGGTTAATTTCATAGTAAGAAATACTTGTATAAGCCAATATGTCATGTTTCACATGTACATGAAGTTACTAATGTTTTCATGTCTTTGTTACTTGTTGATGCATAATTTAATTTTGGTACAATATCATCTATTAGCTCAAAAGGTAGAGCATTGTGCTATTGCGCAAGGTGTGGGTTCGAGACCCACATAGATGAACAAATATAAATATACGATTATTATATAATAATTACCATTGCCAATGTATGTCTAAAGTCACCTATTCAAGTCTTAGATTCACAAAATAAGGTCCAAGATTCACAAAAACATGCATAGGGTTCACAAAATCAGGTCCAGGCTTAGATAAATCAAGTAGTCTCACAAGCTGTAGCTTAAGAATTTTGTTTGTTATATTTTAGAGACATAGAGTAAAGTATTTGGGCTTTTGTGTGTGAGAAAATATTTGGGCCAAAAGAAAAGTTAGGAATGACCCTAAGTTTCCAGCCCAATAAACATTGAAAATCAGTCCATGAAGGAATATGGTGAGGCCGGCCGCCTCGCCATAATTAGCGGCCTCACCGGATCCGACCTTTCTCTCTCTCTCTCTCTCTCTCTCTCTCTCTCTCTCTCTCTCTATATATATATATATATATATATATATATATATATATATATATATATATATATATATATATATATATATATATATAGCATCAACAATAATTAGTTTGCTCCATATAATTGAATAGTACCGGTTTTTATGCATGTAAATTTGTCAGAAGAAAAGCTTGAGAGAGACGGTCTTCACTATGTTAGGGAAAGACTACTCTTACCCTTTTATGTGTTTTTGATGACTTTTGTTTAATGTTAATCGTTGTTTGAATTGAATCTTAACCGTATACATATTTCTATAATAAGTGTATCTAATTTACCTTCAAGCCTCATTCAAATCTATTATTTTATTACTCGTGATATCATTTTTACTTTAATTGTAAAACAATCGCACAATAAAGTTTTTCAAAACATTTATTCATTTGTCATAATATGATTAATATACTTTTATATAATACTCCTTGAAAAATAGAAATCAAACTTTGTACTTATCAATAACTTGTGAATATCTTATTTAAATTTTGATTAATATACTTTTATATAATGACAAATGAATGTAAATAATATAATAATAAATTATCAATAGAATTTGAAGTGTATTGTGATGGAAATAACTTTAAAATTAGTAGGAGAAATACATATGACATTTGAAAAATAAACTTCGTATTATGTATAATTAAATATGACATTAACAATAACAAAAGACGTAGGGGCATATTTCAGCGTTCATTTTACTCTTTACATGAGTAAATTCCATGTAATACGTATTATGCAAGCACATTTGTCACAACCCAGTTCGGCCTAGGGCCTTTTAGCCACATAATACCTCATTTTTTTTAATCGAAAGTTGTTATAAAATTGGATATTATAAATATATCAAAGGTTTTTTTCCTTCTAATTTAATAAAAAGTGAACAAATACCAATGAAAAATTTATTAATATTAATAAATTGTAGATAATTGATTTATTTGCCGTTTCTAATAATAAAATTGTAAAATAATTAATTAATTCTCATTTTTAATAGGAAAATCATATTCCTAATTATAATAGAAAATTTTTAAATAATTATTATCTCCTAATTCTAATAGTATAATTAGGGAAAAGAAAGCCTTAATAAATTGTTAATTTATTTCCTATTTCTAATATGAAAATTGTAAAATAATTAATTAATTCTCATTTCTAATATGAAAATTATATTCCTAATTATAATAAAAAACATTGTAACTAATTAATTATCTCCTAATTCTAAGGCAAATAGTATAATTAGAAGAAAAAAAGCCTTCTTTAGTTATTTATATTGATAATAGAAAAATTGTAAATAATTAATTATCTCCTAATTCTAATGATAATAGTATAATTAGAAAAAAAAAAGCCTCCTTTAGTTATATATATTGATTACTTATTTGCCTTCTTCTTACCCATATGGCTTCTTGCATTTTGATTGTTTTTGACTTGTGATTTGAAATGACTACCATATTAGATTGCGGGCACATTCTCATGAGTTGAGGATAGGTGAGTATTTTCACACACAAAAAAATGTCCTTTCACATACAAATGAGTTTGAATGCATCGTGAGAGTCCATTAGTCAAAAGATCATGCAAGAGCTTAAAGGTGCGTTCAAAGTCTTCCATGCTATGCCGTCATGTAAATCTCATCCATGTTTTTGCATTATTCCTTATGCCCATATTGTCTCGGGTTTTGAATCATTATGCTTAGCTTGTTTTAGGATATTGCAATTGATGGGAAATGGTTTCTTGCTTAGGGACAGGCAAGAGCTTAGCTTGGGGGAGTTTGATAAGTCCATTTTATATAGACTTTATCTCCTTATTTTGGCTATAACTTATATGATTATTGCACTAACCTTAGTGATTTAATGAGCTAATATTGTATTCTAGTTTTCTTTGCATGTTTTGTCACATTTTGTAGGAAGTTGAGCTTTTAGAAGCTTATTCCATCACTTGTGCAAGTAACTAGAATCAAGGCTAAGTGTGGAAGCAAGATGTACCATGGTAGAATATTATGGAAATGACAAGTCCAAGCATGAAGAATTGTGAAGTGGGTTGAGCACAAATGAAATCACAAATGAAGCCCAAATTAAGAAGTCCGCACAAACTCAACATGGGATGCTCAACTTTGGATGCTCATGGGATGCTAAATTGTGTGATTAACCGGAGATTAAAGACGTATTAAAAGCTCACTTAGGATTTCTTTGGTAATAAATCAAGCAATTAAGAGAAAATACTTGGGGTTAACCCCTTGTATTTACGTTAAGTTTCACCCCTCATTTCCTATATAAAGGGTGTAGACTTCAACACTACTTACACACCTTTTTCCACACATTTTTCACATAGAATTCTCTCTAAACTTCAGTAGTTAGATTAGCTTAGTGTAGTTTAGTTTCCATTAGTTTGTTATCATTTCCTTTAAGTATTACAAATTACAATTTCATTTCCAAGTTATTTCCTTTTGCATTGTTCTTCAATTCCAATTCCATTTCCATTGTTGAGGTAATTTATTTCTAGTATTATATCATTGTGTTTATCATTTTATTCATCATTATCTTAATTTATATAATGTAAGAGTAGTATATCTTGTCTAGGGGATAAAGGGAGCCATGCATAAAAATTATTTGTAACATGATAAATTAGGATGCTTAGTGATCACATAATAGTTTTTATAACATGCTTGTACCTTATTGTTAATCTTTTTTTATTGGCCATTGTCTTAGATTAAATTTGTTAATTCGATTTTATAAGTCGAGAGGCACGGAAATGAATTAGACTAAGTATGTTTTAGTAGACGACCTAGCCATATCGAGAGATCGTTAGGATCCATTCCATGGTTGACACTAATATCGAGAGGTGGGTGTCTTTAAGCCTAAACAATTATCATTACTATATAATCCGAGTTTGACATAAAGCATTTACATATATTTGCATGTGTGACCCGACTTCCCTAAACTCTTTCTTTATTATTGTTTTATATCAACATAAATCAAATCAATCAATCAACCGCATCGACTCAAGATAAAATTCACTCCATAACAACTAATTAACAACTAACGTCTCTTTGTGGATTCGACCCCTACGTACTACATTCATTTGTGTCTAGGGTATTTATTTTTGCATAGGTGTGCGATAACCTATTACTTACAAGGTGAAAGGATGAAGGAGAAGGTGAGCAATCCTCTAATCCATGCTTGAATGCCCTAATATAGTGTTTGTGAGGATCTTAGAGAGAATGGAGAGAGTTTGGAGAGATAAGGAAGAAGATAGAAATGAAATAGGAGAAGGGGTTTTGCCGGTTTTAAAACCCGTCTGACCAGAGTGCACTCGACCGAGTGCGGAGTCCACTCATTTGAGTGCGGATTCCACTCGATCAAGTGACCCTCACTCGGTCGAGTGTTCAATCCACTCGGTCGAGTACAACGTAGTTCTCAACAATGACTATTTTTTTGTAAAACAGTCATTTTGGACGTGTGACCTACCGTTGGAATCTTAAGAGAACAAGGTATCACCTCCAAGTGGAATCACATCAATACCTTGTATAGATCTCAAGTTATGATAGTGGTCCACTTTATAGTCACACTTCACTCCCGAGTAGACTGATCAAACCCGAGTATAATACCACGGTTTTCTGAGTCTAGTTTACTCGGCCGAGCAGGGCTAAATCGGCCAAGTAAGGTGTCGTGTATTTTTTGGTCAGGTTACTGTCCAGGAACACTTGGCCGAGTAGTGAGATACTCGGTCGAGTACCTGGGAACCGGTCTGACGGGATTGATTTCCATGGTTTGATTAAAGGTGATTAAAGATTATATAAATCTCGTTTAACAGTTACTATTCATTTTACCAAAACCTAAACTATGTTCTTCACTCCTTTAATCACCCTTAATCACTCTCAAGGCAATTGATTGTTCGTGAGTCTTTCGTTCATCTCTTTCGCATCAGTTCATCGGTAAGTCGCTAATACTTTTTCATTTGATTAGATTTGTCTTTTAGGGTTTTGCCCTAATGATTAGATTTGGGGAAAAGCTGGTTTGGTATGATTGTGATTAGAATTGTTGTGATTGTTATTAGGTGAAGGATTCGTAGAGGAATAATTCTAGCTTCCGTTGTGTGCTTGTTATACGGATTCGTGATAAGGTAAGGTTTCCTTACTCAATTGCCTGTTTAATTGATTTAAGATGGATTGATTGTTATATTGGCATGATTAGTATCATTGTTGGAATTGTCTTTCTTGGTTGTTGGGTTGGTTGTTGTTTGTCTATGTTTGCGAGGTGAATCCTCGGTTGAGTGGAGTCATCATTCGGGAATGGCTTCACGCCCTTGATTCGCCCCTTGTGGTTCCCGTCACAAGGGGGATATGCACATTAATGGACATGGGTTATTGCTCGTTGCGATGAGCGGGGCTTAGGTGGGAAAGGTTGCGGTCCCCCAATAGCGGTGAGGATTACCTGTTGCGATGGGTAATTTGGCAGGGCTACACACTTAGGTGTGTAGTCGGTTACTGGATACTAATGGAGTTGGCAGAATGGTTATACAGTTGGATTGGATTGTATTGGTTGTTTTCTTGTGATTGTCTTATCTTAACTATTCAGTAAACTGACCCCATTATTGTTTTCAAAACTATGGTGATCCATTCGGGGATGGGGAGCAGATTATGACAGGTGATGATTTAATGTTAGCTGCGGGGACGAGGATGGGATGTCATCACTTTGAGTCTTAGCTTTCGCCGTCACGAGCTTTAGATACTTTGTTTTGTTGTACTTTGATTTACATTCTTTATACGCTGGTTTACCGTTTTGAGATGATGTAATAAGTTAACTTTATACTTCAATAATTGTTCTTGGATAGTCACTATTGATATACTTACCTCGGGCAACCGAGATGGTAGCACTGTTATATGCTAGGGTGGTCATTGGTAAGGCACCTTGTGTAGATACCTCATTTCTGCACCTCCCGCAAGCTCAAATACTTGTGTCTACCCCTTGATCGTCATCTACGCGCCGTTACGGTCGTTTTGACAGTAATTAGAGTACATTTAGAGTCCGGGTCAAAAACCGTCTTCGTTTGCTAATAAACCGTTTAAAATGCCGAGTCGAAATGTTCTGGAATATTCCGGATATTTCTATTCCATATTTTAATTATTTTAATCATTTGGCAAAATATATCCCGAAATTATATTTTAAACAATAAGGAAGTCGAGATCTACCGCAATTCCATAACAGAAACGCGGAAAATATTTCTTCCGCAGGAGGAAACTCCTGGGGAAAGGACGCAGCACCTGCTGCGCCTCTTCCAAAAGCCGCAGTGGCTGCTGCGCCTCTTCCCCAGCTCTTTTCTGCGTATTTTAAGATCTCTTCGAGATTTGTTTCCAAAGTTTTACCGAAACCCTAATTCCTCCGTGTGATTAGTATAAATAGGGACCTTCGTTCCTCATATTTCTCACGTGAGTGTCCGCCCTTCTCTTCTCCCTTTGCATTCTAAGATCATGCTATTTGCTTATTGGCGTCTACGTGCTTAAACTTTCGACCACGTAAGCTCGGATCCTTTTGAGTACCAGCCTCGTTTTGCATGACCGACCAATTTGACCAACTCCACTCAATCAACTTAATCAATTTAATTTAATTCCTCTTACGAGGGCACTTTCATCATACATTCGGGTCGTGCAATCACTAATCGTTAGCTTAGTCAATCTCGTTTCGTCAAACATGTAAGTCTGAGGGTGTAAATCCCATGTTTTATTATTGTATTTTATTATTGTATAAATTATTGTAAGGTTTACGTCGAAACCTTGTTTAAAACCGATTTACAAAACCCTTTTATCAAACCTATTTTTTACGGATTAACAGAGGGCAGACGTCGAGAAGAAACGCATCAACTGCTGCGCCTCTTCGAAGAGTCGCAGCATCTGCTGCGCTTCTTCCTAAGGCTGCCGCAGTTCCTGCTTTTCTTCTTCTTCCTCGCCTTTCTGTTAATTCGTCTTCTTTCGTTTTTTCTTTCTTATTTTCTACTTTTTCATTCGTATATAATAATTATAGTATAATCATCGCCTTTAAATTCTGACTTAAATCCCAAGTAATCAATATTTGTGGGTTTTCGTCATTAAAATCAAACCCGGATTGGAGATTCGATTCATTCATATCAAATCTCTGGGATTCGACTTTTGTATATTTTCATCAGTTTATCGCGTCTTACATTCGTTTTCGTCTTAGTAATTTGACCTAAATTAGTTGTAATTAATCTCTTGTTAACCTTTAATTCACTCATAATTAGTCTATAATTCGTTCTAATTAATTTAAGTTTGTTCTTTATTGATTTTATGACCAATTCGCATGTAAATAACCTGTTAAATCACTTCTACTTGAGTCGAATACCAATAATCGATCATTAAATTCACGAACGAACATTAACGATATGTAGTTCCGGCTTCACAGCCAGAACTCACCTCAGGAACATACGCAGTGACCACTGCACCTCTTCCAAGGGACGCAGCTCTGCTGCGCCCGTTCCTGGGTGATTTCTGTCCCTGAACTTCCGTTTCTGCTTTGACCTAGTTTATTAGTTTTACGTATTAATCAACTATTAATTGTAATATCACCAATAATCTGTCCGTTTTCTAACCTTAATTATTTTTTCTTTTTCTTTTCTCAAATTATTAGTTTTATACGTATTTTTGACATAAATCATCAAATCATTGTAATTATTGTAATTTTAATTATCGTATTTCATTTATTATGCTCTTTATTATCGTTTGTTTGCTTTCACATGTAATCGACCTTAATCCCTACTTCGACCCCATTGTATGTTAAATTACGTGTTCACCGACATAGTTTAATTCTCACATGCTAGGATTAAAACGATGGATGTTGCATTGCATGCATATAATCGACAACATATCGAGTATAGATGATTTTCCCTCATCATTAGTAGAGACCGCTATCGAGGCGGGCGGGATTAGGTGTTCGATCAAAAGAGCTTCCTAATACGTACCCTCACCCCTTACTCCAGATCTCTGTGAACATCCGTGTTCATTGGCATCCACGAGAGTCATTCTAGACATATAAGGCTAAGAGTAACGAGTTCTTAGTGTCTATGTCATTACTTTGTGTCTTGACATGACACGAGGTATTCGAACGGTTTCCAATTTTCCACAATAAATTGGTGGCGACTCCACAAATGCAAACGCTTGTTTTCCCAAGCGCCCCCGTGGGCCCCCCGTGTCCACACCTTGGTATATGGGGGTGTTACACCGAGGGTCTTCTCACGTATTCCAAGGTTCCTTTGTGAGTCCCAAAATATCCAGGTATTACAATATGTCAATATATGTTTTCACATGTGCAATGATTATTAAACATGTTTTTTTCTCATATGAAATGGATGTCAGTTAAGTCAATGTACTCATGTGAACCAACCATGAAAGAGATACTTCAAGACATACTCCCCAATTAACATGTTATACTGCAATCCTCTCCATTAACACCATCTACTAAGACACAAACATCCAATTGCATGTTATAATGCAAATCCAATACTATCATGAGACCAACATTAACCACCCATTATCATGCCACCATGAAATCTCGACGCTAATATGAGACTAACAACAATTACACACTGATACGTGCATTTTATATAGTCTTTTTAGCCTATTTTATGCACGTATTTCTATGCTTTTATCGTGGTTTTATGCTACGAAATGCCCCGTATATGCTACTTTGGTGTATTTTGTCTTAATTGCATGAATGGACCATAAAGTAGTGAAATCAGGCCATTTGTCGTCCGTTTTGCATGCATTTGGAGGAAAAGTAGATTTGGAGCGGGAATTATAGCTGTCTTGGGATGCGTGAAGCTGTTTCGGGAGCTAAAAGGACAAGTCAAAGTCAAACTAACGTGAATTATGAGCTGCTGAAGTCAAGATCCACTCGATCGAGTGCTTTTCTAGTCGATCGAGTGGTTTTAGGATGAATAATCAGTCGATCGAGCACTTAATCTAGTCGATCGACCAGTTCTTTTTATGCCTTTACTCGATCGAGTGTTTTTCTCGGTCGATCGAGCAGTTTCTGGTTAGGTTTGCTCGATCGAGTGGTTTTATTCCACTCGATCGAGTGGATTTTGCTACGGGCTGGGCTTTTTAGTTGTTCTCCGTCAATTAGGTTTAGCTAATCCTATTTTCTTATAAATAGGAAGCTTAGGACGTCATTTAAACCCTCTCTCATTCTCTTCTCTCTCTCTCTTCTCACGTTACTTTTCTTCTGTCACTTTCACTGTTACTTTTGTTCTTCAATTCCGGATCAATAATTCAGTATTAATTCTTTCTCTTCCTTTTCTTCTTGAATTATTATTTATGTTTATTGTTCTTCCTTTATTTCTCGTTTCCCCTTTTATTATGTCTAGCTAATCCCGTAGTATGTTAGGATTAGGGAAGCCGTGGTAGCATGTTTTAATTGACTTGAGTGGATTAGCCTTGCGATAAGAATTGTATTAGGCAATTTAATTGTTATCTGGTCGAATGAATGCATGCAGGAGACCAATAAATTTAGTTAACCCCGACCTGGATCGAAAGATTGGAAGGGAAGGCTTGCTTATTTACAATAGGGTATTGTAGTGAGGGTGGAAGCTAAGCTATTTACGCTCTAGGGCGGTTTAAGGACCGAAAGGTGACGACCATAGCTCTTCTTATCAATAGTCTAATCGCCTTAGTATTTCCGATAGTATAGCTGCCACGGTGGACCGACTCCTAGCATATTCCCTTCTCTTTATTGTTAAATCCTTCTATTTTTACCTCTCCTTCCTTAACCTCTTAATAGTTTTAGTCAATATAATCAAAACCCCCATTTCTGTGACACCCTGACAGACCGAATTAAACAGATAGATAGCAACTTAGCCTCCCTGTGGAGATCGACCCTACTTACCGCTGACTTTTGTTAGTAGTAACTTAGGTATTTATTTTTGGTACGAAACGACAGTATCAAATTTCCACTCGATCGAGTACTTTTTCTGATAAATCCTCTCGATCGAGCGGTTTTCTACTCGATCGAGTGCCTGCAGAAAGAAAGCCACTCGATCGACCACAGCACCATTCGATCGAGCAGTTCTTGGATGCCCACTCACTCGATCGACCACTGTTGGACGGATATCGAGTGTATTTGACTTGGATTAGCTTCCTGAGACGGTTTCCGGGCCTTTAGCAACCTCCCATATTCATGGTCGGTTTGGGGAGGTCCCCTTATTCGCGCATTTTGTGAGTTTTTCCGCTTTTACTCTTTTTTCTCTTTTAGTTTGCGTTTCCTTTCCATGTTTTGGTACAATGGGGGCATTGTACGGTTTGGTTTGGGGAGGTTATGCATCCATATCCGTGTCTGCATGTTGTTTTTATTGCATTTCTGTTATCACGTTTAATTTCTGTATGCATTGCATTGTTATTTCCATAAAATTCAAAAATTCCATAAAAATTGAAAAATTGTTAAAATTCAAAAAATTTCACGTTTAATTTAGCATATAGGTTGAGTCGGAACGGTAGATTTCAATGATGAAATTGCACTGCAACTGTCTTTTTGCTTAAGCCTTGCATTAAACTGTTATCTTTTAGCTTTGTCTTTTGCATAATCTACGAGTTAATGTTTAATTTAGCTGAACATATAGACTTGACCTAAAATTTTGGCAACCTACTTATAATTTCTAAGATTTAGAGCCTTATAAACTGGTGTCATTTGTGACCAGTTTCATGTAGGATTGTGAGTAGTTACTCCTTGCATAGCATGTTCATCAATTTGCACATATATGAAATTCAATTGCTTTTTGCCTTCATACATTCAGGTTAGTGGTTGGTGTCACATGCAGGGAGGTGCTTACAATTTCCCTTTCCTTTAATTTTTACCCATTTAACTCCACATTAGCCAAATTTGCCTGTTGACCCTTAGCTACATTCCAAATTTAGCCTGCCTTTTCAAGCTAGTTTAGATTGTTCTGTGGTATATTGTCTATTGTATCAAGTTTGGCTTGCATCTATTGATTCGGAGTTGGTAATTTATGAAGAAAAGGAGGAGAATGAAAAAAAAGAAATGAAAAGAAAAAAAAAAGGACGTGAAAAATGAAAAAAAAAAAGAATTCGAAAAAATCAGAGAAAGAAACCGGAAGAAAAAGAAAAGAAAGTTCGAAAAAAAAAATAATGTTTGTTTATGAGTCGGTTTCTGCTCCTATGTTCTATCTTATATCATTTGAGGAGTTTTTGCAGTTCGGTTTGGTGAGATTTTATGCCAAATGAAGGGCATTGTGCTTATTTCATAATTGAGTTGGAAATGGATGTTGTCATATGGTTCTGCTTAGGTACTAGCTTGATCACCTATACCTCCACATTCCCATAAATGTTTTGCCTTTTCCTACCCATTGCCTCACTTTACCATATTTTTGTAAGCCCTCGGCTGTGACAGAACCTCGTTTGGTTGGAATGTGTGTACGGTAGCTAGAATTGTCTATCATATTAGTTGCATGCATGTTTATGTGAGTCGTAGTCTAGGTGAGCGACTATTTTTCTTCCTCTCTCTTACATTCATATGCTTACCCTTTGCTTCATGAGAGAAGAGTGACCCGTGAGAGTCCATTATTAAAGGTCTTGCAAGGTCGACGGTTCAGCTCTATTATAAACATCCTATAACTCGTTTGCATTTGACTGTTTAGCTATAAGTGTTAGTTTGTCTGCGTTAAATCGGCTTAAGTGGGCATTTGTAGCTAGCTCTGAGTTATCTTTCCCGTTCCTTTAGTTGCATTTTAGTTTACTCGGGGACGAGCCCCGAGTAAAGGTTTGGTTTGGGGAGATTTGATACATGCATTTTATATAGTCTTTTTAGCCTATTTTATGCACGTATTTCTATGCTTTTATCGTGGTTTTATGCTACGAAATGCCCCGTATATGCTACTTTGGTGTATTTTGTCTTAATTGCAGGAATGGACCATAAAGTAGTGAAATCAGGCCATTTGTCGTCCGTTTTGCATGCATTTGGAGGAAAAGTAGATTTAGAGCGGGAATTATAGCTGTCTTGGGATGCGTGAAGCTATTCCGGGAGCTAAAAGGACAAGTCAAAGTCAAACTAACGTGAATTATGAGCTGCTGAAGTCAAGATCCACTCGATCGAGTGCTTTTCTAGTCGACCGAGTGGTTTTAGGATGAATAATCAGTCGATCGAGCACTTAATCTAGTCGATCGACCAGTTCTTTTTATGCCTTTACTCGATCGAGTGTTTTTCTCGGTCGATCGAGCAGTTTCTGGTTAGGTTTGCTCGATCGAGTGGTTTTATTCCACTCGATCGAGTGGATTTTGCTACGGGCTGGGCTTTTTAGTTGTTCTCCGTCAATTAGGTTTAGCTAATCCTATTTTCTTATAAATAGGAAGCTTAGGACGTCATTTAAACTCTCTCTCATTCTCTTCTCTCTCTCTCTTCTCACGTTACTTTTCTTCTGTCACTTTCACTGTTACTTTTGTTCTTCAATTCCGGATCAATAATTCAGTATTAATTCTTTCTCTTCCTTTTCTTCTTGAATTATTATTTATGTTTATTGTTCTTCCTTTATTTCTCGTTTCCCCTTTTATTATGTCTAGCTAATCCCGTAGTATGTTAGGATTAGGGAAGCCGTGGTAGCATGTTTTAATTGACTTGAGTAGATTAGCCTTGCGATAAGAATTGTATTAGGCAATTTAATTGTTATCTGGTCGAATGAATGCATGCAGGAGACCAATAAATTTAGTTAACCCCGACCTGGATCGAAAGATTGGAAGGGAAGGCTTGCTTAATTACAATAGGGTATTGTAGTGAGGGTGGAAGCTAAGCTATTTACGCTCTAGGGCGGTTTAAGGACCGAACGGTGACGACCATAGCTCTTCTTATCAATAGTCTAATCGCCTTAGTATTTCCGATAGTATAGCTGCCACGGTGGACCGACTCCTAGCATATTCCCTTCTCTTTATTGTTAAATCCTTCTATTTTTACCTCTCCTTCCTTAACCTCTTAATAGTTTTAGTCAATACAATCAAAACCCCCATTTTCGTGACACCTGATGGACCGAATTAAACAGATAGATAGCAACTTAGCCTCCCTGTGGAGATCGACCCTACTTACCGCTGACTTCTGTTAGTAGTAACTTAGGTATTTATTTTTGGTACGAAACGACAGTATCACACACAACAATCATTTATAATGCAATAACAACATAATAAAGACACATGTAGCCATTCACACTTATTGAAACCAAGTAGGAAAATCCTACCTTTTAGTAATCCTCCAATTAGCACAAGCAAACACACTAATCCTCCTTTAACAAGCCACATCCTACAATTAACTAAGTAACCTTCATTACAAATATGTTCTACAACAATAAAGTACTCTTAATTCCTTAATTAAAACATTTAATTACCCCCAAACCCTTATTAAATCCTCATAAGACAAAACCCCCAACATTTAGGGTTACTAACAATATAAATAAAGGGAAAAGGGTAAATAATCACTTACAAATGTAAACAAATGAAAAAGGATGGAACTTGAGTGCAAATCTTCAAGGATAAGGTGAGATCTTGAGAGGATAAGGTTACGGGGGATTTTGAGGAATTTAGAGAGTGTTTGAAAGCCATGAAAGGTAGAGAAGGGGTTTAGTGTTTTAGAATGAAGAAAAATCTGAAATGAAGCTTATATACCAAAGCCCATAAACATAAAGCCCCCCACTGGCGAAAACAAGGTTGGGTTCATGCACTTGGTCGAGTGCACCAGTCACTCGGCTAAGTGCACCAGCCACTCGGCTGAGTGGCACACAACAAAAGCTGGAGTTACTGCCCATAGGACACTCGGTCCAGTCACTCGATCGAGTACTCTGCTGTACTCGGCCGAGTGCACAGCTAGAAAATCAGGGGTATTACAGTCTTCCCCCTTAAAACGAACTTCGTCCCTAAAACTCACACTCAACTCTCACAAGATACCTCCAACCTTACTCTTATCTCACAAAGCTAAAGCAACACTAACATGAAAGAGGTCTCGACAACTCATATTACTAACTCAACGAACAAGGTCAACCTCACATGTGACTCACACCACCGCAACACTCTACCTATCAAGCTTCACGACACTACCCGACTCCCAAGCATCACGACCAAAATCGGGTTCGGTCTATCATCGTCACTATGCGTCCCACAATACTAAAACTTCAAACATTCACAAAGTAAGGGCATCTACCAAAATGAAATGTTACCGACTGACCCGATTGCCACGTCTTACTACATCCGTTTCTTTTATACATGTGAAACTTTTTTTTATATTTTTTTTTATGTGTGAGTCTTTTACTTTATTTGATCAAAATATATATTTATCTAGAAATTATTCTATAAATTCTATAGAACATTAATTTTACTAATATATATATTTTATATACTTTCTCCATTTCATTGAACTCTATACATTTTATTTTTCAGCACTATTCATAAATGAGAAGAATCTTTGATCCAATCCCCTATCTACTAAAAGAATAGGCATTCTGAAAAATTTTCCCACCAAAGTGCACCGATACAAATATGAAAATAAATGTTTCTTTCATTAAACAAATCCTTTCATTAAAATAATAGTCTTTTTATCAAACTATAATAGTTCAATAAACTCAAGATTATATTCCTTTAATAAAATTAAAATAAAATAGGTATCAAGTTATAAACTACAAATGGCTAAATAGTTCATTTGTGTTATAAACAGAGAATGATTTGACGTATGCTATGCATTATGTACAAAACTAAACGATAAACGATATTACTAACTTCGTGACAAAAAAAGAATTCATTTTAATAATTTGATAAAATCGATAAAATGAAATCAGTGACTTTGAGGTATAAAAAATATTTTCATTAAAATACGTTAAGGTGAAATATGAAAATTAATGAATTGTCAATTTAAATTTTAAAATTAGTAATACATTAAAATTTAAAACTACTATATATACCGCGCTTTATTGCGCGAGATCTAAACTAATTTCTAATACATAGTATAAAAGATAGTCATGTGAAATTTTATTTAAATTATTTTTTACCGAGTACATTGTGAATATCATATTTTATATGAGCAAAAGAAAACAAACATGAATATATGTATATAAAGTAAATGTATAGAATTCAATGTAATGGAGAAAATAATACTTTACTTGGATATTTGAAGAGAGAAATATTTGGAAATGAATTAATGAATTATGTAAACAAGGTGAAGACTTTTACCTCAAAAACACACTATTAAAAAAAACCAAGTAGTTTGACAAACTCGTAAGTACATCATCATCATCTCTCATTAACTTGTTACCTGAAGAAACCCAAAACAAAGAAAACAACCAACCCCAACAAAGAAAAGAATTGAAAGCAAAGGATTTGTTGTTGAGCTCAAGAAAAGCGGCAAGAATGGCGTATGTAGACCATGCATTCTCCATAACAGATGAAGATATAATGATTGAAAGCTCTTATGCCGTTAACAATAAACCTCCTATCAAAGAGATCGCTCTTGCTGTTGCCCTTCTTGTCTTTGGTGTTGTTGGTATTGTTCTTGGCATTTACATGGCTTCTAATCATATCGGCGGCGATACTGCTCATGGTTATTTCTTTTCTTTTCCATCTTATTTAATCCCCAAAGTTTTCATCTTTTTTTTTTTTTGGGGGGGAAATCTGGGTTATTTGATTTATTCTCAATCATGGGTTTTTCTTCGTATATGCTTAATTTATCCGGCGTCGAATCGGATGACTGCTTATGATAAACTAGTGGGGTTCTTTCATATTTCTTTGAATTTTGTTAGTTTCATTACTCTTTTTTAGAGAGTTCAATACTCTCTATTCATGATGTATTTAGCAGCGGATAGAGTGGGCTAGTAGAGTTATTGACCCCTAAACAATCTACTCCCTCCGTCCGGGTCATTTGTTTACCTTTGGTTTTGGCACAAATAGACCAAATTGAGTGTGGAGGATCAAATTCCCAAAATAGAAAGGTAAACAATTGACTAAGACCCCAACATGGAATAGGTAAACAAATGACCGGGACGGAGGGAGTATGTTTTAACAAACCCTAATTCCGAATCCTGGATACGCCACTGGATGTAGTGTTATGGTAGTTTTGGTCTAATTTTGTGAATAGGATGGAAGTTGGGTTAGTTGGTAGTTCCTCTGGGTATTGAACATTTTATTAATGTTAAGAGAACAGTTTTAGTGTGTAATTTTGTGGTGTATTTCATGTGAGTGTGTTTAACTGATTCAATTGTTGAAACAGGGATGTTTTTTGCAATATTAGGAGGGATCTTGTTCTTACCAGGTTTCTATTACACGAGGATTGCCTACTATGCTTACAAAGGCTACAAGGGGTTTTCTTTCTCTAACATTCCTCCTGTTTAGAGGTCAGAAAGTAGATTTACCTTTACACAATACTTCTAAGTCTGCTTGTTGTACAGAAGAAGGGAGTTCAAACAATGAAAGGGAATCAAATGTAATATTTGTCTCAGTAAGTAGTGTTGTTATTAGGGGGGTGGGCAGGTTGGTGTGGTTGCTGATAAGATTGTGCGGTGTTATTGAATAAACTCGGGTTAAGTGTGTGCTTGCTAGTCTACTAATGTACCCTTTTCTCAGAACCATGGATATAAAGTCTCGACTTTGTGTATTAATGGTGTCACTGAATGAATTTTACGAGTACTTGGTACCTCTGTATTAATGGTGTCACTGAATGAATTTTAGCCCTTCAATTTCTATTAGATTCGTCATGTCTCAGTTGCCTAAAAATAAATTTGTTTATCAGATTTACGCTGTTCATTCGTTTATTTTCGTCCATTATTGCTTCCTGCCTGGGTTATCTAGTGAAATAACATCAATCTTGGTGAATAGTTAATTTAGGTATAAGCTGTATTTACTACTTGCTGCCTAAGATGAAGAACTAAAGAATGAATTTCGGCTATGTTAAAGCTTACCCTTTTACTTAAGCTCTATCTTTTAGGTACTTGTTGACCATCATAAACGATGTACCAGCACGTTAGTGTTGGCAACTGGTCTTACGGTGTACCTACACTTTAGTTTTGGCAGTTGGTCTTCTAGTCATTAGCTGATCCAGATTATTAGGAATTTTTTTAAACTTTTTCGATGAAGAGACTTGGAGGGAAGGGAAAGGGAGAGAAACAATTCCCTTGTATCGTAAGTAAAACTGGGATGGAGGGGCAAGCCAAATTAAAATGCCCCAACATCGGGAAGCTTTGGAAGAAGCATCACACTTTAGACTTTAGTTTCCCCCTTCCCCTCCCTCACACTTTTGTAATCCAAAACAAGACTAAGGTGAAGGAAGGGAGATGGATGGGAAGAGGAAATGTGGTGCTATGTTATTTCTGGACAAACCCGTCTTATCATGAAGTTCATATTCAGAACTATAGAGCTATAAAATACTTATATACTGGACTAAAGTGTTGCTTTACGTGTTTCCGTGAGTGACAAAGCTGATGGCGACATTTTAGGTTTCTCTGTTCTGAACTTTTTACCATATAACCACAAATTGCAGTATGTCATGTGAAACAATACTTGTTCATTTCTCGATATCTCTCTGCTTAACTAATAACCGAGAGCTGTACAAGTACCTCGGACTAACATCATTAGTGTCTTTCACTTCCTGATTATCTGATTATCCTATTATTACCCTGGATCAAATTCTGTGTATATCCCAAATAAAGGCTACTTATTTGTTTTGCAAGCAAGCTTTGTACAGAGTTGGTTATTTGTAAGCAAAGCAACCTTTATACTTAGTTCTCTTTATTCTCCAAGACTTGTGCCTTTCGGCTTTTATCGAATGTTGTTTGTAGATGCCTTGGTTCTTAGTTTATGATTTTCAGAGAGGGGGAATATGCTTGTTTTGAAGCCCCGTGATTTGGTGGTTAGTTTTTTGTTTTACTCCTTTTCCAAGTGCTACTCTTGACAATTGTCTTCTTTCGGAGGTGCCTGTCATGGAACTTCAAATACACGACCTTCATTTCATGCACTGACTACGTTATTTAATACTATACCGTATTCTAGTCAAGGGGGTGACATTAGATTAGATCTGATTTACTGCTATTTTATTTTTTTTGCGTCCCTTAAAAGCAAAGACTATTCTTAAAACCTACATTTCCTCAAAGTTCTCTAACTAACACCTAGGTAGCACCGACACGGACACGGACACGACACGGATACGTGACACGACATCCCATAAAATTTAGGACACGGGACACATTTAAATTTAATAAAAAATATATTTTGTAGTTATATATGTGTGATTTTATTTTTGAAAAAGTATTTGATATTAAATTTAAATAAATGAAGGTAAAATTTGATGTTAAATTT
Organism: Silene latifolia; assembly: GCF_048544455.1. Classification (NCBI taxonomy): domain Eukaryota; kingdom Viridiplantae; phylum Streptophyta; class Magnoliopsida; order Caryophyllales; family Caryophyllaceae; genus Silene; species Silene latifolia. The sequence continues at coordinate 89,249,492 of NC_133535.1, read as the reverse complement.
AACTTATTCTCATTTCTAAAACCAAAAACCAACTTATAATCAATCTATTTCGACATCTCATTACTTGTCTAAAGAACATCATTTGCCCACCAAATTCAACCATATAACAATTCACGCCATTTACCTTAAATTCAACTTTCCGTTTGAAGGTGTGTTCAAATACCATGGACACGGCTCAAAATACCAAGGACACGCGTCGGACACGTGCCCAAATAAAAGATGAAAGTTAGACACGGCTTTACAGGTGTCCGACACGTTTTGACGTGTGTCCGACGAGTGTCGTGTCCGACACGGGTGTCCGACATGAGAACACCAATTATGAGGAGTGTCCGTGCAACCTAGACTAACACTAGGTAGTATCACGCGCTTTGCGTGGCCTGTTTGAAAATTTTATTATTATAATTGAAGAAAAATAATATAATTCATATATTTAATACCCTTACTTAAAAACAAAAATAAATTAACTTTCTCAACTCTTGTTTTCTTATGTTTAACTTCAATGTTTTAAAATAAAATACATACAGTTTTAATTATAACTAATATTCCCTCCATTATTCTTTATAAGTCGTTTTAGGTGATTAAATTTTTTATTCTTTATATGGCGTTTTACATTTCCTATGGACACTCTCTTATTGAAATTGTAAATTAATTATGGGTTCTTAATTACATCTCATGCAAACCTTTTTTTTCTTCAGTGGTTTAGAATAAAGAAATTCACTATGAGTTATAAAATTCCAACCATTTTGCTCATTTCAAAGCTCTATTTATATGCTTAATTAATGTCATTATCACACTTAATCCATTTTCTTAATAGTTGTGCTTTTTCTTAAAATGACATATAATGAATAATGGAGGGAATAAGTGATAGTCCTATTCATGATAAACGTTATTATATAAATAATTTTGTAACTTATCAAATATCATTTTAATTAAAATAAATGTATTCGAATAATGCAAAAATCAACATGAAGTTTTGAAGTTAGATCATTTCACGATACGTTATGATCCAAATCAATTAATATCGGTTCAAAGCGATGTGAGTATAATTTGATGCATTTTTCAATTTTTAATGTATAGCGTGTGATATTTATGTATCAAACATATATAGTCAAAGCTCAACTTATTCAAATGTTTTGGTTATGTATGTCTTGCATATGCTATATGTCAAACAACATATTTATAAGAAATTTGCACCTTTTATTTTTGTAACGACAAATTTTGTATTGCGATAACTGAAATACAAAACAAGCAAACAAAATAAGTTTTATTAATATCAGAAAAGTTCGTGTACAATCTCTAATAATCCTCTGATTCTAACTAAACAAACAGGGTACGCGTGCACGATCCACGTAGGGGGTGCGCGTGCGTTTTGCAGGGGGTGCGCGTGTAGAGGGTGTATGCACTCTACGCGCGACGTTGACTTGTATTCTTGAGAGGGTCGGACGACTTGAGTCTCTCTTGAATGTTTGAATGTTTGAATATTCGAGTTTGAATGTTTGAATATTCGAGTTTGAATGTTTGAGTTTTCTTGCGCAGGCGGCACGAATTTGTTGTGCTTGTTGACTGCTTACGTTGAATTTCACGAGATTTTCAGAGAGAATTCCAGAGCTTTTCTTTTCTTCGAGTTTTTTTTTTTTTTTTTGAAATGAATAAACTGGGGGTATTTATAGAGAAAAAGTTGGACTTTTCCTCGGGCGTGGTCGCAGCCCATTTCTCGGCCCGTTCGCAATTTTAGCCCAATTTGACTTCTGTTTGGACCCGAATAACTCAGAATGACCCAAATTTGATTTAAAAGGGACAAAAACAATTAATTTGAGTAATTTATTTATTATCAACTCAAATTAATTAATTTTCGTATTTTCGACATTTAAATAAAATTTTAATGCCTACAAATTGCCCCCTCGAGACTTTGTCACGTACACCATCGAAGTGTTTCAGCGTGGCGGGGTCTCGACACATTTTTTTGGTTTGACTTAAAAGTCGACGGGCACCCATCGTGTTGCATCGATAGCATTTTTTTTTTCGGGCATCCTGTCATTATCTGACTTGGCGGATGACTGACGGCTCTTCTCGATATTTATATCACCCTGGTCAATTTGTAACCTTGACGGACGACACTTGAGTCTATGTCACCCTGGCCATTTTGTAACCTTGACGGATGATATTTTTATGTCACCCTGGCCATTTTGTAACCTTGACGGATAATATTTTTATGTCACCCTGGCCATTTTGTAACCTTGGCGGGTAACATTTGAATTGAAGCCTCTCTTCGAAGATCAACTTCTTGTTTATTTCGTATTTTCGAGTTGGCCAAGTACACTTTTTATTTTATTTTATTTTTACCAAAGAAATAACTTTAGCTTCTTAGCTAAGATTGGTAGGACTTCATGGGTAAGAAATTTGCCACACACCATCTCTTTTAGCCGACATATCAAATTGCTCCTAAGACTATAAAACTTAGATAAAATACAATTTGTTTTACCGACTTTTTAACATTTGAAATTCTCTTGAGACACCTTATTGGTTTTTGTTGGAGGTGCTTGATCCTTCATCCAATAAGAAAAATGGTGGCCGTTGTTGATTTCTTTAACCAATTGAAGACTTGCTCTTAGGCTAAGTAAGCTGTATTAAGCGGCAAACGAGTCCTATATAAACTTGGCGAAGGCCTTAACCTCATTGTACCATTTGCCCTTCCATTGCCATTTAGCAGTGAACATACAATCCCCATTCCACTTCGATAATTCATATTATTTGAGTATCTGACATCATTATTTTTTTGTTTTGTTTGCAGCTTGTATGTTCATAGCCATCAACTAAGCATTCAAAATTCATGAATTGTTGTACAGTGTGCATCGAAGTGAATCATGGTGGTTGATGGTTGCTGAAATGCATTCGGAGCGACAAGTTCAAGTACCGTTTTCGACTTCTTCAACAACCTGATATTCAAAACCAGAAGAAAGGAGTCACTGGAGGCCGCAGGATCATTTGTGTACTGGTTCGAAATTGAAGATTATCCACTTGGTGTGAGATTAACGGTGTCTGATGGGTGCAAATTTGAATCGAGAGAGGCATGGGCAAAATGGCGACGCAAATTTCACGTTCGAGATCTTCAAGAATCAAATTTCCAAGACCAGATATATGGCGTGCGTCCAAACCGCTGCCAGGAACACCTCGCAAGACTGTTTATGTACTGGTTTGAAATTGATGTAATCCTGTTCTCATTTTCATATCCTTGAACAAAGCGAGAGGCGTGCTCCAATGTCATGCTTGGCGTACTGGACAACCTGGTGTTTGCTTGTCATGGCAGTCCAAAAATATTACGGTGTGGATCGAAGTTTGATTTGCATAAAACTTTTGCTGGTGAACATATAGTTCCTTTGCATGTAAGAAGCTTCATGTTCCTTCTAATGATATTAAATTGAAATGAATCTGTAATCTTGCAGCACTTTATCTTGTTTCTTTTAATATAGGCCAGCATCTTGTGAAAGCATTCATCCCCTTTGCAAGCTTCAATGGGATTTATGGCAGTTGATGGCTATACGATTGGATCCGAAGCAACTAGTGTCAACGACGCCTTCAATTTTAACTTGATTGATACAAATTCTGACGCTCCTCACCCCTTTTTTTTTTTGTTTTAGAGATGATCTTATAAATAAATATGTATTTGCAAGTTTGTTGCTTGTTTGTTTGTGGTACTGCAGGGTTTGATACTGTCTTTTTGACATTCAATTTTCTTCTGGATCTCCAATTTTTTCCTAATGTATCTTGTGATTCAGTTGATTTGTTAGCCTTTGAAGATTTGTGAGATTTTATCACCCTCCATTCTCCATTCCGGGTTGGTCATTTTTTTTGTCGTATGCAAGTGTTCGATTATTCCTAAGCCAGAGATCGTCAAGCAAGTTAGCTTATTTTCCTGTCTTATGGAAATTTCATCATTCCAGGAGTCCCCTTACATATTCTTACGAGCCGTCGCGTAATGATCATGGTCCATCAACCGTTGGAGGTTTATTATTCCAAGTTTTCTTGTCCATGTGTTCCGTCGAGAATTCAGTACTTCAGACAAGACTTTTCCTAATTCTAGGCGAGATCTTATCAGTTAACGGCTATCATGTTATGAACCGACCTATCAACACTTGAAGATTACTCCAACAGGTCATTTATATTCTTACAGGAACTACCATGCAATGAACCCGTTGGGTCATTTCGGTTAACATGTGAGCTATATTTCATGAAGACTTCATATTCCGTGTTAAGCCTGAGGCGTCGTCTTGAAGATTTTTGAAGAGAGTCGATTTCGATTCTCACATGAGCTACCATGCAATGAACCCGCTGGGTCATTTCGGTTAACATGTGAGCCCATGATGCTGAGCTATCAAAGCATTGAAGCATTGAAGATTTCTGAGGAGAGCCGATTTCGATTCTCACATGAGCTACCATGCAATGAACCCGCTGGGTCATTTCGGTTAACATGTGAGCGACCATGGAGTGAACCCATCAACCGTTGGAGATGACTACAAGCATGTTATTTCATATCTCATATGAACTACCACGCAATGAACCCGTTGGGTCATTTTGGTTATCATGAGTTATTATGGCTACGAAGCTTTGGAGATTACTTGAAGAAGTATTATATTAATTGAAGATTCTTGGAAAGGATGGAAGATTCTTGAAGAGGATGCATCTTGAAGTGTGTATAAATATTTGAAGGCTGAAGATTTGAAGATGATTCAAGCATTGATTCAAGCCTCTCAAAGAGAAATGCTTCACGAAGTGTATTGGAGTCTTTCAAAGATGATTCACGAAGGCCTACATAGTAGTGTAAAGGGAAATGGTGTTTGTTTGGAGGGGTGGCTGCACTCGAGCTACATATTCACTCAAGCTGCCTACGTACTTGCAAGGTGACAAGTATGACAACCTGCAAGATCAAGCCGACGTAGTTCAATTTTTCTTTCTTTTTTTTTTTGGTGGTGTTTTTTTTTTTTTTTTTTTTTTTTTTGTTTTTAGGTATGATACACATTTTTTTGTGGCTGTACTCAGGCGACATGTTCACCCAAGTTGCCTACGTACTTGCAAAGTAGAAACAGTACTTCACAAGATCAAGCCGACGTAGTTTATAGAGGCTTGCAGTTTAGACTCTTGCTTAGGAGCATGACTTGCAGTTTACGCTCTTGCTTAGGAGCATGGCTTGCAGTTTACGCTCTTGCTTAGGAGCATGGTGTTGTTTCAAGAGTAGTAACGTTTGAGAAATTTCCCATTTATTGGGCCTATGAGCACACCGTCTTCATCCGCAATCTTGTATGCGCCATTTGTGTAGACTTCTTGTACCACATACGGGCCATCCCACTTTGAGGTGAATTTACCAACTGGCTTGTGAGAGGTGATAATTGGTCTTCGTATTGCAAGGACTAGGTCTCCTACTTGAAAAGAACGAGGACGTACTTTTTTGTTGAATGCTCGCGACATCCTTGCTTGATAACATTGGAGCTTCTGTTGGGCATCTAGTCTTTTTTCATCGAGTGCCTCTAACTCTGCTAAACGTAACTTGTCATTTTCATCCTCTGTAAGTTCCTCTTGAATAGCAATGCGTAAGGATGGGATCTGCATTTCTAACGGCAACACAGCTTCTACTCCATACACCAACGCATACGGGGTTGCTTGAGTAGGAGTTTTGTATGTGGTGCGATAGGCCCACAATGCCTCGCCAATTCTTTCATGCCAATCTCGCTTTGATTTTGCTACTACTTTCCTCAACAAGTTGCAAAGTGTCTTGTTAAAGCCTTCAGCCAAGCCATTTGCAGGAGCGTTGTACATCGATGACTTGTACTGTCTGAATTTGAACTTCTCTCCTAAACTTGTCATCAGATGGTTATCGAACTGTTTCCCATTATCAGTTATGATACGTTGTGGTACACCATATCTATATATTATTTGAGTTCGGATGAAATTCACAACATTTTCCTTCTTAACTTCCCTTAATGTGATGGCTTCTGCCCATTTTGAGAAGTAGTCAGTACCAGCGAGAATATACTCGTGTCCATTCGAGGCTTTCGGAGTGAGAGGTCCCACAATGTCAAGTCCCCAAGCTTCGAAGGGCCATGAAGATACAGTCGGGTGTAATGGCTCCGGTGGCTGATGTATGAAGTTTGCGTAGAACTGACAGGGTTGACATTTCTTCGCGAAGTCCATGCAGTCTTGAACCATGGTTGGCCAGTAATATCCCATTCTCTTTACACGATCATAAAGTTTAGGTCCAGATTGGTGAGCGCCACAAATACCAGAGTGAGCTTCGTGCATTGCTTCAGTAGCTTCATCTTTATTTAGACATCTCAACCAGTGTCCTAAGAAAGAGCGTCTGTAGAGCGTCCCTTTGTAATGAATAAATTTTGGAGCACGTCGGCGTACCTCTACCTTGTGCCTGGGATCATCAGGTAATTTTTGGTGGTCCAAGAAATCGATGATAGGCTGGCGCCAGTCATCTTCATCAGCCGTGTAGACGCAAATCATGTTTGTTGTATCTATATCTTCTACTGCTTCAAGCAAAGGTATTGCCCAGCGATTGCAGACTGGTACTTGCATAAATTCTTCTCCCTTTCAAAGTGCCAAAGTGGTGCAAGGTTAGCAAGCGCGTCCCAACTTATTGGCGGTCCTCGGTACATGACCAATATTGATGGAGTCAAGTTGATTAAGCGATTGCGGCGCTTTGTCGATGGTAGGGAATCAAGTCTTCCTTTCTTACCTCATACTCATCGAGGACTTGGCTGATCACCAATTGTGAGTCTCCGTAAATATCCATGTCCCTTACGCCTATTTCAATTGCCATTTGAAGACCTAATATCAAAGCTTGGTATTTCGCCACGTTATTTGAGCAAAAGCGTGTGAGTGTAAATGAGTATGGCATTACATGGTTTTGCGGAGATATGAACACAACTCCGGCTCCAGCTCCGTCTCGTCTTGCAGCACCGTCGAAGTACATTTGCCATGGCGGTAAAATGTCCACATAAAAAATTTCTTCTCCTGGTAGTTCGTCTGAAAGTTCCCACTCTCTTTGGGACCTGGATGATCGCCGAAGAAATCTGCAATAACCCGACCTTTTATCGCTTTTTGAGACATAAACACTAAGTCATACTTGTTTAAGTAGCACCGCCCATTTCGCAAGTCTTCCGGATAAGACTGGTCTTGAGAGTATGTACTTGATTGGATCGGCTTTTGAGACCACGTGTATGGTATGCGCCTGCATGTAGTGCCTCAACTTCACGGATGGCGAACACCAAAGCAAGACATATCTTCTCCATGGGCGAGTAATTTAATTGGCTCCAACCAAGGTACGACTCAAGTAGTAGAGTGCTCTCTCCTTGCGGTCTTCAATTTCTTGCGCACACATTGCCCCCAGCGATCGTTCTTGTGCGGCGATGTATAGAATGAGCGGTTTTCCTGGAATCGGTGCCCCCAACACTGGTGCACTAGCCAGGTACTTTTTTATGCTATCAAAAGCATGTTTGCATTTTTCATCCCACTGAAATGGAGCATCCTTTTTCATGAGATGACTGAACGGCTGACAACGTCCTGCTAGGTTAGAGATGAACCTTCGAATGTATGCCAAACGTCCCCGCAACAACCGCGCAGCTCCTTCAACGTCTTTGGTTCGGCATTTCGTTGATAGCTTTGATTTTTGTCTGGTCGATTTCAATGCCTCTATGCCTTACCACGAACCCCAAGAACTTCCCGGATGTGACGCCGAATGCACATTTGAGTGGGTTCATCTTGAGTTGACATTTTCTAAGTCTCTCAAAGATGGTCCGAAGGTCTTTAACATGGTCTTTTCTTTTCTTTGATTTGACAACCACGTCGTCGACATAACATTCTATCGTTTTATGCAACATGTCATCAAAGATCTTTTGCATTGCTCGACGATATGTGGCCCCTGACATTTTTTAGTCCAAACGGCATGACCGTGTAGCAGAAGATTCCTTTTGGGGTTCGAAAACCTGTTGCTTCTTGATCTTCAGGTGCCATATGTATTTGATTGTAACCAGCAGTACAATCCATGAATGAGAGTGCTTCGTGACCAGTGGTTGCGTCAATCATCAACTCTGTAACTGGCAAAGGGAAGTCGTCCTTTGGACATGCATCATTAAGATCTCTGAAGTCAACGCATACACGTAATTGCCCATTTTTCTTCCTGACTGGAACAATGTTGGCTATCCAGGTAGGATATCTGACTTCACGAATAAATCCAGCCTCAATGAGTTTGTTAACCTCTTTTTCGATTTCAGGTATAAGCTCCGTCCTAAAGCGACGTTGAGATTGCTTTCTAGGACTGATTCCTTTTTCGATTGCCAATCGATGAATCGCAATTTTGGGCTTAGTCCAGGCATTTCCTTGTAGCTCCAAGCGAAGACGTCCTTGTACTCAACCAACAATTTGTAGTATTCCTCTTCTTCCTCTTTAGTCAACGAGCATCGAGCGTAGATTGGACGAGGATCTTCATCAGTTCCTAGGTTTAGTTCTTTTAAATCGTCTACGGTTGACTGTACCTCATCTTCAAGTGTTTCAGGTGCCTTGTCAGCCTCTACCTCTTCGTTGTCATCAGGTATCTCTTCTGCAGTGATATGATAAGAAGTCACAATTTCCAAGTCTTTTGCATCACGGGAGTGTGAAGATGGAGGTTTAGACTCTTCAACATTGTTTGAGGAGAGACCAGTGAGAACTAATACTCGTCTTCGTGCTTTTAGTGGCTCATGCTGGATGATGTCCACCACTTGCAAACGCTTCATGCGAGAGAGTATTGCGCTTCTCAAGTCATCATATATGTTTACTTGTTCATCGTTTTCTTCCACGGAAGTTGAGCACAGAAGAGTCTTACCACTATCATTATTGGAGGCTCCTAAACGAGTGAAGACCGTGTTTGAACGAACACCCAAACGATTACTTAATGCACCCTTCTTGCTTGTACACGGCGGAGGGGTTGATGACTTAACTTTACTTGCTCCTCGTTTATCCAGTCGAGCGAAGACAGAAGGGCGATTTGTTGTAGAACCCGGTCTCCCCAGCCTGTCGAATACAGAAGGACGGTCTCTCTGTGCAGGTGGACTTATCCTGTCGAAGACTGAAGATGTTGATGGTCTTTTAATATCTTCTGCTTCATTCTCTTCCGCCTCTTCCACTGTGATATGTTGTGAAGATGTAGAGGTTCTGTTCCTACGAGCACTGATCTTCACGGGTGTGGGAGACTTATAACCAAGCCCTGCTTTAGTCTCTATAAAGCTTCCTTCTTGCTTGTAGAACTCCTGTTGCGTTTTGTTAAGCCCATATGGTTCAACTTCTACAACTTTCCCAAGCGGATTTGGTTTTGTAAAGTCGTAACTTTGCCTTTTCCGTAGCTTGTATGCGTTAGAATGAAATATTCCCACATTTTGATCGCTTGATGATTGGTTTGATGAAGACGAAACCAAGCGGAGGAGGTCTCATAACTATCATTTGGTTTGAACTTGGAAGAGGTGTGGTGACTTTCGCCATCCATTCTTGCTTGATCATTGGACTTGGTTTACTTTTATCTTTAAGATCTCTCTTTGTTAGACATTCTGCAAAAGGACTATCTCCTTCTTTTCGGCGAGACTTGGGAATATACCGCAATACTGGCGAGGTAGACTTATGTGGCATTTCTTGCTTCTTGGGTGATGTAACGGGAGTAGATGCTTCACTAGCGTTGTCTATATTTTGCTTATCATTTTCTTTAACATGACTCGTAACAACATCTTCTTTGCTATTCTCTTTCAGCTTACCTCCTTTTCCAGTTGAAGAAATGGTAGTTGGCATAAACTCACTAGAAGTACCATTTTCCTCAAAGAACTTTGCGTCAGCGAAGAAAGAGTCAGCCTTAGTGAAAGGCTTGGCGTCTCCATTTATCTTCCTTTCACCGCCGCGATAATACTTCAAGCATTGATGGAGGGTTGATGCAACGACTCCATTTTCATGTTTCCATGGTCGACCTAATAATAACTTGAAGGATGTCTTGGCCTCGATGACATGGAAGAGTGTTTCAGATGACAAGTCGCCCATGCTAAGGTTTACACGAATCATGCCAATAGCCCGCTCTCCATTTAAGTTGAAACCGTGAATAATTGTTCGGCTGCTGGAAAGTTCATTAACCGTGATGCCTAGCTCTTTCATGGTTGCTTTTGGCATGAGATTTACTCCTGAGCCTCCATCTATTAAGATTCTGTTGACTTTTTATCCTCGAATGTAGCCTGACACATATAGCGGCCTATTGTGAGGCTTGGAACCAAGAAGCAGATCTTCATCTGAAAAGGTCAAGGCTGCATTGCAGGAGACACATTGTGTTGACGGCTCTGCATGCTCTCCTACATCTTTCATCTTGCCAGCGTATAGTTCTGGTTTATCAAGTCCTTGGAGTATTATTTGACGCTTCTCTTTCGGCAGGTGAAAGATTTGTCTCCACCCCATATTTGCGGGAAGAGCGTTGAGAGCCTTTACAACTTCATTTTCCTTTTGAGGGTAAGGTTCCATCAATTGTTGTGATGGTACCGCATCATCTGCTTCGTCTTCCTTTACTTTTTCTTTATCATCATGACCTACTGCAGAAATGGTACATACGGTAACATTGTTCAAGAAATCTCTTGGAAGGAATTCCTCTAGAGCAATATGACTCAACGATTTTTGCTTAGGCATATTGATAGGCAAGACACATGGTTTGACCATTGTTTGGACTTCTTCTCCCATCGGACATGCAGGATTTCATCTTCTTTGATTGCTTTCGTCGATGATGGACATGTTCGACTGCTTGCCAAACTTGTTTCTTTGTCTTCTTGCGAGTGACTAAGGTCCACCCTTCGTCATCATCATCTACATTCTTCTCATATTGAGGACCTAATCCTGCTTTTGGGGATATGGATGAAGATGGCTTTTGAAACCATATAGCAACAGGTTCAAGGCTTCCGAATTGCAACATGCATACATCCCACCCACGATGCATCGTCGGCTCCTCATGTTCCTCATGCTGCTCCAATATTGCAGTAGTTTGATTTGTAGCTACTGTTTCATCCAAGTCAAGGATAATCTTTCCGTCTCTGAAGAGCTGCATAATTTTCTCTTTCAGTGTTATACATTTTTCAAGGGGATGACTTACCAGTCTGTGATAGCGACAATAGTTGGGATCACTTGTCTTGTTAGCCTGGTCAGGTCTCTTGGACTCTGGCAGTTGTATAACCTTTTTCTCCAGAAGGTCATCTAGCATTCCGGATAGGTCAGAGTCTGGGAAAGGGTACTTCCTAGCTTGTAACTCTTTTAATGTGGGCTTGTTCTGCTGATAATTGTAAGCATATGACTCCTTCTTCTTTTCAAACTTAGGTTTTGATGAGATCTTCACGGGCGATCCGCTGGTTTCGATGACCATTGCCTCTTTTCCTATCGACTTGAAGCCCTTATCTGTCTTTCTGAATTCCTTCTTTTCACTTGGTGCCTTAGAAGAGGTTGATCGAGCTTTGCCACGCCCTTTGATTGTAATTTCCATGTCGTGAGCGAGGGTTGCCAATTCTGGAAAGCTTTTTGGCTTGATTCCTTTCATTATATAAAGAATATCCCAGGTCATCCCGTTAATGCACATTTCCACTGCTGAGGATTCACTTAAGCGATCTTTGCATTGAAGACTCAACGCACGCCATCGATCGATGTATTCGACGACAGGTTCATCCTCCCACTGTGCTGTGTTTGTTAGTTCACTCATGCTGACAATACGCCTAGTGCTGTAGAACCTGTTAAGAAATTCGTCTTCCATGCGACCCCAACTGTCAATTGACTCAGAGTCCAAGTCTGTGTACCAATCAAAAGCAATTCCTTTAAGAGAACGTACGAACTGCTTGACTAGATGATCACCATTAGTTCCAGCATTGTTGCATGTCTCGACGAAGTGGGCGATGTGTTGTTTTGGATTTCCCTTCCCGTCGAACTGTTGAAACTTTGGAGGCTGATAACCAAGAGGCATGCGCAGACTGTCAATCCTCTTAGTGTAAGACTTGATGTAGCGTCCACTGCTTGTCGAACTTTCACCTAGCTGACTTTTAATTGTCTTAGCTATCAACTCCTGGAGCTTCTCTTCAGTGAAAGCGCCAATTTCATTGCCAGAAGTCTTTCCAGTATCATCTTTGTCATCGTCCTTATCCGTATCATCATCCTTGTCAGAGTCAGTGTGCTCACTTGAGATCTTTTTCTCGCGAAGCTCCACCACCTCCTTTTTGAAGGTCATCAATCTTCTTGTTCTTTTCTTCATTCTCCTTCATCATCTTTTCAAGGAGCTTATTCATGCTTTGGACTTGCTCCTCAAGTGTAGAACCAGCAATCACCATGGAAGCGCGATAGGAGTGGAGGCATCCTTCTTTTTGGTGACACCCTAGGTTTGCAAGGGGAAGCATTTTTGTCGACCTTAGAAGTTTGAGTCTCTTCACGCGAAGGAGTAGAGGCGACAAGGATAGGCTGTATGCGCAGCGACTATGGAGGCAATAGAGATCTTGCGTGGCTGGTAGGGACATGTGCGGAGCGTAGGCTAGTAGCAAAGCGGTTGTTGATAGCGGCTTTCTTTGCCATTCCTCTAGTGCGGAGATGCCAACCGATTGCACACTGGGAGGTAGCAGCAGTGGGAGTGCCTTGCAGGATAGCTGCGTAGGTCTTCTTGGAAGCGTCAGGTGACGTGTCCTGTTTGGTAGACATCCTTTTTTAGTAGACTTGGCTTGTAAAGTAGTAGAGATGAGAGGTAGAGAGTTTCACGTCGGGTTCACCAAATTTGTAACGACAAATTTTGTATTGCGATAACTGAAATACAAAACAAGCAAACAAAATAAGTTTTATTAATATCAGAAAAGTTCGTGTACAATCTCTAATAATCCTCTGATTCTAACTAAACAAACAGGGTACGCGTGCACGATCCACGTAGGGGGTGCACGTGCGTTTTGCAGGGGGTGCGCGTGTAGAGGGTGTATGCACTCTACGCGCGACGTTGACTTGTATTCTTGAGAGGGTCGGACGACTTGAGTCTCTCTTGAATGTTTGAATGTTTGAATATTCGAGTTTGAATGTTTGAATATTCGAGTTTGAATGTTTGAGTTTTCTTGCGCAGGCGGCACGAATTTGTTGTGCTTGTTGACTGCTTACGTTGAATTTCACGAGATTTTCAGAGAGAATTCCAGAGCTTTTCTTTTCTTCGAGTTTTTTTTTTTTTGAAATGAATAAACTGGGGGTATTTATAGAGAAAAAGTTGGACTTTTCCTCGGGCGTGGTCGCAGGCCCATTTCTCGGCCCGTTCGCAATTTTAGCCCAATTTGACTTCTGTTTGGACCCGAATAACTCAGAATGACCCAAATTTGATTTAAAAGGGACAAAAACAATTAAATTGAGTAATTTATTTATTATCAACTCAAATTAATTAATTTTCGTATTTTCGACATTTAAATAAAATTTTAATGCCTACAATTTTTTGAAACAACTACCAAAATATTAACTTTTTTCTACGATAGGGATCGAGTCGCATAAAAATTTCATCTTAACCTACTCGAAATGTCCAAAAAGCCACCATTCATGTACAAATCTTCACTTGTTATCACATTATTTATTGGGTTTTTATATATACAGCCCAATGGGTTGTATTTAAGGAACTAAATATGGAAAGAAGTTTTTAATATATGCATTAATTGCATTGAGTTATTGCGTATAATTTAGTCTTTAATTTCTAACTTAATACCAAATATGGAAGATCTTAAATGTTTATATACAACTCATTCAACCCAATGGGTTGTATATATCAAAACCCTTATTTAAAACCTTTTAAATCTCAAATGTATTTATCACATCATAAAAACTTATCTCCTAGTAGTTATCTTTAAGATTTGTTTTTAATAAATACAATGATTCTTCCAAATATATTTTTCTTGAAGGATTTAATGGTCTAAGTATTATAACATTTTCAAAATATTTTTCTTTAAGTAAATGTAATGCATTGTGAGACACTCACTTTAATCATCTATGCATATCAAAATATTTCAATAAATATAATGAAAAGTATACTCAATTTAAATCATTTTTCGCAATAAACGTAATGATTTACATTTTAGAATTTATATGATTTTTTTATATAAATTTAAAATCAAATCACCGCAATTGTTATATGTAATTTTATAATACATTTATCAAACTCAAACTAATACTTTGCTGAGATTTATGTAGCATTTATTATGTTTATATTTAATGTTCAGCTATATTAATACTTGTATTTAATGCTGGATTGACACGTGTCGCATCCACAACGTTTCAACCCAGTTATATATATATATATATATATATATATATATATATATATATATATATAGTGTAAAGATCAAGTGAGTCCATGTCTTACATTTGAGTCCATAAGTCCTCCTCCAAGCCATTGGATGAGGAAGATGAATGATTGAGATTAAAAGCTAAAAATGATGATTATTAGCCCAATTAACACTCTATCTCTCTACTCAACCTAATCAATTACTAACCCACTTAATCAATCCCTAATTTAATATATATACTATTTTTCAACCACTTCTCTCTCCATCTCCCACAATTTCATACCTCCTCTCCTCTCTCTAAAATTATAAACCCTAAAAAATTTACTCCTCTTCTTCCTCACCACCACCGAGACCCACCCACCCCCACCACCTCACGGCAACCTGCCCCACCACCCACCCCCGCCCCCACCCCCACCCCGGATCTGCCATCACCCCCACCACCGACGACCCACACTCACCCACCCCACACCCACCCACCCCACACCACACCGAAACCTCCACCACACACACACCCACCACCACACCCTCTCCTACTCCGCCGACCGCAGCACCACCACCAACACAACACATACATACACCACCACCACGCACCTCATCCTCCTCCCCATTATTCTCCAACAACCAATATGTAACCACCCGCATGCCGCCTTGTGCCACCACAACCGCCTGCTTTCTCACGCCGCCATCTACTTTTTTTTAAAGATCTACTTTTTTTTTTCAAGTTTTGATGGGGATGTTAGGTCGATGATGGTGTTTTTGTTTTGTTTTTGTTTTTATTTTATTTTTCCTTTTCTTTTCCTTTTCCTTCCCCTCTCCCTTTTCAGATCTGGTTTCGTTTTTTTTTTTTTTTTTTTTTTTTTTTTCCGTGTGTTGTTGCTTTAGTTATTGTTTTTGAAATATAATTTTGATTTTAATTATTAGTTCTATAAAATGAGGAGAAAGATTTAAATAATTTTATGTTTATATATTTTTTTTAAATCTCGTTTTATAATTATATTTTGATTTTGTATTTAAAATGTCTTATTGTTTAATGAGATTTTGTTTATGTTTATGTCTTTTTACATGCATTTTTTTTATTTTGGGTGTTAGTATGACATTAGTTTTGATTTTGGGTGTCTTGTTACATATCATTTTTTTTCGAGTAAAGTCGTGTTGGTGTTGTTGTGATGGTGAAGATTTAATCTTTTT
Source organism: Silene latifolia (assembly GCF_048544455.1). Classification (NCBI taxonomy): domain Eukaryota; kingdom Viridiplantae; phylum Streptophyta; class Magnoliopsida; order Caryophyllales; family Caryophyllaceae; genus Silene; species Silene latifolia. The sequence goes on along the minus strand of NC_133535.1, from coordinate 89,233,977 downwards.
TTAAAAAAAAAAAACCAAATGAAAGAGTTAGATCTAGTTTTAAAAGCTAGAATAACACTTTTTTTGGCTAAAATTACACTTTTTCTGCTAAAATTACACTTTTTGTTGTTGTTAGAATTACACTTTTCTTCATTAAAATTACACTTTTTTTGTTAAAATTACACTTTTTGTTGTTAGAATTACACTTTTTTCTGTTAGAATTACACTTTTTTTTCATTAAAATTACACTTTTTTCTCTTAAAATTATACTTTTTTTTGCTAGAATAACACTTTTTCTCTTAAAATTACACTTTTTGTTGTTAGAATTACACTTTTTTCTGTTAAAATTACACTTTTCTTCATTAAAATTACACTTTTTTCTGTTAAAATTATATTTTTTTTGCTAGAATAACACTTTTTTCGGCTAAAATTACACTTTTTGTTGTTAGAATTACACTTTTTGTTGTTAGAATTATACTTTTTTCTGTTAGAATTACACTTACCTCTATTGGACTAATGTTACACTCTCAATGGACTTGGTCATATTCTCATTGGACTAATTTTACACTCTCAATGGACTAAAATTACATTCTCAGTGGACTGAAATTATACTTTTCTGGACTAAAATTACACTTTTCTGGACTAAAATTACATTCTCCTTGACTAAAAATAACAATCTCATTGGACTGAAATTACACTTATCTGGACTAAAATAACACTTTTTGTCATTAAAATAACACTCGTAAAATGCTAAATTACAATAACTCGTGATAAAATGACAAAAATTCAAAATATTATTCGTTAAAATCACTCGGAAAAGATTGAAGTTAAACTTGGAAAACGCTAAATTCTCGAAAATATTCTTTAAAATTACACTTTTTGCTGTTAGAATTACACTCGTAAAATCCTAAAATGTCGAAAACTTGTCTCGAAAAAAAAAACGAAAAAAACGAAACAGTCGAAAACTTGTCTCGAAAAAAAAAAAACGAAAAAAATCGAAACAGGAAAAATGTTAACAAAATTTTCATAAAATTTGAAGTATAAGACAAAATATGGTGTTAATTGTGTATGATAATGAATTAGTGAATGTATTATTAAAACTAGAGAGAGAAGTGAATTCATTAGTGTTAAGTGTGTTTTTTGCTTTCAATCTCAACCTTCCACCATGCATGATCCAAGGGTTGTGGGAGGGACTTATGGACTCAAAAAAAAAGGGATTTAGAAGAACTTTGCTATATATATATATATATATATATATATATATATATATATATATATATATATATATATATATATATATATATATATATATATATATATATATATATATATATATATATATATATATATAGAGAGAGAGAGAGAGAGAGAGAGAGAGAGAGAGAGAGAGAGAGAGAGAGAGAGAGAGAGAGAGAGAGAGAGAGAGAGAGAGAGAGAGAAAGGATCAAGTGAGTCCACCCTTTATCATTGAGTCCCTAAGTCCTCTTTGGAGCCATTAAAAAGATGGGATGGAGGGCTGAGATTGAAGGAGAAAAAGGAAGGTTTAGTGCAAAAATTAGGGGATTAATGCTAATAAAATACTTTCCCTCACTACCTTCACTAATCAACCACTAATTTTACTATATATCATTTATTTTCCACTCACTTCTCTCTCATCTTTCACAATTATCATTCATTTCATCTCTCTAAAAATCAAAACAACTCAATTCCTCTCAAAAATCCAACAAAAATCAAAAACCAAATTTACACTCTTAAAATGTTACATTTACACTCGTAAAACATCACATTTACACTTGTAAACTGTTAAAATTATATAAATTCAAAATTTCCGTCACAAAAAATAAATTTTACACTCTTAAAATATTACATTTACACTCGTAAAACATCACATTTACACTTGTAAACTGTTAAAATTATATAAATTCAAAATTTCCGTCACATTTACACTTGTAAAACTCATACAACATTACATTTACACTTCTGAAATCTAAAACTCAAAACTGATTAATTAGGGGCTAGAGAGAGAAAGAAAAATTAATTAGTGTATAGAAATTTGATTAGTGGTAATTTTGTTTGGTAATTTTCAATCTCAACCACCCATCTCAATCCAACCATCCACATTTTTTTCCTTTTCTTTTTAATGGCCTTTAATCAAATTAATCTCAACCATCCATTGAGGCCATCCAATGGCCCTCTATTGGATGGCCTCAATGGATGGTTGAGATTAATTTGATTAAAGGCCATTAAAAAGAAAAGGAAAAAAATGTGGATGGTTGGATTGAGATGGGTGGTTGAGATTGAAAATTACCAAACAAAATTACCACTAATCAAATTTCTATACACTAATTAATTTTTCTTTCTCTCTCTAGCCCCTAATTAATCAGTTTTGAGTTTTAGATTTCAGAAGTGTAAATGTAATGTTGTATGAGTTTTACAAGTGTAAATGTGACGGAAATTTTGAATTTATATAATTTTAACAGTTTACAAGTGTAAATGTGATGTTTTACGAGTGTAAATGTAACATTTTAAGAGTGTAAAATTTATTTTTTGTGACGGAAATTTTGAATTTATATAATTTTAACAGTTTACAAGTGTAAATGTGATGTTTTACGAGTGTAAATGTAACATTTTAAGAGTGTAAATTTGATTTTTTGTGACGGAAATTTTGAATTTATATAATTTTAACATTTTACAAGTGTAAATGTGAAGTTTTACGAGTGTAAATGTAACATTTTTAGAGTGTAAATTTGATTTTTTGTGACGGAAATTTTGAATTTATATAATTTTAACATTTTACAAGTGTAAATGTGAAGTTTTACGAGTGTAAATGTAACATTTTTAGAGTGTAAATTTAATTTTTTTGTGACGGAAATTTTGAATTTATATAATTTTAACATTTTATAAGTGTAAATGTGAAGTTTTACGAGTGTAAATGTAACATTTTTGAGTGTAAATTTGATTTTTTGTGACGGAAATTTTGAATTTATATAATTTTAACATTTTACAAGTGTAAATGTGAAGTTTTACGAGTGTAAATGTAACATTTTAAGAGTGTAAATTTGATTTTTTTTTGTGACGGAAATTTTGAATTTATATAATTTTAACATTTTACAAGTGTAAATGTGAAGTTTTACGAGTGTAAATGTAACATTTTAAGAGTGCAAATTTGATTTTTTAGTCAATTTGAAGGTTTTAGATTGTAAATTTTGTCCTTTGAGTGTGAATTTGGTCCTTTATAAGTGTAACTTTGTCCTTTACGAGTAAAACTTTAGTCCGACTACCAATAAACACCACCAACGTCATCCTCCACCACCAACTCATATCCACAAAAACTATGAGTGCAAATCTATATAATTTTAATGAGTGTAAATGTACAGATATACGAGTGTAAATGTAAAGAAATATGAGTGTAAATGTTAAGAAATATGAGGGTAAATGTTAAGAAATACAAGTGTAAATGTAAATACAAGTGTAATTTTAACGAGTGTAAATGTAAAGATATACGAGTGTAAATGTAAAGAAATATGACTGTAAATGTAAAGAAATATGAGTGTAAATGTAAAGAAATACGAGTATAACTTTAATAAAATATGAGTGTAAATCTGAAAAATGCGTGTCAATGTAAAGAAATAAGTGTGTAAATGTAAATAAATATAAGTGTAAATTTAAAGAAATACGAGTGTGACTATAAAAAAAAAAAAACCCCAGATCTGAAACTAGTGTAAATGTGAGGAAATAAGAGTGTAATTGTGAGGAAATACAAGTGTAAACTCAAGAAATACGAGTGTAAATGTGAGGAAATACGAGTGTAAATTTAAAGAAATGCGAGTGTAAATGTGAGGAAATAAAGTGTAAATTTAAAGAAATGCGAGTATAAATGTGATACAAGTGTAAATTTAACAAGACAAAGTGTAAAAATTATGAGTGTAAATGTAAAAATTATGAGTGTAAATGTAAAGAAATACGAGTGTAAATCTGAAAAATGCGTGTAAATGTAAAGAAATATGAGTGTAAATGTACACAAATACGAGTGTAAATGTAAAAAATTGAGTATAATAAATATATTTATTAGATCTAATAATAAAAATTATGATAATAAAAAAAAAACAAAAACAAAACATTGAAACGAAATCCGGAAGAAAGGAGAAACAAAAAACAGGACAACAAAGACAAAAACTCAAATATAAAAGTGTAAATCTAAAAAAAAAGAGAAAAAGAAAAAAGAAAAAAAAAATAAAAAAGAAAATCTAAAACTACATCTGCAAAGTGAAAACAAACGACACATATAAACAAAACCCATTACCCACAAGCCACAACACACAAAAATTGGAAAAAGCAAAGAAACAAGACAAAAAAGACGTTCAACCACCATTACTAGACGACAAACAAGACAAAACCAGAGAAGAAGATGGTGGAGGGTGGGTCGTGGTGGCGGCGCTGATCTGGTTTGTGGGAGGGGATGGCAGATTTGGTCGGAGGAGGGCGGCATAGGGTAATGGCGATGGTGGAGGTCGTTGGAGGAGATAAGGTTGTTGTGGTGCGAGGTGGGTTACGGTGGTGGTGGCAGACAGAAGGGACGTGGAGGGAAACGGAGTTTGTATTGTTGGCGCGGTCGTTGTTGGTCATTGGAGGTGAAGATAACAGTGGTGAGTCGTGGTGGTGGTGATGGTTGGTGGCAGATCTGGGGGTGGTTGTTTACGGTCATTTTTTTTTATTTGGTGGTGGCGGTTTTCGATGGTGGTGGATCTAAAAGGAGGTGTATTGTTGTTGGTGGTGGTTGTTGTTGATGGCGGTATTGGAGGATACGAGAAGGGTGGTTGGTGGTGTTGTGGTGGCCGGCAGGAGAGGTGCGTCGTGGTGGTGGTGGCGGGTGTGTGAGTGGTGGATGGTGCGTCGTGGTGGTGGCGGGTGTGTGAGTGGTGGGTGGTGTATGGTGATGACTGATGAGGATAATGAGGGGGAAATTTTTTTTGATTTTTTTGAATTATTTGGTTTTTGATTTTTGTTGGATTTTTGAGAGGAATTGAGTTGTTTTGATTTTTAGAGAGATGAAATGAATGATAATTGTGAAAGATGAGAGAGAAGTGAGTGGAAAATAAATGATATATAGTAAAATTAGTGGTTGATTAGTGAAGGTAGTGAGGGAAAGTATTTTATTAGCATTAATCCCCTAATTTTTGCACTAAACCTCCCTTTTTCTCCTTCAATCTCAGCCCTCCATCCCATCTTTTTAATGGCTCCAAAGAGGACTTAGGGACTCAATGATAAAGGGTGGACTCACTTGATCCTTTCTATATATATATATATATATATATATATATATATATATATATATATATATATATATATATATATATATATATATATAGAGAGAGAGAGAGAGAGAGAGAGAGAGAGAGAGAGAGAGAGAGAGAGAGAGAGAGAGAGAGAGAGAGAGGGGATCTAGTGAGTCCACCTTTTTTCATTGAGTCCCTAAGTCCTCCTTAAGACCATTGAAAAGATGGGATGAAGGGTTGAGATTGAAAGGAAAAAAGGGGGGGAATTAATGCTAAAAGGAGAGATTAATGCTAATTTAACACACACTCTCTCTACCTCACTAATCCATATAATTAAAAACTAATTCACTATATATATCAATTTTTCCCCATCCACTTCTCTCTCATTTCACAAATATCATTACTCTCCCCTCTTTAAAAAACCCAAATAATTCAAAATCCCAAAAAATAAAAAATTCTCACTGCCTCCAAATAATTCAAAACCCCAAAATTCACCCTACCGTCAGTCCGTCACCACCCACCGCCACCTCTCCTCTCCTCTCTTCCCCACCACCACCACCACCCAACCCCGACCTCAATCAAAAACACCACCAACCACCCTTCTCGGCTCCTCCAACACCGCCATCAACAACCACCACCAACAACAACAACACATCTCCTTTCAGAGCTACCACCACCGACAACCGCCGCCACTCCCCACGACCCCATCTCCAAAATCAGCCCGACAACCTCCCTTTGTTTCTCCATTTCTGTCCAGATCCGATCCCCACTCCTCCCCCAGCCCAACCACCTCCCTTCTTTTCTCCCTCCGCCACCAACAACAACCACGACGACAACCACAACACCACAAAATACCCAAAAAACGAGATCTGGTGGTCCCACTACTTCCCCTACCCACCACCGCAGCCCACGCACCACCCCACACTGACCTCCCCTCACGCACACCACAACCCGCACCACATGAACACAACCCGCACGCCAGTCCTACGCTTCACCAACACCACCACGACGGCCGCCACCACCCCACATTTACTTTTTTTAAAACTGATTTCTGTCACCTACCTCCTCTTCTAAATCTTAGTATTTATACTGATTTGTTTTGAAAAAACACAAGTGAAAATGTGTTCTTTGTTTGTTTTTATGTTTTTTGTTCTTTTTTAAGTTGATTTCCAGTATGCGTGGTTCGTTGTTTTATTTTTCTTTTTTTATTTAAAGGTTGGTGGTAGGTGTTTAATTAGTTGATGGGTTTGTTTTGTGTTTATAATGGTTTGTTTGTAACTTTGTGTCACGGTTTTTGTGTTGTTAATTTACACTTGTATTTTATTAAATTTACATTCGTAGATCTAATAAATATATAGTAGATTTTGAAAAAAAAAAATCGTATTATCATGATTTTTATTCTTAGATCTAATAAATATATTTATTATACTCATATTTCTTTACATTTAGACCCGTATTTCTTTACATTTACACTCATATTTATTTACATTTACACGCATTTTTCAGATTTACACTCACATTTCTTTACATTTACACTCATATTTCTTTACATTTACACGCATTTTTCAGATTTACACTCATATTTCTTTACATTTACACTCATATTTATTTACATTTACACGCATTTTTCAGATTTACACTCACATTTCTTTACATTTACACTCATATTTCTTACATTTACATGCATTTTTCAGATTTACACTCATATTTCTTTACAGTTACACTCGTATTTCTTTACATTTACACTCATATTTTTTACATTTACACTCATATTTCTTTACATTTACACTCGTATATCTGTACATTTACACGTTAGAATTATATAGATTTGCACTCATAGTTTTTGTGGATATGAGTTGGTGGTGGAGGACGATCTTGGTGATGTTTGTTGGTAGTCGGACTAAAGTTTTACTCGCAAAGGACCAAAGTTACACTCAAAGGACCAAAGTTACACTCTTAAATCTTCAAATTTACACTCGTAGACCTTCAAATTTACACTTCAAATACTACATTTACACTCGTAAAACATCACATTTACACTTGGTAACATGTTAAGATTATATAAATTCAAAATTTTATATAGAAAATTGCCTAAAAATCAAATTTATACTCTTAAAATATTTACATTTACACTCGCAAAATATCAAATTTACAGTCGTAAAATGTTAAAATTATATAAATTCAAAAATTTCGTCACAAAAAATCAAATTTACACTCTTAAAATATTACATTTACACTCGTAAAACATCAAATTTACATTTGTAAAATGTTAAAATTATATAAATTCAAAATTTCCGTCACAAAAAATCAAATTTACACTCTTAAAATGTTACATTTACACTCATAAAACATCAAATTTACACTTGTAAAATGTTAAAATTATATAAATTCAAAATTTCCGTCACAAAAAATCAAATTTACACTCTTAAAATGTTACATTTACACTCGTAAAACATCAAATTTACACTTGTAAAATGTTAAAATTATATAAATTCAAAATTTCCGTAAAAAAAAATCAAATTTACACTTTTAAAATGTTACATTTACACTCGTAAAACATCAAATTTACACTTGTAAAATGTTAAAATTATATAAATTCAAAATTTCCGTCACAAAAAATCAAATTTACACTCTTAAAATATTACATTTACACTCGTAAAATGTTAGATTTACACTTGTAAAACTCATACAACATTACATTTACACTTCTGAAATCTGAAACTCAAAACTGATTAATTAGGGGTTAGAGAGAGAAAGAAATATTAATTGGTGTATAGAAATTTGATTAGTGAAATAATTTTTTTGTTAATTTCAATCTCAACCATCCATTTCAATACAACCATCCACATTTTTTTCCTTTTCTTTTTAATAGTCCTTAATCCATCCCTTCTCCATCCATCTCAACCATCCATTTTCTCATCCAATGGCCCTTAGAAGGACTTAGGGACTCAATGGCATATGGTGGACTCAATGGCTGGACACCTTCTAAACCGTCAGATCTAATAACTATAGACGCACCAGATGCTGCCACGTGTCCCTATTTAATCATACACTCAAAGCAAATGCCAGCCAACAACTTCATTTACGACATTTTACTCTCTTTCTACTCTCTCTCTCCCTCTCTCTGTCTTTCACTCATTTACTCGCTTCACTCTCAACACTCAACTACCGTTTTTCGATTAACTTCGTTCAACATCGTCTGAATCACACGCAGTTCATCATCTGATATTTTGATCGCGATCGTCATCATCATCATCATCTATGTTCGGTCGTCCTTTTTCGGATCTAGGTATGTGATCTTTTCATTCGTATCACTATTTTTCTTCATTTTCGATCAATTATTGTAGATCTACTATTTTCAGACGCTTTTCAATCTACTATTTTTTTCGATAATGTATTGCTAAATCATTTTCATTATAATGCAGGTTTTAATCATCCTCGAAGAATTATCCGATCGATTTAACGCAACAAAATCAATTTCGGAGCATTTTCGATCTACTATTTGTATGTCTTGTTCGCTCTCTTCAATACTTACTTCGTCAATTTTCGTTTATTAGGTTTTTCTCATTGTTCATTGCTTAATATGTGTCGTTTTTGTTAATATTGTGCTTTTTTGTTGTTGTTGTTGTGGTGCTCTGTTGATTCTGCAATGTCGATATAGTTCTGTGTTTTTGTATCATGAAACTTGGAGGTGATATTGTGAATATTGGACTGATGTGTTGTTGTTAAACCTGGGTTAATTTTGTGAATTTTGTAGTCGTTTTTGTGAATCTGGTGGAATATTTTGTGAATCAGGTGGAATATTTTGCGAATCATTCTCATTATAATGCAGGAAGTTAAACCTGCCTCATGATTGTAATCTTTTTATGATGAGTTTATGTGAATGCTTGTCTGAAGCATAGACCTTATCTTGCGAAACCTATAGACCACTTTGTCCATAGTTGGTCATTTGTAAAACTTCATCTGAATGCTTTACCTTGTTTTGATATGGCTTTTAATCCTACTTATCTGGAATGTACTTATACGAAACATGACATTTTGTGTATGTGTATGAAATGTATTACTTATTATGTTTTAGTTATTTTCATTTATTTTTGTCTGAACTGTTTTAGTTATTTATATGCCTAGGTCAATTGCTCCTGTCTGCGTATACATTGCCAACTATGGACACTTGGTGTACGGGTCGGGTAGTCGATATCTTTGAAGAGGCAGAGTTTGAGCTCATTAAATGGATATGCTATCTTGCCGGACAGCTTGCTGACTGTAGGGACTAGTACTGTTCATTTGAAATATAATTTAGTAGCTACATTCCCTATCACGCAAGGGTACACTTTTAAGTCTTACAAATGTGTTCTTAAGGTATTACTATGCTCAAACTCTGCCTCATCTGTACAATTCCTTGGGTTGTATTAAAACGGAATTTTAGGTTACCTTTCTTTCCATGTACTAGTAGAAAGAATATGTATCATAGATGAAGATGATAACGATGAAGATCGATCCCTACAAACAAGCCTTTCTCACGACCTATATTTTTCGCCATATCCCAACATTTGTGTTGCTCATTTAGCCCGGCCTTCTAGTTGTGACGGTTTCCTGGCTAAATGAGCAACACCAAATGGTGGGATATGCGTAACATATATGCCATGAGAAAGACTTGTTTTGGAGGGATCGATTATCTTCATCGTCCTCATCTTCATCTTTGATATATTTGCTTTCTTGTACATCTAAAGAAAGCTTGCCTACAATGCCCTTATAATACAACACAAGGAATTGTATGAATGCTGAATATGAGGACAAGAATACCTTATGAACACAGTTGTAGGACTTAAAGTTGTACCCTCTCGTGATAGGGATGTAGCTACTAAATTATATTTCAAATGAACCTGTTATGTTTAGTTGTCGGTCGGTGTACTTAGGTCTATCACCGTTAGTATTTAATCTTACTTTTGTATACTTGCTAAGGCACCCTTGTATAAATATGTAATCAGTAGTTTTCTATTTCGGATGTTGTATCAACATAATGTATGAATACTATGTTCTATTAATCAAGTTTACTTTCCTTTTATTTTGTCAATCCTCGAGCATCTATCTTTCATAATAACTTCGAATACAACTTTCATAATAATTTAGCTGGCATGCACTTGATGAGATTCATTCTGTCTCTCGATCTTTGTAATGTTGATTCATAATTACGTGAACCCTATACTTTATTTTGTGAATCTTGGAGTAGTTGTTGTGAAACCTAGATCTGCCATTGTGAAACTTATTCATTTAGTTACTAACCTACTATGCGTTCCTATTATTATTTTTAGTGAATTATGGAGTCTTGGTGCAAAGGGTGTGTCGTTAATGCTTTTGAAGAAGACGAATCGTCATTTCGTGCGACTTATGTCTGTCAAAAACAAAACGCAATCAGTTTGTCTTTTAAGGAAGCGATTTGGCGAAGTTAAATTATCTTCCCCTCGCTATCACTCACAACATTCTGTTTTCAATATTCAAGGAGTTATGCATAATATATTTTCTAAACTTGATGCCTTTGAAGACAAGGCAAATATGGCTATTGTGTGTCGGAATTGGTCTCGATTATTTCTTATTCATCCCAATGCTCCCGGTGTAACGCCGCATATTGGCTTTCTCTTGAAATCAACCATGTGGAGGGTATTCTAATTATTCATAGGGGTGCTAACCTAATATTCCAAACGTGCAAATGTTTTCGATCGATAATATGTCAGCTAAATTCATCCTTCATTTTCACCAATATAACCATCCAAGTGCCATGAACCTTCTGAATGCTATTGATCGCGCTACAATTTATGAGAACTTACGTTCTTTACCTCCGAGTGATGTCTCATCAACGAGCCACCGCAATTGCTATTGCTGTCAACTTATTACGCAATTGTATAGATGCATGTTCTATTGATTTACCTTCTATTATGGACCTATAGCCTACATTTGCATCCCTTTTCCTAAAATACTATCTTCGCGGATCCGCCTAACCCAACCCTAAACCCTTTCCCGTCCCGTTTTAGGACACCCGGCCCCTACTGTTAACCCCGTCCCCCAAAAAGGGTTCACCCGTCCCCTCCTAGGGTGTCTTTTGGTCTTGGCGTTGGTCGAATGACTATGTACAAGGGAAAGGGTTTAGGGTTGGATTAGGCGGATCCGCGGTTCACCCAACCCTAAACCCTTTCACGTCCCGTTTTAGGACACCCGGCCCCCTACTGTTAACCCCGTCCCCCAAAAAGGGTTCACCCGTCCCCTCCTAGGGTGTCTTTTGGTCTTGGCGTTGGTCGAATGACTATGTACAAGGGAAAGGGTTTAGGGTTGGATTAGGCGGATCCGCGGTAGCGGATCCGCCAACCCAACCCTAAACCCTTTCCCGTCCCGTTTAGGACACCCGCCCCCTCGTTAACCCCGTCCCCCAAAAAGGGTTCACCCGTCCCCTCCTAGGGTGTCTTTTGGTCTTGTCGTTGGTCGAATGACTATGTACAAGGAAAGGGTTTAGGGTTGGATTAGGCGGATCCGCGGTAGCGGATCCGCCTAATCCAACCCTAAACCCTTTCCCGTCCCGTTTTAGGACACCCGGCCTCTACTGTTAACCCCGTCCCCCAAAAAGGGTTCACCCGTCCCCTCCTAGGGTGTCTTTTGGTCTTGGCGTTGGATCAAGAACAGTTTCAGACTATAAATCATATAGCTTATTTTTGAATCCTATAGCTTATTTTGTGGCGGGGGTTTATTTTGTGCATCTCGGGTCTTATCCCCGGATTCGGACTATATAAATTTTATGCCTTATTTTGTGAATCATAGAGGTTAATTTGTGAAACTGGGGTGTTATTTTGTGAATCTCAGGTCTTCTCCTCATATTCAGACTATATAAATCTTATGCCTTATTGAAAAGAATCCTTGAGGTTATTTCGTGAAACTGGAGAGTTATTTTTTGAATCTCAGGTCATATCCCCCCAAAATAGACTATATAAATCTTAGTTCTTATTTTTGTGTATCCTTTCAGCTTATTTTGTGACGCTAAAGATGATTATTGTGAAAAAGGCTACAAGATGAAGCGACCATCACAAAGCGGTTGTGCAAGCAAGCGCTTCGCACTGTGCATTGTTGAGCAAGCCGCCGCTCCTCCGCCAAAGAAAAACAGAGGGTGCGTACGGAGGGACGCCTACAGTGAGGACTCGAATGTCGCTAAAAGGGTTGTACAACTTTCTGAAAGATACGAAAAATCCACCGAGCGATCAGCAGATTCAAGCTATAAAAGACATGGGTTTTGGCGGTCTGTTAATGATTGAAACAGACAAGGTTCCCGGGGACCTTGCTTATTGGCTAGTGTCAAATTACAACCCAGCAAAGGGATGGTTATTTGACAAAAAACTCCCTGTATTAGAGGAGGACATCCATCTTTGCATGAGCATTCCAATGGGTTCAAGACCTGTTGAGGAAGCGTCACATGTGGATAAGTGTCCTGCTTATTTAGCTACGTTGGAAAACTTCCGAAAGCAATATCCACACAAATATATCGATGATCACCACGTCTTGAACAAATTATCCATGCAGAAAGATGGTGAAGATGACTTTAAACGAAATTTCATCGTTTACATATTCTCGTCTCTGTTGGGTGGTGTGCAAGGGAATCGCGCAAGTTTGAGGATTTTAAAAAGTTTAGGTGATACTTCACTGATTCCGGAATTCAATTGGTGCAATTTCATCAAACAGAAGTTGGTTGACCAAGTTGAGTCTTGGCAAAAGAAGGAGTGGAGAGATGTCAAACGCTTGAAAGGAGAAAATTTTTTTGGTGGACCCATTATGGTGCTCGTGTACATTTACTTGGACCGTTTCGTCTACAAATCAAGATTGGTCGTAAGAAAGTTTCCAACTTGTTGTAATTGGACGAAAAGAAAAATTGCAAAAAGAATTAAACAGAGTTGAAGGCAAATAAAGGTTTGGTCAAGGTTCTGTGGAGCCTCCCCTTGTCATGAGCTACCACACACTCGCACCCGCACCTCAGCCACCGGTCACAAAGATTGAGCATGTTCAGTCCAAATCAACCATCCAATACCACGAAGAAGGCAAACCAGATATAGGGTCTGATATTCCACATTGTGGTGACAAGGAAACTGATGGCCTTAGTGACAGTAAGTGTGAGATTGTTCACAAACTTGCTGAAGTCGCAAAGGTAGCGGCTGCAGCTTTCGCTAGCTACAGATCTCTTGCTATTCAAGCTACGATCAAGCTACCTTCCTCAGCAGCGGTTTCTACTATGGTGGCAGCCGTTAATGGTATTGCGGCCGGGTATATTTCATCCTAACAGGATGAGTTTGATGAGAATGTTGGGGATGAAGAAAATGCCGATGATGGGAATAAGGAGGAAAATATAGAGATGGGTAATAATGAGGATGCTAAGAAGGATGAGGACGGTGAACTGAATTTGGACAACGTGGTCAATAATATCGTTGAAAACACGTTATCCATTGCAGCGAATGTTGTGGAGAATGATCACGTTGTTAATGACGATGTGGACAGGATGGGTGGATGGTCCGACGCTGATTTACGTGCGGCATTGGAAATTATGGATGACACTTTTGTACCGATTCGTCCACCAGATCCCAAAGTGACAAGCAAACCCATTCGGAAACGTCGTAAACCAAGATTGCCAACCCCATCAGATTGCCCACGGGTGGAGGTCGCTAGCAGACGACGATCATTTTTTGTCTTCAAGAAGACAGATCTATTGATCCTCCGTCCCGACCAACACCAACACTAGTTATCGAACTAGCCGAAACCCCAATTGTTATTGATTTACCTGATACTCCAATGATTCCAGTCGTCCGTCCACCATCTCCGAAAGCGTGTGTGGAAGAATCGAGCAATTGCCTGAAAAACCATTGGTCACTCACCGTACATTCGTCGTCGTCATGGAAACCGTTTGTCGGGTGATGAAACCACCGGTCCGTGCGAAAGCGAAGAAGAGGGACCAGGTGAGGAAAGCATACAAGGTGAGGAAAGAATAGATCAGTGTCAGAGGGAAGAGGATGAGGGAACCAGATTTCCTACATTCTCGGTACCATCAGTTTCTGATCATGTTGATGTCAATAATGTTGATGTCAATACTCCTGCCATTGTGCGTCCTAGAAGAGAGATAATTCCAGCTGCTTCCTATCGATCTCCGTATCTCCAAAGAAACATCAGTGTTATTACTCCTTTTAATAGGGAGGAGAAAATACTGTTGGATTTCGGGCTTTGCTCAACAGTAGAACAAAGGTATTTGACTATGAACTTGTTTAGTAAATCTCAGGTCTCATTTTGTGAATCTGACAATTTATAAATCGTAGAGCTTATATTGTGAATCCAATAGACTGTTTTGCGAATCTGACGGCTTGTTTTGCGAATCTGATTGTTTTGATTGTTGAGTGCAGTGATATTCTTTTTCAAAGTAACACTCAGAGATTGACAAGGAGCATGTTGAGGACTATACCTGAAGGTGATCGAGTATGTTCAAGTGTAAATATTTGGTTGAGATCCTAAAAAGTAATGAGAAGTTGAAATCACCGAATTCTCTGTTCGTTTATTTGTTCCATACTCCAATGACGGTGTTAGTTCCCCCCGGGTTGTCTGGAAAATATTGATGTTTCTTGATTCAATTAGTAAGTTTTGGTTTGGTGTTATTATGTTTTGTGAAACCTATTTTCATCTTTATGTTCTTCTTTTCATTTCATCTTGTCTTGTTTTCAGATTTGCACTCCAATCATGTCTACATCATGCCCACCGTTCTTCTTTTGTTTCGATCTTCGATGGAATAAATTGACAGTCATACACCCTATGAATGGAGTAGATGTTAACTATTCTGATTATGTGCAACCTACGGTGCGTCTTTTCCTCCATTTTGGTTATGCAAAGTGTGAATTTTTTTTTTTTCGTGAATTCACGATCAAAGTGTTTGACAAGCATGTAACACATCCACATAATTAAGTGCTAATTTAGGTTGTGCCTGTGCAGAAAGACAGGCTCATTAATTGGGTTTCACCAAGATTCGCAGCAGACATACGACATGATGCTTGAGTTGTTTATCCCTCCTTCAATTTTGAAGTCTGGTGAAATGGATACCGGCGTCTATTTGTTTCACCTGTTGGAGCATTACAAAGGGAACAAAACTGACTGTCCTTTAATTATAACTTCTGTAAGATACCTTTACTTAACCTTGTGAACCTGAGAGTTAGATTTGTCAGACCTGGAGTTAATTTCCTGAAACTTGGGGCCAGTTCTGTGAACTTTGGAATAATTATAAGGACTTTTTGTTTTGCATTTATAGGTAAGTCAACTGAAACGCTATGCATTGAAGTTATGCCTTCGAATTATGACCTCCGGTGACAACATGTTGAAAGCTACTGTCGAACGAAGTGCAGAAGAGTGGAATTGTGTGCCTATGTATGACCCATTCCCTTGTTAATCATGTTTTGTGAATCTTAGATGTTATTATTGGTTTTGTCTGTTGTTCTTAATTTCTGAATCGTGGGTCTTATTATGTGAATCAAAGATCTTGATTTGTGAATCACATATCTTAAGCTGTCTTATTAATATTTGACAGGGGCTACCGGCGTCTACCTTATTCTGAAGACGACCTTGTGAAGTTTATTTGGCACCGCAAAGGAAGAGATACAGTCACACAGTACGTATTTTTCCCCTTTACTTTTATTTTTTTGTGCTTTTCCCTTGCCCCTTTACTTTAATTTTTATTTTTATTTGGATAATTCTAGTAATGTTTCTTAATGTGCCTTACTACAGCGAGGCTATGGTGTGTACTGAGTGGATGGAAGTCACACGAGCGGCTTTATCTACGCTTAGACCGCGTCAGTGGGTTATGGATCAAGTAAGTAGACTACTATCAGCGTTCATTTCATTGTATTATCTGTAATCTTTTGTTTCATTCCTAATATTATTTTTTTAGGTGATTGATATGTTTGGGATTAGGACGACACTTCATCGACCAGATCTTCTGTACTTGCCATCGACTGTCATCGTGGTTAGCTTTGAACTTGGTTTAATATTCAAGTATCTTGATTATCCCAAATTGATATGGTTTGTAAAATCACCTTTTGTGGTATGTAGAACTGTACAAAGAATAAAAACCCTTGTATTTGGAATCAATACATCAGTGGGACATACAAACCGGTGAATGGTGCCACAATCCGAAAGGTCTGGTCCCTCAACAATATTTTTTTTTTTTTTTTTTTTTTTTTTTTTGTGGCGGACATGTAGGGCTTTAAATTGGAGACTAATCTTTATTATATCAGGTTTTTATACCGCTTATCAAAGACAAACATTGGTGGGCTTGTATATGCGATATGGAGAGTAAAACGAATTACATCCTCAACTCAAGCGCGAAAGTACAGTCTTATGATGTACATAATACAACCATAGACACGGTATTAATTATTTGCCTAATCTAACTCTTGACAGTTTGTGAATCAGAGTATATAAAACATTTTTAGTGTACAATCAGTATTAACTCGAAACATTTTCAGGTGGCCAAATTATCTCCTATTTTGGCAAGTAGTTCCCCGTCATATTATCCCATGCGGTTTCTGCACTCTCACAGGGTTATATGTAACACCCGCGAATTTCCCATTTTGACATTTATAAATTTATGTAACCGTTCAATTACATTATTTTATATTTTTAAATTATTTAAATCAATTAATTCATTTTGAGCACGATTTTTATGAAAAGAATATTTTAAAGCTTAATTTATATAAAAATACGTACTTTTGGTCGGGTAATAATAGTGACAGTAATAATATTAGTTTCCGTCTTAAGTTAATATAGACTCGAGATATTATTCCGTCTAGCTATAGACCGTCACATTTCACTTTTGAACCTAATTTTATCCGGACCAACCGAAAATCGACAACACACTTACACTCCAACTTAAATAATCCTTTTATTATTATCCTCTTATTATTATCCTATTATTATTATTATTATTATTATTATTATTATTATTATTATTATTATTATTATTATTATTATTATTATTATTATTATTATTATTATTATTATTATTATTATTACACTACCCACCCTTGCTTTTCCCTTTCTCCTTCGTGGAATCATCAACCACGAAACAATATAGCAGTAGCAGCAACACCATTAAAACCCCCCTTTTAAACCCCGATTTTTCTTCCGATTCTCAACCAAATTCGGTAATTTTGGCACCAATAGCTTCCCCTTCTCATCCTCCTTCTTTGTATGTAAGAAAGATCCAAGCTTTCGTCCTATTTCAGAACGGCCGTCTTACAAGGGATTCGGATTTTGGTCTAATTTCTTCTATTTTTGGGTTTAAGGTCGTCTTTGGGCGATTCCTCAGTCGTTTAGGAGAGCAAAAAAGGTAACGGTGATAGGTTACTCGACAAAGTGTCGGAATTTCGCCTTTTAAACTCGTTTTAGTTCGTGTGTGTGTGTTAAAGTTGTGTCCTTTTTGCTTTCCTTCATTTGTATGGAAGAGAGAATGTGAGTGTAGCAGTCATTCTATATGCTGGCTTGAGTATCCCCATAGCTCGTTTCAGTTTCGGCTTTGGTGTTCTTTTTTTTTGTATGGTGCTGTGCTTTCTTTGCAGACTGCTTGGGTCGTCATGTTGTTGGTCTTTTGAGTATTGTTGTTTGTAATTTGAATGCTGTTTATTCATATAAAATCATGTTAATTCCCGTCTTAACTATGTCTTCAGTGTCCGCGCCTTGAGTTGAGTCTAAACGGGCTGCTTTGAACTGGTTTTATGCTGCGAAAATTGACGTGTTACCACTGTTTTAGGACTGTGTTAAGACTATTTTAAGGACGTTTTGGTACTACTTTTGGGACAGAAATTGGGACGGTTTTGAGTCCGCTTTGCAGGCACTTTGGGACATTTTTGGGACTGTTATAATGGGTTAAGAAGACTGTTTTAGGACATGTTGAACCCTGTTTTTGGAGATGGTTTTGATTTAGTTTCCAGGACTGTTCTGAGTTAGTTTTTGCAGGTACATGGAGGCTGTTGTGGTACCTGTTGTGGTGCAGGTTTGTGTAGCCTTCGGGTGGTTTTGGGACAGTCGAAATGGAGGTCGTATGGGCTGTTTTGGGAAGGGTATATGTGAGTGGTTATTTTCAGGTGTTTATGGCTGAGTTTTGGCTGATTTTGGGTTGTAATGGTGGCCTTTTTTGGATGGGTTTTTGGGTGGTAAGAATCCAAGTTGTTGGTAGTCGCAAGCTTTTAGATTTCCGTCTCATACATATATAGAAATACTTGTGCATTTACCTTGCTATTCACCCCTTTGATGTGGCAATTTAGAGTAGTTGTGGTGGTTGCGAGGTAACCGTGAGGCTGGGTGGAGGCTGGGTAGGGGCTGGCCGTGGTCTGGTTGTGGCCTGTGCAGTGGCCTGGCTGGGGCACGGGCTGTGGCTAGGGCTGGCTGTTCAGGCCCTTGTCACAGGTAAAGGCATGGCCATGTTGAACCGTGGCCTAGCCTCGTGTTGAGTGGTTTGGCTGTGTCTATTTAAGTCCGTATTGATTTATTTAAAACCCGCCTCGTGCTTGATATAGTGTAATTCGTTAAATTCCGTTCATTATTATATATTCCTTACATGAATTACAATTGTGGATTTCATTCTTCAATTATGTCATTTATATATGAAATGCCATGTTTTCATTGTAATATGAGTTCAAGCTATTTATTCATGCCTTGTATGTAATAAATGATTTATCTTGCATTTGGGTAACTTATAGTTTAATTCTTACTTTACTCAATATTAAGCAGCTATTTCTATTTAATTACATTTATTTATTCAAGTTACAAGTATTTGAAGAAATGGGTTATTTGTTCATGTTCACGAATATAATTTGGCATGAAATGTCTTATTTAGATTATCATCGGCTCATTTCATTAGTAGTCTCTTTCCAAGTTGATTCGTATCGCTTGGTTGAGCCGTATTCTTGATAATGCCTTTATGATATACTATACTGCTTGACTTATCTTTACGCCTCTTTCGGACTGTCCTGCCGATTGTGGGTTTAGCTCATATTTTCCGCCTCTTTCGGACTGTTCTGCCGATTGTGGGTTCTCGACTTCCGTTCTGTCGATCGAGTCTTGGATGCGGACTGTTCTGCCGCATGTCGAATCGGAGACCGTTCTGCCCCGAGAGTCTGGCCAGATTTAGACTAGGACTGAGTCTTGGGAGTACCATTGTCGTCCTACCAGGGGAATTATATATTGATATATGAGTAGTAAAGGTCTTGCTTGGTTATAGATATCGGTATTTGTCTTTCAAGGCAAGAGTTATGCCTTGTGTTGTTTGTCTTGGTCCTATCGGATACTAGGGGTGAGCTATAAGCCCTCTAGTTGCGATATGATCGTCGGGATTGATGTTCCCATCCGTTCTTATGGTGAGATGCAAGCCATAAGTATGAATGTGACATTAGTAGCCATGTCCCGTACAATGTTTGCTAAGTGGTTTTCCAAATAATGGCTACAGTTTCTATTCTTGTAAATTGCATTGGTTGATCCCTTACTTAACTGCTTCACATGATTCGGATTCTAATCTCACATCTATGTTGAATTTCCTTGAAATGCATGCTTTGGTGTAGACTACCGTATTCTTGCCTTTCATATTATTTAATTGTCTCACATGAATAGTTTAATCGTTATCATGCTAATGTTGATCTATCTTGTTCCATCTCATTTAATTGCCATGTTTAAACATAAACTCGATATCCATATTTTTGTAAGAGTCTTACATGACTTACCTGTTTTAGTTCCTTGTCATGTTCGTTTCGACATTTTGTGGCTGAGAGAACCTTGAGTTACTCCCCACTGACTATGGCGTTCATGTTTACATGAATGACAGGTATTAGTGGTGCATTCATGGGGTGAAGACATGTGTGAGCTAGCGAGCACTTCGGCCTAGTAGGTGGTTTATTAGGATTGTTTAGACCTACCTTTTATTGTATTGTCATTCGAGGGATATATTTTCCCCCACCTTGACTATCGCGTTTGTATAATTTAAAATCTTTATTTCCGCACTCTTTATTTATGTTTTAGATTTTTGGTGAACCCGCGCTTTAAATTTTAAAAGTTTCAAAAATTCCCAAATTTTCGCTTGAATTTTATAAGCTTTATTTTCCGCTTTATCGCGGGGTGTCACAGTTGGTATCAGAGCCTATGTTGCTCCCGACGCACACACGTGTACCCCAAATTTAAATTTGAACTTGACCTTAAATAATAAATGAGAGATGGGTAGATATAAGGACCTAAGTTGGCCGTCCTTTTGTGTATGCTTTGTGGTAGGTTCTAACATGTTTATTGATTGTCAATCATTTTTGTACCCTTGGATCAATGACCGTGAGCTTACCCGCGTTGCGATCAAGACTTGGTGCCTATTGCCGAAGATTGAAGATTTGTTCAAGTATTGAAGAATGCTTTTCTTCCTCGAAGGTGTTTCTCATTCTTTGTGTATCTTGCCTTACTCGTTATCTCTTAGTGCTTATCCTTCTTCTAAACTCTCTTCTGTTTTGTTTGAAAGCTACTCTTATACCCCTAACTTGTCCTTTGACCCTTTCTAATCCTCCCTTAACGCCTTGTAGATATTTCTCCTTCTTTTGTGGGATGTTAATTTGGTTGGATAATTTGGCTTTGTGGAGTTTGTGTGTGGTTTTGAGAAGTTGTGATGCTGGAAGGAGTTAGGTAGTGTGGTGAGACATACTTGGTGATTCTTATACCTAGTTCTTTGGTAAAGTGAGTATAATTGACCGGTGGAATTATGTGTGTTAAGTGTGAGTTGCCTATGATACTAAGATTATGGAACTTGGCCTTGTTGTTTATACTTGGAATTTGAGGATTTGGTAACTTGAGTTTTGTTGCTTGGGTTTTAACATGGAGTAGAGTTTATGATGAGAGCTTGGAAGGAAACACATCTAGGACGTTGTTGGCCATTGGTGATGAAAGTGTTACTTGGAAATCTGAGTTGAACTCGAGGTTAGAATAGTCGGTATACTTTTGTGAGTGTTGTGATGATTACCTAAGAACCATGTTAGGCGAGAGTTGTTGTTAGTGTTGGAATCTCATTTGGGTATTCACTTTGCGGCAATGAGGATTAGTAGTCAGAGTTCTTTGGGATGTAATTATAAGTTAGAATCGATAGATGTTGAGCTCAGATAAGTTAGATGTTTTGGGTGGTTGTCTCGTGATTTGGGGAATGTCACCATCTATGCTTTAGGTTTCGAGAGTATAACAAGATCTCTTTGGGATGTTAGATTATATAAAAGAACCTTTGAACTTGGATTTTTGATTGATGGTTTACCATTTTGAGAAACTCATAGTTGACACTAGTTGGATATGGGTATAGCGTTGTTAGGAGCTTTGACCTTGACCTCGTGGAGGTGGTTAATAGATGTGTGAGGATTTGGAGTGGTGAAAACACACTTATTGTGGAGTACCTTGTTTCTGGGAATAGAATGGAATAAAGTAACGTAAGTGATTTGAGGAAATCCTTGGGAGTGTTGTGATTGTGAGTTTTATTACTAGGAAGCTTTCAGAATCGTTTAGGAGGATGTTGTTGTTTGAGATTTGAGTACTTAGCATTTCCTTTTTGTCTAATCTCCTTTCTTCTTGGACCATAAGTGTTACCGTTCATACCTCTCTTTCTCGCTTCATCATGCTACTCCTTTAAGTTTGACACTCGTGACTTGTGAAACTCTATCTTTAACCTCCTTGTTGACCTTACTTCGATTCTTATCCCTAGGAAGTTCATCATAGTTCTTTTGATTAGTTAAGCTTGAACTCTCTTAGCGTACTTTGCATTTATGATATCTAAGTTCTTTCCTTTTCGTACAATTTTTAAACGTTTCAAGCTATCATTTCTGGTTCATTGTTAAAAAATTATATTATTTTTACAAAACCTTACCTATTTTAAAAGGTTCGAAAATGAAAATTTGATTTAGTTCCCTATCTGTTCTTTGAGTTTAAAATTATTTGTCATGATTTTAATTGCTAAACCCGAGATTTCCTTAAATTTTATCCAATTTCTGTTAACTTTGATCTATTTATGATTTCTTTGTCAAAGTTTAATATTATGTTTTCAGGAATTTGACTCCCTTTTGAGTTTAAAACTGAAACCTTATTTCTATTTTGGCTTTTGCAAAAATAAATTTGAGTGAATTACCTTTTTCTTTTGATTTTAACGTTGATCGGATGTTAGAACTCGTTATTAGAGACATTTAATAACTTGTTCTACGCTTGTCGGCGAATTGATTTTGTTTTAAATCTGTCTTTGACTTGGAAGGTTAGCGTTCTTGTACGCACGACAAGAGCAATTTCGTTCCATGAATAAGATTTATACTTTTGAAAACTCTTCGTTAATGTTTTTGAAAGTATTTTGATTTTTGATTTATACCAATGATTTACCCTTCAATCTAGTTTTGTCGGAAAATTTTATTTGAGACTTTTGGAAGAATTTTAATTCTCACGATAAATAACCTTTTAAATGTTTTGGTTACCGATTCCAAATTCCAGTTTTATTTTATTTAACCTTACATTTCTACTTTCAAGTTTCGAGGACGAAACTTTTTAAAAGATGGGGTGATTGTAACACCCGCGAATTTCCCATTTTGACATTTATAAATTTATGTAACCGTTCAATTACATTATTTTATATTTTTAAATTATTTAAATCAATTAATTCATTTTGAGCACGATTTTTATGAAAAGAATATTTTAAAGCTTAATTTATATAAAAATACGTACTTTTGGTCGGGTAATAATAGTGACAGTAATAATATTAGTTTCCGTCTTAAGTTAATATAGACTCGAGATATTATTCCGTCTAGCTATAGACCGTCACATTTCACTTTTGAACCTAATTTTATCCGGACCAACCGAAAATCGACAACACACTTACACTCCAACTTAAATAATCCTTTTATTATTATCCTCTTATTATTATCCTATTATTATTATTATTATTATTATTATTATTATTATTATTATTATTATTATTATTATTATTATTATTATTATTATTATTATTATTATTATTATTATTATTATTATTATTATTATTATTATTATTATTATTATTATTATTATTATTATTATTATTATTATTATTATTATTATTATTATTATTATTATTATTATTATTATTATTATTACACTACCCACCCTTGCTTTTCCCTTTCTCCTTCGTGGAATCATCAACCACGAAACAATATAGCAGTAGCAGCAACACCATTAAAACCTCCCTTTTAAACCCCGATTTTTCTTCCGATTCTCAACCAAATTCGGTAATTTTGGCACCAATAGCTTCCCCTTCTCATCCTCCTTCTTTGTATGTAAGAAAGATCCAAGCTTTCGTCCTATTTCAGAACGGCCGTCTTACAAGGGATTCGGATTTTGGTCTAATTTCTTCTATTTTTGGGTTTAAGGTCGTCTTTGGGCGATTCCTCAGTCGTTTAGGAGAGCAAAAAAGGTAACGGTGATAGGTTACTCGACAAAGTGTCGGAATTTCGCCTTTTAAACTCGTTTTAGTTCGTGTGTGTGTGTTAAAGTTGTGTCCTTTTTGCTTCCCTTCATTTGTATGGAAGAGAGTATGTGAGTGTAGCAGTCATTCTATATGCTGGCTTGAGTATCCCCATAGCTCGTTTCAGTTTCGGCTTTGGTGTTCTTTTTTTTTGTATGGTGCTGTGCTTTCTTTGCAGACTGCTTGGGTCGTCATGTTGTTGGTCTTTTGAGTATTGTTGTTTGTAATTTGAATGTTGTTTATTCATATAAAATCATGTTAATTCCCGTCTTAACTATGTCTTCAGTGTCCGCGCCTTGAGTTGAGTCTAAACAGGCTGCTTTGAACTGGTTTTATGCTGCGAAAATTGACGTGTTACCACTGTTTTAGGACTGTGTTAAGACTATTTTAAGGACGTTTTGGTACTACTTTTGGGACAGAAATTGGGACGGTTTTGAGTCCGCTTTGCAGGCACTTCGGGACATTTTTAAGTCTGTTATAATGGGTTAAGAAGACTGTTTTAGGACATGTTGAACCCTGTTTTTGGAGATGGTTTTCATTTAGTTTCCAGGACTGTTCTGAGTTAGTTTTTGCAGGTACATGGAGGCTGTTGTGGTACCTGTTGTGGTGCAGGTTTGTGTAGCCTTCGGGTGGTTTTGGGACAGTCGAAATGGAGGTCGTATGGGCTGTTTTGGGAAGGGTATATGTGAGTGGTTATTTTCAGGTGTTTATGGCTGAGTTTTGGCTGATTTTGGGTTGTAATGGTGGCCTGTTTTGGATGGGTTTTTGGGTGGTAAGAATCCAAGTTGTTGGTAGTCGCAAGCTTTTAGATTTCCGTCTCATACATATATAGAAATACTTGTGCATTTACCTTGCTATTCACCCCTTTGATGTGGCAATTTAGAGTAGTTGTGGTGGTTGCGAGGTAACCGTGAGGCTGGGTGGAGGCTGGGTAGAGGCTGGCCGTGGTCAGTTGTGGCTGTGCGGTGGCTGGCGGGGCACGGCCGTGGCTGGCTAGGGTTGGCATTCGAGGCCCTTGTCACAGGTAAAGGCATGGCCATGTTGAACCGTGGCCTAGCCTCGTCTTGAGTGGTTTGGCTGTGTCTATTTAAGTCCGTATTGATTTATTTAAAACCCGCCTCGTGCTTGATATAGTGTAATTCGTTAAATTCCGTTCATTATTATATATTCCTCACATGAATTACAATTGTGGATTTCATTCTTCAATTATGTCATTTATATATGAAATGCCATGTTTTCATTGTAATATGAGTTCAAGCTATTTATTCATGCCTTGTATGTAATAAATGATTTATCTTGCATTTGGGTAACTTATAGTTTAATTCTTACTTTACTCAATATTAAGCAGCTATTTCCATTTAATTACATTTATTTATTCAAGTTACAAGTATTTGAAGAAATGGGTTATTTGTTCATGTTCACGAATATAATTTGGCATGAAATGTCTTATTTAGATTATCATCGGCTCATTTCATTAGTAGTCTCTTTCCAAGTTGATTCGTATCGCTTGGTTGAGCCGTATTCTTGATAATGCCTTTATGCTATACTGTACTGCTTGACTTATCTTTACGCCTCTTCGGACCGTCTCCGCCGATTGTGGGTTTAGCTCATATTTTCCGCCTCTTTCGGACTGTTTTGCCGATTGTGGGTTCTCGACTTCCGTTCTGTCGATCGAGTCTTGGATGCGGACTGTTCAGCCGCATGTCGAATCGGAGACCGTTTCGCCCGAGAGTCGGCGATTTAGACTAGGACTGAGTCTTGGGAGTACCATTGTCGTCCTACCAGGGGAATTATATATTGATATATGAGTAGTAAAGGTCTTGCTTGGTTATAGATATCGGTATTTGTCTTTCAAGGCAAGAGTTATGCCTTGTGTTGTTTGTCTTGGTCCTATCGGATACTAGGGGTGAGCTATAAGCCCTCTAGTTGCGATATGATCGTCGGGATTGATGTTCCCATCCGTTCTTATGGTGAGATGTAAGCCATAAGTATGAATGTGACATTAGTAGCCACGTCCCGTACAATGTTTGCTAAGTGGTTTTCCAAATAATGGCTACAGTTTCTATTCTTGTAAATTGCATTGGTTGATCCCTTACTTAACTGCTTCACATGATTCGGATTCTAATCTCACATCTATGTTGAATTTCCTTGAAATGCGTGCTTTGGTGTAGACTACCGTATTCTTGCCTTTCATATTATTTAATTGTCTCACATGAATAGTTTAATCGTTATCATGCTAATGTTGATCTATCTTGTTCCATCTCATTTAATTGCCATGTTTAAACATAAACTCGATATCCATATTTTTGTAAGAGTCTTACATGACTTACCTGTTTTAGTTCCTTGTCATGTTCGTTTCGACATTTTGTGGCTGGGAGAACCTTGGGTTACTCCCCACTGACTATGGCGTTCATGTTTACATGAATGACAGGTATTAGTGGTGCATTCATGGGGTGAAGACATGTGTGAGCTAGCGAGCACTTCGGCCTAGTAGGTGGTTTATTAGGATTGTTTAGACCTACCTTTTATTGTATTGTCATTCGAGGGATATATTTTCCCCCACCTTGACTATCGCGTTTGTATAATTTAAAATCTTTATTTCCGCACTCTTTATTTATGTTTTAGATTTTTGGTGAACCCGCGCTTTAAATTTTAAAAGTTTCAAAAATTCCCAAATTTCCGCTTGACTTTTATAAGCTTTATTTTCCGCTTTATCGCGGGGTGTCACATTATAACTCTCAAAGTTCCTCAACAATCAAATAAGTAAGTTATTCCCTAATGTGTCCGCTTTACGGAAATTAAATATTGTTTACTAAACAGTTGAACACTATACTACACTCAGTTTTGATTGTGGAGCTCACGTGTTGAGGTATTTGAGTATGTTGGACTGTGAGCTCGGTGATTGGCGGAATCCAGACAATTATCAGGTAAGAAACAAGTTGAACAGTATACGTACATGAAATCTGTATTTGAAACTGTGTTGTTCATTAATTTCAACTATAATTTCTTACAATTGCAGAGAATGCCAGATTTTCGAAAGTCTGTAATGATGCAACTACTTTCATGGGATGCAAATACTAGAACGGTACAGTCCCGGTTCTTTAATAACTTTTGCATATCAAATCCCCATTCATTCATAGTATCCGCGATATTTTGAATAGTAGTGAGCCATGCTTGTCCGTGTATATATTTTGAAATATTTTACGTGTTTTCTGATATAGGAGTATAAGTAGCAAGATGTGCTTGTCTGTGGTGGTGAGATGATGTGAAGCAGGGAGATCGTTCTTCAGTGTATGCTTATCTGGTTGGGAATTTATTCTTCATGATTGTCTTTGTGAGCGTGTAGTAGAAACGGGGCAGCATTTATTCTTTTGCTGTGAGTTTTGGGTGTTATGCAGTGTATACTTAATTATCTCTGGTTGGTTCGTCGGAGGCATTTGTCCCTTATGCGTGGAATTTAACTTGTGGTGGATACAATCAAGTATTATGTTAGTATAATTCATTTTATATAAGCCATATGATTTATAAAGCGTCTGATTCGCAAAATGAGACCTGAGATTCACAAAAGAATGTCTGAGATTCAAAAAAAAGACTATATTCACAAAAGATGGATTCACAAAACAAGTCGACAAAATGAGACCTGAGATTTACAAAAGAATGTCTGAGATTCAAAAAAGACGATATTCACAAAAGATGGATTCACAAAACAAGTCGATTCACAATATTAGACCTCGGATTTATATATTGTCATTCACACGGTAAGATTCATGAAATAACGTCTATAATTCACAATAATCCATTTTATATAATATTTAAATTGTGTCATTCACAAAATAAGACCGTTTAGCCAGTCGACCGTTCCTTTCTAATAAGATTACGAATCTTCCTAATAATCGCGAAAATTAGACCCAGGATTCACAAATTAATACCAACAAATAAGATTTCCGGGTCTTTTGTATATATTAAGATTTAAGATTCATAAAACAACCTCTTACATTCACAAAAGAACCTCTCAGATTCACAAAAATAAGATAAACAAATAAGATGTCCATATTTTTGGAAACCAATAATATGTTGCCAAACTAAAAGACTGCTCCTTTCAAAATTGTCAGTGTCTTCTTCAATCATCATATCTATTTCTCAAGGCTTAAGAAGACTCTTTCCATCATTCTTCATCCTCATCCCCTTCCTCTTCTACTTCTTCGTCCGCTAGCTCTCCCTACGTAAAAGACAAAGCTGGAATTAGAAAGATGTTTACAAACATTAGATGTACAATAATAAAAGTGAGGATCATGCAAAATTGGGTGACACGGCGTGAATCACATTCATCTTATATAAGCCAACTGTTGTCATTTATGTTACAAAGTGAGGAATTATATCAGGTTACTACATACAATCAGTCTCATTTCTGTGATTCACAAATAAAGATATGTGATTCACATAATAAGACCCAGGATTCACAAATTAAGAACTGGGATTCACAAAGCAACCTCTAGGATTCACAAATTAAGACCTGGGATTCACAAATTAAGACCTGGGATTCATACAATCAGTCTCATTTCTGTGATTCACAAATAAAGATATGTGATTCACATAATAAGACCCATGATTCACAAATTAAGACCTGGGATTCACAAAGCAACCTGTGGGATTCTCAAAATAAGATAAACAGATGAGATGTCCAGATTTTTTAGGAAACCAATAATACGATCTAAGACTCACAAACCAAGGTCGAAACAAAACCACCTATTTTGAATGACATTAACCTAACTTAAACCATTTTTGCCACTCCAACAGATAAATAAAATACTTGATTAATATCAGATGTAGTTGCGTAGATGAATACAAACCTGATTCACTGGAGGAAGGTCTGCAAAATCATATGGACAATTCCTTTTGTCGTGGTTACCCTTGCGCTTACAGTTAGCACACAACCTTTTTGCTTTTTCCGCCTTCTTGATTGCCTTATTTTTCTTGCTCACCAACCGTTTACCACAGCCTTTGTTCCTAGACACATTAGGCGGTAAGATGTTGGTTTCTTCTGGAACCTTGCAGCCCAGTAGAAGCTCAATCTGTTGTTGTTTTGTCAACGGTTGAGTGTTTCCCTCTAGTTTTGTCCTGAATTCCTTGATTAACTTGGCAAACTCTCTCACATCCGACTCTTCTTTCCTTTTGAGCATACCAACAGTTAACTGAATCTCAGACCACACCACAGACATTCCAATCTGTTTTGTACTGGTATTGTTGTATTTCTCTAACAGATTCCCATTCCAATCATAAACGTCACTTTTGAGTGCATTCTTGCTCCACCTTTGCAAAATATATTTATCAGGTATGTCCTTAAACTTTCCCGAACAAACCCAAATGATGTGACTGCATAAAATACCTCTCCTTTCAAACAGTTTACATGTGCACCTTACATCATTCGTGCTTCTACTGCACTCAACTGCAAATTTTAGTACTTTCTTTGCATCCTCAACTAACGACACTTCAAAGTTCGTCACAGGATCTGGCGGAGTGTATCCAACCAAACTGCAGGTATTTATTGAAAGCTTCACCTGGTTTTGGAACTCATAGAACATCGTATGGGTATAGCTTCTCACTGCTTGTGTCTCCCATTTTGACCCATACAGTGTTTCAGGGATTGAATTCGCATTCTCCTCTTCACGGAGCTTCAGCAGGCGCTTTTGGTGGTCAGTGGCGCTTTCATAGCGCACCAAGAACTCAGTTAATATCCCGTATTTGTTTTCAAACCGCTTAAAGAAACTATTAGCACTCTCTGACCTTTGTGTAGTTCGTAGTAAACCGCCCATTGGCACATTTCTGAAATAAGCGGGTATCCATGTGTGTCTATCAGCGAACTTCCCATTCAACCACGTATTGTCTTCCAAGGAGAAATCGTTCATGACTTTAAGCCACTTCTCTTCAAATTCCCCGGGCTCCAGGTCATCGTCCCATACAACACCGTTTAGACGGGTTAAAAAGTCGGTATCTCTACAAATTTTACTCCCAACCTTGTCGGTTATTTTCTTCATGATGTGCCACATGCAAAACCGATGTTTCGCTGTTTTGAACTTAGCTGCAATGAACAAAATCAAATTATCGACCGTCACCATCATTTTATAATAACTAAATCCACGCAGTTTCACATAACAAAGTCATACGATGCACTATTATGTAAATCTCAAGTCTTGTCCTCAGATTCAGACTATAAATCATATAGCTTATTTTGTGAATCCTATAGCTTATTTTGTAAATCTGGGGGGTTATTTTGTGAATCTCATGTCTTATCCTCGGATTCAGACTATATAAATTTTGTGCCTTATTCGCGATATAAGTACGTGAAACATATATTTACCCCAGTTTCACAAATTCATGATCTAGTTTCGCATAATAAGCACTACGATTCACATAAACAAAAAACCAATCAAATTATTACAACCATCATATTTTATGAGGTACGATTTGCAAATTTCAGAAACATACCTAGAACTGCTTTAATTATTCCCGGGTCTTCGTCAGTGATGATGTAGTTAGGCTCCTTCCCACCCATAGCTGCCAGAAACTGGTCAAATACCCACATGAATGACTCCTCGTTTTCATGTTCTATAAGCGCACATGCAAATGTGATTGACCTTTTATGATGGTCAATGCCCGTGAAAGGCGTGAACGTCATGTTGTACTTGTTTGTACCATAAGTTGGGTCGTATGAAACTCCATCCCCAAACAGAGCATACGCTCTTTGCATGTCACAATCCGTCCAGAAAATCCTTGTCAATGCGTTCTTGGAATCTTTTTCATAAACAAAGTGGAGCCCTTTTGTTTCAGCTAGGGTGTCTAAGCGTGATTTGAACATTTCCCCATCATGACTGTTCATTAGACACTTCATTTCCTCTCGAAATTTTTTGAATTGCTTGATGTTGCCCGACATTTTGAAAACCACCCAATTGTTGAGTGCATAGTTGGTGTGTTAAGCTAGGACCAACATTTGCTTTTGAATGGCTGACAATCATTTGCATATGAAATTCATTGATATTTTCAGCAAGTTTCTCAAATTCCTTATTTTTCACAACATCAAGCGGGTGATTGTGACCCTCAATAAACACGTCAACCATGTACTTGTTCTCATGGAACTTGAACTTTATCATTGCTGGACAGCCCCACCTTCTAATCTTTGTTATTCTTGTGGTTGACCCTTTGTTGGAACTCTCTGCCTCTCCTCCACCTTTTTTCACCCTACGTTTAGCAGCTGGTTTTTTCGGTTTGCTCTTTGTACCACCTATTTCGTTATTTTCGATGCAACGGATTCATCCGCCTTTTTCGCAACACCAGTTAGGGCAGGTCGTCTTTTCTTCTTATTACAACCTTCCCGATTGCAAACCATGCACTTTGTTCTGATAATATCATCACGAAACCTTTTGCTTGAAGATTTCCTTGATTTAAACCCACAAGCAAAGCAACAGACGTTTCATAAAAAAGACATCGCCGTTGAGTCTAAGTCAATAAATGTTTTCCCAATCGCTGGTGTAAACTTTTCATCAATCCTATTTATCCATCGTTTATCGCCACTCGGTGTGTAAGTTATAAGAGTAGTAGGTGTGGAAATAGTTGGTACTGTAGGGCTTGTTAAAACAGTAGAGGTAGAAGCTTCACCGCAATTAACATTGGAATCAACACCTGAAAATTGTAGATTCACAAAATAAGCCAAAAGTGCAAGATAGGAGATTAACAAATAAAGTTCCACAATATTAGCATATAAGGTTCATAATCTCTGCCACAAACCAAGTTTCAGGATCTTATAGTCTATATTTCAATAAATAACCCGCTAGATTCAAATAATTAGCTCTTATATTTACAAAATAAGCACCCTGATTCACAAAATAGACAATGTTAAACAATCTTTGCCACAAACCAAGCTTCATAATCTTATAGTCTATATTCACTAAATAACCTATCAAATTCACATAATTAGCTCTTATATTCACAAAATAAGCTATCTGATTCACAAAATAAGGAGAATAGCAAAATAAAGCTCAAAAAAATAACATCTCAAATTCATAAAAGATTGATGTTTCTTCGGTTCAATTAGTAAGTTTTGCCAAAAAGAGCAACATAGGAGATTCACAAATCAAGTTTCACAATATTAGCATCTAAGTTCCTCTGTCACAAACCAAGTTTCGGGATATTAGTCTATATTTTCAAAATAACCTCTCAGATGCACAAAATTAGCTCCTAGATTCGCAAATAAACCTCTCAGATTCACAAAACCAGACCAAAATAACGTCTCAAATTCATAAAATAGGGACAAAACAAAATACCTGTTGCAATAGCACTCTTATCAGAGTCATTTGTAGTATCGGGAGTTAGACTGCAACATCGCCAGGAACACTATAATAAGTAGGACGAAATTGATAAAATTTGATCAAATTCAGGATATTATAGCATACATTCACGAAATAACTTCTCAGATTTACAAAATTCACTCTTAGATTCACAAAATAACCTCACATATTCACAAAATCAGGATAATAGCGAAAAAAAGGAGATTACCTGTTTCAACAGCAATATTATCACCAGTTACTGTAATGTCTGTAATCTCCATTGAAATTGAAGCTGCAACGTCAATTTGAGCCTTATTAGCTCTTATATTAACAAATAAAGTTTCACAATAATAATGTTTCAAATTAACAAAATAGTAGGAACACCATAATAAGTATGACATCGACAACCATAGATAAGAAAGCATGCAATATTACTGATACAAGACAATTAAAGCATTCAATGGTGCGGACTTGTGCAAACTTTTCAGAATTTGTCATCTTATTTAGTTTTGTGTTTATCTTATTTTTATCAGATTCAATAAATAACTTATCAGATTCACATAATTAGCTCTTATATTCACAAAATAAGCACTCTAATTCACAAAATAGACAATGTCAAACAATTTCTGCCACGATCCAAGTTTCAGGATATTATAGACAATTTATATTTTCAAAATAACCTCTCAGATGCACAAAATTATCTCCTAGATTCGCAAAATAACCTCTCAGATTCACAAAACCAGAACAGTTTATATTTTCAAAATAACCTCTCAG
The DNA here is from genome assembly GCF_048544455.1 of Silene latifolia. NCBI lineage: Eukaryota > Viridiplantae > Streptophyta > Magnoliopsida > Caryophyllales > Caryophyllaceae > Silene > Silene latifolia. Next base: position 89,201,083 of record NC_133535.1, on the reverse strand, counting down.
ATGCACAAAATTAGCTCCTAGATTCGCAAAATAACCTCTCAGATTCACAAAACCAGAACAGTTTATAGTTTCAAAATAACCTCTCAGATGCACAAAATTAGCTCCTAGATTCGCAAAATAACCTCTCAGATTCACAAAACCAGAACAAAATAACGTCTCAAATTCATAAAATAGGGACAAAATAGCACTATAGACCTGCAACATCAGCAGTAATACCATAATAAGTAGGGCGAAATTGATTATTTTTGATCAAATTCAGGATATTATAGCCTACATTCACGAAATAACTTCTCAGATTTACGAAATAACTTCTTAGATTCACAATATAACCTCACATATTCACAAAATCAGGAGAATAGCAAAAAAATGACTTCATAAAATAGCGAAAAAATGGAGATTACCTGTTTCAACAGCATATTATCACCGATTCATCGTAATGTCTCAGTAATCTCCATTGAAATTAAAGTCGCAACGTCAATTTGAGCCTTATTAATGAATGAATTATAATCAATTAATGAATGAATTAACAAAATCAACAAATTTTACACCGCGAATGACGAAATTGCTCAATTGCTCAGTTTTGATCGAATTCAAACCCTAAACTAACGAAATACTTCAGTTTTGATCCTTATAAATTTACAAAACAGTTCGATTTTGTTCAAATTTGATAATTATATCATCAATTAATGAACGAAGTTAAGAAACTCAATTTTTCATCAAATAATATGAAATTACCTGGAAATTACCTCGAAATCTTCTAAGAAATCGATTAATTTGATGAATTCGCCTCTTTGATTGTCAGAATTTGATTAATTTGATGAAATCGTCTCACAAATTTGATGATATCGCCTCTTTGAAATCACGCCCAAATTGAGTGATTTTGTATAAGCGCACAAACTCAGTAGTTTTGGAAGGAAAGAATTTTGGGCCTTTTGTTTAGATTAGAGAGAATAAGGTATTTGGGCTTTTTTTTAGATTAGAGAGAGAAAGTGTTTTGGACCAAATGATAAGTTTCTTGTTGACCCCTAATTTTCATCCTTGTTTTTTCAGTCCAACATTACAAAATCAGCCCATCCATGTATAATGCAAATCAGTCCAAGGTAGTAATTTGGCGAGACCGGCCGCCTCGCCATAATGAGGTGCCTCACCGGATCCGGCCTCTATATATATATATATATATATATATATATATATATATATATATATATATATATATATATATATATATATATATATATATATATCTTCTCTATATAGAGAGCAGTTCTTATAAGGCCCTTACATCCATTGAGTCCCTAAGTCCTTATAAGGGCCTTTGGATGGAAGGGATGGAGGGATGAGATTACATCTCAATGGATGGCCATAAATCTCCCTCCCTAATCTCCCTTTCTAATCCATGTACAACTCCTCTCTAATTTGTATAACTCCATCCTCCTTCTAATTCTCCCAACTCACTCACCCACTCATCATCCATTCCATTCATTCACTTCTTCAATCATTCACCCCCTCTCTCCTAATTCATTCTCTCCCAACAAAAAAAAACCCAAAAAATAAAAACAAAAACCAAACAATAAAAACCCAATCAAAAAACCAAACAATAAAAACCCAATCAAAAAAAACTCCATCCTCCTTCTTGAATCTGGAAAAAAAAACAACAACAAAGTAACATACACCTCCGTCTCCCTCCATTCGAACCGCAGCCACCACCACCGCAGCCACCACCACCACCGCAGCCTCCTTCTTTCATCCCGACACCATCCCGTCACTGCCTCCCATTTCCTCCTTCCTTCTCGGCCGCCCTGCCGCAACCGGCCTTCCCCTTGCCTCCCTATCCCGACCTCCCTCCGACCGATGACCCCGCAACACCCAGATCCCGACCTCCCTTTCTCGCCCCACCACAACATCACTGCAACCGCAACAAAACATCAATGCAACCGCAACAACAACAACACCAACCTTTCTCCCTCCCTGCTCTCCCTTTTTCCTTTTTTTCGGTCTTTTTTTTCGTCACTTTTTTTTCGTCCTTTTTTTTTCGTTCCTTTCCTTCAATCAGTGTTTGATTTTTTGATTTTTTATTGTTGTTCTTTGTTGTTCTTTGTTTTTTGTTTTATTGTTTTTTGTTTTATTTTTGTTGTTGTTCTTTGTTTTTTGTTCCAGCCTTTCTCCCTCCCTGCGTTTTTTTGTTTTTTGTTGTTCTTTGTTTTTTGTTTTATTTTTGTTGTTGTTCTTTGTTTTTTGTTTTGTTTTTGTTTTTTGTTTTGGTTTTTTGTTTTTATTTTTTATTTGGTTGTTATTGTTATTTGATTTTTTGAACTAAAGTTATACATCTTGTCTATTAAAGTTATACACTGCGTGCATTAGAGTTATACACACGATATTTAAATTTGGTTTTTTTTTATTGTTATTTGGTTTATTTCAAATTTCGGGTTGGGTTGGGTTGTTGGTTTTTTGGTTTTATTATTGTTATTTGGTTTTTTGTTTTTGTTATTATGAGTTTTTTTGGTTTTTGTTATTATTTAATTTTTTTTCAGATTTAATATTTGTTGATTAATTACGATTTTTCATATTTATTTGGTTTTTATAAAAGTTATACTATTTACGACTAAAGTTATACACTTAAAACATTAAAGTTATACACTGGGTGCATTAAAGTTATACATCTTGTCTATTAAAGTTATACACTGCGTGCATTAGAGTTATACAATTTTGGACTAAAGTTATACAATTTTGGACTGAAGTTGTACTCTTATGGAATAAAGTTATACAATTTTGGACTAAAATTACACAAATTTGGACTGAAGTTATACAAATAAGGACTAAAGTTATACAAATAAGGACTAAAGTTATACAATTTTGGACTAAAGTTATACAAATTTGGACTACAATTACAAAAATTGGACTAAAGTTATACAAAAATGAACCAAAGTTATACAAAAATGAACCAAAGTTATACAAAAATTGACTAAAGTTATACAAATAAGGACTAGAGTTATACAAATAAGGACTAAAGTTATACATATGAAGGACTAAAGTTATACAAATAAGGACTAGAGTTATACAAAAATTGACTAAAGTTATACAAATATGGACTAAAGTTATACAAAAATGGACAAAAGTTATACAAAAATGGACTAAAGTTATACAAAAAATTGGACTAAAGTTATACAAAAATGAACCAAAGTTATACAAAAATGAACCAAAGTTATACAAAAATAGACCAGAGTTATACAAAAATGCACCAAAGTTATACAAAAAATGGACTAAAGTTATACAAAAAATTGGACTAAAGTTATACAAAAATGAACCAAAGTTATACAAAAATGAACCAAAGTTATACAAAAATGGACTAAAGTTAGTCCATATTTGTATAACTTTAATCCATATTTGTATAACTTTAGTCCATTTTTGTATAACTTTGGTTCATTTTTGTATAACTTTGGTTCATTTTTGTATAACTTTGGTTCATTTTCGTATAACTTTAGTCCAATTTTTTGTATAACTTTTGTCCAATTTTTGTATAACTTTAGTCTTTTTTTGTATAACTTTGGTCTATTTTTGTATAACTTTGGTTCATGTTTGTATAACTTTAGTCCATTTTTGTATAACTTTGGTTCATTTTTGTATAACTTTGGTCCATTTTTGTATAACTTTAGTCCTTATTTGTATAACTTTAGCCCATATTTGTATAACTTTAATCCATATTTGTATAACTTTGGTTCATTTTTGTATAACTTTGGTTCATTTTTGTATAACTTTAGTCCATTTTTGTATAACTTTAGTCCATTCTTTGTATAACTTTAGTCAATTATAAGATTAAAATCAACAAATTATAAGAATTTTTATATGGCTAAGATTAAAACAACAAATTTTATGAAAAATATTTTAGTAGATCTTAGATGAAAAAAAAAGTATCTCATAAAAAAAAAACGAGATTTAAAACCCGAAATCTTTAAAAAAAAGTATAACAAGAAGAGATTTGAGAAAATGAATAAAAACGAGAAGTAACAAAATAAAATAAAATAAAAGACAACAACAAAAAATGAATGGAAAAAACAACTCAAAACATGAAAATAAACACCAAAAAAAAAAAAAAAAAAAAAAAAAAAAAAAAAAAAAAAAAAAAGGTGGCAGCGGTGTAGTGGCGGCGGTGTGGTGGCGGCCGTGGTGGGTGGTGAGTTGGTGTCGGGTGGGATAGTGGTGGGTGGTGGTGAATGAGGAAGAGAAGAATGAATGATTTATTTGGGTCTTTTGATTTAATTGGATTTTTTGGGTTTTTTGATTTAATTGGATTTTTTGGGTTTTATTTATTTATTTGGTTTTTGGGTTTTTTATTTATTTGGATTTTTTGGGTTTTTATTTTTTGGGGTTTTAGAGAGAAGATGAGTTGTGTGATATGTGAGAAAAGTAGATGAGAGGAAAAGAAGTTATAGTGAATTAGTGATTAATTAGAAAGATTAGTGAAGGAGGAGAGAATGAGTGATATTAGTACATAAACACACTTTTGGAGGTTGATCTTGGCCATCCATCTCCCTCCATCCAATGGCTCACAATAGAACTTATGGACTTAATATATCTAAGGACCTTAGTTGATCTCTTTTCTCTCTCTCTCTCTCTCTCTCTCTCTCTCTCTCTCTCTCTCTCTCTATATATATATATATATATATATATATATATATATATATATATATATATATATATATATATATATATATATATATATATATATATATATATATATATATATATATATATATATATATATATATATAGATTTAGGATCCGGTGGGAACGAATATTCGGTGAGAATAGTGAGAACGACTAGTATCTAAAGAATACAGCTAACATTAATCAAAAATTAAGCGCGCCCAAACCAGTGATATTACAAGTCCCACCCCAAAATTCCCACTAACTGATAAGAGCCCACTATTCAAGTTCCAACATGTCAGGCTTCCACCACCAACAGACGGCAACCACTACGACCAGCCACCACCACGACCACCAACATACGACGCCGCCGACCACCAGGTCTAGGGGCTGTTTTGGGCATGATCTTTAAGCTAGTGATCTTCCCCTTACCCATCTTCTCAACCCTTAAAGCCAAGTTTACGGCCTCATCAAAGGACCAAACTTGATGTATTCTAACTCTACTAGCAATTTTATCATCCAATCCTTCCACAAACCTAGAAATATTTTGTTCGGGTTTCTTATTCATTTCACATTGCAAAGTGAGTTGTTCAAAGTCTCTAAGGTAGGATTCAAGGGGTTGTTGGTCTTGCTTAAGTTGTGTGAGCCTGATGAACATATCTTGGGTGTAGTCTTTAGGCACAAACTTTTCCTTAAGATTCTTTTTCAACTTTAGCCAAGACTTAATAGGTTCCTTACCATCCTTTTTTCTTTGGTTCTTTAAGTTCTCATACCAAAGTGAAGCATAGCCCTTAAGTTTTAAGATAACAACTTTAAAAGACTTAGCATCCGAGTATGCTTTAAACTCAAAGACTCTTTCAATGGTTCTATACCAATCTAACAAATACTCGGGGTTTAAACTACCATGAAAATCAGGAATTTCTACCTTTAAGTCTTTGTTATGCTCTCCTTGAAAGGCCTCGACCATGGACTCCTATGAATCCGAAAATGCCTCATCTTCATGGGTGTCTTGGCCTCTTCCTCTTCCCACGAGACCACGGCCTCTACCCTACCACGAGGTGGTTTTCCATCTCTTGTTGGTGTTGACATGTTAGACATGATAGCATTGGAAGAATCTAACATTAGGTCGCATTTTTTAGAAAGTTGTGTCATTTGGTTTTCAATTCCGGTGAGCCTTTCTTCACTCATGGTTATTTTTTGTGCTTTTGTTGTAGTTAGGATATAATGAACTCACAAGAAAAGCTTTTCCCAATACTAACACAAGATGGAATTGTGTTATAACCTAGGCTCTTGGTACCAATTTGGACTAAAACATAAACTTTGATTAAAACACACGAAATGGAGGTAATTATGGACTGATTTTGGACGGCTAAAGTGAATGAAATTGAGTGGAAGATATGACTTAATCCGAACACGAAGCTATAGATTAAGCTTAAGGATTAGCCCAAGCACTAAGCAATGGGTTCACCCACCCCAAGCACTAAGCAAAGGAGTATCTTCAAGCACTAAGCAAAGAAGAATTAAGAAGAAAGCAAAGCTTAAACATGTGTTTATAATTCATCAAATCTGAAATTTACATAAGGCTGGCTTTGCTTTTATAGGCCAGGCAAAGCAATCTCCACCCTACATTCAAACACACATCTAAGGGCTTATAGAGGCCCCAAAAACGGTACAATAGCTGGTCCCAAGAACCTTACACAAGTTGAAAAACATAAACTAAAAACAAGGAAAAGTAAACTAATGAGACAATCATTATTTAAGATAAAGCAAGCTCCTTGGAGACCTCACAAGGACCGGCCAAGCTTAGCATAAGAGTCATAGAGCAGCAAAAAGGAGCTTTGGGGTTGTCTTGGATAGTTTAGCAAGGTTGAAAGTGACCCTTGTACCTTCTCTTGCAAACCGTGCTCATTGGGTACTACCCGGTTTGTTGCTTCCTTTAGATTATGATAGGTACCTATTCAAGACAAAAGTTCCTAGACAAAAGTGCTCTAAACTCATCATACAAGGGTCCTAGGCCGTTACATGCCATATGTTCTTAGACGGATTTGGAGATGGACCTCAAATTCGAAGAAGGTCCAAAACCGAGTGAAGACCAATTGTTGGATGGTGCGTGATTCGCTTCAGCAAGGAAAACTTACATGGAAGACGAAGGAAGCGATTAGCCTGTAATGGAAGAGGAAAGAACTTGACCTTCACCCAGATCTGGTTACATTGGAGTATGTCATCAGTGCTGGGAGAAGAAGAAGATCTTAAGGAGTTGAAGCCTGATAAAGTGATGGGTGTGAGGAAGATCTGTAGCAGGAGAGAGAGAGAGAGAGAGAGAGAGAGAGAGAGAGAGAGAGAGAGAGAGAGAGAGAGAGAGAGAGATGTTGGGAAATTGCACACGAACTGAAAAGACAATAATGAAAACCGCACCGAATCGCTATGCTTTCCTAATAGAACAATTCGACCCTTACTTTAGTGCCTGGGTTGTATCGAACTTTCTATTGAGATAAGACGGTTGCCCTCTGTATTCGGCACAGAATACAGAGATATAATTAAGAAGTATTTTGTGTAGATCGTTATAATTTCTTAGATGCAAAAGATGGATTGTTTTCTTGTCCCTTTTCCATCTTATTCCCTGGCTATATATATAAGCAAGATAGGGAAATAGGGGAATGAATATCCGAACAATTGCAACTGTTGGATTTCCAAAATAATTGATGCGTGAATTTAATTTCCGCACCCCCCTCATAGTTATTCGAACGAAAACTATACCGTAATTCCGTAAATAATTATGCAAGTGTACACTCCGTACTTCCCGAACTTGCATTATATTATTTAGAAATTACCCATCTATGAAACAACCTTAATTACGCCAAAATGAACCGGTAATTACTCTTAAATCACCAACATTCCTCCCCCATTTAAGCGTAATACAAGATTAAACAGCTAACAAACATACCAATTTATGCATAAATGAAAATGTCACGAAGATTGAATTTCCACTTAGTGAAATTACACATTCCAAATATTCGAGTATCGGGGTGTGACTAAGCATTGAACCCTTTCTACCCATTTTGAATACATGAAGATAACTCACACATAAACTAATTTACTTCTAAAAATTACATAAACCGACACTTATTTACAAGCCTAGTGTCCCATATCTATTCATGAACATATCAGGAGTCAAACCCATACTCCCTTGAAGCGGCTGTACTTCATGTTCATATAGGTTGATTCTTTTCATCGTGTCCTTGCAAACACACTTTTCCAAAAGATCAACCTTACAACATGCAAGTCTAAGCACACACCTCGAGATATAAATTATTGTGTGCTTCAATCTCTTAACAATAGGCCTTCCACATTGAATTCAGCCTCTAACGTTGTATTAGAGGGGAATTGGGTATCCTATCGCCAAGGATCTTATACGAGTTTTAAACTCATCCCGTCAACCGACTTAATAACCAAGTCCATAATTGACCCTTCATGCAAAGTGATCAACTAAAACTGAGATCTCACAAAAGATAACCAATATCATCTCCATTTATGATAGTCCATAAACCGTGTTATAGCAAACACCCTGGTGCACCGTTATTTACTATCAAAAACATGGATGAAGTTGGTCTAATACTTTTAAGTAATACCGTAGATTAATTAATTTCCTTAGCTACTTAGCCTTAACCGGCTATGCTAACACTACGCATACCAACTCCAATGTCAAACTCATAATGCAAATTCGCTTCTTGGAAGTCCATATACTCATGATACTTTCCAAAGTAAAATACACTACCACTAGTAGAAAATCACCTTCTACATTTGGTACATCAATTTGCAAAATACTATCCCTTTAAAACCGAAGGAGAAATGACATAGGACAAACCATAATTCATGGTTTACTTTATACATTGTCACACTTGCTTAATCCCTTGCCAAAGATGAGTACTAGCTATACTAGTATACTTACACAACTTGTCAAACCGCAATAATTAAGCCCTTGTGAAAATCCGAGTCATGACTCCACTTTCACTATTGGATAAAACCGTCATTCTCGACTCTTGGGAGTATTAATCGGAGAATAATAATCATACTCTCACCCTTGATCCTAGTACTAAGGACCATATTACCTCTATCATATTCTTCATAGAAGAACACGATGACAAAATCACCTTTTACAAGGTAATTAATTCATCTTTTGTTTACCAAGGATTAACTAGTCATTCATCCTACAACAAAAGATTGCTCCATTTAGGACATGTCAAAAGTTGTACATACAATACTAGTGATTATATTATTACATGGTTAAACCACCATGACTTTATAATCTTATAATCTCAACGTGGTTCTGCAAACCATCATTCCGAGATTATATGATTAAATGGTCAATTACTTGATCAAATTTTTAAAATGCTTTACACACAGATGCCTATTACAACGCAATCTGATTCATTGAGTATTCATAGAATTATTGCAATCATGCATAACAAAGATAATCACATGGACCTCATGATTATGAATGTTGTTATACAACAATACATGGAGAAAATATGCAGAACTATTAAAATCAAAGCATAATCAAAATAATTACTCTCATTGATGTTTACCAAAATCAGTATCATGCATCGGCCGCTCTAAACAATGCGACAAATTACATGTATTCAATAGATTTTAACAAACCACAAAAATTAAGGTCAAAACATTATGTCCATATGGACGTACTATGGCGGTAAGATTTGTTTGTTTTAGCAAACAAAGTACACACATTGCATATTAACCGTAACACCAATGGATCAAACAAACATACATGCCTTCATACATATTCCACATGATATACATCCTACATGATCAAAAAACAACTTTTTTTTATAAAAGTTTGAAACTAATACCCATCTCATTGATCATTCCCGAAATAAATTACATGGACAATAACAATGAGATGAAAATCGACATATTATATGTCCCTTCGCATGGGTGATTCTCCAATTTCTCCTTTTACCAACCTAGGGTGTCTTAAGTCATGAAGAATCGGCACTTGACACCATCCAAGATCAATACACTTGCTAATGAGCCATACAAACAACCATTTATTATCGCACTACTTCGCATTTCCGTGTATCTTATCAAGGAGGGTTCATTAGAGATATTCACACCCACTTTATACATTCAATATTTCAATAGTACACCACTATTGTTGATAATTATATAGTACACACACAATTCATATAATCGATACTACTCAACTATTGTAACATCATATGAATTGCAAAACAAACAAAGAGATTACCTCTTATTCATGTCGTATATATTAAATAGACATGAAAAGACGAGCACTTAATGTTACACCATATTAAGATTTAAACCACTCATTAAACATGCTCAATGTCTAAAATAAATGTCTAATGATCCAAGATATAAATTATTCATACAAGACAACACTACCGTGTTTAAAATGAGTGCATAGCCATGTTATAAATTATTAATAACGACTATCGTGATCATATCATAATCGGTATCTTTATCATCCATATATCAACAATGGCCAAATAACAAGACATGAATCATGGATATTAAAACCAAATATCCACAAACCAAATAGTATAACCACTATTGTCGTTAACAATGTCATCAAAACGACATGACCATATGCATATATCCATGACCGACAAAGAAAAAAGCATCTTCATCTTCATTTAACCCATTATCATGAAAACAATTGTACTTGTCTCATTACGATGAACACAAATTATTCCACTTATTATGATGACAATTGAAATTTAATTTCCAAAAAATAATACTAGTATCATGGCAATTAAAATATCATCAAAAGAATCATGTAGATATGCCAAAATTCCATGATAATAAACGCTATTAACAAGTCCTGCTATCTTTATCCATTGTCATTAAACAAATAACAGAACAAACACCAAGAATAAATGCACTCACTATCTCTTGATATATTAGCATCATTTTCTTTATGGTAAAAGTCGGTAAAAAACAAACATCACATAAGAGACCCATAATCATGATCAATCTTGAACACGAGTCAAGTCACTCGTTTTAGAGACATTGTACCATAACAACTTCCATAAGAATAATATAAAATTATTCATTATCCAATATTCATCATTATCAATATAATACAAATGTATATGAAACAATATACATTAAATTCTTTGGTAATGATACTGCATATGTTACCAAGCATCAACCAACATCAAACTAAAACTATATTAAAATATAGACATTTTAAAAACTAATCAATGCATATAAAGATATTTTGGGCTTTAAACAGGCATCATAAGATGTTAATCTATGTCTAAAAACCATGATGCAAAATTTGTAATAATGCATCTGAAGACAATGATACTGTATTCTTCTATATTTACGAAGAAACATGGCATCAAAATTTAAAAAAAAAAAAAAAAAAAAAAAAAAAAAAAAAAAAACTTCATTGCATGCTCATGATGTAAACATAATTAATGCAACACCATGATTCTGTAATCTATAGTTAACTTTTGATGTGCAAAACACCATGTGTAACAACATGGCAGACATAAAAATTCTAGTTCAAGCATTAAATTTGCATATCTATGATTTACACAAATACCTGACAAATTAAAATCATCAAACTTAGAGTGAAGTCAAAGATACTTATCTCTTTTGATTTCCCTTGTTGATCTTATCAATACACATAAGTATTTCCCGATCGTAGTCTCTCAGAACATGCATACAACAATCAACAACGGACACGCATGTCTTTAAAACGTACCAAAATTCAGACTTGGACATCGTCTCGCGTATCGATATAATTATTATCACAAAGTGTAAATACTCTTAAGAATCTTCATTGTCATTTCCTTAACATTCGCGCATCTTAACATATTTCAAAATTGTTCTATTAGATTGTTGGGAAATTGCACACGAACTGAAAAGACAATAATGAAAACCGCACCGAATCGCTATGCTTTCCTAATAGAACAATTCGACCCTTACTTTAGTGCCTGGGTTGTATCGAACTTTCTATTGAGATAAGACGGTTGCCCTCTGTATTCGGCACAGAATACAGAGATATAATTAAGAAGTATTTTGTGTAGATCGTTATAATTTCTTAGATGCAAAAGATGGATTGTTTTCTTGTCCCTTTTCCATCTTATTCCCTGGCTATATATATAAGCAAGATAGGGAAATAGGGGAATGAATATCCGAACAATTGCAACTGTTGGATTTCCAAAATAATTGATGCGTGAATTTAATTTCCGCACCCCCCTCATAGTTATTCGAACGAAAACTATACCGTAATTCCGTAAATAATTATGCAAGTGTACACTCCGTACTTCCCGAACTTGCATTATATTATTTAGAAATTACCCATCTATGAAACAACCTTAATTACGCCAAAATGAACCGGTAATTACTCTTAAATCACCAACAAGAGAGAGAGAGAGAGAGGCGGGTTAGAATGGGTAGTAGATTAGGATTTGTATTTTTTAAAAAAGAAGTCTGGGTAAAAAGGTGGGTGGATGACAACTGGAAAGATAAATTGTAATATTTTCTTATGTTTTATCTCTCGTTACAATTATATACGAAGTAGTGTAGAACTATCATTTATACAAAACAGAAAAGATACCAATTGAAAATAATTTTTTTATTTATTTCTCAAATATGATAAAAAATATATATAAGACGTGTCGTATCCGTGTCTATAAAATAGTCAAGATACTCCTTTGACCGTATTCCCGTATCTATTAAAATTCAAAATCACGTGTCGGATACTCCGATACATATCGGATACGATACTTCGTTCCCGTGTCCGAGTAACATAGCTTGGCACCCAAACCCTGGATATAATATTTGCTATGTTTAGGTGAGTCACAAATTGTAGGATGTGGTACTTACTACTTACGCATCTCCATCTCTTTGCATTGACTAAACAAACTGATGGCTGTCGGAAATAAGGACCACTAACAGTTACTGGTACCAAGTTAGAACATTCATTCGCATAATCACATTCAAATTATCACTTACGCAGCTATAGCCTGTTGGGCAACAGAGGTTATGTACTTTAACCTAAGGCTAAGACATTTCTCTCAATTCAGTCGTGCCCAATATCTGTCTTTGCGTTCTTCTTCTCATAGTATTAGCTCCAGTAATACGAGGCTCCAGAATAATCGCCGTCTTGCCAAGTTATCCAAATCTGGTAAACTTGATGAAGCCCACCAGCTGTTTGTTAAAATGCCTGAACGAGATGAGTTTACTTGGAATATTATGGTTTCCGGCTATGCAAATTCTGGTAGATTTACTCTAGCCAGAGAATTTTTTGATCAGACCCCATGTAAGACTTCCATTACTTGGAATTCATTGATTTCTGGGTACTGTCGATACCGATATGTAGATGAAGTATTTGACTTGTTTTGGGAAATGCAATATGATGGCTTCAAGCCTACTGAATACACTGTTGGTAGTGTTTTGGGAGTTTGTTCACAATTGGGTTTGCTTTCTTGGGGTAAACAACTTCACTGTTATGCACTCAAAACTCAGTTGCTGTTCAGTAGTTTCGTTGCTACTTGCCTCGTGGATATGTATGCCAAATCCTACTGTATTCTTGAAGCTGAATGCGTTTTCAACCTGTTTACTGGCTCCAAAACTCATGTCTTATGGACCGCAATGCTTACCGCATACTCTTATAACGAATGCGGGTGTAAACCAATGGAATGTTTCCGAGACATGCGTGTGGAAGGGATAGAGTCCAATCAGTTTACTTTTCCAAGCATACTAAAAGCTTGTGCAACGGACAAGTCTCTGATTTTCGGACAACAAGTACATGGTTGCTTAATAAAGTATGGTTTAGCTCACAATGATTATACTCAGTGTGCTTTAGTGGATATGTATGCCAAGTGCAAGGATTTCGATACTGCTAAGTTATTACTTGAGACTACGAAAGTTCATACTGTCACTGCTTGGAATTCTTTGCTTATTAGCTGTTTGAGGGAGGGATTTTTAGACGAAGCAATGTTATATTTTAAGAAGATGCATGTTCGAGACATAAAAGTTGACGATTTTACATTTCCGACTATTTTGAAATGCTTTGCTTCACAATTTGATGTCGAAATTGTAGAGTCCATTCATTGCTTGACAATCAAAACTGGATACGAGGATCATAATCCCGTGAGCAATGCTCTTGTTGATGTATACGGTAAATGTGGAAATTTGGATTCTGCAATTAAGGTGTTTATTAAGTTATCCAGCAAGGACGTTGTGTCGTGGACTTCCCTCATCAATAGTTATTCTCAAAACGGCTTTTATGAAAAAGCTCTTGAATTGTTTTCTGGTATGAGAATTGCAGGAATTTGCACTGACGAAATTCTGTTTTCGAGCATGCTAAGGGCCTGTGCTGAACTAACTCTCCTCGGATTTGCAAAGCAGGTACACGCAATCTTCATTAAGGCAAGATTTGGGTCATCATTATCAGTCGATAATTCTCTGATTACACTTTATTCAAAATGTGGGTGCATAGACGAAGCGGTTAACGTCTTCAGTTCAATGCTTGTGCGAGATTTGATTTCTTGGACATCAATAATTGTCGGGTTTGCACAAAACGGCCTGGCAATGGAGTCAATAAAGTTCTATGAGAGAATGCTACAGAGCAACATTAAACCTGATTTCGTTACCTTCATTGGCCTACTGTTTGCATGTAGCCATGCTGGTCTTCATGAGAAGGGCAAATACTACTTTGAATCCATGGACAAGGTTTACGGAATAAAACCTGGCCTTCAGCATTATGCCTGTATGATCGACCTATTAGGTCGATCTGGGAAAATGGCTGAAATCAGGGATTTGTTGAAAGAGATGGAAATGCAACCAGACACAAGCATATGGAAGGCTGTTCTTGGAGCATCTCGAGTTCATCAAGATATAGAGATGGCCAAGATCGCCTCTAAGAACCTTTTTGAACTAGAACCCGAGAATGCCGCTCCCTATATTTTGCTAGCTAATCTATACTCCACCACAGGTAGATGGGAAGAAGCTGCAAGATTCCGCACAATGATGAAAACAAAAGCGATCATTAAGGCGCCAGGTTGTAGTTGGACTGCGATAGAAGGCAAAGTGCACACCTTTGTATCTTCCGACAGAAACCACCCAAGAATTGCTGAGATTTATTCAAAGGTTCATGAGATTATCGGGGTAATAAAAAAGACAGGGTACAAACCTGACATGAATTTTGCTCTCCATGACATGGATGAGGAGGGCAAGGAGTTGGGTCTTGTTTATCATAGTGAAAAGCTGGCAGTTGCATTTGGACTACTTGTTTTGCCTCCTGGATTGCCTATTCGGGTATTTAAAAATATCCGGGTGTGTGGAGATTGCCACAATGCTATGAAACTTATATCGAAAGCATTTGATAGGCACATTGTACTAAGAGATTCAAATCGTTTTCACCATTTTAAAGGGGGGATATGTTCCTGTAATGATTATTGGTAGTTAGTTAGTTAGTTAGAAGTTGATTACAAGAGTCGAAGCGAGTCGAAACAGAATCACTAATGCAACAAAAAGCATTGCTTCATCAAAGAAATTAGGCTTTAACAAATTAGGCTTGTTTGGTGTGATTTTTGTTTGCTTGTGCCCACTAAAACAATGTAAGAAATACATGGTAGTTTTTTTGGGTGTAAAAGTTGCCTTAGTGGCCTCTTTTGTGTTAACGGGCTTCGGCTCCGTGTCTGCACAATGTTTCCATGCATTGTCTTCAAGGTTACTCAGGAGTCTATTGATCGAATACAGGGGGTTGAATTGAGTATTAAAAACGATGATCGCATTTTTGAAATATATGATGTAAAATTAATTATTTGATTTTATTGATTAAAATCAACTAATTAATTATACTAATAAGCGCAAAGTCGAAATAACAAAAATAAAGAGAGAGAAAAAGAGAGACACACAAGATTTTTGAAGTGGTTCAGTTTCACAAGTCGAAACCTACGTCCACTATTCTCGATTAATAATTTTTAGTACCTTTTTCCGGATTACAAAAATTATCAATCCACTTGTATAATCAACTATATGATTATAACTCAGATTGAGTATCGCTAAATACTCTAGGTTGCTCTTAGGGATGGCTATTATGACCCAAACCGAACCGAACCCAAATCGAACTGAAGGAAAAAATTCAATCCAAACCCACTCTTTGAAACTCATTCCCGATCCACTATTTAAAAACCCATATCCATATCCACTATTGGAAAACCCGAACCAAATCCAAACCCGATCCATTCATACCCAAACCCGATCCAAGTGGATATTCTTGAAAATTTAGGCTTTATTAACCTTGAAATTTAAATTTTCTTATATAAGATTAAATATTTATGTAGTCAAATCAAGTTTTCGTATTGGGTTTTGGATTATGTAGTGGATCGGGTATGGATTTGGAACGGGTATGAGTTTGAAAAAAGTATAATGGATCGGATATGGATTTTGAAATTTTGGATATGGATCGGGTATGGATATGGATATGTGATCCAATAAGTAAGTGGATCGGGTTTGGATCTTGCAAAACCCAATCCAACCCGACCCATTGCCATCCCTAGTTGCTCTTACGTTAATAAGAAAAGTACAACGATAAATACTAATCTCACGTTATGCGAGTGAGTATAATATCTTTGTGCACTTAGTATCCTATAACGATTTTTCTTCGAGTGATTGACGAAATTGATGCGCAATTTTTGTATAAGCAAATTATAAAATAATAATTAAGGCTCAAAGAATTTTGCTTAAAATATTTTTCTCTCTAAAAGTGTATATGTGTGTATCACTTTTAATTGTTGAATGAAGAAGAGTATTTATTGTTGTAGAGAATTAGGGTTTGGGAATTGTTCTGGAATTAGGGTTTAGGAATGTTCTGGAATTATAAAACCCTAAACGACTTGATGAACAAGTAAGAGGCAAGGGTAGAAGAATTCGGCCTCCTAGGGTTTCGGCCACTAGGGTTCGGCCTCCTAGGATTTTAGCCAGCCCATTCGGTCCCTCTTGCTTCCATAGTCCACAAATCGAGATAGAATTTAGTTAAAACCCTAGGTTGCATGACGACATAAATATCGTGTTACAAACCAATAGTTTATTCAACTTAAATTCTTATTAATTAATTCCAATTAAAATAAATACTCTCTTGTCTTTATAAATCACTAAAAATATATTTTCCAAAAATTAACGCATCATTTTTGTCTAGCAATGAAGTTATGGCTATGAGGTCATAATTTCACTAACCTTTAAATCAAATAAAGTAAAACCATTACCGGATGACGACCTATACTATCTAATCTTCAGTAGATCTTCAGTAAACGAATCGTCTCTTCACAAGTCTCTCATCTTGAGTCTCGTGGTTGTTATTTGGTCTTGATCTTGAACATTACGATTAAATGTCTTTGAAGTAAAACCTCATTGGTTCAATACTTCAAGCCTGCGTCTTTGTAATTGTTTATTTCTAAATTAAGACTTAAGTACACAATTACACGCATATGTTTATAATATTAAGTCCACATACAAATCATTACTGTCATTATCAAAACAATTAATTAGGACTAAAGGTCCAACAGTTGCCACATGAAAAACTCAGAAGGTACAGTTTGTACAATTTGGAAGTAATTTTATTTACAAACAACAAAGTCACAGGTCATGTACAGTCAGGCTTCTATTGTACACAAAACCTCAATATGATTAAGTCAGGCTTCTATGAAGCAAGCAATGGAAATGGTGCATGGCTTTCTCGACAGTAGGTGCATATCTTCCATATTTGTACGCAGGTGATTCTAGACCTCTCTGAACTCCTTCACATAATGTTATATCTTCCATCTGTGGTCAGAATAGACATAACACCAAAAACACTTCTCATATTTTCGATTTTTCGACTAGCCAAGGGAAGAGGGAATGAATATCTGAATGGAGCATAATTTAAACCAACAAATTGATAATAGTAACTAGTAAGTTTGAGTAAAGTTGTACGGCTGTACCTGTACTTGTTCACTCTCCTTCAGGCTCTTGTCAATAAAGGGCTTGTCTTCCTGTAACATACCACAAACTTAAAACCAAGTTTACAAGGTCCAATGTCTGGGTTTTTTTTTTTTTTAATCGTACACAACCTGAATTTCTAAGCAATCAGCGCATTTCACAACTTCAAATTTCGAGTGACCATTCCCATGTTTTGTTTGCATTAATGGTACCAGTGCATTTAAAGCCAACACACTTCAGAACCGAAATTTTCCGGTAACCATATTAATCTACCCACGGAAATACTGGCTCATCAAATCTAAAAGCAGGCAGAAAAGACCGGAAAGACACTGAAACACAGGAATCAATCATTCAACCATATACCCAATAATCAAAACTACGGAAAACAAAAGGCAAAAGCCTTATGTTTGCCTAATCATTAAACTCCCGTTTTCCGAGTAAAAATTCCTTTCGGTATGACAACAGATTTTAATATCCTTCTGCTGCTAAAACGCATTTGCGTTACTATCTTCCTTCAGCTTCCAACCTTCTCTCTAACTTTCTCATTTCAAAACTAGATACTGCTCTCTCCATTAATATCCAAGCACACAATTTACTTTTCGAGGATCAAAGTTTCCAAACTTCGACCATGAATTAATTAAAAAATATCGAACATTAAAATACGACACACGTTTTCAGATTTGTTACCAAAAAAATTTTCATAGAAAAATTAGCAACATACTGACGGAGAAAAACATGGTCAAAGCAGTGTATTTGAGACCGCGCAAAAACAAATGGTGTGTTTGGATATAAATAGAGTGAGTACTTCGTGGTTCACATACCTAGATTGCTTTGCAACCACGTAAGAAAAATAAATGTAAGAAGTATATAATAAATTTGTGAGACCAGAAGGTGGATAGCATGATGCAACCCGAACCTCCACAGAACGACATATTTTCAGCTTTAGTGAAAACAAAAACAATAAAGATAAACGACAAACATTCATCAGGCAGATTACCTTTAGTGAACCATCAAGAAAGTAGTCAAACACCACTCGGCATTTACGAGGGCCTAGAGGCAGTACAAGATTTGTGTCCATCCATGGGCCATACCTATAATATACGCAATAAAATGAAAGTAGTCAAGGATGAAAGGATCGGTTGTAAGTATTACTTAGTTCGACACTTCTTTATGGATCAGACCCCTTTCTGAATGGTCCAAGATGAAAATTGCATCGAGAACTACATCAAAGGACCGCTACTTCACAAGAGAGAGACGTGCAGCCACTTTAGTGAGCCATTTTGATTTATTCTATAAAATCCAAAACCAAAGAGTATGTAGTATATGGTGGGCACTTATTTATATGATAATTCCCTAGCGGGGACATAAAGACACAAGAAAGGCGTAGAATCTATATTACTTAAGACCCGGAGAGAAGTCTTAACTCTGAAGTGTCTGAGTATCCGACTCTACTATTTTATTAGAGATCTTCATTTTTTTTGGTTTAAAATAAAGTGTCCAAATTCCAATGTTGTCATACCCACCTTCGACAGGCCAGGTGTCAAAGATGGCTACGCGAGATAATATAGTTTCTTGAATGGCATGACGTACAACACAATATGTGCAGAGATCGAAGAGATAGACCACAAAAAGGAAGAGTAATTTAGTTAACCTGTTGATCATAAAGTTAGGATATACAAAAGCATAGAGTGCTGTAGAACCAAGCCTGTCAAAATCGCCATCATTTTCTGCTGAAGAGCCTGCACATCTTTGGATACTAACTCTTTCAAATATCTGCAATATATCATATTCGTGAATTCAAGTCACCCAGAAGAACCTTTACTGTCAAATTAAATATCACTTGGCATCAAGAGAATCAATGAGTGTACTTGAGTACTGTATGAGTCGAGGTCAAGTCCCGATGCCAGATTTTTGTGCGCGTATGGGACATGATAGCCACCGTCTAAATAATTGTCGCAGAAGACCTGAGAAAACACAAAACCAGTATTACTTCATTAGTGATTGGGATTAGTCTCTTGAAAGATGGGTTCATGTTAAGATAATGTGAGACCATCCCATTTAACTATATGCCTTACCCATTTATCTTTTAACCCTATAAAATGGTTTAGTAAGCTATTTAGGCCGAGAGTATAACATGGAAAAGCACATACCTTCCAGTTACATTCTAAGGTGTACTCACGCCTACAGATGTAACTCAGAGAAGAATCGACTCCATTGTCACTCAGCAATTGGGAGCAGCTACCAAGCCATTCATTCTCGAAATTGTGGCTATCAGCTTCATCTGGCGAAGCACCCAGATTTACGACAACAAACGGACCCCATGTTGCCACTTTTATAGGCAAGAGCCCAAATTCCTGAATACCGTGATAAGAAAGGTATCATTATCATCTCAAATATGAAAAAGAAAGATGATATGAACATGATATTGCTCAATACTTTAGGATCAAACTTCTGCAGTCCGGTGATTCTTGGGGCCCTCAAAAGACTTCCCTGCAATCCATAAGTCCATCCCTGCAAGATACGATGAAGAAACTCATTATACCGAAAGAATGTGCTAAAAAAAAATTAAACTCGATCTAGTATGGTACTTAAGCTAGAGGATAACAAATTACTTCTTCAGTAATGTTCCATAGCAACACAAAATGTGAACTAATGCAATTCAATTGTGGTTTTATTTTTGAGGACCATGTTAGCCGGCTCTCATCTACAGGATAACAAATTACTTCTTGAGTATGAGAATTGTAAATAATAGTAAAAAAGGGAGATGGGTGAAACTCACATGGTAGGGGCAGACAAAACATGTCTTTTTACCAGTTCCAGTAGCAAGAAGAGAAGCATGATGGCGACACACATTGTGAAACGCATGAATTTTCCCGTTGCTATCTCGACATATTACATACTCTACATTCCCTAACCTGCCACAATATATTTAGGAGCATGTTTAGCACAGATTATAGAATAAGAAAAAGATGAAATAGATGAACCTGCCTGCCAGTAAAATAGGTATGAGCATCCTTGATGTGGTGAATACATCCTACAACTTGCCAGCCATTATTGAAGACACGATCGAGTTCAAGTGAATAAAAACAAGGATCTGTGTACCATGAACTGGGTGGTGTAGATGCTTCCTCAACTCGGATTCCAGGATCAAATTCATTCACTATTTTATTATGGCTTGAATTTGAGACGCAATTCATCATTTTCCTTTTATTAATGGGGGCTCTCAATTTAATACCAGGAACAACTTTATGAGCAGCTCTACTATGCCTTCTTTCATGATGACCACCCAAATCCAATAATCCATGACCAACAAATATACTTGTTTCCATATCTCAATTCGATCACTTTGTTAAATCCCACAACTTCCTCTCTTCTACCCTTTTACTCTCTTCCACCTTTGCTTAACTATGGTGTTCAACCCATTTATTATTTTATTACTTGAATTTATGTAATTTACATTGTTTTATGTCATATTACTAATTATCGTCTTCATTTATTAAATATTACACTACTATTTTATTAGTTAATTTAACTAATTAATTTTTCAATTGCAATTATTAATTGAATTTATGTAATTTATAGTTGTTACATTTTATTATTAGTTGAAACTATTAATTAATGTTGTTTTATGTTTTTGTTAGTTGAATTTTAGTAATTAAAGTTTTTTTTTTTTATTGGATGGCTTATAAATGAAAGAAGGTTGTTGAGAATAGTCAAGTTCAAAATCGACTAGTAAAAACAATAACCGAGCGATGGCTAAGAGGCAAGTTCAGTGTGAGCTTACATCGACACCCCAGCCTTAGATTTCTCAACTCTGGTTTCTTCAAAGGACAACTCTAGCTGTAACACCCCCATTTATCAAACCAAGATAAACGGGGATGCTACCATCTCGGTCTCTCGAGGTAGTGCATCAAATGCGTCAATCAAGAAACAACATTTGAAGTCCAAATTTAATGGTTATTACAAAACAAAGTCTCCCCAATACATAGTCTCAAAATGATAATCAAAGTCCATAAACGAGTCCATAACAAAACTACTAAAGCTCAAGCTAGACTCTCGACTCGGCGTCAATCTCGTCCCAATACCCCCACAAGCATCCCAAGCCTCGTCAAGTACCTGAAAGTCTACCTACTCACCATATGATAGAAAATATCATATGAATCACGGTAGATAGTTTTGAAGATGATTTGACAAAAGAAAAGCACACCAAGTCAACATATGTATGAATAGTGTTATGTAAAGCATAATGAATCCTTCAACAATAACCAATCACCACACAATCACCAAACTCCGACTCATCCAATAATCCAAGACCAACAATCATAAAGCAAATGGACACAACATGCGTGCTACAAACCACACGGTAACAAGTGGTACTCAACTAACACAGGGAACATGCTCGACCACTAACACTGCCCAGATCGTAAATGTGCACATCCCTCTTGTTGCGGACCCATAATAGGAGACTCCGGGTGATACATGAGGGACATGGGTATAAGTTCAAAACGCAAGTTCAAGTCACTCTTGTCTTTCAGATTCGTTCCCTTGATTTAAAAGCTCAATATCTCCGAAAATATATCTATTTTTAGTGTGATTTTTGTTGGAGATGAAAGTACATGATGTTAGCTTTCCAACAAGTGGTCATACGCCTTATTTGGTTAAGTAACGAAGGAGATATGATCGTTTTAAGTTGAGATGTCCAACTTCTACGCGGGTGACGAACTGGCTCAAGTTTACTTCCCTAAATCGAGTCTTATTATTAGTTTCCTTATTTTATTTTGCCTAATAAGTTTAAGGTAGTGTTGTTTATTTCCTTATTGTTTTTTTTTTTTTTTGGTAGAATGTGAGCTTTTCATTAATATAAAACAATATTACATGATGATTCAATACAAAATATAGCTACAAAAGCTGAATACTAAACATGAATATCCAAACTAAGTAGCCATTCCTTATCCTTTTGAGGCATAACAGTCTGAATTTTTTGAAGAATTCGTGCCTTGACTATAGATTGGATCTCCTTAATCACCCTTCTTGGTGTAGCTAGTGTCAAGGAGAGCCTGCATTCATTCCTGTATTTCCAAATACAATACCAAGTAGCCATTAGAGCCATCCTAGCTACAAGCTTTCGCAACTTTGTACGGTTGATTTGAACCAGAGATCCTCCCGCACAACCATTGCTCAACACCATCAATAACTGTGAGCTATACACACACTGCCAAACAAATGCTCATGTGTCTCGATTTGCTTGCTCACGATTAACACAACTATTCTTGTCACAAATCTGCGGTTGAAACAGTTTATCTCTCATTGAGACCCTTATGTTTTACCATCCATCCAACTAAAGAATGCTTAGGTATATTCCATGGAGCCCATACAATATTATACCCTTTGGATAAGGGGTGTGGACCGCAACCAGTAGTAACAAGATTGAATAGAGTAGCCCCTAGCATCCGCCGCCGTGACCACCCACAAAAACCAGAATTCAACGGATCCTTAATTTTACGAGATGTTCCTCCGGTCCAATTGGCATCGGAGGAGGTTGATAACTATGCCGTCGGCTCCTTTCGGATATACATGATCAATCCATAGAACCCATAACTCGGCTTTAGTATGTAGCCAATTCACCAATTTACCAACAAAGTAGCCTTGTTCCACACCTCCGCACTTTTTATATTTAGTCCACCTTCCTTCTTCCTACAACAAATTTTCTCCCAAGCTATCAGAGGAACCCTATGATAATCAGACTCCCCACTCCAAAAGAAATTTTCGCAAATTGCTTCAATTCTTCTAATAACACCTTTAGGGATAAGAAATATAGAAGCCCAATAGTTGTGGAGAGTATTTAACACAGAGTTGATTAAGATGAGCCTTCCTGCATAGCTAAGTTTCCTTGCACCAATTCCTCTAATCTTTTGAACCACCTTATCCAGCAGAATATTACAATCAGCTTTAGACAATCTGCCCGGGTTGGATGGGCACTCCCAAATATTTGAATGGTAACACCCCTTGTTGGAACCACGAAACCCGAACAACATCCATTCTCACATCACTAGGGACCCCATTAAACACTACCTCGACTTAGCAAAGCATTAACCTTCAAGCCGAAGTTGCAGAGAAGGTAGATAAAGCCCTTAGTATAAGCATAATTGATCTGATATCACCCTTACAGAACATTAACGGATCATCAAAGAAAAAGAAGATGTGTCAATTTCAGACTTTTACAAAGAGGACGATATCTAAAGTACCATCTTCTAGTGGCATACTCCATAACCCTAGTTAAGTACTCCATACAAATGCAAAAGATAAGAGGAGAAATAGGATCTCCCTGCCCCAATCCTCTTTTGCCATGAAAGTAACCAAAGTGTGATCCATTCAGGTTGAGAGTATAAGATGGAGTAGTAATGCACAGCATGATCAACTTCCTAAAATGCTCAGGAAAGTTAAGAGCATCTAACATTTGATCCACAAACTGCCACTCAATTGAATCATAGGCCTTCTGTAAGTCAAGCTTGAACATACATCTTGGTGAAACCATACCTCTATTATACATTCTAACCAGATCCTGACAAATGAGTATATTTTCCAGAATACTTCTCCCCTTAACAAAAGCTCCTTGATTTTTACTAATTATGTCAGGTAAAATCCTTGCAAGTCTATTACACATAACCTTAGAAATTGCCTTATAGAGGACATTACAGCAAGAGATAGGTCTGAAGTGTTTAACACTAGTAGGTCTATCAACTTTAGGGATAAGAGTGATTACTGAGTAGAGTTAACTGATTCAAAAGCCTCCCAGCCTCAAAAAAATTGATAACAACAGCTCCAACCTCATCTCCTATAATATCCCATGCATCCTTATAGAATTGACTTGAATAACCATCAGGCCCAGGAGATTTACCATTAGGGATACTGAAGATGCATTGTTTCACCTCTTCCATAGTAACTGGTTGGGCTAGAATGAGCCCAGTGTTCCTCAAGACAACAAGGACCCCAGTCACCACATGCTTACGACAGATATAGTCCGAGTATGAGAACCTAGCAGACTCGGTAATAATCCAAGAAAGCCATCTCGGATATCAGCTCCCTCAGTACAAAGCCTACCATCCTTATCCTCAATTTGGAAGACCTTATTCATCATTGTTCTCTTTTTAATGGCCTGATGGAAATAAGCAGTGTTCAAATCACCCTCAATAGACCACTGGACTTTAGCTTTCTGAGATAAGAAGCTATCCCTTGCCACAATAAGCTCCCTTAGGTCCCTAGCTAAGTCCAATTCCTGTTGAATTAGATTGACATCCTCAGGATTGTCCACCAAAGCTTCTTTGAATATTAGTCGAGCCAAACTAGCAATAGTAGTAGTGTTTTCAATATCGAAAAACAAGTAGCATTCAATTTCTTCAAAACTGGTTTGAGAGCTTTTAACTTCTTAATTACTCCAAACATTTTAGTGCCAGGGAAAGATCTTCTCCACACATGAAGCACACTAGGTTTGAATTCTTCATTTGAGCCCCACATATTGAAGTACTTAAAATTTCTTTTGCCTCCCAAATCAGCTCTCCTATGCACCATTGTACAAGGACAATGATCAAAAAGACCCTCGGGATGGAAATGTGCAATATAATCACCATACATAGCCATCCATTCAAGATTCCCCATTGCCCTGTCCAATCTGCTATACACTCTATCCGAAGCGACCGCTTATTAGACCAGGTATACTGAGTGCTCTGTAGCAGAAATATCATCCATACAACATAAAGAAACACATTCTTGAAACTGTTCCATCTCAATCTCAGTAGTGTTACCACCAAGTCTTTCAACAGGAGAAAGAACAGTATTAAAATCACCAAGCCGAGCCAAGGATCGTACAATTAGTAGCCACTTGTTTAAGAAACTCCCACGACTCCACCCTTTCATGTAAATCATTAGAAGCATAAATCATAGTCAAATAAAATTTCCTATCATCAGTTTGAGACCTTACCAACATATGAATATATTGAGCATTGTAAGCCAAGAAGCGTATATCAAAACAATCAGATTTCCAAAAAAATCAAATTCTCCCCCTTTATGCCACCGCAGTTAGTGGTCACACTCCACCCATCAGAGATAGAAGTAGGTCTCTGAAGTAATGTACTAGGTTTTAGTTTAGTTTCTAGCAGACCAAAAAGACCAACTCCATTATTGTGCATAAACCATTTGACCACTTTCTGCTTATTCAGGTCATTTAGACCCCTAACATTCCAAAATCCAATACTATGCATCGAATCGCTCGGAGGGTCCTTTCCACTCTCAACCACTCCCCCTCCAGGAGTAGCATTACTAACCAAGACATCAGCAAAAGTGTATGGGCTAAACTTCCCTGACAATCTGACACCAGCCAACCCCCCTTGCCTATTGATCCTCATAATCTGCTTAGCAGGTGTAGCTTTGACTCCAGGAGTCGATTTAACCTGTCCCAAAGGGGGAAAAGCCTCAGGTGTAAGGATAGTAGGGGTTTGAACACCAGTAGGAGCTTCTTTGAATTGGCTTCCAAACTTTTGAGGCCCCTTCTTTGATTTAGGTACATTGCCGAACTCTTCGCTTCCTGTTCTTTGGACCAGGCTTCTGCACTTTGTGTAGCCAGGTGACCTATACCAAGACAATCTGGTGCGGGTAATTGGTTTCCATTCATAAGAAACGAAACATTAACCACCTTGCCATGTTCATCTAGGAACTTAACCACATCGTGCAAGCTCGATCCATTTTCAATTCAACCAAAACCCTCGCATAGCTTAATTGAGTTTTATCAACAGTAGGTCCATCCAATTGAACAAAGTTCCCCACAAGACCAGCTATCTTAGGTAAACATCTCCCCCAAAATTTCAAAGGTATACCAGCAAGACGAACCCAAACAGGGACCACTTCAACCTTACCCTTCTCTAATTGGATGAAATTTCCCAGGGGTTTAATAACAATGGGTTTATTATCAAACAAATAATACCCAGACTTTAACAACGCATCCCTACTACCCTGTTTAGTAAACCTAACAAGGAAAACTCCATTATCCAAGAAAGACACTCTGTCAACACCAAAATCTCCCCAAACATCATAGACATAGTCCTCAATAAGCCTCCATGGTGGATTAGCGCCTAAAACATAACAAAAGACAGAGTTTTTCCAAAATTCTACCTCAGGTTGTATGTCCTCTGAAGTAAACTGAAGCAGCTCCCCCAACTCTTCCTCCTCTGCAATAGATTCCATGACCGGTTGATCTTTACCATTCCTTCTAAGTATCCACCCATCCTGAGAATTGATAGCTTCTTCCTCAGACAAGTTAAGGACAGGGATCCCCTGTATTTCCTGTAAAGACCGCACCTTTGTTGCCACTGCAGAAGTAGGACCCCGAAAGGTAGGAGCTTTAGGTCCCAGCTGTGAAGATCCTGCTCCAGAAGTACCCAGCAACACATTCTTAGCAACTGTAGCCGAAGATGAAGCTGAAGTTTTTTGTAATGGCGTAAAACGGTTATGGTTATTGTGCTTAACGGCTGTCATGTTTTTAGGTTTCCTGAATTTTAGAGCTTTTCTCTCTCTAGTTTATCTCTCATGATTCGAAATTAATTTATTTCCTTATTGTTTCTTTCCTAATTTTAACAAGTTGTAATAAGGCAATTTTGCCAATTCCCTAAGGGCCGAGTTTAGGAAAGTTGTTTTTAGGCATTTTTAGGAGTCCTTTTAGTTGACCTACTCTACTATATATAGAGGGCTTTGTAAATGGTTTTATTCATTGAAGTTTCAGAATTAATACAAGTTTTTCTTGTTGTGTGCTTATTGCTTACGAGTAAGTGTCTTATTTCTTTCTTGCGAGGGAGAGATTTGAGTGTGAGTCAATCCTTGCGAGGTGAGAGTCATACAACCCAATTGTGAGTTGTTACAAATTTCTTGTGAGGAAGGAGTGCAATTTACTCCATATCATAGTTTTAGTTGAGGGGTCTTGCGAGATTTTCACAATCAATTCATATCCTTTAAATTTTCATTCAATATCATACAAAAGCCAAAAATAAACAGTTTAAATTCCGCTGCATAACTTGATATTTTAAAACGAACATTTCACAAAACCGTTCTATTCCTTTAAAACCGTGTAGTTTTACATCACCGGGCAGTCCTCGCATAAGATGGTGCCCCCTAGAACCCGGCTACCTGTACCGGTTCTCAAAATCTAGTCCAAATGCTATAATCACTATTTCAATTACAATATTCATGAATCTCGAGAGAAAGTACTCCATTACCACCATGATATACAATAAACACATAAACACCCAAAAACACATAGTTGAGTAGAGAAAGTCCTTACCTTTATCAGGTTCTTCCAACAATCAAGTTTCAAAAGTGCTTGTAACACCCCCTTCTTACCCGACAAAGGTAATTGGGAGATGTTACCATCTCGGTTTCCCGAGGCGGTAAATCGAAGATACAATCAAGAAACATTTATTATAAATAAATAAGTTTAGTGATTACAAACCATAAAAGTAAACAGATGATAAATGAGAAACAACTCGTCTATGACTATATCATCCACCTAGTGACTAAGTACACGACTCCAAAGTCCGTAGCGCGACCCGAATCCCAATCACGTCAACAAGCAAAACCTGTACTTAACCTGCTCCTCATATGATCGGAAATATCATATGGATCAACACAAACCACTCCGAAAATAGGTGACAATTTGTAGATACCCGTATCCGTCGATATTGGAATTTATAGAGAACCCGACAAACACCCGATGATGATAGGACACATGTATTCTTTAGTTGTCATTGTCATTATTTGGGCTCGTTTTACGATGTAGAATGAGCGTTGTCGACGAAGTATTTTATTAATTTAAATGATATTTAAATTAAATGTTTTTTTAAAAAAGTGAATTCATTTTATTGTTTTAATTTGAATTTATTTTCTTAAATTTATTTTATTGAAAATAAAATATATTTTTGATTTGAAAAATCATTCATTTTAATGTGTTATTTGATTTGAAAAATCGAATTTGAAAGTTGAAAACTCGTTTTAATCACACGTTTTGGAGCTCGATTATAGCTCGGTTTTTGAGCCCGTTTTCTTTACAAGTTGGCACGAATCTCGAGTACACTAACCAACCTAGGCTTCTACCCATCCAACCCCTGTTCGAACCCTCATACCCACGTCCCAAATCACGACCAAAACAGCCCAACTCTTTCCCCTTACCCGCGTTAGCTCTTCCTCTCTTCCAACCCGTTTTGTATGCTTCAAAGCTTGACCCAAACCCGCCACAACCAACCCAATTCCTGCTCCTCATTACCCACAACAACCCATCACTAAACCCACCACGAAACCCATCCAATTCCCGTCCCAAATACTCCATAAACAGCCCGCAAATAACACAAGACCATTTTACTGTTTTGCGTGCTCAAACCCGAGTCCAAAACCCGCTCCAAACACCACTTAAACCCGTGCCCATTAACCCTAAACCATACCCTAGTATCCTACCCATATTACCTTAGCTTAACCACCAAGCAAACCCCCCATACAAACCCTAAAAACCCCACGAAATAGCTGATGGACAGCAGCTATGCAAACCGAGCCCGACTGCTTGTTGCTCTCTTTAACCCTATTCTAACTCCCTATAAATACCTCCCCTCTGCCATACTTTCATTCCTCTAAGTTTTCCATACATACTACCGTCACTCACAAGCATTAAGCTCCAGAAAAAAACCCTAATTGCCTCTCAAAACCCTCGACAAAACCGAGACATCCAAACTGAGAAACAGTTTGTGTCTCTCTCGAAATACAATTCGTTTCCCCTTCAAATCTCCATTAAAATTCGAGTTTCTTATTCCTAATTAACCACATAACATCCATATACATCTTAGACAAAGATTCATGAGCCAAATTGACCTTGAGAGTACACGAATCCCCTCGAAAAACAGAGTGTCATACACTCTTTTTTGTGCTTTTCTGTCTGTCCAGTTCTGTTTGTGCTCGTTTTTCGTGCCCAATAACTCAGAACAAGCGTGGTTTGTTTTAATATCTTTGTTCTAATCTCTTTATAGTTTTCAAAACATCTTTTAAATCTAATTTTCACCGTGAAACGAGTGAGAAATTGCAGTTTGAAAGTTGCTGTCCAGATTTACAAAAAAACGTGTTTGTTGCTTTGTTCCTTCGTCGACGACGGCCTCTCGAGATAAAATCTACGATCGATTACGACCCAAGACGGTGTCAACGATACATGTAGGTTGAGGGTGCATCAAATCCTCCTCTTTTCTCTTTTATTTCGTTATTTTTATGTTTGTTTTTCCATTATTCGTTTTACATTGTTTATCGTTTTGTTTATCGTTTGACATCGTTAACTATGAAACTAGTTTAGTCCGAGTATGAGTTAAAGTACAACCACGAACACCCGCGTTGACTTGAGATGGGAAAGAAATCCGCCACATTGGTCGGTCGTATCCCCCATCTCATTTACATATCCTCGTGTTCAAGGTAGGGCATTAATAAAACGAATCCTAACTTCGTTCCTCGCTTTTGACCCCTTGCTTGTTTCGTTCAATTCGACCTACCCTAGGACCCTTCGCATGTTAGTTCGACCTCTGATTGTTAACATATGACTTAATTAGACGACTTTAGATCGATTAAATAACCTAATTAGACATGTTAGGGTGCTTCAACACAAGCATTAAAATTGATCAACAATTCTATAACCTAATTGAATGCATCTCTCTTTTCACCTAATTTCTCGCTAGTATAAGAGTGCGTGATTAGCACCTTCTTATTAACACTCGACGAGTTAACTTAATTAGCGAACTTGACCTAATTCGACCCTTTTAGGCCGTGTAGAACACTCGGTTTTAGGCGAAGCCTTCTGACCTCTTTTATCATCAATTTCTAATGTATATCCTATATCGCTTTGCAAATCTATCTAACCTAATGAACCTAACCTAGGAACTAGGGCGGTCGTGTCTGGGGCCGTGTGCTTGGTCGTGCCTTTTGTCATTCTTGTTTCATCTTTACATCATTTATTCATCGTTGTTTTGTATTTTGTAATTACCTTTTGCTTATCGAGTTGTCTCTTGTAATTCACTTGTATTTAGTTTTCTATTTTGTTGAGTCAAATGATTTACAAAAACCTTAGTCTTATTTGGTTAGATAGTTGTGCTCCAATTCATGTAAGAGCGTAGTAAATCGCATGTTGTTTAAAGCAACATGGCCCGATTTATGCTAATGCATGGTTTGGTGTGTGACCCAATGTCTAATTCGATAAGATTAAGCGAAAGCACACATTACGAGGAGTGACCCAAGGCCGTGAGTTATGTAAACCGTGGGCCACCCCTTTGTGCACGTTTCCTAGGCCGAATGGCCATGTGTCGTGTATGGTGTCGTATATAGCAATTGTATTTAGATCGAGTTATATCTCTAAATTCTCGTTGTGTCGGCATGAAATGCCTGGGTTGTAATAGGGTAGATCCCAACGGCTCCCCCATTCCCCTTAAGCCTTGTTTGCTTTGTATGTTGTTAGATCAATCAACCCACATGCTAAATTACAACTTTGACAAAGTTAGTTTAGTTGCATCTAAATCGACATAGAAACTTCACATGTTAGGGTTTTAAAACGATGTTTGCATATCATATATCGCAGTAGCTACGACCTTGTTTGAAATCCGATACTTGACTTAGTAGAGGCCGTTATCGACGGGCGGGGTTATGTGTCCTTATGAGCTTCCTAACACGTACCCTCATCCCTTACTCAAGATCTATGGTTTGTGGATCCGTCTAAATACCATTGGATTACGAGAGTCATTCTAATCGAGTGATATAGGGTACAAGTCTTTATCTTTAATCACTCGTAGTCGATTGGCTTTATGCTTTTCGATGAAAGGTGTAAAGTTGACTTGAACGGTTCCAAGTTCCCATAAAACTTGGTGGCGACTCTAATTTGTCTTAATTCGATTCGAAAGAACCTCGAGTCGATAATGCCTAGTGTGGATCCCACGGACGCAGTTCCCGCGGGCGTTGTCCACAGTTTGGCGACTCTGCTGGGGAAAAGAGGACTAGTTACACTTTGTTTCTAGGGTCTTTTCCTCCGAGGTGAAACTTGAAAAGAAAGTATTGGAAATTAAAACATTACTCGTAGTGCTACGATTCATACATAAACCCTTAAGGACTTTCCCGGGCCGTCCCAGCGCTTCTTTGTGACGCGTGGGGGGAGACGTCCCACTATGCCAGGAACTTGCACATTGCTTGCTTCCGCTCCGCCTCGTCGTGGTTCTTGATGGTGGGGATACTCTTCTAGGTACTCTACCTAAAGGCCCTTGCTCTATAAGACCCAAAAAGGATGGAGGGCATAGACCTTCTTGTAGAAGACTTGCCGAGGCTTAGAAATGTCTAGGAACATACATCTTTATAACATGAGAATGACAATGTGCAAGGTGATTTTCCCGAGTCTTTTCAAATTTTCCATATCGATTTCAAAACCTAACTTTTGAACAACTTACTTTCATTATAGCATGGTTTTAAAAAACGCGGAATCCTGCCCAAGTAGGACTAGATTTTTCGGCCCAAAATGAGCTTTTATAGCCGGCATGCTGCCCATTTTAAATCTCATTTTCAAATCGATCTCTCATTTTTTTTTCAAATTCAATCCGAAATGTTTCTCGAACCTTAACCAAGCATGAAATGCGTCGAGTCGTGTCCGGGTCCTGGCCGTGTTTAGTGTTGGGAAATGTGTCCTCAACAACAGTGCGATCATATGATTTAAATATCATTATTAAATCTCATTTTAAAGAATACATTTGGGAAGTATTTTCTTGTCAATGGTCCACACATATCGGTAATGATTGGTCGACTAGAGTTTGACATTCTTGTCGTGCGACGGTGGTGATCAGTTGATCCCCTAGGTCATACCTATAGGGCAACACTCTTAATTGATTATTTAATTAATCGTATAATGTTACGAGTTAATTAAATTACTTGAAAATTGACGGACGATTTTGGAAGTAAAATTTACGTGTCTCATTTAGATGAGATACGGTCTGAGTAATAGAATTGTATCTTTACTCAGATGAAATTATTGTTTAAGGAAACAATTGAAATTGAATGAATAATTATAAATACAAGTTGTTGTGATTTATAATTGGTAAAAGATGTTGGTACAAGTAATTATGAATTACTAAGTCGATTTTGTATATGACGTATTTTTATTAATACGTTGATTTTTAAATGTGTTAAAAATACATAGCAATTTTATGTGACATGTGACATGTAACATATTGACAAATTGACAAAAATAATATGGATCCATATTACATATGTGCCGAAATTAGAGGACATAAAAAGACCATGACTCTTCCTCTTCTCTACACTTTTTGGAGAAGATTAAGAGTTATGTCCTTTCATATTCTTTTGCCCATATTTACTATATATACTAGTAATCATTCATTCATAACAACTATGCTGAAAATAAGAAGTTTAAGTAAGCAAAAACTCTTCCTCTCCTCTCCTCATTCAAACCGTGTGATTGAAGAGCAATATAGACCAAATTTTTGGGTCAATTTTCTTACAAAATTAATATTATCTAGTCTTCATAATATTGGTTTTAATTAAGAGAAAGCTTTGGGTATAAAGCCTTGAGAGAGATCCTACACTTGGGTCTTTGTTCATCCATTAAGGAAAGCTCAAGAACAAAAGAGAAGGAGATCTCTTTTGTGCCCATATATACCGAAAATCAATGTAAGGACATGATTTCTCCTCTATTTTATCTTTTGTTTGCATGCATAAGATCATTAGTTAATTTTATGACAAATTAAATTATACATATATGAGTATGTTGTTAGGTATAAAGATCTACCTTTCCTTCAATTGGTATCAGAGCCAAGGTTGTTTGCATGCAAATCGGTTATTGTTTTTCCGAGTTATATGATTAACAAACAAAACTTGTAAATTTGTGATATTATGATATATCACGAAATTAATTTGTGCATGTTAAGTTTCTGGTCCTAAAATGTTTTTAGGATATTTTGGTTAATTTACGGATTTTATTGTTCATTATTTATAATATTGGCATTAAAATGTGATTTTTATGATAAAAATGCCATTTTTGGACGAAAATTAGCTAAACTTCGAATTTTCCAGTAGTTTTTGGATATGTTTTCTCATATATTATTTTTAGATGATCTGGAAAGTTTCATAATTTTATGAGTTCTTATGCT
Source organism: Silene latifolia (assembly GCF_048544455.1). NCBI lineage: Eukaryota > Viridiplantae > Streptophyta > Magnoliopsida > Caryophyllales > Caryophyllaceae > Silene > Silene latifolia. Next base: position 89,167,253 of record NC_133535.1, on the reverse strand, counting down.
CGAAAAATGGATTTTTCATTATTAAATTCGGATTTAGGTGAAAAATAGGTTAATATGAGATAAATTTCGAATCTGGTCATAGAAATTTAGTATGTTGTGACATGAAATTTTACAAGATGTGTGTAAAATAATAGGCTATAATGAAGTCTTTATGCATGATTTATGGATTTTTGATGAAAAATAGCATAAATAGTGACTTAATTAGTGAAAATTGCTAAAACATACTTCATGACTAAGGAAAAACGTCACATGTTGCTTTTTATTGTCTTTTTCAGATCTAAAATTGAAAAGTTGATGAAAATAATTTTTCTCATGTTTTTATGATTATTTTAGTTTAAATCGATAAAACCGCAACATTGTTTTTCCGGATATATTTCGAAATATTTAACCTAAGTTTTTGAACATTATGAGTGTCATGGTATTTTTCCAGAATGTTCATGAGTTTAAATTTCAAATTTCAAATTTATTTGAAATTTTTATGATTTATTTGAAGTTTATAGCTTATTTTTATTATTTTAAAGTCCATTATGAACAAATATGAGTTAATTATGGTCAAATTATTAGTGAAGACTAAATTTTGAGTCCTAAGAGGTTAGGGTAATTAACTTATACATAAATATGAATTTATGTAATTTTGGTGATTGTAAAATGTTGAAATCACGCAAATCCGTAAAAACCGAGTAATATATGATATTGGCTAATTTAAAGGCGATTTAGCATAAAATTGGGCATGTTCATACATATTATAATGCTGCATATTTCAATTGTTGAATGTCTTTTATTTATATAATTTTTGAATTATGTAATTTTGCTTAGTATGACCTTAGTTTTAATTGGTATTACCCGAAATGTATGGGAATATCGATTCGGTTGTAATTTTTAATGTGATCTCGTATCACCGTCTTGTAATTTAATAGATTTATTTTATTATAGTTACAAATGTATAATAGGAATTATGTAATTCATTATGTAATTTTAATTCATTCCGGAGTTCCTAAAGACGGATTTCTTCAAGATGACGATACATAAAGACGGTGTTACCTCGAGATGCGTGTCACAACCGAAGTTCAAGGGACCAATGGAGTTGGTTTCCGAATATGTAATAGTTAAACAATTTTCTATTTCTAGGATGGCCATACTAGGATTTTTTTATGTTTTGCATTTTATTTATATGTTGCATGCATCGCTAAATCGCCATAACTATAACATGCATCATCGTTCTAATCGAGTCCTTCGACCGTGTCAATTATAATTATCGTAGTTCACCGCTTTAGTTCACTTAAAACGTGATAGATAATAAATTGACATGACCTCTCGCTAAAACAATCAATTGAGATATAGCCTTACCAAATAGTAGAAACCATGAAAACCTATTTCGTGAGGGAGTGCGCTCGGCCACACCGGGATACAAACCTTGTTACGTAGGGGAAGTGGGTGATAAATGTCTATCCACCGAATTCATGTTGATGAGGGATGTATCGGCCACACCGTGCCCAAGTTGATGTGGATTTGGATCATGGACACATTTATTCGAAATTTGGATTGAACTCAACAAAAGTTTTTTGATAAAGGATGTATCGGCCCCACCGTGCCCTTGTCAGATGTGTTTTGGGCTAAAGATAAAAGTTAATGTAATTTTATCGACCAAGAGTTCTAAAAGTAGAATCGATTAAACGTTAATCCACCGAGTTATATTGATAAAGGATGTATCGGCCCCACCGTGCCTAAGTCGATATGAATTTGGATCTTGGAATCATTTATAATAGTTGGGTAGAGGTCACTATATAAATGTTCATATCTTGTTTACAAGTATGATTTAAAACGATAAATGTTAAGTTTCCACTATTCCGTTATCATATTGTTCTATTTCTTAACCACAATTCATATACGATATCATTTCGATTTTTCAAAATCTCCATTAAAACATCGTAACTAGAGACAAATTTGAATTTTTCTTCTAAAACCTCATATGAACCATTGCTAAGGATCTCTTGCAAAGAGTATAGATTAAAGTTATCTATTATCAAACAGGTTTTTGATTCTAGACTAACACATCTACTTACAATGGATTGTTATTCATATACTTAATTGAATTAAGTACCTTGAAGTTTTTAAGACTAAAACAAACAATGAAGAGTGTTCTTCATGAATTCAATTTTGCTTCTCATAACAAAGACTCATTGAAATGAGTGGGAGCATTCTCTTAAACCGTTAAGATGAGAACGAGGTTCAAGAAGTAAAGATTATAATGGAATTGATACAAGGTAATGTTAAAAGTAAAGTTGTTGAGAATGACGATACTAAACCTATCAATCCCGACCGATAAAGTTTCCATTGTCTTAAATGTTGGACACGAGAAAGGAAACTACCCCAAATTATTGAAGAATAAACAAGTTAGTTGTGGGACATCTAATGGGATCTTCTTCTTTAAATGTTTATTTGATTAAACATAAATTTTGCTAGTACCACTTCGTCAATATTAGAAACCAGTGGTGGTTTTCATCATTATGTTTGATACATAGGATGATTAGAATATGACGACTAGCAACAATGAAGTCGAGAGATAGAGTAATTGTGTTCTAAATCTAGTTTTTGGGTTTGGAGTTGTACTTAATTGTGACTATTAAGTACATAAACTCTAAATAAGAATACAAACTTGTTAAGATACAAAAGAGGTTTCACTTTTGTGACCCTATACACCACGATTTGATGAATGGCTAGCCCATTATCAAGGTGAGTATATTCTAAACCAAACTAGAATGATATATCATGAAGATGATACAAGACTCAAATTGGTAACCCAAGATTAAACCTTAAATTTTGGAATGATGAACGCAAAGAGTTATCGAGTACTCTTGAAACCATTAGATTGTTAATGGTATATGCGTATCTTGTATTCAAAGCAAGATGTCTCGTGCCTTTTGGTTGAAAAGGAAAACGAGGTTGTAAATCATTGATCCAAAATAGGTTAATCATTTTCTTTTACCAATAATTTAGGTTGACACTAATGTGTTCACTTAATAAGGTAAATAGAGAAATCTTTGAAGAAGTTTAAAAGTTCAAAGAAGCACGATTTAGTCGTGATGGGATTATCAAAGTGAAGACTTTGATATAAGCCAAAGGATATGTGATATAGTATCACAAGTTAATCTCTCTTAGCACACATTATGAAATAATGCGTAGCTGGATAAGAAATCAAACGCTATTCGATATGGTTTGGACTTCAATCAAGTTACTTTGAGTTACTTGATCCTTTTGGGGATTTTATCATTTTTGTCTAAATTATTTTTCCACTAAATAGAATCATATAAGATATGAAATGGTAAGGGTACCATGTTTGTAAGTTTTCACAAGAAACAAATGCTCATTTTTCCTTATTAGAATCACGAGTACACCGGGGTGTGGCTCGTGAAACTGTCTTTCTAAAATACAAGTTTATTTCTAGAAGACAGAGTGGGAGAAAATTATTCAAGAGCCACAAAGAATGTCATGTCGCAAGAAACAGGTCTTTCTTGGCTACATAAGACGTGTTGTGTAAGACGTTGTTTCTTTAAAACCTAGGAGGTTAAATTCGTCACTTGTTAAAGATGATGAATTCAAGCTACTTTTAAGAAAGTAAAGAGCTTATAACTTACAAAAGAAATTGTTTGATTCAAGTTGATTACTTCTAGAAAGTAATAAACATATGACTTACATAAGAGTGTTTAAGTCACAACTCAATACAAGGCTTAGAGCCATGAAAATCCGAAACAAAAGGGCTTGATTAGTGACAAAGGGTTTTGCACTAATAAAGAGGGATTTCAAATCAAGATTGGTAGCAAAGAGTTTTGCACTGGTTGAAATGCTTAAGTCTATTTGGATCTTCTTAGGGAATACAGCAAGTGAATCTAAAACCCACTTCTTCAATAGAAGGAATGTATTCAATACATGTCATGAGTTTTATAGATCATTCCAATCCTAAGATAATGTGAGACTTAAGAGAGGGTCTTAAGTAGGACATCAATGAGTTAGAATCAAATTTTTGATCATGTTATAAAACTTATCTCGATAAGACGAGAAGTTGTTTTTATACATGGAGTTTAGTGGGAGTTACGGAAATTTTATTTAGTCCGATATGTGGATGACATATTGATCATTGAGAATGATTTAAGACTTTTGGAGTAATTTAATACATCTTTAATATCTAGATTTATGTAGATAAATCCACATGATATTAGCGTCAATAAGAAGTCTTATGTTGATAAGATTCATGACTAGTTCAATTAAATTGAACATATTTGATTGATTCCATTTGCTTTCGCTGCCGGATCAATTAAATGAGTAATGATGTATAACACTTCATATACTTTGAGTATGATGAATTGTTTTCAAAATAGAATTTAAGAAATCTTTATCAAGTAAGCCATGAAGATTACCCTTAAGTGCTTGCAGAAGTATTAAGGAAGTAAAGCAAAGTGTTTATGATGCAATTTTGTGTAAGGGTGTTACACAAGTGACAATTGACAATTGAGATTGCGCATGGTTTCCGACAAAACCATAATCAAAACGCATGAGGATGGTTAAGATACCATTGTGGCTATGATAATTAAGAAGTAGATTTTCTAGAATCGTTCTAGGCAATAAAGAACAATGAGAGATATTTATGACGGAAATTGAGTACACTTGCAATCATGAGATGTGCAAGAAGGATGAGTCCCGCACACTGTGAAAACAGTGGGAGCTATTCTTAGGCTAGAGGGCCTATGTCTTGATTGGATCTCGACACGTACTCAGATAGTTTTGTAATGCAAATGTATACATTACAAAGGAAAACGAGTATGTAGTAAGGTTGAGTAAGGTACAAGAAGTTGATAAAACCTACTAACCAAAGCCTTCTCAAAGGCTAAACATGATGAGTCATGTCATTTCAATTGAGTTGAAATAAACAACTACGTACAAGATCAAATTAGATTATAGAATATGAAATAGTAATCAGGCATTGACTATTCATATGTGATAATCGCATTTGTCGTTCGAGTTTTTCTTTAAAAACTCCTTTTATACTTTGTTACATCCAAACGGGTTGTAGAGACAATTGAACCCCGTTAAAGTGAACACAGATTAACATTGTATTCGCCCATAGTCACTTGTATGAGGTGACGTCTCGAAGTGACTAGAGTGTGATGCTATTGATGGCAAGTTCAAGTGCCATAGAGTCATGTGAGATGACTAGTCGATCACATAGGCAGACTGTTAGGAACACTTTGTCGGGCCTAATGACCGCTTATAGAGTTCTGGCAAATTTATATAGCCTGGTCGTGGCGAGAGCTGCTATAGTATTCAAATGAGTCGATTCTTTTGACTAAAGACTATTCACCTAAGATGGCACAGTTTGATTAACTTTGATTTGTGTTACTACGACCTTCGTAAATGGGGTCAAATGGGCATATTTTGGGTTATGATGGCTGTGGCTAGTCGAAGGGAATGAGTGCGATAGGAATTGTCCACCCCTTTGTCAGGGTTATAACAATATCTCAGGGCCACTCGAGAAGTAATGAACTGGAAATGCGTGGCCACGCTCGGAATGTATCCATGGTGGATAAATCCGGTCAATCAGTTATTCTCCAGATCGAGGAAACCACTCACGATATGATCACTTGCAAGTACGACCTGAAAGACACCTTGCATTGAGTGGGAGATAGTAATAGGACAAGAGAATTGGTGACGCACACTTGTCGAGGACAAGTGGGAGATTGTTGGGAAATGTGTCCTCAACAACAGTGCGATCATATGATTTGAATATCATTATTAAATCTCATTTTAAAGAATACATTTGGGAAGTATTTTTACTGTCAACTGGTCCACACATATCGGTAATGATTGGCTGACTAGAGTTTGACATTACTGTCGTGCGACGGTGGTGATCAGTTGATCCCCTAGGTCATACCTATAGGGCAACACTCTTAATTGATTATTTAATTAATCGTATAATGTTACGAGTTAATTAAATTACTTGAAAATTGACGGACGATTTTGGAAGTAAAATTTACGTGTCTCATTTAGATGAGATACGGTCTGAGTAATAGAATTGTATCTTTACTCAGATGAAATTATTGTTTAAGGAAACAATTGAAATTGAATGAATAATTATAAATACAAGTTGTTGTGATTTATAATTGGTAAAAGATGTTGGTACAAGTAATTATGAATTACTAAGTCGATTTTGTATATGACGTATTTTTATTAATACGTTGATTTTTAAATGTGTTAAAAATACATAGCAATTTTATGTGACATGTGACATGTAACATATTGACAAATTGACAAAAATAATATGGATCCATATTACATATGTGCCGAAATTAGAGGACATAAAAAGACCATGACTCTTCCTCTTCTCTACACTTTTTGGAGAAGATTAAGAGTTATGTCCTTTCATATTCTTTTGCCCATATTTACTATATATACTAGTAATCATTCATTCATAACAACTATGCTGAAAATAAGAAGTTTAAGTAAGCAAAAACTCTTCCTCTCCTCTCCTCATTCAAACCGTGTGATTGAAGAGCAATATAGACCAAATTTTTGGGTCAATTTTCTTACAAAATTAATATTATCTAGTCTTCATAATATTGGTTTTAATTAAGAGAAAGCTTTGGGTATAAAGCCTTGGGAGAGATCCTACACTTGGGTCTTTGTTCATCCATTAAGGAAAGCTCAAGAACAAAAGAGAAGGAGATCTCTTTTGTGCCCATATATACCGAAAATCAATGTAAGGACATGATTTCTCCTCTATTTTATCTTTTGTTTGCATGCATAAGATCATTAGTTAATTTTATGACAAATTAAATTATACATATATGAGTATGTTGTTAGGTATAAAGATCTACCTTTCCTTCATTTGGATAGGCGTGTTTCGTTCTAAGTATCTAGAATACGACCCTGTTGGGTCACCTAAGCTCACCTCTTGGGATTCGAGTCATGTTGGTCGACCAATTGGTCTAGGATAGTCCACAGAAACGTCCAAGCTAGGCCATTTAGGGCGTTTCACTTAAACCTATGGGCTATGTTAGTCCAATCACGGGTTTAGTCACACCGAGTCCAGTTTAGAATCGAGCTATGACAGCCTGAGTCATGTCGTCTTGTCGAGTCTAAAATGAATCGAGGTCTAAATCCAACCGTGAGTCGAACCTTTTGGTTAGTCGGTCATAAGTCGAGTCTTTGTTTGAGTCAAGTTGGTGTCGTGTCCTTAAGTGTGCAGGGGCTCTTAAATTTGAATATTGACTCGGTTCGGGATTTTCTTGTAGAAAGGCCGCCAAAAACCCGACTTCAAGCAATGGAAGATGCTGTTAACAAACTCACTGAGGCCGTGAACCTCATGATGACCAGAATGGATGCGATCGAATCCAAGCTGGGTGAAGATTCCTCTTCATCTACCCCACCTCGACCGATCGGAGAAACGGTTCAAATTCATTGAAGACCGTCTCGAAACTCTCCTGGGGAAGAACATCCATTACGAAAATGCTAGGGCCTATGCCCCAATTCAGGATAAGTTGCCCACGAACATGGTACTCACTGATATCCCAAAGTTTAAGGGCACAGAAGATCCAGTCCACCATGTTAAGGCCTATAAGGGGTACTTAGCATCGAAGGGAGTGCCTGCTGACATGCTCTCTGAAATTTTCGCTCAATCCCTGGATGAACACCCGAAGGCGTGGTTCTACAATCTGGACCTTAAGAATTTCCCTACTTTCGAAGATATCACGGTGCAGTTCTGTAAGCACTATGCTGACAATGTCGAGATTCAAACCAACATAAGAACATTGGAGGTGATGACACAGAAAGAAAAAGAAGGCTTTACTGAATTCCTTGCAAGATGGCGCGCTGAAAGCGTGAAACTAGCCAAGAAGCCTGATGAAGTTGAAATGGTAGATAAGTTCGTAAAGAATCTACGACCTGTTTACCGTAATGCTCTGAAATACCAGAATTTTGGTTCTTTTAAAGAATTGATAAGAATCGGGATAAAGGTAGAAGATGACGTCCGAATGGCAGAAGCTGAGAAGCCAAAAGGATACCAAGGGGCCTCGTCATCTAAAGCAAAAGCACCAGCAACGTCCCACTTTGTTGAAACTGTCAATCTCTTAGATGGACAGTCAAAAAGGCCTCCGCGCCAAGCTCCGAGGGTATTCACCGATATCGGGTGCACTTACGCATACGCTCTCCAAAGGCTTATGGCCCAGGGAAAGCTGAAGCCTATCGGTCCAACTCCGGATCCACCTGCTGATCAACAAGGTAAATGGTATAAACCAAATGCCTACTGTGCCTTTCATCAAGGAAAGGCCATGATACTGAAAGGTGCTATCGACTGAAGCACGAAATCCAAGACATGATTGAGAATGGAACACTCTCGATCCCAACTGTTAAACCCAATAACATCACCAATCCATTTGGCGATCACGCCAACTTTGTTTCTGTCGAAGACAATGTCGATTATTCCCATCTTATCCGCCCATGTCACTTGAAAGGGGTGTTTATCGGGAAAATATTTGTGGATTGCTTTGAATTCTTGCCAAACCCGAAGAATTAAATTCAAGTCGGAAGTCTTGCTCTAGAATGTACTCCTCTCATTAACGAAGTTAATAAAAGACAATTCGATTCACCAACCTCCATCACTAGCGTAGATCCTCAGAGGACTACCTCGGGATGGAGGCAAACCATCACAGGGATCAAGGACAAGAGCCGAGCATCTAAGTTGACAACTGAACAAGGGAAAGCTCAAAACTAGATTTGAAAATTATGAGTCGGGATTTGTTTTCTTATCTTAGTCGAGTCGAGTCTAGGACTTTCTTTTCTTGAAGTTGAGTCGTTTGTTCCGCGATGACCTAGGGTGTGTCCTAGGAATCGTTCTTTCGAGTCTGTTAAGCTTTTGCCATTCCAATAAAAGGTTGCAGTTTCGTTTCCCAATATGTCTTGTTTTCAATCCTCAATCATTCCGGAAACATGATAAAATGCACAACACACTCAAAGGCATCCCTGGGGTAGAAATATGTCCCGTTTCAAAATGTAAGGTACACTAGGATCCCGTGTTTGATTCCTTTACCTATTCCATGTCTGGCGGTAGAAAACCTCCATCAAAACCAGGCTTATGACAGGCTTTTAGATGATTCTAGGACGAACCCAGACTAGCTCCTTGGTTTCCATATCAATGACGGAAGGCAAGCCTTTTTCCCACAGAATCATCCCCTCTCGAAGAGAGAAGATATCAACCCGTTCTAAGAAGGAATTGTTAATTCTAACCCAATTTAGTTGGTGAAGCCCAGGTTTTAAGGTGTATCCATTTGTGACTAGGAGAATGAGTAGAAGACTTTTTTTTCAAAAAGAATTGAAAAATGAGAAAAAGAGAAAAATTGGAAAAATGAAAACATGGAAAAATGAAAAAATGAAAAAATGAAAAAATGAAAAAAGAAAAGTGATGAAAGAAAAAGGAAAAATGAAAAAAAGATGTTGAAGTCATTGCAGAACGCTTTTGGTTGAATGTCGAAGTTACGGAAGCCAGAAGTCAAGTCAAGTACCCATAGTTGAAGTTCAATGGGCGAAGCCCAAAAGCTTAAGTAGTAACCTCTTTACCCTCTAAGTCCTTCCTGAGACGATTCAAAGGGATAGTCGGGAATTTTGAGAATTATTCCGCTTGTGTTGTTACACCCAGCCTTTAGGGTCCAGACATGGAAATTTGAACCCACATCATTTTTCAACCCATTTGCACTCGTGGTTCATCAAACCCGAGACACCCATTCCAACCACATCAACAGCCATAACCCTTGGCCTTAGCACCACAAAACAAACCTTCAGAATGATGGTTAACCATTCCAACTTGTTATTACCAAGCTCCACATCCCAAAAGATCCAAGCCTTTTACACCTAACCCCAAACACGGGATTTAACGGTACTTTACAGGCTAGAATGGGATATGACATGATACCTTAGGTGAAACCTTCGAGTGTGTACACACAATCAAAATGCCATGTTTATGCACCATGATCGAACTACGTCGGATTTGATTTCGCTCCACGCGAATACGTAGGCAGTCCTTCAGAATAAGGGATTCAATCCACTCATCAACCAAGTTGTCATCTTGTCGGTTTCTTACGGGTCTTAACCAAGTCCAAATGAAGCCACCTTTGTTTGAGTCGGTCTTAGCACTCGATGTAGGCTAGGATAAGGATATAGGTTCAGATGAGTAATGTCAAGTCTCAGAATGAGCTTTATCTAACGGTGTAGGCAAAAAGATTGAGTCGGATAGATGTGGGTTTGTGTTAGGAAAGAAAATATGAAAAACCCGCTGAAAAGAATGAAGGCGTGGAAGAAAAATAGTAAAAGCCCATTTGAAAAGAAAGAAGGCGGTGGCAAGAAATAATGAAAACTCGCTGAAAAGAAAGGAGGCGAGGAGAAGAGTGACAGAATGTTCCCAACAAGAGTGATGTGTGATGTCTAAGTGTTCTCATAAAATCAGTCTGTGTTTAGTGTCTGGGTGAAACCAACGTTGTTGCTCCGTGAGTTTAATCCACCCTGTCAATGCCAAGTGATCTTGATTCCCATGTGCCCTCGGGAGCACGACCATGCCATACGATATCTTCGTCCCAAGTTCGACGACCTTGTGATTCCCATTTGCCATCTTTTGGTGCGCCGGATTGGCCAATTTACGTTTCTACCCCCAACAAGTCAATAATCGAATTAAAACCCGGGCACACTTACGGTTTTATTTTCCTTTTTTGTTTTACGGTAGCGAGCTACGCCCACGTTGTTTACGGGTCATACAGAATGTTTGAGTCGCATTTCATGCTCACCCATCAAGGTTCGATTTCAAAAAATTTCAAAATTTCAAAATTCCAAAAACTTTTTGCGAATTGTGGATAGATGATCCAAGTAGTGGAATCTTTGTGGGTCGATGATCCAATCCTTCGAAATTCAAAAATTCAAAATTCAATTTTTGAAGGGCCGATGGCCCAATATTCTAAATGATGACAAATTCGAAATTCGGGTCGATGACCCAATTATTCAAAATCTTCAAATTCAATTTTCGGGTCGATGACCCAATCTTTTGAATGATCCAATTTCAAGATCGATGATCCAAATGTGCTTAAGTGATGATTATTGCTCGTACATTTTCTATGTTTCAAATATAGCAGGATATGCTTCAACTGGGGGCTCTAAAGTCTTCAACTTTAGAGCCATCACAAACTGGGGGCTCTAACGGCTTCAGAGACCATTATCAAGATGTAAAGGATGACATCCACCAAGAATTCAATTCAATTACAAGAGTAAGAAATGGAAGAATTCCGTAGCTGAAAGCAAATGATGAAAGCGGCGGCAACCTCCTCGGAAAGTCCCGTCCCATTTGGGCACCTGCCAGCAGATGATAAGCTTTGGGCAAGTGTCAACAAATGATGAATTTCGGACAAATGCCAGCAGATGATAAACTTTGGGCAAGTGTCAGCAGTTGCCAAACTACGACGCGGGTTTGATTCCGTCAGAAACGGATACGTAGGCACCTAAGGATAAGGCTCAACCCACCATATATGCAATTTTATGGGTCGACGACCAACGATGATAATTTGACGCAACAGAAGCAAGAGTTAATCCCCGACGAAGTTTCAAGTATGATCTCTTCTTATGGTTGGCGAGCTTATATACGCAAGTCTAATGGACTATAAACGACCCGCGGAATCCTCAGGTCGAAAGGGACCTGGGGTATACTTTGACTTTCGCCTTGTCCAAGCCTCAGTCAAAGTGGGGGCTCTGTAGATACCCGTATCCGTCGATATTAGAATTTATAGAGAACCCGACAAACACCCGATGATGATAGGACACATGTATTCTTTAGTTGTCATTGTCATTATTTGGGCTCGTTTTACGATGTAGAATGAGCGTTGTCGACGAAGTATTTTATTAATTTAAATGATATTTAAATTAAATGTTTTTTTAAAAAAGTGAATTCATTTTATTGTTTTAATTTGAATTTATTTTCTTAAATTTATTTTATTGAAAATAAAATATATTTTTGATTTGAAAAATCATTCATTTTAATGTGTTATTTGATTTGAAAAATCGAATTTGAAAGTTGAAAACTCGTTTTAATCACACGTTTTGGAGCTCGATTATAGCTCGGTTTTTGAGCCCGTTTTCTTTACGAGTTGGCACGAATCTCGAGTACACTAACCAACCTAGGCTTCTACCCATCCAACCCCAGTTCGAACCCTCATACCCATGTCCCAAATCACGACCAAAACAGCCCAACTCTTTCCCCTTACCCGCGTTAGCTCTTCCTCTCTTCCAACCCGTTTTGTATGCTTCAAAGCTTGACCCAAACCCGCCACAACCAACCCAATTCCTGCTCCTCGTTACCCACAACAACCCATCACTAAACCCACCACGAAACCCATCCAATTCCCGTCCCAAATACTCCATAAACAGCCCGCAAATAACACAAGCAGCCCCCCCTGTTTTGCGTGCTCAAACCCGAGTCCAAAACCCGCTCCAAACACCACTTAAACCCGTGCCCATTAACCCTAAACCATACCCTAGTATCCTACCCATATTACCTTAGCTTAACCACCAAGCAAACCCCCCATACAAACCCTAAAAACCCCACGAAATAGCTGATGGACAGCAGCTATGCAAACCGAGCCCGACTGCTTGTTGCTCTCTTTAACCCTATTCTAACTCCCTATAAATACCTCCCCTATGCCATACTTTCATTCCTCTAAGTTCTCCATACATACTACCATCACTCACAAGCATTAAGCTCCAGAAAAAAACCCTAATTGCCTCTCAAAACCCTCGACAAAACCGAGACATCCAAACTGAGAAACAGTTTGTGTCTCTCTCGAAATACAATTCGTTTCCCCTTCAAATCTCCATTAAAATTCGAGTTTCTTATTCCTAATTAACCACATAACATCCATATATATCTTATACAAAGATTCACGAGCCAAATTGACCTTGAGAGTACACGAATCCCCTCGAAAAATAGAGTGTCATACACTCTGTTTTTGCGGCTTTTCCTGTCTGTCCAGTTCTGTTTGTGCTCGTTTTTCGTGCCCAATAACTCAGAACAAGCGTGGTTTGTTTTAAGATCTTTGTTCTAATCTCTTTCTAGTTTTCAAAACATCTTTTAAATCTAATTTTCACCGTGAAACGAGTGAGAAATTGCAGTTTGAAAGTTGCTGTCCAGATTTACAAAAAAACGTGTTTGTTGCTTTGTTCCTTCGTCGACGACGGCCTCTCGAGATAAAATCTACGATCGATTACGACCCAAGACGGTGTCAACGATACATGTAGGTTGAGGGTGCATCAAATCCTCCTCTTCTCTCTTTTATTTCGTTCTTTTTATGTTTGTTTTTCCATTATTCGTTTTACATTGTTTATCGTTTTGTTTATCGTTTGACATCGTTAACTATGAAACTAGTTTAGTCCGAGTATGAGTTAAAGTACCACCACGAACACCCGCGTTGACTTGATATGGGAAAGAAATCCGCCACATCGGTCGGTCGTATCCCCCATCTCATTTACATATCCTCGTGTTCAAGGTAGGACATTAATAAAACGAATCCTAACTTCGTTCCTCGCTTTTGACCCCTTGCTTGTTTCGTTCAATTCGACCTACCCTAGGACCCTTCGCATGTTAGTTCGACCTCTGATTGTTAACATATGACTTAATTAGACGACTTTAGATCGATTAAATAACCTAATTAGACATGTTAGGGTGCTTCAACACAAGCATTAAAATTGATCAACAATTCTATAACCTAATTGAATGCATCTCTCTTTTCACCTAATTTCTCGCTAGTATAAGAGTGCGTGATTAGCACCTTCTTATTAACACTCGACGAGTTAACTTAATTAGCGAACTTGACCTAATTCGACCCTTTTAGGCCGTGTAGAACACTCGGTTTTAGGCGAAGCCTTCTGACCTCTTTTATCATCAATTTCTAATGTATATCCTATATCGCTTTGCAAATCTATCTAACCTAATGAACCTAACCTAGGAACTAGGGTGGCCGTGTCTGGGGCCGTGTGCTTGGTCGTGCCTTTTGTCATTCTTGTTTCATCTTTACATCATTTATTCATCGTTGTTTTGTATTTTGTAATTACCTTTTGCTTATCGAGTCGTCTCTTGTAATTCACTTGTATTTAGTTTTCTATTTTGTTGAGTCAAATGATTTACAAAAACCTTAGTCTTATTTGGTTAGATAGTTGTGCTCCAATTCATGTAAGAGCGTAGTAAATCGCATGTTGTTTAAAGCAACATGGCCCGATTTATGCTAATGCATGCTTTGGTGTGTGACCCAATGTCTAATTCGATAAGATTAAACGAAAGCACGCATTACGAGGAGTGACCCAAGGCCGTGAGTTATGTAAACCGTGGGCCACCCCTTTGTGCACTTTTCCTAGGCCGAATGGCCATGTGTCGTGTATGGTGTCGTATATAGCAATTGTATTTAGATCGAGTTGTATCTCTAAATTCTCGTTGTGTCGGCATGAAATGCCTGGGTTGTAATAGGGTAGATCCCAACGGCTCCCCCATTCCCCTTAAGCCTTGTTTGCTTTGTATGTTGTTAGATCAATCAACCCACATGCTAAATTACAACTTTAACAAAGTTAGTTTAGTTGCATCTAAATCGACATAGAAACTTCACATGTTAGGGTTTTAAAATGATGTTTGCATATCATATATCGCAGTAGCTACGACCTTGTTTGAAATCCGATACTTGACTTAGTAGAGGCCGTTATCGACGGGCGGGGTTAGGTGTCCTTATGGGCTTCCTAACACGTACCCTCACCCCTTACTCAAGATCTATGGTTTGTGGATCCGTCTAAATACCATTGGATTACGAGAGTCATTCTAATCGAGTGATATAGGGTACAAGTCTTTATCTTTAATCACTCGTAGTCGATTGGCGTTATGCTTTTCGATGAAAGGTGTAAAGTTGACTTGAACGGTTCCAAGTTCCCATAAAAGTTGGTGGCGACTCTAATTTGTCTTAATTCGATTCGAAAGAACCTCGAGTCGATAATGCCTAGTGTGGATCCCGCGGACGCAGTTCCCGCGGGCGTTGTCCACACAATTACACAGACACACAAATGTCAGTTTTAATAAATAAAGTGTGACACAACTCAAAGTATGTGAGTATACAACATGACTATAATATGAATGAGACACTATCAAACGACCACCATCACGGTACCGGGACACGCCTAGACATACCGACAACCACACTGGTACTGGGACACACCCTGACGTGCCGGGTCCGGAGGCCAACCGGATCCTCTGTCAGACGTCGTTTCTCAACCACACGAGTCCCTCCGTAACTCAAGCCATTAATGTGCACATCCTTCTTGGAGTGGGAAGCTCCAAGAGGCGACTCAAGCGGAAGACGGTCTCCCAACCGCCTTCCGTCTCCATACAACAAGTAACCAATTAAACCTCCATGTCCTCCGACATACAAGACAACACAATAAATGCAAGATACCGACGCATTCAATGCAATTAATAACAGATGACTCATTTAGTAAATAAACACAATATCGAAACTGAGTAGGATTAACCTACCTTTTAGCATAGTCCGTAAGCAATCCGGCTAATAATAATCCTCCAGAAAACCGTCACCTAAATATAATAATTAAATATATTTAATTACTAACTAATCTAATTAAATTAAAATACGTACGAATTCAATTAATTAGATAAAAATGCGTCTTAAAGCTATTTAAAAACCCGACTCATACTCGCACCCAAACTCCCTCCTTACAACCACCACCTCCACTGCTACCGGGACCACCACCACCGGCCATGGTGGTCCACGACCAGCCTTACCACCGCAGCAACAAGCACAAGGTACAAGAACACAAACCGACACAAACACACACACGACACAAACACGCTAAAGGCCGCCATCACCGACCACCAACCACCACCGTGGCCTCCCATGACCACGGTGGCCCAGCCGCCAGCCCACCACCATGGCACAATAATAGTAGCCGGCAACAACAACACCAACCAACAATAACAACAACAAACACAATATAACCCGACACAAACACCACCAAAGAGGCGCCTAATGTAGCCACCACCGTGCCACCACCACCACGGTGGTCACGACACTACCCCACACCCCGCACCTCCATTAGCAACTACCACCAACAATGACAACCGCAGCAAACAACAACAACAACAACAACCACAACCATACACATGACCAAAACAGTCCGTACACCCCCTTTTACATCCGTTTTTCCACCACCTACGACCACCAACCATTACCACCACTACGACCCCCACTCAACCCTCCACACAACCCACCCAAGGTCAGCCCAAGACAACCACGAAAGGTGGGGTAAAAATCCGTCTTAAGACGGTAACACAACAACAACAACAAAAACGCCCTTTAAAGGCTCGGTCAAACCACCGTTTTCATGGTCAATGGCAGGCAAATGAGTGGTCAATGACTGATCAAGGTCGGTCAAGGTCGAGGCGGGTCAATGGTATTAAATAAATAATATATAAACAAGTTTAAGATGGTTTTACCTTACGATCTCGAGGTGGAAGGACAAAATCTCCATTTTCTCTCTTCTTTCTCTCTATCTTTTGTGTGGATGAAATGAGATTGTGTTTGGATATGAGATGGATAAGGTAGGGATATATGTATAATGTATTATATGTATATGTGTACGTGTATCGTATTACGTATTATTATTATCATTACAACTTATTATTATTATTATTATTATTATTATTATTATTATTATTATTATTATTATTATTATTATTATTATTATTATTATTATTATTATTTTTATTATTATTATTATTATTATTATTATTATTATTATTATTATTATTATTATTATTATTATTATTATTATTATTATTATTATTATTATTATTATTATTATTATTATTATTATTATTATTATTATTATTATTATTATTATTATAATTACCATCCTATAATAATAATAATAATTATTTCATTATTCCGTCTCATTCATAACTCGTATAAATACAATACAATACAATATATATATATATATATATATATATATATATATATATATATATATAATTATAAAATACGGGGTATTACAGTCTTCCCCCTTAAAATGAACTTCGTCCCCGAAGTTCGCCCCCACTCTCTCTTTTCCTCAAGTCTCATCACTGATTCTCATGCACTCTCTCTCGCCTCACGTGCTTGTCTACCGTATACGTTCCTTTATAAACATCACACTCATCCCAAAGTTCTTTTTTCAAGTCTCTTTACTTCCTCATATTCCTACTTTCTCTTTCCTTAATTTCCAAATTGTTACATCCACTCCCCCTAAAAGAGAACTTCGTCCCGAAGATCAACTATCAAACCTCATAGTGTGCTCTCATACGTTCATTACTAAATTCCACAAATGACTATGTTCCAGGTTCAACACTCTCTCTTACTTATTGCAAATTCTTAATCAAACCTCATGTAGTAATAATTCCATTGATATAATCCCTAATCTACAAGCCTCCTAAAGGTCAAGTGTCAGATCAAACCCATGTTTCCAATTTATAATCCCATAACTAACTCCCATTCATGTTGGTTATGTATATAAATCTATCGCGAGGTATAACTCAGTTATTATTACGTATCTATATCACATCAAATCTCATACATTCACATGTATGCACATCAATCACAATTATGCGGACTCCATAAATAATTATAACAATGCCAAAATTACTCGATATGTGACTCAACCATGATCAACGTTTTCATTTCCGAACATCATGCCACACATATACCGCGTCAAATCCACCACATGGTCACATATGTGTTTCCATATCCGTTCCCATCCATCATCAACACTTCCGCTCATACGGAAGACCATAATACACCATCATGCAACTGACCACTATGCGACACATAACTTGAATTATTCATCTTACTTTTACAAAACAAAATAAAATCACGTCGATTAACGCACATCAACAAGACTGTCACATCATTTCTGTTATCAATCCAATTCATGTCGAATCAACGATTTCCATTCACTTACAAATTGCCACACCATGCAATCAAACGTAAACAATTCACAAAATATCACCCATGTTTAGTCAACATGCTCATTCAAACACAAGTCAACTAATATAAACCACGAAATAAGGGTACATGCTCATTATTTGGTCGAATATCAACAAAACAAGGGTCAAGGTAGG
Source organism: Silene latifolia (assembly GCF_048544455.1). NCBI lineage: Eukaryota > Viridiplantae > Streptophyta > Magnoliopsida > Caryophyllales > Caryophyllaceae > Silene > Silene latifolia. Next base: position 89,149,027 of record NC_133535.1, on the reverse strand, counting down.
TCACTCGGTCGAGTGTAGGAGGCCACTCGGTCGAGTAGGCGACCACTCGGTCGAGTAGGCGACCACTCGGTCGAGTGCATTGGTGCACTCGGTCGAGTGTCACCTGGGCAGAATGTTTTCATTCTCAACTCGGTTCCAAAACTTCCCTATTTCATCACACAAATACTAATAGACTCAAATGGTGACTAATACATCATCAATTAGCCAATTTTAAACACAAACTCTTGACCTTATAGCCATCATTATTACACAATTAAGATGAAATATCCGAGACATATTACCAACATAACATACTATTCCATGGACACGGCCTAACCACTCATTATTCTCAAGGAATAATAACAACTTCACCCCTCAAATGGACACTACAACGAGATCACGATGTATACCATAGACTCTTTACCTGACGATTGAGAGGCAACTTTACAAACGAGATATGGGTAAGATAAGGACCTAAAAATTACACTTTTTCCAATTAAGGGATTGTACTATCAGATTATCCAGTTAAGGACCTGTCATGTTCATTCCGTTAACTTTGTCGTAAGTGCATGGTTTTTACTTTATTTACTTGAGTCCCATCTCAATTGAAAGCAGTAACAAGCTAATTTTTCTCACAAACTTCTTAGCTAACCGACCTACAGGCGACATTCGAAAACAAAATCAACTCTAATTAAACATGGAGTCAATTAAGTTGGCATGTGAATGGGATCATCATTTTGGAGATAATTGGTAATTCGAGCTCATTATTTTTAAAAGGGATAGATTTTTTTATGCTCATTTACGCTTTGATCTCGGTGTAAGACTATATTTCTTGCTTGAACATGGGTCTCCTAGACAATCCACAACAGAAGAATGTATGATGATTCTCCTTCTCCGGCATCGCAAGTCCTCGGTTTCATGGGGTTAGTAGCAGACTATCATAATTATGCAAGTTAAATTCGGATTGTTAACCCCTGATGAACTAAGGTCCTCATTAAATTAACACGAACATGACCTATTCAGATGGATAATGGATTGAATTAACGACGATAGATGATGAAGTTGGATAAATAAAAGACGACGAGTACATGGTTCTCGAGAAGTTAATATGTTGGCCAATCTGCCCATTTATCGAAAATATTGGGTGTGCGAGACGCGAGTGTGCGACCAGGGAGGTTATCATCATTTTCTTTCTTTATTTCCATTTCTATGTTCAACTTACTGTGGTTGATGAGTATTGAAGCAATTTTTAACGGATGTTGTAACGAAGTTAGTTTTGAAGTCCTTACCTGGAAACTTTGAAACAATAATCCCTTAACTGGAAAAAATATCAAAGTTTAGACCCTTGTTTTACCCTTAACTCCTTTACAAACAACACTAATGTAACACCCGCGAATTTCTCATTTTAACATTTAAAATTTATTTAACCGTTTAATTACTTTATTTTATATTTTTAAATTATTTAATTTAATTAATCTCCTTTTGAACATAAATTTTATAAAAGTTACATTTTCACAAGCTTGTTTATATAAAATAAATATTTTTGTCGGATAATATTAATAGCGACAATAATAATAATAAAGCTCTATCTTAAATAATAGTAGGTTTAAGGCGAATTTCCGTTTAGCAATAAACCGCCACATTTTCATATATGAGACTATTTTTAATCTCGACCAATCAAAGGTTGACAACACTCATACCTCTCTCTTACCCACCACATTTATATAATCCTTTTATTATTATTATTATTATTATTATTATTATTATTATTATTATTATTATTATTATTATTATTATTATTATTATTATTATTATTATTATTATTATTATTATTATTATTATTATTATTATTATTATTATTATTACTATCATTATTACTATCATTATTACTATCATTATTACTATTATTATTACTATTATTATTATTATTATTATTATTATTATTATTATTATTATTATTATTATTATTATTATTATTATTATTATTATTATTGTTATTATTATTATACCCCACCACCCCTGTTACTTCACTTTTCTCCCGTCCCTTTTCTTTTGTTATCGAGCAACAACAACAACAACATACAGTAGGAGCTTCAAACGCCATTTTCTCCGAGCTTAAACCTCAGATCCCGCCTCCGTTTCTCAACCAAATTCGATAAATTTTGCACCAATAACTTTCCTATCTCGTCCTCCTTCTTTATATGTAAGAAAGAGCCAAGCTTTCATCCTATTTCAATTCGGCCGTCTTACAAAGGATTCGGATTTTGGGCTAATTTCTTCTATTTTTGGGTTTGGAGTCATCCTTGGGCGATTCCTGTGGCGTTTAGGAGAGCAAAAAAGGTAACGGTGATAGGTTGCACGACAAAAATGTCGAAATTCCGTCTTTTGCGTCGTTTTATATGCTCTTGTTTGTTAAAGTTTGGTTCTTTGTGTTTTTCTCATTTGTATGTCAATTACCATCTCAAAATGATGCTGAACTGGGTCGTTAAATTCTGTTTTGGTTTTATTTCTGGCTGCTCTTTCCGTGTATTCGCATAGGGGCTGTTTAGTTTATATTGCCTTCATTCCTTCTTTGCTTGTAGTATTGTAGTGACAAAGGGGGAACAAGTTTTCAATGGATAAGACCCCAAATGATGCTGTATGTTGAAGGAATTACAAGTTTGGCTTGGGTACGAAGTGGGTTGTGTTAATAGGCATTTTAGTGCTAGGGAGTTTAGGGTATAGATTTTGTTCAAGAAAATATTGCTGATGAATAATGATAATGAAATGCACCTTTGGTGAAGCTTCAAATCAATTTTTGTGTACTGAGTTCAATCTTTAGGAAGAGACCTGCTGGAAAGACCGGGTTGTAGGGGACTATTTTTGGGTTGTCATTGAGACGCTTTTATAGGGCATTCGAGACTGTTTTTAGTCGTGAAAATGGTACCTTGTTGGGACCGGTTTTGGTGCTTAAAAATGCAGGTTTTGTGATGAATTTTGAGACGATGACATGCTGAGTTTTGGAATGTTTTGTGTGTGTCCATTGGACCGTTTATTGGGACTGCTTTAGCACGGGTTTTAGGCAGAAATGTGGGCTGTTTTGGGACAATCGAGCATGGGTTTAGGTGGCTGATTCGGGTAGTTACATGGCTGAGATGGGTAGTTGTTCAGTCGTGGCCTGGCAGTGGCTAGCTAGTCACGGGTTTGAGGCCGTGTATGGTTGGTTGTGAAGTCGTGTTTGTGGCTGCCAAATAGTTCCTTGAGTCGTGCTTGATAACTTGTTTGGAATCATATGTGTTCGTTTTTAATTATTTAAATCCCGTCTCATGCTTTATATAACTTAATTCGTTAAATATCGTTCGTTCATATATTTTTCTCACATTAATCATAAATGTGGAATTTATTATTTATTCAAGTCAAAATTTGATGAAATGTCTCATTAACCTATAATATGAATTTTTAACCCGTTCATTCTCATTTATTTATCGTATCTCAAATATGAGTGAATTATTCTACCTGTTTAATTAAATTGGGTCATTTATAATTGAATGCTTGTTTTGTTTATTATAAATGGTTCATTTCCGTTTGTTTACATTTTTATTCAACTGACAAATATTGAAGAAATGGGCTACTTATTCATATTCATGATTATGATTTGGCATGAAATGTCTCACTTGGACTACCCTCGGTTCATTGCATGTAGTAGTCTCTTTCCAAGTTGATTCGTATCGCTTGGTTGAGACGTATTATTATGATAATGCCTTTATGCTATACCCTTTTGCTTGACTTGTCTTTACGCCTCTTTCGGACTGTCCTGCCGATTGTGGGTTTAGCTCATATCTTCCGCCTCTTTCGGACTGTCCTGCCGATTGTGGGTTCTCGATTTCCGATATGTCTTCGAGTCTTGGTTGCGGACTGTTCTGTCGTATGTCGAATCGGGAACTGTACTGTCCCGAGAGTCTGGCCAGATTTAGATTAGGACTGAGTCTTGAGAGTACCATTGTCGTCCTACCAGGGGAATTATATATTGATATATGAGTAGTAAAGGTCTTGCTTGGTTATAGATATTGGTATTTGTCTTTCAAGGCAAGAGTTATGCCTTGTGTTGTTTGTCTTGATCCTATCGGATACTAGGGGTGAGATATAAGCCCTCTAGTTGCGATATGATCGTCGGGATTGATGTTCCCATCCGTTCTTATGATGAGATGTAAGCCATAAGTATGAATGTGACATTAGTAGCCACGTCCCGTGCAATGTTTGCTAAGTGGTTTTCCAAATAATGGCTATGGTTTCTATTCTTGTAACTTGCATTGGTTGATCCCTTACGTAACTGTTTCACATGATTCGGATTTTAATCTCATATCTATGTTGTAATTCCTTGAAATGCGTGCTTTGGCATAAATGACCGTATTCTTGTATTTCATATTATTTAATTATTTCACATGAATAGTGAGTCTCCATTATGCCATTATTGATCTATCGTATTCCATCTCATTTAATTGACGTGTTTAAATATATTATCTTGATGTTCATATCTCTTGTAAGTATATTACATGATTTATCTAGTTGAGTTATTTGTTGTGTTCATTTTGACATATTGTGGCTGGGAGAACCTTGAGTTACTCCCCACTGACTGTGGCGTTCATGTTTACATGAATGACAGGTATTAGTGGTGCATTCATGGGGTGAAGACATGTGTGAGCTAGCGAGCACTTTGGCCTAGTAGTTGGTTTATTAGGATCGTTTAGACTCACCTTTTACTGTATTGTCATTCGAGGGATATATTTTCTCTCACCTTGACTATCACGTTTGTATAATTTAAACTTTATTTCCGAATTCTTTATTTGTATATTGTATTTTAATGAACCCGCGCTTTAAATTTTAAAAGTTTCAAAAATTTCCTATTTTCCGCTTGAATTTATAAGTTATGTTTTTCGCGTTATCGTGGGGTGTCACAGTTGGTATCAGAGCCTATGTTGCTCCCGACGCACACACGTGTACCTCAAATTTAAATTTGAACTTGACTTTGAATAACGAATGAGAGATAGGTAGACTTAAGGACCTAAGGTGGTAGTCTGTAGTGTGTTTGCTCTTTGTTAAGTTCTAACATGTTTGTTGATTGTCAATCATTTTTGTACCCTTGGATCAATGACCGTGAGCTCACCCGCGTTGCGATCAAGACTTGATGCCTATTGCCGAATATTGAAGATTTGTTCAAGTTTTGAAGAATGCTTTTTCTTCTTCGAAGATGTTCCTTATTCTTTGTGTATCTTGCCTTATTCTTTACCTCTTGGTGCCTATCCTTCTTCTAAACTCTCTTTTCTTCTTCCTTGGAAGTTACTCTTGTACCCTCTCAACTTGTCCTTTTATTTGTTCCTTGCTTATCCTCCCTTAACGTCTTTTGATAGTTCTCTTTCTTTTGTGAGATGTTAATTTTGGTTGGATAATTTGGCTTTGTGGAGTTTGTTTGTGGTTGACCCATAACCCTTGGTTTTGAGAGGCTGTGATGTTAGAAAGACTAGGTGGTGTGATGTGACATGCTTAGTGATTCTTATACCTGGTTCCTTGATAAAGTGAGTATAATTGTTTGGTGGATTATGTGTGTTAAGTGTGAGTTGCCTATGATATTAAGATTATGGAACTTAGCCCTGTTGTTTATACTTGGAATTTGAGAACTTGGTAACTCGAGTTTTGTTGCTTAGGGCTTTGACATGGCGTAGAGTTTATGATGAGAGCTTGGAAGGAAACACCTATAGGACGTTGTTGGCCATTGGCGATGAAAGTGTTACTTGGAAGTTTAAGTTGAGCTTGAGGTTAGCATAGTCGGTATACTTTTGTGAGTGTAGTGATGATTACATAAGAACCATGTTAGGCGAGAGTTGCAGACTTGCAGCTAGTTTTGAAATCTCATTTGGGTATCCACTTTGCGGTAATGAGGATTAGTTACCAGAGTTCTTGGGATGTGATTATAAGTTGAGATCGATAGATGTTGAGCTGAGATGAGTTAGATGTTTGGGGTGGTTGTCTCATAATTTGGAGAATGTCACCATCTATGCTTGAGGTTTCGAGAGTATAACAAGATCTCCTTGGGATGATAGAATATGCAAAAGAACTTTTGAATTTGGATTTTTGATTGAGAGCTTTACCAGTTGAGAAACTCATGATTGACACTAGTTGGATATGAGTATAGCTTTGTTAGAAGCTTTGACCTTGATCTCATGGAGGCTGTTTGTAGATGTTTGAGGATTTGGAGTGGTGAAATCACACTTATTGTGAAGTACCTTGTTTCATGGAATGACTTAGGATGATGTAACATAAGTGTTTTGAGGAAATCCTTGGGAGTGATGTAGTTATAAGTCTTGTTGTTAGGAAGTTCTCGAAACCGTTCAGGATGACGTTGTTGTTTGAGATTTGAGTACCTGTCGTTTCCTTGTTGTCTAATTTCCTTTCTTCTTTGACCATAAGTATTACCGTTCATACCTCTCTTCCTCGCTTCATCATGCTTCTCCTTTAAGTTTGATACTCGTAACCTGTGAAACTCTATCTTTGACATCCTTGTTGATTTGACTTCAATTCTTACCCCTAGTAAGTTCATCATAGCTTTTGACTAGCTAGTTAAGTTTGAATCCTCTTAGCGTACTTTGTTCTTAGGATATCTAAATTATTTTCATTTCGTACCATTTCTAAACATTTCAAACTACCATTTTTGGTTCGTTGTTAAAAGTTTTATGTTACTTTTACAAAACTTTACCTATGTTAAAGGCTCGAAAATGAAAATTTGATTTAGTTCCCTATTTGTACTTTGAGTGTAAAATTATTTATCATGATTTTAATTGCTAAACCCGAGATTTCTTTAAATTTTATCCAATTTCGGTTGACTTTGATCTATTTATGATTTCTTTGTCAAAGTTTAATATTATGTTTTCAGGAATTTGCACTACTACAGATACAGGCTATAACAACGGGTAAAAACCGTTGTAAAAACAAAAAGCGGACGTTGTTAAAGGGGCCGTTGTAAAAGGTATTTACAACGGTTAGGTTATTTACCTAAACCGTTGTCGAAAGTATTAACCACGGTTAAAAGCCGTTGTTGTTGCGTGTAAGCCGTTGTGGAAAGTGTTTCTAAAATTTGGTGGCAATAATATAACAACGGTTGTCATATGTATAACCGTTGTTGTAACTTTCCCTCCAAAATTGAAATTTGTAATAACAACGGGTATATGCTACATACCCGTTGTTTAAATTTTTATTAACAACGGTTCTTAGTTTAAAACCCGTTGTTGTAACTTTCCCTCCAAAATTGTGAAGACTTTTAACAACGGTTCTTCGTTTAAACCCTGTTGTTGAATATTATGCGCGGTATTTGTGAAAGGTATTCACAACGGGTTTTATTTTAGTAACCGTTGTTAAAGGTCTTCACAACGGTTTTTTTTAGTAACCGTTTTTATTACGAACTCCTAATGTTTTTAAAAATTAAATTTGTTTCATGCCATTCAAAACCTCGCATATATATCGAAACACCATATACCAAAGACCAAAGATAAATCACAAATTTGAGTTCATCGAACTCAATAGATTCAATTCAACCACAACAAAGATCATATATATAAATATATATATATATATATATATATATATATATATATATATATATATATATATATATATATATATATATATATATATATATATATATAGAGTCTAGCATATCAATAAGAACCGTTGGATCAACAAGATCCAATGACCCTCATTCTTCCACGTCACCCTCTATCAATCTGCAAAATTATAAAACTAAACACTTCCTCTTTCACGTCTCATTATTGTCATAAATTTTATCTCTCTACAAGTATTCTCTCCCCCCCTCTCTCTCTAAACACCATAGTCATCAATTATTCAACAAAAAAACAGACGATCTAATTCCTTCAACCGCCTCTTTTTCCAAAAAACATTAAAAATCAAACGAATTTTTTATTAAAATCAAGCGAAGATCTTCAAAAAAGTTTAGTTAAGATTATATTAGATCGGTTTATCGCATAAAGAAGAGGTATAAATCGCTCTCAATTTTCGTTATATTTTTACAAAAATTTCGTTGTGATTTATGTTATTTCAGGTGGTTGTTGTTGTTGTTGTTGTTGATGATTGTTATTGTTGTTGTGGTTGTTGTTGATTTTATTGATGATATGAAGAAACTATTAATTGATTTAGGGTTAATGTTTTGCTCAAACTGATTAATTGATTTTTCGCCAAAAAATTAGGTTTAATTTGCATGTTGCTTTTGTTGATCATGAATTATATAAATAAACTGTCAATTGATTGTATATATATTCACTTTTTCGAACATAGAAATTGAGAAATTAATTCTAGTTTTTGTTTTCTTAGTTATTAAATTCTGTGATACTTCATGTTCTAATTTTCGCCTAAAAATTAGGGTTAACGATTTATAAAAACTGAGTAATTAATGTACGCTTTTGTGTTTGCGTGGGATTGATTTCTTTGTAATAGCGTTATTGTAATATTACTACCGCATGACAGAATCGTAACGATTTCATAAAATCCTCAACTCTTCTTTATCGTAATAGCGTTTCTGTAACATTACTACTGCATGACAGAAACTGAACTTGAAATACTGTTACAATATTGTATATTTGATGTTATTGGTTTTTTCTCATTAAATTTGATGGTATAACAATTGTCATAAACTCACAAATAATGTTCTTGTAATATTGTTCTTGTAAAATTATGAATAATGATGGACCACAAGCTTCGCATAAGTTTTAGTTATTAATAGTCGAATATTTTGTTTTTAATGTCAGAATATTTGAAGAAGAAAGTTTGAGAAATCAACCAATACAAAAAAGGGGCGCAAAGAGAAGATATATACAAAATGGAGTAAGACTACGGCTAATCGGTCATGAAGATAGGTGTGAAGAAGGCAACGTTAATGAAGTTGAAATCCTAGTTGAGGCTGTTAACATTATTGTCATATTTTGATGTGTGATTATGATCTATACTTCTTGTAAACTTTTCACATTAATACGATGTGATATTGCAAATCATTTTAGTGGATCAACTGGGCTAGTCTGTTTTCACTTGATTTTTTATTATTGAAGTAATTAAAGTTTGGTCTTTTAACATCGTATCCGTATTATTTTTATGAATGAATGATGTTACAAGAACACAATTATCGTATCAATGTTACAAGAATAACATTGTCACTTTTAAAATACGAAACATACAACTTTTTCATTACATTTTTGAACTACTTTATACACCGTTTGATATAATACACAAACTAAATAATAATTATTGTAACATTGTTGTCATGTTAGTTTAATGAATTAATGTTTTTACAGTAACATTGTTACAGTAATATTGATATACCATTGAAAAATTAAATATAACGAAGATGTGACAATAACACTGTAACTTTGATTAATGACCGATGTTACTGTAACACTATTGTTGTGACGTGGCAGAATAAGGATTGGTTGTATTGGAATTAGGAGGAACGTACAAAGTTATCTAATAAACTAATAAAGCAATAAAGTGGTGTTGACCATACAACAAATAACACAACAATAATGGTAAAAGTGTCCACTATCATTCCAACTTCAATAACATTGCTTTCTTCATGCCTATCTCCATGATTGATTATTCAACGTCTTGCTTTTTTTTGTATATATTGTATCCTTGTGCGCCTTTTTTTTGTGTTGGTTGATTTCTCAAACCTTCTTCTTTCTTCAATTCTTCTGACAACCAAAACAAAACATTCGACAATTACTAGATAAACCATATGCGAAAGTCGGTGGTCCATTATTAATGATAATTTCACAGTAACAATATTACAGTAACATCATTACAGTAACATCATTACAGTAACATCATTGCGAGTTTATGACAATGTTAAACCATCATATTTAATTGAAAAAAATCACATAGCATCAAATATACAATGTTGTAAGGATATTTTAAGTTCAATCTGTCATGCTTTTAATGTTCGTAACGCTATTACAAAGAATGAGTTTCGTTGATATTTTTACGAAAACTAATTGAATCCTCACATTTACCGCAATTTCACGAAAACAAATCCAGGTATGAATTTAATAATGTGAAAACCTTAATTTTTTTTACAAACATTTATAACACAAATAATAAACGGTAAATAATATAAAATGATGTTATACCACAAAATAATCCATAAAATCGCAAATTAACACATAAATCAATTACAACAAAGCATGAGAAAACGAAAGATTGTTAGTTTCACCATGACATAGCCCTAACGTTTCAGAAATAGTTTGAATACAACATATAATCGACATTAATAGTATGAACAATCAACAATAACAATTTTTAAATTAACTAGAAAGCGTAGAACTAACCTGGAAATCGATTGAAGGTAATCGAACGAAAAATGCGATTTCAGCTGAAAGATCTAAATCGGGGTTTGATTAAGTTGTTTAAATCGATTGAATAGATTCAATCCCGAATTGCTAGAATCATGAATTAACTGAATTGATTAAACTAATAAAATTGTTTATTGCTTGAGTTTCTAAAATTGATGAGATTAATTAAACGTGAATTGTTGAAAATTGGAAACCTAGAATTTGGGGATCTGTAGAAGAAGACGATTTAGAGAGAGATGGAAGGAAGAGAGATAAAGTTATATTGGGTTATGATGCTGTTAGGTTAGATTTTTAAGTTTATATAGTATGAGCTAGGATTAATCTCAGCCATTCATTTGTTTAAAATCGAATGGTTGAGATTAAAATGCTAGACTCACCTAAGATAACTAGACTCACTTGATGCAATATATATATATATATATATATATATATATATATATATATATATATATATATATATATATATATATATATATATACTTACAAGGAGTTAAATTTACATGAACTAATCAAAGATGCCCTAACTTCAACAAATTTTTTACTAATAACCCGATCTAAACTCGAGTATCATGCATTTCTATTTTCTAAGACGTATTTGCCCAACATGTCCCTTACCTCGTCTATATCTACACTTGAGTACTACTGAATCTCTTGTGACGGGTTGATTACATATTGCGGAAAAAACAAAGACAAGACATTATTGTAACAACATCAAATACCGCATAGCAACATCATGGTATAGCAAAGAAGCAAGACAACATCGGCTCTAATTTAAAAAAGTAATAAACACATTATTAAATTACTAACCTTTTCTGGAATAAGGATATATCTTCGCCTAATAATCTCCAACATGAACCTACAAACGTAGTATCCACATTGTATGCTATCCCATTTGGCGAGGGCCTATTATTACATAAAAACAAACAGACGAGAGAAGGCTCACATAAGAATCTTGAACTTTAGGTATTGTATTAGTATTAAACACAAATTTTTGCACTTAATGTATTGTATTTGAGCACGTACCCCTGTTATCGTAATAAAATCAGGGCCATCAACAGAATCTTTCATGGGTTGATCCTGCTCGTTAGCTCTTCTCTTCTCAAAGGCCCTTTTTTTTTAAAAAAAAAAAGAGGCAGACACTCATTTTTTTAGGGGCAAAAATGAGCTTTTTGCTATAAATAAAAATTGAAACTTAATGTTATTATAAATAAATCAGTATTATAAACTTACTTATTAATCAAGCGCTTAAAAGTCTCGCTTGGTGGATTATGTATAGAGTCCAACCAAAAGACTTTCTTCTTTGTCGGCATGATGGCTGCTAGCACCCAATGAGTCCTACATCAAGAGACATCATCATTATTAACAAGTACATATATTAGTTATGAAAATGCAATTATAGGGGAAAACGTAATATTAATTTGTTTATTACCCTTTTTCATTATAAGCGGCAAAAATCAGCTTCTTGGGCGTCGCCAATTGCTGAGCAATATAATCTACCCATTCTTCGAACAAGAATTGCGGAATAAATAACGATAAAACATATGGGCACAGGAATCCGTATTGATCAGCTGGAATGTTCTTCTCAGGGATCACTCTCAATTTCAATATCCTACATTATTACGGTATTAATTCTGGTATTTAATTAAAACACTATCTAGTAGTCAGAATATTAGAATATAAAATTATTTATTAAGAAACTTACTTCATCCAAACAAATACGTGTTGGACATCAATCAGGTCTAGGCCAGCCCAAATGGCTAGCATATCCCATGACATAAGTGCTTCGCGCTCAACCCCTAGAATATCCTCCTCGAGCGGAATAATTATCAATTGCTCGGTTTCTATGCGACGGCCAACCTCCTCATGCAGTTTCCTCATCGTGGTCGTTCTTACTTTTTACATGTAATCCTTCCCACTATATTGTGTGTCGTTTAAATGCCTAACTTTTTTCAGGTCGGGGAAATAATGATTCTTTGATTTTGTGCTACTACCACCAGCCTACACATGTAGATAATTAAAATAATAAAAAATCCAAAGGTAACATATCCTAGTTGGAGTAATAAAAATAAAAGCGTACTTAACTAAATACCTCGTCAACTTGCTCTTTCAATGATGAGGTAGTAGTAGCAGGGGACTTAGGCTTATCAGTCTTTTTTGTCCCCTACACAAAATTACCATGCATGCTTTTTAGAAATACAGACAAAATATAAGGGAGCGAGGTTTTTAAAAAAATGGAGAAGTTAATTAAATACCTCATCAAGTTGTTGTCTGGACGAGGTAGTTGGCATGTCCGGGGACTTAGGCTTATCCGCCTGAGCCGACTTTTCTGTTCCCTACATACAAAAAATTTCCATGCTTTTTAGAAATTACAGACACAAAAAAAATTAAAGGGAGGTTTTCATAAAAATAGAGAAGTTAATTAAATACCTCATCAAGTTGTTGTCTGGACGAGGTAGTTGGCATGTCCGGGGACTTAGGCTTATCCGCCTTAGCCGGCTTTTCTGTTCCCTACATACAAAAAATTTCCATGCTTTTTAGAAATACAGAAACAAAAAAAATTAAAGGGAGGTTTTCATAAAAATGGAGAAGTTAATTAAATACCTCATCAAGTCCCCGGACATTAGGCTTATCCGCCAAAGCCGGCTTTTTTGTTCCCTACAAAAAAAAAATAACATATAAATTTAACATATAAAAACATTCAACAATTAAAAATGTAACATATATATAAAGGTATTTCTTCTAACCTCAATCGCTTTTACTTTCCGAGGCGGAGACGACCGAGCCAAGTAGATGTGAGTTTCAGGCCATTGGATGAAACTCCCAACCGCATCTCCCAAAATGGTAATGTCGTCACGAACTGGGACAGGCAGTTGAAAGTTTTTATGGCCTGTAAAGACTAGTTATCTCTACTTTTCTATGATTCGGCAAAAGTTTTTCGCCATGAACTACTACAGTTACCGCTGCTGATTTGGTTTGCATTTCTACGAGACCCCGGCCAACACGCACATTTGGATTTTCGAATTTAGGGTCAGCAAGAATAACTACTACCCTCTTGTTTACTACCAAGAATATACACATACATTATTATATCCCAAAATTTAATAGAATTCATATAAATTTAACTAATTAAACACTTCATGTATGCATACCTTATCGAAAACAGGGAACCGACTTGAAGGGGATCTATCTTTGTTTTTCAGCACTGTCTTCTCAAGTTGCATCTCCTTTTCAGACCCATTATTTACCTAATAAAATAAACCAATGGCACGATGTCAGAAGTTACATTAGAGCTGGCAGGGAACACACCCCCTGATCTTAACCAAAAAAAAAGAAAAGAAAATTAAGGAAGTATTAGGTGGTACCTGATCGGCTTTAGTTGTTCTGACTTGAAGCATTAGGTACCGATCTTTCTGAATCTCGTTGACCGAGACTTCCTTCTCATGTATTTCCAAGGTAGTAGCGGCCTCTTGACCAATCTGTTGTACCTTATTACCCCCTTTGTTAATGACATCCTCCATCATCTTCACTTCTTCTTCGGAAAGCTTGCCTCCAGCATTCAACTTTAGTAGTACGGATGCCATTAACTGAAGCTGTGTGCCAAGAATGTAATGTTTCAGCAATTTTTATCCCAACAATAACATGTGAATTGAACTTAAATGAAAATAATAGAATTAATGGTACCATGTCAGCCTTCTCAGACTTAGTCTTCCTTTTCTTCTTTATCGGGGCAGTTGTCCCATAATATTTCGTTACTCCAACCTGTAACGGGACGCCCCTCAAACGACCTGGATGTTCGGGTCGGTCGATCGCTCTAGCAAGAACGTCATTACGACCACTGGGAGTGAATTTCCCTTCTTCTACATCTTTCAATACGTTGTCCTATAATATATTAAATAAACTTCAAATTATATTTGTGACTAAAATAATAAAGTTAGTAATGAACTCGTCTTAATAAAATAATGCTTACTATGTTGGCCAACACTTCCTCATCATATTTGTCACGCGACGACCGAGATCCTTTAGGCGTGTGCCCTTCTTTATAAGTTACATGCCGATCCAAGTTGGTCACTCCCTTTGCCACCTACACATTAACATGGTAACATTTATACATGTAAATGTGTATCAATGCAAGTCCAAGTGTGATTAAAAAAATAAAGTCTCACAGGCCGGGGAATAATGCATGCTACTTACGAGGTTCTCTTCTATCTTTCTCAGAATCGCCTCGAGAACCATACCATTTCCCCTTCTTGCATGAAATGTTAGCACGATTTCTTCTGCTAACAGCCTTCAAATAATTATATAAAAGCGCAAGTAGATGAGATAATAAAAAGATTATATAAAGGACTCATTAATTAAAAAAATGATAGGTAAATCGTTAAAAGGCGAGGATATTTAACCTGAAACTTCTCAGTAGTTCTCATCTCTTTGAAAAGATCCCATTGTTCCTGACTGATGGTGGGACACTTATTGTCTCCCGGTGGGCTCTTACGCATCTCCCCCTTTACCTTGTCCACATACAACCAATACTTAGCAACGTCACACCTCCACTGCATGTGGACATCCGCTGCCTTATGCATAAAATACTTATCATGGCTTTCATCGGGTATAATAAAGGCTTCCTTTACACGAGCCAAGTATAACTCCGCCAGTTTTGGATTCAAATTTCTAAAATCATCTAAATGGATAGGCACAAACTATCTTGTGCAACATCCAATCCAACTGGATAAAAAACCCGCATTTGGACCAGTAGGGAAACCCTTCTCACTCCATGTTATTTCCATCGGTTCTTTAGCGGCTATAGCTGCAAGGCATCTCTGGCACTTCGTAGCACCCCTCTCACCAGGTTTATTATGCCCAGGCTTATTGTTCTTTTGACTTCTTTTCCGTTTTTCACCCATGATAATCCTAAAACCCAAATATGAATGATATAGGAAATGAACAACTTAACAACGTACTTACATGCAGAGTATTATCTAAAACCCTAAACCCTAATAGGAATAAAAATTTAAAACAACATATTGAGCTTCTAAAATCCTAAACCCTAATAAGAGGAGTGAAGTAGATGATGCGGGATGATAAAGATAACAAAGAAGACGTAAAACAAACAGATGCATGAAAAAGAAAAAAGATGATCATCGTCTTAAAACCCTAATGACGAAACACAAAATTAAAGTGAACATACCTGATGATGATGATGATAAAGAGAACGAGCAGGATGATAATGGAAGACAACGGAATCTGGGCGTCGGAAACTGGGCGACGGCTGGCGACGAGAAAGTAAAAAGCGAGGAAGAGAGAAGAATAAACTCAGGATACCAACGGTTGAACTGGTGTTGTGTGTGTTTGTGTATGGTATGCTGTATGTGTTTGTAAATTAGTTTTTTATTAAGACAAACTATTGACAACGGGTTCTCAAAGCCAAACCGTTGTTATATGTTAATAACAACGGGTCAATAAAAGTCAACCGTTGTCAAATCTTTATTACAACGGTTAAAATATATCCGTTGTAATATATTTTCACCAAATTTGCGCCAAAATGAAATATGTCAAAAAAATCAATGACAACGGGTAGGGGAACTACAACCGTTGTTGAAAGTATTAACAACGGGTAATTTAAATATAACCGTTGTTGATTGTAATAACAACGGGTAATGTAACTATAACCGTTGTTATTGTTGAATCTCTTTTTTTTTTTTTAAAAATTACTGTAATTCTATTACAGTCCAAACATGTAACAATACATACTGTAACAGCAGAAGCACCACATACTGCAACATTATTCAGCAATTTCAACACCAGCATCCACATCTAATAATAAGATCAACATTATTCAGCAATTTCAACACCAACACCAGCATATCTAAGCTACAACAAATTTGGGAATTTTTATTTAACAATGACTATGATTGATTTACAAATAAATTAAACCATCAAATTATTGGTCTGAAAATGACTCCAAATGTTGGTCGTCCATATCACTGTGTCCTGATGAACTATCTCAGGATCGGGGACGTTTCTTGGATGTCATAGTTTCTTCGTTAACCCAAATACCTTCACCATGGTCATCACGCATATAGATGCTTTCAGTGTCCTCATGATCAGTGTCAACATCGTCGAAATAAGATACAGTGGTAGAGTGATCCATTCCCTAAAAAACGACATCCTGATCATCATCACCATTATCGGATGGACTACTCCTTCTACTCCTTATAGACAGTACAACAGACCACTTTTTATCCATAGGATCGGTGACATAGAACACTTGTTTAGCTTGGGATGCCATTATGAAAGGATCATCCTTATTATTGCCAACCTTACCCAGATTGACCAACGTAAATCCCATCTTATCCTTTCGGACACAATGGATGTTGTTATAAACCCAGTTACATCGAAACAAAGGCATTGTGAAATCAATGTAATCTAGTACCAATATTTCTTGAATAACACCATAATAAAGGCATTTTCCCCAAATAGGCTTTTTATCTTTTAAAGTAGCAAAGTGCATTGCCTCAAATTCAGAACGCACACCACTATTTTGCATTGTGCTCAACTCATCTTGCTCGCGGGTGTAAAAAGTATATCCTTTAATGGCAAAACTGTTGTAAAAGGTGA
The DNA here is from genome assembly GCF_048544455.1 of Silene latifolia. NCBI lineage: Eukaryota > Viridiplantae > Streptophyta > Magnoliopsida > Caryophyllales > Caryophyllaceae > Silene > Silene latifolia. The sequence continues at coordinate 89,132,051 of NC_133535.1, read as the reverse complement.
ACCTGACATTTGGACCTAAACCAAGACGTAGTAACCTAGGAGAGATGTCATCACCAGTTTGATCCGTACACTCTAAGACAATATTCCTAAACCACTCTGCAAACGTCTTCGTATGCTCGTTCGCAATCCACTTCTCGGTCTTGTTTGGGTGATCGTATTTGAGCTCATCTTTGTGTTGTTGAATATAAGGTTGCACCTCATCTTCGTTGTTTAGCACATACGTGTGTGCTAAATGCAACATTTCACGTGTCATAATTTTTTCAACCCGGCCCCTAATACCTTTTCCGGTCATCCAGTCACTATGACGATTCTTAGGAACGCCAATCAACTCCTCAGGGGAGAGATGAGCGTAACAATATGAAAGAGCTTCGTCTAAAATAGCGCGTTCAGCAATACAACCTTCCAGACGATACCGATTAGGTGTATAGTCCTTGTAGACTTTCATCAATCTTTCGAAAGGATACTGGTATCTCAAGTACACGGGCCCAAGGTACAAAATCTTCCTAACCAAGTGAATGGTCAGATGAATCATGATAGTGAAGAAAGAGGGTGGAAAATACATTTCCAACTGACAAAGAGAGGTTACAACGAGGTCATGCAATGAATCCGCGTCATCGGGATCGATGACTTTCTCGCATATGGACTGGAAGAAGAGACAGAATCTAGTTATAGCATATCTTACCTTTTCAGGTAAAATGGAACGAATAGCCACAGGTAGTAATTGTTGCATCAAAGTGTGACAATCATGTGACTTTAACCCGGTGAGTTTTAGGTCTTGCATCGACACTAGGCTTTTGATGTTCGACGAATAACCATGTGGCACTTTAATTCCATTCAAGCATGCAGATAACTCTTTTTTCTCATTTCGTGAAAGGGTATAAGCTGCTGGCGGTAAAAATGTACGATTACCTCTCTTTTGTGGTGCCAACTCTAGCCTAATACCCATCATTTTCATATCTTCCCTAGCTGCGGCGTTATCCTTTGTTTTACCAGGAACATTCAGAAGGGTATTGATAATATTATCACAGACATTTTTCTCAATGTGCATGAAATCGAGGCAATGCCTGACCTCCAGGTCAGGCCAATATGGAAGTTTATCAAAAAATATGGATCTTTTCTTATACCCACGAGTAGACAATTTAGAGCCGCTCTTCTTCCCAAAATCTATCTCAATATGCTTTACTTTCTGATAAACTTCATGCCCACTCAAAATTCTAGGAGGTTGACGAAGTTCTTGTCTTCCATTGAATGCTTTCTGCATCTTGCGATAACAATGGTCATGATACAAGAACCTCCTATTTCCAATATACACATACTTACGAGAAGACTTCAAGTATTCAGACTGGATATCCTCCCCACACAATGGACAAGCCTCTTTCCCATGAACTGTGTGCCCAGAAAGGTCGCCATAAGCCGGATAGTCAGTTATTGTACACAATAACACCGCTCTCAAATTGAAAGTTTCGTTCTTATATGCATCAAATACTTCTATCCCACTATCCCACAACAATCGCAAATCATCTAGAAGAAGTTCCAAATATACATCTATATCATTTCCAGGTTGTTTAGGGCCGGAAATTAACAACGACAACATCAAATACTTTCTTTTCATGCACACATATGGAGGTAAGTTATAAATAGCCAACAATACTGGCCAAGTACTATGTTGGCTACTCATGTTTCCGTGTGGGTTCATTCCATCAGTGGACAGCGCTAGACGTAAGTTTCTAGGTTCATTGCCGAACTCGGGATACTTAGCGTCGAACGATTTCCATTGCATACCATCTGCCGGGTGTCTTAGCTTTCCATCATTCATTCTTCCTGTTTCATGCCAAGTTAACATTTTTGAATCATCGGGATTCGCATAAATCCTTATGACTCTTGGTATCAATGGAAAATACCACAACACCTTAACCGGGATCCCTTCCTTATCCTTATAACGCCACTCCAAACATTTAGGGCAATTGGTTAAGTTTTGATATAATTTCCGATACAATATGCAATCATTTGGACATGCATGTATTTTATCATATTTCATACCCACTCCTCTTATTAGTTTTTTCACCTCATATGTCTTAACAGGTAGAACATTACCATCAGGAAGCAACTCCTTTATCAAGGCTAAAAAACTAGTGAAACACGTGTCACTCACCCCATTTGCCCCCTTGATATTATACAACTTCACCACAGCCGACATTTTTGTGAACTTACAACTAGGATACAGAGGTGCTTCAGACTCACACTACTTCTCATACATGTTGTTAAGGTCATCCCAACTACTAGTGTCATCACCTACATCTTCAAAAGCAATCGACCCATCATCATTCTCTTCATTATCTATAGACCCAACATTTAACTTCTCTATTTCCAACTCTTCCAACTCAAAAAACTCGGCAAACTCAGGATCATCAGTTAGCCTTTCGTGTACCTCAACATCATCTTCTTCAGAGTTATTCTCTTCCTCTAATGATTCCCCATGAAAAATCCAACGTGTATAGGATCGACTAAATCTCCACTTTTCTAGGTGTATTTTAACGTCCGGAAAAGCCATATAGCTAATATTACCACATCTTTCACAAGGACATGCAATACTAGAAGAACCTTTCAAATTGTTCGAAACGAATTCATAAAATTCAGCTAAACCATCCTTGTAGGTGCGGTCACTCATATTTGCATCAATCATCCAAGTTCGAGTCATTATTCTACATTCGTAATAATAGGCAACTAATTCAGAAAATACAATAATAAGCAAACAAATAAACGAAATTCAAGAAAGTAATTAAGCTAAATTATCAACAAATTAGATAATAACCCAAAAAATCCTATATCTATAAGCGTTGCTAAGAAACATATATATACCTGATTGATAAACACGATGAGGGAGAGAAGACGGTGACAACAGTGACGGAGATGAAGACAGAGAGACGATCAGGGAGGAATGGAGGATGATATAGTAGCAGTATTAGCTTGTGTTTGTGTTTTGTAGCGTATAGCAGAATAAAGCAATCTGTTGTTTTTAAGATTTCCATAACATTAATAACAACGGTTATTGAGTCTACAACCGTTGTTAAAAGGTATTAACAACGGGTTCTAAACACACCGTTGTAATTACTTTTCAATAATTTTGCGCCAAATTATTAACAACGGTTAAAATTTAACCGTTGTTATTGTTTTTATATTAACAACGGTTTTGAAAGTATGACCCGTTGTTAAAACCAATAACAAATTTGTTACCAATACGTAACCGTTGTAATTAAGTTTGGTAAAATTCGCGGCATCAATTCTACAACGTGTTTTGATGATTTTCGTGAATAAGCGTTGTTAAAGGGCCGTTGTAGTTGCCTGTATTTGTAGTAGTGTTGACTCCCTTTTGAGTTTAAAACTGAAACCCTTATTTCTATTTTGGCTTTTGCAAAAGCAAATTTGAGTGGATTACCTTTTCTTTTGATTTTAACGTTTATCGGATGTTAGAACTCGGTATTAGAGACGTTTGATAACTTGTTCTACGCTTGTCGGCGAGTGATTTTTGTTTTAAATTTGTCTTTGACTTGGAAAGTTAGCGTTCTTGTGTGCAAAACAAGAGCAATTTCGCTCCATGAATGAGACTTATACTTTTGAAAACTTTTCATTAATGTTTTTGAAAGTATTTCTCATTTTGACATTTAAAATTTATTTAACCGTTTAATTACTTTATTTTAGATTTTTAGATTATTTAATTTAATTAATCTCCTTTTGAACATAAATTTTATAAAAGTTATATTTCACAAGCTTGTTTATATAAAATAAATATTTTGTCGGATAATATTAATAGCGACAATAATAATAATAAAGCTCTGTCTTAAATTATAGTAGGTTTAAGGTGAATTTCCGTCTAGCAATAGACCGTCACATTTTCATATGTGAGACTATTTTTAATCTCGACCAATCAAAGGTTGACAATACTCATACCTCTCTCTTACCCACTACATTATTATTATTATTATTATTATTATTATTATTATTATTATTATTATTATTATTATTATTATTATTATTATTATTATTATTATTATTATTATTATTATTATTATTATTATTATTATTATTATTATTATTATTATTATTATTATTATTATTATTATTATTATTATTATTATTATTATTATTATTATTATTATTATTATTATTATTATTATTATTATTATTATTATTATTATTATTATTATTATTATTATTATTATTATTATTATTATTATTATTATTATTATTATTATTATTATTATTATTATTATTATTATTATTATTATTATTATTATTATTATTATTATTATTATTATTATTATTATTATTATTATTATTATTATTATTATTATTATTATTATTATTATTATTATTATTATTATTATTATTATTATTATTATTATTATTATTATTATTATTATTATTATTATTATTATTATTATTATTATTATTATTATTATTATTATTATTATTATTATTATTATTATTATTATTATTATTATTATTATTATTATTATTATTATTATTATTATTATTATTATTATTATTATTATTATTATTATTATTATTATTATTATTATTATTATTATTATTATTATTATTATTAGGGTAGAGTTCCGGTGAGAACGGGGCTTATCGTGAGAACCGTGAGAACAACTCTCAACCGTCCATCAAATAAGACTGATTTACTGAGATTAGACGCGCTTCTCTTAAAATTTCACGGAAAACAAAAAATAAGACTGTACATGTCAGCAATATCAAGCCTACGTAACAAAATTAAACCACACGAAACAAAATCAATCAATTTCATCATTAATCCTTCCTTAATTTGTAAATTTTTGTCTTTCGATATCAAATTTAGTGATCTAAAATCGTTTATTCATCATTAATTCTTTGTGTTCAAGCGCAAATCGAGTCAATTTGTTCAAACTTTTGCATTCATCAGCTATTCAATTATTTCAAGATCAAAACTTTGTAAGAAAAATCGGAATTGATTTGGTCATTCATCTGGAATTATTGTTTTCTCGATCAATATTGAGGTATGTTCATTCAATGTTATTTAATTCCTTTCTGAATCGTTGTTGAATTGATTTTATGATGATGTTAAAGTTGAATTTAATCAAATTCAACTTAATTTCGGATTTGATTAAATTTAGTTAACTAGATTTAATATACATAACCACAAAACATTAATTTTATAATGAAAAGTGTTAAATTAGGGTTTATAGTTTGTTTGTTTGGTTTTAGGAGGATGATAAATGCAAATGTACTTTGTGGTGAGAAAAAATGTACTAAAAATAATGAGAAAGGAAAAGTGTGCAATTTGAAGTAACTGAAAAGTAATTTTGCATGTAAAAATAATGTGTTGTGTTGTGCTGTACACGTTTCATAAGGAAATGTCCAATCAGTCTTAGTGAAATGTGCATTATATATAATAAGGATGTGCAAGTAATTATTACCTTTTGCAAGTGGTCTTGCAACTGTTCAATATGTCAAATGACGGTTTGTAACTTGCTTAAGTGGTGAAAAGACACAACTATTCACATTAATTTGAATATTAATTCTAAATGTACATTATATTAATTATAAAAAAACATGTTCCATCAAATAAATTGTCCACTATCTATATTCATAATTTGCATTTTCTGATAATTAGGTGCAACTAAAATATCATTAAGCACTGTTTGGAAAATGTACATTATATTATATTTAAAGGTACATTAAATTATTTAAAAAAGAACATGGAACATTATTTGGAAAATAAATGTGCTTTCAGTTTAATTCAAATGTCCATTACGTATTTTTATAGTGTGCATATATTGTTTTATGCAAGAGATTTAACTAACATAGATAACTTCACCCAATTTATTAATTACCATGATTATGTTTGTGGCAGTTGAAAAGACACGATTCACGTAATTTAATCTCTTATACTCAATTAATCCACTATATAAACCAAAGAGTACACAACTACTTTTCCATCCTACCTTCATTTCTAAAACCTTTTCCAATAACCAAAACTTTTAATCTCTTCAGAAAAGTATTTAATTTTCTTAAAAAAAAAACAATGGACTACTCAAAATGCACGATAGTTGCCTACAAGAATGATGCTCACAAACAAAATTTCATGGACCATTATTGGGAATGGAAAGTAAGCCAGTTTTCTTCAAACTGGTTTGATGGAAATGACATTCCTGTGGAGATGGATGTACCATCTCACAGTAGTCCTTTACATCATTTCCTTACTACTCAGCCTTTGCTCCGGATTTTGTTTGAGCGACTTGGGAGGGAGGAAAAGAAAAACATGGTCATGGTGTGCAAGGGCTGGTCAAAGTGGTTGCTTATAGGGACGGAGCCAGAGGTAAAGGAGAGGGATTATTACCGAGGCGCGGTTCACGGAAATGAAAATGGTGTAATAACTATCACAAAGAATTATCGGCTCCTTGACAGATTTCAGATCCGCACGACTATGTCTAGTCGTGCAGAAATAATTAGACATCACAAAAGACAAGAACGACAATTTTTAAAGCAAAGAGAAGAAGAATATGAAATTGAGGAACAGTCTGGGGATGAGGGTTATTATGACTCCGACTGTTAGATTAGTTTAGAAATATGTTGTGTTATCTTGTGTTTATGGTTATTAGGTATTATCTTGTGTTTTTTTTTCAGTATAAGCCTTAGTAGGCTTTACCATTTTGAAAGCCTTAAATGGCTTTTGTAAATATTTTTCTAATATTAATGAAATAGTATTGTGTCTATTTGTTAGTTTACTGTCATTAGCATTCAATACATTTTATATATGCTCTATCAAAATGGACAACAATATTTCCTATGAACATTAGCAGTAAAATAAATGTTCCTTTAAAGGCATGATAATGGACATTCGAAGGAATACATTATATATGAACCTTTATTTGTACGAAATAACTTGCTTATGTGGTGAAAAGACGCAATTATTCACATTAATTTGAATATTACTTCTAAATGTACATTATATTAATTATAAAAACACATGTTCCATAAAATACATTGTCAACTATCTATATTCGTAATTTGCATTTTCTGATAATTAGGTACAACTAAAATATCATTAAGCACTGTTTGGAAAATGTACATTATATTATATTTAAAGGTACATTAAATTATTTAAAAAAGAACATGGAACATTATTTGGAAAATAAATGTGAATTCAGTTTAATTCAAATGTCCATTACGTATTTTCATAATGTGCATATACTGTTTTATGCAATAGATTAAAGTAACATAGACAACTTCACCCAATTTATTAATTACCATGATTATGTTTGTGTTAGTTGAAAAGACACAACTGTTCACAGAATTTAATCTCTTATAATCAATTAATCCACTATATAAACCCAAGAGTACACAACTAGTTTTCCATCCTACCTTTTCCAATAACCAAAACTTTTAATCTCTTCAGAAAAGTATTTAATTTTCTTAAATAAAAAAACAATGGACTACTCAAAATGCACGATAGTTCCCTACAAGAATGCTGCTTACAAACAAAATTTCATGGCCCATTATAGGGAATGGAAAGTAAGCCAGTTTTCTTCAAACTGGTTTGATGGAGATGACATTCCTGTGGAGATGGATGTACCATCTCCCAGTCATCCTTTACATCATTACCTTACTACTCAGGCATTCCTCCGGATTTTGTTTGAGCGACTTGGGAGGGAAGAAAAGAGAAACATGGCCATGGTGTGCAAGGGCTGGTCAAAGTGGTTCCTTATAGGGACGGAGCCAGAGGTAAAGGAGAGGGATTATTACCGAGGCGCGGTTCACGAAAATGAAAATGGTGTAATAACTATCACAAAGAATTATCGGCTCCTTGACAGATTCTGCATCTGCACGACTATGTCTAGTCGTGCAGAAATAATTAGACATCACAAAAGACAAGAACGACAATTTTTAAAGCAAAGAGAAGAAGAATATGAAATTGAGGAATAGTCTGGGGATGAGGGTTATTATGACTCCGACTGTTAGATTAGTTTAGAAATATGTTGTGTTATCTTGTGTTTATGGTTATTTGGTATTATCTTGTGTGTGTGTGTTTTTTTTTTTTCTTTTCAGTATAGGCCTTAGTAGGCTTTACCATTTTGAAAGCCTTAAATGGCTTTTGTAAATATTTTTCTAATATTAATGAAATAATATTATGACTATTTCTTTGTTTAATGTCATTAGCATTCAATACATTTTATATATGCTCTATCAAAATGGACAACAATATTTCCTATGAACATTAGCAGTAAAATAAATGTTCGTTTAAAGGCATGATAATGGACATTCGCAGGAATACATTATATATGAACCTTTATTTGTACGAAATAAATTGCCAATCTTTGTAGAGCATATTAGAATTGGATTACTGCATTATTGATGCAATAATATTCAATATACTTACTTACTTAACTACTGTTGAACCAGACAATGAGTACAAGTGATGCAACTACGTCTTCTTCTACAAATAAAAGCTTTAAAACACCAAGGAAAAGAATTGAAACATTAAATGCACTCCAGTACATTCCATTCTGTCCAGAGGAAAAGAAACCTAAAGTAGGACAAGTATTCGAAACGCTAGAATCAGCAGAGTTATTCTACAAAGAATATTGTACAATCTGTGGGTTTACGCCAAGACTTGCAACAACAAAAAGGATTAAAGGCAATGAGTTACCAAACAGTTTTGCATTAAGGAATGTTGTCTGCAATAGGCAAGGTGTAAAGGAAAGTAAAAAAAGGAAGAGGGCTGATATTGATACCGATACTGCTGAGAATGATGCAGAATCTGATGTGACTGACATAAGCCGTGTGAGGCCGATTACAAGAATTGATTGTCGTGCATTAGTGCAGTTTAAATACCAAGAAAATGGAACTTATATTGTTACCAGATTCGATGAAGCGCATAACCATCCACTTGCTTCTTTGAATCTACAATATTCTTGAAAGTAAACCGAAAAATGACAGAGGTACAGAAGCAATTTGTCACAAAGGTAAAGGTGCTAAAACTAGGTGATGTGAAAGCCTATAGAGGTTGGAAGGAGCTGTGTGGAGGTTACGACAACATTGGGGCTACTGAGGTTGATTTCAAAAACTTTGTCAGGGACATAAAAACCTACATTGGTAATTTTGATGCACAAATGTTTGTTGAAAATCTTATTGGGAGAAAAGACACATGCAGTTCATTTTACTTTGATTTTATAGTAGATGAAAACAAGTGTCTGGCTGGAGTGTTTTGGGCAGATCCGATCTGCATAAAGAACTACATGCTGTTCGGTGAGGTTTTATCAGCAGATGCTACATATGGAACAAACAAGTACGATATGGTATTTGTGCCTTTCACAGGAGTTGATCACCACAAAAGGTGCATAACGTTTGGAGCTGGGTTGATAGGTGATGAAAGTATTGAGTGTTATACATGGCTGTTCAAGACATTTTTGGAAGCAATGAGCGGGTGCCAACCGAGAATTATAATTACTGATCAGGACAAATCAATGAAGTCGGTAGTCCCGGAAGCGTTTAAGGAGTCAACACACAGACTGTGCATGTGGCACATAATGAAGAAACTAAGAGAGAAAGTCAGTTATCAACTGTTTCAAGATGAGGATTTTAAGACCAGGCTCAATAGGTGTGTTGGGAACAACCAACTTGAGCCTGATGAATTCGAAGAACAATGGGGGAAGATAATGACTGATTATCAACTTGTAGAACACGAGTGGTTTTCAGATTTGTACGATCTCGGGAACAAGTGGATCCCGCCTATTTTAAAGATATTTCAATGTCCGGCTTGATGAGGGTTACTTCTAGGTCCGAGAGTGAAAACAGTTTCTTTGACAGGTTCCTCACACCTCATTTGACCCTTGTTGAGTTTTGGGTGTGCTATGAGAGTGCCTTGGAAGCACAAAGACACAAGCAGATCCAAATTGAACAAAGTGACAATAAACACTCGAAATCCCACGGAAAACAAAGTCAAACCTTGAAGTCCATGCTTCTGAAATGTACTCGCACAACATTTTCAAAGACATCCAAACAGAATTGGTTGCGACTTTGTCGATTGCCGTTTTAAAGATGTGGAGAAGATTGATGAGACAAAAATTTATATTCTAACAGACTTGCAGATGCCAAATATGTCATGGAACGTAGCATATTCACCAGATAACATGGAGATTACTTGTTCCTGTTCTATGTTTCAGAGAATGGGCTTGTTGTGTGCACCGCCTTTGGATTCTACACAACCAAGATTTTGTAAAATACCGAACAGTACATAATGCAAAGATGGACAAAAAAGTCGCAATGAGTAAGCCTGTCTTTGACAAAGATGGAAAACGATAGATGTCTTTCAAAAGTTTTCAACCAGGAAAAGTTTGAGTCTTGAGTGTGTGGCAAGAGGTTTATTCTTGTGTCGGCGTAGCGAGTGTGATGATAACGACATGAAGCTTTTGATTGAAAAACTGAGAGATATTATATTGGATATGATTAGTAATGAAGTGTACCAAAGCAAAGAAGAAAGACAAGATGAAAGAAATAGAAAAGTACGTGGGCTGCAAAATACCTGAGAAGTTGGTGATTCATGTTCCTAAAAAATCTAAAAACAAGGGTAGGACCAAGGGCAAGAGAATTGAATCACAAATGTTAAAAGCCCTAAAGAAGAGAGGAAAAGAGAAGAGGTACTGCAAAACATGTGGCCGCCAAGGACACAACTCTAGGACTTGCAAAGAAACAAACCATCTGACAGGTATGTATAATTTGGTTTCTTATTAAAGCATATTACATTAATGTTAAATAATTATTAAATTATACAAGCATAGCGCTTAGTGTTTACCTTCCAAAATCATCAATCTTATATGGAGGCACATAAGCTCTTTGTGCAATGAAAATTATGGTTGTTCTGAAGGCACAGATGAGAATTTCAACAATGTATATTTGGTTGACATTAAATCTATTATCAATTTAGTTGTTCATTTTGGCCATTTTCTCTTTATAAAATCTGATATTTAATTTACATTTTGTTGCATATTCACCAAATACTACCATGAAGATGACAACGATAAAGGAGATGAATCTGATGATGTGGAGGACGACGATGAGGAAGATGAATCTGATAACGAAGTGGAAGGTGCAAATTTTTGATTCAAGGATAGACATCCATAATATACACTACGAGAACATTCTTAAAGGCTTGTATGCACAATTAGATTTTACTACCAAAGTACATTACTCTTATAGGGAAAGTATATTACATTTGTATTAAAGGATCATTATTGTTGTTATGCAAGGAACATTCTTAAAGGCTTGTATGTACATTACTCTTATAGCCAAAGTACATTACTCTTATAGCCAAAGTATATCACATTTGTATTAAAGGTTCATTATTGTTGTTCTGCAGGGACATCATCAACTTGATTGGAATTGTTTTCCCAGAGTACAATAATTTTAAGGCGTTTTGCACAATACACATTATTGTTGTTCAGCAAGAACATAATAAACTTTATTGAAATTTGTTTCCGGAATATAACACTCTCTTGAATTAAAATTTTTTCAAACTTCAGGTTGTACGACTCGCAGCTTCCTCAATATATGTTACATTACTCACACACATGTCACAAACGAAACTAAAAAAAGTTTTTACAGCTTCAATTCAGCATCTTCCTCATCTTCATCGTCATATTCTTCCCATGACAGTGGGTTTGAACGGAAATCCATTGCCTTCTTTAGTACAACATCAAAACATACATTGCCTTCTGTTGAAATCATATATGAAATGTATTTCTTTTGCAGAATCAGTAGGGGAGCATCCTAGCAAAATAAATAAAACAAGGGGTTAGAACATGTACAAATGTGTACTGAATTATGTATTAAAAATAATTGTATTACTTCTGAAACTCACATCGCCTTTTTTAAGCCCACAGGTCCAATTTAGATTACCCTTAAATGTCTCCATATGTCTCATAACGTAAACACCACAATCAGTCTTGTTAGTGTTGTTTCTCCACTTCATCTTTGCAAGAATAGGCTGCAGTTTTATAATGCGATCAACTTTTACCTTTGAAACACCGATGTCTTTCAAGTATTCTCGCTAGAACATTATTATTTGGCGGAGAAGGGGTGCAAGAAAACATTAGGAAACTAATAATTATGAGGTACAATATCACAAAAATTAGAAAATTAAGACAGACCCAAAATTTTTGGGGAAGGTACACTCTATGTAAAGTCATTGTACATTCACAATAATGAATAAGAACAGTATGTAGTGCTGTTAAGCAAAAGAGAGCATAGAATCTTACAAAAGACAGTGATCTATCGTGGAAAAATTCTTTTGGTTTTCCGTCACGATGCACATTATCAATGATGATGAACTTATACTTGTTGCTGTCAATGACTAGTAAATGGTAATGCCTTTTATATATAACTGGGAAGAAGAACTGTAGATTTTAAAAGATTTAATTAGGCAACAAGCAAATTAAATATAACATCAGAAAGAGTGTATATTGTCAATGCTAACCAAATCAATTCTATCTGGGTTAACCGAGAATTGGGTAAACTCTTCTTTCATTATATCCTTAATCACGATAAAAGTTTCAACAGTGTCCAGTTCTCCATGAAGCATCATCTGTATGCAAGAAAAGTAAAGTTTTTGATGTTAATCAAGGGAAAAAACATTACAAAATTTACTTGTTGAAATAAGTTTATATAAATATTTGACTTACAGACACAACTGTGGTGAAAAAAAAATCGATAAGGCTCGGAAGAGTTTCTTCTAGATTCCTTGGCATTCAAAAGTTTTGCCCAACAATCGATCACATCACTCGTTAAATATTTAGATTGTCGTAGCGTTGCCATTTCAATACGCCGAAGAGAAATTTCACCCACATGCACAAGAAGTTCCCTGGTTCAGGACTACCAGTGTTAACTCAAAACAGGATATAAAACATTTTAAATTTAAATATTGTACATTAGTAGATATATATATATATATATATCTGGCTAAATCGGTATGTTTTCCTCTACTATACGACACATAATCAGCAATGCAATTCTGAAACTCAGTAAGAGGAGTAATAATGCATCTATCTGTGCTTAGTAAATTACGATTTGCAAGGATGCTCAGAGACTCTGGTTGACTTCTTTCATGTTCATGAACATTTTCATTGTTGATGACTTCGCCCTTGGTAGTGTCACCACTGTCAACCACATTATGCTAATTTATACTCTTGTCGTTTGTATTACTCACATCTGTCATGTTCTCATTCTTCTCAGAAGCATCATAGCCATCTGGTATAATATTCCCTTCTGTACAACCTACCTCCATTCTTCTCTTCTTAACCCTAACAGTCTCATTGTTGTTAGGGACACCAATATCATCGGTACTCTTCTCTTTCTTTCCAACTACCTCATCTTCTATCTTCTCATCCCCAACAGTCTCATCACCCTCGTAGAATTCTTCATCAGACGATTCCAGTTTCTTTGGGAAGGGCTTCTCTTGATACTGCTTCACCTTTGTTAAAACGTCATCACAAACAATGTTGCACTTGGATGAAACCAAAGTGCAAAGATATTTGATTCTCAATATTCGAAGTCCATCCAACTATAAAAGTTAAAATATCTTGAGGATAGGTAACTTATAAACAAGAATGTGCTTTTAATACTTTAAAAAAGATCATTTAATTAAACCAAAAGTACATTTACAATTATTGGATATAAATTGTTTAGAAACTTACGTTGTTTTTTGTCAACCCACAAGTCCAATACTAACCCCCCTTGTACGTTTCCATGTGTTTTATTGTGTAAATACCACAGTCAACAACATTTTGATGGTTTCTCCAAGGCATTTTCAATACAGCAGGCTCCATTGCTCTTACTCTTTCCTTCAAATCAACAATGTCATTGAAATATTCTGCCAAAGCATTACGCTGCATGGAAAAATTCAGATCAAACTGTATAGAGAGACCGTGCAAAAAATATGACATTGTAAAAGAAAAAATAACCAATGAAAGGCAACTGAACAATTACCATATTCCAAGGTTTGTTTCCATAACGAGTTTTTGGGGTTTCATCATGCTGTTGATTATCAAGAATGACAAACTTGTTCTTCTCCATATTGAATACGAACAGGTAAAAATGCTTGTCGGATATTATTGGGAAAAAAAAACTGTTTTATATAAGAAATGATTAGAAGATACAACAGACATAAAATTTGTTACGAGAGTAAATTAGCAGCAGAAAACACTTTGTATTAACTATATATATTGTTTGAGCTAACCATATCAACTTTTGTCACATCAATAATCCCAGCATGATTTAACTCATTTCTAAAATGCCTCTTGAATACTTCCAATTCTCTTTCAAATTTGAATTCTTTCCTTTGCCCTTGAAATGCTTGCTGCACACACAGAACATAATATTATTCTATTAATATACACTTGTATAACATAAAATTATTGTAATATAGAATGAAATAAAATCTTACATACAAATACGAGGGTTGAAGCAAAGAATCGACGTGGTCTTTCAAGATTTTCTTTCAAGTTCATTGAAATTCAAGTAAGTCGACCAACAATCAACCACAACATCTGCTATATACCGAGGTGGTTTTAGAGATGCAAAAAGATATCGGGTACCCACGACATTCTTAAACTCAAAGAGCTTCTCACTGGTTCAGACGTTACACAAAACAAGTCAGTTAATTACACATATGTACATTATCTTTATTAATAATGCACATACCAACCGAAATGTACAGAATGATTAAATAAAAGAAACATAATGAGTAGAATAAAATATACCTAGCAAGAACAGTGCCTTTTCCCTTGGTGTAGTAGACGTAGTCGCAATACGATCTTGAAACTTAGATGGCTCTGCATACATGGGTCGTGTCTCCTCTTAGTAAATCAAGTTCAGTACTAATATCTAAGCTTGGATTGGGATTGGTTGCCTTGGGTTATTCACTATAATCTTCAGATAACATGCTACATACAAGGGTATTTATAAGATTATCCGTATTGGCTTCTTCCTCATTCTCCACGTCACTATCAACATAAAGATGCTTCGAATCATTTCGTACATTTTTGTCATCATCTTTCTTGTTGTCAACATTCCCATTTTCACACTCCCCTTCTGACACCTCTTTCTTGTTGTCACACTCCCCTTCTGACACCTCTTTCTTGTTGTCTTCATTCCCATTTTCAACCTCAACTGTTTAAGCTTTGTTTTCTTCTGACTCTCCTTTTGACACCCCTTCCTTGTTATCTTCATTCCCATTGTCAACTAATTCACCTTCTTTTCTCAATGCACAAGGCTTCTGGAATAGTTGAAATGTATCAAATTAAAGAACAATACACTTAAGCACCAAGTTAACATAATATAACAAAAAATATGATCAACATATTTACCTTTTTGTATGTATAAAAAATCGGCCTCTTCAATGACATGCTTTCAACCTGAATACTATTTTTTAAAGTTATGTTTATATTATTCAAAGCTTCAACAACCAAAGGATGATTACTAACATCAGTCTCAGCAGCAGGAACAACATCTGGAATATCAGCAACATTAATACCAACAGAACTTTCACTATCATGAGTCGTGCTCATTTGACAAATTGAGTAAACTAAATGCATGATCACAGAGCTTCTGAGCAGTCCTGTTCTCCTTAATTATTGATGCTCCTTTTTCTAAATTAGCCTTAACAGATGATATGTTCTGAGCTAAACTAGTTATACATTTAGCAAGATCAAAAATATACTCCTCCGTGTAGTCCTTTGTTTGATAGACAGATTCGACACCTGTATTGTCAACCACCTCCTCCATTGGTGCTTCCAACTTACCATTTCCAAACATACAGCTTTTCATCTCATCCTTCTCTCTCGATGATAACAAACTACTAGTCCAACCTACCAACGTATAATAATCTCTTTCAACTTTTCGTTCCACATGAACAACGCGATCAACATAGATGAGCTGCAAAAAAAAAAAAAAATTAATTACAAGAGAATGAAAACCTACCTTCCAATGTTCAATTAATTTATGAACTTCAAATATATTTTTTGGGACTTTTTACCTCCAAAAACAACACTGGCCCGCCGAAGTGAGTCTCCTTTTCCACCCACTCAATCTTGCTTTCTTGCAAACTTTTTAACAAAAAGGAACACCAATTGTAATCTTTGATTTCATCAACATTCATCAACGATTTTAAAACATGATGATTAACCAAAGGATTTTGCGTGTTTCTCATTAGCAAAGAAACAGCAAACACAACAAAGTTAACCTTGAATTCATCACCACCATGATCATGATTTATCAACCAATTCTCAAGCGTTTTGAGTGGAACTTGTCCATCTTTTATACCAAATTGTTGTTTCCATTTGCCATAAAACTCTTGAAACTCTTCGATTCAAAAGTATGAGTTTTGGATAATTCAACTGTTTTAGGGCCTATTGGAAATCCAAATGTTGATCTTACATCGTAAAACCTTCAAGTACAACTTCTCACCATCAAGAAGATCGGATTTTGGTATGGTTTATACCGCTTAATTAACCAGCACCCAAGCTTTAAAGGAATGGAACGAACTCTTAACCAAAACAGCCCACTAAATCCAATCTCTTCTAGCGCACCACTGTTCGTATGACAAACGTTCAACTACCTCAACTACTCCTGTAGGAGACATTCTCGTATATGCACTTTTAAACGAAGAGAAATCAAACTTCTGCTTACACTTGGAACCCAATACCATCTTATTACTTACTTTACCCTTTTGAGGACTTTCTTTCTTTGCAGTAACAATTTGTTTATTAACAGAAACAATTTTTTTCTTAACTGCAAGATCATCGTCACTTTCTTCATTTATCTTCTTTGCGAAAGATTGTATAAACTTAGATTTACTGTTAATAGAAGCTGATTTACGATTTCTTGTAAATGGAGCACACTCATTTTTACCATCAGTGGAACTTTCAGTTGGTGGAAAAATAAAAGTAACTTTTCTCCGCTTTTGATTTTTTATCTTCCGCTCCATAGTCCGTAATAATAAAATGAAATTACAAAACAAGTAGAGATAATCGCTGATTATCTAATTTTAGGAAATGTACATTAATCACAAATATAATGTTCTTTTAGATGATTCAGAACAATTTCTATATTAATAACAAACGACACATTAATTTAAGTTGAATGTACATTATATTATTACCTTCAATTAAAAACCCAAAAATTCACAAGTAGAGATAATCAGCAGTTACCTAATTTTACGAAATGTACATTAATAACAAATATAATGTTATTTACATATTTCAGAACAGTTCCTATATTAAAAACAAACGGCACATTATTTTAAGCTGAATGTATTATATTATTACATTCAATTGAAAATATAAAATTGACAAGTAGAAATAATCACCAGTTACCTAATTTTAGGAAATGTACATTAGTCACAAAGATAATGTATTTTTAGATGATTCAGAAAGATTTCTATATTAAAAACAATACGCACATTAATTTAAAGCTGTATGAACAATATATATTATTTCCTTCAATTAAAAATTCAAAATTAACAGAAACTAGAAAGTAAATGTTAAAAGAATACTTCAGAGAATAAAATTGGGGAAGAACAATGCGAATGTGTTTCGAAAGGTAGAAAAAATAATTCATGCACATTAATCCGAATTAATTTTTAACAAGAAAGCAAAGATAAATATCGTAAATCAAAACATCAAAATTATACTGCTATTGAACAATTAAGTGATCCAAATTAAACATTATATTAAGTTATGATAGAGAAGAAACGAAATTGAAAAGAAAATACCTTAGTATAACGGAGGAAATTGGGCATAACTTCAAAATTATACTTTGTTGAACAATTCTCCTATGACAACGTCTATCTTTGGTAATGTAAAACGACCGAGCTAAAAACTGGTTACTACTTTTTTTTTTTACTCCGTTTTTTTTTTCTTGTAGGTAGTTAGTTACTATTGTAATGTAACTGTTAAAAAATAAGGGAAATGATAAATACATTTAATACCCAAAAATAGTTAGTTAGTTACCTTGAAGCTTGGCCACTGCAGTCCCCGAAAGGGGTGGCTTACATGGTCCATGTGTTGGTGCGAGAATTCATGGAACCGGGGGGGGGGGGGGGATCCAACCCCCTCGTCAACAAATTTAAAAAAAAAAAAAACGACACCTGAAGACCGAGTAAACCTTTTTTTTTTTTTTTTTTTTTTTTTTTTTTTTTTGTCGGGGGGGGGGGGGGGTAATCCTAAAACGGGACGAGAAAGAGTTTAGAGTTGGATTAAGCGGATCCTTGCTTCTCATTTGAAGGCGGCAAGACAAAAAGACACCCTAGAGGGACTGAGTGAACCCTTTTTGCGGGGACCGGGTATCCTAAAACGGGACGAGAAAGGGTTTAGGGTTTGATTAGGCGGACCGCTACCGCGGATCACCCTAATCAAACCCTAAACCCTTTCCCTTGCTTCTCATTCGAAGGCGACAAGACAAAAAGACACTCTAGAGGGGACGAGTGAACCCTTTTTTGGGGGGCCGGGTATCCTAAAACGAGACGGGAAAGAGTTTAGGATTTGATTAGGCGGACCGCTACCGTGGATCCCCCTAATCAAACCCTAAACCCTTTCCCTTGCTTCTCATTCGAAGGCGGCAAGACAAAAACACAACCTAGAGGGGACGAGTGAACCCTGTTTTGGGGGCCGGGTATCGTAAAACGGGACGAGAAAGGGTTTAGGGTTTGATTAGGTGGACCGCTACCGCGGATCCCCCTAATCAAACCCTAAACCCTTTCCCTTGCTTCGCATTCGAAGGCGGCAAGACAAAAAGACACCCTAGAGGGGCCGAGTGAACCCTTTTTGGAGGGACCAGGTATCCTAAAACGGGACGGGAAAGGGTTTAGGGTTTGATTAGGCGGACCGCTACCGCGGATCCCCCTAATCAAACCATAAACCCTTTCCCTTGCTTCTCCTTCGAAGGCGTCAAGACAAAAAGACACCCTAGAAGGGACGAGTGAACCCTTTTTTAGGGGGCCGGGTATCCTAAAACGGGACGGGAAAGGGTTTAGGGTTTGATTAGGCGGACCGCTACCGCGGATCCCCCTAATCAAACTCTAAACCCTTTCCCTTGCTTCTCATTCGAAGGGGCAAGACAAAAAGACACCCTAGAGGGGCCGAGTAAACACTTTTTGGGGGGACCGGGTATCCTAAAACGGGACGGGAAAGGGTTTAGGGTTTAATTAGGCGGACCGCTACCGTGGATCCCCCTAATCAAACCCTAAACCCTTTCCCTTACTTCTCATTCGAAGGCGGCAAGACAAAAAGACACCCTAGAGGGGCCGAGTGAACCCTTTTTGGGGGGACCGGGTATCCTAAAACGGGACGGGAAAGGGTTTTTGGGTTTGATTAGGCGGACCGCTACCGCGGATCCCCCTAATCAAACCCTAAACCCTTTCCCTTGCTTCTCATTTGAAGGCGGCAAGACAAAAAGACACCCTAGAGGGGACGAGTGAACCCTTTTTTGGGGGGCCGGGTATCCTAAAACGGGACGGAAAAGGGTTTAGGGTTTGATTAGGCGGACCGCTACCGCGGATCCCCCTAATAAAACCCTAAACCCTTTCCCTTGCTTCTCATTCGAAGGCGGCAAGACAAAAAGACACCCTAGAGGGGCCGAGTGAACCCTTTTTGAGGGGACCGGGTATCCTAAAACGGGACGGGAAAGGGTTTTTGGGTTTGATTAGGCGGACCGCTACCGCGGATCCCCCTAATAAAACCCTAAACCCTTTCCCTTGCTTCTCATTCGAAGGCGGCAAGACAAAAAGACACCCTAGAGGGGACGAGTGAACCCTTTTTGGGGGGGCCGGGTATCCTAAAACGGGACGGGAAAGGGTTTAGGGTTTGATTAGGCAGACCGCTACCACGGACCCTCCTAATCAAACCCTAAACCCTTTCGCTTGCTTCTCATTCGAAGGCGGAAAGACAAAAAGACACCCTAGAGGGGCCGAGTGAGCCCTTTTTGGGGGACCGGGTATCCTAAAATGGGACGGGAAAGGGTTTAGGGTTTGATTAGCGGACCGCACCGCGGATCCCCCTAATCAAACCCTAAACCCTAAACCCTTGCTTCTCCTTCGAAGGCGGCAAGACAAAAAGACACCCTAGAGGGGACGAGTGAACCCTTTTTTGGGGGGCCGGGTATCCTAAAACGGGACGGGAAAGGGTTTAGGGTTTGATTAGGCAGACCGCTACCACGGATCCCCCTAATCAAACCCTAAACCCTTTCGCTTGCTTCTCATTCGAAGGCGGAAAGACAAAAAGACACCCTAGAGGGGCCGAGTGAGCCCTTTTTGGGGGACCGGGTATCCTAAAATGGGACGGGAAAGGGTTTAGGGTTTGATTAGGCGGACCGCTACCGCGGATCCCCCTAATCAAACCCTAAACCCTTTCCCTTGCTTCTCATTCGAAGGCGGCAAGACAAAAATACACCCTAGAGGGGCCGAGTGAACCCTTTTTGGGGGACCGGAATCCTAAACGGGACGGGAAAAGGTTTTTGGGTTTGATTAGGCGGACCGCTACCGCGGATCCCCCTAATAAAACCCTAAACCCTTTCCCTTGCTTCTCATTCGAAGGCGGCAAGACAAAAAGACACCCTAGAGGGGACGAGTGAACCCTTTTTGGGGGGGCCGGGTATCCTAAAACGGGACGGGAAAGGGTTTAGGGTTTGATTAGGCGAACCGCTACCGCGGATCCCCCTAATCGAATCCTAAACCCTTTCCCTTGCTTCTCATTCGAAGGCGGCAAGACAAAAAGACACCCTAGAGGGGCCGAGTGAACCCTTTTTGGGGGGACCGGGTATCCTAAAACAGGACGGGAAAAGGTTTAGGGTTTGATTAGGCGGACCGCTACCGCGGATCCCCCTAATCAAACCGTAAACCCTTTCCCTTGCTTCTCATTCAAAGGCGGCACGACAAAAAGACACCCTAGAGGGGCCGAGTGAACCCTTTTGGAGGACGGGATTAAAACTAGGGGGCTGAGTATCCTAAAACGGGACGGTGAAGGATTTATGGTTGGATTAGGCAGACAATGGTCTCATGCTAGTCCAACCTTAAACCCATTCCCTTATTTTAAGAGGATAATCTTTGAAAGAAATGCGGGTTTAAAGCTTTGGTACATCGTTACATAGTAATATGGACATTTGTAAAATGTTGAAGGTACATTATAGTTGATCGTCTTGAATCGGCTTTAAATTAGAAAGGGTCAATTCTAAACAGTTAAAGCTTAGGTAGATGATAATAATTTAGATTCAAATAAACATTCATAATAAATCGCTAATATGTTTCGACAATAATACTTAATTAAAACGCATATGTTTCTAAACTTAACCGCATATTATAATTATACATAAATTAACATCAAAGTTCTTAACCCTTTCTGGGTTTACTGCAAACAGATGGATGAACACTGCTCTCACCCTCCTGCAAGTCCTCCTTTAGATATTTCTTATAACCGTCTATTATTTCCATAGCCTTCATGACTGCTGGCCAAGGTATAGTATTTTCACCATCAAGAAGAGCATATGATTCTCGTACAGCTGTGACACCGGTGAGAAACTGACGGTCCATGTCGGCCTCTCGTAATCTTGTTTTTGTCTATTAGCTTCAAGTTGTCGGGCTATGTTGTCTCTTTCAGCCGTGATAAACTTCATCTGCGCTTCAGCAATGTCCAGCCTCTGTTGTAGTGACTTTGCATTCACTTCAGCTATGTCCAGTTTCTCGTACAACCCTTCCTTATGTTCTTCTAATACTTCGTTTTTACCAAGCATTTTTTTTTCAAGATGTTGATCCAGTGAATCTCTTTCACGTTTCGTTTCAGCGAGATCATACTCAACATTAGCGAGTTTTTGCTCGATATCCGACATTATTTCCACATTGGTAACCGAACTCATATTCTGGTTCAGGCAAAAAATAAACATATTTTAAAAAGAGTGACAGTAAACTTAAGGCATTATGGGAAGTACCAACTTCAACCATATTTAAGGCCATACTGTAGGGTAAAACAAATTAACGTGGGCTTTCACATTGTATAATCATGCAAAGAGCAAACAATGTTATTGTGAAAACAGATTACAGCAAAAGGTAAAATAATCTTCTCCTTCAAATATTAAGCACATTGCCAGATTGAAATATCTACTATACTTAATTTTGGCAAAACGTTCGAGCCACAAATGCAGTTTGATTTTCAGACCTGAAACAACTTTTAATTCGTCTGGGGACTATAGTATATATTTCTTTTCACAGGATTAAAAAACATACTGATTAATCAAATAATACTTATAAATGAAATAATCTGAATGTTATATATGGTACTATATAACATAAACCAGATTGAAATATCTACTATACTTAATTTTGGCAAAACGTTCGAGCCACAAATGCAGTTTGATTTTCAGACCTGAAACAACTTTTAATTCGTCTGGGGACTATAGTATATATTTCTTTTCACAAGATTAAAAAACATACTGATTAATCAAATAATACTTATAAATGAAATAATCTGAATGTTATATAGGCTACTATATAACATAAACCAGAGCACCTTTTCAAGGGAGTGAAGACGTTTTCTATATGATTATTCCATAGATTTTGTAATTAGCACACTTGTTTAGACAAGTATTTATAGTGAGTTTTATATTTAAACTGATTTTGAAACAGTCTTGAATGGCTTTTGTAAGTATTTCTAATATTAATTAAATAGTATTGTGTCGTTTACTATCATTAACATTCAATACATTTTTTATATATGCTATATTAAAGCGCACAACAATATTTCCTATGAACATTATAAATAAAATAAATGTTCCTTTAAAGGCATGACAATGGACATTGGCAGGAATACATTATATAGAAACATTTATTTGTATGAAATAAATTACCAGAGCATATTACAATTCCATTACTTCATTATTCTTGCAATAATATTCAATATACTTATTTACATGAAGATATGCATTTCTTTTGCAGGGAAAAAATAATAAGACAAAAAAAAAAACAGAAATTAGAGTACCTTTTTAAGGCAGTGAAGACGGTTTGTATGATTATTCCTTAGATTTTTTAATTACCACACTAGTTTAGGTAAGTATTTATAGTGAGTTTTATATATAAACTGCTTTGGATAAGAATAGGAGAAGTTACAATTTATGAGTGTAGTATTATTTGTCTTTTCACATGCATTAGTTTACAACTGCCATTTGACACATGTCTCATTTAATCAAATAATCATGAATAGTGGTGTCTTTTCACCTGAATTATTTTACAACTTGCATCTGAGAGTGTAATTATTAGATGCATTAATTTATATTATTTAATTTAAATGGTACATTGTTAATGCACGTAATGGACAGTGTAAATACAGTGATGGGACAATTCTTTTCATGATGTATCGAAAATTAAAAAATTACAAAAGGTACTACGTCAATATAATGAAATATCATTAACAAATAAGAGAATGTACTTATATTCTTATATTCTGAATGGGCATTGAAAATCAACAGTAGGTACAAGGGGTATGAGGTAAATAGAAAACTTATACTCAAATGTACCTCAGCTGTTTATATATAGTATTACTCGGTTTGATTTAATAGAATAAAAGCAAGTTCGACCGCTGGTCGGGAAATTGATGTTGGGATAGAGTCAAAATCTTCTTCTTCACTGTCTACAACAACAAGATTTTCTAACTCGGGTGCCAAATGATATTGAAACAGGTGCAATGTCCTCCTTGTTAAGAGATTGTCTATCAAGTAACAAAGACACCTTCGGAAAACCACTACATTATCCCTGGTAGTCGTTCTAACCCCAAATGAAATGCTTGTCTGTAATCTGCTTTCATATTCCTCTCTTAAACGGGCTTCCTCATTGTGTAAGATAAACATCTTAGCCCAACACTTGCATACTACTTCCATGTTATGTTTGTCAGCTTGATTAACTTTTTGAAAGATTTGTAGCATGTAAGTTTCATCTTGTAGTACTGTGTTGTTTGCATAGTTATCCTCCACCCCTGCAATTATGGCGTCCTTCCCATTGAATAGCCATCCTAGCATTGTCTTCTTTATGTCAAGATGATGTGCAATGAATTGTTTTCTGTCTTCCTCTTCAGAATTTGTTACCAATCCCAAGCAAAATATTGACATGATTTGCTCTGTAGACAGATTTAAAATGGTTATTCCAAAATGTTCATTGGACGATAGCATTTAGAACATAAATCGTAAACTTTAAAAACACTATTAATTAAACGATGAACACTGTGAGCAATATTCGAAATTGAGTAAATTGTACAATTAGTATTTTAATTTACCTATTACTCGTATTTCATATGTTGTACACAATTTTCGTACTTGCCCCAATTATCCCAACACACGTAAAATCTCACACAATTGTAATCAATAAATAACATCCCATTAAACTTGACATGAACATCAAATTAAACTGAAAACGATGAAAATGTAACCAACAAAAGAGGCGTGATTTTCAGGTGATTTTGTCAATGATTTAAATCAACCAAGTATAATTACCTAAGAAATACACCAAAAGAATGGACGAAATTCAGGACAATTTAGTAAATGAACGTGATTACCTGGCAATGAAGAAGTATTGAAAACGAAGGTGGAGTATAACCAAAATTTATGGAGAAGTTACCTAATACTCCGTAGTTGAAAGAACTATTTTCTTTGGAAAGATTGTTTGAAAGAAGTATTCCTTTTATCTATTTTAGATTTACACCTAATTGTGTGTTTTATAATTGAACATAAATTGGCTATACTTCCATAATAGGTATTATTAGGTCCACCCTAGATTTACGTGTGTTGGGGTTATTTGGGCAAGTAGGAAAATTGTGTGCAACATATGGTATAGAAGTAATAGTTAAATTAAAATACTACGTACTAATTGTACATATTTACTCAATTTCGAATATTACTATTAGTGTATACGGAGTATTAGTGTATACGGAGTATATTTTTTTGTTTTCCTTAAAATGAACATTCTCGTATTAAAATGACTACGCACGATATAAATTAATTGTATCAATTGTGAGATCCTAAAGCAAGAAAGTTACACAGGATGTAAATTTGTTTTCCTTAAAATGAACATTCTCGTATTAAAGCAAGAACATCATTGATTTTGGTGAACATTTGTTTTCCTTTAAATGGACAACTGATCATTATAGAATGTACATTATAACAAGTACCTTGGGTGAATGCACATCCAGTACAACTTCGATGTACAGACGCCAAAGATCAAAAGTACAAAATAAAACTAATAAATCATATTCAGGAACTATTTGTGAATGTCGTTACACGCTAATGCATGTCTAATAATACTGTTACGATGTTTGTTGTGCTCAAATGTTAGTAGCGTGCATAGGTACTTGAATCTCAGCATTGTCAACGATCTTATCTGAAAAAAAAAACATGAAATTAGAATTTAATAACCAGCAAAATAACATTGATTTGTTCTAAATAAGTTACAATTAAAATGTAAGACTCACATCAATTTTGGACAGTCCACAGTCCCAAGTGGCTATTCCCATAAATGTTTCCACGTGCCTCATGGTGTAAATACCACAGTCAAAAATATTTCTGTTATTTCTCCATGGAAGCATTGCTATTGTAGGATCCATGCCCATTACTATATTACTTTTCTCCATAGTTGATTGATTTTCACCCAAAAACCGTGCAAAAGCATCACCCTGTAACACAATAATAAAAATTAGACGAGATGAACCATAATATACATGAATTTACCAATGCAAGTGAACGATAATAATTCATAGTTGAGGAGAATGTAAATTTACCAGTTCAAGTACACTATCACCATACTCTTCTAAGACACTCCCCCTTCTAATGCGATTGTCAAGAATAATGAGACATTTCATTGGCAGGTCAAAAACGTACAACACAAAATGATTCTCAAGTGCAATAGGGAAGAAGAACTAGCATCAGGGAAAGAAACAATTGTAAGGTCACTGACAAATAAAGGTTAATTTCATGTTAAGTAATATCACATTTTGAAAACTTTGACAGTACATTCACTGACTTCTATTCAAATAGACTACTACAAAGAATAATCTGAATTTAATTTCAATTACTAAATGAAGTGAAGGACTCACTAGTTCAATGGATGGAAGATCAATCCACTCAAACTCATTTAATTCTACTTCGATGCGATGCTTGAAAGGTTTGTAACGATGATCATCAATAGAAGCACCTATGTTCTTCATTAATAACAACTGCACAATGAAGATAAAATTTTAGTAATGTGAAAATGTTGGAAATAGTAAACTGAAATACATGAAAACAATGACCAAACTTACATATGTAAGTGTACTAAAAAAGAATCGTGTGGGATTGGTTGGATTCCTATCCTTTTCTTTGTAGTTTAGATATGCCGACCAAGAATCTATGACAAAGCTTGAGATATAATGATACGGTTTTAATGACAACAGTTGATCCCAACCAAGGACATTATTTTTGAACTCAAATAACGTATTATCGCACAAAAAACAAGTAATAGCATTATGATTAGCAAGAGATATGTAAAGATGAACTATGTAAATGAATATAAAATATTAAATCTTCTGTATGTAATTACCAACTGTTATCCACAGAGCCGTGGCCAGTGAACACATAATTTGAAATCTGATATTGCATTGATGTCAAAGGTATGAAGGGATTCGTGTTGTCAATAGCATCAAGGAGAGGTTCACAGGAAGGACTCTTACTAAAATGATATTGATTCCCTGTTTTCGGATATAAAGGTGGACGATCAGCAGACAGTTTCTTTCTTTTTTACCCGCTCCGGTGCTGCATAAAGAAGAGTCCTCATCTTCTGGGAACACACCTAAACTGAATGACACAGCAGCGTTTGTAGGCGCATCCTTATTCCTTTCAGCAGTTAATTTTCTCACTTTATGAAGAGCCGCTATGTGTTTGCTAGCAGAAGTGGGTTGTTTGTTGAAAACCTGGTCTGTTTGATATGACGTTTGAATTGGTGTTTCAGTTAAATGAGCAAGAATTTCTATCGGTGGCACTTCGCATGACTTGTTCCTAAGGTAGCCCTAACAATGTCATGTTTGTCCCTCACAGTCTGTTTAATGCGTGGCCAGTTACAAGATGGATCAACAATCCCATCTTCAATGGGGCTGTCAGGAAAATCAATCAACAAAGGATAAGAGGAGTTTTTTAAGATGCTACACGAAGTGCGGCGAACTCTAGGACGATTAACAATCTTTTCTATTATAGGGCTGTCGGGAACATCAATTATCGCAACAGAAGAATATTTTTTGTCAACTGTTTGTAAAGTATGACAAATGCTAGGATGATGTACTACTCCAATTGTAGGACTGTCAGAAACTTCAATTATCAAAGTAGAAGAAGAGTCTGTGGTGAATCTTGATGGAGGTTGACAAACAGTAGGTGAATCAGGACTGATTTGCACAACCATAGTGACATCTGTGTTCTTCAGTTTTAAATGTTGTTTTTTTTAAAAAAAAAAAAGAAAAAAAAAACATATAAGACAGAAACATAAAGCCATTAAAAATACAGATATCCAGAAAGAACATGTTAAACATTAAGAAAGTACATGAAGAAAATACATCCTAAATATTAAGCCATAGCAAAGAACATCAAAATTATTAGGAAATAATGTGTACAAATTCCGACATATTAATATGAAGCACAAGTATCCAGAAAGTACATGCTAAACATTAGTAACAAACTACATCAAAATCATTAGCAAACAATTCGTATAAATTCCGACATATTGATACGAAGGACACGTATCCAAAAAGTAAATGCTAAACATTAAAAAAGTACATGAAGAAAATACATCCTAAACATTTAAAAATATTAAGCCATAGCAAAGTACATCAAAATCATTAGGAAACAATGCGTATAAATTCCGACATATTGATGCACCTGAGAAATAATATTAGGACTGATTTATAATGAACATCTTCGAACATTAACAGCTAAGGAAACTATGTAAAATTCGAAGCAGATGAAAAGTAAACACAGTTGTTTTTGTTGGAATATGTGTCCTCCGACAATAATGCGATCACGACTGTTGATCATGATGATCACATGTTTAAATCTCATTATAAAGAATACAATTGGGAAGTAATTTTGTTACTGTCAACTGATCAACATATATCGGTAATGATTGGCTGACTAGAGTTTGACATTACTGTCGTGCGACGGTGGTGATCAGTTGATCCCCTAGGTCATACCTATAGGGCAACACTCTTAATTGATTATTTAATTAATCGTATAATGTTACGAGTTAATTAAATTACTTGAAAATTGACGGACGATTTTGGAAGTAAAATTTACGTATCATATTGAAATGTGATTAACTAAGATACGATCTGAGTAATTGAATCGTATCATTACTCGGATGAAATAATTGTTTAAGGTAACAATTAAATTTGAATGAATTATTATAAATACAATTTGTTGTGATTTATAAATTGGTAAAATATTTTGGTACAAGTAATTATGAATTACTAAGTCGATTTTGTATATGACGTATTTTTATCAATACGTTGATTTTTAAATATGTTAAAAATACATAACAAATTTATGTTACATGTGACATGTAACATATTGACAAATTGACAAAAATAACATGGACTCCATGTTATAAGTGTGCCGAAATATAAGAGGGGATTTAGCTAATTATATGTTGATTTTAATTAGTGGAAGACATAATCATTCTTTCATAGCCTAGCCATGCAACCCTAGTTTGCATTGTGAAGCCAAACTAGTGCATGCATTGACTCAATTTTTTCTTCCCTCCTCTTCCTTGCCCGGTTTTTCACAAGGGAAAAACAAAAGTTTTTTGCCTTATATTTTGATATACACTACACACATTAGGTAGTGTATTATTCATTCAACTACTTATCTAAAATAAAAGTTTTAGAGAGATAATTAGATCCCATTCTTCCTCCTTCATAAACCGAAAATATTAAGTGTCTATAATATTTTTGGGTCATTTTTCATACAAGATTAATATTGTACTAGTAACTATAATATTAATTTTATTAAGATAAAGCCTTGGGTATAAAGCTTAGGGAGAGATCCTATACTTGGATCTTGGTTCTTCCATTAAAGGAAAGCTCAAGAACAAAAGAAAAGGAGATTTCTTTTGTGCCCATAAAACCGAAACATCCAATGTAAGAACATGATTTCTCCTCTATTTTGCTCTTTTGTTTGCATGCATAAAATCCATATTTAATTTTATGACAAATTAAATTAAATCATATATGAATATGTAAGTATATAGATCTACTTTTCCTTCAATCGGTATCAAGAGCCATGGTTGTTTGCATGCAAATCGGTTAAAAGTTTTTCCGAGTTATAAAGATTAACATATAAAACTTGTAAATTTTGTGTTATTGTGACATATCACGAAATTAATTCATGCATGTTAATATTTCTGGTCCTAAAATGTTTTAGGATATTTTGGTTAATTTTACGGATTTTTATTGTTCATATTATACAATAATGGCATTTAAATATGATTTTATGAGTAAAAATGTCATTTTCGGTCTAAAATTAGCTATACTTCGAATTTTCAGTTTATTTTTGGATATGTTGTCACATATATTATTTTGAGATAACCTGTAAATTTTCATAATTTTTGGACTTGTTATGCTCAAAAAATGGATTTTTCATTATTAAATTCGGATTTAGGTGAAAAATAGGTTAATATGAGTTAAATTTCGAATCTGCTCATAGAAAATTAATATGTTGTCAAATGCAATTTTACAAGATGTGTGTAAAATAATTGGCTATAAAGAAGTCTTTTTGCATGATTTATGGATTTTTGGAGAAAAATAGCATAAATAGTGACATTATTAGTGAAAAATTAATAAAACATAATCTATGACTTAGGAAAAATGTCTAATGTTGCTTTTTATTATCTTTTTCAGATCTAAAATTGAAAATTTAATGAATATAATTTTTCCATATTTTTATGATTATTTTAGTTAAAACCGATAAACCGCAACATTGTTTTTCCGGAAAAATTTCGAAATTTTTAACCTAAGATTTTGAACATTATGAGTGTCATGGTATTTTTCCATAATGTTCATGAGTTTAAATTTCAAATTTTGAATTTATTTGAAATTTTGTGATTTATTTGAAGTTTATAGCTTATTTTTGTAATTTTTAGTCCATTAATGAACAATTTTATAAATATGAGTTAATTATGGTCAACTAATTAGTGAAGACTAAATTTTGAGTCCTAAGAGGTTAGGGTAATTAACTTATGCATAAATATGAATTTATGTAATTTTTGTGATTGTAAAATGTTGAAATCACGCAAATCCGTAAAAACCGAGTAATATACGATATTGGCTAATTAAAGGCGATTTAGCATAAAATTGGGTATGTTCATACATATTATAATGCTGCATTTTCTTTATGATTGTCATAATTTTAACTTATGTAAATTTTGAATTATGTAATTTTACTTAGTATGGCCTTAGATTTTTAATTGGTATTTCCCGAAATGTATGGGAATATCGATTCGGTTGTAATTTTATTGTGATCTCGTATCACCGTTTTGTAATTTAATAGATTTATTTTATTTTAGTTACAAATTTATAATAGGAAATTATGTAATTTATTATGTAATTTTATTCATTCCGAAGTTCCCAAAGACGGATTTCTTCAATAATGGCGATACATAAAGACGGTGTTACCTCGAGATGCGTGTCACAACCGAAGTTCAAGGGACCAATGGAGTTGGTTTCCGAATATGTAATAGTTAAATAGTTTTTTCTATTTTAGGAAAGGCCATACTAGGATTTATTTATTTTTATGCTTGCATTTTATTTTATGTCGCATGCATCGCTAAATCGCCATAACTAAAACACGCATCCTTATTTCATCGAGTTTATCGACCGTGTCAATTAAAATTATCGTAGTTCACCGCTTTAGTTCACTTAAAACGTGATAGATAAGAAATTGACATGACCTCTCGCTAAAACAATTAATTGAGACATAGCCTTACCAAATAGTAGAAACCATGAAAACCTATTTCGCGAGGGAGTGCACTCGGCCATCCCGGGGTACAAACCTTGTTACGTAGGGGAAGTGGGTGATGAATGTCTATCCACCGAATTCGTGTTGATGAGGGTTTCATCGGCCATCCCGTGCCCAAATTAATGTGAATTTGGATCATGGACACATTTATTCGAAATTGGGTTGACCTCAACGGAAGTATTCGTGACCGTAGTCGCATGTGTTCCGGGCTATAGATAAATATTAGAGTAATTTTATCGACCAAGAGTTCTAAAAGTAGAATCGATTAAACGTTAATCCACCGAGTTATATTAATAAGGGTTGCATCGGCTATCCCGTGCCTAAGTTGATATGAATTTGGGTCTTGGAATCATTTATCTAGTTGGGTAGAGGTCACTAGAAAAATGCATAAAACTTGTTTAAATCATACATTTTTACGAGTATTATTATTAAAACGACATTTGTTTTACTCCTTATATTTTGTTTTGTAGACCACTTCTTTTTCATAACAAATGGCAACACCAACACCAACTCCAAACGCCACACCTCTCGCTAGTTCATCATGGCTCCCATCCTTTATGGATCGATGTAAACTTGAAAAGAATGGGTCAAATTTCTCCGATTGGGATGCCCAACTCAAATTAGCCGCCGAAGGTGACGACAAGCTTCGTTACCTTACCGAGGCCTCTCCACCCGAACCTACTACTAGGTCAACCGCCGCTACTAGGGAAGCATATGAGGCTTACCAAAAGGAGTCCGCCGCAATGAAAAATGTCTTAATATTTGCGATGGAGGCGGACCTCCAAAGAAGAGCCTTTAAAATGGGCAATGCTAATGAGATTTACTCCAAACTTGTGACCATGTTTTCGCAAGCTCCGCGGATCGTCCAATATGAGGCGGCCGTGGCATTCTTTGATCTCGACTTCAAAGAGGGCCAAAAGGTTAGCCCTCATGTGCTCAAACTTATGGAGCTTGTTGAGACCTTGAAAATTCAAAAGGTTGAAATCCCCAAAGAACTTATTGTAGATAGGATTCTACACTCCTTGTCTAAAGTGAAAGCGTATGTTCAATTCCGGGTGAATTTTAACATGCAAGACAAGGATGTGTCTCTTGAGGAGTTGCACAAGTTACTTGTGCAAGCCGAGAGGGACATGGGGTTAAATGTGAACCCTCCCAAGGATCTGCTTAACATAAGCACCGAGAGTAAGGGGAAGTTCAAGAAGAATGGGAGAAAGGGCAAAAGAAGCAAGCTCCCACATTCACCAAAGCTAAGACTTGTGAAGCTAGCACCTCAAAGATCAAGAAGGGTCCTCTTGATAAATGCCATTATTGTAATGGTATGGGACATCGGAAAAGAAATTGTTTCAAATACCTTGGTGATATTAAGGCTGGAAAGATCACTCCAGTAGGTAAATGACTATCCTTCTTTTATGTTTCTAATTCAACTATGGTATTATGATGCAAAGTTGTGATAATGTATCTCCCTTTTTATTGTAAATAGGGCCTCCACCAAGCAAAGACAAGGGAAAGAAAAAGCAAGCATGAGAAACCATCGAGAAGCTAGGGATAGCTTTTATGGAGCTTTGCTTTTCATTGTCTTATTTTAAATTTATGCTTTGAATTTTAGAACTTTAAGTTTCCGTGTTCGACATGGAAAAGTATTTTGGATAATAGGTTGTATTTTGGATAATGGTGACTTGGTTTGCAACCCAAGTCACCCGTTTTATCATTTATCCTTTTATGTTCTAAAATTCATCTTTAAATGCTTGCTCTTAGAAACATAAGATCATTCGCTTAAAGTGATCTAATAGACAAATATAATGACGGTTTTCATTATATGTCCACATGCTTAAGGCTTGTGTATGATCATTTATAAAGCAATTTTGAGTCTATGAACTCTCTTAAAGGAATGTCAATCACCAAGTACACATATGAAATCTAAAACTATTAGTCAACCTATGAGGTAGTTCTCCTTATACTTCAACATCATTATTTGTGTCTCATATGCTATCTTTGAATCTATAGTGTATTTATTCTAAAGATAGAGTGGGAGAAAAATGAGGACACAACACACAAGGCAAGATAAAATTGTGTACTTGTGTAAATAAAGATCTACGCAAGAGAGAATGATTTGAATAAAGGTATATCTATTCACAATTGTATACCGAATAGATGAGATCTATGGTCTCAAGTAAGTTCTATATGACTAAAGAGACCAAATGAAGTAATCGAAAGAACATATTCTTAAGATAACTACGTGAGGACACCAAAAGAAAGTTTTGGAAGAAAAAATGACTAATCTAAAGTCTTAACAAGTTTTTGACTGAGTTTTATATGATAAATTTTTGACCAATAGTTTCAACCTTGAGATTTACTTAAGAGCCTAAATGAATCATAAGTAACATACTAGTTATGATCGATTTGCAAAGATTGATATACCGATATCTTCAATCGCCAAAGTTTTAACCACGCAAATGTCATTGCTTAACCTCATTATGAAATGGTTAAACCTCCTTCCAGAAGGGTATTTTCGAAGGACGTATTCTAGATATTATTTATATTGGAATAATGACATTGATACACATCATTATAACATGAGTGTGTTGGAGATTTAAAAATCTCTTTCCGTAAGGTTAAGATGAGACCACTTCAAAATAGGTATTTTGAAAGGATATGATGGGAACATATATGGTTTTATCCTAATAACTTGGCAATGCAATTTATATTTCAATTCTCGATTGAGAAGTCAATTTCGAAATGTGTGAAATTGAGTGGGAGTTAAGAAATTCTCATGTGAAGACATGGAATTTAGTGGGAGCTATCATCCTTTGAATGTTTACAACTCATCACTCATTAAAGAATGACGAGCTGATACCTTCTTTCATAAAGAAGCATTTGAGTTTTCAATTCTGGATGAAAATGGACTATGATGAATCCAATTACATCAAGGGTGTTGGATTAGTATTAAGAGATACACATCGTATCAACATTCACATAGGTTATTCATGTAAATGAAAAT
This sequence comes from Silene latifolia, assembly GCF_048544455.1. Taxonomy (NCBI): domain Eukaryota; kingdom Viridiplantae; phylum Streptophyta; class Magnoliopsida; order Caryophyllales; family Caryophyllaceae; genus Silene; species Silene latifolia. The sequence continues at coordinate 89,097,955 of NC_133535.1, read as the reverse complement.
GGAATTGCCATTAGCAGTCATGGTCGTTCATTGAACCTATGAACAGTTGATCTCATGATTATTAGTAACTAATGTTTCCGCCATTAGAATAATCATGTACATGTCCAATTATGAATCATATGCATAAGAGCATGATGATTGATTGGTAAGTCAAATAGAAACGTCATGAATTCTCAAGTAGAATCCGGTGAGCGATTTCGGTGTTTGTCAGAATGCTCTTATATGTGTCAAGAGGTTGCACATATTATAGAAAGTCCGAGCACATGTAAGGATTTATGAGAATCCCAAATCTTTCAAGCCTAGAAAGAGAAATAAGAAGTTTTGGAAAGATGCTTAGTTGAATAAGAGGTTATTCAAAAATAATCTTTCCTAGTTAAGCTAGGACTTGTTGAGAAGTGCTAAGCTAATAATCTTGACAAATTGTTACAAGATTCTACAAAACATATACCTAGTGCATTGTGTGTGGATGGAGTACTTGATCAGTACAAGTTATATCATTCACCACAAATTCATTCGTTATGTGATAATCGATAAGAAAGTTCTTTCAAGATAAAAAAACCAAAACCGAGGTCGGGAACCTTGATGTGTACTTGGTAAAATTCATGCTGTGAGAGAGAACATGAATGTAAAGGAAAATGCAAGTGTAAGAAGTTTGAACACATGGACACATTGCATGTTAAACTTCTATTGCAATCAATAAGTGTTTACACTTATGATATACATCACAAGGTTGTAATATGATATGGACTACCCGAGTGTGATGTCGACATTTGTCGTTTGAGTTGTTATTAACTCACCTTGTACATTGTTATATCCAAACGGGTTGTAGAGACAATTGAACCCCGTTAAAGTGAACATGGATTAACATTGTATTTGCCCATAGTTACTTGTATGAGGTGACGTCTCGAAGTGACTAGAGTGTGATGCGATTGATGGCAAGTTCAAGTGCCATAGAGTCATGTGAGATGACTAGTCGATCACATAGGCAGACTGTTAGGAACATTTTGTCGGGCCTAATGACCGCTTATAGAGTTCTGGAAATTTATATAGCCTGGTCGTGGCAAGAGCTACTATAGTATTCAAATGAGTCGATTCTTTTGACTAAAGACTATTCGCCTAAGATGGCACAGTTTCAGATTAACTTTGATTTGTGTTACTACGACCTTCGTAAATGGGGTCAAATGGGCATATTTTGGGTTATGATGGCTGTGGCTAGTCGAAGGGAATGAGTGCGATAGGAATTGTCCACCCCTAGTCGGGGTTATAACAATATCTCAGGGCCACTCGAGGAGTAATGAACTGGAAATGCGTGGCCACGCTCGGAAAGTATCTATGATAGATAATCCGGTCAATCAGTTATTCTCCAGATCGAGGAAACCACTCTCGATATGATCACTTGCAAGTACGACCTGAAAGACACCTTGCATTGAGTGGGAGATAGTAATAGGACAAGAGAATTGGTGACGCACACTTGTCGAGGACAAGTGGGAGATTGTTGGAATATGTGTCCTCCGACAATAATGCGATCACGACTGTTGATCATGATGATCACATGTTTAAATCTCATTATAAAGAATACAATTGGGAAGTAATTTTGTTATCGTCAACCGATCAACATATATCGGTAATGATTGGTCGACTAGAGTTTGACATTACGTCGTGCGACGGTGGTGATCGAGTTGATCCCCTAGGTCATACCTATAGGGCAACACTCTTAATTGATTATTTAATTAATCGTATAATGTTACGAGTTAATTAAATTACTTGAAAATTGACGGACGATTTTGGAAGTAAAATTTACGTATCATATTGAAATGTGATTAAATAAGATACGATCTGAGTAATTGAATCGTATCATTACTCGGATGAAATAATTGTTTAAGGTAACAATTAAATTTGAATGAATTATTATAAATACAATTTGTTGTGATTTATAAATTGGTAAAATATTTTGGTACAAGTAATTATGAATTACTAAGTCGATTTTTGTATATGACGTATTTTTATCAATACGTTGATTTTTAAATATGTTAAAAATACATAACAAATTTATGTTACATGTGACATGTAACATATTGACAAATTGACAAAAATAACATGGACTCCATGTTATAAGTGTGCCGAAATATAAGAGGGGATTTAGCTAATTATATGTTGATTTTAGTTAGTGGAAGACATAATCATTCTTTCATAGCCTAGCCATGCAACCCTAGTTTGCATTGTGAAGGCAAACTAGTGCATGCATTGGCTCAATTTTTTCTTCCCTCCTCTTCCTTGCCCGATTTTTCACAAGGGAAAAACAAAAGGTTTTTGCCTTATATTTTGATATACACTACACACATTAGGTAGTGTATTATTCATTCAACTACTTATCTAAAATAAGAGTTTTAGAGAGATAATTAGCTCCCATTCTTCCTCCTTCATAAACCGAAAATATTAAGTGTCTATAATATTTTTGGGTCATTTTTCATACAAGATTAATATTGTACTAGTAACTATAATATTAATTTTATTAAGAGAAAGCCTTGGGTATAAAGCTTAGGGAGAGATCCTATACTTGGATCTTGGTTCTTCCATTAAAGGAAAGCTCAAGAACAAAAGAAAAGGAGATTTCTTTTGTGCCCATAAAACCGAAACATCCAATGTAAGAACATGATTTCTCCTCTATTTTGCTCTTTTGTTTGCATGCATAAAATCCATATTTAATTTTATGACAAATTAAATTAAATCATATATGAATATGTAAGTATATAGATCTACTTTTCCTTCAGTTTTTAGCAAATAATTAAAGGCAAAGAGTATAACCTTCATTCCGATAGAGAGCGATAAGAGTAAGTGAACGATCTGAGAATGAGAAACGTGCAGGTACAATTTAATTGACAGGTTTATCAAAAAGTAATAAGATATTAAAGAGAAGAAGTTTAAAGTGGCGGTTTTTTTTAAAAAAAATTGGGTCATACTATAATTCCACAAGTCCATTTTTTTTTTCTTTTTTTGTTTATTTCAACTACTAGAACCATTTGAACCTCTACTTTTATATACCCATTTTATAATTAAAAACTTCAGATTAGGTCAAATTAGGATATATGGTCATTTAACACAATGGTAATGTTATAATTTGTCAATGTATTTTCTAAAAATTCTAAATGTACTTTTTCGACATTCATAATGTACAAATTAGATCAAGTTGTTGGATTACGAACGACCACAAGATCGAAAGACACCCTAGAGGGGCCGAGTGAACGCTTGTTGGGGCGGGATTAAAACTAGGGGACCAAGTATCCTAGAACGGCATGGGAAAGAGTTTACGGTTGGATTATGAACGGCCGCAAGACCAAAAGACACCCTAGAGGGGGCGACTGAACCCTTTTTGGGGACGGGATTAAATCTAGGGGGTCAGGTATCCTAAAATGGGACGGGAAAGCGTTTAGGGTTGCATTAGGCAAACCGTTACCGCGAATCCACCTAATCCAACTCTAAACCCTTTCCCTTATGTGTGGTTTGTATAGCCGCAAGACCAAAAGACACCCAACAAGGGGCGAGTGAATCCATTTTTTGGGAAGGGATTAAAAACAGATCTTTGACAGTTTATTAAACAGGTTTTCCTGTTTACACTGTATATATTATGTAATTTATGTAAACAGTTTAATTAAAATGTCCATTATCTATATTCATAATGTGCATGTTTTGATAATTAGGTGCAATTAAAATATCATTAAGCACTGTTTGGAAAATGTACATTATATTATATTTAAAGGTACATTAAATTATTTTAAAAAGAACATGAAATATTAATTAAATTGTAATGCATGTGATCGTTTAATAAGATAGAAAACTTCAAAAGTTCATTCATATACTTAGATTATGATGTCGCTATAGATAGATCTTTGACGTGATTTTAGACCTATTTCCCTGTTTTCAATGTATAATAGAAATAAATGTGCTTTCAATTTAATTCAAATGTCCATTATGTATGTTCATAATGTGCATGTACTGTTTTACAAAAGAGATTTAAAAGCAGACCTGAAATGTACATTATATTATTTTGCTAATTCAGTACATCATAAGTCGCTATTCAAGGAGATAATAACGTTCAAGTAAATAGCACGCCAAAAATAGACAAAAAAAGTACTTTAATTAAGTGCAACAAAACATTGGTTCACAAATTCAACATTTTGCTTATGCAATTACAAATCATTACACATACTAACATACACTAGAATTTAAAACATCATACTACATGAACAGGGATGTCATCAGACAAATTCTAACATACTGCGTAGATAATATCTGAACATTAAATGTAATCACTAGCTTTAGAGAAATGACCCTTCTTCGCATGATCAGCAACAGTTTCATGGCAATCGTTGTGCTCGAACATAAGTAACGTGCATAGATATTTATATCGTAACACTTTAAGCACGCTCCGCTGCAAAACATAAGCCAACAATTAACAAGATAGGCAAAACACAATGAACATGAATTTCTTTAAGAACCAACACTCACATCATTTTTCATCAGGCCACATTTCCAAGAGATTAATCCCATAAATGTTTCCATGTGTCTCATTGTGTATATACCACAGTCATCAACATTGTAGTCATTTCTCCAACTAAGCTTTGCAACAATGGGATCCATAGCCAACACAATGTTGCTAGAGTCAGAAGTTTTTGGGTTCTCACCCAAAAACCTTCCAAGAGCATCAATCTATGACAAAACATTGTAAACTAGTGTTAAGCGTGACTAATAGTCAAAAGTCAATAGAACAACAAAAATGTGTCAAATTCAAACATACTGTTAACATTGGAGATACACCATATTTCTTGATGGCGTCTTCATCTGAGAGTGAGTTGTCAAGAATGACGAAACGCTTCCTCACCAGGTCAACCACGTATAAGAAAAAGTGTTTCTCGTGTACAATTGGGAAAAAAAAATGAAATTACAAAACAAATGACGTACAACCATAAGTACAGTCAAACTCTTCAAAGGGTACATTTTAACTAATCATGAGGCACATGTAAAAAATGAGAACATTACATTGCAATATAAAGTGACCTTATTTAATACAAACGCAAAGAAAATTCCCTTTGACTCAAGCGTTGAAATAAAACAAAAGCGAGAATGCGAGACATGGAATGATAGTATGACTCATGGTTTATGTTCCCAACGTGTGCATATAGTTGCAACTGCTCATGCATATTAGATATTCCCCACATTGAGAAATTACAACATTAACATTGTAAATGTTTAAAAAGTACATTTAGTACGTTTAGAAAGTACATTGAGAAATTATAGCATTAACATTGTGTTAAATGGCCATTTATCCTACTTTGGCCTAATCTGAATTTTTTTTAATATAAAATGGGTATATACAAGTTGAGGTTCAAATGAGTTTAGTAGTTGGAATTAATCAAAAAAAGAAAGGACTTATGCGATAATAGTATGTCTCAATTTTTAAAAAATGCAATACAACAATGACAAAGAAAATTGCAAAGTATGTCAAGCAAACAATAACAACTTACGAGTGCGATTGAAGCTATGTCTATTCCCGGGAAAAGCTGCAACTCCATTTTTACACGAGCCTCGAATAATTCATAAATTTTTTCTTCACTTAAACCTGGGCTGGGTTTCGCTAATACAGACTGCATGGGAAAGTAACGAAAGAGGGAAGTACAATATTTCAAAATACATATTACACACAGCATTTAAGAGTGTATTTAAATGTACTTACATGCACAAGCGTGGTAAAAAAGAACCGCTTCAGAGTACCAAGATTATTTTCTTCCTCTTTACAATTCAAATATGATGACCAACAATCAATTACAACACTCGAAACATGTTCAGACGGCTTTAATGACCACAAATGTAACACCCGCGAATTTCTCATTTCGACAATTAAAACTTATTTAACCGTTTAATTGATTTATTTTATATTTTTAAATTATTTAATTTAATTAATTCATTTTAAAACATAATTTTTATTAAGGCTATAATTTTAAGGCTTAATTTATATAAAAATAAATATTTTGTCGGATAGTATTAATAGGGATAATAATAGTAATTTTCCGTCTTAAATTATAAGTGTATTTCCGTCTAGCAAGATCGTTGCATTTCTATTATGAAGCTGTTTCTTTTCGGACCAACCCGATTCCGACGACACACTCTCTTACCCTCTAACTTAATTATTATTATTATTATTATTATTATTATTATTATTATTATTATTATTATTATTATTATTATTATTATTATTATTATTATTATTATTATTATTATTATTATTATTATTATTATTATTATTATTATTATTATTATTATTATTATTATTATTATTATTATTATTATTATTATTATTATTATTATTATTATTATTATTATTATTATTATTATTATTATTATTATTATTATTATTATTATTATTATTATTATTATTATTATTATTATTATTATTATTATTATTATTATTATTATTATTATTATTATTATTATTATTATTATTATTATTATTATTATTATTATTATTATTATTATTATTATTATTATTATTATTATTATTATCGTTGTTGTGCAACTCGTGACCCCACCCCCTCATTCCTTCCTTCTTCATTTTTAAAAGAACACAGCATCAACAACAATGAACAACGAAACACACAGAGCAACACACCCCCATTTTCGTCACCTCCAACCTCAGATCCCGCCTCCATTCTCAACCAAATTCGATAAATTTTACACCAATAGCTTCCTCATCTCGTCCTCCTTCTCTGTATGTAAGAAAGAGCCAACCTTTCGTCCTATTTCAGAACAACCGTCTTACAAGGGATTCGGATTTTGGTCTACCTTCTTTTATTTGTGGGTTTAAGGTCATCCTTGGGCGATTCCTCACTCGTTTAGGAGAGCAAAAAGGTAACGGTGATAGGTTACTCGACAAAAACGTCGAAATTCCGTCTTATGGGTCGTTTTATATGCTCTAATTTATTAAAGTTTGGTTCTTGGTATTTTCTTTTTCTTTGTATGTTACTTACCGTCTCAAAATGATTCGAATCGGGTCATTTAGATTCGTTTTGATTTTATTTTAGGTTGCTCTTTCCATGTGTTTCGTATTGGGGTTGAATTTTGTTCAACTGAGTTAGCTTTACCATTTACCGCAAATTTCTGTGTATATTAGCTTCTGCAGTCGAAACAATGAGTTCTTTATACTCCAGTCCTCCGATTGTTCGATGGGGATATCACACACTCTGCGTTCGTTTTATTTGTAGACAACTGAGTAGGATTTAATTTGCTATAATCTGAAACTGGAACTTAACTTTTACTTGAGGTTTAGGCCTCCATGTTTGGTGTTTTCATGGGAGAGGTATAAATGAAAGGTTCTATAAAATGTCGTCATTTCATCGCTGATGTTGATATTCTGATTACCTTAACCACAACTGTTATCCTTCATAGTCTAACTTTATTGTATGAAAAATACTTGGTACGGAGTGTCAGTTAAGAGACTCCCGGCTTAATTCTGATCCTCGTGGATCTGTTTTGGTCTCGGCTTTGGAGCCGTGACTGGTTGAGTTGGGCTCAGTTTTGGGACGGATAAGATAGTGCCTTTCAGGATTGTTTTTGGGGCGTAAGAGTGACTGATGTGGGACGGTTTCATGTGCATTTTGGGACCGCTATAATGTGTTGAGCAGGCTGTTTCGTGGGGTGATGAGGGACTGTTTTAGGACTGTTCTTGGGTCACTTTGTGCAGGTTTTTCAGAGTTGTTCATGGACTGTGGTGGGGTTGTTTTGGGATGTTTTGTTGCAATGTTTTGGACTATTATGACGGGTTTGAGTGGGCTGTTTTGGGACAGTCGGGCAGGGATTTCGGTGGCTGATTTGGGTAGTTACATGGCTGAGATGAGTAGTTGTTTAGGTGGGGTGTTGGTGACAGTTGTGGCCTGAGCAGGAACAGCATGTGGCCTGAGCAGGGGCTGCCTGTGGCCTGGACAGTGGCTAGGGCTGGCCAGTTATGGCCCTAGTCATGAGGTTGAGCCGTGGCCTAGCCTCGGGTTGTGTACCTTTTTGAGTTGATTTAAATTCGTGTTTGGTTTATTTAAAACCCGTCTCATGCTTTATATAACTTAATTCGTTAAATATCGTCCGTTCATATATTTTTCTCACATTAATCATAAAAGTGGAATTTATTATTTATTCAAGTCAAAATTTGATGAAATTTCTCACTTACCTATAATATGAATTTTTAATCCGTTCATTCTCCTTTATTTATCGTATCTCAAATATGAGTGAATTATTCTACTTATTTAATTAAATCGAGTCATTTATAATTGGATGCTTATCTTGCTTATTATAAATGGTTCATCTCCGTTTGTTTACATTTTTATTCAAGTGACAAATATTGAAGAAATAGGTTACTTATTCATATTCATGATTATGATTTGGCATGAAATGTCTCACTTGGATTCTCATCGGTTAATTACATTTAGTAGTCTCTTTCCAAGTTGATTCGTATCGCTTGGTTGAGTCGTATTCGTTTGATAATGCCTTTATGCTATACCGTATTGCTTGACTTATCTTTACGCCTCTTTCGGACTGTCCTGCCGATTGTGGGTTTAGCTCATATCTTCCGCCTCTTTCGGACTGTCCTGCCGATTGTGGGTTCTCGATTTCCGATCTGTCTTCGAGTCTTGGATGCGGATTGTTCTGCCGCATGTCGAATCGGGGACCGTTCTGCGCCGAGAGTCTGGCCAGATTTAGACTAGGACTGAGTCTTGGGAGTACCATTGTCGTCCTACCAGGGGAATTATATATATTGATATATGAGTAGTAAAGGTCTTGCTTGGTTATAGATATTGGTATTTGTCTTTCTTGTGTTGTTGGTCTTGGTCCTATCGGATACTAGGGGTGAGCTATAAGCCCTCTAGTTGCGATATGATCGTCGGGATTGATGTTCCCATCCGTTCTTATGGTGAGATGCAAGCCATAAGTATGAATGTGACATTAGTAGCCACGTCCCGTACAATGTTTGCTAAGTGGTTTTCCAAATAATGGCTACAATTTCTATTCTTGTAAATTGCATTGATTGATCCCTACTTAACTGTTTCACATGAATAATGAGTCCCCATTATGCTAATATTGATCTATCCTATTCCATCGCATTTAATTGGCATGTTTACATATATAGACTTGATGTTCATATCTTTTGTAAGCATATTACATGATTCATCTAATTGAGTTCTTTGTTGTGTTCATTTTGACATTTTGTGGCTGGGAGAACGTCGAGTTACTCCCCACTGACTGTGGCGTTCATGTTTACATGAATGACAGGTATTAGTTGGTGCATCTATGGGGTGAAGACATGTGTGAGCTAGCGAGCACCTTGGCCTTGTAGCCGGTTTATTAGGATTCATTAGACTCACCTTTTATTGTATTGTCATTCGAGGGATATATTTTCCCTCACCTTTGACTATCGCGTTTGTATAATTTAATCTTTATTTCCGCATTCTTTATTTGTGTTTTGTATTTTAATGAACCCGCGCTTTAAAATTTTAAAGGTTTCAAAAATCTCCTACTTTCCGCTTCAATTTATAAGATATACTTTCCGCTTTATCGCGGGGTGTCACAGTTGGTATCAGAGCCTATGTTGCTCCCGACGCACACACGTGTACCCCAAATTTAAAATTGAACTTGACCTTAAATAATGAATGAGAGATGGGTAGATATAAGGACCTAAGTTGGTAGTCTCTTTGTGTATGCTTCGTGGTAGGTTCTAACATGTTTGTTGATTGTCAACTGTTTTTGTGCCCTTGGATCAATGACCGTAAACCTACCAACGTGAAGATCAAGATTTGGTGCCTATTGCCAGAAATTGAAGATTTGCCCAACCTTGAAGAATGCTTCTACTTCCTCGAAGATGTTTCTCATTCTTTATTCTTTATCTCTTGGTGCTTATCCTTCTTCTAAACTTTCTTCTGTTTTGCTTGAAAGATTGTCCTTTGTTCTCTGCTTATCCTCTCTTAACGCCTTTTTGATAGTTCTCTTTCTTTTGTGGGATGTTAACCTTGGTTGGATAATTTGGCTTTGTGGAGTTTGTTTGTGGTTGACCTATAACCCTAGCTTTGAGAGGTTGTGATGTTAGAAAGACTTAGCTAGTGTAGTAGGAAATACCTGGATGTTTCTTAGTTGCTTGACATGAAGTGAGTGTGCTTGATTAATGGAATTGTTAGTGTTGTAAAGTGTGAGTTGCATATGTTACTAAAGTTATAGAACTTGGCCTTGTTTATACTTGGAATTTGAGAATTTGGTAACTCAAGTATTGTTGCTTGAGGTTTTGACATGGAGTAGGGTTTATGATGAGAGCTTAGAAGGAAACACCTCTAGGGAGTTGTTGGTCATTGGTGATGAAAGTGTTACTTGAAAGTCTGAGTTGAGCTTGAGGTTAGCATAGTCGGTATACTTTTGTGAGTGTTGTGATGATTACATAAGAACCATGTTAGGCGAGAGTTGTTAGTTTTGGAATCTCATTTGGGTATTCACTTTGCGGTAATGAGGATTAGTAGTCAGAGTTCTTGAGAGGTGATTATAAGTTGGGATCGATAGATATTGAACTGAGATGAATTAGGTGTTTTGGGTGGTTGTCTCGTAACTTGGAGAATGTCACCATTTATACTTTAGATTTCGAGAGTATAACAAGATCTCCTTGGGATGATAGAATATGCAAAAGAACTTTTGAATTTGGATTTTTGATTGAGAGTTTTACCATTTTGAGAAACTCATAGTTGACACTAGTTGGATATGAGTATAGCTTTGTTAGAAGCTTCGACCTTGATCTCGTGGAGGTTGTTTGTAGATGTTGAGGATTTGAAGTGGTGAAATCACACTTATAGTGAAGTAACTTGTTTCATGGGATAGCTTAAGATGATGTAACATAAGTGTTTTGAGGAAATCCTTAGGAGTGTTGTGGTTATAAGTTTTGTTGATTAGGAAGTTTTCGGAACCGTTTAGGATGATGTTGTTGTTTGAGATTTAAGTACCTGGCATTTCCTTGTTGTCTAATTTCCTTTCTTCCTTACCATAAGCCTTACCGTTCATACCTCTCTTGCTAGCTTCATCATGCTCCTCCTTTAAGTTTGACACTTGTAACCTGTGAAACTCTATCTTTGACCTCCTTGTTGACCTTACCTCGAACCTTACCCCTAGGAAGTTCATCATAGCTCTTTTGTTGGTTAAGTTTGAACTCTCTTAGCGTACTTTTTTTTTATGCTATCTAAGTTACTTTTCTTTTGTCCAACTTCTAAACTTTTCAAGCTACCAATTTTGATTCGTTGTTAAAAAGTTTATGTTACCTTTGCAAAACCTTACCCATTTTCAAAAATTTGAAAATGAAAATTTGATTTAGTTCCCTATTTGTTCTTTGAATATAAACTCATTTATCATGATTTTAATTGCTAAACCCGAGATTTCTTAAATTTTATCCAATTTCTATTAATTTTGATCTATTTATGATTTCGTTGTCAAGGCTTAATGTTACATTTTCAGAAATTTAACTCCCTTTTGAGTTTAAAGGTGAAACCTTCATTTTTATTTTGACTTTTGCGAAAGAAAATTTGAGTAGATTATCCTTTTTCTTTTGATTTTGACGTTGATCGGATGTTAGAACTCGTTATTGGAGACGTTTGATAACTTGTTCTACGCTTGTCGGCGAATTGATTTTGTTTTAAATCTATCATTGACTTGGAAAGTTAGCGTTCTTGTGTGGACGACAAGAGCAATTTCGTTCCATGAATGAGACTTATACTTTTGAAAACTCTCCGTTAATGTTTTTGGAAATTTTGATTTTTTATTTATACAATGATTTACATTTCGACTTGGTTATGTCGGAAAAGTTTATTTGAAGCTTTTGAAAGAATTTTAATTCTTACGATAAGTAACCTTTTAATGTTTTGGTTGCCGATTTCAAAAGGTCCAATTTTACTTTTATAACCTTTTATTTCTACTTTCAAGTTTTGAGGACGAAACTTTTTAAAAGATGGGGTGATTGTAACACCCGCGAATTTCTCATTTCGACAATTAAAACTTATTTAACCGTTTAATTGATTTATTTTATATTTTTAAATTATTTAATTTAATTAATTCATTTTAAAACATAATTTTTATTAAGGCTATAATTTTAAGGCTTAATTTATATAAAAATAAATATTTTGTCGGATAGTATTAATAGGGATAATAATAGTAATTTTCCGTCTTAAATTATAAGGGTATTTCCGTCTAGCAAAATCGTTGCATTTCTATTATGAAGCTGTTTCTTTTGGGACCAACCCGATTCCGACGACACACTCTCTTACCCTCTAACTTTATTATTATTATTATTATTATTATTATTATTATTATTATTATTATTATTATTATTATTATTATTATTATTATTATTATTATTATTATTATTATTATTATTATTATTATTATTATTATTATTATTATTATTATTATTATTATTATTATTATTATTATTATTATTATTATTATTATTATTATTATTATTATTATTATTATTATTATTATTATTATTATTATTATTATCGTTGTTGTGCAACTCGTGACCCCACCCCCTCATTCCTTCCTTCTTCATTTTTAAAAGAACACAAAGATCAAAGAACAATGAACAACGAAACACAGAGAGCAACACACCCCCATTTTCGTCACCTCCAACCTCAGATCCCGCCTCCATTCTCAACCAAATTCGATAAATTTTACACCAATAGCTTCCTCATCTCGTCCTCCTTCTCTGTATGTAAGAAAGAGCCAACCTTTCGTCCTATTTCAGAACAACCGTCTTACAAGGGATTCGGATTTTGGTCTACCTTCTTTTATTTTTGGGTTTAAGGTCATCCTTGGGCGATTCCTCACTCGTTTAGGAGAGCAAAAAGGTAACGGTGATAGGTTACTCGACAAAAACGTCGAAATTCCGTCTTATGGGTCGTTTTATATGCTCTAGTTTATTAAAGTTTGGTTCTTGGTATTTTCTTTTCTCATTTGTATGTTACTTACCGTCTCAAAATGATTCTGAACTGGGTCATTTAGATTCTGTTTTGATTTTATTTCCGGTTGCTCTTTCCATGTGTTTCGTATTGGGGTTGAATTTTGTTCAACTGAGTTAGCTTTACCATTTACCGCATATTTTCGTGTATATTAGCTTCTGCAGTGAAACAATGAGTTCTTTATACTCCGGTCCTCCGATTGTTCCGATGGGGATATCACACACTCTGCGTTCGTTTTATTTGTAGACAACTGAGTAGGATTTAATTTGCTATAATCAAATCGGAACTTAACTTTTACTTGAGGTTTAGGCCTCCATGTTTGGTGTTTTCATGGGAGAGGTATAAATGAAAGGTTCTATAAAATGTCGTCATTTCATCGCTGATGTTGATATTCTGATTACCTTAACCACAACTGTTATCCTTCATAGTCTAACTTTATTGTATGAAAAATACTTGGTACGGAGTGTCAGTTAAGAGACTCCCGGCTTAATTTTGATCCCTGTGGACTGTTTTGGTCTCGGCTTTGGAGCCGTGACTGGTTGAGTTGGGCTCAGTTTTGGGACGGATAAGATAGTGCCTTTCGAATTTGATTTTTGGGGCGTAAGAGTGATCGATGTGGGACGGTTTCATGTGCATTTTGGGACCGCTATAATGTGTTGAGCAGGCTGTTTCGTGGGGTGATGAGGGACTGTTTTAGGACTGTTCTTGGGTCACTTTGTGCGGGTTTTGAGTTGTTCATGGACTGTGGTGGGGTTGTTTTGGGATGTTTTGTTGCAATGTTTTGGACTATTATGACGGGTTTGAGTGGGCTGTTTTGGGACGATCGGGCGGGGATTTCGGTGGGTGATTTGGGTAGTTACATGGTGAGATGAGTAGTTGTTTAGGTGGAGTGTTGGTGTGAGTTGTGGCTCGAGCGAGAACGGCCTGTGGCCCGAGTGTGGGCTACTGCGGCCCGGACGATGGGTAGGGGGGCCGATTATGGCCCTAGTCATGAGGTTGAGCCGTGGCCTAGCCTCGGGTTGTGTACCTTTTTGAGTTGATTTAAATTCGTGTTTGGTTTATTTAAAACCCGTCTCATGCTTTATATAACTTAATTCGTTAAATATCGTCCGTTCATATATTTTTCTCACATTAATCATAAAAGTGGAATTTATTATTTATTCAAGTCAAAATTTGATGAAATGTCTCACTTACCTATAATATGAATTTTTTATCCGTTCATTCTCCTTTATTTATCGTATCTCAAATATGAGTGAATAATTCTACTTATTTAATTAAATCGAGTCATTTATAATTGGATGCTTATCTTGCTTATTATAAATGGTTCATCTCCGTTTGTTTACATTTTTATTCAAGTGACAAATATTGAAGAAATAGGTTACTTATTCATATTCATGATTATGATTTGGCATGAAATGTCTCACTTGGATTCTCATCGGTTCATTACATGTAGTAGTCTCTTTCCAAGTTGATTCGTATCGCTTGGTTGAGTCGTATTCGTTTGATAATGCCTTTATGCTATACCGTATTGCTTGACTTATCTTTACGCCTCTTTCGGACTGTCTTGCCGATTGTGGGTTTAGCTCATATCTTCCGCCTCTTTCGGACTGTCCTGCCGATTGTGGGTTCTCGATTTCCGATCTGTCTTCGAGTCTTGGATGCGGACTGTTCTGCCCCGAGAGTCTGGCCAGATTTAGACTAGGACTGAGTCTTGGGAGTACCATTGTCGTCCTACCAGGGGAATTATATATATTGATATATGAGTAGTAAAGGTCTTGCTTGGTTATAGATATTGGTATTTGTCTTTCTTGTGTTGTTGGTCTTGGTCCTATCGGATACTAGGGGTGAGCTATAAGCCCTCTAGTTGCGATATGATCGTCGGTATTGATGTTCCCATCCGTTCTTATGGTGAGATGCAAGCCATAAGTATGAATGTGACATTAGTAGCCACGTCCCGTACAATGTTTGCTAAGTGGTTTTCCAAATAATGGCTACAATTTCTATTCTTGTAAATTGCATTGATTGATCCCTACTTAACTGTTTCACATGAATAATGAGTCCCCATTATGCTAATATTGATCTATCCTATTCCATCGCATTTAATTGGCATGTTTACATATATAGACTTGATGTTCATATCTTTTGTAAGCATATTACATGATTCATCTAATTGGGTTCTTTGTTGTGTTCATTTTGACATTTTGTGGTCGGGAGAACTTGAGTTACTCCCCACCGATCGTGGCGTTCATGTTTACATGAATGACAGGTATTAGTTGGTGCATCTATGGGGTGAAGACATGTGTGAGCTAGCGAGCACCTTGGCCTTGTAGCCGGTTTATTAGGATTCATTAGACTCACCTTTTATTGTATTGTCATTCGAGGGATATATTTTCCCTCACCTTTGACTATTGCGTTTGTATAATTTAATCTTTATTTCCGCATTCTTTATTTGTGTTTTGTATTTTAATGAACCCGCGCTTTAAAATTTTAAAGGTTTCAAAAATCTCCTACTTTCCGCTTCTATTTATAAGATATACTTTCCGCTTTATCGCGGGGTGTCACAGTTGGTATCAGAGCCTATGTTGCTCCCGACACACACACGTGTACCCCAAATTTAAAATTGAACTTGACCTTAAATAATGAATGAGAGATGGGTAGATATAAGGACCTAAGTTGGTAGTCTTTTTGTGTATGCTTCGTGGTAGGTTCTAACATGTTTGTTGATTGTCAACTGTTTTTGTGCCCTTGGATCAATGACCGTAAACCTACCAACGTGAAGATCAAGATTTGGTGCCTATTGCCAGAAATTGAAGATTTGCCCAACCTTGAAGAATGCTTCTACTTCCTCGAAGATGTTTCGCATTCTTTATTCTTTATCTCTTGGTGCTTATCCTTCTTCTAAACTTTCTTCTGTTTTGCTTGAAAGATATTCTTGTACCCCTAACTTGTCCTTTGTTCTCTGCTTATCCTCTCTTAACGCCTTTTTGATAGTTCTCTTTCTTTTGTGGGATGTTAACCTTGGTTGGATAATTTGGCTTTGTGGAGTTTGTTTGTGGTTGACCTATAACCCTAGCTTTGAGAGATTGTGATGTTAGAAAGACTTAGATAGTGTAGTAGGAAATACCTGGATGTTTCTTAGTTGCTTGACATGAAGTGAGTGTGCTTGATTAATGGAATTGTTAGTGTTGTAAAGTGTGAGTTGCATATGTTACTAAAGTTATAGAACTTGGCCTTGTTTATACTTGGAATTTGAGAATTTGGTAACTCAAGTATTGTTGCTTGAGGTTTTGACATGGAGTAGGGTTTATGATGAGAGCTTAGAAGGAAACACCTCTAGGGAGTTGTTGGTCATTGGTGATGAAAGTGTTACTTGGAAGTCTGAGTTGAGCTTGAGGTTAGCATAGTCGGTATACTTTTGTGAGTGTTGTGATGATTACATAAGAACCATGTTAGGCGAGAGTTGTTAGTTTTGGAATCTCATTTGGGTATTCACTTTGCGGTAATGAGGATTAGTAGCCAGAGTTCTTGAGAGGTGATTATAAGTTGGGATCGATAGATATTGAACTGAGATGAATTAGGTGTTTTGGGTGGTTGTCTCGTAACTTGGAGAATGTCACCATTTATACTTTAGATTTCGAGAGTATAACAAGATCTCCTTGGGATGATAGAATATGCAAAAGAACTTTTGAATTTGGATTTTTGATTGAGAGTTTTACCATTTTGAGAAACTCATAGTTGACACTAGTTGGATATGAGTATAGCTTTGTTAGAAGCTTCGACCTTGATCTCGTGGAGGTTGTTTGTAGATGTTGAGGATTTGAAGTGGTGAAATCACACTTATAGTGAAGTAACTTGTTTCATGGGATAGCTTAAGATGATGTAACATAAGTGTTTTGAGGAAATCCTTAGGAGTGTTGTGGTTATAAGTTTTGTTGATTAGGAAGTTTTCGGAACCGTTTAGGATGATGTTGTTGTTTGAGATTTAAGTACCTGGCATTTCCTTGTTGTCTAATTTCCTTTCTTCCATACCATAAGCCTTACCGTTCATACCTCTCTTGCTAGCTTCATCATGCTCCTCTTTAAGTTTGACACTTGTAACCTGTGAAACTCTATCTTTGACCTCCTTGTTGACCTTACCTCGAACCTTACCCCTAGGAAGTTCATCATAGCTCTTTTGTTGGTTAAGTTTGAACTCTCTTAGCGTACTTTTTTTTATGCTATCTAAGTTACTTTTCTTTTGTCCAACTTCTAAACTTTTCAAGCTACCAATTTTGATTCGTTGTTAAAAAGTTTATGTTACCTTTGCAAAACCTTACCCATTTTCAAAAATTTGAAAATGAAAATTTGATTTAGTTCCCTATTTGTTCTTTGAATATAAACTCATTTATCATGATTTTAATTGCTAAACCCGAGATTTCATAAATTTTATCCAATTTCTATTAATTTTGATCTATTTATGATTTCGTTGTCAAGGCTTAATGTTACATTTTCAGAAATTTAACTCCCTTTTGAGTTTAAAGGTGAAACCTTCATTTTTATTTTGACTTTTGCGAAAGAAAATTTGAGTAGATTATCCTTTTTCTTTTGATTTTGACGTTGATCGGATGTTAGAACTCGTTATTGGAGACGTTTGATAACTTGTTCTACGCTTGTCGGCGAATTGATTTTGTTTTAAATCTATCATTGACTTGGAAAGTTAGCGTTCTTGTGTGGACGACAAGAGCAATTTCGTTCCATGAATGAGACTTATACTTTTGAAAACTCTCCGTTAATGTTTTTGGAAATTTTGATCTTTTATTTATACAATGATTTACATTTCGACTTGGTTATGTCGGAAAAGTTTATTTGAAACTTTTGAAAGAATTTTAATTCTTACGATAAGTAACCTTTTAATGTTTTGGTTGCCGATTTCAAAAGGTCCAATTTTACTTTTATAACCTTTCATTTCTACTTTCAAGTTTCGAGGACGAAACTTTTTAAAAGATGGGGTGATTGTAACACCCGCGAATTTCTCATTTCGACAATTAAAACTTATTTAACCGTTTAATTGATTTATTTTATATTTTTAAATTATTTAATTTAATTAATTCATTTTAAAACATAATTTTTATTAAGGCTATAATTTTAAGGCTTAATTTATATAAAAATAAATATTTTGTCGGATAGTATTAATAGGGATAATAATAGTAATTTTCCGTCTTAAATTATAAGTGTATTTCCGTCTAGCAAGATCGTTGCATTTCTATTATGAGGCTGTTTCTTTTCGGACCAACCCGATTCCGACGACACACTCTCTTACCCTCTAACTTTATTATTATTATTATTATTATTATTATTATTATTATTATTATTATTATTATTATTATTATTATTATTATTATTATTATTATTATTATTATTATTATTATTATTATTATTATTATTATTATTATTATTATTATTATTATTATTATTATTATTATTATTATTATTATTATTATTATTATTATTATTATTATTATTATTATTATTATTATTATTATTATTATTATTATTATTATTATTATTATTATTATTATTATTATTATTATTATTATTATTATTATTATTATTATTATCGTTGTTGTGCAACTCGTGACCCCACCCCCTCATTCCTTCCTTCTTCATTTTTAAAAGAACACAGCATCAGCAACAATGAACAACGAAACACACAGAGCAACACACCCCCATTTTCGACACCTCCAACCTCAGATCCCGCCTCCATTCTCAACCAAATTCGACAAATTTTACACCAATAGCTTCCTCATCTCGTCCTCCTTCTCTGTATGTAAGAAAGAGCCAACCTTTCGTCCTATTTCATAACAACCGTCTTACAAGGGATTCGGATTTTGGTCTACCTTCTTTTATTTTTGGGTTTAAGGTCATCCTTGGGCGATTCCTCACTCGTTTAGGAGAGCAAAAAGGTAACGGTGATAGGTTACTCGACAAAAACGTCGAAATTCCGTCTTATGGGTCGTTTTATATGCTCTAGTTTATTAAAGTTTGGTTCTTGGTATTTTCTTTTCTCATTTGTATGTTACTTACCGTCTCAAAATGATTCTGAACTGGGTCATTTAGATTCTCGTTTTGATTTTATTTTAGGTTGCTCTTTCCATGTGTTTCGTATTGGGGTTGAATTTTGTTCAACTGAGTTAGCTTTACCATTTACCGCAAATTTCTGTGTATATTAGCTTCTGCAGTGAAACAATGAGTTCTTTATACTCCGGTCCTCCGATTTGTTACCGATGGGGATATCACACACTCTGCGTTCGTTTTATTTGTAGACAACTGAGTAGGATTTAATTTGCTATAATCTGAAACTGGAACTTAACTTTTACTTGAGGTTTAGGCCTCCATGTTTGGTGTTTTCATGGGAGAGGTATAAATGAAAGGTTCGATAAAATGTCGTCATTTCATCGCTGATGTTGATATTCTGATTACCTTAACCACAACTGTTATCCTTCATAGTCTAACTTTATTGTATGAAAAATACTTGGTACGGAGTGTCAGTTAAGAGACTCCCGGCTTAATTTTGATCCCTGTGGACTGTTTTGGTCTCGGCTTTGGAGCCGTGACTGGTTGAGTTGGGCTCAGTTTTGGGACGGATAAGATAGTGCCTTTCATGACTGTTTTTGGGGCGTAAGAGTGACTGATGTGGGACCACTACTACAAATACAGGCAACCACAACGGCCCTTTAACAACGCTTATTCACGAAAATCATCAAAACACGTTGTAGAATTTATTCCGCGAATTTTACCAAACTTAATTACAACGGTTATGTGTTGTTAGCCGTTGTTATTTGTTTTAACAACGGGTCATACTTAAACAACCGTTGTTAATGAAAAAACTAATAACAACGGTTAAATTTTAACTGTTGTTAATGGTTTGGCGCCAAATTAGTGAAAAGTAATCACAACGGTTATATTAGAACCCGTTTATAATACTTTTTAACAACGGTTGTAATCTCAATAACCGTTGTTATTAATATTATGAAAATCTTAAGAACAACATATTGCTTTATTCTGCTATACGCTACAAACACAAACACAAGCTAATACTGCTACTATATCATCCTCCATTCCTCCCTGATCGTCTCTCTGTCTTCATCTCCGTCTCTGTTGTCACCGTCTTCTCTCCCTCATCGTGTTTATCAATCGGGTATATATATGTTTCTTAGCAACGCTTATTATAACTAGATATAGGATTTTTTGGGTTATTATCTAATTTGTTGATAATTTAGCTTAATTGCTTTCCTGAATTTCGTTTATTTGTTTGCCTATTATTGTATTTTCTGAATTAGTTGCCTATTATTACGAATGTAGAATAATGACTCGAACTTGGATGATTGATGCAAATATGAGTGACCGCACCTACAAGGATGGTTTAGCTGAATTTTATGAATTCGTTTCGAACAATTTGAATGGTTCTTCTAGTATTGCATGTCCTTGTGAAAGATGTGGTAATATTAGCTATATGGCTTTTCCTGACGTTAAAATACACCTAGAAAAGTGGAGATTTAGTCGATCCTATACACTTTGGATTTTTCATGGGGAATCATTAGAGGAAGAGAATAACTCGGAAGAAGATGATGTTGAGGTACACGAAAGGCTAACGATGATCCTGAGTTTGCCGAGTTTTTGAGTTGGAAGAGTTGGAAGTAGAGAAGTTGAATGTTGGGTCTATAGATAATGAAGAGAATGATGATGAGTCCATTGCTTTTGAAGATGTAGGTGATGACACTAGTAATTGGGATGACCTTAACAACATGTATGAGAAGTTGTGTGAGTCCGAAGCACCTCTGTATCCTGGTTGTAAGTTCACAAAAATGTGTCTTGTGGTGAAGTTGTATAATATCAAGGGGGCAAATGGGGTGAGTGACACGTGTTTCACTAGTTTTTTAGCCTTAATAAAGGAGTTGCTTCCTGATGGTAATGTTCTACCTGTTAAGACATATGAGGCGAAAAAACTAATAAGAGGAGTGGGTATGAAATATGAGAAAATACATGCATGTCCAAATGATTGCATATTGTATCGGAAATTATATCAAAACTTAACCAATTGCCCTAAATGTTTGGAGTGGCGTTATAAGGATAAGGAAGGGATCCCGGCTAAGGTGTTGTGGTATTTTCCATTGATACCAAGAGTCATAAGGATTTATGCGAATCCCGATGATGCAAAAATGTTAACTTGGCATGAAACAGGAAGAATAAATGATGGAAAGCTAAGACACCCGGCAGATGGTAAGCAATGGAAATCGTTCGACGCTAAGTATCCCGAGTTCGGCAATGAATCTAGAAACTTACGTCTAGCGCTGTCCACTGATGGAATGAACCCACACGGAAACATGAGTAGCCAACATAGTACTTGGCCAGTAGTGTTGGCTATTTATAACTTACCTCCATATGTGTGCATGAAAAGAAAGTATTTGATGTTGTCGTTGTTAATTTTCGGCCCTAAACAACCTGGAAATGATATAGATGTATATTTGGAACCTCTTCTAGATGATTTGCGATTGTTGTGGGATAGTGGGATAGAAGTATTTGATGCATATAAGAACGAAACTTTCAATTTGAGAGCGATGTTATTGTGTACAATAACCGACTATCCGGCTTATGGCGACCTTTCGGGCACACAGTTCATGGGAAAGAGGCTTGTCCATTGTGTGGGGAGGATATCGAGTCCGAATACTTGAAGTCTTCTCGTAAGTATGTGTATATGGGAAATAGGAGGTTCTTGTATCATGACCATTGTTATCGCAAGATGCGGAAAGCATTCAATGGAAGACAAGAACTTCGTCAACCTCCTAGAATTTTGAGTGGGCATGAAGTTTATCGGAAAGTAAAGCATATTGAGATAGATTATGGGAAGAAGAGCGGCTCTAAATTGTCTACTCGTGGGTATAAGAAAAGATCCATATTTTTTGATAAACTTCCATATTGGCCGACCCGGAGGTCGAGGCATTGCCTCGATTTCATGCACATTGAGAAAAATGTCCGTGATAATATTATCAATACCCTTCGAATGTTCTGGTAAAACAAAGGATAACGCCGCAGCTAGGGAAGATATGAAAATGATGGGTATTAGGCTAGAGTTGGCACCAGAGAAGAGAGGTAATCGTACATTTTTACCGCCAGCAGCTTTTACCCTTTCACGGAATGAGAGAAAAGAGTTCTGTGCATGCTTGAATGGAATTAAAGTGCCACATGGTTATTCGTCGAACATCAAAAGCCTAGTGTCGATGCAAGACCTAAAACTCACCGGGTTAAAGTCACATGATTGTCACACTTTGATGCAACAATTACTACCTGTGGCTATTCGTTCCATTTTACCTGAAAAGGTAAGATATGCTATAACTAGATTCTGTCTCTTCTTCCAGTCCATATGCGAGAAAGTCATCGATCCCGATGACGCGGATTCATTGCAGGACCTCGTTGTAACCTCTCTTTGTCAGTTGGAAATGTATTTTCCACCCTCTTTCTTCACTATCATGATTCATCTAACCATTCACTTGGTTAGGGAGATTTTGTACCTTGGGCCCGTGTACTTGAGATACCAGTATCCTTTCGAAAGATTGATGAAAGTCTACAAGGACTATACATCTAATCGGTATCGTCCAGAAGGTTGTATTGCTGAACGCGCTATTTTAGACGAAGCTCTTTCATATTGTTACGCTCATCTCTCCCCGAAGGAGTTGATTGGCGTTCCTAAGAATCGTCATAGTGACTGGATGACCGGAAAAGGTATTAGGGGCCGGGTTGAAAAAATTGTGACACGTGAAATGTTGCATTTAGCACACATGTATGTGCTAAACAACGAAGATGAGGTGCAACCTTATATTCAACAACACAAAGATGAGCTCAAATACGATCACCAAAACAAGACCGAGAAGTGGATTGCGAACGAGCATACGAAGACGTTTCCAGTGTGGTTTAGGAATATTGTCTTACGATGTACTTGATCAAACTGGTGATGACATCTCTCCTAGGTTACAACGTCTTGGTTTAGGTCCAAATGCCAGGGTCACCTTTTACAACAGTTTTGCCATTAATGGATATACTTTTTACTCCCGCGAGCAAGATGAGGTGAGCACAATGCAAAATAGTGGTGTGAGTTCTGAATTTGAGGCAATGCACTTTGCTACTTCAAAAGATAAAAAGCCTATTTGGGGAAAATGCCTTTATTATGGTGTTATTCAAGAAATATTGGTACTAGATTACATTGATTTCACAATGCCTTTGTTTCGATGTAACTGGGTTGATAACAACATCCATTGTGTCCGAAAGGATAAGATGGGATTTACGTTGGTCAATCTGGGTAAGGTTGGCAATAATAAGGATGATCCTTTCATAATGGCATCCCAAGCTAAACAAGTGTTCTATGTCACCGATCCTATGGATAAGAAGTGGTCTGTTGTACTGTCTATAAGGAAAAGAAGGAGTAGTCCATCCGATAATGATGATGATGATCGGGATGTCGTTTTTGAGGGAATGGATCAGTCTACCACCGTATCTTATTTCGACGATGTTGACACTGATCATGAGGACACCGAAAGCATCTATATGCGTGATGACCATGGTGAAGGTATTTGGGTTAACGAAGAAACTATGACATCCAAGAAACGTCCCCGATCCCGAGATAGTTCATCGGGAGGACATACAAGTATGCATGCATCTTTGGTGTAAGTTGTCTTATTTTCTTGATCTTATTATTAGATGTGGATCTTTGGTGTTGAAATTTTGAATAATGTATTGTTACAGTTTGGACCGTAATGGAATTACTGATAATTTTTTTTAAAAAAAGAGGTTCAACAATAACAACGGTTATATTTAAATTACCCGTTGTTAATACTTTCAACAACGGGTGTATTACCTCTACCCGTTGTCAATTATTTTTTTTGACATATTTCATTTTGGCGCAAATTTGGTGAAACTATATTACAACGGGTATATTTTAACCGTTGTAATAAAGTTTTGACAACGGTTGACTTTTATTGACCCGTTGTTATTAACATATAACAACGGTTCTGCTTTGAGCACCCGTTGTTAATAGTTTGTCTTAATAAAAAACTAATATAGAAACCCATCCAGCATGCCATACACAAACACACACAACATTATTACTCCAACCGTTGGTATCCTGTGTTAATCCTTCTCTCTTCCTCGCTTTTTACATTCTCGTCGCGCCGTCGCCGCTTGATTTTCAAGCCCGATTCCGTTGCCTTCCCTTATTATCCTGCTCGTTCTCTTTATCATCATCATCAACAGGTATGTTCACTTTAATTTTGTGTTTCGTCATTAGGGTTTTAAGACGATCATCTTGTTTCTTTTTTCATGCATTTGTTTGTTTTTCGTCTTCTTTGTTATCTTTATCATCCCGCATCATCTACTTTACTCCTCTTATCAGGGTTTAGGATTTTAGAAGCTCAATCTGTTGTTTTAAATTTTCATTCCTATTAGGGTTTAGGGTTTTAGATAATACTGTGCATGTACGTTGTTAAGTTGTTCATATCCAGGCTATATCATTCATATTTGGTTTTTAGGATTATCATGGGTGAAAAACGTAAAAGAAGTCAAAAGAATAATGAGCCTGGTGATAATAAGCCTGGTGAGAGGGGTGCTACGAAGTGCAAGAAAGTCCTTGCAGCTATAGCCGCTAAGCAGTAGTTCGAAATAACATGGAGTGAGAAGGGTTTCCCTCTTTGGTCCAAATGCGGGTCTTTTCTCCGGTTGGATTGGTGCTTGCACAAGAAAGTTTGTGCCTATCCATTTAGAGGATGTTAAAAGTTTGAATCCAAAATTGGCGGAGTTATACTTGGCTCGTATAAAGGAAGGCTTTATTATACCCGATGAAAGTCATGATGAGTATTTAATGCATAAAATGGTGATGTCCACAGCGGTGGAAGTGTGGCGTTGCTAGGGATTGGTTGTATGTGGACAAGGCAACGGGGAGATGCGTAAGAGCCCACCGGAAAACAAGTGTCCCACCATCAAGCAGGAAGAATGAGATCTTTTCAAAAAGATGAGAACTACTGAGAAGTTTCAGGTTAAATATCCTCGCCTTTTAACGATTTACCTATCATTTTTTTAATTAATGAGTCCTTTATATAATCTTTTTATTATCTCATCTACTTGCGCTTTTATATAATTATTTGAAGGCCGTTAGCAAAAGAAATCGTGCTAACATTTCATGCAAGAAGGGGAAATTCTATGGTTCTCGAGGCGGTTCTGAAAGATAGAAGAGGACCTCGTAAGTAGCATGCATTATTGCCCTGTGAGACTTTATTTTTTTAATCACACTTGGACTTGCATTGATACACATTTACGTGTATAAATGTTACCATGTTAATGTGTAGGTGGCAAAGGGAGTGAAAGAGGTGGATCGGCATGTAACTTATAAACATGGGCACACGCCTAAAGGATCCCGGTCGTCGCATGACAAATACGATGTGGAAGTTTTGGCCAACATAGTAAGCATTATTTTATTAAGACGAGTTCATTACTAACTTTATTATTTTAGTCACAAATATAATTTGAAGTTTATTTAATATATTATAGGATAACGTATTGAAAGAGGTAGAAGAAGGGAAATTCACTCCCAATGGTCGTAATGACGTTCTTGCTAGAGCGATCGGCCGACCCGAACATCCAGGTCGTTTGAGGGGCGTCCCGTTACGGGTTGGAGTAACGAAATATTATGGGAAAACGCCGAGATAAAGAAGAAAAGGAAGACTAAGTCCGAGAACGCCGACATGGTAACATTTATTCTATTATTTTCATTTAAGTTCAATTCACATGTTATTGTTGGGATAAAAATTGCCGACACATTACATTCTTGGCAAGCGGCTTCGATTCATCGGCATCCGTACTACTAAAGTGAATCTTTGGAGGTAAGCTTTCCGAAGAAGAAGTGAAGATGATGGAGGATGTCATTTCTAAAGGGGGTAATAATAAGGTACAACAGATTGGTGAAGAGGCCGCTACTACCTTGGCAATACATGAGAAGGAAGTATCGGTCAACGAGATTCAGAAAGATCGGGTACCTAATAATGCTTCTGAAGTTGTAACAACTAAAGCCGATCGGGTACCTAATATACTTCCTTATTTTTCTTTTGTTTTTTTTTTTGGGTAAGATCGGGGGTGTGTTCACCGCCAACTTCCGACATGGTGCCATTGAATTGGTTAATTTTATTAGGTAAATAATGGGTCTGAAAAGGAGATGCAACTTGATGAGAAGACGGCTGATGGAAAACAAAGATACATCCCCTTCAAGTCGGTTCCTGTTTTCGTAAGGTATGCATGAAGTGTTTAATTAGTTAAATTTATATGAATGCTTAAGTTTGTGCAAAAATCGGCCGAGAGAAAGCGTTTTTGCAAAATCTTTTGAATCTTCAAGCGTTTTTGCAAAGATATAATAATGTATATGTATGTGTATATTCTTCAGGCCGTAAACAAGAGGCCATTATTCTTGTCGACCCTAACAGAATCGAAAAGCCACCTGTGCGTGTTGGCCGGGGTCTCGTAGAAAACAAATCTGCAGCAGCGGAAACTGTAGTTCATGGCGAAAAACTTTTGCCGAATCATAGAATAGTAGAGATAACTACAGTCAATCCAGGCCATGAAAAATTTCCACTGCCTGTCCCAGTTCGTGACGACATTACCATTACGGGAGATGCGCTTGGAAGTTTCATCCAATGGCCGATACTCACATCTACTTGGCGAAGATATCTCCGCCGCCTCGCCCGAGCAAGCGGAAAGCGATTGGGGTTAGAAGAAATACCTTTATATATATATGTGTTACATTTTTAATTGTTGAATGTTTTTATATGTTAAATTTATATGTTATTTTTTTTTTGTAGGGAACAAAAAAGGCGGCTTTGGCGGATAAGCCTAAGTCCACAGACATGCCAACGACCTCGACTTCACAAAAACTTGATGAGGTATGTATTTAATTAACTTCTCCATTTTTTTAAAAATTAACCCCGCCCCTTTATTTATATTTTGTCTGTATTTATAAAAAGCATGGTAATTTTGTGTAGGGGACAAAAAAGACTGATAAGCCTAAGTCCCCAGTCTTACTCGCTACTACTACCTCATCATTGAAAGAGCGGAGTTGACGAGGTATTTAATTAAGTACGCTTTTATTTTTATTACTCCAACTAGGATATGTTACCTTTGGATTTTTTATTATTTTAATTATCTATACTACATGTGTAGGCTGGTGGTAGTAGCACCACATCAAAGACTCATTCTTTCCCGGCCGTGAAAGTTAGGAGTATAAACTCCACAAAATATAAAGGGAAGGATTACATGCAAAAAGTAAGAACGGGGACGATGATGAGACTGTATGAGGAGGCTGGCCATCGCATAGCCTCCGAGCAACTGATAATTATTCCGCTCGAGGAGGATATTCTAGGGGTTGAGCGCCAAGCGCTTATATCATGGGATCTGCTAGCCGTATGGGCTGGACTAGACCAGATTGATATAGCACACATATTTGTTTAGATGAAGTAAGTTTCTTAATAAATAATTTCATAGTCTAATATTCTGACTACTAGGTAGATAGTGTTTTAAAAACCGGAATTAATACCGTAATAATGTAGGATATTGCAATTGAGAGTGATCCCCGAGAAGAATATTCCATCTGATCAATACGGATTCATGTGCCCCTATGTTTTATCTTTATTTATTCCGGATTTCTCGTTCGAACAACGGGTAGATTATATTGCTCAAAGAATTGGCGACAACCAAGAAGCGATTTTTGGCGTTTATAATGAAAAAGGGTAATAAACAAATTAATATTACGTTTCCCCCTACAATTGCATTTTCATAACTAATATATGTACTTGTTAATAATGATGATGTCTCTTGATGTAGGACTCATTGGGTGCTAGCAGCCATCATGCCGACAAAGAAAAAAGTTTTCCGGTTGGACTCTTTACATCATCAACCAAGCGAGACTTTTAAGCACTTGATTAAAATGTAAGTTTATAATACTGATTTATTTATAATAACATTTTCAAATTTTATTTATAGAAAAAAGCTCGTTCATATTTTTGCCCCTAAAAAAATTAGTTTCTGCCTCCTTTTTTATTTTTTAAAAAAGGGCCTTTAAGAAGAAAAGAGCAAACGAGGAGGATCAACCCACGAACGATTCTGATGTTGGCCCTGATTTTATTACGATAACAGGGGTACGTGCTCAAATACAATAACATTAAGTGCAAAATCTGTGTTTAATACTAATACAATACCTAAAGTTCAAGATTCTGATGTGAGCCTTCTCTCGTCTGTTTTTTTTATGTAATAATAGGCCCCTCGCCAGCCAGATAGCATACAATGTGGATACTACGCTTGTCGGTTCATGTTGGAGATTATTAGGCGAAGATATCTCGTTATTCCAGAAAGGGTTAGTAATAATTTAAACATGTGTTTATTACTTTTTTTTAAATTAGAGCTAATGTTGTCTTGCAATTGCTGCTATATATACCATGATGTTGCTAATGTTGTCTTGCTTGCTGCTATATATACCATAATGTATTCTCTTTGTTTTTTTCCATAGTATGTAATCAACCAGTCACAACAGATTGAGCAATACTCAAGTATAGATATAGACGAGGTAAGAGACATGTGGGGCAACTACGTCTTAGAATATATATAGATAGAAATGCATGATACTATACTCACAGTTTAGATCAACTTATTAGTAATTTTTTTGTTGAAGTTAGGGAATGATTAATTAGTTCATGTAAATTCAACTCCTTGTAATTATATATATATATATATATATATATATATATATATATATATATATATATATATATATATATATATATATATATATATATATATATATATATATATGATCTTCTTGTTGTGTTGTATGTGGTTGAATTGAATCTATTGAGTTCGATGAACCCGGCTATGATTTATCTTTGGTCTTTGGTATATGGTGTCTTTCTTGATATATGCAGGTTTTTGAATGGCATGAAACAAATTTAATTTTTCAGAACATTAGGTGTACGTAATAAAAACGGTTACTAAAAAAAAACCGTTGTGAATACCTTTCACAACGGTTAATAAAACTAACACCGTTGTGAATGACATTTACAAATACCCGCGCATAATATTCAACAACAGGTTTTAATCAAAGAACCGTTGTTAAAAGTATTCACAATTTTGGAGGTAAAATTACAACAACGGGTATTAAACAAAGAACCGTTGTTACTAACAATTTCAACAACGGGTATGTAACATAAACCCGTTGTCAAAAGACTTCATAATTTTGGAGGGAAAGTTACAACAACGGTTATACATACGACAACCGTTGTTATATAATTCCCTCCAAAATTTTGAAACACTTTCTACAACGGAGAGCATCCAATAACAACGGCTTTTAACCGTTGTGAATAATTTAGACAACGGTTCCACTAAATAAGCAAACCGTTGTAAATACCTTCTACAACGGCCGCTTTAACAACGTCCGCTTTTTTATTTTACAACGGTTTTTACCCGTTGTTATAGGCTGTATCTGTAGTAGTGGACGGTTTCATGTGCATTTTGGGACCGCTATAATGTGTTGAGCAGGCTGTTTCGTGGGGTGATGAGGGACTGTTTTAGGACTGTTCTTGGGTCACTTTGTGCAGGTTTTTCAGAGTTGTTCATGGACTGTGGTGGGGTTGTTTTGGGATGTTTTGTTGCAATGTTTTGGACTATTATGACGGGTTTGAGTGGGCTGTTTTGGGACAGTCGGGCAGGGATTTCGGTGGCTGATTTGGGTAGTTACATGGCTGAGATGAGTAGTTGTTTAGGTGGAGTGTTGGTGACAGTTGTGGCCTGAGCAGGAACGGCCTGTGGCCTGAGCAGGGGCTGCCTGCGGCCTGGACAGTGGCTAGGGCTGGCCAGTTATGGCCCTAGTCATGAGGTTGAGCCGTGGCCTAGCCTCGGGTTGTGTACCTTTTTGAGTTGATTTAAATTCGTGTTTGGTTTATTTAAAACCCGTCTCATGCTTTATATAACTTAATTCGTTAAATATCGTCCGTTCATATATTTTTCTCACATTAATCATAAAAGTGGAATTTATTATTTATTCAAGTCAAAATTTGATGAAATGTCTCACTTACCTATAATATGAATTTTTAATCCGTTCATTCTCCTTTATTTATCGTATCTCAAATATGAGTGAATTATTCTACTTATTTAATTAAATCGAGTCATTTATAATTGGATGCTTATCTTGCTTATTATAAATGGTTCATCTCCGTTTGTTTACATTTTTATTCAAGTGACAAATATTGAAGAAATAGGTTACTTATTCATATTCATGATTATGATTTGGCATGAAATGTCTCACTTGGATTCTCATCGGTTCATTACATGTAGTAGTCTCTTTCCAAGTTGATTCGTATCGCTTAGTTGAGTCGTATTCGTTTGATAATGCCTTTATGCTATACCGTATTGCTTGACTTATCTTTACGCCTTTCGGATCGTCCCGCCGATTGTGGGTTTAGCTCATATCTTCCGCCTCTCTTCGGATCG
Source organism: Silene latifolia (assembly GCF_048544455.1). Taxonomy (NCBI): domain Eukaryota; kingdom Viridiplantae; phylum Streptophyta; class Magnoliopsida; order Caryophyllales; family Caryophyllaceae; genus Silene; species Silene latifolia. Next base: position 89,067,383 of record NC_133535.1, on the reverse strand, counting down.
TCCTGCCGATTGTGGGTTCTCGATTTCCGATCCGTCTTCGAGTCTTGGATGCGGACTGTTCTGCCGCATGTCGAATCGGGGACCGTTCGCCCGAGAGTCTCGGCGATTTAGACTAGGACGAGTCTTGGGAGTACCATTGTCGTCCTACCGGGGGAATTATATATAGATATATGAGTAGTAAAGGTCTTGCTTGGTTATAGATATTGGTATTTGTCTTTCTTGTGTTGTTGGTCTTGGTCCTATCGGATACTATGGGTGAGCTATAAGCCCTCTAGTTGCGATATGATCGTCGGGATTGATGTTCCCATCCGTTCTTATGGTGAGATGCAAGCCATAAGTATGAATGTGACATTAGTAGCCACGTCCCGTACAATGTTTGCTAAGTGGTTTTCCAAATAATGGCTACAATTTCTATTCTTGTAAATTGCATTGATTGATCCCTACTTAACTGTTTCACATGAATAATGAGTCCCCATTATGCTAATATTGATCTATCCTATTCCATCGCATTTAATTGGCATGTTTACATATATAGACTTGATGTTCATATCTTTTGTAAGCATATTACATGATTCATCTAATTGGGTTCTTGGTTGTGTTCATTTTGACATTTTGTGGCTGGGAGAACCTTGAGTTACTCCCCACTGACTGTGGCGTTCATGTTTACATGAATGACAGGTATTAGTTGGTGCATCTATGGGGTGAAGACATGTGTGAGCTAGCGAGCACCTTGGCCTTGTAGCCGGTTTATTAGGATTCATTAGACTCACCTTTTATTGTATTGTCATTCGAGGGATATATTTTCCCTCACCTTTGACTATCGCGTTTGTATAATTTAATCTTTATTTCCGCATTCTTTATTTGTGTTTTGTATTTTAATGAACCCGCGCTTTAAAATTTTAAAGGTTTCAAAAATCTCCTACTTTCCGCTTCTATTTATAAGATATACTTTCCGCTTTATCGCGGGGTGTCACAGTTGATATCAGAGCCTATGTTGCTCCCGACACACACACGTGTACCCCAAATTTAAAATTGAACTTGACCTTAAATAATGAATGAGAGATGGGTAGATATAAGGACCTAAGTTGGTAGTCTCTTTGTGTATGCTTCGTGGTAGGTTCTAACATGTTTGTTGATTGTCAACTGTTTTTGTGCCCTTGGATCAATGACCGTAAACCTACCAACGTGAAGATCAAGATTTGGTGCCTATTGCCAGAAATTGAAGATTTGCCCAACCTTGAAGAATGCTTCTACTTCCTCGAAGATGTTTCTCATTCTTTATTCTTTATCTCTTGGTGCTTATCCTTCTTCTAAACTTTCTTCTGTTTTGCTTGAAAGATATTCTTGTACCCCTAACTTGTCCTTTGTTCTCTGCTTATCCTCTCTTAACGCCTTTTTGATAGTTCTCTTTCTTTTGTGGGATGTTAACCTTGGTTGGATAATTTGGCTTTGTGGAGTTTGTTTGTGGTTGACCTATAACCCTAGCTTTGAGAGGTTGTGATGTTAGAAAGACTTAGCTAGTGTAGTAGGAAATACCTGGATGTTTCTTAGTTGCTTGACATGAAGTGAGTGTGCTTGATTAATGGAATTGTTAGTGTTGTAAAGTGTGAGTTGCATATGTTACTAAAGTTATAGAACTTGGCCTTGTTTATACTTGGAATTTGAGAATTTGGTAACTCAAGTATTGTTGCTTGAGGTTTTGACATGGAGTAGGGTTTATGATGAGAGCTTAGAAGGAAACACCTCTAGGGAGTTGTTGGTCATTGGTGATGAAAGTGTTACTTGGAAGTCTGAGTTGAGCTTGAGGTTAGCATAGTCGGTATACTTTTGTGAGTGTTGTGATGATTACATAAGAACCATGTTAGGCGAGAGTTGTTAGTTTTGGAATCTCATTTGGGTATTCACTTTGCGGTAATGAGGATTAGTAGCCAGAGTTCTTGAGAGGTGATTATAAGTTGGGATCGATAGATATTGAACTGAGATGAATTAGGTGTTTTGGGTGGTTGTCTCGTAACTTGGAGAATGTCACCATTTATACTTTAGATTTCGAGAGTATAACAAGATCTCCTTGGGATGATAGAATATGCAAAAGAACTTTTGAATTTGGATTTTTGATTGAGAGTTTTACCATTTTGAGAAACTCATAGTTGACACTAGTTGGATATGAGTATAGCTTTGTTAGAAGCTTCGACCTTGATCTCGTGGAGTTTGTTTGTAGATGTTGAGGATTTGAAGTGGTGAAATCTTATAGTGAAGTAACTTGTTTCATGGGATTGCTTAAGATGATGTAACATAAGTGTTTTGAGGAAATCCTTAGGAGTGTTGTGGTTATAAGTTTTGTTGATTAGGAAGTTTTCGGAACCGTTTAGGATGATGTTGTTGTTTGAGATTTAAGTACCTGACATTTCCTTGTTGTCTAATTTCCTTTTTTCCTTACCATAAGCCTTACCGTTCATACCTCTCTTGCTAGCTTCATCATGCTCCTCCTTTAAGTTTGACACTTGTAACCTGTGAAACTCTATCTTTGACCTCCTTGTTGACCTTACCTCGAACCTTACCCCTAGGAAGTTCATCATAGCTCTTTTGTTGGTTAAGTTTGAACTCTCTTAGCGTACTTTTTTTTATGCTATCTAAGTTACTTTTCTTTTGTCCAACTTCTAAACTTTTCAAGCTACCAATTTTGATTCGTTGTTAAAAAGTTTATGTTACCTTTGCAAAACCTTACCCATTTTCAAAAATTTGAAAATGAAAATTTGATTTAGTTCCCTATTTGTTCTTTGAATATAAACTCATTTATCATGATTTTAATTGCTAAACCCGAGATTTCATAAATTTTATCCAATTTCTATTAATTTTGATCTATTTATGATTTCGTTGTCAAGGCTTAATGTTACATTTTCAGAAATTTAACTCCCTTTTGAGTTTAAAGGTGAAACCTTCATTTTTATTTTGACTTTTGCGAAAGAAAATTTGAGTAGATTATCCTTTTTCTTTTGATTTTGACGTTGATCGGATGTTAGAACTCGTTATTGGAGACGTTTGATAACTTGTTCTACGCTTGTCGGCGAATTGATTTTGTTTTAAATCTATCATTGACTTGGAAAGTTAGCGTTCTTGTGTGGACGACAAGAGCAATTTCGTTCCATGAATGAGACTTATACTTTTGAAAACTCTCCGTTAATGTTTTTGGAAATTTTGATTTTTTATTTATACAATGATTTACATTTCGACTTGGTTATGTCGGAAAAGTTTATTTGAAACTTTTGAAAGAATTTTAATTCTTACGATAAGTAACCTTTTAATGTTTTGGTTGCCGATTTCAAAAGGTCCAATTTTACATTTATAACCTTTCATTTCTACTTTCAAGTTTCGAGGACGAAACTTTTTAAAAGATGGGGTGATTGTAACACCCGCGAATTTCTCATTTCGACAATTAAAACTTATTTAACCGTTTAATTGATTTATTTTATATTTTTAAATTATTTAATTTAATTAATTCATTTTAAAACATAATTTTTATTAAGGCTATAATTTTAAGGCTTAATTTATATAAAAATAAATATTTTGTCGGATAGTATTAATAGGGATAATAATAGTAATTTTCCGTCTTAAATTATAAGTGTATTTCCGTCTAGCAAGATCGTTGCATTTCTATTATGAAGCTGTTTCTTTTTGGACCAACCCGATTCCGACGACACACTCTCTTACCCTCTAACTTAATTATTATTATTATTATTATTATTATTATTATTATTATTATTATTATTATTATTATTATTATTATTATTATTATTATTATTATTATTATTATTATTATTATTATTATTATTATTATTATTATTATTATTATTATTATTATTATTATTATTATTATTATTATTATTATTATTATTATTATTATTATTATTATTATTATTATTATTATTATTATTATTATTATTATTATTATTATTATTATTATTATTATTATTATTATTATTATTATTATTATTATTATTATTATTATTATTATTATTATTATTATTATTATTATTATTATTATCGTTGTTGTGCAACTCGTGTCCCCACCCCCTCATTCCTTCCTTCTTCATTTTGAAAAGAACATAGCATCAGCAACAATGAACAACGAAACACACAGAGCAACACACCCCCATTTTCGTCACCTCCAACCTCAGATCCCGCCTCCATTCTCAACCAAATTCGATAAATTTTACACCAATAGCTTCCTCATCTCGTCCTCCTTCTCTGTATGTAAGAAAGAGCCAACCTTTCGTCCTATTTTTAACGACCGTCTTACAAGGGATTCGGATTTTGGTCTACCTTCTTTCATTTTTGGGTTTAAGGTCATCCTTGGGCGATTCCTCACTCGTTTAGGAGAGCAAAAAGGTAACGGTGATAGGTTACTCGACAAAAACGTCGAAATTCCGTCTTATGGGTCATTTTATATGCTCTAGTTTATTAAAGTTTGGTTCTTGGTATTTTCTTTTCTCATTTGTATGTTACTTACCGTCTCAAAATGATTCTGAACTGGGTCATTTAGATTCTGTTTTGATTTTATTTCCGGTTGCTCTTTCCATGTGTTTCGTATTGGGGTTGAATTTTGTTCAACTGAGTTAGCTTTACCATTTACCGCAAATTTCTGTGTATATTAGCTTCCTGCAGGCTGAAACAGCGAGTTCTTTATACTCCAGTCCTCCGATTGTTACTGATGGGGATATCACACACTCTGCGTTCGTTTTATTTGTAGACAACTGAGTAGGATTTAATTTGCTATAATCTGAAACTGGAACTTAACTTTTACTTGAGGTTTAGGCCTCCATGTTTAGTGTTTTCATGGGAGAGGTATAAATGAAAGGTTCTATAAAATGTCGTCATTTCATCGCTGATGTTGATATTCTGATTACCTTAACCACAACTGTTATCCTTCATAGTCTAACTTTATTGTATGAAAAATACTTGGTACGGAGTGTCAGTTAAGAGACTCCCGGCTTAATTTTGATCCCTGTGGACTATTTTGGTCTCGGCTTTGGAGCCGTGACTGGTTGAGTTGGGCTCAGTTTTGGGACGGATAAGATAGTGCCTTTCAGGACTGTTTTTAGGGCGTAAGAGTGACTGATGTGGGACTGTTTCATGTGCATTTTGGGACCGCTATAATGTGTTGAGCAGGCTGTTTCGTGGGGTGATGAGGGACTGTTTTAGGACTGTTCTTGGGTCACTTTGTGCAGGTTTTTCAGAGTTGTTCATGGACTGTGGTGGGGTTGTTTTGGGATGTTTTGTTGCAATGTTTTGGACTATTATGACGGGTTTGAGTGGGCTGTTTTGGGACAGTCGGGCAGGGATTTCGGTGGCTGATTTGGGTAGTTACATGGCTGAGATGAGTAGTTGTTTAGGTGGAGTGTTGGTGACAGTTGTGGCCTGAGCAGGAACGGCCTGTGGCCTGAGCAGGGGCTGCCTGCGGCCTGGACAGTGGCTAGGGCTGGCCAGTTATGGCCCTAGTCATGAGGTTGAGCCGTGGCCTAGCCTCGGGTTGTGTACCTTTTTGAGTTGATTTAAATTCGTGTTTGGTTTATTTAAAACCCGTCTCATGCTTTATATAACTTAATTCGTTAAATATCGTCCGTTCATATATTTTTCTCACATTAATCATAAAAGTGGAATTTATTATTTATTCAAGTCAAAATTTGATGAAATGTCTCACTTACCTATAATATGAATTTTTAATCCGTTCATTCTCCTTTATTTATCGTATCTCAAATATGAGTGAATTATTCTACTTATTTAATTAAATCGAGTTATTTATAATTGGATGCTTATCTTGCTTATTATAAATGGTTCATCTCCGTTTGTTTACATTTTTATTCAAGTGACAAATATTGAAGAAATAGGTTACTTATTCATATTCATGATTATGATTTGGCATGAAATGTCTCACTTGGATTCTCATCGGTTCATTACATGTAGTAGTCTCTTTCCAAGTTGATTCGTATCGCTTGGTTGAGTCATATTCGTTTGATAATGCCTTTATGCTATACCGTATTACTTGACTTATCTTTACGCCTCTTTCGGACTGTCCTGCCGATTGTGGGTTTAGCTCATATCATCCGCCTCTTTTGATCGTCCCGCCGATTGTGGGTTCTCGATTTCCGTCTGTCTTCGAGTCTTGGATGCTTGACTGTTCTCGCCGCATGTCGAATCGGGGACCGTTCGCCCGAGAGTCGGCGCGATTTAGACTAGGACTGAGTCTTGGGAGTACCATTGTCGTCCTACCAGGGGAATTATATATATTGATATATGAGTAGTAAAGGTCTTGCTTGGTTATAGAAATTGGTATTTGTCTTTCTTGTGTTATTGGTCTTGGTCCTATCGGACACTAGGGGTGAGCTATAAGCCCTATAGTTGCGATATGATCGTCAGGATTGATGTTCCCATCCGTTCTTATGGTGAGATGCAAGCCATAAGTATGAATGTGACATTAGTAGCCACGTCCCGTACAATGTTTGCTAAGTGGTTTTCCAAATAATGGCTACAATTTCTATTCTTGTAAATTGCATTGATTGATCCCTACTTAACTGTTTCACATGAATAATGAGTCCCCATTATGCTAATATTGATCTATCCTATTCCATCGCATTTAATTGGCATGTTTACATATATAGACTTGATGTTCATATCTTTTGTAAGCATATTACATGATTCATCTAATTGAGTTCTTTGTTGTGTTCATTTTGACATTTTGTGGCTGGGAGAACCTTGAGTTACTCCCCACTGACTGTGGCGTTCATGTTTACATGAATGACAAGTATTAGTTGGTGCATCTATGGGGTTAAGACATGTGTGAGCTAGCGAGCACCTTGGCCTTGTAGCCGGTTTATTAGGATTCATTAGACTCACCTTTTATTGTATTGTCATTCGAGGAATATATTTTCCCTCACCTTTGACTATCGCGTTTGTATAATTTAATCTTTATTTCCGCATTCTTTATTTGTGTTTTGTATTTTAATGAACCCGCGCTTTAAAATTTTAAAGGTTTCAAAAATCTCCTACTTTCCGCTTCAATTTATAAGATATACTTTCCGCTTTATCGCGGGGTGTCACAACAAATGCATTCACGTTGCAAAATAAGTCTTGTACGATTATAAGTGCTCACTAGAGCAAAAAAATATAACAAATTACTTGTCAGGTGTGAAACACTGAAAATGACATACACAAAATGGTAATTTAGCAAGTACACAGTTTAGATTACCTGCAACGACGATTGTTAGTGCCCCGGTCACTGAAAACATAATCAGCCACTTGAAGGTGCACCGCAGTAAGAGGTGTTAACACATTGGTGTCATCTTGGATAGCAGAAAACAACGGATCAAAATGAGATGACTATTGCTTGTTGCTGGATAGAGGTATATAAGAAGGACTTGCCATGAAATGAACCCTTTTGGTAGCTGAAGAAGATTCACCAGTGACACGTCGATCCCGTTTAACCCCTTTAGTTGCGGCTAACCTTGCCTCACTCTCAGCAAAGTCTTTCTCCAACCCTAAATCGAACGAAAATTCACCAGTGACAGGTACAAATGAATTTCTCCACTTAGCACATTGTTCTCTGTGTTAAGCATGAGCAAGTTTCAATTTGTACGCTTTCTCAGCTGCATTTGCTACAGCAATAAACTGTTCATCCTCATCTAGTGTACTGGATTCCCACGGCGGTGCACACAACACATCTTCGGTACCACCACCATATGTCAAATATACAAATTCAGTTGCCGAATGGGCCTGTTTGACACACTCTTCACCTGGGAAACATTGCAAACCAACCGCGTATTTCTCATCTAACACAACCATATCTTCCATGACTCTCTTTGCTGAAGCAGTGTAGTCATCTGCAAACTCCTGGAGAAGGCACAGTATGAAGGTACATATTTAGTACTATGAAGGTACATCTTTAGTACTATGAAGGTACAAAGAAAATATTTCAAAGTGAATCTTGAAAAGGAATAGTGAATACTTCGAGAATCAATGGATATACCTCCGGAGACGAGTATGAAATTGGAGATTTTGTATCAGTACTAACATCCCTCGACACTCTCCGCACTTTTTCAACCACTTGTCTACATGGATTAGAAAAACTAATTCTTTCCATCAATCGACCTTTTACACGACCAAGACCAAACTGACCAGCTTCCATCTCCTGCTTTTCCCTTGAGAAAAGTGCAGCAGATGTCCAATTCAAAATAGTATAGTAATCTCTTTCTACGAATCGTTTTTCATGGACAACAGGGTCAACATAAACAAGCTGCAAGTAAAAACAGGATTATGACTGGAAAATGGCAGGTTTTAAAACCATAATAACTAACAATAAATGTAACCTAGAAGATTTGTACCATTAGAAACAGGAGAGGTCCACCAAAGTGATTCTTCTTCCCCTTCTTGACCCAATCCTTTGTGTTATACCGCAAACTCTCCATGGCAAATTGACACCAATCAAGCTGACCAATGGCAGACACATTCCTCAGCGATTTTAGTACATGGTGATTGACGAACGGCTTCTGATTGTTGCGCATTAACCAAGACACAACAAGCACCAAAAAATTAATCTTAAATTGATCACTGTAATCATCATGACAAATAATATGCTCTGCAAGGGTCTTGATATCCACTTGACCATCAACATGAAATTGAGCTTTCCAATGCGCGTAAAACGCATCACATTCTGCATCTTCATCACTACAGCATGAAAGTAAAACAGGTTTTCCTCCAATTGGGAGGCCAACAGCATCATGAATACAAGAAGCAAAAACACGAAAGCGCTGTTTATCAGGTAAAATGATGAAATCCGAATACGGGTTGTAGTTCTCAATTAACCAATAACCAAGGCGTAAAGGAAGCCTTGTAACCCTTAGCCAAAACAATGAAGAAAAACCAATCTCTTCCAGAGCACACCATTGATTGTAATCAAGGTATCGAAGGACATCAACAAAACTTTTAGGTGACATCCGTGTGGTAATACGGGATAACGTTGGAGTAGGATCATCAACAGTAGGACTGAGGTTGTTCAACCTCGGAGAAATATGGCGTGTGTTGAGCCTGATATTTTGCACTACCGTCAGGCTAGAATTCAGCCATAGCAGTACCGTTCAGGCAAGTTCAACGTAGCAGTCCAGGCAAGGAGACAGGCTAGAAGACTATATCAGGCGGACAGGACATCATACTGAAAATATTGATCAGGGTATAACTCAGATCAGGCCTTATTATAAGTCAGCAGTACAGCAGGCATTGTCAGGGTACATCAGTACATCAGGCATTGTCAGGATACATCAGTACAGCAGGCATTGTCAGGGTACGTAAATACAACAGGCATTGTCAGGGTACATCAGTACATCAGGCATTGTTAGGGTACAACAAGCATTGTCAGGCTTGCATACAAAGTAGTTTAGCCTGACAGGCATTGATACAGGCCAAGAGGGGTATGCAGGGATGAAGTGGATGACCAACATACAATAGGGAGAAGATATTTAACAGGCATTGGATGCTAAGCAATTGAGCACATGTCAAAAAGACTAAGTCTTCAAGTTGTTCCTACTTTGGTGGAAGACTAAGTCCACATCTTTTACTACATGAAGTAAACATCTTAAACCCTAGCTAAACTAATAAGGAGGCAGCAACAATTAGCAAGGAACGGTCAAATAAGTCAACTACAATCAAGGAAACAACCCTAGAAAAGTGGAGCTACTTCCTATTTACAAGCAACTACTCCTTCTACCTATTTCACTATAAATACGAAGCAACAAAGACACATTATCCCACTCTCATCTATTCTACCTTAAACAAATACAACAATTATTTAGCAATTATGACATTGTTCATATATTACGCAAAATACATAGTGAAATCACTCCTGGCTTGGTGCCCGTGGTTTTTTCCCATTCAAGGGTTTTTCCACGTATAAATCATTGTGTCATGTCTCTTTTTATTATCCTTTACTTTTAATTTATCTCTTTTTACTTTATAATCAACCTTGCAAAGGTACAACCACGATACCATCATAATAGGATGATACTAGTTAACCTCACCATAATCTACCCTGGCTGGAATACCCTGGAACGCCTGGCCGGATTCCAGGCTGTGTAAAAATCGGTCAAAACAATTGGCGCCCACCGTGGGGCAACTAGTTTATCATTCCTACAAATTATTCACAATATCGTTTCCTCTCCACAACAAGTTTTGAGAGTCTTGAGAGAATGCGGAGGTCAAGTTTCTCACTAAATTAACTCAAAGATAAGTCTTTCTCATATCCAATACAAGTCTCTCAATTTCTAAGCAATATATCTTAAAATTTTGGTACTTTGATCTTACTTCTACATTTAAATTTTAGACTTTGTTAAATCTAATTATTTTATGTTCTTAGGAAATTAAACATTGAACATCAAAATACAAGCCTGCCTGGACAACTTAGCCCTGACCGGAACAGGCTTAAAAGTCAGCCCAGAACAGTAGCAATGCAGCACATACCAGTCTCATCAGGACAAGGAATGCTTACCAACACTATGTAACGCAGTAGCCCAGGAACAAATCATAAGGGCTGTTCTAATGGAATTTCATGTAGGGAAGAAAGTTCTACCAAGAATTATTGCGCAAGGTTACTATGATGGGCTATCCTTCATTTCCTCTCTAGGCTGATGCCTGGTCGTCATCTGCTAGCCTGGCTAGAATGCCCCAGCCAAATGTTTCTAAGTTTCACAAAGTCTGGTCAGAATATAATTTATCCTGGCCCGACAAAGGTGTTCAAATATTTCTACAAAGATAAGTCCTTATCCTTTATATAACATTTAAATATACATGTCATCGCAGTATAAATTCGAAAACAACAACGGATCAAATATTTTTAAATAACCATCTCACATATGATATTCTTAGTCAATCCTGATACACTAGTGTTAGTCAAGCCTGATCTGACTGTTTTTGGAGAAAAAATCAGCCTGACCTGACTGTTTTTGGGGAGAAAATCAGCCTGACCTGACTGTTTTTGGAGAAAAAAAATTAGCCTGATCTGATTATCTTCGAACAAAAAATCAGCCTGACCTAACTGTTTTTAGAGAGAAAATCACCCTGGTCTGACCGTTTTGGAAAGGTAAATTGGCCTGACCTGACCGGTTAGTCCCGACATGCTTAGATCTATCATCACACTACCTTAATGAGTTTTCACATGATTACTCATTAACTTTTCCTTATTATGTTTCAAACTTTTGTAGCATAAAACTAAAAACTTTGCACCAAAAGAATTGTTAGTATTAATGGTTGACAATCTATGGAGTATTAGGACATAATCTATCCTGACTAGCTAGTCAACATATTTGTAATTGAATAATTTATGTGAATCATTTAAAAACTACTTGTGACTATTTTGGAAGATATGATATAATTTCAGTCCTGCCAAATACAACATTGTGTGCCATGTGGTAAGTTTATAAGTTACAAGGAAACCAAAGGAGACATAGAAGCCTGTCCTGGACAGATTAAAGCAAATTGGAGCTCCAATCACCAAAGTCAGTCAGGGGCATCCAAAGGCTGGCCCCTGGCAGGAAAACTCACATCCCTGGACAGACTCTTATCCAGACCCTCATAAACATGAAAGGATTTCTAAAACCCAAGCTCTCATAGCAGGATTCAGGAAAGCCTGACAAGGACATACATGATGGATATTATGGTAACCACATAGGAGGAAGACGCCTGACCAGTAAAGTGCTCAAGACTGATTATTATTAGCCAACCCTGAGGGCCAAAATTGTCTGGATTACATCACAAAATATGAAGCCTGCCAAAAGCATGCTCCAATCATTCACCAGTCATCAGAACTACTACATTCAATTTCCCACCATGGGCAAGCATGAATCCTGAAAAATTGTTTCTGCTCAACATATTCATTTATCAATTTTCTATAATATGCATAAACAAATGTTCAGGATTGAGGGCCACTCCTTTAGCCTGTATAGCACTCAATCGTGCCTAAATGTAATTGCTTACCAACACCAAAATAACATAATAAAAGCCCTCCAGTCAGGCTAAGGATCATAAGCCCTCCAGCCAGGCAAAAATCCTTTCATACGAGAACGAAGGTGAAAAATCCTGACAACTCGTACAAAGCCCTCCAGACAGGCATAATGAAAGCCCTCCAGTCAGGCTAAGGATCATAAGCCCTCCAGCCAGGCAAAAATCCTTTCATACGAGAACGAAGGTGAAAGATCCTGACAACTCGTACAAAGCCCTCCAGACAGGCATAATGAAAGCCCTCCAGTCAGGCTAAGGATCATAAGCCCTCCAGCCAGGCAAAAATCCTTTCATACGAGAACGAAGGTGAAAGATCCTGACAACTCGTGCAAAGCCCTCCAGACAGGCATAATGAAAGCCCTCCAGTCAGGCTAAGGATCATAAGCCCTCCAGCCAGGAAAATATCCTTTCAAAAGTACAACTATCGAAAAACAAACAAAAACAGGTGTAACCTTTGCAGCCATTTTTCAAATTTTTACAACTATCGAAAAACAAACAAACACAGTTGGTAAATACACTTGATCAAGTTACAACATTGTCGATCAGCACTTTACTCTAATTTTTTCTATCATATATTGGGGCAAAAATAAGCCCTACCAACTGTATGCAGATTAGAAAGAATACTTAGACACGTAAGAAAGCGGCTATTTTTTTCATATCTGGCCCGACCTAGCGCAGTGAAGAAACATTAAGTCAGGAATATGTACAACTGCATGATCAAGCTTTGTCTATGATTGAAATGAAGTTATCTCCTCATTATTGGCTTGAACCACAAATAAATAAGGAGATAAAGGGGCAATTGTTGAGCCTGATATTTTGCACTACCGTCAGGCTAGAATTCACCATAGCGATGCACGTTCGTGCAAGTTCAACGTAGCTTGATCCGAGGCAAGGAGACAGGCTAGAAGACTATATCAGGCGGATAGGACATCATACTGAAAATATTGATCAGGGTATAACTCAGATCAGGCCTTATTATAAGTCAGCAGTACAGCAGGCATTGTCAGGGTACATCAGTACATCAGGCATTGTCAGGATACATCAGTACAGCAGGCATTGTCAGGGTACGTAAATACAACAGGCATTGTCAGGGTACATCAGTACATCAGGCATTGTTAGGGTACAACAGGCATTGTCAGGCTTGCATACAAAGTAGTTTAGCCTGACAGGCATTGATACAGGCCAAGAGGGCTATGCAGGGATGAAGTGGACGACCAACATACAATAGGGAGAAGATATTTAACAGGCATTGGATGCTAAGCAATTGAGCACATGTCAAAAAGACTAAGTCTTCAAGTTGTTCCTACTTTGGTGGAAGACTAAGTCCACATCTTTTACTACATGAAGTAAACATCTTAAACCCTAGCTAAACTAATAAGGAGGCAGCAACAATTAGCAAGGAACGGTCAAAGAAGTCAACTACAATCAAGGAAACAACCCTAGAAAAGTGGAGCTACTTCCTATTTACAAGCAACTACTCCTTCTACCTATTTCACTATAAATACGAAGCAACAAAGACACATCATCCCACTCTCATCTATTCTACCTTAAACAAATACTACAATTATTTAGCAATTATGACATTGTTCATATATTACGCAAAATACATAGTGAAATCACTCCTGGCTTGGTGCCCGTGGTTTTTTCCCATTCAAGGGTTTTTCCACGTATAAATCATTGTGTCATGTCTCTTTTTATTATCCTTTACTTTTAATTTATCTCTTTTTACTTTATAATCAACCTTGCAAAGGTACAACCACGATACCATCATAATAGGATGATACTAGTTAACCTCACCATAATCTACCCTGGCTGGAATACCCTGGAACGCCTGGCCGGATTCCAGGCTGTGTAAAAATCGGTCAAAACAGCGTGTAACAGTTCCAGGATCGCCTTTGCGCTTCAATAACTGAAAGTAGTTTTGCATGTAATTTTAATCAGTTCTGTTGTGTTGTACACGTTTCACGAAGAAATGTCCTATCAGTTTTATTGAAATATGCATGATCTACAACAATAATGTGCACGCAATTATGACCTTTTGCATGTGGTCTTAAATTGATGCTACTTACGTTAAAAGTACTTAAAATTCAACAAAAATTCAAAAAAGCACAAATTAGATCAAACTAAAAAACAACAAACAAATCGAAATGTATAAGCAAGTTACGAAATCAACAAACAATGCGACAAATACAAATTCCGATAGCATGCAAATGAAAACGCAAATTTCGATTTTAAAAACAATACTGAACTCAAAATTCATCAATAAATGAATAATCCGGCAAAATGAACATAAGAAACATTAATTTAGATTACAGTAGAGTTACATAAATTAAGGACGAAATCGAGAAAAGCTTGAAGCTAAACAGTATATACCTTCATGACGAAATAGGTAAGAGAAAATCCAACAGAAAGACCAAAATGCAACTCCACAGAGAATAAGGAGAGAGAAATAGTTGAAAGCTTAACAAAGAAGGTCGGAATCCATGGTTGAAAGCTTAACGAAGAAGCGCGAGGTAAATTTCAGTGAAAAAGAAAGACAAAGCCCTCAAGTTTTGGTAAAGAAGCGCGCGTTATAGGCCCTTAGATTAGCCGCGTCAGACAAGATCCAACGACTGACGCGCGTTCGCACGGTTCTCACGCTTGTGCCATTCTATTATGATCCAAAATATTATTATTATTATTATTGTTGTTGTTGTTGTTGTTGTTGTTGTTGTTGTTGTTGTTGTTGTTGTTGTTGTTGTTGTTGTTGTTGTTGTTGTTGTTGTTGTTGTTGTTGTTGTTGTTGTTGTTGTTGTTGTTGTTGTTGTTGTTGTTGTTGTTGTTGTTGTTGTTGTTGTTGTTGTTGTTGTTGTTGTTGTTGTTGTTATTGTTGTTATTATTATACCCCACCACCCCTGTTACTTCACTTTTCTCCCGTCCCTTTTCTTTTGTTATCGAGCAACAACAGCAACAACATATAGCAGGAGCTTCAAACGCCATTTTCTCAAAGCTTAAACCTCAGATCCCGCCTCCGTTTCTCAACCAAATTCGATAAATTTTGCACCAATAACTTCCCCATCTCGTCCTCCTTCTTTATATGTAAGAAAGAGCCAAGCTTTCATCCTATTTCAATTCGGCCGTCTTACAAAGGATTCCGATTTTGGGCTAATTTCTTCTATTTTTGGGTTTCGAGTCATCCTTGGGCGATTCCTGTGGCGTTTAGGAGAGCAAAAAAGGTAACGGTGATAGGTTACTCGACAAAAATGTCGAAATTCCGTCTTTTGCGTCGTTTCATATGCTCTTGTTTGTTAAAGTTTGGTTCTTTGTGTTTTTCTCATTTGTATGTCAACTATCGTCTCAAAATGATGCTGAACTGGGTCGTTAAATTCTGTTTTGGTTTTATTTCCGGCTGCTCTTTCCGTGTATTTGCATAGGGGTTTTTTAGTTTAGCTTGCCTTTATTCCTTCTTTGCTTGTAATATTGTAGTGACAAAGGGGGAACATGTTTTCAATAGATAAGACCCCAAATGATGTTGTATGTTGAAGGAATTACAAGTTTGGCTTCGGTACGGAGTGGATTGTGTTAATAGGCATTTTAGTGTTAGGGAATTTAGGGTATAGATTTTGTTCAAGGAAATATTGCCGATGAATAATGACATTGAAACGCACTTTTGGTGAAGCTTCAAATCAATTTTGTGTACTGAGTTCAATCTTTAGGAAGAGACCTGCTGGAAAGACCGGGTTGTAGGGGACTGTTTTTATGGACTGTTTTTGGGTTGTCCTTGAGACGCTTTTATAAGGCATTCGGGACTATTTTTAGTCGCGAAAATGGTACCTTGTTGGGACCGGTTTTGGTGCTTAAAAATGCAGGTTTTGTGATGAATTTTGAGAAGATGACATGCTGAGTTTTGGGATGTTTTGTGTGTGTCCTTTGGACCATTTATTGGGACTTTTTTAGCACGGGTTTTCGGCATAAATGTGGGCTGTTTTGGGACAGTCGAACATGGGTTTAGGTGGCTGATTCGGGTAGTTACATGGCTGAGATGGGTAGTTGTTCAGTCGTGGCCTGCCTTGGCCTAGCTAGTCACGCGTTTGAGGCCGTGTATGGTTGGTTGTGAAGTCGTGTTTGTGGCTGCCAAATAGTTCCTTTAGTCGTGCTTGATAACTTGTTTGGAATCTGATACGTGCCTAATGTATAGTCCTTTTTGGCCTATTTCAGCACGTATTTCTATGCATTTCTATACTGTTTTTATAGTATTTTGCCCCGAATTGGCTACTTTGGTGTATTTTGTCCTTTTTGTAGGAATGATCGCGGAAGTAGCGGAACCATACTCCTTTTCGTCCCTTTTACATGCATTTAGAGGAGACGGGATTGTCCCAGAGTGAGATGTTGCACTTGGAAGTGTCGTTGCACGCATTACGAGGCATTTGGGTGAAGACGTGAGCTGAATTGAAGACCCAAGTAGTCTATCGAGCTGTTTAGTGGTCTATCGAGCTGTTTGGTGGTCGATCGAGTTATTCCTTACTCGATCGAGTAAGCTGCACATGACAAGTCCTCGATCGAGTACCCATTTGGTCGATCGAGGGACTTCCGCTGAGACGATGGTCGATCGAGTGGTGTAATCCACTCGATCGAGAGGCTTCGACGCTATGGGCTTTAATTAGTCCATGTTTTAGTATTTTTCCGCAAAGACTCTTAGACTTTGGCTATTTAACCTATGTTTACTAGGTTAATTAGGTATCCTTTACTTATCTTTTTAGCTATTAGGCATTAGACTCTCTAAGCTTTTACTGAGGAAGAACATTTTCCTACGTTACTCTTACTTTTCGATTTCGCTACTCTTGCTTCCGGATTGCTTCATTGAATTTCGTGTTCTTTACGCCGGAAATTGCTTGGATTGTAATCTCTTCTCTTCTCTTAATAATAATTAACCTTCTTGCGTTTTTAATTCTTGTTTATGTTATCGTTCTTTCTTGCCCTAATTTCCGTTACTGAATTCTTTTATTATTTCATTATGTCATCTGCTGGGAAATTGTTTGCTGTTAGTTTTATTAAGAATATGAGTAGCTAAACCCTTTCATGTTGGGATTAGGGGATCTGCGGTAGTGAAATGACGACGTAGTGAATGAATTAGACGAATTGACTAAGAGACCCTGTCACTATAGCAATATAACTGTAATTCTCGACCTAGTTGAGTGCACGCTTCTATGTCACCCATTAATCTGGCTACAATTAATCCTGGATCGAAAGATTGGACTAAATAGGCCTGCTATAAACAGTAGACTACCCTAATGAGGACGAAAGTTAAGTTAGTGGTATTTTAGGGTGGGAAGTGGACCGAAAGGACCTTCTAATATCCGTCTCGCATTAGTTCGTCTGAGTCATTTACTGCTAAGTTGTTGAACTACCGTAGTGAACCGAATTCCCGACATGTTCCCCTCTTATTGATAGTTTAAATTCACTTCCTGCTTTACTGCTCTCTGCTTTATTTCTCTTTCCCTTCAACTCCGTAGTTTAGAACCAAAAAATTCAATCAAACCCAATTGCTACCATAGGATTAGAAATAGATAGCTGTAGTTGCATTACCTCCCTGAGGATTCGATACTCGACTGCCTCTACTACATTTTAGTTGAGACCGTTAGGTTTTATTTTTGACAGGTACGCGACAGACGTGTCAAATTTTGGCGCCGTTGCCGGGGAGGCAATTGCTCAATTTACTAGCTGTTTTATTTTTAATTCTTCTTTTAGTTTAAGGAACATCGTTCCTTAGACTACTCTTATATCTTGTCTGTAGTTTCTTCTTATGCGCAGGTCGCAAGGTGGGCCACTACTACCTTTTGATCCCGAGATTGAGAGATCTCTGCACGTAAAAAGGAGACTTTTTCAAGAACAACAGGCAGAGGAAGAGCCTAGTTCTCGTGGTAGCTTTTACGAGAACGAGCTTTTCGAAGACAATCCACCGTCTTCTCCAGTTTCCAATTCATCAGTTGAATCTATTACTTTCCCAGATTTTCCCGAAATGGCTGAGGAAGCAACCATTGCTAGTCACTCCGAGCCCACGGCCGACAATCTCTATAAAGGGTTCGAACTGCCGGGAGATGCTAGGAAGTTCGAGCCTAAGCCTGCATACATCAATATGGTCGAGAAAAATCAGTTCGGGGAGCTGCAAATCAAGACGCAGCTCAAAGATATGGAGACTTTCATTGATTATCGCTGCTCCATACCTCCTCCCACCGGCGCGTGATGATCGATCGATCAAAGAAACTATGTTCATCTTCTCACTCCGCGATGCTGCAAGGGAGTGGTATAGGGATTTGGACCGAGCTGCTCACGGCATAACAGATTGGAATACGTTAGCATTAGCGTTCTATAAAAAGTATTTCTCTGCTTCGAGAACCATCGCCATTAGAGCCCAGATAACAAGTTTCAAACAAGGGCCTGACGAGAACTTCCACGAGGCATGGCTTCGATTTAAGAAACTGGTGCGGACCATACCGCATCACGGTTTCGAAAAATGGAGTTTATGCAACCATTTTTACAATGGTTTATATGATGATCAGAGGGCTATATTAGATGCTGCAGCCAATGGTCGATTTGCTGACAACTTGGGAGCGACCAAGGGATGGAAAATCATAGATGATTTAGCCACTCATAGGGCTGAATATGGGAATTCAAGAGGAAACCAAAGGAGAGCCGTTGAATCCTCTTCAGTAGCCGCATTAGAAGCCCTTACCGCGAGGTTCGACAAGTATGAACTAGGAGGAGCTCTCAAGGGAGGGATGTACCAGGTTAATGCTATGACAGACGGTCCTTTCGTCTGTACGAGGTGTGGGGTAGATGGACATGTCTCTGATTATTGTCCTAGTCCTTATGAGCAATGTGCTGCCTTCCAACATTACAGGCAAAACAACACTCATTACGAGCCGAATATCCACCCCAATTTGAGGTGGAGTAACCAGAACGTACTCAACCCCACCGTCCTCCGAATCAGCAGCAGCAGCCGTATATTCCACCCCATAAGGCTCAACAAGGCTATCAGAAGCCCCCGTCTTTTAACCCTCCTAACCACGGTTCATCTTCAAGTGGGGTGAGTGAAATGGGCGAGTTAAAGTCTATGATGCAAGCCATTACAAAGCAGCTTCATGCGAGTGATCAACAAATAAGCACAAGTGATCAACAGAGAGACGCGTCCATAAAGGCACTTGAGACTCAAGTTGCCCAACTCGCCGCGAATCAATCCTCGAGGAAGCCGGGTCATTTACCGACTCAAAATGAGAAGAATCCAAATGAGACGGTACATTTGATAGAGTTGAGAAGCGGTCTTTCTTATGAGGGACCGGAAGTACAGAAATCAGACCCGAGGGAAGCTGTCGCTGATGATGAACAGTGTTCTGTTAAGAGAAAAGGGCTCCCGACAAAACAGCTACTCGATCGACTGAAGTCTGGTGTTCGATCGAGTGGAATTGGCGAGGAAAGCCCTCGATCGAGTAGTCATTCTGCTCGATCGAGTGAACTGGAAGCTGAAGATGGTCGATCGAGTGGGAATGTTGCTCGATCGACTGAAGTTGCTGAAGAAAGTGCTCGATCGAGTGAGCATGATACTCGATCGAGTGATATTGATGACGGGAAGCTTATACGAGAGCCTGCTAGTGCTCGTTTAAGCGAGGAATTACCAGAAAGGCCTCGTTCGAGAGGTAAGAAGCATCCTAAGGATACTGAACTTGCTCCGGAAGACACTTTGGAAGCGAGAAACAAGGGACTCGAGATTCCAATTCGTTCCCTTCCCGAGGCGGGCTAGAATACCAAGATTAATCAACAGTTTAGCAAATTTGTTGAGCTTTTGAAGAGTTTGGAAGTTTCCGCACCGTTCTTTGAATTGTCGACTAAGGTACCCTCTTATTTAAAATTTATGAAAGAAATTTTAGCACGTAAGAGGACTATAAATGATAATGAGACCATAGCTTTGATCGAGGTGGGGTCACCCTATCTCAAAATAAGCTACCTCCTAAGCAATCGACCGGGTAGTTTTTCGATCCCTTCACATCGGTATGCGATTGATTGATAATGCGCTATGCGATTTAGGCGCTAGCGTAAGTGTTCTACCTTTATCTCTAGCTAAGAGACTTGGTGTGACAAAGCTGAGTTGCACCAACATGACTGTCCAGATGGCCGACCGTAGTCTATCACGGCCACTAGGTGTAGCGAGAAGACGACGACTGTTCGGATCGGGAAGTTCTTTATTCCGTTGATTTTGTCGTCTTAGATATCCCGAAGATGTGCACACCCCTATCATTTTAGGGAGACCATTTTTGTCCACCGCCGTGCGGTAATAGACGTCGGGGGAAGACTTTGACCTTTCAGGTAGGGGATGAGGAGCTGACTTTTCATCAGTCCAAGTTCCGGAGGGCTCCCATGCAAGCTCAGCCTTGCAATGCCCTCTCTTCTGTTGACCCTATTATTGACACTCCAGATGAAAATTTGGAGAATACTGCTATTATTGCTAACCCTTCGCCTCATACTGAGAGCAAAAAGGAGGAAAATTCGTCTGTTTCCCTTACTGCAGGTACAGATGAAGGCAAGAAAGGAGTCGTCAAGGGACAGGGTGCAACCACTATCAATCAAGCTGGAGCCAAGGATGCCAAAGAAGATGACAGAGGGGCGAGAACGAAGACAGTTCGAACCTACATAGACCGGAACTATGTTCCTCCTCCTCTTGCAAACAGTAATTCAAGCTCATGGAAATCAAAGAGGACGGTTAGTATCGCTGAAGTGACGTCCTCCAGTCAGAAGCCCACCAAGGGGCTACTGAAAGCTGATGGGAATTAAACGGGGAAATGCCCCGTGTAACAAATTGTAACAGATATTTGTTTGAATTTCTCTTGAATTGGTTTTATTACGTTTTAATTAGGACAATTAGTTTAGAAATTTTTTTTTTTTTTTTTTTTTTTTTTTAGCGTAGACTAAAACTATAGACTGTGTTTCTGCATATTTGGTATTTTGGGATGTGTTTGGACGTGTTCTATGCAGGTTTGGGGAAATGTCACGCATTTCGAGGAAATAAAGACGGAAATCCAAGAGTCAACGAGAAGAAGCCCTCGATCGAGTACTTTTTGTACTCGATCGAATGGCAATTGGGTCGATCGAGCTGGCTAGTTACTCGATCGAGGAAGACCAAAAAGAAACAGGTCGATCGAGAGGTTTCGTATTCGATCGAGCAGAGGGACATCAAAAAAAAAGTCCTCGATCGAGTGACTTAAAATCACTCGATCGAGTGAAATGAACAGGAGACGGGAGTTTTCTTTCCTTAAAACTCTTATTTTCTAATTTCTATTTCTACTTTGTCCCTAATTTCCGTCTAACCCTCTCTTAATTGCGATTCCCATTTCCCCCAAATCCCCAATTTTTGCCCAAAATTATCAAATCCACCACCTACATTCTATTACTAGCACTTAATTCTTCAATAGCCCCTTATTTTCCCCCTCTTTTGTGCTCGTTTTTGCGGATTTTAAAGGGAATTAGGGTTTGCGGTTTTTCGATCAAAAATCCGCCTTTGTTGCTTGTTAATTGAAGTTTAATTGCTTGTTGTAGGATAATCATCATCAAGTAAGTGTTTCTATCACACTCTTTGCATCTTCTCTTCATTTAATTCGATTTTTTTGAGGTGATTTGAATTAGGGCTCGAAAATCCATGTCTAGTCGATTTTGTTTCGACTTATTTGTGTTTATATGCCCTTAATTAGCTTGTTGATGATCTTTTCTCAATTCCTCGCTGTGTCTACATGTTTAATTCGAATTTTGCGCGATTTCCGCGATTAGGGTTCCTGTAAGTCGAATTTGTCGACTGTCAGACGGTTTTTCTGTTGCTTGCTTGCTTAACTTCAGTCCTTTCTCACTTATCACTGTTGTTAACTCCTGTTACCGTCCCCTATCGCCATTACTCGATGTGAATTACTGGGAAATCTCGTACTGTGAGTAGAAATCTTCGACTGCTAGGAGTCATACATGCTCCCATTTCTGGTTTTCATGCTATATTAGCCTTTAGCAGTCATTATTTTATCATATCACCACCACTCACATGTCTTTGTAATTCGAAGTTTGAGGAATTGTTGGGTTTTGCATTCTGGGAGTCGATTTTTTCTACTAATAGGGCCATTCTTTTTGGCTGTCACATGCTGGTTAACGCTTCATTTTAGCCACGGTTAGCAGCTATCTTCTCTTATCATGCCTTTGATACCTTGCAGGATGGACGCGAGTTCTGTACCTTCCACTAGTACGTCCTCCAGCTCGTCCGTGAGCGAGTCAGTGGTCCCTGCCGTTGCCACTAGCTCGCCTTGGTCACCACTGCAAAGACACAGTTCTACTTGTCTCACCTGCAGGGACAGTTTACTCGCGGCCGGCTCGCCGGGAGCTCGGTTCGAGTTACACGGCCACTACTCCCACCAGGCCTTTCTCTCTGCTAGATCGCGGATTCACGCCCGTTTCAGCACTGGTATCTGCCACCGAGGCCACACCAAAGCAGGCTAGCGATTAGCCATCACTTCCAGCCCTTCTGAGGCTGTTGTTACGGGAGAGGGCGCTCTCGCACCTTTACCGAAGCTGCCCACGGTACATTACTGAGATGAGACGGGATATGGCTTTGGCCGTATTCCCGCTCTACGAGTTCCATATCCGAGCCCGGCGACCGATTCCAGAGGGGTGGCCGCATCCTTCCTTCTACCGATACCCAGCGGACGGGTACCCTCCACTTCCTTCGACTCGGAGGAGGAACCGGAGGAGACAACGGCGGTAGCACGAGCGGTGCGATTACGGGCGAGCAGCGGGCGGCACAGCCGAGCCGCCGAGAGGAGGAGAGTGACCCTCCGTTCGTCCGGTCCGGAGGATCACTGGAGATGACGACCGAGTCTCCCCCTTGTTTGTTGCTGGTTTGGGGAGACCGTTTTGTTGAGTGGGAGTACCTAGGAGACGGCGGTGCCGACGACGAGTAGCTACTGGTCTACTCACTTCCCCAGTTTTCTGGCTGGTTTGGGGAAGTTCGTGTTTTGTATGTTCTCTTACTCTTTTTATTTCGTCTCCTTTATTTTTCTTTTATTGGTTGTATACTCCCATCCCCCATTTTTTCTTTGGTGTATCTTTGGAGGACAACGAGGGCGTTGTCCGTTTTGGTTTGGGGAGGGTATTGCATCCTTTTGAGTCTGCATCTGCATTTGTTTTGCATTCACGTTTACTGTTTCAGTTTGCATTTGTTGTTTATTTTCAAAAAAATCAAAAAAAAAAAAGAAAATTTCAAAAAAATTCAAAAACATTTCACGTTTAGTTTTGCATTTAGGTTGAGTCGGAACGGTAGATTCCCATGATGACAATGCACTATAACTTGTCAATTTACTTGAGCCTTGCACTTTTATTGATGGTTTTTTAGCTTTGTCATACGCATAGTCTACGAATTTCTGTTCAAATATAGCTGACTGTTTAGACTTGACCCATAAACTGGCAAACTACTTAAAAATTCTGAGTTTTAGAGCCATAACTGGTGACATTCATGACCAGTTCATTAGGAATTTTGAGAGTAGTACTCCTTGCATAGCATGTTTGTCTCATTTGCACATTTATGACATTCAATTTCTCGTCAAATGCACATATTCGGGTTTGTGGTTGGTGTCACATGCAGGGAGGGTTTTGCAATTTCCCCTTTCTTCTTATCTCTCACCCATTTAGCTCCACATTGACCAAAACTTGCCTTTATGACCCATTAGCTACATTCCAAACAAGCCTGCCTAGTCAAGCTAGTCAGTCTGTCCTTTTGTGGTATGTTTTCCATTGCAGTTTGGTCCGTAATTCCTGTTTGGAGTTGGTGTTTGTGTTAAGGAAGGAGGAAGAAAGAAAAAAGTATTGAAAAAGAAAAAGAAAAAAAAAGAGAAACGTGAAAGAAAGAAAAAAAAAAAAGAAAATGAAAAAATGATGAGATTCACGTATACAATGACAAAGAAGAAAAGAAAAAAAATGTGAAAAAGTTGTACCCTCTTGTCAGAGTTGAGAAGATGTTCGAAGATGTACAATCGACAAGAGGGTTGGTTGTTTCAGTTAGTTGATTCAGACGATGTGTTTAAAAAAGGGAACTTTGTGATCGTCTGACTCCTCCACTCTTATTCTATATTTTTTGAGGAGATTGTGCTTGAGTCTAGTGAGTTTTGTGCCAAGTGAAGGGCACTATTACTTAGTTTTCAGTCAGTTTGAGATCCGGATGGTTTATTATGGTCCTGTTAGGAACTAGCTTGACGCTTTTACCTCCACATTTCCATAACTTGTTTTGCCTTTTCTCACCTGAACCTCACTATTCCCATATTATTTGCAAATCCTACCGTGTGACGGACATTATTGGTTGGAGTGTGTGCATTAGTACTTGAATTGTCTTTCATTTTTGTTGCATGCATGCTATGTAGGTCGTAATTAGGTGAGTGACTGTCTTTCTTCTCTCTTTTACATATTACATTTGCCCTTTGCTTCATGAGAGAAGAGTGACCACGTGAGAGTCCGGTTTTGTTGGTCTTGCAAGGTCGATAGGTCAACTTTATTTATGAACGACTTATAATTCGTTTGCGTATTGATTTGTTTGGCTCAATGTTGATCTTTGTTGCATTAAATTGGTTCAAGTAGACAAGTTAAGCTAGCTCTGAGTTATCATTTCCGTTCCATTAGTTTAGTTTTGAGTTTACTCGAGGGCGAGTAAAGGTTTGGTTTGGGGAGATTTGATACGTGCCTAATGTATAGTCCTTTTTGGCCTATTTCAGCACGTATTTCTATGCATTTCTATACTGTTTTTATATTATTTTGCCCCGAATTGGCTACTTTGGTGTATTTTGTCCTTTTTGTAGGAATGATCGCGGAAGTAGCGGAACCATACTCCTTTTCGTCCCTTTTGCATGCATTTAGAGGAGACGGGATTGTCCCAGAGTGAGATGTTGCACTTGGAAGTGTCGTTGCACGCATTACGAGGCATTTGGGTGAAGACGTGAGCTGAATTGAAGACCCAAGTAGTCTATCGAGCTGTTTAGTGGTCTATCGAGCTGTTTGGTGGTCGATCGAGTTATTCCTTACTCGATCGAGTAAGCTGCACATGACAAGTCCTCGATCGAGTACCCATTTGGTCGATCGAGGGACTTCCGCTGAGACGATGGTCGATCGAGTGGTGTAATCCACTCGATCGAGAGGCTTCGACGCTATGGGCTTTAATTAGTCCATGTTTTAGTATTTTTCCGCAAAGACTCTTAGACTTTGGCTATTTAACCTATGTTTACTAGGTTAATTAGGTATCCTTTACTTATCTTTTTAGCTATTAGGCATTAGACTCTCTAAGCTTTTACAGAAGAACATTTTCCTACGTTACTCTTACTTTTCGACTGCTACTCTTGCTTCCGGGATTGCTTCATTGAATTTCGTGTTCTTTACGCCGGAAATTGCTTGGATTGTAATCTCTTCTCTTCTCTTAATAATAATTAACCTTCTTGCGTTTTTAATTCTTGTTTATGTTATCGTTCTTTCTTGCCCTAATTTCCGTTACTTAATTCTTTTATTATTTCATTATGTCATCTGCTGGGAAATTGTTTGCTGTTAGTTTTATTAAGAATATGAGTAGCTAAACCCTTTCATGTTGGGATTAGGGGATCTGCGGTAGTGAAATGACGACGTAGTGAATGAATTAGACGAATTGACTAAGAGACCCTGTCACTATAGCAATATAACTGTAATTCTCGACCTAGTTGAGTGCACGCTTCTATGTCACCCATTAATCTGGCTACAATTAATCCTGGATCGAAAGATTGGACTAAATAGGCCTGCTATAAACAGTAGACTACCCTAATGAGGACGAAAGTTAAGTTAGTGGTATTTTAGGGTGGGAAGTGGACCGAAAGGACCTTCTAATATCCGTCTCGCATTAGTTCGTCCCGAGTCATTTTGCTAAGTTGTTGAACTACCGTAGTGAACCGAATTCCCGACATGTCCCCCTCTTATTGATAGTTTAAATTCACTTCCTGCTTTACTGCTCTCTGCTTTATTTCTCTTTCCCTTCAACTCCGTAGTTTAGAACCAAAAAATTCAATCAAACCCAATTGCTACCATAGGATTAGAAATAGATAGCTGTAGTTGCATTACCTCCCTGAGGATTCGATACTCGACTACCTCTACTACATTTTAGTTGAGACCGTTAGGTTTTATTTTTGACAGGTACGCGACAGACGTGTCAGAATCAAATGTGTTCGTTTTTAATTATTTAAATCCCGTCTCATGCTTTATATAACTTAATTCGTTAAATATCATTCGTTCATATATTTTTCTCACATTAATCATAAATGTGGAATTTATTATTTATTCAAGTCAAAATTTGATGAAATGTCTCATTTACTTATAATATGAATTTTTAACCCATTCATTCTCATTTATTTATCGTATCTCAAATATGAGTGAATTATTCTACTTGTTTAATTAAATTGGGTCCTTTATAATTGAATGCTTGTTTTGCTTATTATAAATGGTTCATTTCCGTTTGTTTACATTTTTATTCAAGTGACAAATATTGAAGAAATGGGCTACTTATTCATATTCATGATTATGATTTGGCATGAAATGTCTCACTTGGATTACCCTCGGTTCATTACATGTAGTAGTCTCTTTCCAAGTTGATTCGTATCGCTTGGTTGAGATGTATTCTTATGATAATGCCTTTATGCTATACCCTTTTGCTTGACTTGTCTTTATGCCTCTTTCGGAATGTCCTGCCGATTGTGGGTTCTCAATTTCCGATCTGTCTTCGAGTCTTGGATGCGAACTGTTCTGCCGCATGTCGAATCGGGAACTGTACTGTCCCGAGAGTCTGGACAGATTTAGACTAGGACTGAGTCTTGGGAGTACCATTGTCGTCCTACCAGGGGAATTATATATTGATATATGAGTAGTAAAGGTCTTGCTTGGTTATAGATATTGGTATTTGTCTTTCAAGGCAAGAGTTATGCCTTATGTTGTTTGTCTTGGTCCTATCGAATACTAGGGGTAAGCTATAAGCCCTCTAGTTGCGATATGATCTTCGGGATTGATGTTCCCATCCGTTCTTATGGTGAGATGCAAGCCATAAGTATGAATGTGACATTAGTAGCCACGTCCCGTGCAATGTTTTCTAAGTGGTTTTCCAAATAATGGCTATGGTTTCTATTCTTGTAACTTGAATTGGTTGATCCCTTACGTAACTGTTTCACATGATTCGGATTTTAATCTCATATCTATGTTGTAATTCCTTGAAATGCGTGCTTTGGCATAAATGACCGTATTCTTGTATTTCATATTATTTAATTATTTCGCATGAATAGTGAGTCTCCATTATGCCAATATTGATCTATCGTATTCCTTCTCATTTAATTGACATGTTTAAATATATTATCTTAATGTTCATATCTCTTGTAAGTATATTACATGATTTATCTAATTGAGTTATTTGTTGTGTTCATTTTGACATTTTGTGGCTGGGAGAACCTTGAGTTACTCCCCACTGACTGTGGCGTTCATGTTTACATGAATGACATGTATTAGTGGTGCATTCATGGGGTGGAGACATGTGTGAGCTAGCGAGCACTTTGGCCTAGTAGTTGGTTTATTAGGATTGTTTAGACTCACCTTTTATTGTATTGTCATTCGAGGGATATATTTTCTCTCACCTTGACTATCACGTTTGTATAATTTAAACTTTATTTCCTCATTCTTTATCCGTGTTTTGTATTTTAATGAACCCGCGCTTTAAATTTTAAAAGTTTCAAAAATTTTCTATTTTCCGCTTGAATTTATAAGTTATGTTTTCCGCGTTATCGTGGGGTGTCACAACTAAACTATCACTCATAGGGCCGGGGTCTCACATAACCATTTTCACACTTATACACACCTACTTAAATTAAACGGTCATACGATATAACACAAGTAATCAAAATACTGTAATCATGCAATTGGCCCACATGCATCACATATTGCACTCTAAAATTCATAACCATGGAGACCAATTTGGTATTGCTATATCTACAACTCTATCTCGCAAAATAACATCCCCGAAAAACCGGCTCTCAATAATGGGCAACCTCGTCTTTTATTTTACAAAACAATACTCCCCGAAAAACCGACTTCGGTATAATATAATATAACTATCGATTACCATATCACACGTGTACAATAACTTTCTAATAGTTTCACTATTCATTTCTTACTACGACTTTTACTAGACATCTCTCACCGTCCAATCTCATTGATCACCTTAAGTTCCATCTAGTACTCTCTTATATTCTCATTTCATAAATTCTTGTTACCATCTTTCAGTTCTCATTAACCTTGAATTCGACTTACATATTCCTACAATCATGAACAACCCAAGTGATCATCTTATTTCACTCTTAGGTACCTCAATTAATTTCTCATTGTCCCACCAAGGTTTCCAAATCATATTCAATAATAATATTCCTCAATATGCAACCTAAATCTCATTTATTATCCATAAGTTCAAACACGCAACAAATATTCTACTTAGACCACACATCACTCATTATCCACAAATTCTCTCATACAATCATTTTTCTCAATTCAAGACACCTTACGCAAGCTAACGTCACTTTCTTCTACTCCTAATTTCCAAGTACGAATCATACACCCACTTACTTACACGGTTCAAACCTACAATAAAAGACTAAGCTCATATTAATCCTACTAAAACACATCTCTCGTGTTCATGACTTTCAAGACACACATGGAAAGATGAACTGGAGTGAAATCAGACAACATGATAATCCTAATTCGAGGCAATACACAACAAATTAGTAAACACCAAGGCAATTGACATGATTTAACCAATGAAGAAACATGAAATCAAAACTTTGCCGTGAATGTTGAGTATATATAAAAAATTATGTGGAGAAAATTTAAGATATTTTTTTCTAATTGAGGATATTACATTCTATTATTAACAAAATTGTAAGCTTGCGGCACAATAAAACCAAGTATTAAACACATAAAATCAAAATTTGAGCATCAACACTATAATTTTCCACACATATCACCATTAACAAAGGTTGGGGCTCTAGGAGACAATTAAGCCATGTTTCGAACATTGAAATCGATATTAAGTGATATACCCATGAAATCTCAAAAGGAGTTTGGTCCACTTTTACAACGGAAATTTCGATTTAAACTGTGTTATTACAGTGATAGTCATAAGGATTATTGTCCTAAGATACCGTTAAACCAAGTTAAGATAAAAGAAGGAATCAAAATTTGGTCATGGTCGTAATGGGAGTTTTAGAAAAAAAAATATTTAAAGAGAGTTTTGTATTTTTGCTATAAGAAATGTGAAGAAAAGCAAGAAACAAGGTAATAATACAAATCTTGCGAATTTCACAACCCAGAAAATGGCACTAGGTCGAGTACTGAGTTGACTCGGTTAAGTGGTAGGGTTCACTCGGTTGAGTGACCGGTACTCGGTCGAGTACTAGCTCGCACTCGGCTGGGTGCCTCACTATGGTTTGCAATTTCCGGCTAAAGATTACTTCTTATACTAGAGACTACTTTACTAACAACTATTACCAATAAAACTCTAACTATAGCATTAGTGAAATTCAAAAATATATGCGATATTAGCATGTTAAATGACGGGCCTACTGCCCCTCACACACTAAATCGTAATAACCATTTCAAAACATGTTATACACATTAATCTTTTCATCCAATTTTCACATATTAACATATACCAAAGGAATAACTACATCATGTAAGAATCCTATCAACTATGCAAATTACGGCTTCAAAACTCATCATACTCAAACATGCAACACTCATACAAACGAATGCATTTCACATGAGAAAAATTCTCTACTCGTATCACATATATATCACTAAAGTAAACGTTCAAATTCCATCATTTCCACTATCACATGTAACACTATTACAGATACAGGCTATAACAACGGATAAAAACCGTTGTAAAAACAATAAGCGGATGTTGTTAAAGCGGCAATTGTAAAAGGTATTTACAACGGTTAGGTTATTTACTAAAACCATTGTGGAAACTATTCACAACGGTTAAAAGCCATTGTTGTTGCGAGTAAGTCGTTGTGGAAAGTTTGACAAACTTTTGGTGGGAAAGATATAACAACTATTATACGGAACATAACCGTTGTTGTATCTTTCCCTCCAAAATTGTGAAGACTTTTAACAACGGTTATACGGAACATAACCGTTGTTGAAATTTTTAGTAATAACGGTTCTTCTTTTAAAACCTGTTGTTGAATATTATGCGCGGGTATTTGTGAAAGGTATTTACAACGGTTCTTCTTTTAAAACCTGTTGTTGAATATTATGCGCGGGTATTTGTGAATGGTATTTACAACGGTTTTTGTTTAAGTAACAGTTTTTATTACATTTTCCTAATTTTTTTTAAAATTAAATTTGTTTCATGCCATTCAAAATCCTGTATATATCAGAAGCAGCATATATCGGCAGCTGGGTTCATCAGAACTCAATAGATACAATTCATCTTTCAGATTAATTCATACTAACAACAGCAACATCATACTTACAATTTATAACAACAGCATCCTTACAATTTACAACAACAGCAGCATCATAATTCATACTAACAACAATTTACAAAGATCTGATCTAAGCTCTAAGCTAAGTATCATGCATTTAGTCTTCATTGCAATGATCTAAGACGTATTTGCCCAACATGTGCCATACCTCGTCTATTTGGGGCTTTCTGAACTCAGGTAGATGTTGCGCGTTGATTACATACTGCGGAAAAAACAAAGACATACAAGACATTATTGTAACAACATACATCATTCAACATTATAGCAACATCATGGTATAGCAGTAAGTGATCGAGGCCATTTCGTGTTCACAATTAAGTATATGTGGTCGTTGGTCAATGGTCGATACAAAACACAATTTATACTTCACAAACAACTCTACAATTAGTAAAGAGGCAAGTAAAGGTCGGATCCCAAGGGACGGGTATTGAAATGAGAATTCTATTGTAACTAGTAGTGTCTAGGGGGGTGTCACAAATTGGGTTGATGTAGAAGGTTACTAAACTAGAATAACAATGAAAATAAACAAGCAAGATGAATAAAAAGGGGTGTAAACAATTGATTAAAAGCACTAGGGTGTCATGGGGTCATAGGGGAATCATGGGATATGATCATACAAACATGTTCTCAAATTATAAGCAAGCAATTATTGTTGTGATGGATTGAGATGGGTTATATCTTACAATCCTAGGAAAGTTTGGGTCCCGGAGCCGAATCGATTAGATTGTACAACACCTACAAGTCGACTTAATCTTTCCTACTCAACACATGCATGGTCTAACAAGACTCGAGTTGGGTTATGTCTTACAAGTCTCATTGAAAAGATAGAAGATGATAGTAAATGCAAGGATTCATAGGCTTAGCATTTCATCAAATATAACATGTGCATGTATTAAGATCAAAACAAGCAAGCAAATAAGATATGAAAGCATATTGATTTAAGCATGAATCATCCCCATGATGGTTTCCCCTAATCACCCATTAAACCCTAGCTAAGAGACTACTCACTCATTATCATGTTGATCATGCTAGCAAGGTTGTCAATCATACCAACAATATGAAACATGATGAATAAATGAAAGTAATTAACAATAATTAAAAAGGGATTAAGAGATTATACCTACTAGTGATTCCAATAATAAAGCAAGAATAATAGAAGTACTTGAATCCTAGATTGAGAGGTTGTCAATCTCCCAATAATAACCCAAATAATCTTCAATTACCCAAAATAAAGGAAGAACAAGAGAGAGATTAAAGAACTAAAACTTGGATTAAAACTTGATTAATACTTGATTACAATATTGAAGAGAGATTTGATTGATATTAACTACACTAATTATTGATAAGAAGAACATGCTCCTCTAATTAGCCTAATGGGGTATTTATAGTGAAAATTAGGGAGGATGCATTAGGGTTAACTAAGGGCTAAACTAGTAATTACACTTTTTAAGTTGAGCAAGAAGGACCCGGTATTTTCTGAGAGAAGGGCTTCTCTTTTCGTAGCTTGAAGAATGAAATCCGTCTTTGTGCGGGAACGTGCGGATTAGAGTCGGGACGGCCGGATTTGGCTGTGCAATCCGAGCGGATTCAGGAGAGGGACGCTCGGATTGTTGAGGGGGAATCCGA
Organism: Silene latifolia; assembly: GCF_048544455.1. NCBI lineage: Eukaryota > Viridiplantae > Streptophyta > Magnoliopsida > Caryophyllales > Caryophyllaceae > Silene > Silene latifolia. Next base: position 89,035,131 of record NC_133535.1, on the reverse strand, counting down.
GCGGATTCCAAGGAGGGACGCTTTCGGATTGTCTTTGGCTGGACGGGCGGATTGTCTGCAATCCGTTCGGATTGTTGGTCAGCGTCAATTCTTCTTCTTTTCTTCCCTTTTCTTCATAAATTCCTTGGGGATTTCCTTGGGGACGCAAGGATCCTTTCTCAACATTGTTCTTCTACTATGATATGTACAAAGGCCTTCTAGTCTTGTCTCTTCTTGATGCTTGGTCATTGAATACAATCAATTTAGCCTCGTTTTGCCATGAAAATGCAAGATTCTTACTCCTTTCCTACCAAGGGATCAAAATCTCAAAGAATATGCAAAACAAAGAACTAAAGATAAGGAATGACCCAAATAGGCACTAAAAAGCATGGAAACAATGGTAATTCGGGGGCTAAATATGCGCTAATTATGGTCACATCAAATATCCCCAAACCGAACCTTTGCTCGTCCCGAGTAAAGAGGTGACAAAGACTAGGGCCAAAACTAACCTATCCTAATAATAATAGCCGATATGAGACAATTAGCAGGTCTCACTCCGCCCCTTCAACTCACAACAAGACAACCATGAGGTAGGATGCCTTCTTGCAAGGCAAGGTGGGTCTTGCCAAAATGGTGACACATCCAAACATTAAGCACATAAAATCACATAATGGATGCATCTACAAAAAGAATAGCCACTTTCCTCATCTAAGTGGCGGAAATTATCTACAAGGGAAGCAATTCAAGGGTACACAATCCTTCATAGATGCAATTTGTTCAAACTACTAAGCCTAGAAGGATACCAATAAATCACCTCCAAGTTGTGTCAAGCTAGGGTACCTTTGTCCTCAATCGTTAAATGCTTTTGTCAAGAGTAGACTCCCTATGGTGTTAGAAACACTGGAGGATCGCGGAATTCCCCCTCTTGCCTAGACAAGAAGAAGGGTCGTCCCCTTTCTACCATGCACAAAAATGGATACGATGGATAAAGGGATCAATAGATATTTGAGTTTCACTTTGGGAGTTTGCTTTTGTTTTTGTTTTCCCCCCAATTTCTTGTGGCATATAACATTTGAGAACACTTTCTTTTTGCCATTTCTTTTTGATTTTTGGCATTTCAATACTTGACAACTTTTTGCATTTTCTTTTGAACATTTTCAAAGTCACCCCAATTAGTAACGAGGGTGCCTTGTTTTTGAAGCTTTTGGAGTCTATTTTTGCTCCTCTTTTCATTTGATGCATTTTTGCAAACTTTCTTTCACTTTTCATTTCATTGAACTCAAATTGATTTCTTTTTTTTTTGTTTTGTGCCCATTCCCCTTGATGACAAAAATATGGTAGAACATGGATGATGGATGTATGCATGGTTTCAAGGGTCACCTTGGAATAAACGGTAGCCAAGGAGTTATCACACCACAAGGTACTCTTGACTAGGCCTTAAACCATGGGTCAAAGGATACTAGCATGACACATCCTAGGGTGTTTTACAAGTATTCTAACAAGCAAAGTTTTAAGAATAAAAAGCATCTACTAGGGCCTATATACACTTGTCAAGTTTCCCAAGTAGACGGTTTCACAAAATTTTTCTAACATGCAACTACATGCCATGATGCAACTAGCATATAAACATCCTAATGCAAATGATTCTACCAACTAATATGCCATATAAACTAAATGCAAGTCCTAATTTCACATTGTTATACCGCATCAATCAAAATAAAGCCACATAGTCATTAACATAAAGAGGAAAAAGGAGATTGGAAAGATCATACCATGCGGTCTTCAATATCCTCATGTCTCGGATGTGGCGTAGTCAATTAAAGTGAACAAGGATAAAACAAACACAATATATACAAGACAATATATACAAAGGAAATGAACTTGTTTTTGGGTTTTCAATTTTCAAATTTTTATGATTTTTGAAATTTTTCAATTTTTATGGGTTTTTGAATAAAAGTTAAATGTTAGAATTCCCATCCCCACACTAATATGGGCATTGTCCTCAATGGCCAAAATGATGGAAATTATGCAAAGATGATGCATGATTTCTATACTAAATGCAATTCTATACTAAGCTATACTACATGATGCATGGTTTTTGTTATGACGGAGAGGATAATTTAGATTACCTCCTGTTGTGTATGCATCAACTTCCCCAAACCAAATAAGACACTATCGCTAATGTCAAAGGATGGGTATAGTTCATGCACACACTATGCTATGCATGAGACTAGTTTTGTCATTTTGGATTTTACAAATGGGAACAATAAAGAACACCTCAATGGTACCGAGGTGTGAGTCCTTTGATGTTGCTAGGACTAAACCAACAATGATCAAAATGAAATAAAATACAAAGAAACAAGATACAAAGCTCTTTTCATGAAAAATAAAGATAAAGAGGAGAGATGAGAAAACTTCACTTGAACTAAGGTGGGTGCCTCTTGCCCGCTCCACCTAGCTATGAAGTAGTCTCCTAGATATCGGCATCATCTCCTTCAATATCGGTATCCCAAATATCCTTTGAAGCATCACTTAAACTTGGATCCATGAATTCATCTTCACTCTCAAGCTTCACCGTATCACCTCCACAAGAATCCCCACTCTCTTCCCCTTTGCGACCGTTCGCCCCTTCATTAGCCTTCTCCGAGTTAGGAAAGAGCAATTCCATTTGAGCCCATGAGGGGAAAGCTCCTTCCTCACTAATCCGTCCTTTTTGAGCCATCTCATAGTATTGGGGGTAAAGAGCATAATAAGTGTCCACGGAGGTCTCATATTGACGGTAGTGTAAATCTTGCAAAATTCCCGTGACAAAGTCGTCACGGGGGAGGATGAAGGGATTCGGGTGGTTATATGGTTGGTAGGGAAAGGGGTAAGGAGGCACTTTTATCCTCTCATTTTGAGTTTGTTGTTCTTGTTGTGGTGGTGGATTTTGTGGAGGTGGAGTTTGCCTTTTTTGACTTGGGATGAGGTAGGAGGGCATTGGGGACAAGCTTTCTCTTCTCGGGGAGACCCGTGGTAGATCATGCATTGGGAGATAGAGTGGATCGCTCCCTTTTGTCAACCACTTTATCCTCTTATCAACCCCCTCAAGGGTTATCCAATGGTGTTGGACGACAAGTAGATCTTCATTAATTCTTGTTCCCCCCGTAAGTGGAGTGTACTCATTGTTCTCATTGAACCTTGGGTTAAAGTGCTTTGCAAGTCTAGTTATGAGTCCACCATTCACTATGTGCTTCATTCCATCATCATCCCCATTTCTAAACCTTGCCCACTTCTCTAGCAAAACTAGAGGTGCGTTGAAGTGATACCTATCTCTCCCTTGAATGTTGAGGTATGATTCCATAAATACAAGGTCCAATTGGTTGACAATGGCCGGATCACGGCGGGCGAAAAGAGTACCCGAAAGAAATCTATATGTAAGCCTCAAGATCGGGTTTTGGATGTGAAAAGCAAGACACTCCTTGGTAAGAATAAAATCCCGGCCCGTCATAGCCCTCCACAATGGTGCAACATTATACTTTTTGGGCTTTGATGTTCGGGTAGGCGAAACATCAAGTCCGAACACATTGGCAAACTCGACAAGGGTCATCATTCTAGAGACATTTTCCAACCTAAACTCTATGCAAATCACTTTGTTTATGGTTGTAATCTTTAAGAAACTCAAGAATTCTAACACAAGGGACCGATAGGTTGGTTCATACATGCGAAAGAGAGTTGAAAGACCAAAAACCTCAAAGAGTGCTTCTACTTGGTGAAAAATTCCAAGCTTTCTTAAGGTGTCATGACAAAGAAATTTAGTGGGAAGAATATTCTTACTTAAGAGTCGATGGAAGACCAATCGCTGCACATCATCAAGGAATTTCACATTCGAGAAATCATCGAGCCTTGTGAGATCTACAATCTCTACATGTTCCCTTCTAATGGTGTTGAGATGTGAGGTAGAGGAACTTCCCACCATCCTTGGTCTTCTTGCACTTCTAAAGGAGGATCTCCTTGGTGCCATTCTTGCTTCTTTTGTTGGGTTCTTTTGATTTGAAGATTTGCTAAGGATGTTCCTTGTTGATTGAGAATTGCAAACCCTAGAAAATTGGGGATTTTTAATTTTGAGGGCAAAGAGAGTGATTTGGATATGTATGGGAGTCATAAGGAGGTGGGTTTTATAGGGTAAGTGGAAGGAGTAGTGATGTGGCATTATATGGGTGGTGGGGTGTATTTTAATTGGAAAAAAGTCGGGTCGAGAAATAGTGGGAGGAGGCGAGCGGATTCGCAGGGAAGACGCTCGGATTCACCTTTCACGGGACGGGCGGATTCTTCACAATCCGCTCGGATTATGCCACAGAGTAAAATCCCAAAATTTTAATGCTACAAGACGGGCGTCCCGAGCATAAGACGCTCAGATTCTTTCAAGGTGGGACGGGCGTCTTATTGAGAAGACGGGCGGATTCTTCGACAGAGATTTTTCTTGAAATGCACAGGCGGAGAGACGAGCGTCTTTCCACAAATCCGGCCGGATTCAACCAGACGGGCGTCTTCTTCCATAGGACGCTCGGATTTTCAAACAGCCTTTAAACCTTCAATTTTTCGACACAAATTTGGACGTGCGGTTTCTCTCCTAGACGTCCGGATTCGGCCAAGACGGCCGGATTCCAGGGAATCCGCTCGGATTCTGGCTGCGAGCTTTGACTTTTTCTTCTTTCTTTCAATGCATCCCCACACTTAGGAATTTGCTCCTTCCTTCTTTCAAAAACTTGTTAGTAACCCTCCCTCACTTACGCTCATGAAAAGAGTTTATGACATTTATTAAAATAAAAGCAATTAAATAATAAATACAAGTTAGAGGGTTAGTATATTTACAAATGGTGGTTTAGGGAGGACTCCACCAAACTCTCCCTTAGATGGTCCTTTCAAGGGGGAGGAGGCCCGAGGTAGGTAGCCTCGACCTCTCCAACAAATGCTCCTTCATAGTATGGCTTCAACCCTTGACCATTTACCTTGAACTTGCTTCCATCTTCCGCCTTGAGTTCGAAATCTCCATATTTTCCAACTTCGGTTATCACATAGGGACCCATCCATCTAGAGTTCAATTTTCCCGGAAAGAGTCGGTAGCGGGAGTTGAATAGAAGGACTTTGTCTCCCTTGTGCAAGGCCTTTTGTCGAATTCTCTTATCATGAAGCAATTTTGTTCTTTCTTTGTAAATCTTTGCATTCTCATAAGATTGTAGTCGGAATTCCTCCAACTCTTGGATTTGGATCATCCTCTTTTGACCGCTCAATTTGAGATCAAGATTGAGTGCTCGGATTGCCCAATAAGCTTTGTACTCCAATTCGATTGGCAAATGACATGCTTTTCCATATACTAGCTTGTAGGGGGAGGCACCAATGGGAGTCTTATAGGCCGTCCTATAAGCCCAAAGAGCATCATCAAGCTTTGTGCTCCAATCTTTCCGAGTCTTGTTCACAACTTTTTCAAGAATTTGTTTGATCTCTCTATTTGAAATTTCTACTTGACCGCTTGTTTGAGGATGATATCCCAAGCCGGTTCGATGTTGAACACCATATTTGGTCAAAAGGGATGCAAGCTTCTTCTCATGGAAATGTGTTCCTCCATCACTAATGATAGCTCTAGGAACTCCAAATCGTGGGAAAATTATCTTCTTGAAAAGCTTGGTGACCGTTTTTGCATCATCATTTGGGGTGGCAATTGCCTCCACCCACTTTGAGACATAATCGACGGCCACACGGATGTACTTATTCCCATTGGATGTCACAAAGGGTCCTTGGTAGTCAATTCCCCAAACATCGAAAATTTCTACCTCTAGGATGCCTCTTTGTGGCATTTCGTTTCTCCAAGATATATTGCCCGTTCTTTGACAAGCATCACAATGAATGATGAATTCTCTTGTATCTTGAAACATTGTGGGCCAATAGAAGCCCGATTGGAGAATTTTTGCAACGGTCCTTCTTGCTCCATGGTGCCCACCGTAGGGTGATGAATGACATCCTTCCAAGATTCCTTGGATTTCCCATTGAGGGATGCATCTCCGGTAGAGCCCATCACTACACTCCTTGTAGAGGTTTGGGTCATCCCAAAAGTACCTCTTCACTTCGAATAGGAATCTCTTCCTTTGGTTGTGGTTCAAGTTAGGAGGGAGCACTTTTCCAACAATATAGTTAGCATAATCGGCAAACCATGGGGTGATGTGCCTTTCAAGTTGAGTTTGAATAGCCATCAAAATATCGTCGGGGAATGAGTCATTGATCGGGGTTTCTCCATTTTCATCATGAAACCGGATTCTTGACAAGTGATCTGCTACTACATTCTCGGCTCCTTTCTTGTCTCTTATCTCCAAGTCAAATTCTTGAAGAAGCAAAATCCATCTCAACAATCTTGGTTTTGCCTCCTTCTTTATCAAGAGATGTCGGAGAGCACGGTGATCCGAAAATACAATCACCTTGGATCCAAGCAAGTAGGAACGGAATTTATCCAAAGCATAAACAATGGCAAGAAGCTCCTTTTCGGTTGTATCATAGTTCACTTGAGAGGGATCGAGGGTCTTGCTTATATAATAGATGGCATGAAGAGCTCTCCCTACCCGTTGGCCAAGAACCGCTCCAACGGCGTAGTTACTAGCGTCACACATAATCTCGAAAGGTAACTCCCAATTTGGGGATTGAATGATTGGTTCCGAGATTAATGCTTCTTTGATTCTATTGAAAGCTTCAACACACTCGTTAGTAAATTGGAATTGGGCATCTTTAAGCAAAAGTTGAGTGAGGGGTTTCGCTATTTTCGAAAAATCTTTTATGAAACGACGATAAAAACCCGCGTGACCGAGAAAACTTCTCACCCCTCTAACATTCACGGGAGGTGGGAGTTTCTCTATCACCTCAACTTTAGGTTTATCGACCTCGATGCCCTTTTCCGAAATCAAGTGACCCAAAACAATTCCTTCATTAACCATGAAATGACACTTTTCCCAATTTAAAACAAGACTAACATCTTCACATTTTTGCAATACAAGAGAAAGATTATGCAAGCATGAGTCAAAGTCCTTTCCATAAACACTAAAATCATCCATAAAAACTTCCATTATGGTCTCTAGGTAATCGGAGAAGACACTCATCATGCATCTTTGGAAAGTAGCGGGGGCATTACATAATCCAAAAGGCATCCTCCTATATGCAAAAGTGCCATAAGGGCACGTGAAGGTGGTCTTATGTTGGTCATCCGGGTGTATAGGGATTTGGAAGAATCCCGAATACCCGTCAAGGTAACAAAAGAATTTGTTAGAGGCTAACCTCTCAAGCATTTGGTCAATGAATGGTAAGGGGAAGTGATCTTTTCTTGTTGCGGAGTTCAATTTCCGGTAGTCAATGCACATACGCCAACCGGTGATCATTCTTGTGGGTATTAATTCATTCTTTTCATTCATCACTACCGTGGTACCTCCTTTCTTAGGTACCACTTGAACGGGGCTAACCCACAAAGAATCCGATATGGGATATATGATTCCCGCATCAAGTAATTTCATGACTTCTCCTTTGACAACTTCTTGCATGTGGGGGTTCAATCTTCTTTGGGGTTGAATGGTAGGTCTATGGTCGTCCTCTAGATGAATCCTATGCATGCAAAAGTCGGGGCTTATCCCCTTAAGGTCATCTACACTATAACCTATAGCCTTCTCATGTTGTTTCAACACATTAAGCAATTTTCCCAATTGGTCATCATCAAGTCTATCATTAACAATCACGGGTTTGGTCTTTGATTCATCAAGGTAAGCATATTTCAAATTTGGGGGAAGGGGTTTTAAAGTAGGAGTTTGTACCTTACTTTCTTCCTTTGGAGTTTCATTGAGAATTTGCTCCATATCCATTAAACATTCCATTCTCATAGCATACTCAACTTCACTTTCATCAACCTCATCATATTCAAATCCCATGATGGGTTCCTCTTGCTCTTGCTCTTGCAAAATATCCTCTAGGATGGATTGCTCATCCTCTACGGGTTGACATGCTTCCACTAGAATATTATGAACTAACTCGGATTGTGCATGGGTGAGTTCCTTGTTAGCTAGAGCGGCCTCAAAGAGATCCACCTCCAACTCCCAATACATGCTCTTAGCCTTACTTGCTTCTAAGGCTTCTAATGCTTGCATGGGATCCTTGAAGTAGGGGATACTCAAATGGTCCTCTACAAAACAATCTATGAAATCCATTCTCGCAAAATATCAAACAACTTGAAAACGGTTAGAGCAAACCTTGAGGAGTTTTACTTCCCCAAGGTGAAAAAGACACAACTAATAACAATAAAAGAAATCTTAAATCAATTAAACACCGTCCCCGGCAACGGCACCATTTTTGATCGAGGCCATTTCGTGTTCACAATTAAGTATATGTGGTCGTTGGTCAATGGTCGATACAAAACACAATTTATACTTCACAAACAACTCTACAATTAGTAAAGAGGCAAGTAAAGGTCGGATCCCAAGGGACGGATATTGAAATGAGAATTCTATTGTAACTAGTAGTGTCTAGGGGGTGTCACAAATTGGGTTGATGTAGAAGGTTACTAAACTAGAATAACAATGAAAATAAACAAGCAAGATGAATAAAAAGGGGTGTAAACAATTGATTAAAAGCACTAGGGTGTCATGGGGTCATAGGGGAATCATGGGATATGATCATACAAACATGTTCTCAAATTATAAGCAAGCAATTATTGTTGTGATGGATTGAGTTGGGTTATATCTTACAATCCTAGGAAAGTTTGGGTCCCGGAGCCGAATCGATTAGATTGTACAACACCTACAAGTCGACTTAATCTTTCCTACTCAACACATGCATGGTCTAACAAGACTCGAGTTGGGTTATGTCTTACAAGTCTCATTGAAAAGATAGAAGATGATAGTAAATGCAAGGATTCATAGGCTTAGCATTTCATCAAATATAACATGTGCATGTATTAAGATCAAAACAAGCAAGCAAATAAGATATGAAAGCATATTGATTTAAGCATGAATCATCCCCATGATGGTTTCCCCTAATCACCCATTAAACCCTAGCTAAGAGACTACTCACTCATTATCATGTTGATCATGCTAGCAAGGTTGTCAATCATACCAACAATATGAAACATGATGAATAAATGAAAGTAATTAACAATAATTAAAAAGGGATTAAGAGATTATACCTACTAGTGATTCCAATAATAAATCAAGAATAATAGAAGTACTTGAATCCTAGATTGAGAGGTTGTCAATCTCCCAATAATAACCCAAATAATCTTCAATTACCCAAAATAAAGGAAGAACAAGAGAGAGATTAAAGAACTAAAACTTGGATTAAAACTTGATTAATACTTGATTACAATATTGAAGAGAGATTTGATTGATATTAACTACACTAATTATTGATAAGAAGAACATGCTCCTCTAATTAGCCTAATGGGGTATTTATAGTGAAAATTAGGGAGGATGCATTAGGGTTAACTAAGGGCTAAACTAGTAATTACACTTTTAAGTTGAGCAAGGAGGACCGGTATTTTCTCGAGAGAAGGGCTTCTCTTTTTCGTAGCTTGAAGAATGAAATCCGTCTTTGTGCGGGTGAACGTGCGGATTAGAGTCGGGACGGCCGGATTTGCTGTGCAATCCGAGCGGATTCAGGAGAGGGACGCTCGGATTGTTGAGGGGGAATCCGAGCGGATTCCAAGGAGGGACGCTCGGATTGTCGGGCCGGACGGGCGGATTGTCCGCAATCCGTTCGGATTGTTGTTGGGCGTCAATTCTTCTTCTTTTCTTCCCTTTTCTTCATAAATTCCTTGGGGATTTCCTTGGGGACGCAAGGATCCTTTCTCAACATTGTTCTTCTACTATGATATGTACAAAGGCCTTCTAGTCTTGTCTCTTCTTGATGCTTGGTCATTGAATACAATCAATTTAGCCTCGTTTTGCCATGAAAATGCAAGATTCTTACTCCTTTCCTACCAAGGGATCAAAATCTCAAAGAATATGCAAAACAAAGAACTAAAGATAAGGAATGACCCAAATAGGCACTAAAAAGCATGGAAACAATGGTAATTCGGGGGCTAAATATGCGCTAATTATGGTCACATCAGTAAGCAAGACAACATCAGCTCTAATTTAGAAAAAGTAATAAACACATTATGAAATTACTAACCTTTTCTGGAATAAGGATATATCTTCGCATGATAACCTCCAACATGAACCGACAAACGTAGTATCCACATTGTATGCTAGCCGGCTGGTAAGGGACCTATTAATACATAAAAAACGAAGAGACGAGAAGGCCCACATCAGAATCTTGCACTTTAGGTATTGTATTTGCGCACGTATTATTATTAAAGACAAATTTTTGCACTTAAGGTATTGTATTTGAGCACGTACCCCTGTTATCGTAATAAAAGTAGGGCCATCATCAGAATCTTTCGTGGGTTGATCCTCGTTAGCTCTTTTCTTCTCAAAGGCCCTTTTTTTATAAAAAGAAAGAGGCAGAAACTCATATTTTTGGGGCAAAAATGAGTGTTTTGCTATAAATAAAAATTGAAACTTAATGTTATTAAAAATAAATTCGTATTATAAACTAACTTAATAATCAAGCCCTTAAAGGTCTCGCTTGGTTCTCTATGTAAAGAGTCCAACCAAAAAACTTTCTTCTTGCTCGGCATGATGGCTGCTAGCACCCAATGACTCCTACATACATCAAGAGACATCAACATTATTAACAAGTACATATATTAGCTATGAAAATGCAATTGTAGGGGGAAACGTAATTCTAATGATGTATTACCCGATTTCATTATAAAGGGCAAAAACCAGCTTTTTGGTTGTCGCCAATTGCCGAGCAATATAATGTACCCGATCTTCGAACGAAAACATCGGGATATGCATAGATAAAATATAGGGGCACGGGAATCCGTATTGATCACATGGAATCTTGTTCTCGGGGATCACTCTTATTTCAATATCCTACATTATTACGGTATTAATTCCGGTATTTAAAACACTATCTAGTCAGAATATTAGAATATGAAATGATTTATTAAGAAACTTACTTCATCCAAAAAAATAGGTGTTGTACATGAATCTCGTCAAGGCCAGCCCAAATGGCTAGCAGCTCCCATGACAGAATTGCTTCGCGCTCAACCCCTAAAATATCCTCCTCGAGTGGAATAATTATCAATTGCTCGTTTGATATGCGATGGCTAGCCTCCGAATACAGTTTCCTCATCGTCACCGTTCTTACTTTTAGCATGAATTCCTTCCCAGAAAATTTAGTGGAGTTTTTACTCCTAACATCTTTCAGTGCTGGGAAATAATGCCTCTCTTTTTGTGCTACTACCACTAGCCTATACATGTAGATAATTAAAATAATAAAGAAATCCAAAGGTAACATATCCTAGCTAGCTAGTTGGAGTAATAAAAATAAAAGAGTACTTAACTAAATACCTCATAAACCTGCTCTTTCAATGATGAGGCAGTAGTAGGTATGACTGGAGACTTAGACTTATCCGTCTTTTTTGTCCCCTACACAAAATTTCCATGCTTTTTAGAAATATAGAAAAAATATAAATAAAGGGAGGTTTTAAAAAAAATGAAGAAGTTAATTAAATACCTTATCAAGTTGTTGTTCCAACGAGGTAGTTGGCATGTCTGGGGACTTAGGCTTATCCGGCTTTTTTGTTCCCTACACAAAATTCCCATGCTTTTTAGAAATACAGAAAAAATATAAATAAAGGGAGGTTTTTAAAAAAAATGGAGAAGTTAATTAAATACCTCATCAAGTTGTTGTTTCGACGAGGTAGTTGGCATGTCTGGGGACTTAGGCTTATCCGTCTTAGCCGGCTTTTTTGTTCCCTACCAAAAAAAAAATAACATATAAATTTAACATATAAAAACATTTAACATATAAAAATTTAACATATTAAGGTATTTTTTCCAACCCCAACTGTTTTCGGTTGAGGTGGAGACGAACGAGCCAGGAAGATGTGAGATTCACGCCATTGGATGAAACTTTCAACCGCATCTGCCAGAATGGTAATGCCATCACGAACTGGGATGGGCAGTTGAAATTTTCATGGCCTTCAAAGGCTTGAGTTATCTCCACTTTTCTATGATTCGGCAAAAGTTTTTCGCCACGAACCAATAAAGTTTCCGCTGATTTGGTGGGCAAGTCTACAAGACCCCGGCCAACACGCACAAGTGGTTTCTCGGATTTAGGGTCAGTAAGAATAACTACCCTCCTGTTTACGGCCTGAAGAATACACATACATTATATATTATATCCCAAAATTTAATAGAATTCATATAAATTTAACTAATTAAAGACTTCATGCATACCTTGCCGAAAACTGTGAACTGATTTGAAGGGGATGTATGCTTCTGTTTTCCATCAGCCGTCTTCTCAAGTTGCATCCCCTGATTATTGCCAGTTGTGGCGGATAACTCAAGTTGCATCTCCTTTTTAGACTCATTTACCTAATAAAATTAACCAATGGCATGATGTCAGAAGTTATAGCATTAGAGCTGGCAGGGAACACCCCCCCTGATCTTACCCAAAAAAATAGAAAAGAAAAATAAGGAAGTCATATATTTACCTTATCGGCTTTAGTTGTTACAACTTCAGAAGCATTAGGTACCTGATCTTTCTGAATCTCGTTGACCGATACTTCCTTCTCATGTATTACCAAGGTAGTAGTGTTCTCATCTAGTTGTTACACACCCCCTGATCTTCGGAAGGCTTGCCTCCAGAATTCATCTTTAGTACCACGGATGCCAATAAATGAACCTGCGTGCCAAGAATGTAATGTTTCAGCAATTTGTTTAAAACAATAACATGTGAACTTAAATGAAAATAATAGAATAAATGGTACCATGTCAGCCTTCTCAGCCTTAGTCTTCCTTTTCTTCTTTTTCGGGGCAGTTGTCCCATAATATTTTGTGAATCCAACATGTAACGGGACGCCCCTCAATCGACCTGGATGTTTGGGTCGGCCGATCGCTCTAGCAAGAACGTCATCACGACCATTGGGAGTGAATTTCCCTTCTTCTACCTCCTTCAATACCTTCTCCTATAATATATTAAATAAAATTCAAATTATATTTGTGACTAAAATAATAAAGTTATTAATGAACTCGTCTTAATAAAATAATGCTTACTATGTTGGCCAACACTTCCTGATCATATTTGTCAGACGGCCGGGATCCTCTAGGCGTGTGCCCTTCTTTATAAGTTACATGCTGATCCAAGTCGGTCACTCCCTTTGCCACCTACACATTAACATGGTAACAATTATATATATAAATGTGTATCAAGTCCAAGTGTGATTAAAAAAATCAAATAAACAGGGGGATAATGCATGCTACTTACGAAGTTGTCTTCTATCAATCTGTAACCGCCTCGAGAACCATACCATTTACCCTTATTGCATGAAATGTTAGCACGATTTCTTTTGCTAACGGCCTTCAAATTATATAAAAGCGCAAGTAGATGAGATAATAAAAAGATTACAGAGAACTCATTAATTAAAAAAATGATAGGTAAATCATTAAAAGGCGAGGATATTTAACCTGAAACTTCTCACTAGTTCGAATCGCTTTGAAAAGATCCCATTGTTCCTGACTGATGGTGGGACACTTGTTTTCCGGTGGGCTCTTACACATCTCCCTCGTTGCCTTGTCCACATACAACCAATACTTAGCAACGTCACACTTCCACTGCCTTAAGACACTCCCTGCCTTCTGTATTAAATACTTATCATAGCATTCGACAATATCAAAGGCTTCCTTTATACAATCCAAGTATAACTGCGCCAATTTTGGATTCAAATTCCTAATTTCATCTAAGTGGATAGGCACAAACTGTCTTGTGTAACATCCAATCCAAGTGGATAAATGCCCCGCATTTGGACCAGTAGGGAAACCCTTCGCGTTCCATTTTATTTTAAGCGGCTTTTTAGCCGCTATAGCTGCAGGACACTTCGTAGCACCCCTCTCACCAGGCTTATTATCCCGAGGCTTATTATTCTTTTGACTTCTTTTCCGTTTTTCACCCATGATAATCCTAAAACCCAAATATGAATGAAATAGGAAATGAATAACTTAAAAACGTCATGCAGAGTATTATCTAAAACCCTAAAGAGGAATGAAAATTTAAAACAACAGTTTGAGCTTCTAAAACCCTAAAACCCTAATAAGAGGAATGAAGTAGATGATGCGGGATGATAAAGATAACAAAGAAGACGAAAAACAAACAGATGAAAAACAAAAAAGATAATCTTGAAACCCTAATGACGAAACACAAAAGTGAACATACCTGATGATGATGATGATGATGATGATAAGGGAAGGCAACGGAATCTGGGCGTCAGAAACTGGGTGACGGTCGGCAACGAGAATGTAGAAAGCGGGGGAGAGAGAATAAACTCAGGATATGTAACACCCCGATTTATGAAGGAGCCTTTAGCAAGACATTCCCTAATAAACCGGACTGTTACCATCTCGGTTTTCCGAGGTAGTGAATAACAAATTAAACTCCAAGTCAAAATATATAATTACTTTAACTTAATTATTACAAAACCTCTTTTACATCAAATTACAAGGAACTAACATAAATGAAAGTGAAAGTCTTCTAAATGATGATCTAGCTACTAAGTCTTCTGATCCAGTGTCTCACGCCCATCAAGCTCCCAGCCTATCTCATAAACCTGTCAAGCCTGCTCCCCAATATTTGGATCGTCACAGGTGTTCACGAATACACAGGGTCAACCACGAGGTTGAGTAGGGAATACAATAAAACAACAAAATATGATATGCATGCTCCTCCGTCACCTCCATCTCCATCTCAACTCACATCTCATAACCCGGAACACCCAGCCATACCGATCCCCGGTAGACTATATATCGACCGTAGCCGATCTGCCAGCTCGCAGCTGAGGACACCAGGGCAAGTTCTGCACAACCCGCGTGGGCCTTATCACAACATCATCTTCACCACACCACATCACCACAACATCCTCCATCTCCAATGCATATGAATGCTCAAAAGAAATTAATGCAACACAATATATATATCTTTGAACTGATCAATCATAAAATCATG
The DNA here is from genome assembly GCF_048544455.1 of Silene latifolia. Lineage (NCBI taxonomy): Eukaryota > Viridiplantae > Streptophyta > Magnoliopsida > Caryophyllales > Caryophyllaceae > Silene > Silene latifolia. The sequence goes on along the minus strand of NC_133535.1, from coordinate 89,020,035 downwards.
ACGGTTACCAAATGTTGTGATAACATACTCAATACGATCAATTCAGTCAATCACCTTCCAGTATATGAATCATAACGTAAATCAACAGCCACGAAGCAAGTCAACGTTCACAGTTTGGTCATACGAAACACAAACAAGTCAACACAATTCAACATCAACGATAATAAGTCAAGTGTATTTCCCTACCTTTTCGCAATCCAAGCACACACAAGCAATCACTTATGATCCTTCACTTATCCATCACCTACATAACATAATTATGTATAATTACCATCTACTCAGTCAATTAATCATGCACATAACCTAGACTCATCATAATTTAATAGGAATATCAATTTAAAGAACAAACACGACTTTTCCTGATTTTCCTGCTCATGGCAGACTCGGTATAAAGTGAATAACTAATTCCAGAAAATTCGAATTGATGCAAGGCCAATTGAATTTGAACCCCATGAGTCTTAGCTACAATTTATATCTAACGTGTTTATCTCAAATTCCAAACTTATCAAGGGTTTTCAGACTGATTTCCAAAAACTGACAGAAACCGTCGCATAAAAAGTATTTATTCATAAAACGAGTTTGACAAATGATTCTTAAGTAAAACCAACGCCTAACTCATCTAAAATCTTTAAATTAAATATATGAAAAAGACTCAGTACCAATTCAATATCTAAATTATGTTTTAGAAGTAATCTTTCAGCCTCTACTGATTTGCGGACTTTTTAGATAGACGTTCACAAATAATTTCTTCAGGAAAAACTACACGGTGAAATGCTACCAATTTTCACAGGCATAAACTAGGCTTGGAATAAACATGAGTCTCTTCTTTAACTTTTTGCATCCCACGGCTTTAAGACAGGTAAAACACTCAAATAACACAGACCAACGAATCTGTAAATTGCTGTAACTATTCCATTCATTTATCTCATACAATTTATAATCAAAAACCCCCAAACCAATTCTAGGGTTACGAAAATTATCCCAATACTACTATAATTATGCTAATAATTGAATAAAGAGGTAATAGGATAGTCTACTTACGAAATAGGATGAGAATAGGATGAGAAATCGCCTCGCAATTCCTCACGCGGCTCCCTTCACACACGGCTCCCTCTTCTCTCTTTTCTCTCTTTTCTCATGGTTAAAATGAATATGGTGATAGGGAGATTAGGGTTTGGTTAGATGGGTTATACATATAGGATAGGTGCTATTAAGACGATACGGGCCTAGCCTAGTTAGATTAATTAAAACCCGAGTCACATAATTACCCGAGTCACAAATACACTACACGACCCAGCTGGTAACTCGGCCTAATATAATATCATATTAAAATACCGGGTATTACCGTCTACCCTCCTTAAAAGAAACATCGTCCCGAAGTTTACCCTCTCTACCAACCAACGCAAACGAATTATGAAACGCATATACAAAAGTATGTAAGGCACCCACCAAATTGAATATTAAACGCAGTATTACATTCCACCCTCCTTAAAATAAACTTCGTCCCCGAAGTTTAACCATAACAGAAACACATCATGTAACACTCCAACATAACCCACACAACGCATAACCAATATAGCCAAACTGAGAAATTACACATGAAAGTATAAAGATTTTACAATCCTACCCTCCTTAAACATGGTTACGTCCCCGTAACCTTCATTATTATAACAAAAGTTCTCAAACTACTGCTAACAACTGAAAGAGGATAAAAGATTCACAACTCACGTTCAAGTTAACTAATCCCTACTAAAGACAATCAATATACAAGCTCTCTTAAGGAAGCTACAGTTACTACTGCTACAGCACATCGCCACGGATCGGAGCAAAAGCCATGTTGAATAACTTAAGACATTTTAGTATTAATCTAAACACTCTTCATATCAATCAATACATGAAATAACATTCACAGGATCTGCTTGTCAATCTAATTTATACATTACTACTCAGGTTACAAAGATGAAGATGCTTAGGTGCTCACATATGGTTCATGTCAAATAGCATATTTTCCAAGAAATATTGGTCGAATGACGAATGCACATTGATTGGCAAATTTTACAAGCTTATTGGTCGAGTCAGTCAAGCGAGTAAACAACGATATTGGAAAGTTAACATACAATACTATCATACATAAAATTTCATTCTTGGTGTTAAATATATTCAAACTGCACCCAACACCATGACATAAAAGATTAAATGTATTTAACTACACCAATTTTACAAATATTCATTACATATCATGCTAATATCAACATACCATGTTAACACACAACTCACTTAAATCACCACATTACATTTCCCGTTTTGACATTCGTAACTAACCATAACCCACTAATTCACTACATGAACGAACAACATGACTAAATTAACCCACTATTTGTGACTCCGTTCTAGCTTCATTCCCCCAGACTAGCAAATATCATGAAACCATACAACCGGACATACATCTTGGCCGGAAATCTCATTCAATTTATACTCACACGACAAAATTTAACTTCATTTTCAAAACTTTTACTTTCATCTTTCGGACGGTGAATAACTTTCTTAACATAAATCTTATAACAGAGCCGTCCATAGAATCCATTTGACTCAAAATCAGATAAACTTAACTCAATTCATTCAAACAATACAAGCTTAGATGTCGACTCATATTTCGTAATTTACAGGTTCATCTTATTCATTTCGGTCCTATCTTTACTAATGAACGACTATTACCTCAACATCAGGATTTTAGTTGCACTTCTTTACTCGATTATATTCACGTCTAACACGACTACGACATTTAATCGAGAGACCTTTTAGATAGTACACATTCCCTGGTGACGTCTCAACAAAGCATACGATTCGTACCATGATGTAAAGCAAGTAACTACAAATTAACTGTGTTCAATCAAAATTTTACCTCTTTATTACAGATCTATTTATCACGGGTTGCATGGTCACACAAAAGTATAAGTACCAACTCAATCACATGTTAAATTTTAAAACGATTTATCACGTCATAAGAACTAGACAAGAGTCTAACCATATAGTCAATATAAGAAGATTATTAGTTTAGATCGGAGGCACATTATAAAATTCCTAGTTAAACTCCTTACGGAACCATCGATCGTAAGGTCATGAGTAATTAACTTAATAATGTAGAAGTCAAACAACTGAAATTACAATTGAGTATTAATGGTTATATGATTCACAATAACAACAAAATTACTTCCATATCACACATATGTTTAACATTTTAGCAACCATACCATTCAATTGTATCCATCAACTCAGTATAATTCATTTTCAGCAAAATAAAAGATATCGCATAAACAACTTAAACATGTACATATACCATCATATAACTTGTAAAACATTATCTATGACAAAAGATTAGCAAGGTGAACAAGTTCTCTGGTTTGCACGGTTTGAACAAATAGGCAACTCGCGGCTCAATTAAACGTAACTATAACGACTATCATTTAAACATACGCATAACATGTGAATCATCAAAGGGTTATCTCATTATAATTCATAGCGACGGTTCGAGAATATATTTCAAATATCGTAACTATATCAAACTATATTTCAAATATCGTGACAATTGCAACAATCACCTTAGCATTTCATGACAATACAACTATGAAAATATCCAATAAGGAGCAACAACACTATTTTATTATCATATCATAAGTTTAGGTTCAACTGAAATAAATTAATGCAATGAAAGTAATAAGTATAACTATAGGCACACAGACTCACATAAAAGACATTAGAACTCAGATGACATCCTACATGTGTGAACATTTAGACATACTCATTATTACCATCCATGTGTGAACATTTGAACATAATTATTATAAATATTCATGCGAGTATATTAGAACAATCAAGTTAACATTTAACGCCACCAACTTTACCAAGATATGACAATATAGTTTTATATTTATATATATCCGACCACTATACAAATATGATGAACACACCAGAGATATTATAACATGCCAAGCATAAAATATGCAAACAACTGGACTCGTATAAAATATTTCACCCTCGATTAAGAATCAAATTAAGCTATTCAATTTCACTCATACTATCATGCCAACAATGTTATAAACTAAACTTTAATTTTTTTTATCACTAGTTAAGATACATAACCAATGAATATGTGTGCTACTATCATCATATAAGGACACTATAATTTCACATTAATAAGGCTCATGAAATAATCGAACAACTGCATGAAAACTCAACATAGCATTCACATTTTAAAAGTTATGATTCACGTTGTAACTTCCAAAAAAAATCACGAATAAATAACCGTTCAACGAAAACTTGAGTTATATTACTTTTTATAACATACAGAGAGTTAATAATTCGTGAGAAAAAGAATGAGGTCTAAAGCTCAAGAATTCAATTTTTAAAAGATTTTACAACTCAGCTGGTCCAAACAAGTATGTGACAGCAATTGGTCCGAAACTTGGGTCAGTTTGCAAAACTTACCATTTAATATAGAGACATCAAGAATTTTCGTGGCTTATCAATTTGAAAATATATGCGAATCTTCTGAACGATGGAGTTGGAATTATGCAAAAATTATTAATACAATTTAAATGAGGATTTTTACAAAATCGTTGGTCGAAACATCACTGCACAGGAACTTCCTGACCACAGCCCACTAAAATATTTATTACTCCTAATCCATATATCCAATAAGCATGAAACCAACGCCAAATGAACACTAACTCACGAGGCTATTTCTCATAAAAGTTTCATCCATAGGCAATAAACAGAAAAGAAATGGCAGTAAGGTCAATTAAAGAGTAAAATCAAACAAAACGAGTTTCAGCACTAGGTCATTCTTTACTATGTTACAAGCTCTTATGAACATACTATGTATACTAACCCATCCCAACTTAAATCTCACACTTTGTACTTACGTAAACATCTATCCCATAGAATCCCTTCGCATCTCGATCTACTCCTTACATCTAAATCACGATTGCTATGACTAGAAACAAGCAATTCAATAGTGTTTCTGATTACTATCACAATACTATACTAGCATGGCTTCGGGATCACATAACCGCATATCACTAGACATAATAGCACTATCAACACGTCATTCACATCCATCCAGATAAATATCATCAATTCGCAATTATTTTCACGCTCACGATTACCACAATCCAACACTTCATTGATTATCAATCTGAACACGAAAATTTATTTCTCATCTCCACAACATCATATGATCACGTCATCATTCATACAAAATACTTACCGTGACGTTGTCCTGCAGAATGGTTAGAATATATGGGTCTCAAGGTATACATCAACTCGATTATATCCAAGGTTTTCCTTCTAACTACCCCATTCACTCAATTTTCTCTCGGGTTACCGGTTCAAAATCGAGAGGGCAAAAGAGCACGTATTAAGGGCGCCTTCTTAACCGCACCGTGAGCTCCTAACAGTTTATTCCCAGGGGTTCATTTTATTTAGACACATCCTACGTTCATTGGGTTCATTGGTTTAGGCCTGAGGATCGTTCGCTCTGATACCACTTTGTAACACCCCGATTTATGAAGGAGCCTTTAGCAAGACATTCCCTAATAAACCGGACTGTTACCATCTCGGTTTTCCGAGGTAGTGAATAAAAAATTAAACTCCAAGTCAAAATATATAATTACTTTAACTTAATTATTACAAAACCTCTTTTACATCAAATTACAAGGAATTAACATAAATGAAAGTGAAAGTCTTCTAAATGATGATCTAGCTACTAAGTCTTCTGATCCAGTGTCTCACGCCCCATCAAGCTTCCACCTATCTCATAAACTGTCAAGCCCGCTCCCCAATATTTGGATCGTCACGGTGTTCACGAATACATGTGGTCAACCACGAGGTTGAGTAGGGAATACAATAAAACAACAAAATATGATATGCATGCTCCTCCGTCACCTCCATCTCCATCTCAACTCATATCTCATAACCCGGAACACCCAGCCATACCGATCCCTGAGAGACTATATATCGACCGTAGCCGATCCGCCACCTTGTTGAGGACACCAGGGCAAGTCTGCAGAACCCGCCCGGGCCTTATCACAACATCATCTTCACCACACCACATCACCACAACATCCTCCATCTCCAATGCATATGAATGCTCAAAAGAAATTAATGCAACACAATATATATATCTTTGAACTGATCAATCATAAAATCATGCCGGTTACCAAATGTTGTGATAACATACTCAATACGATCAATTTAGTCAATCACCTTCCAGTATATGAATCATAACGTAAATCAACAGCCACGAAGCAAGTCAACGTTCACAGTTTGGTCATACGAAACACAAACAAGTCAACACAATTCAACATCAACGATAATAAGTCAAGTGTATTTCCCTACCTTTTCGCAATCCAAGCACACACAAGCAATCACTTATGATCCTTCACTTATCCATCACCTACATAACATAATTATGTATAATTACCATCTACTCAGTCAATTATTCATGCACATAACCTAGACTCATCATAATTTAATAGGAATATCAATTTAAAGAACAAACACGACTTTTCCTGATTTTCCTACTCATGGCAGACTCGGTATAAAATGAATAACTAATTCCAGAAAATTCGAATTGATGCAAGGCTAATTGAATTGGAACCCCATGAGTCTTAGCTACAATTTATATCTAACGTGTTTTTCTCAAATTCCAAACTTATCAAGGGTTTTCAGACTGATTTCCAAAAACTGACAGAAACCGTCGCATAAAAAGTATTGATTCATAAAACGAGTTTGACAAATGATTCTTAACTAAAACCAACGCCTAACTCATCTAAACTCTTTAAATTAAATATATGAAAAAGACCCAGCACCAATTCAATATCTAAATTATGTTTTAGAAGTAATCTTTCAGCCTCTACTGATTTGCGGACTTTTTAGATAGACGTTCACAAATAATTTCTTCAGGAAAAACTACACGGTGAAATGCTACCAATATTCACAGGCATAAACTAGGCTTGGAATAAACATGAGTCTCTTCTTTAACTTTTTGCATCCCATGGCTTTAAGACAGGTAAAACACTCAAATAACACAGACCAACGAATCTATAAATTGCTGTAACTATTCCATTCATTTATCTCATACAATTTATAATCAAAAACCCCCAAACCAATTCTAGGGTTACGAAAATTATCCCAATACTACTATAATTATGCTAATAATTGAATAAAGAGGTAATAGGATAGTCTACTTACGAAATAGGATGAGAATAGGATGAGAAATCGCCTCGCAATTCCTCACGCGGCTCCCTTCACACACGGCTCCCTCTTCTCTCTTTTCTCTCTTTTCTCATGGTTAAAATGAATATGGTGATAGGGAGATTAGGGTTTGGTTAGATGGGTTATACATATAGGATAGGTGCTATTAAGACGATACGGGCCTAGCCTAGTTAGATTAATTAAAACCCGAGTCACATAATTACCCGAGTCACAAATACACTACACGACCCAGCTGGTAACTCGGCCTAATATAATATCATATTAAAATACCGGGTATTACAGGATACCAACGGTTGAACTGATGTTGTGTGTGTTTGTGTGGTATGCTGTATGTGTTTGTAAATTAGGTTTTTATTAAGACAAACCATTGACAACGGGTCCTTAAAACAAAACCGTTGTGATATGTTAATAACAACGGGTCAATAAAAGCCAACCGTTGTCATAACTTTATTACAACGGTTAAAATATACCCGTTGTAATATATTTTCACCCAATTTGCGCCAAAATGAAATATGTCTAAAAAAGCAATGACAACGGGTAGAAGTACTACACCCGTTGTTGAAAATAATAACAACGGGTAGTGACACTATAACCGTTGTTGATAGTAATAACAACGGGTAATGTCAATATAACCGTTGTTGAAAGTATTAACAACGGATAATGTCAATATAACCATTGTTATTGTTTAATACTTTTTGTTTAAATTACTGTAATTTTATTACAGTCCAAACCTGTAACAATACATACTATAACAGCAGAAGCACTATATACTGAAACATTAATCAGCAGTTTCAACAACAGCATCCACATCTATTAATAAGATAAAGAAAATAAGACAACACCAGTATGCATGCATACTGCATATCTACAGGATTTACCATGCCATGCAAATTTGGGAATCTTTAACAATGACCATGGCTTCTATTGGCTTTTTAAAGCTACCAAAAGCTAAAGACAACATACATACACTCCACCAACACATCTCAAACATGCTATAAATTCAGAAAAGAGGCATCCCATTAGCTCCCCACAACTCACAAATAAACCATCAAATTACTGGTCTGAAAATGACTCAAAATGTTGGTCGTCCATATCACTGTATCCTGATGAATGCCCCAGGCCACATAGATATTGACAATGAAAAATTTGCTGCCAAAAGCTTTAATCTTTTGAGGAATAAGCTTACTGGGATACTCGGTCAGCAAAGTTAAGCCACAATGGGGGCCATGGGGATTCAAATGGAGTCTACTCATTCAGTTTAGAACATCACCTGCACATGCAGAATCAGCATTTAAGCTTGACATGATGTTTCAACTCAGAGGCTATGACAGGAACGACTGGAATGCTCCGAATAGATCAACACTCGAACCATACCTCTGGGTGGGCACAGACGAGGATGCCGAGCTTCTGAAGAATACCGTGGACTATTTCCAAGTGCCGTATGCGACCATCTTTGATGGGCAGCAGTCGGCCAGGTCAGAAAGCGTCGATGCCTACAACCAGGTTGTGGCTGTTTTCCAAGCAATGTACCCCTACAAAATGTGTCCGTGTCTCTGGCTGAAACTTCCAAGCAACGTCGTGTGTTATTTGTTGAGTGTCAAACTGTGTGTGTCTGTATCCGCCTATCATAAGCAATGTCGTGGGCCTGTATGAAAAGGCAACTTAAATAAAGGTAGTGTAACCCTGTGGTCTTGTAAGATTTCCAGTACTGTTGTATAAGTAGCGTCGAGAGTATCAGTGCTTTATGTTTGTATTAAATATGTAGTTCCTTCTACTAATCTGTTCAGTGGAGATAGTTATTTAAAAAATAAAAAACTAAAAGGAAGATATATATATTTAAAAAATAAAAATAAAAATAAAAGCTAATAACTTACATTATAGACCATCTCAGGATCGGGGACGTTTCTTGGATGTCATAGTTTCTTCGTTAACCCAAATACCTTCACCATGGTCATCACGCATATAGATGCTTTCAGTGTCCTCATGATCAGTGTCAACATCGTCGAAATAAGATACAGTGGTAAAGTGATCCATTCCCTCAAAAACGACATCCTGATCATCATCACCATTATCGGATGGACTACTCCTTCTACTCCTTATAGACAGTACAAAAGACCACTTCTTATCCATAGGATCGCTGACATAGAACACTTGTTTAGCTTGGGATGCCATTATGAAAGGATCATCCTTATTATTACCAACCTTACCCAGATTGACCAACGTAAATCCCATCTTATCCTTTCGGACACATTGGATGTTGTTATCAACCCAGTTACATCGAAACAAAGGCATTGTGAAATACATGTAATATAGTACCAATATTTCTTGAATAACACCAAAATAAAGGCATTTTCCCCAAATAGGATTTTTATCTTTTGAAGTAGCAAAGTGCATTGCCTCAAATTCAGAACTCACACCATTATTTTGCATTGTGCTCAACTCATCTTGCTCGCGGGTGTAAAAAGTATATCCATTAATGGCAAACTCGTCAAAACGTGACTCGACATTTGGACCTAAACCAAGACGTAGTAACCTAGGAGAGATGTCATCACCATTTTGATTCGTACACTCTAAGACAATATTCCTAAACCACTCTGCAAACGTCTTCGTATGCTCGTTTGCAATCCACTTCTCGGTCTTGTTTGGGTGATCGTATTTGAGCTCATCTTTGTGTTGTTGAATATAAGGTTGCACCTCATCTTCGTTGTTTAGCACATATGCATGTGCTAAATGCAACATTTCATGTGTCAAAATTTTCTCAACCCGGCCCCTAATACCTTTTCCGGTCATCCAGTCACTATGACGATTCTTAGGAACGCCAATCAACTCCTCAGGGGAGAGATGAGCTTAACAATATGAAAGAGCTTCGTCTAAAATAGCACGTTCAGCAATACAACCTTTCGGACGATACCGATTAGATGTATAGTCCTTGTAGACTTTCATCAATCTTTCGAAAGGATACTGGTATCTCAAGTACACGGGCCCAAGGTACAAAATCTCCCTAACCAAGTGAATGGTCAGATGAATCATGATAGTGAAGAAAGAGGGTGGAAAATACATTTCCAACTGACAAAGAGAGGTTACAACGAGGTCCTGCAAGGAATCCGCGTCATCGGGATCGATGACTTTCTCGCATATGGACTGGAAGAAGAGACAAAATCTAGTTATTGCATATCTTACCTTTTCAGGTAAAATGGAACGAATAGCCACATGTAGTAATTGTTGCATCAAAGTGTGACAATCATGTGACTTTAACCCGGTGAGTTTTAGGTCTTGCATCAACACTAGGCTTTTGATGTTCGACGAATAACCATGTGGCACTTTAATTCCATTCAAGCATGCACATAACACTTTTCTCTCATTCCGTGAAAGGGTATAAGCTGTTGGCGGTAAAAATGTACGATTACCTCTCTTCTGTGCTGCCAACTCTAGCCTAATACCCATCATTTTCATATCTTCCCTAGCTGCGGCATTATCCTTTGTTTTACCGGGAACATTCAGAAGGGTATTGATAATATTATCACAGACATTTTTCTCAATGTGCATGAAATCGAGGCAATGCCTGACCTCCAGGTCAGGCCAATATGGAAGTTTATAAAAAAATATGGATCTTTTCTTATACCCATGAGTAGACAATTTAGAGCCGCTCTTCTTCCTATAATCTATCTCAATATGCTTTACTTTCTAATAAACTTCATGCCCACTCAAAATTCTAGGAGGTTGACGAAGTTCTTGTCTTCCATTGAATGCTTTCTGCATCTTGCGATAGCAATGGTCATGATACAAGAACCTCCTATTTCCCAAATACACATACTTACGAGAAGACTTCAAGTATTAAGACTCGATATCCTCCCCACACAATAGACAAGCCTCTTTCCCATGAACTGTGTGCCCCGAAAGGTCGCCATAAGCCGGATAGTCAGATATTTTACACAATAACATCGCTCTCAAATTGAAAGTTTCGTTCTTATATGCATCAAATACTTCTATCCCACTATCCCACAACATTCGCAAATCATCTAGAAGAGGTTCCAAATAGACATCTATATCATTTCCAGGTTGTTTAGGGCCGGAAATTAACAACGACAACATCAAATACTTTCTTTTCATGCACACATATGGAGGTAAGTTATAAATAGCCAACACTACTGGCCAAGTACTATGTTTTCTACTCATGTTTCCGTGTGGGTTAATTCCATCAGTGGACAGCGCTAGACGTAAGTTTCTAGGTTCATTGCCGAACTCGGGATACTTAGCGTCGAACGATTTCCATTGCATACCATCTGTCGGGTGTCTTAGCTTTCCATCATTTATTCTTCCTGTTTCATGCCAAGTTAACATTTTTGAATCATCGGGATTCGCATAAATCCTTATGAATCTTGGTATCATTGGAAAATACCACAACACCTTAGCCGGGATCCCTTCCTTATCCTTATAACGCCACTCCAAACATTTAGGGCAATTGGTTAAGTTTTGATATAATTTCCGATACAATATGCAATCATTTGGACATGCATGTATTTTCTCATATTTCATACCCACTCCTCTTATTAGTTTTTTCGCCTCATATGTCTTAATAGGTAGAACATTACCATCTGGAAGCAACTCCTTTATCAAGGCTAAAAAACTAGTGAAACACGTGTCACTCACCCCATTTGCCCCCTTGATATTATACAACTTCACCACAGCCGACATTTTTGTGAACTTACAACCAGGATACATAGGTGCTTCAGACTCACACAACTTCTCATACATGTTGTTAAGGTCATCCCAATTAATAGTGGTACACCTACATCTTCAAAAGAATTCGACTCATCTTCATTCTCTTTTTTATCTATAGACCCAACATTCAACTTCTCTGCTTCCAACTCTTCCAACTCAAAAAACCCGGCAAACTCAGGATCATCAGTTAACCTTTCGTATACCTCAACATCATTTTCTTCAAAGCTATTCTCGTCCTCTAATGGTTCCCCATGAAAAATCCAACGTGTATAGGATCGACTAAATCTCCACTTTTCTAGGTGTATTTTAACGTCCGGAAAAGCCATATACCTAATATTACCACATCTTTCACAATGACATGGAATACTAGAAGAACCTTTGAAATTGTTCGAAACGACTTCATAAAATTCAGCTAAACCATCCTTTTAGTTGGGGTCACTCAAATTTGCATCAATCATCCAAGTTCGAGTCATTTTTCTACATTCTTAATATATAGGCAACTAATTCAGAAAATCCAATAATAGGCAAACAAATAAACGAAATTCAGGAAATCAATTAAGCTAAATTATCAACAAATTAGATAATAACCCAAAAAATTCACAAAATCAAAAATAATCGACATTTATAGGCCAGGAAATTGAACATACAATCCTATATCTATATATAGCTTGAAAATCTTAATAAGAAATAGTTAATAAGCTAAGAAACATATATACCTGATTGATAAACACGATGAGGGAAAGAAGACGGTGACAACAGTGACGGAGATGAAGACCGAGAGAGACGATCAGGGAGGAATGGAGGATGATATTTGTGTATAGTAGCAGTATTAGCTTGTGTTTATGTTTTGTAGCGTATAGCAGAATAAAGCAATCTGTTGTTCTTTAGATTTTCATAACTTTAATAACAATGGTTATTGAGTCTACAACCGTTGTTACAACCTAATAACAACGGTTTCTAACATAACCGTTGTAATTACTTTTCACTAATTTTGCGCCAAATTATTAACAACGGTTAAAATGTATTACAGAGTAAACTGTTGTTATTAGTTTTTATATTAACAACGGTTGTGAAAGTTTGAGCCGTTGTTAAAACCAATAATGGTTAACAACACATAACCGTTGTAATTAAGTTTAGCAAAATTTCGCAAAAAGATAATTATCCATTCTACAACGTCTTTTGGTTATTTTCGTGAATAAGCGTTGTTAAAGGGCCGTTGTAGTTGCCTGGATTTGTAGTAGTGTAATACCCCAAATAGCTTAATCTTTTATTTGACTAATTTATTTTATATTCTAATATATAATTTGGATTCTTATAAAAAAAAGATGTTTATAAAAGAATTTTTAAAAGAAAGGAAAAAGAAGTCAAATTTTGGCTCTTTAATTAGTCGGTCACTTTTTCCCATCCTATAAAATATAAACCCTTTTCCCTAATTCCCTTTCTCTTCTTTATTGAGCCGTCATCTTCATAAACTCCACTATCATTGTTTTTTTATTATTGTTTACTTATACAATCAAGAGGTATTTATTTGACAACCATCTGTCTTTCGCTAGATTCAATAATTCGTCAAGCTTTTGATCTTCTTTTGTCCGGAATTCATATTTCTTAAGCGTCCTTGATGTGACTCATATTTATGCACATTTAGTCCCCTAACTAGCCTCGTTCATATGCTTTCTTCCATGCATTAGGGTCGTTTCTTATCTTTAGCTTCCTACTTTGCATATTCTATGAGGTTTTGTGTCCTTGGTAGGAGAGGGATGTTAACCTTGCTTATATGGAGCAAAACGGAGCTAAATGGATAGCATCTAATGACCAAGCAACAAAGAGGAGACCAATACTAAAGGCCTAAGTCAATAAAACAAGTATATGGGCAATGATGAAGGTCCCCCACGGCTTCTCAATGATCCCCACTGATCATGAGGCAGCCAAATGAAGAAGAAGCCAAGCTGCCTTTTGTGACGGGCGTCCCAGAAGCAGTCCGGGCGTCCCAAAGGGAAGGACGGGCGTCCCCAAAACTCAGTTCGAGTGTCTCTTGAGCAGGACAAGCATCTTTCGTTACAGCATGCGCGTCCATCAAAGGGAGGTCGTGCGTTTCCAAGCGGGACTTGCAAGGCGTTAAACTTATTTAAGGGGCTTAATCGTCATTTAAGCCCTTAGTTAACCTAATACTTGTACTTAGTATAAATACTCCATTGTAATAGGAGATTATAATCAAGTTTTATTAGGAGGTTATCTTAGATTAATTATCCAAGTTATTTAGTAGATTAATACAATCCAATTACACAATTCAATCTTAATCACATCTTAATATTTCCTTAATTATTCAAGCGTTCTTAGATTTAGTTGGGTAATTTGAAGATTATTTGAGTTTACTGGAGAATTGACAACTCTTGATCATTCATCAAGTTTTCTTCTATTATTCTTTGCTTTCTATTTGATCATCCTATGTTGGTACAAATTCTCTACTCTTTACTTAATCCTTGTTTATTGTTTTAATCTTTCATCATGTTCAGACTTGTTAATATGATTGACACCATTGGTAGCATGTCCACCATGATAATGAGTGAGTAGTTCCTTAACTAGGGTTAATGTGGGATTAAGGGAGTTAATCATGGGGTAGATCTTTACTTAATAAGTTCATATGATTGCTTGCTTGTTGTAGTTTCAACTTATGCACATGTTATGCTTGATGAAATGCTTGATTGACAACCTAGCATGATTCTCTTATCCTTTCAACAAGACTTGTAAGACATAAACCAACTCAAGGCTTTTTAAACCATGCATATAATTGAATAGGAAGAATTAAGTCGACTTGTAGGTGTTGTAAAGTCTTGACCGACTCGGCTCCAAGACCCAAAACTTCCTAGGAATTGTAAGATATAAACTAACTCGATTCCACTACAACAATATATTGCTTGCATCTATGAAACTTGTTTATGTGATCTTATCATGATTCCCCCTATGAACCCATGACACCATAGTGCCTTTAATCAATTGTTTACAACCCCATTTGCTTGCTTTGCTTTACTTTCATTTGTTTACATAGCTTTTTACAACCGATAAATCAATACAATACCCGTCCCTTGGGATCCGACCTTTACTTACCGCTCTACTAAGAGTAGTTTGTTGAGATTATAAATAGAGTTTGATTGGTGAGCTTAGACGACAAAGTTTCGACCGAATCAAAATGGCGTTGTTGCCGGGGACGGTGTTCAATTGAATTGTTATCATTTGTTGTTTTAGTTGTGTCTTTCTTAACTTTGGGAAATCAAACTTCTCAAGGTAATTTTAATTGTTTTCTAGTTGTATGATTTTTTTTGCATGTCTATGAGATCACAAGGCCAACCTTTGCCTATCGATCCCGAAATCGAGAGAACTTTGACAAATATTAGAAGAATCGTTAGAGGTACTTCAACAATTGTGGGTATTGGAGAACTTGTGGACATTGGTATTGTCCAATCGGAGAGTGTTGAGTTTACCAACCCTTTTGTAAGACAAGGAGAGGATAACCAATTCAATACCAACCACAAAATCAACCTACAATGCCTAAATTTTCATCTCATTCCGTACCAACCGAGGAGAACATATCCAATGGTACTCCAAGACCACTCCACTTGACCGGTAATTTCATTGCCAAATCCGCATTCATACAATTAGTTGAGAGAAGTCAATTTGGAGGGATGCCTAGTGAGAATCCCCATCTACACATGGAGACTTTTTGTGACTATTGTGATGCAATTTCCCAAACGGGGGTAACTCAAGATCAAATTCGATGGGTATTATTTCCTTTTTCCTTGATCGAAACCGCAAAGCAATGGTTAAAGAGCCTAGACAAGGCCACTCATGGAATTGATTCATGGAAGAAGTTAGCACTTGCCTTTTATAAGAAGTTCTACCCTCCGGAGAAGACCAACAAGTTAAGAGCCCAAATCACTGGGTTCAAGCAAAGACATGAAGAGTCTCTATATGAGGCTTGGGAAAGATTCAAAGATACATGTCCCTCTTGTCCTCATAATGGACTAAGCGAATGATTTCTAGTCCAACAATTTTGGAATGGGTTGTATGAAGATTCAAGGAATGTACTCAACATGGGTTCTAATGAAAGATTCATCGAGGTAGATGACAACCAAACTTGGGCAAAGATAGAGGAGATGGCGGTTCACAACTCTCAATATAGTAGGCCAAGAAAAACTATTAAGGGAGGGAGACATGAAGTTGACTCCTTCACACAATTGAGTGCTGATTTGGGTGCCCAACTATGCTCCCATATTAACACAATGCTTGAAATTTGAGAAGGCCATAGCCAAGATGAATGAAGCTTCTTAATCACCCAAGAAACATAAACAAGTCAATGCCATGGTGGCAACATCTTCTATTCCAAATGAAGTATGTGAGAATTGTCCAACTTTGGGACATGATTAACAATAGTGTAGGGGCATAAATGAGCAAGTGAATGCTTTCCAAGCATAAAAGAATGGCACCCCTTACTCCAACTATTACAACGAAAACACCAAATTTCACCCAAACTTTTCATATAAAAGCCAAAATGCTCGAAAGCCTCAACCAACATACACCTCACCTCCAATGAGAAATCCAACTCAATACCCCTTTTCAATCAAAACCAAAGATTCCAAAACAAACCCTCTTACAATCAATCCAATGACCAAGCTTTTGATGTTAAAAAAGCGGTCCTTCAAATGCAAAAGAGCCAACAAGATTTCTTTGCTCAAATGCAAAGAGATAGCCAAGCCAAAGACACTACCGTCAATAATATCCTTACTCATACCAATATGTTGGAAACACAAATGACCCAATTGGCTTCTTCAAATTCCCAAAGGCAAAAAGGAAAATTACCTCCTCAAGGTAATCCTCCTACAAGACATGAAACCATCAATGCCATTCACTTGAGGAGTGGTACACGATATGAGGGACCTAAGGAGCCAACTGAAGAGGATGTTATTGAGGAAAGTGTCAAGCAAAGAGATGTGATGGAACCATTGAGGAGAAATCCTAGGGTGGTGGAACCAACTACCAATGACTCATTGAAGAAGAGAAATGAAAAGAAGGCGAAAGAGGTTGAAAAAGAACCTATTGTGATTAGACTTCCGTTTCCAAGTCACCAAGCCAAGCCCAAGATTGATGATCAACTTGGGAAGTTCATGGAGATTGTGAAGAACCTAGAGGTTTCCATCCCATTCACAGAGTTGATCAACCATGTTCTGGCCTATGCAAAATACATGAAAGACATCCTTACCAAGAAGAAGTCCATTAGGAAGTTGGAGACCATCACATTCACAAAGATAAGTAGTGCAATACTTCAAGGGAATTCCCCACCTAAGCTCAAAGATCCGGGAAGTTTCTCCATTCCATGTACCATTGGTGACACCACAATCAATAAAGCACTATGTGATCTAGGTACAAGTGTGACTGTCATGTCATACTCAGTATGTGAAAGGCTAGGAGTGGGAGAACTCAAGTGCACTAATATGACTCTACAAATGGCGGACCGAACAACAAAGAAACCACTTGGGGTATGGGAAGATGTACCCATAAGAATTGGAAAGTTTTTCATACCGGTGGACTTCGTTATTGTTGATATGGAGGAAGATTCCAATATACCGATCATTCTAGGAAGACCATTCCTACACAACGCCGGAGCGGGGATTGATGTAAAGCACGAGATTCTCAC
Source organism: Silene latifolia (assembly GCF_048544455.1). Classification (NCBI taxonomy): domain Eukaryota; kingdom Viridiplantae; phylum Streptophyta; class Magnoliopsida; order Caryophyllales; family Caryophyllaceae; genus Silene; species Silene latifolia. Next base: position 89,002,349 of record NC_133535.1, on the reverse strand, counting down.
ACTTGAAGTTGGTGATGAAACAATCACCTTTAATCTTGATAAGACTATGAGGGCTCCCAACTTGCTTGAGCCATGCTTTATGGTTGATCACTATAGCCAGGAAGGTGACAAGAAGAAAGTGAAATCCCCATTCAAAGGTCAAGTCAAAGATGGAAATTCTAGCAAGGAGGGTAAATAAACACCGCCCAATTGGAAGAAATAAGTGTATGATATTGAAGTGGCTCTATTTGGAGAGCATGGAATTTTTCATAACAAGAATGAGAGCTTGCAAAGTTCACCCATCATGACTAGTATTAATGAAGGCCTCATTGGCCATGACAACAATAAAGAGGAGTTGCTCTTGCCAACTCATAATTCTCTCAACATAGGGGAAGAAGCAAAAGGAGTATATGGTCTATGGGATGACTAATTTGACGAATTGGTTAATACTTACATTGGAAATGCTATGACCCTACACCAAGGCTTTGTAGATCCTTGTCAGCACATTAACTCGGGCTCCTACATTAATGAAGACAACTATGTATTAAGGTCTACAGAAGACTTCTATCATGAGAATGAGCAAGCCTTTGATTACTTCTACAAGGCGTTGAGCAACATTAATAACGCCCTTACTTTACGCCCTTTGACATCTCTCAAATGAAGGAGAGTTTTGTGGAGTCCTCCCTAAATCACCATTTGTAAATATTCTAAACCCTTAACTTGCATTTCATTTAATTTGTACATTACTCAATTTTTGCATTGTATCTTATATGCTGTATTTTAGGAATTTTTGTGACATAAGAGCAAGTGAGGGAGGGTTTCTAATGTGTTTGAAATGTGCAGTGTTTGATGATCAAGTGTGGGGAAGCAATTGCCTAGGCTAACCAAGCCTTTGTAGTGCAACCCCATGATGGAAGAATAGGAAATGAAGAATCAAAGTCGCGGGAAGGCGATCCCCACAAGCAGACCTGAGCTTGTGGGGATTGGAGCAAAGAAAATAAAAAAAAAAGAGCTGTAACAGAATCCGCCGAAGCTGATATCGAGACGAGCGTCCCTCAGCTCAGGTCGCTCGACCTCATCTCAGGACAGGCGTCCCCAAAGAGTAAAGAAAAGAGCTGAACCAGGATCCGCCCATCCCCAACATAGCTCAAGCGTCCCCCCATGCTACTTCAAGAAAAACACGGGATTTATATCTTCAAAACCTCATTTCTATTTATTCATTCACAAACACAAACACATTCCCTCACTACAACACTCAACCCCATCATCCAAAATCACAAAATACTCAACCAAATTCATCAAAAAACAATTGCAAACTTGCTCAAATTCAATTCAAATCACTCCTTTTTCAACATTTAGATCATTAAACATCAAAATCAATCAAAAATTTCTAGGGAATAGGCAAATTCGAAAAATCCCAAATTGATTGACAAATTGATTGAAGTTGGAAGAAAAGAAAAACATTCAAGCACATCAAAGGTTTGTTGACATCAATTGCAAGGAGGAATCATCATGGCAAGAACAAAAGGTAATACTCAAGCATCAAAACCCAAACTCTATCAAAAAGGCAAAAAGTTCTAGCATCAAAGGCTTTGGTGGTAGTGGAACAAGCTAGTGAGCAAGTAAGGGAGCCTATTGAGACCATTAAAGAAGTTGCTACTACTCTACCGGAGGTCGAACAACTCAAGGACTAACCAAGTGGTGTTAGTCCAGTGGTAGCCGGGTTAACCCTTGAAGCTTGCAGAAGTGCAGAAGTTAAGAGGTTCCAGATTCGACTACCAAGTGAGGCGATGATCACTTGTCCACTGCAGCCCCCGAAGGGGGTGGCTTAGATGATCCATGTGGTGGTGCGGGAATGCATGGGCCCGGGGGGATTCAACCCCTCGTCATAAAAAAAAAACTCAAGAACTATCCGGAGGTAACTTTCTTATCTAATGAGCATAGAATTGCATTCAAATCTGTGGACATAGCCCACCTGCGACGCCCAGCCGATATGTGGGCATGCAGCGGTATTTTGAAAGCCATGCTCGGCGGCATAAAAATACTTTCGATCGGATCGTTTTAGATCGGTCGGTTTCGTCTCGGTAAGGGTCTCGAAACGATGCAAGATATGTTCGGAGTCGCCACCAAGCATTTTTGGGATTCCCGGAACCCATTAGAATCCACTTTGTACCTAGGTCAACCAAGGCAAAAAGTGGTATTTGACATAGGTACTAAAGATAAGGAGTCGTCCCTCTTTAGCATCCTATCTCTAGAATGAATCTCGTATGCCTTGGATAAGGTCGTCCACTATCCAAAGTTTCTGAGTAAAAGGTGAAGGTATGTATTGGGAAGCCCTTTAAACAGACACCCAATCTCGCCCGCGGTAGCGGCCTCTACTGATCGATCTTGGTTGGTTAAATGCAAAAGTTGATAAAACGGGTAAATGCATGAATGCGCATCCACAAGTTTGAACCTAACATGTGAGCTTTCTATGTCGGTTGTTTATTCAAGTATCAAGTATTTGGTGTCAAGTTGAATTTAATGTTGATTTGCATGCAAGACGGAAATTAAACATCTATTTACCGAGTTAGGTTTATGGTGCATAACGTGATCCATTTGTCTTAGTAAGGCGTTTTGCAAATACAATGTGAAAAAGCAGATTTGTCATCTTATCCGTCCTTTATTCGGGTTAACCGAAGTCGGGATCGTCCTAGACAAGTGCTGGAAGGAAACATGGTCTGCATCAGACAGCGAGCCGTCAGGCGATGCAAACAGGCCTGTCCTGGTTTGAAAATTGGAAAATAGTTGACCTGTTTAGGCGCGAGTCAGCAGACTGTCCAAGGGGTGTTTTATGACTGTCGAAATGTTTGTAAAATGGTTTGGAAAGAGGGTGTTTGAACCCGTCTTGGTTTGAAAAGGTCGTTTAGACCGCTTTTGTGTTGATGTGAAGAACGAGACTTGAATAATCATCATTGTATTGATGATATTCGATGTCGGGTTCGGTTTTGCAAGCTTAACATGAATAGTTTTGAAAATGATTATGAACTAATTGTTTTAAATTCATTTGTTTGTGATTAGTCAATATTTGTCATCGTACTCGGGTTTAAAACCGACATGGTATGTGGAACCAAGGATGACTTTGTATTTATGACTAATATGTTTGTTTTTGAAATGTAAAGAAATGAAATAAAAGGTTTTAAAATATCTTTTAAAATGTAATTAACCAAATATTATCACCGAAACATGGATTTAACCGTCATGGTATGGTAAACCAAGGGTGAAAAATGTTTTATGGTTAAAAGTTTATCATGAAAAACGATTTGAAATATTTGAAATGGTAAAAACTGATTACAAATAAGAAATGAAATAAAGAGGAAGATGAGACCAAACACGGCTGAATTAAGGACTGAGAGGGGGCTTAGGTGCGAGCCTTCCTGCTATACAAGCAGCCCCTGTCTCCGGCCAAAATCCGGTTTTGGCTCATCTAACCTATGTTTGAACACTACAAGAATTTCGTTCTCGGGCTACCAAACTAGCCGACAGAAAAGCATGGTCGCGAAATTGGCGACTAGCAAAAAATTCAGGTGCTTGCACCTCGTCTCCAAATTGGCGACGCCTTTATTCAAATAATAGCGACCGAAATTCAAAAACTAGCGATCGATTTTCGTCGCTAAATTGGCGACCAACATGATTTCGTCGCCTAAATCTGTAGCCCGCCCAAATTATACCATATACCCAGATTTCCTTCCCCTCTATCTTGCTTTACCAATTCACAAAAAAAAGAGAAGGACGACGACAATCAACACGACGCCGCGCCACCAATCGTCACCGCGGCCAACAATCATTGCCGTCGCTGCCATCAACACCATCCGACCCCACCACCGGCGACCACTTAACCACCGAACAACCACTAATTTGATTTGAAGAAGGTATGAATCTTTGTTTATAATTCAATTTCTTGGATTAAGTTTAGTTTAATTTGTGATTGTAATTAATTTATTTAGTATATTAGTGTTCTTAGTATGTTAATTTTAAGGTAGATTTAGTTTGGTTAGTATAAGTTAATTTTATTTTAGTTAGTATTAGTGTTGTTAATATATGTTAATTATAGTATAGTTTTTGATTTGTTTGTTGAATTTGTTCTTGTAGTTAGTTTGGTTAGTATAAACAACCACTAATTTGGATATTGTTATGATGTTTAATTAGTTAGGGTTTGTATAAATTGATAATTAGGGTGAATATGAATTGGGGGTTTTTGTGAAATTGGTAATATTATTTGAATTAGGGCTGTAGTTGACAATGTATTGGTGATTTTGATGATGTTAGTATACTTAATCACAAGATTTAGTCTAATATTAGTATAATGTTGGTATAATAATACTAGTTTAGTAAATTGCTAGTGTTAGTAAATTGCTAGTGTTAATAATACTAGTCTAATGTTAGTTTAGTAAATTGCTAGTGTTAATAATACTAGTCTAATGTTAGTATAATGTTGGTATAATGTTAGTATAATGTTGGTATAATAAAAATAGTTGTTTGGAATATTTTTTTAGATTAAAATGAAGTGGTCGGAACGCAAATGGATGTACGAAGATAGGGTAGATAAGAGGAAACGTCCCACCGGTAGATTTGTAAAGGGGGTTCTTGAGTTTATTGAGTTTGCTAAACAACAAGATGGATATGACTTGGTAGAAAATAAACTTAGGTGTCCTTGTAGTAAATGCAAAAATTTGAAATATTTTCATTACATTCAAGTAGAAGAACATCTTTATACAAATGCGGTTTCTCCAAATTATTATAATTAGATTTGTCTTGGAGAACCATATTCTCCAATTACCGAGCAACCTCAAACCAAACAAAATGATAACCCATATAGAAATATGATATTTGATGCTTTGGAGTTTAATACTTTTAATAATGACAACAACGAGTCTATCATTGAACAAGAACCAAACCCACAAGCAAAATCCTTTTTTGAAATGTTAAAGGCTTCAGAAAAACCTTTATATGAAGGGAGTAGAATGACATTGTTACAAGCCGCCTCTAGGATAGTAACCTTAAAATGTGAGTTTAATATGCCATTTAATGCCGTTGATGCTATTGCGTCTTTGCTTGAAGACGCTATCCCCGGCAATAACGTCATGACCCGAAGTTTCTATAATACCAAAAAAGTAGTTAAAGGCCTTGAGCTTCCGCATCAAAATATTGATGCATGTCCTGAAGGATGTATGCTTTTTTGGGGAGATGATGCTTTGCTTGACAAGTGTAAGAAATGTCAAAGGGGTAGATATGAGACAAGTGACGGAGATATTGTTTGGAAGGGAAAAGGCAAGAAGGGTAATAAGACGGGTCAAAAGAGTAAGAAACCAATATCACAAAACCAATTAATTTATTTTCCTCTTGCTCCAAGACTTCAAAGAATGTATGCAACAAAAAACATTGCTGAACAAATGAGATGGCACAAAGAAAATCCTCGTACACCGGGGAAGATGTGTCATCCGAGTGATGGAGAGGAATGGAAGCGTTTTGATAAAATTTACCCTGATTTTGCCGAGGAACCTCGCAATGTTCGACTTGGCCTATGTACGGATGGCTTTGCCCCTTTCACCCAATTTGTTAAACCTTACTCATGTTGGCCCGTGATGATCACGCCATACAACTTACCACCTTGGTTATGTTTGAAAAGGCAGTTTATCTTCTTGTCGCTAATTATTCCCGGGTCTAATAACCCAAAAGCCAATTTGGATGTTTATTTACAACCATTGATAGAGGAGTTGAAACATTTGTGGGAAGTTGGTGTGGAAATATATGATGTGTACTTGAAGCAAAATTTTCAACTAAGAGCTTCACTTTTATGGACCATAAATGATTTTCCCGCCTACGGTATGCTATCTGGATGGTCTACCGCAGGACAAAAGGCATGCCCTTGTTGCGTGGTTAAGAGCAAAGCATTTTGGCTTCCTAATTCCAAAAAAATAAGTTGGTTTGATTGTCATAGAACCTTATTATAGGATAGAGATCTAAATAGAAGGAACAAAAAAGCTTCTATTAAAGGTAAGGAGGTGCTTGATGATGCTCCGGATCGGCTACCAGGGGATGAGTTATGGGAGTTGATACGTGATTTGCCATCTACTGTTGATGGCACTGAAGAAGAGTTTAAATAGTTGAAGAAAAACGAAGAGCGGTTGGTTTAGAAGAAGCATTTTCCGGGACCTTCTGTATTAGAATATATTGTTACTCATGCACAACCTGGATGTAATGCACATAGAGAAGAATTTCTTTGAGCAACTCATTCATACGATTATGGATGTAGAAGGTAAATCCAAGGATACTATTGCTTCAAGAAAAGAGTTGAAGAGATTTTGTGATCGTCCCAAACTACACATTCGTAAGGATGGGTCTAAGCTAAAAGCTATTTCTACTCTTGATAAAGCTCAAAGGAAGGCATTGTGTCAATGGTTAGGAAAGTTGAAGTTTCATGATCGATATGCATCCGATTTCAAACGTTGTGTTGATCTTAAGAAACTGAAGTTGCAAGGGTTGAAAAGCCACGATTGTCATGTTTTCATGGAGCGCTTATTACCCATTGCATTGAAACATCTCCTCCCAACTACCGTGTGGAATGCAGTTACCGAGATTAGTCAATTTTTCCGAGATTTATGTTCTTCAACCATATCGGTTGATGACATGATTCGTCTTGAAGACCAAATTCCAATTATCTTATGTAAACTTGAGATGATCTTCCCTTCTTCATTCTTTAATTCCATGGAGCATTTACCGGTCCATTTGCCTTATGAAGCAAAAGTTGGTGGACCCGTCCAATATAGGTGGATGTATCCATTTGAAAGGTATGTAATAATAATTTACTAGTATTTCAATTATAAATATTATTCATTTATGTATTTTATTCTAATAATAAAGAAATAACTACATTTTAATTACATGTATAGGTTTTTTAATCATTTGAAGAAAAAAATTGGTAATAAGGCTCGGGTTGAAGGTTCTATATGCAATGCGTATTTAACGGAAGAGATTGCAAATCTTTGCTCTCTTTACTTTGAATAACATATAGAAACCAAAGCAAAGAACTTAAATATTGATAAAGCCGATGAAGTGGACACAAGTGTACCCGAGTTTTTCCAAACTCATGATGATGAAGGGTGTTCATCAAGTGGGGAGACAAGATATTTGGATGACAAAGAATATAATCGTGCTCACCTTTACGTTATTTCTAATTGTGAAATCTTAGAGCCTTATGAAACACAATTTGTGATCGATTTCATTAAAGAACATCCTAATGTGAGCAAGAATGATGTTTGGAATAAGCATGAGGATCAATTTCCATCATGGTTTCGGAAACATGTCATTGAATGCAATATCCAAGATGATTTGGTAAGGAGTTTAGCCTTAGGTCCTTCACGAAAGGTTAAAACTTGGAATCGGTATTCAGTTAATGGATTCAATTTCCATACATTCAATTATGGGAAGAGGAAGGTTAGATGCAATTATGGTGTTACAATTTCCTTCCTTGATGACAATGAATATTATGGCATATTAGAGGATATCCTTGAGTTGTGCTATAATGGACGTGGACGTGCTTATAAAACAGTCTTATTCAAGTGTGAATGGAAAGATAATTCCATAGCGGGAATGAGAGTCCATGATCGTTACAAACTCGTAGAAGTTAATCATACCCGAACATACATGACTTATGACCCATTTATACTCGAACATCAAGCTCATCAAGTGTATTTTGCTTCTTATCCAAGCACGAGTAATGATAAATGTCAAAAGCAATGGTAGGCGGTCTTGAAGACAAAGGCTAGATCAAAATTTGATACAACATTTTTTCAAGAAGAAATTGTATCAAAATCAGTTTTTTCTCCAATTGATGATGAAATCATTCATGAGAATGAGAAAGAAGCGGGAGGGGAGGAGTTGGAAGAAGAGGAAGAAGATAATGTGGAGGGGACAGATGATCACATGGAGGAGGAGGAGGAGGAGGAGGAGGAGAAGGAGGAGGGTGAGGGTGACGGTGATGACGATGATGAGGATGAGGATGATGAGGATGATGATGAGGATTAGGATAATGAGGTTTTTACATCTTTTTGTTATCAATTTATTTATTATTGTGTTTCCTAGCCATTTTTTATGTTATATTATTTCGTTTTATTTAATTTTAATTACACTTTATAACAATTTTATTTGTTCAATTTGTAGTTGTATAATGGCACGTGGTCGTGGTGGTAGACAACGAGGCGGCTTTAGTGAGGGTCGTAGTACGCAGGAGGACGAGGAGGAGGAGACCACGGAGGTTGAGCAAGTCCTTAGAGGATGACACTGACGAGGAGGAGGAGGTTGAGCATGGGATCCCTGTCACATACACCGAGGATAACAAGATCATTATTGACATTAGGGGTCTTTGGTAAGAACTTCTCTTTATTTATTTTTTTATTAGTAGTTGATTTATTTTTAATATGAACATTTTTAATTCGTATTTAACATGTATAATTTCAGGTTTAATTCCAAGCATGTAGTTCGGGGAGTCACCGCTAACACTCAGCAAAAGATGACCAGGGGTATTACTTGTTGGTCAGATGCAAGCGAAGAAGATAAGGAGGGATGATTCAATAACTTTCGGGTATATATGTTTTTAAATAATTTTCATAAATGTATTCTAATTAATTAGTGATTTGTGTTTTCTAACGATTTTTTTTATGTCTAGCAAAACTTTCATTGGCCTAAGGAACAAGAGCGTGCCGTTTGGGAGAGATACAATTACATCGGCAAAAAGAGGCTAAGAGATAACATGTATAAGGTTTCTAAAAGGAAGAAACCTCCTCAGTTTATGGAAGGTATTTAGTTACTTTTGGTGGTTGTATTTAATTAGTTAAATTATCGCCATTTTTTTTCTATTTAATTAAATACTAATATTTGGCAAAAATTTTTTTTATAGAAACCGCATATAAAGAACTGATAGAGAAGAGAGATACCCCCGAATTTAAGGAAAAGTCGGCTCGAGCAGCGATCAATAAAAGGGGAGGGAAGAAGGATGCCCACATTGATGCTACGCATTACGGAGGTTCTCAATCATTCTATGACCGAGCAATGTCAAGTGTACGTCGTATATTTAATTTTATATATAAGTTAGATTATGTTTGAGATTATATTAGGAGTTAAAGTATTAATTAGTCTTTATAATTTAACCTTTGTTTTTTATTTTCGGAAGGCGGCCAAGAATAAGGCCGGGTAAGATGCCTACGGTTCCGGAGCTTTTCTATGACACGCATACCAAAGAAGGAGCGAAGGGGAAAAGGGCGTGGAATTCCAAGAAGAACACCAATTTATATGTAAGTATATAATACAATTCCTTTCAAATGTTTTGATTACATATATATATTATTATACAAGTATAACCTATAATCATTAACGCATTAATTTTTTAGGCTAAATTTCGACTTCGAAAAGAGAGGAATCCCGACATCTCCGATAATGAGCTTTGGCTTGATTAAAGAGAATGAAGGAGAAAATGGAGTTGATGACCACTTATTTCTCGTCTTGCAACCCGGGATGGCGTCCACAAAATCAAGACCCTAAAGATCCTTCCGGAGGAGGTGGTAGTGGAGCGGGATCTACTTTGTCGTGTCATTGACTCAGTTGTTGGTTGTTGGTCCTTTTACTTGTCGGATGTTTTAGTTAGATGCATGAGACTTTTTTATCCTTTTGTTTAGTTAGAATTGGACACGAACCATCTTTTTCCGTTGGTTGTAACAACTTGAATTCGGATTTCATTTGTATGAAATGTGACGTTGTTGGCCATCATGTGCGTTGTGTATGCTGCTGGGTTGTAATTTTAATTGCAGGTTCAAATTGTAGCAATTTGGCTCGAGTTTAATGAAAATTTCAGGTCCAATCTTTACCAAAATGGCGACTGAAATCGGCTCATTAGCGACCGAAATCAGTCACCGAAATGGCGACTACACACATCCGTCGCCAAATTGGCGACCACATTGGCGACCACCCCCGTCGCAAACCTCCTGACTAATTTTCTCAGTTTTTACAAGATGACGACTAATTTGGCGACAGATTAACATGCGTCGCCAAATTGGCGACTCAATTAGCTACTGAAAACCGTCGCTATTTGGCGACTACCTTGAAAACCGTCGCCATTTTGGCGACTACTATTGGTCGCTATTTTGGTCGTTATTTTGGCGACTACACGTTTACCCGTCGCCACTTTAGCGACTGAAATCCGTCGCCCGAGTGAATTTAGGCGACTAACAGTTGCGATCATCACTTGGCGACTGATTGTAGTCGCCCGAGAACTTTTAGCGACTATTTTCTGTCGCGTAATTCAGTCGCCCGAGAGCAGATTTTTTTTGTAGTGGAATCATGTTATGCATGTTTTAGCATGTTATAATCATAAAACAGATGAAAAACATGATAGATAGAAGAGGATTCTTACACCCTCATACTTCCATGCTAGGCTTGAGACCAGAAATCGATGAAAGTGTATCAACTTGTTTGGTCGGAAAAATCGGTTTGAAAACCGTTTTAGCAATGTAAAAGAGTGTTTTAAGTTTAGTGATGGTGTAGTTTGTCGAGATGGTCGGTCAAGTGATTTAATGCACTATGATGGTACCAAACAATGTGTAAGGCTTGTATTTTCGATCGGTAGGTCGAAAACACGTGTCGGTTTGTGACTTGAGAAGTCGAGTCTAGAATTTTTAGGGAGAGATGAGGGGGAGGACACTCGCGTAAGGTATTATGGTGTGTGAAGGTGGGTATTTATAGAGAAATGGGTGGTTGTGTGCATTTTGAGTGACGTGGCCTCATGGGCTGCTGGAAGAGGCGCGAGCCATTTCGCGGGTCGTCGAGGTGTCTTGTCACTATCACGCAATTGAAATCATGATTTGTTCTATCCTATGTTTTGGATGACATGATTTGTACTTGACCATGAAGAATTCCGGGAATACTTAACATGGAAGTTTTGAAAAGTTTTTTTTTTTTTGTGTGTGTGTGTGTGTGTGTTTGACTCGGTGTTGGAGTCGGGATTTGAATTTTTAAGTCGGTTTTTGGTCCGGTGTCGGTTTTGACTCTAGTTAGTGTCATTGCTACCCCGTCTTCATGCATTAAACACTCCGGGTACTTTTGAAAAGTTTTGAAATATTTTGTTTTCGAAATCGTTTTATGTTTTCCGACGTATAGCTGTACAAAACTTTCGATTAAACGCTGTGATTCCTAAGCATGTTGTAATTCGATAACCATCGGGTGTTTGTTGGAGACTCGACAGATACTAGGTATCTACAGAGCCCCCACTTTGACTGAGGCTTGGGCAGGGCGAAAGTCAAAGTATAGCCCCCAGGTCAATCGAAGATTACAACCTGGAGACCGAAGCGATGTCGAGGCGGCTCGAAAGAGTTCGGGCCAAGGACCTGCCGTCGGTAAGGGCGACACCAAGGCGACTCGGGGATACGAGTCAAGCACCTGTCGTCGGGAACAGTTTAGATTTTTTCGACGTCCGTGTGGGTCTCTTAAAGTCCGTTAGACTACGTACGAAAGCTCGCCAGCCATAAGAAGGAGTCATACCTGAGGCATCTTCGAGATATGTCCTTGAGTTGTTTCTTGTTTGCGGGCAAAGGCTCGCCAGCCGTGTTGCGAATATGATGGGGCTCGCCAGCCATGTTGCGGTATGATGGGGCTCGCCAGCCGCGTTAAGGTTGCGTTGTGAGGCTCGCCAGCCATGTTGAATGTGCGTTGTGAGGCTTGCCAGTCATGTTGAATGTGCGTTGTGAGGCTCGCCAGCCATGTTGAATGTGGTGCGTTTTGAGGCTCGCCAGCCATGTTGAATGTGCGTTGTGAGGCTCGCCAACCATATTGAATGTGCGTTGTGAGGCTCACCAACCATGTTGAATGTGGTGCATTTTAAGGCTCTCCAGCCATGTTGAATGTGGTGCGTTTTGAGGCTCGCCAGCCATGTTGAATGTGCGTTGTGAGGTTCGCCAGCCATATTGAGTGTGATGTGTTTTAAGGCCCGCCAACCTTATTGAATGTGCGTTGTTAGGCTCGCCAGCCATATTGAAGGTGAAATGACCGACTGTGAGAAATAGCCGTGTTGCTGGGCCTATTTCGAAAGGTCGTTTGAGTTTAGTGGCCTTCGTGATGAGGTCTCTGATATCCTACTGGGGAATCTCGGTGTTTATATTGGGTCTTTTTTACGCCGGGAAGGGATAGGCTCGTGAGCCTGGCTCCCGTGGTTGGCGATGATTTTGAATCTCGAAGGGAGGTAACGGTTTTTATTGCCGTTTGATGAAAGTTTGTAAAAAAGGGCAGATGTGCATTCTGCCATTTGATGTGTGTTTGGGGATAACGATTTTAACTTTGTCTTCCCATGATTTGAGATTTGTTAAGGGTAGTGAATTTCACTATCCTGTTTGAAGGTGTGACGCTTTTTAATGCCATTTGTTTTGAAATTTGAAAATAGGGAATTGGAATTTCACTATTTGTTTTTGTGATTTGAAAATGTTGTTTGAAAATCTTGTGAAAATAGCGAATTTGAATTTCACCATTTAGTTTTGTTTGAAAATGACGGTTTTTAATGCCATCGTTTGAAAATTTGTGATTTGTGGAAATAGCGAATTTGAAGTTTGCTATTTCATTTTTGTATTTGACAAATGACGGTTTTTAATTCCGTTGTCGAAAATTTTGTGAAAATAGCGAATTTGAATTTCACTATTTTGTTTTTGTTTTTGAGAGATGACGGTTTTTGATTTCGTCGTTGAGAATTTTTTGAAAATAGCGAATTTGAATTTCACTATTTTATTTTTGTTTTTGAGAGATGACGGTTTTTGATTCCGTCGTTGAGAATTTTGTGAAAATAGCGAATTTGAATTTCACTATTTTGTTTTTGTTTTTGAGAGATGACGGTTTTTGATTCCGTCGTTGAGAATTTTGTGAAAATAGCGAATTTGAATTTCACTATTTTGTTTTTGTATTTGAAAAATGATGGTTTTAATTCTGTCGTTGAGAATTTTGTGAAAATAACGAATTTGAATTTCACTATTTTGTTTTTGTTTTTGAAAAATGACGGTTTTTAATAACGTCGTTGAGAATTTTGTGAAAATAGCGAATTTGAATTTCACTATTTTGTTTTTGTATTTGAAAAATGACGGTTTTTAATTCCGTCATTGAAATTTCGAAATTTGTGTGGGAATTGGGCCAAAGCCCAAAATTCCGCTGAACAAAGCAGGGAATGCCTGATTGAGGCACGAGTCCTTTTGCGAGGGAATGGGGCTTCACTGTTTCCTGTAAAAAGACGCGAGAAGTGGCTGCTCTCATTCCCATTCGTCTTCCTCGACACTAAATAAAAAAAACCACGAAAAAAACGCCATTTTCGACTTTGTTTCTCGCATGACTTTGTGCCATTATCCTTATGTCATCTCAAGGTATGTAAATCCTCTTGAATCCATTTGAATTTGTTTGTCTTTTTGTTGATTGAATTAGGGCGAAACCCTAACCTTTCGAAAATCGATTTGGCCGTTTTTGTTTAGCCCATTTTCGAGCGAAATTGATGATTGCATTAGGTTAGAAACCTGTTTAGGAGTATAGGGGTGCTTTTAGTTTGCATTTTGGTCCCCGTTCCCGCTCCCTAGGCTCGCAAAACGTGAGTGGGACGGAAAACCTTCTTATTTCACAATGCCATGTTTGTTTTCTTGAGTTGTGTGCCCCACTAAGTTTTATTATAGTCGGGGAAGACCGTCTTTGCTATACTGAACCTTCATTGGGCGTTGTGGGCAAATTTGAATTTTTGCCTTTTTGAGATGGACTTATGTCTGACGAAAAAGCGTCTGTTTGAGCCCAAATTGAGCCAGTTTGTCTTGTAATGGACCTTAACGGTAGTTTAGGTCACTTTGAGACGTGATTAAATCACGTTGTTTTGTTGTGGTCGTATTTTGAATTTTTGACCTGTCTGTGCCCGAATTGGCGTAAAATTGCCTTTTTGAGCTCTGAAAAATACCCAGTTGTGTCGGAAATTTTTGTTGTTGTTTCGCGGGCCTTGAGGCGTTGGGTGGTTTTTGAAATTTTTGTTGTTGTTTTGACTCATCTCTCGCTTGAAAACAAGGGCGAGTCGTTTTTTGTGCGATTTTTGTGGAGTGTTTTTGTTGGATGGGTTTGGGTGGGTTTGCCCTTGTTGTGTTTTGCATTTACAGGTGGTTTGTTTTTTTTTTTTTTTTTTGGATTTGTCCATTTTGTGTCGTCGTAATGCCGAAATTTTGGCTGACGTTTTTGCTTTGTCCTGATTCCAGGGGAGTGTTCGGGACCCACTGGATCTGTTGTCGAGAGTTTAGAGGTCTTGTTTGGGACTGGGCCGGTTAGTACACCCGCGAGTGCGCCCGAGACGGTGGTAAAGGACGCTTCTAAGGAGGAGGAGCCTATTGAGGAGGCCGTTAGAGCCGAGAGAGCTGTGGGAGCTCGTCAGGAGGCCATTAGTGCTGAGGGAGCCACGGGGGCTCGGGAGGAGCCTGCTGTTGAGGCTGTTGGTGTTGGGAGGGCTCGGACGGGGTCTGAGGCCGGTGCCTCTGGGAGGAGGGTTTGTACTAGGAGGAGGGGTCCTCGGCCCACTAGATGGGAGATTGAGAACGTCGCGAGGGTCATTAAGAGGCCTCCTCCCCGTCACGTGGAGTCTTGTGGGGGGAAGAGACGGAGAGTGGAGACGGATGCGGATGACGTCTTTGTCGAGAACTGGGATGTTAGACGGGTTACAACCCCTCGGGGGGGTGAACCTTCGGGCGGCGCCTGCTTGGGCCGAGGGCTTTGCCGGTAGCCAGCTGTTGTTGCGGCTAGACACTAACATCTCTTACCGTGTAAACGAGGGCTTGGTGAGCCTGTTGCCTTTTTTTTTATCCTATTTTTGTTGTTTTTGTTGTTTCAGACCTGAATAGGTATTCTGATGCTGTTTGTTTCCCAATTTTAGGAAATTGCTATCATGAGGACTTTCTCAGGCATCACGATTATCATGGGTTTCTACGACGTTCTCCGGGCCGGTACAAGGGCGTTGATAGAGAGGTCGGCTATAGGGCCGTTGGTGGCTGCCTGGCATGAGATTCACAGGTCTTCGATTAGGTCGAACCTGTGTTTGATTCGCGCCATGTTGGACCGTTACTGGGACATGACGTCGTCGTTCCACATGGATTTTGGGGAGGTCAGTGTCACCTTGGAGGACTTTGCCAAGATATCGGGCCTTTCCTGTGGCGAGACGCCTGTTGAGTTCCAGGAGACGCCAGAGAGAGTGTCTTTCGCTGTGGTTACGGGTTTGATTGGCAAGGTTTTGCCTGCGTCGACTGACATCACTCCTTTCCTGATAGCGAACTCCTATGTGAGGGACCACTTCAAGGGGAGAGTGGCGGGGTTTGTTCCGGCACCGTTGGTGAGTTCGGAGGCTGGGGCTGAGGCTGACACGCATGAGGTGCGGTTGTGGTTAAGGTACTTCTTGGGTACCACGTACTTTGATGACAAGGGTAAGCGCTTGTCGACCAAGGAACTTCCTCTGCTTGCTGACCTGGACGCCTTAGGTCAGTTTGACTGGGGGACGTCGGCTTTGGAAAGTTTTACCCGTTACCTGCACGCCGCAGTTCATCCCAAGGTGATGGGGGATGGGAGTTCTCCCGCTTTGGTTGGTCACGACCTTATCTTGGAGGTACGAGCATTTTTGTGTGTCTTTTTTTTTTTTTTTTTTACTTTGACTTTGATTTTGATTTTGAGTTTGATTTTGATTTGTGTTGTTTTTTTTTTTTTTTTTTAGTTTTGGTAATTTTGAAAAATTGGCTGATTGCTGTGTTTTGTTACAAGCTTGGTTGTTTGCTTACTTTGCCCCCCTGCACCTGAAGAAGACTGATGCGTTCAATTTATATAAGGTATTTACTCTATATTTACACGCATTTCTATGTTATTTATGTAGCATCTAGCTACAAATGTCCCCCGAATAGTCTACTTTGGTTTGTCTTGTATTATTTGCAGGTATGAACTGGAGAGGAGCATAATCAAGCTTGAACCTGTCCCGTTTGCATGCATTTTGGAGATAGAAGAATCGGAGCCTGGAATATGTCACCTAGGGATGCGTGAAGTGGCTTCCGAAGGTGTTTCGAGTTCAGCCGTGCTGATACAGTGCTAGCTAAGTCGATCGACTAAGTTGACTGCTAAAACTGGTCGATCGAGTACCCTTTTATGCTAAGAACCCTCGATCGAGTACTTGCTCTGCTCGATCGAGAAGGGTGTTTGTTGAGTTCCTCGATCGAGTACCTGCTTTACTCGAACGAGATGTTTGACCTTTACTATGCTCGATCGAGTAGTTTGCTTTTACTCGATCGAGAGGTTTTCACGTTAGAATATTTTCTACGCAATCTTTAAGATTTACTTTTCGAATATTTTAATTTGAGTTTTAGAATAAATTAGGGGGAGGGCAACCGGACGACCATCTCTCCTCTCTCCTCTCTCTTTTGCTCTTCACTCCTTAGACCTAAAACTCTAGCTTTTGGAATTCATGCTATTGGGTATTTTCTCCATCCTTAATTTTAATTATTATTGATTGCAATTGTTCTTGTTTTTGTCATCTCTTTCCTCTTTTACTTTGGTTCATGTTTTCTCTAGCAATCAATCTCTAGTATTAGGGTTCATAATTTATCGCCTTTTTATCATGTTCAAGTTTATTGTCTCGTTTATTATAATTAATTTCTCAACTTTCATTATGCATAGCTAATCTCCATATGCTAGGACATAGGGGAGCCATGGTAATTAGGGAGGTTAAGATTAGGTGATTAGGCTTGGCTAGAATTAGGTTTGTGTTGTTAATCACCGCATTTAATAGCAATTAGCTGCTTGAGTCGATGCATTTAGCTAGTTGATTCATTACACCTTGACCTATATCGGAAGATTTAAAGGGGTAAGACCTGCAGTGAACATTAGGACATTCTAATGAGGACGGAAGCTAAGTTAGTACTGTTTTAGGGCAAATAGCGGATCGGAAGGACCTTTTCGCAACCCTACAAACCGAGTTTATGCCAACCTTTGACCCTAGATTGGATCCCTAGAAAACCATGGTGAACCGACTGTCCTAGCTGCTTCTCTCTTTTTGGTAATTTCATTAGAACTTATTGCTTGTCTCTTTCCTGTCCTGTTTCTCTATTTCTCCGTAGTTTAGAATCAACAATCAACCCCCAAAGAAACGGTTACTCAGGCATATAATATTCCCATCTCCCTGTGGATTCAATACCCGACTGCCTCTACTACATTTTATAGAGACTGGTTGGTTTTATTTTTGATAGGGTTGCGACAGCCGTGTCAAATTTTGGCGCCGTTGCCGGGGACACGGTGTTATTTTGTTTGCTTTATATTAAGTTTGTCTCCAGTCTCAAGGAATTTATTCCTTGAGACAGTTCTCATATTTTTCTCTAGTGTTATAGTTGTTTTGCAAGTGATCCGTCCTAGAAGAGGGCATTGAAAGATCTGCTATTCTTACAATTTCATTTGCTAAAATGCCCAACATCGGTAGTCACTCGGAACCTAATGTAGATTCCTTACCCAAAGGTTTCCTACTTCCTACTACAGATGCTGGTACCTTTGGAATTCATCCATCTTACATTCAGTTGGTTGAGAAGAATCTTTTCAAGGGAGTAGCTGGTGAGGATCCGGGCAAGCATATGGAGTTGTTCACTGATTACTGCTCCTCCATTCCTTTAGTTGCTGGGGTGACACAAGATAGGGTCAAGGAAATCCTTTTTTCCTGTTTCTTTGACTGATGACGCCCGGGATTGGTTGAGAGATCTGGATAAGGAGGCTGCTGGTATAACTAATTGGAGTTCTCTGGCATTAGCCTTCTACAGAAGGTACTTTCCACCACAGCGCACCAACGCATTAAGAGGCCAAATCACTAATTTCACACAATTGGCCACTGAAGATTTGAGTGAAGCTTGCACTAGGTTCAAGAACCTAGTTCGCTCTACACCTCATCATGGCTTCCAACAATGGTTCCTTTGCAACTAATTTTACAATGAGTTGTATGACGATCAAAGAGCCGTATTGGACGTTGCAGCCAAAGGAAGATTTCAGAAAAAACACTGAAGACAATATGGGGTGGCATCTTATTGAAGACATGGCCATTCATGTAGCTGAGTATGGGAATCCCAGAGGAGGTAGGTGAGTGAGCGTAAGAGATGGTGAATCTCATATAGCCGAATTAGAAGTTCTTAATGCTGGGTGTGACAAGTCAGAGAGTCCGACAATTTTGGGTGATCAACAGCAGGTCCATGCTATAATTGAGCAAGAGGTGTTTTGTGGTAGATGTGGCATGAAAGGACATGATCCTATTACTTGTATGGTATAAGTAGAGCGAGTCCATGCTTACCAATAACATAAGCAAGGAATTCCGTTCTCCAAGTTTTATGAGGATTTTGCCATATCAAGTATTTCTAGTCCTACCAATTCAATACCGCAGCAAGATAATTCTTCTTCTACAAATACAGAGATAGCGGAGTTGAAATCCTTGGTGCTATCTTTAGCAATTCAATTCTAGAAAAATGCAGAAGACAATGAGAATTTTATAAAGAAGTTGAAAGATCAATTCACACAATTTGCATCCGAGCAAATAAATCAAGCAAATGATCAATCACATTCTTGTGACCCAATTAATGCAACTAATCTCCGAAGCGGTCTTACTTATGACGGACCAATAATGCTGAAAAATGCCGATTTACCTATTGATGGAAATCTGGAAACTGTTTTGGAAGAGCAATTTGACGTTGACGCTGTTGAACCTCGTCAAAGTGCTCGATCGAGTGATATGGGTACTCGATCGAGCAGTTCTCCCTCTGAAAGTGCTCGATCGAGTGGTAATTTTACTCGATCAAACACCCCCGAAATTGATAAGCTCAATCGAGAAGGTTGTGTCCCTCGATCGACCAGATCCCAAGAGAAAAGCGCTCGATCGAGTGGTAGTTTCACTCGATCGAATGCACGTAATGGCGAAGATGCTGTTTTAAGGTCTAAACATGCTACTGGGTCATCTTCTTCGTCTGCGGAGATGCCGAGTTTAGACAAAGGTAAAGAGAAAGTCACATACCTGCTCGTTGTTACCAGGATTCCTTATCCGGGACGTCTGAGGGATGCTAAGGTTTAGCGACAGTTCGACAAGTTCGTGAAAGTGGTCAAGAACCTTCAGGTGACCGTTCCTTTTACCGAGCTAATTACCCAGGTACCTTCTTATGCGAAATTTATGAAAGATATTTTGACGCGTAAGAGAGAGCTTAGTGAGTTTGAGACTATTGTTTTCATGGAAGAGTCTAGCGATTTAATACTTAATAAGGCTCCACCCAAATTGAAAGACCCGGGTCGTTTTTCAATTACGTGTATAATAGGAAATGAAGTGATAGAAAAGGCTCTATGTCATCTAGGAGCCAGTGTCAGTGTCATGCCTTACTCTATTTGCTAGAAACTTAATATGGGTCACCTTAAAATGACTAATATCACCCTCCAGATGGCTGATAGATCAGTTAGACGACCCTTAGGCATCCTAGAAGACGTGCCTGACAAAGTAGGAAAGTTCTTTATTCCAGTAGATTTTATTATCTTAGACATAGCCGAGGATGCCCGGACCCCGATTATATTGGGTAGACCATTCTTGTGCACAGCTAGGGCTATTATAGATGTCAAACAAGGGCGTTTGACTCTTGCGGTGGGGGATGACACTATCACTTTCAGTTTGCCTGGTACAGTTGCTAGACCAATGATAGAGGATACTTGCTATTCAGTTGATATCATTGATGAGTGTGTTTATGAGGCCTGGTCGGATTCTTTGATAAGGGATCCACTGGAAGCTTTGATGTTGCTAGATGAGTGTGCAGATAACCCGGAGAACAATGACGCTGTCTTGGATCTGCTTGAAGCTGTGATAGATGAGCGTGAACTCACCAACGCTGAAGAAGAGAAGGTAAAATAGTTAGTAAACACTTCTTGCGCTATTGAGGTAAAGGTGTCTGAGCATAAGCCTCTTCCTTCTCATCTTAAATATGCATTTTTAGATGATACTGAGCAGTATCCAGTCATTGTTAGTGCTAAACTTAATGATAACCAGCCAACTACTTTGTTAGTTGTTCTTAAGAAAAACAGGAAAGCCATGGGTTATTCTTTGGATGATATTCAGGGCATCAGCTCTGATATTTGTATGCATATGATTGAGCTAGAGGAAGATCACAAGCCTTGCAGATAAGGTCAGTGCAGGCTGAATCAGAAGATGCAGGATGTTGTGATGGCTGAGGTAATGAAGCTACTTGATGCAAGTATTATCTATTCTATTGGTCATTCAAAATGGGTGAGTCCAGTTCAGGTAGTTCCTAAGAAAGGAGGAACTACTGTGGTTAAGAATGATAAAAATGAGTTGATACCTACTAGAGTTGTGACTGGTTGGCGGATGTGTATAGACTATAGCAACTGAATGCCGCCACAAAGAAAAATCATTTCCCCCTTCCTTTTATTGATCAGATGGTAGAAAGGTTAGCCTCTCATAAGTTTTTCTGTTATTTAGATGGATACTCAAGGTTCTTTCAGATCCCTATTCATCCGGATGATCAGGAAAAGACTACTTTTACTTGCCCTCAAGGTGTTTTTGTTTATTGTAGAATGCCTTTTGGTTTGTGCAATGCCCCAGCTACCTTTCAAAGGTGCATGATGGGGATATTTTCTGAGTATATAGAGTCTATTATGGAGGTCTTTATGGACGATTTCAGCGTCTATTGGAGTGATTTTGATAACTGTTTGTCTAACCTTGATAAAGTGTTGCACCGCTGCTTTAAGGTTAATCTTGTGCTTAACTGGGAAAAGTGTCACTTTGTGGTCAGCGAGGGAGTTGTCTTAGGGCACTTAGTTTCTGATAGAGGCATCGAGGTCGATAAAGCAAAAGTGAAAGTGATTAAGCAATTACTTCTTCCTGTTAATGTTAAAGGAGTGAGGAGTTTCCTTGGACATCCTGGCTTTTATCACCGGTTCATCAAGGACTTTTTAAAAATTGCTAAAACATTTCCACACTTGTTACTAAAAGATGCCCCATTTGTATTTACTGATGAGTGTCTTTCTGCTTTTAACAAGTTGAAACAAGCCTTGATTTCAGCACCGATTATCCAGCCTCCCGACTGGGAGCTTCTATTTGAGATTATGTGTGATGCTAGTGATTATGCACTAGGAGCAGTGTTGGGCCAGCGGAAAGACAAAGCTTTAAGTGCGATTTACTATGCGAGCCGAACTCTGGATGAGGCTCAAGTGAAGTATAATACCACTGAGAAGGAGTTGTTAGCTGTGGTTTATGCGCTGGAGAAATTTCGATGTTATTTGATAGGTTCGCAAGTTACTGTTTTTACTGACCATACAACGCTGAAACACCTTCTTTCCAAGAAGGAAGCTAAGCCACGATTGTTAAGGTGGGTACTCCTCCTCCAGGATTTTGATCTGCAAATCAAAGACAAGACGGGCGCCGAGAATGTAGGAGCTGATCACCTGTCGCGATTACCGCAGCAAGAGGGAGAGGATCCTTTATCTATTGATGATTCTTTTCCTGATGATACTTTATTTGAGATTGCTACTAACACCAGTGTTGATCCGTGGTATGCAGATTTGGCTAACTATGTTGTAGGTGGTGAGCTGCCACCTAACATGTCTTATCAGTAGAGGAAGCGATTTCTTCATTATGTGAAGCGATATTTCTGGGATGATCCTTATTTATTTAAGGAGTTTGCTGACGGTCTTTACAGATGGTGTATTCTGCAGTGGGAGACTAGAGCAATTCTAGAGGGATGTCATTCTTCCTCTTATGGCAGTCACTGATGCGTGTCCTTTATATGATGTTTTACATCCCATTTTACACGCATTTCAGAGCTCATTCATGTAGTTTATGCTGCCATTTCCCCTATTTCCGTCTACTTCCGTTTTTTTGTACATTATTGCAGAAATGTGAAGAATCCAGCGGAAATCGAGCTAAATCCGTCCCCGAGTATCCTGCATTGCATATGACGTGAAGTATTCACCCGAGGAACGAGCTTGGTGCGCAATTCAAGGCCCAAAAGACAAATCTACGAGATTATAGAAGTCAAGTAGCAGCTCAAGTAGTCGATCGACCACTACCATTAGTCGATCGACCAACCTGCGGGTTCCAGAAGCTACTGTATACTGAAGATCAGTCGATCGACCGCCATGGTCAGTCGATCGACCAATCTGCTATCCCAGACGAGAATTAAAAGACCGAGGAAGCGCAAGCCCATTGAGTTTAGGTTTTGGAAATAAAAGTTACGTATGTTTGCTATATAACGTAACTTAGAACACCAGTTTTAGGGATCCGATTTCTATCAAGTTTTTACATTAAGTTTTACACAGTAACATTGAGTTTTATTAGGGTTTGGAATATTGTTAGCATTGGAATTTTCGCTCTTGTTCTTAATCGTTCTTCTGCTATTCTCGGTATTCTTCTGCCCTATTTCAATTCACTTCTATTTCGTTATTAGTATAGAATTGCTAGTTAGATTCCCGAAACCGTTTTATCATTGCATGTTAATTGTTTGTCCTACCGCTTTAATTATGAATTCAGTACTTTTATGCCCTAGTTTTATTGTTGTTATCACTTTCAACATGAGTAGCTAAATAGTTTGTGCTAGGATGTAGGGGAATTATGGCGTAGGCGGCGTAGTATTGAATTGGGCTGAATCGCGTGTCAGTCGATCGACTGCCTTACTCGGTCGATCGACTGACCACGTGAGGTTACCTCTCGTTTTAATTGATTTTAATGCTTTATTTAACGAATCGAATGCATGCGACCAGTTAGATGCTTAATTTATGACTGACCCATTAGATCGAGAGATAGGGACAGTTGTTAGACCACCAATTAAAATGACTAAACTGTGCTGAGATCGAAAGATAGGTATAGTTTAGACCGTTAGTCACTTTTCAGGACGAGAGTCAGTATTAGTGATATTAGGGACTTATAGCGAGATCGAAAGATGCTATTTGTTAAGAGTGGACCGAGAGGACCTCTTGTTTCCCGCCTTACTTGTGTTCGATTTAGACCTGTTTAGTATGCTGCCACCGAAGCTATAACGAACCGACCATCCTTGTACCCCTTCTTTATCTGTTTAATCCGTCTTTTTAGTTTACTGTCTTTATTTATTCTTAGCTATAGACCAATCCAATCAAACCCCCCACCTTATTGTTACCTTAGACTGAATTTAAACAACTAGAATTTACGTCTGCCTCTCTGTGGTTCGACCCGACTGCCGCTAGCTATAGTTGTAGTTGGAAATTATAAATTTATTTTTGACACCTCACGACGGGTATCAGTCACCATGGTCCGTCGCAAACCGTGGCTAAGTTACTTCAATCTGGTTTTTTCTGGCCTACTTTATTTGCAGATGCTAAAGTGTTTGTTTCAGCTTGTGATGCTTGCCAGTGCTCGGTAAGTATTTCTAGGAGGCATGAGATGCCCCAAAATGACATTCTAGAGGTCGAGGTTTTTGATGTTTGAAGCATTGATTTCCAAGGACCTTTTCCGTCCAGTAAATGTAACAGGTACATTTTAGTAGCTGTAGACTATGTGTCTAAGTGGGTAGATGTTGTTGCTTCACCTAACTTTGATGCCAGGACCGTGATAAAACTATTTAAAAAGATTATTTCCCTCTGATTTGGTGTCCCTAGGGTCGTCATTAGTGATGGGGGTATGCATTTTATAGAAAAGAAACTTACGGCTTTATTGTCTAAAGTCGGTGTCCAACATCGTAGAGGTGTTGGGTATCATCCCCAAACCAGTGGGCGGGTTGAGGTCTCTAATAGAGAACTAAAAGAGATTTTGGCTAAAGTTGTTTCTAAATCACGGAAGGATTGGAGTTTAAAATTAGATGACACATTATGGGCGTATCGGACTGCCTTTAAAACACTGATTGGTGCATCACCATATCGATTGGTTTATGGGAAGTCTTGTCATTTACCTGTTGAACTAGAATATAAGGCTTGGTGGGCTGTACGTGAATTGAATTATGATTCTAAGTTGTGCGGTGAGAAACGTTTGATGCATCTAGATGAGCTAGAAGAGTTTAGGCTAAATGCCTATGACAGCTCGCGCATCTACAAGTAGAAAATGAAGAGATGGCACGACAAAAGAATCATACCGCGAGAGTTCCATGTCAGGCAGAAGGTGTTGCTGTTTATTGCCTGATTGTGCTTGTTTCCTGGTAAGCATAAGTCCAGGTGGAGTGGCCCTTATACAGTGACTGTGGTCACCAAGTATGGGTCCGTTGAGTTAGAGCATCCCGAGGGCAGAAGATTTAAAGTAAATGACCATTATGTGAAGCATTACTATGGAGCAGATGATTTTGTTGGCAACGTCGAAGTGTTCTACTTCGACCATCTAGATGAACAACATAATTGAAGTCAAAAGGTCGTGCAGGAACTCTTAAACCTGCGCTATCCGGGAGGCAACCCGGCTTGTAATTTATTGTACATTGCTTAAAACATTTAGTTAGTTCCGTGTGCTTTAGTTGCTAGTTTTACTGGCGATATATTTAAACTTTAGACTGATTTTGTCAGTTCTGTGGGTCGTTTGTTGCGTGTTTGCAGATACTTCAAATGAAGCCTAGGAGTTCGTGCATAGGGGGCTCTCGATCGAGTCCTTTCCTCTCTCGATCGAGTACTTTCCTCACTTGATCGAGTACTTTCCTCACTCGATCGAGTACTTCACCTTCTCGATCGAGCACCCCTAGAAGATGACCTCTCGATCGAGTGTCTTTCTTTCTCGATCGTGCACTTTCGATGTCCCATTCTACTCGATCGAGAGCTACATGCTTCAATCGAGTTCTCTTGCCTTGTCTAGCGTCCTGCGATGTTGTTATGAAACTATTTACGACCTCCCTTGTTGCTGGTTGGTTTGGGGAGGTCCTTCCTTCGCGTTATCTTGTAAGTTTTCCGAGGCTACACTCTTCTTTTCAGTTTGCATTTCCTTTCCCTATTTTGGGTACAATGAGGGCATTGTACGGTTTGGTTTGGGGAGGGTATATGCCTCCATATCTGTGTCTACATATTGTTTTTATTGCATTTCAGTTTGCACGTTTTATTTTTGCATGCATTGTTTATTTTAATTTCAAAAATCAAAAATCTCATAAAAATTAATTTTTTTTTGGAAATATCAAAAAATTCCACGTTTATTTTTGCATATAGGTTGAGTCCGAACGTTGAGACTTTTATGCTACATTGAATCTTTTTACCTCTGCCTTGCGATTTTTAACATTTCTATTGGCATAGTCATTTGCATAATCTACGAGTTTTTGTTTACACTTAGCTGAACGAATAGACTTGACTCTTATATTGGCAAACTACATATACATTTTAAGATTTAGAGCTTGATAAACTGGTGACATTCATGACCGGTTTCATTTAGGATGTGAATAGTACTCCTTATAAGACATGTAACATCAAATTGCACAAACATGACACTCTTTTCTTAGTACTTGTATGCATTCGGATTCGTGGCGGTGACACATGTGGAGAGGTAACTTATAACCCCTTCTTTCATTTCTACCAATGAGCCTCACATAGCCAAATTGACATGTTTTGACCCATTATTTAACTATGATCCTAAATTTAGCCTACCCTAGTCAAGCTAGTTTAGCAGTTATTTTGGGTATGTTGTGATTATCAATTGAGAAAATTGTTGATTACAGCCTTTTAAAAATCACTTTTTGAAAATTACAGCCTTATATAATTTTTTTTGTAAATTACATCCAAAATATTACTTTTCTTCTAAAATTGCACCAACTTGAGGATTCCGGTGAATTTTGATGATGTTTTTTCGATATACCCTTTATTATTTGAGAGCCTAGTTACCCAGATTTCTTACCTCTCCTTAACACAAACCAATTAATCACCCCAAACAACATCAAAACATCATCAAAATTCACCGAAATCCTCAAGTTGGTGCAATTTTAGAAGAAAAGTAATATTTTGGATGTAATTTACAAAAAAAATTATATAAGGCTGTAATTTTCAAAAAGTGATTTTTAAAAGGCTGTAATCAACAATTTTCTCTTATCAATTTGATATTTTGTCTTGAATTAAGAAGATGAAGAGAATGAAAAAGAAAAAAAAAAGTGAAATGGAAAAGATTGAAGAAAGAAAAATATGAAAAAATGATGGAAGAAAGTTGAAAGAAGAAGAAAAAATGAAACATATGAAAAAGATTACTGAATATGACTCCCATGCTTATCATTATTTTTCATAGGGAGTCTTTTGATGGTGTGAGTGATGTTTTGCCACAATGGCACGATTTTACGTTTTATATATTGAGTAGTGAAGCGGATTGAGTTTATTATTTGGTTACGGTTGTACTAGCTTGGCTTTACCTCCACTTATCCAAATTGTTTTGCCCTTTCTTACCCAATTACTTCACCTCCCATTATATGTAAGTCTTCGGCATGTGTCTTGGTCCGGTTTGGTTGGAATGCATACGTACGGTCTGTAGAAATCGGTTTCATGTTTGGTTGCATGCATATTCTTATAGGTCTAAGTTAGGTGAGCGACTTTGTTTCTTTATATCTCACAAAATTATACTCACCTTGTGCTTGATCTGTGTGATGAGCGACCCGTGAGAGTCTGATTTATTTGAGTCTTGCAAGGTCGACGGGTCAATAGTTTTAAAACATTGATTTAACTTGTTTGCACTTGACTCATAGCCACTTTGTTAACTTGTTGCATTAAATTGGTTTGGGTGGACAATTTGTAGCTGGAAGGCTGGTCCCATTCCACTAGTTGTTTTTAGTTGCATTTATAGTTTACTTGGGGACAAGTAAAGGTTTGGTTTGGGGAGGTTTGATGTGTGCATTTTAAATAAGGTATTTACCCTATATTTACAGCATTTTTATGTTATTTATGTAGCATCTAGCTACAAATGTCCTTCTGAATAGTCTACTTTGGTTTGTCTTGTATTATTTGCAGGTATGAACCAGAGAGGAGCATAATCAAGCCTGAACCTGTCCCGTTTTCATGCATTTTGGAGATAGAAGAATCGGAGCCTGAAATCTGTCACCTAGGGATGCGTGACGTGGCTTTAGAAGGTGTTTTGAGTTCATCCGTGCTGATACAGTGCTAGCTAACTCGATCGACTAAGTTGACAGCTAAAACTGGTCGATCGAGTACCCTTTTATGCTGAGAACCCTCGATCGAGTACTTGCTCTGCTCGATCGAGAAGGGTGTTTGCTGAGTTCCTCGATCGAGTACCTGCTTTGCTCGATCGAGATGTTTGACCTTTACTATGCTCAATTGAGTAGTTTGCTTTTACTCGATCGAGAGGTTTTGACGTTAGAATATTTTCTACGCAATCTTTAAGATTTACCTTTCGGATATTTTAATTTGAGTTTTAGAATAAATTGGGGGGAGGGCAACCGGATGACCATCTCTCCTCTCTCCTCTCTCTTTTGCTCTTCACTCCTTAGACCTAAAACTCTAGCTTTTGGAATTCATGGTATTGGGTATTTTCTCCATCCTTAATTTCAATTATAATTGATTGCAATTATTCTTGTTTTTGTCATC
The DNA here is from genome assembly GCF_048544455.1 of Silene latifolia. NCBI lineage: Eukaryota > Viridiplantae > Streptophyta > Magnoliopsida > Caryophyllales > Caryophyllaceae > Silene > Silene latifolia. Next base: position 88,974,782 of record NC_133535.1, on the reverse strand, counting down.
TCTTTCCTGTTTTACTTTAGTTCATGTTTTCTCTAGCAATCAATCTCTAGTATTAGGGTTCATAAGTTATCGCCTTTTTATCATGTTCAAGTTTATTGTCTCGTTTGTTATAATTAATTTCCCAACTTTCATTATGCATAGCTAATCTCCTTATGCTAGGACATAGGGGAGCCATGGTAATTAGAGAGGTTAAGATTAGGTGATTAGGCTTGGCTAGAATTAGGTTTGTGTTGTTAATCACCGCATTTAATAGCAATTAGCTGCTTGAGTCGACGCATTTAGCTAGTTAATTTTTTACACCTTGACCTAGATCGGAAGATTGGAAGGGGTAAGACCTGCAGTGAACATTAGGACATTCTAATGAGGGCGGAAGCTAAGTTACTAATGTTTTAGGGCGAATAGCGGATCGGAAGGACCTTTTCACTACCCTGCAAACCAACTTTATGCCGACCTTTGACCCTAGATTGGATCCCTAGAAAACCTTGGTGAACCGACTGTCCTAGCTGCTTCTCTCTTTTTGGTAATTTCATTAGAACTTATAGCTTGTCTCTTTGCTGTCCTTTTTCTCTATTTCTCCGTAGTTTAGAATTATTAATCAACCCCCAAGGAAACGGTTACTTAGGCAGACTTAGTTTAGCATACAATATTCCCATCTCCCTGTGGATTCGATACCCAACTGCCTCTACTACATTTTACAAAGACCGGTTGGTTTTATTTTTGATAGGGTTGCGATAGCCGTGTCAACGACGAGTGACGTGCCTTCGGCTTACTCTGCTGTGAGGGGTTGGACGGTGGCTCGGAAGAAGTCGACCAAGTCGACTTACGAGGACGGCAGGCGTCGGGTGAACGCCCTCCAAGTTGGTGACTTAAGTCGTTGATTCTTACCTCTTTTGTTTTGTAGAAACGGATAGAGATAGGATGACTAAGTAGCCTAGAAAGCCCCCAGTTAGTTGAGTAGCTTTGCCTTTAGTGCAGTTTGTCGGGTGGCCTTGGGAGCACTACACAGGCGTACTGGTTGCTGTCAGGGAGCGTCTGCGACCTCGCAGTTTCCAGCGTTTGTACCTCGAGACGGCGATCGAGCCGGTTTGGTACATGGGCGAGCGTTTAGCTTGTCAGTGTTTCAGCGAGACCTTTGTGGTGCCGGTCGATCCGCCTAAGGTGTTGTTCCAGAAGTCGACACCCAACGAGGTTAAGGAGAACCTCCACGGCCGTGGGTGCGATGAGCTATTGTTACGGAAGGCAGACTACGACACTTTCCACTTGTCGAGGCTTGCCTGGTACCCGATTGAGGTATGTTTTCCTCTGTTCTTCATTTTCATTGCCTCTTTTCGTGTTTTGGTGGAAGGTTTTGTTACCCTCGACGCGGATTATTGTTGTAGGGTGTCGACGCGCTCATGAGGACCCAACCCCCACCTTTCTCGACACAGACCACCTTTCAGGGGCCGGGTGTTAAGGAGCTAAAGCTGCGTCTGCCAGAGCCTGCGGCTGCTGAGGTGACCGACGCTGGCATGGAGTGGAGGTTGACAGTTCACAGGGTGAGTTTATGATTTGAATACTCCTCCTTGTTTGTATTTTGCCTTGCATTTTTGTTGTATTGAAGGACTTTTCTGGTTGTAGGTGTCCACCGTTAGTCATCTGGCTTTGTGGCGGATGGCTAACCGGTGGAGGGAATTTGCTGGTGACCTGGCTGCGAGGGAGTCTCGGCTTGCACATATGCTTTTTGTTGGTTGTTTTTGAGTTGAATTTCACGTTTAGATCTCAATGACATGTATTGTGCTTTGCACAGTACTGCGGATCCGGCGGAGCTTGCTCGGGTCCGTGCTAAGTTGGATGCAGTGAGGTCGATGATCGAGTCACAGGAGCTAGGGATCATCAGTCGGGACCAGGAGCTGAGGCGTCGTGAGGACGGGTTGGGGAGCCGAGATGCGGAGATTGCCTCTCTGAGGGCTGATGTGACTTATATTTGAGCACATTTAGTCCCCGAATTAGCCTCGTTCCTATGCTTTTTAGTGCATAATTGGGTCATTTACTATCTTTACACTACTACAATTTTACTCAAAGAGGACGTCCCTTAGAGTACGGTTGGAGACGAAACCGTCTTATTTCAGTCAAAAAATTTGGCGCCATTAGTGAATATATACTTAGGACGGTTAATAAAGACAACCGTCCTCGTTGTAAAAGTAACAAGGACGGTTGGCCAATAAAACCGTCTTCTTATTAAACTATAGGATGGTTGTAATACTAGACCGTCTTCTTTTTTTTTTAATACCGATGATCCAAATTCCCAATATAGACGAAATCCTCTGCTTATTCAAACAATATACAATATACACGAAACCCTGATACTCTAAAGCACATAAACCACCCTCATCATCCGTCGTTCATCTCTGACGCAACCACCAGCGCCTCGTAAACCACCGCCTCAACATTCTTCTTTATCATCGCCCTAAAGCAACATCGTAGCACGATCACCGCCAGTCGTTCATCGCCTTATCGAGGTGTGTGTCAATCGTAATATTCTTCACTATGTATCTGATAAATCGTTTATTTAGTACAAATTGATTTTGTGACTATCATAATTGAACAATGAAATCAATTCTATATATCATATTCTACATTTAGTTTCTGACAATTCGTTAATTGCTTCTGCCATTGCTCCAATTTTTCGTTAATTTGCTTGTGTTTATCCCCAATCCCCTTACTCTGCTTGTGCATATATGTTTAATTGTTGATTTTGCTGTATTTATCAATCTTTCTTACAGCAAGCTCTTTCGTATAAGACAGTTTTATAGTTAGATTATCATAAGACCGACCCTTATAATGAGAAATTGATTATCATTTGCCATAAAATTGGTGAATTATGGTAAATGATACACGGCAACAATAGTATTAGATTCGTCAATAAAGTTTAGTTCCTATTCTTCAACTATTAGTTTACCATACGTCGTTGGCCAAGTAAAACTGAGATCCTAGCCTAAGCCTGCATCCAAATCGCACTACTACAAAAATTGCAATCCTATGATAGACAACTGCAATAAAGTGAGGAAACTATGGCATAAATAGCATCGATATGTCTACATTCTACCTTGGAATATGAAAGTGTGCATTCTACCTTGGAGTATGAAAGTGACGAAATAAAGAATTTTAACTCCATAACTGAGGCATAATGGTACTAGTTCTACTTATTTATGGTGCACTCCTGTTTAGAACACGAGGTCTACCATGTAATAAAATCCAGTCATAATGAGAGCTGCACCTGCAACACCTAAAACCCCCCCCAAAACGTTGTTAGTTGGTCATCGAAAGAAGCCATAAAATCAAGTACTTACCTTGTGGTTAACACGAGTAGTGCCCGACTACGGAATACAAAATTTATACAGCTCAATATCACCCAACTATGTGAAGTCTTACATGATAAAAAAAAAAAGATTATACTAATGCGATAGAGATACCAATTTTAGGTAATCCTCTATTGTAGTGAACAAATTCATACTTCATAGCAATGTTGAAAACCATAATGAGAAAGAAGTATAGATGATGCGAGATCATGTGCATCTGTCATTGTTGAAGTGCAACTGGTTATTTGAAATTTTGAACTGAGAAAAAGAAATCAATCCACACATATAATGCAGAGACTGCACAGAATAAAATACAATTCGCCTAGTTAGGACCAACACCTCAATAAGAGTGTGACTACTAATACAGAAAAATAGAGTAACCACCTAAGAGCCTAGGAATATTGAGCATCAGTTCCTTAGACTCCTGTCATTTGCTCTCAATCAAGTACTTACCCTATGATAAAAAAAATTCATTTTCTGTAAGACAGAGCCTAAATTGACCAAAATAGTGTATAAACTATAAACACATCACCTTTAGGCTTTAATCCCTTCAGCATCGCTTAAACGTGACATTGTAGCTTAGTGATATTATCAAGAGTTAGTTCCTGTTATAATCCAGTAGAGCTTTAGCATGATTAACATCATCACATGTTCACATTAGATGAACGATAATTTTCTAACAATAATGGTTACCAATTAGATCGCAAGTGACATTGAAACCGTGTAACAAGTTCCCATTCTAATACGAACTATTCCTTATATTTTATTTTGACAAATCTGAAAAAAAAAAAAAAACTAAGAAACCGGTTGTATATTCAGCACGTTTCTTATTCTCACTTAAAGAAACCGATTTTTAAAAATCACCGGTTTCTTTGATTAAGAAACCGGTCTGAAAATCTAACAGGTTTCTTATGACTGATCTCTTTGAGGTTTTTTGTAGTAGTGTCGCAATAATGAGCTCGAATTACACGGCAACAACATTTTTTGAATTCTTCAATAATCTCCAAACTGGAATCCCATTTGTTTAATTGACTTCATCTTATTAAATTTAGAGTTTTTTTGGGATGTGGGCAGTAGATGAATAAGGAGGAACGCTAATGATGGAGGAACTAAGAGGTGGGTAGAGGGATAGAAATCCTGATCATCGGATCATGTCAATTCGGAGGTGATCATGTCAGTCCTGATCATGTAAATTATGGGGGCAGAACTTAATTTAGGAGATGGACAATTTTGAGGTTTGTGGGAACATGAGCTTATCGCTTTCTAAAATAACAACCATAATTACCGCTTCCTTTATAGCCCGACAATGCTCGAACGAGTTAAGCATAAGGTGATGACCCGAACTTTACTATTTTTTCCAGTTAAGGAGTCGTACTTTAAAATTTTATAGTAAAGGATCTTTTACACTAACTCCCGTCAAGTACGTCACTAAAAGCAACCTCAGATACTTCTATCTTGGTATACCGTACTTCTTATATTGAAATTACAGCAACAATTTATCAAATTTATATAGAACTCACTGTGACAAAGAGTAAAGTAAGAGGCTTAATTTTTCAATCCCATATTTTATTTGTAACCAGAAGTCTTGAAAAATAAAGATCTTTATGAATTGAAAGCTGTCTAACAATTCGATCAGTGCATTATTTTTTCTTTTATGAAATCAGTTTTGCAAGCAATTTCTAATCAACTATAACTCAATGCTTCTTAAACTCTTGAAATTGTGTCTTTTATAAGTTAGATGATTATGTGGACACTTTGTTATTCTTGAATTTGGCTCAGGTTCATCTTCCATCAATTATCATTTTTTGTGGTAGGTATTTAACTGAGCTGCTAGAGAGTATGCAATGTACAAATTCATATGGATTCTTGTGCCCCACATTATTGTCCAAGTTCACTAGTTTTGAAATGAAGATAATCGGTCAAACTATATTGTTAAGGCTATGACATGTACAGGTTGTGAAAGGAGTCGAAAGCTTGTTTTTGCTCCATATTTTGAAGGGTATGTACCTTTTTTCATACTACTATTAATTATATTATTCAATGCTACTTATTAATACGCGATGCTGATTTTTTTATTTTATAAATGGTAGTAATCATTGGATGTTGGCTGCCATTAATCCAAAGGATAGTATAGTATATTGGTGTGGTCCAGCTTGAACTCTAGAGCCTCATAAATTTTTGAAGGATAGAATTAATTTGTAAGCTCGACATGTATATGATTTATGAAATTGCAATTATTTCATAGATTTACATTTGTTTTATTAAGATAAATATAATTAAGCCATGTCTATAACATATATTTAACACATGGCAATTGCGAAACTAAACTCTATGGATCCACTTTTCGGGTGTCACCCACAAAAACAGCTTGAATGGAAAATGATAAAGGTACTCCTTCAACTAATAGTACTTTTATCTCCTAAATTATATAATCTATGTTTTTTTTGGGTTTATTTGGTGAGAATAATCCAAACAATTACTCGTATGCTCAAATTAATCCCAACTATATTTTTACTCATATTAATCTGACTTGTGAGTCATTTTTCTTCTACTACACCAGCCCTAATTGTGATTGCTTATTCCCAGTAGTCTTATTTCATACAGAGTTAGCCTTTTCGCCCCAGTTTCATGCCTTTTCCTCTGATCTGAAGCTAAGTCTTATTTCATACAGAGTTAGCAATTATTTTTTGTGAGGGTATAGTCAATGTTGTGTTGATTCAGCATTTTCCTCTAAACGGGTTTTACTTCTTGCTATGCTTTTGAATCTTCAGTGGAAATGTGAATAATTTGGTGTTTGATATGGGTTTTGATTTGGTAGTGGAGAATACAAATTCAATTCAATAATAATGTGTGTTCACTATTTACTTTCTTCCATTTTAGACTCCAAGCCTGAGTTATTTTGCCTTAATTTTGTGTTTTGGCATTCATGTTTTAGGCGTTAGTATTGCAGTGATGGCATTCATGTTTGCTTTTTTTAGCTAAACTAGGGTCAATTTCTTCAGCCTTGTATTGAACGTAAGTTAAGGAAACCTTTCCATTGATTAATGGTGGATGAGAAGACTAGTAATACTATTTGAATTATTCTCATCAAATAACCTTTTTTTTGTTGTGGGCTTATTGTATATACGTTGTAGTTGACATGATTTCGAATTTAGTGTCCTACACAGCCATTTGGGACCGTCTTATATGGATATTATGTTTGCCGATATATGTTCGAGATCATCAGAGGACAATATATTAGTATTATTCCAAATGTACGTCCTTTCATTTGTTTATTTTGTTTCAATATTTACTCATTTTATATAAATTAAATATGTTGGTATGTAAATAATTATAATTGTATTTTTTGGTTACTTTGTATGTAGTTCATGATTAAAGCTCCGAAAACATACTCGGTTGAGCAAATTGATGAGGTGCGAGAAATTTAGGCTAAATATGCATTGGAGTTTAAGGCGCAAGTATTTGATGGCAACATCTAAAGTAATTAGGTTGATCAGATAGTTTATGTGATGGTTTGTGGATGGAGAAACTTGTGTTAGTGCGTGTGTTCAAAAATAAGTCGTTGATAGCTTGTATTTTGAAGGTTCAAACTTATATGGTTTTATTTGGTTGGATTTTAGAGTATAATGGTAAGATTTGCTGGATTTTTTTGAAATGTAGCTGAATATAATATTAAGCTACTATTGTCATATAGAATATGAATGAAACAATTTCCTTTTCAAAAATATGGTTGTGTGAAAGCGTATAGATATGTGCCAATATTGTGTGCAGGAATTGATTTCAAAAAATTGGCGCAAACACAATTGATTTAAAAAATTGGCGCAAAAAACCTGAAATTGGCGTGAAATTGTAGCGCGAAATAGATTTCAAAAATTGGCGCAAAAAACCTGAAATTGGCGTGAAATTGTAGCGCGAAATTGATTTCAAAAATTGGCGCAAAAATATATAGAAGACGGTTGTATGATAAATCGTCATTATCCAAAAGAAGACGGTTTTGACCTGTACCCGTCCTCTTTGAAAATAAAATGAAGACGGTTCATTTAGCCAACCGTCCTGCTTTTGCAAACAAAAGAAGACGGTTTGACTTTATCTTGACCGTCCTCTTAGCCTACGAGGACGGGTGAATTAAGGACGGTTTGTTTAAGTAATAAGGACGGTTTTGAACCTTCCTCTTTGTTGATTTTTGTAGTAGTGTTAGTTTCCTATTTTGCATATTCTTTGAGGTTTTGTTTTCTTGGTAGGAGAGGAGTGCAAACCTTGCATTTACATGGCAAAATGGAGCTAAATTGATCGTATCTAATGACCAAGCATCAAAGGGAAGACGATACTAGAAGGCTTATGAAGATAATAAAGTAGATTGGGCAATGATGAAAGGATCCTGCATCCTCAACAAGATCCCCGCGGATTGTTGAGGATTGAAGAGTAAAGAAGTGCCTGACCCAGGATCCGAGCGGATTGCCAGCAATCCGGACGTCTCCCAGCACCACAATCCGAGCATCCCGAGCTTAAGACGCTCATCTTGAAGCCCTAGGATATGAGCGTCTCCCCTATGATCCGCTCGGATCTCCTGACAGAACCCACCGTGCTAGCTTCCAAGCCGCTCGGGACGAGCATATCCATACGGGACTAGCAAAACGGAGATGCTCATCTCCTTGGAGAGGAGCATTTCCTCGACTTTTCTTAAGGGTCTTAATAGTCATTTAAGCCCTTAGTAACCCTAATTTATATACCTAATCTTTAGTATAAATACCCCTTTGTACTACCTAGATTAGCATGCTCTCTTAATCAAGTTGTAATTAATTATTAATCTCATCTTAATCTTGTAATCAACTCTTAATATAGTTTTAATACAAATCTCATTCCTTAATCTTTCCTTAATTTCTCTATTGTTCATCATTTATTTTGGGTAATTAGAAGATTATTTGGGTTTATTGGGAGATTGACAACCTTCCATCAATCATCAAGTACTTCTATTATTCTTTGCATTTTATTTTGGAATCTTCATAGGTATAATTCTCTCTTAATCCTTTTAATTATTGTCAATCATTTTCATTTGTTCATCATGTTTTGCCATGCTAGTATGATTGACAACCTTGTTAGCATGTTAAACTTGATAATGAGTGAGTAGTTTCCTTAGCTAGGGTTAATGGGGAATTAGGGGAAACCAACATGGGGATTGATTCATGCTTAATCTAATATATTTTCATAATTAATTTGCTTGCTTGTTGTGATTCCAACTTATGCACATGTTATGTTTGATGAAATGCGAGCCTATGAATCCTTGCATTTTTTACCCATCATCACTTATCTTTTCAATGAGACTTGTAAGACATAAACCAACTCGAGTCTCATTAGACCATGCATATAGTTGGATAGGAAGGACTAAGTCGACTTGTAAGTGTTGTACAATCTAATCGATTCGGCTTCGGGACCCAAACCTTCTTAAGGATTGTAAGATATACACTAACTCGATCCCATCACAACAATAAGTGCTTGCATCTAGTAGAGAACATGTTTGTATGATCAACTCCCATGAACAACTCCCATGAATCCCCGATGAACCCATGACACCCTAGTGCTTTTAATCAATTGTTTACACCTTCATTTTATCTACCATGCTTTGTTTTTATTGTTGATTAGTTTTAATTTATTTCCTATCTCAACCCCAAATTATGACACCCTAAGACACGACCATTTACAATTGAAAATCCTACATCAATACCTGTCCCTTGGGATCCGACCTTTACTTGCCTCTTTACTAAGAGCAGTTGGTGAAGTTATGAATATTGTTTTGGTTGAGTAAACTTTTGACGACGAGTTTTACAATAACACCAAAAATGGCGCCGTTGCCGGGGACGGTGTTAACTTGATTTGATTTTCATTAATTGTTTTTAGTTGTGTCTTTCTTTACCTTGAGGAAGGTAATCTCCTCAAGGTTTGCTCTAATTGTTTTCAAGTTGTTTGATATTTTTCATGTCTAGGAGATCACAAGGTAACTTGTTACCCATTGATCTTGAAATTGAAAGAACTTTGACCAACAATAGAAGCCTTGCTAGAAATACTTTGAGAGGTATTGGTGAGATTGTGGACATCCAACCAAATAACATCGAGTTCATCAACCCTTTTGCAAGAGAAGGAGAGGATAACCCAATACAAAACCCACCACAAAATCAACCCACAATGCCTAAATTTTCATCACATTCCGTACCAACCGAGAAGAACCTACCAAATGGTACTCCTACAGCACAACATTTAACCGGTAATTTCATTACCAAATCCGCATTTTTACAATTGGTTGAGAGAAGTAAATTTGGAGGGATGCCTAGTGAAGACCCTCATTCTTATATGAAGACTTTTTGTGACTATTGTGATGCGATTTCTCAAATCGGAGTTACTCAAGACCAAATCCAATGGGTCTTATTTCCTTTTTCTTTGATTGGTACCGCGAAACAATGGTTGAAGAGCCTAGATAAGGCTACTCTTGGTATTGATTCTTGGAAGAAATTGGCACTTGCTTTCTACAAGAAATTCTTGTTGGAATAAGTGTCCTCCGACAATAATGCGATCACAACTGTCGATCATGATGATATCATGTTTAAATCTCATATTTAAGAATACATGTGGGAAGTAATATTTTACAGTCAACTGGTCCACACATATCGGTAATGATTGGCTGACTAGAGTTTGACATTACTGTCGTGCGACGGTGGTGATCAGTTGATCCCCTTAGGTCATACCTAAAGGGTGACGCTCTTAATTGATTATTTAATTAATCGTATGAAGATACGTGTTGATTAAGTTGCTTGAAATTGACGGACGATTTTGTGAGTATAATTGACGTGTCTTATTGTAATTCGATTCAATAAGATACGGACTAAGTAATCAAATTGTTTTATTACTTAGATAAAATTATTGTTTACGAAACAATTAAAATTTAATGAATAATTTATTATAAATACAAGACGTTGTAATCTATAATACGATAAACCATTTTGGTACAAGTAATTACAAATTACTAGTCGATTTTATATATGACATATTTTATGAGTATGTTGATTTTTAATATGTTAAAAATACATTACAATTTCACATGACAAGTAACATGTAACATTTGACAAATTGACAAAATAATGTGTAAAATGGACTTTCCATTTTACATGATATGTACTTAGAAAAATAAATTTGGTTTTAGGGTTTGAAGTGTGCTTTATATTTTATTTAAAATAACAATCATCACACTAAAAACCTAGTCTTACATACCTATAATTTATGGGTAGAAGGAAAGGCCATGCATTGGACTCCACCCGGTTTTAGAGAAAGGAGAAAGCCAAGGGGTTTTGCTCTATAATTACACTGCACTACAACACTTTTCACTAGTGTAATTTTCATTTTTCATTCACTACAAAAACTTAGAGAAGTTTAAGAAAAAAAATACTCTATAATTCCTCCCTCTCCCTACCGAAACAAGAGAGACAAAAATAATATTTTGGGTCATTTTAAGCTAGATTAATAATATTACTAGTTCATAATATTATTAATTATTAAGAGTAACACCTTGGGTATAAGCTTTTGTGAGAGGTTCTAATTTGAACCTTTGTTCAGCCATTATAAGGAAGCTCAAGAACTAACAAATAGGTGAATTTGTTGGTGCCCTTTTGATCCGAAATCCCAAAGTAAGATTGACGATTTCTTCTCTAATCTTGTTTTTAGTTTGCATGCATAAGATCTAGTTATTATTTTATCACTAAATAATCACATTTGTATGAAATGTGTAGAAATGGAATTAATGAATCCTAACAAGTGGTATCAGAGCCTTAGGTTGTTTGCATGCAAATCGGTTTATTGTTTTTTCCGAGTTAATCTTATTAACAAACATAACTTGTAATTTTGTGTTTATTATGATATATCACGAAATCACTTTGCATGTTAAAGGTTTTGGTCCTAAAATGTATTTGGGATATTTTTTGTTCATTTATGGATTATATTGTTCATTTTGTTAATTTATGACATAAAAATGTGATTTTGTATATATAAATGTCATTTTTTGGACGAAAATTACTTAAACTTTGAATTTTCCAGTGGTTTTTGGATATGTATTCACATGTAATACATACTGATGGTCTGTAAATTTTCATGTTAAAATAAGTTGTTTTGCTCGAAATATGAATTTTATAAGTTAAAATCGTATTTAAATGGGTAAATAGGTTAATATGAGTTATATTTCGAAAATCATGAAATTTTAGTATGTTGTCACATGCAATTTTACAAGATGTGTATAAAATTTTTGGCTATAGTGAAGTCTTTTTGCATGATTTATGAATTTTTGATAAAAAAAATCACATAAATAGTGACTATAACTAGTTATAATGCTAAAACATACTTCATGTCTAAAGAAAAACGTCACATGTTGCATTTTATCATATATTTTAGATCTAAAAGTGAAAATTTGATGAAAATAAATTTTCTCATATTTTAATGGTCATATTTGTTAAAACCGATAAACCGCAACATTGTTTTTCTCGATAATTTTTCCAAATATTTAACCTAAGTATTGAAAATTATGAGAGTCATGGTATTTTTCTAGAATGTTCATAAGATTGAATTTCAAATTTTGAAATTAATTGAAATTATTTTGATTTAATTTGAAGTTTATGTTATAAAATTGTAATTTTAAGTCCATAATGAACAATATTATCAAATCAAGTTGAATTATTGTGAAAGTGTTAGTGAAGAATAATTTTGAGTCCTAAGTGAGTTAGGATAATTAACTTGAACATAAATATGAGTTTATGTAACATATTGTGATTTAATAAGTTAAATCACGCAAATCCGTAAAAACCGATTAATATACGATATTGGCTCTTTAAAGGCGATTTAGCTTAAAATTTGGCAAGTTCATACATATTATAAATGCTGCATTTTATTTATGATTGTCATAATTTTGGTTTATATAATTTTGAATTATGTAATTTTACTTAGTATGGCCTTAGTTTTTAGTCGATATTACCCGAAATCTATAGGAATATCGATTCGGTTGTAATTTTGTGATCTCGTATCACCAATTTGTAATTTAATAGTTATTTAATTTTTATTAAAAATGTATAATAGGAAATTATGTAATTTATTTTGTAATTTCCCGGAGTTCCCGAAGAAGACGGTGTTGCCTTGTTTTGCGTGCCAAGACCGAAATTCAAGGGACCAAAGGAGTTGGTTTCTGCATTTGTAATAGTTTATTAGATTTACTATTTTAGGAAGGCCATACTAGGATTTTATTTTTATGCTTTGTATTTTATTTATATGTTGCATGCATCGCTAAATCGCCATAACTAAACATGCATTTTAAATCGAGTTTATCGACCGTGTCAATTGAGACTTAGGGCTTGCTTGGATTGAGGGTAAAAGGGGGGGAATGAATAGGGGAGTGATATGTAAGGTACGTTTTCCATGTTTGGTATGAGGGTAATTATTCACCTCCTGAATCTATTACCCTCATGAAGGGGTAATACATTACCCACCCTCCCCCCTGGGTAATGATTAAGGGAGTAAAATATCTACCCAGTAATCATTACTCATATGCCAAACCTATCTTCAAGGAACTCATTACCCAAGTAATTAACTTCCCCAGTAATTATCGCCCAGTTAAAATTTACCCCTTGATTATTCCATGGATTCCAGGCAAGCCCTTAGCCTTACCAAAAATTAGAAACCATGAAAACCGATTTCGTGAGGGAGTGCGCTCGGCCAAACCGGGGTACAAACCTTGCTACGTAAAGGAAGTGGGTGATAAATGTCTATCCACCGAATTCATGTTGATGAGGATTGTATCGCCAAAGCGTGCCCAAGTTAATGTGAATTTGGATCATGGACACATTTATTCGAAATTTGGGTTGTACTCAACAAAAGTATTTTCGACCATAGCCGGATGTGTTTTGGGCTAAAGATAAAAATTAATGTAATTTTATCGACCAAGAGTTCTAAAAGCAGAATCGATTAAAGGGTTAATCCACCGAGTTATATTGATAAGGGATGTATCGCCAAAGCGTGCCTAAGTTGATATGAATTTGGGTCTTGGAATCATTTATCAAAGTTGGGTAGAGGTCACTAGATAAATGCAATAAAACTTGTTTAAATTAAAATTTACGAGTATTATTATTATTTTAAAAACGACAAGTGTTTTATTCCTTCTATTTTTGTTTTGTAGACCACTTTTATTTCTCATAACAAATGGTCGCACCAAACAACAACGCTCACGCTCTCACTAATGTTTCATGGCTCCGATCCTTCATGGATCGTTGTAAACTTGAAAAGAATGGGTCAAACTTTTCCGATTGGGATGCCCAACTCAAGCTAGCCGCCCAAGGTGACGATAAGGTTCGTTACCTTATGGAGGCCTCTCCACCCGAACCTAATGCTAGGTCGAGTGCCGCAACAAGGGAAGCCTATGAAGCTTACCATAAGGAATCCGCCGCAATTAAAAATGTGTTAATTTTTGCGATGGAGGCGGATCTCCAAAGGAGATCTTTCAAAATGGGCACCGCTTATGAAATTTATTCCAAACTTGTGACAATGTTCTCATAAACATCAAGGATCGTCCAATATGAGGCGGCCTCGGCATTCTTTGATCTCAATTTCAAGGAGGGCCAAAAGGTTAGCCCTCACGTGCTAAAATTGTTGGAGCTAGTCGAGACACTGAAAATTCAAAAGGTTGAAATCCTCAAGGAGCTCATTGCTGATAGGATTCTTCACTCCTTATCCAAAGTCAAAGCATATGTGCAATTCCGGGTGAATTTCAATATGCAAGACAAGGACGTGTCTCTTGAGAAGTTACACAAGTTACTTGTGCAAGCCGAAAGAGACATGGGGCTAAATGTTAGCCCACCTAAGGATGTGCTAAATATAAGCACTAAGAGCAAGGGGAAGTTCAAGAAGAATGGGAAAAAGAGTAAGAGGCAAGCTCCCATGAACACCAAGGCTAGGACTTTTGAAGCTAGCACTTCCAAACCCAAGAAGGGTCCTCTTGATAAATGCCATTATTGTAATGGTGTTGGACATTGGAAGAGGAACTGTTCCAAGTATCTTGGTGGCATCAAAGCTGGAAAGATCACTCCAGTAGGTAAATGACTATCCTTTCTTTTATGTTTCTAATTCAACTATGGTATTTTGATACAAGTTGTGATAATGTATCCCCTTTTTATTGTAAATAGGGCCTCCTCCAAGCAAAGACAAGGGAAAAGAGAATCAAGCTTAAGAAATCATGAAGGAGCTAGGAGTAGCTACCAATGAAGCTTGGCTTTTATTATTGTCTTTATTTTAATGTTATGGATTTTAGAACTATTTTGATTTCCGTGTTCGACATGGAAATGTGTGATCCTTTTAAACAATGATTGTATTTTGGATTTTGGTGGCTTGGCTTGCAACCCAAGTCACCCCTTTTATCGTGTTTGTTTGTTCTAAAAATTCGTCTTTATATGCTTGCACATAGAAACATATGAACATCTACTTAAAGTGAACCAATAAACAATTATAATGATAGGATTCACTATATGTCCACAAGCTTGAAACTTGTGTATGCTCAATTATAAAGTGATGTTGAGTTGAGGAACTCTCCTAAAGGAATGTGATGTGACCATAATTGGCGCATATTTAGCCCCCGAATTAGCCTTGTTCCCATGCTTTTTAGTGCCTATTTGGGTCATTTCTTATCTTTAGTTCTTTGTTTTGCATATTCTTTGAGATTTTGATCCCTTGGTAGGAAAGGAGTAAGAATTTTGCATTTTCATGGCAAAACGAGACTGAATTGATCGAATTCAATGACCAAGCATCAAGGAGAGACAATATTAGAAGGCCTTTGTACATATTATAGTAGAAGAGCAAAGTTGAGAAAGGATTCTTGAGTCCCCAAGGAAATCCCCAAGGAATTTATGAAGAAAAGGGAAGAAAAGAAGAAGATTTGTTCCGATCGACAATCCGAGCGGATTGTCACCAATCCGTCCGTCCCGCAGCAGCACAATCCGAGCGGCTTTGCCATAATCCGCTCGGATTCCCCCTCCACAATCCGTCCGGATTCCCCTGAATCCGCTCGGATTCCAACGCCAGAATCCGCCCGTCCCGACCCTATTCCGCCCGGATTCCAAAGACAAAGACGGATTGTCTTTCCAAGCTACGAAGAAAGAAGCCCTTCTCTCGGAAAATACCGGCTCCTCCTTGCTCAACTTAAAAAGTGTAATTACTAGTTTAGCCCTTAGTTAACCCTAATGCATCCTCCCTAATTTCCACTATAAATACCCCATTAGTCTAATTAGAGGAGCATGTTCTTCTTATCAATAATTAGTGTAGTTAATATCAATCAAATCTCTCTTTAATATTGTAATCAAGTATTAATCAAGTTTTAATCCAAGTTTTAGTTCTTTAATCTCTCTTTTGTTCATCCTTTATTTTGGGTAATTGAAGATTATTTGGGTTATTATTGGGAGATTGACAACCTCTCAATCAAGCATTCAAGTACTTCTTTTATCTTTGCTTTATTATTGGAATCATTAGTAGGTATAATCTCTTAATCCCTTTTTAATTATTGTTAATTACTTTCATTTATTCATCATGTTTCATATTGTTGGTATGATTGACAACCTTGCTAGCATGATCAACATGATAATGAGTGAGTAGTCTCTTAGCTAGGGTTAATGGGTGATTAGGGGAAACCAACATGGGGAATGATTCATGCTTAATTTAATATGCTTTCATATTTTATTTGCTTGCTTGTTTTGATCTCAACTCATGCACATGTTATATTTGATGAAATGCTAAGCCTATGAATCTTTGCATTTACTATCATCTCCTATCTTTTCAATGAGACTTGTAAGACATAACCCAACTCGAGTCTCATTAGACCATGCATGTTGTTGAGTAGGGAAGATTAAGTCGACTTGTAGGTGTTGTACAATCTAATCGATTCGGCTCCGGGACCCAAACTTTCCTAGGATTGTAAGATATAACCCAACTCAATCCATCACAACAATAATTGCTTGCTTATAATTTGAGAACATGTTTGTATGATCATATCCCATGATTCCCCTATGATCCCATGACACCCTAGTGCCTTTAATCAATTGTTTACACCCCTTTAATTCATCTTGCTTGTTTATTTTCATTGCTATTTTAGTTTAGTAACCTTCTACATCAACCCAATTTGTGACACCCCTTAGACACCACTAGTTGCAATAGAAATCTCATTTCAATACCCGTCCCTTGGGATCCGACCTTTACTTGCCTCTTTACTAATTGTAGAGTTGTTTGTGGAGCTATAAATTGTGTTTTGATTCGACCGTGACCAACGGCCACATCTTAATTTGTGAACACTTAGCGGGATCGCATAAAAAATGGCGCCGTTGCCGGGGACGGTGTTTGTTTGATTTAGATTTCTTTTTAATGTTATTAGTTGTGTCTTTCTTCGCCTTGAGGAAGTAAAACTCCTCAAGGTTTGTTCTAATCATTTTCGAGTTGTTTGATATTTTGCGAGATGGATTTCATAGACTGTTTTGTAGAGGACCACTTGAGTATCCCTTACTTCAAGGATCCCATGCAAGCATTAGAAGCCTTAGAAGCAAGTGAGGCTAAGAGCATGTATTGGGAGTTGGAGGTGGATCTCTTTGAGGCCGCTCTAGCTAACAAGGAACTTACTCGTGCACAATCCGAATTGGTGCATAATATTCTAGTAGAAGCATGTCAACCCATAGAGGATGAGCAATCCATCCTAGAGGATATTTTACAAGCTCAAGAGCAAGAGGAACCCATCATGGGATTTGAATATGATGAGGTTGATGAAAGTGAAGTTGAGTATGCTATGAGAATGGAATGTCTAATGGAGATGGAGCAAATTCTCAATGAAACTCCAAAAGAAGAAAGTAAGGAACAAACTCCTACTTTGAAATCCCTTCCCCCAAATTTGAAATATGCTTACCTTGATGAATCAAAGACCAAACCCGTGATTGTTAATGATAGACTTGATGATGACCAATTGGGAAAGTTGCTTGATGTGTTGAAACAACATGAGAAGGCTATAGGTTATTGTCTAGATGACCTTAAGGGGATAAGTCCCGACTTTTGCATGCATAGAATTCATCTAGAGGAAGACCATAGACCTACCATTCAACCCCAAAGAAGATTGAACCCCCACATGCAAGAAGTTGTCAAAGGAGAAGTCATGAAATTACTTGATGCGGGAATCATATATCCCATATCGGATTCTTTGTGGGTTAGCCCCGTCCAAGTGGTACCTAAGAAAGGAGGTACCACGGTAGTGACAAATGAAAAGAACGAATTAATACCCACAAGAATGATCACCGGTTGGCGTATGTGCATTGACTACCGGAAATTAAACTCCGCAACAAGAAAAGATCACTTCCCCTTACCATTCATTGACCAGATGCTTGAGAGGTTAGCCTCCAACAAATTCTTTTGTTACCTTGACGGGTATTCGGGATTCTTCCAAATCCCTATACACCCGGATGACCAACATAAGACCACCTTCACATGCCCTTATGGCACTTTTGCATATAGGAGGATGCCTTTTGGATTATGTAATGCCCCCGCCACTTTCCGAAGGTGCATGATGAGTGTCTTCTCCGATTACTTAGAGACCATAATGGAAGTTTTTATGGATGATTTTAGTGTTTATGGAAAGGACTTTGACTCATGCTTGCATAATCTTTCTCTTGTGTTGCAAAAGTGTGAAGATGTTAGCCTTGTTTTAAATTGGGAAAAGTGTCACTTCATGGTCAATGAAGGAATTGTCTTAGGTCATTTGATTTCGGAAAAGGGCATCGAGGTCGATAAAGCTAAAGTTGTGGTGATAGAGAAACTCCCACCTCCCGTGAATGTTAGAGGGGTGAGAAGTTTTCTCGGTCACGCGGGTTTTTATCGTCGTTTCATAAAAGATTTTTCAAAAATAGCAAAACCCCTCACTCAACTTTTGCTTAAAGATGCCCAATTCCAATTTACTAACGAGTGTGTTGAAGCTTTTAATAGAATCAAAGAAGCATTAATCTCGGCACCAATCATCCAACCCCCGAATTGGGAGTTACCTTTCGAGATTATGTGTGACGCTAGCAACTACGCCGTTGGAGCGGTTCTCGGCCAACGGGTAGGGAGAGCTCTTCATGCCATCTATTACATAAGCAAGACCCTCGACCCCTCTCAAGTGAATTATGATACAACCGAAAAGGAGCTTCTTGCCATTGTTTATGCTTTGGATAAATTCCGTTCCTACTTGCTTGGATCCAAGGTGATTGTATTTTTGGATCACCGTGCTCTTCGACATCTCTTGATAAAGAAGGAGGCAAAACCAAGATTGTTGAGATGGATTTTGCTTCTTCAAGAATTTGACTTGGAAATAAGAGACAAGAAAGGAGCCGAGAATGTAGTGGCGGATCACTTGTCAAGGATCCGGTTTCATGATGAAAATGGAGAAACCCCAATCAATGACTCATTTCCCGACGATATTTTGATGGCTATTCAAACTCAACTTGAGAGGCACATCACCCCATGGTTTGCCGATTATGCCAATTATATTGTTGGAAAAGTGCTCCCTCCAAATTTGAACCACAACCAAAGGAAGAGATTCCTATTCGAAGTGAAGAGGTACTTTTGGGATGACCCAAACCTCTACAAGGAGTGTAGTGATGGGCTCTACCGGAGATGCATCCCTCAATGGGAAGTCCAAGGAATCTTGGAAGGATGTCATTCATCACCCTACGGTGGGCACCATGGAGCAAGGAGAACCGTTGCAAAAATTCTCCAATCGGGCTTCTATTGGCCTACAATGTTTCAAGATACAAGAGAATTCATCATTCATTGCGATGCTTGTCAAAGAACGGGGAATATATCTTGGAGGAACGAAATGCCGCAAAGGGGCATTCTAGAGGTAGAGGTCTTCGATGTTTGGGGAATCGACTACCAAGGGCCCTTTGTGACATCCAATGGGAATAAGTACATCCTTGTGGCCGTCGATTATGTTTCAAAGTGGGTGGAGGCAATTGCCACCCCAAACGATGATGCAAAAACGGTCACCAAGCTTTTCAAGAAGATAATTTTCCCAAGATTTGGAGTTCCTAGAGCAATCATTAGTGATGGAGGCACACATTTCCATGAGAAGAAGCTTGCATCCCTTTTGACTAAATATGGTGTTCAACATCGAACAGGCTTGGGATATCATCCTCAAACAAGCGGTCAAGTGGGAATTTCAAATAGAGAGATCAAGCAAATCCTTGAAAAAGTTGTGAACAAGACTCGGAAAGATTGGAGCACAAAGCTTGATGATGCTCTTTGGGCTTATAGGACGGCCTATAAGACTCCCATAGGAGCCTCCTCCTACAAGCTTGTCTATGGAAAAGCATGTCATTTGCCAATCGAATTGGAGTACAAAGCTTATTGGGCAATCCGAGCACTTAATCTTGATCTCAAATTGAGCGGTCAAAGGAGGATGATTCAAATCCAAGAGTTGGAAGAATTCCGACTACAATCCTATGAGAATGCAAAGATTTACAAAGAAAGAACAAAATTGCTTCATGATAAAAGGATTAGACAAAAAGCCTTGGACAAGGGAGACAAAGTCCTTCTATTCGATTCCCGCTACCGACTCTTTCCGGGAAAATTGAACTCTAGATGGATGGGTCCCTATGTGATAACCGAAGTTGGAAAATATGGAGATTTCGAACTCAAGGCGGAAGATGGAAGCAAGTTCAAGGTAAATGGTCAAAGGTTGAAGCCCTACTATGAAGGAGCGTTTGTTGGAGAGGTCGAGGCTACCTACCTCGGGCCTCCTCCCCCTTGAAAGGACCATCTAAGGGAGAGTTTGGTGGAGTCCTCCCTAAACCACCACTTGTAAATATACTAACCCTCTAACTTGTATTTATTTATTGCATTTGTTTTAATAAATAGCATGAACTCTTTTCATGAGCGTAAGTAAGGGAGGGTTACTAATGATTTTTGATTGAAGGAAGGAACAAATGCTCAAGTGTGGGGACGCATCTAAGAAAGGAGAAGAAGTCAAAACTCGCAGCCTGAATCCGTGCGGATTCCCTGGAATCCAGCCGTCTTGCTGGAATCCGGGCGTCTAGAGGAAAAACCGTCCGTCGTCGATTCTTATTTGAAAATTTGAAGATTTTTGGACTGAGGTTGAATCCGAGCGTCCAACGAAGAAAAACGTCCGTCTCATAGAATCCGGCCGGATTTGAAGAAAGACGCCCGTCTTTCTACCTGTGCATTTCAAAGAAAATCTCTGTAGCAGAATCCGCCCGTCTTCTCAAGAAGACGCCCGTCCCATCTTAAAAGAATCTGAGCGTCTTATGCACGGGCGCCCGTCTCAAGCGTCAAAACTTGGAATTTCTCGTTGTGATGTAATCCGAGCGGATTGTCAAGAATCCGCCCGTCCCGTGGAGCACGAATCCGAGCGTCTTCAGCTCGAATCCGCTCGTCTTCTCACGGTGTTTTGACCCGATTTTTCCTAATTAAAATACACCCCACCACACAAACAGTGACACATCACTACTCCTTCCAATTGCACTATAAAACCCACCTACTTATGACTCCCATACATATCCAAATCACTCTCTTCACCCACAAAATCAAAAATCCCCAATTTTCTAGGGTTTCCAACACTCAATCAACAAGGAACATCCTTAGCAATTCTCAAATCAAAAGAACCCAACAAAAGAAACAAGAATGGCACCAAGGAGATTCTCTTTTAGGAGTGCAAGAAGACCGAGGATGATGGGAAGTTCTTCTACCTCCCATCTCAACACCATTAGAAGGGAACATATAGAGATTGTAGATCTCACAAGGCTCGATGATTTCTCAAATGTGGAATTCCTTGATGATGTGCAGAGGTTAGTCTTCCACCGGCTCCTAAGTAAGAATATTCTTCCCACTAAATTTAATTTCTTTGTCATGCTACCTTGAGAAAGCTTGGGATTTTTCACCAAGTAGAAGCTCTCTTTGAGGTTTTTGGTCTTTCAACCCTTTTTCGCATGTATGAACCAATCTATCGGTCCCTTGTGCTAGAATTCTTAAGCTTTTTGAAGATTACAACCGTGAACAAAGTGATATGCATAGAGTTTAGGTTGGAGAAGGTTTCTAGGATGATGACCCTTGTAGAGTTCGCCAATGTGTTCGGACTTGATGTTTCGCCTACCCGAACATCAAAGCCCAAAAAGTATAGTGTTGCACCTTTGTGGAGGGCCATGACGGGCCGGATTTCATTCTTACCAAGGAATGTCTTGCTTTTCATATCCAAAACCCGATCTTGAGGCTTACATATCGATTTCTTTCGAGTACTCTCTTCGCCCGCCGAGATCCGGCCATCGTGAACCAATTAGACCTTGTGTTTATGGAATCATACCTCAACATTCAAGGGAGAGATGGGTATCACTTCAATGCACCTCTAGTTTTGCTAGAGAAATGGGAAAAGTTTAGAAATGGGGATGATGATGGAATGAAGCACATAGTGAATGAAGGACTCATAACTAGACTTGCAAAGCACTTCAACCCAAGGTTCAATGAGAACAATGAGTACACTCCACTTACGGGAAGCACGAAGATTAATGAAGATCTCCTTGTCGTCCAACACCATTGGATAACCCTTGAGGGGGTCGATAAGCGGATAAAGTGGTTGACAAAAGGGAGCAATTCGATCTATCTCCCGATGACCGATCTACCACGGATCTCCCCAAGAAGAGGAAACTTGTGCCCAATACCCTCCTACCTCATCCCAAGTCAAACAAGGCGAGCTCCACCACCACAAAATCCGCCACCACAACAACAAGAACAACAAACCCAAAATGAGAAGATAAAAGTGCCTCCCTACCCCTTTCCCTACCAACCATATAACCATCCAAATCCCTTCATCCTCCCCCGTGACGACTTTGTCATGGGAATTTTGCAAGATTTACACTACCGTCAATATGAGACCTCCGTGGACACTTACTATGCTCTTTACCCCCAAGACCATGAGATGGCTCAAAAAGGACGGATTAGTGAAGAAGGAGCTTTCCCCTCATGGGCTCAAATGGATTTGCTCTTTCCAAACTCGGAGAAGGCTAATGAAGGGGCGAACGGTCGCCAAGGGGAGGAGAGTGGCAATTCTTGTGGAGGTGACACGGTGAAGCTTGAGAGTGAGGAAGACGAATTCATGGATCCAAGTTTGAGTGATACTTCAAAGGATATTTGGGATAGCGATATAGAGGGAGATGATGCCGATGTCTAGGAGACTACTTCATCACTAGGTGGAGCGGGCAAGAGGCACCCAGCTAAGTTCAAGTGAAGTTTTCTCATCTCTCCTCTTTATCTTTATTTTTCATGAAAAGAAGTTTGTGTCTTGTCTCCTTGTATTTTATATAATTTTGATAATTGTTGGAGTAGTCCTAGCACCATTAGAGGACTCACACCTCGGTACCATTGAGGTGTTCTCATTCTATTGTTCCCATTTTCAAAATCCAAAATGACAAATTAGTTTCATGCATAGCATAGTGTGTGCATGAACTACACCCATCCTTGGACATTAGCAATAGTGTCTCACTCGGTTTGGGGAAGTTAATGCATACACAATGGGAGGTAATCTAAATTATCCTCTCCGTCATAACAAAAACCATGCATCATGTAGTGTAGCTTAGTGTAGATTGCATTTAGTATAGAAATCATACATCATCTTTGCATAATTTCCATCATTTTGGCCATTGAGGACAATGCCCATATTAGTGTGGGGATGGGAATTCTAACATTTAACTCTTATTCAAAAATCCAAAAAAATTGAAAAATTTCAAAAATCATAAAAATTTGAAAATTAAAAACCCAAAAACATGTTTATTTCCTTTTGTAGTCTTGTATATAATGTCCTGTATATATTGTGTTTGTTCTATCCTTGTTCACATTGATTGACTACGCCACATCCGAGACATGAGGATATTGAAGACCGCATGGTATGATCTTTCCAATCTCCTTTTTCCTCTTTATGTTAATGACTATGTGGCTTTATTTTGATTGATGCGGTATAACAATGTGAATTTAGGACTTGCATTTAGTTTATATGTCATATTAGTTGATAGAATCACTTGCATTAGGATGTTTATATTAGTTGCATCATGGCATGTAGTTGCATGTTAGAAATGTTTTGAAAAATGCCTATTTAGGAACTTTGACAAGAGCAACTAAGCCATTACAAATACTTGTTCAACTTAATACTTTGCCTACTAGAATGGTTGTAAAACACCCTAGATAGTGTCATACTAGTATCTTTTGACCCATGACCCAAGGCCTAGTCAAGGGTTTGCATGTGAGTCACCTATCCAACCCCGTGATGCGATGTGGACTTGGTTAACTTGTCTAGGTGACCTTGTTTGACCTTGTGGTAAGGCAACCCAAAAATATTTTCTATCAATAAGGTTGAAGTGCTCATTTCAAAGAAATGTTGTCATGTGGAAGTAATGTAATGCCAAGGAAACCTCAAATGTTGTGAATTGTTGAAAGTTGAGAAATTTAAGTTGTTTTGATAGAGGCGTACCACTTCGATGTGCTTTGGTGCGGGATCCATTGAATTGGGCCCCCATACGGTTGTGAATTCGGCCGCCCAGAGACAGAGTGACTATCACCCCGAAAAGCTATTGTCTAGAGGTTAACCGGTTGCCTAATAAGCGATTGGCGAAAGCAAAGGACACTAGCCCGGAATGGACGAACCCCATCTTAAATTTTTGAAATGTGAAAGTGAATTGAGGACAATTTTGAATACTAGTCATATCCACCCGTTGTGAATAAAGATTTGAGCATTTCATTCCCAAAAAGCCTTTTGTCAAGCCACTTGGTCGAGTTTGGGACGATCCATGACCTTTACTTTTGTAGAGAATTCGAGACTTATCATGTCATATGCTACTAGCATCATAGGGATCATCATTCCACCACCATCCGATCGCTCTTGACGAACGCATTTGGAAATTGAGGACGAAAGTAGTCTAGTTTAACACCATTTGGATGTGATTTAGTGCCATCCTCTTAGACTTAGTAATTTGTTGAACTAGTATTTGTGAAGGATTACATGCTCTTAAATTTGTTCCTCTTTAGTGCCTCTGCCACTTGATGAGGGAGTGGCTATTCTTTTTGTAGATGCATCCTTTATGTGATTTTATGTGCTTAATGTTTGGATGTGTCGCCATTTTGGCAAGACCCACCTTGCCTTGCAAGAAGGCATCCTACCTCATGGTTGTCTTGTTGTGAGTTGAAGGGGCGGAGTGAGACCCGCTAATTGTCTCATATCGGCTATATTATTAGGATAGGTTAGTATTGGTCCTAGTCTTTGTCACCTCTTTACTCGGGACGAGCAAAGGTTCGGTTTGGGGATATTTGATGTGACCATAATTGGCGCATATTTAGCCCCCGAATTAGCCTTGTTCCCATGCTTTTTAGTGCCTATTTGGGTCATTTCTTATCTTTAGTTCTTTGTTTTGCATATTCTTTGAGATTTTGATCCCTTGGTAGGAAAGGAGTAAGAATCTTGCATTTTCATGGCAAAACGAGACTAAATTGATCGAATTCAAGGATCAAGCATCAAGGAGAGACAAGATTAGAAGGCCTTTTTACATATTATAGTAGAAGAGCAAAGTTGAGAAAGGATCCTTGAGTCCCCAAGGAAATCCCCAAGGAATTTATGAAGAAAAGGGAAGAAAAGAAGAAGATTTGTTGCTGACTGACAATCCGAGCGGATTGTCACCAATCCGTCCGTCCCACAGCAGCACAATCCGAGCGGCTTTGCCATAATCCGCTCGGATTCCCCCTCCACAATCCATCCGGATTCCCCTGAATCCGCTCGGATTCCAACGCCAGAATCCGCCCGTCCCGACCCTATTCCGCCCGGATTCCAGCACAGCACGGATTGTCTTCTCCAAGCTACGAAGAAAGAAGCCCTTCTCTCAGAAAATACCGGCTCCTCCTTGCTCAACTTAAAAAGTGTAATTACTAGTTTAGCCCTTAGTTAACCCTAATGCATCCTCCCTAATTTCCACTATAAATACCCCATTAGTCTAATTAGAGGAGCATGTTCTTCTTATCAATAATTAGTGTAGTTAATATCAATCAAATCTCTCTTTAATATTGTAATCAAGTATTAATCAAGTTTTAATCCAATTTTTAGTTCTTTAATCTCTCTTTTGTTCATCCTTTATTTTGGGTAATTGAAGATTATTTGGGTTATTATTGGGAGATTGACAACCTCTCAATCAAGCATTCAAGTACTTCTTTTATCTTTGCTTTATTATTAGAATCATTAGTAGGTATAATCTCTTAATCCCTTTTTAATTATTGTTAATTACTTTCATTTATTCATCATGTTTCATATTATTGGTATGATTGACAACCTTGCTAGCATGATCAACATGATAATGAGTGAGTAGTCTCTTAGCTAGGGTTAATGGGTGATTAGGGGAAACCAACATGGGGAATGATTCATGCTTAAATTAATATGCTTTCATGTTTTATTTGCTTGCTTGTTTTGATCTCAACTCATGCACATGTTATATTTGATGAAATGCTAAGCCTATGAATCCTTGAATTTACTATCATCTCCTATCTTTTCAATGAGACTTGTAAGACATAACCCAACTCGAGTCTCATTAGACCATGCATGTTGTTGAGTAGGGAAGATTAAGTCGACTTGTAGGTGTTGTACAATCTAATCGATTCGGCTCCGGGACCCAAACTTTCCTAGGATTGTAAGATATAACCCAACTCAATCCATCACAACAATAATTGCTTGCTTATAATTTGAGAACATGTTTGTATGATCATATCCCATGATTCCCCTATGATCCCATGACACCCTAGTGCCTTTAATCAATTGTTTACACCCCTTTAATTCATCTTGCTTGTTTATTTTCATTGCTATTTTAGTTTAGTAACCTTCTACATCAACCCAATTTGTGACACCCCTTAGACACCACTAGTTGCAATAGAAATCTCATTTCAATACCCGTCCCTTGGGATCCGACCTTTACTTGCCTCTTTACTAATTGTAGAGTTGTTTGTGGAGCTATAAATTGTGTTTTGATTCGACCGTGACCAACGACCACATCTTAATTTGTGAACACTTAGCGTGATCGCATCAGAATGTCAATTACCAAGTACACTCATCAAATCTAAAATCTATTAGTCCATCTATGAGATAGTCCACCTTCTACTTCAAAATCATTATTTGTGTCTCATAAGCTATCTTTGAATATCTAGTGTATTTATTCTAAAGAAAGAGTGGGAGAAAAATGAAGACACAAAGAATACAAAGGATAATTTTTATTCTTGAGTAAATGAGATCTACGAAAGAAAGAATGATTTTTATACCAAAATAGATAGTATACATGAATAGATGAGATCTACATAACAAAAGAGACCAAGTGAAGTAATCGAAAGAATATGTTCTTAAAATAACTACACGTGGAGACCAAAAGAAAGTTCTTGAAAGAAAATGACTAAAGAAAAGTCTCAACAAGAGATTTTGCTAGTTTATGACCTAGATATAAATAAAGTTTCAAAATTGATATTTACTTAAGAGCCTAAATGAAACAAAGTTGCATCCTTGAATATAAATGAGATTTATGATTAAAAGTTGCAAAGAAAGATATGCCGATGTCTACAAGAGCTAAGTTAATTGTTAACCACGCTAGTGTCGTTACTTAACCTCATTATGAAAATGAAATGGTTAAACCTCCTTCCGAAAAGGGTATTTTGAGAAGGACGTGTATTAAATGGGATTTCACATTTAAGTAATGACATTGCTACGCATCATTATAAAAATGAATGAGTTAGAGATTAAAATCTCTTTCCATAAGTTTAAGATTGAAACCTTTTCAAAATAGGTAATTTGAAAAGATATGTTGGAAACATATATGGTTTTATCTTAATAACTTGGCAAAGCAAAATTGATTTCAATTCTTGAAATGTTTCGATTGAGTAGTCAAATACGAAACATGTGGAATTGAGTGGGAGTTTGAAATTATCATGTGAAGACATGAAATTTAGCGGGAGCAATCATCTTGTAAAATTTATAACTCATTACTCATTGAGAATGACGAGCTAGTACTGTCTTTCACAAAGAAGTATTTGATTTTTCAATTCTGGATGAAAATGGACTAAGATGAATCCAATCACAACATGGGATGTTGGATAGGCATTGAGATATGCACATCAAATCAACGAGAAACGTAGGTTATTCATATCAATGAAAATGGAATTACCATAAGCAGTCACGGTCATTCATTGAACCTAAGAATGGTTGATTACATGATTAAAGATTACTAATGTTTCTGCCATTAGAATAATCATGCATATGTCCTATAATGAATCATATGCTTAAGAGCATGACGAGTAATTGGTAAGCCATATAAGAATCGTCATGAATTCTCGAGGAGAAATAATGAGCTATTCTAGTGTTTTATAGAACACTCTGTTATGTGACAAGAAGTTGCACATATTGAAGTTTCGAAAACGCGTAAGGATTTATGAAAATCGTAAGCTAATTAAGCTAAAAGGAGAAATAAGAAGTTTGAAAAGATACTTGGTTATAGTAAGAAGTTACTCAAAACTAGTATTTTCAAATTTGCTAGGACTTATGAGAAGTGCTAGGCTAATCATCTTGACAATTGTTGCAAGATCCTACAAAACATTTACCTGGTACATTATGAGTTGGAAGAACACTTGACTAGTGCAAGTTATGTCGTCCACCATAATTTGCTTGTTATGTGATAAACAACAAGAAAGTTCTCTCAAAATAAAGAACCTAAACCTAGTTTGGGAAACTAGATATGTACTTGGTGAGATTCATGCTATGTAAGACAAACATGAAAATAAAGGAAAATGCAATTCAAGAGTTTGAACACATGGACACATGGTGTGTTAAACTCATGTTGCAAATGACTAGTGTTTACACACTTACAATATACATCACAAGGTGGTAATATGGTATTGACTACCCGAATGTGATGTCCACATTTGTCGTTTGAGTTATTATTAACTCACCTTATACTTTGTTACATCCAAACGGGTTGTAGAGACAATTGAACCCCATTAAAGTGAACACGGATTAACATTGTATTCACCCATAGTCACTTACATGAGGTGACGTCTCGAAGTGACTAAAGTATGATGCGATCGATGGCAAGTTCAAGTGCCATGGAGTCATGTGAGATGACTAGTCGATCACATAGGCAGAATGTTAGGAACACTTTGTCGGGCTAATGACCGCTTATAGAGTTCTGGCAAATTTATATAGCCTGGTCGTGGCAAGAGCTATTATAGTATTCTAATTAGTCAATTCTTTGACTAAAGACTATTCGCCTAAGGTGACACAGTTTCAGATTAACTTTAATTTATGTTACTACGACCTTCGTAAATAGGGTCAAATGGGCATATTTTAGGTTATGATGGCTGTGGCTAATCAAAGGGAATAGTGCGATAGGAATTGTCCACCCCTTGTCAGGGTTAAAACAATATCTCAAGGCCACTCGAGGAGTAATGAACTGGAAATGCGTGGCAATGCTCGGAAGGTATCTGTGGTAGATAATTCCGGTCAATCAGTTATTCTCCAGATCGAGAAAACCACTCTCGATATGATCACTTGCAAGTACGACCCGAAAGACACCTTGCATTGAGTGGGAGATAGTAATAGGACAAAAGAATTGGTGACACACACTTGTCGAGGACAAGTGGGAGATTGTTGGAATAAGTGTCCTCCGACAATAATGCGATCACAACTATCGATCATGATGATCACATGTTTAAATCTCATATTTAAGAATACATGTGGGAAGTAATATTTTACAGTCAACTGGTCTACACATATCGGTAATGATTGGCTGACTAGAGTTTGACATTATTGTCGTGCGACCGTGGTGATCAGTTGATCCCCTTACGTCATACCTAAAGGGTGACACTCTTAATTGATTATTTAATTAATCGTATGTAGATACGGGTTGATTTAGTTGCTTGAAATTGACGGACGATTTTGTGAGTATAATTGACGTGTCTTATTGTAATTCGATTAAATAAGATACGGACTATGTAATCAAATTGTTTTATTACTTAGATAAAATTATTGTTTACGAAACAATTGAAATTGAATGAATAATTTATTATAAATACAAGACGTTGTAATCTATAATACGATAAACCGTTTTCGTACAAGTAATTACGAATTACTAGTCGATTGTGTATATGACATATTTTATGAGTATGTTGATTTTTAATATGTTAAAAATACATTACAATTTCCCATGACAAGTAACATGTGACATTTGACAAATTGACAAAATAATGTGTAAAATGGACTTTCCATTTTACATGATATATTAGAAAAATAAATTTGGTTTTAGGGTTTGAAGTATGCTTTATATTTTATTTAAAATAGCAATCATCACACTAAAAACCTAGTCTTACATACGTATAATTTATGGGTAGAAGGAAAGGCCATGCATTGGCCATAAAAACCCACCCCATCCGGTTTTAGAAAAAGGAGAAAGCCACGGGATTTTGCTCTATAATTACACTGCACTATAACACTTTTCACTAGTGTAATTTTTCATTTTTCATTCACTACAAAAACTTAGAGAAGTTTAAGAAAAAAAATACTCTATAATTCCTCCCTCTCCTTACCGAAACAAGAGAGACAAAAATAATATTTTGGGTCATTTTAAGCTAGATTAATAATATTACTAGTTCATAATATTATTAATTATTAAGAGTAACACCTTGGGTATAAGCTTTTGGGAGAGGTTCTAATTTGAACCTTTGTTCATCCATTATAAGGAAGCTCAAGAACTAACAAATAGGTGAATTTTTTGGTGCCCTTTTGATCCGAAATCCCAAAGTAAGATTGACGATTTCTTCTCTAATCTTGTTTTTAGTTTGCATGCATAAGATCTAGTTATTATTTTATGACTAAATAATCCCATTTGTATGAAATGTATAGAAATAGAATTAATGAATCCTAACAATTCTATCCTCCGGAGAAGACCAACATGTTGAGATCCCAAATCACCGGCTTCAAACAAAGAGATGAGAAATATTTGTATGAAGCATGGGAGAGATTCAAGGACACTTGTCGATCTTGTCCACACCATGGACTTAGCGAGTGGTTCCTTGTACAAAAATTTTGGAACGATTTATATGAAGACTCCCGAAACATTCTCAATATGAGATCAAATGGTATGTTCACCGAAGTCGATGACAATCAAACATGGAAAAAAATTGAGAAAATGGCGGTCCATAACTCACAATATATTAGACCTCGGAAGGCTACTAGAGGAGGAAAACATGAGGTGGACTCCATTACTCAATTGAGTGCTCAACTTAGTGCTCATATTGATACTATTAATTTGAAGTTTGAGATGGCCATGGCTAAACTTGAAGAGGCCTCCAAATCACCCAAGCAACATGTTAATGCTATGGTGGCATCATCATCAATTCCAAGTGGAGTATGTTAGAGTTGTGGAACTTTGGGACATGACCAAAGTGAATGTAGGGGAACAAGTGACTGCTTTCCAAGCATACAAAAGTGGCACCCCTTATTCCAACTATTACAATGAGAATACCAAATTCTACCCCAATCTTTCATACAAAAGTCAAAATGTTCAAAACCCTCAAACATACACCCCACCTCCAATGAGAAACCAAGCTCAAAGACCCTTTTACAATCAAAACCAAAGTTATCAAAATCAACCTTCATACAATCAAACAAATTACCAAGGTTTTGATGTTCAAAAAGTGCTCCTCCAAATGCAAAAGAACCAACAAGAGTTTTTCACTCAAATGCAAAAGGATAGCCAAGCAAAAGACATCACCATCAATAACATACTAGCTCACACAAAGATGTTGGAAACCCAAATGTCTCAATTAGCATCCTCTAGTTCTCAAAGACAAAAGGGGCAATTATCATCTCAAGGTAATCCCCCAAGACATGAGTCGGTAAGTGCCATCCATTTGAGGAGTGGTACAAGGTATGAAGGGCCGAAGAGGCCCATAGATAAAGATGATGTGAATACTAGTGACAAGGAAGGAGTTGAAAACTCTAAGAAAGAAGAACAACCCACCATTCAAGAAGTTTCAAAGAAGAATGAAGAGAAGGTTAAGGAGAAAGAGCCTATTGTGATTAGACTTCCATTTCTAAGTCGTCAAGATAAGCCTAAGTTTGATGAACAACTTGGAAAGTTTATAGAGATTGTGAAGAACTTGGAAGTCTCAATCCCATTCATCGAATTGATTAACCATATTCCGGCCTATATATGCGAAATACATGAAAGATATTCTTACAAAGAAGAACTCCATCTGGAAGCTAGAGACTATTGCATTCACCAAGGTGAGTAGCGCCATCCTACAAGGAAGTTCACCTCCAAAACTAAAGGATCCGGGAAGTTTCTCTATTCAATGCACCATTGGAGACACTACAATCAACAAAGCTCTATGTGACCTTGGGGCAAGTATGAGTGTCATGCCATACTCGATGTGAAAAAGGCTAGGAATGGGAGAACTCAAGTGCACTAATATCACACTTCAAATGGCGGATCGATCAATGAAGACACCTTTAGGGGTATGGGAGGATGTGCCGGTAAAAATTGGCAAGTTCTTCATCCCGGTGGACTTTGTTATTGTTGGCATGGAGGAAGACTCCAACATTCCTATCATTTTAGGAAGACCTTTCTTACACACCGGGGGAGTGGTGATTGACGTGAAACATGGAGAGCTCACACTTGAAGTGGGAGATGAAATAGTCACTTTTAACCTTAACAAGACAATGAGAGCTCCCTGTTTACATGAGCCATGTTTCATGATTGATCATTATAGCCGAGAAAGTGATAGGAAGAAGTTGGCATCTCAATGCAAAGGACAAGCTATGGGCAAAGAATCACCGCCCATATGGGAGAAGAAAGTGGATAATCTCCAAGATGCTCCATCCAATGAGCAAGAAAGTTTCAACAAGAATGAGAGCTTGAATAGCTCACCACCACTCATGACAAGAGAAGAAGAAGGCCTCATTGGCCATAATGACAAGAAAGAAGAGGAGTTATTTTCATCAACTCATGATAATATTGGGAAGCAAGCTAATGAAGTATGCGGTTTGTGGGATGATGAGTTTGAAGGATTATTCAATCCCTATATTGGTAATGCTATGACCCAAGACCAAGGCTTTGGTGACCATGTTAACTCAAGTCACCATAATGAAGAACAACATATGCAAAGGTCTATTGAAGACCTTTATAATGACAATGAACAAGTCTTCGATTACTTCTTCAAGGTGTTGAGCAACATCAACAACACCTTGGCTATGCCCCCTTGACATATCATACATGAATAAGAGTTTGGTGGAGTCCTCCCTAAACCACCATTTGTAAATATTCTAACCCCATTACTTGCATTTTACTTATTATTTTACATTTTTGTCAATTTTAGATTTATATTTTTATGCTTTGATCAAGATTATCATTTTGAGAGAAAGTGAGGGAGGGACTTATATGTTTATTGATGTGTAGTTTTTTTGACATAGTGTGGGGATAGCAATTGCCTAGGCTATCCACGCCTTCGTAGTGCCCCTACAATGAAGATCAAAGGAACGAAGAGGAGATGACTTGGGCTATGAAATACCCACGGGTGGAACTGAATCCGTGAGGTACAGGGGAAATCCGAGCGTCTCATGAGAAATCCGCTCGTCTTGGCTGCAATCCGAGCGTCCTGAGAGAAAGACGCTCTTCCTGAGAGAGCTGGAAAGGAATTTTTTTTTCTCTGACTGAAGATTTGAGCGACCGGTAGGGAAGACGCTCATCTCAACCAAAATACGCTCGTCTCAGTGAAGATCCGCTCGTCCTACTTCTATTAAAATCTGGGATTTCTCCCTGACAAAGAATCCGAGCGTCCTCAATAGAATCCGTTCGTCTCCAGGCACAATACACTGGTCTTTTGCGGAAGACGCTCGTCTCAGCACGGGTTACATTTTATACAGCTGACTGGGCAGCAATTCGAGCATCTCGTGCTGTAGACGCTCGTCTCCCCTGTTGTAATACAATAACACGGGACTAATACCCCCATTCCCCATTTCATTTCACTTCATTCAAAACACAAACACACCTCCAAAACCCTCAAAACCCTCAATCCCTATATCCACCAAAAATCAATTTCCTCAACCAAATTCACCCAATTCAATTCCAAACTTCCTCAAAACTCAAACAAATCACACCTCTATCAACAAAAAGCCATTCAAACATCCAAATCCTCAAAAATTGAATCAATTTTCTAGGGTTAAAAGAAAATTTCGAAAATCCTAAATCGATTTGGGATTCATTGAAGCTTGGGGATACTAGGAGAATTCAAGCAAATCTTTGGTTGTTGATACATACAAGGAGAAGAACAATGGCTAGGACCAAAGGTGGAAGCAAGGCACCTACAAAACCAAACCTTTCCAAAAGGCAACAAGCACTTCAAGCCTAAAAGGCTTTGGTGATACATCACGCAAGAGAGGAAACTCAAGAAGCTCCTATTCCTATGGTGGAAACTACTCCTTCTATCCCGGTTATTAAGCAACTAGAAAAATACCCGGAGGTAACTTTCACATCCGATTCTCATAAGAAAAATTTTGTGTCTCTTGCTAAGAAATCTATTTTACCCACCAAGTTTATTTGCCAAGATGCCTTGACCAAATTGGGTGTCCTTGAAAGGACCAAGAACTTCTTTGAGTCTATGGGGTTGCTTACATTGTTTGATATGCAAGAATTGACCTACCCCTCCCTTACCTTGGAATTTATAAGTTCATTGAAAGTTAAAAAGGTGGAGACTTGAACGAACATTGAATTCCGCCTTGAGAATGCGGATAGGAAGATGTCCTTTAATGAGTTTGGTGAAGTTTACGGTCTTGATAATGACTCGACTTATGTGAAGAAACCTTCAACAAAATATGATCCCGCCCCTTTGCGGAAGGCTATTACCGGAAGAAAGTTTACGTCTTACCATGATTGGCGTGCCCTTTATGTCCACCATCCGGGTATAAGGGTATGGCACAAGGTTGTTGGGAACACTCTTATTGCTAGGAAGGGAACAAACCACTTCATCGAACTTGATTTTATCTATCTCGAGTCAACCTTGAATGTTGATAGAAAGTTCACCAAGAAGTACAATATTCTTCAACTTTTGATCGAAAGGTGGCTTAATATCGATCATGGTAAGGAAGGTGCGGCCTTTATAGTAAAAGAGGGATTGGTAACTTGGTTGGCAAAACACTTCAACCGGAATTTCAACAAAGATGGTACTTATAAGCCGGTTATGGGCGGCCACCTCATTGATCTAGACACTATGGTTCACAAATTCCATTGGATCAAGAACGACAATCATGACAACAAATTTGAGTGGCGTACAAAAGATGCCAAGTCCTTCATTATACCGAACAAAATTTGTCGGCTCAATGTCCGTAGCCCACACTATATTCTCCCACTCTCCGAGGAAGCCGAGTCCATAATGCAACACCATAGGGAGGCCATTGCCGAGCCCTCCTCCTCTATTATCACTCCACCCTACCCGTTCACCTACCATGAGTTTCGACCCGAAAATGTTATGGTGGGGAATGATTACTTGACTCTTTTGATGCAGGAAATGCATAAGCAAGCCCATGAAGACCGAGTCAATGCATATATAGCTCAATATCCGCCCATCTTACACCTAGCTAGGCAAGGACTTCTTAACCCATCATGTCCTTTGCCTTGTTGGGCGGATAGAGAAGTTTTCTTTCCTAATGCTCCTAGGGATGCTAGCATGGGAGAGGAGGAGGTTATTGTTGAGAGTGGTGGAGAAGAAGATGAAGAAGGTGAAGAAGAAGAAAGAAGTGAGGAAGAAGAAGAAAACTCAAGTGAAAGTGGTAAAGCCTCCGGGTCTATGGAGGTAGATGATGACAATGATGCTAGTGAGGATGATGATGATGATGATGGAAATGGTAGTGATGTCGCTATGGGCGAAAATTGAGGATTAGCAAGCTCTTTGGAGGATGTCACAATACATTGTGAGTTTCCTACACCTCCTTTAAGCTTTGTTCATTTCTCTTGTTTTTCTTGAATTTTTATCTTGATCATTTCTTTGAGTCCTAGCAACACTTAGAGGACACCCACCTCGGTCCCATTGAGTTGTCTTTTATTGTTCCCACCATGAAAAATCAAAAATGACAAAATTTTAGTTACATGCATAACATCTTTTATGCATGAACCCCCTCACTCTCACTTGGTTTGGGGAAGTTCATGCATATGCATTGGGAGTTAATTTAAATTATGCTCTCCAACCAAACAAAAATTCATGAATCATATAGCATAGCTTAGTTTTCATTCACTTTTATTTATATGTCATATAGTTTGCATTTAGCTTAGAAATCATGCATTTTCATATAGCTTGCATAATTTCCTATCGTATTGGCCATTGAAGACAATGCCCATACTAGTGTGGGGATGGGAAATCTAACATGACTTTCTAAACAAAAATGATAAAAATTGAAATTTTTTGAAAAAATACAAAAACATGTCTTTTTATTTCATTAACATAAAAACCATAAAAATTTGAAAAATGCAAAAACCCAAAAACATGTTCATTTCCTATGTAGTGTTGTATATATTGTGTTTGTTCATCCTTTTTCACATTGATCAACTACGCCACATCCGAGACATGAGGATATTGAAGACCGCATGGTATTATCTTTCCAATTTCCTTTTCTTCTTTATGTTAATGACTATGTGGCTTTATTTTGATTGATGCGGTATAAACAATATGATTATAGGATTGCATTTAGATTTTTTGGCATATTAGTTGGTATAAGCATATGCATTAGGTTGTTTATAAATTAGTTGCATCATGGCATATAGTTGCATTTTAGGAAAATTTTTGTGAAAGCATCTATTTGGGAAGTTTGACAAGTACGTGTATATAAGGCCCTTGTAGATACTTTTTCTTCTTAAGACTTTGCATGTTAGAATGCTTGTAAAACACCCTAAGATGTGTCATACTAGTATCCTTTGACCCATGGATTAAGGCCTAGTCAATAGTACCTTGCGATGTGATAACTCCTTGGCTACCGTTTATTCCAAGGTGACCCTTGAAACCATGCAACCATCATCCATGTTCTACCACATTTTGTCATCAAAGGAAATGGGCATAAAAATTGTTCAAATTTGAGTTCAAGAAATGAAATGAAAGAAAAAGTTTGCAATTGCATCAAAAGAAAAGAGGAGTAACCAAAAAAATGAAAACTCCTATGCTTCAAATATAAGCACCCTCACTACAAATGGGGTAGCTTTGAATATGTTCAAAAAGAAATGCAAAAAGTTGAAATTGTCAAGTGTTGAAATGCCAAACATCAAATAAATGGCAAAGAAATGTTCTCAAAATGTCAAATTCCACAACAAATTGGGGGGAAAACAACAACTAAAAGCAACTCCCATATGAAACTCAAGTTCTATTGATCCCTTTTCCATCTTATCCACTTTTGTGCATGGTAGAGAGGGGACGACCCTTCTTCTGGTCTAAGCAAGAAGGGGAATTCCACGATCCTCCAGTGTTTCTAACACTATAGGGAGACTACTCTTGACGAAAGCATTTAACGATTGAGGACAAAGGTACCCTAGCTTGACACAACTTGGAGGTGATTTATTGGTATCCTTCTAGGCTTAGTAGTTTGAAGAAACCGTATTTATGATGGAATGTGTACCCTTAGATTGCTTCCCTTGTAGATAATTTCCACCACTTAGATGTGGAAAGTGACTATTCATATTTGTAGATGCATCCATTACTTGATTTGTGTGCTTTAATGCTTGGATGTATCGCCATTTTGGAAAGCCCCACCTTGCCTTGCAAGAAAGCATCCTATCTCATGGTTATCTTGTTGTGAGTTGAAGGGGCGGAGTGAGACCCGCTAATTGTCTCATATCGGCTATATTAGTAGGTTAGTTTGAATAAGGGTCTTAGTTTTTGTCACCTCTTTACTCGGGACGAGCAAAGGTTCGGTTTGGGGATGTTTGATGTGACTCATATTTGTGCACATTTAGTCCCCGAATTAGCCTCGTTCCTATGCTTTTTGGTGCATAATTGGGTCATTTACTATCTTTAGTTTCCCATATTGCATATTCTTTGAGGTTTTGTTTCCTTGGTAGGAGAGGAGTGCAAACCTTGCATTTACATGGCAAAATGGAGCTAAATTGATCGCATCTAATGACCAAGCATCAAAGGGAAGACGATACTAGAAGGCCTATGTAGATAATAAAGTAGATTGGACAATGATGAAAGGATCCTGCATCCTCAACAAGATCCCCGCGGATTGTTGAGGATTGAAGAGAAAAGAAGTGCCTGACCCAGGATCCGAGCGGATTGCCAGCAATCCGGGCATCTCCCTGCACCACAATCCGAGCGTCCTGAGCTTAAGACGCTCATCTTGAAGCCCTAGGATCTGAGCGTCTCCCCTATTATCCGCTCGGATCTCCTCACGGGACTAGCAAAACGGAGATGCTCATCTCCTTGGAGAGGAGCATTTCCTCAACTTTTCTTAATGGTCTTAATAGTTATTTAAGCCCTTAGTAACCCTAATTTATGTACCTAATCTTTAGTATAAATACCCCTTTGTACTACCTAGATTAGCATGCTCTCTTAATCAAGTTGTAATCAATTAGTAATCTCATATTAATCTTGTAATCAACTCTTAATCTAGTTTTAATACAAATCTCATTCCTTAATCTTTCCTTAATTTATCTATTGTTCATCATTTATTTTGGGTAATTAGAATATTATTTGGGTTTATTGGGAGATTGAAAACCTTCCATCAATCATCAAATACTTCTATTATTCTTTGAATTATTATTTTGGAATCTTCATAGGTATAATTCTCTCATAATCCTTTTAATTATTGTTAATCATTTTCATTTGTTCATCATGTTTTGCCTTGCTAGTATGATTGACAACCTTGTTAGCATGTTAAACTTGATAATGAGTGAGTACTGAGTAGTTTCCTTAGCTAGGGTTAATGGGGAATTAGGGGAAACCAACATGGGGATTGATTCATGCTTAATCTAATATGTTTTCATAATTAATTTGCTTGCTTGTTGTGATTCCAACTTATGCACATGTTATGTTTGATGAAATGCAAGCCTATGAATCCTTGCATTTTTTACCCATCACTTATCTTTTTAATGAGCTTGTAAGACATAAACCAACTCGAGTCTCATTAGACCATGCATATAGTTGGATAGGAAGGACTAAGTCGACTTGTAGGTGTTGTACAATCTAATCGATTCGGCTCCGGGACCCAAACCTTCTTAAGGATTGTAAGATATACACTAACTCGATCCCATCACAACAATAAGTGCTTGCATCTAGTAGAGAACATGTTTGTATGATCAACTCCCATGAATCCCCTATGAACCCATGACACCCTAGTGCTTTTAATCAATTGTTTACACCTTCATTTTATCTACCTTGCTTTGTTTTTATTGTTGATTAGTTTTAATTGATCTCCTATCTCAACCCCAAATTGTGACATCCTAAGACAGGACCATTTACAATTGAAAATCCTACATCAATACCCGTCCTTTGGGATCCGACCTTTACTTGCCTCTTTACTAAGAGTAGTTGGTGAAGTTATAAATATTGTTTTGGTTGAGTAAACTTTTGACGACGAGTTTTACAATAACACCAAGGGCTCAGTTGGCTAGAGCGGAGGAGGTTCGCGTCACGCTGGAGTACGAGATGTTGGAGAGTTCTCCTAAGAGAGGGCCCGAGCAGGAGGTGGTGTCTGCTTTGCCCGCGACTCCTCGTGAGACCGAGACTGGTCCAACGGGAGGCGTTGAGTAGTTGCAGCTGTTTGCCCGTGTTTTGGACTTTTGTTTGTACATTTTGCGTGAGGCGGTTTGTATATATGTGTTTTTGGTTTGTAGTCTATTTTTATTGGCTTTTTTGTGTTGTGTTTCAGAGAAGCACGGTCAGATGCTGATTTCTCTTTGCTTTGCATTAATTCCTGCATCGTTAGTGTAGAAAATAGGCAACAGGTAGCACGTATGCACAAACGTAATCACGTGAAAGCATTTGATGAAAACAAAAATAACCACGATGACTCGAAGTTAAAATTTGAAATTTGAAAAGAAATTTCAAAAATTTCGTGACAGGTCGTCACGTTTGGATTTTTCAAAAGAAACTGAATTGAAATTTTGAGCAAGTAACTCGTGTTTGAATTAAATTGCATCAAATTTTGCTGAAAATTTGCAACTCGAAAAACTAAAACTCAAACCGTCACCGATGAATTTTAAAAGAGATTTTGCGAGTGTATTTGATTTTATATTTGTGAGATTAAGACTCGGACTTGTAAGAGCTTGAATTTTTGAAGAAAATTGACGCCGTGTTATCAATTCTCGATTTTTGTGGCAAAATGCGAAAAAGCGAAAAAATTGGAATTTTCGACTGATATGGAAACGATCCATCGCGGATCGGGGCGAACAGCCCTTCCCACCTAAAAAAAGAGAGAAAAACCCGTATGTTTAAAGCTGCGTCATGGAAACCGTGTCAGATTTCGTAAAACGCAAAAACAAGGAAATGTGAGTGTGAGAAAACACAAAAATTCTCGGATAGGCCAGAAGAGGCATGAGCCTTCTGGCGAGAGAATCTTGGTGTCAGGAAGAAACATAACTTGATAGGGACAAATCAAGGTACGGATCCTGAGGACCAGCCCAAAGAGGCGCGAGGCCAAGGGCGATGGAAGTGAGCTTCCCCTTTTTTCGCACAAAAGGCGATGCTTGTTTTGTACAAATAGGGACGTTTGTGCTTCATTATTTCATCGTCCGAAACACGAAAAACATCTCTACAAAAACCTTTCTTCTTCCTCTACAAAATAATTTATGGATGCTTTCGAAAATAGGTTGCGACATTGGTGTCGGGATTTGTCGCCTCCTGAGAAATATAAACTCGTTGTAATGGGAGTTGGTCAATTGTTGGTGCTTCGTCAAGTCAAGGTGCAATCCTCGTTCCTTGAAGCATGCTCTTGATTTTGGGATTCGAAACATCATGTTTTTGTTTTCCTGAAAGATGAAATTTGTCCTCTTGCCGAAGAAGTAGGCGCCATTAGTGAGTGGCCGGGTTGTACTCTGGTGCTTCCCCCGACTCGGTTGTGTTACAAAGAGAAGTTTCGTTCAATTTTGGGCTTATCAACAAGTCAAGTGAACTATGTCCTTGCTCCCCATGGTGTGGATATGTTGGCTCTTATCAACATTTTCTCAAACCGGTTGGATGTCAATGTCTCGGAGGTGGCTAGGAGAAGGCCTCTTGCCTTTTGTCTAGTGCATGCATACCTCCTTGTCGATGCCTTGAAGAAGGAGGGGTCGAAGTGTTATGGTAATATTACCCTTGTGCATATAGTTGAGCAAATGAAGCATAGTAGGGATCCATCATGGTTGGTGCTTGGCGAGATCATCCAAGATTTGGATAAGAAGGGCTCTTGTGGAGAAGCTCCCTCGTTTAGATCTCCAAGGATCCTCCATGTGTGGCTATTGGAGAGGCTAAGCTATGTAGAGCCCCGGCCGATTATTCTTCTTACTCCTTCCATCACGTTACTACGAGGAAGAAGTTGTACTCGGATAGTTTTGCATCTACCGAGGCCTATTGGACCTCGAGATTGGTGGAGGAGGGTGGTCCTCATATCCGTTGGGTGGTGCCATGGTGGCACTTGAGGTCCTTCACGGGGTTGCTCGCTTCGGTTGTTAGTTCTTATTCTTTGATGGTGGTGGACTTGAAGGTTGCTTCCTTCATTTATCCCGAAAGGCTAATGAGGCAAATGGGGCGACAACAAAAGGTGCCTGCTAAAGATACTCTCGTCCAAGAGAGTGTTTTTTAGAACTCCGAGCTTGTGGAGGTCTTCGAAAGATGGTGGGCCACTCGGCCAATTTGGTAGGTACCAAACCCCGTTGCCACGACATGGGTGACTCCCGCTTATGTCAAGTAGTCAAGAGCTCAAACCTTGGAGGAAAGTTCCAAGTCTCGAAAAAACGAGGTCGTCGAGATGAAGTATAGAGAGGTTGGCAAGGCCAACTGTGCCTTCTTTGATGACTTTGCCGATGATGTTAGCCCGGATGTAATGAGTCCACCAAAGAGGAGAAGCTTGGGTCCCAAAGAGGTAGTGGGCTGTGTATGGGCTCGACTTGCACCGAGTATGGGGTCTTTCAAGAGACCGGAGGCCGTCACCGTTGTAGATCCGTTGAGGATCCGTTCTGAAGAGGAAGTTCAAGCTAGGCGGGCCAATAAAAAGAACAAGGGGAAGATGTACCCCGAGGGAAAAGGCAAGGGTAGAATGGAAGAATGAAAACCTCCATTATCCGTTTTACTTATTATGTTGTATTAGTGTTGTGAGTTTTTTTATTATGTTGTACTAGCTATGTATTGTGTATTTGTGCTTGTTTTACTATGTGAGATGTCTTAGTCGACATTCTAGCTTTGACAAGTTGTAGACTTGCTTAGCTTTATTTGTTATCAAATTTGTAATCCTTCTCATTATTAATTAAATAAGAGGATTACTAGTGTCAAAACATATTGTGAATGCTTGTTTCTTCCATCCATTTTGTAGAGACAATTCGTTTTAAATTATCTTAAACATTGCACTTAGGAAATGGGACTTTTGTGAGAAGGGAGAAAGTCTTCTTTTTTTGTATTTTTGTGGGAAAGAGGAATGTTTTTCCCTTTCTTTTTTTTTTGAAGTTGATATGGGCGATATTTTTTTTTTGTATGTGTGTGGGGATGGTTGTATCCTTCTTGTGTAAGAAAGGACTGCCAACATATCCACTTAAGTAGGTAAAATCAAACCATGATCGTAGTTCGAAAAGTTTTATTAATTTTGATTGGGTGTTGTGGTTGTATCCTTCTTGTGTAAGAAAGGACTGCCTACGTATCCACCTGAAAAAGGTGAAATCAAACCATGCTCGTAGTTCAGGTGTTTTTGTATGAGTGCAAATGGATGTTGCCTTTGACATATCAAAGGTCGTTTGAAACGTGGCAAGGTGCCGTAACTTAGACTCGATAAAACATACAATTTCAAATCAGAACGCGTTGAGGAACTTGACTTAAAAGGGATATTGTGGTCACTAGTTGTGAAACTAGGGCAAGGTTGGGTTTTTTTTTTTTTTTTTTTGGTAAAATGTGAGAGTATATTATATATAAAATATGGAGTCAATTACATACTAGCAAGGCAAGGCATTCAAAACTAAATAAATTTTAAATTGCCTAACCAATCTAGCTCATGAGTAGTCATCCGACTCTTATC
This sequence comes from Silene latifolia, assembly GCF_048544455.1. Taxonomy (NCBI): domain Eukaryota; kingdom Viridiplantae; phylum Streptophyta; class Magnoliopsida; order Caryophyllales; family Caryophyllaceae; genus Silene; species Silene latifolia. The sequence goes on along the minus strand of NC_133535.1, from coordinate 88,932,116 downwards.
TCTTTCCCTTATTCTCTTCCTCATATCTTCACTGATCCATTGAGCCAAGCATCGAGGCCTCATCAGAACCTGATCCACTCTACACTTATTCCTTTGTTGCCATACTTGATACAAACTACTCATTACCAAAGCAACCTTCACCCCTCTCTGAACTTTCATGCCAGAACTATGAACACACCAATGCAAGATGTCATCCTCAGGTAGTTTTAGGGCAAGGTTTGTTGTTTGCTAGGTTTCAAGGGTAGTATTTCTTGAGTTGGTCTAGGTTGGCCGGGTTTGTGAAATCCTCCCCGTCTAGGTAACTCAGTCTCACTGCGCCCCCCTCCCCCCCGAAAGTATTTTCTTGACCAGGTATGGCCCGACCCAATTGGGTTTGAATTTCCCCCTCGGATCGACGGATAGTGGTGCTCGAACTGACTTGAGGACCAAGTCTCCTTCTTTGATGTTTCTGGGTTTGACCTTTTTTGTTGAATGCCCGTTGTATACGTCGTTGGTATAGTTGAACGTTGTGCAAGGCGTTGAGTCGTCGTTCGTCTAGAAGCGTGAGTTGTTTGAACCTTCGACGGGTTCATTCCGCCTCAAGAACTTGACTCTCCAGTAGGATGCATAGAGATGGGACCTCCAACTCTACTGGTTGAACCGTCTACATACCGTATGCTAGGTAGAAGGGGGTGGCGCCTGTTGGTGTTCGAATGGAGGTTTGGTATTCCCAGAGTGCGAATGGGATTTTCTCGGCCAATCGCTGTAATTATCTTGCATCTTCTTGATAATGGTGACAAGAGTTTTGTTTGCTGCCTCTACCGCCGTTGGTTTAGTGGCGGTAGGGGGATGATCGATGCCGCTTGAATTTGTATTTGTCCAGCAAGGCTTGTGTTTCTGCCCGGAAGTGGGAGCCTTGGTCGCTGATGATTTCATGGGGTACCCCATATCTGCAGATGATGTTGTCCTGGATGAACATGGCCACTTGTTTGGCGGTCAAGACTGCATAGGACTGTGCTTTCACCCATTTGGTGAAGTAGTCGATGGCGACCAGGACGAAGCAATGCTCTTTGGTGCCTACCGGGTTGACCTTTCCGATGATGTCGATGCCCCAGGTCAAAAAAAGCCAGGGTGATGTCATGGTGTACAAAAGGGATGATGGTATGTTTTGTATGTTGGCGAAGATTTGGTAGTTGTGGCAATGTTTGACGTAGTTTCTGCAATCGTCTTTTATGGTGGTCCAGTAGTAGTCTAACCGAATGATTTTTCGGGTCAGCATCATTGTGCTCATGTGAGGGTCGCATTCTCCGTCGTGGACCTCTCCCATGACTTTTTTGGCTTTGTGGTGATCGACGCAAAGGAGAAGAATCCCTTGGGGTGTTCTTTTGTATAATTGTTCTTGGTTTATCACGAATTGTGATGCAAGTAAACGTATGGCTCTTTGTCCTCTTGTATCAGAGTTAGAAGGGAATTCGTTTTTGGTTTTGTAGTTGATAATGGCTTGGTGCCAAGGTTCGACATGGTTCTCCTCGTCGTTGTTGATGGCGCAGATGTGAGCTGGCTCGCTCCTTCTCTCGACTAGGGAGTTGGATTACATATGTTCCCTTCGAGACAACAACTACTCGTTCACCATTCCCGACTCGCAGGTCCACATCACCTTTTTCGAAAAGTATGATGTTCTTTAGGCCCTGCAAATGATTACACAGATGAGAACCTCAACCAGTATCAAGTACCCAAGTTCCGAAACTTGCATGGTTAATCTCAATCATATGAATATAAGATGACATACCAACAGGAACGACGCGGCCTGCTTTGATGTCCTCATGGTAGACGTGACAATTCCTCCTCCAATGTCCAGTCTTGTGACAATGGTGGCACTCATTGTCACCGCCCTTGCTCTTTGCCTTGCCCTGTGAGCCACTAGTCTCACCGGGCCCACTCTTACCGTTTCCTGACTTTTTAAACTTTGGCTTACCTACAGCTAGGTCGCCATGAGCCTTGCCCTTACCTTTACCCTTGTTGGAAATCGTGAGAACATCCTGCTTCATGCTCCCACTCAATTTTATATCCTTCTCGGTCTGTACGAGAAGGGAGTGTAGCTCATGAGGACTCTTTTTCAAGTCATTCATGTAGTAGTTCGCCCTGAAAAGGGCAAAACCATCATGAAGAGAATGAAGCATTCGGTCAATGACAATGCTCTCACTGATTTTGCAATCAAGTGCCTCCAGCTTCTCGACATTCTCAATCATGTGAAGAATGTGTGGGCTAACCGGTTGGCCCTTCTGGAGTTTCGCATCAAAGAAGCGACAGGTATGCTCATATGTAACGATTCTCGGTGCTTTTGAGAACTCGTTAGTGAGCGTGGTGAAAATCTTGTTCGCACCTTGGGCAATGAAGCGTCTCTGCAAATTGGTTTCCATTGCAAAGATGAGTACGTTCTTTATCGCACCCGATTCCATAACGAAGTCACTATAAGCGAGTGACTCGTTGACTCCTACATTGGGGTGCAGGTTTACGGTATTGGCTCGATTAAGTACACCGAGCTTACCGTCGCAATGGCAAGCATTCCGTAGTGCTTTGCCTCCCGGTCCGCAAAGTTAGACCCGTCGTTTTTCAGACGTGTGAACTGATTCATTTGGTCCATGAATATTTTCAGCCAGGACTCGCGTCCAAGTGTGGCATTAGGAATTTGGATTGCGTTATTTCCAGACATTTTGTTGTAACAGTAAAATAAACGTGTTCTACACTGCGAAAAGAAGAATAAATAATAAGCATGTGCATCGATTTTAATTTAAGTCTAATGAACTAGTGTCATAACGCGAAGACTCAAAACATTTATACAATTGACCTTCCTCAAGAATTATATAAATGATCCCAAGACTCAATTATCTGTAAATTGATAAGCTAACCTTTTAGCTAATTCTACCGTTAGAATTCTTGGTCGATAAATTTCTGTAAAATTCTATCTTTAGTCCATCATAATCATGAGAAACTCTTCGGACTATAATGTTGAGATAAACTAAGTCAACACAAACTACTTACCCAACGTAGAAGGGGTCATATTATGCCTACCGACGAACAAGGGATTCATAGTTGTTTGCCCTTATAAAGACTAATCTCAATTTACGTTTTAGAGGAAGATCCCATCAACTTTATTTTAATTCATTTTAAGTGAACTAATATCTAGCATGCGTGAATGATTAAACTAAGATGATGGCTTAATAAACATGTGACATCTGTATGTCTATGAAAACTAACATACAACCTATATGTGTCAATTTTCATGCATTTTAGTAGGTGGTTTGGTTTTAGGCGGAATATGATGCATAAACTATCATGTGAATGAAAAGCAATTGGAATGAAAAACGTAAAAACAATAAAAAGTCCTACTGTGGCCTATCCTATCAAAATGAACATTAAATACAAGTTTGGAATCCATCCTTGGACCCGAGATGCTTGTCTCGATGTTCCATCTTGATCCATGTAGCGGGAGTGAGCTCCAATCTCCATCTTTAGTCTTCTTCGAAAATTACAATAAATAAATTTACATAATAAACCTATTTATTACATTCTAATCTCAAAACCCAAAACTAAAGGAAAAATAAAGGAGATTCGAGATCTCATAATTACATAAAAAATTATGTTTCCTTCATTGCGAAAACATAATTTGACTAAGGCCACACTAAGTATTACAAATTACAACCGATTGCAAAAAAAAAATACGTAAATAAATTCATTCAACGATTCATTCAACAAAAAATAAAATGCATCAACTAAAAAATAAATTAAACATACATGACACAATTCCTTAATTATGTTGATTAATTTATCCAAACCACCTATTTATATTAACAAATTAAGTGACAATTCCTCAATTAATCACATTAATTTCAAACTTAATTCATATTAAACTTGTAATATGAATTTAATCCATCAATATTTTAAACTGCTTTAAAATAATTAGGTATCTATTAATTATGAACCGCTTCACAATAATTAATTTGCCAAAACAAAACAAAATTAAAATCCCCTTTTTTTTTAATTGTCTCGGCAAAACTAAAAGAGAAACTGAACTATTTTTTTTTTTTATTTCACCACAGCCGAAAAAAAAACAGAAAACAAAAATTTTTTTCCTTCTTTTCATACGGTAACTCTAAAAAAAAAACGAATCAGCCCATAAACTTATCTCGGTTTTTCAGCAAAAACCGAATAATTTTTTTTTTATTTTTTTTTTATGTTCTGTCGTGAACAGTAGCAGAAACAAGGGAAAAAAAATTTATGGCTAAAAAAAACAAGAACCCTAATGCCTCCTTTTTTTTCTTTTGCGGCAAAAATGCCCTAAAAACAAAATCGATGAAGAAAATCGTTTATAGTTGCTATTTAGAACATGATTAGCATATGAATTAATGAAACAAGATTATCCGTATATGCCAAAAACTATATAGCAAAAACAATTTTTATATCATCAACATGACGATTCTATTTGCATTTTAACTTAATCTTCATTAAATCAAAATCTACCAATTCTTCATATGATAATTTTAACTGATTAAAACAACAATATGAAAAATAAAATTGGAAATAAATCATCAAACAAAAGAAAAAAACCGAAAAACAGACCGAAAAAAATACCTCTCGGCAAAAAAAACAGCCGAAATCCTTTTTTTTTTTTCGAAAAACCTTGTATTGTTTACATACAATTTAATGAAATTCATCAAAATAAAATTCGTGGCCTTGGCTCTGATACCACTTGTGGGATTTATCTGTATGCATCCCCTTAATTTTAAGGATTATAACGAAATTTATAATGATTAAACTAGTCATAAAATAAATTGCATAAACAAAATTGTAAAGGATTAAGAAATAACCTTCGGTCCTAGCAAAAACGGCCTAAGAACAATATAAAAGTTGATATTCGCCTATCAGTTGCACCCAAGACGATATGAGAAATGCCCTTTGATTTTGCTAGAATCGATCCAAAAAAATTAACTAATTAATTTTTAGGTTTTGTGTTTTTCTTTTGATGAGATGGAGGCAAGAATGGGAAAAGAATTAGGTTAAGAAAAAAAAACCTTACTCTCCTCTTATTGTCACCGAAATTAGGGTGAAAGAGGGAGATATTTTTTTCTCCTAAATTCGGCCCATCTGACCGAAATTAATAAGGAGTATAATTTCCTTATTTTCGGTTATTCCAAAAATGTATAAAATGTGTTAAATATAAATTGTCATCTAGTGAGGATTGATCCCACAACCTCTTGGTTTGAGTACCCTCACTATTACCACTATGACATATTCATCTTGTTTATTAAATATAACCGATTACATTTAAGTACGAATTAACATATTAATTCGTCCAAGCTAACATTATATACGTTAATTAAATATAACTTATTATATTCAATTTTACGAATTGACAGTTAATTCGTCTCAACTAATATTATTTAATCTTCATCAAATAATTGTCTCATCAACACATTGACTAACTACTTAGTCATATAAGGCATCAATGTGATTACATTTCCATAACCACATCTCTCAAACACATCCTATAGGTGTGACCTTTAGGGACCAGTTGATCACCGCCATCTGTATGATAATAACGTCAAACTTTCTAGCAAGCCAACCGTTATTAGGTAATCGTTAATCAACTGATTAAAATACGAAGTATACCCTTGTGAACCTGTAAGAGATTTACAAATGTTATCACACTAATTTGTGGAGGACACAAGCTCCAACAAACTCCCACTTGTCCTCACAAGTGTATGTGCGATAACCAATTCTCATATCCTAAAATTTCTCAACTCAATGTAAAACAATTTGCAAATCCGTATTCACAAAGGTCGTATTTTACAAGCGATCATTATCAAGAGTGGTTTCCTCGACTAGAGAGTAACTTAACTGATAAACGAATCATCATTCGAGCATGGCCATGCATTTAAGTTACAACTCATCGAGTGGCCCTGAGAAATAACTATACCTGATAAAGGTTGGATATTTTCCTCAACTCGAATCCTGCCGATGTAAGCACAGTATGAAATGACCCAGAAAAAATCTACTTAGCCTCCAGTTACGGCAGACCGTGAGAAAGAAACCAAAGTCACCCAAAAACTGCCTTAATCTCAAGAGACAGTCGATAGTCAAAAGAATCGACTCTAGGAACACAATGGATGTCCTATCCACGACTTGGCACTGAATTTTTTTAAACATTTTGGACTCCATTACGTTGTCGCAAAAATTTGTCCTACGAGGTATCGTTATAATCTCGCATTTGTGATCGATCAGTCAACAGTTTGACTTATGGCTCGTTGAACCCACCATCAATTGACTGCACAATATAATAGCCAGAGTTATCAGCTCATCAAGGCGATTACGAACTAAACAAAATATAAAGTAATTCAGTTCACTTTGTGGCGTTCAAAGTTGCCAGTACAATCCACATGAAAAACAAAATATTATAATAAAACGATGAAGTTATAAATAGTATATGAAAAAAATAATGTATCAAATCCATAATCAACTACTACAACTCAGGAACACGTTTAATTCCCATGGAAATAACGTGCCCTTCATGCTTATCAAAATTCAACGGTTTAGTGAGAGGGTCCGCGATGTTATCATCCGTCGCAATCTTGTCAATCACTATCTCTTCTTGCTCCACGTAATCACGGATCAGGTGAGCTTTCCGATGTACATGTCTAGATTTGTTGCTAGACTTAGGCTCCTTAGCCTGGAAGATGGCACCTCTATTGTCACAATAGATGGTGATCGGGTCATTCGAACTAGGAACTATCGTAAGTCCTTGTAAGAATTGACGCATCCATATCGCTTCCTTAGCTGCTTCCGAAGCGGCATAGTACTCGGATTCAGTAGTAGAATCTGCTACAACACTCTGTTTGGAACTCTTCCAGCTGACCGCAGCACCATTAAGAGTGAAGACGAACCCGAACTGAGATTTTGAATCATCTCGATCCGTTTGGAAGCTAGCATCTGCGTAACCGATTGCGCATAGCTTAGTATCGCCTCCATAAGTCAATACTCTATCCTTAGTCCTCCATAGGTACTTGAGGATATTTTTAACAGCTATCCAGTGTGTTTCACCTGGATTCTTTTGGTACCGACTCGTCATACTCAATGCATATGCCACGTCTGGACGTGTGCATATCATGGCATACATGATTGATCCTATTGCAGATGCATAAGGAACACGACTCATGCGGTCAATCCCTTCAGGCGTCGTGGGTGACTGAGACTTGCTCAACTGCATCCCAGACGTCATTGCAAGGTTCCCCTTATTGGAGTTGGTCATGCTGAACTTCTCAAGAATCTTATCCAAATAAGACTCCTGACTAAGTGATAACGTCCGTCGTGATCTATCTCGGTAGATACGGATTCCCAAAATGCGCTGTGCCTCACCCAGATCTTTCATCTGGAAATGGTTCTTCAACCATTATTTAACCGAAGATAGGAGAGGAATGTCATTCCCAATCAGGAGTATGTCATCGACATACAATATCAAGAATACAATCTTGCTCCCACTCGACTTGATATATAAGCATGGTTCTTCGACCGATCGAGTGAAACCATACTCTTTTATTACCTGGTCGAAACGATGATTCCAACTCCGAGAAGCTTGCTTAAGTCCATAAATGGAGCGCTTAAGCTTGCATACTTTCTTAGGATGTTCAGGATCTATGAAACCTTCGGGTTGCACCATGTACAACTCTTCCTCCAAATAACCGTTTAAGAAGGCGGTTTTCACATCCATTTGCCAAATTTCATAATCATGAAAAGCGGCAATCGCTAAGATTATCCGAATGGAACGTAGCATGACTACAGGTGCAAAAATCTCATCATAATGCAATCCGTGCACTTGAGTGAAACCTTTTGCCACTAGTCGTGCCTTATAGGTATCTAGTTGCGCATCTACAGAACGCTTTATTTTGTAAAGCCATTTGCACTGTAGAGGTTTTACCTTATTAGGTAAATCAACTAGATCCCATACGTCATTCTCATACATGGAGTCCATCTCGGATTGCATGGCTTCGAGCTATAGCTTTGAGTCGGAACAGGCCATAGCACCTTTATAGGTAGCGGGTTCATTACTCTCTAGGAGTAAAACGTCATTCTCCTCGACCATACCAATGTATCTGTCCGGAGGATGAGAGACTCTACCCGACCTCCTAGGTTCCTCGGGAATATTAACCGTGTCATCAGTTGGAGGAACAACTTCCTCCATCCGTTCCTCGGTTGTTGGTTCTGGAATCTCCGACAGCTCGAAGGTTATATTACTCGTCTTGTTCTCGAGAAATTTTTTCTCTAAGAACGTCGCACTAGCCGCAACAAAAACTCGATGTTCGGTAGGCGAATAGAAGTAATGACCAAATGTTCCTTTTGGATAACCTATAAAGTATGTCTTGACCGATCGCGGGCCGAGCTTATCCTCGTGTCTCCACTTGACATAAGCCTCGCAGCCCCAAACCCGAATAAAGGACAAGTTAGGGACCGTTCCCTTCCACATTTCATATGGAGTCTTGTCGACAGCTTTAGTCGGACTTCGGTTAAGTATAAGAGCAGCTGACAAAAGAGAAAAACCCCATAATGAAGCAGGCACTACCGTGTGACTCATCATGGATCGAACCATATCAAGTAAGGTTCGATTTCTCCGTTCGGACACACCATTTAATTGAGGTGTTCCAGGTGGAGTTAACTGTAGAACGATTCCACAGTCTTTAAGGTGTTGATCAAACTCATTTGAAAGATATTCGCCACCCCGATCTGAACGGAGTGCTTTAACCTTTCTACCCAGTTGGTTTTCAACCATGTTCTGGTATTCCTTGAATTTCTCAAAGGACTCACTTTTATGCTTCATTAAGTAGACATATCCGTATCTACTCAAATCGTCTGTGAAAGTGATAAAATATCTATAGCCATCTCTAGCGGTAATTAACATAGGTCCACAAACATCAGTATGTATGAGTCCTAATAGGTCACTAGCGCGCATTTTAACACCTTTGAAGGAAATTCGAGTCATTTTGCCAATGAGACATGATTCACACGTGCCATATGTAGAAAAATCGAATGTGGGAATAGTCCCATTATCGACGAGTTTCTTTACACGTTTCTCATTTATGTGTCCCATTCGACAATGCCATAGATAAGTTTGATCTTTGTCACCAACCTTTAATTTCTTATTATTCATGTGTAATACTTCCGTGGTTTGATCTAAGATGTAAATTCCATTCATGGAAACTGCTTTGCCATAAATCATTTCATTGAAAGAGAAAATACAGCTATTATCCTTTATTGAAAATGCAAAACCGTCTTTAGCAAGTACGGAAACAGAAATAATGTTCTTAGACAAACTGGGTACATAGTAACAGTTATTTAAAAATAACTCAAAACCACTAGGGAGTTGGATTACATATGTTCCCTTTGAGACAGCAACAACTCGTGCTCCATTCCCGACTCGCAGGTCCACATCACCTATTTCGAGAGGTATGATGTTCTCTAGGCCCTACAAATGATTACACAGATGAGAACCACAACCAGTATCAAGTACCCAAGTTCCGAAACTTGCATGGTTAATCTCAATCATATGAATATAAGATGACATACCAACAGGAACGACGCGGCCTGCTTTGATGTCCTCACGGTAGACGGGACAGTTCCTCCTCCAATGTCCAGTCTTGTGACAATGGTGGCACTCAATGTCACCGCCCTTGCTCTTTGCCTTGCCCTGTGAGCCACTAGTCTGACCGGGCCCACTCTTACCGTTTCCTGGCTTTTTAAACTTTGGCTTACCTACAGCTAGGTCGCCATGAGCCTTGCCCTTACCTTTACCCTTGTTGGAAATCGTGAGAACATCCTGCTTCATGCTCCCACTCAATTTTATATCCTTCTCGGTCTGTACGAGAAGGGAGTGTAGCTCATGAGGACTCTTTTTCAAGTCATTCATGTAGTAGTTCGCCCTGAAAAGGGCAAAACCATCATGAAGAGAATGAAGCATTCGGTCAATGACAATGCTCTCACTGATTTTGCAATCAAGTGCCTCCAGCTTCTCGACATTCTCAATCATGTGAAGAATGTGTGGGCTAACCGGTTGGCCCTTCTGGAGTTTCGCATCAAAGAAGCGACAGGTATGCTCATATGTAACGATTCTTGGTGCTTTTGAGAACTCGTTAGTGAGCGTGGTGAAAATCTTGTTCGCACCTTGGGCAATGAAGCGTCTCTGCAAATTGGTTTCCATTGTAAAGATGAGTACGTTCTTTGTCGCACCCGCTTCCATAACGAAGTCACTATAAGCGAGTGACTCGTTGACTCCTGCATTGGGGCCTGGGTTTACCGGTATTGGCTCAGTTAAGTACCTGAGCTTACCGTCAGCAATGGCAGCATTCCGTAGTGTTGCCTCCCAGTCCGCAAAGTTGGACCCGTCGTTTTTCAGACGTATGAACTGATTCATTTGGTCCATGAATATTTTCAGCCAGGACTCGCGTCCAAGTGTGGCACTAGGAATTTGGATTGCGTTATTTCCAGACATTTTGTTGTAACAGTAAAATAAACGTGTTCTACACTGCGAAAAGAAGAATAAATAATAAGCATGTGCATCGATTTTAATTTAAGTCTAATGAACTAGTGTCATAACGCGAAGACTCAAAACATTTATACAATTGACCTTCCTCAAGAATTATATAAATGATCCCAAGACTCAATTATCTGTAAATTGATAAGCTAATTCTACCGTTAGAATTATTGGTCGATAAATTTCTGTAAATTCTATCTTTAGTCCATCATAATCACGAGAAACTCTTCGGACTATAATGTTGAGATAAACTAAGTCAACACAAACTACTTACCCAACGTAGAAGGGGTCATATTATGCCTACCGACGAACAAGGGATTCATAGTTGTTTGCCCTTATAAAGACTAATCTCAATTTACGTTTTAGAGGAAGATCCCATCAACTTTATTTTAATTCATTTTAAGTGAACTAATATCTAGCATGCGTGAATGATTAAACTAAGATGATGGCTTAATAAACATGTGACATCTGTATGTCTATGAAAACTAACATATAACCTATATGTGTCAATTTTCATGCATTTTAGTAGGTGGTTTGGTTTTAGGCGGAATATGATGCATAAACTATCATGTGAATGAAAAGAAATAGGAATGAAAAACGTAAAAACAATAAAAAGTCCTAGTGTGGCCTATCCTATCAAAATGAACATTAAATACAAGTTTGGAATCCATCCTTGGACCCGAGATGCTTATCTCGATGTTCGATCTTGATCCATGTAGCGGGAGTGAGCTCCAATCTCCATCTTTAGTCTTCTTCGAAAATTACAATAAATAAATTTACATAATAAACCTATTTATTACATTCTAATCTCAAAACCCAAAACTAAAGGAAAAATAAAGGAGATTCGAGATCTCATAATTACATAAAAAATTATGTTTCCTTCATTACGAAAACATAATTTGACTAAGGCCACACTAAGTATTACAAATTACAACCGATTGCAAAAAAAAAAAAAAAATACGTAAATAAATTCATTCAACGATTCATTCAACAAAAAATAAAATGCATCAACTAAAAAATTAATTAAACATACATGACACAATTCCTTAATTATGTTGATTAATTTATCCAAACCACCTATTTAAATTTACAAATTAAGTGACAATTCCTCAATTAATCACATTAATTTCAAACTTAATTCATATTAAACTTGTAATATGAATTTAATCCATCAATATTTTAAACTGCTTTAAAATAATTAGGTTTCTATTAATTATGAACCGCTTCACAATAATTAATTTGCCAAAACAAAACAAAATTAAAAACCCCTTTTTTTTTAATTGTCTCGGCAAAACTAAAAGAGAAACAAACTTTTTTTTTATTTCAGCACAGCCGAAAAAAAAACAGAAAACAAAATTTTTTTTCCTTCTTTTCATACGGTAACTCTAAAAAAAACGAATCAGCCCATAAACTTATCTCGGGTTTTCAGCAAAAACCGAATAATTTTTTTTTTTTTTATGTTCTCCCGTGAACAGTAGCAGAAACAAGGGAAAAAATTTTATGGCTAAAAAACACAAGAACCCTAATGCCTCCTTTTTTTTTTCTTTTGCGGCAAAAATGCCCTAAAAACAAAATCGATGAAGAAAATCGTTTATAGTTTCTATTTATAACATGATTAGCATATGAATTAATGAAACAAGATTATCCGTATATGCCAAAAACTATATAGCAAAAACAATTTTTATATCATCAACATGACGATTTTATTTGCATTTTAACTTAATCTTCATTAAATCAAAATCTACCAATTCTTCATATGACAATTTTAACTGATTAAAACAACAATATGAAAAATAAAATTGGAAATAAATCATCAAACAAAAGAAAAAAAACGAAAAACAGACCGAAAAAAATACCTCTCGGCAAGAAAAACAGCAGAAATCCTGTTTTTTTTTTTTCGAAAAACCTTGTATTGTTTACATACAATTTAATGAAATTCATCAAAATAAAATTCGTGGCCTTGGCTCTGATACCACTTGTGGGATTTATCTGTATGCATCCCCTTAATTTTAAGGATTATAACGAAATTTATAATGATGAAACTAGTCATAAAATAAATTGCATAAACAAAATTGTAAAGGATTAAGAAATAACCTTCGGTCCTAGCAAAAACGGCCTAAGAACAATATCAAAGTTGATATTCGCCTATCAGTTGCACCCAAGACGATATGAGAAATGCCCTTTGATTTTGCTAGAATCGATCCAAAAAAATTAACTAATTAATTTTTAGGTTTTGTGTTTTTCTTTTGATGAGATGGAGGCAAGAATGGGAAAAGAATTAGGTTAAGAAAAAAAAAACCTTACTCTCCTCTTATTGTCACCGAAGTTAGGGTGAAAGAGGGAGATATTTTTTTCTCCTAAATTCGGCCCATCTGACCGAAATTAATAAGGAGTATAATTTCCTTATTTTCGGTTATTCCAAAAATGTATAAAATGTGTTAAATATAAATTGTCATCTAGTGAGGATCGATCCCACAACCTCTTGGTTTGAGTACCCTCACTATTACCACTATGACACATTCATCTTGTTGATTAAATATAACCGATTACAGTTAAGTACGAATTAACATATTAATTCGTCCAAGCTAACATTATATACGTTAATTAAATATAACTTATTATATTCAATTTTACGAATTGACAGTTAATTCGTCTCAACTAACATTATTTAATCTTCATTAAATAATTGTCTCATCAACACATTGACTAACTATTTAGTCATATAAGGCATCAATGTGATTACATTTCCATAACCACATCTCTCAAACACATCCTATAGGTGTGACCTTTAGGGACCAGTTGATCACCGTCATCTGTATGATAATAACGTCAAACTTTCTAGCAAGCCAACCGTTATTAGGTAATCGTTAATCAACTGATTAAAATACGAAGTATACCCTTGTTAACCTGTAAGAGATTTACAAATGTTATCACACTAATTTATGGAGGACACAAGCTCCAACAGTGTGGGGATAGCAATTGCCTAGGCTATCCACGCCTTCGTAGTGCCCCTACAATGAAGATCAAAGGAACGAAGAGGAGATGACTTGGGTTATGAAATACCCACGGGTGGAACTGAATCCGTGAGGTACAGGGGAAATCTGAGCGTCTCATGAGAAATCCGCTCGTCTTGGCTGCAATCCGAGCGTCCTGAGAGAAAGACGCTCGTCCTGAGAGAGCTGGAAAGGAATTTTTTTTTCTCTGACTGAAGATCCGAGCGACCCGTAGGGAAGACGCTCGTCTCAACCAAAAGACGCTCGTCTCAGTGAAGATCCGCTCGTCCCGCTTCTATTAAAATCTGGGATTTCTCCCTGACAAAGAATCTGGGTTTCCTCAATAGAATCAGTTCGTCTCCAGGCACAATACGCTGGTCTTCTGCTGAAGACGCTCGTCTCAGAACGGGTTACATTTTATACAGCTGATTGGGCAACAATCCGAGCGTCCCGTGCTGCAGACGTTCGTCTCCCCTGCTGCAATAAAATAACACGGGATTAATACCCCCATTCCCCATTTCATTTCACCTCATTTAAAACACAAACACACCTCCAAAACCCTCAAAACCCTCAATCCCTATATCCACCAAAAATCAATTTCCTCAACCAAATTCACCCAATTCAATTCCAAACTTCCTCAAAACTCAAACAAATCACACCTCTATCAACAAAAAGACATTCAAACATCCAAATCCTCAAAAATTGAATCGATTTTCTAGGGTTAAAAGAAAATTTTGAAAATCCTAAATCGATTTGGGATTCATTGAAGCTTGGGGATACTAGGAGAATTCAAGCAAATCTTTGGTTGTTGATACATACAAGGAGAAGAACAATGGCTAGGACCAAAGGTGGAAGCAAGGCACCTACAAAACCAAACCTTTCCAAAAGGCAACAAGCACTTCAAGCCTCAAAGGCTTTGGTGATACAACAAGCAAGAGAGGAAACTCAAGAAGCTCATATTCCTATGGTGGAAACTACTCCTTCTATCCCGGTTATTAAGCAACTAGAAAAATACCCGGAGGTAACTTTCCCATCTGATTCTCATAAGAAAAATTTTGTGTCTCTTGCTAAGAAATCTATTTTACCCACCAAGTTTATTTGCCAAGTTGCCTTGACCAAATTGGGTGTCCTTGAAAGGACCAAGAACTTCTTTGAGTCTATGGGGTTTCTTACATTGTTTGATATGCAAGAATTGACCTACCCCTCCCTCACCTTGGAATTTATAAGTTCATTGAAATTTACAACGGTGGAGACTCGAACGAACATTGAATTCCGCCTTGAGAATGCGGATAGGAAGATGTCCTTTAATGAGTTTGGTGAAGTTTACGGTTTTGATAATGACTCGACTTATGTGAAGAAACCTTCAACAAAATATGATCCCGCCCCTTTGCGGAAGGCTATTACCGGAAGAAAGTTTACGTCTTATCATGATTGTCGTGCCCTTTATGTCCACCATCCGGGTATAAGGGTATGGCACAAGGTTGTTGGGAACACTCTTATTGCTAGGAAGGGAACAAACCACTTCACCGAACTTGATTTTATCTATCTCGAGTCAACCTTGAATGTTGATATAAAGTTCACCAAGAAGTACAATATTCTTCAACTTTTGATCGAAAGGTGGCTTAATATCGATCATGGTAAGGAAGGTGCGGCCTTTATAGTAAAAGAGGGATTGGTAACTTGGTTGGAAAAACACTTCAACCGGAATTTCAACAAAGATGGTACTTATAAGCCGGTTAAGGGCGGCCACCTCATTGATCTAGACACTATGGTTCACAAATTCCATTGGATCAAGAACGACAATCTTGACAACAAATTTGAGTGGCTTACAAAAGATGCCAAGTCCTTCATTATACCAAACAAAATTTGTCGGCTTAATGTACGTAGCCCACACTATATTCTCCCACTCTCCGAGGAAGCCGAGTCCATAATGCAACACCATAGGGAGGCCATTGCCGAGCCCTCCTCCTCTATTATCACTCCACCCTACCCGTTCACCTACCATGAGTTTCGACCCGAAAATGTTACGGTGGGGAATGATTACTTGACTCTTTTGATGCAGGAAATGCATAAGCAAGCCCATGAAGACCGAGTTAATGCATATATAGCTCAATATACGCCCATCTTACACCTAGCTAGGCAAGGACTTCTTGACCCATCATGTCCTTTGCCTTGTTGGGCGGATAGAGAAGTTTTCTTTCCTAATGCTCCTAGGGATGCTAGCATGGGTGATGAGGAGGTTATTGTTGAGAGTGGTGGAGAAGGAGATGAAGAAGGTGAAGAAGAAGAAAGAAGTGAGGAAGAAGAAGAAAACTCAAGTGAAAGTGGTAAAGCCTCCGGGTCTATGGAGGTAGATGATGACAATGATGCTAGTGAGGATGATGATGATGATGATGATGGAGATGGTAGTGATGTCGCTATGGGCGAAAATTGAGGATTAGTAAGCTCTTTGGAGGATGTCACAATACATTGTGAGTTTCCTACACCTCCTTTAAGCTTTGTTCATTTCTCTTGTTTTTCTTGAATTTTTATCTTGATCATTTCTTTGAGTCCTAGCAACACTTAGAGGACTCCCACCTCGGTCCAATTGAGGTGTCTTTTATTGTTCCCACCATGAAAAATCCAAAATGACAAAATTTTAGTTGCATGCATAACATCTTTTATGCATGAACCCCCTCACTCTCACTTGGTTTGGGAAAGTTCATGCATATGCATTGGGAGTTAATTTAAATTATGCTCTCCAACCAAACAAAAATTCATGTATCATATAGCATAGCTTAGTTTTCATTCACTTTTATTTATATGTCATATAGTTTGCATTTAGCTTAGAAATCATGCATTTTCATATAGCTTGCATAATTTCCTATCGTATTGGCCATTGAAGACAATGCCCATCCTAGTGTGGGGATGGGAAATTCTAACATGACTTTCTAAACAAAAATGATAAAAATTGAATTTTTTTAAAAAAATACAAAAACATGTCTTTTTATTTCATTAACATAAAAACCATAAAAATTTAAAAAATGCAAAAACCCAAAAACATGTTCATTTCCTATGTAGTGTTGTATATATTGTGTTTGTTCATCCTTTTTCACATTGATCGTGTAACAACCCCATACTCCAAGTGCCTTACCAGGACCACTCAGGTATAAGAATGCTACCATTTCGGTTACCCGAGCCAATTATAATCAAATATACAATAACGAAACAACATTTAATAGTAATACTTTAGCGAAAGGTTACAATCCAAAACCAAAACCAAAATACGAATACATATTCTCAAACCAACTGTCTAAACATCTAACTGAAATGTTTATTAAACTACTAAGCTACAGCGGAAGACTTCTATCATCAGACGGTGGCACATCCCAGCTATCCCAGTAACTCGACTCATACCTGCTCAATAACTGCTCACCATCCCCGAATGGATCACCACAGTTTTTAAAACATTAAACGGGGTTAGTACTAATTACACAATTTATATAACCAACAGTACAGTAAACAACACAGCTCAAACAGTCACACACAATCACCCACACCAATCAATCTCCGTCACCGACAGTCCACTGGACCAGCCCTGCCAGTGGCGGACGCAGCCGTACCCACCAAATCCCCGCTCATCATACCGAGCGATAACCCTGTCCCATTAATGTGCACATCCCCTCCCGTGGCGGGTTCCACGGAGGGCGAAACTAGGGCGTGAAACCACTCCCGCAAGTGACTCCACTCAGCCGAGAACGCATCTCGAGAACCAGAGACAAACAATCACAACTATCAACAACAATCAATCAACAACCGTCATAAAACCAATACGATAATAATCAGCAATTACACAACACCAACAATGCATTATGGGATTATTACTGAGTAGGGAAACCCTACCTGGAAAGCACAACACAATCAGATGATCTCACAGCGGATATCAAAACGCTTCCTCTACGAATCCTCCTCCTAACATACAACATATAATTACTACCAATCATACAAACAACAAAACCCCCAAATCCCCATATTAGGGTTTAACCAACTTTAAGGAAATATTATAAAAACGGTACGTAGGTCTTACCCTCGACGCAAGGATCACAAAGGTATCAAGAAAGGTAAAATCCGACCTTCCAAGCTCCGGGATTTGCCAACAATGCGATTAAAGCGAATGACGTAGTTTGATTTCTCTTTTCACGGTAATTAGGTTTTAAAAAGTGTTTAAAAAATAGTGACGGAAGTAATATATACTTAATCGCATTATTAACAAAACCCGAGAAATCATCCCCCGTAAACCGGCTACTCGATAGAGTAGCTAAGGTACTCGATCGAGTGCCCCCTTACTCGATCGAGTATCTAAGTTACTCGATCGAGTACCCAACAGGTCAGAAACTATTTTAAACTGCAACTCACCCTTACTCAACAGAGTAAGGCCTACTCGATAGAGTACCCCGAGACTAATAAATACGTAGTATTACAGTCTTCCCTCCTTAAAAAGAACTTCGTCCCCGAAGTTCAAACCACAACAAAACAAAGACTCACACTACAACACTCCCGACTCAACAACCAAAACAAACTCAACATAAAACATGTTACTAACCCAAACTGAACCCGACTCAACGGCAACAACTATACCGACATAACATAAAAAGGGTATTGATACCCGTCGTTGTGAGTACCAAAAATAATATTTATAATACCTATTAAAACTAACAGAAGCTAGTGGTAACAGGGTCGAACCACAGAGAGGTAGATGTAATTATTAGTTGTCTAAATTTAGTCCTAAAGTAACAGTGTGTAGGGGTTTGCTGTGATTTGGTCTATAACTAAAGGCAATGAAATATAAATTAAACTAAAGAAATGTATTAAATCAAATATAAAGAAGGGTACTAGGATGGTTGGTTCACTATAGTTTCGGCGGCAGCATACTAAGTAGGTCTAAATCAAACACGTGAGGCGGGAAAACAAGAGGTCCTCTCGGTCCACTCTTAACAGGTAGCATCTTTCGATCTCGCTACAGGTCCCTAATATCACTAATACTGACTTTCGTCCTGAAAAGTGACTCAAAATGCTAAACTAGCATATCTTTCGATCTCGCTAATCTAGTCATTTTAATTGGTGGTCTAGCAACTTCCCCTATCTTTCGATCTATTGGGTCAGTCAAAACCTAAACATTCAACTAGTCGCGTGCACTCGATTCGTCAAATATAAAATTAAATCAATTAAAACGAAGGTAACACCTCACGTGGCCAGTCGATCGACCAGGTATGGCGGTCGATTGACCAACACGCGATTTCAGGCCATATTAAATCTAATGTTGCATAACTATAGGTTCCCTACATCCTAGCACGAATAATTTAGCTACTCATGATATTGATGAAAACAACAACTAAATTAACGAAATAAACTACTGAATTCATGCTTGAATTAAATAAACAAACAAATAACATAAACGATAAATCGGTTTCGAGAGATCTAATCCTACTAATTCTATACTACGAATGAAAGCAAACAAACTGAATATTGAAACAGATGAATACCGTGTAGAGGAATTGCAGAAGAGAGATCAAAAACTGATTGTAAAACGAACTTTATTAATGAAAGAGCAATAATCTACGAACCCTAATTATTTCCCTAAAGTTTCTGGTAAAAGACTTAATGAATAATTCCTAAAGTCAGTTACGTTATATAGAAATATACGTAACACTTATTTCTAAAACCTAAATATAATGGGCTTTGGAAATCTCGATCTTTTAATTCTCGTCAGAATAGCGGTGTGGTCGATCGACTAGGATAGGCAGTCGATCGACTGGTAAGCTCTAAACAGTAGCTTCTGGTTGTCGTGCATTGGTCGATCGACTAAGGTCAGCGGTCGATCGACTGATGTAGTTGACAGTCCGCTTTTAACTTCTCGTGGATTTGTCTTTCGGGCTTCGAAATGCGCACCAAGCTCGTTCCTTGAGTAAATACTTTACGTCAAATGCAGTGCAAGGTACTCGGGGACGGATTTGGCTCAATATCTACTCATTTCCGCATAATTCTGCAATATTATAATAAAATACGAAAGTAGACGAAATGGGGCAAATAGTAGCCTTAAACCACATAAATGAGCTCTGAAATGCGTGTAAAATAGGGTGTAAAACATCATATAATTGACACGCATCAAACTTCCCCAAATCAAACCCTTGCTTGTCCCTAAGCAAGAGCTAGACTCGATCCTAAAAACCTAATGGAACGAGTTCAATCTCAGAGCGAAATGCACATGAAAAACCTAAACCAATTTAATGCATAACTAACAATCAATTAGTAATATGAATCAGGCAAACGAGTTATAGAGTCGTTAAAAACTGCTAAACCGTCAACCGTAGAGACTTATCAATTTAGACTCTCACGGGTCGCTCAAATCACTCAAATAAGCACAAGTTGAATATATGTGAAAGATAGAAATAATTCATTTTGTTAGTGACACTCACCTAACTACGACCTATAAGAACATGCCTGCAATATAATATGAAAGTAATCTCTACAACCGTACATATGCATTCCAACCGAACAAATGACCATGACACATGCCGAGGTATATATGGGATATGTGAGGTAATGGGCAGGAAAGGCAAAACATTTATGGGAATGTGGGGGTACAGGTGATCAAGCTAGTACCGTAACAAAACCATATGACAATATCCACTTCTTGCTCAAACTTCAATCCACACGGTGCTATAGCAAGCACAAAACTCACAATTTCCGAAATAATTATAATCAATCAACTCCCCATAAGATATAAATGCAACATGGGAGCAAAAATCGCCATAAAATAAAACTTTAAATCATGCGAATTGATCCTTCTCTTTTCTTCCTCGGACTGCGGTTGATTGACCAAGTAGAGCGGTCGATTGACTGCATTAAACAGTACATCACTCTCTTTTCTTTTTCGAATCATTTTTTTTTTTCTTTTTCTTTTTTCCTTTTCAATTTTATTATCTTCATCTCAGAATGAGCATATGCTACTAAAAACGAAGTAACAATCCCAAAACGTAAACTACTAGCTTGACATGGGCAGGCTAAATGTAGGATGTAGTAACGGGACAAAAAGGTTGTTTTTGGCAGTGTGGAGCTTATGGGTAAAATGAATAAAGGAAAACCTCTACCACATGTGTCAACAAACCACAAACCGAATGTATACAGATATTAAGCATATTAAGTTCATATTTATGCAAATTTATGTAACATGTCTCATAAGGAGAACTACTCACAATCCTAAATAAACTGGTCATAGATGTCACCAGTTATAGGCTCTAAATCTCAGAATAAATAAGTAGTTTGCCAAAAATCGAAGTCAAGTTTCAAGTCCAGCAAGTAATTTAACGAAAAACTCGTAGATATGCATATATTATTCTACTAATAACATGTCAATTAGCAAGGCTTAGGCGATAAAACAGATGAAAATGCAATGTCATCATTGAAATACTACCGTTCCGACTCGACCTATATGCTAAAATAAACGTGCAATTTTTTTGAATTTTGATGAAATTTTTTAATTTTTTTGGTATTTTGTATATATAAGGGAAATGAAAGGAAATGAAACAACAATGCAAGACAAAAATGTAAACGTGAATGCAAAAACATATGAAATGCAACGCAAAACCCTTCCCCAAACCAAATCGCACAATGTCCCCATTGTGCAAAATCATGTAATGAAGAAAAGGAAAACGGGAATTTGCGAAAAAAATTAAGTAAATAAGATATGAAGTGAAGACAAGGAGACTCACAAGACTTTAAGCGCAGCAAAAGGAAACCTCCCCAAATCAGCATGAGCTAGGAGGTTTCAGTAGCTAGCAGTGCTACTAAAAGATACCTGAAAAGACAACGAATACCACGCGTAAAACCGAGAAAGCAAAGTGGAAGCGGTAATTATGTGTAAAAATTAAAAACGGGAGAAAACAGAAAAATGGCGGAAAATAAAGAGGAGGGAAGACTCCCTCAATTCCGCAAATCGATCAAGCACAGCAGGGGAATGATCGATAACAAGTACAGCAGCTCTGGGCGGTCGATCGACTACATCACCCAGTCGATCGACCAAGGTGAACAGCAACAGGAGCTTCTGGAAATCGCGGCTCAGTCGATCCACCATAGGAGGTAGTCGATCGACTGGCTGACCTGCTGTAACTTTCTAATTTCGTCTATTTAGCTCAATAACTTGAGCTAATATGGCCTACACCTGCATACACACATAATAACGCGAACCAAAATTGCGCAAAACCCAAATGTAACCAACTAAAGTGTTTAAAATCCTAACCAAACTTATAAAAAGGCGAAGTCTCGCGCACACAAAAGCAATAAAATAGAAAGTTTAACAAAAAACAATAAAAACAATGTTTTGAGAGAGCATTTGATCAACTAGTAGTTGATCAAGAATGGCCACGGGATAGCCCACTTGGTTGGCTTCTGACTACAAGAAGTAGCCTCAACAGTGCTCATCTTCTCAACTGCAACATCCGCAGAACTCAACGGATCAACATGTCGGACGTCTTCCCATTCAATGACCTCTTTGGACTCGTCGGAATCCAGATCAGACTCCGTTGTTGTGACTGGCTCATCTTCGGGCTCCTCATCCGTGCCATAGCTAAGGCATCCTATACCACCTCTTTGAACTATAGGCTCCTTCACAGCTGGAGCAACACGTAGCTCTTCCTTCCCCAAACCAGCTTCTGCAATATCTAAAACAGAAGAATCTTCCTCCACTTTGCTCCCAATCTGGGGCGGAGGGGTTACAACAGGAATAGGTGTAGAGACAGGCATATCAGGAAGCATAAAATAAGATTTCCTTTCAGAAACCGTATTACAAGTTACGGGCCACATGGGGTCTTTCTTCCTAGCCGTCTGGGCAAAGACAATGGAATGCTTGCCTACCTTAAAGGTCAAAGTACCCGAACCAACATCAATAACTACACCAGCAGTGTGCAGGAATGGTCTACCCAATATGATAGGGATGTGGTCATCTTCGGGCATATCGAGCACAACGAAGTCAACAGGGAAGAAAAACTTCCCTATTTGCACGGGAATGTCCTCTAAGACTCCTATTGGCTGGACCGCAGAGCGATCAGCCATCTGTACTGTCATGTTGGTCACTGCAAACCTAGTCAACTTTAACTTCCTAGCAAGACTCAAAGGCATCACACTAATGCTGGCTCCTAGGTCACATAAGGCTTTCTCAATAGGAAAGGTGCCAATATTACATGGGACTGAAAAACTACCCGGGTCTTCTAGCTTAAGAGGTGCAGTATGACTCAAATAAGAACATGACTCTTCAGTGAGTGCGACAGTATGCACAGTTTCAGGTGACTTCTTTTTAGATAAGAGTTGCTTCATGATTTTCATATAAGCAGGCACTTGATTTACTAACTCGAGAAAAGGAACTTGTACATTTAAGCTACGGATAACATTTTCAAATTTATTAAATGATACCTATGCCTTCGTCGGCACTAATCTCTCCGGATATAAATGAAAGTAGCAACTTAGCCCTCTCCTCTAAATCTCTCATGCCGGCATCGGTGGACTTAGGCTGAAAGTCCACAACCTTCTCCTTGTTGTAGCTTGACCCTTCTTCAGACCGTCTCAAATGTGAACCATTAATCTACAAAGGGTCGTACTTGGAACCGGAACGGGCCCATCAGCAGTCGGGTCTGTCCTCAATATTTTCGGGGCGGTCGTACCCCGAAACAAGTGGTCCCTCAAGTTATCGGGCATCGGAGGACGAAAAGATTCACCATCAGCAGTGTTGTCAGTCGATCGACCAGGTTGGTCAGTCGATCGACTGACTTCTACAGGAACAGTAGCTTCTGGTTGTCGCGGACCAGTCGATCGACTGGGTATGTCAGTCGATCGACTGACATACCTACTGATCGTCTTTTTCTTGTTTTTGTTCGTCATAGCCTTCTCCTTGCTTGGTTCCGCCTCATCCTTTTCAGTGACGTCCTCAACCATAATGGGCCCATCAAGGGTAGACCCACTCTTCAAAGTAATGGCATTAAGAGTCTTCTTTTGGTCCGTTTGAGTCGGTAGATGTCCCGGAGCTCGAGTTGTATTCTTGCTAGCCAATTGGGCAATTTGGCTCTCCCACATCTTCATCCCGGCCTCTCTAGCTTGAGACTCTTTCAGCAACAAATTCTTCAACTAATTGAAATCAGAACCTTGGGCTTGTTGCTGCTGCTGTGGGACATACGGAGGCTTTTGGAATTGTTGTTGCTTATGAGGGGGCACATAGTTCTGCTGCTGCTGCTGCTGTGGAGGTTGAGTCGGATTCAAGACATTTTGGCTACTCCACCTCAAGTTTGGGTGGACATTCGGCTCATAGTATGTGTTTGACTGCCTATAATGTTGAAAGGCAGCACAAGACTCAAAGGGACTAGGACAATTGTCCGAAACATGTTCCTCGGCTCCACATCTTTACGAGACGAAAGACCTGTCAAAACAAACATTTACATGGTAAATCCCTCCTTTTGAAGCTCCTCCCAACTCGTACTTGTCAAATCTCGCCGTGAGAGCTTCTAATGCAGCTACAGAAGGAGATTCGGCAGCTCTCCTTTGATTTCCCCTGTAATTTCCATACTCAGCTTTGTGGGTGGCCAAGTCATCAATGATCTTCCACCCCTTAGTCTCCCCCGTATTCTCCTGGAATCTGCCATTTGCTGTCGCGTTCAGGATAGCCCTTTGATCGTCATCGAGCCCATTTTAGAACTGATTGCATAGGCTCCATTTCTCAAACCCATGATGCGGAATGGTTCGCACCAGCTTCTTGAAACGGACCCATGCCTCATGAAAGTTCTCATCAGGACCCTGTTTAAAGCTCGTGATTTGAACTCTAATAGCATTCGTCTTCGAGGCAGAGAAGTACTTCTTGTAGAATACCAAGGCCAAAGAATTCCAGTCGGTGATCCCATTAGCAGCTCGGTCCAGGTCTCTGTACCACTCCCTTGCAGCATCGCGGAGTGAGAATATAAACATAGTCTCCTTTATCTGGTCTTGGGTCACACCGGTCGGCGGGGGTATAGAGCAGCAATAATCTATAAATATCTCCATATGCTTGGTTGCATCTTCATTTGCAGCACCCCCGAATTGGTTTCTCTCAACCAAGTTGATATAAGAAGGCTTCGGTTCGAATTTTCTATCAGCTCTCGGTAATTCGAACCCCTTGTATAGATTTGCAGCTGTCGGCTCAGAGTGACTTGCTATACTCGCTTCTTCGGCCATGACTGGAAATTCCGAAGATGTGACTGTCTCAGCTGAGGAAGTGGAAATGGGTGATGAAGGTGGATGCTCCTCGTATAGCTCGTTCTCGTAGTAACTAGACAGAGTACTCAGCTCTTCCTCTCGTCGGCAAAGATCTCAGATGATCGTCTCAACTCACGCAAGGTCTTCTCAATCTCAGGATTGAAAGGCACTAATTCACCACCCTATGACCTGCGCATAAGAGGAAACTACAAAAAGAATATGAGAATAGTTTAAGGAACGAATGTCCCTTAAACTAAGAAACAGACTAAAATAAAACAACTAAAAATTAGAACAATTGCCTCCCCGACAATGGCGCCAAAATTTGATACCCGTCGTTGTGAGTACCAAAAATATTATTTATAATACCTATTAAAACTAACAGAAGCTAGTGGTAACAGGGTCGAACCACAGAGAGGCAAATGTAATTATTAGTTGTCTAAATTTAGTCCTAAAGTAACAGTGTGTAGGGGTTTGCTGTGATTTGGTCTATAACTAAAGGCAATGAAATATAAATTAAACTAAAGAAATGTATTAAATCGAATATAAAGAAGGGTACTAGGATGGTCGGATCACTATAGTTTCGGCGGCAGCATACTAAGTAGGTCTAAATCAAACACGTGAGGCGGGAAAACAAGAGGTCCTCTCGGTCCACTCTTAACAGGTAGCATCTTTCAATCTCGCTACAGGTCCCTAGTATCACTAATACTGACTTTCGTCCTGAAAAGTGACTCAAAATGATAAACTAGCATATCTTTCGATCTCGCTAATCTAGTCATTTTAATTGGTGGTCTAGCAACTTCCCCTATCTTTCGATCTATTGGGTCAGTCAAAACCTAAACATTCAACTAGTCGCGTGCACTCGATTCTTCAAATATAAAATTAAATCAATTAAAACGAAGGTAACACCTCACGTGGCCAGTCGATCGACCAGGTATGGCGGTTGATCGACCAACACGCGATTTCAGGCCATATTAATTCTAATGCCGCCTATAGGTTCCCTATATCCTAGCACGAATAATTTAGCTACTCATGATATTGATGAAAACAACAACTAAATTAACGAAATAAACTACTGAATTCATGCTTGAATTAAATAAACAAACAAATAACATAAACGATAAATCGGTTTCGGGAGATCTAATCCTAGCAATTCTATACTACGAATGAAAGCAAACAAACTGAATATTGAAACAGATGAATACCGTGTAGAGGAATTGCAGAAGAGAGATCAAAAACTGATTGTAAAACGAACTTTATTAATGAAAGAGCAATAATCTACGAACCCTAATTATTTCCCTAAAGTTTCTGGTAAAAGACTTAATGAATAATTCCTAAAGTCAGTTACGTTATATAGAAATATACGTAACACTTATTTCTAAAACCTAAATATAATGGGCTTTGGAAATCTCGATCTTTTAATTCTCGTCAGAATAGCGGTGTGGTCGATCGACTAGGATAGGCAGTCGATCGACTGGTAAGCTCTAAACAGTAGCTTCTGGTTGTCGTGCATTGGTTGATCGACTAAGGTCAGCGGTCGATCGACTGATGTAGCTGACAGTCCACTTTTAACTTCTCGTGGATTTGTCTTTCGGGCTTCGAAATGCGCACCAAGCTCGTTCCTTGAGTAAATACTTTACGTCAAATGCAGTGCAAGGTACTCGGGGACGGATTTGGCTCAATATCTACTCATTTCCGCATAATTCTGCAATATTACAATAAAATACGAAAGTAGACGAAATGGGGCAAATAGTAGCCTTAAACCACATAAATGAGCTCTAAAATGCGTGTAAAATAGGGTGTAAAACATCATATAATTGACACGCATCAGGTATAAAAACTCTTAAAAACTCTTTGCGATCATCTCCTACCCCCCTAAAAGAAACAAGGTTACGTCCCCGTAACCATACATACCTGATCAAAAAGGAAAGGGTAACGCTCTCTCATGGCCTTCTCTGCCTCCCATGTAGCTTCCTCAGTCTCGTGGTTAGACCAAAGGATCTTAAGCAAAACTGTCTCACCACTCCTAGTCTTCCTAACCTTCTGGTCAAGAATCTGCTTAGGTACCTCAAGATATGATAAGAACTCATCTAGCTCTAAGGTCTCTGCCTCTAACACATGTGACGGGTCACTCACATACTTCCGCAGCTGAGATACATGAAACACATTATGCACTCTCTCTAACGCAGCTGGTAAAGCCAGACGATATGCAACCTCTCCAACCCGCTCTAAGATCTCATAAGGCACGATGAACTTCTGATTCAGCTTGCCTTTCTTCCCAAATCTCATAACCCCACGCATAGGAGACACTTTCAGAAGAACCTTATCCCCAACCTGAAACTCTATATCCCGGTGATGTAGATCTGCATAACTCTTTTGCCTATCCTGAGCTGCTCTCATCCGTTCCCTGATCATCTTTATCTGTTCAACCATCTCATGTACCATCTCTGGTCCTAGAACCACTGCCTCAGCACTGTCGTCCCAACAACTCGGACTCCTAGATCTCCTCCCATATAAAGCCTCAAACGGTGCCATGCCAATACTAGTGTGATAGCTGTTGTTGTAAGAAAACTCTATCAAATCCATCCTCTGTTCCCAGCTACCATCAAAGTCCATCACACAAGCTCGTAACATATCCTCAAGGGTTTTGATTGTTCTCTCGATCCCGACCGTCTATCATTTGGATGAAAAGCTGTACTCATCTTCAAAGTTGTCCCCAAAGATTCCTGCAACTCTTTCCAAAATCTTGAGATAAATCTCGCATCTCTGTCAGACACTATGTCCTTAGGGACTCCATGTAACTTTAGCACATTCTTTCGGTAAGCCATAGCTAATTGTGCTTTAGTCCATGTATCTTTCATTGGCACAAAGTGAGCTGACTTTGTCAGTCGATCCACTATTACCCATATCATGTTGTTACCTTGTTGACTCTTTGGCAGACCCACGATAAAATCCATAGAAATGGATTCCCACTTCCACTCAGGTACCTCTAAAGACTGAATCTTACCTTGTGGTCATCGCTGTTCCCCTTTAACTCTCTGGCATGTCAAACAACGGGCCACAAACTCAGTTGTTTCTTTCTTCATCCCAGGTCACCAAAACGTGTTCTTCAAATCCTTGTACAGCTTGTCACCACCTGGATGTACTGAATATGGTGTACAATGTGCCTCTATCATGATAGTCTTTTTCAGCTCCTCATCATTAGGGACACACCACCTACCGTCGAACCTCAAACTACCATCTGTATGAATAGAGAATCGAGATACTGTCCCTTTCTCTACTCCAGCTCTCCACTCAACCATCTTAGGATCCAAAGCCTGTTTACCTCGAATATCATCGTAAAGATCAGCCGCATCTTGTCAAATCTCCCACAGCATCCCCTCTCTGCATCATATGTATCCCAAACTTCCCCACCTCATCTCTCAATCTCATCAAAGATAGAGCTGTACACAAAGAATGTACACTCTTCCTACTCAAAGCATCTGCGACAACATTGGCTTTCCCTTCATGGTAGATAATATCCATGTCATAATCGCCAATCAGCTCTATCCACCTCCTCTGTCTCATGTTTAACTCCTTTTGAGTGAAGATGTACTTGAGACTCTTGTGGTCCGAAAATACCTTAAAGGTCGCCCCATAAAGGTAATGTCTCCATATCTTGAGAGCAAACACCACTGCACCCAACTCTAGATCATGAGTAGGGTAGTTCTCCTCATACGGCTTCAATTGCCTAGAAGCATAGGCAATCACCTTACCGTTCTGCATCAACACACATCCCAACCCATTCTTTGAGGCATCTGTATATACCTCAAAGTTCTCGATCCCTTCAGGCAATGCTAAGATAGGAGCTATGGTCAAACGCTCCTTTAATGTTTGGAACGCCGTCTCACAACTCTCATCCCAACGAAACCTGTTCTCTTTCCTCATCAAAGCTGTCATAGGTCTAGCTATCTTGGAGAAATCTTTCACGAACCGTCAGTAGTATCCAGCTAAACCCAAGAAACTCCTGATCTCAGCAACATTCTTTGGTGCTTCCCACTTTGTCACTGCCTCAATATTTTCCGGATCCACAGCTACTCCCTCCTTAGAGATCACATGCCCCAGAAAAGCAACTTTCTCTAACCAGAACTCACACTTGGACAGCTTAGCATACAACTCATGCTCCCTCAAAGTCTACAACACAATCCTCAAATGCTCCTCATGCTCCTCCTTAGTCTTGGAGTAGACTAAGATGTCGTCGATAAACACCACCACAAACTTGTCCAAAAACTGTCTGAAGATTCTGTTCATCAAGTCCATAAACACAGCTGGTGCATTAGATAACCCAAACGGCATCACCACGTACTCATAATGGCCATACCTCGACGTGAAAGCTGTCTTCGGTATGTCCACCTCTCTAATCTTTACCTGATGGTACCCTGACCTCAAATCAATCTTTGAAAAGACTGATGCACCACTCAACTGATCAAACAGGTCATTTATCCTTGGCAAAGGATACTTGTTTTTCACTGTCACTCGGTTCAGCTCTCTATAATCTATGCACAACCTCAAACTCCCATCTTTCTTTTTCACAAAAAGAACTGGTGCTCCCCACGGCGATACACTAGGTCTAATGTATCCCTTCTCTATCAGATCATCTAACTGTTTCCTAAGCTCCTCCATCTCTTTAGGACCCATCCGGTACGGTGCCTTGGAGATTGGCCCCGTTCCCGGTTTCAACTCAACGGTGAAATCTATCTCCCTCTTCGGTGGCAACCCCGGAATCTCCTCTGGAAAAACATCTGCAAATTCTCCCACCACTAGTATCTGATCAACCGTCGGACTCTCTATCCGGTCATCTCTCACATGGGATAAGATCAAAGGACATCCCTTCCTCAGATAAGACTTCAAGGTGACAGCTGCAATCAACTTAACTTTGGGTTTGACCACAAACCCACGATAAGACACACTAACACCCTTAGGCCCTCTCAAAGACACTTTCTTTTGATGACAGTCTATCTTAGCTTTATACTTTCCCAACCAATCCATCCCGACTATCATCTCAAAACCATCAAAAGGAAACTCTAGCAAGTCTATAGGTAGATCAACTTGCCCAACCATCATAGACACATCTCTATACAACCTCCCACATGATACAGACTCACCCGAAGGTATAAAAACTTTCTCACTTACAGACTCATATACCCTCAAACCCAACAGTTTAACATGACTCGAAGATACAAACGACTGAGACGCCCCCGAATCAAACAAAACAAAGGTATGAATACCGTTAACAAGAAAAGTACCAGTGATAACATGTGCATCATCCTCAGCTGCTTTCTTGTCCATCATGAACAATGACTTTCCACCGGTCTTGTCCACCTCCCGGGCAAGATCTTGGCCGATGTGGTCGGCTTAGCACCCGACCCCTGATTGTTGTTGTTGTTCGTAGCCGGTTTCTGATAAGAATTACCGCCATTGCGGTTACGTCCACCCTGATAGCTCTCACTTCCCCGGTTAGACCATGACCCAGGCGGTCTATTGCTCGCATAACTCTGTGCAGGTCCCTGAGAATAGCTCCCCCGATCCGATCTCTGAAAAGCTTCAGGCATACTCGTGCACTCATGTCTCTTGTGGCCTACACCGCCACAGCCATAGCAGGTCATCCCCCAACTACAGCTACCACTCACACGGCCACGCCCAAAGGAAGCCTTAGCACTGAACCCTGACCCAGCAGAAACCCTTTAGCTTGATTGTGGTTACCTTTCTTGTGACTAGATTGGCCACCACCCTCACTCTCGGCCTTTCTTTTCTCAACACCCACTCTCTTCTAAGCCATCTCCACTAACCTCTCAGCTCTCCCAGCCCCTCATAAGCTTCCTTAACATCAGTAAGGACTCCCACATGCAGCTTATCCATGATCTTAGGGGTAATCCCTCTCTCAAACCTCAGCGCCAGGTTCTCCTCACTCAAACCCATATCCTCAGCATACCTAGACTTCTCATTAAACTGTTTGTAGTACTCAGCAACTGACATATCAGATGTCATCTTAAACCCATCAAACTCCTCCCTCAGCTTACTCCTCACATGCTCCGGTACAAACTCTTTCCTCATAGCCCTCTGAAACTCTTCCCAAGGTATAGCAGGTAAGCCCTGGTTCGCATACATCTCCCTAGCACTCACCTTCACCTTATCCCACCACTCGCCAACTGCTTCCCTCGGGTAGAACGCAGCTTGTTCTACTCTCATCTCATCAGGACAGTGAACCAGGTCTAGAATGTTCTTCATCTCACGATGCCAGTTGTCAAGAAGGTTTGGTTCCCCGGTCCCCTTGTACTCTTTTGAGTTGAACCTCGCTATATAGAGACTGATCTTAGAGTGATCAACCTCCTTGTCCTTTCCCACTTTCTTTAAGGCCTCTGTAAGAGCATCTTGATGCTCCAACATCTTAACAATATCATCTATGTCCATGGTCTCAGCTCTCGCATAATAAGTGTTTCTCTTGGGCGGCATCTTGAAACTATATAAGAAAGGGTAGACATAAACATACGCACTAAAACCTCAAAACACGAAAACAGGCTGCCCAGAACACACTCGATCGAGTGCCCAAACCTACTCGATCGAGTAAGAGGCTACTCGATCGAGTGCCCCCCATACTCGATCGAGTGCCTCGACATCAGACCACAAACAGACCTTTTGATCTCTAACATACTCGACCGAGTAGCCAGGCTACTCGATCGAGTGACCCCCTACTCGATCGAGTGCCCCACGTACTCGATCGAGTGCCAAAAAACCACTATTCTGGTTGTAAAAACGTCAAATACCCACTCGACCGAGTATCTCACCTACTCGATCGAGTACCCCCTTACTCGATCGAGTCATGATGACTCGTGTATACTACCCGCATGTTTTCTCACATATCCCAACATACTATGCAACATTATAAACTCAACATATAATATAGTTAAACATGTAATTCTACCAAGCTTTTCATGTGATCAACCAAACAACTATATCATATTATGAAACGCCACATAGTAAACATCCAACATGCTTCTTGTTCAAACAACGGTTCTATATACTTCACCAATCTTTCATGCACAAACTCAACCTTCTACTCCAACCATTCAACAATTACAGCATACTTCATCACATTCACATACAAACTAACAAACATCATATACGACCTGGACATATACCCCTCATGTGACCGGTTCAAAATTGTAGGGCGAGTTCGCGACTTTAGGACGTCTCCCAAGCCTTTGCATTAGCTCCTACAACCTTTACCCCGGGTTCATTTTAATTGACTCCCTATGTTCATTAGGTTCATTGGTTACAGGTTTCAGGATCGTCTCTCTGATACCGTTTTGTAACACCCCCATACTCCAAGTGCCTTACCAGGACCACTCAGGTATAAGAATGCTACCATCTCGGTTACCCGAGGCAATGATAATCAAATAGACAATAACGAAACAACATTTAATAGTAATACTTTAGAGAAAGGTTACAATCCAAAACCAAAACCAAAATACGAATACATGTTCTCAAACCAACTGTCTAAACAGCTAACTGAAATGTTTATTAAACTACTAAGCTACAGCGGAAGACTTCTATCATCAGACGGTGGCACATCCCAGCCTATCCCAAAGAACTCGACTCATACCGCTCAATAATCGCTCACCATCCCCGAATGGATCACCATAGTTTTTAAAACATTAAACGGGTCGAGATTAATCACACAATTTATATAACCAACAATACAGTAAACAACACAGCTCAAACAGTCACACACAATCACCCACACCAATCAATCTCCGTCACCGACTGTCCACTGGACCAGCCCTGCCAGTGGGGGACCGCAGCCGTACCCACCAAATCCCCGCTCATAATACCGAGCGATAACCCTGTTCCATTAATGTGCACATCCCCTCCCGTGGCGGGTTCCGCGGAGGGCGAAACTAGGGCGTGAAGCCACTCCCGCAAGTGACTCCACTCAGCCGAGAATGCATCTCGAGAACCAGAGACAAACAATCACAACCATCAACAACAATCAATCAACAACCGTCGTAAAACCAATACGATAATAATCAGCAATTACACAACACCAACAATGCATTATGGGACTAATACTGAGTAGGAAAACCCTACCTGGAAAGCACAACATAATCAGACGATCTCACAGCTGATATCAAAACGCTTCCTCTACGAATCCTCCTCCTAACATACAAACATATAATCACTACCAATCATACAAAACAACAAAACCCCCAAATCCCCATATTAGGGTTTAACCAACTTTAAGGAAACATTATAAAAACGGTACGTAGGTCTTACCCTCGACGCAAGGATCACAAAGGTATCAAGAAAGGTAAAATCCGACCTTCCAAGCTCCGGGATTTGCCAACAATGCGATTAAAGCGAATGACGTAGTTTGATTTCTCTTTTCACAGTAATTAGGTTTTAAAAAGTGTTTAAAGAATAGTGACAGAAGTAATATATACTTAATCGCATTATTAACAAAACCCGAGAAATCATCCCCCGTAAACTGGCTACTCGATCGAGTAGCTGAGGTACTCAATCGAGTGCCCCCTTACTCGATCGAGTATCTAAGTTACTCGATCGAGTACCCAACAGGTCAGAAACTATTTTAAATTGCAACTCACCCTTACTCGACAGAGTAAGGCCTACTCGATAGAGTACCCCTAGACTCATAAATACGAAGTATTACAGATCGACTACGCCACATCCGAGACATGAGGATATTGAAGACCGCATGGTATTATCTTTCCAATTTCCTTTTCTTCTTTATGTTAATGATTATGTGGCTTTATTTTGATTGATGCGGTATAAACAATATGATTATAGGATTGCATTTAGATTTTTTGGCATATTAGTTGGTAGAAGCATATGCATTAGGTTGTATATAAATTAGTTGCATCATGGCATATAGTTGCATTTTAGGAAAAATTTTGTGAAAGCATCTATTTAGGAAGTTTGACAAGTACGTGTATATAAGGCCCTTGTAGATACTTTTTCTTCTTAAGACTTTGCATGTTAGAATGCTTGTAAAACACCCTAGGATGTGTCATACTAGTATCCTTTGACCCATGGATTAAGGCCTAGTCAAGAGTACCTTGCGGTGTGATAACTCCTTGGCTACCGTTTATTCCAAGGTGACCCTTGAAACCATGCAACCATCATCCATGTTCTACCACATTTTGTCATCAAAGGGAATGGGCATAAAAATTGTTCAAATTTGAGTTCAAGAAATGAAATGAAAGAAAAAGTTTGCAATTGCATCAAAAGAAAAGAGGAGTAACCACAAAAATGAAAACTCCTATGCTTCAAATATAAGCACCCTCACTACAAATGGGGTAGCTTTGAATATGTTCAA
This sequence comes from Silene latifolia, assembly GCF_048544455.1. Lineage (NCBI taxonomy): Eukaryota > Viridiplantae > Streptophyta > Magnoliopsida > Caryophyllales > Caryophyllaceae > Silene > Silene latifolia. The sequence goes on along the minus strand of NC_133535.1, from coordinate 88,897,942 downwards.
AAAGAAATGCAAAAATTTGAAATTGTCAAGTGTTGAAATGCCAAACATCAAAGAAATGGCAAAGAAATGTTCTCAAAATGTCAAATGCCACAACAAATTGGGGGGAAAAACAACAACAAAAAGCAACTCCCATATGAAACTCAAGTTCTATTGATCCCTTTTCCATCGTATCCACTTTTGTGCATGGTAGAGAGGGGACGACCCTTCCTCTGGTCTAAGCAAGAAGGGGAATTCCGCGATCCTCCAGTGTTTCTAACACTATAGGGAGACTACTCTTGACGAAAGCATTTAACGATTGAGGAGAAAGGTACCCTAGCTTGACATAACTTGGAGGTGATTTATTGGTATCCTTCTAGGCTTAGTAGTTTGAAGAAACCGTATCTATGATGGAATATGTACCCTTAGATTGCTTCCCTTGTAGATAATTTCCGCCACTTAGATGAGGAAAGTGACTATTCATTTTTGTAGATGCATCCATTACTTGATTTGTGTGATTTAATGCTTGGATGTATCGCCATTTTGGCAAGCCCCACCTTGCCTTGCAAGAAAGCATCCTATCTCATGGTTATCTTGTTGTGAGTTGAAGGGGCGGAGTGAGACCCGCTAATTGTCTCATATCGGCTATATTAGTAGGTTAGTTTGAATAAGGGTCCTAGTTTTTGTCATCTCTTTACTCGGGACGAGCAAAGGTTCGGTTTGAGGATGTTTGATGTGACTCATATTTGAGCACATTTAGTCCCCAAATTAGCCTCGTTCCTATGCTTTTTAGTGCATAATTGGGTCATTTACTATCTTTAGTTTCCCATATTGCATATTCTTTGAGGTTTTGTTTCCTTGGTAGGAGAGGAGTGCAAACCTTGCATTTACATGGCAAAATGGAGCTAAATTGATCGCATCTAATGACCAAGCATCAAAGGGAAGACGATACTAGAAAGCCTATGTAGATAATGAAGTAGATTGGGCAATGATGAAAGGATCCTGCATCCTCAACAAGATCCCCGCGGATTGTTGAGGATTGAAGAGAAAAGAAGTGCCTGACCCAGGATCCGAGCGGATTGCCAGCAATCCGGGCGTCCCCCTGCACCACAATCCGAGCGTCCCGAGCTTAAGACACTCGTCTTGAAGCCCTAGGATCTGAGCGTCTCCCCTATGATCCGCTCGGATCTCCTGACAGAACCCATCGTGCCAGCTTCCAAGCCGCTCGGGACGAGCATATCCATACGGGACTAGCAAAACGGAGATGCTCATCTCCTTGGAGAGGAGCATTTCCTCAACTTTTCTTAAGGGTCTTAATAGTCATTTAAGCCCTTAGTAACCCTAATTTATGTACCTAATCTTTAGTATAAATACCCCTTTGTACTACCTAGATTAGCATTCTCTCTTAATCAAGTTGTAATCAATTAGTAATCTCATCTTAATCTTGTAATCAACTCTTAATCTAGTTTTAATACAAATCTCATTCCTTAATCTTTCCTTAATTTCTCTATTGTTCATCATTTATTTTGGGTAATTAGAAGATTATTTGGGTTTGTTGGGAGATTGACAACCTTCCATCAATCATCAAATACTTCTATTATTCTTTGAATTATTATTTTGTAATCTTCATAGGTATAATTCTCTCTTAATCCTTTTAATTATTGTTAATCATTTTCATTTGTTCATCATGTTTTGCCTTGCTAGTATGATTGACAACCTTGTTAGCATGTTAAACATGATAATGAGTGAGTAGTTTCCTTAGCTAGGGTTAATGGGGAATTAGGGGAAACCAACATGGGGATTGATTCATGCTTAATCTAATATGTTTTCATAATTAATTTGCTTGCTTGTTGTGATTCCAACTTATGCACATGTTATGTTTGATGAAATGCAAGCCTATGAATCCTTGCATTTTTTACTCATCATTTATCTTTTCAATGAGACTTGTAAGACATAAACCAACTCGAGTCTCATTAGACCATGCATATAGTTGGATAGGAATGACTAAGTCGACTTGTAGGTGTTGTACAATCTAATCGATTCGGCTCCGGGACCCAAACCTTCTTAAGGATTGTAAGATATACACTAACTCGATCCCATCACAACAATAAGTGCTTGCATCTAGTAGAGAACATGTTTGTATGATCATCTCCCATGAATCCCCTATGAACCCATGACACCCTAGTGCTTTTAATCAATTGTTTACACCTTCATTTTATCTACCTTGCTTTGTTTTTATTGTTGATTAGTTTTAATTGATCTCCTATCTCAACCCCAAATTGTGACATCCTAAGACACGACCATTTACAATTGAAAATCCTACATCAATACCCGTCCTTTGGGATCCGACCTTTACATGCCTCTTTACTAAGAGTAGTTGGTGAAGTTATAAATATTGTTTTGGTTGAGTAAACTTTTGACGACGAGTTTTACAATAACACCAAGGGCTCAGTTGGCTACATCGGAGGAGGTTCGCGTCACGCTGGAGTACGAGATGTTGGAGAGTTCTCCTGAGAGAGGGCCCGAGCAGGAGGTGGTGCCTTCTTTGATGACTTTGCCGATGATGTTAGCTCGGATGTAATGAGTCCACCAAAGAGGAGAAGCTTGGGTCCCAAAGAGGTAGTGGGCCGTGTATGGGCTCGACTTGCACCGAGTATGGGGTCTTGCAAGAGACCGGAGGCCGTCACCGTTGTAGATCCGTTGAGGATCCGTTCTGAAGAGGAAGTTCAAGCTAGGCGGGCCAACAAAAAGAACAAGGGAAAGATGTACCCCGAGGGAAAAGGCAAGGGTAGAATGGAAGAATGAAAACCTCCATTACCCGTTTTACTTATTATGTTGTATTAGTGTTGTGAGTTTTTTATTATGTTGTACTAGCTATGTATTGTGTATTTTTGCTTGTTTTACTATGTGAGATGTCTTAGTCGACATTCTAGCTTTGACAAGTTGTAGACTTTCTTAGCTTTATTTGTTATCAAATTTGTAATCCTTCTCATTATTAATTAAATAAGAGGATTACTAGTGTCAAAAGAAATTTTGAATGCTTGTTTCTTCCATCCATTTTGTAGAGGCAATTCGTTTTAAATTATCTTAAACATTGCACTTAGGAAATGGGACTTTTTTGGGAAGGGAGAAAGTCTTCTTTTTTTGTATTTTTGTGGGAAAGAGGAATGTTTTTCCCTTTCTTTTTTTTAAAGTTGGTATGGGCGATATTTTGTTTTTGTATGTGTGTGGGGATGGTTGTATCCTTCTTGTGCAAGAAAGGACTGCCAACATATCCACTTGAGTAAGTAAAATCAAACCATGATCGTAGTTCGAAAAGTTTTGTTAATTTTGATTGGGTGTTGTGGTTGTATCCTTCTTGTGTAAGAAAGGACTGCCTACGTATCCACCTGAAAAAGGTGAAATCAAACCATGCTCGTAGTTCAGGTGTTTTTGTATGAGTGCAAATGGATGTTGCCTTTGACAGATCAAAGGTCGTTTGAAACTTGGCAAGGTGCCGTAACTTAGACTCGATAAAACATGCAATTTCAAATCAGAACGCGTTGAGGAACTTGACTTAAAAGGGATATTGTGGTCACTAGTTGTGAAACTAGGGCAAGGTTTGTTGTTTGCTAGGTTTCAAGGGTAGTATTTCTTGAGTTGGTCTAGGTTGGCCGAGTTTGTGAAATCCTCCGCGTCTAGGTAACTCGTCTCACGCCCCCCCCCGAAAATATTTTCTTGACCAGGTATGGCCCGGCCCAATTGGGTTTGAATTTCCCCCTCAGATCGACGGGTAGTGGTGCTCGAACTGACTTGAGGACCAAGTCTCCTTCTTTGATGTTTCTGGGTTTGACCTTTTTTGTTGAATGCCCGTTGTATACGTCGTTGGTATAGTTGGACGTTGTGTAAGGCGTTGAGTCGTCGTTCGTCTAGAAGCGTGAGTTGTTTGAACCTTCGACGGGTCCATTCCGCCTCAAGAACTTGACTCTCCAGTAGGATGCATAGAGATGAGACCTCCAACTCTACTGGTTGAACCGTCTACATACCGTATGCTAGGTAGAAGGGGGTGGCGCATGTTGGTGTTCGAATGGAGGTTTGGTATTCCCAGAGTGCGAATGAGATTTTCTCGGCCAATCGCTGTAATTATCTTGCATCTTCTTGATAATGGTGACAAGAGTTTTGTTTGCTGCCTCTACCGCCGTTGGTTTAGTGGCGGTAGGGAGATGATCGATGCCGCTTGAATTTGTATTTGTCCAGCAAGGCTTGTGTTTCTGCCCGGAAGTGGGAGCCTTGGTCGCTGATGATTTCATGGGGTACCCCATATCTGCAGATGATGTTGTCCTGGATGAACTTGGCCACTTGTTTGGCGGTCAAGACTGCATAGGACCGTGCTTTCACCCATTTGGTGAAGTAGTCGATGGCGACCAGGACGAAGCAATGCTCTTTGGTGCCTACCGGGTTGACCTTTCCGATGATGTCGATGCCCCAGGTCGAGAAAAGCCAGGGTGATGTCATGGTGTACAAAAGGGATGATGGTATGTGTTGTATGTTGGCGAAGATTTGGTAGTTGTGGCAATGTTTGACGTAGTTTCTGCAATCGTCTTTTATGGTGGTCAAGTAGAAGTCTAACGCATGATTTTTCGGGTCAGCATCATTGTGCTCATGTGAGGGTCGCATTCTCCGTCGTGGACCTCTCCCATGACTTTTTTGGCTTTGTGGTGATCGACGCAAAGGAGAAGAATCCTTTGGGGTGTTCTTTTGTATAGTTGTTCTTGGTTTATCACGAATTGTGATGCAAGTAAACGTATGGCTCTTTGTCCTCTTGTATCAGAGTTAGAAGGGAATTCGTTTTTGGTTTTGTAGTTGAGAATGGCTTGGTGCCAAGGTTCGACATGGTTCTCCTCGTCGTTGTTGATGGCGCTGATGTAAGCTGGCTCGCTCCTTCTCTCGACACATAGGGGCATTGATATCATGTTGTCAGGTATGTTAACGAGCGCGGCAAGTTTTGCCAGGCCATCAGCAAATTGATTTTCCTCTCGTGGCAAGTGGAAGTAGTCGACTTGGTCGAAGAACTCGGCTTCCTGATTGATTTTTGCTCGGTAGGGTGCTAAGTAGTCGCTTCGGATCTTCCATGATCCGGACACCTGATTGGTAATGTGTGAGGAATCACCGTGGACCCCCAACTTCTTGATGCCAAGTGTTATGGCTGTTTGTAGGCCGATGAGGCATGCTTCGTATTCGGCGCCATTGTTGGCGATGGCGAAATCTAGGTTGACTGAGATTGAAACATGTTCTTCCTCTGGTGATATTAGAAGTATTCCTACCCCGAAGCCTCTCAGGTTTGATGCACCATCGAAGTATAGATCCCATGCGTCGGTGTCGGCACAAAGGATGTCTTCATCAGGAAGTGACCATGTGTCGGTCGTTGGATTCTCATTGACAGGATTTTCTGCTAGGAAATCGGCGACTGCCCTTCCCTTGATAACCTTGAGGGGTACGAATTTGAGGTTAAATTCTGATAACATGAGTGTCCATCTAGACAGCCTTCCGTTTAGTACGGGTTTTTCGAAGATGTATTGACCTGGTCCATCTTTGAGTAGATGTGAACGGTGTAGCTGAGCATGTAGTGCAACACAGCTTCTTTGTTGACCAGACAGGGCAAGGCATGTCTGTTCCAGTTGGGTGTACCTTGTCTCATACTCGATGAACTTTTTGCTGATGTAGTAGATGGCCCGTTTTTCGTCGTGTACTATTTGTGCTAGCATTGCTCCCATGGCTGTGTTGGTGACAGTCAGGTATAGGGATAAGGGAATTCTTTGTTGAGGTGGCATGTGGACAGGAGGTTTGGATAGGATTTCCTTTATCCTGTCGAAGGCCTTTTGACAGTCGTCATCCCAATCGGTATGATCGGAGGCGCGAAGCTTCTTGAAGATTGGTTCGCAAATCATAGTGAGCATGGCTATAAAGCGGCTGATGTATTGGACTTGACCGAGAAATCCCTGAATCTCCGTCTCGTTCTTAGGCCGAAGCATTTGTTGAAGAGCCTTGATTTTGGTAGGATCGATCTCGATGCCTCTTTTGCCGACGACGTGTCCCAGGAGTTTTCCGGAGGTGACCCCGAATGCACACTTTTGAGGATTTAGTCTCATGTTGTATTTCCGCAGACAAGCGAAGAATTTCTGAAGGGCGCAGATGTGGCAATCCCGCTCTTTAGATTTGACGATCATGTCATAGACATACACCTCCACCTCCTTGTGCATCATATCATGTAAGACTGTGGCGGCGGTTCTTTGGTAGGTCGCTCCGGCGTTAATTAGACCGAAAAGCATGACCGTGTAGCAATATGTACCCCACTGTGTAGTGAATGCAGTTTTGTGCATGTCTTCCTCAGCCGTTTTGATCTGGTTGTACCCAGCATACCCATCCATGAATGATAATAGGGCATGCTCGGCGGTGTTATCCACCAGGATGTCAACATGTGGCAGAGGGAAGTCGTCTTTTGGGCTTGCTTTGTTCAGATCCCTAATGTTGACGCAAACCCGAATTCTCCCGTCTTTCTTGGGTATAGAAACTATGTTGGCCACCCAGTCAGAGTATTCGTACACTTTGATGAACCCGATGTTGAACTGTTTGTCAACCTCTTCCTTGATTTTCAGGGCCCATTCAGGGCGCATACGGCACAACTTTTGTTTCACGGGTTTGGCTCCGAGTTTAATTGGTATCCTGTTCTATGCAATCTCCCTATCGATCCCAGGCATGTCTTTGTAGGACCAAGCGAATACGTCCTTGTATTCGTGTAGGAGGTCGATGAACTGCTGTCTTTCCGAGGGGTTAAGGGTTGTCCCTATCCTAAGTTCTTGAGCTGTGTTATCGGTGCCTACGTTAATAGGTTCGGTCTCCTCAATGATGGGGGTCATATCTTCTCGTTTGTCAAGTTATTTGGCTAGATGAGATGGGTAGTCACTCAAGTCAAATTCCTCATATTCGTTCAGAATTGCATTACAGTTAAAATGAGACGAGTCATAAGCAAACTTAGCGTTTATTAAGTCGACTTGGGCGAAAAGCTCGGATAGGACAGACATCTCATCGGTAGTGATACCGGTCATCGCAGTATCAAAAATAAACCTAAATACAACTAACAGAAGTCAGCGGCAAGTAGGGTCGATCTCCACAGGGAGGCAAAAATGAGATTTATCTGTCTAATTTTAGTCTATGAGTAACGGGTCACAATGTGGGGGTTTGAATATGATTTCTGACTAAACTAAGAGATTAAGGCAAGAGAGAAAGAATTAAGGGAAATTAACAGAAGGAGAAGGGAACTAGGATTTCGGGTCATCAATAAACGTCAATCAATTGCAGCTAAGGTCACAGATTAGTCAATGTGTCGGTCTAAGGGGCAACGAATATCTTCTTTCGGTCTCAATTCGCCCTAAAATGCTATTAGCTTAACTTTCGCCCTCACTAAAGCATCCTATTGTTCACTGCAGGTCTCACCTATTCCAACCTTTCGGTCCAGGTCAAGGTTTACCAATATTAAAAGGCTAATTGTGTCGACTCAACTAGCAGGATACAGTTAAAGCAGCGATTATCAACATAGACTAAAACAACAACGACCAATCTATAAACTAATTAGCAATTAACATTAGTCTAATGAATCACCTAATCCTAGCAAAGTAATTAGCTAAACATGAATAAAAGAGGAAGAAGGAATAAGGGAAGAATAATAAACATTAAATAATTAAGGAGAAAAAGGGAGAGAAAGAGTTACAGTAGAAATATCCGGAAATGAGAAAGTAATATTCAACTGTGGAAAAGGGAAAAAGTAACGTATGGGGTAAAATTCCAGAGGAGAAGCCCCTTAAAACTGACGTCCTAACTTCCTATTTATAAGAAAATAGGAATTATTTAACCTAATGACGGAAATAAACTAAAAAGACCAAGCCCATAAGAGAATCCACTCGATCGAGTGATTTAAAACCACTCGATCGAATAAACTAAAGATTAAACCACTCGATCGAGTAGAAAATCTAATCGATCGATTAAATCAATAAATGCAACTACTCGATCGAGTAGAAAAAGGACTCGATCGAACAAAATTCTACTCGATCGAGTACTTTCCAGCAACAGTTTCCTGCTTTGCGCACTGAATTTCAAACGGCTGCCATTTCTTCATTGCTTGGGCAAACAGGGTGATTCCGGTGGCGTTGGAAAGCTAAGAGGACAAGCTTTCATCTCCAATTGTAATCACCTGAATATCTGTTGTATAACTCGAGATATGGCTCTCCAAAGTGGACACTAGCAATTTGAAGTTCTTCCTTTGCTCGCCTAGCTATCTTTCTTCTTTGCGCATCTCAAAATAGCTACATTCCCGCTCCAAAATCACTCTTCCTCCAAATGCATGCTAAACGGACGGTAAAAGGCTCGATTTCACTACTTTCTGGTTCATTCCTGCAAATAAGACAAAACAAACAAAAGTAGCATATTCGGGGCATTTCGCAGCATAAACTACGATAAAAGCATGGAAATACGTGCATAAAAAGGCCTAAAAAGACTATATAAAATGCACGTATCAAATCTCCCAAACCAAACCTTTACTCGTCCTCGAGTAAACTAAAATGCAACTAATGGAACGGAAATGATAACTCAGAGCTAGCTTAACTTGTCTACTTGAACCAGTTTAATGCAACAAAAACTAACAGTTATAGCTAAGCAGTCAATACGCAAACGAGTTATAAGCTTTTCAGAAATATAGCCAACCTATCGACCTTGCAAGACCAACAAAATCGGACTCTCTCGTGGTCACTCTTCTCTCATGAAGCAAAGGGTGAATGTTATATGTAAAAGAGAGAAGGAAAGACAGTCAATCACCTAACTGCGACCTACATAGCATGCATGCAACAAAAATGAAAGACAATTCAAGTACTAATGCACACACTCCAACCAATAATGTTCGTCACTGTTGAGGGCTTACAAATAATATGGGAATAGTGAGGTTCAAGTGAGAAAAGGCAAAACAAGTTATGGTAATGTGGAGGTAAAAGCGTCAAGCTAGTTCCTAACAGGACCATATAAGACCGTCCGAATCTCAACTAACTGAAAAACTAAGTACAAGTGCCCTTCATTTGGCACAAAGCTCACTAAACTCAAACACAATCTCCTCAAAAATATAGAATAAGAGTGGAGTAGTGACACGTCTGTCGCGTACCTGTCAAAAATAAAACCTAACGGTCTCAACTAAAAATGTAGTAGAGGCAGTCGAGTATCGAATCCACAGGGAGGAATGCAACTACAGCTATCTATTTCTAATCCTATGGTAACAATTGGTGTTGATTAAATTTTTGGTTCTAAACTACGGAGTTGAAGGAAGAGAAATAAAGAGAAGAGCAGATAAGCAGGAAAATGATTTAAAACTATCAATAAGAGGGGGACATGTCGGGAACTCGGTTCACTACGGTGGTACAACAACTTAGCAGTAAATGACTCAGACGAACTAATGCGAGACGGATATTAGAAGGTCCTTTCGGTCCACTTCCCACCCTAAAATACCACTAACTTAACTTTCGTCCTCATTAGGGTAGTCTACTGTTTATAGCAGGCCTATTTAGTCCAATCTTTCGATCCAGGATTAATTGTAGCCAGATTAATGGGTGACATAGAAGCGTGCACTCAACTAGGTCGAGAATTACAGTTATATTGCTATAGTGACAGAGTCTCTTATGTCAATTCGTCTAATTCATTCACTACGTCGTCATTATTCTACCGCAGATCCCCTAATCCCAACATGAAAGGGTTTAGCTACTCATATTATTAATGGAGCTAGCAGCAAACAAGATTCTAGCAGAAGACATGACGAAATAACAATAAAACGCAATAATATAAATTAGGGCAGAAAGAATGATAACAATAACAAGAAAACAATGCAACAAAAGGTTAATTATTATTAAGAGAAGAAGGGAGATTACAATCTAAGCGATTCCGGCGTAAAGAACAACCGAGTCCGAGTGAAATAATCCCAAAATGCAAGCAACAGTAGAAGGAGAAAAAGTAACGTAGGAAAGGTAGCAGTAGTTCTAATGTGAAGGATAGTAAAAGAGATAGTAAAAGGAATAGTCAGAATGAATCATGACTAATAACCTAGTAAAACATAGGTTAAATAGCCAAAACCCCTAAGTGTTTATGCGGAAATAAAACATGGACTGATTAAGCCCATGAAGTCGAAATCCTCTCGATCGAGTAGGCAACACCACTCGATCGACCAATGTCTCAACAGAAGGCCCTCGATCGACCAACAGGTCACTCGATCGAGGCCTGGATCATGTGCATCTTACTCGATCGAGTAAGGAATAGCTCGATCGAGCCTTGAGGAGCTTAGGGACCACTCGATCGTCCTATAAACTGCTCGATAGACCACCAATCAGCTCGATAGACCACTTGGGTCTTCAATTCAGCTTACGTCTTCACCCAAATGCCTCGTAGTGCGTGCAACAACACTTCCTAGTGCAACATCTCGCTCTGGGACAATCCCGTCTCCTCTAAATGCATGCAAAAAGGACGAAAAGGAGCATGGTTCCACCACTTTCGCGATCATTCCTATTAAAAGGACAAAATACACCAAAGTAGCCAATTCGGGGCAAAATACTATAAAAATAGTAGAGAAATGCATAGAAATACGTGCTGAAATAGGCCAAAAAGACTATACATTAGGCACGTATCAAATCTCCCCAAACCAAACCTTTACTCGCCCTCGAGTAAACTCAAAAAAAAACTAGTGGAACGGAAATGATAACTCAGAGCTAGCTTAACTTGTCTACTTGAACCAATTTAATGCAACAGAAATCAATAGTTAAAGCTAGGCAGTCAATACGCAAACGAATTGTAAGCTGTTCATAAATAAAGCTGACCTATCGACCTTGCAAGACCAACAAAACTGGACTCTCACGTGGTCACTCTTCTCTCATGAAGCAAAGGGCAAATGTAATATGTAAAAGAGAGAAGAAAAGACAGTCACTCGCCTAACTGCGACCTACATAGCATGCATGCAACAAAAATGAAAGACAATTCAAGTGCTAATGCACACACTCCAACCAAATAATGTCCGTCACAGCCGAGGATTTGCAATTAATATGGGAATAGTGAGGTTCAGGTGAGAAAAGGCAAAACAAGTTATGGAAATGTGGAGGTAAAAGCGTCAAGCTAATTCCTAACAGGACCATAATAAACCATCCGGATCTCAAACTGACTGAAAGACTAACTAACACAGGTGCCCTTCACTTGGCACAAAACTCACTAGTACTGAAAGCACAATCTCCTCAAAAAAAAAATAGAATAAGAGTGGAGGAGCTAGACGGTCACAAAGTTCCCTTTTTTAAACACCGTCTGAGACAACTAACTGGAACAACCAACCCTCTTGTCGATTGTACATCTTCGAACATCTTCTCAACTCTGACAAGAGGGTCCAACTTTTTCACAACTTTTTTCCTCTTTTTTTTTTTTCTTTTTGTACGTGAATCTCATCATGTTTTTTCTCATTTTTCTTTTTTTTCTTTTCTTCTTTTCTTTCACGTTTCTCTGTTTTTTTTTCTTTTTTTCAATACTTTTTTTTTTCTCTTCCTCCTTCCTTAATACAAACACCAACTCCAAACGGGAATTACGGACCAAACTGCAACGGAAAACATACCACAAAAGGACAGACTAACTAGCTTGACTAGGCAGGCTTAGTTTGGAATGTGGCTAATGGGTCAAAAAGGCAAGTTTTGGTCAATGTGGAGCTAAATGGGTGAAAGATGTAAAGAAGGGGGAATTTGCAAGACCCTCCCTGCATGTGACACCAACCGCAGACCCGAATATGTGCATTTGACGAGAAATTGAATGTCATAAATGTGCAAATGAGACGAACATGCTATGCAAGGAGTACTACTCTCAAAATTCCTAATGAACTGGTCATGAATGGCACCAGTTATAGCTCTAAAACTCAGAATTTTTAAGTAGTTTGCCAATTTATCGGTCAAGTCTAAACAAGTCGCTATTATTTGAACAGTAAATTCGTAGACTATGCGTATTGACAAAGCTAAAAACCATCAATAAAGTGCAAGGCTCAAGTGGTATGACAAGTTAAGTGCAATTTCATCACGGAAATCTACCGTTCCGACTCAACCTATATGCAAAATTAAACGTGAATATTTTTGAGTTTTTTGAAATTTTCTAATTTTTTTGGATTTTTTGATTTTTTTGAAAATAAACAACAAATGCAAACTGAAAAATTAAACGTGAATGCAAAACAAATGCAGATGCAGACTCAAAAGGATGCAATACCCTCCCCAAACCAAAACGGACAACGCCCTCGTTGTCCTCCAGCATACACCAGCAGAAAAATGGGGGATGGGAGTATACAACCAATAAAAGAAAAATAAAGGAGACGAAATAAAAAGAGTAAGAGAACATACAAAACACGAAAATAAAAAGAGTAAGAGAACATACAAAACACGAACTTCCCCAAACCACCGAAAAACCGGGGAATTAGACCAAGAGCTACTCGTCGTCGGCACCGCCGTCTCTCGTGTACTCCGACTCAACAAAAACGGTCTCCCCAAACCAAAGAACAAACAAGGGGGAGACTCGTCGTCATTTCAGTGATCCTCCGGACCGGCACGAACGGAGGGGTCGCTCTCCTCTCGGCAGCTCGTGTGCCGCTGCCGCTCGCCCGTAACCGCACCTCTCGTGCTACCGATGTCTCCTCCGGCTCCTCCTCTGAGTCAGAAGAAAGTGGAGGGTACCCGTCCGCTGGGTATCGGTAGAAGGAAGGATGCGGCCACCCCTCTGGAATCGGTCGCCGGGCTCGGATATGGAACTCGTAGAGCGGGAATACAGCCAAAGCCATATCCCGTCTCATCTCAGTAATGTACCTGCACATATCCGAAAGCACGGCATCACGACGCCCTTGGTCCATGACCTCGGGCGCCTCTAAAACAGGAGGGCAGACAAAATTGGCCGGAAAAACCGAACCAGAAGGAGGGTCAAGTGGGGGTGGAGTATGAGTCTGAGTGGGTGTAGGTTGAGGCGTGGGTGTAGGTCCAGCCTGAGAGCTAGAGGATGCTCCGGCCTCCCGCTTCCTCTTCCTAGAAGAAGAAGGAGGGGTGAAGGTAAGGTGGTAGGTAGGTGGAGGTGGCCTCGCTCCCTCAGCAGCAGTAGGGAGCGGTAAAAGTGGCGGAAGGGTAGAGCACGGCAAGGTAACAGACGTGGAACCACAAATCTTCCACGTCCTCGCACTCCCCTTCGCCTTTGGAAACCAGGCGAAGTCAGCCATGGCACCCAGGTCGAGGTAAGAAGCATCCCTATCGGGTGCAGCAAGTGAAGGGTCGGTGGGGTAAAGGTGGCGGGCAATCCTAGTCACTAGCCCGCCACGGACAAACGGTCTTGACCCGAGTCCCAATTCCGTTCCAATGCTGAGCTACCAGATAGGCAATGTTGAGAACAAACGGGGTACCGTAGTCAATGTTGAGGTACCCTGCGAGAATCGCTAGCTCAGTGTTGGTCACGTTATTGGACTCAGGGCGCCCAAAAATGGTCTCTCCTAACAGACGCAAGTAGTAACGGGGCGCAGGTAAGTGAATGTGAGCTCCCTTCCGTGAGTGGAAGGGAGTGTGAGAAAGAGCAGACCTGTGAGTGGTGAAGGAGGTCTCGAGGTGGGGCGGTAGGACCGTCACTAACTAGGCCTAAAACTTGGCCAAACTTGGCCAAAGTCCGATGGTGCGACTCATTGCGGAGTCGAAAGGAAATGCGAGGAACTGGAGTGGTCGCATCATAAGACTCGGTGTCAAAGGAATAGGAGCTAAAGAATTCGTACGTAAGGGTACGAATAGTAGCCTCATGCATGGTAATCAGACCCGACATACCCGTCCCGTTCAACAAACTACAGACCTCCTCATAAATGCCTAAGGTCTCTAGGTCAGTCCGCGCAAGGAAACGGGTGGGGGAGAGAGGGCAACGAAGTAAAGCAATTAACCGTTTCCGGTGAGCGTCGAAGTGAAACGCACGTGGCGCTTCGGTAAAGGTGTGAGAGTGCCCTCTCCCGTAGCAATGACCTCCGAAGGGCCGGAAGTGATGGCTAAATCGGCTAGCCGCGATGTGGCCTCGGTGGCAGATACCAGCCGCGGGAGACGAGGAGTGCGTCCGCGCCCAAAGAAGGAGAAAGGCCCGGTAGGAGTGGTGGTGGTGTAGCTCGAACCGAGCTCCGGCCGAGCTAGCCGCTGAGTAAACGTCCCAAAGAAGTGAGACAAGTAGAACTGGTGCTGCAGTAGTGACCAAGGCGGAGCTAGTGGCAACAGCAGGGACCACTGACTCGCTCACGGACGAGCTGGAGGACGTACTAGTAGAAGGCAAAGAACTCGCGTCCATCCTGCAAAGTATCAAAGGGCACGAATAAGAGAAGATGCTGCTAACCGTGGCTAAAACAACCGCTAACCAACATGTGACAGCAAAAAGGATGGCCCTATTGGTCGAAACAATCGACGTACAGCAATCAAAACCAAACAATTCCTCAAAAATTTCGAAAAGCAGCAAGTGAGTGGTGATAATATGATAAAGCAGTGACTGCAGAAGGGCTAATACAGCATGAAAACCAGAAATGGTGGCATGTATGACTCTGGGCAGTCGAGAATAACCACTCACAGCGCGAGATTCCTAACAATTCACAGCATATAAAGGCGATAGGGGACGGTAACGGCAGTTAACAACAATGATAAATGAGTATGGACTGAAGTTAAGCAAGCAAGGCAACATAAAACCGACTGACAGTCGACACATTCGACTTACAGGGACCCTAGTCGCGGAAATCGCGCGAAATTCGAATTTAATATGTAGAAACAGGGAGGAATTGCGAAAATATCATCAACAAGCTAATCAAGGGCAATTAAACACAATTTAATCGAATAAATTCGACTAGGCAAGGAATTTTCGAACCCTAATTCAATCACCTCAAAGAAATTTGAATTAAATGAAGAAAATATGCAAAGAGTGTGAAAGAAAACACTTACTTGATGATGATTAACCTACAAAGCAATTAAACTTCAAAAGAAACAATCAACCAAGGCGGATTTTCGATTGAAAAACCGCAAACCCTAATCCCTCTTAAAATCCGCAAAAACGAGCACAAAAGAGGGGGAATATAAGGGGCTATTGAAGAATTAAGTGCTAGTGATAGAATGTAGGTGGTGGATTTGATGATTTTGGGCAAAAATTGGGGATTTGGGGGAAAATTAATCGCACATTAGGGAGAGGTTAGACGGAAATATAAGTGAAATGAAATAAGATTAGGGAAATAAAGAGTTTAAGAAAGAAAACTCCCGTTGTCCCTGTTCATCTCACTCGATCGAGTGGTTTTAATCACTCGATCGAGGACTTTTGCTGTCCCTTTTGCTCGATCGAGTAACAGTCCTCTCGATCGATCAATTCCTCTGTGGCCTTCCTCGATCGAGTAACCAGCGAGCTCGATCGAACCATTTTTCACTCGATCGAGTACAAAAAGTACTCGATCGAGGACTTCCTCGTGTAGACTTCTTCGAATTTCCGTCTTTATTTCCTCGAAATGCGTGACATTTCCCAAACCTGCATAAAACACGTCCAAACACATCCCAAAATACCAAATATGCAGAAACACAGTCTATAGTCTCAGTCTACGCTAAAAAAAATGTCTAAACTAATTGTCCTAATTAAAAGCGTAATAAATAAATTCAAAAGAAATTCAAACGAATATCTATTACACTTTGTTACACGGGGCATTTCCCCGTTTAATTCCCATCGCTCTCGTAGCCCCTTCGTGGGCTTCGGGATGGAGGACGTCACTTCAGCCGAGCGATCGACCGTCCTCTTTGACTTCCATGAGCTTGAATCACTGTTTGCGACAGTAGGAGGAATGTAGTTCCCATCTATGTAGGTGCGAACTGTCTTCGTCCGCGCCCCTCGTCATCTTCCTTGGCATCCTTTGCTCCGATTCGATTGATAATGGTTGTACCACGTCCTTTGACAACTCCTTTCTTGCCTTCATCTGCACTGCAGTAAGGGAACAGACGATTTTTCCTCCTTTTTGCTCTCGATGAGGCGGAGGGTTAGCAATAATGACAATATTCTCCAAATTTTCATCCGGAGTGTCAATAATAGGGTCAACAGAAGAAAGGGCATTGCAAGGCTGAGCTTGCATGGGAGCCCTCCGGAACTTGGACCGATGAAAAGTCGCTCCTCATCCCCTACCCGGAAGGTCAAAGTCTTCCCCCGACATCTATCATCGCACGGGCAAAGTGGACAAAAATGGTCGCCTAAAATGATAGGGGTGTGCACATCTTCGGGGATATCTAAGACGACAAAATCGGCGGGAATAAAGAACTTCCCGATCCGAACAGGTACGTCTTCCGCTACACCTAGTGGCCGTGATAAACTACGGTCGGCCATCCGGACAGATCATGTTGGTGCAACTCGGTTTTGTCACACCAAGTCTCTTAGCTAGAGACAATGGTAAAACACTTACGCTAGCGCCTAAATCGCATAGCGCATTATCAATCAATTGCATTCCTATGTGACAAGGGATCGAAAAACTACCCGGTCGATTGCTTAAGAGGTAGCTTATTTTGAGATAGGGTTGACCCCATCTCAGTCAAAGCTACGGTCTCATTATCATTAATGGTCCTCTTACGTGCTAAAATCTCTTTCATAAATTTTAAATAAGAGGGTACCTTGGTCGACAATTCAGATGAACGGCACGGAAACTTCCAAACTCTTCAAAAGCTCAACAAATTTGCCAAACTGTTGATTAATCTTGGTATTCTGCAGCCGCCTCGGGAAGGGAACGAAGAATTGGAATCTCGAGTCCCTTATTTCTCGCTTCTAAGGTGTCTTCCGGAGCAAGTTCAGTATCCTTTGGGCGCTTCTTACCTCTCGAACGAGGCCTTTCTGGTAATTCCTCGCTTAAACGAGCACTAGCAGGCTCTCGAATAAGCTTCCCATCATCAATATCACTCGATCGAGCAATGTGTTCACTCGATCGAGCACCTTCTTCAAGCAACTTCGATCGATCGAGCAACATTCCCACTCGATCGACCATCTTCGACTTCAGTTCACTCGATCGAGCGAGAAAGACTACTCGATCGACCAGATTCTTCACCATTCCCACTCGATCGAACACCGATTTTGATCGATCGAGTAATCGTTTCGTCGTGAGCCCCTTTTTCTTAACAAAACACTGTTCATCATCGATTCTGACTATTTCGTGTCTCGATTTCTTCCTTTCTGGTCCCTCATAAGAGAGACCGCTTCTCAACTCTATCAGATGCACCGTCTCATTTGGGTTCTTCTCATTTTGAGTCGGTAAATGACCCGGCTTCCTCGAGGATTGATTCGCGGCGAGTTGGGCAACTTGAGTCTCAAGTGCCTTTATGGACGCGTCTCGCTGTTGATCACTTGTGCTTCTTTGTTGATCACTCGCATGAAGCTGCTTTGTAATGGCTTGCATCATAGACTTTAACTCGCCCATTTCACTCACCCCACTTGAAGATGAACCGTGGTTAGGAGGGTTAAAGGACGGAGGCTTCTGATAGCCTTGTTGCTTCTGATGTGGAGGGATGTATGGTTGTTGCGACTGATTTGGAGGGGCGGTGGGATTGAGTACGTTGTTCTGGTTACTCCACCTCAAATTGGGGTGGATATTCGGCTCGTAATGAGTGTTGTTTTGCCTGTAGTGTTGAAAGGCAGCACATTGCTCATAAGGACTAGGACAATAATCAGCGACATGTCCATCTACCCCGCACCTCGTACATGCACGAAAGGACCGTCCGTCATAGCATTAACCTGGTACATCCCTGGCTTGAGAACTCCCCCTAGTTCATACTTGTCGAACCTAGCAGTAAGGGCTTCTAATGCGGCCACTGAAGAAGATTCAACGGCTCTCCTTTGGTTTCCTCTTGAATTCCCGTACTCAGCCCTATGAGTGGCTAAATCATCTATGATTTTCCACCCTTTAAATCGCCCCAAGTTGTCGAAAATCGACCGTTGGCTGCAGCATCTAGTATAGCCCTCTGATCATCATATAAACCATTGTAAAAATGGTTACACAGGCTCCATTTTTCGAAACCGTGGTGCGGTATGGTCCGCACCAGTTTCTTAAATCGAAGCCATGCCTCGTGGAAATTCTCGTCGGGCCCTTGTTTGAAACTCGTTATCTGAGCTCTGATGGCGATGGTTCTCGAAGCAGAGAAATACTTTTTATAAAACGCCAATGCTAGCGAATTCCAATCTGTTATGCCGTGAGCAGCTCGGTCCAAATCCCTATACCACTCCCTTGCAAAGATCGCGGAGTGAGAAGATGAACATAGTTTCTTTGATCCGATCACGTCACGCCGGTGGAGGAGGTATGGAGCAGCGATAATCAATGAAGGTCTCCATATGCTGAGCTGCATCTTCCTTCGCAGCTCCCCCGAACTGATTTTTCTCGACCATGCTAATGTAAGAAGGCTTCGGTTCGAACTTCCTAGCATCTCCTGGTAATTCGAACCCTTTATAGAGATTGTCAGCCGTGGGCTCGGAGTGACTACCAATGGTTGCTTCCTCAGCCATTTCGGGAAAGTGGGAAAGTGATAGACTCAAGTGATGAATTGGAAACCGGAGAAGACGGTGGGTTGTCTTGAAAAGCTCGTTCTCGTAAAAGTTACCACGAGAACTAGGCTCTTCCTCCGCTGTTGCTCTTGAAATAGTCTCCTTTTTACGCGCAGAGATCTCTCAATCTCGGGATCAAAAGGTAGTAGTGGCCCACCTTGCGACTTGCGCATAAGACGAAACTACAGACAAGATATGAGAATAGTCTAAGGAACGATGTTCCTTAAACTAAAAGAAGAATTAAAGATAAACAAACTAGTAAATTAAACAATTGCCTCCCCGGAACGGCGCCAAAATTTGACACGTCTGTCGCGCACTGTCAAAAATAAAACCTAACGGTCTCAACTAAAAATGTAGTAGAGGCAATCGAGTATCGAATCCACAGGGAGGTAATGCAACTACAGCTATCTATTTCTAATCCTATGGTAACAATTGGTGTTGATTAAATTTTTGGTTCTAAACTACGGAGTTGAAGGAAGAGAAATAAAGAGAATAGCAGATAAGCAGGAAAATGATTTAAAACTATCAATAAGAGGGGGGCATGTCGGGAACTCGGTTCACTACGGTGGTACAACAACTTAGCAAAAGAAATGACTCACGAACTAATGCGAGACGGATATTAGAAGGTCCTTTCGGTCCACTTCCCACCCTAAAATACCACTAACTTAACTTTCGTCCTCATTAGGGTAGTCTACTGTTTATAGCAGGCCTATTTAGTCCAATCTTTCGATCCAGGATTAATTGTAGCCAGATTAATGGGTGACATAGAAGCGTGCACTCAACTAGGTCGAGAATTACAGTTATATTGCTATAGTGACAGAGTCTCTTATGTCAATTCGTCTAATTCATTCACTACGTCGTCATTATTCTACCGCAGATCCCCTAATCCCAACATGAAAGGGTTTAGCTACTCATATTATTAATGGAGCTAGCAGCAAACAAGATTCTAGCAGAAGACATGACGAAATAACAATAAAACGCAATAATATAAATTAGGGCAGAAAGAATGATAACAATAACAAGAAAACAATGCAACAAAAGGTTAATTATTATTAAGAGAAGAAGGGAGATTACAATCTAAGCGATTCCGGCGTAAAGAACAACCGAGTCCGAGTGAAATAATCCCAAAATGCAAGCAAAAGAGAAGGAGAAAAAGTAACGTAGGAAAGGTAGCGTGTAGTTCTAATGTGAAGGATAGTAAAAGAGATAGTAAAAGGAATAGTCAGAATGAATCATGACTAATAACCTAGTAAAACATAGGTTAAATAGCCAAAAACCCTAAGTGTTTATGCGGAAATAAAACATGGACTGATTAAGCCCATGAAGTCGAAATCCTCTCGATCGAGTAGGCAACACCACTCGATCGACCAATGTCTCAACAGAAGGCCCTCGATCGACCAACAGGTCACTCGATCGAGGCCTGGATCATGTGCATCTTACTCGATCGAGTAAGGAATAGCTCGATCGAGCCTTGGGGAGCTTAGGGACCACTCGATCGTCCTATAAACTGCTCGATAGACCACCAATCAGCTCGATAGACCACTTGGGTCTTCAATTCAGCTTACGCCTTCACCCAAATGCCTCGTAGTGCGTGCAACGACACTTCCTAGTGCAACATCTCGCTCTGGGAGAATCCCGTCTCCTCTAAATGCATGCAAAAAGGACGAAAAGGAGCATGGTTCCACCACTTTCGCGATCATTCCTATAAAAAGGACAAAATACACCAAAGTAGCCAATTCGGGGCAAAATACTATAAAAATAGTAGAGAAATGCATAGAAATACGTGCTGAAATAGGCCAAAAAGACTATACATTAGGCACGTATCAAGTAGTAAGACGGTCACAAACTTCCCTTTTTTAATATCGTCTGAATGAACTAACTGAAACAAATCAACTCTTTTTTTTTTCAAACTTCTTTTTTTTTTCTCTTCTGTTTCACGTACCAGCTTTTTTTTTCATTTTTCTTTTTTTTTTCTCTCTTCTTTCACGTTTTCTCTTCTTTTTTCCTTTTTCAATTCTTTTTTTTCTTTTCCTCCTTCCTCTATTTACACTAAATCCATACAATGAGATATGAGCCAAACTGCAGACGGAAAATCATGCCACAAAAGAACATACTAAATTAGCTTGACTAGGCAGGCTTAATTTGGAATGTAGCTATTGGGTCAAAAAGGCAAGTTTTGGCTAATGTGGAGCTAAATGGGTGAAAAATATAAGGAAAGGGAAATTTGCAAACACCTCCCCGGCAACGGCGCCAAAATTTGATACAATAGACAGTATACCGCAGAACAATCTAAACTAGCTTGACAAGGCAGGCTAAATTTGGATGTAGCTAAGGGTCAACAGGCAAATTTGGCTAATGTGGAGTTAAATGGGTAAAAATGAAAGGAAAGGGGATGTAAGCGCCTCCCTGCATGTGACACCAACCGCAAATCGAATATGTGCATTTGACGAGAAATTGAATTTCATAAATGTGCAAAATGGACGAACATGCTATGCAAGGAGTACTACTCAAAATTCCTAATGAACTGGTCATGAATGTCGCCAGTTATGGCTCTAAAACTCAGAATTTTTAAGTAGTTTGCCAATTTATAGGTTAAGTCTAAACAGTCAGCTTATATTTGAACAGAAATTCGTAGATTATGCGTATGACAAAGCTAAAAACTATTAACAGAAGTGCAAGGCTCAAGTAAATTGACAAGTTATAGTGCATTGTCATCACGGAAATCTACCGTTCCGACTCAACCTATATGCAAAAATAAACGTGGATATTTTTTGAATTTTTGAAAAAATTTCAATTTTTATGAGATTTTTGATTTTTTTAATGAAAATAAACAACAATGCATACTGAAAATAAACGTGATAACAAAAATGCAATAAGATGCAGACACAGATATGGATGCATAACCTCCCCAAACCAAACTGTACAATGCCCCCATTGTACTAAAACATGGAAAGGAAATGCAAACTAAAGGAGAAAGAGAGTAAATGCGGAAAACTCACAAGATTGCGCGAAGAAGAGACCTCCCCAAACCAGCCAGCAACATGGGAGGTCACTAATAGCTCCGAAACATCGTCACAAGAAGCTAAGTCAAGCAATGGGCGTCCAAAACAGCTCGATCGAGAGGAAAAGCGGTCGATCGAGTAAATTTTTTTTTTTTTTTTTTTTTTTTTTTACTCGGTCGAGTAGAAAGTTACTCGATCGAGTAACTCGTCTTTCTGCAGCTTAAAGGTCGAGTAGAATTCCTGCAAAGATGCAATGAAAAACAGCCCGGAAACTAACTAAGCAAGCATACTGATATAGGTTTATGGTACGAAGACCATTTATTACAACTGAAATAAAATAAGAAATTAAAAACAAATCTCCGGGTTGCCTCCCGAGTAGCGCTAGCTTCAGACAGGTCCCAGCTCGACCTCTTTTTCTTCAGCAGCTTACTCTAATGGAGTCCAGTCAAAACAACTCAAGGCTCGCAGCAACCTGTCAAATAGTTGTGCATGTGCTACACAAAACTGTAAGTAGCACCATAAGATAGAAATAACATAGGAAATCAAAATGTAAAAACATTTAAGCTTAACAAATTTCCTATGGCAGCTCCTAAAATTGTTCACAAAATAATTCTGCCCTCCAGCTAAGAGCGGAATATAAAAGTTCAAGTTAACCACAGGTGGAGAATTAACGAACTCAGGTGCATTCGACTCAAAATTAACGCGAGTAGAATTAAAATACTCTGACGGGTATGAAATGTGAGGTGGAGGAGTCTGGTCAACTAAGGGAGAAGGTGGATAATAGTCCCAAATGCATGGGATAGCAAAGTCAAATGGGTCAATGGGGTCTCCTAAAATAGGCCCATCATCGATATCATCATAAGTATCCCATTTAGCCTCTAGACTATCACTCTCCTCATCGCTAGACTCGTCAAGATGGAGGTTCTCAAAGAGAGCCTCCAAATCGTCCTCACTAACAGTGCAAGAATCATAAAGGGGTTCTAAACTATCCTCATAAAAAGGATTGTCAACCACGCTAGTGGTCTCCTCTATGTCTCCGTCAGCACTTCCTAGATTGGTTTCTAAGGTCTCACCCACCCCCTCATTTGAGTAAACATGAAGAGAAAAGTTGGGTTTAAGAGATTCAGCAGCAAACCAATCAAAGAATTCTAATACCTCATTTATGGGGATTCCTTCGAAATCCCACTTACCAATAGATTCTAGGTATGCTCGCGTAGGGTCATTCATACCCCGGAAGATAGTCCAGCACAATTGGAGTTCAGAAAATGCATCTCGTCTGGGCTCGAGCCACTCCAAAAACCTGGCTAAATAAGCACCAAAAATCTCGTCTTCTTCCTGCGGAAAGAGAAGAACGAAAGACATAATAACGGTCTCAAGGAACCGAAGCTCCCTGAGACAAGAAATAAACTAAATAAAAACAAATAAAACTATTTGCTCCCCCGGCAACGGCGCCAAAATTTGATACCGGTCGTCGCAGTATCAAAAATAAACCTAAATACAACTAACAGAAGTCAGCGGCAAGTAGGGTCGATCTCCACAGGGAGGCAAAAATGAGATTTATCTGTCTAATTTTAGTCTATGAGTAACGGGTCACAATGTGGGGGTTTGAATATGATTTCTGACTAAACTAAGAGATTAAGGCAAGAGAGAAAGAATTAAGGGAAATTAACAGAAGGAGAAGGGAACTAGGATTTCGGGTCATCAGTAAACATCAATCAATTGCAGCTAAGGTCACAGATCAGTCGATGTGTCGGTCTAAGGGGCAACGAATATCTCCTTTCGGTCTCAATTCGCCCTAAAATGCTATTAGCTTAACTTTCGCCCTCACTAAAGCATCCTATTGTTCACTGCAGGTCTCACCTATTCCAACCTTTCGGTCCAGGTCAAGGTTTACCAATATTAAAAGGCTAATTGTGTCGACTCAACTAGCAGGATACAGTTAAAGCAGCGATTATCAACATAGACTAAAACAACAACGACCAATCTATAAACTAATTAGCAATTAACATTAGTCTAATGAATCACCTAATCCTAGCAGAGTAATTAGCTAAACATGAATAAAAGAGGAAGAAGGGATAAGGGAAGAATAATAAACATTAAATAATTAAGGAGAAAAAGGGAGAGAAAGAGTTACAGTAGAAATATCCGGAAATGAGAAAGTAATATTCAACTGTGGAAAAGGGAAAAAGTAACGTATGTGGTAAAATTCCAGAGGAGAAGCCCCCTAAAACTGACGTCCTAACTTCCTATTTATAAGAAAATAGGAATTATTTAACCTAATGACAGAAATAAACTAAAAAGACCAAGCCCATAAGAGAATCCACTCGATCGAGTGATTTAAAACCACTCGATCGAGTAAACTAAAGATTAAACCACTCGATCAAGTAGAAAATCTACTCGATCGAGTAAATCAATAAATGCAACTACTCGATCGAGTAGAAAAAGGACTCGATCGAACAAAATTCTACTCGATCGAGTACTTTCCAACAACAGTTTCCTCCTTTGCGCACTGAACTTCAAATGGCTGCCATTTCTTCGTTACTTGGGCAAACAGGGTGATTCCAGTGGCTTTGGAAAGCTAAGAGGACAAGCTTTCATATCCAATTAGAATCACCTGAATATCTGTTGTAGAACTCGAGATATGGTTCTCCAAATTAGGCACTAGCAATTTGAAGTTCTTCCTTTGCTCGCCTAGCTATCTTTCTTCTTTGCGCATCTCAAAATAGCTACATTCCCGCTCCAAATTCACTCTTCCTCCAAATGCATGCTAAACGGACGGTAAAAGGCTCGATTTCACTACTTTCTGGTTTATTCCTGCAAATAAGACAAAACAAACAAAAGTAGCATATTCGCGGCATTTCGTAGCATAAACTACGATAAAAGCATGGAAATACGTGCATAAAAAGGCCTAAAAAGGCTATATAAAATGCACGTATCAGGTAGTCACATGCGACACAGCAGAGGAGGTGGCCCCTAGAACAAGCTCCAGGTTCCTACCTTCCATGAGAGTGGGGATAACCTTAGTTGACTCAGCTTCTGAAGCAGCCACAATCTTGTGATAAAACAGTGGAAAAGGGACTTTGACCGGGACATCAGGAGTACTAGGAGCTAAGTCAGACTCAGACTCTGACTCAAACTCAGACTCTTCTTCACTTTCCTCTTTAAACATAAGTCCTTCTCCAATTGTGACCTTGAGGATGCGGCCTTGGCGATCGGTCCACTTGACAGTTTTCTCTGGGTTAGTATCAGAGATTAAGGCGGCGGTATGAACCTATGTGTTATTAAGAGTTTGCATTTAGTTTAGATGGCATTTTAGTTGATAGAAGAATATGCATTAGAGTTGTATATATGTTAGTTGCATCATGGAATGTAGTTTGCATGGTAGAAAATTATGTGAAAATGGCTATTTGGGAAGCTTGACAAGTGTATATAAGGCCCTTGTAGATAATTTTTCTCCTTGAGACTTTGTTCGCTAGAATACTCTCAAGATACCCTAGGATGTGTCATACTAGTATCTTTTGTCCCATGGTCTAAGGTCTAGTCAAGAGTGCCTTGTGGTGTGATAAATCCTTGGCTAGCGTTTATTCCAAGGTGACCCTTGATGCCATGCAACCGTCCTTGCACTTCTATCATCATTTTGTCAACAAAAAGGGAATGGGCACAAAAATGTCAAATTGAGTTCAAGCTATCAATGTCAAATGTTTTAAATTGCATCAAATGAAATGAGGAGCAAAAATGGACTCCTATGCTTTTACAGAAGTACCCTTGATACAAATGGGGTTACTTTCAAAATGTTCAAAAATGCAAAGTTGAAAATGCCAAACATAAAAAATGGCATGAAATGTTCTTAATCGTCAAATGCTACAAAAATGGGGGAAAAATAAACCCCAAAAGCAAGCAACTATCATGAAACTCATTTACTTTGAATCCCTTTTATCCATTGATGATCTTATCTTTTTTGCATGGTGGAGAGGGGACGACCCTTCTTCTTGTCTAGGCAAGAGGGTGAATTCCGCGATCCTACAGTGTTTTCTAACACCATAGGGATTTGGCTCTTAACAAAAGCATTTAGCAATTGTGGACGAAAGTAACCTAGTTTAACACAACTTGGAGGTGACTTGTTTGTATTCTCTTGGAATTAGTAACTAGGAGAACTAATATCTATGATGGAGTGTGTACCCTTAAATTGGTTTCCTTGTAGATGATTTCCGCCACTTAGATGAGAAAAGTGGCTATTCTTTTGTAGATGCATCCTTTGACTTGTTTTTGTGTGCATAATGTTTGGATGCATCGCCATTTTGGCAAGCCTCACCTTGCCTTGCAAGAAGGCATCTTATCTCATAGATGTCTTGTTGTGAGTTGAAGGGGCGTAGTGAGACCCGCTAATTGTCTCACATCGGCTAGGTTATAAATAAATGTCACAGTTTTAGTTACCTCTTTACTCGGAACGAGCAAAGGTTCGGTTTGGGGATATTTGATGTGACTCGTATTTACGCATATTTAGTCCCCTAACTAGCCTCGTTCCTATGCTTTCTTGCATGCATTAGGGTCGTTTCTTATCATTAGCTTCCTACTTTGCATATTCTATGAGGTTTTGTGTCCTTGGTAGGAGAGGAATGTAAACCTTGCTTATATGAAGCAAAACGGAGCTAAATGGATCGCATCTAACGACCAAGCAACAAAGAGGAGACCAATACTAAAGGCCTAAATCAATAAAACAAGTATATGGGCAATGATGAAGGACCCCCCACGGGTCCTCAATGATCCCTAAGGATCATGAGGCAGCCAAATGAAGAAGAAGCCAAACTGGCCTTTGAGACGGGCGTCCCAGAAGCAGTCCGGGCGTCCCAAAGGGAAGGACGGGCGTCCCCAAGACTCAGCCCAAGCGTCCCTTGAGTAGGACGGGAGTTTTTCATTACAGCATGGGCGTCCATCAAAGGGAGGTCGTGCGTTTTCAAGCGGGACTTTCAAGGCGTTAAACTCATTTAAGGGGCTTAATCGTTATTTAAGCCCTTAGTTAACCTAATACTTGTACTTAGTATAAATACTCCATTGTAATAGGAGATTATCATCAAGTTTTATTAGGAGGTTATCTTACATTAATCCAAGTTATTTAGTAGAGTAATACAATCCAATTACACAATTCAATCTTAATCACAATTTAATCTTTCCTTAATTTTTCAAGTGTTCTTAGATTTAGTTGGGTAATTTGAAGATTCTTTGGGTTTATTGGAGAATTGACAACTCTTCATCATTCATCAAGTTTTCTTCTGTTATTCTTTGCTCTCTATTTGATCATCCTAAGTTGGTACAAATTCTCTACTCTTTACATAATCCTTGTTTATTGTTTTACTCTTTCATCATGATTATACTTGTTAATATGATTGACACCATTGTTAGCATGTCCACCATGATAATGAGTGAGTAGTTCCTTAACTAGGGTTAATGAGGGATTAGGGAAGTTAATCATGGGGTAGATATTTACTTAATAAGTTCATATGATTGCTTGCTTGTTGTAGTTTCAACTTATGCACATGTTATGCTTGTTGAAATTCTTGATTTACAACCTAGCATGATTCTCTTATCCTTTCAACAAGACTTGTAAGACATAAACCAACTCAAGTCTTGTTATACCATGCATATAGTTGAATAGGAGGAATTAAGTCGACTTGTAGGTGTTGTAAAGTCTTGACCCACTCGGCTCCGAGACCCAAAACTTCCTAGGAATTGTAAGATGTAAACTAACTCGATTCCACTTCAAGAATAAATTGTTTGCATCTATGAAACTTGTTTATGTGAGCTCATCATGATGCCCCTATGAACCCATGACACCCTTGTTCCTTTAATCAATTGTTTACAACCCCATTTGCTTGCTTTGCTTTACTTTTATTTTTTTGCATTTCCTTTGTTAAGTAGTTTAGATTGCAAATCTCAACCTCAACCCAAATTGTGACACCAACGACATAGCTTTCTACAACCGATAAATCAATAAAATACCCGTCCCTTGAGATCCGACCTTTACTTACCGCTCTACTAAGAGTAATTTGTTGAGATTATAAATAGAGTTTAATTGGTGAGCTTAGACGACAAAGTTTTGACCGAATCAGTCCTATGCCTTTCTCGAGTTCGATCATCCAGCTTAATATTATCAATTGGGTTTCTTTGTGATTGTGGATTTCGTTTTTGACATGGTCTTAATGTAACACAATTCTGCCGATCCTATTACTCTTATTATTGTTCGGGGTTGTATGTTTGTAATTATGTGCTATTATCTGTCATTATGTGATAAAAGTGATTGTCATTAATCAGGGCCGTCTCTGAGATTTTAGGGCCCTGTGCAGAATTGTAAAATGAGGTCCTTTATTAGACTAACGAAATTCTAAAGATCGAATGCATGTAATATTGTGATTGTCGAAGCCAAATAAAGATACAATAATGGTTTATTTTTTGTATTAAAAAATATAAAAATGAAATATTTATGTACTCCAATTATGTCATTGGAATCAGAACTTGAATTTTTAATCAATAAGTCTCTTTTAAGACGGATATATCCGTCTTAAGATTAAAACGGGTTAACTACCATACAACTTGCATAGATAAGATTAGCCTTTTGTTAATATTTACACATTTTGTCTTTATCTTTTTTACCAAATGCTATGATATTTGACTCGTCTTAAATTTACTATGAATACGTCCATCTTAAAAAAAAATTGTGATTTTTAATAAAAAAAAAACACAAATGCTGTAGAGTACGAGAATTAGAGGTAAAATTGGATTATGAATAGAGGTAATGAATGAGGCCCCCACCTGAAGCCATAAATTATGGTGGATAAAGAGAATAACTACAATGGGCCCCACTTGAAAAAGAACCAAAATTTGCCAAATAGAGATTCGAACGCGCGTCATTCACGTGAAAACTAGTGAATCTACCACTATGCATCAGTGTGAGTATCGTAATCATATGCATCATTATTTATAGAATGTATAGTTTTTGCAATAGAATTGGGCCCCAAAATTTTGGGGCCCTGTGCGCCCGCACGGGTTGTACACCCATCTAGGTCGGGCCTCTCATTAATGAATTATGCTAATTGTTACTATCTATTACTCTTAGACATAATAAATATAACAAATTCTTATTTGTGACGGAGATACCCATCGCAAGTTTGCGACGGGTCAAATACATACTATTTACATGCATGTGGTACCCGTTTGCACAAAACATTGTGCTGACAGCACATCAAAGGTAGGCGGCTTGCACTGTTCATAGGAGTATGACTATTTGTAATGCAAAAAATATTTAATTGGCAATTGTACTTCCGTTACCATATTTAATTCCAACTATTTGCAATAATAGAACATTGCATTTAATGCTACTCAGTTTATCGCCCCCCCCACCCCCATGCACGACCCTACTTTCATTTTCACCATTATTTTGCACAATTTCCTTCCATTCACATAACTTTGAATTTTTTTCCACATTTTCTCTTTATTCTCTATAATTTACAACTAAAATGGCGTAAAAATTGCACATTTATTATTCTCATAATTCGAAAAAAATGGCATAAAAATTGCACTTTATTATTCTCATAATTCGAAAAAAATGGCGGATCTTCAACAAACTTTCACTGAAATGTTAGTTGATGGGGCCCTAATCATTCAAACAACAATGGAAAGTGCAGATAATAATTATGGTGAGATAATTCATCAACCTTCAACGAAAAACACGACGAGTAAAAGTATGTCTTTTTTACGCTATTTTATTGTTGAGAACGTAGGGCAAATTATTGTTATTATTAATGTTACTATAGTACATCTTAACAAGAAGCAAATAACAAGTTTATATTGCATTATATTGATGTGTTTGTGATATTTATATTGCATTATATTGATGTGCAAAGTCTCATGGAGTATAAAGTTTGATTTGTGTTAAGCTTTATCATCATTAACTGGAATATTAGTTTATAGTTTTTCAGTGTACCATATATGTTTGATTTTACTATAATATAATGGATGTTTACATTTATCGTGTTAATGTCTGTACTGTTGGTCCAAATGTCAGCCCGTCAATTCATTAACTTGAATATTATTTTTTAGGTTTTCAGTGCAGCATATTTGTATGATTATAATGGATGTTTAACTATAATGGATGTTTACATTTTTTGTGTTAATGGCTTTACTGTTAGTCCTAATGTCACCCTGACAACTATAATGGATAGAAAGATATTGAATGTTGAGAACATAGAGCAAATTTATTGGCTTCTTGTTAAGATGTTCATACTTCTCTCATAAGGTCACTCTGTCAACTACATTGCATGTTGTTATTTATCTGTGTAATGTGTACATTTTTCTACATAATGTCACCCTGTCAACTCCATTAGGCCAGATTACTTGAAAACAAATTTTGTATATCTAACCAATATGTCTAATTTTCGTCGTAATGTAACCCTGTAACAAGAGTAGGGATGAATATGTAAATGCAGATGTTGTTATTTATGTCATAAATGTTTATTTACACTTTTTCGCCTAATGTCACCCTGTAAACCTATGCAGGTACAGATTATTCCAAATCCCTATTGGGAATGAAAGCAGAGAAATGGGAATTAATTTATGAGATGTTTAGGAAACACTCACAGGCCATTGGTTTCAGCATTAGGAAAGCAACTTCTCGCAGAGCGAACATGGCTGGTACACCCGAAGTCGAGAGATACTTTGTGTGCTCATGTGCAGGAGTACATGGAAACGGTAATAGGCGAGATGATAACGGCAACCATTTGAGGAATTCTGCAGTCACACGTTGCCAATGCAAAGCCGGGCTAAGGACACTAGTAAACGAGGACGGGAGTGGGAGGTAATACAACATTTCATAGAACACAACCATGACCTGACTCCCACTCAATGGCAGCAGCACCACCGCTTGGAGAGGAAAATAACTGATGCTGAGGCAGAGGCTATAAGGGCCTTGACCGAAGCCTTTGTTGCCCCCTCGGTTCAATGCAAAGTGGCAGCTGCTGTAGCAGGGGGCGATGTATTCGTCGGACACACCAAGAGGGATCACATCAACTTTGTTCATAGGCTGAAGATTAAAGTGATCGAGGGCGGTGACGCAGCCACACTTATTAATCTTCTGACTCAAAGACAAGCTAAGGATCCGAGGTTTTTCTCCCGAGTCCAATTCAACAAAGAAGGGAGACTCCATCACCTTTTCTGGTGTGACTCGATGATGAGGGAGGACTCCCGATTGTATCATGATGTTGTCATCTTTGACACAACGTACCACACTAATAGATACAATCTTATTTGTGGCGCGTTTGTTGGTATAAATAACCACTGGTCCAATGTCATGTTTGGGTGTGATTTCCTATCCGACGAGCAAGAAGAATCATTCCAATGGTTGTTCAATGTGTTTAATGAAGCTGTGGGTGAGGATGTTCGTCCTGTCTCCATTTTCACTGACCAAGACAAGGCAATGACAAATGCAGTTGAAGCGGTATGTTGAGTTAATCTGATCAATATGTGACCACTTAACTTTGGATAACATTAATCCCAAGTATGATAACATATTTTACTGTTTTAACTGTTGAGCACAAAACTGAAAATGTCACTATATTAAGAAATTAAGTTATTATCTCAACAAAATATGTAGCTATAAACATATGACCTCTATACGCTAACATTGTCTTCTGTCCTTAGCAGATATACCCAGAAGCAGGCATAGACTATGTTTAGTTAATTGTTCAATATATGACCACTTAACCTATGTTTACCTTCTTATTCAAACTGAAGGAAATGTAGATCTTTATACATACTAACATACTCATATATGTCGAAATTAATTTGTCATAAAATTAAATACGGATTTTATGCATGCAAACAATATGAAAAATAGAAGAGAAATCATGTCCTTACATTGGTGATTTCGGTTTAATGGGCACAAGAGAGATCACCTTTCTCTCTTGTTCTTGAGCTTTCCCTTATGGATGAACCAAGATCCAAGTGTAGATCTTTATACATAATTGGTGATTTCGTTTTAATGGGCACAAGAGAGATCACCTTTCTCTCTTGTTCTTGAGCTTTCCCTTATGGATGAACCAAGATCCAAGTGTAGGATCTCTCCCTAAGCTTTATACCCAAGGCTTTCTCTTAATTCAAATTAATATTATAAGTACTAGTATAATATTAATTAGTAGAAAATTGAACCAAAATAATTTGGTATTTTGATCTCCCAAAACCGGTTGAGAGAGGAGAGGAGAGGAAGTTTTTATCTTTCTAAAATTCTTATTTTAGATGAGTTAGAATTTTTGTGAATGAATAATGCACTCATGCATGTAGTGTATAGGAAAAAATATAGAGCAAAAACTCTTTGCTTTTCCCTTGTGAAAAACCGGGCAAGAGGAGGTGAGTGGAGCCAATGTATGCCCTTGTTTGCCTTCACAAGGTTAATAGGGTTGCATGGCTACTCTTTCTTTTTAATCATTATGTTTACCACTTAATTATAAACACAATATTAAGCCTAATACTCCTCCATTTTCGGCACTTTGTGTAATATGGATTCCATATTATTTTTGTCAATTGTCAATATGTCACATGTCATATGTGACATAAATTTGTTATGTATTTTTAACATATTAAAAATCAACGTATTAATAAAAATACGTCACATACAAAAATCGACTTAGTAATTTCATAATTACTTGTGCCAAAATATTTTACCATTTATAAATCACAACAGATTGTATTTATAATAATTCATTCAATTTAATTGTTACATTAAACAATTATTTCATCCGAGTAATTATACAATTTGATTACTCAGACCGTATCTCATTTAATCACATTTCAATTTGATACGTAAATTTTACTTCCAAAATCGTCCGTCAATTTTCAAGTAATTTAATTAACTCGTAACATTATACGATTAATTAAATAATCAATTAAGAGTGTTGCCCTATAGGTATGACCTAGGGGTCAATCGATCACCACCGTCGCACGACAAGTAATGTCAAACTCTAGTCACCAATCATTACCGATATATGTTGACCAGTTGACAAGATAACAAAATTACTTCCCAATTGTATTCTTTATAATGAGTTTTAAACATGTGATCATCATGATCAACAGTCGTGATCGCATTATTGTCGGAGGACACATATTCCAACAATCTCCCACTTGTCCTCGACAAGTGTGCGTCACCAATTCTCTTGTCCTATTACTATCTCCCACTCAATGCAAGGTGTCTTTCAGGTCGTACTTGCAAGTGATCATATCGAGAGTGGTTTCCTCGATCTGGAGAATAACTGATTGACCGGACTTATCTATCATAGATACTTTCCGAGCGTGGCCACGCATTTCGATTCATTACTCCTCGAGTGGCCCCGAGATATTGTTATAACCCCGACTAGGGGTGGACAATTCCTATCGCACTCATTCCCTTCGACTAGCCACAGCCATCATAACCCAAAATATGCCCATTTGACCCCATTTACGAAGGTCGTAGTAACACAAATCAAAGTTAATCAAATCGTGCCATCTTAGGAGAATAGTCTTTAGTCAAAAGAATCGACTCATTTGAATACTATAGTAGCTCTCGCCACGACCAGGCTATATAAATTTGCGTAACTCTATAAGCGGTCATTAGGCCCGACAAAATGTTCCTAACAGTCTGCCTATGTGATCGACTAGTCATCTCACATGACTCTATGGCACTTGAACTTGCCATCAATCGCATCACACTCTAGTCACTTCGACACGTCACCTCATATAAGTAACTATGGGCAAATACAATGTTAATCCATGTTCACTTTAACGGGGTTCAATTGTCTCTACAACCCGTTTGGATATAACAATGTACAAGGTGAGTTAATAATAACTCAAACGACAAATGTCGACATCACACTCGGGTAGTCAATATCATATTACAACCTTGTGATGTATATCGTCAGTGTAAACACTTATTGATTGCAATAAAAGTTTAACATCCCATGTGTCCATGTGTTCAAACTTCTTATACTTGCAATCTCCTTTACATTCATGTTCTCTCTCATAACATGAATCTTACCAAGTACACATCAAGATTCCCGACCTTGGTTTCGGTTCTTTAACTTGAAGGAACTTTCTTATCGACTATCACATAACGAACGAATTTGTGATGAATGATATAACTTGTACTGATCAAGTACTCCATCCACACACAATGCACTAGGTATATGTTTTGTAGAATCTTGTAACAATTGACAAGATTATTTAGCTTAGCACTTCTCACAAGTCCTAGCTTTACTAGGAAAGATTATTTTTGAATAACCTCTTATTCAACCAAGCATCTTTCCAAAACTTCATCATTTCTTTCTCGGGCTTGAAAGAATTGGGATTCTCATAAATCCTCATATGTGCTCGGATTTTCTACAATATGTGCAACCTCTTAACACACAATGGAACATTCCGTCAAATACTGAAATCGCTCATCGGATTCTACTTGAGAATTCATGACGTTTCTATTATGGCTTACAAATCAATCATCATGCTCATATGCATATGATTCATAATTGGACATGTGCATGATAATTCTAATGGCGGAAACATTGGTAACTAATAATCATGAGATCAACCGTTCTTAGGTTCAATGAACTACCATGACTGCTAATGGTAATCCCATTTTCATTCATATGAATAACCTATGTGTATATTGATACGATGTGTATCTCTTAATACAAATCCAACATCCCTTGATGTAATTGGATTCATCATTGTCCATTTTCATCCAGAATTGAAAACTCAAAAGCTTCTTTATGAAAGAAGGTATTAGCTCGTCATTCTTTAATGAGTGATAAGTTGTAAATATTCAAAGGATGATAGCTCCCACTAAATTCCATGTCTTCACATGATAATTGCCAAACTCCCACTCAATTCTACATATTTCGAAATTGACTTCTCAATCGAAAATTTTATTAAGAATTGAAATATAAATTGCATTGCCAAGTTATTAGGATAAAACCATATATGTTCCAACATATCCTTTCAAAATACCAATTTTGAAGTGGTCTCATCTCAACCTTACGGAAAAGAGATTTTAAATCTCCAACACACTCATGTCATAATGATGTGTAGTAATGTCATTATTCAAATATAAACAATATCTAGAATACGTCCTTCGCAAATACCCTTTGGAAGGAGGTTTAACCATTTCATAGCGAGGTTAAGCAATGACATTTGCGTGGTTAAAACTTTGGTCGTTGAAGATATCGGTATATCAATCTTTGCAACTCGATCATAACTAGTATGTAACTTTGATTCATTTAGGCTCTTAAGTAAATCTCAAGGTTGAAACTATTGGTCAAATGTTTCATAAACTTAGTCAAAAACTTGTTAAGACTTTACATTAGTCATTTTTCTTCCAAAACTTTCTTTTGGTCTCCTCGTGTAGTTATCTTGAGAATAATCTCTTATGATTACTACACTTGGTCTCTTTAGTCATATAGAACTAACTTGAGACCATAGATCTCATCTATTCGGCATACTATGTAAATAAATATACCTTCATTCAAATCATTCTCTCTTGCGTAGATCTTCATATACACAAGTACACAATTTTATCTTGCCTTGTGTTATACACAAGTACACAATTTTATCTTGCCTTGTGTGTTGTGTCCTCATTTTTCTCCCACTCTATCTTTAGAATAAATACACTATAGATTCAAAGATAGCCTATGAGACACAAATTTATGATGTTGAAGTATAAGGAGAACTATCTCATAGATAGACTAATAGTTATTGATTTCATATGTGTTCTTGGTGATTGACATTCCTTTAAGAGAGTTCATAGACTCAAAATTACTTTATAAATGATCATACACACGCCTTAAGCATGTGGACATATAATGAAACCCGTCATTATATTTGTCTATTAGATCACTTTAAGCGAAAGATCTTATGTTTCTAAGAGCAAGCATTTAAAGATGAATTTTAGAACATAAAAGGATAAATGATAAAACGGGTGACTTGGGTTGCAAACCAAGTCACCATCATCCAAAATACAAACCATTATCCAAAATACCTTTCCATGTCGAACACGGAAACTTAAAGTTCTAAAAATCCAAAACATAATCTTAAATTAAGACAATGAAAAGCAAAGCTCCATAAAAGCTATCCTTAGCTTCTCCATGGTTTCTTATGCTTGCTTTTCCTTTCCCTTATCTTTGCTTGGTGGAGGCCCTATTTACAATAAAAAGGGAGATACATTATCACAACTTTGCATCATAATACCATAGTTGAATTAGAAACATAAAAGAAGGATAGTCATTTACCTACTGGAGTGATCTTTCCAGCTTTGATATCACCAAGGTATTTGGAACAATTTCCTTTCCAATGTCCCATGCCATTACAATAATGGCATTTATCAAGAGGACCCTTCTTGACTTTTGAGGTGCTAGCTTCACAAGACTTAGCTTTGGTGAATGTGGGAGCTTGCTTCTTGCCCTTTCTCCCATTCTTCTTGAACTTCCCCTTACTTTTAGTGCTTATGTTAAGCACATCCTTGGGAGGGTTCACATTTAACCCCATGTCCCTCTCGGCTTGCACAAGTAACTTGTGCAACTCCTCAAGAGACACATCCTTGTCTTGCATGTTGAAATTCACCCGGAATTGCACATATGCCTTGACTTTGGACAAGGAGTGTAGAATCCTATCTACGATGAGTTCATTGGGGATTTCAACCTTTTGAATTTTCAAGGTCTCGACAAGCTCCATGAGTTTGAGCACATGAGGGCTAACCTTTTGGCCCTCTTTGAAGTCGAGATCAAAGAATGCCGCGGCCGCCTCATATTGGACGATCCGCGGAGTTTGTGAAAACATGGTCACAAGTTTGGAGTATATCTCATTAGGATTGCCCATTTTAAAGGCTCTCCTTTGGAGGTCCGCCTCCATCGCAAATATTAAGACATTTTTCATTGCGGCGGACTCCTTTTGGTAAGCCTCATATGCTTCCCTAGTGGCCGCGGTGGACCTAGTGGAGGGTTCGGGTGGAGAGGCCTCGGTAAGGTAACGAAGCTTGTCGTCACCTTCGGCGGCTAATTTGAGTTGGGCATCCCATTCGGAGAAATTTGACCCATTATTTTCAAGTTTACATCGATCCATAAAGGATCGGAGCCATGACGAACTAGCGAGATGTGTGGCATTAGGAGTTGGTGTTGGTGTTGCCATTTGTTATGAAAAAGAAGTGGTCTACAAAACAAAATATAAGGAGTAAAACAATTGTCGTTTTAATAATACTCATAAAAATGTATGATTTAAACAAGTTTTATGCATTTTTCTAGTGACCTCTACCCAACTAGATAAATGATTCCAAGACCCAAATTCATATCGACTTATGCACGGTGGGGCCGATTCATCCTTGATCAATACAACTTGGTGGATTAACGTTTAATCGATTCTACTTTTAGAACTCTTGGTCGATAATATTACATTAACAATTATCTTTAGCCCAAAACACATCCGACAAGGGCACGGTGGGGCCGATACATCCCTTATCAAAAACTTTTGTTGAGTTCAACCCAAATTTCGAATAAATGTGTCCATGATCCAAACCTACATTAACTTGGGCACGGTGTGGCCGATACATCCCTTATCAACATGAATTCGGTGGATTAACATTCATCACCCACTTTCCCTACGTAACAAGGTTTGTACCCCGGTGGGGCCGAGCGCACTCCCTCGCGAAATAGGTTTTCATGGTTTCTACTACTTGGTAAGGCTATGTCTCAATTGTTTGTTTTAGCGAGAGGTCATGTCAATTTATTATCTATCACGTTTTAAGTGAACTAAAGCGGTGAACTACGATAATTTTAATTGACACGGTCGATAAACTCGATAAAATAACAATGCATGTTTAGTTATGGCGATTTAGCGATGCATGTGACATAAAATAAAATGCAAGCATAAAGATAAATAAATCCTAGTATGGCCTTTCCTAAAATAGAAAAACTATTTAACTATTACATATTCGGAAACCAACTCCATTGGTCCCTTGAACTTCGGTTGTGGCACGCATCTCGAGGTAACACCGTCTTTATGTATCGCCATTCTTGAAGAAATCCGTCTTTGGAACTCCGGAATGAATAAAATTACATAATAAATTACATAATTTCCTATTATACATTTGTAACTAAAATAAAATAAATCTATTAAATTACAAAACGGTGATACGAGATCACAATAAAATTACAACCGAATCGATATTCCCATACATTTCGGGAAATACCAATTAAAATCTAAGGCCATACTAAGTAAAATTACATAATACAAAATTACATAAATTAAAATTATGACAATCATAAAGAAAAATGCAGCATTATAATATGTATGAACATGTACAATTTTATGCTAAATCGCCTTTAATTAGCCAATATCGTATATTACTCGGTTTTTACGGATTTGCGTGATTTCAACATTTTATAATCACAAAAATACATAAACTCATATTTATGCATAAGTTAATTACCCTAACCTCTTAAGACTCAAAATTTAGTCTTCACTAATAATTTGACCATAATTAACCCATATTTTATAAAATTTGTTCATAAATGGACCAAAAATTACAAAAATAAGCCATAAACTTCAAATAAATCACAAAATTTTAAATAAATTCAAAATTTGAAATTTAAATTCATGAACATTCTGGAAAAAATAACATGACACTCATAATGTTCAAAAACTTAGGTTAAAAATCTCGAAATTTTCCCGGAAAAACAATGTTGCGGTTTATCGATTTTTAATAAAATAATCATAAAAACATGGAAAAAATTATTTTCATTAACTTTTCAATTTTAGATCTGAAAAAGATAATAAAATGCAACATTATACGTTTTTCCTAAGTCATAGATTATGTTTTATTAATTTTTCACTAATAATGTCACTATTTATGCTATTTTTCTTCAAAAATCCATAAATCATGCAAAAAGACTTCTTTATAGCCAATTATTTTACACACATCTTGTAAAATTGCATGTGACAACATATTAATTTTCTATAACCAGATTCGAAATTTAACTCATATTAACCTATTTTTCACTTAAATCCGAATTTAATAATGAAAAATTCATTTTTCGAGCATAACAAGTCCAAAAATTATGAAAATTTACAGGTTATCGCAAAATAATATATGTGACAACATATCCAAAAATCAACTTAAAATTCGAAGTATAGCTAATTTTAGACCAAAAATGACATTTTTACTCATAAAATCATATTTAAATGCCATTATTGTAAAATATGAACAATAAAAAACCGAAAAATTAACCAAAATATCCTAAAACATTTTAGGACCAGAAATATTAACATGCATGGATTAATTTCGTGATATCTCATAATAACACAAATTTTACAAGTTTTATTTGTTATTCTTATAACTCGGAAAAACTTTTAACCGATTTGCATGCAAACAACCATGGCTCTTGATACCGATTGAAGGAAATGTAGATCTTTATACATACTAACATACTCATATATGTCGAAATTAATTTGTCATAAAATTAAATACGGATTTTATGCATGCAAACAATATGAAAAATAGAGGAGAAATCATGTCCTTACATTGGTGATTTCGGTTTAATGGGCACAAGAGAGATCACCTTTCTCTCTTGTTCTTGAGCTTTCCCTTATGGATGAACCAAGATCCAAGTGTAGATCTTTATACATAATTGGTGATTTCGGTTTAATGGGCACAAGAGAGATCACCTTTCTCTCTTGTTATTGAGCTTTCCCTTATGGATGAACCAAGATCCAAGTGTAGGATCTCTCCCTAAGCTTTATACCCAAGGCTTTCTCTTAATTCAAATTAATATTATAAGTACTAGTATAATATTAATTAGTAGAAAATTGAACCAAAATAATTTGGTATTTTGATCTCCCAAAACCGGTTGAGAGAGGAGAGGAGAGGAAGTTTTTATCTTTCTAAAATTCTTATTTTAGATGAGTTAGAATTTTTGTGAATGAATAATGCACTCATGCATGTAGTGTATAGGAAAAATATAGAGCAAAAACTCTTTGCTTTTCCCTTGTGAAAAACCGGGCAAGAGGAGGTGAGAGGAGCCAATGTATGCCCTTGTTTGCCTTCACAAGGTTAATAGGGTTGCATGGCTACTCTTTCTTTTTAATCATTATGTTTACCACTTAATTATAAACACAATATTAAGCCTAATACTCCTCCATTTTCGGCACTTTGTGTAATATGGATTCCATATTATTTTTGTCAATTGTCAATATGTCACATGTCATATGTGACATAAATTTGTTATGTATTTTTAACATATTAAAAATCAACGTATTAATAAAAATACGTCACATACAAAAATCGACTTAGTAATTTCATAATTACTTGTGCCAAAATATTTTACCATTTATAAATCACAACAGATTGTATTTATAATAATTCATTCAATTTAATTGTTACATTAAACAATTATTTCATCCGAGTAATTATACAATTTGATTACTCAGACCGTATCTCATTTAATCACATTTCAATTTGATACGTAAATTTTACTTCCAAAATCGTCCGTCAATTTTCAAGTAATTTAATTAACTCGTAACATTATACGATTAATTAAATAATCAATTAAGAGTGTTGCCCTATAGGTATGACCTAGGGGTCAATCGATCACCACCGTCGCATCTACGACAGTAATGTCAAACTCTAGTCAGCCAATCATTACCGATATATGTTGACCAGTTGACAGTAACAAAATTACTTCCCAATTGTATTCTTTATAATGAGTTTTAAACATGTGATCATCATGATCAACAGTCGTGATCGCATTATTGTCGGAGGACACATATTCCAACACAAACTGCAACTCAAATGGCAACATTTTTCCAATATTTGACAACATATTTTACTAATCAACTTTTGAGTTACATTGAAGATGTCACCATATGAAGCACTTATGTAATCACATGTTGAGTTAATTATTCAATATGTTACCACTTAACCTATGCTGACCTTCTTATTTGAATGGCAACATTATTCCCAAATATATAATCATATTATACTGATGAACTTTTTCGTTAAATTTTAAGATGTCACCATATGAAGCTATTAAGTAATGATTTCAATTGAATAGTGCAAACATAAACATATGACCTCTATATGCTAACATTTGTCTTCTGTCTCCATACAAATATACCCAGAAAGCAAGCATAGGCTATGCCAATGGCATATCCAACAGAACGCCATCTCACACTTTGGATATTTAAAGCATGATAGGACATTCCAGAATTTGTTCAACAAATGTCTTAATGGTTGTTATAACGAAGAGGAATTTGAAGCGACATGGCAAAAAATGATGACAGAGTATGGTGTTGAAAACCACCCATGGTTCAATAGATTGTACACTTTACGAATCAAATGGTGCACTGAATTGAATAATCAGTATTTCTCAGCGGGTATCCTATCTTCCCAAAGGAGCGAGAGTACAAATCATGCTATGGGGTTCCAAGCTTCAAAAACAATATCAGTCACTGAATTCTTTGGCATATTTGAAACGACCGTGAGAAGGTGGAGAGGAGAGGAGGAGCGGAAAGAATTTAACTCTATAAGAGCATCCCCTACATCCGTGTTCCCCCTTGTAGACCTTCTCCAACATGCATCGCATATATACACTATGCAGCTGTTCCGTGTGTTTGAGAAGGAGTTTGGACTTACAATGGGCATCCGGGCAGCACTTATCACCCATGAAGACACCACCTTAATCTATAGTGTCGACACGGTCGGCAACGAGGGTTCTTCCCATCATGTTACTTATGATTGCGGGAATAACTTGTGCGCTTGCACTTGTAGGAAGTACCAAGTAATGGGCATTATATGCTACCACATCATACGTGTCCTCCACATGCATTCTGTTCCGGATATCCCAGCTAGTTACATACATAGGAGGTGGACCAAATTTGCTAAACCGGAGGTCTGGAAACGTTTACTACCTTCTGATATGCGCCGAAGTGCTGCAAATGAGGCCATTAATTGGCGACGTTCAACACTCACCAATGTCCACAATCTCATAACAAAGAGTCAGAAGGTAATTAAGGCAAGGGTAATTGTGGAGAAGTTATTTGAGATGGCAAACGCTGAAGTAATATTGTTGCTTCAAAAGCTTACTATGGATGCCGAAACAACCACTCAAACAACTGAAGAGCGTCCTATTCTTGATCCTATCCGTGTCACTACAAAAGGTAGGAGCTCAAGGAAAAAAAGCGTACTTGGTAAGAAGAAGAAAGCGAAAAGGGCTGCTGCCAATGATGGGGATGCCTACACACCAATACCTCGTCTCCTGTGAACGTCTTGGATATCGTAACATTTTGACCTTTTGCATACCACAACGCTGTTATAAATTTTTAATCTCATTATATAACATATTCATATATGTGAGAAATTATTTAGTCATAAAATAATTACAAATCTTATGCATGCAAACATGAATTAAAAAGAGAAGAAATCATCAATCCTTACTATGATAATTTCGGATTTTGGGCACAAGTAAGATCTCCTTCTTACTTGTTCTTGAGCTTCCTAATATTGGATGAACAAGGATTCAAGCTTAGAATCCCTCCCAAAGACTTATACCCAAGATGACCTCTTAATAGATTAATATTATTTGTACTAGAACAATATTAATCTAGCTAAAATTGACCCAAAATATTTGTTTATACTCTTGTTTATTCGGCCAAGAGTAAGGGAGGATTTTGGAGATTTTCTCTCTTATCTTTCTATAAGTTTTTATGAGATGTTAGAATGAATGTTACACAAGCCAATATGGTAGTGTAAGAGTAAAAATTAAGCAAAAACATTTTGCTATTTTCTTATGGGAAAACTGGAAATGGGGAGGGGAAAAAGCCTAATACATGCTCTCCTTTTCTTCCCAAGATAAAGCTATGCATGCAAGGCTAGGTCTAGGTTTTATTATTATGTTTTCCACTTATTATACAACACAATAAAAAAAACACTAAAAGACCCCTCCATTTCGGTACACAGACATAAAATGGATGAGTCCATTTTATTTTTGATTTTGTCAATATGTCACATGTGACACATTACATGACATCTTATATATAAAATGTATTTTTAACAAATAAAAATCAACATATTAATAAAATATGTCACTTATAAAAATTAACATAGTAATTCATAATTACTTGTACCAAAAGTGTTTCCGAATTATAAACTACAACATTCTGTATTTATAATAATTTATTCATTCCGTTTCAATTGTTTCCGTAAACAATA
This sequence comes from Silene latifolia, assembly GCF_048544455.1. Classification (NCBI taxonomy): domain Eukaryota; kingdom Viridiplantae; phylum Streptophyta; class Magnoliopsida; order Caryophyllales; family Caryophyllaceae; genus Silene; species Silene latifolia. The sequence goes on along the minus strand of NC_133535.1, from coordinate 88,855,081 downwards.
ATTTCATCTAAGTAATAAAACAATTCGATTACTTAGACCGTATCTTATTATAATCAAATTACAATAAGACACGTAAATATTACTTCCAAAATCATCCGTCAATTTTAAGTAATTTAATTAACTCGTATCGACATACGATCAATTAAATAAACAATTAAGAGTGTCACCCTTTAGGTATGACCTAAGGGGATCAACTGGTCATCACCGTCGCACGACAGTAATGTCAAACTCTAGTCAGCCAATCATTACTGATATGTGTGGACCAGTTGACAGTAAAATATTACTTCCCACATGTAATCTTAAAATGAGATTTAAACATGTGATCATCATGATCGACAGTTGTGATCTCATTATTGTCGGAGGACATATATTTCAACAATCTCCCACATGTCCTCGACAAGTGTGCGTCACCAATTCTCTTGTCCTATTACTATCTCCCACTCAATGCAAGGTGTCTTTCAGGTCGTACTTGCAAGTCATCATATCGAGAGTGGTTTCCTCGATCTGGAGAATAACTGATTGACCGGAATTATCTACCATAGATACCTTCCGAGCGTGGCCACGCATTTCTAGTTCATTACTCCTCGAGTGGCCCTGATATTTTGTTATAACCCTGACAAGGGGTGGACGATTCTTATCACACTTATTCCCTTCGACTAGCCACAACCATCATAACCCAAAATATGCCCATTTGACTCCATTTACGAAGGTCGTAGTAACATAAATCAAAGTTAATCTGAAACTGTGCCACCTTAGGCGAACAGTCTTTAGTCAAAAGAATCGACTCATTAGAATACTATAGTAGCTCTCGCCACGACCAGGCTATATAAATTTGCCAGAACTCTATAAGTGGTCGTTAGCCCGACAAAGTGTTCCTAACAGTCTGCCTATAAGATCGACTAGTCATCTCACATGACTCCATGGCACTTGAACTTGCTATCAATCGCATCACACTCTAGTCACTTTGAGACATCACCTCATACAAGTGGCTATGTGCGAATACTATGTTAATCCGTGTTCACTTTAACGGGGTTCAATTGTCACTACAACCCGTTTGGATGTAACAATGTATAAAGAAAAGATAAAAGACAAATGCGATTATGAACATGAACAAAATAACACTTTTATTTCATTTCAAAATCTAACACAAACTTGGTACATGTTTAAGTCCCATGGACGCAACCTATCCATCATGCTTAGCCTGTGATAAAGGCTTGGTGAGCGGATCTGCTATGTTATCATCCGTCCCAACCTTACATATCGCAATTTCCTTTCTTTCAATGAAATCTCTAATTACATGATATTTTCTAACTACATGTCTAGATCTATTACTAGACTTTGGCTCTTTAGCTTGGAAGATTATCCCACTATTATCACAATAGAGATTGATGGGATCACTGGCGGTAGGTACTACTCTTAGACCTTCCATGAATTGCCTGATCCACCAGCTTCCTTGGCAGCTTCTGATGCTGCAATGTACTCAACCTCCGTTGTTGAATCCGCAGTCACATCTTCTGTTATGGGCAAAATTCACATTTTCATATCGGTACACGTGGCAAGTAACGAGTGGTCAATCAAGGCTTGAGAGGATCAATGCCGTGGGTGAATTCGGGTCGTAGGATGAGAAAAGTACACATGGGATATTAAAACAAGCGCAGTAAAAGAGGTTAAAGGTCAACCCATCTAGCTACTTTTTATTTTTGGGCGACTGGACCTAGAAGTCGGGAAACAGATTCTAGAGGGGCCTAATTTTGGAAGAGCGAGCTTGTTTCTGGAAGAGCCTCATTCCGGAGGATCCTGACTCTAGAGGAGCCTGACTCTGGAGGAGCCCGATTCTGGAAGAGCCTCATTCCGGAGGGTCCTGACTCTGGAGGAGCCTGACTTCGGAGGAGCCTGTGGAAGCGACACTTTAGAGGAAGCAGCAATATTAGAGGAATAAAGATAAGCATTAAAATGAGGATAAAGTTGGGGAATTATAATGGCTAGCATAAAAATAGGGATATATTCGAGAGAATAATATGGGTTATGGAGGATTTGGTCAAAGACTGGCTAGTATTAAATGGACATTAAATGGGGCATTAGTTGAGCATTTAGTGGGACATTTAAGAGGGAAGAGGAAATGTACAAAGGACTTAATGGTCAGCTTATTTGACTCCTGAAAACCAGGTAACTGTCCCTGGAAGCTCGGAAACGGACGCAGAGGAGCCTGCAATATCAACCCTAAAAATAACAGCTATAAAAGGAAGAGCAAATTCAGTCAAGAGACATCTCATTCCATTCCAAGGCAACACACAACAACAAGACTACATCACCTTCATCCTAAGAATTATTTCCGTCAATTACTAGAGAAAATACCATTGTTATTTCCGTACTTGCTAAAATATTCCGATTATAGTTCTAATATTGGCGGGATTCCGATTCCCCCCGCGGTTGTTCCCACACCGGGTTTTCCGCGTCACCAAAAACTCGTTGCGTCGATCTTTCGTTCGTTGTCTTTTATTTTAGTTTGCACCGAGATTCCTTGATTCGCTCGTAGTTATAGACGATCACTTTGACTCACTAATCGAAACAACTAACCGGTAATTTTTTACCAAAACAGCTTCCTTGAAGCTTCTCCAGCTAACGGAACCACCATTGAGCATGAAAATGAAACCAGCTTGTGATTTCATGTCATCTCTATCCGTTTGGAAACTTGAGTCCGTGTAACCATTAACACGGAGCTCGATGTCTCCTCCAAACACTAAGATAGAATCCTTAGTTCTTATCAAGTACTTAAAGATGTTCTTGACGGCTATCCACTGACTCTCACATGGATTTCCTTGATATCTACTCGTCATGCTCAAGGCATACGAGATATCAGGACGTGTGCATATCATGGCTTACATCATTGATCCAACAGCGAAAGCATAAGGGATTATCTTCATGCGTTCAATATCATGGGGTTCAGATGGATATTGAGACTTGCTCAATATCGTCCCAGTTACCATAGGTACCAATCCCCTTTTTGATTTGTCCATGCTGAAACGTCGAAGAATCTTATCAACATAAGATTCTTGACTTAGTGCCAATATCCTCTTGGATCTATCTCTATGGATCCGGATACCTAATATGCGTTGTGCCTCTCCTAAATCCTTCATTTGGAAGTGTTTACCTAACAACTTCTTAACGGAAGACAACATTGGAATGTCATTTCCAATAAGTAGTATGTCATCGACATACAAGATTAGGAACACAACATTGCTCCCATTAAATTTCATGTTTAAACATGGTTCCTCAACACTTCGAGGTAAACCATTCTCTTTTATCACATGATCGAATCGATGATTCCAACTTCTTGATGCTTGCTTAAGACCATAAATGGATCTCTTAAGTTTGTATACTTTGTTAGGATTTTTAGAATCGACAAAACCTTCGGGTTGTATCATGTACACCTCCTCTTCTAAATGCCCATTTAGAAAAGCGGTTTTGACATCCATTTGCCATATTTCATAATCATGAAATGCGGCAATCGCTAACAAAATTCGTATGGATCTTAGCATGGCTACGGGGGCGAAGGTTTCATCATAATGGAGACCTTGGACTTGGGTAAATCATTTTGCCACTAGCCTAGCTATGTAGACATCATCATGTCCTTCTGTGCCATTCTTGACCTTGAAATTCCATTTGCATTGAAGAGGTCTTGCCCCTTTAGACAAATCCACCAAGTTCCAAACTTGGTTTTCATGCAAAGAATCCATCTCGGACTTCATGGCTTCAAGTCATAAGGAGGAATTTGGACTAGAGATTGCGGCCTTGTAAGTGGCGGGCTCGTCACTTTCTAAAAGCAACACATCGAGTATTCCATCTTCTTCGATAAGTCCCACATATCGATCGGGATGGCGAATAACTCGGCCCGTTCTTCTAGAGGAGGAGGGACAACCGCGCTAGACGACGAAGGAACATCTTCTTGCGTCTCTACCTCAGTTTGTGGCTCTTGAACTTCATCAAGTTCAAAATTTCTCCCACTCTGTCTCTTAGAAATAAATTCTCTTTCTAAGAAGACAGCCTCGCAAGACACAAACACTTTGTTTTCTTGAGGCTTGTAGAAGTAATATCCTCGAGAGGTCATGGGGTAACCTACGAAGATGCATTTTTCGGATCTTGGGGCAAGCTTGTTGTCGGTCTTTGCCTTGACGTATGCATTACATCCCCAAATCTTCATGTAGGATATATTAGGAACTCTTCCTCTCCATATCTCAAATGGAGTCTTTTCGGTTGCCTTTGTGGGACTATTATTCAAAAAGATAATTGCAGTTTGGATTGTAAATCCCCAAAACGAGTTCGGTAACTCGGTTTGACTCATCATGGATCGAACCATATCAAGTAGGGTTCGATTTCTCCTTTCGGCAACACCATTGAGTTGTGGTGTCCCGGGTGGAGAAAGTTGTGATATAATACGACAACCTTTCAAGTGTGAATCAAATTCAAGGCTAAGATATTCTCCACCACGATCGGATCGTAGTACCTTTATCCTTTTGTTCACTTGGTTCTCTACTTCGTTTTGAAATTCCTTGAATTTCTCAAAAGCTTCACTTTTATGCTTCATTAAATAGATATACCCATATCTACTCAAGTCATCGGTGAGGGTTATGAAGTAGTCATAATTTCCTCGAGCGGTGATACTCATTGGTCCACATACATCGGTATGTATAAGTCCTAATAGTTCACTTGCTCGAGTTCCTTTACCGCTAAAAGGATTACGAGTCATTTTTCCAAGAAGGCAATATTCGCATGTTCCATATGATTGATAATCAAATAGTGTAATCAAATTAGTCGAAATTAATCTTTTGATGCGATTCTCGTTTATGTGACCTAATCGACAATGCCAAATGAACGATTCATCTGGATCACTTGGTTTGAGTTTCTTTGATTGAATGTTGTAGATGTCATTAGTTGGATTCGATGTTTCTAAAATGTAAATGCCATTAATGGAAGGAGCTTGGCCTATAACCAAGTCATTCCTTGAAATAGTACAACGATTGTTCTTAATGACAAAACAAAAACGTCCATGTCCAACATAGCGATTGAAATAATGTTTTTAGAAAGTGTAGGCACATAAAAACAATTATGTAAATACAACTCAAATCCATTTGGCAAAGCTAATACATAAGTTCCATTGGATTCGGCCGCTACTCGAGCTCCATTTCCAAGGCGTAGATCCACATCTCCTTTGCTAAGCCTCTTCACATCTCTTAACCCCTATAAATGATTACAAAGGTGAGAACCAAAACCGGTATCCAGTACCCATGTCGTAGTGGAAGTATAATTTACATCAATGACATAAATTTCCTTAGGAATTTTACCTTTGGAACGATGATTCCTTCCCTTATATTTCGCAAATATACGGGACAATTCCTAAGCCAATGTCCAATGCCATAGCAATAATGGCACTCATCTTCAACTTGCTTGAAGTTTTTCCCTTTCTTTCCCTTCTTCTTAAACTTTTTGCCCTTGGAAGCAAGAACTTGATTGCTTGAGCTCCCACTAGTTTTGACATCTTTCTCTTCCAAAGACAAAGATCCTATAGATTTTATGAGGCGGTCTTCCTGAGGCGAGCTCACAAGAGATCTTGTAGTAGTAGGAGGTTTAGAAGAAGTGATGAAGTTTATGTTTCCATCCGAACCTATCCCAAAATGAAGTTCTCTAGTAGTGTTGAAATCATTGTTGCAGCAAACGTCGTCAAAAACATTGTGGCAAGACTCAGTGATAATCGATGTAGTAGCGTTTGATGGATTCATTGTAATGAACTACCAGTATGGAGGAAAAGGAAATATTAACATTTGTCTTTTTAAATCATACTTGTAAATATTTCAACAAGATATGAGCATTTATATAGCGACCTCTACCCAACTATTATAAATGATTCTGAGATCCAAATTCATATTAACTTGGGCACGGGGTAGTCGATTCATCCCTCATCAATATAACTCGGTGGATTAACTCTTTAATCAATTCTACTTTTAGAACTCTCGGTCGATAAAATTACTCTAATATTTATCTATAGCCCGGAACACATGCGACTACGGTCACGAATACTTCCGTTGAGCTCAATCCAAATTTCAAATAAATGTGTCCATGATCCAAATTCACATAAAATTGGGCACGGGGTAGCCGATTCATCCCTCATCAACATGAATTCGGTGGATAGACATTTATCACCCACTTCCCCTACGTAACAAGGTTTGTACCCCGGGGTGGCCGAGTGCACTCCCTCGCGAAATAGGTTTTCATGGTTTCTACTTTTTGGTAAGGCTAAGTCTCAATTGTTTATTTTAGCGAGAGGTCATGTCAATTTATTATCTATCACGTTTTAAGTGAACTAAAGCGGTGAACTACGATAATTGTGATTGACACGGTCGATAAACTCGATAAAATGCATGTTTAGTTATGGCGATTTAGCTATACATGCAACATATAAATAAAATGCAAAGCATAAATAAATAAAATCCTAGTATGACCTTCCTAGAATAGTAAATCTAATAAACTATTACAAATTCGGAAACCAACTCCTTTGGTCCCTTGAACTTCGGTCTTGACACGCATTTCAAGGCAATACTTTCTTTAATGGATCGTCTTCTCGAGTGGCACCGTCTTCAAGGAACTCCGGAATAAATAAATTACATAATTTCCTATTATACATTTGTAATTAAAAATAAAAATAAATCTATTAAATTACAAAATGGTGATACGAGATCAAAATAAATTACAACCGAATCGATATTCCCATACATTTCGGGTAATACCAACTAAAACTAAGGCCATACTAAGTAAAATTACATAATTAAAAAATTATATAAAATTAAAATATGACAATCATAAATAAAATGCAGCATTATAATATGTATGAACATGCCCAATTTTATGCTAAATCTCCTTTAAGGAGCCAATATCGTATATTAATCGGTTTTTACGGATTTGCGTGATTTATCCTTTTAAAATCACAATAATTACATAAATTCATATGTATGTACAAGTTAATTACCCTAACCAACTTAGGACTCAAAATTAGTCTTCACTAAAATATTGACTATAATTAACTTATATTTCTTAATATTGTTCATAAATGGATTCAAAATACAAAATTTTGCCATAAACTTCAAATTAAATCATAAAAATTTCAAATAATTTCAAAATTTAAAATTTAAACTCATGAACATTCTGTAAAAATACCATGATACTCATAATGCTCAAAAACATAGGTTAAAAATTTAGAAAATTTATCGAGAAAAACAATTTTGCAGTTTATCGGATTTATCAATTATTACCATACAAATATGAGAAAAATTATTTTTATTAAATTTTCACTTTTAGATCTGAAATAAATGATAAAATGCAACATGTGACGTTTTTCCTTAGTCATGAAGTATGTTTTAGCAATTTCTACTAATTAAAGTCACTATTTATGTGATTTTTCATCAAAAATTCATAAATCATGCATAATGACTTCATTATAGCCAAATATTTTACACACATATTGTACAATTGCATGTGACAACATACTAAATTTCCATGACCAGATTCGAAATATAACTCATATTAACCTATTTTCCCATTTTAATCTGATTTTAACTTGAAAAATCCATATTTCGAGCATAACAACTCATTTTATTATAAACATTTACAGGACATCAGTAGATAATATATGTGATAACATATCCAAAAACCACTGAAAAATTCGAAGTTTCTATTTTTCGTCCAAAAATGACATTTTTATCATAAAAATCACATTTTAATGCCAATATTAAATAAAATGAACAATAAAATCCATAAATAAACCAAAATATCCTAAATACATTTTAGGACCAGAAACTTTAACATTCAAATAAATTTCTTGATATTTCATAATAAACACAAATTTATAAGTTTTGTTTGTTAATCGTATAACTCGGAAAAACAATAACCGATTTGCATGCAAACAACCTAAAGCTCTTGATACCGCTTGTTAGAAATTTTTAATCTCATTATATAGCATATTCATATATGTGAGAAATTATTTAGTCATAAAATAATTACAAATCTTATGCATGCAAACATGAATTAAAAAGAGAAGAAATCAGCAATCCTTACTATGATAATTTCGGATTTTGGGCACAAGTAAGATCTCCTTCTTACTTGTTCTTGAGCTTCTTAATATTGGATGAACAAGGATTCAAGCTTAGAATCCCTCCCAAAGACTTATACCCAAGATGACCTCTTAATAGATTAATATTATTTGTACTAGAACAATATTAATCTAGCTAAAATTGACCCAAAATATTTTTTTGTACTCTTGTTTATTCGGCCAAGAGTAAGGGAAGATTTTTGGAGATTTTCTCTCTTATATTTATTTAAGTTTTTATGAGATGTTAGAATGAATGTTACACAAGCCAATATGGTAGTGTAGGAGTAAAAATTAAGCAAAAACATTTTGCTCTTTTCTTATGGGAAAACCGGAAATGGGGAGGGGAAATAGCCCAATGCATGCTCTCCTTTTCTTCCCAAGATAAAGCTATGCATGCAAGGCTAGATCTAGGTTTTATTATTATGTTTTCCACTTATTATACAACACAATAAAAAACACTAAAAGACCCCTCCATTTCGGTACACACACATAAAATGGATGAGTCCATTTTATTTTTGATTTTGTCAATATGTCACATGTGACACATTACATGACATCTTATATATAAAATGTATTTTTAACAATTAAAAATCAACATATTAATAAAACATGTCACTTATAAAAATTAACATAGTAATTCATAATTACTTGTACCAAAAGTGTTTCCGAATTATAAACTACAACATTCTGTATTTATAATAATTTATTCATTCCATTTCAATTGTTTCCGTAAACAATAATTTCATCTAAGTAATAAAACAATTCGATTACTTAGACCGTATCTTATTATAATCAAATTACAATAAGACACGTAAATATTACTTCCAAAATAATCCGTCAATTTTAAGCAATTTAATTAACTCGTATCGACATACGATCAATTAAATAAACAATTAAGAGTGTCACCCTTTAGGTATGACCTAAGGGGATCAACTTGTCACCACCCTCGCACGACAGTAATGTCAAACTCTAGTCAACCAATCATTACCGATATGTGTGGACCAGTTGACAGTAAAATATTACTTCCCAAATGTATTCTTAAAATGAGATTTAAACATGTGATCATCATGATCGACAGTTGTGATCGCATTATTGTCGGAGAACACATATTCCAACAAACGCATCAAAGCTGCTGCCACTTACCCATAGGGCTTGGAAGACATTAATGTTGTCACCATTATTGTAACATTTTGACCTTTTGTAATATATTTCAAATTATGGTCTGGTTTTTTGAAAACTATGTACCGAATTAATGTGACCATTATTGTACAATTTTTTAGCATATCTTAAATGATCACATAATGGAGGAACATTGGACTTTTAAAGTCATGTTGCCATTATTGAAATATATGTAACCATATAAATTTGGTAACATTATTGCTGAAAGTATAAACAACTTAAGGTTGGCACTCTCTGAAAATATAGACATTATTCTTCCAATATATGTTACCAAATACAACTTGGTAACATAATTCTTCAAACTGTAAACCACTTGAGTTGGTCCTTAAGTTCATTTTTTTCTAAGAAACAATGGTGAATTACAGGTTGCATTAAATAAGTTTAACTAATGTCCTTATTCTTGCACATTATGATACCATAAACAATTTCGCTAAAATGTGCTTATATGTAATTGTAATGGATTCATTTTTGCATAATATGTGCTACTTACATATTTCATAAGATAATATTGTACATATTTCATAAGATAATAGTACAATATGTATACACTTGGAATTTTTAACTAATTCAGTCTATGTAAGGATATGACATTGGTCTTTTAAATTCGTGTTGTCATTCTTGAAATATATGTAAACATATAAAATTTGGTTACATTATTCTACAAAGTATAAACAACTTAGGGTTACCATTCTTTTAAAGTATAGACACTATTCTTGCAACTTATGTTACCAAATACAACTTGGTAACATAATTGTTCAAACTATAAACCATCTGGTTTGGGCCTAAGTTGTTCTGTTTTTTCTACGAAATGGCACAACTTAAAATACCCATACTTGGAGGGGAAACACAAATATATAACAAACAAAGAAGTCATAGCTGTACAAATAGAAATATTTAACAAACCCAGAGAACATGTCCGAAAATAAGGTCGTACAATAGGGCCATAATTAATATCTAAAATAAGGCCATACAACAGGGCCATAATTAATATCCAAAATAAGGCCATACATCAGGGCCATAATTAATATCCAAAATGTAACGCAAGCTGATCCATCAGCCCCATAAGCAACATCCAACCATGACATAAGCAACATCCAACCATGACATGTCTACTGCTTTTGGGCAGTCGATTTCTTCCCCATGTTGCGGGTGTTAGTCGGGGCGGTTCTCTGACTAGTAACGCCAATGTCATCAAGGCCAAGTAAAAATGAAGGCGGTTGCATCATTTCCACATTCACAAGTGCATCCAACTTATCGCCAAGCGCATTCCAAGCAGCAACAAACTCCGGATTACCCAACGCTTGCGTAAATGACCCCTGCGACTGTTCGCCTTCATCCACAGCACTTGTCACAAAACCTGATGGAAGCTCGTCCCCACCTCCTTCCTGGACTTCCAACTCCTGCATTAGGCTCTTGTGCATAATGGAGACCACTGAAAGGTTCCTCATTGTCGTCATCTAATTGCGAACCCAGACCTATACAAAATAAAATGAAATAATGTAAACATAACCAATGCAGATGGTCACATACTGAGTTAAGCCGTAAACAAATATAGTATTGAAGAATATTAGCTACCAACATTCATAACCAATCTGGTCACATACTGAATGAAGACATAAATATTAAAAAAGATGAAAGAAGAGAGCTTACATCATTATACGCTGCCTGCAATTCCTCATCAGTCTGAAGGCCTTCAGGTAGTGGGAGTTGGACAATTCTGGATGGAGGTCCCCTAGAAGCTGGCTCCTGGTCAGCTGTGCGAAGGTAAAGCCGCTTGACCTGGTGCCTTGATATTGGATATGTGTCCAGCTCCCAAATACCAATTCCAAATCCGCGATGATGCGGGTATGCACTTACTTCCTGGGCCATTCTCTCTTTCAATCGTTCAAGAGTCCAATGTTGAACAAGCGGTAGGCTAGTCTTTTCTGGCAGTCCCCACCATGTCAGACGGTGGAAGTACATCATCTGTAGGAACATTAGACAACCTCCTACATTCTTGTTGTCGTTGGACCTCCACGACTCAACTGCTTGGTTGAGACGTAGCAACACCAATGAACACCAGTCTAGCTGTGAAATAGAGTCCACATTTTCCACTTCTTTCACCAAGCATAAGTCGATACGATTGTGCACCGTTGGTGTAAGAAAAGTCCCTATAGCAAAGACCAACATTTTCTTAAAGTCAGCACCCTCGTCAGGCAATCCCAACATCGCACATCTAACACTCTCTAGTGATATCTCATCTTTCTTCGTGACCTTGAAACTTTCACGTCAAATCCGTGCTAATTCCTGATCGGTCCTCGATCCTATTGTTTTGTCGGTACACAGTAGCATGAAGGCATCGTAGACATCATGTTTGGTTAGAATAAATTGGACATGGCGGTTAAACAAGAACATCATTGAACTAGGGTCATATTTATGGAGCAACCAGTCTACCATCTGATGATAAAAAGCATGTGTCTTCAACTCTAGGAGCCCACCAAAAACGATATCCTCGATATCCTTTTTCTGAGCGTCTGTTAGAATAGCAATCAGATTGAACAATTGCCTCGGTGATCCATGGCCATCCACCTCCTACTTTTTCCTACGACATGATTGCAGCATATGTTAATACTTCAGACCATAAAGTATTAGTAACAAACATTCCTAACCAATTTGGTCAAATTTTACTATCAAAACACATGCAAAAAAGACACCAAATTCACCACACTTTGACACCATTAAAAACATGCTACAATAAAATGATAACTGGTTACAAATAAAATGATGCAGCATTACATATATAATGCATACTTATTTGCAACCTAACTACATAATCCACCAAAGTGATCACAAAGTAGGTTAATCAACAAAGACAAATTTATCCAAATGAATCCAAAAATAATCACCATTTAAATTACACTTCCTTCACCATATATAAAATATTGTTAGCTAATAACATTTATAACCAATTTGGTCACATTTTACAATCAAAACACCCAAAAAAAAGACACCAAATAGACAACACTTTGACACCATTCAAATCATGCTACAATAAAATGAAAAATGGTGACAAATAAATCGATGCAGCATTACATAAAGTCTATATTTATTTGTTTATTGTAACCTAACTACATAATCCACCAAAGTGATCACAAAGCTGGTTAATCAACAGACACAAATGTATCCCAATTAATCCAAACATTGTCACCATTTCAATTACACTTCCTTCACCATATCTAAAATATTGATAGCTAACAACATTTAAAACCAATTTGGTCACATTTTACAATCAAAACAACAAAAAAAAGACACCAAATAGAAAACACTTCGACACCATTCAAATCATGCTACAATAAAATGAAAAATAGTGACAAATAAATCGATGCAGCATTACACAGAGTCTATATTTATTTGCTTATTGTAATCAAACTACATAATCCACCAAAGTGATCACAAAGCTGGTTAATCAACAGACACAATTGTATCCCAATTAATCCAAAAATGATCACCATTTCAATTACACTTCCTTCACCATATCTAAAATTTTTATAGCTAACAACATTCCTAACCAATTTGGTCACATTTTACAATCAAAACACACCAAAAAAAGATACCAAATAGACAACACTTTGACACCATTCAAATCATGCTACATTAAAATGAAAAATGGACACAAATAAATCGATGCAGCATTACATTGAGTCTATATTTATTTGCTTATTGTAACCTAAATACATAATCCACCCAAGTGATCACAACGTTAGTTAATCAACAGACACAAATGTATCCCAATTAATCCAAACATTGTCACCATTCAATTACACTTCCTTCACCCTATCTAAAATATTTATAGCTAACAACATTCCTGACTAATTTCGTCACATTTTACAATCAAAAGACACCAAAAAAAGATACCAAATAGACAACACTTTGACACCATTTAAATCATGCTACAATAAAATCAAAAATGGACACAAATAAATCGATGCAGCATTACATAGAGTCTATATTTATTTGCTTATTATAACCTAAATACATAATCCACCCAAGTGACCACAAAGTTAGTTAATCAACAGACACAAATGTATCCCAATTAATCCAAACATTGTCACCATTTCAATTACACTTCCTTCACCATATCTAAAATATTTATAACTAACAACATTCCTAACCAATTTGGTCACATTTTACAATCAAAACACACCAAAAAAAGATACCAAATAGACAACACTTTGACACCATTCAAATCATGTTACAATAAAATGAAAAATGGACACAAATAAATCGATGCATCATTACATAGAGTCTATATTTATTTGCTTATTGTAACCTAAATAGATAATCCACCCAAGTGATCACAAATAGTTAATCAACAGACACAAATGTATCCCAATTAATCCAAACATTGTCACCATTTCAATTACACTTCCTTCACCATATCTAAAATATTTATAGCTAACAACATTCCTGACTAATTTCGTCACATTTTACAATCAAAACACACCAAAAAAAAGATACCAAATAAACAACACTTTGACACCATTCAAATCATGCTACAATAAAATGAAAAATGGTGACAAATAAATCGATGCAGCATTACATAAAGTCTATATTTATTTGCTTATTGTAACCTAACTATATAATCCACCAAAGTGATCACAAAGCTGGTTAATCAACAGACACAAATGTATCCCAATTAATCCAAACATTGTCACCATTTCAATTAGACTTCCTTCACCATATCTAAAATATTGATAGCTAACAACATTTATAACCAATTTGGTCACATTTTACAATCAAAACAACAAAAAAAAGACACCAAATAGAAAACACTTCGACACCATTCAAATCATGCTACAATAAAATGAAAAATAGTGACAAATAAATCGATGCAGCATTACACAGAGTCTATATTTATTTGCTTATTGTAACCAAACTACATAATCCACCAAAGTGATCACAAAGCTGGTTAATCAACAGACACAATTGTATCCCAATTAATCCAAAAATGATCACCATTTCAATTACACTTCCTTCACCATATCTAAATTTTTTATAGCTAACAACATTCCTAACCAATTTGGTCACATTTTACAATCAAAACACACCAAAAAAAGATACCAAATAGACAACACTTTGACACCATTCAAATCATGCTACAATAAAATGAAAAATGGACACAAATAAATCGATGCAGCATTACATTGAGTCTATATTTATTTGCTTATTGTAACCTAAATACATAATCCATCCAAGTGATCACAACGTTAGTTAATCAACAGACACAAATGTATCCCAATTAATCCAAACATTATCACCATTCAATTACACTTCCTTCACCCTATCTAAAATATTTATAGCTAACAACATTCCTGACTAATTTCGTCACATTTTACAATCAAAAGACACCAAAAAAACATACCAAATAGACAACACTTTGACACCATTTAAATCATGCTACAATAAAATCAAAAATGGACACAAATAAATCGATGCAGCATTACATAGAGTCTATATTTATTTGCTTATTATAACCTAAATACATAATCCACCCAAGTGACCACAAAGTTAGTTAATCAACAGACACAAATGTAACCCAATTAATCAAAACATTGTCACCATTTCAATTACACTTCCTTCACCATATCTAAAATATTTATAGCTAACAACATTCTGACTAATTTCGTCACATTTTACAATCAAAAGACACCAAAAAAAGATACCAAATAGACAACACTTTGACACCATTTAAATCATGCTACAATAAAATCAAAAATGGACACAAATAAATCGATGCAGCATTACATAGAGTCTATATTTATTTGCTTATTATAACCTAAATACATAATCCACCCAAGTGACCACAAAGTTAGTTAATCAAGAGACACAAATGTATCCCAATTAATCCAAACATTGTCACCTTTACACTTCCTTCACCATATCTAAAATATTTATAGCTAACAACATTCCTAACCAATTTGGTCACATTTTACAATCAAAACACACCAAAAAAAGATACCAAATAGACAACACTTTGACACCATTCAAATCATGTTACAATAAAATGAAAAATGGACACAAATAAATCGATGCAACATTACATTGAGTCTATATTTATTTGCTTATTATAACCTAAATACATAATCCACCCAAGTGATCACAAAGTTAGTTAATCAACAGACACAAATGTATCCCAATTAATCCAAACATTGTCACCATTTCAATTACACTTCCTTCACCATATCTAAAATATTTATAGCTAACAACATTCCTAACCAATTTGGTCACATTTTACAATCAAAACACACCAAAAAAAGATACCAAATAGACAAAACTTTGACACCATTCAAATCATGCTACAATAAAATAAAAAATGGACACAAATAAATCGATGCAGCATTACATTGAGTCTATATTTATTTGCTTATTATAACCTAAATACATAATCCACCCTAGTGATCACAAAGTTAGTTAATCAACAGACACAAATGTATCCCAATTAATCCAAACATTGTCACAATTTCAATTACACTTCCTTCACCATATCTAAAATATTTATAGCTAACAACATTCCTAACCAATTTGGTCACATTTTACAATCAAAACACGCCAAAAAAAGATTCCAAATAGACAACACTTTGACACCATTCAAATCATGCTACAATAAAATGAAAAATGGACACAAATAAATCGATGCAGCATTACATAGAGTCTATATTTATTTGCTTATTGTAACCTAAATACATAATCCACCCAAGTGATCACAAAGTTAGTTAATCAACAGACACAAATGTATTCCAATTAATCCAAACATTGTCACCATTTCAATTACACTTCCTTCACCATATCTAAAATATTTATAGCTAACAACATTCCTAACCAATTTGGTCACATTTTACAATCAAACACACCAAAAAAAGATACCAAATTGACAAAACTTTGACACCATTCAAATCATGCTACAATAAAATGAAAAATGGACACAAATAAATCGATGCAGCATTACATTGAGTCTATATTTATTTGCTTATTATAACCTAAATACATAATCCACCCAAGTGATCACAAAGTTACTTAATCAACAGACAAAAATGTATCCCAATTAATCCAAACATTGTCACAATTTCAATTACACTTCCTTCACCATATCTAAAATATTTATAGCTAACAACATTCCTAACCAATTTGGTCACATTTTACAATCAAAACACACCAAAAAAAGATACCAAATAGACAACACTTTGACACCATTCAAATCATGCTACAATAAAATCAAAAATGGACACAAATAAATCGATGCAGCATTACATAGAGTCTATATTTATTTGCTTATTGTAACCTAAATACATAATCCACCCAAGTGATCACAAAGTTAGTTAATCAACAGACACAAATGTATCCCAATTAATCCAAACATTGTCACCATTTCAATTACACTTCCTTCACCATATCTAAAATATTTATAGCTAACAACATTCCTAACCAATTTAGTCACATTTTACAATCAAAACACACCAAAAAAAGATACCAGATTGACAACACTTTGACACTATTCAAATCATGCTACAATAAAATGAAAAATGGACACAAATAATTCGATGCAGCATTACATAGAGTCTATATTTATTTGCTTATTGTAACCTAAATACATAATCCACCCAAGTGATCACAAAGTTAGTTAATCAACAGACACAAATGTATCCTAATTAATCCAAACATTGTCACCATTTCAATTACACTTCCTTTACAATATCTAAAATATTGTTAGCTAATAACATTCCTAACTAATTTTGTCACATTTTACAATCAAAACACACCAAAAAAAGATACCAAATTGACAACACGTTGACACCTTCCAAATCATGCTACAATACAATGAAAAATGGTGACAAATCACTTACTTTCCCATCACAATAGAAGAGTCATCCCCCTTGCGCTTCTTAGATCCACCACCAGCTTCTTCCTTCCCCTTTACAACTTTCAATCCTTCGGCTCTATGGACGATCTGCACAATTAAAACTATTTAGTCTACGAAATGTCAACAACATAGGTCAATTTGTAACCAATTCAGTTTTCTAAGATGTACATATAAAATGGTCACATAAAACACCAACGACCATTCCATAGACCATTCACCTCATTTACTAGGAAAAGGTTTTACCTTTAGTTACCTCCCTTGGCTTTGATACAGTTTTCTTCTTCAGCGCGCTTTTCCCCACCTTTATCGCCATCTCCACAGCGGCATCGACACGATCTTTTTATGGCGAAACAACAAATTATTAGGATGACAACAAATTCGTGCAAAATGTAAATACAACATTATAAACCATAAACATGCCTTCTTCAATATCATCCTCCAGTTCATCTTCATCAGCTTCTTCTTCACCCGACTCCTGAGTCTCTTCCTCTTCCTCCACAGCCTTACCCTTCCTCTTACTATTCCCTACGCTGAACGTCACCTTCTTCTTCGTCCCCTTTCTCTGACCTGCCAGATCTTCAATCGCATCCTCTTCGGCCACAACCGCTTTACCTTTCCCTTTGACTTTTCCGGCCACAACTTTCTTTCCTTTGCCTTCCGCCTAAACCTCCTCGCTTGTTACCACATTCACATAACCTAACAAGTGATAAAATGAACAAACAATATTAATGAACCCTAAGAAGACGAAACATCAGAATAATTGAAAAACATGCATTTGTACTATATTATTAAAAATGTGAACAAACATTAGAATAATTGAAAAAACACGAAACATCAGAATAATTTAAAATATGAACCAAACCATTTGCATGTGTACTATATTATTAAACCAAAAAAAAAAAGATCATTACCTTCTCCACCATCATCTGTCTTTGACCCTCTAGTATTTTTCTTAGTTAGCCCTCGTCTTGCTGCTTGTTTAGTTGGCATTATGATGACTATGTTGGGAACTTTGGTTGATTTGTGGGTATTTTAAGCGTTTATGTTCTGAGAATAGGAAGAGAGAAGGTTAAGAGAGAAGAAAAAAGGGGAGGGGAAGATGAATGAATATGACGGTAAATGTTTAAATAATGATGATTAGGGTAGGTTTTCTAAATTGGTGGACGGTTGCTTGTCTTGGGAAAAATGTATTATTTATTATTTTTTCTTAATATTTTTTGTCATTTCCCATGCACAACTTTACATCCATCAAACATCAACTTTCAACCCGTTTTCACCAAAACACTACTATTCGCTCCGTCGCAAGCTTGTGACGGGTCGTCACAAGCAAGACTTATTGAATATGTATATGTATATCTTTACTTTGTAAAGTTGGTTGTATGGTGAGATGGGTAGTTTTAATGTATCTTGTAAATCGTACCAATATCATTCATTTGATTTATGGGTATAGACTTATTACCTTATTCTAAAGATTCCATGAGGTGAGTGCATAAAAGTTTGCTTTTTGAGTACGGAGAGTAAGGACAACTTTGAATTTTGATAAGGACCTGGTAATTGGTGCGCACACATGATGATGGCTGATATTATAGGTTGAAATAATAGAATGTTTGAATGATGGCAGTGCATATTTTGTCGAAATAGGGAATTTTTATTGTGAATTTTTATGGCATGTTAGCCAGATTGGCGATTATTTCATATTGTGTTTCAATTATCGTTCCTTTGACCTCGACTCGTGGGTGAGTAGCTTAGAGACTAGTACTCTAAGTGTTGAGCACGGTTCTTTGAACCTTGGACGATATTGAGATTGAGATTGGTTACTAGTATTGAGTTAGGGGTCTTTGAGCCATATTGTGTTTTAAGGTCCAGAGGGACCATGGTTATTGAGTTATTTGAGTTTATTATCGATATTGAGTTGGAAATATTGTATAGTGGTTTTACCCACTAGTTCACTCACCCCTTGTCTTTGGCTTGGGCTCGACGATGAGAATACGATATTTGGTTACCTTGGAGTATTGTATTATGAGTAAGACGGAGTACTGTGTAGGACGGAGTAGTGAGTTGAAATTTGTTTAGCTATGGTGGCGAGAGATGAGTAGTATATTAAAGGAATAGTATGGAATTAGTATGAGGTTCAGATTGGTTTATGGGGAGTGTTTTTATTATTCTCTCTATTTATTTTTATTTTTATGTGTATGTGTTTCCACGCCATGACCAAAAACTAAGTTGCTTATTTTGAGGTATTATCTGTTACTCAGCTCACCGGCTGACGTGTTTTCTCCCTTCTGGGCTCCTCGTCATGGGAGTAGGTCAATTCCGTCTTCTGGTTTCATTTTCAGGTTGCTTCCGGCTGTTCAAAAGGGTTTGATTTCGAGTCAAGATTTTTATATTAAAGACTTTGTAAAAGTTTTGGTTCCATTTTGTATTCTTTTATTTTTAAAAGGTTTTGTAATAAGAGACTTTGTATATTCATTATAATATCGCTGTATTTCGGCGAGTTCTATATGTAAAAATTGAGTTTAATTTATCCGAAAATCAGGGGTGTTACATCACATGCTATCATTCACCACACAACCTCTATATCATGCAAGATGTTCAACGAAACTATAACACAAGTATTATCATGAAACATTTCAATTCACGTTTCCCGACTCATAACCACCCATGTAGTGACCAAACGAAACAATAGGCTCTAGTTTTGAAATGAGGGATCCTTCTCACCCAAAACCGATCTCCTATTGTACTCATGTCAGGTTCATTTTATTATACACACTTAGATTCATTTTGGTTCATTGGTTTAGGTTCCAAAATCGTCGCTCTAATACAACTTTGTAACACCCCCTTCTTACCCGGCGAAAGTAATTGGGAGATGTTACCATCTAGGTTTCCCGAGGCGGTTAATCGGAGATACAATCAAGAAACATTTATTATAAATAAATAAGTTTAGTGATTACAAACCATAAACATAAACAAATGATAAATGAAATACAACTCCTCTATGACTATATCATCCACCTAGTGGCTAAGTACTCGATTCCGAAGTCCGTAACGCGACCCGAATCCCGATCAGGTAAACAAGCAAAACCTATACTTAACCTGCTCCCCATATGATCGGAAATATCATATGGATCGACACAGCCCACCCCGGAAATAGGTGACAATTACACAAACACACAAACATCAGATTCAATAAATAAAGTGTGACACAACTAAAAGTGTGTGAGTATACAACATGACTATAATATGAATGAGACAGTATCAAACGACCACCACCACGGTACCGAGACACACCCAGACATACCGACAACCACACTGGTACCGGAACACGCCCAGACATACCAACAACCACAAACAGGTATCGGGGCACGATCAGACGTACCGAGTCCAAAAGCCAGCTGGATCCCTTGCCTGACGTCGTGTCTCAACCACACGAGTACCTCCGTAACTCAAGCCATTTATGTGCACATCACTCTTGGAGTGGGAAGCTCCAAGAGGCGACTCAAGCGAAAGACGGTCTCCCGACCGCCTTCTATCTCCATACAACAAGTAACCAATCAAACCTCCATGTCCTCCGATATACAAGACAACACAATAAATGCAAGATACCATATAACATGCCAATTACCGACTCATTCAATGCAATTAATAACAGATGACTCATTTAGCAATTAAACACAGTATCGAAACTGAGTAGGATTAACCTACCTTTTAGCATACTCCGTAAGTAATCCGGCTAATAATAATCTTCCACAAAAACCGTCACCTAAATATAATAATTTAACATATTTAATTACTAACTAATCTAATTAAATGAAAATACGAATTTAATTAATTAGATAAAAACCCGTCTTAAAGCTATTTAAAAACCCGGCTCGTACTCGCACCCAAACTCCCTCCTTACAACCACCACCTCCGCTGCCACCGGGGACCACCACCACCGGCCATGGTGGTCTACGGCCAGCCCTACCACTGCAGCAACAACCACAAGGTACGAGAACACGAAACTGACACAAACACACACACGCTAAAGGCCTCCACCCTCGACCACCACGACCGACACCAACCACCAATTTGGCCTCCTCTGACCACAGTGGCCAAGCTGCCAGTACACCACCATGGCACAACAGTAGAAGCCGCCAACAACAACACCAACCAACAATAACAACAACAAATACAATACAACTCGACACAAACACCACCAAAGAGACGTCTAATGCAACCACCACGGTGGTCACGACACTACCCCACACCCGCACCGCCACTAGCAGCCAACACCAACAATGACAACCACATCAAACAACAACAACAACCACAGCCATACACACGACCAAAACAATCCGTACACCCCTTTTACACTCGTTTTTTCCACCACCTACGACCACCATAACCACCACTACGTCCCCCACTCAACCCTAGACACACCCCACCCAAGGTCAGCCTAAGACAACCATGAAAGGTGGGGTAAAAATCCGTCTTAAGACGGTCACATAGCAACAACAAAAACGCCCTTTAAAGGCTCGGTCAAACCACCGTTCTCACGGTCAATGGTCGTCAAATAGGTGGTCAATGATGGGACAAGGTCGGTGAAGGTCGAGGCGGGTCCATGGTATTAATTAAATAATATATAAACAAGTATAAGACGGTTTACTTTACGATCTCGAGGCTGAGGGACAAAATCTCCATTTTCTCTTCTCCATTTTCTCTCTTCTTTTTCTCTATGTTTTGTGTGGATGAAATGAGATTGTGTTTGGATATGGAATGGATAAGGTACGAGTATATGTATAAGGTATTATACGTATATGTGTACGTGTATCATAATACGTATTATTATTATTATCATTACAATATAATATAATATATATAATTATAAAATACGGGGTATTATAGTGCTGTTCTATAAAATCGGTTCCTAAACAAACATAAAAGCATACTATCATCTTTCATTCTTGGTATTTTTCATTAATTGAGTCTCAATTTCCAAAACCCCCAATTTTAGGTAAGTTTCTTAGAATCCAAATTACATAATTAAAGCCCCCAAATCCTAAGTCAATTCTCAACAAATGGGTATATAATAGGGTTCTACTGTAACACCCCCATCTACCAAAGAGCCTTATCAAGGTCTATCTTAGTAATTGGAAACATTACCATCTCGGTTGATTGAGGTAGTTCATCTCAAATAGACAATAAATAAAGAACAAATTAAATAACTTTATTAACTTCATTATTTATAAGATACTGATTACAACTCGATACAAAACCGACTGCCTAATAGCGGAAGAGTACAAACTGATCAAGTTAATTGTCATCTAAACTAAGTGAACTCAGCGGTGACTCGCTCCCACCAAGGATCCCAGCCAAAGCGCAGCAATCAACAATACCTGATAAGACTATCTGCTCACCATTTGCCGACAATATCAAATGAATCACCGCAGACACATAAGAGAAAACAAAGAACACACAGCACCACAGACAGTCAGTAACAGAATTTGATAGTATAAAAAACATCATAAGTAAACACAAGAACACTGATCACCATCAACTCCAAAACTCCAAGTAACTAGTGTCCGAACCGCAGCCCGTACATGACTACTCACCGCAGTGAGTAGCTCTGCCGGGTTACCGATTGTAACAGGTAACCCACCCCTGCCGATGGTAGACCGCAGCTGATGTGACTCGTATTTATGCACATTTAGTCCCTTAACTAGCCTCGTTCCTATGCTTCCTAGCATGTATTAGGGTCATTTCTATCATAAGCTTCCTACTTTGCATATTCTATGAGGTTTTGTGCCCTTGGTAGGGGAGGAGCGCTAGCCTTGCGTGTATGGAGCAAAACGGAGCTAAATTTATCGAATCTAACGACCAAGCATCAAAGAGGAGACTGATACTAAAGGCCTAAGTTGATAGAACAAGTAAACGAGCAATGACAAAGACCCCCACGACCCTTGAAGGATCCCCACGAATTAGGGGACAACCAAAAGGAGAAAGAGCAAAGCTGCCCTTCAGGACGAGCGTTCTAAAAGAAAGATGGGCGTCCTCAAGCTCTAACCGAGCGTCTCGAAAGCAGGACAGGCGTCCATCAAGGGGAGGGCGAGCATCCCGAGCTAGGACTTGCAAGGCGTTGGACTTTATTTAAGGGGCTTAATCGTCATTTAAGCCCTTAGTTAGCCTAATACTTCTACTTAGTATAAATACTCCCTTGTAATAGGATATTAGCATCAAGTCATTAGAATAGATTAGACATCAATTAGCTTAATTACAATCAAATTCTTCCTTAAGTTTTGTTCAAGAACTCTTAGATCTAGTTGGGTAATTGAAGATTATTGGGATTTATTGGAGAATTGACAACTCTTCATCATCAATCAAGTTTTCTTCTATTATTCTTTCCTTTCCATTTGTTCATCATAAGTTTGGTACAATTTCTTTACTATTTGCCTAATCTTTATTTATTACTTTACTCTTCCATCATGTTTATGCTTGTTAAGATGATTGACACCATTGTTAACATGATTGCCATGGTAATAAGTGAGTAGTTCCTTAACTAGGGTTAATGGGGGATTAGAGGACTTAATCATGGAGTAGATATTTACTTAATAAGTTCATATGTATGCTTGCTTGTTATATAATTTCAACTTATGTACATGTTATGCTTGATGAAATGCTTGATTGACAACCTAGCATGATTCTCTTATCCTTTCAATAAGACTTGTAAGACATAAACTAACTCAAGGCTTGTTAGACCATGCATATAGTTGAATAGGGAGAATTAAGTCGACTTGTAGGTATTGTAAAGTCTTGACCGACTCGGCTCCGAGACCCAAAACTTCCTAGGAATTGTAAGATATAAACTAACTCGATTCCACAACAACAATAAATTGCTTGCATATATGAAACTTGTTTATGTTATCTCATCATGATTCCCTTATGAACCCATGACACCCTAGTGCCTTTTATCAATTGTTTACATCCCCATTTATCTATCTTGCTTTGCACTTATTTACATTTCCCTTGTTAAGTAGTTTAGATAAAAATATCAACCCAAACTAAATTGTGACTTAAAGGCATAACTACTTGCATTTGATAGCTTAATCCAATACTCGTCCCTTGGGATCCGACCTTTACTTACCTCTCTTCTAAAGGTAGTTTATTGAGACTATAAATATTGTTTGAGAGCGTACAACGACACATGAATCAAAATGGCGCCGTTGCCGGGGACGGTGTTCAATTGAATTGTTATCAATCATTTTTTTTAGTTGTGTCTTTCTTTGCCTTGGGGAAAAACATTTCCTCAAGGTACATATCACCTTATTCTCTTAGTTTACATTGCAAGATGGACCTTATAGATTGTTGTGTAGAGGACCATAAGGGTTCTACTATCATCAAAGACCCTTTTCAAGCATTGGAGGCCTTGGAAGCAAGTGCGGCCAACGGTAAACATTGGGCATTGGAAGTAGATCTCCTTGAAGCCGATCTAGCCAACAAAGAGCTCAACTATGAGAAATCCATGAGGATAGATGGAATCCTCAAAGAATCGTCACAACCCATCAAGGTGGAACAAGCAATGAGGGTAGAAAGTGTAATAGAGGTGAAAAGAGTAATGAAGGTGGAAAGTATTCTCAATGAACCATCAAAGGTAAAAATTGAGGTACAAACCCCATCTCTAAAACCCCTTCTCCCAAATTTGAAGTATGTGTGGACAAGGCCCTCGGGAACTGCGTCCGCGGGATCCACACTAGGCATAATCGACTCGAGGTTCTTTCGAATCGAATTAAGACAAATTAGAGTCGCCACCAAGTTTTTTTGGAACTTGGAACCGTTAAAGTCAACTTTACACCTTTCATCGAAAAGCATAAAGCCAATCGACTACGAGTGATTAATGATAAAGACTTGTACCCTATATCACTCGATTTGAATGACTTTCGTAATCCAATGGTATTTAGACGGATCCACAAACCATAGATCATTGAGTAAGGGGTGAGGGTACGTGTTAGGAAGCCCGTAAGGACACCTAACCCCGCCCGTCAATAACGGCCTCTACTAAGTCAAGTGTCGGATTTCAAACAAGGTCATAGCTACTACGATATATGATATGCAAACATCGTTTTTAAAACCCTAACATGTGAAGTTTCTATGTCGTTTTAGATGCGACTAAACTAACTTTGTCAAAGTTGTAATTTAGCATGTGGGTTGATTGATCTAACAACACATAAAACGAAACAAACAAGGCTTGAGGGGAATGGGGGAGCCGTTGGGATCTATCCTATTACAACCCAGGCATTTCATGCCGAAACAACGATAAATTAAAGATACAACTCGATCTAAAATACAACGCTATACACAAAACCGTACATGACACATTACACGGCCAATTCGGCCTAGGGAAACGTGCACAAGGGGGGTGGCCCACGGCTTACATGACTCACGACCTTGGGTCACTCCTCGTGATGCGTGCTTTCACTTAATCTTATCGAATTAGACATAGGGCCACACACCAAAGCATGCATTAGCATAAATCGGGCCATGTTGCTTTAAACAACATGCGATTTACTACGCTCTTACATGCATTGGGGCACAACCATCCAACCAAATAGGATTAAGGTTTTTAGAAGAGGTTTTGACTCGATAAAAGTAAAACTAATTACAAACAAACTACCAAACATGACTCGATAAACAAAGTAATTACAAGATACGAAATAACGAGATAAAGATAAGAAAATAACGAGAAAAGGACCACAAGGGCACGGCCAAACACGGCCTACACGTTCTAGCCTACCCTAATTCTTAGGTTAGATTCATTAGGTTAGATAGATGATTGCGAAACGGGTTAGGAAACAAGTTAGAAAACAAGTTAGAAACGACGTTGATAGATTGAGATGATGTCGCGCCAAGGTGTATTCTACACGGCCTAAAGGGGTCAAATTAGGTCAAGTTCGCTAATTAAATTAACTCGTCGAGTGTTAATAAGAAGGTGCTAATCACGCACTCTTACACTAGCGAGAAATTAGGTGAAAGAGAGAGATGCATTCAATTAAGTTACAGAATCGTCAGTTGATTTTTAAAGCTATGTCGATGTACCCTAACGTGTCTAATTAGGTTATTAAATTGATCTAATGTCATCTAAATGAGTTATATGTTAACAATCAGAGGTCGAACTAACATGTGACGGGTCCTAGTATGGGTCGAATTACACGAAACAAAAGAGGGGTCAAAAGCGAAGAGCGAAGTTAGAATTCGTTTTATTAATGCCCTACCTTGAACACGAGGATATGTAAATGAGACGGGGGTTACGACCGACTGATGTAGCGGTTTCTTTCCCATCTCAAGTCAACGCGGGTGTTCATGGTGGTACTTTAACTCATACTCGGACTAAACTAGTTTCATAGTTAATGATAACAATCGATAAACAAAACGATAAACAAACAAAACGAACTATAAGAAAACAAACACAAAGAAAAAACGAAATAAAAGGGAGAAAGAGGAGGATTTGATGCACCCTCAACCTACATGTATCGTTGACACCGTCTTGGGTCGTAATCGATGGTAGATTTTATCTCGAGAGGCCGTCGTCGACGAAGAAACAAAGCAAACAACACGTTTTTTGCAAATCTGGACAACAACTTTCAAACTGCGATTTCTCTCTCGTTTCACGGTGAAAATTTGATGCGACCATAATTGGCGCGTATTTAGCCCCCGAATTACCATTGTTTCTATGCTTTTTAGTGCCTATTTGGGTCATTTCTTATCTTTAGTTCTTTGTTTTGCATATTCTTTGAGATTTTGATCCCTTGGTAGGAAAGGAGTAAGAATCTTGCATTTTCATGGCAAAACAAGGCTAAATTGATCATATTCAATGACCAAGCATCAAGGAGAGACAAGACTAGAAGGCCTTTGTACATAGCATAGTAGAAGAGCATTGTTGAGAAAAGGATCCTTGAGTCCCCAAGGAAATCCCCAAGGAATTCATGAAGAAAAGGGAAGAAAAAGAAGAAGGAAAGCTGCTGAGCTACAATCCGAACGGATTGTAGAGAATCCGTCCGTCCTCGCCAGTCCGAGCGTCCTCACCAGGAATCCGCTCGGATTGCCCATGCCCAGTCCGTGCGTCTTGTTCCTTGATCCGCTCGGATCGTCCATCCCAAATCCGGCCGTCCCGACTCCCAGCCGCACGGATCACAGCACAGCACAGTTTCGTTCTTCAAGCTACGAAATGAAGAAGCCCTTCTCTCGGACAATCCCGGAGGCTCCTTGCTCAACTTAAAAAGTGTAATTACTAGTTTAGCCCTTAGTTAACCCTAATGCATCCTCCCTAATTTTCACTATAAATACCCCATTAGTCTAATTAGAGGAGCATGTTCTTCTTATCAATAATTAGTGTAGTTAATATCAATCAAATCTCTCTTCAATATTGTAATCAAATATTAATCAAGTTTTAATCCAAGTTTTAGTTCCTTAATCTCTCTCTTGTTCTTACTTTATTTTGGGTAATTGAAGATTATTTGGGTTATTATTGGGAGATTGACAACCTCTCAATCTAGGATTCAAGTACTTCTATTATTCTTGCTTTATTATTGGAATCATTAGTAGGTATAATCTCTTAATCCCTTTTTAATTATTGCTAATTACTTTCATTTATTCATCATGTTTCATTATGTTAGTATGATTGACAACCTTTCTAGCATGATCAATATGATAATGAGTGAGTAGTCTCTTAGCTAGGGTTTAATGGGTGATTAGGGAAACCAACATGGGGAATGATTCATGCTTAAATTAATATGCTTTCATATCTTATTTGCTTGCTTGTTTTGATCTTAATGCATGCACATGTTATATTTGATGAAATGCTAAGCCTATGAATCCTTGCATTTACTATCATCTTCTATCCTTTCAACTTGACTTGTAAGACATAACCCAACTCGAGTCTTGTTAGACCATGCATGTGTTAAGTAGGGAAGATTAAGTCGACTTGTAGGTGTTGTACAATCCAAGAGATTCGGCTCCGGGACCCAAACTTTCCTAGGATTGTAAGATATAACCCAACTCAATCCATCACAACAATAATTGCTTGCTTATAATTTGAGAACATGTTTGTATGATCATATCCCATGATTCCCCTATGAACCCATGACACCCTAGTGCTTTTAATCAATTGTTTACACCCTTATTTCATTTACCTTGTTAGTTTATTTTCATTGCTATTTTAGTTTAGTAACCTTCTACATCAACCCAATTCGTGACACCCCTAGACACCACTAGTTACAATAGAATCTTCATTTCAATACCCGTCCCTTGGGATCCGACCTTTACTTGCCTCTTTACTAATTGTAGAGTTGTTTGTGAAGTATAAATTGTGTTTTGTATCGACCATTGACCAACGACCACATATGCTTAATTGTGAACACCAAATGGCTCCGATCAAAAATGGCGCCGTTGTCGGGGACGGTGTTTAATTGATTTAAGATTTCTTTTATTGTTTTTAGTTGTGTCTTTTTCACCTTGGGGAAGTAAAACTCCTCAAGGATTGTTCTAATTGTTTTTGAGTTGTTTGATATTTTGCATGTCTAGAAGGTTACAAAGAGATTTGTTACCTTTTGACCGTGAAATCGAAAGAACCTTGACGAATAATAGGAGACTTGTTAGGAGGAATTTGGGAGGTGTTGGTGAAGTTGTTCAACCCACTAGTGAGTTTGTCAATCCTTTCGCAATAGAAGGAGAAGAGAACCCATTAAACAATACCACACAAAATCCACCTACAATGCCTAAATTCTCGTCACACTCTATACCCACCGAGGAGGATCTACCAAATGGTACTCCTACCCCACAACATCTTACCGGAAACTTTATTGCCAAGTCCGCCTTCATCCAACTAGTTGAGAGGAGCCAATTCGGGGGAATGCCTAGTGAGGACCCTCATTCTCATATGGAAACATTTTGTGATTATTGTGAAGCTATCTCTCAAACGGGCGTGACTCAAGACCAAATAAGATGGGTCTTATTTCCTTTTTCGTTAATCGGCACCGCAAAACAATGGTTGAAGGGCCTTGATAAGGCCACCCTTGGAATAGATTCTTGGAAGAAGCTAGCTCTAGCTTTCTACAAAAATTTCTACCCACCGGAAAAGACTAATATGCTAAGAGCTCAAATTACGGGTTTTAAGCAAAGGGATGAAGAATCTTTGTATGAAGCTTGGGAGCGGTTCAAAGGTATTTGTCGCTCATGTCCTCACCATGGACTTAGCGAATGGTTTTTAGTGCAACAATTTTGGAATGGTTTATATGAAGATTCAAGGAACATTCTCAATATGGGATCAAATGGAATGTTCACCGAAGTTGATGACAATCAAACATGGAACAAGATTGAGGAAATGGCGGTCCATAATTCGCAATATAGTAGGCCTCGCAAGGCTACTAGAGGAAAGTATGAAGTGGACACCGTTACTCAATTGGGTGCTCAACTTAGTGCTCACATTGACACAATCAACTTGAAGTTTGAACAAGCTATGGCTAGACTTGAGGAAAGCTCAAAATCATCAAAGCATCATGTCAATGCCATGACGGCATCCTCATCAATCCCAAGCGGGATATGTGAGAATTGTGGAACCTTAGGTCATGACTCAAGCGAGTGTAGGGGAACAACCGAGCAAGTCAATGCTTTCCAAGCTTACAAAAGCGGTACCCCTTATTCAAATTTTTACAATGAAAACACCAAGTTCCATCCAAATCTCTCATACAAAAGCCAAAATGTCCAAAACCCTCAAACAACATACACTCCACCACCCATGAGAAATCAAAACCAAAGACCCTTTTTCAATCAAAACCAAGGTTACCAAAATCAAAATCCATACAATCACCACAATGACCAAAGTTTTGATGTCCAAAAAGCGGTCCTTCAAATGCAAAAGAATCAACAAGAATTTTTCACCCAAATGCAAAAAGATAGCCAAGCAAAAGACACCACCATCAACAACATTCTAGCTCACACCAAGATGTTGGAAACACAATTGACCCAACTAGCATCTTCGAGCTCACAAAGACAAAAGGGGCAATTACCACCTCAAGGTAATCCCCTAGACATGAAACGGTTAGTGCCATTCACTTGAGAAGTGGTACAAGGTATGAAGCACCGAAGGAGCAAGTTGAGGATGAAGTTGTGAGAGCTAGTGAGAATGAAGTTGTGGTACAAGGTCCCAAAGAAGGGGAATCATCAAAAGAAGAAAGTTCAAAGAAAAATGAAGACAAAGCCAAAGAAAAGGAGCCCATTGTGATTAGACTTCCTTTTCCAAGTCGTCAAGCCAAGCCTAAATTTGATGATCAACTTGGAAAGTTCATGGAAATTGTGAAGAACTTAGAAGTCTCAATTCCTTTCACGGAATTAATCAATCACGTTCCGGCCTATGCAAAGTACATGAAAGATATCCTCACAAAGAAGAAGTCGATCCAGAAACTTGAGACTATCGCCTTCACTAAGGTGAGTAGTGCAATACTTCAAGGAAGTTCACCTCCAAAGTTAAAGGATCCAGGAAGCTTCTCAATACCGTGTACCATTGGCGACACAACGATCAACAAAGCCTTATGTGATCTAGGGGCTAGTGTGAGTGTCATGCCGTACTCGGTAAGTAAAAGGTTGGGGATGGGAGAGCTTAAATGTACCAATATCACTCTTCAAATGGCCGATAGATCGACGAAGACACCGCTAGGGATATGGGAAGATGTCCCCGTGCGAATTGGGAAGTTTTTCATCCCGGTGGACTTTGTCATTGTTGATATGGAGGAAGATTCCAACATTCCAATCATCTTAGGAAGACCTTTCCTACACACCGCGGGTGCGGTGATTGATGTGAAGCATGGAGAGCTCACTCTAGAAGTGGGAGATGAAAGCATAACTTTTAATCTTGACAAGACCATGAGAGCTCCTCGTTTGCATGAGCCATGTTTCATGATTGATCATTATAGCCGGAAAGATGAGAAGAAGAAATCGGAACTCCAATGGAGGAAGAAAGTTGAAGATGCTCCATTCAAAGAGCAAGTGAATTGTGACAAGGAGAGCTTGCAAAGCTCATCAAAATCAACCAAGGAAGAAGATGATGGCCTCATTGGCCAAGAGAAGAAATTGGGAGAGTTGTCTCCATCCAAGCAAGAGATTTTCAATGATCAACTCAATGAAGTTTGTGGTCTTTGGGACGACGAATTTGAAGGGATCATTAATCCCTACATTGGGCATGCCATCGATCATGATCAACAACAAGAACCACGGTCTATTGAGGACCTCTACCATAACAATGAACAAGCTTTTGATTACTTCTTCAAGGTGTTAAGCAACATCAACAACACCTTGAACATGCCTCCTTGACATCTCATCAAGAATGAGAGTTTGGTGGAGTCCTCCCTAAACCACCACTTGTAAATATTTCTAACTCCCTAACTTACATTTAATTTTTGCATTGCATTTTTGTCATTTTTGGATTTATTTTTACTTTGATCAAAATAATTGTCATGAAAAGAGAGAAGTGAGGGAGGGACTAATGATTTAATTGATGTGTAGTGCTTTACCTTAGTGTGGGGATGGCAATTGCCTAGGCTATTCATGCCTTAGTAGTGCCCCGCAATGAAGAACACAAGATTTGAAAGAAAGAAAGAATGATAAGGGAATGCGTTGGTGCACGGATGTACCTGAATCCGTGTACACAAGGACCAATCCGAGCGGATTCCGGAGAATCCGCCCGTCTACGAGAGGATCCGAGCGTCCCGCCGAGAAGACGCCCGTCTTGGGTGAGCTGAAAACGCAAAATTCTTGATCGTTGAAGAATCCGAGCGGATTCCGGAAAGACGCCGTCTCATAATCCGTCCGTCTTGTGGACAATCCGCCCGTCTTGCGGTGAAGAAAAACAAAGAAAAATCTCTCGGACAAGAATCCGTCCGTCTCAAGCGAAATCCGCCCGTCTCGTCTCAAAGAGAATCCGAACGGATTCCCAGAATCCGCCCGTCTCTAGGCGGGATTTTTGAAAATTTGAAGTCAAGAATCCGAGCGGATTGCCCTAATCCGCACGGATTGTCCCTGCGTCCTAATATTGTCGAGTTCTTTAAATACCCACCCCACCTTCATTCATTCATTCATTCACTCATAAACACTACCCATAACATCAAAACCCTCATCCTCTCCATCTCAAAAACAAAAACCCTCAACAAAACTCACCAAAATCAAATCAAACCATCTTTCAAATAACAAATCAATCACTCCATCTTCATTAATAATCAAAACCAAGAACAAAATCTTCACCTTTGAATTGATTTTTGTTCTCATAAAGGCAAAGCCTTTCACTTTCAAAATCGATTTGGGCATTCTACAAATTGAAGATTTTTGATCTTTCTCTTGGTTAGCTCATCAAATGGCAAGAACAAAGGGAGCAACAAAAGCAAAGGCAAAGGCAACAAAGGCACCAAAGACTACAACTCTCTCTCAAAGGCAAAAAGCTCTACAAATGAAGAAAGCTTTGGCAATGGTGGTATCAACACCAAGCTTGGAAGTGCAACCACCTCAACAAATTCCTATGGAAGCATCGCCCTCTACTCCGGTAATTAATCAACTCTTGCATTATCCGGAGGTAACATTCATTTCCGACTCCCATAGAAATACATTTGTCAAGTTTGCTATGAGACAAATTCAATCCACCAAATTCATATGCCAAGATGCTTTAGAGAAGTTGGGTATTCTTGAACAAACAAGAATCTTTTTCAATGCCATGGGTTTAAAGAAATTGTTTGAAATGGAGGAAGTAACATACCCCTCCCTTGTCTTGGAATTCTTAAGTTCTTTAAAATTGACAAAAGTTGAGAATAGGGAAAATATTGAGTTTCGTCTAGCTAACACTAGTAGACGCATTTCCTTTCCGGAATTGGGTGCAATTTTGGGTCTTAGCGATGAACATAAATTCTATAAGCAATATGGGAAGTATGATCCCGAGCCTCTTTGGGAGGCAATCTCCGGGAAGAAATTTGAAGATTTTAAAGCTTGTCGTGCTCTTTTGGTCCATCATCCGGGCATAAGAATATGGCACAAAGTTGTGGGAAATACCATAATTGCTAGGAAAGACACCAATCATTTCACGGGACTCGATTTTATTCTCCTTGAATCAACTTTGAATATTGGAAGAATTCACACCAAGCCTTACAATTCTTTGAGGCTATTGGTTGATAGATGGCTCCATATAGATAGTGGGAAGAAGGGTCAAACCGTAATTGTTAATGGCGGCCTTGTCTCGGTCCTAGCCAAGCACTTTGATCCTAATTTCAATAAGGATAGCAAGTACAAGGCTAAGGATGGTGGCCATCTCATTGATATGTCCACCTTGATTAACAAGTTTAAGTGGGTTGTTCACAATTCCCTTGATACCAAGTATGGGTGGCTTACAAGTGAGGCTCGATCATTCACTTTACCCGCAAAGATTTGCCGTCTTAGTGTCCACCGGACCAACTATTTACTTCCCTATCCGAAGAAGCCGAGTACATCATTCAACAACAAAAGGGTGATCATGAAACCCCTCCTCTTCCATTGTTATACCACCTTACCCCTATGATTATGAAGAGTTCAAACCACAAGGAGTTGAAATTGGGAAAGATTATGTCACTCTTCTAATGCAAGCCATGCACAAGCAAGCTTATGAAGATCGGAAGAATGCTTATTTGGCTCAATATCCTCCCCTCCTACATCTAGCTAGGCAAGGACTCCTTGATCCATCTTGTCCTTTGCCTAGTTGGGCGGATAGAGAAGC
This sequence comes from Silene latifolia, assembly GCF_048544455.1. Classification (NCBI taxonomy): domain Eukaryota; kingdom Viridiplantae; phylum Streptophyta; class Magnoliopsida; order Caryophyllales; family Caryophyllaceae; genus Silene; species Silene latifolia. The sequence continues at coordinate 88,821,109 of NC_133535.1, read as the reverse complement.
CTTGTTTCCGGGTGCATCTAGGGAAGTGGTGGAAGACAATGAGGTTGTTGGAAATGATGAGGAGATTGATGATAATATTGAGGAAGAAGCAAGTGGAGATGAAGAAAGAGATGGTGAAGATGGTGAAGATAATGATGAGGAAGATGATGATGAAGAAAGCAAAGAAGAAAGTGCCAAGGAAAGTGGCAATGTGACCACTTCTCATGAGGGAAGTGGTGATGATAGTAGCATGATGGAAGACTAGCCTTGGAGATTCCTACTCTCCCACGGTTTGTCTATATCTCTTTGTATTTTATTTTCATTTTGATCATTGTTGGTTTAGTCCTAGCAACATCAAAGGACTCACACCTCGGTTCCTTTGAGGTGTTCTTTATTGTTCCCACTTTTGTAAAATCCAAAATGACAATCTAGTCTCATGCATAGCATAGCATGTGCATGAACTCCCCCATGCTTTGACATTAGCAATAGTGTCTTGCTTGGTTTGGGGAAGTTAATGCATACGCAACGGGAGGTAATTTAAATTATCCTCTCCGTCATAACAAAAACCATGCATCATGTAGTATAGCTTAGTGTAGAATTGCATTTAGTATAGAAATCATGCATCATTCTTTGCATAATTTCCATCATTTTGGCCATTGAGGACAATGCCCATATTAGTGTGGGGATGGGAATTCTAACTCTTAACTTTTATTCAAAAACCATAAAAATTGAAAAATTTCAAAAATCATAAAAATTTGAAAAATTGAAAAAAAAAACCAAAAACAAGTTCATTTCCTTTGTATATATTGTCTTGTATATATTGTGTTTGTTTCATCCTTGATTGACTACGCCACATCCGAGACATGAGGATATTGAAGACCGCATGGTATGATCTTTCCAATCTCCTTTCTCCTCTTTATGTTAATGACTATGTGGCTTTATTTTGATTGATGCGGTAAAACAATGTGAATTTAGGACTTGCATTTAGTTTATTTGGCATATTAGTTGGTAGAATCATTTGCATTAGGATGTATATATGCTAGTTGCATCATCGCATGTAGTTTGCATGTTAGAAAAATTTTGCGAAACCGTCTACTTGGGAAGCTTGACAAGTGTATATAGGCCCTAGTAGATGCTTTTTATTCTTAAGACTTTGCTTGATAGAATGCTTGTAAAACACCCTAGGATGTGTCATGCTAGTATCCTTTGACCCATGGTTTAAGGCCGAGTCAAGAGTACCTTGTGGTGTGATAACTCCTTGGCTACCGTTTATTCCAAGGTGACCCTTGAAACCATGCATACTTCTATCATTCATCCATATTCTACCATACATTTTTGTCATCAAAGGGAATGGGCACAAAACAAAAAGAAATCAATTTGAGTTCAATGAAATGAAAAGTGAAAGAAAGTTTGCAAAAATGCATCAAAAGAAAAGAGGAGCAAAAATAGAACTCCTAAAGCTTCAAAAATAAGGCACCCTCGTTACTAATTGGGGTGACTTTGAAAATGTTCAAAAAGAAAATGCAAAAAGTTGTCAAGTATTGAAATGCCAAAAATCAAAAAGAAATGGCAAGAAAGTGTTCTCAAAAAGTCAAATGCCAAAGAAATTTGGGGGAAAACAAAAACAAAAGCAAACTCCCAAAATGAAACTCAAACATCTATCGATCCCTTTATCCATCGTATCCATTTTTGTGCATGGTAGAGAGGGGACGACCCTTCTTCTTGTCTAGGCAAGAGGGGGAATTCGGCGATCCTCCAGTGTTTCTAACACCATAGGGAGTCTATTCTTGACAAAAGCATTTAACGATTGAGGACAAAGGTACCCTAGCTTGACACATTTTGGAGGTGATTTATTGGTATCCTTCTAGGCTTAGTAGTTTGAACAAATTGCATCTATGAAGGATTGTGTACCCTTGAATTGCTTCCCTTGTAGATAATTTCCGCCACTTAGATGAGGAAAGTGGCTATTCTTTTTGTAGATGCATCCATTACTTGATTTTGTGTGCTTAATGTTTGGATGTGTCGCCATTTTGGCAAGACCCACCTTGCCTTGCAAGAAGGCATCCTACCTCATGGTTGTCTTGTTGTGAGTTGAAGGGGCGGAGTGAGACCCGCTAATTGTCTCATATCGGCTATTATTATTAGGTTAGGTTAGTTTTGGTCCTAGTCTTTGTCACCTCTTTACTCGGGACGAGCAAAGGTTCGGTTTGGGGATATTTGATGCGACCATAATTGGCGCGTATTTAGCCCCCGAATTACCATTGTTTCTATGCTTTTTAGTGCCTATTTGGGTCATTTCTTATCTTTAGTTCTTTGTTTTGCATATTCTTTGAGATTTTGATCCCTTGGTAGGAAAGGAGTAAGAATCTTGCATTTTCATGGCAAAACAAGGCTAAATTGATCATATTCAATGACCAAGCATCAAGGAGAGACAAGACTAGAAGGCCTTTGTACATAGCATAGTAGAAGAGCATTGTTGAGAAAAGGATCCTTGAGTCCCCAAGGAAATCCCCAAGGAATTCATGAAGAAAAGGGAAGAAAAAGAAGAAGGAAAGTCTGCATTGAGCTACAATCCGAACGGATTGTAGAGAATCCGTCCGTCCTCGCCAATCCGAGCGTCCTCACCAGGAATCCGCTCGGATTGCCCATGCCCAGTCCGTGCGTCTTGTTCCTTGATCCGCTCGGATCGTCCATCCCAAATCCGGCCGTCCCCGACTCCCGGCCCGCACGGATCACAAAGACAAAGACAGTTTCGTTCTTCAAGCTACGAAATGAAGAAGCCCTTCTCTCGGACAATCCCGGAGGCTCCTTGCTCAACTTAAAAAGTGTAATTACTAGTTTAGCCCTTAGTTAACCCTAATGCATCCTCCCTAATTTTCACTATAAATACCCCATTAGTCTAATTAGAGGAGCATGTTCTTCTTATCAATAATTAGTGTAGTTAATATCAATCAAATCTCTCTTCAATATTGTAATCAAATATTAATCAAGTTTTAATCCAAGTTTTAGTTCCTTAATCTCTCTCTTGTTCTTACTTTATTTTGGGTAATTGAAGATTATTTGGGTTATTATTGGGAGATTGACAACCTCTCAATCTAGGATTCAAGTACTTCTATTATTCTTGCTTTATTATTGGAATCATTAGTAGGTATAATCTCTTAATCCCTTTTTAATTATTGCTAATTACTTTCATTTATTCATCATGTTTCATTATGTTAGTATGATTGACAACCTTTCTAGCATGATCAATATGATAATGAGTGAGTAGTCTCTTAGCTAGGGTTTAATGGGTGATTAGGGAAACCAACATGGGGAATGATTCATGCTTAAATTAATATGCTTTCATATCTTATTTGCTTGCTTGTTTTGATCTTAATGCATGCACATGTTATATTTGATGAAATGCTAAGCCTATGAATCCTTGCATTTACTATCATCTTCTATCCTTTCAACTTGACTTGTAAGACATAACCCAACTCGAGTCTTGTTAGACCATGCATGTGTTAAGTAGGGAAGATTAAGTCGACTTGTAGGTGTTGTACAATCCAAGAGATTCGGCTCCGGGACCCAAACTTTCCTAGGATTGTAAGATATAACCCAACTCAATCCATCACAACAATAATTGCTTGCTTATAATTTGAGAACATGTTTGTATGATCATATCCCATGATTCCCCTATGAACCCATGACACCCTAGTGCTTTTAATCAATTGTTTACACCCTTATTTCATTTACCTTGTTAGTTTATTTTCATTGCTATTTTAGTTTAGTAACCTTCTACATCAACCCAATTCGTGACACCCCTAGACACCACTAGTTACAATAGAATCTTCATTTCAATACCCGTCCCTTGGGATCCGACCTTTACTTGCCTCTTTACTAATTGTAGAGTTGTTTGTGAAGTATAAATTGTGTTTTGTATCGACCATTGACCAACGACCACATATGCTTAATTGTGAACACCAAATGGCTCCGATCAAAATTCGATTTAAAAGATGTTTTGAAAACTAGAAAGAGAGGAGAACAGAGATCTTAAAACAATCCCTGCTCGTTTTGAGTTATTGGGCACGAAAAACGAGCACAAACAGAACTGGACAGACAGAAAAAGCCGCGAAAACAAAGTGTATAACACACTGTTTTTCGAGGGAATTCGTGTACTCTCAAGGGCAATTTGGCTCGTAAATCTTTGTCTAATGTGTAGATGGATGTTGTATGGTTAATTTGGAACAAGAAACTCGAATTTTGATGGAGGTTTGAAGGGAGAACGAAGGGTTTCAAAGAGGACACACAAACTGATTCTCAGTTTGTAAGTCGGTTTTGTCGAGGGTTTTTGAGAGGCAAGTAGGGTTTGTTTCTGGAGTTTAAAGCTTGTGAATGACGGTAGTATGTATGGAGAACTTAGAGGAATGAATGTATGGTGAAGGGTAGGTATTTATAAGGAGTTAAGGTATGGTTTTAGAGGGGAGAGGCAGACGCGCTCATTCACGCATAGCTGCTGTCCAGCAGCTTTTGTGAGGGTTTGAGAGGCTTTGGGAGGGGTTTTCTTGGTGATTAAGCTAAGGTAATATGGGTAGGATACTAGGGTATGGGTTAGGGTTAATGGGCACGGGTTTTGGTGGTATTTGGAGCGGGTTTTGGGCTCGGGTTTGAGCACGCAAAACAGGGGGGCTGCTCGTGTTTTTTATGGGGCTGTTGGGGAGTGTTTGGGACGGGATTTGGGCCGTGGTTATGGGGTTCGAACTGGGGTTGGATGGGTAGAGGCTTAGGTTGGTTAGTGTACTCGAGATTCGTGCCAATTCGTAAACAAAACGGGCTCAAAAACCGAGCTATAATCGAGCTCCAAAACGCGTGGTTAAAACGAGTTTTCGATTTTCAAATTCGATTTTTAAAATCAATTAACACATTAAAATAAATGATTTTTCAAATCAAATACACTCATAAAATGATTTTTCAAATCAATTATTTATTTTATTTTCAATAAAATAAACTTGAGAAAATAAATTCAAAATAAAGTAAAATGAATTCACCTTAAAAAAGCTTTAATTTAAATATCATTTAAATTAAAATACTCCGTCGACAACGCTCATTCTACATCGTAAAACGAACCCAAATAATGACAATGACAACTAAAAAATACATGTGTCCTATCATCATCGGGTGTTTGTCGGGTTCTCTATAAATTCCAATATCGACGGATACGGGTATCTACAGAGCCCCCACTTTGACTGAGGCTTGGACAAGGCGAAAGTCAAAGTATACCCCAGGTCCCTCTCGACCTGAGGATTCTGCGGGTCGTTTATAGTCTATTAGACTTGCGTATATAAGCTCGCCAGCCATAAGAAGAGATCATACCTGAAACTTCGTTGGGGATTGACTCTTGCTTTTGTTGTCTCAAATTATCATCGTTGGTCATCGACCCATAAAATTGCATATATGGTGGATTGAGCCTTATCCTTAGGCGCCTACGTATCCGTTTCTGACGGAATCAAACCCGCGTCGTAGTTTAAGCAAATCGCCGACACTTGCCCAAAGTTTATCATCTGCTAGCGTTTGTCCAATAATTCGTCATCTGCTGACATTTGCCCAAAATTTATCATCTGCTGGCACTTGTCCGAAATTCATCTGTTGACACTTGCCCAAAGCATATCATCTGCTGGCAGGTGTCCAAATGGGATGGGACTTTCCGAGGAGGTTGCCGCCGCTTTCAACATTTGCTTTCAGCTACGGAATTCCTCCATTTCATACTCCTGTATTGAATTAAATTCTCGGTGGATATCATCCTTTACATCTTGATAATGGTCTCTGAAGCCAACGGCTTCAGAGCCCCCAGTTTGCAATGGCAATAAAGTCGAAGACTTTAGAGCCCCCAGTTGAAGCATATCCTGCTATATTTGAAACACAAAAACGTACTAGCAATAATCATCACATAAGCATATTTGGATCATCGATCTTAAAATTGGATTATTTGAAAGATCGGGTCATCGACCCGAGAATTGAATTTGAAAATTTTGAATAATTGGGCCATCGACCCGAAGTTTAAATTTGACATCACTTGGTATGTTGGGCCATCGACCCTTCAAAAATTGAATTTGAAATTTTGAATTTCGAAAGATTGGGGTCATCGACCCGAAAAGATTCCACTACTTGGATCATCTATCCATAATGCGCAAAAAATTGAATTTGAAATTTTTGAATTTTTGAAATATTTGGCATTTTGAAATCGAACCTCGATGGGTGAGCATGAAATACGACTCAGACACTCTGTATGACTCGTAAACAACGTGGGCGTAGCCCGCTACCGTAAAACAAAAAAAGGAAAATAAAACTGTAAGTGTGCCCGGGTTTTAATTCAATTATTGACTTGTTGGGGGTAGAAATGTAAATTGGCCATTCCGGCGCCAAAAGATGGCAAATGGGAATCACAAGGTCGTCGAACTTGGGACGAAGATATCGTATGGCATGGTCGTGCTCCCGAGGGCACATGGGAATCAAGATCACTTGGCATTGACCAAGAGGATTAAACTCACAGAGCAACAACGTTGGCTTCGCCCAGACACTAAACACAAACTGATTTTATGAGAACACTTAGACATCACACATCACTCTTGTTGGGAACATTCTGTTACTCCTCTCCTCGCCTCCTTTCTTTTTAGCGAGTTTTCATCATTTCTTGCCACCGCCTTCTTTCTTTTTAGCGGGCTTTTACTATTTTTCTTCCACGCCTTCTTTCTTTTCAGCGGGTTTTTCATATTTTCTGTTCCCAACACAAACCCACATTAATATGACTCAGTATCTTTGCCTAAACCGTTAGATAAAGCTCATTCTGAGACTCGATACTATTCATATGAACCTATATCCTCATCCTAGCCTACATCGAGTGCTAAGACCGACTCAAACAAAGGTGGCTTCATTTGGACTTGGTTAGGACCCGTAAGAAACCGACAAGATGACAACTTGGTTGATTAGTGGATTGAATCCCTTATTTTGAAGGACTGCCTACGTATTCGCGTGGAGCGAAATCAAATCCGACGTAGTTCGATCAAGGTACATAAACTTGGCATATTGATTGTGTGTACACACTCGAAGGTTTCACCTAAGGTATCATGTCGTATCCCATTCTAGTTTGTAAGGTACCGTTAAATCCCGTGTCTAGGGTTGGTATAAAAGGTTTTGATTCTTTAGGATGTGGAGCTTGTTAAAAAAAGGTTCGTAAGGTAAACCATCATTCTGAAGGTTCGTTTTGTGGTGCTAAGGCTAACGGGTTATGGCTTACATCGTGGTTGGAAAGGTGTCTCGGGTTTGATGAAACCCAAGTGCAAATGGGTTGAAAAATGATGTGGGTTCAAATCTCCATATCTGGACCCTAAAGGCTAGGTATAACAACACAAGCGGAATGATTCTCAAAATTTCCGACTACTCCCTTGTAACTGTCTCAGGAAGGACATAGGGGTAAAGAGGTTACTACTTAAGCTTTTGGGCTTCGCCAATTGAACTTCAACTATGGGTACTTGACTTGAATTCTGGCTTCCGTAACTTCGACATTCGACCAAAAAGCATTTTGCAATGACTTCAACATCTTTTTTTCTTTTTTTCTTTTTCTTTCATCACTTTTCTTTTTTCATTTTTTTCATTTTTCCAATTTTTCTCTTTTTCTCATTTTTTCATTCTTTTTCATCTTTTTTCTCTCTTTGAAAATGATCTTCTATTCATTCCCTTAGTCATAAATGGATACACCTTGAAAACTGGGCTTCGCCAACTAATTTGGGTAAGAGCTAACAATTCCTTGTTAGAACGGGTTGATATCTTCTCTCTTCGAGATGGGATGATTTTGTTGGGGAAAAGGCTTGCCTTCCGTCATCGATAGGGGAAACAAGGAGCTAGTCCGGGTTCGTCATAGAATCATCTAAAAGCTTGTCATAAACATTGGTTCAGATGGAGGTTTTCTACCACCAGACATGGAATAGGTAAAGGAATCAAACACGGGATCCTATTGTACCTTACATTTTGAAACGGGACATATTTCTACCCCAGGGATGCCTTTGAGTGTGTTGTGCATTTTGTCATGCTTTCGGAATGATTGAGGATTGAAAACAAGACATATCTGGAAACGAACTGCAACTTTTTATTGGAAAGGCAATTGCTTAACAGACTCAAAGGAACGATTCCTAGGACACACCCTAGGTCATCGCGGAACAAACGACTCAACTTCAGGAAAAGAAAGTCCTAGACTCGACTCGACTAAAATAAGAAAATAGATCCCGACTCATAATTTTCAAATCTGGTCTTGAGCTTTCTCTTGTTCAGCTGTCAGCTTAGATGCTCGGCTCTGGTTCTTGATCCCTTTGATGGTCTGCCTCCATCCTGAGGTAGTCCTCTGAGGATCTACGCCAGTGATGAAGGTTGGTGAATCGAATTGTCCTTTATTAACTTCGTTAACGAGAGTAGTACATTCTGGAGCAAGACTCCCGACTTGAATTTCATTCTTCGGGTTTGGCAAGAATTCACAGCAATCCACAAATATTTTCCCGATAAACACCCCTTTCAAGTGACATGGGCGGATAAGATGGGAATAATCGACATTGTGTTCGACAGAAACAAAGTTGGCGTGATCGCCAAATGGATTGGTGATGTTATTGGGTTTAACAGTTGGGATCGGGAGTGTTCCATTCTCAATCATGTCTTGGATTTCGTGCTTCAGTCGATAGCACCTTTCAGTATCATGGCCTTTCCCTTGATGAAAGGCACAATAGGCATTTGGTTTATACCATTTACCTTGTTGGTCAGCGGGAGGGTCCGGAGTTGGACCAATAGGTTTCAGCTTTCCTTCGGCTATGAGCCTTTGGAGAGCGTATGTATAAGTGCATCCGATATCGGTGAATGCTCTAGGTGTTTGGCGCTGCGACTTCTTCGATTGCCCTTCTAAGAGATTGATGGCTTCATCAATATGGGTCGTTGCTGGGGCTTTTGTCTTAGATGACGAGGCCCCTTGGTATCCTTTTGGCTTTTCAGCCTCCGCCCTTATGACATCATCTTCTACCTTTATCCCGATTCTTATCAATTCTTTGAAAGAGCCAAAATTCTGGTATTTCAGAGCATTGCGGTAAATAGGTCGTAGATTCTTTACGAACTTATCTACCATTTCAACTTCGTCAGGCTTCTTGGCTAGTTTCACGTTTTCAGCGCGCCATCTTGCAAGGAATTCAGTAAAGTCTTCTTTGTCTTTCTATGTCATCACCTCCAACGTTCTTATGTTGGTTTGAATCTCGACATTATCAGCATAGTGCTTGCAGAACTCCACCGTAATATCTTCGAAAGTGGGGAAGTTCTTAAGGTCAAGATTGTAGAACCACGCCTTCGGGTGTTCATCGAGAGATTGGGCAAAAATTTCAGAGAGCATGTCAGCAGGTACTACCTTCGGTGCTAAGTACCCCTTATAGGCCTTAACATGGTGGATGGATCTTCTGTGCCCTTAAACTTTGGGATATCAGTGAGTACCATGTTTGTGGGCAACTTATCCTGAACTGGGGCATAGGCCCTAGCATTTTCGTAGTGGATGTTCTTCCCCTGGGAGAGCTTCAGACGGTCTTCAATGAATTTGAACCGTTTCTCCAGATCAGTCAGAGGTGGGGTACATGAAGAGGAATCTTCACCCAGCTTAGATTCGATTGCATCCATTCTGGTCATCATGAGGTTCACGGCCTCAGTGAGTTTGTTAACAGCATCTTCCATTGCTTGAAGTCGGGTTTTTGGCGGCCTTTCTACAAGAAAACCCCGAACCGAGTCAATATTTAAAGTAAGAGCCCCTGCACACTTAAGGACACGACACCAACTTGACTCAAACAAAGACTCGACTTGAGACTGATTAACCAAAAGGTTCGACTCACGGTTGGATTTAGACCTTGATTCATTTTTAGACTCGACAAGACGACATGACTCAAGTTGCCATAGCACGATTCTAAACTGGACTCGGTGTGACTAAACCCGTGATTGGACTAACATAGTCCTTAGGTTCAAGTGAAACGCCCTAAATGGCCTAGCTTGGACGTTTCTGTGGACTATCCTAGACCAATTGGTCGACCAACATGACTCAAAGCCCAAGAGGTGAGCTTGGGTCACCCAACAAGGTCGTGTTCTAGACTCTTGGAACGAAAAACGCCTGGCCTAACACGGCCAGGACCCGGACACGACTCGACACATTTCATGCTTGGTTGAGGTTCGAGAAACATTTTGGATTGAATTTGAAAAAAAACGAATAATTGATTTGAAAATGAGATTTGAAATGGGCAGCATGCCGGCTATAAAAGCTTATTTTTGGCCGAAAATTCTAGTCCTATTTGGGCAGCATTCCGCGTTTTTAAAACCATGCTAATTTTGAAAGTAAGTTGTTCAAAAGTTCGGTTTTGAAATGGACATGGAAAATTTGAAAAGACTCGGGAAATTCATTTCGCACATTGTCATTCACATGTTATAAGGATGTATGCTCCTAGACATCTCTAAGTCTCGGCAAGTCTTCTACAAGAAGGTCTATGCCCTCCATCCTTTTTGGATCTTATAGAGCAAGGGCCTTTAGGTAGAGTACCTAGAAGAGCGTCCCCACCATCAAGAACCACGACGAGGAGGAGCGGAAGCAAGCAATGTGCAAGTTCCTGGCATAGTGGGACGTCGCCCCCCACGCATCACAAAGAAACGCTGGGACGGCCCGGGAAAGTCCTTAAGGGTTTATGCATGAATCGTAGCACTATGAGTAATGTTTTACTTTCCAATACTTTCTTTTCAAGTTTCACCTCGGAGGAAAAGACCCTAGAAACAAAGTGTAACTAGTCCTCTTTTCCCCAGCGGAGTCGCCAAACTGTGGACAAGGCCCTCGGGAACTGCGTCCGCGGGATCCACACTAGGCATAATCGACTCGAGGTTCTTTCGAATCGAATTAAGACATATTAGAGTCTCCACCAAGTTTTTTGGGAACTTGGAACCGTTCAAGTCAACTTTACACCTTTCATTGAAAAGCATAAAGCCAATCGACTACGAGTGATTAAAGATAAAGACTTGTACCCTATATCACTCGATTTGAATGACTCTCGTAATCCAATGGTATTTAGACGGATCCACAAACCATAGATCTTGAGTAAGGGGTGAGGGTACGTGTTAGGAAGCCCATAAGGACACCTAACCCCGCCCGTCAATAACGGCCTCTACTAAGTCAAGTGTCGGATTTCAAATAAGGTCATAGCTACTACGATATATGATATGCAAACATCGTTTTTAAAACCCTAACATGTGAAGTTTCTATGTCGTTTTAGATGCAACTAAACTAACTTTGTCAAAGTTGTAGTTTAGCATGTGGGTTGATTGATCTAACAACACATAAAACGAAACAAACAAGGCTTGAGGGGAATGGGGGAGCCGTTGGGATCTATCCTATTACAACCCAAGCATTTCATGCCGACACAACGATAAATTAAAGATACAACTCGATCTAAAATACAACGCTATACACAAAACCGTACATGACACATTACACGGCCAATTCGGCCTAGGGAAACGTGCACAAGGGGGGTGGCCCACGGCTTACATGACTCACGGCCTTGGGTCACTCCTCGTGATGCGTGCTTTCACTTAATCTTATCGAATTAGACATAGGGCCACACACCAAAGCATGCATTAGCATAAATCGGGCCATGTTGCTTTAAACAACATGCGATTTACTACGCTCTTACATGCATTGGGGCACAACCATCCAACCAAATAGGACTAAGGTTTTTAGAAGAGGTTTTGACTCGATAAAAGTAAAACTAATTACAAACAAACTACCAAACATGACTCGATAAACAAAGTAATTACAAGATACGAAATAACGAGATAAAGATAAGAAAATAACGAGAAAAGGACCACAAGGACACGGCCAAACACGGCCTACACGTTCTAGCCTACCCTAATTCTTAGGTTAGATTCATTAGGTTAGATAGATGATTGCGAAACGGGTTAGGAAACAAGTTAGAAAACAAGTTAGAAACGACGTTGATAGATTGAGATGATGTCGCGCCAAGGTGTATTCTACACGGCCTAAAGGGGTCAAATTAGGTCAAGTTCGCTAATTAAATTAACTCGTCGAGTGTTAATAAGAAGGTGCTAATCACGCACTCTTATACTAGCGAGAAATTAGGTGAAAGAGAGAGATGCATTCAATTAAATTTAGAATCGTCAGTTGATTTTTAAAGCTATGTCGATGTACCCTAACGTGTCTAATTAGGTTATTAAATTGATCTAATGTCATCTAAATGAGTTATATGTTAACAATCAGAGGTCGAACTAACATGTGACGGGTCCTAGGGTGGGTCGAATTACACGAAACAAAAGAGGGGTCAAAAGCGAAGAGCGAAGTTAGAATTCGTTTTATTAATGCCCTACCTTGAACACGAGGATATGTAAATGAGACGGGGGTTACGACCGACTGATGTAGCGGTTTCTTTCCTATATCAAGTCAACGCGGGTGTTCATGGTGGTACTTTAACTCATACTCGGACTAAACTAGTTTCATAGTTAATGATAACAATCGATAAACAAAACGATAAACAAACAAAACGAACTATAAGAAAACAAACATAAAAAAAACGAAATAAAAGGGAGAAAGAGGAGGATTTGATGCACCCTAAACCTACATGTATCGTTGACACCGTCTTGGGTCGTAATCGATGGTAGATTTTATCTCGAGAGGCCGTCGTCGACGAAGAAACAAAGCAAACAACACGTTTTTTGCAAATCTGGACAGCAACTTTCAAACTGCGATTTCTCTCTCGTTTCAGGGTGAAAGTTCGATTTAATAGATGTTTCGAAAACTAGAAAGAGAGGAGAACATAGATCTTAAAACAATCCCTGCTCGTTTTGAGTTATTGGGCACGAAAAACGAGCACAAACAGAACTGGACAGACAGGAAAAGCCGCGAAAACAGAGTGTATAACACTCTGTTTTTCGAGGGAATTCGTGTACTTTCAAGGGCAATTTGGCTCATAAATCTTTGTCTAATATGTAGATGGATGTTGTATGGTTAATTTGGAACAAGAAACTCGAATTTTGATGGAGGTTTGAAGGGAGAACGAAGGGTTTCAAAGAGGACACACAAACTGATTCTCAGTTTGTAAGTCGGTTTTGTCGAGGGTTTTTTAGAGGCAATTAGGGTTTGTTTCTGGAGTTTAAAGCTTGTGAATGATGGTAGTATGTATGGAGAACTTAGAGGAATGAATGTATGGTGAAGGGTAGGTATTTATAAGGAGTTAAGGTAGGGTTTTAGACGGGAGAGGCAGACGGGCTCATTCACGCATAGCTGCTGTCCAGCAGCTTTTGTGAGGGTTTGAGAGGCTTTGGGAGGGGTTTTCTTGGTGGTTAAGCTAAGGTAATATGGGTAGGATACTAGGGTATGGGTTAGGATTAATGGGCACGGGTTTTGGTGGTATTTGGAGCGGGTTTTGGGCTCGGGTTTGAGCACGCAAAACAGGGAGGCTGCTCGTGTTTTTTATGCGGGCTGTTGGGGAGTGTTTGGGACGGGATTTGGGCCGTGGTTATGGGGTTCGAACTGGGGTTGGATGAGTAGAGGCTTAGGTTGGTTAGTGTACTCGAGATTCGTGCCAACTCGTAAAGAAAACGGGCTCAAAAACCGAGCTATAATCGAGCTCCAAAACGCGTGGTTAAAACGAGTTTTCGATTTTCAAATTCGATTTTTCAAATCAATTAACACATTAAAATAAATGATTTTTCAAATCAAATACACTCATAAAATGATTTTTCAAATCAATTATTTATTTTATTTTCAATAAAATAAATTTGAGAAAATAAATTCAAAATAAAGTAAAATGAATTCACCTTAAAAAAGCTTTAATTTAAATATCATTTAAATTAAAATACTCCGTCGACAACGCTCATTCTACATCGTAAAACGAACCCAAATAATGACAATGATAACTAAAGAATACATGTGTCCTATCATCATCGGGTGTTTGTCGGGTTCTCTATAAATTCCAATATCGACGGATACGGGTATCTACAGTATGGTTACCTTGATGAGTCTAAAACCAAACCCGTGATTGTCAATGAAAAAGTTGATGAGTGTCAATTGGAAAGTTTGCTTGGTGTGTTAAGAACATGAAAAGGTTATAGGTTATATTCTAGATGATCTTAAGGGAATAAGCCCCTACTTTTGCATGCATAGGATACATTTAGAAGAAGACCATAGGCCTACCATTCAAGGCCAAAGGAGATTAAATCCCCATTTGCAAGAGATTATAAAAGCGAAGGTTATGAAATTATTTGATGTGGGAATCATTTACCCTATATCGGATTCTTTGTGGGTTAGCCCCGTTCAAGTGGTACCCAAGAACAGAGGTACCACGGTGGTGAAAAATGACAAGGACGAGCTAATACCCATAAGGAAGATCACCGGTTGGCGAATGTGTATTGATTATCGTAATTTGAATTCCGCAACAAGAAAAGATCATTTACCTCTCCCATTCATTGGTCAAATGCTTGAGAAGCTTGCCTCTAACAAATTCTTTTGCTACCTTGACGGGTATTCGGGATTCTTCCAAATCCCGATACACCCGGATGACCAACACAAGACCACTTTCACATGCCCTTATGGTACCGTTGCCTATAGGAGAATGCACTTTGGTCTACGTAATGCTCCCGCCACATTTCAACGTTCCATGATGAGTGTCTTTTCCGACTACCTAGAAACCATAATGGAAGTTCTTATGGATGATTTTAGTGTTTATGAGAAAGATTTTGAGTCATGTTTGCATAATTTGTCACTTGTCTTGCAAAAATGTGAGGATGTTAGCGTTGTTTTAAATTGGGAAAAGTGTCATTTCATGGTCAATGAAGGCATTGTCTTGGGTCATTTGATTTCGGAAAAGGGCATCGAGGTTGATAAAGGTAAAGTTGAGGTGATAGAGAAATTACCACCACCCGTGAATGTCAAAGGGGTACGGAGTTTTCTCGGTCACGCGGGGTTTTACTGGCGATTCATAAAAGATTTTTTCAAAATTGCAAAACCCCTCACTCAACTTTTGCTTAAAGATGCCCAATTCCAGTTTACTCATGCGTGTGTTAAGGCTTTTGATAGGATCAAGGAAGCTCTAATTTCGGCATCGATTATTCAACCGCCAAATTGGGAGTTGCCTTTCGAGATAATGTGTGATGCAAGCAACTATAACGTTGGCGGGGTTTTTGGCCAATGGGTTGGGAAAGCTTTACATGCCATATACTATATAAGCAAAACCCTTGATGCTATACAAGTCAACTATGATACCCCAGAAAAGGAACTTCTTGCTATAGTGTATGCTTTGGAGAAGTTCCGCTCCTACTTACTTGGATCAAAAGTGATAGTATTCTCGGACCACCATGCTCTTAGACATCTCTTGGTGAAGAAAGAATCAAAACCACGCTTATTGAGGTGGATATTGTTGCTCCAAGAATTTGACTTAGAGATAAGAGACAAGAAAGGAGCCGAGAATGTAGTTGCGGATCACTTGTCAAGGATTCGGTTTGACAACAATGAAGAAGATACACCAATTAATGATTCCTTTCCCGATGATGTTCTAATGGCCATCCATACACAACTAGAATGACTCACAACACCATGGTTTGCTGATTTTGCAAACTACATTGTTCGAGGAGTTCTCCCCCCGAATTTGAACTACAATCAACGAAAGAGATTCCTATTTTAAGTGAAGAAGTATTTTTGGGATGATCCTAATCTCTACAAAGCATGTAGTGATGGTCTATACGGAAAGTGTGTGCCACAATACGAAGTTCAAGGAGTTTTGGAAGGTTGTCACTCATCCCCATATGGAGGACACCATGGAGTAAGAAGGACGGTTGCTTAAGTCCTACAATCGGGCTTCAATTGACCCACCATATTTGAAGATGCTAGAGATTTCATCCTTCATTGTGATCCTTGCCAAAGAACCGAGAACATGTCTTGGAGAAATGAGACGCCATAACGAGGCATATTGGAAGTTGAAATCTTCGATGTATGGGGAATTGATTACCAAGATCCCTTTGTATCATCCCAAGGTAACAAGTACATTCTAGTTGTCGTTGATTATGTATCAAAGTGGGTAGAAGCAATTGCTACTCCAACCGACGATGCAAAGACGGTAACCAAGCTCCTAAGAAGTGATCCTTCCAAGGTTGGGAGTCCCTTGATCTATTATTAGTGATGGTGGAACACACTTTGTTAGGTTCATAAACCTATTATTAGACTCCTCTAATAGTGAACTAATTAACTTGTTAATTATTTGTTCTTTAGATCTAGTGCATGCATAACAAAATGAAAGATTTATAAGGAAAAACAATGTTCCTTACATTGTTGGTTGGTTCGAAATAATGGGCACAAGTAAGGTCACCTTCCTTCACTTGTTCTTGAGCTTATAATGATGGATGATCCTCCTAAGACTCCAAGTATAGAAGCCACTCCAATAAATTGCACCCAAGATTAATCCCAAAAATTCCTACTAATATTAACTAGATATGTAGTAGAAATATTACCTTAATAATACTAATGATCTTGTATTACTATCTCAAGTAATATATGATGTGTATTAGTATTTATGGAGAGCTTTGTTGCATTTGCATGTGAGGAAAAGCTTGAGAGGAAAAACAAGTAAAAGCTAGAGAGGAAAAACATGAGCAAAATATTTGCCCATTTAAAGAGCCAAAACCGGTTGGCATTAGGCAAAGGAGGAATCTTTTGCCTTTTGTTTTTACTTGTTTGTAAATTGTAGGTAGGGTGTGTAAGATGTAGGCATGATTAGAGCTAGCATGATGTGTCACAATCACACAATAACCAACATCAACATAAGACAAAAGAGCATCTCTTGTGCTCTTAATATGACCGAAATATTGGTCTTATTTTGGTCCATTTTTGCCTTTTGTCATTTGTCCCACAAATGCTTATAAGTCATATGTTTAACTATCTTACATATTTAATTATTAATGTAATCCTTTAACACTTAAATATTACAAATAATAATATAATATACACTCCACTTTTTGAGTAGTATACTACCATTATATCAACATATAATGGGTCCCATAATTACTAGTTAGTTAAAATTACAACTTCTTGTAACTTTAAATAACTAATTACCTCTACCTCAAAACTTATATTAATACATCAACTAATTTAGTAATTTAACACTTAATTACTAAATTTAATCTTATTTAATCACATTACAATAAGACGCAAAATTGCACTCCACAATTAAGGAATTAATTAATTCGTATCGCATACAATTAATTAAATATCTATTTGGGCCTCATCCTATAGGTGTGACCTAAAGGGATCAACTGACCACCACCGTCACACGACAGTAATGTCAAACTCTAGTTAGCCAATCATTACCGATTAATGACGGTCAGTCGACTGTATAAAGAATTATCCCTCACGTATTCTTAGTATGAGATTTAATAATGATATTTAAATCATGTGATCGCACTATTGTTGAGGACACATTTCCCAACAATCTCCCACTTGTCCTCGACAAGTGTGCGTCACCAATTCTCTTGTCCTATTACAATCTCCCACTCAATGCAAGGTGTCTTGCAGTCGTACTTGCATTTGATCATATCTTGAGTGGTTTCCTCGATCCGGAGATTAATCGTCCGACCGGAATTATCTATCACAGATACCTTCCGAGCGTGGCCACGCATTTCCAGTTAACTACTCCTCGAGTGGCCTTGAGATTTCAAACAACCCTGACAAGGGGTGGACAATTCATATCGCCCTATTCCCTTCGTTCAGCCACAGTCCATCATAACCCAAAATATACCCAGTTTGACCTCATTTACGAAATCGTAGAGTATAAATCAAAGCTAATCAGAAGTTGTGCCAACTTGGGCGAATAGTCTCTAGTCAAAAGAATTGACTCATAAGAATACTATAGTAGCTATTGCCACGACCAGGCTTTATGAATTACCAGAACTCTATAAGCGGTCATCGCCCAATGATTGTCCCATACAAATCTCCGCCTATGTGATCGACTAGTCATCCCATATGACTCTATGGCACTTGAACTTGCCATCAATCGCATCACACTCTAGTCACTTGAAGACGTCACCTCATATAAGTAACTAGGGGCGAATACCATGTCAATCCTGTTCACTTTAATGGGGTTCAATTTGTCTCTACAACTCATTCGGATACGACATGGTAGCGGGTGAGTTTAATAAAACTCAAACGATAAATGTGATTATCACATATGAACAGTCAATACACTATTACTACTTCATATTTTATAATCTTTAGTGTATTATAACACTAGTTAAAATGCAATGCAAGCTTGGCAAGTGGATATACCCGATATCCATATATTCCAACTTTATTAATTGTAATTTCCTTTCATTTAATGTCATCTCTAATGACATGAATTTTATCCAAGTATATGTCTAGACATCTTACTAGACATGGGCTCTTTAACTTGAAAGATGCTCCCACTGTTATCGCATAACATGTGATAAAGTCATTTGTAGAGGGATTCACCCTTAATCCCTACCTTGACCATTTAATCACAATATACTTAGAATCCTTTTGTAGAATTTGCAATGCGTGAAACTAAAACACTTTTCTTAGTTTCTTACTCCTTAGTCAATAACATTAGCTTAGGATTTCATCAAATCCTTTTAAGCTTGGAAACTAAAGTTTGTGCAACCCTTCAATACAAACTTAGTTTATCATCTAAACATGTGTACAAGTCATCAATTGTACTTTAAGGCTTTCACAAGCCCATCTAATGAATTAACTTATTATTGATTCATAATGTACCTAGCATATGGTACATCTCAGCACGTGCGTCTGTTGGCATACATAATCGTTCTAATGGCGGAAACATTAGTAATCGATTTCATGTAATTAACAACTTAATGGGTTCAGTGAACGACTATGATTCCATCATAGTAATTCCACTTTCATCATCATGAATAAGCCATTCAACTTTTTTGATGTTAAACAGATACGAAATAACTTATCTTCATAAGACTCTCAACTCTATGCCAATATACTCTCACATAGATTCAAAATCTAGAATACTTTGCATCCCTTTCCAAGTCTTCCAATTACTCTTGCCAGAAGAGAGCATTGGTACATAATACTCAATAAGTAATATGTCTTCAATGTATAAGACATGTAAAAATAATTTTAGCTCCCACTTAACTTCATGTATATCATGATTCTTCAATCATGTGAATGAAGCAATTCACTATAATCACATGAACGAAAAGTAAAATCCTATAATGCTTGCTTAAGATCATTCTAATGATCATTGAAGAAAGCTACGCATAATATGTTAGGATTCTTAGATCTTCATCTACGATTTTGTGTTTCAACCACTTCCTTCTCTAAATTCCCATTTTAGAAAAGCGAATTTTATCTGTCATTCATCATTAAAATGAAATGCGGCATTTCCTAACACAATTTATCTTGATCAACATATTCATGTAAATCTTATGCATTTGTATACTCTAAAGCTTTATTTACCTTTAAAGAGACCCTCACTTTAAAGTAAATCTTCTCATGAGCAACAATTTTCGGATTGTAATGCTTCGGCTCGTATGTAATAAGGTCATGATACTATCACTTTCACAAAGTAATATTTTTAAACACTAAGACATGTGCGATAGACTCCCACTGAACTATGCTCTCATACTATCTTCATAGATAATAGTTCAATACCAACTCCCACTCTATAATTCTATTACTTTCACAAAGTAACATTTCAACTATAAGAGATGTTTGTGACGATACATTCTACTCCCACTCTATCTCTCAGAAATACATCTATCTTCTTGAGAGATAGCTTTGTGAGTTACAAACATGTGTACTTAACGGAGTATTATGAGTTATCCAAGATAATGTATTAGCTTTCAAAAGGCCATCCTAACATGGCAGCTTGATAATATTATATGACAGTCTGATCCATTTAATCTGGTTTAATAGACTCTCTATTCTAGGTATCTCAAGGTTGACCATCCGTTTAGAATAATGTGTCCAGATGGTATCGTAACTTCCCTACTTGATGAGTTCAGAAACTCATTACAACTTTAATTGATCTTACATAAGTAAGTTGTTACTTTAAATAACAAAGACATAAGGAGAATCAGATTCATAGCTTATGGACATATAATGATCCCATCATCATAATCGTTTATTTGATCAATTTGAGTTGTTTACCTAATGTTTCTCTACGCAAGTAATTTATGATGATGATTTTAGAACAAATATTATAATAAAACAAGTGATTTGGGTTGAAAACCAAATCACCAATATCCAAAATACAACCCGTGTTTAAAGGATACAAACCAATTTCCAAGTCACACAAGGAAATCAAAATAGTTCTAAAACATGAAATTCATCATAAAATTAAAGACAAAGCAAATAAAAGCCAAGCTTCCATTGATCCATCACCATGGTCGGCTACTCTAGCTTCCCTCATGATCCTCTAGGCTTGCTTCTCCTTGGCTTTGTCCTTCCTAGGAGGGGGCCCTATTTACAATAAAAAGGGTAATCATCACAACTTGTATCACATACTAATTGAGATTGAAACATAAAAGATAGGGATAGTCATATACCTACTGGAATAACCTTTCCAGCTTTGATGTCGCCAAGGTATTTGGAACAATTTCTTTTCCAATGTCCAACACCACAACAATAGTGGCACTTGTCCCCGGAGAGGGCACTGTATTTGGGCTTGGAGGAGCTTGCTTCATAAGTCTTAGCTATGTTCTTGTTGGGAGTTCGCTTCTTTCCCTTTTTCCCGCTCTTCTTGAAAGTTCCTTTGCTCTTATGATTGACATTGAGCACATCTTTGGTGGTGCTAACACTTAGCCCCATGTCCCTTTCGGCTTGCACAAGCATTTTGTGCAACTCATCAAGAGAAACTTTCTTATCTTGCATATTAAAATTCACCCGGAATTGAACATATGCTTTGATTTTGCTGAGGGAATGAAGAATTCGATCAATTACGAGTTCATTGGGAATTTTCACCTTATGTATTTTCAAGGTCTCAACATGCTCCATCAACTTGAGCACATGTGGGCTCACCTTTTGGCCCTCTTTGATGTTAAGATCAAAGAATGCGGAAGCCGCCTCATATTGAATGACCCTAGGAGCTCGTGAAAACATGTTCACAAGCTTCATGTAGATCTCATGAGCGGTGCTAATCTTTATAGCACTTCGTTGGAGTTCGGCCTCCATAGCAAAGATCAACACATTTTTGATCGTGGCCGACTCCTTTTGGTAAACCTCATAGGTTTGCCTAGCGGCGGGGGTGGACCTAGTATTAGGTTCGGTGGGAGATGCCTCGGTAAGGTAACGAAGCTTGTCGTCACCTTGCGCGACCAAGCGAAGTTGCGCGTCCCAATCGGCGAAATTAGACCCATTCTTTTCTAACTTACATCGATCCATGAAGGATCGGAGCCATGACACATTGGTAAGCGTGGCAGAACTAGTGGATGAGGACGTGATTGGAGTTGCCATTGCGATTGATAAAACAAATTTGACTACAAAATAGGAAATGAAGGAATTAATTAACATCTATCGTTTTAATAATACTCGTAAATTTAACTACAAGTATTGCATTTATATAGTGACCTCCACCCAACTACATAAATGATTCCAAGATCCAAATTCATATCAACTCGGGCACGGTGAGCCGATTAAACCCTTATTAATATAACTCGGTGGATTAACTTTTTAATCGATTCTACTTTTAGAACTCTCGGTCGATAAAAATTACTCTAATTCTCATCTTTAGCCCGGAACACATGCGACTACGGTCAACAATACTTCCGTTGAGCTCAATCCAAATTTCGATGTAATAAATTTTTACTACCCCACTTCGCCAACGTAACAAGGTTTGTATTACGGTGAAGCCGGATTAACTCCCTCATGAAATTGGTACTTCATGGGTTTCTACTATTTGGTAAGGCTATTTCTCAATTTTTAATATATGTGAGAGGTCTTGTCAATTTATTATCTATCACGTTTTAAGTGAACTAAAGCGGTGAACTACGATAATTATAATTGACACGGTCGATGACTCGATATTGTATGCATGTGTTGTTATGGCGATTTGGCAATGCATGCAACATATTAAAAGAAATGCAAAGCAATAAATAAAATTCCTAGTATGGCCTTCCTAAAAATAGAAAATCAAATAATATATTACATATTCGGAAACCAACTCCTTTGGTCCCTTGATTCTTCAAATGGCACGCCTCCCAAGACACCGTCTTTGTCGGATCACCTTTCCGAATGGCACCGTCTTTGAAGATGCTCCATAATTACAAATAATAATAAAAGTACAAAGCTATTCCTATTATACATTTGTAAAATGGAAAAACTAATGAAATAAAAATAAAAGTGATACCAGATCACATTAAATTACAACCGAATCAATATTCCCTTTCATTACGGGTAATATTGATTAAAACTAAGGCCATACTAAGATAAAATTACATAATTCAAAATTATATAAATAAAAGACATTCAACAATTGAAATATGCAGCATTATAATATGTACCTATCATGCAAAATCATGTGCCAAATCGCCCTATTTAACTTATGTCGTACATATAACCTGGTTTCATGGAAATGCGTGATAATAACCTTTTAAAATCATTAGTTAACACTTAAATCACATCTAAGCTCAAGTTAATTATCCTAAGACATTTTAGGACTCAAAAATCAGGCATCACTAAATTTTTGACAATAATTCAACTTGATTTAATTTTATGCTCATTTTTGACCTTAAAAACACAATATTTATGAAATAAATCCAAATTAAATCATAAAAGTTTCAAAATTTGAATTTTAAATTTTTGAACATTCTGGAATAAATCCATGACACTCATAATGACAAAAATAATGGTTAAAATTTTCGAATTAATTTTGAGAAAATATAGTTGCATTTTATAGGTTTTATCTCATAAAATACATAAAGTATACGAAAATTAATCCAATAATTTTTACAACTTTAGATCTGAATAGTGGGATATTAATGCAACTTAAAATAATTTTATCAAGCCATGCAATACGTTTTAGCTAATTTTTGCTAAAATAGTCACTATTTATGCCATTTTTACTCAAAAATCCATAAATCATGCTAAAGAAGATCTTTTAATCTGCAAATTTACATACTCTCTATAAATTATTCATGCGACATCATATGTAAAAATCATGGCTTAATTCGAAATTTAACTATTTTTAACCATTTTACCTCTTTTAATCCATTTTTATCTCATAAAAATCATAAATCATGCAATATTAATCAAATTAAAACGTCCTTTTACACACAACTTGTCAAATATTCATGTGAGGTCATATAAAATTTCCAAGGTCAGAAACGAAGTTTAACTATTTTTAGCATTTTAATTCCCATTTTAGTCATAAAAATGTAATAAAATGACAAAAAATCCTTAAAATGAGCAATAAATTTCCATAAATCATAAAAATGACCTAAAAACATTTTAGGACCAGAATAGATAACATGCATGGTGATTTCGGGGCTTATACTAATAAATCACAAATTTTTAAGTTTTATATGTTAACTTTTTAACTCGGAAAAACAATAACCGATTATGCATGCAACATCCTTATGCTCTGATACCACTTGTTAGGTTCATAAACCTATTATTAGACTCCTCTAATAGTGAACTAATTAACTTGTTAATTATTTGTTCTTTAGATCTAGTGCATGCATAACAAAATGAAAGATTTATAAGGAAAAACAATGTTCCTTACATTGTTGGTTGGTTCGAAATTATGGGCACAAGTAAGGTCACCTTCCTTCACTTGTTCTTAAGCTTATAATGATGGATGATCCTCCTAAGACTCCAAGTATAGAAGCCACTCCAATAAATTGCACCCAAGATTAATCCCAAAAATTCCTACTAATATTAACTAGATATGTAGTAGAAATATTACCTTAATAATACTAATGATCTTGTATTACTATCTCAAGTAATATATGATGTGTATTAGTATTTATGGAGAGCTTTGTTGCATTTGCATGTGAGGAAAAGCTTGAGAGGAAAAACAAGTAAAAGCTAGAGAGGAAAAAAATGAGCAAAATATTTGCCCATTTAAAGAGCCAAAACCGGTTGGCATTAGGCAAAGGAGGAATCTTTTGCCTTTTGTTTTTACTTGTTTGTAAATTGTAGGTAGGGTGTGTAAGATGTAGGCATGATTAGAGCTAGCATGATGTGTCACAATCACACAATAACCAACATCAACATAAGACAAAAGAGCATCTCTTGTGCTCTTAATATGACCGAAATATTGGTCTTATTTTGGTCCATTTTTGCCTTTTGTCATTTGTCCCACAAATGCTTATAAGTCATATGTTTAACTATCTTACATATTTAATTATTAATGTAATCCTTTAACACTTAAATATTACAAATAATAATATAATATACACTCCACTTTTTGAGTAGTATACTACCATTATATCAACTATAATGGGTCCCATAATTACTAGTTAGTTAAAATTACAACTTCTTGTAACTTTAAATAACTAATTACCTCTACCTCAAAACTTATATTAATACATCAACTAATTTAGTAATTTAACACTTAATTACTAAATTTAATCTTATTTAATCACATTACAATAAGACGCAAAATTGCACTCCACAATTAAGGAATTAATTAATTCGTATCGCATACAATTAATTAAATATCTATTTGGGCCTCATCCTATAGGTGTGACCTAAAGGGATCAACTGACCACCACCGTCACACCACAGTAATGTCAAACTCTAGTTAGCCAATCATTACCGATTAATGACGGTCAGTCGACTGTATAAAGAATTATCCCTCATGTATTCTTAGTATGAGATTTAATAATGATATTTAAATCATGTGATCGCACTATTGTTGAGGACACATTTCCCAACACACTTCTATGAAAAGAAACTTGCATCTCTCTTGACAAAATATGGTGTTTAACATAGAATCGGCTTGGGATATCATTCTCAAACAAGTGGTCAAGCCGAAGTTTCCAATAGAGAGATGATTCGGTCTAAAATTTTTCGTCTAAGCTTACCAATCAAAACACTGTTTATTAACTTAACATACTACTCTTAGTAGATTGGTGAGTAAAGATCGGATCCCAAGGGACGGGTATTGGAGTTACCGTTTGCAAGTAGCTATGTCTTAGGGTGTCACAATTTAGTTTGGATTGAGATGGTTATCTAAAATACTTAGATAAGCAAACGAAAGTGAATGGAAAACAAAGCAAGTAAAGTAAATGGGGATGTAAACAATTGATAAAAGGCACTAGGGTGTCATGGGTTTATAGGGGAATCATGGTGAAGATCATACAAACAAATTTACATAGATGCAAGCAAATTATTGTTATAGTGGAATCAAGTTAGTTTATGTCTTACAATTCCTAGGAAGATTTGGATCTCGGAGTCGAGTCGGTTAAGACTTTACAACACCTACAAGTTGACTTAGTTTCTTCCTATTCAACTATATGCATGGTCTAACAAGCCTTGAGTTAGTTTATATCTTACAAGTCTTGTTGAATGGACAAGAGATTCATGCTAGGTTGTCAATCAAGCATTTCATCAAGCATAACATTTGCATAAGTGGAAACTACAACCATCAAGCATTCATATGAAAACATATTAAATTAATTATGGATCTACCCCAATGATTAATTCCCCTAATCTCCCACTAACCCTAGTTAGGAGACTACTCACTCGTGATCATGTAAAACATGCTAACAAGGGCGTCAATCACATTAACAAGTCTAAACATGATGGATGAGTAAAGCAAAGAACAATAATTAAGCAAGGAGTAAAGAAATTGTACCAAACTTATGACGAACAAATAGAAGGAAAGAATAATAGAAGAAAAATTGATTGATGAATGAAGAATTGTCAATTCTTCAATAAACCGAAATAATCTTCCAATTACCCAACTAGATCTAAGAATTCTTCAACAATAATTAAGGAGGGATTAATATGTAATTAAGCTAATTGATTTCTAATCTACTCTAATGACTTCCTAATAACCTCCTAATACAATGGAATATTTATACTAAGTACAAGTATTAGGGTAACTAAGGGCTTAAATGACGATTAAGTCCCTAAGAAGAAGATTAACGCCTTGCAGGTCCTTAAGGAGCCTCACGACCACCCTATGTTAGACGCTCATACTGCATAGAAAAACGCCCGTCTTGCTTGTGGGACGCTCGGGCTGAGCCTCGGGACGCCCGTGTTATTCTTCAGGAATCTCGGGCTGCTATTCAGGACGCTCAGGGTGCTCTCGAGACGCCAGGATCATGGGTCAGCTTGGCTTTCTCTTCTCTTAACTGCCTCAAGATCCGTGGGGATCATTGAGGGGTCGTGGGGGTCTTCATCAATGCTCATTCTACTTGTTCTACCTACTTAGGCCTTTAGTATCGGTCTCCTATTTGATGCTTAGTCGTTAGATGCGATCAATTTAGCTCCGTTTTTGCTCCATACGTGCAAGGCTAGCGCTCCTTCCCTACCAAGGGCACAAAGCCTCAAAGAATATGTAAAGTAGGAAGCTAAAGATAAGAAACGACCCTAATATATGTAAGAAAGCATAGGAACGAGGCTAGTTCGGTGACTAAATGTGTGTAAATATGAGTCACATCAAATATCCCTAAACCGAACCTTTGCTAGTCCCGAGTAAAGAGGTGACTAAAACTATGACCTTTATTAATACTACTAGTCGATGTGAGACAATTAGCGGGTCTCACTCCGCCTCTTCAACTCACAACAAGACACCTATGAGGTAAGATGTCTTCTTGTAAGCCAAGGTGGGGCTTGCCAAAATGGCGATGCATCCTAACATTTAAGCACATAAAAACAAGTAAGGAATGCATCTACAAAAAGAATAGCCACTTTCCTCATCTAAGTGGCGAAAATCACCTACAAGGGAAGCAATACAAGGGCACACACTCCATCATAGATATTGGTTCTCCTAGTTACTAAGTCCAAGAGGATATAACCAAGTCACCTCCAAGTTGTGTTAAACTAGGGTACCTTTATCCACAATTGATAAATGCTTTTGTCAAAGGTGATTGGATGGGGGTGGAATGATGATCGTTATGACGTTAGTGGCATATGACATGAAAAATATCGGATTCTCTACAAGTTTAAAGGCCAAGGATCGTCCCAAGATCAACAAGGTGGCATAACAAAAATGATTTTTGGGAAAGGAGTGCTCAAGTCAATCAAAACAAAACTAGTGGATTTGACTAACTTTCCAAACTTGACCTCAATTCAACTTCCGTATTTCACATTTCAAAACTTTGAGATAGGATTTGTCCCTCATTTGCTAGTGTCCTTTGCTTTTGCCAATCGCTTATTAGGCAATCGGTTAACCTCTAGACAATAGCTCTTGGGGTGATAGTCACTTTGTCTTTAGGCGGCCGAATTCACAACCGTGTGGGGGCCCAATTCAATGGTTCCGCACCAAAGCACATTGAAGTGGTACTCCTCCAGAAAATTTCTCGGCAATATCAACAATTCAAAACATTTGAGGTCTCCTTGGCAATTAAAAACAATTCCACATCACAAAACTTTTGAAATGAGCACTGTTTAGGTATTTTTTACCGAAATGATTGATTCGGATCAATGTGGTCTTACTCGTCGGATATTCGATTGTTTGTTTGTATGACGGTATTTAAATAAGGAAATAAAGTACGTAATGTAAATTGACGCGTAAGGTTTGGTGACGCGGAAAACCCAATGTGGGAACAACCGGGGGAGGGACGGTACCCTGCCAAATATTGTACTATGCTCGAATGGGAGGAAGATTCGATTGTATCGTAATGTTAGTCTTGCTAACACGAGGTATCGTGTTGATGAGATCTTGGATGAATGTATGTGTGTGGATGCGTTTGAGTTGATATCTTGATGAGAATGCGGATGTGTGTATGTATGTCCTCCTGCTGATTGCTTCCTCGGCTATTTATAGGGTAAGAACCCTAGGCATGTCCTACCTTGATTATGGAAAGGGAATATAACTTCCATAATAACTCTTTCCATGTTTGGTCGTCTCCCTCAATTCTCCCTGATCTCCCTGACGTCTCCGTAACTTCTCCATGTCTCCCCCTTTCCTAATTCCAGATGCCTCATTCGATGGGCTTTAGTCTTCTCCTGCGTGCATGCCGGTCCATTCCCCTTCTCCGTACTTATTCCAACCGTGGACTCCCTTTCTTCCCATTAGACCCATTTATTTATTAAGTGGGCTTTTCCTTATTGTGTGATTTTTGGCCCAAACAGTTTGCCCTAAATTTCTTGTAAAGTACGCTTCGAGGTGTCGAGCAAGGAATTTACGTAATAGAATGCTAAAACCCTAAGCCGTCATTTACACTCCTTTTCGTGCAACTCTATCACGTCAGCCGCCCTCCTCCTCTTTTCTCGCACCCTACTCCCTCTCTCTTCCTTTATAACCTCAACCTCCACCTTCCACTTTCATTAATCTCAAATTATTTCAAAAACTCTTCCTCTCTCTAAACCCTCAACCTTCCTCTTCCCTCACCTCGTCGGCTTTACTGTTGCTCTCCCCATTGACTCTTCCACCAGGTATTCTTTCCCTTTTTCTTCTTAGTTTCCATTTTCTCTTTCTTCATCATGGGTAAAACCCGACATTCGTCATCAACTTTCGCCCCTACTGATCGCAACCCTGACCAAGTCTTTCCTTCTCGGGGACTCTTTACTTACCCTCATGACTGTGACTGCGTCTTGACTCCCGCTGACATTCCTATGATAAAGGGCTTGCTTGGTCTTGGTGATGGGGTGGATATCGCCATCCCTGAATCGGGTCAGAAAGCTGATGCCCTTCGTCCCGGATGGGTTTGTTTTTATCTGTACCCGTTTAAATATGGCCTCCGTTTTCCTTTTCCCAAACTCATCCAAGATTTCATTTTTACGAACAATTTCGCCATGGCACAAATTTCTGCCACTGTTTGGAGGGTTCTCCTCTACTCCCTGGCCGCTGGTCAAAATACCTGTAATTCCATCTCCCTGGGCGATCTGGTCCATATGTACAACATCAGGTCCCTGAGTAGGGGCCAATTCTCACTCCGGGGACGTGGAGAGGTTCCCTTCAGGCATGTGTCCAAATCCCGAGATGAGAAATGGTTTGAGGACTTCTTCTTCGTGAGGAAGGACTCCATCCAGCCGCCTGCTGATTACATCTTCGAGAAGTGGGTCATAACTTCGAGTAAGTAGCCTCCCTGTCACCTGATTTTTAATCTCGCTTCTTACTAGCTTACTTCATCGTCCTCGTGCAGGCCCCTGTGACCTGACCCGCATTGGTGCCAAGATCCCTGCCTGCAGCAAGTTGTTCTGTATCTTTGAATCTGAGAGAAAGTTCCCTGACCTACTTCCTGGTTTTTCACCTGCTTCCTCCTCCAACCCTCTTCAGTCAGCTCACAGCATGTCTTCGGGTAAGCTTCCCACAATTGTTTCAGTTTGCATGCAGCTTTTACTAACGCTTTAATTGTCTTGACGCCTGAGACTACATCTGCTTGCAGGCTCAAAAGTTGATCCTTTAGAAATCATCCTCCAAAGCGCAAAAAGAAAGAGACCTTCTGCCAGTCCTAACGTGGCATCCGCCTCCAAGAGGAGTGCTCCTACTGCCTCCTTCCAGACTCCTCCTACGCATTCCAGTTCCGCTGTACCTGAGCCCTTAGAGGTCGACCTGTTGTCTTGCTATATGCCTACTCCTCCTGTCAGTCCTCGTGCCTCAGCTAGCGGAGGCACTATTGCTCACTTCCAGAAGGTTTTGGGAATATGGACAAGGTACCATACTGGCCAGAGATCGACCAGCTGCTCTTCCGTCCTTTAAAGGAGACGTTCTCAGAGTTTTCTCTAGAGGTGATGGCTGAGAATGACGTGCACAACGCCTTCATGGTGAATGATCTTCGTCTTCTACCTGTTTTTTTTTTATTTTATCCTTTGATTTCTCTTGATGACTCTTGAATTTTCTTGCCCCAGACCCTCCAGTCTACACTCTACAATAGGAATATGATCAATATAGTGCAGACCACCAGTCGCGCCACCAACGTCAAAAACCAAGAGATGAAGGGGCCAATTGCCGACTTGGCGCAGCAGCGATCTGATCTGAAGGAACGCGTGGTGGAATTGAAGGCTGAGCTTGCTGTTGCTAAGAAGAAGCTGAAGGAAGGAGTTGATTAGCTGGTCCGCACTCAGGAGGTGTGCAGCACCTTCTCTGACTCCCTCAAGCGTTCTGATGAGAAGATCAGTGAGCTGATCTCCCTAGCCACCAATGTTGCCGCCTATACTACCTGGCGGGGAAACATCAGCGGGATGCGTGCTGCTCTTGAGGAGGTTCCCACCCAGCAAGCTATAGAGGATAAGGAGAGACAGCTGGAGATGCTCTACCCCACCCAACCTGATCTGAGTGCGCTGATGCCTGAAGTCGGGGAGGTGAATTCTTCTCGCTATTTGGTTGAGCAAGTCTTTGGTGGAGATCTTTGGAATGCCCCAAGATCTTTGCGACGGAGACTCTGGATGCTATGGCAGCTGAGAGTGTGCAAGCTGGGGCGGTACCTGAAACAGAGGGTCAGTAGGCAGAGGAGGTTCCAGAAGTGGAGGTCATTAATGTGACCGATAATTAAGTACTTTTTTTTATGTTAATGAACGTTTTGGTAGTCTGGCCTAGAGGTGGCAGACTTGTAAGTTTTTAAACTCTTTTTGGTTGCTCCGCCAAGGTGGCGGTTAAACTCAGGGGCCGTACTTTGGCCATATTTTGGGAATATCCCTTGCCTTAGTTTGGCAATTTTTAGTTTATACCCAGCGTGCTTGTTTCTTAGGTTTCCTTAGTTTAGGAAGTTGCTGTTCATGACGCAAGGTGTGTTCATCACGTTTAAAGCCAACAGGGGCATAATTTAGGCAAGTTTATCGTCATTCTAGGACCAATGGGACGCTGAAGGATTCTGGTAGCGCAGAGAACCCTACGTACCATGTATGTGCATGCATGCTGGGGCCCTGTTTAATTGCGATTAGTGCGAGCTACGTCCAGGGGGTGGTATCAGGGGTAGCTGGGTAAGCGTGTTTAGCTGTCAACCAGGCTCCCTTTCATATGTTCCACAGTCCGCCTGGCGAGGGTTCTCCTTGTGAAAAAAATATGTTAGGCATGTTGGAGTGCCATGTGCCTTGTCACCCCGCGTAGGCAGTTGACAGACCTGCTAGATACCCTTTCAACGTACCATAGACATTAGGATTCAGAGTGATGTACCTAAAGAAGCCTAAAAATAGGAAAATCTATTAAAATGATGTGAAGTACCTGTCGCCATCTCATGGGGTACCAGAGCAATTGTGGTCCCAGGACGCTGCCAGACCACACCATCTAATAGCAGTTTAAAATCTTAAAATAGTTAGAGACACCAGAAATAGGAGTGAAATTGGCAGTATGCCTACTACCGGATTTTTATTTTAATTCCAAAATGATTTGGCTTTTCATAGTACATCATTCTGACGGCTAAAATCTACTTATTATTAAAAGTAATATCTCTTCAGGTGAAGTATGTTCCATGGGCGTTGTATGATTTGACCGTCCATCGTCATCAGTCTGTATGCACCATGGCCAACAACTCCTTCTACCTGGTATGGTTCTTCCCATTTGTAGGCGAATTTGCTTACCTTTCGATTC
Source organism: Silene latifolia (assembly GCF_048544455.1). Lineage (NCBI taxonomy): Eukaryota > Viridiplantae > Streptophyta > Magnoliopsida > Caryophyllales > Caryophyllaceae > Silene > Silene latifolia. The sequence goes on along the minus strand of NC_133535.1, from coordinate 88,789,415 downwards.
TTAGTGTTTTGAAACACTTCTCGGAGAACCAGGTCTCCTACCTCCAGGAGCCTGACTTTCACATTCTTGTTGTAACTCCTGGCCACGGATTGCTTGTAGGCGGCTAGACGTATTTTTGCACTTGCTCGCAGCTCATCAATTGTGTCCAGGCTTCTGACCATCTCTGCATTGTTCAGCTCCCCTGTCGTACATTCATACCTGTGAGTGGGAACTAGAACCTCTGATGGAATGACTGCTTCTGCGCCAAACACCAGGCTGAAGGGTGTTTGACCTGTTGCAATATTTGGCGTTGTTCTATCTGACCATAATACCAGTGGCAATTCATCTACCCACTTTCCTCCTAACTCCTGTAACCTCCTTCTCAGATTGTCCTTGATGATTTTGTTGCTGGACTCAGCTCGCCCCTTGGACTTTGGAGTCCTAGGTGCTGACTTTTTTAGGGTGATGTTCCACCTGGCACAGTATCCCTCGGTATCGTTTGTAACACCCCCATATACCGAGGGGCCTTAACTAGACCTTCCTTAGCATATAAGGGCGTTACCATCTCGGTTGGCCGAGGTAAGTAATCATCAAAAGTCGATAAAAGAACAATTATAGATAAATTTACAAGTGTTATAACCAACTAACAAAATAAAGATACAACTCGTCAGCTACACGCTATCACTATAAGAACTCGTGAAGACTCATCCCCACCAGGACTCCAGCTATCAAACACATCAACACCTGCTAAGACTGACTGCTCACCATAAGGGATCACGGCAGACACATAAACAAAGAAGACAACCACACAAGGTATTTAACTGAGACAAGACTCAACATAAACCAACAACAATTGCCAACAGAATACAAACACAATCAGTCACACACAATCACACCCACTCCAATCAATCTTTGTCACCGAGTGTCCACTGGACCAGCCCTGCCAGTGGGGGACCGCAGCCGTTCCCACCTAAGCCCCGCTCATCATACCGAGCGATAACCTTGTCCCATTAATGTGCACATCCCCTCCCGTGGTGGGTTCCACGGAGGGCGAAACTAGGGCGTGAAGCCACTCCCGCAAGTGACACCACTCAGCCGAGGACGCACCTCGAGAACCAGAGACAATCAAACACAGACAACTGCAATACAACAATAACCAACAAACTGCATACACCAACTAATTACCACTACACTCTTGCCATACAAACATAATAACAACACAACAACCACGACAAAACAACCGACACACTAGATCATACATTGAAAATGAGTAGGCGAACCTACCTTTAAGCGAATGCAACGATTCCATGCCCACACACGCAATACTCAGCAATCAAGCAACACCTTTATACACAAAACAAACATCTATCACTACCAAGCTAACCCTAACTGCAAGACGAGGATACGGATGATGATGACGACATACCTACAAGAGGAAACCTGGCAAAGAACCGCTACCAGACTCAAGCTATGCTCTCCTAAGGCACAAGGACCTTCAAAGGCTTTCATGGAGGTTATATGGTGAAGGGAAGGGAAAGAGGCGAACTAAAGATCTGAATAAATGAGGCGGAAATGATTTGCAGTTTTAACAAAGCACGATTATAAACTGTCGCTGAAAAGACGCTACTCGATCGAGTGGCCCACCTACTCGATCGAGTGGCCCACCTATTCGATCGAGTGGCCCCTACTCGATCGAGTATCCAAGGTACTCGATCGAGTAGCCTCTACTCTATCGAGTACCACCCACAACTCAAAACACAGGATAACTTTGGTACGCACTTCTAAGGACTATTACTGCTCCCAAGGTCAGTCAACGCTGGTCAACGGGTCTCTAAAAAGTGCGGGTATTACAGTCTTCCCCCCTTAAAAAGAAATTCGTCCCCGAAGTTCAACTCACCTATCCCAAAGCACAAGACACGGGAACAAAACGACATCACTACTCTTCCGACATAGGTCACTACTCCCCAGAAATACTATCCCCCTCATGTCATCATCATCAACTGTCTAACACTCCATATAGATCAACTCCTACAAGCTATTACATGAAATACTAACCTCACCACATGAACCAACACCACCAACGACTACACTGCTCCTCACAACTCTTAGCCACGCACTACGAGATTACACGTTCACTAATAACAACCATCAACACGAAGCATGTCACATTAACACCACCATGTTACTCAACGATACGATTCTATTCCAACACACGACATCATAACTATCTCTTTATTACCGTCTTTTAAAGCACACTATCAACTTTTACTTCAACACACAATTATTCATGAACAAGTGAAAACAATTATAGTTTCATACAAGAAATGTAACCGAAATAATAGATAACATTATAAACAACAACAAAATAATTGTAATATCAGCCTTTTATTTCGCGACATTACTCTTCCCTCTAAAAAGGAACTTCGTCCCCGAAGTTCACCACCAAAATACTACACATATTATTGAAAACTTACCTCTTGACATGTACCCAACACATATGATTCGTTATTGACATTACTCATTACTCATACAACCATTAATTCATGAAAGCATATGCACTATATTCGAGCAATTATTCCTAGACACGAATGCATGTATACATCAATTGTACATTTATATAGAAAATACACCACTCCGGTGAAATATAATTAGTAGACATTACGGATGTAAAATGAATGCAATAAGAACCAACTACTATTTCATTATTCGTTACGAATACGCATCCAAAACCCAAACACGACTTCCAACATATGAAATTAACGGTTCAAACTTGTTACTAATCATCAATAACCATATCAAACATCAAAACATGTAACTATATAACCATTAAACAATTTTAATTAACGAAAAGTTCCTGTGACAGTGCTACTCGATCGAGTATATAGGGTACTCGATCGAGTGCCCGCTACTCGATCGAGTGTCTTGGCTACTTGATCGAGTAGCCCGAGATCATAATATAACCCTTCTCGTCACATCTGCAGCTACTCGACCGAGTGTGGGGCACTCTGTCGAGTAGCTACAGGTCAAAACCTTAGAAATTTCCTGTCATAACACCATATATATATATAACGTCACATAAGCGCAAGTCGGGATGACAACCCGACCCCCAAAATCCTGCAAATAAGTTCAAACTAAACAAATCCGGCCTTACGGCCATCCATACAAACCAAGGTAAAAGTACTAACTAACAATGATCACTATCATCCCACATAACCAAACCATAAACAAAGAGAAGAAAAAAGAGTATCACTCCTGCTGCTGCTGCTGCTCATCCATCATCTCATCTCCACCACCATCCCCTCCCGAGGTTCCTGCTCCTGATGACCCAAGACCCACATCAACCTCTGCCCCAGCTCCAGGACTCACATACCATGGGCTCAAACCACCAAAAACAAAGGACTGTGGTGTCCCCCATGCTGTCTGGTCCACCCCGTAAGAGTGGAAAACCCCACTGTAGTCCCCAACTCCGCTCCACCACACTAGATGTGGCCCCTCGGTCCCAATCCCCTGAGCATACGCCATCTCGTGCACGTTCCGGAGTGTCAAAGTAGATGATACTCTCTCTGCCACTCGAACGTGTCTCCGGGGTATCGAGGTAGGGGTAACAAGGAAAAGGGTGCTGCTGTGGTGTTGTTGGCTATGGTCTGGTCTCAGCTGTCCTCTCTCTCACACGACGAGGTCCTCTCCCCAACCTGGGTCTATCCTTCACCATTGCCACGTTCTCTCCCTTCTTCGGCTCGGGCATCACCTGAAGGATCGTGTCATCAATGAGGTATGTCTGTAACTGTCGAGGTACATCATCATCCTCCTTCTCCTCATCGGAGTCAACAGCTACCACCACCGGATCTAACGGCTCTGTCGGTGGGAGGTGCTCAGGAACCGGGATCCTCATCCAGCTCATACCCCACACTCTCCAAGCTAGGCTACCATCAGCTAAAGTTCTCAACCATTTCAGGTCGAGGTAGTAGTCTCTGTCCATGGTAGGCACCGGTGTAGATAGGGGAACGTACTCAGAAGAAGCCTCAAAGGAGGCTAGCTTTTCAGCTAACCGGGTGGCAAGAGCACCACAACTCAAGTACCGAGTGGTAGAAGTAGCCATCAAAGCAAGGCTAGCACTGACCATGGCAGGAGCATTGAAGACCACCCTCTCAGTCCGCTCTAGGTTAAGATAAGACATCAAAAGCAACAACTCGTGATTGTTCAGCTTACTCATATCCGGCCTCTCATAAAGAAGATTCGAAATAGAACGAAGGAATATCCTCAAAGTAATATGTTGAACATCATTAATCAACATGTTACTAGAGGTGGGAGCTGACTTCCCAGACAAACAAGGCATAAGGCGACAAACCCCGCACTCAGATGGAATCTCATTGATGGAATCCTGTGGAGGCTTGGCCAACCCAAGGTGAGAAGAAAAGAGGTCCATGGTCAACAAAAAACTCGTGTTCATAAGAAGGAACTCAACAGACTGTGCAGCTGGCTCGTATTTAAACGAGCTCATGAACTCCAAGGTCAGAAAAGGATAGGTATGCTTCCTCAAACGATACAACCCCGTGAACCCGAAGGTCTCAAAGATATGATGGACATCCGTCTCAATTCCCAGGTCATCAAGGAGTGTGGTATCCATATAACGGGTGGGTCTCATCTTGCATTTCTGTAACGCTACAAATCTCTCTCTCTGTTTAAAGTCCACAAAGACTACCGAAGGATACTCGGGTACAGACGGTACCACCGGTCCGCTACCCTCCCCAATTTCGGGCTGAGAAGCCCTCCACCTCTTACTTTGACGGGTTCCCAGGTTTAGTCTCGGCATCTGTTTCAGCATACGATTTAAACATATTTGCATAGGCCTTTAAAACATGTAATTTACACAAATTGAACATTGAGTAATCATCTATGTACACACTTTCACCAACAAATTTCCAATTTGATATATAAATTCAGTTTATAGTATTTCAGACGATCTCTATAGCTGTGAAAATTTTAACATGATAAACATGATTTACCCGACTACTACGATTCTCAAGACATGGCTCAAATACTACTCCATATTTACTTGAAAACATGTGAAACATTCATGTATGCTCATAGAAGGGCTACTAAGTACACACCATCACCAACATTCAACATTATGAGCAACTTCTCAATTAGACAGTCAGACGGTCTCTACAGCTGTAACAATTTGGCATATTTGACAAGAATTAATCATCACTACTACCATATCAAAGGTTTAACTCTTACACATTCATTCATATTCAACACAAAACTTTAATTATAGAAAACGAATTTCAATTTGGGGCACTTTTAAGACGGAGTTTTAAGGCAAATTTTAAGGTGAAAATCACAAAATCCAACTTCCAACATGATATATGCAGCATGTACTACTCAATTTCATCATCCAACATGTAGAAATCACCCGAAAATCAATTTGATTTCACAAACCCTAGAAAAATTCGCCCCCAAAATTTGCAATTTCTAATCTATTTTTAGCACAATAAACATCAACAATCAGGAAAGGGAAGCATGTGAATCATATTACAACAATTACAAGCAACTTTTCGTCCATAAGGATCGAAATTTCAGATTATTCTACCCTCTCAATAGATTCTAAGTGATGAAAACATGAAATTAAGAAAGAAATTCATACCTTTATCAAATAGGAAGTGAAAGAACGAAATTAAACAAAGAAAACCACCCAAACTAATCACCACAACCACAAATATATGAGAGTAGCCTACTCGATCGAGTGCCTAAGGTACTCGATCGAGTGCCCTCTACTCGATCGAGTAGGTGCTATTTCGTCGAGTATCCGCAGAAAATTCCCACACCTCGACGTCATAGCGTCCTAACTAGATCGAGTGAGGTCTACTCGGTCTAGTAAGCACTCGCACTCGGTCAAGTAAGGTTGAGTACTCGGTCAAAATTAAAAGACTAACTGAAGATTCCTGCAAAGCAATATCACGTGTCGATTCCAAACCAAGTTCGAAAATCGTCACTGGTTATCGTACTCACTCAGATATCACCATTACTACTCAAATACATCGTACCGTCTAATCAGATAAGATTCATATCATATTACGCTACAACTAACATCACGCAACATGGTTTACCTGCTACCGAGTCATCCGTATACGCAATTATGTCATTGTATCATGTCTAAACTCGTCTTACCACATTGCTAGCAACTTATACTTACGTTAATTAAAACATGTAATTAACGATGAATTTTCTACATGTCATCCAAGTGTATTACTATCATGTTCCAGTTTCAACATAAACAAATTATGCTACACAAATTAATCGCCACGCAAGCGGAAACTTTCAGCCATTAAACATTGTATATACTCATTACTATTTGCTATTTCTCATACTATAACTCAAAACTTCTTTAACAATCATTATTGTGGCTACGGTAAGACTTATAAACTCGTATAGGATCACCATCACTAAAAACCTGAAGCAAACACCAACATGACCACTTTTCATACTACAACATACACTTCTACACTTTTCACGCATTTCTATTAAATAAAACCTTTTACGTTTCTCATTATCATCACATATACTCACTAATTCTACCAAAACTTCACCATACACGGTCCGAATGCAACTACCATACCTATATCATCTTCAACAAAGACTCAGCCACAGATAGTTCCAACGTAATCAACATACACGTTAAGTACATACTTATTGACTCCACATTCCATACCCAGTGACTGGCTTAAGCACAATGGGGCCAGGATTTTGAAATGAGGGCGCCTACTCACCCAAAATCTAGCATCAGCTGGGGCTCCCATTACACATACACCAGGTTCATTTTATTAGACTCACTACGTTCATTATGTTCATTGGTTACAGGTTCCAAAATCGTCACTCTGATACCACTTTGTAACACCCCCAAATACCGAGGGGCCTTAACTAGATCTTCCCCTAAGGGCGTTACCATCTCGGTTACTCGAGTTAAGTAATCATCAAAAGTCGATAAAAGAACAATTATAGTTAAATTTACAAGTGTTATAACCAACTAACAAAATAAAGATACAACTCGTCAGCTACACGCTATCACTATCAGAACTCGTGAAGACTCATCCCCGCCAGGACTCCAGCTATGAACAATATCAACATCTGCTAAGACTGATTGCTCACCATAAGGGATCACGGCAGACACATAAACAAAGAAGACAACCATACAAGGTCAGTAACTGAGACAAGACTCAACATAAACCAACAACAATTGCCAACACAATACAAATGCAATCAGTCACACACAATCACACCCACTCCAATCAATCTCCATCACCGACTGTCCACTGGACCAGCCCTGCCAGTGGGGGACCGCAGCCGTTCCTACCTAAGCCCCGCTCATCATACTGAGCGATAACCCTATCCCATTAATGTGCACATCCCCTCCCGTGGCGGGTTCCACGGAGGGCGTAACTAGGGCGTGAAGCCACTCCCGCAAGTGACTCCGCTCAGCCGAGGACGCACCTCGAAAACCAGAGACAATCAAACACAGACAGCTGCAATACAACAACAACCAACAAACTGCATACACCAACTGATTACCGCATACACTCTTGCCATATAAACATAACAACAACATAACAACTGCGACACAACAACCGACAAACTAGACCATCCACCGAAACTGAGTAGGCGAACCTACCTTTAAGCGACTGCAACTATTCCATGCCCACACACACAATATTCAGCAATCAAGCAAAACCTATATACACAAAACAAACATCTATCACTACCAAGCTAAACCTAACTGCAAAGACGAGGATACGGATGATGATGACGACATACCTACAAGAGGAAACCTGTTAAAGGACCGCTACCCGACTCAAGCTATGCTCTCCTAAGGCACAAGGACCTTCAAAGGCGTTTGTTTAGGAATTTTTACCCAAATCGATTAATTAGGGTCAATGTAGTCTATATTCGTTGGTCGATTGTATGATGATTTGTATGTCAATAAGTAAACGGAAAAAATAAGGTACGTAATGTAAATTGACACGTAAGATTTTGGTGACGCGGAAAACCCAATGTGGGAACAACCGCGGGAGGGACGGTACCCTGCCAATTATTGCACTATATGAATTGGAGGATGATTACAATTGTGATGCGTAGCAAATCCTGCTGGCCCTAGGCGTCAGGCCTGCAAGATCCAGAATGAGCGTATATTATTTGCTGAGATATGATCTTGATTATTGTTGTATGAATGAATACAGATGTGTTGAATGAGTTGTCTTGGATCTCCTATTTGATTTGCTTCCTTGGCTATTTATAGGGTAAGAACCCTAGACATGTCCTACCTCGAGTATGGAAAGGGAATATTATTTCCATAAGGACTTCTTTCCAAACCCGAACTCTTTTACCAATTCTCCCCAATCTCCCTAACTTCTCCCTAACTTCTCCCTGACTTCTCCCTAACACTCCTTTCCTTAACGCGGGCACCTTCTATGATGGGCTCTTGATCCTTCTTAAGCCCATCTCCCCTTTTCCTGACCGCGGGCTCCCTTCCTCCTTACCTCTTCTTTCATAATCTTTACCTTATCCAATGGGCCTTCTTTATTGTGCTATTTTTAGCCCAAACAGTTTGCCCCAAATTTCTTGCGAAGTACGCTTTCAAGTATCGAGCAAGGAATTTTACGTAACCAAATGCTAAACCCTACGCCGTCTTTGCTCTTCTTCCCATGCATCCCATCATTTCCAGCCGCCCTACTCCTCTTTCTCCGCACCCAACTCCCTCTCTCCTCTTTATAACTCCAACGTCCCTCTTCACTCTCATTAACCACTTCAAATTATTTCAAAAACTCATCTCTCTTAAACCCTCAATCTTCCTTCCCCTTTATTCTCCACCGGTTTCACTGTTTCCCCTCCCCGTCTCCATCACCAGGTAATCCATCTTCTTCTCTCCCTTTAATCTTCATTTTCTCTCTTCATCATGGGTAAAACTCGGCAGTCTTCGTCAACCCCTACACCCTCCGACCGCAATCTTGACCCTACTTTCCCTTCTCGGGGACTTTTCAAACACCCACATGATTGTGACTCCGTCCTAACTCCGGCCGACATTCCGACGATCAAGAACCTGCTTGGTCTTGGTGATGGGTTGGATATCGCCATCCCTGAACCGGGACAGAAAGCTGACGCCCTCCGTCCAGGGTGGGTTTGCTTCTACTTATATCCGTTTAGATATGGCCTCCGTTTCCCTTTCCCTAAACTCGTTCAAGATTTTATATTCACCAACAATTTCGCCATGGCACAAATCTCTGCCGTCATTTGGAGAGTTCTTCTCTATTCTCTGGCCGCGGGTCAGAGTACTGGCAAATCTGTCACCCTGGGCGATCTGGCCCATATGTACAACATCAGGTCCCTGGGCAGGGGTCAATTCTCCTTCCGGGGCCGTGGAGAGGCTCCCTTCAAACATGTGTCAAAATCTCGCGATGAGAAATGGTTTGAGGACTTCTTCTACGTGAGGAAGGACTCCATCCAGCCTCCTGTCGATTATATTTTCGAGAAATGGGTTCTGAGTTCGAGTAAGTAGCTTTCTTGTTACCTGATTTGTTTTATCTCGCTGCTTACTAGCTTACTTCATCGCCTTCGTGCAGGCCCCTGCGACCTCACCCGTATCGGCGCCAAGATCCCGCCGCAGCAAGTCGTTCAAAGCATTTCTGAGTCTGAGAGAAAGTTACCAGACCTGCTTCCTGGTTTTTCACCTGTTTCTTCCTCCAATCCTCCTCAATCAGCCCACAGTATGTCTTCTGATAAGGTTTCTGTAACCACTTTCGTTTGCATGCTGTTTCTGCAGACGTTTTTAAGCGTTCTGTCGCCTGAGGCTATGCGTTCTTGCAGGTTTAAAAGTCGATCAACTGGAACTCATCCTCCAAAGTGCTAGAAGAAAGAGACCTTCTGCCAGCCCTGATGTGGCCTCTGCCTCCAAGAGGAGTGCTCCGGCTGCCTCTTTTCAGACTCCTCCCAGAGTTTCCAGTTCTGCTGCACGCGTGCCCCTGGAGGTTAATCCGTTATCTCGCCATCCGCCCACTCCTCCTTCCAGTCCTCGTGCTTCGTCTAGTGGGGGCATCATTGCTCATTCCCAGAAGGCTTTGGGAATGTGGACAAGGTGTCGTACTGGCCGGAGATTGATCAGCTGCTCTTTCCTCCTGTTGAGGAAACGTTTTCGGAGTTCACCCCAGAGGAGATGGCTGAAAACGATGTGCACAATGCCTTCATGGTAAATATCCTTCACTTTCTATCTGCCTGACTGTCTGTTTACTTGGATTCTGCCCCCTGATTTCCTTGCTGACTCTTGATTTGCTTTGCCCCAGACCCTCCAGTCTGCACTCTACAATAGGAAGATGATCAACATAGTGCAGACGACCAGTCGTGCTACCAGTGCCAAGAATCAGGAGCTGAAGGAGATCATCGCGGATCGCATGCGCAGCAAGCGGGTTGATCTGAAGGAGCGTGTGGTGGAGCTGAAGACTGAGCTTGCTGTCGCCAAGAAAAAGTTGAAGGAGGGCGCTGATCAGCTGGCTCGAAACCAGGCCGTGTGCAGCACTTTCTCTTACTCCCTCAAGCGCTCTGATGAGAAGATCAGTGAGCTGATTTTCCTGGCCACCAATGTTGTTGCATATGCTACCTGACGGGGAAAGATCAGTGGGATGTGTGCTGCCCTTGAGGAGGCTCCCACCCAGCAGACCATAGAGGAAGAGAAGAAGCAGCTGGAGATGCTCTACCCCGCTCAACCTGATCTGAGTATGCTGATGCCTGAGGTTGGTGAGGTGAATTCTTCGCGTTGGCCGAGCAGGTGCTGGGGATGATCTTTGGAATGTCCCGGATCCGCTTGACGGAACTCGGGAACTATGGCGGCCGAGAATGCTCGGTGAAGCGGCACACGAAATGAGAGGTCACAGGGGAGAGGGGATGCTGTGGAGGTGGAGGTCATTAATGTGACCGATAATTAAATTTTTATGTTTTGATAAACTTTTTGGCAGTCTGGCCCAGAGTTGGCATTATTTGTAAATTTTAAACTTGTTCTTGTGTTTGCTCCGCCAGGGTGGCGGTTAAACTTGGGGCCGTATTTTGGCCATATTTTGAAATGCCCCTTGTCATAGTTTGGCAAGGTTTTAGCTAACATATCGTGTGTTTGTTGTTTATCTTCCCTGTTTTTAGGAAGTTTATGTCGTGTCAGTCTGTTTGACTGATTTAGGCGAGTCCTGTCACCCTGAAAAGGATAACGTTATGACTCAGCTAGTCATCGTGTCACCGATGGCGATTTAGGCGTATGCCGCAATGTAAGGAGGAGTGGTCGTGTCAACCTTGGAGGCTGATTTAGACCGGCCTGGTCAGCCAGAAAAGACTGACTCAGACCAAGCTAGCTGCCGTGTCAGCTGGATGACTGATTTAGGCGTATGCCGTAGTTTTTGGACTACTTAACCTTGTTCATGACGCAAGGTGTGTTCATCTCGTTTTATGCCAGCAGGGGCGTCATTGAGGCAAGTTTATCGTCATTCTAGGACCAGATGGAGACGCTGCAGGATTCTGGTAGCGCGAGATATCCCTACGTTCCATGTTCGTTTTGCATGCATCTTTGGGGCCCCGATTAAGTGCGATTAGTGTGAGCTACGTCCGGAGGTGGTATCGGGGGTAGCCTGGATAAGCGTATTTTGTCGGCCGGGCTCCCTTTCGTATGTTCCACAGTCACTTTGGTGAGGGTGCTCCTTGTGGAGAAAATAGGTTGGGCATGTTGGAGTGTCGTGTGCCTTGTCACCCCGCATTGGCAGTTGACAGTCCTGCTAGATATCCTTTCAAAGTACCATAGATACCAGAATTCAAAGTGATGTGCTCAGAGAAGCCTAAAAATAAGAAAATCTATAAAAATGATGTGAAGTACCTGTCGCCATCTCATGGGGTACCAGAGCAATTGTGGTCCCAGGACGCTGCCAGACCACACCATCCAATAGTAGTTTAAAGTTTCAAAAAATAACTTAAAGATACCAGAAATAAGAGTGAAACTGGCAGTATGCCTACTACCGAATTTTTATTTTATCTTTAAAAATGATTTGGCTTCTCATAGTACATTATTCTGAAAGCTGGAGTCTACTTATTATTAAAAGTAATATCTCTTCAGGTGAAGTATGTTCCATGGGCGTTGTATGATTTGACCGTCCATAGTCATCAGTCTGTATGCACCATGGCCAACAACTCCTTCTACCTGGTATGGTCCTTCCCATTTGTAGGCGAATTTGCCTGCTTTTCGATTTTTGGTGTTTTGAAACACCTCTCGGAGAACCAGGTCTCCTACCTCCAGGAGCCTGACTTTCACATTCTTGTTGTAACTCCGGCCACCGTTGTTTGTAGGCGGCCAGGACGGATTTTTGCGCTTGCTCGCGGCTCGTCGGTGTGTCCAGGCTTCGGTCATCTCTCGCATTGTTCAGTTCCCTCGTCATATTTTCATACCGTGAGTGGGAATTAGAACTTCGATGGAATGACCGCTTCGCGCCAAACACCAGTGAAGGGTGTTTGACCTGTTGCTACCTTTGGCGTCGTTCTCGTCGGACCATAACACTAGTGGCAACTCATCCGCCCACTTTCCTCCTAACTCATGTAACCTCCTTCTCGATTGTCCATAATAATTTTTTCTTTGGATTGACTTGTCCATTGGACTTTGGAGTCCTAGGTGTTGACTTTTTTAAGGTGATATTCCACCGGCACAAAGTATCCTCGGTATCGTTGGAGATGAATTGTGAGCCATTGTCACATATGATTTCTGATGGGATACCAAATCTGCAAACGATGTTTCGTTTTATGAATTAAATGACTTACTTGTCTTATACCTCCGTGAATGCTTCTGCCTCTATCCACTTGGAGAAGTAATCTGTCATTGCTAGCATCCGGTTACATTTCCGTGGCCCGTGGTAGGGGCCTACTATGTCCATGCCCCATGCCATGAATGGCCAAGGAGAGATGATAGGGTGTAGAGGCTCATTGTTTGGTGGATCATGGGCGCCGAGCGCGGGCGGGCATCACATTTTCGTGCATACTCTGCCGCATCTGCTTTCATTGAAGGCCGTAATATCCCTGTCTCGAGTGCTTTATTTGCGGACTCCGCCTCCGCATGGTTTCCACATTCGCCACCGTGGAGAGCATGTAACACGATCTGCGCTTCTTCCTTGTCCGGCACCGTAGGTAGGGCCTGCTAGCGATTTTCTCGAATAATATATCATCGATAAGTATGAATCGGGAGGCCTTTATTCTAAAAGCTCTTACTTCCTTCTTATCATCTGGTAGCTTGTTGTGGCGCGGCCGTCTAGGTAAGGTGTACGCCGGTCGTCTTTGGATCGGCTACGGTCGGGCGTCGCCCGTTTGACCGAGAGCTCTCACCTTCCTCTCAGAATCGCTTGGATTTCCTTTTCGCTTTGTGGATCCTCCGTTCACCCCCTGTCTATTCCGTCTTCCTTTCGGATAGAGGGTTCCAGATATGTGTTATTGGAATCTTTGGATAGCTCTGTTGGCTTGAATGTTGCCCCCGGGGTTGCTAGGGCGTCTACTTCCACGTTCGATCTCTCGGGGACTGTTTAAGCTTGCAAGATTCGAATTTTTGTTTTAATTCCTTTGCTACTTTTAGGTATACTATCATCTTCGAATCTCTGGCTATAAACTCATCATTCACGTGGTTGACTATTAACAGGAGTCACCGGATATGAGCAGTGTCGACCCACGACTCAGTGCTAGCTTCATTCCCAATATCAAGGCCTCGTATTCTGTTTCATTGTTGGTTGCCTTGAATTCACATCTTACAGCTTGCGCTATCAGATCTCCTTGTGGTGATCGCAAAATTAATCCTACACACCGCCCCCTTTGGTTGGAGGCTCCGTCGATATGCATCCGCGGACTTCGTCTCGCTTGCTTCCTTCTAAAGTGAGAATCTCGATCCGCCGATTCTGGATGGCCGGATCAAGTCGACACGAAGTCGGCCAGTGCTTGTGATTTGATTGCTGTTCTAGGGTCGTATTGGATGTCGTATCCACTGAGGTGTACAGACCATTTAGACATTCTTCCTGATAGCTCAGGCCTCCTCATGATAGCTTTTAGCGGGTAGTTTGTCACAACATGTATGATGTGTGACTCAAAATAGGGACGCAGTTTGCGAGATGCTACTACCAATGCTAGTACTAACTTTTCAAGAGATGTGTACCTGGTCTCTAGGCAGCGAGAGACTTGCTTACGTAGTACACTCGGCTTCTCGCTCCTTTTCTTGCTCTCGGACTGTGACAAAGCACTCATTGCTACTTACTTCGTGATGACTAGGTATATGAATAATGGTTCACCTGGTTTGGTTTTGACAAAGAGTGGCGGGTCTCTTTGAGATAGTCCTTCGGTCTCTAAAGGCTTGCTCGTGTTGGCGGTCCACTTAAACTTCGGCTTTTCCTTAGCACGTCGTAAAATAGCCCGCATTTGTCGAAGATCTTGAAATGAACCCTGTTTGTGGCTGCTACCTTTCCAGCTAGTCTTTGAACATCTTTAGGTTTCTCGGGTGATTCAGTGTAAGACGACTTTGATCCGCTCGATTGGCTTCTATTCCTCTCTCGAGTTACAATATAGCCCAAGAATTTGCCGAAGATACCCCGAAGGTGCATTTAGATGGGTTTAATTTCATCTTGTATTCCCCGAGGGTCTTTGAATGTTTCGCGGATGTCGCATATGATCTTTGGGTTTTTCTGATTTCACCACCATGTCATCAATGTACACCTCCATGGTTCTTCCTATTTGCTCTTTGAACATGCGGTTAACCAACCTTTGATATGTGGAGCCTGCGTTCTTTAGGCCGAACGGCATGACGTTGTAGCAATATATTCCTCTTTTGGACATAAATGTTGTCTTCTCCTGGTCTGCAGGATCCATCTTGATCTGATTGTATCCACTCCATGCATCCAGAAATGTTAGCATCTCGTGTCCAGCTGTTGCATCTACCATTGCATCAATATGAGGCAGCGAGAATGGATCTTTAGGACATGCTTTGTTGAGATCAGTGAAGTCCACACATACTCTCCACTACCCATTCTTTTTAGGCACCACCACTACATTAGACAACCATTCTGGGTAGTTCACTTCTCTTATCTTCTTTGCTACCAGCAGGCTGTCTACTTCCTGGTTGATTACCTTATTTCTCTCTCTTTGCAAACTTTCTCCTTTCTCTTTGGATGGGTTTACACTTTGGGTCCACGCTAAGCTTGTGTGTTATGATGGATGGATCTATGCCTATCATATCATCGTGTGACCATGCAAAGCAATCCATGTTATCTTGTAAGAACTTGACTAGCTGCTGTCGTGAGCTTCCTGTACATCCTGCTCCAATGAGCATGGTTCTCTCTAGGTGCAGCTTGTCCAGGTTAATCGATCCGGCTCTCTTTCCGGGGGCTCGATGTATTCGTCTGGATAGGCGCTTCGCAATTGCTATGCGGGAGGGCTGGCAGTGCACTTGAGTGCCTTCTTGTAGCAGCCTCTAGCTTCCACCTGATCTCCTCTTATCGTTTCTACTCCCCATGGGGTGGAGAACTTTATGCACTGGTGATATGTTAAAGGGATCGCTTTCATCCGGGTGCGACCATGGTCTTCCTAGGATGACGTTGTAAGTAGAGGGCCATCTATAACCGGATACCGACTTGCTTGTTGACTCCTCCCACATAGGTGGGGATGATTATCTCACCTAGCGAGTGGTTTGTTTCTCCATTTGAAGCCTACTAGCGGGATAGTCTTCTTCTCAGTAAATCCTTCTCGCTGAATCCCATGTTCTCTATGGTTTTCAGCATGATTAAGTTGACCGAGCTTCCTGTATCTACCAAGACCTTTCTTACTGTTCAATTGGCCATTGACAAGGTGATAATAAGTGCATCATGGTGTTCTCGTTCATCGTATGTATCTCCTTCATCAAAGCTTATCTGGCGGGTGTTGTGAGAAATTCTACAAGAGTTGGTGGCCTGTCTCCTTTGGTCTCGGTGGCATGTCTCTTGGGTCTTTGAGTATGTCGGGCCGCTTAAGTCCGAGCGCTGTTATCACGTTTATAATTTTAGTGCATGTGGGTGGGTTTTGCCGGCAGCGGAACCTACCTTATCTGTTGCTTGCCCCCACGTGGCAACGGTGGCTCGGCTTTCCTTGTTCGTACAGCGCTTGATCTCTCTTCTCAATGTGTAGCAATCCTCGGTGTTGTGTCCGATATCACGATGGAATTCACACTTCTTCTTGCTATCCTTTCTCCAAGCTTGCTCTCTCTTGGTGGGTTGGGCCACCGACTCCATCTCCCATCTCTCTGAGCGCCTTCAAGATTCCTCCGATACCTGTAGTGAATCCATACTCTGCGAGGGTGGGGAGTAGCTGGTTTTCCTCGATTCTGTAGACTCCCCTCCCATATGGTCTGTATCTCTCGTCCTTCTTGTTGGTGGTTTGCTTTCTTCCTGATTTCTCCACGGCTGAAGTACTAGAAATACTTGGCGCGCTCTGTAAGCGGCTCGGCTAGGATATCTTCCTCCGGTCGATCGCGGCTTTGCTTTCTCTGATCGCTTGAAACTATGGCAAGGATGCATAGTCGGCTGCTTGTATAGGTCAGAGTCGTGATGGAGGCCTCTTCTGAAGGCTTCTACTGCTGTTGAGATATGACATTCTCGTACTGCTACCTTCTCATTGTTAAATCTGGTATTGTATTCTCCAATGCTCTCTCATGCCCCCTGGACGATTCTGTACAAGTCTCATGCGTGCTTCTGTGGCTTTCTGCTGCTTGCGAACTGTTGAGTAAATGCGTTTACCAATTCAAAAAATGGAGATATCGACCTGTTGGGCAGGCTTACAAACCATCGAAGTGCCGGTCCTGTTAGGGTGGACCCGAATGCTTTGCACATGCAGGCTTCCTTAACTTGTCCTATGGTTGTTACCGTCATCATTTTTGTTTTATCTTGGTGATATGATCAAAGGGGTCTGCTGTGCCGTCGAAGAGAGGCATATTTGGGTTTGTGAATCCCTTTGGCATGGCTGTGATGGATATGGTGTCCACGAATGGTGAGTCGGCATAACTGTCTAGAGCTGCTTTCTCGAGTGGGGGTGGTAGCCCTGGAACCCTGCTCAGCATCTCCTTTAGTTCCAAGTACTGCTGATTAGTTATATTGGCTGAATCTGGGGTCCGCCTGTCAGCTGTCTGCATAATTCCTCCTGATCCGGGCTCTTGAAGATTCTGATAAGTTCCGGTGCCAGGGGGGTTGTGGCAACGATTGTCCCTCTTTGCCGAGTTCACTTTCTTTGGTTTGACTCGGATCTGCGCTGGTGTCGATCGATTCTTTGCGGAGGATGGCGACGGGGAGGCCACCTGTTTGTATCCCTACGCAGCTGGTTGGCTACCAGCTATCTGGTGTGAGGTATCCTAACCCTCGTGGGGTTATCCTTGCATCTGACGGTGTCGTAGCCAAATCCAATCTTGTAATTATTTCAATTTGGTATCGCATCTTTTCTTTGTTCCTTGTGTCGATCTACCAAAGGAAATCTTCCTTCACCGTCCTGTTCGGCCGAGAGTCTTGGATTCTTTGCTTTAGGAGATCAATTTGTGCCCAGAGCTCTCTATCTCTCCTTCTTACCTCGGCATCTGCTCTCCTTTGGTCTTCTCTCATGTTTTCCATAGCTTTCTGAAGATTTTCCACGCCGGCGAGCAGGATTTGCGTGGGACTGGGCGGCGGAGTGACGCCTGAGCTTGATGTTCCTTTGTCGATCGATCAGTGAAGGGCCGAGACAACAGGGGTCTGGGAGGTAGAGAGGCTTTTTTTGTTGTCGGTATGATTCTTGGGGTGTGTCCAGGGAGCTGCGTGGCCACTGTCGATGTTGGACTTTGGGTAGACGATGGTGGTGGCGATGGCTGCCTGCTCCCTGGCATGGTTTCAGATACTTGCTTTTCCATTGTATATCAAGAATATCAACGATTGACGACCACAATGCCCCACGGTGGGCGCCAAACTGTTTAGGTATTTTTACCCAAATCGATTAATTAGGGTCAATGTAGTCTATATTCGTTGGTCGATTGTATGATGATTTGTATGTCAATAAGTAAACGGAAAAAATAAGGTACGTAATGTAAATTGACACGTAAGATTTTGGTGACGCGGAAAACCCAATGTGGGAACAACCGCGGGAGGGACGGTACCCTGCCAAGTATTGCACTATATGAATTGGAGGATGATTACAATTGTGATGCGTAGCTAATCCTGCTGGCCCTAGGCGTCGGGCTGCAAGATCCGAGAATGAGCGTATATTATTTCTTTGAGATATGATCTTGATTATTGTTGTATGAATGAATACGGATGTGTTGAATGAGTTGTCTTGGATCTCCTCTTTGATTTGCTTCCTTGGCTATTTATAGGGTAAGAACCCTAGACATGTCCTACCTCGAGTATGGAAAGGGAATATTATTTCCATAAGGACTTCTTTCCAAACCCGAACTCTTTTACCAATTCTCCCCAATCTCCCTAACTTCTCCCTAACTTCTCCCTGACTTCTCCCTAACACTCCTTTCCTTAATGCGGGCACCTTTTATGATGGGCTCTTGATCCTTCTCAAGCCCATCTCCCCTTTTCCTGAACGCGGGCTCCCTTCCTCCTTACCTCTTCTTTCATAATCTTTACCTTATCCAATGGGCCTTCTTTATTGTGCTATTTTTAGCCCAAACAGCGTCCATGGAGGTTATATGGTGAATGGAAGGGAAAGAGGCGACCTAAAGATCTGAAGAAATGAGGCGGAAATTATTTGCGGTTTTAACAAAACACGATTATAAACTGTCGCTGAAAAGACGCTACTCGATCGAGTGGCTTACCTACTCGATCGAGTGACCCCTACTCGATCGAGTATCCAAGCTACTCGATCGAGTAGCCTCTACTCTATCGAGTACCACCCACAACTCAAAACACAGGATAACTTTGGTACGCACTTTCTAAGGACTATTACTGCTCCCAAGGTCAATCAACGCTGGTCAACGGGTCTCTAAAAAGGGCGGGTATTACATCGTTGGAGATGAATTGTGAGCCATTGTCACATATGATTTCTGATGGGATACCAAACCTGCAAATGATGTTTCGTTTTATAAACGAAATGACTTGTTTGTCCTTTACTTCCGTGAATGCTTCTGCCTCTATCCACTTGGAGAAGTAATCTGTCATTGCCAGCATCCACGTCCTGTTTCCTCTGGCTCTTGGCAGAGGTCCCACTATGTCCATGCCCCATGCCATGAATGGCTATGGAGAAATGATAGGATGCAAGGGTTCTACTGGCTGATGGATCATTGGTGCCGAGCACTGGCAGGCGTCACACTTGCGTGCATACTATGCTGCATCTGCCTTCATCGTGGGCCAGAAGTATCCCTACCTGAGGGCTTTATTTGCCAGACTCCTGCCCCCTGTATGGTTTCCACATTCGCCACTATGGAGAGCATGTAACACAGTCTTTGCTTCTTCCTTGTCCAGGCACCGTAAGTAGGGGCCTGCCAGTGATTTCCTGAATAGTATATCGTCAATAAGTATGAACCTAGAGTCCTTTACTCTGAAAGCCCTTACTTTCTTCTTGTCATCTGGTAGCTTGTTATGACGCAGCCAGTCTAGGTAAGGTGTGCGCTAATCCCAGTCATCTGCCTGTTCGGCTGTTTGATCAGGCGGCTGACCGGTTGGCTGAGAGTTCTCACCTTCCTCTGTAACTGCCTGTACTCCTTCCCCGTTCTGTGAATCCTTCAGTTCTCCTTTATCTATTTCATCTGCCTTCTAGATGGAAGGCTCTAGCATGTGTGCTATTAGAATGCTGGATAGTTCTGTTGGTTTGAATGTTGCCCCCAGAGTTGCTAAGGCATCTGCTTCCACGTTCTGATCTCTGGGATCTGCTTAAGCTTGCATGTTTCGAATTTCTGTTTTAACTCCTTTGCTACTTTTAGGTATGCAATCATTTTTGAATCTCTGGCTATAAACTCATCATTCACGTGATTAACTATTAATAGAGAGTCACTATATATGCGCAGGTGCCTGACTCCTAACTCCAAAGCTAGCTTCATTCCTAATATCAAGGCCTCGTACTCTGTTTCATTGTTGGTTGCCTTGAATTCACATCTTACCGCTTGTGCTATCAGGTCTCCCTGTGGTGACCATAGGATTAACGCTACTCCTGCCCCCCTTTGGTTGGAGGCTCCGTCAATATGAATCTGCCAGACCTCTGCCTCCTTGTTCCTCTCTAGGGTGAGGATTTCCTTATCTGCCAGATTTTGGATGGTTGGGCTGAAGTCTGACACAAAGTCGGCCAATGCTTGCGATTTGATTGTTGTTCTGGGGTCATACTGGATATCGTATCCACTGAGGTGTACAGACCACTTTGACATTCTGCCTGACAATTCAGGCTTCCTCATGATAAATTTCAGCGGGTAGTTGGTCACAACATCTATAGTGTGGGACTCAAAATAGGGGCGCAGCTTGCGAGATGCTACTACCAGTGCTAATACTATTTTTTCAAGAGATGTGTACCTGATCTCAGCCGGCAACAGAGACTTGCTTACGTAGTACACTGGCTTCTGCTCCTTTTCCTACTCCCTGACCAGAACAGCGCTCACTGCCACCTCTGTGACGGCCAGGTATATGAATAGTGGTTCTCCTGGTCCTGGCTTCGACAGCAGTGGTGGGCTACTGAGGTAGTGTTTCAGCTCTCTAAAAGCTTGCTCGTGATCCGCGGTCCACTTAAACTTCTGGCTCTTTCTCAGTATGTCGTAAAACAGCCTGCACTTATCTGAAGATCCTGAGATGAACCGGCTTAAGGCTGCTACGTTTCCAGCTAGTCTTTGAACATCTTTAGGCTTTTCAGGTGACTCTAGTTGTAAGACGGCTTTGATCTGCTCGATGTTAGCTTCTATCCCTCTTTGAGTTACAATGTAGCCTAAGAATTTGCCAGAGGATACTCCGAAGGTGCATTTAGATGGATTTAGCTTCATTTTGTATTCCCTTAGGGTGCTGAATGTTTCTGCCAGGTGCCGCATGTGATCATTGGCTTTTTCTGATTTTACCACCATGTCATCAATATATACCTCCATAGTTCTTCCTATCTGCTCTTTAAACATGCGGTTAACCAACCTTTGATACGTGGAGCCTGCGTTCTTTAGGCCGAATGGCATAACGTTGTAGCAATATATTCCTCTTTCAAACATAAATGTCGTCTTCTCTTGATCTGCAGGATCCATTTTGATTTGATTGTATCCACTCCATGCGTCCAGGAATGTCAACATCTCATGTCCAGCTGTCGCATCTACCATTGCATCAATATAAGGTAGTGGGAAGGGATCTTTAGGGTATGCCTTGTTGAGGTCGGTGAAGTCCACACATACTCTCCACTTTCCATTCTTCTTGGGCACCACCACCACGTTAGACAGCCATTCTGGATATTTTACTTCTCTTATTTTCTTTACTGCCAGCAGACTATCTACCTCTTGGTTGATCACCTTGTTTCTTTCTGCTGCAAACTTTCTTCTTCTTTGCTGGATGGGTTTACACTTTGGGTCCACACTAAGCTTATGCGTTATGATGGACGGATCTATTCCTATCATGTCTTCATGTGACCATGCGAAATAATCCATGTTATCCTGCAGGAATTTGATTAGTTGTTGTCTCAAGCTTCATGTGCATCCTGCTCCAATTAGCACAGTTTTTCCTGGGTGTAGCTTGTCCAGGTTGATTTGGTCTAGTTCTTCTGCCGGGGGCTCAATGTATTCGTCCTGGACAGGCTGCTTCTGTAATTGCTATGCGGGAGGGCTGACAGTGCACTTTAGTGCCTTTTTATAGCAGCCTCTAGCTTCCTCCTGATCTCCTCTTATTGTCTCTACTCCCCATGGTGTGGGGAACTTTATGCATTGGTGATATGTTGAGGGGACTGTCTTCATCTGGTGTAGCCACGGCCTTCCCAAAATGACATTGTAGGTGGAAGGTCCGTCTATAACCAGATACCTGACTTGCTTATTGACTCCTCATACATAGGTTGGGATGACTATCTCGCCTAGTGAGTTGGCTGTCTCCCCCCTGAAGCCTACTAGCGGAATAGTCTTCTTCTGTAAATCCTTCTCGCTGAATCCCATGTTTTCTATGGTCTTCAGCATGATCAGGTTGACCGAGCTGCCTGTATCTACCAGGACCTTTCTAACTGTGCAATTGGCCATTGATAGAGTGATAATAAGTGCGTCATGATGCTCTTGTTCGTCGTACGTATCTCCTTCATCAAAGCTGACAGCTGGTAAGTCGCTGTGAGAAATTATGCAAGAATTTGCTAGCCTATCCCCTTTGGTCTCGGTGGCATGTCTCTTAGCTGCTGAGTATGTTAGCCCACTTAGGTCTGAGCCGCCTGTTATCACGTTTATGATTTTGGTGCACGTGGGTGGATTTGCAGGCTTCGCGGAGCCTACCTTATCCTGCTGCTTGCCCCCACGTGGTAATAGGTGGCTCAGTTCTCCTTGTTCGTACAGGTGCTTGATCTCTCTTCTTAGTGTGTAACAGTCTTCAGTGTTATGCCCAACATCACGATGGAATTCACACTTCTTCTTGCTATCTTTTCGCCATGCCTGCTCTTCCACTGGTGGCTTAGGCCACCTTACCCTATCTCTCATCTCCGTGAGTGCTTTCAGGATTCCTCCGATTCCTGTGGTGAATCCATATTCTGCCAGAGTAGGGAGTTGCTGATTTTCTTTGATTCTGTTGACTCCCCTTCCATATGGCCTATATCTCTCGTCCTTCTTGTTGGTGGTATGCTTTCTTCTTGATTTCTCCACGGGTGAGGCACTAGAAACACTTGGAGTATTAGGTAGGCTGGCTCTGGCTAGGATGTCTTCTTCTAGTCTGATTGCGGCAGCTGCCTTTTCTTGTACTGCCTCGAAACTATGGCTGGGATGCATAGTCAGCTGCTTGTATAGGTTGGAGTCATGGTGGAGGCCTCTTCGGAAGGCTTCTACTGCTGTCGAGACGTCGCACTCTCGTACTGCTACCTTCTCATTGTTGAACCTAGTATTGTATTCTCCAATGGTCTCTCCTGCCCCCTGGACGATTCTGTACAGATCTCCTACATGCTTCTGCGGCTTCCTGCTGCTTTCAAATTGTTGAGTAAATGCGTTTACTTATTCAGCAAATGTGGATATCGACCTGTTGGGCAGCCTCACAAACCATCGAAGTTCCGGTCATGTTAAGGTGGATCCAAATCCTTTGCACATCCAAGCCTCCTTGACTTGCCCTGCGGCTGTTACTGTCATCATTTTCTGCTTGTACTGGCTTATATGGTCAAAGGGATCTGCTGTTCCGTCAAAGAGAGGCATATTTGGATTTGTGAATCCCTTTGGCTTGGCTGAGATGGATATGGTGTCCACGAATGGTGAGTCGGCATAGCTGTCTAGTTCTGCCTTTTCGAGCGGAGGCGGCAGCCCCGGGACCCTGATCAATATTTCTTTTAGCTCCAAGTACTGCTGATTTGTTATGCTGCCTGAATCTGGGGCTATACTGCCTCCTGATCCGAGCTCCTGAAGGTTCTGATGTGTTCCAGCAGCTAGAGGGGTTGAAGTAACGATTGTCCCCTGCTGCCAGTTCACTTGCTAGTTCCACTCGGACCCTGCTCCAGTTGTCTGATCAGTTGCTGCGAAACTGTTGACGGGGATGCCACCCGTTCGTGCCTCCGTACAGCTGGCTGATGGTCAGGTGTCTGGTGTGAGGTATCCCAGCTCTTGTGGGGTTATTCTTCCATCCGTCGGTACTGTAGTTAGATCCAACCTTGTTACCAGTTCGGCTGGTATCTGTCGAAGTGGATTCATGCTGCCTGATGCCCCCTGTGTCAGATCTACTAGTGGAGACCTTCCTTCCCCTGCCCTGCTCGTCGGGGCGGCAGAATGCTATTTCAGGAAGTTTATCTGCGCCCAGAGCTCTTTGTCCCTCTTCCTTGCTTCAGCTTCTGCTTTCTTCTGGTCTTCTCTCATGTTTTCCATGGCTTTCTGGAGGTTCTCCACACCAGTGAGCAAGATTTGTGTGGGACTAGGTGGCGGGGTGAGGCCTGAGCTTGCTGATCCCTTATCTGATCTGACTTGGGTTGTGACAGCAGGAATCTTAGGTGGTATAGAGGTCTTTGCTGTTGGTGTTGTTCTCGAAGTATGTCCGGGAGCCTGTGTTGCCACTGTTGATGCTGGACATTGAGTAGAAGTGCGTGGTGGCGACGGCTGTCTGCTCCCTGACACGGCGTCTGATGCTTGCTTATCCATTGTGTATTTAGAGTATCAACGATTGACGTCCACAATGCCCCACGGTGGGCGCCAATCTGTTTAGGTATTTTTTTACCGAATTGATTGATTCGGGTCAATGTGGTCTTACTCGTCGGATATTCGATTGTTTGTTTGTATGACGGTATTTAAATAAGGAAATAAAGTACGTAATGTAAATTGACACGTAAGGTTTGGTGACGCGGAAAACCCAATGTGGGAACAACCGCGGGAGGGTCGGTACCCTGCCAAATATTATACTATGCTCGAATGGGAGGAAGATTAAAATTGTATCGTAATGTTAGTCTTGCTAACACGAGGTATCGTGTTGATGAGATCTCGGATGAATGTATGCGTGTGGATGCGTTTGAGTTGATATCTTGATGAGAATGCGGATGTGTGTATGTATGTCCTCTTGTTGATTGCTTCCTCGGCTATTTATAGGGTAAGAACCCTAGGCATGTCCTACCTTGATTATGGAAAGGGAATATAACTTCCATAATAACTCTTTCCATATTTGGTCGTCTCCCTAGCTCAATTCTCCCTGATCTCCCTGACGTCTCCCTAACTTCTCCCTGACTCCCCCTTTCCTAATTCCAGATGCCTCCTTCGATGGGCTCTAGTCATCTCCTGCGTGCATGCCGGCCCATTCCCCTTCTCCATACTTATTCCAACCGTGGGCTCCCTTTCTTCCCATTATACCCGTTTATTTATTAAGTGGGCTTTTCCTTATTGTGTGATTTTTGGCCCAAACAAGCACTTCAACCTTATTAACGAAAACTGTTTTTGGGTTGCCAAACCACCAAGTTAATCAAGGTCTCCTAGATAAGTGGATCAAGTCCATATCACATCATAAAGTTGGATAGGTGACACACATGCAAACCCTTGACTAGGCCTTAGACCATGGGACAAAAGATACTAGTATGACACATCTTAGGGTGTCTTGAGAGTATTCTAGCAAACAAAGTTTTAAGGAGAAAAATTATCTACAAGGGCCTTATATACACTTGTCAAGATTCCCAAATAGGCATTTTAACAAAAATTTTCCTATTATGCAACTACGTGCTATGATGCAACTATCATATATACAACTCTAATGCATATGCTTCTATCAACTAATATGCTATGTACACTAAATGCAAACTCTTAATAACACATAGGTTTGTACCGCATCAAACAAAAAGAAGCCATATTATCAATAACATATAAGAGGAAAAAAGAGATTTGGAAAGATCATACCATGCGGTCTTCATATTCCTCATGCTTCGAATGTGGCGTAGTCGACCCAATGTGATAAGAGTGACAACAAACAAACGCATATATACAATATATGCAAAGGAAAGGAACATGTTTTTGGATTTTTAAAACTTCAAATTTTTATCATTTTTCAAATTTTTAAGTTAGATGTTATGTTAGAATGTTAGAATTTCTCATCCCCACACTTAGTATGGACATTGTCCTCAATGGACAAAACGATAAGAAATTGTGCAAATGCAATGACATGAAATGCATGAATCTACAATAAATGCAAGCTATATGGAATATATTACAAAGTGATGCAAGCTAAACTATTTTAAATGATGCATGCTTTCTATTGTTCGGAGAGCTAATTTAGATTAACTCGGGTTGCTTGTGACTAAACTTCCCCAAACCGGATAATTTTATTGGTGAAGTTTGGCCACAAGGCCATGCATGCATGCAATGCAATGCAATTTGTCATTTTGGATTTTTCCTAATGGGAAGAAAAGTTGTCATCACCTTGATGTTGCTAAAGTGGAAAAAGTCCTTTGATGTTGCTAGGACACTTCACTAAGCAAAAAGCCGAAACAACAACGATTATTCAAAACAAGTTTGTTAAACAAATCAAATTTTGACATTGAGATGATAGAGGAATAAAGAGCTTACTTAAGCCGTGATGGGTGCCTCTTGCCCGCTCCATCTAGCCAAAGAACTCTTCAATTATCGCCATCATCTCCTCCATCCTCATCACTCCAATCCGCTCTAGACTCATCACCTTCATAGAAGTCCATGAATTCATCCCCTTCACTATTCACCTCCATGGTGTCGCCATCACTCTCCCGTCCATCACCATTGCCATTTGCTCCACCATTCCCATGGGCCGAATTTGGAAAGAGTATATCGACTTGAGCCCAAGAGTGAAGCATTCCCTCTTCACTAATGCGCCCTTGGTGGGCCATTTGATGGAAACAAGGGTATAGAGCATAATAGGCATCCACCCTATCAACATATTGTTGGCGATGCATAGCTTGAAGTAAACCCGTGGCAAAGTCATCCCTTGGAAGAATGAACGGGTTAGGGTGGTTGTAGGGTTGGTAAGGGAAGGGGTAAGGAGGAATAGTGATCTTCTCCCCTTCATTCTTGTTTTCATTCTCTTGTTGTTGAGTAGGGGTGACGCTTCGTTCTCTTGCCTTGGGTTTCCGGGCTTTAGGTAGGAAGGTAGGCGGGAATGAGGTCCTCTCCTTGGTGAAATTCTAGCCAAACCTTCCATTGGAAGGATTAGCGGATCGCTTCCCTTTTTTAGCCATTTGATCTTTCTTTCATAGCCTTCATAGGCTATCCAATGATGTTGTTTGAAAAAGGAGACATTTATTAAGCCTAGTATTGCCCGGAAGAGGGACATACGAATTATCATTGTTGAAGTTTGGGTTAAACCACTTTGTAATCCTTGTTATCAAGCCTCCATTCACAATATGCTTCATCCCGTTGTAACACCCATTTCGAAACCATGCCCATCTCTCAAGTGATACCAAAGGAGCATTGAAGTGGTGTAAACTTTTACCTTAAATTTGTAAGTATGACTCCATAAAGATAAGGTCAATCTCATTTACCACCGCGGGGCCACGTCGAGCAAGTAAGGTGCTCGTTATAAAATGGTAGGTGTATCTTATGATCGGGTTTTGAATAAAGGAAGCCAAACAATCTTTAATCTTTATCATGTCACGGCCCGTTAGGCCTCTCCAAAGTGGCTCTACACTATAATTCCGAGGTTTGGATGATCGAGAGGGTGATACATCTAAGCCCAAAATATCCGCAAACTCAACTAATGTTACCATTCTTGCGACATTTTCCAATCAGAATTCTATGCAAATGGTATTGTTAAGAGTGGAAATTTTCAGGAAGCTAAGGAATTTAAGCACAAGTGATTTGTAAGTAAGCTCATGCATGTGAAACATGGTAGAGAGTCCGAATAAGTCGAACAATGCTTAAGTTTGGTGACAGATCCCAAACTTTCTTAATGTTTCATGACAAACAAACTTAGTTAGGAGGATGTTCTTACCCAAAAGGCGGTGAAAGACGACTCGTTGAGCATCATTAACAAACTCGATATGAGGGAACCGATCAAGTATTGAAAGATCAATAATCTCTTCATTTTCTCTTCCCCTTGTATTGAGGTGGGGGGTAGAAGAACTCCTAATAATCCCTGTTCTTCTTTGTTCCCTTGTCATAAATCTCCTTTGTGTACTCATTTTGGTTGGAGTTGAAGGACTTTGATTGTGATTGAGTGAGGGGGAAATAAAACCTTCCAAATTAGATCTCTTTTGCTTTGTGGAAAACCCTAGATTAGATGACCTCAAGTTTAGAGAGGTTGATTTGTTTTCTTGGGGATGAAGTGGGGTGATTTTGTGTATTTGTGAGAGGGATTTGGGTTTACTAAGTGAGAGAACTTGATGTGGCTAGAAATGTGTGGTGGGATTTAGGAAAAGAAAGTAAGATTATAGTCAATAGAAGAGCGGCACGGGAGGGATACGCGCGGTTCATTTAGGGAGTCGGGCGTCTTCTGTCTTTTAGAAAAATTTGTATATGTGGGGAGGGACGGGCGACCTGAAGTTGGACCGCCCGTCTTGAGCAATGGGACGCCTGACCTGATGCTAGGACGCCCGAATTTCGTGGCAGGACAAAAATTCTCTTGGATGAGCATATAGAGACATGTGTCCCAATAGGTGGTCCGCCCGTCTTGAGTATTCGGGACGCCCGTCCTGATGCTAGGACGCCCGAATTTCTTTCCAGCATAAAATCTTCTAATCTCTCTTGGCTCCAGCTCCCACGAGTCGAGGCTAGCTCGTGGGGATCCTCCTTTTAGCTCTTCTATAGTTTCTTCTTTTTTGAATGAGTGATATAGGCTCTCTCTTAGCCTAGAC
This sequence comes from Silene latifolia, assembly GCF_048544455.1. Taxonomy (NCBI): domain Eukaryota; kingdom Viridiplantae; phylum Streptophyta; class Magnoliopsida; order Caryophyllales; family Caryophyllaceae; genus Silene; species Silene latifolia. The sequence goes on along the minus strand of NC_133535.1, from coordinate 88,760,993 downwards.
AAAAGCATCCCTACAATTGAACTTCAAATTCTTCAGACATCAAACTTAATTAGTAACCCTCCCTCACTTACTCTCATGTCAAAAATTGTACTTAAAACAAGGAATTAAAATGCAATGCAATGAAGTTAAGTGCAAGTAAGTAAGTTAGTATATTTACAAGTGGTGGTTTAGGGAGGACTCCACCAAACTCTCCTCCATTTCAATGCTTGCTCATGGTGGGAGGGGCTCAAGGCGAGTGACCTCAACCTCCACTACAAAAGCTCCTTCATAATAAGCCTTGATACGTTGGCCATTGACTTTGGACCGATTCCCATCTTCCGACATTAGCTCAAAGTCTCCATACTTTCCTACATTTGTGATTACAAAGGGACCCGTCCATCGTGAATTCAACTTTCCGGGGAAGAGCCGTTATCGAGAGTTAAATAGAAAGACTTTGTCTCCCTTGTGCAAGGCATTTTGCTTGATTCTCTTGTCGTGAAACAATTTGGTTCGTTCTTTGTAGATCTTTGCATTTTCATAAGAGTGAAGCCGAAATTCCTCCAATTCTTCAATTTGTAAGATCCTCTTCTCTCCACTTAGCTTGAGATCAAGATTGAGAGTTTTGATTTCCCAAAAGGCTTTGTATTCCAATTCAAGTGGCAAGTGACAAGCCTTTCCATAGACTAACTTGTAAGGTGAAGCTCCTATGGGTGTCTTATAGGCCGTCCTATAAGCCCAAAGAGTGTCATCCAGCTTCATGCTCCAATCCTTACGAGTCTTGTTAACAACCTTCTCAAGAATTTGCTTGATCTCTCTATTTGAAACTTCGACTTGACCGCTTGTTTGAGGATGGTATCCCAAGCCGGTCCTATGTTGAACACCATACTTTGTCAAGAGAGATGCAAGTTTCTTTCATGGAAATGTGTTCCACCATCACTAATAAATGCTCTAGGAACTCCAAACCTTAAGAAGATCACTTTCTTTAAGAGTTGGTCACTGTCTTTGCATCGTCGGTTGGGGTGGCAATTGCTTCTACCCACTTGGACACGTAATCAACGGTAACTAGAATGTACTTGTTGCCTTGAGATGATACAAACGGACCTTGGTAATCAATTCCCTAAACATCAAAGATTTCAACCTCCAAAATGCCTCGTTGTGGCATCTCATTCCTCCAAGATATGTTGCCGGTTCGTTCGCAAGGATCACATTGAAGGATAAACTCTCTAGCATCTTCAAACATGGTGGGCCAATAGAAGCCTGATTGTAAGACTTTGTGTAGATACCTCATTTCTGCACCTCCCGCAAACCACCCGGTGATGATTGGGCCGCATGTTTGGTACACGGAACGAATTGTGACAGTTCGTAAGTTTATCGTCAAGTGGTCGCTCAAACACGTGTGTCTACCTCATAGTCCGCCATCTATACGCGCCGATACGGTCGTTTTGGCAGTAATTAGAGTACATTTGGAGTCCGGATCAAAAACCGTCTTCATTTTTCTAATAACCGTTTAAAATGCCGAGTCAGAATGTTCTGGAACGTTCCGGATATTTCTATCCCATAATTTTCCAATCTTTTGATCTTTGGTAACATATATCCCGAGATTATCATATAAAATATTAAGGAAATAAGATTAATCCGCTATTCCATAATAGAAACACGGAAATCTTTCTTCCGCATGAGGAAACCACTAAGGAAAAGACGCAGGAGGTGCTGCGCCTCTTCCAAGAGACGCAGTGCTTGCTGCGCCTCTTCCTCAGTCCTTTTCTGCGTATTTTTCGTATCTTTTCCAGATTCACTTCCAAAGTTTCTCCGAAAACCTTAATTTCCTTCGTGTGATTAGTATAAATAGAGACCTTTGGTCTCACATATTTCTCACACGAGTGTCCGCCCTTCTCTTCTCCCTTTGCATTCTAGACCACATTCTTACTTTTTACCGTCTACGTGCTTGAACTTTCGACCACGTAAGCTCGGATCCTTCTGAGTACCAGCCTCGTTTTGCATGACCGACCAATTTGACCAACTCCACAATCAATCAACTTAATCAATCTTGTTCGTTTTCCTCCTAGAGGGCACTTTCGTCGTACATTCGAGTCGAGCATCACTAAACGTTAACTTAGTTCATCTCGGTTCGTCAAACATGTAAGTCTGAGGGTGTATAATCCTTATTTTATTATTGTTATTTATTTTCGTAATCACAATTGTAACATTTATGTCGAAAATATTCTTAAAACCGATTTGTAAACCCTTGTTTTAAACCCTTTTTACGGATTATCAGAAGACAGACGTCGAGAAAGGACGCAACAACTGCTGCGCCTCTTCGAAGGGACGCAGCACTTGCTGCGCTTCTTCCTGAGGCTGTCGCAGTTCCTGCTTCCTTTCTTCTTCCTTCGTCTTCTGTTCGTCCAATTGTTTTGTTTCTTCTTCAATTGTTCATTGTTCTTTTAACATAATAATTTGAGTATAATAATTTGAACACGTAAATAAATCATTAATAATTTATCATCTTTTAAATTCCCGACTTAAATCCCTTATAATCCATATTTGCGGGTTTTCGTCATTAAAATCAATTCGGGTTTTGGAGATTCGATTCATCAATATTGAATCTCTGGAATTCCTCTTTGAGGATATATTTGCATATGTTATTTATCGTCACCATCATTAGTCCGTCTTAATAACCTGTTTAACCTAATTAATTTGTTTAGTTTGTTTAATTCTCATAATTAATCTTTTAGTCTCGTAATAATTCATCCTAATTAGTTTTTATCCATGTTTTATCGTTTTTATGACCTCAATCACATGTAAATAATCCGTTAATCACTTCTATCCAAGTCAATAATATAATCAAGCATTAAATTTACCTACGAATATTAACGAGATGCAGTTCCGGCTTCACAGCCAGAACTCAACCCAGGAACAGACGCAAAGAATCGCTACGCCTCTTCAAGGGACGCACTCACTGCGCTTTGTTCCGTTGATTTGTCCCCGAAATCTGTTTACGCCTTGACTTAGTTTATTAATTACGTATTTAATTAACTATTAATCGTATTATCACCTAATCTGTTTGTTTATTTATTTATTCTTTCTTTTCCCAAATTATCCGTTTTAAATGTATTTTCGACATAAATCAATTAATCCAATGTAATTGTTGTAATTTTCTTTATTGTATTTTTATTGTATTTCTTTTATCGTATTGCTTGTATGCTCTCACATGTAATTAACCTAAAATTCTACCTCGACATTATTGCATGTTAAATTACGTGATAACCGACTTAGTTAATTCTCACATGCTAGGATTAATCTATTGGATGTTGCATTGCATGCATATAATCGACAACATATCGAGTATAGACAATTTCCCTAATCATTAGTAGAGGCCGCTATCGAGGCGGGCGGAATTAGGTGTTCGATCAAAAGAGCTTCCTAATACGTACCCTCACCCCTTACTCCAGATCTCTGTGAACATCTGTGTTCATTGGCATCCACGAGAGTCATTCTAGACATAGAATGCTAAGGGTAACGAGTTCTTGGTGTTCATGTCACTACTTTGTGTCTTGACATGGCATGAGGTATTCGAACGGTTTCCAATTTTCCACAATAAATTGGTGGCGACTCCACAAATGCAACAAAGAAAAGCTTGCTTCGCTTTTCGCCCCCATGGGCCCGCGTCCGCACTTTGGCAATCGTCCTCCTAACTCCGTTGTGTCGTCCATATGGGGATGAGTGACAACCTTCCAAGACTCCTTGAACTTCCCATTGTGGTACACATTTTCGGTAAAGACCATGACTACATGCTTTGTAGAGGCTGGGATCATCCCAAAAGTATCTTTTCACTTCGAACAAGAACCTCTTTCATTGATTGTAGTTCAATTTCGGAGGTAAGACTCTTCCCACAATGTAGTTTGAAAAATCGGCAAACCATGGTGGTGTATGTTTCTCAAGTTGTGTGTGGATGGCCATTAGAACATCATCGGGAAAGGAATCATTGATTGGTGTATCTTTTTCATTATTGTCAAACCGAATCCTTGAAAAGTGATCCGCTACTACATTCTCGGCTCCTTTCTTGTCTCTTATCTCTAAGTCAAATTCTTGGAGTAACAATATCCACCTCAACAAGCGTGGCTTTGATTCTTTCTTCACCAAGAGATGTCTAAAAGCACGGTGGTCCGAGAATACTATCGCCTTCGATCCAAGTAAGTAAGAGCGGAACTTGTCCAAAGTATACACTATAGCAAGAAGTTCCTTTTCCGTGGTATCATAGTTGACTTGTGTTGCATCAAGGGTCTTGCTTATATAGTATATAGCATGTAAAGCTTTCCCAACTCGTTGGCCAAGAACCGCGCCAACGGCATAGTTGCTTGCATCACACATTATCTCAAAAGTTAACTCCCAATTTGGAGGTTGAATGATCGATGCCGAAATTAGAGCCTCCTTGATCCTATCAAAAGCTTCAACACACTCATGAGTAAATTGGAATGGGGCATCCTTAAGCAAAAGTTGAGTGAGGGGTTTTGCAATTTTGGAAAAATCTTTTATGAATCGTCGGTAAAACCCCACATGACCGAGAAAACTCCGCACCTCTTTGACATTCACGGGTGGCGGTAATTTCTCTATCACCTCAACATTAGCTTTATCAACCTCGATGCCCTTTTCCGAAATCAAATGACCCAAGACAATGCCTATAGGACGGCCTATAAGACCTCCATAGGAACCTCCCTGATGTAGAATTCGTAGGTTTTGAACGAACGAATTAGGGTTTGTAAAGTTACAGCAGGAGCTATAACTTAAACGAATTGAAAATCTTGAAACTTAAGATGGAATCTGATTTTTGTATGTGGATTTTCGTGTAATTGAATAGGAACGAAGAATTGGATTGAATGATATGCGTGAATTGGAACAAAGTAACCAGATAGGATAGTGGATTTCGTTCTAACCTCGCAAGATTATAGCTCAATCTACTATAACTTTCAACCTCTCAAGGAAGAAAAGAGAACTAACAACCTCGCAAGATTAATTAGGGTTAGCTCACAAATGTAAACTTTTTATTAAAACTCATAATCTGAAAAATAGGGTTTAAAAGAGAACCTATTTACACTAACTCCTCCTCCAAGCTATCTTGGGGAAAAAGATAAGAATCAAATAACTAAATAAAATCTGATATTATCTCTTATCTTAGATAATAAGCTAAGAATAATATCTTTTATTTGAAGATAAATTAATAACTAATAAAATCTAACACCAGCTATAAATATCCGAACACAAGCCCGACATTCGGTTATTTAGTAACTGTGTTTTCAGCCCACGCCTCTTCGGTACCAGCCCACTTCAACATCGTCACACAACTCGAGCCAAACTTGAATCCCTCTACGATTTGGGTCGCATTTCGACTAATAAGAACTTCATTTTCACTATCGAGCAATGCTCCCGCATCATTCTCTCCTTCTTTTTGAAAATTTGGCCTCAAATTGTCGTCATCCAGATACGGCGACAGGTCTCCCACGTTGAAAGTAGCACTCACACCTACATACTCGCTTGGTAACTCAAGTTTATAGGCATTTGAACCATAACATTCCAAAACTTTGAACGGACCATCAGCTCTCGGCATAAGCTTATTCTTCCGCTTCGATAGAAATCGTTCTTTCCTCAAGTGTAGCCACACAAGATCTCCTACCTTAAACACGGGCTGCTTGCGATGCTTATTTGCTTTCTCCTTATACTTTGTATTTGCCTTCTCAATTTGAGCTCTCACCTGCTCACAAGTACGAAGAAATGTCGCTTGTCTATCTTTTGCTTCGAAACTCATGAGATCTTTCTTTGGGATTGGAACCAAGTCAATAGGCAGAAATGGATTGACTCCATACATAATTTCGAATGGAGCTCTCCCAGAAGTAACAGATGGAGTTCGATTGTAAGCAAACTCGGCATGTGCGAGTTTAACATCCCAATCCTTTGTGCTCTTGCTAACTAATCCTCTCAACAAACTTCTAAGAGTGCGATTCGTTACTTCCGTCTGACCATCTGTTTGTGGATGGTGAGAAGTACTGAAAAGTAACTTAGTTCCCATCAAACGCCATAACGTTTTCCTGAAATAACTAAGAAACTTTACATCCCGATCCGATATAATGGTAAGTGGAATTCCATGTAGACGAACCACTTCTTTGTAATAAAGATCAGCAACATTAGTAGCATCATCGGTTTTATGACAAGGAATGAAATGAGCCATCTTCGAAAACCGATCAACAACCACTATTATAGAATCTTTACCACGCTGCGTTCTAGGCAATCCGAGTATAAAATCCATACTCACCTCGCTCCAAGGCTGTTTCGGAACTGGTAATGGCGTGTACAGCCCTTTAGCAAATGAACTCTTCGCTTTTTGACACACGGCACACTTAGCCACGATTTCTTGAACATCGTTAATCATCTTTTGCCAATAAAAATGTTCACTTACAATATCGTAAGTTTTATTAGAACCAAAGTGGCCAGCTATTGCTCCTCTATGAGCTTCGCGAACAAGTAGTTCCTGAATCGAACTTTGTGGAATGCAAAGTTGATTTCCCTTGAATAAAAACCCATCTTGCAATGTATAAGCTCCAGTAGGCTCAATCAATTCTTTAGCAAAAGACGGATCAGCCTTGTACAACTCCTTAATATGCTCGAAACCCAACAATCTTGCATCGAGCTCAACCAACAAACAATGCCTCCTAGAAAGTGCATCAGCTACAACATTCGAACTTCCCGTCTTATACTTTGATGAGAAAGTAAAAGTTTGCAGAAACTCGACCCATTTAGTGTGCCTTTGATTTAACTTTTGCTGCCCATGTATATGCTTAAGAGCCTCGTGATCAGAATGTAACACAAACGGCTTCGGGCGCAAATAATGACTCCAATGGTCTAATGCTCTCACAATGGCATAGAATTCTTTATCGTAAGTTGAGTAGTTCAACCTTGCTCCACCTAGCTTCTCACTTAAATATGCAATCGGCCTTTTTTCTTGTACCAATACAGCACCAATTCCAATGCCACTCGCATCACATTCGACCTCAAACAACTTGTCGAAATCAGGAAGTGCTAAAATAGGCCCGGAACACAACTTACTCTTTACTTCTTCAAACGCCTTTTGGGCGCTAGTAGTCCACACGAACTCTCCTTTTTTGGTCAGTTCTATAATTGGGGCCATGATGGAACTGAATCCTTGAATGAATCGCCTATAGAATGATGCTAATCCATGGAAACTTTGCACCTCTGTAGTCGATTTAGGAACCGGCCAGGCCTGAAATGCGTCGATCTTAGATGGGTCCATACTCACACCATCTTTACCAACAATATAGCCAAGAAACACCACACTCGGCACCGTAAACGTGCACTTCTCAAGCTTGCCAAATAGTTTCTGTTTTCGCATAACTTCGAATACAGCTCTAAGATGGTATTTGTGCTCTTCTTCATTCTTGCTATAAATCAGAATGTCATCGAGATATACAACCACGAACTTGTTAAGTAAAGGTCTTAACACTTCATTCATAAGCCTCATAAACGAGCTAGGAGCGTTACACAACCCAAATGGCATGACGAGCCATTCGTATAGCCCCTGTTTCATTTTGAATGCCGTCTTCCATTCATCTCCCTCTCAAATCCTCATCTGATGATAACCACTCCGTAAATCAAGTTTGGAGAAAACACACGAGCCAGAAAGTTCCTCTAACATATCATCAAGCCTTGGCATAGGAAAGCGGTATTTGATTGTAATATTGTTCACTGCCCTACTGTCAATACACATTCGCCAAGCTCCCTCCTTTTTTGGCACTAATAACGCTGGTACTGCACATGGACTCAAGCTCTCTTGCACATACCCTCGATCAATTAGTTCCTGTACTTGCCTTTGTAATTCCTTAGCTTCCTCGGCATTACACCGATAAACTGGTTTATTAGGCAAGGCAGCTCCGGGAATCAAGTCAATGCGATGTTCAATTCCCCGCAATGGAGGTAACCCATATGGTAACTCCTCGGGAAACACATCCATGAACTCGTCAAGTAACCCCTGCATTCCTTGGCGGTTACTTTCACCAACGGACTCCAAGTCTCGGACAACCAGCACATATGCTCGTTCTCCTTGAGCAAGGACCTCCTCTATTGCACTTGCATCTAACAACAAGCTCTCTTTTGTAACGGGTTTATTTCGTTTACTCGGTGACAATGGTTTAAGATGATATTTAGCTTTTCCTTTAGTCACGATATAAACATTACCCCTGCCATCATGCTCAACCCTACGATCAAATTGCCACGGCCTTCCCAACAATATATGACAAGCATTCATTGGAATCACGTCACATAATATTTCATCTTCATACGGTCCTAATTTCAAAGAAACTAAGGCCTGTTTCTTAACTAAGATCCCGTTATTCCCATCAAGCCAATGCAATTTATACGGTTTAGGATGATTTTTCATAGGCAATTTCAGATTGTCAACAAGTTCCCTAGATACGACATTAGTGCAAGAACCGCTATCAACAATAAGATTGCAAAGCTGATTGTTTACCTTACAACAAGAGTGAAACAATCGTTCCCTTTGCTCCTCGTCAACGCGAGCAGCCTCGGTGTGGAGACTTCGGATTACCAACACCTCTTTCTCCTCATCACTATAAGGATCAATAATATGCACCTCTCCATCGCTATTTTCCTCTTCTTGCACAGCTGAAATCGATTTTGGTTCGGGGAGTACAAAATTCGGAACTAAGTCCACCAATTCTTGAATCATTAGGGCTCGCTTTTGTGGACATTCTTTGGCAATGTGCCCATATCCCTGGCACTTGAAACACCTCCTCAATCTCACATCCTTTGTTTCAACCGTCGTACCCTTGCCCTTGTCTTTTGGGTCTTCTTTTTGTGTCTCCTTGCTACTAGACGCGGTAGTTGCTGGTTTTGAATAAGAATTCAAACCCTTTGAATAATCACGAGAATAGGATTTCTTGCCCTTATCTTGCTTCTCAAATTTAAGAGCCAACCTGCAAACATCGTCAAATCCATCATAATTCTGGATTTCTACCCGTTGTTGAAGTGTTGGATTGAGGCCTCGAATAAATCGTGTTGTCCTCAATTCTTCTTTCTCTTCCAAATCACAAACAATGCTCAACTTCTCAAATTCTTTCACATAATCAGCAACGTTCAAACCCTCTTGTGCTAAAGATGTTAGCTTTAAATAGTTGTCCTGCTCATAGTCCCTAGGCAGAAACCGCTTCATCAAATGCTTCTTCAATTTTTCCCAAGTCTCGATTTTAGTTTTTCTGTCCCTTTTTCGTTGCTTTTTCAGATTTTTGTACCACAAAGACGCATACTTAGTTAATTTTAAGGTAGCAACCTTAAATTCCTGATGTGACCATAATTAGTGCATATTTAGCCCCCGAATTAGCCTTGTTCCCATGCTTTTTAGTGCATATTTGGGTCATTTCTTATCTTTAGTTCTTTGTTTTGCATATTCTTTCAGATTTTGATCCCTTGGTAGGAAAGGAGTAAGAATCTTGCATTTTCATGGCAAAACGAGACTAAATTGATCGAATTCAATGACCAAGCATCAAGGAGAGACAAGATTAGAAGGCCTTTGTATATATTATAGTAGAAGAGCAATGTTGAGAAAGGATCCTTGAGTCCCCAAGGAAATCCCCAAGGAATTTATGAAGAAAAGGGAAGAAAAGAAGAAGATGTCTTGTTGAGTGACAATCCGTGCGGATTGTCACCAATCCGGCCGTCCCACAGCTGCACAATCCGTGCGGCTTTGCTCTAATCCGCTCGGATTCCACCTCCAAAATCCGCCCGGATTCCCTCGAATCCGCTCGGACCCCATCGCCAGAATCCACCCGTCCCGACCTTATTCCGCCCGGATTCCAGCACAGCGTGATTTCCTCTTCTCCAAGCTACGAATAAAGAAGCCTTCCTTCGAAAAATACCGGATCCTCCTTGCTCAATCTAAAAAGTGTAATTACTAGTTTAGCCCTTAGTTAACCCTAATGCATCCTCCCTAATTTCCACTATAAATACCCCATTAGTCTAATTAGAGGAGCATGTTCTTCTTATCAATAATTAGAGTAGTTAATATCAATCAAATCTCTCTTTAGTATTGTAATCAACAATTAATCAAGTTCTAATACAAGTTTTATTTCCTTAATCTCTCTTTTGTTCATCCTTTATTTTGGGTAATTGAAGATTATTTGGGTTATTGTTGGGAGATTGACAACCTCTGAATCAAGCATTCAAGTACTTCTTTTATCTTTGCTTTATTATTGGAATCATTAGTAGGTATAATTCTCTTAATCCCTTTTTAATTATTGTTAATTACTTTCATTTATTCATCATGTTTCATATTGTTGGTATGATTGACAACCTTGCTAGCATGATCAACATGATAATGAGTGAGTAGTCTCTTAGCTAGGGTTAATGGGTGATTAGGGGAAACCAACATGGGGAATGATTCATGCTTAAATTAATATGCTTTCATGTTTTATTTGCTTGCTTGTTTTGATCTCAACTCATGCACATGTTATATTTGATGAAATGCTAAGCCTATGAATCCTTGCATTTACTATCATCTTCTATCTTTTCAATGAGACTTGTAAGACATAACCCAACTCGAGTCTCATTAGACCATGCATGTTGTTGAGTAGGGAAGATTAAGTCGACTTGTAGGTGTTGTACAATCTAATCGATTCGGCTCCGGGACCCAAACTTTCCTAGGATTGTAAGATATAACCCAGCTCAATCCATCACAACAATAATTGCTTGCTTATAATTTGAGAACATGTTTGTATGATCAATTCCCATGATTCCCCTATGATCCCATGATACCCTAGTGCTTTTAATCAATTGTTTACACCCCCTTTAATTCATCTTGCTTGTTTATTTTCATTGCTATTTTAGTTTAGTGACCTTCTACATCAACCCAATTTGTGACACCCCTTAGACACCACTAGTTGCAATAGAAATCTCATTTCAATACCCGTCCCTTGGGATCCGACCTTTACTTGCCTCTTTACTAATTGTAGAGTTGTTTGTAAAGTTATAAATTGTGTTTTGATTCGACCGTGACCCAACGACCACATCTTTAATTGTGAACACGAAACGGACCGATCAAAAATGGCGCCGTTGCCGGGGACGGTGTTTACTTGATTTAGATTTCTTTTTATTGTTATTAGTTGTGTCTTTCTTCGCCTTGGGGAAGTAAAACCCCTCAAGGTTTGCTCTAATCGTTTTCAAGTTGTTTGATATTTTGCGAGATGGATTTCATAGATTGTTTTGTAGAGGACCACTTGAGTATACCTTACTTCAAGGATCCCATGCAAGCATTGGAAGCCTTGGAAGCAAGTGAGGCTAAGAGCATGTATTGGGAGTTGGAGGTGGATCTCTTTGAGGCCGCTCTAGCTAACAAGGAACTTACTCGTGCACAATCCGAATTAGTGCATAATATTCTAGTGGAAGCATGTCAACCCATAGAGGATGAGCAATCCATCCTAGAGGATATTTTACAAGCTCAAGAGCAAGAGGAACCCATCATGGGATTTGAATATGATGAGGTTGATGAAAGTGAAGTTGAGTATGCTATGAGAATGGAATGTCTAATGGAGATGGAGCAAATTCTCAATGAAACTCCAAAGGAGGAAAGTAAGGTACAAACTCCTACTTTGAAACCCCTTCCCCCAAATTTTAAATATGCTTACCTTGATGAATCAAAGACCAAACCCGTCATTGTTAATGATAGACTTGATGATGACCAATTGGGAAAGTTGCTTGATGTGTTGAAACAACATGAGAAGGCTATAGGTTATAGTCTAGATGACCTTAAGGGGATAAGTCCCAACTTTTGCATGCATAGAATTCATCTAGAGGAAGACCATAGACCTACCATTCAACCCCAAAGAAGATTGAACCCCCACATGCAAGAAGTTGTCAAAGGAGAAGTCATGAAATTACTTGATGCGGGAATCATATATCCCATATCGGATTCTTTGTGGGTTAGCCCCGTCCAAGTGGTACCTAAGAAAGGAGGTACTACGGTAGTGACAAATGAAAAGAATGAATTAATACCCACAAGAATGATCACCGGTTGGCGTATGTGCATTGACTATCGGAAATTAAACTCTGCAACAAGAAAAGATCACTTCCCCTTACCATTCATTGACCAAATGCTTGAGAGGTTAGCCTCCAACAAATTCTTTTGTTACCTTGACGGGTATTCGGGATTCTTCCAAATCCCTATACACCCGGATGACCAACATAAGACCACCTTCACATGCCCTTATGGCACTTTTGCATATAGGAGGATGCCTTTTGGATTATGTAATGCCCCCGCCACTTTCCAAAGATGCATGATGAGTGTCTTCTCCGATTACTTAGAGACCATAATGGAAGTTTTTATGGATGATTTTAGTGTTTATGGAAAGGACTTTGATTCATGTTTGCATAATCTTTCTCTTGTGTTGCAAAAGTGTGAAGATGTTAGCCTTGTTTTAAATTGGGAAAAGTGTCACTTCATGGTCAATGAAGGAATTGTCTTAGGCCATTTGATTTCGGAAAAGGGCATCGAGGTCGATAAAGCTAAAGTTGAGGTGATAGAGAAACTCCCACCTCCTATGAATGTTAGAGGGGTGAGAAGTTTTCTCGGTCACGCGGGTTTTTATCGTCGTTTCATAAAAGATTTTTCAAAAATAGCAAAACCCCTCACTCAACTTTTGCTTAAAGATGCCCAATTCCAATTTACTGACGAGTGTGTTGAAGCTTTTAATAGAATCAAAGAAGCATTAATCTCGGCACCAATCATTCAACCCCCGAATTGGGAGTTACCTTTCGAGATTATGTGTGACGCTAGCAACTACGCCGTTGGAGCGGTTCTTGGCCAATGGGTAGGGAGAGCTCTTCACGCCATCTATTACATAAGCAAGACCCTCGACCCCTCCCAAGTGAATTATGATATAACCGAAAAGGAGCTTCTTGCCATTGTTTATGCTTTGGATAAATTCTGTTCCTACTTGCTTGGATCCAAGGTGATTGTATTTTCGGATCACCGTGCTCTCTGACATCTCTTGATAAAGAAGGAGGCAAAACCAAGATTGTTGAGATGGATTTTGCTTCTTCAAGAATTTGACTTGGAAATAAGAGACAAGAAAGGAGCCGAGAATGTAGTGGCGGATCACTTGTCAAAGATCCGGTTTCATGATGAAAATGGAGAAACCCCGATCAATGACTCATTTCCCGACGATATTTTGATGGCTATTCAAACACAACTTGAAAGGCACATCACCCCATGGTTTGCCGATTATGCTAACTATATTGTTGGAAAAGTGCTCCCTCCAAATTTGAACCACAACCAAAGGAAGAGATTCCTATTCGAAGTGAAGAGGTACTTTTGGGATGACCCAAACCTCTACAAGGAGTGTAGTGATGGGCTCTACCGGAGATGCATCCCTCAATGGGAAATCCAAGGAATCTTGGAAGGATGTCATTCATCACCCTACGGTGGGCACCATGGAGCAAGGAGAACCGTTGCAAAAATTCTCCAATCGGGCTTCTATTGGCCTACAATGTTTCAAGATACAAGAGAATTCATCATTCATTACGATGCTTGTCAAAGAACGGGGAATATATCTTGGAGGAACGAAATGCCACAAAGGGGCATTCTAGAGGTAGAGATCTTCGATGTTTGGGGAATCGACTACCAAGGGCCCTTTGTGACATCCAATGGGAATAAGTACATCCTTGTGGTCGTAGATTATGTCTCAAAGTGGGTGGAGGCAATCGCCACCCCAAATGATGATGCAAAAACGGTCACCAAGCTTTTCAAGAAGATAATTTTCCCAAGATTTGGAGTTCCTAGAGCGATCATTAGTGATGGAGGAACGCATTTCCATGAGAAGAAGCTTGCATCCCTTTTGACCAAATATGGTGTTCAACATCAAACCGGCTTGGGATATCATCCTCAAACAAGCGGTCAAGTGGAAATTTCAAATAGAGAGATCAAGCAAATCCTTGAAAAAGTTGTGAACAAGACTCGGAAAGATTGGAGCACAAAGCTTGATGATGCTCTTTGGGCTTATAGGACGGCCTATAAGACTCCCATAGGAGCCTCTCCCTACAAGCTTGTCTATGGAAAAGCATGTCATTTGCCAATCGAATTGGAGTACAAAGCTTATTGGGCAATCCGAGCACTTAATCTTGATCTCAAATTGAGCGGTCAAAGGAGGATGATTCAAATCCAAGAGTTGGAGGAATTCCGACTACAATCCTATGAGAATGCAAAGATTTACAAAGAAAGAACAAAATTGCTTCATGATAAGAGAATTAGACAAAAGGCCTTGCACAAGGGAGACAAAGTCCTTCTATTCAATTCCCGCTACCGACTCTTTCGGGGAAAATTGAATTCTTGATGGATGGGTCCCTATGTGATAACCGAAGTTGGAAAATATGGAGATTTCGAACTCAAGGCGGAAGATGGAAGCAAGTTCAAGGTAAATGGTCAAAGGTTGAAGCCATACTATGAAGGAGCGTTTGTTGGAGAGGTCGAGGCTACCTACCTCGGGCCTCCTCTCCCTTGAAAGGACCATCTAAGGGAGAGTTTGGTGGAGTCCTCCCTAAACCACCACTTGTAAATATACTAACCCTCTAACTTGTATTTATTGCATTTGTTTTAATAAATAGCATGAACTCTTTTCATGAGCGTAAGTAAGGGAGGGTTACTAATGAATTTTGAATGAAGGAAGGAACGAATTCTCAAGTGTGGGGACGCATCTAAGAGAGGAGGAGAAGTCAAAACACGCGGCTGAATCCGTGCGGATTCCCCGGAATCCGGCCGTCTTGCTTTGGAATCCGGCGTTCGAGGAGAAACCGTCCGTCAGCCTACGCTGAAAATTTGAAGATTTTTGACCGAGGTTGAATTCGAGCGTCCAAAGAGGAAAAACGCCCGTCTTGAAGAATCCGGCCGGATTTGAAAAAAGACGCCGTCTTTCTACCGTGCATTTCAAAGAAAATCTCGTAGAAGAATCCGTCCGTCTTCGAAGAAGACGCCGTCCTATCGTAAAAAGAATCCGAGCGTCTCATGCTCGGGACGCCCGTCTCTGAAGCGTCTAAATTTTGGAAATTCTCATTTTGTGTGAGAATCCGGGCGTATTGCCCAGAATCCGCCCGTCCCGAGGAGCACAAATCCGAGCGTCTTCAGCTCGAATCCGCTCGTCTTCTCACGGTGTTTTGACCCGACTTTTCCCTAATTAAAATACACCCCACCACACATACAGTGACACATCACTACTCCTTCCAATTGCACTATAAAACCCACCTCCTTATGACTCCCATACATATCCAAATCACTCTCTTTACCCTCAAAATCAAAAAGCCCCAATTTTCTAGGGTTTCCAACACTCAATCAACAAGGAACATCCTTACCCTTTCACAAATCAAAAGAACCCAACAAAAGAATCAAGAATGGCACCAAGGAGATCCTCTCTTATGAGTGCAAGAAGACCAAGGATGATGGGAAGTTCTTCTACATCCCATCTCAACACCATTAGAAGGGAACATGAAGAGATTGTAGATCTCACAAGGCTTGATGATTTCTCAAATGTGGAATTCCTCAACGATGTGCAGAGATTAGTCTTCCACCGGCTTCTAAGTAAGAATATTCTTCCCAATAAATTTTTATGTCATGCTACCTTGAGGAAACTTGGGATTTATCACCAAGTGGAAGCTCTCTTTGAGGTTTTTGGTCTTTCAACCCTTTTTCGCATGTATGAACCAACCTATCGGTCCCTTGTGCTTGAATTCTTGAGCTTTTTGAAGATTACAACCTTGAACAAAGTAATATGCATATAGTTTAGGTTGGAGAATGTTTCTAGGATGATGACCCTTGTAGAATTCGCAAATGTTTTTGGACTTGATGTTTCGCCTACCCGAACATCGAAACCCAAAAAGTATAGTGTTGCACCTTTGTGGAGGGCCATGACGGGTCGGGATTTCATTCTTACCAAGGAATGTCTTGCTTTTCATATCCAAAACCCGATCTTGAGGCTTACATATCGATTTCTTTTGGGCACTCTCTTTGCCCGCCGAGATCCGGCCATCGTGAACCAATTAGACCTTGTGTTTATGGAATCATACCTCAACATTCAAGGGAGAGATGGGTATCACTTCAATGCACCTCTAGTTTTGCTAGAGAAATGGGCAAAGTTTAGAAATGGGGATGATGATGGAATGAAGCACATAGTGAATGGAGGACTCATAACTAGACTTGCAAAGCACTTCAACCCAAGGTTCAATGAGAACAATGAGTACACTCCACTTACGGGGAGCACGAGAATTAATGAAGATCTCCTTCTCGTCCAACACCATTGGATAACCCTTGAGGGGGTCGATAAGCGGATAAAGTGGTTGACAAAAGGAAGCGATCCGATCTATCTCCCAATGACCGATCTACCACGGATCTCCCCAAGAAGAGGAAACTTGTCCCCAATGCCCTCCTACCTCATCCCAAGTCAAACAAAGCAAGCACCACCACCCCAAAATCCACCACCACAACAACAAAAACAACAAACCCAAAAATAAGAAGATAAAAGTGCCTCCCTACCCCTTTCCCTACCAACCGTATAACCATCCAAATCCCTTCATCCTCCCCCGTGACGACTTTGTCACGGGAATCTTACAAGATCTACACTACCGTCAATACGAGACCTCCGTGGACACTTACTATGCTCTTTACCCCCAATACCATGAGATGGTTCGAAAAGGACGGATTAGTGAGGAAGGAGCTTTCCCCTCATGGGCTCAAATGGATTTGCTCTTCCCCAACTCGGAAAAAGCTAATGAAGGGGCGAACGGTCGCCAAGAGGAGGAGAGTGGCAATTCTTGTGGAGGTGACACGGTGAAGCTTGAGAGTGAGGAAGACGAATTCATGGACCCAAGTTTGAGTGATGCTTCAAAGGATATTTGGGATAGCGATATAGAGGGAGATGATGCCGATGTCTAGAAGACTACTTCATCACTAGGTGGAGCGGGCAAGAGGCACCCACCTAAGTTCAAGTGAAGTTTTCTCATCTCTCCTCTTTATTTTTCAATGTTTCATGAAAAGAAGTTTATGTCTTGTTACCTTGTATTTTCATTAATTTTGATCATTGTTGGAGTAGTCCTAGCACCATAGAGGACTCACACCTCGGTACCATTGAGGTGTTCTCATTTTATTGTTCCCATTTTCAAAATCCAAAATGACAAATTAGTTTCATGCATTGCATAGTGTGTGCATGAACTACGCCCATCCTTGGACATTAGCAATAGTGTCTCACTCGGTTTGGGGAAGTTAATGCATACACAACGGGAGGTAATCTAAATTATCCTCTCCGTCATAACAAAAACCATGCATCATGTAGTGTAGCTTAGTGTAGATTGCATTTAGTGTAGAAATCATGCTTCATCTTTGCATAATTTCCATCATTTTGGTCATTGAGGACAATGCCCATATTAGTGTGGGGATGGGAATTCTAACATTTAACTCTTATTCAAAAATCCAAAAAAATTGAAAAATTTCAAAAAATCATAAAAATTTGAAAATTGAAAACCCAAAAACATGTTTATTTCCTTTTGTAGTCTTGTATATATTGTCTTGTATATATTGTGTTTGTTCTATCCTTGTTCACATTGATTGACTACGCCACATCCGAGACATGAGGATCATGAAGACCGCATGGTATGATCTTTCCAATCTCCTTTTTCCTCTTTATGTTGATGACTATGTGGCTCTATTTTGATTGATGCGGTATAACAATGTGAACTTAGGACTTGCATTTAGTTTATATGTCATATTAGTTAATAGAATCACTTGCATTAGGATGTTTATATTAGTTACATCATGGCATGTAGTTGCATGTTAGAAATGTTTTGAAAAATGCCTATTTAGGAACTTTGACAAGAGCAACTAAGCCATTACAAATACTTGTTCAACTTAAGACTTTGCCTACTAGAATGGTTGTAAAACACCCTAGATAGTGTCATACTAGTGTCTTTTGACCCATGACCCAAAGCCTAGTCAAGGGTTTGCATGTGAGTCACCTATCCAACCCCGTGATGCGATGTGGACTTGGTTAACTTGTCTAGGTGACCTTGATTGACCTTGTGGTAAGGCAACCCAAAAAAATTTTTTCTATCAATAAGCTTGAAGTGCTCATTTCAAAGAAATTTTGTCATGTGGAAGTAATCTAATGCCAAGGAACCTCAAATGTTGTGAATTGTTGAAAGTTGAGAAATTTAAGTTATTTTGATGGAGGCGTACCACTTCGATGTGCTTTGGTGCGGGATCCATTGAATTGGGCCCCCATACGGTTGTGAATTCGGCCGCCCAGAGACAGAGTGACTATCACCCCGAAAAGCTATTGTCTAGAGGTTAACCGGTTGCCTAATAAGCGATTGGCGAAAGCAAAGGACACTAGCCCGGAAGGGACAAACCCCATCTTAAATTTTTGAAACGTGAAAGTGAAATGAGGACAATTTTGAATACTAGTCATATCCACCCGTTGTGAATAAAGATTTGAGCATTTCATTCCCAAAAAGCCTTTTTGTCAAGCCACTTGGTCGAGCTTGGGACGATCCATGACCTTTACTTTTGTAGAGAATTCGAGACTTGTCATGTCATATGCTACTAGCATCATAGGGATCATCATTCCACCACCATCCGATCGCTCTAGACGAAAGCATTTGGAAGTTGAGGACGAAAGTAGTCTAGTTTAACACCATTTGGAGGTGATTTAGTGCCATTTTCTTAGCCTTAGTAATTTGTTGAACTAGTATTTGTGAAGGATTACATGCTCTTAAATTTGTTCCTCTTTAGTGCCTCCGCCACTTGATGAGGAAGTGGCTATTCCTTTTGTAGATGCATCCATTATGTGATTTTGTGTGCTTAATGTTTGGATGTGTCGCCATTTTGGCAAGACCCACCTTGCCTTGCAAGAAGGCATCCTACCTCATGGTTGTCTTGTTGTGAGTTGAAGGGGCGGAGTGAGACCCGCTAATTGTCTCATATAGGCTATATTATTAGGATAGGTTAGTATTGGTCCTAGTCTTTGTCACCTCTTTACTCGGGACGAGCAAAGGTTCGGTTTGGGGATATTTGATGTGACCATAATTAGCGCATATTTAGCCCCCGAATTAGCCTTGTTCCCATGCTTTTTAGTGCATATTTGGGTCATTTCTTATCTTTAGTTCTTTGTTTTGCATATTCTTTCAGATTTTGATCCCTTGGTAGGAAAGGAGTAAGAATCTTGCATTTTCATGGCAAAACGAGACTAAATTGATCGAATTCAATGACCAAGCATCAAGGAGAGACAAGATTAGAAGGCCTTTGTACATATTATAGTAGAAGAGCAATGTTGAGAAAGGATCCTTGAGTCCCCAAGGAAATCCCCAAGGAATTTATGAAGAAAAGGGAAGAAAAGAAGAAGATGTCTTGCTGAGTGACAATCCGTGCGGATTGTCACCAATCCGGCCGTCCCACAGCTGCACAATCCGTGCCGCTTTGCTCTAATCCGCTCGGATTCCACCTCCACAATCCGCCCGGATTCCCTCGAATCCGCTCGGACCCCATCGCCAGAATCCGCCCGTCCCGACCTTATTCCGCCCGGATTCCAGCACAGCGTGATTTCCTCTTCTCCAAGCTACGAAGAAAGAAGCCTTCCTTCGAAAAATACCGGCTCCTCCTTGCTCAATCTAAAAAGTGTAATTACTAGTTTAGCCCTTAGTTAACCCTAATGCATCCTCCCTAATTTCCACTATAAATACCCCATTAGTCTAATTAGAGGAGCATGTTCTTCTTATCAATAATTAGAGTAGTTAATATCAATCAAATCTCTCTTTAGTATTGTAATCAACAATTAATCAAGTTCTAATACAAGTTTTATTTCCTTAATCTCTCTTTTGTTCATCCTTTATTTTGGGTAATTGAAGATTATTTGGGTTATTGTTGGGAGATTGACAACCTCTCAATCAAGCATTCAAGTACTTCTTTTATCTTTGCTTTATTATTGGAATCATTAGTAGGTATAATTCTCTTAATCCCTTTTTAATTATTGTTAATTACTTTCATTTATTCATCATGTTTCATATTGTTGGTATGATTGACAACCTTGCTAGCATGATCAACATGATAATGAGTGAGTAGTCTCTTAGCTAGGGTTAATGGGTGATTAGGGGAAACCAACATGGGGAATGATTCATGCTTAAATTAATATGCTTTCATGTTTTATTTGCTTGCTTGTTTTGATCTCAACTCATGCACATGTTATATTTGATGAAATGCTAAGCCTATGAATCCTTGCATTTACTATCATCTTCTATCTTTTCAATGAGACTTGTAAGACATAACCCAACTCGAGTCTCATTAGACCATGCATGTTGTTGAGTAGGGAAGATTAAGTCGACTTGTAGGTGTTGTACAATCTAATCGATTCGGCTCCGGGACCCAAACTTTCCTAGGATTGTAAGATATAACCCAACTCAATCCATCACAACAATAATTGCTTGCTTATAATTTGAGAACATGTTTGTATGATCAATTCCCATGATTCCCCTATGATCCCATGACACCCTAGTGCTTTTAATCAATTGTTTACACCCCCTTTAATTCATCTTGCTTGTTTATTTTCATTGCTATTTTAGTTTAGTGACCTTCTACATCAACCCAATTTGTGACACCCCTTAGACACCACTAGTTGCAATAGAAATCTCATTTCAATACCCGTCCCTTGGGATCCGACCTTTACTTGCCTCTTTACTAATTGTAGAGTTGTTTGCGAAGTTATAAATTGTGTTTTGATTCGATCGTGATCCAACGACCACATCTTTAATTGTGAACACGAAACGGACCGATCAATTCCCTATGCTCATCGTAGTCTTTGTAATCGAATATTCTCTCTGCTTGACGAATCCAATCTAGAAACTTTTCAGCATCTAGATCTCCATCAAACTCGGGTATGTCGAGTTTAAGGCCTTTATCATCATCGTTTTTGTTTTTCTTTTTCTCCTTCGGACGTTCTTCTTCTTCAGATTCGGCTTGGCTGTCCAAATCAGCCTCGTTCTGCTTCTTTTTCTTAATCAAAAAATTGGCTATGTTCTTCACAATATAATAGATCTGGCCAATTACTGCTCTCATCGCATCCATGTCGTCCTTGTTAGAAATTATTAATCTCATTATTCAACATATTCATATATGTTACATTTAATTTAGTCATAAAATTAAATCTAGATCTTATGCATGCAAACATAAATAAGTATAGAGAAGAAATCGTCTTTCTTACTATGGGAGTTTCGGATTAAAGGGCACAAGTAAGATCTCCTTCTTACTTGTTCTTGAGCTTTCCTTATATGGAAGAACAAATATTCAAGTTTAGAATCCCTCCCAAAGATGTATACCCAAGATAACCTCTTAATAGATTAATATTACTTGAACTAGAACAATAATAATCTTACTAAAAATTGACCCAAAATATTTATTTTGGTCTCTATTATTTCGGTATAGAGAAAGGAATTTTGGGAGTTATTATCTCTCTAATTTTTCATAAGATGTAGAGAGGAAATTAAATTTCTTACACTAGAAATTTTTATGTGAAGTTGTGAATAAATAATTAGAGAGAAAAACTCTCTATTATTCCCTTAGAAAACCGGTGGGTAGGGTGGAGGAGAGCCAATGCATGGGCAAGTTTTTCTACCCAAGAAATCATAGGTATGCATGGCTATATTAGGTTGCAATCATCATGCTTTCCACTTAAAAATAATCAACATAATTTTTAACCTAATACTCCCTCCATTTCGGCACTTATAAAATGTAAGGTCCACTTTATATTTTGTTATTTGTCAATTGTCACATGTCACTAGTCATGTGTAATTGTAATGTATTTTTAACATATTAAAAATCAACGTATTAATAAAAATACGTCATGTACAAAATCGACTTAGTAATTCATAATTACTTGTACCAAAACGGTTTACCAATTATAAATCACAACATCTTGTATTTATAATTAATTATTCATTCAGTTTCAATTGTTTCGCAAACAATAATTTTATCTAAGTAATAAAACAATTTGATTACTTAGACCGTATCTTATTTAATCGAATTACAATAAGATACGTCAATAATACTCACAAAATCGTCCGTCAATTTTAAGCAATTTAATTAACCCGTATCGACATACAATCAATTAAATAATCAATTAAGAGTGTTACCCTTTAGGTATGACCTAAAGGGATCAACTGATCACCACCGTCGCACGACAGTAATGTCAAACTCTAGTCAGCCAATCATTACCGATATGTGTGGACCAGTTGACTGTAAAATATTACATCCCACATGTATTCTTAAAATGAGACTTAAACATGTGATCATTATGATCGACAGTTGTGATCGCATTATTGTCGGAGGACACATTTCCAACAATCTCCCACTTGTCCTCGACAAGTGTGCGTCACCAATTCTCTTGTCCTATTACTATCTCCCACTCAATGCAAGGTGTCTTTCAGGTCGTACTTGCAAGTGATCATATCGAGAGTGGTTTCCTCGATCTGGAGAATAACTGATTGACCGGAATTATCCACCATGGATACCTTCCGAGCGTGGCCACGCATTTCCAGTTCATTACTCCTCGAGTGGCCCTGAGATATTGTTATAACCCTGACAAGGGGTGGACAATTCCTATCGCACTTATTCCCTTCGACTAGCCACAGCCATCATAACCCAAAATATGCCTATTTGACCCCATTTACGAAGGTCGTAGTAACATAAATCAAAGTTAATCTGTAACTGTACCACCTTAGGCGAATTGTCTTTAGTCAAAAGAATCGACTCATTAGAATACTATAGTAGCTCTCGCCACGAACAGGCTACATAAATTTGCCAGAACTCTATAAGCGGTCATTAGGCCCGACAAAGTGTTCCTAATAGTCTGCCTATGTGATCGACTAGTCATCTCACATGACTCCATGGCACTTGAACTTGCCATCAATCGCATCACACTTTAGTCACTTCGAGACGTCACCTCATGTAAGTGACTATGGACGAATACAATGCCAATCCGTGTTCACTTTAACGGGGTTTAATTGTCTCTACAACCCGTTTGGATGCAACAAAGTATAAGGTGAGTTAATAATAACTCAAACGACGAATGTCGACATCACATTCGGGTAGTCAATACCATATTCCAACCTTGTGATGTATATCGTAAGTGTGCAAACACTAGTCGTTTGCAACATGAGTTTAACATACCATGTGTCCATGTGTTCAAACTCTTGAATTTCATTTTCCTTTATTTTCATGTTATCTCTCATAGCATGAACCTTACCAAGTACACATCTAGGTTCCCAACCTAGGTTTAGGTTCTTTATCTTGAAAGAACTTTCTAGTTGTTTATCACATAACCAACGAATTGTGGAGGATGATATAACATGCACTGGTCAAGTGTTCTACCAACTCGCAATGTACCAGGTATATGTTTTGTAGGATCTTGCAACAATTGTCAAGACAATTAGCCTAGCACTTCTCATAAGTCCTAGCATATTAGAAAATATTAGTTTTGAGTAACTTCTTACTATAACTAAGTATCTTTCCAACATCTTATTTCTCCTTTTAGCTTGAATAGCTTAGGATTTTCATAAATCCTTACGCGTTTTCGAACTTCAATATGTGCAACTTCTTGACACATAACAAAGTGTTCTGTCAAACACTAGAATAGCTCATTAGTTCTCCTCGAGAATTCATGACGATTCTTCTATGGCTTGCCAATGACTCATCATGCTCTTAAGCATATGATTAATTATTGGACATGTGCATGATTATTTTAATGGCAGAAACATTAGTAATCTTTAATCATGTGATCAACCATTCTTAGGTTCAATGAATGACCATGACTGCTTATGGTAATTCCATTTTCATTGACATGAATAACCTACGTTTCTCGTTGATTTGATGTGTATATCTCAATACCTATCCAACATCCCATGATGTGATTGGATTCATCATAGTCCATTTTCATCCAGAATTGAAAACTCAAACATATCTTTGTGAAAGATAGTACTAGCTCGTTATTCTCAATGAGTAATGAGTTATAAATTTTGCAAGATGATTGCTCCCACTAAATTCCATGTCTGCACATGATAATTTCAAACTCCCACTCAATTCCACATGTTTCGCAATTGACTACTCAATCGAAACATTTCAAGAATTGAAATACATTTTGCCTTGCCAAGTTATTAAGATTAAAACCATATATGTTCCAGCATATCCTTTCAAAATACCTATTTAGAAAAGGTTTCAATCTTAAACTTATGGAAAGAGACTTTTAATCTCTAACTCATTCATTTTATAATGATGCGTAGAAATGTCATTATTTAAATGTGAATTTTATTTAATACACGTCCTTCTCAAAATACCCTTTTCCGGAAGAAGGTTTAACCATTTCATTTTCATAATGAGGTTAAGTAATGACACTAGCGTGGTTAACAGTTAACTTAGCTTTTGTAGATATCGGCATATCTTCTTTTGCAACTTTTAGTCATAAATCTCATTTATTTTCAAGGATGCAACTTTGTTTCATTTAGGCTCTTAAGTAAATATCAATATTGAAACTCTTGGTCAAATGTTGTTCATAAACTTGCCAAATCTCTTGTTAAGACTTTTCTTTAGTCATTTTCTTTCAAAACTATCTTTTAAACAAGACTTTTCTTTAGTCATTTTCTTTCAAAACTTTCTTTTGGTCTCCTCGTGTAGTTATCTTAAGAACATATTATTTTGATTACTTCACTTGGTCTCTTTTGTCATGTATATCTCATCTGTTCGAGACCATAGATCTCATCTATTTGTGCATACTTTCTATTTTGGTATAAAAATCATTCTTTCTTTCGTAGATCTCATTTACTCAAGCATAAAAATTATCCTTTGTATTCTTTGTGTCTTCATTTTTCTCCCACTCTATCTTTAGAATAAATACACTAAATATTCAAAGATAGTTTATGAGACACAAGTGATGATTTCGACGTATAAGGAGGACTATCTCATAAATTGACTAATAGTTTTAGATTTGATGAGTGCACATGGTAATTGACATTCCTTTAGGAGATTTCATCAACTCAACATCACTTTATAATTGATCATACGCAAGCCTTAAGCTTGTGGACATATAATGAATCTCATCATTATAGTTGTCTATTGGAACACTTTAAGTAGATGATCATATGTTTCTATGTGCAAGCATATAAAGACGAATTTTTAGAACAAATAAATACGATAAAAGGGGTGACTTGGGTTGCAAACCAAGCCACCATAATCCAAAATACAACCATAGTTTAGAAAGGATCAACTATTTCCATGTCGAACACGGAAATCAAAATAGTTCTAAAAATCCAAAACACAACTTAAAATAAGACAATAATAAAAAGCCAAGCTTCATTGGTAGCTACTCCTAGCTCCTTGATGATTTCTCAATCTTGTTTTTCCTTTCCCTTGTCTTTGCTTGGATGAGGCCCTATTTACAATAAAAAGGGGATACATTATCACAACTTTGTATCAAAATACCATAGTTGAATTAAAAACATAAAAGAAAGGACAGTCATTTACCTACTGGAGTGATTTTTCCAGCTTTGATGTCACCAAGGTACTTGGAACAATTCCTTTTCCAATGTCCAACACCATTACAATAATGGCATTTATCAAGAGGACCCTTCTTGGTCTTGGAAGTGCTAGCTTCAAAAGTCTTAGTCTTGGTAGACATGGGAGCTTGCCTCTTACCCTTTTTTCCATTCTTCTTGAACTTCCCTTGCTCTTGGTGCTTATGTTAAGCACATCCTTAGGTGGGTTAACATTTAACCCCATCTCTCTTTCGGCTTGCACAAGTAACTTGTGCAACTCTTCAAGAGACACGTCCTTGTCTTGCATGTTAAAATTCACCCGGAATTGAACATATGCTTTGACTTTGGATAAGGAGTGTAGAATCCTATCTACAATGAGTTCTTTGGGGATTTCAACCTTTTGAAGTTTCAATGTCTCGACTAGCTCCAACAATTTGAGCACGTGAGGGCTAACCTTTTGGCCCTCCTTAAAATCGAGATCAAAGAATGCCGAGGCCGCCTCATATTGGATGATCCTCGGAGCTTGCGAAAACATTGTCAAAAGTTTGGAATAGATTTCATAAGCGGTGCCCATTTTAAAGGCTCTCCTTTGGAGATCCGCCTCCATCGCAAAAATCAACACATTTTTCATTGCGGCGGATTCTTTGTGGTAAGCCTCATATGCTTCCCTAGTGGCGGCACTCGACCTAGCATTAGGTTCGGGTGGAGAGGCCTCGGTGAGGTAACGAAGCTTGTCGTCACCTTGGGCGGCTAATTTGAGTTGGGCATCCCAATCGGAGAAATTTGACCCATTCTTTTCAAGTTTACAACGATTCATGAAAGATCGGAGCCATGAAGCATTAGTGAGAGGTGCGGCATTGGTGTTTGGTGCGGCCATTTGTTATGAGAAATAAAAGTGGTCTACAAAACGAAAATAGAAGGAATAAAACATTTGTCGTTTTCAAAATAATAATAACACTCGTAAAAAATTAATTTAAACAAGTTTTATTGCATTTATCTAGTGACCTCTACCCAACTTGATAAATGATTCCAAGACCCAAATTCATATTAACTTGGGCACGGGGTAGCCGATTCATCCCTTATCAATATAAATCGGTGGATTAACTCTTTAATCGATTCTACTTTTAGAACTCTTGGTCGATAAATTACACTAATATTTATCTATAGCCCGGAACACATGCGACTATGATCACGAATACTTCCGTTGAGGTCAATCCAAATTTCAAATAAATGTGTCCATGATCCAAATTCACATTAACTTGGGCACGGGGTAGCCGATTCATCCCTCATCAACATGAATTCGGTGGATAGACATTTTGTAATACTACGATTTTATGAGTCTCTGGGTACTCTATCGAGTGGGCCTTACTCTGTCGAGTAAGTGTGTTTTGCGTTTTAAAATAGTTTCTGACCTGTTGGGTACTCGATCGAGTAGCCTTGGTACTCGATCGAGTAAACGGCACTCGATTGAGTACGTCAGTTACTCGATCGAGTAGCCGGTTTACGGGGGGATGATTTGTCGGGTTTTGTTAATAATGCGAATTAATATATAAACACTTCCGTTGTGACACCCTCATATATCGCGGAAAAGTAAACACGTAATTCTAGAATAAAAACTGCATGGATATGTTTGTAATAGGTTCATTATAGTAAAAACCTGTAATTTTTAAAACCATAACCTGTTATAAAGATATCCAAATTGGAAGGTGTCAAACATACAAGGTCTAAATAGAAGTTTCATAACATAACCATCGCTAAAGTCGCGAATAGCAAATTATACAACCAAATGTAAAGAGGGAGACATATGTCCCTAAAATGTATGTGACATAAAAAGTGTTTAAGGGTCACAATAAAATAAAACCAATCTAGGTCCCAAGGTTACTTTGCTCGCTAGCTCGTCCATGTACCCCATATATGCATCACCTACCTGTCAATCGCATTATATACAAATACGAAAGCCACAGTCAGTGGGGAGTAACTCCGAGTTCTCCTAGCCACGAAATGTCATAATTAATATAACATGTAAACATAAGAATATGAATACGAATCACACAATGCCTTAGCATATAGATGCTAGACAGTCGTGCTTATCATGTGAACAACAATATAACAACACATAGTCCTAGCATGTGAATACTAGACCGACTCATACTACACTATCATGTGAATCACATAACATCCAGGAATCCAAACTCTATCAACCATAGCCGGCTTGCATCTCACCTTCTATGATTCATAGAATCATCAAACAAGAAAGGACAATATATCTAGAGACAGGCATAAGTTCTTAGCACGGTCAATAGTCACTTTGTAACTCGAGTCTATACCACGAGGTAGGGAAGGTAATCGAACCGGTATCCTGGCTCAGAGGTTCTATAAAAACATAGCCAAGACACAACACAACCCTAGTCCTAAATCTGCGCAGACCTAGACATGCGGATACACACCACCGCACCCAAGACCCACAATTTTATAAAACCATGTGAGTACCCTAAGGAGTCCACCAAAGGGTTGGCTAGTACTTAAGCTGACCACTTACTCTCAAAATAAGTAACGAGGTCATGCCCCAACTTGGATATAAACCCACTAAGTCAGGAACACAAAGGCTATTGAGCAGTGAACATACACTCGTCAAAGACTATAAAGACCTATCTATGATGAAGGCCGAAATACTCACCTAAGACCTAAATAAAACCAATCTAGGTCCCAGCTTGAATACTTTAGCCCACACCACACAAAACAAGTAGGACACTCAATTAACCATAAGAGAGGCAAAGAGTCCAAACTTGCACACTCAAATGATCATACACACCCTAGCATATGAAAGGTTACGCAAGAGCATATTCAGCTGACAATCCAACAAAATCTCCAATATCAATAATAATCCAAATTCCAGCTAACTGTTAATCTCATAATTCATGAGAACAAGCTAAAATGGCAACAAGGCAAGAAGACTCAAGTATAAGGCAACCAATTCATCCAACAACCAACATGTGAAATGATAATCACAAATATTAAGGCATCAACATAAATCATCCAAAAACAACCAATCTCACCTCAAAGACAAACCCTCGACCCGAGTCCCGCGACGGGTCATCGGTCAAATCGAGGCTGACTGGTTTAAACCTAGCTTGACCAAACTCGTTCGGTCAATCTGGCCCAGCTCAGAGTCTTGGCCTACTTTGGCCCAAATCACTAAATTTATCACAATATCATTCTCATGCTATTTCCAATTTCTATCATGTGAAAAACGAAAGTAACACATTATCAATCACCTAAACACTTAACAAACAACAAGCACAACATTTACTACTAATGTGACATTAATTCGTCGAGTAACTCGGAATAGTTACCTTAAGCTAGCAAAGAGACAAGCAATAAACTTGAGAAAGCTTCTAAAACCCAAAATTACTCTTCATCTTCAACCACATATGAGCTACCTAAAATAATTATGTGAAAGGACGATATTAACGAATTATTTTTATATAAAAATATGAGACGGAAATTAATTTAATTATATTTTAAATAAATCAAACTAGCGTCAAAACAAATTATAGACACGGCTCTAAAATTATTATGACAACCTCAAACTCGGCCTAACCACCAAGTACACATGGCCTCAAACTCATGACTTAGCTAGGCCACTGCCTAGGCCACGGCCAGGCCACTGCTAAGCTACAGCCAGGCCACAACTAGGCCACTGCAGGCTACGACCAAAACAACCAGCTACTACTCCACCTAATGGACCACCCAACCATAAACAAAGGAAAGAAAGAAAGGGGAAAAACAGGGGTATGAGTACCCCGTCCAACCCAACACCACCCCGTTCAACTCTCCCTCCCCCACGGCTGCTAAGCAGCCAGCAACCATCCCTACCAACACCTATTATGGCTGACCAGACAGGCCATTTCTACCGCCTTCCACCATCCCAAAACAGTCCTAGCAATGTATACAACCATCTCCAAGTCTCAACCAATATTCATCCCAAAACAATCCCTGCATGTCAGTATACACCGTCTTAAATATACCACTTACTAACTAGCATCCCAAATGATCCCTAGAGGTCAGTATACACCGTCTCAATCATCTCCACATATCAGTATACACCGTCTCAACTATACAACAAACTAATTAACATCCATAAGGATCCCTATATATAATTATACACCGTCTCAACTATAAAAATGGACTAACCAGACTTTCAAAATACACATATTTAACAAGTAAAATCGAGTAACCTATAATTGTTACCTTTTTCCGATTGAACTAATCATTTATGACTAACAAATCTTCTACAAGACCGTCTATCTTAGCATCTACAACCGTCTTATAATAAATAAAGCTGAAAATATAAATTGGGTTTGTAAAAATACATGACGAAAATGAATGTTACTTACATCGGAATGACGAGAACGACGAAAGGAGCGCTATGGAACAAAAATAGTTGAAAACGGATAAGGAACGAAGCACCGACGTCGATTAACAGATCAAATTTTAAAAAGGAAAGAAAACTCGCCCAAAAGAAGAAAAAAGAACGAAGAAGAAGAAAAGAGTGCGTTCGTGAAATGAGACAATGACCTATTTAGCTTTGCTATTTATTATACGTACGTTTCTTCGTCGTTAAGAAATTTCGCTCGTTTTTAAAACCGTCTCGAGTTAATAAAATCGGTTTTAGTAAAAGTTTGATAATAAAACGGAATCAATAATAAATAAATTTAATGAGTGAAAATAAAATAAACTCAGCCAGCTAACGGAAATAATAGGAATTCGATTCGAATCGGAGTTATTAACGATTTTTACTAAATTAGCGGAGTTTAACGAAATTTGATAATTTAGCAAAATAACTCAAAATAGCTAATTGGATAACTTTTCCTAAATCCGTTTTGAATCCACTAAGGGCCGACTTTCATAAAGGACTCGTAAAAGGATCGGAAATTATTAAATAAATAAACTCGAACTAACTTCAATAAACTCGAACTAACTTTAAATAAACTTATTAATGATTATTAAAATTAACGTATCGAATTATGATGAAATTAATTAATTAGCTAAGCATATATATATAAATCGTTAAATGATATAATTAAATTCAAAATAGCAATTAAAAGAATTTTATCCAACTTAATAAAATACGGGGTGTTACAATCACCCCATCTTTTAAAAAGTCTCGTCCTCGAAACTTGAAAGTATAAATGAAAGGTTATAAAAATAAAACTGGAATGGGAATCGGTAACCAAAACATTTAAAAGGTCACTTATCGTAAGAATCAAAATTCTTTCAAGAACTTCAACTAAAATTTTTAAAATGAACCAGGACTCTCATCGGAGGAACGGAAGTGTTCTCGTTGCGCATTCAAGAACATCACATTCCAAATCCAAGATAAGGTCAAAGGCAAATCATTTGTATAAATCAAAAATCAAAATACTTTCAAAAACATTAATGAAGAGTTTTCAAAAGTATAAGTCTCATTCATGGAACGAAATTGCTCTTGTCGTGCACACAAGAACGCTAACTTTCCAAGTCAGAGACAAATTTAAAACAAAAACTATTCGCCGACAAGCGTAGAACAAGTTATCAAACGTTTCCAATAACTAGTTCTAACATCCGATCAACGTTAAAATCAAAATAAGAGAAAGGTAATCTACTCAAATTTTCTTTTGCAAAAAGCCAAAATAGAAATAAAGGTTTCACCTTTAAACTCAAAGGGGAATCAAATTCCTGAAAATATAATATTAAACTTTGACAAAAGCATCATAATTAAATCAAAGTGAATAGAAATTGGATAAAATTTACAAAAATCTCAGGTTTAGCAACTCAAAACCATGATAAAGAAGTCTATACTCAAAGAGCAATTAGAGAATTAAATCGAATTTTCATTTTCCAAATCTTTACAAGTAGAGAAAATTTGGTAATAGTAACATAAAATTTTTAACAACAAACCAAAAATGGTAGCTTGAAATATTTAGAAATTGTGCGAAATGAAAAGTAAGTTAGACATCATAGATACAAGTATGCTAAGAGGGTTCAAGTTTAACCAACAAAAGAGGTATGATGAACTTCCTAGGGATAAGAATTGAAGTCAAATTTACAAGGATGTCAAAGATAGAGTTTCACATGATACGAGTGTCAAACTTAAAGGAGGAGCAAGATGAAGCGAGGAAATGAGGTATGAACGGTAACGCTCATGATCAAGGAGAAAGGGAAATTAGACAACAAGGAAACGCCAGATACTCAAATCTCAGACAACAATGTCATCACTCCACTAAGGAAACAAAGGGTAATAACCAGGTCAGGAAATGATAGGAAATTTAAAAAGGGATATATGAACATGTCAATATGTGAGCCTAAAAGAGTCGAATCATAAAGATAACTAGTTAACAACCAGTAAGAGATATTAGAATTAGGGAGGTATTCAAGACAAGGAAATAATGAGTAAACTTTTATACTTAAGAATCAAATCCAACCAAGGTATGAACGAAAGGGAGGAAAACGATTAATGGTACGAAAGAGGATTTTAAGGCTTAATCCATACGCTTCCTAAAAGTTAAGGTTCTCTCTAACAAGGTCACGTCTATTAGGGTATTGTACCGTTATAACAAAATGACCAAATCCCAAAACAAGGGTCAAGGTAAAATAAACGCTCGCTTAAGGGGTGATAAATCGGTTAGATACTTCTTCCACCTATCTTATCACATATTAGGATTTCCCTAAAGCAAATCTACCACTCAAGTATAAAAGCATCTCTTTATCTCAAGCACTCGACACAACCTCAATGTTTTAAAAACCAAAGAATCAATTGACAAAGACTTCTCAAGGAACAACTAACATCAAATCACATCCCCAATCTATACGGGATTGTTAACATCTAAAAATGGGTTTTCTTCCAAATTCAAATTCTAAACTTATCTCATGTTTACTCCTAAGGTGACGATGCTCAACCTACTAAGCTTTCAAATCCCAAACATAAACAACAAAGCCAAGTTCTATAACTTTAATTACATAGGCAACTCATTCCTAACACAAAGAATCCACCAATCGATTATACTCACTTTGTCAAGGAACTAGGTATAAGAATCACTAAGTATGTCTCATCACATTACCTAAGTCTTTATAACATCACATCCTCTCAAAACCAGGGTTAAGGGTCAGACACAAACAATCTCCTCAAAAGTCGAATTTTCCAACCAAGGTCAACATTCCTCACAAGAAAGAGTACTATCTAATGGCGTTAAGGGAGGATAAGCAAGGAACAAAGAACAAGTTAGGAGTACAAGAGTAGCTTTTAAAGTAAAACAGAAGGGAGTTTAGAAGGAGGATAAGCACCAAGAGATTAAGAATAAGGCGAGATACAAAAAGAACGAGAAACATCTTCAAGGAAGTAGAAGCATTCTTCAAAGGTTGAACAATCTTCAATCCTCAGCAATAGGCACTAAATCTTGATCTTCTTAAAATATATAAGTGTCCTTTAAATGGAACGGAGATACTCTTGGCGATCACTCAAGAACATCAATATTCCAATTCAAAGACATAAAAATACATTTTTACACCAACAAATGATAAAACTAATTATCAGACGTCTCCAATAACAAGCTTTAACACTAATTGACGTTAAAACCAGTGAAAAACATTAAAATATTTTCAAAACCTTTAGTTCAAAAATTTTTTTATAATAAGGGTAATAACTCCATTAGCTATAGATAAGCTCACGGTCATTGATCCAAGAACGCAACAATTATTAAATGACAATCAACAAACAGGTTAGTACCTAACAAAGAGCAAACACAAAGAGACTACAACATAAGGTCCTAAGTCTACCCATCTTACCCATCTCTCAAGTTTATTATTTTAAGGTCAAGTTATTTATATTGGGGTGCACAAACGTGCGTCGGGATCAAATATGCTCTGATACCAACTGTGACACCCTCATATATCGCGGAAAAGTAAACACGTAATTCTAGAATAAAAACTGCATGGATATGTTTGTAATAGGTTCATTATAGTAAAAACCTGTAATTTTTAAAACCATAACCTGTTATAAAGATATCCAAATTGGAAGGTGTCAAACATACAAGGTCTAAATAGAAGTTTCATAACATAACCATCGCTAAAGTCGCGAATAGCAAATTATACAACCAAATGTAAAGAGGGAAACATATGTCCCTAAAATGTATGTGACATAAAAAGTGTTTAAGGGTCACAATAAAATAAAACCAATCTAGGTCCCAAGGTTACTTTGCTCGCTAGCTCGTCCATGTACCCCATATATGCATCACCTACATTCACAATCGTATTTTATACAAATACGAAAGCCACATCGAGTGGGGAGTAACTCCGAGTTCTCCCGACCCACGAAATGTCATAATTAATATAACATGTAAACATAAGAATATGAATACGAATCACACAATGCCTTAGCATATAGATGCTAGAAAATCGTGCTTATCATGTGAACAACAATATAACAACACATAGTCCTAGCATGTGAATACTAGACCGACTCATACTACACTATCATGTGAATCACATAACATCCAGAATCCAAACTCTATCAACCATAGCCGGCTTGCATCTCACCTTCTATGATTCATAGAATCATCAAACAAGAAAGGACAATATATCTAGAGACAGGCATAAGTTCTTAGCACGGTCAATAGTCACTTTGTAACTCGAGTCTATACCACGAGGTAGGGAAGGTAATCGAACCGGTATCCTGGCTCAGAGGTTCTATAAAAACATAGCCAAGACACAACACAACCCTAGTCCTAAATCTGCCTTGAGACCTAGACATGCGGATACACACCACCGCACCCAAGACCCACAATTTTATAAAACCATGTGAGTACCCTAAGGAGTCCACCAAAGGGTTGGCTAATACTTAAGCGACGACCACTTACTCTCAAAATAAGTAACGAGGTCATGCCCCAACTTGGATATAAACCCACCAAGTCAGGAACACAAAGGCTATTGAGCAGTGAACATACACTCGTCAAAGACTATAAAGACCTATCTATGATGAAGGCCGAAATACTCACCTAGGACCTAAATAAAACCAATCTAGGTCCCAGCTTGAATACTTTAGCCCACACCACACAAGACAAGTAGGACACCCAATTAACCATAAGAGAGGCAAAGAGTCCAAACTTGCACACTCAAATGATCATACACACCCCAAAGATATGAAAGGTTACGCAAGAGCATATTCGGTGACAATCCAACAAAATCTCCAATATCAATAATAATCCAAATTCCAGCTAACTGTTAATCTCATAATTCATGAGAACAAGCTAAAATGGCAACAAGGCAAGAAGACTCAAGTATAAGGCAACCAATTCATCCAACAACCAACATGTGAAATGATAATCACAAATATTAAGGCATCAACATAAATCATCCAAAAACAACCAATCTCACCTCAAAGACAAACCCTGGACCCGAGTCCCGCGACGGGTCATCGGTCAAATCGAGGCTGACTGGTTTAAACCTAGCTTGACCAAACTCGTTCGGTCAATCTGGCCCAGCTCAGAGTCTTGGCCTACTTTGGCCCAAATCACTAAATTTATCACAATATCATTCTCATGCTATTTCCAATTTCTATCATGTGAAAAATGAAAGTAACACATTATCAATCACCTAAACACTTAACAAACAACAAGCACAACATTTACTACTAATGTGACATTAATTCGTTGAGTAACTCGGAATAGTTACCTTAAGCTAGCAAAGAGACAAGCAATAAACTTGAGAAAGCTTCTAAAACCCAAAATTACTCTTCATCTTCAACCACATATGAGCTACCTAAAATAATTATTTGAAAGGACGATATTAACGAATTATCTTTATATAAAAATATGAGACGGAAATTAATTTAATTATATTTTAAATAAACCAAACTAGCGTCAAAACAAATTATAGACACGGCTCTAAAATTATTATGACAACCTCAAACTCGGCCTAACCACCAAGTACACATGGCCTCAAACTCGTGACTTAGCTAGGCCATTGCCTAGGCCACGGCCAAAGCACGCTAAGCTACGACCCCAGGCCACAACTAGGCCACCTGCAGCTACGACCAAAACAACCAGCTACTACTCCACCTAATGGACCACCCAACCATAAACAAAGGAAAGGAAGAAAGGGGAAAAACAGGGGTATGAGTACCCCGTCCAACCCAACACCACCCCGTTCAACTCTCCAACCCCCACGGCTGCTAAGCGCCCAAAGAACCATCCCCGCCAACACCTATTATGGCTGACCTGACATGTGCCATTTCTACCGCCTTCCACCATCCCAAAACAGTCCTAGCAATGTATACAACCATCTCCAAGTCTCAACCAATATTCATCCCAAAACAATCCCCGCATGTCAAGATACACCGTCTTAAATATACCACTTACTAACTAGCATCCCAAATGATCCCTAGAGGTCAATATACACCGTCTCAATCATCTCCACATATCAGTATACACCGTCTCAACTATACAACAAACTAATTAACATCCATAAGGATCCCTATATATAATTATACACCGTCTCAACTATAAAAAGACTAACTAAGACTTTCAAAATACACATATTTAACAAGTAAAATCGAGTAACCTATAATTGTTACCTTTTTCCGATTGAACTAATCATTTATGACTAACAAATCTTCTACAAGACCGTCTATCTTAGCATCTACAACCGTCTTATAATAAATAAAGCTGAAAATATAAATTGGGTTTGTAAAAATACATGACGAAAATGAATGTTACTTACATCGGAATGACGAGAACGACGAAAGGAGCGCTATGGAACAAAAATAGTTGAAAACGGATAAGGAACGAAGCACCGACGTCGATTAACAGATCAAATTTTAAAAAGGAAAGAAAACTCGCCCAAAAGAAGAAAAAAGAACGAAGAAGAAGAAAAGAGTGCGTTCGTGAAATGAGACAATGACACCTGCTTAGCCTCGCTATTTATTATACGTACGTTTCTTCGTCGTTAAGAAATTTCGCTCGTTTTTAAAACCGTCTCGAGTTAATAAAATCGGTTTTAGTAAAAGTTTGATAATAAAACGGAATCAATAATAAATAAATTTAATGAGTGAAAATAAAATAAACTCATTTGACTAACGGAAATAATAGGAATTCGATTGAATCGGAGTTATTAACGATTTTTACTAAATTAGCGGAGTTTAACGAAATTTGATAATTTAGCAAAATAACTCAAAATAGCTAATTGGATAACTTTTCCTAAATCCGTTTTGAATCCACTAAGGGCCGACTTTCATAAAGGACTCGTAAAAGGATCGGAAATTATTAAATAAATAAACTCGAACTAACTTCAATAAACTCGAACTAACTTTAAATAAACTTATTAATGATTATTAAAATTAACGTATCGAATTATGATGAAATTAATTAATTAGCTAAGCATATATATATAAATCGTTAAATGATGTAATTAAATTCAAAATAGCAATTAAAAGAATTTTATCCAACTTAATAAAATACGGGGTGTTACATCCGTCACTTTCATAATACACTTTTACAAACCAAATTACTTTCAAAAGAGAAATCAATCTACGTACTTCGCATTCATCGCATTATTGACAAATCCCGGAACTTGGAAGGTCGGAATTCATCTTTCTTTACATCTTTGTGATCCTTGCGTCGAGGGTAAGATCTACGTACTGTTTTTATAGTATTTTGTTTAAGTTGGTTAAACCCTAATTTGGGAATTTGGGGGTTTTGTTGTCTCTCTTGATTGGTAGTAATTTTATGATCATATGTTAGGAGGAGGATTTGTAGAAGAGGCCTTTTGATAACAGTTGTTGAGATCGTCTGATTGTATTGCATTCCAGGTAGGGTTTCCCTACTCAGTATTAGTCCCATAATGTGTTGGTGGTGGTTTGTGTTTGTTGATTCTTATCATACGAGCCTTGTGACGGTTGTTGGTGTTGATTGTTGTTTAGTAGCTGTGATTGTTTGTATCTATCTGTGTTCTTCGGGGCGCGTCCCTGGCTTAGTGGAGCCACTTGCGGGAGTGGCTTCACGCCCATTATTTGCCTTCTGTGGAACCCGCCACAGAAGGGATGTGCACATTAAGGAATTTGGGTTTATCGCTCAACGGAGATGAGCGGGGATTAGGTGGGAACGGCTGCGGTCCCCCACTGGCGGCGTGGAGTGACCTTTTGCGATGGGCACACAGCGGGGCTACACACTTTAGTGTGTAGTCGATGATTGTGGAGTTGGGAATGGAGTTCGGAGTATATCTGTGATGATTGAGCTGTGTTGTTTGCTGTGTTGTTGGATTATATAAATTGTGTGATCAGTACTGACCCCGTTTAAATGTTTTAAAAACTGTGGTGATCCATTCGGGGGGTGGTGAGCAGTTATTGAGCAGGTATGATTGATGCGCATGGGATAGCTGGGATGAGTCATCACGTGGCAGATAGAAGTCCTCCGCTATGTCAGACGATGTCTAGTAGCTTTGATAGTTTTATCAGTGGACCGTTTGAGTATTTTGTATTTCATTTAACAGTTTTGTTTGAGACATGTAATCAATTAAATTATATTTACTTTTAAAGTACGTTTCTTTATTGTCTTATGATTATCATTGTCTCGGGTAACCGAGATGGTAGTATTCCATGCCTTAAGTGGTCCTGGTAAGGCACTTGGTGTATGGGGTGTTACAAAATGGTATCAGAGCGACGATCCTGAAAACTGTAACCAATGAACCTAATGAATATAGGGAGTCAAATTAAAATGAACCCGGGGTAAAAGTTTTAGGAGCTAATGCAAAGGCTTGGGAGACGTCCAAAAGTCGCGAACTCGCCCTACAATTTTGAACCGGTCACATGGGATATGAGTCGGGATCGCTATGTGTTTACCTTGTGTGTTGTGTATCTATATAGTAAGGTGTTGTATGAATCGATGGATTCATGCATGTGGAGGATATGAGATGTGTAGTGAAGGATGATGATGATATGATTGTATTTGTCGTTGATTGAATACATGAATTGCATGATAGTTGGTTTACAATGTTGTTTTAAATTGTTGGAAAAGTATATGAGAATGATGAATGATGTGGTAGAAAAAGGGAGTAGCTCATATATGATAATATGTGATGAATAATGATGTTGCAGGATGGATGATTTATAATGGGGATATACTAGTAACATGTGATTAGGGGGTGTGATATGATTTTACGTAATTATGTTTGCGTTAAGCTATATAATAAGTTCATATAATTGTCTACTGTTGTATCATACGCACTTGTTAGATGAAGAATGTGATTGAACTAGATGAATTGAATGGAAAAGATGAAGTGGCAATTGCCTGAAAATATGAATTTCGTGATTATGAATATGTTTAGGTGACGAATTGGATTTGTAATATTTGTTGTATTAGTAACATGGAAATAGGATTTTTAATTGTATGAGTATGTTTTGTTTTACGAAAAGTTATGAAGTTAAAGTATGCGGTAGTACATGAGTGATAAGTTGAATGTTATATGAGCATGATAAATGTTATTGTTTGGCTTTTGGTAGGTCGTAACATGTAGTTAGGGATAGTGGTTTTACAAGTATTAAGTCGCTTATATTCGCTTTGTTGATGTTTAAGTGGTTTGAAAGAGAAAATCAGATAATTATGTCGTCTGATTACAGCAATGTTGTCTTTAAACTGTTATAACTTGAGATGCATAAATGATTTTAATGTGATTCCAATTGGAGGTGATATCTTGTTCTTTTACGATTCTAACGATAGGTCACACGCCCAAAAAGGCCAAGAAATGAGTGAGTTATGACCGTTTTACGAAAACTGGACAGTGTTGAGAAATGCGTAGGGTACTCGATCGAGTGGCCCTTACTCGATCGAGTGCACCTTGGTACTCGATCGAGTACCCATTACTCGATCGAGTAGCCCTGGTAATTTTTATATACGTGTCTCTGACTTTCACCTACTCGATCGAGTAAGTCATTTACTCGATCGAGTGGCCTGTACTCGATCTAGTGACCCATGTTTTGGGTCATATGCCTATATTTTGACTTTGTTGCATATCATGTTTAATTCAAAAGTGTTATTTTGCTTCTTTATGCATTGTTTTACATGTGTTGGTCTTGATGCGTAAGTTACCCAATATTATGGTGTAATGAGTGGCACCCTATGGTGGGTATGAATTCGGTGGGAGGACATGAGTTATATGTGGTTGTGATAGATAGAGGAAAAAGAAAAGGAAGATTGGCAAGGCTTAATTGAGGCATAGAGCATGTTTTGTGAGACGGGAGGAGTGATATGATTGTGTGTTGAATAATGTAAAAGTAAGTAAATATGGGCAAAGGATGATGTGAGTCTAAGGAGCGTGACAATGAATAGATTGAAAGGAAGAATGTGACAGTAGCAACTTGAAATGTGTAAAGAATTATGGAGGGAGATGGTTAGGAATTGTGTTGGTTAAGAATATATATATAATGAAAGGTCGTTTTAGAGGGATTGAGAAGAGTGGTATATAGTTAACTTAATGGAGACATGTCGCGTCGAAGATTTGCAGATATTAAGTGAGTTTGGGAATTTGTGATTCAAGATATGAAACTAATGTGTGATTTCCTTGGGCAATTAACGGTATAAAATGAATTTTGATTTCTAGAGGTATAAAAAGGGAGATGCAATTGTTTGAACAAGTAAACGTTGATTCTATGGATGGATTTGTGGCAAGGGTGAGTGATAGCATAATAAGAGAATATTTATGGTAAGAAAGAGTGAGATGATATCGATAAGAAATAATGGGATTTGAGTTTTGGAGTAATGAGAAGGTAATCGGAGCACTAAAGAGTTAGGAAGAAGTAATAAGGAGTTTTATGGTTAACTGATTTTGTCGAGTGTAAAAGAAAAGAACGAGGGAAGTAAAACTAGGAAAATATTGACCGGAGTTATGTGGTATAGAGGTAAGGAGTCGTCGAGATGTGTGATACCAATCATGAGGATGTTAGTTAATGGTTATATAGGAGTTTCGGGACAACATGATTAATCTTGAGTTTTGAGGAATTAAGGAAAGTAAGAAGTTGGTAGAATATTTGCATGATATGAGATTTTGGTGGAGACTGGAGAGTTAGATGATGATACAATTAAGGATAGTGTTGAGAAGAATGTTGAGGTAATTTTGTTGATGGATTTGATGATCGTTAATTGGGATGTTAACCAAAGATAGGAAAGAAACTATGATGTTTAGAGATGAGTGTAAGAGGCTTGATGTCCGAACGATGGTAGGGTTGAGAGGTTGTCACTAATGGTTAAGAGTGATGATAAATAGAAAAAACTGGCAATTCTAAAGGGATTGATTTTATAGAGACCCGATTGATGAGTACGGTTGTGAGGAAGTATGAGGTGTGGTCTTAGGAGGCGGTTGCTAGTAGTTGAGTACTAGTTGAATGGTTATTCTTGACAGGAGGTGATGGTTATGCGAATGGGGAAATATGTTATGAGGGGCATATGAGTTAAGCTCGGGCGACAGGTAACCTTTGTTGAGTGGTAACTTACGTGATCAGGATTGACTAGTTGGATGTGATTATGGGTCTAAGATGTATATAAATGTTTGTGTGAGGTTGTGACCTCACGAGAAGCGGCATGGTGTGATAGTTATAATGTTGTTATCTGAATGTTCTGTAATATATGTTGGATACGGTAACTTAATGGAATGATGACCAAAAGTGATAGTTTGGGTGGTCTGACATGACTGGTTATACTTGCATGTGTATTCATGATATATGTTTATTCCGTGAAAAGGTATGCATGGTATGCATGAGATTCTTGTCTGTTAT
This sequence comes from Silene latifolia, assembly GCF_048544455.1. Classification (NCBI taxonomy): domain Eukaryota; kingdom Viridiplantae; phylum Streptophyta; class Magnoliopsida; order Caryophyllales; family Caryophyllaceae; genus Silene; species Silene latifolia. The sequence continues at coordinate 88,719,589 of NC_133535.1, read as the reverse complement.
TTCGTATGATATATGGTGTTGTGATCTAGTAAAGCAGTCTTGAGTAAGTTTTCTTGTCCGAGATGTTATATTGAGTCAGTGTTTATGGGATTGTGTATGTTGTGATGTCTATCGGTGTGGTTGTGGTGCCTCGGGTGGTGATCCGGGCACGGTACTTAGTGTTGTGATGCAAGTATTTTCGCACCGCGGCGTGGCTGTTGGTGGCGGTGTTGTGATGCCGTCACCGGTTGTGGTGGAATAGGCGAGCTGATTATGATACGAGTTTTCGAAAGTACATACAAGTTAAACATATTTTGTTGTTTTGTTTGCTGCCGTTCCTTGTGAGTTTTGATTGAACATGTAGACTGTTGTTTTGTTTGTTGATGTTTCTTACCAGTTTCAGTTTGGGAATGAGGGTAGAGTATGATATGGAAGAGAGTTGTATATGTTTTCGTTGTTATCATGGTATAGTGATATTCTGTTGATGGGACACAGTTGTGAGAAGTTGTTACAGTAATTTTGATCTTGTTTTAAGATGAGGCATCGGTAGTCATAGTCATGGCAAGTGATTCGTGGAACATGTGTTGTAATGATCTGAAAGTGGCAGGTGGTTCATAATCTTTTGTTGAGATAGTGAGTGCAGGGTATTGGGATTTGGTGTCATGTTAAGTTATGTCTGCGTTTTGCGGTAATGAAAGAAAAGAACTTAAGGATCTAGTGTGAGTGTACGTAACAATTGTGGATCGTGAGTTATGCTTTTGGCGATGGGAGTTTTATATAGTTTATATAGAGAGGTATGTCATGTTGCGGTAATGTGGAAGAGTTGAAGTTTTGGGTTAAGCTAAAGATTTTGAGGTATAGGTTAGGTGGTGGGACGAGTGAATTGAATTATGAGAATTGTTTAAGAGAGCCTTAGATATATGCATGGCGAGTGTTTAGAGTATATGTGGTTATCTTTGACATGCGGTGGTGATGAGAATAATGAGAAGATATAGCTAGGATCTAGTATTAGTGAGTTATGAGGACGTAACATTTATCTTAAGAGCAGTAGGATGCGACAAAGAGAGTTTAATGGTTGTACAGGTCGTAGTAGATTTGGAAGTTTGAGTCTTGATGTAGAATAAAAGATTGATTCGTGTTGTGGTTGATTTCATTAAAGGTCGTGACCGTGCTTGTAGTAGTGTGATGTCTAGGAGTGTGAGAATATTTCAATAGTGTTGACAGTTGAATGATGATGATTATGAATTCGATAGTTTTGACAGTTGGAAGATAATGTTATGAGTGTGAGTAAACTTCGGGGACGAAGTTCCTTTTAAGGGTGGTAGAATGTAACATTCCGTTTGATGTTAGTGGATGGTAGTTGGTAGTGTATGGAGTTAGTGTCAGGAGAGTCTATAATGTAGTTGACGATATCGTGAGCCATGTTAGGGAGGTAGGAATAGTTGGTGGAGTTGGTGTTAAGAGTTCATGTTTTATAGGTTGGGGTTTTGTTTTGAGTTCTTAGTTGCGTTGTTGTGTCTTGGTTGAGTTAGTGATGCAGGAGCACTTGAAGAAAATAAAAATGAAGTCTTAATTAGTCGAAATGTAACTCACATTTCTGAAGGATTCAAAATGGGCTCAAGTATCGTGAATATGATAGCATGGAGAGGTCAAGGTGACGGGTTGGAGTCCGTCTAAGTCAACACGTCAACCAAGGAGGGTCAAGGTCGTGTGCTGATGGAGGTGTTTTAGATTATTAGTTTCCTTATTTTTGCTTTCCTAATTCTAGTCAATAAATTTTAGGTAGTATTGTTATTTCCTTATAGTTTCTTTCCTAATCTTAGCAAGATTGTAATAAGGCAATTTGCCATAATATGGGTCGGATTTCCTAATCAGTTTAGGACAAGTTAAGGAAGTTTAGGGAAGGGAGGTTGTTTCCTTATAGTATAAATAGGGTCTTTTGTATTCAGTTTTATTCATTCAAGTTTAGAGATTAATACAAGTTTTCTTGTTGCTTATTGCTTGCGAGCTTTGAGTGTGTTATTTTTTTCTTGCGAGGGAGAGATTAGAGTGTGGTTGATCCTTGCGAGGTGAGAGTCACAAAAACTCAGTCGTATGTGAGTTCTAGTTTCTTGCGAGGGAGGAGAGTTTATTCACGTCATATCCTTTTAATTTTCGTTCAAAAACATATAAAAATCAAATAAAAAGTTTATTATTCCGCTGCGTATTATACAACACAAATCGAACAGGCCAACGTACTGTTTAAACCCATAAAATCGACCAGATTTTACATCAATTTGGTATCAGAGCAAGGTTATTAATTTGTTTCTTAACAAGTTAATCTTGGGAAGTAAGGATGCCGGGAGAGGACGATTCCAGCAAGACAACCGGTGATGGTTCAGGCACACTTCAAGAACAGCTAGATGAGATGAAACAAGCTATGGCCGAGCTAAAGTATATGATGAAGAACCTTCCAATTGGACGAGGTAGAGAACGAAGTCCAAGTCATAGTAGGTCTCGTGGATCATATTTTGATGATGCGGTTTCCAAGTCCAAAAAGTGGAACAAAAACGATGATGATCGAGGTCTAAAACTTGACATACCTGATTTCAATAGAGATTTGGATCCCGAAAAGTTTTTGGATTGGATTAGGCAAGCTGAACGAGTTTTTGAGTACAAGGAATACGATGAGCATAAACAATTCAAGGTAGCTATTCTAAAACTCACTAAATATGCATCATTGTGGTATGAAAACTTGAAAAAAAATAGAGGAAGCGAGATAAGAAGAGCAAGATTGATACTTGGGAGAAACTTAAGAAGCACCTTATGAGAAGATTCTTACCAAGAGATTATGAGCAAGAAAATTACCTAAAATTGCAATCTTTATCACAAGAAAATCTGTCTGTGGCCGAGTACATTAAAGAATTCGAAAGGATGATGATTGTTTGTGATCTTGAAGAGAAGGAAGAGCTTAGAGTTGCAAGATTCATCAAGGGTCTAATACCGTCACTTGCATCAAAAGTTGAGGTTCAGATTTACAATGGGTTTGATGATGTGTGTCGTTTGGCTCTAAAATTCGAAAAGCAAGACAAAACAAAGAAATCCTATACCTATTCGAAAGGAGCAAGTTCTAGCTCGAGTTCTTATTCTAAACCAACAACGAGCAAGCAAAAGGAAGTTGTGACAAAAGAAGTAAAGGACAAAGGTATGGGTGTCGTGGAACCTAAGGGTAGCTCATTAAGACGCTGTTTTAAATGCCAAGGCTATGGTCACATAGGTAATGAATGTCCACAAAAGAGAGCACTTACCGCTCAAGAATTGCGCAAGATAGTTCCAGCATTCGTTCAAACCGAACAGTCAACAGAACTGTCTGATATTGAAGAGGACGAAGAAGAAGGCGTCGCCTATGATGTTGATCCATTGAGTGAAGAGGAGTGTTTGGTAATTCGTAATCTTCATGTGGAAACTGTGGGAAATAATCTGTATACTTCCCTTTAACATGAAGGATTATAACGATTTAATAAAGATGATCTAAGGTCATAAAATAAAATACATAAACATAAGTAAAAATATTTAGAATTAACCTTCGGTCCTAGCAAATATGGCATAAGAACAATATCAAAATTGATATTCGCCTATTAGTTGCACCCAAGACGATCTGAGATATGCCCTTTGATTATGCTAGAAATCGATCTAAAATTTTCTGTAAAATTTAGTTGTTTTTGTGTTTCTTATGATGAGAGAGAGAGGCTAGGTCAAGAAAAAGCATTAGGGTAGAAATAATTCTCTACCTTTCTTTTTATACAGACCGAAATTTGGAGTCAATTAGGAAAGATAAAAAACTCCTAATTTTCGTCCAAGCTAACCGAAATAAGGAGTAAAATTCTCCTTATTTTTGGTCTTTCCAAAAATATATAAAGTGTGTTAAATTGTCACCTAGTAAGGATCGAACCCATGAACTCTTGGCTTGTGTACCCTCACTATTACCACTATGACACATTCAACTTGTTGATATTAAATACAACTGATTATATTTAATTACGAATTAACAGATTAATTCGTCCAAGCTAACATTATATATATTTAATTAAATATAACTTATTATATTTAATTTACGAATTGACAGTTAATTCGTCTCACTTAATATTATTTAATTTTCATTAAATAATTATCTCATCAACACATCGACTAACTTTTTAGTCATTTTTGGGCATCAATGTGATTATATTTCTATAACCACATTTCTCAAACACATCCTATAGGTGTGACCTTTAGGGACCAGTTGATCACCGCCATCTGTATGATAATAACGTCAAACTTTCTAGCAAGCCAACCGTTATTAGGTAAACGTTAATCAACTGATTAAATATACGAAGTATACCCTTGTGAACCTGTAAGAGATTTACAAATGTTATCACGCTAATTTGTGGAGGACACAAGCTCCAACAAACTCCCACTTGTCCTCACAAGTGTATGTGTGATAACCGATTCTCATATCCTTTAAAATTTCTCCCACTCAATGTAAAACAATTTGCAAATCCGAATTCACAAAGGTCGTATTTTACAAGCGATCAGTATCAAGAGTGGTTTTCCCGACTAGAGAGTAACTTAACTGATAAACGAATCAACATTCGAGCATGGCCATGCATTTCAGTTACAACTCCTCGAGTGGCCCTGAGAAATAACTATACCTGATAAGGGTTGGATATTTTCCTCAACTCGAATCCTGCAGATGTAAGCACAGTATGAAATGACCCAGAAAAAATCTACTTAGCCCCAGTTACGGTAGACCGTGAGAAAGAAACCAAAGTCACCCTAAAACTGCCTTAATCTCAAGAGATAGTTGATAGTCAAAAGAATCGACTCTAGGAACACAATGGATGTCCTATCCACGACCTGGCACCGAATGTTATTAAACATTTAGGACTCCATTACGTTGTCACAAAAAGTTGTCCTACGAGGTATCGTCATAATCTCGTATCTGTGATCGATCAGTCAACCGTTTGACTTATGACTCGTTGAACCCACCATCAATCGACTGCACAATATAATAGCCGGAGTTATCAGCTCACATTGACAATTACGGACCAAAACAAATATAATGTAATTCAGTTCACTTTGTGGCGTTCAATGTTGTCAGTACAATCCACATGAAAAACAAAATATTCTATATATAAAACGATGAAGTTATAAATAATATATGAAAAAGATAATGTATCAAATCCATAATCAAGTACTACAACTTAGGAACATGTTTAATTCCCATGGAATTAACATGACCTACATGCTTATCATAATTCAACGGTTCAGTAGTAGAATCTGCTACAACACTTTCAGAGTGAAGACGAACCCGGACTGAGATCCGTTTGGAAGCTAGCATCTGCGCATAGCTTAGTATTTCCTCCATAAGTCAATACCCAATCCTTAGTCCTCCGTAGGTACCTGGATTCTTTTGGTACCGACTCATCATACTCAATGCATGTGCCACGTCTGGACGTGTGCACATCATGGCATACATGATCGATCCTATTGTAGATGCATAAGGAATACGACTCATGTGTTCAACCCCTTCAGGCGTCGTGGGTGACTGAGACTTGCTCAAGAACCTTATCTAGATAAGACTCCTGACTAAGTGATAACGTCCGTCGTGATCTATCTCGGTAGATACGGATTCTCAAAATACGCTGTGCCTCACCCAGATCTTTCATCTGGAAATGGTTCTTCAACCATTCTTTAACCGAAGAAAGGAGAGGAATGTCATTCCCAATCAAGAGTATGTCATCGACATACAATATCAAGAATACAATCTTGCTCCCACTCGACTTGATATATAAGCATGGTTCTTCGACCGATCGAGTGAAACCATACTCTTTTATCACTTGGTCGAAACGATGATTCCAACTCCGAGAAGCTTGCTTAAGTCCGTAAATGGAACGCTTAAGCTTGCATACTTTCTTAGGATGTTCAGGATCTATGAAACCTTCAGGTTGCACCATGTACAACTCTTCCTCCAAATAACCGTTTAAGAAGGCGGTTTTCACATCCATTTGCCAAATCTCATAATCATGAAATGCGGCAATCGTTAAGATTATCCGAATGGAACGTAGCATGACTACAGGTGCAAAAATCTCATCATAATGCAATCCTTGCACTTGAGTGAAACCTTTTGCCACAAGTCGTGCCTTATAGATATCTGGTTGCGCGTCTACGGAACGCTTTATTTTGTAAAGCCATTTGCCTTTGTAGAGGTTTTACCTTATTAGGTAAATCAACTAGATCCCATACGTTATTCTCATACATGGAGTCCATCTCGGATTGCATGGCTTCGAGCCATAGCTTTGAGTCGGAACAGGCCATAGCACCTTTATAGGTTACGGGTTCATTACTTTCTAGAAGTAAAACATCATTCTCCTCGACCATACCAATGTATCTGTCCGGAGGATGACAGTCTCTACCCGACCTCCTAGGTTCCTCAGGAATATTAACCGTATCATCAGTTGGAGGTACGACTTCCTCCATCTATTCCTCGGTTGTTGGTTGGAATCTCCGACAGCTCGAAGGTTCTATTACTCGACTTGTTCTCGAGAAATTCTTTCTCTAAGAACGTCGCACTAGCCGCAACAAATACTCGATGTTCGGTAGGCGAATAGAAGTAATGACCAAATGTTCCTTTTGGATAACCTATAAAGTATGTCTTGACCGATCGCGGGTCGAGCTTATCCTCGTGTCTCCACTTGACATAAGCCTCGCAGCCCCAAACCCGAATAAAGGACAAGTTGGGTATTGTTCCCTTCCATATTTCATATGGAGTCTTGTCGCTTGACTTTAGACGGACTTGGTTAAGTATAAGAGCGGTGTGACAAAAGAGCATAACCCCATAATGAATCAGGCACTACGGTGTGACTTATCATGGATCGAACCATATCAACTAACGTTCGATTTCTCCGTTCGGACACACCATTCAATTGAGGTGTTCCCGGTGGAGTTAACTGCAAAACGATTCCACAGTCTTTCAGGTGTTGATCAAACTCATTTGAAAGATATTCGCCACCCCTATCTGAACGAAGTGCTTTAATCTTTCTACCCAGTTGGTTTTGTACCCTATTCTGGTATTCCTTGAATTTCTCAAAGGACTCACTTTTATGCTTCATTAAGTAGACATATCCGTATCTACTCAAATCGTCCGTGAAAGTGATAAAATATCTATAGCCATCTTTAGCGGTAATTGACATAGGTCCACATACGTCCGTATGTATGAGTCCTAATAGGTCACTAGCGTGCATTCCTACACCTTTGAAGGAAATTCGAGTCATCTTGCCAATGAAACATGATTCACTTGTGCCATATGCAGAAAATCCGAATGAGGGAATAGTCCCATTATCGACGAGTTTCTTTACGCGTTTCTCATTTATGTGTCCCATTCGACAATGCCATAGATAGGTTTGATCTTTGTCACCAACCTTTAATTTCTTATTATTCATGTGTAATACTTCCGTGGTTTGATCTAAGATATAAATTCCATTCATGGAAACTGCTTTGCCATAAATCATTTCATTAAAAGAGAAAATACAACTATTATCCTTTATTGAAAATGTAAAACCGTCTTTAGCAAGTACGGAAACAGAAATAATATTCTTAGATAAACTGGGTACATAGTAACAGTTATTTAAAGATAACTCAAAACCACTAGGGAGTTGGATTACATATGTCCCCTTCGAGGCAGCAGCAACTCGTGCTCCATTCCCGACTCGCAGGTCCACATCACCTTTTCCGAGAGGTATGATGTTCTTTAGGCCCTGCAAATGATTACACAGATGAGAACCACAACCAGTATCTAGTACCCAAGTTCCGAAACTTGCATGGTTAATCTCAATCATATGAATATAAGATGGCATACCAACAGGAGCGACACGGCCTGCTTTGATGTCCTCACGGTAGACGGGACAGTTCCTCCTCCAATGTCCAGTCTTGTGACAATGGTGGCACTCTATGTCACCGCCCTTGCTCTTTGTCTTGCCCTGTGAGCCACTAGTCTCACCGGGCGCACTCTTACCATTTCCTGGCTTCTTAAACTTTGGCTTACCTACAGCTAGGTCGCCATGAGCCTTGCCCTTACCTTTACTCTTGTTGTGAATCGTGAGAACATCCTGCTTCATGCTCCCACTCAATTTCATATCCTTCTTGGTCTGCACGAGAAGAGACTGGAGCTCATGAGGACTCTTTTTCAAGTCATTCATGTAGTAGTTCGCCCTGAAAAGGGCAAAACCATCGTGAAGAGAATGAAGCATTCGGTCGATGACAATGCTCTCACCGATTCTACAATTCGAGTGACTCAGGTTTCTCGACATTCTCAATCATGTGAAGAATGTGTGGGCTAACCGGTTGGCTCTTCTGGAGTTTCGCATCAAAGAAGCGATAGGTATGCTCATATGTGATGATTCTCGGTGCCTTTGAGAACTCATTAGTGAGCGTGGTGAAAATCTTGTTTGCACCTTGGGCAATGAAGCGTCTCTGCAAATTGGTTTCCATTGCAAAGATGAGTACGTTCTTTATCGCACCCGCTTCCATAACGAAATCACTATAAGCGAGTGACTCGTTGGCTCCTGCATTTGGGCCTGGGTTGACCGGTATTGGCTTAGTTAAGTACCCGAGCTTACCGTCAGCAGTGGCAGCATTCCGTAGTGCCGCCTCCCAGTCAGCAAAATTTGACCCATCATTCTTCAGTCGAGTGGACTGATTCATTTCGTCCATGAACATTTTTAGCCAGGACGAACGATCTAGTGTGGCACTAGGCATTGGGATTGCGTTATTTCCAGCCATTTGTTGTAACAGTATTATTGATAATAAACGTGTTCTACACTGCGAAAGAAGAATAAAATAATAAGCATGTGCATCATTTTTATTTTAAGTCTAATGAACTAATGACATAACGCGAAGACTCAAAAACATTTATACAATTGACCTTCCTCAAGAATTATATAAATGACCCCAAGACTCAATTCTCTGTAAATTGATAAGCTAACCTGTTAGCTAATTCTACCGTTAGAATTCCTGGTCGATAAATTTCTGTAAATTCTATCTTTAGTCCATCATAATCACGAGAAACTCTTCGGACTATGATGTTGAGGTAAACTAAGTCAAGACAACTACTTACCCAACGTAGAAGGGGTCATATTAGGCCTACCGACGAAGAAGGGACTCATAGATGTTTGCCCTTATAAAGACTAATCTCAATTTCCGGTTTTAGAGGAAGATCCCATCAACTATTTTTAATTCATTTTAAGTGAACTATAATCTAGCATGCGAGAATGATTTAAACTAAAGTGATGGCTTATAGACTGTGACATCTGCATGTCCATGAAAACTAACATACAACTATAGAGTCAATTTTCATGCATTTTAGTAGTAGGTGGTTTGGTTTTAGGCGGAATATGATGCAATTACTAACATGTGAATGAAAAGCAATAAAATGAAAAACGTAAAAAAAAATACAGTAAAAGTCCTAGTGTGGCCTATCCTATCAAAATGAACAATAAATACAAGTTTGGAATCCATCCTTGGACCCGAGAAGCTTGTCTTGATGTTCCATCTTGATCCATGTAGCGGGAGTGAGCTTGAATCTTCATCTTTAGTCTTCTTTGAAATTACAATAAATAAAATTACATAATTGACCTATTAATTACATTCTAATTTCAAAACACAAAACTAAAATAAAGGAGATTCGAGATCTCATAATTACATAAAAATCATGTTTCCTTCATTACGAAAACATAATTGACTAAGGCCACACTAAGTATTACAAATTACAACCGATTGCAAAATTAAATACGTAAATAAAATTCATTCATTCGATTCATTCAACAAAATTAAAAGCATCAACTAAAAATAAATTAAACATACATTACACAATTCATTAATTATGTTGATTAATTTATCCAAACCACCTATTTAAATTAAATTAAGTGACAATTCCGCAATTTAATCACATTAATTTCATTTCAATCCATATTAAACTTGTAATATGAATTCTATCCGTCAAAATTTTAAACCGCTTTAAAATAACTCGGTATCTTTGAATTGTGAACCGATTCACAATAACTAATTGGCCAAAAAAAAAAAACCAAAATCCAATTGTTTTAAATTGGTCACGGCTAAAAAAAAATTTTTTTTTTTTTTTATATATCAGCTATCACGGCTAAACTTAAAAAAAAACAGCCTATTTTTTTTTGTATATTATACACGGCAAGTAGGAAAACAAAAGGGAAAACTTTCCAAATTTTATTTTCTTTCGGCAATTAGGAAAACCTTCCAAAAAAATTTTTTTTTTTTTTTATTATTGCTGTACGTGAACAGTACAGAAACGAAAAAATAAAAAAAATTCCACGGTTTAAAAAACAGGAACCCTAATGCCCTTTTTTTTCTTTTTGCGGCAAACATGCCCTAAACAAAAAACATTAAGATGAACAAAAATCGTTTATAGATGCTATTAGAACGAGATTAACATATGGATTAATGAAACATGATTAACTGTATATGCCAAAACTATATAGCAAAAACAAATTTTTATATCATCAACAAGACGATTCCATTTAAGCTTAATTTAATCCGAATTAAAACAAAGCGTCTACCAATTCTTCATATAATCATTCTTACTGATTAAAACAACAATATGAAAAATCAAAATGGAAATATCGCATCAAAAGAAGAACAAAAACACGGCTGCCAAAATTTTCATCTTGGCAAAAAATCAGACGGCAAACAAAAATTTTTTCACGGCTGGAAAAATTTTTTCGATCCTTCAAATTTTATTGTTTAAATTCAATTTTATGAAAATCATCAAAATAAAAATCGTGGCCTTGGCTCTGATACCACTTGTGGGAAATAATCTGTATACTTCCCTTTAACATGAAGGATTATAACGATTTAATAAAGATGATCTAAGGTCATAAAATAAAATACATAAACATAAGTAAAAAGATTTAGAATTAACCTTCGGTCCTAGCAAATATGGTCTAAGAACAATATCAAAATTGATATTCGCCTATTAGTTGCACCCAAGACGATCTGAGATATGCCCTTTGATTATGCTAGAAATCGATCTAAAATTTTCTGTAAAATTTAGTTGTTTTTGTGTTTCTTATGATGAGAGAGAGAGGCTAGGTCAAGAAAAAGTATTAGGGTAGAAATAATTCTCTACCTTTCTTTTTATACAGACCGAAATTTGGAGTCAATTAGGAAAGATAAAAATCTCCTAATTTTCGTCCAAGCTAACCGAAATAAGGAGTAAAATTCTCCTTATTTTTGGTCTTTCCAAAAATATATAAAGTGTGTTAAATTGTCATATAGTGAGGATCGAACCCATGAACTCTTGGCTTGTGTACCCTCACTATTACCACTATGACACATTCAACTTGTTGATATTAAATACAACTGATTATATTTAATTACGAATTAACAGATTAATTCGTCCAAGCTAACATTATATATATTTAATTAAATATAACTTATTATATTTAATTTACGAATTGACAGTTAATTCGTCTCACTTAATATTATTTAATTTTCATTAAATAATTATCTCATCAACACATCGACTAACTTTTTAGTCATTTTTGGGCATCAATGTGATTATATTTCTATAACCACATTTCTCAAACACATCCTATAGGTGTGACCTTTAGGGACCAGTTGATCACCGCCATCTGTATGATAATAACGTCAAACTTTCTAGCAAGCCAACCGTTATTAGGTAAACGTTAATCAATTGATTAAATATACGAAGTATACCCTTGTGAACCTGTAAGAGATTTACAAATGTTATCACACTAATTTGTGGAGGACACAAGCTCCAACAGAAACAACTCCGGTTGAAGCTGAACAAAGGGAGCAAATATTTCACACTCGTTGCAAGGTACATTCTAAAATTTGCAATCTAATCATTGATAGTGGATCATGTACCAATGTTGTGTCAAAGGAGTTAGTTGATGAGCTGAAATTACAAACCGAGAATCATAATAAGCCATATAAATTGCATTGGTTGAATGGGGACAATGGAATACAAGTAAGGAAGCAAGCATTAGTTTCTTTGAGCTTGGGACCTTATAATGATGATATTTGGTGCGACGTGATTCCTATGAGTGCGTGCCATATTCTATTGGGACGACCATGGCAGTTTGATCGAAAGGTTGAACATGATGGAAGAACTAACATATATAGCGTGACCAAGGGCAAAACAACATTCAATTTGAAGCCTTTATCACCTAATAAAATCAAGGAGCTGAAATCAAAGAAGGGGAGCTTATTTATGGAAGCTCGTGAGGTTGAAGAGGTTCTATCTCGTGGAGAACAAGCCTATGTTCTTATGGTTCGTGAATTAGAAGCCAATGGTGAAGGAAGCAGCCGTGAAGTTCAAGAACTATTAAAGGAGTTTTGCGATGTATTTCCCGAAGAATTACCGGTTGGATTACCTCCTTTAAGAGGTATTGAACATCAAATTGACTTAATTCCAGGAGCTCAATTACCAAATAAACTAGCCTATCGTTGTAATCTCGAAGAAGCAGAAGAATTACAAAGGCAAGTACAAGAATTAATTGATAGGGGTTATGTTCAAGAAAGTTTGAGTCCTTGTGCCGTACCAGCTCTATTGGTTCCAAAGAAAGATAGGACTTGGAGGATGTGTATTGATAGTAGGGCCGTTAACAATATCACAATAAAATATCGATTTCCTATGCCGAGGTTGGATGATATGTTAGACGAGTTGAGTGGATCACGAGTATTTTTGAAGCTTGATTTACGAAGTGGTTATCATCAAATGAGAATTCGTGAAGGTGACGAATGGAAAACAGCGTTCAAGACTAAGCAAGGGTTGTATGAGTGGCTCGTTATGCCATTTGGTCTTTGCAATGCTCCTAGTTCGTTTATGAGATTGATGAACGAAGTGTTGAGGCCGTTCTTAAACAAGTTTGTGGTGGTGTATCTCGATGATATTCTTATTTATAGCAAGAGCAAGGAAGAACATATTGAACATCTCCGTGAAGTGTTTATAATGCTACAAAAACATAAACTATATGGCAAAATGGAGAAGTGCACGTTCATGGTGTCAAGCGTGGTGTTCCTAGGTTATATTGTTGGTGAGAATGGTGTGAGCATGGATCCGTCCAAGGTGGAGGCAATCAAGGCATGGCCGGTTCCTAAATCAACAACTGAGGTTCGTAGTTTCCATGGTTTGGCTTCATTTTATCGAAGGTTTATCCAAAATTTCAGTACAATCATGGCGCCTATAACCGAGTTGACGAAGAAGGGTGAATTTGTATGGACTCCTAGTGCAAAGAAGGCATTCGAAGAGGTAAAATCTAAACTAAGCTCCGCACCTGTTTTAACACTTCCTAATTTTGATAAATTATTCAAAATTGAGTGTGATGCGAGTGGAGTTAGGATTGGGGCTGTTTTGGTGCAAGATAAACGTCCAGTAGCTTACTTTAGTGAAAAGTTGGGTGGTGCGCGATTGAATTACTCGACTTATGATAAGGAGTTCTATGCAATTGTGAGAGCATTGGATCATTGGGGTCATTATTTGCGACCTAAACCATTTGTGTTACATTCGGATCATGAAGCATTGAAGCATATTCATGGACAACAGAAGTTAAATCAAAGACATGCCAAGTGGGTTGAGTTTCTACAATCTTTTACTTTCTCATCAAAGTATAAGACGGGAGCTTCTAATGTTGTTGCTGATGCGTTGTCTCGAAGACATACTTTATTGATCGAGTTATATGCGAGAATGCTTGGGTTTGAACATATCAAAGAACTGTACAAATCTGATCCAGAGTTTGCTAAGGAGATTATTGAGCCAACGGGGTTATATACTGTTCAAGACGGTTATCTTTTCAAAGGCAATCGATTATGAATTCCCAACGGATCAATCCGAGAGCTTTTGATTCGTGAAGCTCATGGTGGTGCAATAGCTGGACACTTTGGAGTAAACAAGACTAATGATATTTTGAGTGAGCATTTTTATTGGCCAAAGATGAGCAAAGATGTGCAAGAGATCGTGGCTAAGTGTGTGGTGTGTCAAAAGGCAAAGAGTACGTTCAATAAGGGACATTATATGCCCCTGCCCGTACCTACACAACCGTGGAATGAGGTAAGTATGGACTTTATACTTGGTTTACCTAGAACTCAAAGAGGAAAGGATTCAATTATGGTTGTTGTAGATCGATTTTCAAAGATGGCGCATTTCATCCCATGTCATAAAACCGATGACGCTACCAATATTGCTGAACTTTATTACAAAGAGATTGTTCGATTACATGGTATTCCACTTACTATTGTGTCGGATCGAGATGTTAAGTTCTTAAGCTAATTTTGGAAGACATTATGGAGATTGGTTGGAATGAAGTTGTTATTTAGTACTTCTAATCATCTACAAACAGATGGACAAACCGAGGTGACTAATAGAACTTTGGAAAGCTTGTTACGAGGTTTGGTTAGCAAGAGTACGAAAGATTGGGATGTTAAGTTAGCTCATGCTGAGTTTGCATACAACCGAACGCCGTCAATGACCACGGGAAGATCACCATTCGAAATTGTTTATGGGGTGAATCCGTATCTTCCTATTGATTTGGTTCCTATACCAAAGAAGGATGTGTTGAGTTTCGAAGTAAAGGAAAGACAAGCTGCATTTCTTCGAGTTTGTGAACAAGTTAAAGCACAAATCGAGAAAGCCAATGCTAGATACAAGGAGAAAACAAATAAACATCGAAAGCAACCTGTTTTCAAAGTTGGAGACTTAGTATGGTTACACTTAAGGAAAGAACGTTTTCCATCCAAGAGGAAGAATAAATTGATGCCAAGAGCCGATGGACCATTCCAGATACTTGAAAGCTATGGGACTAATGCCTACAAGTTAGAATTGCCGAGTGAGTATGGAGGTGTAAGTGCGGCATTCAATGTTGGAGATTTGTCACCGTACTTAGATGACGAAAATTTGAGGTCAAATTCTCAAAAATAAGGGGAGAATGATGCAGGAGCACTTGAAGAAAATGAAAATGAAGTCTTAATTAGTCGAAATGTAACTCACATTTCTAAAGGATTCAAAATGGGCTCAAGTATCGTGAATATGATAGCATGGAGAGGTCAAGGTGACGGGTTGGAGTCCGTCTAAGTCAACACGCCAACCAAGGAGGGCCAAGGTCGTGTGCTGACGGAGGTGTTTAAGATTATTAGTTTCCTTATTTTTGCTTTCCTAATTCTAGTTAATAAATTTAAGGTAGTATTGTTATTTCCTTATAGTTTCTTTCCTAATCTTAGCAAGATTGTAATAAGGCAATTTGCCATAATATGGGTCGGATTTCCTAATCAGTTTAGGACAAGTTAAGGAAGTTTAGGGAATGGAGGTCGGTTTCCTTATAGTATAAATAGGGTCTTTTGTATTCAGTTTTATTCATTCAAGTTTAGAGATTAATACAAGTTTTCTTGTTGCTTATTGCTTGCGAGCTTTGAGTGTCTTATTTCTTTATTGCGAGGGAGAGATTAGAGTGTGGTTGATCCTTGCGAGGTGAGAGTCACAAAAACCCAGTCGTGTGTGAGTTCGAGTTCCTTGCGAGGGAGGAGAGTTTATTCACGTCATATCCTTTTAATTTTCGTTCAAAAACATATAAAAATCAAATAAAAAGTTTAATATTCCGCTGCGTATTATACAACACAAATCGAACGGGCCAACGTACTGTTTAAACCCATAAAATCGACCAGATTTTACATCAGTTAGTATGGTTGTTTTTATGTATGGGTTGAACTTCGGGGACGAAGTTCCTTTTAAGGAGGGAAGACTGTAATACTACGGTTTTATGAGTCTCTGGGTACTCTATCGAGTGGGCCTTACTCTGTCGAGTAAGTGTGTTTTGCGTTTTAAAATAGTTTCTGACCTGTTGAGTACTCGATCGAGTAGCCTTGGTACTCGATCGAGTAGGCGGCACTCGATCGAGTACGTCAGTTACTCGATCGAGTAGCCGGTTTACGGGGGGATGATTTGTCGGGTTTTGTTAATAATGCGAATTAATATATAAACACTTCCGTCACTTTCATAATACACTTTTACAAACCTAATTACTTTCAAAAGAGAAATCAATCTACGTACTTCGCATTCATCGCATTATTGACAAATCCCGGAGCTTGGAAGGTCAAAATTCATCTTTCTTTACATCTTTGTGATCCTTGCGTCGAGGGTAAGATCTACGTACTGTTTTTATAGTATTTTGTTTAAGTTGGTTAAACCCTAATTTGGGAATTTTGAGGTTTGTTGTCTCTCTTGATTGGTAGTAATTGTATGATCATATGTTAGGAGGAGGATTCGTAGAAGAGGCCTTTTGATAACAGCTGTTGAGATCGTCTGACTGTATTGCATTCCAGATAGGGTTTCCCTACTCAATATTAGTCCCATAATGTGTTGGTGGTGGTTTGTGTTTGTTGATTGTTATCATACGAGCCTTGTGACGGTTGTTAGTGTTGATTGTTGTTTAGTAGCTGTGATTGTTTGTACCTGTCTGTGTTCTTCGGGGCGTGTCCCTGGCTGAGTGGAGTCACTTGCGGGAGTGGCTTCACGCCCATTATTCGCCTTCTGTGGAACCCGCCACATAAGGGATGTGCACATTAAGGAATTTGGGTTTATCGCTCAACGGAGATGAGCGGGGATTACGTGGGAACGGCTGCGGTCCCCCACTGGCGGCGTGGAGTGACCTGTTGCGATAGGCACTCTGGCAGGGCTACACACTTTAGTGTGTAGTCAGTATTGTGGAGTTGGGAATGGAGTTCGGAGTATATCTGTGATGATTGAGTTGTGTTGTTTGCTGTGTTGTTGGATTATATAAATTGTGTGATTAGTACCGACCCCGTTTAAATGTTTTAAAAGCGTGGTGATCCATTCGGGGGTGGTGAGCAGTTATTGAGCAGGTATGATTGATGCGCATGGGATAGCTGGGATGAGTCATCACGTGGCAGATAGAAGTCCTCCGCTGTGTCAGACGATGTCTAGTAGCTTTGATAGTTTTATCAGTGGACCGTTTGAGTATTTTGTATTTCATTTAACAGTTTTGTTTGAGACATGTAATCAATTAAATTATATTTACTTTTAAAGTACGTTTCTTTATTGTCTTATGATTATCATTGCCTCGGGTAACCGAGATGGTAGCACTTCCATGCCTTAAGTGGTCCTGGTAAGGCACTTGGAGTATGGGGGTGTTACACATTTATCACCCACTTCCCCTACGTAACAAGGTTTGTACGCCGGGGTGGCCGAGTGCACTCCCTCGCGAAATAGGTTTTCATGGTTTCTACTTTTTTGTAAGGCTAAGTCTCAATTGTTTATTTTAGCGAGAGGTCATGTCAATTTATTATTTATCACGTTTTAAGTGAACTAAAGCGGTGAACTACGATAATTGTAATTGACACGGTCGATAAACTTGATAAAATGATAATGCATGTTTTAGTTATGGCGATTTAGCGATGCATGCAACATATAAATAAAATGCAAAGCATAAATAAAATCCTAGTATGGCCTTCCTAAAATAGTAAATCTAATAAACTATTACAAATTCGGAAACCAACTCCTTTGGTCCCTTGAACTTCGGTCTTGGCACGCATTTCAAGGCAACACTTTCTTTAATGGATCGCTTTCTCGAGTGGCACCGTCTTCAAGGAACTCCGGAATAAATAAATTACATAATAAATTACATAATTTCCTACTCCCTCTTATTCACTATATTCTTCCCCTTTCCTTTTTGCACAAGAAATAAGAAAGTGAATTTGGACCACACAAAACACACTACCCACATGCAATTTAATTTGGACCACACAAATCAACCCAAAAAAGGAAATAGGGAAGAAAACCCGAATAATCCGAATAAGGAAATAGGGAAGAATATAGTGAATACGAGGGAGTATTATACATTTGTAATTAAAAATAAAAATAAATCTATTAAAGTATAAAACGGTAATACGAGATCACAATGAATTACAACCGAATCGATATTCTCATACATTTCGGGCAATACCAATTAAAACTAAGGCCATACTAAGTAAAATTACATAATTCAAAAATTACATAAAATTAAATGACAATCATAAATAAAATGCAGCAATATAATATGTATGAACATGCCCAAATTTATGCTAAATCGCCTTTAAGGAGCCAATATCGTATATTAATCGGTTTTTACGGATTTGCGTGATTTAACCTTTTAAAATCACAATAATTACATAAATTCAAATTTATCTACAAGTTAATTACCCTAACCAACTTAGGACTCAAAATTAGTCTCCACTAACATATTGACAATAATTAACTTATATTTCTTAATATTGTTCATAAATGGACTCAAAATACAAAATTTTGCCATAAACTTCAAATTAAATCATAAAAATTTCAAATAATTTCAAAATTTTAAATTTAAACTCGTGAACATTCTGGAAAAATACCATGACACTCATAATACTCAAAAAACATAGGTTAAAATTTCGAAAATTTATCGAGAAAAACAATGTTGCGGTTTATCGGATTTATCAATTATTACCATAAAAATATGAGAAAAAAATATTTTTATTAACTTTTAACTTTTAGATCTGAAATATATGATAAAATGCAAAATGTGACGTTTTTACTTAGTCATGAAGTATGCTTTAGCATTTTTACTAATTAAAGTCACTATTTATGTGATTTTTCATCAAAAATTCATAAATCATGCATAAAGACTTCATTATAGCCAAATATTTTACACACATCTTGTAACATTTCATGTGACAACATACTAAATTTCCATGACCAGATTCGAAATATAACTCATATTAACCTATTTTCCCATTTAAATACGATTTTAACTTGAAAAATCCATATTTCGAGCATAACAACTCATTTTATTATGACAATGTACATGCCATCATTAGATAATATATGTGAAAACATATCCAAAAACCACTGGAAAAATCAAAGTTTAGCTATTTTTAGTCCAAAAATGACATTTTTATCATAAAAATCACATTTTAATGCCATTATTATATAAAATGAACAATAAAATCCATAAATAAACCAAAATATCCTAAATACATTTTAGGACCATAAAATTTAACATGCAAATAAATTTCGTGATATTTCATAATAAACACAAATTTATAGGTTTTGTTCGTTAATCGTATAACTCGGAAAAACAATAACCGATTTGCATGCAAACAACCTAAGGCTCTTGATACCGCTTGTTAGAAATTATTAATCTCATTATTCAACATATTCATATATTTTACATTTAATTTAGTCATAAAATTAAATCTAGATCTTATGCATGCAAACATAAATAAGTATAGAGAAGAAATCGTCTTTCTTACTATGGGAGTTTCGGATTAAAAGGCACAAGTAAGATCTCCTTCTTACTTGTTATTGAGCTTTCCTTATATGGAAGAACAAAGATTCAAGTTTAGAATCCCTCCCAAAGATGTATACCCAAGATAACCTCTTAATAGATTAATATTACTTGAACTAGAACAATATTAATCTTACTAAAAATTGACCCAAAATATTTATTTTGGTCTCTATTATTTCGGTATAGAGAAAGGAATTTTGGGAGTTATTATCTCTCTAATTTTTCATAAGATGTAGAGAGGAAATTAAATTTCTTACACTAGAAATTTTTATGTGAAGTTGTGAATAAATAATTAGAGAGAAAAACTCTCTATTATTCCCTTAGAAAACCGGTGGGTAGGGTGGAGGAGAGCCAATGCATGGGCAAGTTTTTCTACCCAAGAAATCATAGGTATGCATGGCTATATTAGGTTGCAATCATCATGCTTTCCACTTAAAAATAATCAACATAATTTTTAACCTAATACTCCCTCCATTTCGGCACTTATAAAATGTAAGGTCCATTGTATATTTTGTCATTTGTCAATTGTCACATGTCACTAGTCATGTGTAATTGTAATGTATTTTTAACATATTAAAAATCAACGTATTAATAAAAATACGTCATGTACAAAATCGACTTAGTAATTCATAATTACTTGTACCAAAACGGTTTACCAATTATAAATCACAACATCTTGTATTTATAATTAATTATTCATTCAGTTTCAATTGTTTCGCAAACAATAATTTTATCTAAGTAATAAAACAATTTGATTACTTAGACCGTATCTTATTTAATCGAATTACAATAAGATACGTCAATAATACTCACAAAATCGTCCGTCAATTTTAAGCAATTTAATTAACCCGTATCGACATACGATCAATTAAATAATCAATTAAGAGTGTTACCCTTTAGGTATGACCTAAGGGGATCAACTGATCACCACCGTCGTACGACAGTAATGTCAAACTCTAGTCAGCCAGTCATTACCGATATGTGTGGACCAGTTGACTGTAAAATATTACATCCCACATGTATTCTTAAAATGAGACTTAAACATGTGATCATCATGATCGACAGTTGTGATCGCATTATTGTCGGAGGACACATATTCCAACAGTCCTTCCATGGTTTTGTTGTACCGTCGCTATATTCGGCATCATCTCCAATAGCCATGACTTCCCAAGACTGGTTTATTAGGGAATAAATCAAAAACCTAGGCTCTGATAACCAATTTGATGTAGAATTCGTAGGTTTTGAACGAACGAATTAGGGTTTGTAAAGTTACAGCAGGAGCTATAACTTAAACGAATTGAAAATCTTGAAACTTAAGATGAAATCTGATTTTTGTATGTGGATTTTCGTGTAATTGAATAGGAACGAAGAATTGGATTGAATGATATGCGTGAATTGGAACAAAGTAACCGGATAGGATAGTGGATTTCGGTCTAACCTCACAAGATTATAGCTCAATCTATTATAACTTTCAACCTCTCAAGGAAGAAAAGAAAACTAACAACCTCGCAAGATTAATTAGGGTTAGCTCACAAATGTAAACTTTTTATTAAAACTCATAATCTGAAAAATAGGGTTTACAAGAGGCCCTATTTATACTAACTCCTCCTCCAAGCTATCTTGGGGAAAAAGATAAGAATCAAATAACTAAATAAAATCTGATATTATCTCTTATCTTAGATAATAAGCTAAGAATAATATCTTTTATTTGAAGATAAATTAATAACTAATAAAATCTAACACCAGCTATCAATATCCGAACACAAGCCCGACATTCGGTTATTTAGTAACCGTGTTTTCAGCCCACGCCTCTTCGGTACCAGCCCACTTCAACATCGTCACACAACTCGAGCCAAACTTGAATCCCTCTACGATTTGGGCCGCATTTCGACTAATAAGAACTTCATTTTCACTATCGAGCAATGCTCCCACATCACTCCCCTTACAAGTTAGTCTATGGAAAGGCTTGCCACTTGCCAATTGAGTTGGAATACAAGGCCTTTTGGGCAATCAAAGCTCTCAATCTTGATCTCAAGTTAAGTAGAGAGAAGAGGATCTTGCAAATTGAAGAGTTGGAGGAATTTCGATTTCACTCATATGAGAATGCAAAGATCTACAAAGAGCGCACCAAATTGCTTCATAACAAGAGGATCAAGCAAAAGGCATTGCACAAGGGAGATAAAGTCCTTCTATTTAGCTCTAGATATCGACTCTTTCCCGGAAAGTTGAATTCACGATGGACGGGTCCCTTTGTGATCACAAATGTTGGAAAGTATGGAGACTTTGAGATAATGTCGGAAGAAGGAAATCGGTTCAAGGCCAATGGTCAACGGATCAAACCATATTATGAAGGAGCTTTATAATTTTAAAAAATATCGTAATAACAATAATGTGAATAACTAAAGTAGCAGTAGTATTAATATAGTAGTAGGGATACGTGAAAGTAAGAGTAAGAATAGCTTGAGTAGTGCAAATAATGGCAGAAGTGGTGATCCGGTAGACTTGGCAAACAGGATAATTTAGGTCGGGTCAATTTGAATTTGTAAGAGTTCGGGTCGGGCCGCGTCGGCCAATCACTTGGTGTTTGGCTCATTTTTGCGTCAACTATTATCTAGTTATTTATGGATAATAATTGTTTTGCAACAATAAACATTCGGGTGAAGTTATATTTAGTCTGTCAATTCGGGTTAGGGTCAAACTCGAGTCTTGAGCTCAGGTGTTGGCTTTAGTACGAGTAGAGTCATTTGAGTCGGATGAATTTTAATTTGCCAAATTTAGGTGAATAACGTAGCAGTAGCAACAGCAAGGGATAGTGAATATGTCTCATATTTTGGTTGTATGTTTATCATAATTTGTGTGTGTATAACAATCTGATTGATTCTATACTTAATAATGATATTTTAAACAATTATGAAAAATGAGTTAACAATTATCATTAGAAATGAAAAGAAGTTAATAAATGTTATGGAGACTCACTGGATGACCTTGGCAGGGATTCATTAAACAATACGATCAAATTTAATCCGAGTCGGACGTGGGCCTAGCAACCCGTTAACTAGGTCTACAACCAAAATCCAAATGTATGTACAATAATTAACTCGTCTGGCTTTTATACATATGGAAAAACATTATAATAATCTTGCTCCATCTCTCACCAATGAAACGTATTTATATTTATATATACACATAAAATAGGATCACCCTAATCTTGAGAAATAGTTGCGAGGAGAAGAGAAAAACCTTTTTGGCGAAAACATGCCAAAACTATACCTAGGCGACGCAAGAGCATCAATGGGCCGACGATCATCATTATAAGTTGGTCGAGATGTGCTACTTCGTCCATTATACGTCTTATACTTCTTAAGTTTCCTAAACCAAGACATCTTCTTAGGTGAATCATGATGATAACCATTTATCTTTTCGCTCATATATTGTCTAACGGTATGCAACCCTTGTTCGATCACCTCCATAGGCGGAGAAACAAGAGGATTTCCTTCAACACATAACTTATTAAGCTTCCTTAAACACCCTAGTGAAGTTGGGAGCGAGGTTAGCTTGTTATAGCTCACATCTAGCTCGACTAAGGACATCAATAGTCCTATCGAATAAGGGAGTTCCTTAAGGTATTGGAAATTCTGGCTCGCGTTTAGGATCTCTAATTTTGCAAGGTTTTCTAGGTCGTCAGGGAGGGACCTTAAGCAATTGAGGCGCACATCTAGTATGCGTAACTCAGTCGCATGCGAAATGGAGTATGGTAGCAACACGAGCTTGTTCGAGTTAACCGACAGTTTTCTGAGGCTTAGGAGCTCGAAACCTATGGTATCCGGCAACATGCTTAGTTGGTTGAAGTTGGCATTTACTTCTTCTAATGATCTGTGTTGCAAGAACAAATACGTTGTTAGAATGATCTGTATTCTAAGAACAAATACGTAACATATAATCGTATATAAATATATAACATCTAAACCAAGTGGTGTTAGTCCAGTGGTAGCTGGGTTAAACCTTGAAGCTTGCAGAAATGCAGGAGTTGAGAGGTCTCAGGTTCGACTACCAGCTGGGGCGATGATCACTTGGCCACTGCAGCCCCCGAAAGGGGTGGCTTACATGGTCCATGTGGTGGTGCGGGAATGCATGGGCCCGGGGGGATCAACCCCCTCGTCATCAAAGAAAAATATAACATCTAGAAATACATATTGCAAGAAAATCTAGTAAACTAAAACTGAGTATGTATGTATCATCAACTTGTATAATTTAAATTGATATAAACAATGTATTATATAAACTAACTCAAAGTCATACGTGAGACTAATGCCGACAAGTGAGAAACAAAGTTTGTTGAAAGATTAATTTATTCCCTCAAAGAATAGATAAAGGGAAAAAACAAAAGCAACAAAATATGATAAGTAGAACATCTTGAATCCACTTGTAGTTTTAATTTTATTTATTAAAACATAAACAACATTTTCAAAAATCTACCCACACCTAATCATGTTGTTGCTTGTCCAAAATTATATACGCATGTTAATTCAAACTTTGACATGGTCACCCAAAGCTTAGCTGTTTTAAGCATAAAATTATCTTAATGTTTATTGTCTTATTCTCTAGTACTAGTACTACTAACTCATCAATCCCTTAATTGTCTTTGACTGCTAGATTATATTGATTAATCTAGAACGCATCTGTAAAATATCTACTTGGATCGTCGGTATAAACGAAAACTAATTATTCTACATAAAACTAAAAAGTCAATTGATCTTCCGTGGAAACATCTTAGTTTAATATTACGCAACGATAAGTCTTGTGGAAGAAATAACATTTCGTTACAAGTTAAAACGGAGTAAAATATGACCCATTTAAGAAGGAAATGTACCCATTTTCAGATAAAAAGTTACTATAACAGTATCATTAAAATAGTCATATTTTCGTCTTAACAAGGCCCCATTTGGGCCGTTCAATTTGTAAAGAAAAGTGTAAAGAATTGATGATTACGTAACACATTTATCCATAAGACATCATGACCCATTGAATGGTACTCGTAAAACCATTACTCCCTCGTGAAAGTTCCTTTATATTTCTAATTTTTTGTGAAGAATATTTTAATAAAACGTCAAAATATCGGGTTAATTGATAAGAGTCGTCACTATTATGGAGTAACATATACTCCGTATTTAATTTGTTTTCCAATATTTTTGTATAAGAAAAAGAGAAGCCAAGAAGCACATACAAGGCAAATTAGATGTTTCGTCTCATCGTTTGTAGGGATTATATATTAGGGAGTTGCTTGTTCATTAGGCTTTACCGCTTTACTCAAGAAGAATAAAATTTAGACTCTAGGTATTGATATAGTATTAATATTAAATATTCGGTACCCTAAAAAAAATTAAATATTATGGAGTAATAGGCGGCTGGATTGAAATTACGATTGTTTGATAAATTGGTATATATGAATATTTTATGTAATTAAGTAGTTAGAGTTGTTTAAGTAATTACTACCAAGTATTATTATATGTGCTATAATGACAGTATGTACGATCATAGAGGATAATCCTACAACTGTAATTACGTTGACATTGACATAATGACATGTACTTAACCTTTAAAATATTGTCATCAAGCTGTAATCAAACTACTTAATGGAGCTCTACTAAATTAACTAACATGATAAGATTACTGATTTGTCTTATTCACCAAATTGATTAAATTTCAATGATCATCTCGGTAGCTAATACTCCCTTTGTCTCCATCACTTGTTTATCTTTTTTTATTATTTATGAGTAGCATTTTAATCAAAGACAAACAAATAAATAGGACGTATCCCGTAGGGAGTAATTATTACCGAGTGAACGAAAGATTATATGAAAAGGAATGAAATAAACCTGCAATTCTCAATGGTTGGAGGAAGTGAGGTTAAATGGTTGCCAGATACATTAAGGATCTTTAGTTTAGAGAGACATCCAATTGAGTTTGGAAGTAAAGTGAGCTGATTTGAGTGCACATCCAATACCAATACATTCAGCAGTCTTGCTATCAACGATTCTGGGATTGTCTGTCCATCAATTATGTCAAACATAAATTAACAATTAACCATCAAATTTAAATTAATTTGCAAATTTAATTATTGAACTACTAGAAAAGTGATTTAACGGTGCATATATGGCCAAGTTGTTATAACAACCAGGGTATTTCTCATTTGATAATTGGGGTTAGGTACTCCGTTGATTCATGAGCTTATCACCCATATCATCCTTTTTCTGTTTTTAGAAAAAAAAAAATGAGGCGCAAGGCCAGTACAATATAATGGGGATGCGGATTCGAACTTGTGACCTATTATCAGGATACTTCAGTCTTAAATTCTTAACCTCTAAATAAAAACCTCTTTTGTATCACGGTATCACCCATATGATCCTAGATGGCGAGACCTGATACTTAGACTCCCCTTGAAAAAATATCATAAGGGAGTATATACCACTATTTCTAAAAGTACTTATACCTAGTTTTAAAGTTATGGAATTACTTCTAGCAGTAATCGTTGTGACATCGTTGTCATTTTAGTTTAAGAGCTGACAAATAACTATTACAATAGTTATCATAAAATAATTATTTTTTCCTATAATATTACCTATAAGGCTATAAGGATCCCAAAAGAAAATACGTTTTCTTCAGTTGTTTCTCTTATCTAAAATGCTAGAGGAAAAGGGCTGGTAAATCATGTGAATAAAAGTTGCTATACGTTGACTCTAGGTTCCATATCATTGATTTCACTCCCTCAACAACTTCGCAACCAACGAATATTCCATCAACAATTCTTATATGGTACTAAAATATGGGATTTTCCACTATTTATAATTTAAAGAGATAAAGAAAACGGCGAAAGTGGGATAAGAACGTTTTAAATGAAGAAAAACAGGAAAAGTGAAGAAACTCAGTCATGCTTATCATGATAGCCAGATTATCTTACATACACACACTATGGAGCACAAGTCAACTTCTTCTTTTTTTTTTTTTTTTTTTTTTTTGATGACGAGGAGGTTGGATCCTCCCCGGATACAGGACCCTACCGCTGGCGCACTGTCTGTGTGAGTTCTTTCCATGGGATTATTCCCTCTCCGGGCGTCAGGTCCCCATGAAAGTGTTCATCTAGGGAATCGAACCCAGGACCTCGCAATTCCTCCTTAGGAGGCTTTGAGGTTACCCTGGAATTCCACTAGACTCACACATCTTGGGTCACAAGTCAACTTCTTATATGTACTAAATTACGAGTAAACAATACAATAAGGACCCGAACTATCACATAATGTAATTTTAAGGACTCGAACTTTTACTTCGTGGCTTTAAGGACCTCAAATCTGTTTTTGACACATTTACCCTTCCCATATGCTTTACTTTTTAGGAATTAACTTATGCTCCGTATATTTTAAGTTGAACCTTGAAAAAGTATAAGATTTTAATTTATTAGTTAATTTGGACTTAGAAATTTGTTTTGATCTGCTAACATTTCTAGGTATAATCCTATTTTGAAGCACAAAATAGATTAAATAAGACATTAAACAACGTATTTTGGACTAATTTTCATCTACCAAACTTAATTATGTATATTGTCAAATTAAATATTTAGCATATTTATTACGTTATAAAATAATTTTACCAAATTCGAACAAAAAATGTTAGGTGATTTATAGAGTATTTGGTAACTTAGTTTTAAAATAATCATTATATATTCACTACAAAAGTCGTTCCGTTGCAAAGTGACTCATATCCTCCACTATAGGTATTTTGCAACGGAAAAGTCATTGCAAACGATCTGTCATGAATTTTCGTCGCGAATAGGGGTTTGCTACGTAATATCCGTAACAAGCTGGTATTTTAGCATACTAAATTTCCGAATCAAACAAATTTTTTTCAAACAAGTGAAAAGACATTTTATAAACATAACAAGTCGCTCAAACTTTGCCGATGTAGGACAAATTCGCGAAGTCGCAATTTCATATATTCCGTCGCAATTTTTCACTTAAGCCAAAATGTTCCACAAATACCAAATATTTTTGCTAAGGAATTTCCGTTCCAAATATTTTGGTTACAGAATTTCCGTAGAAAAATTCAAAAATGCTGTAGCAGAAAAAAAAAATCCGTCGCATTTGTTCGATTTGATTAATATTCGGTCTAATAATTGTGTTGAGTCGGACAAAAATCTACCCAATACCGCTAAATACGAAGTATATATGTCAAAACACAAGGGTATTTTGGTAAAGAAGTGATTTTGAGGTCCTTAAAGCCACATAATTAAAATTGAGGTCCTTATAGCTATGTTGTATGATATTTTAGGTCCTTCTAACGGTGTTTACTCGAGTTAAACAATACAATAAGGACCCGAACTATCTCATAATGTAGTTTTAAGGACTCGAACTTTTACTTCGTGACTTTAAGGACCTCAAACCTGTTTTTGACACATTTACCCTTCCCATATGCTTTACTTTTTAGGGATTAACTTATGCTCCGTATATTTTAAGTTGAACCTTGAAAAAGTATAAGATTTTAATTTATTAGTTAATTTGGACTTAGAAATTTGTTTTGATCTGCTAACATTTCTACGTATAATCCTATTTTGAAGCACAAAATAGATTAAATAAGACATTAAACAACGTATTTTGGACTAATTTTCATCTACCAAACTTAATTATGTATATTGTCAAATTAAATATTTAGCATATTTATTACGTTATAAAATAATTTTACCAAATTCGAACAAAAAATGTTAGGTGATTTATAGAGTATTTGGTAACTTAGTTTGAAAATAATCATTATATATTCACTACAAAAGTCGTTCCGTTGCAAAGTGACTCATATCTTCCACTATAGGTATTTTGCAACGGAAAAGTCATTGCAAACGATCTGTCATGAATTTTCGCCGCGAATAGGGGTTTGCTACGTAATATCCGTAACAAGCTGGTATTTTAGCATACTAAATTTCCGAATCAAACAATTTTTTTTCAAACAAGTGAAAAGACATTTTATAAACATAACAAGTCGCTCAAACTTTGCCGATGTGGGACAAATTCGCGAAGTCGCAATTTCATATATTCCGTCGCAATTTTTCACTTAAGCCAAAATGTTCCACAAATACCAAATATTTTTGCTAAGGAATTTCCGTTCCAAATATTTTGGTTACAGAATTTCCGTAGAAAAATTCAAAAATGTTGTAGCAGAAAAAAAAAATCCGTCGCATTTGTTCGATTTGATTAATATTCGGTCTAATAATTGTGTTGAGTCGGACAAAAATCTATCCAATACCGCTAAATACGAAGTATATATGTCAAAACACAAGGGTATTTTGGTAAAGAAGTGATTTTGAGGTCCTTAAAGCCACATAATTAAAATTGAGATCCTTATAGCTATGTTGTATGATATTTTAGGTCCTTCTAACGGTGTTTACTCTCATAATTACTAATCACTAATGTACGTTAGTTTGGCTCCATATTCGCTTTCCCGAACCTTTACCCACGCTTTCCGGAACCTTTTACCATTTTGGATTGTTTAACAAAAAATTATTTAAGATGAGCATGGTAGATATTAGATAAAGTAAATACTACTCTTTTGAATTGGGTTAGTTGAACGCAATTTCTTGCTTCAGACTGCCACATTTTGTTTGAAATTTCAACCGGTGTATGTGACAATTTTATGGTTAAATATAATCACAATGGTACATTCAATATTACAACTTCTGATAACTCGTTTTTCAATAGCGAGCATTGACTTTAATATGGTTACAAATCCTATCTTATTGCTTCAGAACAAAATAGGTCGTCTGATGCCAGACCAATTTTTTTTTTTTTGGAATAGACGAACAATTCATTAATAGAACGTCATACGACACTTATAAAGAATATCTATTATCGAAAACGAATCTATTAAAAAGCAAAGAAAAATAATTTTCTTGTAACCTAGGGATCTCAAATAATGATCTGACAGTTCGCTCATCCACGTGTCGCTTTCTTCATTTGCAGCTTTTGAGGAAATCTTTCGATTTATTGTAAAAAGTAAAAATACCTCTTACTCTTTTTGAAGATCGTTAACACATAACTTGTATCTGTTAAAAGTATTGTGTGATTACCGGTGAACTATCAACGAACTACTCTTATCTATATTAAGATTGAAACTAAACCCAAGATTAACTGGAAAACCCCGAAATGAAGGATAAAAAATACGATTCTCCCACAAAGAGAGACTTTTATTAACTAGACGATCGATATGCATACTATTGATTTAAAGAGGAGGCATTTTGGGGCTTACCATCGATTGTTTATCGATGGGAGCACCGGATTTGATGGATGGAGGCTTGGGCTTTTTATAGAGAGAGGAAAGGGGAGAGTTCATTACTTGTTCGTAAGCGGAGTGTAAGAGCATGTACAATAGAGAGTACATTATCATCCTCTTAATTTTTCATTTACCCTTTCATTTTTTAAATCATTATTTTCTCTATGACCCACATTCATTTCCACTATGTTCATCCTCTTCTTATAATTTTTGTTCACAATAAAGAGGATCCTCTTATCCATCTTCTACCACTTTAATAATATTTTAACTTCTATTAAAATGGAAAAATAAAATGGAAATATAAAAAATGGAAAAATATGATTGGATTGTTGGCACAAGGGCCAATGTTCAAAATCCTCTAATTTTAGAGGAAGTTGAGAACATCCTCCTTCTAAGAGGATGTTTTATGCATTCTCTACAATAGAGAGGAGTTCCTCTTAGATGAGAGAGAGTGCTAAGAGGAGACTCCATCATCTCTATTGTACATGCTCTAACATGTTTAGATAACTGTTAATCGTGAAAGTGTGAAACAAGACCAATTGTATTTTGAAATATTGATTTATTATTTACGATGAGTATAACTATAAAGCATCGAATATAGGTTAAATTATTATTAATTTATTAGTTAAGGAACGTTGTGTTTGAAATAGTGTACATTATTTCTTTTGAACAAATATACTCCCTTCATACCACACCAATGGTAATATTTGGAATCTTGACATTATTTATGGTCGTAGGGAATCTTCGATATTATTCTTAATCTATAAGACAAAGGACATGTTTGGTAAACAACGGATTAATTTCAGTATAAGCAGATTATAAATGACAGATTTTATCAGAAGGTTTGATTAGCATATTATAATTAGCAGAATTAATTTGAGTGTTTGGTAATTGCCAGATTACGATTAGTAGATTGTTACTTTTCTTTGTAAAATAGAGAAAAATTTCCTATTTTACAATATGGTAACCAATATGCTGGGGTAAACAGCATATTGTAAAACAGCATATTGACCCCAAATATGCTGTTTCAATATGCCGTTTACCAAACACTACAATAAGCATATTAATTGGTCAAACATGCTAAAACCCTTGAATATGCTAAAAATTGGTCAATATGCTGTTTACCAAACAGCGCCAAAATATAGTCATGTGATATCTTGTTTGATTTATCGTCATAAATGGTACTCCCTCCTATTCACCATTTTCTTCCCTATTTCCTTATTCGGATTATTCGGATTTTCTTCCCTATTTCCTTTTTGGGTTGATTTGTGTGGTCCAAATTAAATTACATGTGTTTTGTGTGGTCCAAAATTGGTTTTTTATTCCTTGTGCAAAAAGGAAAGGGGAAGAATATAGTGAATAGGAAGGAGTATAATAATATAAATTTTTAATAATGTGTAACTAAAGATATTCAAATAGTAAAACACATCTCGATAAATGTAAAAAAGTCAATGTTATCATTAGTGTGGATAGAGGGAGTATGAAAATAACTGAAAATGAGATTGTGAATTTTGGATTTAACAGAACTTTTCTAATGATATATAGCTTGACAACTCACTTAAATATCATAAAAACTCACGAGTCACGACTCACGACACACTATTTCTATCGCCTCACACAACCTAAACCAATTTTATGAATTTATTGTAAACTAGAAAAGGGGAAAAATCATAATCATATACTCCCTTCTATTCTAAATAACTGTCTTATTTATCATTTTTATCTATTCACATAATTGTCCCATTTGCCATATTTTGGCATGATTTTTTACTTTCCTACCCTTATCTCTTATCTTTATTTACTACCCCAACCACACATAACCCATCATATTCAATACTTTTCATTATTTAACTTATATACTTTTACCCTTATACAATAATTTTCATTATTTTAACTATATTCCTTAATTTTCGTGCCATTATCCAAATGAGACACTTATTCGGAATAGGAGGGAGTATTTGTTTAATAGAATGAAATGGATTTAATATATTTCATTGTTTGGTTGGGGTGATTTGGAATGGAGTTAAATATCTAATGAATTCTAACTTCACCTCAAGAGGTAAAATACTGATCTGTTGGGGTAGTGTTTAAAAATAAAAATAATCGAACTTTGTTTTTTTTTGTTTTTAACAATGGTATTTATTTTGAAATAAGTCTATGTAAAACCATTTCATGTAAGTAGATAACGAGAAACATGGGTAGAAATACTACAATACATTTATAGGAGATTTATCAAAATAGATTTATTGTTGATTTGTGTCATTTTATCTTTGCATGGTTCAATTAATTCACGATTATTTGCAAGCTTAAATTACGGGGGCAGTTTCTATATCTATATTTCATTGAATTTGTTTGGTCGTTACTAGTTTGTACTCCCTTCCTCCCAATTATTTATTTACCTATTAAATTTATGGGTTTGTTTACATTCTTATGGTATTTGTGTATAATCAAAAGTAAATAAATAAAATAACGGAAACAAGGAATAACACCAAATAAATTATACGGAGTATTAATAATAATAAATGAGAAGAAAGCAGTCCGTACGCCGTACCTGAAGATTGTTATTGGAAATGTCAAGCTTGCAAATGGCAGCAAGATTAATAGAAGGATTAGGGAGAGAATCAAGAGACATGCCACTCAAATCAATGATTTCCAACCGTTGTTCTTCTTCAATGGAAATTGAAGACGCTGCTGATCTTGATCTTTTATAATCCTTATTGTTAAATTTTTTTGTAATTGTTTTATTATTCAAAATACCATTTCTTCTCTCATCTAATGATCTTGCTAATTGCCTCTCGTACATCATTTTCGCTCTAATTTCTTCTTTTATATTTAATTTTGTACATAAAAATTAAAACACACAACAAAATGCAAAATTAAATAAACACAAACTAATTTATTATATGGCAAAATATGAGAGTTTTGTTGTATTTTTTTTTAAAAAAAGGAAAAGATTAATTGTGAGGAAATTAAATGAAGTCTATGGAGTGAAAGGAGGAGCAAAGGCTATATATGGAGAAATGAGGAGAAAGGAGAGAGAAAGAAAATAGAAATTTAAAAATGTACGGTAGTGTAAGGAAGGAGACACGTTGTAATTAGAAGGCTTAAGAAGTACAAGAAAGACGTAGCCACCGTAGTACTTCTTTGTTTATTAGGGTACTAATTCCATATTTACAAACTTCATCTCATGGTATTACGCACAAGTGCATATATAATACTTTGAATCTTTCATGGCTCTATATTAGTTGTTGATGTTATCACAGATGATCCGATTGATATCTTTAAACGAAAATAAGCGTTTGAAGGAAGACCATCTATTTTTATAATGTTGGTCTTATTTAATAAGCGTTTGTTGTGTTCCGAGTAGTAATTAATCAGGAGCTTTGAAACTTAAATGTTACTTCATACATTTCACTTTTATTATCCTCCTTTTTTTTTTTCCAAAATTTGTCTCACTTTTATCATAGTAAAGTTTTCCTTGTGGCGGATATATCCGTCACAAGTTTGTGACGCGTCAAGTATCACTCACATATGAATAAATAAGATAAAAATAAGAGTGCCTAGGGAATCTCAACTGGCTTATCTTTATCTATCCAAGTGGGTTATATTTGATCCCGTCACAAATTTGTGACGAATATTGCCCGTCACAAATGAGAATTTGTGCTTTTATTATTACCTTTCTAAATTTAGTACTCCCACCATCCCGGTCATTAGTCTACACTTCTTTTATTTCCCCCTCACAAAATAAATGAAGTGTAAACATATGACCGAAACGGAGGGAGTATGAAACATTAGTAATCTACCACTATTACCCTTGTCTTTTTAACTACCACTCAGTTTATCAAAATGATATTGTCCATCTATTCTTAATTACAGGGATAGTGTAGTAACTTTACTATTGTTTAAATCCTTCCAAAAAGAAAAGTAAGACAATAAAAATATGATGAAGGGATTATAATTTTTTTTTTCAACACAAATTCTCATTATAAACGGACACTATCCGTCTATACGTATAGACGGATACCATTTACCCTCACAAAATACCCATTTGCCATAAAGTGGGAAGCACATGGGGGTGCCCCACCTTGTCCTTCTACCCATTTTATTAGAGGTCTTTACCCGTTTGTTCGACCCACCCATCTATACCAAGACCTATTGTTTTTTCAAAACAAATATACTTCCATCATTCCACTTTTATATTATCTTTTATTATGTACTCCCTCCGTCCTAATCATTTATTTACCTTTGATTAATATATCCCTCACAAATATTATAAAAGGTATAAACAAATGAATGGGACGGAGGGAGTATTACTTTTTTCATGCATTCTGTTTTTAACTTATTTGCATATTTAACCTAATTTAAAACAAATATACCGTCTTGAATCATTAAATTCTTGAGAAAGTCAACTGTTTTAGGAAAACCACGATATAAGTATCATAAAATAGATACACTTTGATGATATTCAATTACTCCATTATGATCATCACATTATTATTTGGAAGTTGTGTATATATAAACCGGGCATTGAGGGACGGCTGCTGCACGCCAACTTTGGTGGCTACAATGCTAAACTTACTCCCTCCCATCCAGATCAAAGGTTACAGTTGCTTTATTACACTTGTCGAGACACGTTTTGTAACGTTCATATTTTTTGATATTCTTATAGCATTCATGACGATAAATCAAACAAGATTTCAGATGACTATATTTTGTCTTATAAATTAAGAATAATATCAAAGATTCCTACGATCATGAATAGTGCTAAAAAGCAACTGTAATCTTTGATCTGGATGAGAGGAATATCATTTTAAATAGTACATTCATATTTTAGTTGAGTCATATAGTATATCATCATAGTAGCTGTTCCTCAAAAGTCCAGTATGACATCTTAACGTTGATATGGGTGCCATGAACTCACGGTTACGATTTGTGGTATGAACAAAACCATCAACTATACTTATTGTTTACTGAATACCTAACATAATTTAAAAAGCATCGAATCAAATAATGATGAAAAATAAGGTGTTTTATTCATATAAAAACCGTTTATTCATTAGTTTACCAAATAATATATAAGTTCTTTATATAAAACACTATAGATACCTGTATATGTCGATATTGAAATTTACAAAAATCCCGCCATCAACCCAATGACAATAGGATACATGTATTCTCAAGTGACGCGCTCGTGATATGGATACGTTACATGGATATCAAGCAAGGTTACGACGACGGTTTTAGTTCATTTAAATAGTTATTTAAATTGACATTTTGAATGTTTTGAAATAATTAAATAGTTATTTGTTTCTTTGCATTTTGGTTTTGAAAATTTATGAAACACAATTTTTTATTTCATTTATTTACGTTTTAATGTTATAAAATATAGACAAGGAGAGTGAAGGATAGTAGACAAGTATATATTTCTTAATTCTTATAACAATGAGATATATATACATGTATACAAATGGGAGTTATGCAATAGAAAGGTAAAAGGACACCTAGTTAACTCTATATTTATGAACATGCATAATACTTGTGACTTATGGACATCCATAACATTATTACAAAATAATTTTTTATAACACTCCCCCTTGGATGTCCATTACTAAAAAACATGCCTAGTTAAAAACCTTAGTAGAAAACCCTGTGGGAAAAACACTAGAAAAGAAAAGAGTACAATAATCTTCAAATACGCATAACAAGTTGCCTCGTTAAAACATTTCCATAGAAAACCCAATGGGACAAAACCATGGATAAGAAAAAAGAGTACAACGCGTGCTACTCCCCCTGATGATTATATAACTTGATATATCTTGAAATAATCCATGCTTTGACGTAACTTCTTGATCGTTGAAATAGAATCCACCGGAGTTGATAAACTTGATAGGTTCAATATAAATCCTTGGTAATTTCAATAATACTTCTTCAGAACTCGCAGTGTGGATATCATCATTCATAATGATTTTTGAGCCTTCATCTCAAATATTATAGTTACAGTCGTAATAGAAATTCTTCTCAACAAATGACATAATATTATATGTCTAATACTTTTCATTTCAACAATCATTATGATCATGACTATAGCGTATTAACGCGCCAAACAGTGTTACCTCGTTAAAAACCTTGTTAGGAAAAACTCATTGGGACAAAAAACCTAGTCAAAGGGAAAAAGAGTGTAGCTATCATTCCTGAATTCATTCTTTTCAGGAGATCAGAATCAATCCGATTATAAACAATTCATTTGAAAAATAATCAATATAATCTTTCTTGCCAAATCATCTTATTGTATGGATTGACATTATCATTAATATAGACTTTCACTATATTTTTTCAACTATTATGATACTCCTGGACCATAAAGTATTTTCACATATTTGGCACGAAATTCATTCATGTATGAATCTCATATGTTCAAATTTCAAGCTGAGACAATAATAATTCAAGCAAACTCTTCAGGAGTTTGAATATTACTTTATGAAAATAATAACGATAATATTTAAATCGTATCGTAGAGGTCTATAAAATTGTGGACAGCGGGCCGCCCACGGGGGCGCTTGGTGAAGGTCGAAACAAGCGTTTGCATTTTGTATGGAGTCGCCACCAATTTTTATGGGAAATTGGAACCGTTCGAATACCTCGTGTCATGTCAAGACACAAAGTAGTGACATGAACACTAAGCAATCGTTACCCTTAGCATTCTATGTCTAGAATGACTCTCGTGGATGCCAATGAACACGGGTGCTCACGGAGATCTGGAGTAAGGGGTGAGGGTACGTATTAGGAAGCTCTTTTGATCGAACACCTAATCCCGCCCGCCTCGATAGCGGCCTCTACTAATGATTAGGGAAGTTATTCGTACTTGATATATCGTCGGCTATATGCATGCAATGCAACATCCAAGTCTTAATCCTAGCATGTGAGAATTAATACTAAGTCGGTTGACAATTAAGTTAGCAAACAATTGATGTCGAAGTTGGATTTAATGTTGATTTACATGTGGAAACATACAAACAATAAAAGAAATACAATAACTACAAATTACAATAACGGAAATTACAATAATTACATTGGATAGGCGATTTATGTCGAAAATACCTTTAAAACGGATAATTTGAGAAAACGGATAAAAGAATAAAAATAACAAATTAACGAACAGGAATTAGCGTGATAATACGGATATTAGTTAATTAATACGTAGCCTAATTAATTACGTCAAGGCAGAAAAGGAGTTCAGAGGCAGAACTCATCCTGGAACAGGCGCAACAGGACTGCGCCCTCTGGAAGAGGCGCAGCAGACGCTGCGTCTGTTCCAAGGGTGAATTCTGGCTGTGAAGCCGGAACTACAAACCGTTAATGTCGATTGGTGATTTTAATGATGGATTAAAATTATTTACTCGGATGGAAGTGTTTAACAGATTAATTACATGTGAATGATGGTCATAAAAGCGATAAAACACGGATGAGACGGAATATAACGAATTAATTACATGATGAAGCGATGTTAATGAATGAGTCCTCTGTTGAAATCAATTAACTAGTCTAAACATGATGAATATACAACGAATATACGACAAACATGTGAATAAACAAACGAAAACTATATCAATGACGAATCCCAGAAACCCAATATGAACAAATTGAATCTCTGAAATCCGGGTTTGAATTTAATGACGAAAACCCGCAAATATGAATTATAAGGGATTTAAGTCGGATTTGTGATAAAACATATTAATGAATGATGAATTATGTGATATAATATACATGTGAATCATTAAACTATTGTGATGAAGAATTAACGGAGACAAACAAATAACAAATAAAAAGAAGCGAATTACAGAAGACGAGGAAGAAGAAAAGAAGCAGGAACTGCGGCAGCCTCACGAAGAGGCGCAGCAGGAACTGCGCTCCTTCGAAGAGGCGCAGCAGTTGCTGCGTCTTTTCTCGACGTCTGTCTACTGGAAATCCGTAAAAAAGGAGTTTTAAAGCACGGTTTAAGAAATCGGTTTTAATGGTATTTTCGACGTGAATCTTACAATGGATGATACGATAAATAAAATACAATAAATAAAAGAGGATTATACACCCTCAGACTTACATGTTGACGAAACGAGATGTACTAAGAATATCGATTAGTGATGCTCGACGCGAATGCAAAGAGAGTGCCCTCGTAAGAGGAAAACGATTAAGTTGATTAATTAGATTGATTATTGTGTAGTTGGTCAAATTGGTCGGTCATGCAACGGAGAGGCTGGTACCCGGAAAGATCCGAGCTTACGTGGTCGGAAGTCCAAGCACGTAGGCGCCAATTAGTAAGAACAAAGTCTAGAATGCAAAGGGAGAAGAGAAGGGCGGACACTCGCGTGAGAAATATGAGGAACGAAGGCTCCTATTTATACTAATCACGCGGAGGAATAGGGTTTCGGAGACTCTTTGGAAGTGAATCTCGGAAAGATATGAAAAAGATACGTAAATCATGCAAAGAAGGGCCTGGGAAGAGGCGCAGCAGCCACTGCGTCTCTTGGAAGAGCGCGCACTGACTTGCGTCTATTCCCGGGGAGGTTTCCTCTCGTTGAAGAAAGATTTCGCGTTTGAGTTATGGTAGGACGGAAATAATTCGATTATCTTATGAATATTACGGGATATTGTTTGCCAAAAGATAAAATTTATGAAATATGGAATAGAAATATCCGGAACATTCCAGAACATTCCGACTCGGGATTTAACAGTTATCAGAAAATGGAGACGGTTTTTGACCGGACCGAATGTACTCTAATTCTTTGCCAAAACGACCGTATCGGGACGTAGATGACAACTATGAGGTTGACATTAATATTTGAGCAATCACTTGACGATAATCTTACGAATTGTCACAAATCGTTCCGCGAATCAAACATGCGGCCCAATCATCACCGGGTGGTTTGCGGGAGGTGCGAAACGAGGTGTCTCTGAGCCCCCACTTTGACCGAGGCTTGGACAAGGCGAAAGTCAAAGTATAGCCATCAGGTCAATCGAAGATTACAACATGACGACTATGGCGACGCGAGGCGCTCAAGGGGTCGAGCCAAGGACTGTCGTCGGGAACATTTTAGAGTCCGTCGACTATCGGGGAGGGTCGTTTAAAGTCCATTAGACTACGTAAGGAAGCTACTTGACCATGAGAAGAGACCATACCGAGATACCCCTGGGTGAAGCGGGATCAAGACGCTTCGGCAAAACTCTTTGGTCCGAAGATAACTTGGTGTCGAAGACATTAGGGGTCACTGAGGGAACTTTGGTCGAACTCTGGGAAACAAGAACTATTGAAAGCGGCAGACGTCGTAGAAGCTCGCTGGGGAATCCGCTTGCTTCGGTCTTAAGCGAACTCGGCAAAACTTGAGGTTGAATCGCTTGCGTCGGTCTCAAACAAACTCTTCTTGGGTAATATTGACGACTAGGAACATCTTGATCGTCGTGGGAGAAATCTCGAATGAGCGATCGCAAAATACTATCTGCGCGGGATATAATGATCTTGAGCAATCTTCGCAAAAATATCTGCTGCTTATTTGGATAAAAGGATTTGAGCAATGCGCAAAATATCTCTGCTTTTGGATATAATGCGGGCGGGAACGAAAGAAAATCATCGAAACGGACCAAAAGAATATAATAGCGTTGAGGAAGAGGCGCACCAAAGATGGGCCCACAAATAACGAACTCATAACGAATTTTTGAAAATCCGTATGGAGGGAACACAAGGAAGAGGCGGCAAGAAGCTGCGTCTCTTGGAAGAGGCGCAAAGACACTTGCTGCGTCTTTTCCCCAAATTGGCTATTTCGCGTAAAAACGCGAAATCGAAGGAATTGTATTTCATTATTTCGAAACATAATTCTTGCATTTCTCTCTCAAATCTTCACCATTTCCGTCAAGGTTTGATCCAAAAGCTTGCTTTAAAGATGACTAATCGAGGTATGTGTTCCAATCTTGCATTAGTCGTCTTCATTTGTTGAATTTTGAGCCGCGAAAATTAGGGTTTTCGACCCTTTTGATCGAAAATTTGGGGCTTTTCCCCCCCAAATGGATTTGCTTTGCCAAATTGATGTTAGAAATGGATAGTAGGCGATGTTAGGAACATAACCATGTGTTTGCTTCGAATTTTCATCGAGTTTTGAGCCTTTGAATGAATTTTGAGACGGTTTTACAGCTAAACCGTAAATTGCTTCGAAAATAGCCTTAGGATTGCCCATTGGCGATGAAACTTGGTATTTGGAACCCTTGAATGATGGGTAAACTTTCTACCATCTCGGAATTTTGGTTTGTGACAACTTTTTCAGGACACCTTTCTAGGGCATAATCGCCGTTATAGCGAAATGCTGCCGAATTCTCGACTGGAACTCGGAACTAGGTTTTGACTTGGACTTGACTTGACCCAATTTATCACATGAGTGATTGGGTTGGCGGGAATATGACCAAATATGGCCGGAAAGGGGTGTTTTCAGGGCTTCGAAGGCTCGAAAACCCCTTAACAAAGGCTTGTCGTCATGTGACGCGGCCTGAATTTGCTTTAATGTTGCAGGTGATGAGGCTTCTTCTTCTGGGAGGACTCCCATGGAGATAGACGCTGTTGTTGTTGAGGAGGCTTTAGAGCAGGCCTTCACCGCTGCGGTGATGGCTGCTGAGTTTCACGAGGAGGAGGCCGTCGAGGAGGAGGAGATCCCGAGACGAGCCAACATCGGGAGAGGGGGTCGTCAGCTGAGGGGAGCTCCTGCGTGGGCTGAGACCTGGGAGAGTAGGCACCTTGTGTGGGCTGCAGAGGGTCACCTGTCCTACAGGACGGTGAAGAGTCTGGTAAATAGGAATTCACTACTCATTACCTATCCTCTTTCATTCTTTTAGTTCAAATTTCTTGCAAATTTCATTCAAAACTAAAGATAGCTTTGTTTCAAATCATGATAGGAGGCCGGGAACATCAGGTCGTTCTCGGGTTACACGACAGCGATGGAGCACTACGAGCGGCTGTCGGCGGAGGAGAGGGCCATGATCGAGCGTGGAGCATTCGGTCCTCTGGTTCGGTGTCCGGAGGGATATCGTGAAGAGGAAGTTGCGGGCTAACCTTAGCCTGGTCCGCGCTTTCTTGGATCGGTTCTGGGATACGACTTCCACGTTTCACCTGCCTTTCGGTGAGGTGGGAGTTACTTTGGAGGATTACGGCATGATTTTCGGTGCCGTGTGGGACCGAGGAGATGGTGTGGCGAGAGGCGCTATGAGGGCGGATTCGGCCGAGGCGAGGAGGTTGATCGGCTGGAACTTGTCGCCGAAGGCTGTTGCGTGCGGGTCCGGTACCCGAGTACCTACGTTCGAGACTACTTTGCGGGGAAGACCCGGAGTGGTGACGATCGATGGGAGGGAGACGGCTCCTCCTCCCCGCACCTGGTGAGCGGAGGGCTCGCTTTGTGGCTTTGGTGGTTTTGTCTTCGATTTACCTCAGAGACAAGGGCGAGAGGTTGTCGACGAAGCTTCTTCCCTTTCTTTCTGACCTGAGTTCCCTAGGACGTTGGGACTGGGTCACTGCTGGTTTTGCGGTCCTCATCCGCTTTATGAGGGCCATGGTTCATCCGGAGTTGATGGAGAAGGGGACTTCCCCTGGCGCCGTTGGACCTGGACTACTGCTGGAGGTATGAACCTTTCTTTTAACAGCAAATTCCTTTCTTTATCAAATCACGAAAGATCGTCATTGATTATTCTGTTTTACAGGCATGGGTGTACTCCTACTTCCCGAGTCTCGCGCCGAAGAGGACGGAGCCGTTGGAGAAGGCCTATCCCGTGGTGAGGGATTGGGTGATGTGCCGGACGAAGAGCAAGCGTTCTTCTCACAATGTCTACCGGCGGGACGTGAACGCCCTTCAGCTGAGCAGCGTGAGTATCCCATTTATATACACTTGTATTTCTTTTTACTTGATCATCGGAATGATCTCTGCCTTTATATTGTCGCAGTGGGTGCCCAGACCTTGGGCGGAGTACGCTAGAGCGCCTCCTTTTGTTGCTGAGGTCCTTCGACCTAGGAGCCCGAGTCGGCCTCGTTGAGGACGTCGATGGGTCTGTGTGGTATCCGGGCGAGCGTTTGGCTCGTCGGTGCTCTCGGGACGCGTTGACGGTTCCTGTTGATCCTCCGAGGACGATGTTCGGGGAGCCTTCGAGGCCGAGAGGGAGGCGGACTGGCCGGGTGCCGGTGGCGACGACCTTCTTCTCCCTGGCGAGGACTACTCGGCGTTCCTTTATGGGAGGTTGGCGTACTGGCCAGTAGTGGTGAGTATCTTTTACTTTTCCTTGATTTGATTTTGAGAATTACGACGAAAGATCATCGATTAATGAGAGTTATTTGTCTTTGCAGGAGGTCGAGGCGGCGGGCATCGAGCCCCGGCGTACTCCCGAGACTCTTGAGTACACCGACGCGACCGGGAGGACGACGATCTCCGAGTTGCGTGACTTTGACGTAGTGTGACGGGTCTTGGCCTAGAGACGATGGCAAAGACATCGATTCGGAGGGTGAGCCTCCAACTTATATACCTTTCGTGTGAGAACACATTTGATTGAACTTGTTGAATTTTCGAGAATTTCTCTTGAAATGTAGGTCGCGCCATCTCGCTTCGTGGCACTATGGAGGGTGGCCAACCGGGCTGCGAGCTACGCCATCGAGGCACTCGTCGGTGGTCGAGGTCGTCGGTATGAACCTCATTTGATTTCTTTTGATTTTTGGTTTTGATTTGGCTTGAATTGATTGACATGAGCCAATTTTTGTTCTTTGTTCTGGCCGACCGCGAATGGAGCGAGAGTTGGCCCGATCCGGGAGGAGACGGCTCGCTTGTTGAGGGAGCTCGAGTTTCGAGATGCCAAGAATGCCGTTCTTGCGGCAAGAGTTGCTGAGTTGGAGGGCGCCCAGCGGTAGTTTTGTGTAGTTTTGTAGACTTGTACATTTGGACTTCTGATTTGAACATTTTTGGACTTTGTTTCGGGGCGCAAGCCCCCAGTTTGCTTGGACTTTTGAACTTTGT
The DNA here is from genome assembly GCF_048544455.1 of Silene latifolia. Lineage (NCBI taxonomy): Eukaryota > Viridiplantae > Streptophyta > Magnoliopsida > Caryophyllales > Caryophyllaceae > Silene > Silene latifolia. The sequence goes on along the minus strand of NC_133535.1, from coordinate 88,676,886 downwards.
TCGGGCGCAAGCCCCGGTTTGCTTGTACATTTGTATATACGATGGCCCGAGTGCCTTTCTTCTTTGGGTTGTGTTGCTTGTACCTGCAGGTTAGTTCTTGAACAGGTTTGGTAGACAACGGTTTACGCCGTCATGCTGCCGAAATTTACATAGAAATCACACAAAACATACATTTTTAATACACATATGGCTTTAATTAGCGCAAAATGAGACTCAAAAGGATACGAAAAATGCAAAAATTTGGCCGGAAATGACCGGACGGTAGGGAGGGTTACCCCTAAAAAAAAAAGAAAAAGAGAAATCTACAAGTGTAGAAATGAAATGTTGAAATTTAAAAATGAAAACAAAAGAAAATTTTTCAAAAAAAGGAAATGAAATTTATTTCCTAAAAATAAATAAATTTATTTACTAAAAATGAATAAATGAAATAAAAAGAATCAAGTGTGATGAAAATGGCGAAGGTATCGATGTCGCCTCGAAATGCGCGCCCGCGAATTTAGGAAACTTGAAACATTGTAAACTGCTCGTATTTACCAAAATAAAACCCCGCAGGAATAGGAAATCGTGCGTTTATAGAATTAGGAAAGATCCAAACGCGGAAATCACAGAAAGTGAGCCTGGGGAAGAGGCGCAGCATGAGCTGCGTCCCTTTGAAGAGGCGCAGCAGGTGCTGCGCCTGTTCCTTGGCTTGTCCGTTCTGACGGATTTTTGGAAACAGCAATTAGTATAAATAGAAGCGTCGATGGAGTTTTACATAAATCTTCCGTCTTTTCTTCGTCTATTAACATAAAATTCCCAAAATAAATTTTCAAGAGAAAATCATCATGAATACTTTGGAGATCCGCTTGAAGGAATGGACTAATGAATTTTCGAATATTGAGAAGCATGACATGGGTGCTTATAACTTTGGGTCTTTATTGAGTTTGAAACTCATCAAAATTGTAAAGCCGTTCTTGGATGCTTGCCTTGACTATTGGGACCCGAATTATCATGTTTTCGTGTTCCCGGGAGGTGACATTTGTCCTTTTCCGGAAGAAATAGCTGCTATTGGTGGGTGGGATCCCGAACACTTACCTGCCATTCCTTCCACTTCACAAGGTTATAAGAGCAAATTCAGAGACTTGCTTGGGTGACCGGACTTGAGGTGGATCGCTTAGTTACCCCGAAAGGCGTGAGAATGTTGGACTTTATTGATCGATTCATCAACAGGGCCGACCCTACTGTTTCCTATGTTGCCAGGAGGAGAGCATTCGGCTTTTGTTTGCTGCACGTGTATGTCTTCCAAGGACACGTTGATGAAGATTTGAGAGGTGATCCTCGTCTTTTGGGTCTTATCGAGCAAATGGAGCTGCGCAGGAGCCCAGCTTGTTTATGCTTAGGGGAGATTATCTTAGGCTTGGATAATAGGAAATCCAACCGCGATCTGCCAATTTTGGGGAGTCCCGTCATCTTACAGGTAAGAGACACCTTTTTTTTTTTTTTTTTTTTTTTTTTTTTTTTTTTTTTTTTTTTTTTTTTTTTTTTCGTCTTCTCTTTTTTTTTTCTTGTTTTCGTTCGTTTTTTTTTTGTTTTTTTTTGTTCGGTGTCTAATACCTTCTTTTGGTAGGTTTGGCTTATGGAACGGCTCCGACTACTCGAACCCCCAGTTCATGCACTTTCCTATCATTCCGTATGATTGCGATGAGGACGCGGTTGTACATGGTGGACTTCACCCGGATCTGCGATTATTGGAAGAACAAGCTGAAGAGTGATGATGGCCCGTTGGTTAGGTGGATCGTACCGTGGTGGCACCTCAAGTCATCCTTTGGAGTGTCTTCTTTGGATCCTACTAGGTCCGTGCGCATTCCGGACCCGGAGTTCATGGTATGCATCTTTCCGGAAAGATTGATGAGGCAAGTCGGGTTGAAGCAGACGATCCCTAGGCTTGACACCGTCCCTTGATGCTATAGCGCTTACCACAGAGAGCCGAAGAGAGTGGGCTATTAAATGGGCCCAAAGAAACATGTGGTTCTTGAGCTTCTCTGCCAATGCTTTATGGGTGTCGGATTCCTACCTGATGTGGAGAAAGGCTGCAACTTCGGAAGAGCGTGAGAGACTGAGGAAACGCGAACCTGTCGACTACAAGGTGCGCGAGGGAGAGAAAGAGAAGGAGAAGCATCTGACAGAGGGAGAAGAAGAAGCCGGGCTTCAGGTCATTCGCCCTTCAAAGAAATCAAAGACTACTCCTGTTGCGGAAATGGTGGTTGGCAAGAATGGAAGAGTCAGGCCTCGAGAAAGACCGTTGGTGATTAGGTCTGAAGTGGTGCAAGAGCGCCCAGCTCGAGGTCGTGACGGGAAATATGACAAGAATGACAAGGGCAAGGGGAAGATGGAGGAATAGCCCGAGTCTTTATTTATTATTTGATTATTATTATTATTATTGTTGTAATAAAAAGGAGGGATTTTTAGAATCCTAGCCTATTCTATTTTTATTACGTATCGTATTATTATTATTTAGAATTTGAATGGAATAAAAAAGGTTGAATGGTTATGAAACCGTTGTGGTTTTCTTTTATTATTCTTGTCGAATTTCAAATGCAATGCAAATGTCCTTCTATTTACATTTTAGATATAATGGGTTGAATCCTGTGAAGGATTGCCTACGTATTCACTTAAAAAAGCGAAATCAAACCCTTGCGCGTAGTTCGAGAAAATGTAAAAGAATAATTGTTCTAAGCAAGAGCTTGTAATGAACATAGAAAATAAGCATGAGCTTTTGCTTGTTCTCAAGGTGCGAATTTAGTTTATTTGATGATATGAGGATGGCAAATTTGTCAAAATGCAAGAGCATGGTGACACTTAGCTTATTTCAGCTTGGCCAGGGGCCGTTTATTTAGTGCCACAAGAGCGACACATGGGTTTACGCGAGGCGCGTGTTTGTCCTATTCTAGGCATAGTATCGTTTTAATTGGTCAAGGTTTGTGGGATTTGAAAACTCATTCCCATCTAGGTCTGTGATTCTAACCGCACCCCCTGGGAGTATGGATTTGACTAGATATGGTCCGGCCCAATTAGGTTTGAATTTTCCCCTTGGGTCGACGGGTAAAAGAGCTCTAACCGATTTGAGTACCAAGTCTCCTTCTTTGATGTTTCTTGGCCTAACCCTTTTGTTGAAAGCTCGTTTGATACGTGCTTGATATGTTTGGACGTTATGTAAGGCGCGTAGCCGACGTTCATCCAGGAGGATGAGTTCTTCATATCTATCCTTCTTCCAATCGGCTTCAGGGATTTGGCTTTCGAGTAGAATACGCAAGGATGGTATTTCTAGTTCGACTGGTTGTACGGCCTCCATGTCGTAGGTCAGATAGAAAGGAGTAGCCCCGGTGGGCGTCTCGGCGATGTACGATACCCCCATAAAGCAAAGGGTATCTTGCTTGGCCAATCTCTATAGTTGTCAGTCATTTTCTTGAGAATTGTGACAACGTTCTTGTTTTGCCGCTTCTACCGCGCCGTTAGTCTGTGGTCTATAGGGCGAAGAGTGGTGATGCTTAATCTTGTATTTGGCTAGCAATTGCTCGGTTTCAGCTTGGAAGTGTGACCCATTATCACTAATGATCTCATGTGGATAACCATATCGACAGATGATGTTGTTTTGTATGAACTTTGCCACATTTTTAGCCGTAAGACCAGTGTAGGAAGCCGCTTCTACCCATTTGGTGAAGTAGTCAATTGCCACTAGAATGAAACAGTGACCTCCCGTTCCGGCTGGGGTTATCTTCCCGATTATGTCAATTCCCCATGCACAAAATGGCCAAGGAGATGTCATCGTATAGAGCAATGAGGGAGGGACATGTTGTACATTCCCGAAGATTTGACAATTATGGCAATGTCTTACGTATTTGATACAATCAGATTCCATTGTGGTCCAATAATATCCTAAACGTGTGATTTTCTTTGCCATCATGGGCCCACTCATGTGGGGACCGCATTCTCCGTCGTGGACTTCTTCCATCACCTTTCGTGCCTGTGAATGATCGAGGCAACGTAGGACTACACCAAGAGGTGTTCTTTTGTATAATTCTCCTTGCATCAGAATGTATTGGGAAGCTAGTAGGCGTATAGCACGTTGTCCCCTCTTGTCCATATCCGGTGGATAGGTACCATTGAGCTTAAAGTTCAAGATTGCTTGGAACCAGGGTTCTTGCGTGATTTCCTCTTCATTGGTGATTTGGTGGACATAAGCCGGTTCTGACCGTCGTTCGATGCACAAAGGCATGTCCATCATGTGGTCTGGCATATTTATCAAAGATGCAAGTTTCGCAAGAGCGTCTGCAAATTGATTTTCTTCCCGAGGTAGGTGTAAGTAGGTTACGTGATCAAAGAATTGGGCCACTTGGTCTATCCTAGCTTGATAGGGTGCAAGGCTCTCACTTCGGATTTTCCAAGATCATGTAACTTGGTTGATGATTAGTGATGAGTCTCCATGTACTCGGAGGTTTTTGATGCCTAAGCTTACTGCCGCTTGTAGTCCAATGAGACAAGCTTCATACTCTGCGGCGTTATTTGTCACCTCGAAGTCGAGTTTGACGGCAATCGGTGTATGCTCACCTTCAGGAGAAATGAGCAACACTCCTATTCCGAATCCTCTTAAGTTTGATGCTCCATCAAAGTACAGATCCCAGGAGTCTACATCTGTTTGAAGTATATCCTCGTCGGGAAATGACCAAGTATCTATGGTCTGTGCGTCATTGATAGGATTTTCTGCGAAGAATTCGGCGACGGCGCGACCTTTTATAACTTTCAGTGGCACATATTTGAGGTCAAATTCTGAGAGCATCAGAGTCCACCTTGCCAGACGTCCGTTGAGGACAGGTTTCTCGAAAAGGTATTTGACTGGATCCATTTTGGAGTATATCTTGACGGAGTAGCTAAGCATGTAGTGACGTAGCTTCTTCGTTGCCCACACAAGAGCGAGGCATGTCTTTTCGAGTTGTGAGTATTTGCACTCATATTCCAAGAACTTCTTACTTAGGTAGTAAATTGCTCTTTCTTCACTTCCTACAGTTTGAGCCAGCATAGCACCCATGGCGGTTTCAGTTACTGTGAGATATAAACCAAGAGGTTGATCTTGTTGTGGCGGCATGAGCACCGGTGGTTTAGCCAATATCTCCTTGATTCGGTCGAATGCCTTTTGACAATCATCATCCCACATGGTGTGGTCTGTTTTCTTGAGTTTCTTGAAGATAGGCTCACAAATCATTGTAAGTTTCGATATGAATCGACTTATGTATTGTACCTTTCCTAGGAATCCTCTGACTTCTTTTTTGTTTGGGGTTGTGGCATTTCGATCGAGCTTTGATTTTGGAAGGATCTATTTCTATTCCTCTTACTAACCACGTATCCCAGGAGTTTGCCAGATGTCACCCCGAATGTGCATTTCTGAGGATTGAGCCTCATGTTGTACTTTCGTAGCCTTGCGAAGAATTTGCGAAGATTCGCAATATGTCCCTCTCTTTCTTTGGATTTGACGATCATGTCATCTACGTATACCTCAACTTCTTTGTGCATCATGTCATGTAAGAGTGTAGTTGCGGTGCGTTGGTATGTAGCTCCGGCGTTGATTAATCCAAACGGCATTACTGTATAGCAATAGGTTCCCCATTGGGTGACGAATGCGGTCTTATGCATATCTTCCATGGCCATTTTGATTTGGTTATAACCCGCATATCCATCCATGAAGGATAGTAATGCGTGGTCTGCAGTATTGTCCACTAATATGTCGATATGAGGTAGAGGAAAGTCATCCTTTGGACTTGCTTTGTTCAGATCCCTAAAGTCAACACAAACACGGATCCTCCCATCCTTTTTGGGTACGGGTACTATGTTGGCTACCCAGTCAGAATACTCGGAAACTTTGATGAACCCGGCTTTGAATTGCTTGTCAACTTCTTCCTTAATCTTTAGAGCCCATTCCGTTCTCATTCGTCGAAGCTTCTGTTTCACAGGTTTGAAACCTGGCTTAATCGGAATCCTATGTTCGGCAATATCCCTGTCGATCCCTGGCATGTCTTTGTAGGACCAAGCGAAAACGTCTTTGAATTCATTTAGGAGGTCTATGAAATCGGCCCTTTCGGTAGAGCTCAAGGTAGTCCCTATCCTAAGTTCTTGGGGTTCTAGTTCGGTTCCTACGTTGATGGGTTCGGTATCTTCTATTACTGGTCCCCCTTTCCCTTCCTGTAATATTTCTTTGGCTACGTAGGGAGGTATTTTGGTCAAGTCTGGGTCTTGGTCATCCTCAGTATCATCATAAACAGAATTGCACTCGAAAGAACACAGAGAGTAAGCAGAACCTGATTTATTCATATTAAGATTTGAGTAAAGTTGAAACAACTGAGCCAACTGATCCATGGTCAGTGGCGGCAAAGGAACAGTAATTGGGGCATTTCCCGAACTACCGTGACTACTCGAGGCTAAGCTAGGAGAAACAAAGGGAGTGGGGGTGACAACAGGGGTAGATTCTCTAATGACTCCTCTAGACTCCGACTCTGACTCCGACTCCGACTCCGACTCGAACTCGTCGTCTTCTGGTTCTCCTTTGAACATCTCTCCTTCTCCAGTAGTGAGCTTGAAGAGTCTTCCTTGGTTGTTGGTCCACTTGATTGATTTTCTCCATCCTTTCTGTTGCTTTGTGTCGGTTTCTGTGATCAACGCGGTGGGGTTGAAGCGATCGTCCTGAAGTATCATAGTAATGATCTCATCCTGCGCGGCCCTAATGAATCGGTCCTCTCCAAACAATAGGCTAACAGCTTGTTCGTCTAAGCAAGGTGCTTGACGGGTTTTGACGGTAGGAACCGTTTCGGGAGGAATGAAGTAGCAATCGTGAAAGATCTCGATTCCGGCTAGCTTCCTCTCAAGATAATGCCAAGATTCGGGAAATCCGTGAAAGAGTTCTGAACTTCCTTCTTGAACGAAGTACCCATTTAGAGTGGGGAGATATGGCCTCATTTGGACTCCCACGTGCTTGCGATTTTGGACTTGAGCGAGCATCTCGAGAACTTCTTCTTTTGTGGGTTTATACCCTAGCCCAAGTGGTATCCTTGTCGAGTTGCCTTCCTTGTATGGTGCGAAGGTATTCTTCCGAATTGGGTTCAAAGGCATTCCAGGAAGTATCCCGGGATTTGAGTATGTGGTTGACCACTAAGTTGGAGTAGGGATTATAATATAGAGGTGCCAACTCACTTTCTATGACGTTCACACTTTGGAAGCCCCCAAGTTCGTATATGGGATCCGCAAGGACTTGATTGTTTGATTGTTTCTCGATTATTGCCTTGATGGGTGACGAGGTGATCGTCACTACTTTGCCATTTAGTGGGATCTTGATCTTTTGGTGGAGGGGGATGTTACTGACTTTGGAAGCATGAATCCAAGGCCTTCCCAAAAGTATATTTAATGAAGCTTCGATGTCCACTATTTGGAAGTTAACCTTCCGTTCGATTGGTCCCGTGGCTATGGTTAGGTTAGCAAGTCCAACCACTTTTCGTCGTGTACCGTCATATGCACGTACACCTTGATTGGTGGGAGTCCAATCCGACTCTTTCATGCCTAGCTTGTATGCCGTTTTGAGGGGTATGACGTTGACCGCGGAGCCATCATCTACCAAAGTCATTGGCACATTCTTCTTTAGACAAATGACGGTGATGTATAGAGCGAGGTTGTGACTAGCGCCAAAAGGTGGCAAGTCTTCGTCCGAGAAAGTAATAGGATTACTTAGCTTAGGTGATTCTTGGAAGACCAAGTTGACTACATCTTCAGGAGTGGAGTTATGTGCTACATTTAGCTTGGCCAAAGCTTGCAGTAAAGCTTGGCGATGTGGAAATGAGCTTGCCACTAGTTGCCGACCTGAAAGATCAGCCTTGGTCTTTTGTAATTGCTTGAGCAAATGATCAGTGGGGTCATCTTCGTTGTCATTTGGTGTGATGACATTGGTTGGACCGTTTTGAGTAGTGCTTTGATATGGGCGACCCGAACGAGTTAGGTGATCCACATCTTGGTCTTCACCATTTTGGACTATTTCCTTGACTAAGGAGTTTTCAATGAGATATTCGTCCTCATCATCATCGGCCCAAACCCCATTGACCGCAGCTAGTTCCTTCATTCTCATGATATCATTTTCTAGTCGTATGATTTGATCGACTAGTTTATCGACCACGGCGACTACTTCTTGCATAGTGGCATTTTGAGAGAAGATCAATGGTACGCGTTCCTTAGGTATTGCATTAGGATTGCGTAAGGTCGTTACCATGTTTTCTAGTTCCCACACTTGTCTATCCACGTTCCTTGCCCATGTGATGAAGTCGGAAATGGTAGGGGAGATAGTAGAGTAGAACCCCTCTTTCTCAATTGCATGAATTTCATTCTCGGTGGGAGAAATGAGGTGTGAGCAATCTAAGGTAGATTCATCACTTGTAATCACTAGAACTCCAAGAGGATTCTGAGTGTTGTTGGATTTACCTCCTGGTGGTATTGGGAGTCGACCATCTTCGATCATATCTTGAAGCACGTGTTTCAACTTGTAGCATTTTTCTGTGTCGTGCCCTTTGCCCCTATGGTATTCACAGTAGGAATTTTCATCCCAGAATTTGGACTTCTTTTCGGGTTCGGGAGTAGGTCCAATGGGTTGGAGTTTACCTTGTTTCATTAGCCTTTTTAGAGCGTTGGAGTACGTATCCCCAAGGTTTGTGAATTTCCTTGGTGGGGTAGTTTTCTTGGATGGCTCGAGAAGGTTGACTTCGTCGGTCTTGCTAGTAGAGCCGTATGAACGACTTGTGGACCCTTGATATCCTCGACCTACCGTTTTGGACAAGAGTCCTTTGCGGATGTCATCTTCAATTCGTGTCCCTAGTACGGTTAAGTTCTTGAAAGTCTTGATGTTTTGATATCTCAAATGGTTGGCATAGATAGGTTTGAGATTATCCACGAACGTTTCCACAAGAGTAGCCTCATCCGGGCGTTCAACTAGTTGAGTGCTAGTCTTCCTCCACCTACTTAGGAAGTCGGTGAATCCTTCTTTGTCATTTTGGGTAAGAACCTCTAGAGTACGCATGTTGACTTGGATCTCGGCATTATCCGCATATTGTTTCGAGAATTTGATCGCGGCGTCCTCCCAAGTAGCGACCTTCTTGTGATCTAAAGTGTAGAACCATTGCTTCGGAATGGTGTCAAGAGATGAAGGAAAGATCCTTAAGAACATCTCGGGTTTGATGCCTTTGATAGACATGTAATCCTTGAAGGCACGGATGTGGTTCAAAGGGTTCTCATGTCCTTTGAACTTAGGGATATCCGTCATGCTAAAGTTAGTTGGCAATTTGGAATTGACGGCTTCATATTTGCGATTATTTTTCCTATAAATGTCATCCCCCTTAAGGTACATCAATTGCTCCTCTAGGTATTGGAGTCTTTTCTCATTGCCGATCGTCCCTATGATAGGATTCTCATCTTTAGACTCGTCATCGGAAAAACGTAGTACTTCACCTTTAGGGGGAGGCAACCTTCCCTCTACATCAAAGATACGGCCTTCGATAAGTTCAAGGCGGTCATAGGTTTGTTCTTTAGTGATTTGCATTTGGGCTAGCGCGGCTAGGATTCGATCACTATTCTCTTGAAGTTGCTGGAGATTTGTTTCATCGCTTGATCCGGGCATCTTAGAAACTGGATAAGAGATCGGCGACGAATCAAAACACGATCGACCATTTCGACACACTTGCTAAAAGAAGAAAAGTTTTGACTCGTGAAGTGGGTGTGTGCCACTTGTGTTGAGTGAGTTTTGAAGAAAGACAAGGTCTTTGAAAATGTGTGTCCTAGTCAACTGTAGTGTAGTTGTAGGAGTGGACTCGAAGTGAGGTTTTGAAATGGGCTTGTGGCCCGAATTTTGACAGAGTTTCGGCTGGATTTTGCGCTAATTGAAGGCCTATTTTTTTTCGAAATTCTTGTTAAAAAAGAATTTTGATTTTTGAAAATTCGTCATGGTTTTGTTTAGAAATGGTGATCACGTAGGGTTTACACATTTATACAAGCATTATAACGGGATGCTGAGTGCATTTAGAAGGGTTTTGGTTTAAAGGGTGGGTTGCCATACCGAACCATCAAACCCGAAGTCTGTGGAGAGGCTCGTGCCAAACAAGAGTAAGGCCGATTCCTAGTCCATTTCCTCAAGTAGTGAAGGCCCTTGATACAAACAAGAGTAAGCATCATGGTATGGATGACGTCAATCGCTATCCATCCTTAGGCCCAAATAAGAATTAGGACCGTTTAGACGGGACGATTGGTCGAATGGGTTGGGTTGGGCCTAGGAAGGCCGAATAAACGATCTAGGAAGATCGAGTTATGAAAACCGACAATTGTCTTGTACAAATTTATTCCCTAACCTTGTTCGAGTTTCACCCTAGCTACACGTAAGTGTATATCCCCAATGAGTCGCCAAACCGTGGGACGGGCCGCCCACGGGGGCGCTTGGTGAAGGTCGAAACAAGCGTTTGCATTTTGTATGGAGTCGCCACCAATTTTTATGGGAAATTGGAACCGTTCGAATACCTCGTGTCATGTCAAGACACAAAGTAGTGACATGAACACTAAGCAATCGTTACCCTTAGCATTCTATGTCTAGAATGACTCTCGTGGATGCCAATGAACATGGGTGCTCACGGAGATCTGGAGTAAGGGGTGAGGGTACGTATTAGGAAGCTCTTTTGATCGAACACCTAATCCCGCCCGCCTCGATAGCGGCCTCTACTAATGATTAGGGAAGTTATTCGTACTTGATATATCGTCGGCTATATGCATGCAATGCAACATCCAAGTCTTAATCCTAGCATGTGAGAATTAATACTAAGTCGGTTGACAATTAAGTTAGCAAACAATTGATGTCGAAGTTGGATTTAATGTTGATTTACATGTGGAAACATACAAACAATAAAAGAAATACAATAACTACAAATTACAATAACGGAAATTACAATAATTACATTGGATAGGCGATTTATGTCGAAAATACCTTTAAAACGGATAATTTGAGAAAACGGATAAAAGAATAAAAATAACAAATTAACGAACAGGAATTAGCGTGATAATACGGATATTAGTTAATTAATACGTAGCCTAATTAATTACGTCAAGGCAGAAAAGGAGTTCAGAGGCAGAACTCATCCTGGAACAGGGCGCAACAGGACTGCGCCCTCTGGAAGAGGCGCAGCAGACGCTGCGTCTGTTCCAAGGGTGAATTCTGGCTGTGAAGCCGGAACTACAAACCGTTAATGTCGATTGGTGATTTTAATGATGGATTAAAATTATTTACTCGGATGGAAGTGTTTAACAGATTAATTACATGTGAATGATGGTCATAAAAGCGATAAAACACGGATGAGACGGAATATAACAAATTAATTACATGATGAAGCGATGTTAATGAATGAGTCCTCTGTTGAAATCAATTAACTAGTCTAAACATGATGAATATACAACGAATATACGACAAACATGTGAATAAACAAACGAAAACTATATCAATGACGAATCCCAGAAACCCAATATGAACAAATTGAATCTCTGAAATCCGGGTTTGAATTTAATGACGAAAACCCGCAAATATGAATTATAAGGGATTTAAGTCGGATTTGTGATAAAACATATTAATGAATGATGAATTATGTGATATAATATACATGTGAATCATTAAACTATTGTGATGAAGAATTAACGGAGACAAACAAATAACAAATAAAAAGAAGCGAATTACAGAAGACGAGGAAGAAGAAAAGAAGCAGAGGCTGCGGCGGCCTCACGAAGAGGCGCAGCAGAACTGCGCTCCTTCAAGAGGCGCGCAGCGATTCTTGCGTCTTTTCTCGACGTCATCTCTCGGAAATCCGTAAAAAAAGGAGTTTTAAAGCACGGTTTAAGAAATCGGTTTTAATGGTATTTTCGACGTGAATCTTACAATGGATGATACGATAAATAAAATACAATAAATAAAAGAGGATTATACACCCTCAGACTTACATGTTGACGAAACGAGATGTACTAAGAATATCGATTAGTGATGCTCGACGCGAATGCAAAGAGAGTGCCCTCGTAAGAGGAAAACGATTAAGTTGATTAATTAGATTGATTATTGTGTAGTTGGTCAAATTGGTCGGTCATGCAACGGAGAGGCTGGTACCCGGAAAGATCCGAGCTTACGTGGTCGGAAGTCCAAGCACGTAGGCGCCAATTAGTAAGAACAAAGTCTAGAATGCAAAGGGAGAAGAGAAGGGCGGACACTCGCGTGAGAAATATGAGGAACGAAGGCTCCTATTTATACTAATCACGCGGAGGAATAGGGTTTCGGAGACTCTTTGGAAGTGAATCTCGGAAAGATATGAAAAAGATACGTAAATCATGCAAAGAAGGGCCTGGGAAGAGGCGCAGCAGCCACTGCGTCTCTTGGAAGAGGCGCAGCACCTGCTGCGTCTATTCCCAGGAGGTTTCCTCCTGCTGAAGAAAGATTTCCGCGTTTGAGTTATGGTAGGACGGAAATAATTCGATTATCTTATGAATATTACGGGATATTGTTTGCCAAAAGATAAAATTTATGAAATATGGAATAGAAATATCCGGAACATTCCAGAACATTCCGACTCGGGATTTAACAGTTATCAGAAAATGGAGACGGTTTTTGACCGGACTCGAATGTACTCTAATTATCGCCAAAACGACCGTATCAGGACGTAGATGACAACTATGAGGTTGACATTAATATTTGAGCAATCACTTGACGATAATCTTACGAACTGTCACAAATCGTTCCGCGAATCGAACATGCGGCCCAATCATCACCGGGTGGTTTGCGGGAGGTGCAGAAACGAGGTGTCTACAAAAATAATTTAATCGTGAGTTTTCCAAAAACTCAAATTGATCAACTTTTATCAATTAATGATCATTCATAAGAGGCTCCTTCAGGGATTTTATTCTCATAGGAGTAAAATATATTTCTCATATATAATTTACCAATTTAAAACAAAATCAGTAAACATGTGCATGCATATGAAATGACACAAATTTCTAAATAATATATTATAGAACAATGCAATAATAATAATAATGTAAATATTAAAACTAAGACGCAATGATAAATTTACTATCTATATGCACATGATGATGACTCAAAATACAAATGTTCAGTTTTCTTTCCAATATTCATAATTTGGATTGACTTCATGTCAATGGATGGACTTTCGGTCCATGAGCTCGTTTATAATCATATATAATATGTCGACAGTCAAAATGAACTTATATATAAGATCCCCATTATGAGTCCATGAAATATAGTGTGCAAACGTATATCGGTTCAATAAATACTCCCTCCATACCACACCAATGGTAACATTTACTTTTTCACAATTGTCGAGTCACGTTTTGTAACGTGAATATCTTTAGTTACACATGATTAAAAATTATAAAAAAATTGATATTCTTATAGCATTCATGACTGATGTGTTTTTTATTTGTAACCTCACAAGTGTACGAGGATGTCGCGAGTATGTGAGGGTCGAACCCAAAGGACGATATCTATGGCACTAGGATTAGTTATTTATCTACTAGTTTAGTTCGACTAAAAAGGAATTGAGTCGGTTTAATTAACTAAAGAGGATTACTAAAACAAAGAAAACTAGATGAATGCTAAGGATGGTGAATAACAATAATTAAGAGACTAGGATATTGGGTTCACTCATATGGTTAAGGGAAGACATGCAAAGGGTGATAAATTTGAAAGCAAAAGCATAGAAAAGACTCTATCTCTCGATATGAGACATCCCTAAGTTAAGATCGATTAAGTCTTCACCTAATCAACTCAACTACAATTTTATCATGCTAATCCTACTTACTAGCCAAGTTCTCACTTAACAAGCAAAGATAGATAGTGAAAGCACTTAAATCCTCATTCAAGCATTAACACAATCACCTAGCGGGCATAATAACATTGAAATGCTTAAACTCAAGAATTATAATCATTCTATGCTATAATCTACCCTCATGAATCCATATGAGATCCCCCTCCATCCTACAAGAGTACTACTCACACATAGTTATGATAATAAACACAAAAGATAGGTGCTTTGACATGTAACAAACAAGAGGAGACATAATATGAAGATGGATTAATTAAATAAACTTAAATATGTAAACAATTGAAAGATAAACAACAATAACGAAAGAATTATACCAATAATGAAGACAAAGTTGCAATCTTTGATTAAATGGAAGAACAATCTTCACCAATCTCTAATTTACAACCCAATACTAAATGTAAACAATCCAATAATACTATTTCTAAGCTAAAATAACAAGTAACTAAAGATTGATTAAGGAAAGATTGAAGTTTTGATTAAGGGTTTGCATAAGATTAAGGTAGTAATTTCAGATCTAGGGTATTGTGTACAAATGATTAAGGGAGGGGGTATTTATAGGTTGCACCACAATTAGGGTGAAATTACAAATGGGCTTCAAAATGCGGAGGAGTACTCCCAGCCGGGTAGCCGGCTGCCGGTGCTCAGCCTGGCTGGGAGTTCGCTGGAAGAAAATTGTATTTTTCAAAGTCATCATATGCCATCATCCGGTTGACTGGCTGCCGGTGCTTAGCCGGATGGGAGTATCTTGATTTCTTCATTCCTTGTTGACTTCCTAGCCTCTTCTTGCACTCCCAGCCGGGTAGCCGGCTGCCGGTGCCTACCCCGACTGGGAGTTCTCTGTAACTTTCCTTGATTCTTTCTTCCTCTTGTTCTCCCAGCCGGGTAGCCGGCTGCCGGTGGCTTGACCGGCTGGGAGTTCGCTGTAACTTTTTTCTAATTAGCCTTGTCGTATACCTTGGAGGGGTCCCAGCCGGCTGATCGGCTGCCGGCCTACCGGCTGGGAGTTCAACTAAGCTTTTCTTCCTCATTATTCCACACTTAGTCTATCAAACCGTCTCTTTTGCTCCAATTCCTCCATCTCCGCCTTAATTCCTGCAAGAGGGGCATAATATCATAGTCTAGGGAATCGGGGTACAAAATGCAAGGAAGGACGTATAAAACCGACTCAAATTGAGTCAGAAAGTATGGAAATAGAGGAGGAAGATGGTGCAAATGAATCCTATATCAAACCTCCCCACACTTGAACATTACTCGTCCTCGAGTAAGTCCAAAATCAATGCACAAGACACTACTATAATGAGTATTAAGAGTGCGTGCACAATATAAGCATCACTCAATTGTTCTACTACATAAGCGGATCGAGTATTAGCGCACTCAACGCCCTTTCAACTCACGTAGTTGTGCTTATGAGGTGAAACACGGTTCATGAGTCAAGTGAGGTCTTGCAAGAAAAATGCGGTGCATTCAATCATATAAGCACAAAAGCAAGTAGTATAATGCACCTAGTAAAAATGGTCCACTTCCTCATCTAAGTGGCCGAATTTTCAGCTTCAAAAACATGGTCTCGGTCGGTAAATACCCTCTCAGAGTCTCAATGGAGGTGCCAACCCCCTAGGCATGGCCTAGGCAACCCTAACGTGTCCAATAAAGCTCCAGAAACGGATTCTAGAGCGGGAAAGGGGAAAGAAGGACTAGACTTCCAAGAATTACAAAGCCAACACAAGATTCAACCAAGAGACCTATGACTAAGGGGATCTAAGTCAACGACATCCTCACGGTTTTCACTCGTCTCTTATTAGAATTCCGGGTGTTTTTGTGCAAAAAGTAACCAAAACACTCTCCTACTCCGACTCGTGAGGACGTGCCCGCAATCTAATGTGTAAGACCGTTCTATGTCCAAATGAGATGCAAAATGTAACAATGCACAAATCATGAAATAAGGATTGTAACGGGGCTAGGGAGTAGGACGAAACGGGTTTGGTGCAAGCACCGTTTGGACATGTGGAGTTCAAATCAAGAATTGTCGACACATCACATCCCATTTCTTATTGCAACACATGAGACACGTCTATGCCCTAACATAGAATTGATAACCAACACTATGCAAAAATTGCATAAACCCAACTCAAATTGGAAAAATTTGAAAATACTCCTCTTATTTCAACAAATGAGCAACGTCTACACCCTAACAAAAACTCGGTTTCCCAAATTATGCAAAAATTGTGTAAACTCGACTCACTTTGGAAAAACATCAAATTGCCCTTTTATTTAGCAACGGCTTTTTTTTACCCATTTAAATGATGAGGAGGGGTGTTGCTTGCCTTTTTCTTTTCTTGCCACATATATATACAACACAACTTCTCTTTTTTTTTTCAAAACTTTTTCACTTTTCTATTTTGTTTTTCATTTCAACATTAATACCTCTTATTCATATACAATGCCAAATACACCAAACTTTTGACCCAAGTGGACATGTACATTATCCACCACTACGACCCAAGTCACCTCCTATGACACTACTACAAAACCGACCAATTCTTGATCAAGGAAGGGTGGTTATGGAATGTAGCTATTTTAGTGGGTTTGCCGAATGAAAAGGTTAAGGCTCAAAGGGGGTGAATCAAAAAGGGAGATAATGGATGGGACAAAGCAAGGCAATTAGGCTATGTGAGGTTCATATGCATGTAAAAACAAATTTTATTTCATAACTTGTGCACAAAAATGAAAATGCAAATCATGGTCTAAGGACGGAATGACACACTTATGCGTCTAGACATAGCACGTCCCGCGAGGAGACCTACTCACAATCCTAAATGAGGGTTGGACATGAATTTACCAACCCTAGGAGGCTCTAATCCTCACAAATGAGTAGCTAGGTCGAGACTATGGTCTAGCCTACAGTCAATGGTCTCACAGGGCGACCTAGACTCGTTAGTCGGGTCCCAAATTCTCATAGCTAACCTATGGACACGGGTGCAAGCCATGGGGAGGGGGAAGGCACGGTTGGGACTTGAATCATCCTTGGGGTATATGCTTCCCTCCCTTGACCACATTTCAAGCACAACATTATATACAAACTGAGTGCAACAAGAAGGAAACATAACATATATATACATGTATATATATATATATATATATATATATATATATATATATATATATATATATATATATATACATATGACAATGCATGCAAGAAATGAAAATGACATAAAGAAGACGTGCAACAATATTGACTAAACCTAGCAGCATATCAACACCAACAATCCAAAAGTTCCCCAAAGGAACATCCAAGGCATAAAATCCCATCCTCCTTCAAAATATATAAAGAAAGAACGGTAAAGGAGTAAGAGATTAGAACGAGTTTACCAAGCGGTCTTCTAGCTCCTTTTTGCCTTCAATGGTCAATGTCTATGCCAAAGGTTAGCCAACAAACAAACATATATATACAATGCAATATTTTTGTGATTTTTGAAGGTTTTTCTATTTTTTTGGATTTTTTTGAAAATTTGCCAAATTTACAAATTATTAACAAATGTAAAATTATTTACAAATATATACGAAGTAGATATTTCCCTCCCCACACTTAAAATTTACATTGTCCTCGATGGAACGAAATGTAGGGAGGAAATGGAAAATGGAAAAACATATTTTTGTATTTTTGTAATTTTTTCAAAATAAAGAACTTGTTTTTATAGTTTTGGTTTTCTCAAAATTAAAAAGCATGTTTTTGAATTTTTTTGGGCCTCCTCCCCACACTTGATATATACAACACCCGGTGATGGGGGAAGTGTGGGTGGGAGGCAAGAGTAATGAAAAATAGCGTGTTTTTGTATTTTGTTGATTTTTTTGAAAATAAAAGACATGTTTTTGTGATTTTTTTGTTGAATATATGGAATCTCCTCCCCACACTTATCTATGTACATAGTGTATGGAGGAGATTCGGAAATAAAAGATTCATGTTTTTGTGAAATTTTCAATTTTTCGATTTTTTTTTTTTGTATTTTTAAATGGGGATGCAATGCATGAACTAGGCTACATGCAATATTGAAATAACAATGCAAGCTCTGCTAAATGAATGCAATTTCTATATGTGACAATATATTACAAAATTTAAATCTAATGCGAGCTTAAATGAATGCAACTACATGATTCTATTCTACATATCATACAACTAATTAAATGCATGCGAAATTGAAATATGAATGAGAAGTTTGGATTGTAGGGAATCATACTTGACATTTGGATTGAAAGGGAGAGAAGAGGGCCATCATTACTAGGCCTCTTCAAGGTCGGTGTCGTCACCTTCTTCATTATCATCATCTTCATCATTGTCGGCTCCAAACTCGGACTCACGGATGAAATCATTCGCATTCATCGGCATGCCCGAGCCGAAGTCCCCCGTCTCCATAGTCATATCAATGAACACCCCCGTGTTCCCTCCCGAGCCACTAGTGCCTCCCTCACCAAAGATGGATGGGGCACCCCCGAACCACCTAGTGTCATATCCCTCCCCATGGGTGGAAGGCGGAGTGGGAAAGACCGGGGCACTATAGTAATCGGGACGCAAGTTGATGTCACCGTAGAGAAAGGTCCCGTCCTCCGGATGTCCACCATCCGGAGCTAGGTAGTAGGAGGGGTGAAGGTTGGAGAGATGCTTGTAATGGCATCTCATATAGTCGTCATAGACTGGAAATTGACCAAGAGAGTGGTCATAATAATTGCGGTCCATGCGTTGTTGAAGACCGAGCCGCTCACTAGCGGCAGTTGCCATACTAATCTTCATCTCCTCCATGAAGGAGATGAGGTCGTTGTGGAGGGGAAGCGGTTGTTGCGGTTGGTGACTAGAGGACCCTTCCCCTTGTTGGAAAGGACCGGGAAAGAAAGTAGAGGAAGGTATAGCATACCGCAAAGTGGGTCTAGCGGGTATGGGTGGGCGCTCACATGAATAGAGAAGGTTTGGATTTTGTTGTTGGGCGGCGGTAGGATCTTCGAGATCTTAAATCTCAAGCAAATAATATGGTGAATTTGGCACCACCTTCATCTTGTCGGGGTTGGGAAGTGGAATCGAGTTTCTATCCACTCTGCTCACACGTATTTGCCAATACTTTTGATGGTCATTGGGGTTGGTCTTGATCCAATTTAGGGAATGATGGATGTAATCCTTGGTCAACATTGTCTCCTCCATAATGAATCGAATCCCATTCAAATTTAGCTTGCAGATTAGTCGTTTGGCAAGGTGGGTGATGAGTCCACCCACCACAATTTGAGACGTATGGCCCGGGGAATTGCTTAGCCGGTGAAGGTGTAGGGCCAAATGGAGAGCAATGTCAATTTTGAAGGTGGTGGGGTTGGAACAAAGGTAAGACCCGAGAATTTTCAACTCCTCCGTTCGGAAGTTGTGGTTCTCTTCACGGCCGAAAACAGTCCACCCCATGTACCGGTGCCAAACTCTAATAGCGGCATTGTGGACCGTGTTAGCCGCTCTTTTGAAGCGAGGGTTATCATCAAGGCCGGTGATAGCCTTCCATAAAGCCCCATGATCAAAATTTCTGGGAGCTTTGTGAGGAGGGCTTGGGTCTAACCCAAAATGAGTGGCGAAAGTAGGTAAGGTCAAGGAGTAATCCTTATTCATTAGCCGGAAATGCAAGAAAGCGACTTTTTGGTTTTGATGGTGTTTGTCAATTCGTAGTGAGCTCAAAAATTCCCAAGTGAGACGGGAATAGGTTTTCTCATGGATATCATACATATACTTCATACCAACACCCTCAAATAAATCATGGGTCCCTCGGTCTAACCCTAAGTCTCGCATAGATTGTCTATCAATAAAATGAGTTAGGGTAAGGGGACGTTGTTTGAAGAGCACGAATTTACCTTTCATGGTCACGGAGGAGAACTTGAGATCCGGGAATGCCGGGTCGGGACTCATGTCGGATGCCGCGGCCGCCACCAACTCGGCTTGTTGTAAAGCCAAATCCCCCTTTCTAACTCTCTTTTTGGGTGCCATTGATGTTTTTAAGAGAGGGTTATGTTGGGTTCATATACCTATTATTAGACTCCTCTAATAGTGAACTAATTAACTTCTTAATTATTTGTTCTTTAGATCTAGTGCATGCATAACAAAATGAAGGATTTATAAGAAAAACAATGTCCCTTACATTGCTATGTGGTTCGAAATATAGGGCACAAGTGAGGTCACCTTCTTTCACTTGTTCTTGAGCTAAGTGATGCCTGTCGTTGTGTGCACCAAAAATAATATTTATAATACCTATTAAAACTAACAGAAGTTAGTGGTAACAGGGTCGAACCACAGAGAGGCGGGGGAGTTTCTGTTGTTTAATATTCTAGTCTTAGGTAACAAATAAGGGGGGTTTTAATTTGGAACTAATTCTAAGGCAAATAGATTAAAAACTAAATTCAAATAAAAGTTGAAAAGCGGTGAAGAAAATGATGTAAACCAATAAAAAAGGAGCTAGGATAATCGGGTCACTACAGCTTCGATGACACATAAGTCTAGGTAAGTCTCGAAATACAGTCGTGGGTGATGGGTATGACAAGTCCTCTCGGTCCGAGTCAACTAATAGCCCCTCTCGGTCTATGCTATTAGTCCCTAGGTGTCACTAATACTAACTTCCGTTCTTGACTAGTGATCTTAATGCCTAAATTACATTATCTTTCGATCTAGCAATTTAGCCGTCTTAATTCGTTAATTTAAGTCCTTCCCTATCTTTCGATCTATGGGTTGGTCAAAAATAAGCATCTAACAAGTCTCCGCTAGGTCTCATTGATAGACATTGCACTTAACGATTCAAACGAAGCAAATCAGACACGAAGTCAGTCGATCGACCAGCTACCCCAGTCGACCGACCAACCGACTCAGTCGACCGACCAGATAAGCCAGTCGGTCGACCAAGCCCTAATCCGAGGGTAGCTATTCTAATGCCATCTACGCTATAATTTGCCTACATCCTAGCAATGGTGATTTAGCTACTCATATTCATGCAAATAACAACAATGAATTTGGTAATTAAAACAATAGATGAAAGCATAATTGAACTAATTAAATTGATAAAGCGCATAAAACTATACTAGGGTTCAAGGGATCTAAACTAGCAATTTCTAAACTAATAAAACAGTAAGAACAAACTGAAATAAAGGAACAAGAATTACCGAAATTAAAAGAGGAATGAATAGATCCGCAATAAGAACTTTATTGATAACTAAAATATGGAATTGAATATGAATGAAACCTAAAGTAACGTCGTATGAAAAACTAGATGCCTGATATAGGAGAGTTGTGTTACGTTCTATAGAAGAAGTAACGTAACCTAATTTCCTAAACTTACGTACAATGGGCTTCTCATCTTTTAATTCACGCATCAGCTCGTGGGGTGGTCGATCGACCACTTGTACCAGTCGATCGACCAAGAGTGTTGTACAGAATTGCATTCTGACGATTCCTGCAGCGCGCACCAATCTTAAAACAGCTGCCATTTCTTCGTTACTTGGTCAAATCAGGCGTTCTATGCGGAGTTGGAAAGCTAAGAGGATAAGCTTTCACCTCCAATTAGAATCACTCGATTATAGGCTCTAGAACTCCAGATATTGCCATCTGAAGCAGGCTGCAAAATTGTGAAGTGCTTCTTTGCTTGTTAAACTCGTACGCACCCATGCTTTTGCTATCTTTAGGCCTTGAAACGCGCACCAAGCTCATTCCTCGAGTCAATACTTCATGTCAAATCCTATGCTAAACACTCCGGGGCATATTTGGTCCATTTTCCGCCATATTCTTCATATTCCTACAAAATCATACGAACAGGAAGAAATACACGAAACAAGGGAAATAGTAGCATAAACTACTTAATTGAGCTCTGAAATGCGTGTGAAATGAGGTGGAAAACATCATATATTAGACACGCATCAAACTTCCCCAAACCAAACCCTTGCTTGTCCCCAAGCAAGAACTAGACTCGATCTTAGAACCTAATGGAACGAGTTCAATCTCAGAGCGAAATGCAACAAGTAAAGCCTAAACCAAGCAAGGAAGAAAGATCACTTGTGGATTCGATGGGTGGACAAGGTTTATATAAAGCAGACTGATTGGATGGATTATAAACCTACTAGTGCTAGTTCCTGGGCATGGAGGAAAGTGTGTGAGATCAAAGAGGTTTTTAAAGATGCTTATGTGCAAGGGAAATGGTCCGCTGATGATGAGAAGTACACGATAAATGATGGGTATAAGTGGCTTACTCAACATGATATGAGCAGGGTCCCTTGGTTCAAGAGTGTGTGGAACAAATTCATCATTCCCAAACACTCTTTTATTATTTGGCTCCTAAATCAGGAAAGACTCTTGACTCTTGATAGGCTTGGTAAGATGGGTATTACTCAACAAACTAGATGTTTTTTATGTGGCATTCATGATGAGAATCATCGACATTTATTCCAGGATTGTGATTATGCCAGGCAATGTTATGCTCAGTTATTTGCCTGATTGCAGATTCAGGTTCCTGCTCATCTTAGTGCTGACAGTATATTGAGAATCAGGAAGTATACTGGTTTTACCCGCTTGCTTCTCAGTTCACTTGTTGCTGCTGTGCAATACCATATTTGGCTTTGCAGAAATACTTGTCGTGTGGATGGATATGTGACTCACCCTACTGTTATCCTTAAGCGTATAAAGAGTGATTGTAGAATGCGTCTTATGACTCTCTCTGTAGGAAGTCTGAAAAGAGGGGAGATTGACTGGTGTATGCAGCGAGGACTCATGTAATATGTGTTCTAATGTATGTATATGGTAGTTTGAACTTTGGTGAATAGGTGCACTGGTTGTAATGGTGTGTGATGGCCTCTTTTGGCTTGGTTATATAATATTACTTACATTTCCACCAAAAAAAAAAAAGCCTAAACCAATTTAATGCACAACTAACAATCAATTAGCATTGTGAATCATGCAAACGAGTTATGGAGTCGTTAAAAACTGCTAAACCCTTAACTATAGAGACTTATCAAATTGGACTCTCACGGGTCGCTCAAATCACTCAAATAAGCACATGTGAATATATGTAAAGATAGAAAGAAGTAATTTTGTAACGACACTCACCTAACTACGACCTATAAGAACATGCCTGCAATCTAACATGAAAATAATCTCTACAACCGTACATATGCATTCCAACCAAACTAGTGACCATGACACATGCCGAGGTAAATATGGATATGTGAGGTAATGGGTAAGAAGAGGCAAGAATGAATTTGGATAAGAGGAGTTAAAGCCAAGCTAGTAACTACATGTCCAAATTATAACAACATCCAACTTCTTGCTCCAGATAAATCAATACAAAACGGTGCTAACGAGTAGCAGTAATCTCACAATCTCCACAAAAAGTCAACTCCCCAAATGATAATAATAAAACATGGGAATAAAATCACCATCTAATGAAGATTCGATCAAGTGATTTTTTCTTTTTCTCATTTCATTTTCATTCCTGCAGTGCACGGTCGAACTTGCTTTTCATTTTTTTCCCTTTTCTTTTTCAATTCTATTTTTTCTTCCTTTCTTTCCTCCTTTCAACATTACACCAACCTTCTCATACAGAGCAATATAACCAAGATGCAATAAACATATTCCCACAACTACCAATACTAGCTCGGATAGGGTAGGCTAAATAATGGTATGTAGCTTATGGGACGAAAAGGCAAATTT
Source organism: Silene latifolia (assembly GCF_048544455.1). Taxonomy (NCBI): domain Eukaryota; kingdom Viridiplantae; phylum Streptophyta; class Magnoliopsida; order Caryophyllales; family Caryophyllaceae; genus Silene; species Silene latifolia. The sequence continues at coordinate 88,653,261 of NC_133535.1, read as the reverse complement.
GGTTATGTGAGGCTTATGGGTAAAATGAGAAAAGGGGACCTCTACCACATGTGTCAACAAACCACAAACCGAATGCATACGGGTATTAAGCAGATTAAGTTCATATTTATGCAAATTGATGTAACATGTCTTATAAGGAGTAACTACTCACATCCTACATAAACTGGTCATAGATGACACCAGCTATAAGTTCTAAATCTCAGAAAATATAAGTAGTTTGCCAAAAATCTAAGTCAAGTCTCAAGATTCAGCAAATAAATTAACGAAAACTCGTAGATTATGCATATATGATTCTACTAATAGCATGTTAATTAGCAAGGCTTAGGCATAAACAGATGCAAATGCAATGTCATCATTGAAATACTACCGTTCCGACTCGACCTATATGCTAAAACAAACGTGCAATTTTTGAAAATTTTCAATTTTTTGATATTTTCTGTATATATATATATAGGAAATAAAATAACAAATGCAAACCGAAATGCAATAAACATGAAACAGAAATGCAATGAAACATGAGAATGCAATGCAAAACCCTTCCCCAAACCAAATCACACAATGTCCCCATTGTGAAAAATCATATAAGAAAATAAGCAAAGGAAATGGGAGTTGCGGAATTATAACTAAAATTGACATAAAAGAAGGACTCGGAAACTCACAAGACTTTAAGCGCAGCAAAAAGGAAACCTCCCCAAACCAGCGTGGGCTAGGAGGTTTCAGTAGCCAGCAGTGCTACCAACTAGTACCTGAAAAGACAAACAAAAGGACCGCGCGTAATTCTGAGGGAGCAATTTATTAAACGCAAAATTATGTGCAAAATAAGAAACGGAAGAAAACAGAAATAAATCGAAGAATAAAGTGGAGAAAAAACTCCCTCAACTCCGCAAATCGACCAAACACAACAGGGGAATGGTCGAGAACAGGTATAGTAGTGAGAGTGATCGATCGACCATAGCAGGCAATCGATCGACCAGCGTGAACAGGAACAGAGGCTCCTGGTGTCACAGCTCAGTCGATCGACTACTCAAGCCAGTCGATCGACCAAGAAACCTGCTGTAAGTTCTGATTTTCTTCGAATTAGCTTAATAAATCGAGCTGATAAGGTCTATGAACCTGCAAATACACATAATAACGCGCCCAAAATTGCGCAAAACCCAAATGTAAAGTCTAAAGTCTTTAAAATCCTAAGCAAACTTATTAAAGCTAAGTCTCGCGCAAACCAAAGCAATAAATAGTCTAAAACGCAATAAAATAGTCCTTAAAAGGGTCCAAGAAATGCATAGATCAACGGAAACTGCGGAAAATCTCCGATCAAGGCTTCTGTCTACATGAAGTAGCTTCCGCAGTGCTCATCTCAGAAGCTGGACTCCACTCTACTCCGACTGGAATACTCAATGGATCATCTCTAGCATATTCCCAAGCATGGCCATCATCTTCTAGCTCCTCACACTCAAGATCCGACTCCGAAATTTTTACTGGCTCCTTCTTCTTCGGTTCCTCATCCGGATCCTCATCAGTTGCATAGCTCAGACATCCCAAACCGCCTCTCTGAACAATGGGCTCCTTAACAGCTGGAGCGATCAGCGGCTCTTTCTTCCCCAAACCGGTTCCTGCAACATCCAAAACAGAAGAATTGTCCTCCAATTCGCTCCCATTCTGGGGCGGAGGTGTCATAACAGGAATATGCACAGGTAATGAAGGAGGAGTGTCAGTAATTAAAACATAAGACTTACGATTAGAAATCGCATTACAAGTCACAGGACACATAACATCTTTCTTCCTATAAGTCTGGGCAAAACTAATGGACTGCTTCCCCACCTTAAAGGTCAGTGTCCCTGAGCCAACATCAATAACTGCACCAGCAGTGTGCAAAAAGGGTCTACCCAAAATGATAGGGATATGGGTATCCTCGGGTATGTCTAACACAATAAAGTCAACTGGGAAGAAGAATTTTCCTATTTGCACAGAAATATCCTCTAGGACTCCTACGGGCTGGACAGCAGAACGATCAGCCATTTGCACTGTCATATTAGTGACCGCAAATCTAGTCAATCCTAATCTCCTAGCAAGACTCAAAGGCATGACACTAATACTAGCCCCTAAATCACATAATGCCTTCTCAATTGAGAAGGTACCAATATTACAAAGGACTGAAAAGCTACCCGGGTCAGCTAACTTGTGTGGAGCAGTGTGAGTCAAATAAGAGCTAGATTCTTCAGTTAAATTATCAGACTCGACCCTATCAAGTTTCCGCTTCTTATTTAAAAGCTACTTCATGAATTTCATATAAGCGGGAACTTGGATTACCAACTCAAGAAAAGGTACTTGCACATTAAGACTATGAATGACATTTTTAAATTTTTCAAAATATACCTCATCCTTCGTTGGCACCAGCCTCTCTGGATATAGGGCTTGCAAAAGTAACTTAGCTCTCTCCTCTAGGTCTCTCATACCGGCATCGGTGGACTTAGGCTGAAAATCCACTACTTTATCCTTGTTGTAACTCGAACCCTCTTCAGACCGTCACAGGAATGAACCATTGACCGTCGTAGGGTCATACTTTGGAATCGGAACGGACCCATCAGCATCTGGATCTTGCCTCGATGATTTCGGAGCTGTAGTACCCCGAAACAAGTAGTCCCTCAAATTATCTGGCATTGGAGGACGAAATGGCTCATCATCAGCTGTGTTTTCAGTCGATCGACCAGTGAGGTCGGTCGATCGACTAGCTTCCTCAGGACCAGAAACTGCACTGTTGCGTGGACTGGTCGATCGACCGTGATTACTGCTGATCGTCTTTTTATCGCTCTTTTTCTTCTTCCCTTTTTCAGCAGCTTTCTCAGGTCCATCAAGAGTAGACCCGCTCCTCAGCGTCATTGCATGTACGATCTCAATACGCTGATTCAGAGAGTGAAATTGACTCGGTATCTGAGCTGCATTCTTATCTAATGTAGCAATTGAGATTCCAGCTCCGCGATTGAGACCTCATTCGCCGCATTACTTTTCTGTACCTCTACCATAAGCAGCTGCACTAGACTTATCAACTCTGCAACTTCATTATTTGACTCTTGCTGTGACGGAGTTGATGGTGGTAGGGCTTCATAAGGAGGCACATATGGTTGATGCGGTGAAGTAGGAGTGTAATTATAGGAATTGTCGAGCTGAAGTTGATGAAAAGCAAACATCTTCTCCTTAGGGTTCCTGCATGCCTCAGATGTGTGTCCCGCTCCGCCGCATCTCCCATAAAACGGCACCTGCTGCTCCTGAGAATGGAACATGGGTGCACCCTTCTGAAGTACTGTAGATAGGATCTGTAGGACCTAACAAAACAACACTAGAGGAAATGGTAAGAACTGCCTCAAGGTACTCAGTCTTCCCTTGAGGCGAAACACAGACTAAAATAAAAAACAACTAAAACTAGCGCTGCCTCCCCGGCAACGGCGCCAAAATTTGATGCCTGTCGTTGTGTGCACCAAAAATAATATTTATAATACCTATTAAAACTAACAGAAGTTAGTGGTAACAGGGTCGAACCACAGAGAGGCGGTGGAGTTTCTGTTGTTTAATATTCTAGTCTTAGGAAACAAATAAGGGGGGTTTTAATTTGGAACTAATTCTAAGGCAAATAGATTAAAAACTAAATTCAAATAAAAGATGAAAAGCGGTGAAGAAAATGATGTAAACCAATAAAAAAGGAGCTAGGATGATCGGGTCACTACAGCTTCGATGGCACATAAGTCTAGGTAAGTCTCGAAATACAGTCGTAGGTGATGGGTATGACAAGTCCTCTTGGTCCGAGTCAACTAATAGCCCCTCTCGGTCTATGCTATTAGTCCCTAGGTGTCACTAATACTAACTTCCGTTCTTGACTAGTGATCCTAATGCCTAAATTACATTATCTTTCGATCTAGCAATTTAGCCGTCTTAATTCGTTAATTTAAGTCCTTCCCTATCTTTCGATCTATGGGTTGGTCAAAACTAAGCATCTAACAAGTCTCCGCTAGGTCTCATTGATAGACATTGCACTTAACGATTCAAACGAAGCAAATCAGACACGAAGTCAATCGATCGACCAGCTACCCCAGTCGACCGACCAGATAAGCCAGTCGGTCGACCAAGCCCTAATCCGAGGGTAGCTATTCTAATGCCATCGACGTTATAATTCGCCTACATCCTAGCAATGGTGATTTAGCTACTCATATTCATGCAAATAACAACAATGAATTTGGTAATTAAAACAATAGATGAAAGCATAATTGAACTAATTAAATTGATAAAGCGCATAAAACTATACTAGGGTTCAAGGGATCTAAACTAGCAATTTGTAAACTAATAAAATAGTAAGAACAAACTGAAATAAAGGAACAAGAATTACCGAAATTAAAAGAGGAATGAATAGATCCGCAATAGGAACTTTATTGATAACTAAAATATCGAATTGAATATGAATGAAACCTAAAGTAACGTCGTATGAAAAACTAGATGCCTGATACAGGAGAGTTGTGTTACGTTCTATAGAAGAAGTAACGTAACCTAATTTCCTAAACTTAAGTACAATGGGCTACTCGACTTTTAATTCACGCATCAGCTCGTGGGGTGGTCGAACGACCACTTGTACCAGTCGATCGACCAAGAGTGCTGTACAGAATTGCATTCTGACGATTCCTGCAACGCGCACCGATCTTAAAACAGCTGCCATTTTTTCGTTTCTTGGTCAAATCAGGCGTTCTACGCGGAGTTGGAAAGCTAAGAGGATACGCTTTCACCTCCAATTGGAATCACTCGATTATCGGCTCTATAACTCGAGATATTGCCATCTGAAGCAGGCTGCAAATCGTGAAGTGCTTCTTTGCTTGTTAAACTCGTACGCACCCATGCTTTTGCTATCTTTAGGCCTTGAAACGCGCACCAAGCTCATTCCTCGAGTCAATACTTCATGTCAAATCCTATGCTAAACACTCCGGGGCAGATTTGATCCATTTTCCGCCATATTCTTCACATTTCTACAAAATCACACGAAAAGGAAGAAATACACGAAACAAGGGAAATAGTAGCATAAACTACTTAATTGAGCTTTGAAATGCGTGTGAAATGAGGTGCAAAATATCATATATTAGACACGCATCACTAAGTATGATGGATGATCCTCCTAAGACTCCAAGTATAGAAGACACTCCAATAAGTTGCACCCAAGATTAATCCCAAAAATTCCTACTAATATTAACTAGATATGTAGTAGAAATATAACCTTAATAATACTAATATTTCTTGTATTACTACCTCTAGTAATAGATTGATGTGTATTAGTATTTATAAGAGTTTTTAGCAATTGCATGTGAGGGAAAACTAGAGAGAAAAACAAGCAAAAGCAAGCCAAGAAAAATGAGCAACAAAATGCTCATTTATGTGAACCAAAACCGGTGGCCTCACCAAAGGGGGAATCATTTTGCTTTTGTTTTTACTCTTTTGTCTAGTCTAGGTTGAGTGTAGGGAACATATGTGTAAGATGTAGTATGAAAAAGCTTGTGTGCTATGTCACAATCACACTATAATCAACACAAACAAAAGACAAAAGAGCATCTTTTGTTCTCTTTATTTGGCCGAAAATTTGGACCCATTTTGGTCCATTTTTGCCTTTTGTCATTTGTCCCACAAATGATTATAAGTCATATGTTTAACTATCTTACATAATTAATTATTAATGTAATCATTTAACACTTAAATATTACAATTAATAATATAATATACACTCCACTTTTTGAGTAGTATACTACCATTATATCAACATGTAATGGGTCCCATAGTTACTAGTTAATTAAAATTACAACTTCTTGTAACCTTAAATAACTAATTACGTCTACCTCAAAACTTATATTAAAACCTCAACTAATTTAGTAATTTAACACTTAAATACTAAATTAAATCTTATTTAATCACATTACAATAAGACGTAAAATTGCACTCCCATAATTAATGAATTAATTAATCTGTATCGCATACAATTAATTAAATATCTATTTGGGCCTCATCCTATAGGTGTGACCTAAAGGGATCAACTGACCACCATCGTCACACGACAGTAATGTCAAACTCTAGTTAGCCAATCATTACCGATTAATGACGGTCAGTCGACTATATAAAGAATCATCCCTCACGTATTCTTAATATGAGATTTAATTATGATATTAAATCATGTGATCTCACTATTGTCGAGGACACATTTCCCAACAATCTCCCACTTGTCCTAGATAAGTGTGCGTCACCATTTCTCTTATCCTATTACAATCTCCCACTCAATGCAAGGTGTCTTGCAGGTCGTACTTATACTTGATCATATCTTGAGTGGTTTTGTCGATCTGGAGATTAACTGTCTGACCGGAATTATCTATCATAGATACCTTCCGAGCGTGGCCACGCATTTCCAGTTAACTACTCCTCGAGTGGCCTTGATATTTCAAACAACCCTGACAAGGGGTGGACAATTCCTATCGCCCTATTCCCTTCGTTTAGCCACAGTCCATCATAACCCAAAATATACCCAGTTTGACCTCATTTACAAAATCATAAAGTATAAATCAAAGCTAATCAGAAGTTGTGCCAACTTGGGCGAATAGTCTCTAGTTAAAAGAATCGACTCATAAGAATACTATAGTAGCTCTTGCCACGACCAGGCTTTATGAATTACCAGAACTCTATAAGCGGTCATCGTCGAAGACGTGAGTGTCCCATACAGTCTGCCTATGTGATCGACTAGTCATCCCATATGACTCTATGGCACTTGAACTTGCCATCAATCGCATCACACTCTAGTCACTTCGAGACGTCACCTCATACAAGTAACTAGGGGCAAATACCATGTCAATCCAGTTCACTTTAATAGGGTTCAATTTGTCTCTATAACCCATTCGGATACGACAAGGTAGCAGGTGAGTTTAATAAAACTCAAACAATAAATGTGATTATCGCATATGAATAGTCAATACACTATTACTACTTCATATTCTATAATCTTTAGTGTATTATTAACACTAGTTAAAATGCAATACAAGCTTGGCAAGTGGATATACCCGATATCCATATACTCCAACTTTATTAATTGCTATTTCCTTCCATTCAATGTCATCTCTTAATGACATGAATTTATCTAAGTATATGTCTAGACTTCTTACTAGACTTGGGCTCTTTAACTTGAAAGATGCTCCCACTGTTATCGCATAACTTGTGATAAGTCATTTGTAGAGGGATTCACCCTTAATCCCTTCATCAACGATTTTATCACAATGTACTTAGATTCTTTTTGTAGTATTTACAATGCATGAAACTAAAACACTTTTCTTAGTTTCTAACTCTTTAGTCAATAAAGCAGCCTAGGATTTCTCCAAACCCCTTTTGGAGACTAAAGTTTGTGCAACACTTCAACACCTAATTTAGTTTGTCATCCAAACATGTGAACGAATCCTTAATTCTTCTCAAGAATCTCAAGGATGTTCTTTAAGGCTTTCACAAGCCATAATGTGGGAATTATCCCTTTAATTGACTTATTGTGCTCTCAGCATATGTCACATCATGGCACGTGCGTCTGTTGGCATACATGATCACTCTAATGGCGGAAACATTAGAATTCAATTTCATGTGATCAACAACTTAATAGGTTTAGTGAATGATTATGACTCCATCATAGTAATTCTACTTCCATCAACATGAATAGCCTATTTGACCTTGTTGTTGTACAATAGATGTGAAATATCTTATCCTCATAAGACTCTCAACTCTATGCCAATATTCTCTCACATAGATTCAAACTCTAGAATACTTTGCATCCCTTTCAAAGTCTCCCAATCACTCTTGCCTGAAGAGAGCATTGGTACATTATTCTCAATAAGTAATATGTGATCAACATATAAGACATAGAGAAACAATTCTAGCTCCCACTTAACTTCATGTATATCATGATTCTTCAATCATATGAATGAAACAATTCACTATTATCACATGAACGAAAAGTATAATCCTTTAATGCTTGCTTAAGATCATTCTAAGATCACTTAAGAAAGCTACGCATAATATGTTAGGATTCTTAGATCTTCATCTAAGATTTTGTGTTTCAAACACTTCCTTCTCTAAATTCCCATTTTAGAAAAGCGAATTCAATTTGCCATTCTTCATTAAAATGAAATGCGGCAATTCCTAACATAATTTATCTTGATCAACATCTTCATGTAAATCTTATGCATTTATGTACTCTGAAGCTCTATTTACTTTTGAGGAGACCCTCGCCTTAAAGTAAATCTACTCTTGAGTAACAATTTTCGGATTGTAATGCGATGGCTCGTATGCAACAAGGTCATGATACTATCACTTTCACAAAGTAATATTTTAACAATAAGACATGTGTGATAAACTCCCACTGAACTATGCTCTCATTCTATCTTCATAGACTATAGCTCAATACCAACTCCCACTCTATAATTTTATTACTTTCACAAAGTAACATTTCAACTATAAGAGATGTTTGTAACTATTCAATCTACTCCCACTCTATCTCTCAGAAATACGTCTATATTCTTGAGAGATAGCTTTGTGGGTCACAAACATATATATTTAACGGAGTATTTGGAGTTTACCAAGACTATTTATTAGCTTTCAAAAGGCCATCCCTATCATGGCAGCTTGATATATGTAATATGGCAGTCTGATCCATGTGATTTGGTTTAATAGACTCTCTATTTTAGGTATCTCATGGTTGACCATCCGTTTAGAATAACGTGTCCATTTGGTATCGTAAATTCCCTACTTGATGAGTTCAAAAAATCATTACAACTTTAATTGATCTTACATAAGTAAGTTGTTACTTTTAGTAATGATGACATAAGGAGAATCAAATTCATAGCTTATGGACATATAATGATCCCATCATCATAATCGTCTATTTGATCAATTTAAGTTGTCTATCTAAGGTTTCTCTACGCAAGTAATTAATGATGATGTTTTTAGAACAAGTAATCATAATAAAACAAGTGACTTGGGTTGCAAACCAAGTCACAAATATCCAAAATACAACCCGTGTTTAAAGGATACAAGCCAATTTCCAAGTCACACAAGGAAATCAAAAAAGTTCTAAAAACATGAAATACATCATAAAATTAAAGACAAAGCAAATAAAAGCCAAGCTTCCATTGATCCATCACCACGGTCGGCTACTCTAGCTTCCCACATGATCCTCTAGGCTTGCTTCTCCTTGCCTTTGTCCTTGCTAGGAGGCCCTATTTATAATAAAAGGGTAATCATCACAACTTGTATCATCATACCAAGGTTGAGATTGAAACATAAAAGATAAGGATAGTTATATACCTACTGGAATAACCTTTCCAGCTTTGATGTCACCAAGATATTTGGAACAATTTCTCTTCCAATGCCCAACACCACAACAATAGTGGCACTTGTCCCTGGTGGGGGCACTGTACTTGGGCTTGGAGGTGCTAGCTTCACAAGCTTTAGCTATATTCCTGCTGGGAGTTCGCTTCTTCCCCTTCTTCCCGCCTTTCTTGAAGGTTCCCTTGCTCTTATGTTTGACATTGAGCACATCTTTTGTGGTGCTAACACTTAGCCTCATGTCCCTTTCGGCTTGCACAAGCATTTTTTACAACTCATCAAGGGAAACTTTCTTATCTTGCATATTAAAATTCACCCGGAATTGAACATATGCTTTGATTTTGTTGAGGGAATGAAGAATTCGATCAATAACGAGTTCATTGGGAATTTCCACCTTATGCATTTTCAAGGTCTCAACATGCTCCATCAACTTGAGCACATGTGGGCTCACCTTTTGGACCACCTTGATGTTAAGATCAAAGAATGCGGAAGCCGCCTCATATTGAATGACCCTATAAGCTCGTGAAAACATGTTCACAAGCTTCATGTAGATCTCATGAGCGGTGCTAATCTTTATAGCACTACGTTGGAGTTCGGCCTCCATAGCTGTGGACATGGCCCACCTGCAAGCCCACTTCGATCTGTGGACATGCAGCGGTCTTTTGAAAGCCACGCTCGGCGGCGTAAAAATGCTTTCGTCCGGATCGTTTTAGATCGGTCGGTTTCGTCTCGGTAAGGGTCTCGAAACGATTAGAGATGTTCGGAGTCTCCACCAAGCATTTGTGGGATGCCTGGAACCCGTTCGAAATCCACTTTATACCTCGGTCAAATCAAAGCACAAAGCAGCGTTTGACATAGGTACTAAAGATAAGGAAATCGTCCCTCTTTAGCATCCTATCTCTAGAATGACTCTCGTACGCCCTAGATAAGGTCGTCCACTATCCAAAGTTTCTAAGTAAGAGGTGAAGGTACATATTGGGAAGCCCTTTAATCAGACACCCAATCCCGCCCGCGTTAGCGGCCTCTACTGATCGATCTTGGTTGGTTGAATGCAAAAGTTGATAAAACGGTTTAAATGCATGAATGTGCATCCAATAATTTAAACCTAACATGTGAGAGCTTTTTAAGTCGGTTGATTTAATCCAAGTATCAAGTATAAGATGTCGAGTTCGATTGATGATTGATTTGCATGCAAGACGGAAATTAAACATCCATTTACCGTATTAGGTTTAGGGTGCATAACATGATCCATTTATCTTAGTAAGGCATTTTGCAAATATGATTTTGAATAATCAAACAGTCATCTGATCCGTCCTATATCCGGGCTAACCGGAGTCGGGATCGTCCTAGACTAATGCTGGAAGGGAACGGACCCTGTACTAGACGACTATATGAGGCGCGAGCTAGCCGGCGATACAAGGGGCCTCTTCCTAGCTTTGAAGATAAGAAATGGATGGCCTATTTAGGCGCGGGTTAGCCCACGGTTTATGTGCCGTGTTCTAAATCTTTAGAAAACGTTATAAAACGTGTTGAAAATGAGTATTTGAACCCGGTTTGATTTGAAGGGGTCGTTTAGACCGCTTTTGTTGATTTGCAGAACTAGACTCGAATAATCATCATTATTTTGATAATATTCGGTGTCGGGTTCGATTTGACAAACTTGACATGAATAGTTTTGAAAAAAATTATGGACTAATTATTTTAAGTCCATTTGAATGTAATTAGTCGATACTCATCATCGTACCCGGGTTAAAATCCGGCATGGTATGTAGAACCAAGGATGACTTTGTGTTGGTGACTAATATGTTTGTTTTTAGAAATGTAAAGAAATGAACTAAAAGGTTTTAAAATACCTTTTAAATATCATTAACCAAATATTATCACCGAAACACGGATTTAACCGTCATGGTATGAGGAACCAAGGGTGAAGAATGTTTTATGGTAAAAACAAATAACATGAGATAAAAAAGGGTTTGAAATTTTTTGAAATGGTGAAAACCGATTACAAATATGAAAATGGATTGAAGGGAAATGACGAGAACAAACACGGTTGATCTCTGACATGGACACCCCATTTAGGCGCGGGCAAGCTGGCGACCTAAGGGGCTTCTGTCTCAGGCCAAAAATCAGTTTTGGCTCGTTTATTCCATGTTTTGGTTCATGTTATGCACGTTTTAGCATGTTATAGTCATGAAACAAATGAAAACATAATAAAAAGAGGATTTTTACACCCTCATACTTACATGTTTGGTTATGGCGAGTGACCGACGTAAGTGTAACAACTCGTTTGATCGGGAAAAACTCGGTTTAAAACCGTTTTGGTAAGTAAAAAGAGTGTTTTAATGTTAGTGACGGTGTAGTGGTCAAAGTGGTCGGTCAAGTGATTTAATGTACGATGACGGTACCAAACAATGTGTAAGGTTTATATTTACGATCGGTAGGTCGTAAATACGCGTCGGGTTGTGACTTAAGAAGTCGAGTCGAGAATTTTAAGGGAGAAAAGAGGGGGCGGACACTCGCGTAAATCTCAAATAGGTGGCATTTGAGGGATATTTATAGGGAAATGAGTGGTTGTGTGAGTTTTGAGCGACGTGGCCACTTGGGCTGCTCAAAGAGGCGCGAGCCACGTCGCGGTTCTTCGAGTTGTGTTGTCACTTTCACAACAAACGCAATCATGATTTGTTCTATCCTAGGTTTTGTAGTCACATGTTTGGTACTTGACCAACATGAATCCGGGAAAAATTAAGGTAGAAGGTTTGGAATGTTTTGTTTTTGGTGGTTGACTCGGTTTGACTCGTTGTTGGAGTCGGGATTTGAATTTTTGAGTCGGTTTTTGGTCCGGTGTCGGTTTTGACTCTAGTTAGTGTCATTGCGACCCCGTCGTCGTGCATTAAACACTCCGGGTATTTTTGAAATGTTTTGAAATATTTTATTTTCGAAATCGTTTTAAGTTTTCCGTCGTAAAGTTGTACACAAACTGTCGATCAAACGCCGTGATTCCAAAACATGTTGTAGTCCGATAATCATCGGGTGTTTGTTGGAGTCTCAGCAGATACTGGGTATCTACAGAGCTCCCACTTTGACTAAGCCTTGGACAGGGCGAAAGTCAAAGTAGAGCCCCCAGGTCAATCGAAGATTACAACCTGGAGAACCAAGCGACGTCGAGGCGGCTCGAAAGGATTCGGGCCAAGGACCTGCCGCCAGGAAGGGCGACGCCAACGCGACTCGAGGGTACGAGCCAAGGAACTGTCGTCGGGAACAGTTTAGAGTCTGACGACTATCCGTGCGGGTCGTTTAAAGTCCATTAGACTACGTACAAAGGCTCGCCAGCCATATGAATGAGTCATACCTGAGGCATCTTCGGATATGTCCTTGCATGTTTGTGGATAAAGGCTCGCCAGCTGTGGTAAGGAAATGTACCCGAGGCATCTTCGGGATCTATCCTTGAAAGGTTGCGAACAAAGGCTTGCCAGCCATGAAAAGAAAATGTACCCGAGGCATCTTCGGGATGTGTCCTTGACGTTTGCGGAAAAGGCTCGCCAGCCATGATAAGGAAATGTACCCGAGGCATCTTCGGGATGTGCCCTTGACGTTTGCGGACAAAGGCTCGCCAGCCAATGGTAAGGAAATGTACCCGAGGCATCTTCGGGATGTTTCTTTGAAAGGTTGCGGACAAAGGCTCGCCAGCCATGATAAGGAAATGTACCCGAGGCATCTTCGGGATGTGTCCTTGACGTTTGCGGACAAAGGCTCGCCAGCCAATGGTAAGGAAATGTACCCGAGGCATCTTCGGGATATGTCCTTGGATATTTGCGGACAAAGGCTCGCCAGCTGTGACAAGGAAATGTACCCGAGGCATCTTCGGGATCTGTCCTTGGATGTTTGCGGACAAAGGCTCGCCAGCTGTGACAAGGAAATGTACCCGAGGCATCTTCGGGATCTGTCCTTGGAAGGTTGCGGACAAAGGCTCGCCAGCCATGATAAGGAAATGTACCCGAGGCATCTTCGAGATGTGTCCTTGACGTTTGCGGACAAAGGCTCGCCAGCCAATGGTAAGGAAATGTACCCGAGGCATCTTCGGGATGTGTCCTTGAATGTTTGCGGACAAAGGCTCGCCAGCCATAAGGCGGTCGATTAATGGACCGTGAGAATAGCCGCGTCAAAAGGGCTTGTTTGAAGGTAGCGAACTCTCGATGCCGCACTGGAAATAGTGAATTTGAATTTTCACTATCACTGTTTTTGAAATGAGCGGGTTCCGCGGGGAAGCCCCCTGCTTGTATTTGAAGGAATAGTGAATTTGGGATATTCGCTACTCGTTGTTCTTCTTTGAATTTGAAGTGGCGGTTTCGATCGCCGTTCGTTTGAATTTTGAAGGAAATAGCAAATTTTAAATCTGCTATTACGTTTGAAGTGACGGTTTATGTGCCGCCGTTGACATTTGAAAGAAATAGTGAATTTGGAATCTTCACTATTAATTGAAGTGACGGTTTATGTGCCGCCGTTGACATGTGTGGTGAAAATAGTGGAATTTAATTTCCAGCTATTATTTTGAAAATGACGGTTTTAATTGCCGTCGTTTGAAAATTTGAAGAAATAGCGAATTTTGAATTTTCACTATTATTTTTGAAATTATTGAAGGAAAATAGTGAATTTCGATTTCACCATTATTTTTGAAATTGGCGGTTTTGATCGCCGTTTGTTTGAAATTTTCGAAAATAGCGAATTTAAATTTTCACTATTTGTTTTTGAAAATTGAAGACAATAGCGAATCTTGGATTTTCAATATTAGTTTTTGTCTTTGAGAAAATGACGACCTTTAATATCGTCAAAGAAAATTCTAAGTTTAACATGGGAAATTGGGCCAAAGCCCAAAATTCGGTGAAAAGCAAAGGGACGCCTGATTGAGGCGCGAGCCCTCTTGCGAAACAAAGGGGCTTCCCTTTTTTCTGTAAAAAGACGCGAGGTTGGACTGCATCTCATTCATCATTTCGTCTTCTCCAAATTTCGACAAAACAAGCCAAAATCGCCATTGTTGGACCTTCTAGCTCGCTTGAATTCGTGCCATCATCAACAATGTCATCTCAAGGTATGTATTTCCTCTTGAATCCATTTAAACTTGTTGATCTTTAGCTTGATTGAATTAGGGCGGAATTTTACCCTAAAAAATCGAATTGGGCGTTTTTGATTGAGCCCATTTCGAGTAAATTGATGCTTGCATTAGGTTAGAAACCTGTTTAGGAGTGTAGGGGTGCTTTTAGTTTGCATTTTGGTCCCCGTTCCCGCTCCCTATGCTTGAAAAACGTGAGTGAGGTGAGAAACCGTCTCATTTCGCAATGCCACGTTTATGTGCTTGGATAGTGGTCCCACTAGGTTGCAGTGTAGTTGGGAAAACTTGTATTCGCCATTATGGAGGGTATTGTGGGCGAAATTTGGATTTTTACCTTTTGTGACGGTCTTATGTCTGACAAAATAAGCGCCTGTTTGGGCTTGAATTGAGTCAGTTTGCCTTGAAATGGACCTCATCGGTAGTGTAGGTCGCTTTGAGGTGTGATAAAATCACGTTTGCCTTTTTGCGGTCGTTTTTGAATTTTTGACCGGTTTGGGCTCAAATTAGCGTATGAATTGCATTTTTGAGCCGTAGAAAAATACCCCATTGTGTCGGGAATGTATTTTGGTTTGTTGGCGGACCCTGTAGGGGTCTTGAAATGCCGTTTTTTGTGGTTTTGACTCGTCTTTTGCTTGAAAAGATGGGCGAGTCGCTTTGTTTTTGTTTTTTTTGAATTGTTTTGTTTGGTTGGATTTTGGGCGGGATTGACCTTGCTTTGTATTGCAGGTTGTTTTTTTTTTTTTTTTTTTTTTTGGATTTGATAATTTCATGCCGTCATAATGCCGAAATTTCGGCTCACGTTTTTTGTTTGTTGTGGTTTTTTTATTGCAGGGTATCGTTTGGGACCTATGGGGTCTATCGTGGAGGCTTTGGAGGAGGAAGACGATCCTGGAGGGGGAGAGACGATTGTTTTTTGTTACAGGCTTGGTAGTGTTTCTGCCTGGCGGCCTTTGCCCAGCCAATGATCGGGTATCGATCGTTGGTCGTTGCCCGCGGAGGTCCGGACGTCCGATGAGTGGGGTTCAGTATAAGTGTGTTATCCCACGTTGCCGCTTTCGATCGCTGTTGAATTCAGCTGAGTGGGGTTCAACATCGGGGTAGCATCCGTTGTCCTGATCCCTCTTCACTCTCGAATTCTGACGATTGGAGGCCAACGTCGGGGTGGTGCGCTGAGCTACGAGCCTCGGTTATCGCGCCGTCCAAAATCTGCTAGGCACCATTTTTCTTTTTGTCGTGGAGCAGGAACGAGGTGTTACCGTCGTGGTAACCACCTCTGCTTCCGTTGTTGCTCCTCTGTTCCCTATGTTGCTCCCTTTCTTTTCTGATTAGAAGGGTAGG
The DNA here is from genome assembly GCF_048544455.1 of Silene latifolia. Taxonomy (NCBI): domain Eukaryota; kingdom Viridiplantae; phylum Streptophyta; class Magnoliopsida; order Caryophyllales; family Caryophyllaceae; genus Silene; species Silene latifolia. Next base: position 88,637,444 of record NC_133535.1, on the reverse strand, counting down.
GAGTGCTTAGTTCGGTAGGTGGCAGATAGCCCCCAGTTCGTTGTCTTAGGCCAGCGTCCGTATGATAGGTAGCTGTTTTAGGCCAGTGTCTGTATGATAGATGTCTGTACTGGATCCTGTTTGTATGGTCAGTCGTTTGTATCGAACGTGTGTCGATGTATTTTGCGTGAGGCGGTTTGTATATATGTGTTTTTGGATTGTATCTCATTTTGTGATTTTTGGCTTTTTTGTGTTGTGTTTCGGAGGAGCGTTGTCGGCTGTCAATTCTCCATTTGGTTTGCACCGGTTCCTGCATCGTTAGTGTAGAAAATCAGGCAACAGATAACATATATGCAAAAATGAAAACACGTAGAAGCATTTGATTGAAAACACGTAAAGCATTTGATCGAAAACCAAAATTAACCAAGATGACTTGAAGTTAAAATTGAAATTTGAAATGAATTTTGAAAATTCCGTGACAAATTGTCACGTTCGGAATCCAAAAGGGAAATGATTTGAAAATTTGAGCAATTAACTCCTGTCGTGAATTAAATTGTATCGAATTTATTGAAACTGATTTGCGACTCGAAAAATTCAAACTCAAACCGCCAGGGATGAAATTTTTAAAAAAGATTTTTACGAATGTATTTTGATTTTTGATTTTTGAGGTCAAGACTCGAATTTGTTAGTGCTTGAATTTTTGAGGAAAATTAACGTCGTGTTATCAATTTTCGATTTTGATTTTTGATGGAAAATTACGAAAAAGCGAAAAATTTTCGGAATTTCGACTGACATGGAAACGATCCATCGCGGATCCCCTTCCCCCTTTAAAAAAAAGAAAAATCCGTATGTTTAAAGCCGCGTCATGGAAACCGTGTCGAATTTCGTAAAACGCAAAAGCAAGGAAATTTGAGTGTGAGGAAACACAAAAATGTCCTGGATCATCCCGAAGAGGTGCGAGCTTCCTGGCGGGAGGTTTGAGGTGTCAGGAGAAAACACAAGTTGAAAGAGACAGGTCAACAGCAGGAATCCTGGGGAAGCCTCAAAGAGGCGCGAGCCTCCTGGCGATGGAAGCCAGCTTTCCTCTTTTTCTGAAAAAACGCGCTGATCATTTTGTATAAATAGGGACGTTTGCGCTTCATTGTTTCACCATCCGAAACACAAAATTATCTACAAAACCTCTTCTTCTTCCATAAAAATATTTCATGGAAGCTTTCGAGAACACATTGCGACAATGGTGCCGGGATTTGTCGCCTCCCGAAAAGTATCAACTCGTTTGCATGGGGGTTGGTCAATTGTTGGTGCTTCGTCAAGTCAAGGTGCAACCTTCATTTCTTGAAGCATGTTCTCGGTTTTGGGATTCGAAACACCATGTTTTCGTTTTCCCGAAAGGTGAGCTTTATCCTCTTGCCGAAGAAGTTGAAGCCATTGGTGGGTGGCCGGGTTGTGTTCCGGTGCTTCCTCCGTCTCGGTTGTGCTACAAGGAGAAATTCCGTTCCATAATGGGCTTGTCAACAAGCCAAATCAACTTTCTTCTTGCTCCACATGGTGTGGATATGTTGGCTCTTATAAACATCTTTTCAAACCGATTAGATGCTAATGTCTCGGAGGTGGCTAGGAGTAGGGCTCTCGCATTTAGCCTTGTCCATGTGTACCTCTTTGTTGATGTCTTGAAGAAGGAGGGGCCAAAATGCCATGGTAGCATGACCCTTATTCATGTGATTGAGAAAATGGAGCATGGTAGAGATCCATCATGGTTGGTGCTTGGAGAGATTATCCAAGCTTTGGACAAGGAAGGCTCTTATGGAGAAGCTCCCTCTTTCGGATCCCCAAGGATCCTTCAAGTGTGGCTATTGGAGAGGCTAAGGTAAGTAGAGCCTCCGGTTGATTCTTCTTCTTATTCCTTCCACCATCTTACCATGAGGAAGAAGTTGTACCCGGATAGCTTTGCTTCTACCGAGGCTTATTGGGCCGCAAGATTGGCGGAGGAGGGTGGTCCTCACATCCGTTGGGTGGTGCCGTGGTGGCACTTGAGGTCCTTCATGGGGTTGCCCGCTTCGGGTGCTAGTCCTCGTTCTTTTATGGTGGTGGGTTTGAAGGTTGTTTCCTTCATTTATCCCGAAAGGCTCATGAGGCAAATGGGGCGTCAACAAAAGGTGCCCGCTCAAGATACTATTGTCCAAGAGAATGTTTTCCGGAACTCCGAGCTTGTGGAGGCCTTCGAAAGGTGATGGGCCACTCGGCCGCTTTGGGAGGTACCAAACCCCGTTGCCACGACATGGGTGACTCCCGCTTATGTCAAGTGGTCACGTGCTCCGTCCTTGGAAGAGAGATCCAAATTCTGCAAGGACGAGGTTGTCGACTTGAAGTATCGAGATTTTGGCAAAGCCAACCGTGCCTTCTTTGTGGATTCTGTTGATGGGGTTAACCCGGATCTGATGAGACCATCAAAGAGGAGAAGCTCGGGTCCTAAAAATGTAGTGGGCCGTACATGGGCTCGTTTCGAGCCGAACATGGGGTCTTGTGCTAGACCGGAGGCCGTTCCCGTCTTAGATCCGTTGAGGATCCGTTCCGAGGAGGAAATCCATGCTAGGCGGGCCAACAAGAAGAGCAAGGGGAAGATGTCCCCGAAAGAAGAGGCAAGGGTAAAATGGAAGATTGAAGACCTCTATTACCCGCTTTATTATTATGTTGTAGTAGTGTTGTGAGTTTTTTTATTATGTTGTACTAGCTAGTTATTGTGCGTTTTGTGCTAGTTTTATTATGTGAGGTGTTTTAGTTGACACCTTAGCTTTGACAAGTTGTAGACTCGTCGAGCTTTATTTGTTGTTGAAATTGTAATCCCTCCCATTATTAATTAAATAAGAGGATTGCTTGTGTCAAAAATTGTGAACACTTGTTTCTTCCATCCATTTGGTGAAGGCAATTCAATTTGAATCGTCCTAAACATTTGCACTTGGGAAAGTGGGGTTTTTGGGAAGGGAGAAAGGCTCATTTTTTGTATTTTTGTGGGAAAGGGAATGTTTTTCCCTTTTCTTTGTTTGAAAGTTGATGTGGGTGATTTTTTCTTGATTATGGGGATGGTTGTATCCTTCTTATGTAAGAAAGGACTGCCTACGTATCCACCTGAAGAGGTGAAATCAAACCATGATCGTAGTTCAAAATATTTTGTAAATTTGATTGGGTTTTGTGGTTGTATCCCTCATGCATAAGAGGGACTGCCTACGTATTCACCTGAGGAGGTGAAATCAAACCATGCTCGTAGTTCAGGGGGTTTTTTTGTTTTAGTGCAAATGGACGTTGCCTTTGACAGATCAAAGGACATTTGAAACGGGCAAGGTGCCGCAGCTTAGTCTCGATAAAACATGCAATTTCAACTCAGAATACATTGAGGAACTTGACTTGAAAAGGGTTGAGGTCGTTGCTAGTTGCAAAACTAGGCTTAGGTCGTTGGTTGCTATGGTTCAAGGGTAGTATTTCTTGAGTTGGTATAGGTTGGTCGGGTTTGTAAAGTCCTCCCCATCTAGGTCACTCAGTCTCACTGCGCCCCCCGAAAGTATTTTCTTGACCAGGTATGGCCCGGCCCAGTTGGGTTTGAATTTTCCCCTCGGATCGACGGGTAATGGTGCTCGAACTGACTTGAGGACCAAGTCGCCCTCCTGGATGTTTCTGGGTTTGACCTTCTTGTTGAATGCCCGTTGTATACGTCGTTGGTATAGCTGGACATTGTGCAAGGCGTTGAGTCGTCGTTCGTCTAGAAGAGTGAGTTGTTCGTACCTTCGACGAGTCCATTACGCCTCAGGGACTTGACTCTCCAGTAGGATGCGTAGAGAAGGGACCTCTAACTCTACCGGTTGAACCGCCTCCATGCCATATGCTAGGTAGAAGGGTGTGGCGCCTGTCGGTGTTCGGATGGATGTTCGGTATCCGCAGAGTGCGAATGGGAGTTTGCTCGGCCAATCGCGGTAGTTGTCTTGCATTTTCTTGATAACGGTGATAAGAGTTTTGTTCGCTGCCTCCACCGCTCCGTTGTTTTGGGGACGGTAGGGGGATGATCGATGTCGCTTGATTTTGTATTTGTCCAGCAAAGGTTGAGTTTCCGCCCGAAAGTGAGAGCCTTGGTCGCTGATGATTTCATGGGGTACCCCATACCAGAAGATGATGTTGTTTTGAATGAACTTGGCCACTTGTTTGGCGATCAAGACTGCATATGACTGTGCTTCCACCCATTTGGTGAAGTAGTCGATGGCGACGAGGACGAAGCAATGCCCCTTGGTGCCTATCGGGTTGACTTTCCTGATGATGTCGATGCCCCAGGTTGAGAAAGGCCAGGGTGATGTCATGGTGTATAAAAGGGATGGTGGCATGTGTTGTATGTTGGCGAAGATTTGGCAATTGTGGCAATGTTTGACGTAGTTACGGCAATCGGCTTCCATGGTGGTCCAATAGTAACCTAGCCGCGTGATTTTCCGTGTAAGCATCATTGCGTTCATGTGAGGGCCACATTCTCCGTCGTGAACCTCTCTCATGACTTTTTTGGCTTTGTGACGGTCGATGCAAAGGAGGAGAATTCCTTGGGGTGTTCTTTTGTATAGTTGATTTTGGTTTATCACGAATTGTGATGCAAGTAAACGGATGGCTCTTTGTCCTCTTTGATCAGAGTTGGGAGGGAATTCGTTTTTGGTTTTGTAGTTGAGGATGGCTTGGTACCAAGGTTCATCATGGCTTTCCTCGTCGTTGATAATGGCACAAATGTGAGCTGGCTCGCTCCTTCTCTCGACACATAGGGGCATCGATGTCATGTCGTCAGGTATGTTGACGAGCGCGGCAAGTTTTGCCAGGGCTTCAGCAAATTGATTTTCCTCTCGTGGCAAGTGGAAGTAGTCAATTTGGTCGAAGAATTCGGCCTCTTGATTGATCTTTGCTCGGTAGGGAACTACGCTGTCAGATCGGATTTTCCATGATTCGGACACCTGATTGATGATGAGTGAGGAATCGCCGTGGACCCTCAATCTCTTGATGCCAAGTGTAACACCCCAGGTTAATTGAAGAGGTCCAGTGATAGGCTTAAATGACTAGTGCTTAAAGGGATTGGAAGTACTACTCATATCAACAAAGTGCACTTTATTTTATGGTCATCCATGCGAAAGAACTCCAAAGTTAAGTGTGCTTGGCTGGGAGTAGTCTTAGGATGGGTGACCTTCTGGGAAGGTTCCCGGGATGCGTATGAGTGAGGACAAAATGCGCTCTAAAGGACCCGTGTTGATCTGTGGGCCATGTACACAGCCTGGTGAGCTATCATTAGTAACCTCTCCCGACCCGGTTTGGGCCGGGATGTTACACCAAGTGTGATGGCTGCTTGTAGGCCGATTAGGCATGCTTCATATTCAGCGGCATTGTTGGTGACGACAAAGTCCAGCTTGACAGAGATCGGAACATGTTCTCCCTCTGGTGATATTAGAAGGATTCCTACGCCGAAGCCTCTAAGATTAGATGCACCAACAAAGTATAGGTCACATGCGTCGGAGTCGGCACAATGGATGTCTTCGTCAGGAAGTGACCATGTGTCAGTCGTTGGATCCTCGTTGACGGGATTTTCTGTTAGGAAATCGGCGACTGCTCTTCCCTCGATAACCTTGAGGGGTACAAACTTGAGATCAAACTCAGACAGCATGGGTGTCCACCTAGACAGCCTTCCGTTTAGTACGGGTTTTTCGAAGATGTATTTAACCGGGTCTATCTTGGAGTAGATGACATGTCTTTTCCAGTTGGGTATACTTCGTCTCGTACTCAATGAACTTTTTGTTGATGTAGTATATGGCTCGTTCTTCGTTGCCAACTGTTTGTGCTAACATCGCTCCCATGGCTGTGTTGGTAACAGTCAGGTATAGGGATAGAGGAATTCCCGGTTGAGTGGCATGAGGACAGGAGGTTTGGATAAGATTTCCTTTATCCCGTCAAAGGCCTTCTGACAGTCGTCGTCCCAATCGGTGTGATCGGAGGCACGAAGATTTTTGAATATTGGTTCACAAATCATAGTGAGCTTGGCAATGAAGCGGCTGATGTATTGGACCTGACCGAGAAATCCTCGAATCTCCTTCTCGTTCCTAGGCCGAGGTATTTGTTGAAGGGCTTTGATTTTGGTTGGATCAATCTCAATGCCTCTTTTGCTGACGACATGTCCCAAGAGTTTTCCGGAGGTGACCCCGAATGCACACTTCTGAGGATTTAGTCTCATGTTATATTTCCGCAGACGAGCGAAGAATTTCCGAAGGGCGTTGATGTGGCCGTCCCGTTCTTTTGATTTGACAATCATGTCATCGACATATACCTCTACCTCCGTGTGCATCATATCGTGTAGGAGAGTGGTAGCGGTTCTTTGATAAGTTGCTCCGGCATTGATGAGGCCGAAGGGCATGACCGTGTAGCAATATGTACCCCACTGTGTATTGAATGTTGTCTTGTGCATGTCCTCCTCAGCCATTTTAATCTGGTTGTACCCAGCATACCCGTCCATGAAGGATAGGAGAGCATGCTCGGCGGTATTGTCCACCAGAATGTCAACGTGTGGCAAAGGGAAGTCGTCCTTTGGGCTAGCCTTGTTCAGATCCCTGAAGTCGACGCAAACCCGAATTCTTCCGTCTTTCTTTGGTACGGGCACAATATTGGCCACCCAATCAGAGTATTCAGACACTTTGATGAAACCAGCCTTGATTTGTTTATCCACTTCTTCCTTGCTTTTTAGGGCCCATTCAGGACGCATCCGGCGTAGCTTCTGCTTCACAGGTTTAGCTCCGGGTTTAATGGGTATCCGGTGCTATGCAATTTCTCTGTAAATCCCAGGTATGTCTCTGTAAGACCAGGCGAACACGTCCTTGTATTCGTGGAGGAGGTCAATGAACTGTTGTCTTTCCGAGGGGTCCAGGGTTGTCCGTATCCTAAGTTCTTGAGGTGTGTTGTCGGTTCTTACGTTAATAGGTTCGGTCTCCTCAATGATGGGGGTTCTGGTTTCCCGTTTGTCAAGTTCTTTGGCTAAGTGAGGTGGGTAGTCACTCGAGTCAAATTCCTCATAGTCATTCAGAATTGCTTTGCAGTTAAATTGAGACGAGTCATAAGCAAACTTAGCGTTCATTAAGTTGACACGAGCGAAAAGCTCGGAAAGGATAGACATTTCGTGGCCAGTCAGAGGCGACACAAAAGAGGAGGTAGCCCCTGGAACAGGCTCCAGGTTGTCACCTTTCATGGGAGTGAGGGTGACCCTAGTAGACTCAGCCTCTGAATTAGCCACGACTTTGTGATAAAACAACGGGAAGGGGACCTTGACTGGGACATCAGGAGTGTTAGGAGCTATGACAGACTCTGACTCCGACTCAGACTCAGACTCTTCCTCACTTCCCTCCTTGAACATAAGGCCTTCTCCAGTTGTGATCATGAGAATGCGGCCTTGGCGATCGGTCCACTTGACGGTCTTCCTCCAGCCTTGGGTAACTTTCTCCGGGTCAGTGTCGGAGATCAAGGCGGTTGGGTCAAATTGATTGTCCTTCAGGGCGATATTGATAATGTCCTCAACATCATCACTCCAGATGCCATTAATTTCAGAGTCTCGAGGGTACCTTGAGGGGGTATTCCTCGGTGGGCAGTTCTTGTGAGGGATACTTTTGTGAGGGTGGTTTTTGTGAGGGTGATTTTTATGGGGGTAGTTATTTTGAAGGTGATTTTCATGAGGTCTATGCCAGAATGGTCGCGGGAGCAATCCATCCTGGTGTGGGTAGTTCTGAATGCTTGGGGTATTCTCCCTCGGTCGCGGTGGCGGAGGATTGAAGATAAGTCGACGGTAGGCATCGTCAAGTCGGGTGATTCTCTCGCAGAAGCTGGCTATGGCTTCCTCAACTTGTTAAAACATAGTGAGCATAGTGGCAGCACTAAACACAAACACTCCGTCTGAAGGATCTTTTTCCAAAGCATTCACCTCGTCGTCAACTGGCAGGATGAGGTGAGAGCAGTCTAGAGTCGGCTCATCGTCAGAGATGGAGTGAATTCCCAGAGGATTCATTTTGTTTTTCGGCTTAGTCGGTGGGGGCAAAAGCAAATCCCCTTTCTCAATCATGTCTTGGATGATGTGCTTGAGTTTGAAGCAGGTTTCGGTATCATGCCATTTCCCTTGATGGTACTGACAGTAGGCATTGGGGTTCCAGAATCGGGACTTCTTGGCATCGGTCGGATCCGGGGTGGGTCCGATCGGTTGTAACTTCCCCTGGTCTATGAGCCTCTTCAGAGCACTGGCATAAGTCGACCCTATGTTGGTAAACACTCTCTGGGGGCGCTCAGGTCTTTTAGCAGATGGTTCAACGAGGTTAACCTCATTGATCTTGTTCGTCTGGCCGTAAGGGCGAGATCCGGTTGAGGTGGATCCCTGGTAGCCTCTGCCAGTGGTCTTGGCCAAGACACCCTTTCGGAGGTCATCCTCAATGCGTGTCCCCAGAATTTGCAGATCCTGGAAGGTCTTGATATTTTGGTATCTCAGTAGGTTGGCATAAACTGGGCGGAGATTGTTGACGAACTTTTCCACCAAAGTTGATTCACTCGGTTTACTGACCAATTGAGTGCTCACCCTCCTCCAACGGGTTAAGAACTCGGTGAACCCCTCCTTATCGTTCTGGGTTAGCACTTTGAGAGTACGGGTATTGGCTTGGATCTTGACATTGTCGGCATACTGTTTGGCAAACTCAACTGCGATCTCATCCCAAGTAGTAAGGTTTTTCGGATCAAGGGAGTAGTACCATTGGCGAGGGATCGGTTCCAAGGAGGATGGGAAGATCCGGGTAAAAAGTTCCTGTTTGACCCCTTTAATGGCCATGTAGTCCTTGAAGGCACAGATATGATTGAGCGGGTCCTCCACTCCTTTGAACTTAGGCACATCAGTTAGGGTAAAGTTGTCAGGTAATTGATCCTCAACAGGTTCGAACCTTCAGTTGTTCTCAAGATGGATATTGTTACCCCGGGTTAGGAGCTGTTCTTCCAAGAGCTTCAGCCTTTTCTTTGTTTCAGTCAGAGGTGGGGTGTTATGTTCCCCAGTTTCTTTGTTCTCCAGGGCGTCGATACGGGTCTCGACGCGATCCAGGGTGACCTTAAGAGCGGTGAGCAGGCTGGCTAGCTGATCAGTTGTGACATCTCTGTTGTTATCATTGTTATTGTGGTTAACAGACGAAGTTGAAGACGGGGCCATGGCTCTGAGGCAGAAAAACGGCTCACATTACAACTCAATCCGACACGGTTCCAAGACTGAACGCAGACAACACAAAGGACGAGACAAAGATCAGACTCAACAAGACGGGGGTGACCGTGTGTGGTCCCTCGGTGCTGACTCGATTTATGACGTGACGATGTTGACCGAACTTTTGACACGAGTCCAACGTAACGGCGTGACGCCATTGGACGGGTCTCGTGGTGAGACGACTCATAAGTAAAGACCCATAAGTACGTTTTCTTCGACTCTTTAGACACGAGGCGGAATTGGAATGGTGGACTGAAGTTTTCGAAAATAGAAATTTTCAAAAATATTCATTTGTCAATTTAATAGACGGCTTCCGAAGATAGAGATCTCCGCAAGTCGATCAGTTGAAAGGGGTCGTCTTAAGTTTATTTGCAAAAGACGGTTTGAGTTTGAATCGGCTCGGAAAACAGTGTATTGTTTCTCAAGACGGTTTTGAAATTCAAAATTGTATGTTTTGAAAATCGGGTTTAAAATGTTTGAAGAGGTCTCGGGGACGGTACATGGCCCTCGGGATCTCGAAAGTGTCTCGATAAAAGGGTGTGTGCTTTTCTCGGGTTTTGAAAGAGCCATTTGTCGGCGCGAAACGGGTTAAAATTTGTGTCTAGACGCGGCGATTATAACGGCGCAAAAAGAAGATTTTAAATGGTTGTAGAAAACCGGGTTTGAAAAAAAAATCGTCATTACGACGGACTAGAAAGGCGTGTTGGAATGGTTATAAAAACCTGGTTTGAAAATCGTCATTACGACGGCCTAGAAAGGCGTGTTTGAAATGGTTATAAAAATCGGGTTTGAAAAATCGTCATTACGACGGCCTAGAAAGGCGTGTTGAAATGGTTATAAAAAACGAGTTTAAAAATCGTCATTACGACGGCCTAGAAAGGAGTGTTGAAATGGTTATAAAAATCGAGTTTGAAAATCGTCATTACGACGGCCTAGAAAGGCGTGTTGAAATGGTTATAAAAACCGAGTTTGAAAAGCGTCATTACGATGGCCTAGAAAGGCGTGCAACGGTCGGCGAAAGACCGAGGTTTGAAACGGCCATTATAATGGCGCAAAAAGGTGATTTTAAAAGTTTGAAAATGACATGGAAGGACTTATGATCAAGTAGCACATAAGCACTCGCAGTTCATTATATTATGCATTATGCTGACACGGGTTTTGGCTTAAGAGGGCTGGTTACACACCAAGCAATCAAACCCCGATTTGCGAAAGGGATACCAATCTAAACAAAGTGTGTAAGGAGGGTGCCCTAGCCTCGTGCTCGAAAATGATGAAAGCTCTTTGAAGAAACAGAAATGTGTAACGTCAATGGTATGCTTGACTCAATCGGGATGAGAAACGCGGGGATGAGAAAACTCACGCCAACGAGATGAGCCAATTGGTCGAAAAGGGTTAGGTTGTGGGCCCGGACAAGGAACCCGGCCGTGACCGTAATATCGATTAATGCATTCCAACCAAGACCTCGTTCGAGTCTCACCATCTAGGGATCACAAAGACGTAAGTGTTCTAGTTATCCGCAGCGGAGTCGCCAATCTGTGGACATGGCCCACCTGCAAGCCCACTTCGGTCTGTGGACACGCAGCGGTCTTTTGAAAGCCACGCTCGGCGGCGTAAAAATGCTTTCGACCGGATCGTTTTAGATCGGTCGGTTTCGTCTCGGTAAGGGTCTCGAAACGATTAGAGATGTTCGGAGTCGCCACCAAGCATTTGTGGGATGCCTGGAACCCGTTCGAAATCCACTTTATACCTCGGTCAAATCGAAGCACAAAGCAGCGTTTGACATAGGTACTAAAGATAAGGAAATCGTCCCTATTTAGCATCCTATCTCTAAAATGACTCTCGTACGCCCTGGATAAGGTCGTCCACTATCCAAAGTTTCTGAGTAAGAGGTGAAGGTACGTATTGGGAAGCCCTTTAATCAGACATCCAATCCCGTCCGCGTTAGCGGCCTCTACTGATCGATCTTGGTTGGTTGAATGCAAAAGTTGATAAAACGGTTTAAATGCATGAATGCGCATCCAATAATTTAAACCTAACATGTGAGAGCTTTCTAAGTCGGTTGATTTAATCCAAGTATCAAGTATAAGATGTCGAGTTGGATTAATGATTGATTTGCATGCAAGACGGAAATTAAACATCCATTTACCGTATTAGGTTTAGGGTGCATAACATGATCCATTTGTCTTAGTAAGGCATTTTGCAAATATGATTTTGAATAATCAAATAGTCATCTGATCCGTCCTATATCCGGGCTAACCGGAGTCGGGATCGTCCTAGACTAATGCTGGAAGGGAACAGACCCTGTACCAGACGGCTATATGAGGCGCGAGCCAGCCGACGATACAAGGGGCCTCTTCCTGGCTTTGAAGATGAGAAATGGATGGCCTGTTTAGGCGCGGGTTAGCCCACGGTTTATGTGCCGTGTTTTGACTCTTTAGAAAACGTTATAAAACGTGTTGAAAATGGGTATTTGAACCCGGTTTGATTTGAAGGGGTCGTTTAGACCGCTTTTGTTGATTTGAAGAACTAGACTCGAATAATCATCATTATTTTGATAATCTTCGGTGCCGAGTTCGATTTGACAAACTTGACATGAATAGTTTTGAAAACAATTATGGACTAATTGTTTTAAGTCCATTTGAATGTAATTAGTCGATACTCATCATCGTACCCGGGTTAAAATCCGGCATGGTATGTAGAACTAAGGATGACTTTGTGTTGGTGACTAATATGTTTGTTTTTAGAAATGTAAAGAAATGAACTAAAATGTTTTAAAATACCTTTTAAATGTCATTAACCAAATATTATCACCGAAACACGGATTTAACCGTCATGGTATGAGGAACCAAGGGTGAAGAATGTTTTATGGTTAAAACAAATAACATGAGATAAAAAAGGGTTTGAAAATATTTGAAATGGTGAAAACCGATTACAAATATGAAAATGGATTGAAGGGAAATGACGAGAACAAACACGGTTGATCTCTGACCTGGACACCTCATTTAGGCGCGGGCAAGCTGGCGACCTAAGGGGCTTCTGTCTCAGGCCAAAATCAGTTTTGGCTCGTTTATTCCATGTTTTGGTTCATGTTATGCACGTTTTAGCATGTTATAGTCATGAAACAAATGAAAACATAATAAAAAGAGGATTTTTACACCCTCATACTTACATGTTTGGTTATGGCGAGTGACCGACGTAAGTGTAACAACTCGTTTGATCGGAAAAAACTCGGTTTAAAACTGTTTTGGTAAGTAAAAACAGTGTTTTACGGTGTAGTGGTCGAAGTGGTCGGTTAAGTGATTTAATGCACGATGACGGTACCAAACAATGTGTAAGGCTTATATTTACGATCGGTAGGTCATAAATACGCGTCGGGTTGTGACTTAAGAAGTCGAGTCGAGAATTTTAAGGGAGAAAAGAGGGGGCAGACACTCGCATAAATCTCAAATGAGTGGCATTTGAAGGGTATTTATAGGGAAATGAGTGGTTGTGTGAGTTTTAAGCGACGTGGCCACTTGGGCTGCTCAAAGAGGCGCGAGCCACGTCGCGGTTCTTCGAGGTGTGTTGTCACTTTCACAACAAACGCAATCATGATTTGTTCTATCCTAGGTTTTGTAGTCACATATTTGGTACTTGACCAACATGAATCCGGGAAAACTTAAGGTAGAAGGTTTGAAATTTTTTGTTTTTGGTGGTTGACTCGGTTTGACTCGTTGTTGGAGTCGGGATTTGAATTTTTGAGTCGGTTTTTGGTCCGGTGTCGGTTTTGACTCTAGTTAGTGTCATTGCGACCCCGTCGTCGTGCATTAAACACTCCAGGTATTTTTGAAATGTTTTTAAATATTTTATTTTCGAAATCGTTTTAAGTTTTTCCACGTAAAGTTGTACACAAACTGTCGATCAAACGCCGCGATTCCAAAGCATGTTGTAGTCCGATAATCATCGGGTGTTTGTTGGAGTCTCGGCAGATACTTGGTATCTACAATAGCAAAGATCAACACATTTTTGATCGCGGCCGACTCCTTTTGGTAAACCTCATAGGTTTGCCTAGCGGCGGGGGTGGAGCTAGCATTAGGTTCGGAGGGAGATGCCTCGGTAAGGTAACGAAGCTTGTCGTACCTTGCGCGGCCATGCGAAGTTGCGCGTCCCAATCGGCGAAATTAGACCCATTCTTTTCTAACTTACATCGATCCATGAAGGATCGGAGCCATGACACATTGGTAAGCGTGGTGGAACTAGTGGATGCGGACGTGATTGGAGTTGCCATTGCGATTGATAAAACAAATTTGACTACAAAATAGGAAATGAAAGAATTAATTATCATCTATCGTTTTAATAATACTCGTAAACTTAACTACAAGTATTGCATTTATATAGTGACCTCCACCTAACTATATAAATGATTCCGAGATCCAAATTCATATTAATACGGGCACGGTGAGCCGATTCATCCCTTATTAATATAACTTGGTGGATTAACCTCTTAATCGATTCTACTTTTAGAACTCTCGGTCGATAAAAATTACTCTAATTCTCATCTTTATCCCGGAACACATGCGACTACGGTCACGAATACTTCCGTTGAGCTCAATCCAAATTTCGATGTAATAACATTTTACTACCCCACTTCGCCAACGTAACAAGGTTTGTATTACGGTGAAGCCGGATTAACTCCCTTATGAAATTGGTACTTCATGGGTTTCTACTATTTGGTAAGGCTATATCTCAATTATTATATGTGAGAGGTCTTGTCAATTTATTATCAATCACGTTTTAAGTGAACTAAAGCGGTGAACTACGATAATTATAATTGACACGGTCGATGACTCGATATGATATGCATGTGTTGTTATGGCGATTTGGCAATGCATGTAACATATTAAAAGAAATGCAAAGCAATAAATAAAATTCCTAGTATGGCCTTCCTAAAATAGAAAATCAAATAATCTACTACATATTCGGAAACCAACTCCTTTGGTCCCTTGAATCTTCAAGTGGCACGCCTCCCAAGACACCGTATTCGTCGGATCACCTTTCCGAATGGCACCATCTTTGAAGATGCTCCATAATTACAAATAATAATAAAAATACAAAACTATTCCTATTATACATTTGTAAAATGGAAAAACTAAAAAAATAATAATAATAAAAGTTATACGAGATCACATTAAATTACAACCGAATCAATATTCCCTTTCATTACGGGTAATATCGATTAAAACTAAGGCCATACTAAGATAAAATTACGTAATTCAAATTATATAAATAAAAGACATTCAAAAATTGAAATATGCAGCATTATAATATGTACCTATCATGCCAAATGATGTGCAAAATCGCCCTATTTAACTTATGTCGTACATAGAACCCGGTTTTATGGAAATGCATGATAATAACCTTTTAAAATCACTAATTAACACTTAAATCACATCTAAGCTCAAGTTAATTATCCTAACACTTTTTAGGACTCAAAAATTAGTCATCACTCAATTTTTGACAATAATTCAACTTGATTTAATTTTATGCTCATTTTTGACCTTAAAATCATAATATTTATGAAATAAATCCAAATTAATTTATGAAAATTTAAAAATTTTAATTGAAATTTTTGAACATTCTAGAATAATTCCATGACACTCATAATGTCAAAAATCATGGTTAAAATTTTCGAATTAATTTTGAGAAAATATAGTTGCATTTTATCGGTTTTATTTCATAAAATATTTAAAGTATCCAAAAATTACTCGAATAATTTTTACAACCTTAGATCTGATTAGTGGGATATTTATGTAACTTAAAATAATTTTCTCAAGCCATGCAATACGTTTTAGCTAATTTTGCTAAAATAGTCACTATTTATGCCATTTTTACTCTAAAAATCCATAAATCATGCTAAAAGAGATATTTTAATCTCAAAATTTACATACTCTCTGTAAATTATGCATGTGACATCATATTAAAAAATCATGGCTTAATTCGAAATTTAACTATTTTTAACCATTTTACCTCTATTAATCCATTTTTATCTCATAAAAATCATAAATCATGCAATATTAATCCAATTAATACGAGTTTTTACACACAACTTGTAAAGTATGCATGTGAGGTCATATAAAAGTTTCAAGGTCAGAAACTTAGTTTAACTATTTTCAGCATTTTAATTCCCATTTTAGTCATAAAAATGTAATAAAATGACCAAAAATCATTAAAATAAGCAATAAATTTCCATAAATCATAAAAATGACCTAAAAAAATTTTAGGATCAGAATATATAACATGCATGGTGATTTCGTGGCTTATACTTATAAATCACAAATTTTTAGTTTTATATGTTAACATTTTAACTCGGAAAAACAATAACCGATTATGCATGCAACAACCTGGCTCTGATACCACTTGTTGGGTTCATATACCTATTATTAGACTCCTCTAATAGTAAACTAATTAATTTATTAATTATTTGTTCTTTAGATCTAGTGCATGCATAACAAAATGAAGGATTTATAAGAAAAACAATGTCCCTTACATTGCTATGTGGTTCGAAATATAGGGCACAAGTGAGGTCACCTTCCTTCACTTGTTCTTGAGCTATGTATGATGGATGATCCTCCTAAGACTCCAAGTATAGAAGACACTCCAATAAGTTGCACCCAAGATTAATCCCAAAAATTCCTACTAATATTAACTAGATATGTAGTAGAAATGTAACCTTAATAATACTAATATTTATTGTATTACTACCTCTAGTAATAGATTGATGTGTATTAGTATTTGTGAGAGTTTTTAGCAATTGCATGTGAGGGAAAACTAGAGGGAAAAACAAGCAAAAGCAATCCAAGAAAAATGAGCAACAAAATGCTCATTTATGTGAGCCAAAACCGGTGGCCTCACCAAGGGGGAATCATTTTGCTTTTGTTTTTACTCTTTTGTCTAGTCTAGGTTGAGTGTAGGGAACATATGTGTAAGATGTAGTATGAAAAAGCTTGTGTGATATGTCACAATCACACTATAATCAACACAAACAAAAGACAAAAGAGCATCTTTTGTTCTCTTTATTTGGCCGAAAATTTGGACCCATTTTGGTCCATTTTTGCCTTTTGTCATTTGTCCCACAAATGCTTATAAGTCATATGTTTAACTATCTTACATAATTAATTATTAATGTAATCATTTAACACTTAAATATTACAATTAATAATATAATATACACTCCACTTTTTGAGTAGTATACTACCATTATATCAACATGTAATGGGTCCCATAGTTACTAGTTAGATAAAATTACAATTACTTGTAACCTTAAATAACTAATTACCTCTACCTCAAAACTTATATTAAAACCTCAACTAATTTAGTAATTTAACACTTAATTACTAAATTAAATCTTATTTAATCACATTACAATAAGACGTAAAATTGCACTCCCATAATTAAGGAATTAATTAATCTGTATCGCATACAATTAATTAAATATCTATTTGGGCCTCATCCTATATGTGTGACCTAAAGGGATCAACTGACCACCATCGTCACACGACAGTAATGTCAAACTCTAGTTAGCCAATCATTACCGATTAATGACGGTCAGTCGACTATATAAAGAATCATCCCTCACGTATTCTTAATATGAGATTTAATTATGATATTAAATCATGTGATTGCACTATTGTCGATGACACATTTCCCAACAGGTTAATGGAGGGAAGGAGGGTTGTGGTGGTTTGTTGGTGTTTGAATGGTGGTTGGAGGTGGTGGATGGTGATTTGGGGAAGGAAGGATGAAGATTAGAGGGAGAAAGGAGGAAGTAAGGGTTCGAAATTATGAGGAGTTGAGGTGATTTTTTGTGTTTAATTAACCGACAGAGGACTTCCAGCCGGCACGAAGACCGGCTGCCGGCTACCCGGCTGGGAGTTCAGGCTAATTTCGAAAATTTTAAAAAACTTACAGCGAACTCCCAGCCGGTCAGAAGACTGGCTGCCGGTGCCCCGGCTGGAAGTACACCCTCATCTTCAAAACATCATAAATGTTGTCCCAGCCGGTGGACCGGCTGCCGGCTGGGGGTTCTCTCCTTCTCTTTTTTTCATCATTTTTCCTCAATGGGGTACTCCCAGCCGGTGGACCGGCTGCCGGTCGGCCGGCTGGGGGACACCTCCTCTTGTTTTCTCAACTTTTCTTCAAATTTTCCAAAAACTTCCCAGCCGGTCACAGGACCGGCTGCCGGCACCCCGGCTGGGAATACACTCACTCGTATTTCCTTCAAATTTCTTCTCAAAGTTACAGCTAACTCCCAGCCGGCCAGAAGACCAGCTGTCGGTACCCCGGCTGGGAGTTCACTTACTCACATTTTCTTCAATTTGCCCTTAGTTTCATTTCACTTCTTCAATTGGCCTCGAATTGCGTGTTTCCGTCTTTCTAAGCCGACTCATCAAGTCGGGAGGAGGCCAATTAAAGGTCATACACTTGTTCTTCCTCAAAATCCAAATCCCTTCATGATGAAATCCCGTCATCAACCAAATTGCCAAGTACAATTGATCCAAAATTCTCATTTACCTATCTACATGCATGCTATGTACAATTGGTGGTTCTTGTGGGACTCCACCAAACCATTTCTTGTTCAAACTTGAAATTACTCATCCCCCAAGGATGGGGGGTCTTCCAAATCAATTTCATTTCGGGTCTCGATGGGTTGACCCTCATAACACTACTTCACTCGGTGTCCATTCACTTTGAAGCATTCTCCTTTGCGATTCTTCAACTCAAACGATCCATATGGAAACACAGTCACTACTTCAAAGGATCCCGACCACCGGGACCTCAACTTCCCGGGAAATAGTTAAAACCGGAAGTTGAAGAGTAGTACCTTGTCTCCCATAATGATTTCCTTTCTTGTAATCTTCGAGTCATGCCATTGCTTGGTCCGCTTCTTGTAAAGTTTAGCATTTTCATAGGCATCCATCCTCAACTCGTCAAGTTCATTAAGTTGAAGGAACCGCTTGTTCCCCGCGACATCCAAATCATAGTTGAGCTCCTTAAGAGCACATCTTGCTTTATGCTCCAACTCAAGAGGTAAATGGCAAGACTTGCCGTAGACCAAACGGTAAGGAGTAGTGCCAATTGGGGTCTTGTATGCGGTTCTTAGAGCCCATAACACATCATTGAGTTTAGCACTCCAATCTTTCCTAGACTTGTTCACCACCCGCTCCAAAATAGCCTTGATTTGTCGATTCGATACTTCCACTTGCCCGTTGGTTTGGGGGTGGTATGCAAGAGCTACTTTGTGCCGGACACCATACTTTTTGAGTAGAGAGTAAATGGTGCGGTTGATGAAATGTGACCCACCATCACTTATAACGGCTTGGGGCACTCCAAAACAGGGGAAAATGTAGTCCTTGAATAATTTGGTCACTACCTTTGAATCATTGATAGGGGCGGCGATTGCTTCAATCCATTTGGACACATAATCCACCACAACCAATATATATTGGTTGCCAAATGATGATGGAAATGGTCCCATGTAATCCACGCCCCATACATCGAAGAGGTCCACCTCCAAAATGTTGTTAAAAGGCATTTCATCTCTTCTGTCAATATTGCCTCTCCTTTGGCATGAGTTACAAGAGTGAACCATGGCATAGGCATCTTTGAAAAGAGAGGGACAATAAAATCCACAATGAAGAACCCGACCTTGGGTTCTAGAGGTGGACAAATGTCCTCCATAGGTAGTAGCATGACAAGCTTGAAGGATAGTTTGACCTTCTTCTTGGGTAACACATCTTCGATAGATCCCATCATTGCATCTTCTATATAGGAAAGGATCTTCCCATACATATCTCCTAGACTCATATCTCAATTTCTTCCTAGCTTGGTTGTCAAGTTCTTCCGGGATAAAGTTAGAGCTCAAATAGTTAGCTATATCCGCATACCAAGGGTCGGAGTGCGTGATAGCTAAGATAGAGTCATCGGGTAACCACTCTTCAATGGGGATTTCATCATCAACATCCCCTCGGGATTCTCTAGTCAATCTTGAAAAATGATTTGCAACAAGATTCTTGGTCCCTGGCTTATCCTTGATTATGACATTGAATTCTTGTAGTAGCAAAACCCAACGAATTAGTCTTGGCTTGGCGTCTTTTTTTACCATGAGTTGCTTGATAGCGGTGTGATCCGTGTAAACAATGACCTTTGAACATAGAAGATATGGCCGAAATTTTTCAAAAGCATACACTACCGCCAACATCTCCTTTTTCCGTGGTGGTGTAGTTGTATTGAGTGTTGTCCAAAGTCTTTCTCACATAGGCGATCACATGAAGCTTCTTATCAAGTCATTGGCCCTAGACCACCCCTAAGGCGAAATCACTCGTATCACATATGAGCTCAAAGGGGAGATCCCAATTAGGCGATTGCACAATTGGCGCCGAGATTAGAGCTTGCTTGAGCCTACAAAAGCTCTCAACACAACTTTCATCAAATACAAAGAGAGTGTCTTTGGCTAGAAGTGAGGTGAGGTGTTTAGCGATTTTTGCGAAATCCTTTATAAACCTTCTATAAAAACCCGCATGACCCAAGAAACTCCTCACACCCTTAATATTGGTGGGTGGGGGATTTTTCTCAATCACCTCTACTTTGGCCTTGTCCACTTGGATCCCTTTACTCGAAATAATATGGCCAAGAACCACTCCCTCTTGCACCATGAAATGACATTTTTACCAATTCAACTTAAGGTTGTATTGGATGCAAGTTTGGAGCACTTGGGAGAGGTTCTTCAAACAATCATCGAATGAGTTGCCATGGACACTAGAATCGTCCATGAACACCTCCATCGATTTCTCAATGTATTTAGAAAAGATGGACATCATTGCTCTTTGAAATGTCCCGGGAGCATTGATGTAACTCATATTTGCACATATTTAGTCCCTTAATTGAACCTATTTTGCATACAATTATATAATTCCATAGCCG
Organism: Silene latifolia; assembly: GCF_048544455.1. Lineage (NCBI taxonomy): Eukaryota > Viridiplantae > Streptophyta > Magnoliopsida > Caryophyllales > Caryophyllaceae > Silene > Silene latifolia. The sequence goes on along the minus strand of NC_133535.1, from coordinate 88,617,232 downwards.
TTTTGTCCGTCAAATGCTTTCTATTTTGCTTTCCTAGTGCATTTCATATGTTTTGTAGGAAAGGAGACAATTAGACGTAAATTCCCGTCTCTTGAGCTTATTTGGAAGGACATTGACGATCTTGGTAGGACGAGTGTAGAAGAAGAGGCAAGAACTAAAGACCAACATTGCAAGAATAAGAAGTATGTGAGAAGAAGTATTCTGAACAACAATCCGGGCGTCCAAAGCAGGAAGCCGCTTGTCCAAGTGCCCATGAATTCGAGCGTCCATACCTTCGGGACGAGTGTCCCTCCTGCCTACAATCCGCTCATCCCATCCTTGAATCCGAGCGTCCCTCGGCGTCTTCAGCAAGGACGCGCATCTCCCCGAAATACTTGCATTTCCCTACTTAGAACTTAGAATTGTTAATTACTAATTTACCCTTAGTTAACCTAATGAGGCACTACTATAAATACCCCATTTGTATGATAATCAAGGGGGGCTTCCACATTAGAAAATCCTCTTAGAATAGATTAGGAGTGGATTAGAATAGATTACTCTTTAATCTTTCCACAAATTACACATTAATCTTTCCTTAATTATTGTTCAAATTTATTATTCAAGTTTATTATTGGGTAATTGAAGATTATTAGGTTGTTATTGGAGAATTGACAACTATTCATCAATCAATTAAGTTTCTTCTATTATTCTTTGCTTTATTATTTGGATCATCTTAAGTTGGTATAATTCTTTTACCCTTTACTCTTTATTGTTTATTTCCTCATTCTCTTATCATGTTTACACTTGTTGTGATGATTGACACCATTAATGACATGTTTACCATGATAATAAGTGAGTAGTCTCTTAACTAGGATTAGTGGGTAATTAGGGGAAACAAACATGGGATTGATTCATGCTTAATCTAATATGTTCTCACAATTAAGATTGCTTGTTTGTTGTAATGTCAACCTATGCACATGTTATATTTGATGAAATGCTAAGCCTATGAATCCTTGCATGTACAACCATCTCTTATCTATTCAACTTGACTTGTAAGATATAAACCAACTCGAGTCTTGTTAGACCATGCATAGAAGTGATTAGGAGGAAAGTAAGTCGACTTGTAGGTGTTGTACAATCTAATCGATTCGGCTCCGGGACCCAACTCTTCCTAAGAACCGTAAGACATAAACCAACTCGGTTCCTTTACAACATTAATTGCTTGCAACTTTGTAAACATGTTTGTATGATCAACACCATGAATCCCCTATGACCCCATGACATCCTAGTGCTTTTAGTCATTTGTTTACATTTCTTAGTTCATTGTTTGCTTTACTTTGTTACTTTCATTAGTTTAGAATACAACTACAAACCCCATCAATTGTGACACTAGCATAAATTGAGATAGATAGACTTAGAACCCAAAGCACACCGTCCCATGGATCGACCTCGACTTAACCACTAACTAGTTGTTTGTTGAGAATTATAAATGCGTTTGATTGGGTGTACAACGACACACTCACGTCAAAGTGGCGTTGTTGCCGGGGATGGTGCTATGTGATTAAGTTCTTACTTTTTGGTCTATTTTGATTTTGCTTTCACCTTAAGGAACTTTGTTCCTCAAGGATTGTTCTTACCATTGGTCAGACTCACTTGGAGGTTTAGTTTTCGGTACTTGTCGTTAGGAGCACCTAGACCAAAACACAATTTATAACTCCACAAACAACTCTACAATTAGTAAAGAGGCAAGTAAAGGTCGGATCCCAATGGACGGGAATTGAGATGATATTTTCAATCGCAACTAGCGGTGTCTAGGGGTGTCACAATTTGGGGTTTGAAGTAGAAGATCACTAAACTAAAATAGCAATGAAAGTAAACAAGCAAGATGATTAAAAAGGGGTGTAAACAATTGATAAAAGGCACTAGGGTGTCATGGGGTCATAGGGGATTCATGGGAATTGATCATACAAACATATTCTCAAGTTATAAGCAAGCAATTATTATTGTGATGGATCGAGTTGGTTTATATCTTACAATCCTAGGAAAGTTTGGGTCCGAATCGATTAGATTGTACAACACCTACAAGTCGACTTAATCTTCCCTACTCAACTATATGCATGGTCTAATGAGACTCGAGTTGGTTTATGTCTTACAAGTCTCATTGAAAAGATAGGTAATGGGTAAAAAATGCAAGGATTCATAGGCTCGCATTTCATCAAACATAACATGTGCATAAGTTGAGATCACAACAAGCAAGCAAATAAACTATGAAAACATATTAATTTAAGCATGAATCATCCCCCATGTTGGTTTCCCCTAATTACCCATTAACCCTAGCTAAGGAAACTACTCACTCATTATCATGTTGAACATGCTAGCAAGGTTGTCAATCATACCAACAAAGTGAAACATGATGAATAAATGAAGATAATTAACAATAGTTAAAAAGGGATTAAGAGAATTATACCTACTAATGATTCCAATAATAAAGCAAAGAATAATAGAAGTACTTGATGATTGATTGGAAGGTTGTCAATCTCCCAATAATTACCCAAATAATCTTCAATTACCCAAAATGAAAGATGAACAAAAGAGAGATTAAGGAAATGAGATTTGTATTAAAACTTGATTAAATGTTGATTACAAGATTAAAGAGAGATTTGATTGATATAAACTACACTAGAGATTGCTAATAATAACCCTCTAATCTAATTAGCCTAATGGGGTATTTATAGTGGAGATTAGGTACATAAATTAGGGTTTACTAAGGGCTTAAATGACGATTAAGTCATTGAGGAATCGCCGGTCTCAAGGGAGACTCCGGTCTCCTTTTCGCCGGTCTTTGGAAAGATATGCGCATCCTTCATAAATCATGTAGAAGACGAAATAGCTGTCACACAATCCGAGCGTCCAGAGCACGGGACAGGCGGATTGTGGGTGTTTTGGACGAGCGGATTCGTGGGGTGGACGGGCGGATTGTGGGGGTTCTGGACGAGCGTCCAGCTGGGGAAGACGCTCGGATTGCTCCTCTTGGACGGGCGGATTGTGGGCAATCCGCTCGGATTCTCTTACAGCTTCTTCCTTTCTTATTTTCTTCCTTTCTCTTCATTAAATCCTTGAGGATTTCCTCGGGGATGCAAGGATCTTTTCTCATCATTGCCCATCTACTATAGTATGTACAAAGGCCTTCTAGTCTTGTCTTCTCTTTGATGCTTGGTCATTGAATTCAATCAATTTAGCTTCATTTTGCCATGAAAATGCAAGGTTTGCACTCCTTTCCTACCAAGGAAACAAAACCTCAAAGAATATGCAAAACAAAGGACTAAAGACAATAAATGACCCAAATATGCACTAAAAAGCATGGGAACAAGGCTAATTCGGGGACTAAATATGCTCAAATTATGGTCACATCAACCATTTTTGTGTAGTTTCCATACTTGTAGTTGTTTCCTTGTCTTAGCTATGATGGCTCAAGACTTGACATATGGAGTATGTGGTGGATCTTTTTAGTATGACTATGGGTATGGGGAGTTTGAGAAGCAAGTCAACACAAACCTACCTTACTATTTGTACAATGAAAATCCTAACCACTACCCTAATTTTTCCTATCAAAATCACCACATCCAAAATCCACAACAACCACCCACTCAATACCCATTTCATAATGACTTTCAATTGCCACAATACAACCACTTTCACACCCACCCACAACAAGAAGAAGAACCCATTCAAAATATGATGTTCCAAATGATGGGAGATCAACAAAACTTCTTCAAACAAATGTTAGAGGAGAGCCAAAAGAGGGACAATGTTCTTCAAGGCATTGTTGCCCAAGGTGAGGAATTGGAGATTAAAATTGCCCAAATGAAAGAATCCCAAGCAATCATTCCCCATCATTCTTTGGACATTGATCATGAATGTGAATTTGAAGTAGTAACCTTTGACATGGAAAATGAGAAGTGGGAAGAGCCAACCTCCTTGAGCTCTTGTGAGTATGAAAGTGTGGTATTTGATGAAGAAGACATGAGGTTGAGTAAGCCAAATACTCTTGGCCTTTGTGAGTATGAGGGTGTGTCTTTTGATGTGAACTTTGAGATGTTGGAGAAAGAATTGAATGAAGCGCCCATTTATGATTCATATGAAGATAGTAATGATGACATGACCATAAAAGAGGCCTATGAAGAATACGTGTCTTACAAAGATCTTTGGAATAGGGGAGAAGAATGGACTTGTGATATCACCTTGCTTGAGGAGTCTATCCTTGAGATATTTGAGATATCTTATCATGAAGATGAATGTCCCTTCCCTATTGCCCATGAAGACTACTTAGCACCCACCATGGAGCCAATGATTGTCGGAGATGATATGGTGGACCTTCTTCAAAAGGTCAAAGCATCATACAAAGGATATTTGATGGAAAAGCTCAAAAAGAAACTTGCACATGAAGCTACTTGTGGAAATTTGGCACCCACAACATCAACTCCAAAGGTACCCCGTCATCAATGCTATGAGAATTCTCCTTCTACTCTTGAAGGATTGATAAATTCAAATGCTATCATCATTACCAAAGTCGAAGAAGAAGGTAGTGAGTGGAAGTCTCCGGACAACCATGAACCATACTTCCTACCTTACGCTAACAAGAATTATGGGCTAATCGGTTTGAAGCATCGCAATTATTCAAGTGCCAAGAAAAGGAAGAAAACAAGAATGAATGACAAGATCCCTTGGCCAAGCTTCGTCTTGAAGTTAAGCAAACCATACTCATGCTTATTTGGAGCTTGTTCACAAGCTTTCGATCTCCTTCTAAGAGCCTTAAGCTCTATGGACAAGAATTTCTACAATTTGAACTAGTTTGGTGGAGTCCTATCTCAAACCACCATTTGTAAGATATTCCTTGAACCTTTGCCTAGTATAATATTGTACATTTTAGCAATTTTACCTATAATTCCTTGCATAAGAGTAGTGAGAGAGAGTTCCCTTACATTTTTATTGAGCAAAATTTCAGAAAAAGATGAGGAATGACAAAAGGGTGCAAGGGTACGATCTTGAAAAGAAAAGGAAGAAAAGCTTGAAAAGCAGCAAGGGACGCTCGTCCCGAAGGCAGGACGCTCGTCCTCAGACTTTCTCCAGGTACCGTTTGGCGCTGACACAGAATCCGAGCGGATTAGGGTTCAAGACGCTCGCCCAGCAAAAGTACGCTCGTATTTGCTGTTGGACGCTCGTCCTGTAGGTACCTGAAGAAAAATCTGGGACTGAACTAGAATCCAAGCGGATTCAAAAGAAGACGCCCATCCAATCTTAGCCGCTCGTCCCAAAGCTTGGGACGCTCGTCTTTTCTCCTTCCCAGCTGAAGCAAGATCCCTGGAATTAAATCCGAGCGGATTTTTGCTAGGACGCTCGGACCAGATGCAGCAAGACGCCCGTCCCGACCATAAAGACCCTCGGATTCCCTCACTTACCTCGACTAATCCGCCCGAGCCCGACCCTCAGCCGCTCGTCCCACCCCTCTTTTCTATAAAAATACCCCCACCATCCCTCATTTCCTCATCTTATCCAAACAAAATCCACTCATCTTCATCTTCAAACACTCCCTTCTCAACAAAAACCAACCAAACCCTAACTTTCCCAAATCGAAAATGATGAACCTCAAGGGAAAAGCCAAGAAGCTTGTTGAAGCAGCTACCAAGAAACGCAAGGGCTCATCTTCTTCATCCCCTCAACAAATGATGGTACCAAGAAACTTTCATCCCGTGATAAGAGGGGGGTGGAGCAACTTGAGTACTTTCCGGAGGTACTCTTCACATCCGATGGCCACGGTACTAAGTTCGTCAAGTTGCTAGGTAAGCATTACGAACCAACTCAGTTTATTGACACTAGGGTGTTAGAAACCCTAGGTATAAGGTACCAAACCGAAATGTTCTTCGACGGTTTGGGGATTGGGAAATTATTCCATGCCCATGAAGAGACGTACCTTAGCCTTACCTTGGAATTTTTGAGTAGCCTTCGTATTGTTTCGAACACAAGGAACAATGTTGGTATTGTTTCGAACACAAGAAATTATTCCATGCCCAATTTGCTCAAATTTTTTGTCTTATTGTACCAACAAACTACATCAACAAACCCTCCAACTTTGATGTGGACCTAGTATGGAAGGCTATTTCCGGGAGGGATTTCATTCACCAAAAACAATGCTACACCTTTGCTATTCAACACCTGGGGATTCGGATCACCGAACGTTTCGTAGCCGGCACCATTAATGGGAGATATGAGCAAGATAGGTGCACTCTCCTCGATTTGACATTCATTGAGTCCTATCTAAATGTCTGGGGGACAAGGAGGTACAACTTCAATACCCCCCTTGAGATGCTTACGAGATTCTATGATTTCTCTCAAGGGAACTCCCAACTTAAGACCTTCGTGATGGGAGGTCTAATTACTATCTTGACAAACTACCTTTGTCCCGGGTTGAACACCCATGGGACTTATACACCTTTTGAGGGTAGTACTTTGATTGATGAGGACGCCGTCTTCAACCACCACCGGTGGTGTGCCTACACTCAAAATGGGAGTGTAGAATGGCTCACAAAAGGGTGTTCCTCTATTGTTCTTTCGGGGTGGAATATACCCGGTACCGACCCAAGGTTGAGCCCGTATTCGCCTAGGCCGAGCTACCTTCTCGACATCCAAATCCTCGCCAACCCCCCTCAAAGAGAAGAAGTGCCCCGCCAACCTCCACAACCTCGTGGGATACCGGCAAAGCCCATTCCCCCGCCATCCTATGTGCCTATCCCACCATACCCTACTCCTCATACGCCATTCACACCACAAATCCCCAATGCTCCGGATATGCATGACTTGATGAACCTTATGAAGAAGGTTGATCTCGGAGTACACGATGGGCGGGTCGATAACTATATGGCCCTTTATCCTCAATACTACCAAATGGCACAACAAGGATATATCGACCCTAATTGCCCTCGGCCATCTTGGGATCAACTACATCTTTTGTTCCCTAATCAAGGGAACCAGGCCGGGAACTTGGATGGTCAAGGTGGAGGATACTCTGGTCAAGGAGGTGGGTATGACCAAGGAGGAAGTTCTAGTAGGTATGGCTACCACCAAGATGATGATGACGAGTGAGAGATACCTACCTCACCACCTCCATTTGTATGATACTCTTCTCTCCCTCTCTTTTATATAATGCATTGCATTTAGTTTAGCCTTCACTTGCATTTGTATTATATTTCATATTGCATTTGCATTAGCTAGTTTATATAGTATAATTTACATTGTATTATATTCCATATAATTCATGTAGTTAGTTGCATATAGACTAGAATTCATGCATAATCACTAATGACCAATCTTATCCTTTTCTACACTAGAAATAGTGTTTAAATCGGTTTGGGAGATTTGATCATAGGTGACCATAGTTTACTAGAAATCATGCATCATCTAGTGTAGTTTAGATTGCATTCATTTGTTATATATGTCATTTAGAATTGCATTTGGTTAGAGCATGCATTCATTCATATCATATCATTGCATTTGTACTTCATTTCAAAAAATCAAAAATCCATAAAAATATATTTCCTTTTTATTCCTACTCCTACATGTACATTGAGGACAATGTCCAAAATAAAGTGGGGGATGAGAATTTATATTCCAAAAACACATAAAAATTGAAAAAATTTGAAAAATACAAAAACATGTATTTTTGTTTCAAAAACAAAATCCATAAAAATTTGAAATAAAAATTCCAAAAACATATTCATTTGCCTTATAGTTTAGTATTGTATATATTGCACATACTTGCTTGTTTGCTTGTTTGTTTATCCTTTATCACATTGATTGACTATGCCACATCCGAGACATGAGGATATTGAAGACCGCATGGTATGATCTTTCCAATCTCCTTTTTCCTCTTTATGTTAATGACTATGTGGTTTTATTTTGATTGATGCGGTATAAACAATGTGAAATTAGGATTGCATTTAGTTTATTTGGCATGCTAGTTGGTAGAAGCATATGCATTAGGATGTATATATGTTAGTTGCATCATGGCATATAGTTGCATTTAGGAAAAATTTTGTGAAACCGTCTACTCGGGAAGCTTGACAAGTGTATATAGGCCCTAGTAGATGCTTTTTCTTCTTAAGACTTTGCTTGTTAGAATACTTGTAAAACACCCTAGGATGTGTCATGCTAGTATCCTTTGACCCATGGATTAAGGCCTAGTCAAGAGTACCTTATGGTGTGATAACTCCTTGGCTACCGTTTATTCCAAGGTGACCCTTGAAACCATGCAACCATCATTCATCCATATTCTACCATACATTTTGTCATCAAAAGAAATGGGCACAAAAATTGTTCAAAAATTTGAGTTCAAGAAATGAAATGAAAGTTGAGAAAGTTTGCAAATTGCCTCAAATGAAAAGAGGAGCAAAAATAGACTCCTAAAGCTTCAAATATAAGCACCCTCCCTACAAATGGGGTAGCTTTGAAAATATTCAAAAGAAATGCAAAAGTTGAAAGTTGTCAAGTATTGAAATGTCAAACATCAAAAGAAATGGCAAAAAGAAAATATTCTCAAATGTTATATGCCACAAGAAATTGGAGGGAAAAACAACAACAAAAGCAAACTCCCACATAAAACTCAAATACTATCGATCCCTTTATCCATCGTATCAATTTTTGTGCATGGTAGAGAGGGGACGACCCTTCTTCTTGTCTAGGCAAGAGGGGGAATTTCGCGATCCTCCAGTGTTTCTAACACCATAGGGAGTCTATTCTTGACAAAAGCATTAACAATTGAGGACAAAGGTACCCTAGCTTGACACAACTTGGAGGTGATTTATTGGTATCCTTCTAGGCTCAGTAGTTTGAAGAAACCATATCTATGAAGGAGTGTGTACCCTTAAATTGCTTCCCCTTTAGATAATTTCCGCTACTTAGATGAGAAAAGTGGCTATTCTTTTGTAGATGCATCCATCACTTGATTTTGTGTGCTTTAATGCTTGGATGTGTCGCCATTTTGGCAAAACCCACCATGCCTTACAAGAAGGCATCCTACCTCATGATTGTTTTGTTGTGAGTTGAAGGGGCGGAGTGAGACCCGCTAATTTTCTCATATCGGTTATATTATTAGGATAGTTTAAATAAAGGTCTAGTTTTAGTCACCTCTTTACTCGGGACGAGTAAAGGTTCGGTTTGGGGATATTTGATGTGACTCATATTTGCACACATTTAGTCCCCTAATTGAACCTATTTTGCATACTATTATATCATTCCATAGCCGTTTTGTCCGTCAAATGCTTTCTATTTTGCTTTCCTAGTGGATTTCATATGTTTTGTAGGAAAGGAGACAATTAGGCGGAAATTCCCGTCTCTTGAGCTTATTTGGAAGGACATTGACGATCTTGGTAGGACGAGTGTAGAAGAAGAGGCAAGAACTAAAGACCAACATTGCAAGAATAAGAAGTATGTGAGAAGAAGTATTCTGAACAACAATCCGGGCGTCCAAAGCAGGAAGCCGCTCGTCCAAGTGCCCGTGAATCCGAGCGTCCCTACCTTCGGGACGAGCGTCCCTCCTGCCTAGAATCCGCTCGTCCCACCCTTGAATCCGAGCGTCCCTCGGCGTCTTCAGCAAGGACGCGCATCTCCCTGAAATGCCCTACTTAGAACTTAGAATTGTTAATTACTAATTTAGCCTTAGTTAACCTGATGAGGCACTACTATAAATACCTTATTTGGATGATAATCAAGGGGGGCTTCCACATTAGAAAATCCTCTTAGAATATATTAGGAGTAGATTAGAATAGATTACTCTTTAATCTTTCCACAAATTACACATTAATCTTTCCTTAATTATTGTTCAAGTTTATTATTCAAGTTTATTATTGGGTAATTGAAGATTATTGGGTTATTATTGGAGAATTGACAACTCTTCATCAATCAATCCAGTTTCTTCTATTATTCTTTGCTTTATTATTTGGATCATCTTAAGTTGGTATAATTCTTTTACCCTTTACTCTTTATTGTTTATTTCCTCATTCTCTTATCATGTTTACACTTGTTGTGATGATTGACACCATTAATGACATGTTTACCATGATAATAAGTGATAGTCTCTTAACTAGGATTAGTGGGTAATTAGGGGAAAAAAACATGGCATTGATTCATGCTTAATCTAATATGTTCTCACAATTAAGATTGCTTGTTTGTTGTAATGTCAACCTATGCACATGTTATGTTTGATGATATGCTAAGCCTATGAATCCTTGCATTTACAACCATCTCTTATCTATTCAACTTGACTTGTAAGATATAAACCAACTCGAGTCTTGTTAGACCATGCATAGAAGTGATTAGGAGGAAAGTAAGTCGACTTGTAGGTGTTGTACAATCTAATCGATTCGGCTCCGGGACCCAACTCTTCCTAAGAACCGTAAGACATAAACCAACTCGGTTCCTTTACAACATTAATTGCTTGCAACTTTGTAAACATGTTTGTATGATCAACACCATGAATCCCCTATGACACCATGACATCCTAGTGCTTTTAGTCATTTGTTTACATTTCTTAGTTCATTGTTTGCTTTACTTTGTTACTTTCATTAGTTTAGAATACAACTACAAACCCCATCAATTGTGACACTAGCATTAATTGAGATAGATAGACTTAGAACCCAAAGCACACCGTCCCATGGATCGACCTCGACTTAACCACTAACTAGTTGTTTGTTGAGAATTATAAATGTGTTTGATTGGGTGTACAATGACACACTCACGTCAAGCATCGCATAATCTGAATGGCATTATTCGATATGCGAAGACACTATAAGGACAAGTGAAAGTAGTTTTTGCTTGATCATCCGGGTGGATGGGAATTTGAAAGAACCCGGAATAACTGTCAAGAAAGCAAAAATACTCATGATTAGCAAGTCTCTCGAGCATTTGGTCAAAAAATGGCAATGGGAAGTGATCTTTGATTGAGGTGGAATTGAGCTTTCGGTAATCAATACACATTCTCCATCCCGTGACCGGTCGGGTGGAGATGAGTTCAACTTCCTCATTCTCAACCACGGTCATACCGCCCTTTTTGGAGACAATTTGAACCAGGTTCACCCAATCGCTTCCCGAGATGGAGTATATAATTCCTGCCTCAAGCAATTTATCAACTTCCTTCCTTACCACTTCCTTCAATTTCTCATTCAACCTCCTCATTGGTTGAGCGGAAGGAGTGAATTCATCTTCGAGTTTGATGCGGTGCATGCAAACTCGAGGATCAATTCCCGTGAGATCATCAAGACTATACCCAATGGCTTTCTTGTTTTCTTTGAGATAATCTAAAAGTTTTTCTTTTTGAGAAGTCGTTAGGTTTGCATTAATAATGACGGGGAAGGCTTTTGTCTCATCTAGATAAGCATATTCAAGGGAGGGGGGCAAGGGTTTGAGGTCTACCTTTGGAGAGTTCTTACCCTCAACTTCATCAAGAATAGGCAGCAAAGTCTCGTAGTCCTCTTCCAAATGCTCCCCCGAACATTTATCCTTTGCGTCTTCAATCACTTCCTCTAACATGTCTATGGATTACACACTTTCAAACATAGGTTGTGACATGGCCCCGATCAAAGAGAATTTAATAAAAATCCCTCCCACCTTGAAGGTGAGTTTTCCCTCCTTGACACTAATATTAACATCTCCGGTTGCTAGGAAAGGTCTTCCTAGAATGATTGGTGTTTGTTGATCTTCTGGAATATCAAGTACAATGAAATCCGCCGGGATATAGAAGTTGCCAACTTTGACCGACACATCCTCAATCACACCCATCGGTCTTTGTACCGATCTATCCGCAAGTTGTAATATGGAGGTGAGAATCATGTCATGTAGCCCAACTTTCTTTGTAATGGGAAGAGGCAAGATGCTAACACTTGCACCAAGATCACAAAGTGCCCTCTTAATGTTCACATTACCCACCGTGCATGGGATGGAGAAACTACCCGGATCTTGTAGTTTCTCCGGCATGGGATTTAGTAAAATTGCACTGCATTCTCCTCTAAGAGGGACTACACCATCTCCTCTAATGCTTCTCTTCTTGGTCAAAACATCCTTCAAGAATTTTGTGTTGAGCGGCATTTGTGTCACTACCTCGGTGAAGGGCAATGAAACCTCAAGCTTTTTCAACATATCCACGAATTTGGAGAACTTCCTCTCCTCATTCATGGCTCTACTTCTATTAGGAAATGGCATTGTAGGGTTAATGGTCTTTTCGGGAGTTGTGGCTTTCTTAGTGTGTTAGCTTCTTCATTAACTTCCTTCTCTTTCTCTTGGTTTCTTTCAACCACTATTTCTTCCAACACAAAATTGTCATCATCTTCAACATAGGCACCCAATTTCCCTTTCTTGGTATGATCAACCCGACTTGATGGTGAGGGAGGTGGACTATCCTCACCATCTCTCATCATATCTCTCTTTCTCTTGGCTTCATAGTCTTTGTAGGGATCCTTTAAGTCCTTACCACTCCTCAAGGTCACCACATGGGCTTGTTGGTGTGGTGGTGGTCCATCCCTAGGATGAGAGCCTTGCGGAGGCAATGAGTGAGGTACCCTTTGAGGAGAAGAAGAAGGGTTTTGGCTTGCCATATATGAATCAAATGTCCTTTGATGTGCTTGGACATTTGATAGTTCGGTCTTCAAAGCTTTGAATTGATTATCCACTTTGGCATCCATGTCCCTTAGTAATTTCTCAAGGGAAGAATTGGGATTAGGTGGTTCTATGTACTGCTGATTTTGGGAAGGTTGGTTGAAATCTTTTTGTTGTTGATACCCTTGTTGTTGGTATCCTTGTTGTTGGTTGAATGGGTGATGAGATTGTTGGTTTGAGTGGTAGCCTTGTTGTTGGTATGGAGGATTTTGGTTTTGGTTGCGGTAGTTGTCTCTTTGATGGGGTGGGAAGTAGTTTGGATTATCATGGTGTCTTAGGCCTCGGTAGTTAGAGCTTTGGCCTTGGATTTGATGGTATTGCCGAGAGTGATCGGGTTTGGGTGGAGGCATGTAATGAGGTTGTTGATATTTGGGATCCAACGGTTGCCCCGCATATGAAAGTTTCGGGTCTTGATTAGGGAAGGCACGGTAGAGGGTCTCGTGATGTTGGTAGGAGACTCTAGGTGCACCTTGCCCTTGGAGAGAAAAACACTCTTGTTGTTGGTCATCTTCCGGTATAGATGAACAATACTCAATGGTATGCCCCACACCGCCACAATAATCGCAAAACATTTGAGGAGGATAGTTCATAGGTGGAGACTTTGGTTCTTGGACATAATAAACCTTGGAGTGACTAGGTCCACCCTCATTAGCACGCTTCGATTCCCCTTGCTTCTTTGCCAATTTGAATTCCTCAAATTCCTTTGTCAAGGTATCCAATTTTGCCTTATATTCCATCTCTATCTTGGAAGCTCCTTCACTTTTGTAGTCCACATCTCTAGCATAACTACTCTCCATCTCGGAAATGTTTTGAATCATTTCCGTGTTTTGAGCAATATTCATTCCATCGAAATTTCCACCCGGTGCTGCCACGATCATGTCCCGGAACCTTTGCTCGAGAGTTTGGAAAAAGGTTTGGGTGGTCATCCATTTCGGGATACCATGGTGTGGGCAAGATTCTAGGAGGTCTCTAAAACGTTCCCAAGCTTCACTTAAAGTTTCCATTGGTTTTTGTTTCAATGTTTGAATCTCATGGCGAATCCTTGCGGTTTTAGAAGGCGGATAGAACTTGTTGATGAAGGCCTTGGATAGAGCTTTCCAAGTAGTGAATGTGCCCGGCTCATGGGAGCTTAGCCATTTCTTAGCATTATCCTTTAAAGTGATGGGGAAGAGCATTAAGAGCATTTGCTCCTCCGTCACACCGTTGTGCTTGATGGAACCCGCTTTCTCTTTGAAGGAGGTGAGATGTTGGTGTGCATCTTCATTCTTCATACCATGGAAAGTGTCTTGTTGCATGTAGTTGATTACATGATGCCTAAGTTCAAATATATTGGGAGCAAGGGCTCCATAGTTGATAGCCAAACATGCCCTGTTGGGGTCCGGTCTATTGTAATAGCCCATGGGTTGGTCCTCCATGTCGTCGTTTATGAGATTGTTCCATGGAGAGTTGGTTTCGTTGGTATGGTTGGAATGTAGTGAATGTGTTGGTGAATTTTGTGGTGAGTCAATGGGAGAGTTTTGTGGTGGAGAGTTTTGTGGAATGTGAAGGGGTGATAGGGTGGAGGAAGAGGGTGGTTGGTTTAGGTTATCTATTGTGGAATTTTGGTTGATTGGTGGATTAACAATGGGTGGAGATCCTCGAATTGTCGAAAGAGCTAATCTTCTTCTTGCCCAGAATGTCTTCTCGATCTCGTGATCAAGTGGGAAAAGATGTCCGATCTAGCACCTATTCCTGCACTTAACAAAAGATCAAATAGTCATAATGCAAAAGTTGCACTAGGATAAGGGAGAAAATAAATAAGAAACAAAATAAGAGAACTAATCCTAGATGTAAACAAACAATCCTATCCAATGTTACCGTCCCCGGCAACGGCTCCAAAAACTTGATGTGTTTTTTAATTGTAACCTCACAAGTGTACGAGGATGTCGCGAGTATGTGAGGGTCGAACCCAAAGGACGATATCTATGGCACTAGGATTAGTTATTTATCTACTAGTTTAGTTCGACTAAAAAGGAATTGAGTCGGTTTAATTAACTAAAGAGGATTACTAAAACAAAGAAAACTAGATGAATGCTAAGGATGGTGAATAACAATAATTAAGAGACTAGGATATTGGGTTCACTCATATGGTTAAGGGAAGACATGCAAAGGGTGATAAATTCGAAAGCAAAAGCATAGAAAACACTCTATCTCTCGATATGAGACTAATCCCTAAGTTAAGATCGATTAAGTCCTCACCTATTCAACTCAACTACAATTTTATCAAGCTAATTCTACTTACTAGCCAAGTTCTCACTTAACAAGCAAAGATAGATAGTGAAAGCACTTAAATCCTCATTCAAGCATTAACACAAACACCTAGCATGCATAATAAAATTGAAATGCTTAAACACAAGAATTATAATCATTCTATGCTATAATCTACCCTCATGAATCCATATGAGATCCC
Source organism: Silene latifolia (assembly GCF_048544455.1). Taxonomy (NCBI): domain Eukaryota; kingdom Viridiplantae; phylum Streptophyta; class Magnoliopsida; order Caryophyllales; family Caryophyllaceae; genus Silene; species Silene latifolia. The sequence goes on along the minus strand of NC_133535.1, from coordinate 88,602,102 downwards.
CCTGCATCCTAGTAGAGTACTACTCACACATAGTTATGATAATAAACACAAAAGATGGGTGCTTTGACATGTAACAAACAAGAGGAGACATAATATGAAGATGGATTAATTAAATCATATGTAAACAATTGAAAGATAAACTACAATAAGGAAAGAATTATACCAATAATGAAGACAAAGTTGCAATCTTTGATTAAATGGAAGAACAATCTTCACCAATCTCCAATTTACAACCCAATACTAAATGTAAACAATCCAATAATACTATTTCTAAGCTAAAATAACAAGTAACTAAAGATTGATTAAGGAAAGATTGAAGTTTTGATTAAGGGTTTGCATAAGATTAAGGTAGTAATTTTAGATCTAGGGTATTGTGTACAAATGATTAAGGGAGGGGGTATTTATAGGTTGCACCACAATTAGGGTGAAATTACAAATGGGCTTCAATATGCGGAGGAGTACTCCTAGCCGGCTGCCGGTGCTCAGCCCGGCTGGGAGTTCGCTGGAAGAAAATTGTATTTTTCAAAGTCATCAGGTGCCATCATCCAGGGGACCGGCTGTCGGTGCTCAGACGGCTGGGAGTACCTTGACTTCTTCATTTCCTTGTTGACTTCCTAGCCTCTTCTTGCACTCCCAGCCGGGTAGCCGGCTGCCGGTGCCTAGCCCGGCTGGGAGTTCTCTGTAACTTTCCTTGATTCTTTCTTCCTCTTGCTCTCCCAGCCGGGTAGCCGGCTGCCGGTGGCTTGACCGGCTGGGAGTTCATTGTAACTTCTTCCTAATTAGCCTTGTCGTATACCTTGGAGGGGTCCCAGCCGGCTGACCGGCTGCCAGCCTACCGGCTGGGAGTTCAACTCAGCTTTTCTTCCTCCTTATTCCACACTTAGTCTATCAAACCGTCTCCTTTGCTCCAATTCCTCCATCTCCGCCTCAATTCCTGCAAGAGGGGCATAATATCATAGTCTATGAAATCGGGGTACAAAATGCAAGGAAGGACGTATAAAACCGACTCAAATCGAGTCGGAAAGTATGGAAATAGAGGAGGAAGATGGTGCAAATGAATCCTATATCAATGACCATAAATCAAACAAGATCTCACGTGACTATATTTTGTCTTATATATTAAGAATAATATCGTAGATTCCCTACTACCATGAATAGTGCCGAGATTCTCAATGTTACCATTGGTGTGGTATGGAGGGAGTATATCGATATAATATTTATCTTCTTTTGATAATATCAGTATTGTTCAATGATATCTGAATCTGAATATATATGTAGTACCATTATATTAATCTAGGCCATCTATTATTATTAAGATATTTGTGTCACTTCGGGTACACTCCAAATATAGCAATCTATTTCACACCAACTGCTTCATCTTGCTATTTATCACCTATTTCATTTTCATAGTGGAACCGTCAATTCATCTTGACTTTTATTAAATTACACTTCAGGTGTACATGTATCAATCGGGTAAAAATATTTTTTGTTATATCAAATTCAAAACCATTCAAAACCTCTACTCAATGAATTTAATGTATATTATTTGAACTTCTGATTCAATAAGGGATCATTCCATATTTATTTTTACCAGCTTTTAACTACTTTTTATCCCCCTAAGGTGGTAAAAACTATAACCAATATATAGTCCAAATTTTATCAAACCACCTTAGACATCAATATCTCATATCATCGATGAGATTTTACATGGGCATTTTTGTACAATATAATATATTTCGGGGAGTAACATATAATGCAGTTGGGTTTTATATGTGCTGAATCACAATGCTCAATTCACGAGATCAACAATTGCATATAATAATCAAAATGTGATTTTTAATCACGGGAACTACTCAGAAAATTCGGTATGTAGCTATAAACCACTCAATATAGTGTCAATCCATACAAGAATATTTAAGTTCTTTATTCAACTCCGAGCAGTGTTTAGATCTCCAATATCACATATATTCAATCTCAGCGTAGTGTCTTGCCGTTAATAAAATTTCTACACGAGAGAATTTCAGCACTTATCTTTTCGATATATAAACTTCAGGTTTATAAAGACGGGTATTATATGACCCGGATGGCCTCAATTGTCACATCTAGCCATTTTATGTCATCTCTCTTAGTTTGGCCACAATTTATGACAATCTTTCATAAACATTGGTCGTGTTTATAAAACTTCACTTGTCACACGCCACATTTTTAGTTGACTATATTTCTCACGCTAATCATCAAGTTAGCAATATTCGTATCATATAAACTCAAATAAAAAAATTTCTATCTGGCCAGATAAATGATGTGACATAGGACACGACTGTGTCTCATATATGCTGGCAAGACTCATCAAGATTCCTTCGGGGAACATGACTATATTAGTCTTTGAGTATTTTTTACATATAATTCTATCATAGTATCAACAATTATAATCATCAACATATAAATGATGACATACACGTTCATATCATATCGTTTCAATATGTTGTATAACATAATAACACATATTATTGATTATAATTCAACTTACGAATCACGTATTCCCTTAGCTTAAGGCATGATAAAATATTCAACACCTTTCAAATCAGTTGCACTACTCAACAATTTAATTTACAATATATCATAAGCTGATCACATCATCACTTTTATTCAATAGTGATCGACTTCCAGTGGGGATTCTAGTGCTTTAAAACAAACACATAACTCATGAAAGTATCCACATCCTCATACTTGGTATAATTTTAAAATTTATTATGTGCTTCTATTCACTTCGGAGAATAATGCTCATAAATCAAATTTCTTATGCAACGCCATATTCACTGTAGGCAATAGTGACTGTTAACCAATAAGACGACAATCGCGATTATAATATCTCACTAATTTGTTGAGTAGCATGTGGGATAAGATTTCACGGATACAGTTTTAAGCCACTTACACGATTATGTGTCTATAAGACTACACTATTTTTACGAAAGATAAAACAATTTCATTCTCAAAACATATACGTACCATTCGCTAAAGGGAATGGTTTTTGAATTGATTTGGTATGATTCTCAATTTGTAAGAGTATCTCATATTTTGCAAATAATGTATAATCTCGAGTTCCTTTAAATACTGATGCTCAAAATAATATTCGCAAAAGGTGAAAATATATACACTGTGAACTATAGGCCACAGTTTCATTGTCAATTTTTATTGATAGTCACACTGTAATTTCAGGCCGCAGTTTTAATATGTGTAAATATTATAAATCTCAAGTCAAAATTCAGTATATGTACATACTATGAACTTCAGGTCATAGTTTGTTAAATTTTTTTTTTTTAGACACTATGAACTCCGGGTAATAGTTTCATAATTTGTGACCACTATGAACTTCTGGTCATAGTTCAGTATCCGTAAATAACTAAATACTATGACTTTCAGGTCATGGTATGAATATCAATCAACTCGTATATCATTTTTCTTTACTTATTTCGAACTTTTAACATATATGAGTCTCACATGTCTTTTCATGAAATATTTACTTACAAGAGAGATTTTATTTCAGAAACGAATTTGGCTCAAATAAGATCACTTTATACATTGCGCTCAATTAACGCCTGTTGCTTAATTGGCTCACTAAAAACCACAATAGGTTTAACTTTTTGCCATATTCTCTATCTCTACTACAGGCAGAGTCGTTATTAGATGTCACATTCACTCTAATATTTAACTTCAGATGAATAAGAATCAATTCTCAAATAAAATTGTCTTACTTAAACACCACTTTAAACTCAATTGTGGTTCATAAAATTACCTCGATGGACTTCTGGCCACTTGTACTTAAATAATATGAATATATGCCTTTAAACCTTTGAACTTCAGGCCAAAGTTATAATATGGACATATTTGCTAATCTTTATAAAATATATTTGAAACTTGAAGTTCAAAATTATATGATATGCCCCTTTTTTCAAAACTTGTTAACGAGTTGACCATATATATGAAACTTTAAATCCAATTAAATACATATATAACTAATATATACACCATATATGAATATCATTATATGTAAATAAATTTGTAAAATAAACATTCAATCGCTACATACTTACATTATGTTGCATAGATTATAAAACTCAATGCAAATCCCCCTCAAAAAAAAAACAATGTACAAGGAAAATAATAGTGGTCTGCAATTGCTTTAAGTAAAGAAAATATAAACAAGTTGTTACGTAGAAGTTATTATTAGGCTATTGTCACTATAGCACTATCATTATGATAAACGATTGGTATTAAGAGATGTTTCTAACTCTTGCTGACTTTACAAAATCCTCTTTTCATAAATCACTATACCTTACAAAATAAAAGTTGAATTATTAAATTAAATCAAACACACATACATATATGCGCAACATAAAATTAATGTTAAAATGCACACGGTATAAAACCAAATGTGTTTCAAATTTAAAGGCCAGAACAAAAATAATTGATGGGTAAAACATGAGAGATGAAGGTAAGTCAATTTATTATAAATAATACTAAACGTTGTAACATATTATCATCAGTGGCCATATGGCATCCGATTTATAATAATGGGGGGATATGATAATTTCATCATAAAGACATGAGCATTAACTTATATATGAACAATTCATTAAGCGCAAAATCATGCGTTGAAAACAACAAACTATCCTTGTGTTGTATGGTTTTAGTGAGCAAATTATGATTATTAACCAATAGTTGGTAGAGCATTAAATTAAGCTCTTGGTCATACAACAACGATGATCACATCAAAATTTACAAAAACGCATCTCGTATCAGTCATGGTATAACATGATTCCCAAATTCTCAAATAATATAAATGTAAAATTAAACCATGATTATAAAATTCAATAGTAAAAATAGTTAGAATGACTTACAAATTAGATTTGCCTGATTTAGAGTATAAGAATCAAAAATACGAAAATAAGATTCAATAATCAAACACCATTATTCCCGACAATCAATTGTTGATATTGTATAGAGTCTCGTGCTGATAACGTGTTATAAAATATAGACAAGGAGAGTGAAGGATAGTATAGAGGTATATATTTCTTATAACAATGAGGTATATATACATGTATACAAATGGGAGTTATGCAATAGAAAGGTAAAAGGACACCTAGTTAACTCTACATTTATGAACATCCATAATACTTGTGACTTATGGACATCCATAACATTATTACACAATAATGTTTTATAACAAATGATTTTTGAAATAAATGAAATTTATTTCATTAGATTTGAATTTAATTCGAGTTTCAAGCTTTTATTTACGATTTATCGCTATAAATTGTTTTAAAAGTTTTAATTTGAGTTTTAATTCGAAAGTTGTTTATTTTGATTGGAAAAATAAAAAATGTGTTTTTGTGACGGTTTTCATTTATTGTTTTATTTAATTCGAAGTTTTGAGTTTTTAAAGCGGTTTTTAAACCCGTTTTTGAAGCGCTTTGAGGAACGATTTTTGATGTGATTTTAGGCCATGTTTGGCATGAGTCTCGAGGAAACCAATAGCCCATTACCTTCCCCTATAACCCTGTGTTCAAACCCCACCAAGCTCGTCCCAAATCCCTCCTTAAATCTCGCTCAACCCACGCCAAAGCAGCCCGATACCCATCACGTACCCCTATTTTGAGCAGCCCAAAAGCAACACCAAACACCCATGTTTAACCACTTAGCCACCAACTAGCCACGTCCCAACCATAGCATATTGACCCTAGACCATAACCCAACCTATCTAACTACAAACCCGAGCCACACGAACCCAAACAAAGCCAACCCATAGCCCTTTACCGTACCCTATTTTTGTGAGCTTTGGAGCTCGTTTCTTGAGCTCCAAGTTCTTCCACCGGCCTTCCCTTGCTTACCCATTAAGAAATCAATATCCCATATCTTCCATACTTCCATTGCCATCTAAAAAAGATAGAGAAATCGTCCAAAAAAGATAGAGAAATAAGAGTTTCCAAAAATCGTCTTATTCGCTTTCCTATTCTTTAAAAGACTCAAACCCTAACATCTCTACCTACATAAGCTTCCATTACCTCATATGAAGGAGGGGGATGAAAAATAGACAAAAGAACAGAAGTCATAAGCCTCAAGCACCCAGAAACTCGAGGAAGATCTTCATCTTCTTCCTCGAGCTCAACTACGCCCAGAAAACAGAGCATCACGGCCTGCTCTCGAAAACCTCCCACGAAAACCACCTAAATCACCACCACAATTCACCAAATTTGACATACATAATCTAGGTAGTGCCGTTGATTGATTTGTGCCTTCGTACACCAACATAGGTAACGTTTAGAGCATTAATTTGCTCAATTTTTTACCCTTGCTCGCGTTCTATCCATTCCTTGTTCTTCACTGGTTTTTAATCATTTTAAAGACAATTTGAGTCTGGTTTTTTGCTAATGTTTGAAACTTTGGAGTTTGATAATTCCAAACATCTTTCGGATTGAAAAATCGTTGAGTATTGAAGTCGTGGTGATCCTTTGAAGTTCGCTGCGCAAAATTGGTTTTACACGTGAAACGTGTTTGTTGATTTGAAATTTGATTTTGTTTATTGATTTGAAAACCATCGTAGACGTAACAAGAAGCTTGCGTCCGAGATACATGTAAGCCGAGGGTGCCAAAAATCACTAATTTCTTCCCTTAATGCAATTTATTTCATTAATTATCGCTTTACCGTTTTATCGTATTTATTCTGTTATTTATGCGATAATATTGTTATTGTTGATAGTTATGAAGGAGAACGGGATTATTATTGTTGTTCAATGCTGATGGATGGCTTATTACTTGTTTGGATTAATTTATGTTAGGTATTAGACGATTTGTGCCATATGAATTGTTTTCATGTTTATCCTTAATTATGCTAGATTTATTCTCGTATGTTTAGATCTACGTTTAATTTAATGTTTATGATATAAATATGAAATTATAACATGCTTTTTATGTTTAATTAGTATGTTTATAATTAAAGTTTGCATCTTTGATATTGTTATTGTTAATTTATGATAATTGGATTAAATAATGAAGTTGTTTAATTTTAATTCGTATGTTAACATGATTTATGAGATGTATGCATGAACATGAGACTTACTAGCTTAAATTAGATTATGCATGTTTGTATGATTTAATTTGTTTGCTTATTCACATGTTAGTTTAATTAATTAGGTTTAATTAATTAGAATTGCATGAAATCGCATGAATTAGAATTGTTTGCGTCGATTTGTTTGTCTCACATGTATGCCGTGTATTTATCTCATATGGCACGGTTTTCTAGGCTAAGAATTAGTGTAATTTATTTACGATTGGCATGATTCGCATGATTAGATAAGCATGTTTAGATTTAATTGTTTTAATTATGATTTAATTGAAACCATTAGCATGTTTGTTCGATTATCGTCATGTTTGCTTGTTTGGTTGATTTGTGTCACATGTGGAGACATATGGTACGTCTCCCTAGGATTTTTTAAGGTCTAAGTTTAGTCCTTTTGTTTGCTTTAATCGTATGCCTTTGTTAGTGAAACAATTGTTTGATTTGGATGCATGTTTGCCTCTTTTCATTTGCATATGATTATATTATTTCATGTCACTTATTTGAAACCCGACTTGACCTAGAATAGGCCATGTATGCACCCTTAGTGGCCGCGTTTGGACGTGTATGGTGTTCGGCTATGATGGCCCTTGTTTCGTTGATTGGTGTTTATTAATGCCTTGTTTGCTTATTGGTTTTATTGCCATTGTTGTTGTGATCTAGCCCATGTTTGTTACAACGCCGCTTGAGTAAGAAGTTACTTTCTCTCCTCCTTGATTGTTTATTTATTTATGCTAGAATAGCTTAATGAACTCACATGTTTAAATCACTTGACGAAGTTATGTGCAACCACTAGAATTGTTTTGTCACATGTTAGGGGAGTTGACGGCATAACAAGGACCTAAGGTTCCTTTTTTTCTTGCGTTAAGGACCCAAAGTATTTCTGTTTAGCACTAAGGACTTATGACTAACGGACGGTTGTTTAGCATTCACCACAAATATTAAGGGACCCACATGGAGGGGAAAAAGAGGGGAGATTCCTTCAATTTGGCAATATGTGAAGTACTAGCCATTTTTTTGGTGTTGTAATAACTATAGAAACAAATAATTGTGTATTCTTTTTTGTTTTTTCATGGTTTTCAACTTTACTTAAATTGGGTAAAATAAAAAAACAATAACAATGAGAAGATCGTATCTGTCTTAAGATTAAAATGGGTAAATAATCAACTATTTGCATAGATAAGACATGTCTTTTGCTTATGTCCAAGCATTTGTTTTCGTCTTATCTATATAAATGACATGTTATTTGACCCGTTTTAACCTTAAGACGGATAATATCCGGATAAAATTTACATATTATGCAAATAATGTATGATTTATTAATAAAATGATATATTCGTTAAATAAATACGGATACAAGTATCGAGATATTATTATCAGAAATATTTAATAGGCTATACACATTACCAAACCAAGAAAAAACACACAGTGCATTTGGGTTAAAAATTTAAAATCAATGCTTGATTTTTCTCTACTATTTTGGCTTTTACAGAAAAAAAAATGGTACAAGTTGGTTGTCAGTTGGAAACCTTGGAGTACTTCACTTTTCCCAGCCAAACATAATGTCCGTAAGGCACAAGTCCTTATCACTAAACAGAAAAAGTATGAGTCCTTCTTGCTAAACAATTGTAAAATATAGACCCCAATTGTGAGGTTAACTCCATGTTAGGGTTTAATATTAATGGGTGCATATCGAAAAATACTAGTTCAGTTAATATTGGTTATTGTTTGACTTAGTAGAGGGCGTTGTTTACAACGGACGGGGTTGGGTGTTTGAATGAGCTTCCCAACACGTACTTTCACGTGAATCCATTTTCTCTAAAACGAATTCCAAATTTCCTTAAATTTGGTGGCGACTCCATGTGTTTGAAAAACCCTCTTGGATTATCAAATTCTCACATCCACAAACACATTTGTGGACCATGCCACCCGCGACACAGTAACATTACCCACATAAGTAGTTCATGACGATCTGTAAGGCTCCGAAAATTATAAAAGTTTTAAAATGAGTCTGCAATTAGGATTCACCACCAAATTATATATTATAGAAATTTAGAAACCGTTCGAAACAACTTTATGCCACGTCAAATTAAGCGGAAAGCAGATTTGAGATGAATACTAAAGATGGAGATTCAATCAGCTTAGCATTCCATGTATCTAGAATGACTCTCTATGGATACCTCATTTCTATACCTCCCGCCAACCACTCGGTGATGGTTTGACCGCGTGATTAGCATACGTTGCGATTTTATGACATTTAATTAATCCGTTGACAAGTGGTAGCTCAAACATTCGTGTCAACCCCTTGGTCGTTGAAGAAGCGGGTCGTTACCCCCTATCAAACACATTTATATCCAACTTAGTATAACAAGTAAGTCGAAGTCGAACCCAAAGGACGTGGGTATTAAAATCATTCAATCAAGTAGTAGTTATGCTAAGGTTGTCACGAATGAATTGGGTTGATGGTCTAAACTAATGAAAAGTAATAAATAGCAATGAAAGGTAATACAAGCAATGAAAGTAAATATGTAAACTAATGATAAAAGACATTAGGGTGTCATGGGATTATAGGAAAATATGGTAAAATCACATAAATGAGTTACATAAACGATGTTTAGAAAAGTAATAAATAGCAACGTTTGACCGGGTCACCGATGCACCTACCCTTGATCAAGTCCACTCCATGGTCTTACAACTCCAAACCGTGTTTCAAAGCTTGAATGTTCGAATCACGTGTTAGAAAATGGGTTAATCAGCAAAGAAAGTCCATCACCCTCTTTTGTCAAGGCAGAAGGCTAAACCCATCGGAAGCCTATTTCTCACACTTTGCAAACCAACAAGGCCCAGGTATGTAGAACGCACCTGAGACACTGGGATACCTGGCACAGGAAGAACGTTTATGGAATACCAAAGAGGTCGGTGCCCGATATGGTAAGGCCATTTACAAAGCTATCTCTCTCATATACTACAGCAATGGAGTTACTAGCCTTCCACGGGGTACTACCCCTGATTGGGCCCACCCCGACATCTGAACCTCGGAAGAGAAATAAGTACTGGGTCGAGGGGGCCTACTGCATATTTCATGGAGGTATCAGACATGACATAGAGTTCTGTTTCTGATTAAAGCATGAAATCCAGGACATGGTCGACGAGGGCACTTTGCCCCTTTCATTCTTAGCCCATTCAAATAGTGATAACGCTCCAAAGCACCATGTTGTGCAGAACCATGAAAACTTGCTGGATTCTTATCCGTACGTTATCTTGGCTAATGAAGAAGAAATCTTGAAGTGGATCAGTGACCAGAGTCAAGCATCAGAGCCGACAGTCGAACTAGAGAAGGCCCAAGACGAGATTTGATGATTTTGAGTCAGAGTCTGTTTTCTAGTTTCAGTTTAAGTCGAGTCTAAGACTTTCCCGTTTGAAATTAAGTCGTAGTTCCTACATTTGTCTCACGATCTAGTGTGTGTCCTATAAATCACCCTTTCTTCGAGTATGTCAAACGTTTATCATTTCAAATAAAAGTATTACATGTTCATTTTCCAGATATACTCCACTTTTGTTCATCAATCCAAAATGCACTACGCACTCGAAGGGTGCCTCTTGGATAGAAATATGTATCTCGTTTTAGATAGTGAGGTACTTTAGGATCCCGTGTCTGTTTCCTTTGCCTATTCCAAGTCTGGCGGTAAAAAACTGTAATACCTCAGATTTATGAGCCGTTGGGTCTTGTATCAAGTAGGGCTTACTCTGTCGAGTAAGTTAGTTTTGCATTCTAAAGTACGTTCTGCCTGATGGGTACTCGATCGAGTAGGGATAACTCGATCGAGTAGGCGGTATTCGATCGAGTACCTCAGTTACTCGATCGAGTATGTAGGGTTATACGTGTTTTTGGCCGGGTTTGATAGCAACGCGTAAAAAGTTATATAAAGTGAATTCTTCAGTTCTTTTACCTTTTACTCTTATTTCCAAACTTTTTACAAAAGAAAACAAACAACGACGTTCTCTCTTCACTCATTGCTATCAAATCAAAGGGGCTAGGGTTGTCGTATTTCAGAGTTCTTTATACCGTTGAGATCGTCGTATTGTGGGTAAGATCCTTGTGTCGTTTTATGTCGATTTGATTAATATTGTTTAAACCCTAATTGGGTAAATTGGGGATTATTGCGGTTGTTGATGATTGTAGATTGTGATTGTATGATTATTTGATTATAAGAGGTGATTTCGTAGAGGAACGCTTTTGATCCGCTGCTTGTGTTGATATTGGTGATTTCATTCCAGGTAGAGTTTCCCTACTCAATTATTGTATAAATGTTATAAGATGGTGGTTGATTGATTGGCATGTTGTTGTATCAATAATTGGTATTGGCATTGTTTTACATTGATATTGTAATTGGTTATTGTTGTTTGTCAGTGGTTCGCGAGATGCACCCTCGGCTGAGTGGATTAACTTACGGGAGTAGCTTCACGCCCTTGATTCGCCCCTCGTGGTTCCCGTCACAGGGGGATGTGCACATTAAGGAATATAGGTTATTCGCTCGATGGAGATGAGCGGGGCTTAGGTGGGAACGACTGCGGTCCCCCACTGGCGGTGTGGAATATCTGTTGCAATGGATATTCTGGCAGGGCTACACACTTTAGTGTGTAGTCAGATGATTGGTGATGTGACGGTGTTGGAGGATTGTGATTGTGTATCTATCTGTTGTATTATCTTATATTGTTTATGCAGTAACTGACCTCGTTTAAATATTTTGAAAACTGTGGTGATCTATTCGGGGATGGTGAGTAGTTTTTTAGCAGGTATCTCTCGGATACGCGGGATTGGCTGGGGATGGAGTCACCATGAGTCAGATAGTAGTCTTTCGCTCTTGTGTCATGACATTTTGTTTACTTAGTTGGATTTTTGGTTTAGAATAGTTGCATTTTGTTTTACACTTGGTTTTGATGTAATCACTTTAAATTTATTTACTTAAAGTACGTTTCTTGATGGTCACTTTTGATTACTATGCCTTGGGTAACCGAGGTAGTAGCATTCTCATGTGCTAGGTGGTCTTGGTAAGGCACCTTGGTGTATGGGGGTGTTACAAAACCTTCACTAGAACCAGTGCTCAAGGAAAGCCTATGTCGAACCTGGGTGTTCCCTGTAGAACTGTCCTTTCTCTGAAAGAGACGCAACTGACCTAGTCTGACAAAGAACGTTAGTGTGACCCAATCTGTTTGGCGAAGTCCAGATGTTTCAAGGAGAATAAAGTTGCAACCGAAAGCGTTGTTTCGAAATAAAAATGAAAAAAAGAAGTAGAAAAAGTGAAAAAAAAAAAAAGAGAAAAAGGGAGAAATGATGAAAAAAAAAGAAAAGGGGAAAAAAAGTAAAAAAAAGCAGAAAAGATAATAAAACTACAGAACGCTTTTGGTTGAATGTCGAAGTTACAAAAGCCAGAAGTCAAGCCAAGTACTTGAAGTTGATATTCAATTGGCGAAGCCCAAAACCGTAAGTAATAACCTCTCTACCCCTTAAGTCCTTCTTGAGACAGTTACAGGGAATAGTCAAGAATTTTGACAATCATTGGCCTCGTGTTGTTACAGCCAGCCTTAGGGTACAGACATGGAAATTTAAACCCATATTGCTTTCCAACCCATTTGCACTCGGGTTTCGTCAAACCCGAGACACCATTTCCTACCACGATGTAAGCCATAACTAATTGACCTTAGCACTAGAAAATGAACCTTTAGAATGATGGTCCACATTCAAGCCTTTTATTGCCAAGCTTGACATCCCAGAAAATCACAGCCTCCTACACCAACTCCAGACACGTGAGATTTGATGGTACCTTATAGGCTAGGACGGGATACAATATGATGTTTTAGGTGAAACCTTCGAGTGTGTACACACAAATAAAAATGACTATTTTATGTACCTTGATCGAACTACGTCGGATTTGATTTCGCTCCACGCAAATACGTAGGTAGTCCTTCAAAATAAGGAGTCAATCCACCCACCATCCACGATGTGTCTTGCCGGTTTCATACGGGTCTTAACCAAAGTCCAAATAAAGATACCTATGTTGAGTCAGTATTAGTACTCTGTTTAGGCTAGGATGAAGATGTAGATTCACGATGATTAGTTGGCAAGTCTCGTAATGAGTTCTATCTGATGATGTTTGCAAATATGGTCCCCAGTGCAGAATGTTTGGTCTATTTGACTGAATTGATGAGGATTGTGTCGGGAACCGAAAAGACGAAAGCCCACTGAAAAGAAAGGAGGCAGAGGCAAAAATAAATTAGCCCGCTGAAAAAAAGGAGGCGGAGGCAAAACTGAATAAGCCCGCTGAAAAGAAAGAAGACGGAGGCAAAAATGATATAAAAAACCGCTGAAAAGAAAGAAGGCGGAGGTGAAAGATGAATGATGGTGTAGATGATGGTTCCGGATAACAATGATGAATGATGGTGTAGATATTGTACCCAAGCGGGACGATGAATGATGGTGTAGAATCCGTTCTCGAGGGAACAATCAACGATGGTATAGCAATGGTGGTGTAGTAATTCATGATGGTGTTCTCGATGGAACAAACAATGATGGTGTAGAACTTGTTCTCGATAAGAACAATTAATGATGGTGTAGTTTGAGTTTGGGCCATAGTAGCAGAACGCTCAGTGCCAGATGTAAAGGTTCAAATTTCGGTCAGTGTCTTTTTAGGCCAGTGCCAGTAGCCGAGAAGTTAACCATTCAGAAGCGATGGATTGAGAGGTTTATCAAGTAGTGTTTGAAGAGGTGTATCCCGAGGATTTAACCATTCAGAAGCGATGGTTTGAGAGGTTCATCAAATAGTGTTTGTAGAGATTCACCCCCGAGACGTTAACCATTCATAAGCGATGGTTGGAGAGGTTCATCAAGCAATGTTTGCAGGGTTCACCCCCGTGATGTTAACCATTCATAAGTGATGGTTGAAGAGTTCTACTCCCAGCGAGTCGATGTTCGAATTAAAACTCGTACACACTTACGGATTTTTTATTTATAGGTAGCGGGCTATGCCCTCTCTATGTTTGTTTACGGGTCAGATGTTCGAGTCGGGTCGTGTCTACCCAACCAAACCAAAATGTTAAAATGTGAAATTTCGAAAACTTTTTTTTCAAAGTTGTTTTCGAAATGTTGGACTTCAAAGAAGCTCCGTGTTTGCGGGCTATTTAACCCATTTCAAAGGATATGCAAAGATCGAGTGGTTAATCCCTTTGTTTTCAAATGTTTACGTTTTGGGCCGAACACCCATCCATGATTTCAAAGTTTTCAAATATCACGGGAATTACATGTTATTGATTTGTTATAATATATAGATTTATGCTCCAACTGGGGGCTCTAAAGTCGGAGACTTTAAAACCCATTGCAATTGGGGGCTCTGAAGTCGTTGCTTCAGAGACCATTTTGAATAGGAGAGTTCTCCGCCAAGCAAGGTGATCCACAGCGGATTACAAAAGATGTAGATGAATCGCTCCACAGCGAGGCACAAATGGAATTGTCCCCGATAGGGATGCAGTTGATATTGATATTCGATTTGGAAAAGATAAGGTAACGTTGCTCGGGTTCGGGCACCGATAGTATAGGAGATGTACCTTCAATCTATAACGGCAACCTCCTTTTGGAAATGGGCCGGGAGTTGCGGAATGCCAAGCCATGTTTGTCGAACTACGACGCGGGTTTGATTCCGTCACAAACGGATACGTAGGCGCCTAAGGATAAGGCTCAACCCAACTTTGAATCGAAATAAAAAAGGAGTTTTGCGGAATTCCAAGACCGTGTTTGCCGAACTACGATGCGGATTTGATTCACTATGCCAAATAATAGGATCAACAACGATTAGATAAGGTGATATACCGTTGTAATACAAAACACGGAACCGTTATTACATCGACCGTTGTTATTTTGTGACCATGGTTGTTAAAAAGGCGGAACCGTTATAAAATGTAAATAACGGGTTCAAATAACCATAATACAATATTAAGAACGGTTCAAAAACCTTTGTCTATAATATTGAAACTGTGGTAGTATTAGTTGGAATGCTCTACGAAAACCTCTGACAACGATTTTACTGAAACAAAACCGTTGTAAAATATTAAATATGACAACGGTTTATGCTTATTAAACCATTTTAATGTCATGAATTCGAAAACGGATTTATTTCGTTATGTTATATTTTTGGCCGTAGCATTATGGATGAATATGTCAACGAGTTTCTATTTAAATGCGACCGTTGTCAATATATTTATTGATCACGGTTTTATTTTTAACCGTAATCGAATTTATAAATATTTTCTAAAAAAAATTGTTTTAGAAGGTTCAAAGAATTTCTGAAATGCTAATTTTTGCGATGAGCGAGGTTCATTTGAAATGCTCCGCAAAATAGCATTTAAGCAAATTGCAAGCATTGCAAAAATTCAATCCTGCATCATCAGAATATTACACAGATTGATCTATTCAACCCAACATAAAAATATTATAAACAGGGTGACCAAAACTAAATACACATGGCTCTATATACACACATATAGAATGAGCGGACTATTGACCATCCGTTAATGAAAGAAAATAAGTGGCCCACTTATTTCTCATGTCGGCGATGTTTTCCTTCGAATAGGTTGGGTCTTTGTTGTTGATTGAAAGTTGGAACTACAAATCAAAATATACTTAATCAAAATAGACAAAATAAGTGGATTATTACACAGAATTAAACCCAAGTTATGTTTGAAATAGTTATTAAAACACACTAATCGGTGACTCTATGTTGGTATATTTTCGGGTGATAATATCCCATATGGACCGACAATAGTAAAAGGCGCATTGTTTGTCGTCTAGTTGTACAAGAAACTATTATATAAATCACATACAAATAAGCTAAATTAGATTAATCTCTCGCATTAACATAAATTAAATGATAGGAGTAATTATTAAGAATACACTTACTTTTATCCGGAGAATAGTTGGACTTAATGCTCCAACTCCTCGAAACACACTAATTCATAAATATATACAGGAAATTATAATTAGCATTTGGCTCAATAATATTGATGGGACATTAAAAGGAGCCTAGTCTTCAAAGGTCATACAATAACAATTGATATTATAATGTAAGGTTGTAAACTTACTCAGTTATAAACTTTACAAATTTCTCAGAGGGACCATGTCCTCAAGAGTCAATCCAGTACACTATACTTTTTCTCACATTGATTGTCACTAGCAGCCAATGGTTGCTATGAAATATTGAAAATTGAACTGTTAGTTCATATACATGCATGTAAGCGTGTTAATAAATGAATAGAATCGTGATTCATTATAATAGAGTATTATACATACCGATTCTCATTGTATGGGGCAAGCCAAAGGCTTTTGAGCGTCCTCAACCGTTGAGCAATTTTATTGATGTGATCTTTGTATGTATATCCATGCACCTTTAGAGAGAAAACTTCAGGTGGCAAGAATCCGTAGTCATGAGAAACGTAGTTCCCCTCAGCGATGTGTGTAAACATGTGCCTATTACGTCAAATGGAACGAAGAATATTATTTTCATTATTAATTTAAATAAACATCACTATTCGTAAAACCAAATGACAAGTTTTATTAATGAACTTACTTCATCCAAATTAAAATGTGCATAGCATTTTACTCATCAAGGTCGAGAAACTGACACAGTGATTCTCCATCCATCATAACAATTGTACCTTCGCCCATAACATCCTCTTCGATCTGAATAATGAGAACATCCCCGGTAGCTGCCTTTCTTTCAGCCAGCTGGTGCAAAGCTACGAGCGTTGGAGTATTCAATTTTTCTCATAATCATCGCTCTGATATTTAGCTTTAAGAGGAGCAGCATGCTTGTGTGCAACAAAATTAGATGACTTATAATATACGTCGTCTGATTTAAGTTCAGTCTACAATTTAGAAAAAAACAATATATATATATATATATATATATATATATATATATATATATATATATATATATATATATATGTATATGTATATATATATATATATATATATATATATATATATGTATATATATATATATATATATATATATATATATATATATATATATATATATATATTACACGAGACGTCATATATAATTTCAATAACAAAAAAAAAACTCACAATCTATTTTTCAAATTATTACTACCTCTTGAATTTTGGGTGGAGAGGCAGTCGAATCAGTGACTTTGGGTATTGATGTAGTAGTCCTAATTTTAGCCATAATGACTTCATGTAACTCCTGCAAATGTAAAAATTAAAATACTTACTATATGTTTGATAAGGTTACCTTAATAAATTTAAAGGCGTTTATTATATAAAATGTGTTAGCTTTAGCATAACTACCCCGGAGATGTCAACAATAATGAATGCTTCAGGCCATTGCACAATAGAACCCACGACATCTTGCAAACACCAATTATCACTAAGTGGTACTATTAGAATATCATACTCCTCCAGATATAAGTGGGTCACTTCCACTTTCCTCCAATTCTGACGGAGGGCAATGTCTTGAACCTCAACTTCTTGAATCTAGTCGTAATAGAACGCGGATCCCCTAGCAACAGCAATTTTGCCAGATGGTACTATAGGGGCATTATAGTAAATAACACAAGGCTTATTGCAAACGCCCTTCATATTTTTAATTAATTAGTATATATACATACACTACTTTTGTGACACCCCCATACTCCAAGTGCCTTACCAGGACCACAAAAGGTATGAGAACGTCACCATCTCGGTTATCAGAGGCAATGATAATCAAATGACAATAAGGAAACATGCTTAAATAGTAATAAAGTTTAAGTGTTACATGTCCAACTCCAAAACCGATAAAAGTAAACACAAATGTTCTCCAAAAACCAAAGTACTCAAACTACTAAATGGAACACAGCGGAAGACTCTAAGACCGGTGGTGACTCCTTCCCAGCTATCCCTCGCATAAGCCATCATACCTGCTCAACAACTGCTCACCATCCCCGAATGGATCACCACAGTTTTTAAAACATTTAACAGGGTCATTACTAATTACATAAAACAATGCCACAATGAAAACAAGAACACAAACAGCTCAAACAGCTCAACAAATCCCCAGTCTCCATCTCCAATCTCCACACAATCGACTACACACTAAAGTGTGTAGCCCCGCTGCAGTACCCATCGCAACAAGTACTCCACGCCGCCGTGGGGACGCAGCCGTACCCACCAAATCCCCGCTCATCTCCATCGAGCGATAAACCCAAGTTCATTAATGTGCACATCCCCTCTGTGGCGGGTTCCACAGAGGGCGAATCAAGGGCGTGAAGCCACTCCCGCAAGTGACTGCACTCAGTCAGGGACGCGCCCCGAAGATCACAGACAGATACAAACCAATCAATAATATACAGCCAATAACCGTCAAGATCAACCAACAATATAATTAACCAATAATCACAACAACAATCACCACACATTATGTAGCCAATACTGAGTAGGGAAACCCTACCTGGAAAGCAAACACCAACAGTCGATCAAGCAGCTAAGTCAGAATCTCTCCTCAACGAATCCTCCTCCTATACATACATACATACAATCACAACCATATTCACATAAATCACCCAAAACCCCCAAATCACCCAATTAGGGTTTAACCAACTTTAACAAAACATTATAAAATTTATATAAGAAGCTTACTCTCGACATAAGGATCACAACGACGTAAAGAACTGTAGGGTAATATCCGTATAAAACCCCTTAAAATTAAGGACTATAACGCAAATTATCATGTGATTAATTGTCATAAACGAAAAACAAGAGAAACGATAAAGGAACAAGAATCAACCTCGGGTCCTGTGAATTTCGGCCTAAGAACAGAAATCAATATAGATTTCCTCCTAATTGTTGCACCCAAGATCGTCTGAGACTATGCCCCTTGTGCTAGAAATTGCTCTCTGATTGCCTTGCAATATTGAGAGAGCTTTTGTGAGGTTTTGATGTGAGATCTAGAATTTCAGAGGAAATTACTCCAAAACCCTAATTTTTGTGCAAATGACATTGATTAGGTCAAAAGGAGAGAGGGACTCTCCTTTTGTTTGGCCAAACCGTGAGCTCAAGGGGGAGTGGGCTTTCCACTTTCTCCTTATTTAATTCGTGGTCTGACTCGTTTCGCTAAAATGTATATGACGGGTTTTAATTATAAATCATCATTCTATATCGGATATTAAAATATCGACTAGTAACATGAATTAGTCGACATATTAATACATGTCCGACAATGATAATATTGTATAATTAATTAATTCAATATACATTAATTAAATATAATCGTTTATATTCAATTTACGAATTAACCGCTTAATTCACCTTAGCCATTATTATTTAATTCGTATTAAATAAGTATCTCAACATCGCGTTTGACTAATTTTTAGTCAATAACTCCGACTAACTGCTTAGTCATATTAGGCATCAACATGACTGTATTTTCATACCGTCACATCTCTCAAACGTATCCTATAGGTGTGACTTTTAGGGACCAGTTGATCACCGCCATCTGTATGACAATAACGTCAAACTTATCTAGCAAGCCAACCGTTATTGATAAACGTGGACCAACTGATAATAATACAAAAGTATACCCTTAAATCCTTTTAGAGATTTATATGTCATTGCACTAACTGTGGAGGACACCAGCCCTAACAAGCTCCCACTTGTCCGTACAAGTGTACGTGCAATAACGTTATCCGCACTAACTGGAGGACACCGGCTCCAACAAACTCCCACTTGTCCGTACAAGTGTATGTGCGATAACCGATTCTCATATCCATTTAAAATTTCTCCCACTCAATGTAAAACAATTTGCAGATCCGTATCCGCAAAGGTCGTATTTTACAATCGATCTGTATCAAGAGTGGTTTCCCCGACTAGAGAGTAACTTAACTGATAAAACGAATCCGTATTCGAGCATGGCCATGCATTTCAGTTACAGCTCCTCGAGTGGCCCTGAGAAGTATCGAGTACCTAATAAAGGCTGAATATTTCCTTCAACTTGACTCCTGTCGATCTAAGCACAGCATGAAATGACCCAGAAACAATCTACTTGGCCCCTTGTTACGGATGACCGTGAGAAAGAAACCAAAGTCACCCAAAATCTGCCTTGATCTCAAGAGACAGTCGATAGTCAAAAGAATCGACTCTTAGGATCACCATGGAGGTCCTATCCATGACCTGGCACCGAATGTTATAAAACATTTAGGACTCCACGTCGTTGTCACTATTGTGTCCTACGAGATATCCGTATAACTCGCCTCTGTGATTGGTCAGTCAACCGTTTGACTTATGTTTCGTTGAACCCACCATCAACCAGCGTCACAAAATAATTGCCAGAGTTATCAGCTCACTTGGGCAATTAAGGACCAAAAATATAATGTTTGTTCAGTTCACTTTGTGGTGTTCAAAAATTGTCGTACAACTCCACATGAAAAAAAAAATATATAAATATCAAAACGATGATGTCGTATAGAGTACACGAGAAAATGAATCTAATCCATAAAAGAGTACTACAACTCAGGAACACGTTTAATTCCCATGGAAATAACATGCCCTTCATGCTTATCTTGTCGTAATGGTTTAGTGTGAAGATCTGCTATATTATCATCTGTAGCAATCTTTTCTATCACTACCTCCTTTTGCTCCATGTAATCTCGGATTAGATAAGCTTTCCGTTGTACATGTCTAGACTTGTTGCTAGACTTAGGCTCCTTAGCTTGGAAGATGGCACCTCTATTGTCGCAATAGATGGTGATCGGGTCATTCGAACTAGGCACTACTGATAGTCCTTGTAAGAATTGACGCATCCATATCGCTTCCTTTGCAGCTTCAGACGCGGCATAGTACTCGGACTCAGTCGTAGAATCTGCTGTAACACTTTGTTTGGAACTCTTCCAGCTGACTGCAGCGCCATTAAGAGTAAAAACGAATCCAGACTGAGATTTCGAGTCATCTCGATCCGTTTGGAAGCTAGCATCTCGAATCGGTTGCGCATAGCTTTTGATCGCCTCCATAAGTCAATGCCCAATCTTTAGTCCTCCGTAGGTACTTAAGAATGTTCTTGTGACCATCCAATGTGATTCACCTGGATCTTTGTTGGAATCGACTCGTCATACTCAATGCATATGCCACGTCCGGACGTGTGCATATCATGGCATACATGATTGATCCTATAGCCGAGGCATAAGGAATCCGTGTCATGCGCTCTTTCTCTTTCGGTGTCTCTGGTGCCTGAGACTTGCTCAAATGCACCCCTGGAGCCATGGGAAGAAACCCCTTTTTGGAGTTAGTCATGCTGAATCTCTCTAGAATCTTGTCTATATAAGATTCCTGACTGAGAGATAACATCCGACGTGATCTATGTCGATAGATACGGATGCCCAAAATTCTTTGTGCCTCACCCAGATCTTTCATCTGGAAATGGTTCTTCAACCATACTTTTACCGAAGTTAAGAGAGGTATGTCATTCCCAATCAGGAGTATGTCATCAACATACAATATTAGGAAGACAATCTTACTCCCACTCGACTTGATATATAGACATGGTTCCTCGACCGATCGAGTAAATCCATTTTCTTTTATCACTTGGTCGAAACGATGATTCCAACTCCGAGAAGCTTGCTTAAGTCCATAGATGGAACGCTTAAGCTTGCACACTTTCTTAGGATGTTCAGGATCGATGAAACCTTCGGGTTGTACCATGTACAACTCTTCCTCCAAATAACCGTTTAAGAAGGCGGTTTTCACATCCATCTGCCAAATTTCATAGTCATGAAAAGCGGCAATCGCTAAGATAATCCGAATGGAACGCAGCATGACTACGGGTGCAAAAATTTCATCGTAGTGCAAACCTGGAACTTGGGTGAAACCTTTAGCAACTAGTCGTGCTTTATAGATATCTTGTTGACCTTCCACAGAATGCTTTATCTTGTAAAGCCATTTGCATTGAAGGGGACGAACCTTAGCAGGCAAGTCAACAAGATCCCATACGTTGTTCTCATACATGGAGTCCATCTCGGATTGCATGGCCTCAAGCCATAGCTTTGAGTCGGAACTAGTCATGGCACCGTTATAGGTTGCGGGTTCACTACTCGTTAAGAGTAGAATGTCATCTATGTCATGTTCCTCGACCATACCAATGTATCTGTCCGGAGGAATAAAGACTGTACCCGACCTCCTAGGTTCCTCAGGAATATTAACCGCAGCCGGGATTGAAGGAACTGGTTCCTCCAATGGTTGCTCGGCATTTGGTTCTGGAATCTCCGACAGTTCGAAGGTTCTATTACTCTTCGCGTTCTCGAGAAACTCCTTCTCTAAGAATGTCGACCGCCGCAACAAATACACGTTGTTCGGTTGGCGAATAGAAGTAATGACCAAATGTTCCTTTAGGATAACCTATAAAGTATGTCTTGACCGATCGCGGGCCGAGCTTATCCTCATGTCTCCACTTGACATAAGTCTCGCAGCCCCAAACCCGTATAAAGGACAAGTTAGGGACCGTTCCCTTCCATAGTTCATATGGAGTCTTATCATGACTTTAGACGGACTTCGGTTAAGTATTAGAGCGGTGTGAGAAGAGCATAACCCCATAATGAATCGTGCAATACGGTGTGACTCATCATGGATCGAACCATATCTAGTAGTGTTCGATTTCTCCGTTCGGACACACCATTCAACCGAGGTGTTCCGGTGGAGTTAAGCGTAAGGCAATCCCACAGTCCTTAAGGTGTTGATCAAACTCGTGTGAAAGATACTCGCCACCACGGTCTGATCGTAGTGTTTTAATCTTTCTACCCAGTTGGTTCTGTACCCGATTCTGGTATTCTTTGAATTTCTCAAAGGACTCACTTTTATGCTTCATTAAGTAGATATAGCCATATCTACTTAAATCGTCCGTGAAAGTGATGAAATACCTATAGCCTTCTCGTGCGGTGATTGACATAGGTCCACACACATCCGTATGTATAAGTCCTAATAGGTCAGCAGCGCGCATTCCAACACCTTTGAAGGAAATTCGAGTCATCTTACCAATGAGACATGATTCACACGTGCCAAATGATTGAAAATCAAAGGCCGAGATAGCTCCATTCTTTATGAATTTGTTTAACGCGTTTCTCATTAATGTGTCCCATACGGGAGTGCCATAGATAAGTTTGATCTTTGTCACCAACCTTTAACTTTTTATTCATTACGTGCAATATTTCAGTGGTCTGATCTAAAACATAAATTCCATTCATGGAGACTGCCTTGCCATAAATCATATCGTGTAACGAGAAAATGCAGCTATTATTCTCTATTACAAATGAAAAACCAAGTTTGTCAAGTGCGTAAACCGAAATAATGTTTTTGGATAGACTGGGTACATAATAGCAGTTATATAAAAATAACTCAAATCCGCTTGGAAGCTGGATCACATATGTTCCCCTCGAGACGGCAGCCACTCGTGCTCCATTCCCGACACGCAGGTCCACCTCACCCTTTACGAGGGGTTCGATGTTTCGGAGCCCCTGCACATGATTGCACAGATGAGAACCACAACCAGTATCTAGTACCCAAGTTCCGTAACTTGCGTGGTTAATCTCAATCATATGAATAAAAGAAGAAGAAGTAGACATACCAACAGGAGTAACGCGACCTGCTTTTATGTCCTCATGGTATACAGGACATGTACGCCTCCAATGCCCAGTCTTGTGGCAATGATGGCATTCCATGTTACCGGTCTTGCTCTTTGTCGCGCCTGGTGAGGTGCTAGACTCACCAGGCCCACTCTTACCTGATCCCGACTTCTTAAACTTGGCACCCTCGCTAGGTCCGCCGAGCTTTGCCCTTACCCTTGCCCTTGTTTGACACAACGAGAACATCCTGTTTCAGGCTCCCACTAAACTTCATGTCCTTCTCGGTCTGTACGAGAAGGGAGTGTAGTGCATGAGGACTTTTCTTCAAATCATTCATATAGTAATTGGCTCTAAAGAGCGCAAAACCATCGTGGAGTGAATGAAGCATACGGTCTATCACGATGTTCTCACTGATCTTACAATCAAGTGCCTCCAGTTTCTCGACATTCTCAATCATGCTGAGAATGTGTGGGCTAACCGGTTGGCCCTTTTGGAGTTTCGCCTCAAAGAAGCGACGGGTATGCTCATAGGTCACGATTCTCGGTGCTTTCGAGAATTCCTTAGTGAGCGTGGTGAAAATCTTGTTTGCACCTTGGGCTATGAAGTGTTTCTGCAAATTGGATTCCATTGCAAAAATGAGTACGTTCTTTATCGCACCCGCTTCCATGACGAAATCGCTATACGTGGCGATCTCGTTAGCTCGGCCCGTGGGGCCTGGGTTTGGCGGGATGGGCTCTATCGATATTTGAGCTTCCCGTCGGCAATGGCAAGCATTCCGTAATGCCGCCTCCCGATCCCGCGAAGTTTGATCCATCATTCTTGATCGAGTAGACTGATTCATCTGATTCATGAAGATCCGAAGCTAGGACTCACGGTCCAATGTGGCACTTGGCATTGGGTCGTTCATACGGCCAGCCATTTTGTTATTAGCAGTTTAAATGATCGTGTTCTACACTGAAAAAGAAAGAAAAACAAAACGAAATAAGCAACTCATCGAGGTGATTTAAGTCTAATTAAAATTCATTTTAACGTGTAGACTCATTGCACTTGTATAATTGATCTACCTCAAGAATTATACAAATGATCCCAAGACTCAATTTCTGTAAATTGATAAGCCAACTGTTTGGCTAGTTCTACCGTTAGAACTCTTGGTCGATAGATTTTCGTAAATCCTATCATTAGTCCACCATAATTACAGGATCGTACGAGTGACCATAGTGTTGAGATAAAATAGGTCAATCAGTTTCAACTTACCCGACGTAGAAGGGGTCATATTATGCCTACCGACGAAGAAGGGATTCATTGGAGTTTGACCTATAAAGACTATTCTCAATTTTTTTGGTTATACGAGGAAGATCCCATCAACTTAGTTTTAATTCATTTAAAGTGAACGAAAAACTAGCATTACGTGTATGAATTAACTTAGGTGATGGCTTATTAATTCCGTGTGACATCTGTATGTCATAGAAAACTAACGCGTAACCTCTATATGAGTCAGTTTTCATGCAAATATTGGGTGGTTTGGTTTTAGGCGGAATATGATGCAAACTATCGTTACGATGAAAAACATAAAACAAATGTAAAACGTAAATAAAAGTCCTAGTGTGGCCTATCCTAGCAAGATAAACATAATACAACTTTGGAATCCACCGTTGGACCCGAGAAGCTTGTCTTGATGTTCCATCTTGATCCATGCGTGAGGAGTGAGCATCCGATCTCCATCTTTGGTCTTCTCAAAATTACAATTTAAAATTTACAAAATATAAACCTATTTACATTCTAAATTAAAACTGTAATTACAAGGAAAAAACCAAAACGGAGATGCGAGATCTCAAAATACAACCAAGACCGTGTTCCATCATTACGGTAACACGTTCTACTAAGGCCACACTAAGTTACAACCGATTGTAAAATTAAATACGTAAAAAAAATATTCATGGCATTCAAAAGTAACGATAAATAAAAATGCATCAACTAAAACAAAATTTATTCGTGACATAATTCCGTAACTATGTTAAATTTATCCAAACCACCTTTCAACGATTAAAATTATATGACAAAACCGCTTCTATCAACTTAATTTTAATTCATTACAATCCGTTACTTTAAATTGCTTTAAAATAACTAAATGGTACGTGAGTGAACCGTTTCACAATCAAGCGAGTGTACAATATCCGTATAATGTACATTATATGGCCGGGAAAAATAAAACACGAAATTTTTTTTTTTCTTTCACGGCTGGACCGAGAGCAGCAAAAAAAATAAAACACAAAAAAAAATTTCAGCGGCTCAAAATTTCAGCGCGGCCAAAACCTTCGTGAAATCGATTTGACAAAATAAAACCAATTGCAATTTAGACTTAATTCGTATAAAATTAAATCTACAGTTGATAAAGCTTTAACATATTGCTATAAAGACCGATTATAATAACAATATGCAAAAAAACGCAAACAAAACCAATCGATCGAGGCACTAACAGTCCTCGATCGACTGATCAGACATGAACCGTATGGCACGGTTTTCAATGCACGAAAAAAAAATAAAGCAGCCGTGTATAACATGGCACGGTTTTCAAGGCAAAACAATATCGATTCAAATCGTTTTATGAAAATCACGATGAAAAATTTACGTGGCCTCGCTCTGATACCACTTGTAGAGTAATATCCGTATAAAACCCCTTAAAATTAAGGACTATAACGCAAATTATCATGTGATTAATTGTCATAAACGAAAAACAAGAGAAACGATAAAGGAACAAGAATCAACCTCGGGTCTTGTGAATTTCGGCCCTAAGAACAAATCAATATAGATTTCCTCCTAATTGTTGCACCCAAGATCGTCTGAGACTATGCCCCTTGTGCTAGAAATTGCTCTCTGATTGCCTTGCAATATTGAGAGAGCTTTTGTGAGGTTTTGATGTGAGATCTAGAATTTCAGAGGAAATTACTCCAAAACCCTAATTTTTGTGCAAATGACAATGATTAGGTCAAAAGGAGAGAGGGACTCTCCTTTTGTTTGGCCAAACCGTGAGCTCAAGGGGGAGTGGGCTTTCCACTTTCTCCTTATTTAATTCGTGGTCTGACTCGTTTCGCTAAAATGTATATGACGGGTTTTAATTATAAATCATCATTCTATATCGGATATTAAAATATCGACTAGTAACATGAATTAGTCGACATATTAATACATGTCCGACAATGATAATATTGTATAATTAATTAATTCAATATACATTAATTAAATATAATCGTTTATATTCAATTTACGAATTAACCGCTTAATTCACCTTAGCCATTATTATTTAATTCGTATTAAATAAGTATCTCAACATCGCGTTTGACTAATTTTTAGTCAATAACTCCGACTAACTGCTTAGTCATATTAGGCATCAACATGACTGTATTTTCATACCGTCACATCTCTCAAACGTATCCTATAGGTGTGACTTTTAGGGACCAGTTGATCACCGCCATCTGTATGACAATAACGTCAAACTTATCTAGCAAGCCAACCGTTATTGATAAACGTGGACCAACTGATAATAATACAAAAGTATACCCTTAAATCCTTTTAGAGATTTATATGTCATTGCACTAACTGTGGAGGACACCAGCCCCAACAAGCTCCCACTTGTCCGTACAAGTGTACGTGCAATAACGTTATCCGCACTAACTGGAGGACACCGTCTCCAACAAGAACAATGCAATCCGACACTCCTAGACTTGGGATTTGTTAACAATGCGATGACAATCAAGCTACGTAACTCATCTTCTTCTCAATTAGGTTTTAGAATAGTTAAAAAAGATTAAGAAAAGTGACGGACATCTTTTTATACTAATCTCGCATTATTAACAAAACCCGTCAAACTCAGCTCGTAAAAATCACTTACTCGATCGAGTAAGTCACTTACTCGATCGAGTGACCCTTACTCGATCGAGTACCAAGCTTACTCGATCGAGTACCCTACAGGCAGTCTACTGTTTTGCGTCAAAAACTACTTACTCGACAGAGTAAGCCCCAGTCGATAGAGTACCCTTAGACACATAAAACCTTAGTATTACAACTTTAATTAATAAATTTAATTAATTAGTATATATACAACAATTATAAACTAATCGTAGTAGCTAATACCTCGTCAAAAGCCGGATTTGGAGATGATAAGAACGTGTCATCATCAACTACCTACACCTTCTCTCTCACGTCCTTCATGGCTTCCTCTTCAACTACCCGATCTTGATCCTTTGACATGTCTTCGGCTCTCACCTCATTCTCCTTTGTCATGTCATCCTCAGTTGCATGCCCGCTTTTTCCTTCTCCTCCCCTGCTTCCTTTATGACTTGCTGAACCATAACCAACTCTTCTTCAGATGGCTTATCCCCCGTTTCCACCATTCTCAGTATCAACCTGGCCATTGTTTGTAGCTGTGTAGTAGAAATGAATATGATTAAAGTAAGTAGTATAATTTCAGCATATATTTATAAATTATGTTGAATAAAATACACCATTTATGTACCCTATCATCACCACTCATTGTCCTTCGAGTAGTTTTCCCAAAATACTTAGTGATACCGACATGCGTCGATACCCCTCTCACACGACCTGGATGCTCTGCTTTGCCGATTGCCCTAGCAAGAATGTCATCACGTCCTTGAGGCTTCCATTTTCCTTCCTCTACCTCCTTCTTACAGATCCTCTACATACACAAAAAACCATTATGCAACTAAATTTTATTTAAACTCACAATTATATAACCGACCACCAGTGGTAGGAGTGACATATTTATTCAAACTTACAATTTTCTCTGTGATGGCCTTATCATATGGAGATTCTAAATGTCCATTCATAGTAGTGTGACCGGTCACCCAAGCGTCGTGACGATTGACAGTTCCAAGCTTTGGCTTCTATTCATTCATCACATTGATTTTCGTGCATCTATAGCCATTTTAGTAACCTAATTGTATTTTTTTACACTAGGTTTATATTTTGTTAATAAAATCAAAAAATTTTGTTTAGCTATACTAAAAATGTGTTAGAATAAGCTAAACTAAGGGTAAATGATCTATCAAAACTTTCGGAACAAGATTTGATGATGATTTAGTAAGGGTTCTCATGGTTCTCATTATGTTGGTGGTTCTCACTAGATCCCGACCTATATATATATATATATATATATATATATATATATATATATATATATATATATATATATATATATATATATATATATATATATATATATATATATATATATGTATATATATATATGTATATATATATATATGTATATAGGGTCTTGTGAGTTTGGTTTCTTATGGTGAATTTGTGCTCACACTCTTATTGTAGTGTTATTCTTAAGTTCTTATGCTTTTCTCTAATTTTCTCATTATGTTACTTTTTTTCTTTTTCTTTTTTTACCAATTGTTTTTCTAGTGTTACTCTGAGTTTTTTTAACTTTAATTTTTTTTACTCTTTTTTTTACCTCGTGTTATTATGCTGTTATTGTGTTTTTTTTTTAACTTTGATTTTTATTTACGACTTTGATTTTTTTTTTCTCTTTTTTTTTACCACGTGTTATTGTGTTGTTATTCTCTGTTATTGTTATTCTGGTGTTATTGTGATGTTATTCCGGTGTCACTTAGATTTTTTTTACTACCTTAATTTTTTTACTCTTTTTTTTACCATATGTTATTGTGCTATTATTATGGTCTTATTGTTATTCTGGTGTTATTGTAATGTTATTCCGATGTCAATTTGATTTTTTTTACTACTTTGAATTTTTTTATTCTTCTTTACCACATGTTATTGTGTTGTTATTCTGGTATTATTCCGGTATCACTTTGATTTTTTTTTACTACTTTGATTTTTTTCTCTTTTTTTTCCCATGTTATTGTATTGTTATTGTAGTGTTATTGTGGTGTTATTATAGTTTTATCCGGATTTATTATGTTGTTATTGTGTTGTTATTCTGGTGTTATTGCAGTGTTATTGTAGTGTTACTCTACTGTTATTGTTGTGTTACACTGTTACTCTACTATTATTGTAATCTTTTTCTACGAG
Organism: Silene latifolia; assembly: GCF_048544455.1. Taxonomy (NCBI): domain Eukaryota; kingdom Viridiplantae; phylum Streptophyta; class Magnoliopsida; order Caryophyllales; family Caryophyllaceae; genus Silene; species Silene latifolia. The sequence continues at coordinate 88,572,275 of NC_133535.1, read as the reverse complement.
ACTGTCGTTTTATTATTCCCTTATTTTAGTGTTAAATATCATTTAGCTTAATCGTTGTCATTTTACATTAGCTTTTTGGATGTTCATACTCCTTTTGTTATTTCGTATTTTCCGTGAAATAAAGTCGAATAAAAAGGAGCAAATTAACAAGCTGAAGCTACTTTCCTTTTTATTCACATTGAGGATGGATCCTTTCATTCATTCCAATAATTCTTAAACCTCAAAGTCAACATATTTTACGTGAAATAAAGTCGATGTAATTTTCCCTTTGAGGAATTCCGGAGAGATCTTTTCATGTTATTGTACTGTTATTGTGGTGAAGATTTGAATTTTTTTTAACATTTTTCAAGTGACCTCTTGTCATATTCTTACTACTTGCATTCCACTACTCTTCATTTTCCCAAATGACATTACCAAAGTCATAACTGTCTTAGTGACATGCTATTTCCAACCCACTTCATTATATCCTACGTAAAATCCCAAAACGAAAAGTCCAGACACGAAAATGAAACCGAGGATCGGCTCACCAAAACAACAAGGAGAAGTCCCACCTAGACAACAAAAAGCCGAGACAACAAAATCGACTTCCATGGCTCAAGCATCCTCCTTTCCAGTTCAATTACCACGCTCGAAACGAAATTGAAGTCCTACCTGGACAACAATTAGGCCGATTTCGAGCACCACCAGCAGCCCTGCTCCGTCGACAGCATCACTCTCTCACTCTTTTGACACCAATTTCAATATCCCTGCACAAAACCGACTACATTAGCAGCCACCAACAGTACGGTCATCAACATTGATCCATTAACTTTTCGCATCTTCATCGCCAACAGTGGACAGCTACCCCAACAATTCAAACTCATAACCGAATCGAGTGCAAAACCATTCCACCACGCTCCTCCTCCCACTCTGTCCTCTGCCTCGCCTTTATGCATCCACCACCACCAGCAGCGGCACCAACATTGCCACATACCACCATCACGACTCCTCCGCTCCTCATTTTTGCCTCGTCGGAGTTCTGAGCAGCTCCAACATCAGCCTCCAATTCGTAGCTGAGTTCTGGTGCGCCGTCATCGACATCAAACACTATTTCAGCCAGCAATTGAAAGCATTAGAAGTAATCGGGTAAAGTCAACACGCCGAGGGGTGAATTGTTACCCAGCCGAGTGGGTCTGGTGGCGGCGGCATGAAAATGGCGCTGACGTGGTGGCCAGAGGTGCGATGGTTGAAGGGAGGAGGAAAAAGAAAACAAGAATTGAATGACACGACAAGAAAAACTAACACCATTAATCCAACGGAATTGAATATTGCGATAAAAATGTTTATATTATACTGCAATTTTAGGTTTTCTTCGCGACGGAATTGAAGATTGTGAATTGGTGAGACAGAAATTTGTAATGGGTGAAATATGGTGAGCCAGAGTCATTCAGGGTGGTTGGCGACGTCGTCGGTGACTGGGGCAGATGGTGATGTCGCTGGCGTTCGTCATTGTGGCTGTTGACGACAGCTGATGTAGTTGTGGTGCTAGGGTTGTTAGTTATGTGCGTGAATTGTGATGATGAGAGGTATGAGATTTCTTTTGGTCTGATGCCTTTTTTTTTTTACGAAATTACTTTTTCACATACGAACTTTACTCTTTCACATACATTTTTTTCATTAATTTTCCGTATCATACCCTTTTACCTGAACCTAAACAAATTAACTCTTATATGTACTTTTTCTCTAAAATCGAATCTAATTAATCTAAAAACTTGAACAATGTATCATAATTCTCAAATTAATGAAATAATTTAGTTGTTTATCAATTGTTAGTATGTTTTGCTGAAATGATTAGAGTTTATTAATTAGTAAAACTAAGTCCTATCTCAAATGATTCTCTATGCCCAGGATAGCCACCTTATAAAAGGTATCAAAATTTGCAAGACCGGGCAGGAAATCTCCCATTTATTGTTTGCGGATGATTCACTCTTCTTTATCCGTGGTGACTTTGGGAGTTTAGATTTTCTTATGAACATTATCGATGAATACTGTGCTGCTTCTGGGCAATGCCTTATTAAAGATAAGTCCTCTATTATTTTCAGTCCAAATTGCTCACTTATGACGGTCAAGAAGTGCTTAACTGAGTTTAAATTTTCTCCTAAGCATGACCTTGGCAACTATCTTGGCCTTCCTACGAGTATTGGGTCTTCTAAAAGGGACTTATTTAAATTCCTTATTGACAAGACTAAACGAAGACTTTCCTCCTGGAATAACATTCTTCTCTCTTCGGCTGGTAAATTGACTCTTATTCGTTCTGTTCTATCTTCACTATCTCTTTTCTCTCTATCGGTATTTCGTATACCGGTAAGTGTAACATCAAAACTTCAGTCCTTGATGGTGCATTTTTGGTGGAGTGGAACCAGAAATAATAAGTCTATTCATTGGTGTAGTAAAGACTTCCTTAGTAGACCCGTGGGTGAAGGGGGTCTTGGACTTCGAAATATTGGTTGCTTTAACCAAGCTCTTCTCGCCAAATCTGCTTGGAGAATCCTATGTATTCTAGGAAGTCTTATTAGTAAAGTTATTGGTCCCAAGCTTGGTGTTCAAGATGATATTTTATTCCAGAATCGTTGGAAGGCTCCCCAAGCGTCGTCTTGGGCTCTCAAAAACCTTGTATGGGGATCCGATCTTATCTACAATAATATTGCTTGGACTATTGGATCTTCTTCTCGTCTTAATGCTTGGAAAAGCAAATGGATAGAGGGTTATAGTCTTCTTGATCTTTGTGGGGATTTTATTGATGCTCCTATTGATTCCCCGTTACTGGTTGGTGACCTTCATGATAGTCATAGGAGATGGGACCTCTCTTCTCTTGCTTTCGATCCGGGTGAGGACGTTACAAAGAAAATCTTCGCAACTTATATCCCGTGTCAACCCTCGAATGACTCCTTCTATTGGAAATTCTCTAAACATGGTGCATTCACTGTCAAGTCGGGATACTATGCTGCTGCTATGGCCTTAACTAATGGATCTACCTCGACTGCTGATCTATCTAGAATGTCTGCAACTATTGTGGCCTTTTGCAGATCTAAACTCTGGAAGTTACCTATCTCTAACAAACTTAAGGTGTTTTTATGAAAATTTATGGCTAATGCCCTACCAGTGGGCTCTGAATTCCTCAAACGAAAAATGAATTGGCGTTCCTTCTGTACTCTTTGTGATGGCTCATCTCCTTGTGTGGAATCTCTTTCTCATCTTTTCAGAGATTGTAGCTTTGCAAAGGCTCTATGGTTTGGCTGTCCTTTAGGACTTAGAATCACGGGAGGGGTGGATATTGATGTTAGGGTTTGGGTCATTAACTGGGTTAATTATTTCCTTATTGGCCCAGATCCTAACTCCCTTCTTTTCCCCCTTTTATCGCTACCCTCTGGCAAATTTGGTATTGCAGGAACGAGATGGTCTTCAAAAATCGTCGCCCTTGGCCTATGAATGCTTTACATTCTATTCTTGGTGACATTCAGTGTATGAAGGAGGTTGTGTGCAATAAGGATGCTAGCCTTCTTCGAGCGCCTTTGCTGGACTCTTCCCCAGGTTTTGGCTTAGCTAAGAGGATTAGAAACTCCTTCCCCTATTGGATCGTTGGTGGACCTGGATGCAGAGATGTTTGTACTGTCAAGTGTGATGCTGCTTGGAGGGCTGATAGAAGCGCTGGCATGGGATGGTGCTTTTTGGATGATAATGGGACCCTAAGGAATTCTGCTCACGCTCGCTCGTTTGCCTCTTCTGCACTGCATGCCAAAGGTCTTGCAGTTTTCATGGCGCTAAAATGGGCCTCAGACGAAGGGTTCCTTCATGTTAGACTTGTTACAGATTGTCTTAACTTGGTTTTGCAGGCTGCGGGAGCGGAGAAGCCGATTGCATCTATCAACTGCATTATCCAAGATATTAAGTCTATTGCGTCTAATTTTCATTGTTGCTCTCTTAGTTTGTGTCCTAGGGGAGTGAATAGGATAGCTCATAACCTTGCTCAGAGAGCTCTTGTGTAAGCTATGCTATTTGTTGCTGTCAAAAAAAAATGTTTAATCGTTCACCAATTATTATCAATTACTCAATTAGGGTTAATGGTTGGTAACTTGGTATAGTGGTATGTTGGTGGAAAGTGTAGTGGTTAGGGTGGTCATATGGTTGTCGTCTGAGCATGAAGGTGGTGGTGCGAGGGAGTCCAGTGGCTAGGACTCGGGTGCGTTTGGGAGTACGAAGGGGTGTAGCTGACCATCTGTAAAACCTGTAATCAATGACCTCTAGCCATGTTGCCTATGTATATTATGTCCGTCACATATTGACTAAATCCACTACCACAAAAACTTCAATCTTTACATTTTCATGGTGTATTTTCAGTAACCATGTCTACCGCCAAGTGTTTAGAACACCAAGGAGCAATGAGTTTGGCCAGATGTAATGCATTTCACAAATATCAGTTAATTTCAAACAAAGGGAGTTGGAGAACGGAGAAGTCGAGGTCGGCCAGAGCATGGTCAAGCTGGAGCATCGGTCGATCGGAGTAAGGTCGGACGGAGTAGGTTTTCGAAGGGAGGTGAAGGGGAGGGAGAATGAATGAAAATTATCTGGGTGAGGAGTGAAAAAAATGAGAAGGGTAAATTTGTAAAAGTCGTATGTGAAAGAGTAAAATCCGTATATGAAAAAGCACAAACTCACCATAAGAAATGAAAGAGTAAAATCCGTATGTGAAAAAGCACAAATTATCTGGGTGAGGAGTGAAAAAATGATAAGATCTAATCTCAGCGGTTGGTTTCCTTAATCCAATGGATGAGATTTGTGACCACAAACTCACCATAAGAACCAAACTCACGAGATCCCGACTCTCTCTCTCTCTCTCTCTCTCTCTCTCTCTCTCTCTCTCTCTCTCTCTCTCTCTCTATATATATATATATATATATATATATATATATATATATATATATATATATATATATATATATAGAAAAGGGATCCTATAAGTCCACTTTATTTAGGTGAGTCCTTGAGTCCTTATCCAAGCCCTTAGATCTAAATAATGGATGGCTAGGATTAGATTAAAATAAAGGGCTATGATATAAATACCACAAAATCCTAATCTCACAACACAAATCTCCCCCTTCTCTCACTTCTTCCCATCTCTCTCTAAACTCCACTGCCGCCACCACTATTCCACCACCCGCCGCTAATGTTGTCGCGCCGCCACCACTACTCCAACGCCGCCGCGCCGACCATACCACACACCACCTGCCGCCGCCATGCCTTCTACGCCGCCGCCACCCCAGCCGCCATGCCTTCCTTCTACGCCGCCGCCATGCCTTCTATGCCTTTCTCCTTTTTTTTTTTCAGATCCGACGACCCCTTCTCCTTTCTCCTTTTTTTTCAGATCTATCCATAAAAATTTGATATTTTTCATTTTTTTTCGAAAATTTACCATAAAAGTTCCTCCTTCACTCTCCTCCGTGGACACAATCACCACGAGCCTTTTTTTTTAGGTCCTTTGAATCTATTTTTATGTGGGTTTTATCGTTTTTTTTTTCAATTCTTTTTTTTTGTTGGCCGATGGTGGCGACAGGGGTGGTGGCGTTGGTGGTTATATTTTTTTTTTCATTTCGTTTTTTTTTTCTTCAATTCTCTGTTTTTTTTTTTTTAATTTGTTGTGGTTGGTGGTCAGAAGGCGGCGAGGGTAATGACGGTGGTGGTCGTGGTTGTGGTGGTTAGACTAAAGTTACACTCTTTACGGACTAAAGTTACACTCCATATGAACTAAAGTTACATTCATATCGAACTCATTTCGGACTAAAGTTACACATATATCGAACTAAAGTTACACTCGTAGCGGAATAGAGTTACACTCGTAACGGTCTAAAATTACATAAACTTAAGTGTTAAAATTATAAAATTCAACCTATAATAAAAATTATATAAATTTAAATATTTACATAAAAAATGACTCTTAAAATTGTAAAGTTACACTATTTAAATATTAAAGTTACATTTGTAAAACAGAAAGAAAGTATTTATCATTTCAAAATACTTCAATTGGTACACGCAAGAAATAGGCCAATTCAGCAGCTTTTTGTTCAATTTCTCTTGGAGTCAAATTTTCATCCGTACGGGTCAAAGGAATGGCCCCCTGGCCTCTTATTTCCAGATAAAGGACACGACGAGTATAAATGCCCTCTTTAAATTCTATTCTAATAGACTGAATATCTTTTATAAGAAATCGGAGACAGATGCGACGGTTTTTTCCAGGAAATCCCCAACGAAAAATACATACTATTCCTTCTTTTTTATCGAAAAAATCATAACCACTACCTACATTCAACGAAATTGTACACCACAAATAGGAGCTAATAAAGAGGCCGCGATTCCATAGAAAGACATCACGATCCCTTGTGGAAAAAAAAAAAAAATTTGCTGGGGGGAAATAAGGATATAAAATTCCTACCGAGATAACTAGAAATTCCAACCAATACGAATCCTAATGAACCTATAAAAAGGATAATGGCCCAGCCTAAATTACTTATTTTTCAAGATCCTGTTATAAGTTCTATCCATATACGTTCTGATCGACAATTCGAGGGGATCCAAACTAAGCAATTGAAGCTCAGGATGTGTTATTCTTTTGCGCCAAATCCCGAAAAAAGCGTTGTTTGCCGAAAAGCATAAAGTAACGCATAAACTTCAACTTCTTTTGAAGCACGTGATACAACTCCCGGAAAGACTTGACCGGGCTTAAGATTCCCCTCTTCATTTTATCATTTTACGTAAATTCAAACTTATATATTCAAAATAATATTGTATAATATGAATTCAAATTTTTGTATCAAAAAAGCTATAAATTCTATTTTTAATATATAATATATTTTTTTTTTAAATGATTAAAGTTACACTCGTAAATCATTAAAGTTACAGTCTTAGACTAAAGTTACACTCATAAAGTACTGAAGTTACATCCCAAAATGAGTAGCTAAGATTAGGACTTAGGGACTCAACCAAAATTGTGGACTTATAAGAACTCCTCTCTCTCTCTCTCTCTCTCTCTCTCTCTCTCTCTCTCTCTCTCTCTCTCTCTCTCTCTCTCTCTCTCTCTCTCTCTCTCTCTCTCTCTCTCTCTCCCTCTCTCTCACAGGGGAGTTCAAATGAGTCCACCTAAAATGGCGAGTCCACTAAGTCCTAATCCTCACCATTGATCTTCTAAGGTTGATTGTTGAGATATTAAAGTTTTGAGATGAAAACTTTATTGTTTTATAAATGTAACTTTAATTTATAAATTTAACTTTAATTCTTTACAACTACAACTTTAATATTTTAGGTCATTTTATAAATAAAAATTTAAATTTATGTTACAAAATTTTATTTTAAATATATAAAATTGATTTTTGAATGTAACTTTAATATTTTGCGAGTGAAACTTTAATGGAAAAAATTGAAACTTTAGTTTTTTAAGACAATTTTTAATATAATTGAATTTATTTAATTTTGTTGATTTTTAAATATAACTTTAATGTTTTACGAGTGAAACTTTTATGGTAAAAATTGAAACTTTAATTTTTTAGACAATTTTTAATATAAAAATTTGAATTTATTTAATTTTACTGATTTATAAATATAACTTTAATGTTTTACGAGTGAAACTTTAATGCTAAAAATTAAAAATTTAATTTTTGTTAGATAATTTCTAATATAAAAATTTGAATTTAATTAATTTTACTGATTTTAAAATTTTATGTGAATATTATAATTTTATTAACGTAACTTTAATGTTTTACACTTGTAACTTTAATCATAATTTTTGAAACTTTTTTTTTATATGATTTTAAAATTATATTAATTTGAATTTATGTAGTGTAATTTAAACGGTTTATGAAACTTTACTCTCCTACGAATGTAATTTTAGTCCATGTCATGTGAAACTTTAGTTAGTATCAATGAAACTTCAGTCCATATCTTTGAAACTTTAATCCATTTTCACCAAACCAACCCCTTACCCACCACCAACTTTTGAGTGTAACTTTAATGGTACACCAATGAAACTTTAATGCTTACGAGTCGAAACTTTAATATTTGCGAGTCAAAACTTTAATGCTTGTGAGTCCAAACTTTAATATTTGCGAGTCCAAACTTTAATGCTTGCGAGTCGAAACTTTAATATTTGCGGGTCGAAATTTTAATGCTTGCGAGTTGAAACTTTAATGCTTGCGAGTCCAACACGACCCACAACAACGCCCATCCCCGACCACGATGCCAACACCGCTATAGTCCCCCACCATCCACTACAACCATAGATCTCGAAAAAAAAAAAGCAGCCGCACCAACGGCCACCAACACAGCATCACGGCAACACCACCACCACAAGCAGCTACACACATGATCACCAAAAAACAGATCTGAAAAGAAAAAAAAAAAGGAAAGGAGAAACATGGTGGCGGCGGCCTGACTCAACAACAACCACCACAACACCATTAATCACTACCATCAAATCTGAAACAAAAAGAGAGAAACAAGGAGGCGGCGGCCTGACCCACCGACCTCCACCACGACATCACCACCACCATCCGGCCCACACATAACCCACCAACAACAAATTTTAAAAAAAAATGAGAAGGAAGTGGTTGCTGCGGCCGAGAGGAAGGACGTGGTGGCTGCGGCCGAGAGGAGAAGGGAGAGGCGGCAGAGTAGGCGGATGGCAGGGGAGGCAGCAGTCGTGGCAGTGGAGGATGAAGAAGGTGGCAGTCGGGGGAGAGAGAAGGTGGCGCTGGGGGAAGAGGGTGGAGGTGTCGGTTAGAGAGAGATGGGAGGAAGAGAGAGAAGTGAGTTTGGTGAAATGAGAAAATGTGAGGTGAGATTAGGGTTTGTAGTCTTTTATATGGCAGCATTTTTTTTACTCTAATCTTAGCCATTCATTTTTTAGATCCAATGGCTTATATTAGGACTCATGGGACTCACCTATTCTGAGGGACTCACTTGATCCCATTTCTATATATATATATATATATATATATATATATATATATATATATATATATATATATATATATATATATATATATATATATATATATAGGATCCGGTGAGAACGAACACTCGGTGAGAACGGTGAGAACGAACTAACTATATGAACCAAATAAACAAGTTACGTGTGGCTGCCATTTAATATAAAAGTCAAAACACAATTATTACTAACAAACACATTCCAAATCTAATCCTACTTATCCTCGTCCACCATCACAAGTAGAGGCCGACGACCACCACAACCAGCAGCCACCACCCCAACCAAACGACGCTGACGAGCACCTCAACCACCACCAGACGCTGGCGAGTTCTTCTATCACTGTTTTAGTATCTTTCTTTTCACCTTTTCCCCTTATTTCGCCCCTTATTTCGCTCCTTCCCTTCACTGATGATCACCAGACCTCAATGGACCCCGAAAAATACTCATTTTGTCTCCGAGCAATAAATCAATTAACGTCGTGGAATGAGTTGTTATTGTTGGTCGTACGCGAATTCATGCGAGAGAAAGTGGGAGTACAAATTTGGAGATCGAAAATGGGGTAGGCGATGGTTGTTCACTCAACAGCCTTCTGTCGCTGAGCTTTTATCCTTCACTCTTGATCGTCTATTTCAATGTAACTACTCTAATTTTTTATGTATCTAACCACTATTTTAATGTATCTAACATAGGTACACAAAGTTACTTACTAGGTACATTAAAACTGTTAGAGATACATCAATTTTGTGTAAGGGTGATTGCAGATTGCTGATTGTTGTTGAACCAAGAGAGAATTGTGGCGGTGGTGCGTGTGGTGGAGCAGGGTCATTTACGGCGTCGCTTTGTGGCCGTCGGTTGAATAAATTAACGGTGATGGATACCCATCATAGGTATGCTTGGTGTGAAACTTGGGTCGAGTGAGGAGGAGCGATTCCGATTCCGATTCCGAGACGGTTAATAGAGATCTTGTTGCTGGTTGGTTTATGAATATGTATGGTGGCAGATTTGGATGAGTGTGCTGTGTTCGTGAAGGAGCTTCAAATGATTAGGAAATTGAAGTGCGTCGAGAAAAAACAAAGTAATTGATTTGGATGAGTGTGCTTGTGTGTAACAGGGGAGTTGGTAAGAAATTTAGGAAAATTATAGAGGAGAGAGAAAGTGTAATAATGAGAATGATGTCAGTATATTGGTTTAGTGCGTATTATAAGGATGAGAATGATCAGTTTTTTAATGTTTTCAGTTGTTATGTCCGCCGTTATATTGTAGTTTAATCCAATGGTTGTAAGTCGTTCTCACCGATTAGTCGTTCCTACTGGATCTTGACTCTCTCTCTCTCTCTCTCTCTCTATATATATATATATATATATATATATATAGAGAGAGAGAGAGAGAGAGAGGTGGGATCCGGTGAGAACGATCACTCGGTAAGAACGGTGAGAACGAACACTAACCAGAGGATTATACAAATTAAAGGCTCTGATTTCATTAAAAAAAATAACCAAACTAATCGTGTCTTTTGTTTTCACTCAGCAACACACCCATCTGTCATTCCCAATTCCCATCTACCACCACCCATCATCTGTCGTCGCCGCCGCCGGCAATCACCAGCAACATCGGAGAACCATCGCAGACGCCGTCGTAACTGTGGCGACACCATTCAGCATCACCAACCCCCGACATTTCGTGTTTCGTGACCCTTAGATCTCGATTCTCCTTCCTCCGATTATGACTACCGCCTCCTCGACCACCTTATCTCCATCATTCTCCCCGCCGGCGATGCATTGGAAGAGATATTTAAGGATAAATCAGGGTGTCGAAGTGGCTGTAATGTCGGATATCACCATCTCCGACAAAGCATAATTCGAATTCATTGATTATGCTCGAGATAGAGAGACAGTAGAGTTGTGCGTGGTATGTATATGGTTTCATGGTGCGCCGGTGCCATCTAGTGTGTCGGTGATGTCGCGGCAGGGGTGACGCCAGTATAGTGGTGATTGATCGATTTTTGGAAATTAGTGTATCTGGGTTCTATATTAATGTACCTCAAACAAATTTTTATGTACCTAGAAATTAATTTTGTGTATCTATATTAGATACATTAAAACAATGTTTAGATACATCAAAAATTGGTGTAGATGCATTGAAACAGACGGGAAATCGATGAAGGGGGAGAGGTGAGGTCGTTGTTGCTGACGACTTGTCTGACACTTATCGCCACACCACCATCATCAGAAGTGTCGCACTTGCACACACCACCACCACCAACTACCAGGCAACCACCCCCTAAGCCATCGTCAACAACAAACCACAATATCAGATCTGAAAGTACGAAGGAGCATGCGACAATGGTTCAAAGCGCGAGGATGGAGTTGTGAGAGGTCAGAGAATTAGTCGGCGTTATTCTTCGCCGGCAGTGGTGATTGGAGTAAGAGTGAGCGACTATGGAGTATGTGAGTGAAAATTTGATTTGATATCTGAGACCGTGGGGATTTGAGGTCGGTCGTCGCTAAAATTTATGGGGTCGCCTGAGGTGTTCCGACAACCTCACTCGCCGGCCAACAGTGAGGGTCGTGGTGGGGCTACTGTCAGTGAAGATTGTGGTGATGGTGGTGTTGGTGTTGAGGTGTGAGAGAGGACGGGTGGTGGGAGTCTGGTTAGAGGCCTTGGATATTTTTTTTTTATTTAAATATAAATGAAGGTTGATTATAATGTTTGTTTAGTTATCGTTCTCATCGTTTGCACCGAGTGATCGTTCTCGCCGGATCCTAAATCTATATATATATATATATATATATATATATATATATATATATACATATATATATATATATATACATATATATATACATATATATATATATATATATATATATATATATACATATATATATATATATATATAGAGAGAGAGAGAGAGAGAGAGAGAGGTAGGATCCGGTGAGAACGACCACTCGGTGAGAACGGTGAGAACGAACTAACTTATATATAAACTTAAATCAACAGGACACGTGATTGCCATTTCAAAATCAAAATCAAAACACAATTATTAACAACAACAAAAAAAAATTAAAAAAAAAATCCCAACTCTAATCATAATCGTCCTCGTCCACAATCACCATTAAAGACTAGGGACCATCACGACCAGCACCCACCATCACCAGAGAACGCCGACGAACACCACCAGACGCCGCCGACCTCTCCCATCCCGCCTGTCTCTTCAACTATTGCCACGTTCTCTGTCGTTGCTATGAAGGTAATCATCACTCTGATATGCTGTTCTCATTGTCGCTCTGTCGTCGTTCTATCCATTGTGACTACCATTGGCAAACTAGCTATATCACCGGCCGGAAGTACCTTTGACCTCTCACGGCCGTCTGCTCTCCAGTACGACTCACTCACACATACTTATACCTGACTCGCTCATCTGTCGTCGCACACAACCTCCAACAACAATTAATCCCATGACTACGACCACCGCGAAATTAGTGCACCTGGTTTATTTATTCATGTATCTCAAACCACTTTTAATGTATCTAGTTACTAATTTTGTGTATCTATGTTAGACACATTAAAATAGTGGCTAAATGCATCAAATCTGTGAGTAGATACATTAAAATAGATGGGAATAACAGTGTGAACGTGAGGCATTGCCAGCGTTTTCTAGGTAGTCTGCATTGAAATCTGATTTCGCCTTCATTCAATTGTTGCCGCCGATGACCACAACGAGTAAGATGGCGAGCCACCACCGAACAACCCTAATGCCGACGCAACTCCAGCGAGGCCATTGAGCATCACCAACAATTAAAATTCCCGATTTCCGATTCCCAGATTTGGATTGTACCTCTACACTGAATGTTCGTTCCCAATCCGTAACCACCCCTCGCCTCCACAATCACCACGCACATGCACCTGACGTTGCCGGCATCAACCACCATCGTGTATCTCCAACATCTTAAATCCCCAATAAGCACCCACAACCCATTTTTTAATTGTCAGCTATTTGGGATACAGAGAATATGGGCGATGCGGGTTGCGGAATAGGGGCGACGACGGTGGTGGTCAGATGTTAATCAAACTTATTTCTCACTCTGTACTCCGGCAATATGGTGTTGTACTCCGGCGATAGGTTGGGTGATCGATAAGAATGACGGAGGTGTTGGGTTTTGATTGATATGTGTGGGTGATCGGTAAGAATGACGGGAGGAGATTTTTGGTTTTGTAATTAGTTTTATTATTAGGCTTTAATTCTATGGTTATTAGTAATTATATATATATATATAGAGAGAGAGAGAGAGAGAGAGAGAGAGAGAGAGTGTTAAGATCCGGTGCAAACGACCATTCGGTGCAAAAAGTGAGAACAAACTAATAAACCCATTCCATATAACTCCCTTAACTCCCTGCCATCCTTTATTTCCTTTAACATCTAATTTTCACAAACCCCCCGCCATCCCATCTCATCATCCCCATCATCTGCCAACGCCGTCACCGATCACTATCAACACCGACAAGCACCGACAAATATCCCGGCGCCGGCGCAACTCCAGCGAATCAATTGAACACCACGAGCCTAACACTTCGGATAAACAATCGGCGCAAATCCCATATCCCGATTATCCTTCCTCCTCAACCACCCTATCTTTACCATACTCCTCGCCAATCAACTCTAACCTAATGCTAAACTTCTAGCTTCGACGTATCCTGCCGACGTATTATTTCCTGAACCCTCGCCGGTGGTAATTCCGACAAGCCTGCTGCCTATACATCACAATTTCCCTTTCATTGGTTTTCCATCAATTACAATGTATCTACACGATTTTTTTATATATCTAAGCACTACTTTAATGTATCTAACATTAATACACAAAAATAGTCATGAGGTACATTAAAATTGATTTGAGATACATTATTATAGAATCCAGATACATTAATGCATATCTGGGTTTAATCGGCAATTTAAGGGGTATGTGGTGATCATTAGTGTCCCCGGCATCGTGTTCGTTGATAGTTCGCCGGCGACAATGGACGACGTATAGATGGGTAGGTTATTTGTGTAAGTTATAAATGTGTTATCACTTTTTGTACCGAATGATCATTTTCCGACGTGGTGGTGATCGTCGGGTGGTGTCGCAGGTGGTCAGACAGTAAAGTAGTATTCACAAAATAGGAAATGTCGTGGGTTAGGGACGATCGATGGTGTCGTCGGATTTGCGCCGGTGTTTGGGATGTTCAAAAGTGAGTCTCAGGCGTTGCTGGTGATTGTCGGTGGCGGCGACGGCAAGTGACGGGTGGTGGTGGATGGTAATGACAGATGAAGGGTTGGTTTGCTGAGTGAAAACAGAAGGAGAGAGACGGCGTGATTTTTTGTTTTTATCTAATGAAATCTAATCCCTCCATTTTTATAATAATCCTATGGTTGTAGGTCGTTCTCACCGGATCATATATATATATATATATATATATATATATAGAGAGAGAGAGAGAGAGAGAGAGAGAGCCAAGTTCAAATGAGTCCACTCAAATATATGAGTCCCTAAGTCCTTTTTTTAGCCCTTGGATTAGGTGAAACAAAGGGCTAAGATTTGTTTGAGCTTTACGTTAAAAAAAAAAAAAGAAATCAAGTAATAATCATAATGAATACACTTTTTATTCTCCCAACACTGATTACCTCGTATTCATTAGCACAACTGTAATATCCCTTTCACGTTCAACTGTATCCTTCTCTCTAACCCTTTCTTCTTCCTCATATTACTCCCTAAAAAATTATTCTTCATACTGGTTTAATAACATCCTTTCATCCTTTAGTTAGTTCTTTAATATTTCCTTAAATTTTCGACCATATTCATCCTCTATTTTGTTCATCCCTTATATTTCATGGCTGATATGGAGATTGTGGCTTATGAGGTTGTTGAGAACAGTAAGATGAGTACTTGTAATTTAATTGTTCTATAGAGATATTTTACTACTTATCATTGTTTAACGTTGTATAGTTAAACGGCTTATGAGGTTACAGATATTTTTTTTTTTAGACGATGGAGGGGAGACGAGTAGTCGTTTGCTTTAGTTTTTGGTTTAGGGTTATTAAAGTTTCAGTTGTTGTACATTAGGGTTTTCTTAGCAGATTTTTGGTAATGATATGTTTGTACGTTGGTTTAGTTTACTTTGATTAATGTTTTTTTTTGTACTGAACTTTTTTTTAATTGATTATTTTTTGTCGTCAGTTATAGCTGATGTAGATGATGAAACAATTCCACCGGTGTCAGAGGAAGACTTTTGTAAGCAGTTGGAGGATGTATTTACACCATACATTGGGATGGAGTTTGGGGATATTGAGGAAGCTATAACATTTTATAAGGTGTACGCACTTGGGGTTGGGTTCGATGTGAGAAAATACACGACTAAAAAGTGGCGTGACGGTACTATAAAATCAAAACTATTGGTTTGTAATAGGGAGGGGTTTACAAAATCAAGTAACGAAAGTCCGGGTAAGGAAGAAGATGGAAGTAAGCAGGAGAGAAGAAATAAGCTTAAGAGGATTGGTTGTAAAGCTCGGATGAGGTTATTTTTGAAAAATGGTGTGCTTTTAGTGGACCGGTTTCATGAAGAACATAATCACGAGCTTGTTGCTGTCAAAGATAGGGAGTTTCAAAAATTATCCAAAAACATTTCCAAGTATCACATGGGACTAATTGTCTCAAATTCAAGAATTAGTAGCTTAAAGTTTTAAAATTTACGTTTAAAGTTTCACAATGTACTTTTAAAGTTTCAATAGCGAGTGTGTGTTATGGTGTCATGGATTTTATGTTGTAAGTTGTTGATGTTTTAATTTTTGTATATTACAATTTCGTAGTTCACGCATAAAGTTCCATTACTGAAATATGTAGTTGAATTTCCGGAAATAGATTTAATGTTTCACAATATGTGAATTAGACTTTCAAAATTGCCTTTAAAAGTTTCAGTGCTATATGTGGCAGTTTGCAGACATGAACTATGTTGAAGTTGCAAAATTTGTCGTTAAAATTTTAAAGTTAACCTCTAAAGTTTTAGTGCTCAGCTTGGGTGTTAAAAGTCAGGAAAGATAATGTTGTTATTTTTTTTTTCCATGACCTCAGTTAAAGTTTCAGAAAAGAGTGTTGAAATTTTGAATGGAACGGTTAAAGTTTCATTGACAGTTACATTTGTGAGAGTGAATTTTACTTAACAGGGTTAAAGTTTGTACAACTGATAGGTAGAAATTATCAGTAGACGTTTGAATGTTCGAGTGTGAATTTAATTTCTGTTCTGAGGTTGGTTTGTTAATTCATTGCAGCTGAATATTGGAGCAACAAGGACTTACAGAATGTGTAAGGAGGTTGTTAACGGGTACCACAATATAGGGGCTAGTTTGAACGACTTCAAAAATTTTCAAAGAGACATAAAGTGTTTTATTCATGAAAGAGACGGACAACTTTTCATTGATCACTTCAAGAACATGGCAGAGACTCGGCCAGACTTCTACTTTGACTATGATGTTGACGTAGATGGTAGCCTACGACGCGCAATTTGGGCGGATGGTATTGCTAGGAGGAACTGCTCTGTCTTTGGAGATGCGGTTTCTTACGACCCTACTTACTCCACTAACAAGTACAAGATGGTTTTCACTCCCTTCACAGGGATTGACAACCATAAACGATCAATAACTTTCTATTGTGCCCTTATAGCAAAAGAAACTACGGAATCGTTTAATTGGGTGTTCGAGAAGTTTTTGATTACTATGCGGGGAAAGGAACCACAGTACATAATAACAGATCAAGATCCTGGAATAATTGCGTCAGTGCCCGAAAAATTCAAGACAGCACGGCACCGGTTCTGCATGTGGCACATTATGAATAAGGTTCCCTGTAAGTATGGTAGCAAAAGGAAAGATTACCAGGTATTTCTAAAAAAGTTAAATGCTATTGTATGGGACGAGGAACTTGAAGCAGAGGAGTTCGACAATAGATGGTCAGCAATAATGGAGGAACACGTACCCGGTGACATTGAATGGTTTACGGACTGCTATGATATAAGGAGGCAGTGGGTGATGGCTCACTGTAAGGACTTGAGAATGGGTGGTATTATGAGGACGACACAGCGGTCGGAAAATGAAAACAGTTTTTTCAAGAGGTTTGAGGCGAGAAATGGTACTCTTGTTGAGTTTTGGATGCGCTTTGAAAGTGCTTTGGACCAACAAAGACACAATCAGAAGAGGCTTGATAACGAACACCGTCATTCAAACCCAAAGTTATGCAGTAAGTTGGCAATAGAGACTGATGGTGCGAAGATTTACACACATGATATTTTCGAGGAGTTTCAAGAGGAGTTAAAGAATGCAATTGGTGGATTTAGTTGCAAGGGTTTCTTGGAGTCGAACAACTTAGAGGTTACTACCTTGAAGGATTCATTGGGAGGCCGTAATTTTGATGTTCAAAGTATAACCAGGTATGAGTAATTTAGTGCGTAGTGATTTATTACTTGTTAAGAAGCGTTTTACATAGTTGAAGTATTAGAATTTCATGAAATTGTCTTAAAGTTTCAAAGTTTAAATTTCATAAAACTATGTTTAAAGTTTTACATAGTTGAAGTATTAGTACGTTGATTTATTACTTGTTAAGAATTGTTTTAGATAGTTGAAGTATTAGAATTTCATGAAATTGTCTTAAAGTTTCAAAGTGTAAGTAATAAAGTTTCTTTTAGTCATGAAAGTTTCAATTTCATTTGCTAACTCAGGGACTTTTGAGGCGAGCTGTTCCTGTAAACTTTTTTAGAGGAAGGGAGTACTCTGCAGGCACATAATTTGGATTTATTCCGGTAATGGGGTAAATGAAATTCCGAAATCTGCGATTGCTAGGAGATGGACAAAGGATGCATTGCGGAGTGGTGACTATAGTACCGGGGAGTGTACAGATGACATGGATATTGTAGACAGTAAGCAACTTCAGATGACAAAATTGTGGTCGGAAATTCACGAAACAATTGGAGTGCTTGTTGATAAGGAAAAGGAAGACGTTGAAGGTCTTACTAATTTAATAAGGGAATTTAGAGAGAAGCTGACACCGGTAGGTGAGAAGTTGAATAAACAACAGGAAATGGAGAAATTACTGCCACCTAAATATTCCAAAAACAAAAGGAGTGGGAAAAGGATTTTGTCTAGTAAGGCGAAGGCCATTGCAATTGCCGGTAAGCCGAAACGCATGTGCAATAATTGCAAGCAAATGGCACACCAAGACAAGAGGAACTGTCCTAACCCTTTTGCTGAGCATCCACCGCAATTGTCGGAATCATCTGAAGAAGAGGAGGAGGAAGAGGAAGAAGTAGAAGACTTGTCGGAGGAGTAGGAATTTTTTTTATATTAAAATGTATTCGTGAAGTTAATGTCCTAGTTTTTTTGGTAAAACTTTGAAGTTAATCTGTTGTATGCAAGGGAAGTAGATGTTTGTGTAGTGAGGGTCTATGTTCGATTTTTTTTATTTTAAAATTCTGAAGTTTATGGTGAAATTTAAGGTAGCCAATTTTTGGATTGAAAAATTCCATGCAATGTTGAAGTTTCCCAGTTATTCTTTTACAATTTCCAGGTTCAGGCATGAATTTTTAAAAATATTGCTTTGAAGTTTCAACATGAGTGAGTTGAAGTTTCACTGTTGGTGCATAAAGTTTCAGAATATGAAACTTTCTCATGAAATTGAAATATTATTGTCTGATTGTTTGAAATTTGTGAGGTGAAATTTCAAAATACTTCCTAAAAGTTTGAAGAGTTAATAGTTGAATTTAAAAAATATCTACGTAGTTGAAGATTTAACATGAGGCAGTTGAAATTTCAAAGGTGAGGATTAAAGTTTTAGATTGTCGACAATTGAAATGGAATTTAAATATTATTGGATGACGTTTCAAAGTTTGTGAGTTAAAATTTCGAAAAGCGTCGTCAAAGTTTCAGAAGATGTCTTTGGGATTTTATTATTGGATCTTTGATTGAAGTTTCAACTTGAGTAAATTGAAATTTCGAAGTTGATGTTTAAAGTTTCAGAATCTGGAGGAGTCACTTGAAATGTGAATAGCTTAGGTTAAAGTTTCAACAGTTATGAGTTAAAATTTCAGAAAGTGTCCTCAAAGTTTCAAAAAGTTACTTTGGATTTTTTTTTTCATACGTTTGGTTGAAGTTTCAACTTCAGTGAGTTGAAATTTCAATGTTGCCGGTTAAAGTTTCACAATGTGGAGAATTCACTTGGAAGTGAAATATTTTAGGTTGAAATTACAAAAGTTGTGAATTAAAATTTCAAAATGTGCAGTCAAAGTTTCAGTATTTGAAATTGGAATTTAAATATTTTAAATTTAAATATTGTTGGCTGAAATTTGAAAATTTATGATTTAAAGTTTTAAAATTTCTGATTTAAAGTGAAATATCTTTGATTGAAGTTTCAACTTGAGTAAATTGAAATTTCGAAGTTGATGTTTAAAGTTTCGGAATCTGGAGGAGTCACTTGAAATGTGAATAGCTTAGGTTAAAGTTTCAACAGTTGTGAGTTAAAATTTCAGAAAGTGTCCTCAAAGTTTCAAAAAGTGACTTTGTATTTTTTATTTTCATCCGTTTGGTTGAAGTTTCAACTTCAGTGAGTTGAAATTTCAATTTTGACGGTTAAAGTTTCACAATGTGGAGAATTCACTTGGAAGTGAAATATTTTAGGTTGAAATTACAAAAGTTGGGAATTAAAATTTCAAAATGTGCTGTCAAAGTTTCAGTATTTAAAATTGGAATTTAAATATTATAAATTTAAATATTGTTGGCTGAAATTTGAAAATTTCTGATTTAAAGTTTTAAAATCCTTCGTCAAAGTTTCAGAAGTTTAGTTTGGAATTTTATTATTACATGCTTAGTTGAAGTTTCAACATGACTCAGTTGACATTTCAAAGTTGAGGCTTAAAATTTCAGACTGGAAAATTTAATAAAGTTACAAAAATTTTAAACTAACATTTCAAACGATGGCCAAAAAGTTTCAACTGAAAACTAGCAGACTTTTTTCATTTAATGTTGATCATGCTAGAAAAGTATAACTAGTACAAATTTAAGTACATTCAAAACAGTACACATGTTCAAACAGTAGTAGGCTACATGAAATATTAATAAAACATTGTTATTTTTTATTCAAGATCTTCGAAACTTTACGCCTAGCATATACGACTTGCCATAAGCTTTCCTTTTCAGCAATAAATTTCTTCACATTGTCCATGGTTTCTACTCGAACTTTGTTCATATCGGATAATACAAGGGTCGCAGCCAGTTGGATACACAGATAGCGCCGGCTAATCTTCTTCGGAAGGTCTTCGTGCTCGAAAGGGGCACCCTCGTAACATAATATGTGCATCATTGTAAATAATCCAGACTCGACTTCGTTAGGTTTTGGACTCTGCCAACTTAATTTGATCTGGCGGTGCCTAAACTTAGCGACCTCTTCTGCTCCGGATACGCCTCTTGATTCGAGGTAGTCACTCATTGCACTGACTGCACATAAGTAAGATGTAGTCATAAGTTAAGTTACATATTAGTTGCGTTGATATTCATCGTAGATATAGTAAGAAACTTACAATGATTTGAGACACCTTGAAGACTTTGGAATTCTTAAATTGCAGGTATAGCTGATGGTCAAGGACATCGGTAGTACTTGCAATGAAATTGATACATATGCAAACAAAATGATCGTCAATATTAACTAGTACGAAGATGATCTCTGCATTCAAGTTGAAGGTATGACCACAGTGCTTGATGTACAAGTCCCAAATATGGAACAACGTATCGTAATACGCACTAGTCTGCGTCTCCTGTGTACCGTCTTCTTGGTTTTCCAACCATCGCATAACCACGTCCTGCGAAATATTTGTTCTTATATCGGTTTAGAATATTTCCATTTGAATTATATAAATTTCATCCGCTAAATGTCATATGAATTTAAAAGTAGATGCGTACCGTGTGGCGTATGCCTAGGAAAGCCATTCTTGGTACTTCGTTTGCATCTGACTCTATCTGATTCAACAACTTGGACCAACATTCAATAACAGTTGAGGACATTTTGCTATCAGGTAGCATTGACATGATCCCATACCTACAAAGTACGGCATTGACTCCGTAATCTGCCAATTGTTCCCTGCATCGTGAAATAAATGCGTCGTAAAAGTTGACTTTGAGATATTAATATTATCTGCTTGGTTGAAGTTTGAACTTGAGTGAATTGAAAATTCAAAGTTGATGCTTAAAGTTTCAGAATGTGGAGGAGTCACTTGAAATGTGAATAGTTTAGATTAAAATTTCAAAAGTTGTGAGTTAGAATTTCAGAATCTGTCGTCAAAGTTTCAAAAAGTGAATTTGGTTTTTATTTTCAACAGTTTGGTTGAAGTTTCAACTTGAAATAAAAATAATCAACCAATGCAACTTATATGGTGAGTGTGTACTCACATTACAAATATACTTCAATTGGCTATATGAACCAATACAGGTTAGACACCAAACTTACCTCGGGTCCAAATCGTGGTCGTCAAGGAAGCAGTAATCTGCTACGTGCTTCCTTAGTGTGGTCATATCCTTCAATAGCAATTGGTTGCACCTTAGAGTCTTAGATATGACAAGGGTAGTCAAATCAGCACCGCAGTCCAGAGAGCAACCAAGACCATCACCGCTCCCCCTAGGACGACTTTTAACAACTGATAACTCAGTTGTCGGAGAATGACCTAATGGGGTTGTTGGTTGAGGGGTAGTTGGATCAGGTACACTTAAACGGGGACGCTTGGATCCTTCAACTAGTGGTTGACTACTTCTTTTAGGGCCGATAGATTTAGAAGCTGATTTTGTGGACGTAAGTTTACCTTCTTTGAAGGATTTAGCCGCAGAAATAACCTCTTCCCTCGACTTGTTAATGTCACTAAGTACAAGCGTCGCAGCAATTTCAGCCCTGTACAAGTTCATTGCGTCCATGGTGCCTAGCCCGCAGTCAAAGGGTTTGCCATTATAAAGGAGCATGTGAATCATCATATAGGTACCACAGTCATTGGCTGAGTATCCTAGACCTTGCCATGCAAAGTTAATGTTAACAAGTTTAAACTCGGATGCTGACTTGCCTTTGTCTAACCCTTTGGAAACCAAATACTTGCCCATTTCGATTGCCTGTATGTATTTGAAAATGGAAATGAATATAGATAATAAGCAAACATGTGAGCATTATATGTAGAAGGCAGATATATGAAATTCCTCAACAGCTTAAAGTTTTAAAAAAAACCAATTAAACTTTCATGAATAACAGTTAAAGTTTCTTTGAATTTGAGTTAAAATTGCAGAGCTCAGGTTCAGAAATTATAGTTAAGTTTCAAATTTTGGGGGTCAGGTTTAGTTTCTGTAGATTAGAATTTCTGGGAACAAGTTAAAGTTTCAAATATCATACTTAAAGTTTCAAAGTTCACGTTTAAAGTTTCAGTTTCAAGATTGGGTGTTAAAATCATTGGTAATTGTTAAAGTTTCATATTGTTGAATATAACATTTCAAAGTTGGCGGTTAAAGTTTTTGAGTTAAGTTTTGTGAGTGAAGTTTCAAACTAGTGGTTTAAAGTTTCAGAAAATGTCAGTTAAAATTGGAAGTTTCAGAAAATGTCAGTTAAAATTTTGAAGATGAGGTTTGAAGTTTCAGTAAATGTGAGTTAAAAGTGCAAAGTTCAGGTTTTATTTTTTTGTAGACTAGAATGTATGTCAACTGGTTTAAAGTTTCAGAAATTGTAGTTAAAATTTCAAATTCCACGTTTAGAGTTTCACTATTAAGATTATGTTAAAATCCATGTAGACTCTTGAAGTTTCATTTATTGGGGTATAAAATTTCAAAGTTCGCAGTTAAAGTTTCTAAACTAAATGTTGATTAAAGTTAGCAAGCACTGGTTAAAGTTTCAGACAATGTGTGTTAAAATTTGGAGTTGGACGTTTAAAGTTTTAATATCGTGTTTTTGCTAAATTTTCAAAAGTTGATGAATGAGTTAAAGTTTTAATACTGTTGTAGGAGTAGAATTAAAAGTACAAAGCTTGGGTGGAATGACTTACAGTTATAAATGCAATATTTGAGATAGGTAAAGTATCGAAATCTTCGCTATATGAACGGTTGTCAAGGTATTCAACCTGCTTTGCGGGGAAATTTATACATACACAACTATAGTGAGGCGAACCACCTGATAACCTAGGAATGAAGACCTGAGGAAATTCAACATAAACCTATTAATAAAACTTACAATTAAGAATATTAAAATTATAAATCGAGATAATAATGGGTTTAAAAAGGTTACACATACCAAATCAGAATCTAGCTGAAATTGAGATACACAATCACTGACCCAAATGTCCCATGTTGTGAATATATCTTTAGTTAGGTCTAGCACTTCCCCCTTTTGTTTGGCTTCCCAAATTTGGAGTACAAGACTCTGTCATAAGATAGGGAACAAGTAAAAATTTGACACTTTGTTGTGAAAAGTAAGTAATCGTGAAAATGCGCACATACAAAGTGTGGGTAAGCCCAAAGAAACACGACGGGAAGTTGGGACTGGGGCGGTTTGTATCGATCATGATCTTGTTGAGTAACAGAGACCAGCAATCGATAACATTGTTCGTGATCTCAAGACCGGGTTCTAACGACCGAATGTCCTCCCTCGGAATGAAGTACAGTCTTGTGTAGGATACGATTGTTTCCCTACAAAAAATGTGCAACTAGGAAGTCAATACAACAAAAGAAGGGGTATACAGTTCTTATAGGTAAAACAATATCAACTAATATAAAGTTCTTATAGGTGACTTACAGTTTACTATAGTTCTCCGATTTATTGAAGATGTAATCCATTATATCCTTCCTCCTGCTAAAAACGTTGTTGTTGCGGCGTAAAACATCAGACACAAAAACCTGGCTCGGATCGGGTCCACCACAATCAAAAGAGCAACCGAGGTTCTCAGGGACAATAGACATGCAAGAAAGTTTGGTTTTTGAATGAAATAGGAATGGATGGTGAACACCATCAGTTTGAGGGACATATATTGCAGGAGCCTCTTTATTTGCCTCATCCAACCCTTGCACCATATCACCTGAACGCTGTTCAGGTACGTCTGCTGCAACAACAGCCACAACCACATCCCCCGAAGAAAGCAACTCAATCGGAATCTCTTCTTCTCGCACCTCCTGGAGAATATCATTTACTTCAGCAGTAGTATAAACCGGCGCAGAACCAATTAGCTGTGTAATAGAAAAATCCCGTACTTTTTGTTGAATTCCTTGGACATCCCCAACAACTTGTACATCCATCAAATCGATAACATTATCCTTGTTTTGAATGGGTGTAGAAATTTCTATGTTGTTCAAGTGTTGGTCTGATGAGTTTTCAAGGAACTCACCATCAGCTTCACCTTCCATCGTATCAACCCCTTCCTCTACACTTGCAGAATGGTGTATGTCTTTATCTCCCGAAGTAGTATAATAGTCATTGGTGATCATATGAAGGGGCGATAATTCTTTTTCAGCAGTAACAAACACTTCATCATTTTTGTCAGCAGAAAGTACAACAGCGAGATCACATAAAACGCCACTAATCTGCTCCATTGATTTAGAAGCCTCATCTTGTCGATTTAGATTGGCCACATGTTCTTGCTTAAACACAGGTGCGTTGTCAAATACATCTTTCATTCGAACGGATATATCAGCTACCTCATCAACATGAAATTGAAGCTCATCAGATTGAAAGAAGGCTTGTGTGAACTGTGAAGGAACAAGCTTGGTTGGATCAATCTCTGGAGTTGTTAGACGCTTAATCTTCGAAATCGCATCTGAGTACCATGCATGGAAGACAATTGAGTTACGTTGCATCTGTAGGTAAAGCTCATGTACAGCCTGCAATGCAACAATACAATCGAAATGTATTATTAGAATTGCAAAGTTAAGGTTTCAAATTCTGTATACTAGAATTTATGCCAAAGTGGTTTAAAGTTTCAGATAATGTTGTTAAAATTTCAAAGTACACAGTTAAACTTTCAGATAATGTTGTTAAAATTTCAAGTACACATTTAAACTTCAGTAAGAAGTTTGGGTGTTAAAATCAATGAAAATTGTTGAAGTTTCATATTGTGGTTATAACATTTCAAAGTTGACGGCTAAAGTTTCTAATGAATGCCCAAAGTTATCTGAAACTTTAAACCACCTGGCATAAATGAATGCACATAGTTTTAATGAATGATCATCAGATTTACTCGTTTCTAATTAAACAGAATGATAGATTGACAAGCTTGACTTACATCCACGGCTCTAGCATGCAACTCCTGGTCATCCTCAACACCTGAAGGTAGTTCGATCTGAATGAACTTCTTCTCGTTATCAAGATGAGGTGTGGAAGCCAACAACAACGGACGGGTGGCATTACTTGAGATGAGATTATTATTATAGGTAGGGTCAAGGCAGCGAGGATAGACAACTGGTGAAAATGTCAGCCGACCCAAAGACCCACCAACTTGACTCACCATCTAATCTAGAATTAATACTACTTTGATCCCAATATTTTATCAGTGGGAGCTCATGAGGTGAACTTTTGCCGCGGAAGACAAACCTCTGGAAATAGGTAATCATAAGAAAAGGAAGACAACCACGTAAGCAGGTCTTATTATTCCTGGACTCGAGACCGGCAGTGGCAATGCCATCTAGCACATATGAACACCAGTCATATTGATTAATAAGACTAACATCTTCAACGGTGAGAGAAGCTTCGGTCGACACCGTTTGAGGTAGGGGCTAGGAATTCCGACATACTGAACAATACAAACAGTCTAATAAAGTCGTCCCCCCCGTCCTTGCCTGCCCTCATATCATCATATAGCTTACCTAAAGGGATGTATTGAGATGCAGTTGTAACATTATATCTTTTCCTCCATCGTTCCTTCAATTGCTTATTTAAAAGCTCAGACGACTCCTTCTTACGACCAGTCACTACTAAATCAAGTTCCCTAGGACCTAATGGTAATAGGAAGCAGTCGTGTACATCATGCTTCGACACAACAAACTCTTTAGATTCAGAAGCCCTAAACACTTGTGAGCCGTCATTAAAAGCTTCTACAAACAGGTGCACATGATCAAGAGGGTACTTGTCAAGACGTAACTCGAGCAACCCACCAAACCCGACTCTCTTTACCGCTTCTCTTTGTGCATTAGTAAGCTTAGATATCAATTTCACTAGCCTCTTACCTCGACATTTTACGATTGTGGAGGGGGTAGGTTTAACAGCGGCTTCTACGACCTCACAATCACCTTCACCATCCATCTGAATAGAAATTAAAAAAAATGGGTTAAAGTTAAATTTCTTTACAAATTGGTGTATTGAAGTTAAGTAATTGATGCTGATTTATTTAAAAAAATTCTAAAACTTTAAGCCTCAAATTTGAAATTTCAACACACTCAAGTTGAAACTTCAACTAAGCAGATGGTATATTCAATTATGAAACTTTGAAACTTTAAGCCTTAATTTTGAAACTTTAATCCTTTAACTTTGAAATTTCAACTCACACACGTTCAAACTTCAACTAAGCAGATAATATTTAAATTCTAATTCAAACCCTTGAAACTTCAACTAACAAATTTAGGAACTTCAAACAATAATAAATCTATTTCAATACTTGATTAATAAATTCACAATAACAAAATCAATAGGGCATGAAAACTACGAATGCAGGTGAAGACAAAGATGGGCATGCGAGTTGAATAAAATGATGAAGAAGACAATAGAACTATGAAGGAGTTATGAAGATGAAACCTTTCAAGTTTTTGGCATGCAAAAATCGAGTTTTGAAGAAGAAGATGAAGACAAAAACAGAAAAAAAACAACAACGATAACAACAACAACAACAACAACAACAACAACAACAACAACAACAACAACAACAACAACAACAACAACAACAACAACAACAACAACAACAACAACAACAACAACAACAACAACAACAACAACAACAACAACAACAACAACAACAACAACAACAACAACAACAACAACAACAACAACAACAACAACAACAACAACAACAACAACAACAACAACAACAACAACAACAACAACAACAACAACAACAACAACAACAACAACAACAACAACAACAACAACAACAACAACAACAACAACAACAACAACAACAACAACAACAACAACAACAACAACAACAACAACAACAACAACAAAGACGATAAAATAATAATACAAGGATGAGGATTAATATAGAGTTAATGCAATTAAAAATAGAAGAAATTGGAGAATGATTAAGTATACCTGAAATAGGATGATAATGAATTTGCAGAAGCCGAGTTGATTGGGAGTTCACAGGATTAAACAGACGGAATTTTTTCAAATTAATCAGACGGTTTTTTGAAATGCAGAGGATGAAGAAGTTGAAACGTTGAAGAAAGTAAGAAAAAAAGCAAGAAAGAAAGAAGAAGAGTAAAAATTAATCAACGGTTTTCGTAAAATTAAAATTTAGTAAAGTGTGAGGTAATGTTTATGGGGAAGGGGGTTATTTTGTTTTTCATCATTACTGCTGTGCATAGAAAATTGAGTTGGGTAATTATTTTGTTTTTCATCTCAGCCATTGATTTATTATGATCCAAGGGTGGAAAATAGGACTTAGGGACTCATCTAAGGTAAGTGGACTTAGATGAACCTAATTATATATATATATATATATATATATATATATATATATAAAATATATATATATATATATATATATATATATATATATATATATATATATATATATATATAGATTGGATTTGGTGATTTTGGTTCTTATGGTGAGTTGTGAGTTGGGGGAATCTTAGCCACTAGATTATATTAGAGATGAGTGGCCAAGATCAAATCTTACATGTCATATAAAACCATTGTCATTTACTTATTTTCTCTTTTTTCTAATGTTACATTTTTTTTACTTTAATTTTTTTTTCTCTTTTTTTTACCTCGTGTTATTATGCTTTTTTTTACCACTTTGATTTTTGTTTTCTCTTATGTTTTTCTTTAATTTACTCATTATGTTACCTTTTTTTCTTTTTCTTTTTGTACCGGATTTTTTTTACTTGAAATTTTTTTTACTCTTATTTTTTTTACCTCGTGTTATTATGCTATTATTGTGTTTTTTTTACCTGGATTTTTTTACGATTTTGATTTTTTTTTCTCTCTTTTTTTTTACCACATGTTATTGTGCTGTTATTGTTATTCCGCTGTTATTGTGATGTTATTCTGCTGTTACTTTGGTTTTTTTTACGATTTTGATTTTTTTTTTCTTTTTTTTTTTTACCATATGTTATTGTCTTTGTTATTATTGTTATTCTCATTGTTATTGTGATGTTATTCTCATTATTCTTGTGAATTTTTTTACGACTTTGATTTTTTTTTCTTTTTTTTTTTAACCTCGTGTTATTGTGCTGTTATTCTACTGTTAGTCTGCTGTTATTGTGATGTTATTCCGGTGTAACTTTAATTTTTTTACTACTTTGATTTTTTTACCGCATGTTAATGTGCTGTTATTGTGATGTTATTCCATTGTCACTTTGATTTTTTTACTACTTTGAGTTTTTTTTACTACTTTGATTTTTTACTCTTTTTTACCGCATGTTATTGTGCTGTTATTCTGGTGTTATTGTGATGTTATTCCGGTGCCACTTTGATTTTTTTTACGACTTTGATTTTTTTTCCTTTTTTTTACCACGTGTTATTGTGCTGTTATTTTGCTGTTATTCCACTGTTATTGTGATGTTATTGTGCTGTTATTCTACTATTATTGTGATGTTATTGTGCTGTTATTCTACTATTATTCTGATTTTTTTTCGTTTTTTTAACGGACTTTGATTTTTTTTACGAAATCTAGGTGAGAACCTACGACATCATCATCTTTGACCACAAAATGCATTTCTGCAGTATTATGTGCTACTGGTACAAAAAAATGTTGCATCCAAACGGGGTTCTCGTCATTTATCATCAACATTTCGACTTCGACCCACCCCATATCACCACTAAACTCGTCACCATCGTCGCCCATCACAAAACAGATCCACTGCGACGACCACCAACACACTTCTCCCTCGTTAATCGAGGTACCATGTCTCAATTCTCTACAAACCAAACTCGATTTCGGCGAACTCAAGACTCCCGCATATCAGCCAACATCTAGAACCGAGCACCATATCAAACGACTTTTTCCTTGATATCAAACGAGGTCATTGAGTCGAGTATCTTGATTAAAGCCGGTAGGAGACCTTGAGAGACAGCGACCATAACGTTCTTATCATCCGAATTAAGCAAGTTCAGCACCACTGCCGTTCAAATAACCGGCATCCACGCAAGTAACCTGTTCATATCTTCTCCATCGCCATTAATTTCACCACACCCTTCACCAGTTCAGCACCTCATCACTGAAGCTCACCCACTCACACCACCATAAAACTCCCTCGTCCACCAGTCTGCATCAACTCGGTTCAACAATTGAAGATCCAACTCATTTGCAAAAATATATGACATGTCAATGTTGAAGCTCACCCACTCTCCGCCGCTTTGATTCTCGTTGTGGCCCGATGCACCACCAGTGCCTCTCATTCTGCACCACAGACCGCTTCGTCAGTGTTGTATAGTACATAAACAATTAGTCATTAAAATAGTAATAATAACAAAACTAGTTCAGAAATTATTTAATTTCCGATGAACTTACCAAAACTAGTAATAATTGATTGCCGAGCTCAGACCACCGCAGCCGTTCACCACAAGTCCAGAGCGACGCCGAGCTTCTGCCACGGTTACTACTCTCCTCCTTTCTTCAAGTTCGAGCACAGATCCGACCACCACCAAATTTGCATCGACTCAGGTCGACATCCGCTCAATTTCAGTCACCAAATCGGTGAAATTAAGATGATATAAATGTTCGAATTTGAGCATCGAATTTGTGAAAGCGAGATGATATCAATGTTGCAGTGTTTTTTTGCGAGAATTTCTTGATTTTAATTGAATTTTTGGGTTTAGAGGGAGGTTAAAGGGATGATAATAAAGTGTGTTTGGATTTGATATTCAGATGGCGTATGTTTTCATTGTGTTAGCTGTTATTATATGGTTCAATCTCAGCCATTTATTTCTTATATTTAATGGTTGAGATTTCCCCAACTCACAACTCACCGTAAGACCCCAACTCACGAGATCCCGCCTCTATATATATATATATATATATATATATATATATATATATATATATATATATATATATAGGATCTCGTGCGAACTTAAAGTTCGGTACGAACTGTGCGAACTAAACTATTATCCCTTGGATCAAATACATCAACAACATATATTAAACACACTGTCACTTATCCTCTCCCACCAAAACCAATCCCCAAATCCCTGACTTGCTTCACCCGTATCCACCATTCCACTTTCACCATCACTTGTCAGCATCGCCGGCCCCCAACATACACTGTCGGAGCTCCGTCACGATCCTCGTCGGCGATCACCGCAACTCCACCTTCACCGCCCTTATATTTTTTCACTTCTTCAATTATAATCATCGTCGGGCTATTGGCTGTACAACCATCATAATTAGAATCATCATCGACCGTAATAGACCTTATTTTACTTGAAATCTTCCAATAATTTCATTAACGCGATTAGTTTTTTAAAATTATTATTCGTTGTTTATGGATCTGTGATTTAAACAACGAATTTTAAATGTTTGGTTTTGGGTCGTCGTGGAGAGAGGGGGTTGTTGGATGGTGGTTCGTTGCTGGTAGTAGGCACGACGATGCCTATGCGGTGTTGGTGATGGGATGGTGGTAGGGATGCAAAATGGACGATCCCGATGAGGGTGAGGGAGCCTGTGAGGTTGGGTTATGTGACAAGGAAGGCTCCAGCGACTGGTTGTCAAGGCGCAGTTCTGCGGTGCCGGAGATATGATGGCTCTGGCTGGGGCTAGTGTAGTTGTTTGGGGTTGAGGGGCAGGAGGTGGTGGTGGTGTGGGTTGGGTGATGATGTGGCGGTACTGAGGACGGTCCGGTGTGATCCCATGTTGTATTATCGTAAGTCTTTCTCGTGTAACAGAATATGTTATGCTGGTCGGTTTAGTGAAAATGAGGTTGAGAAACAAATGTTGTACAGTTTACACACATTTAGGTTCCGTTTGGTTTGATGGAAAATACTCTCAGGAGAAAGCCATTTTGCGGTTTGAAAGTCTGAAGTTTTCCTGCAGAATAATTTTCGCCAAACTACATTGGTAAAAATGTTTAAAGTTTGATCTGATATAAGTCTGTGGAACAGGAATAGGCGAGAATTTTGTTTCAGCAGTTGTTTTCGGGAGTCAGCTACTGTCATCCCATGGTAAATAAGTTGTATTCTGTAGTAAAAACATTCTGTTAAAGAAATGTATGGGATCGAGTTAAGTCGTCGGCGCCGACAACGATATTGTGGCGGCTAATACGGTGCTTGGTGGTGGCGGTGGTCTAGTGGAGTCAGCTACTGTCATTCCATGGTAAATAAGCACATGTATTGTCTAATGCACAAAAAGCATCCATATCTATCTATAATTGAAGTCACACCAATGATGAAGAGAATGCAAGATTCATCACTGCCTCTTTTTTTAAGGCCGCTTCAACTAACAACCCTAGAGTATTCACATCTGAGTGCTAAAATTAAACCTACAGAACATAGTTGCTTAGTTTTATAATTCACACCAACTGTATTCACAATATTAGCATAGTGAAGTTTACATGTAAGAAAACCACCACATACAGAGAAACAATGGTACATAGGAATGAATCTCGTAAACGTTTCAAGAATGTCGACTGAACTACTCAAGATCAAATATAATTTAGTTGAAAGTATACAAACAGAACCAACATACATAGCAAAACAAGTAATTAATCAAGCACGAGACTGAAAAACCAGCCGGCATGACTATAATTCGAAAATTTTAGACTTTTTATTTTTCCACCATTCTTAATTTGAAAGTATACAAACAGAATTGATTTTTTTATAAGTTTCCACTAAAGACTGAAAAGTTTTGAATTTCATGAGTTGAGCTCAATGCACCTCAAGTCCTCAACCTTGCAAACTATATACTAGATACATATCTCTAACAAGCTAGATACACTCATTTATCTTACTAGATACATATCTTTACCTTGATAAATATACTATTTACCTTGCTAGATACAAATCTCAGGCAAGTTAGATACACTTTTTCGCCTTACTAGATACACGCATTTACCTTGTTAGATACACATCTCTGACAAGCTAGATACACGCATTTATCTTGTTAGATACACATCTCTGACAAGCTAGATACACTCATTTGTCTTACTAGATACATGCATTTACCTTGTTAGATACACATCTCTCAAAGCTAGATACACTCATTTGCCTTACTAGATACACGTATTTACCTTGTTAGATACACATCTCTCACAAGCTAGATACACTCATTTGCCTTACTAGATACGCATCTCTGGCAAACTAGATACACATCTCTGGCAAACTAGATACTCTCTTACTTTGCTAGATATAATCTTTTACCTTAAATACATACCTTTACTTTGCTAATACAAATATCTTGCAAACTAGATAGACTTTTTTATATTACTAGATACACATCTCTAGCAAACTAGATACACCCTTCGCCTTGCTAAGTACATATCTTTACCTTGCTAGATACACGTCTCTAGCAAACTAGATACACCCTTCGCCTTGCTAAATACATATCTTTACCTTGCTAGATACGCATCTCTTGCTAGATACAATTATACGTGGTCATTATTATTTATATTTATTCTCGTTAAATCGTTCAATTTTTGTATTTCTGAAATTAATTGGGAGTCGGAGGGAGTACTAGATACATTAAATGTACACACCATTACCAAATACACATCAATTTAATCAAAATCCTGATTAATATCTTCCTTTGAATTTTTGATGGGAATAAGTTCGTTTATCATGTCGAAATGGATTTTAATTGTGTCTGGCCACATTATGTATCAAAATGACACAGGTTTACAAACAAGATATCCGACCTTTTTTATCACACAACGTTTCTCCTTATGTAGCAAGCTATGGCACCAGGACCTCAAACACATACAACTTGTTCACCCCTGTGCTGAAAAACCCATCAAAAGCACATTATAACGCCATAAAATTTAGCTTATATCATTCCTTAAAATGTAAAGCATTTTGATCTTAGACAGTAGTTCAAGATATGCGCCACCATATACACCAGATATTGTTTCAAAGGGTATGATTATGCCCCAAATATTGTTTCTGAGGGAGATACAATGATGACGACGACGACCATGTATTTAAGATTATGAAGACAACTACCATATAATCTATCACCAGACCAATCACCAATAACTCCGCCAACTACTTGAATACCAACCTTACGTTGCCAAATCAACTCCATTGACCTTTCTTCTACTGGCAACTCAAAAAAACACCACCTATATTGCTTTCGCCTTCAATTATGCAGCCTATTCTCCCACAAGCTTCCATCCAAGACCATCCTAGATCCATCATACCCAAGCCCACTTGAAGCTTGACCATTACACGCCCTATACACACCGACGACGACAATACCAGGCATCGTGGACTTTTGCCGTTGCGCTGGTGGCCCTCGTTTTCCTGTCACCGGCGACTTGATGGACTCACAATATATGCATTTCCAACTCAGAAAAATCCACAAAAGCATCAAATGGATTTAGTTTTTTTCTTATTTTAAATGAATAGATCTGATATATTCAAATCAATGTTGTGATAAATTTGCCAAAATGGGAGCGTCAGAATTGGGGATACAGAGGAGAGAGACTTCGTCGGAGGTCGGACGGCTGGCTGACGACTGAGTCGTCGGAGGCAGCTACGGGATGACGATGGTAGGTAAAAATACGAAGTTTGAAGGGAAGTCAGGGGTTGTGTTTGGAGTGAGAAAGTGACATTGTCACTATGGGGATATTTGGTTTCATAGTAGCCTCTTATCTAAATTGAATTTAAGGGTTGAGATTGAGTTCGTACGGTTCGCACCGTACTTTAGTTCGCACATGACCCCGCCCCTACACACACACACACACACACACACATATATATATATATATATAGTAATAAGATCAAATGAGTCCACCACTTAAGTGTGAGTCCATAAGTCTTCATCCAAGCCATTGGATGAGGAAGATGTGTGGCTGAGATCAAAAGCAAAAAAAGAGGATTAATGAGCTAATTTAACCACCTCTCTCTCTACCCACCCTAATTAACAACAACATCCTAATTAACCACTAATTTAATACATATAATTTTTCACTCACTTACTTCTCTCTCATCCCACACAATTTCAATCATCTCAACCAAATTTTTCTCTCAAAAAGTCCAAATAAATCACACAAAAAACCACCCAAAAAATCTCCAAATAAATCACCCTCTTTCCCCACTCACCACCACCGACCCACCACCCAGCACCACTACCCACTACTGCTGCCACCACCCGCGAGTCATCACTGCCACCCTTCACGCCTCCTCCAATACCGCCACCAACACCCACACAAACAACACCCTCCTCTCCAACACCCCGACCTCCACCAGCCCAACCACCTCCCTCTCTTTCTCCTTGTTTTTCCAGATCCGAACCCCGCCGCCGTCTCCACCAACCGCCTCAACTACCCGCCGTCACCACGCGCTTCTTGCTCTCCCTTTTTCCTTTTTCTTCTTTCTCCTCTTCTCGCTTCAAACTCGTTTTTTTTTTCATTTATTTTTCTGGCTGTGGCCGACGGAATGGTGGTGTTGGTAGCCGACATTGGTGTTAATGGTGGCCGTTGGTGCGCCTCCTACTTCACGCCACCTTCTTGTCATTTTTTTTCTTTGTTCTCGGATCTCGTTTTTTCTTTTTTTTTTTAATCTTATTTCACAAATCTGGTTGTTGGGTTTTTTTCCTTGTAAATTTGTCTTGTTACACATTTTTTTAGATTTCGTTTAGATTTTTTTTTTCTTAGATATTGTTTATATTTTTTTGGGCTTTTAATGGTGGGGGTGATGTCGGGATGAGGGATATAATTTTTTTTTTCAGATCCGAAGGTTAATGGTTGTTGTGGGGTGGTGGTGGCTCGGGTTTTCGTATTTTTTTTGTTGTGGATTTTTTTTTTTAAATTTCATCTATTTATTTCGTGGGATCTTTTAAAAAATTTCAGATCTATTTTGGAGTGTTGTGGGATTTTTCTTTAATTTCAGATTTATTTATTTTATTTTTAAAAATTTAGGATATTTGTAATGTTAGTGGGATTTTTTATGGGATGTTTTTTTTAATTTCAGATCTATTTATTTTGTGGGAGTTTTTTAAAAATTTTATATCTATTTATATAATAAAGTTAAAATTACACTTATTTCTCTTAAAGTTATACTTATTTTTATTAAAGTTACAATTACAAAAATCTATTTTTGTGTTAAAATTACATTTTTCTCTATTAAAGTTACTTTTATTTCATTTAAAGTTACAGTTTTCTCTATTAAAGTTACATTTTTCTTTATTATTATATTTTTCTCTATTAAAGTTACACTTATTAAAGTTACAGTTTTATCTATTAAAGTCACACTTATCTCCATTAAAATTACACTTATTTCATTAAAGTATTTTGTATTAAAATTACATTTTTCTCTATTAAAGTTACACTTATTTCATTTAAAGTTACATGTTTCTCTATTAAAGTTACACTTATTAAAGTAACAGTTTTATCTATTAAAGTTACACTTATCTCCACTAAAATTACACTTATTTCATTAAAGTTACACTTCTCTCTATTAAAGTTATTCTCTCAATGACTAAAGTTATCCTCTCAATGGACTAAAGTTGCAATTTTAATATGGACTAAAGTTACACTCTCAATAGACTGAAATTACATTCTCAATGGACTAAAGTTACACTTTTTATATGGACTAAAGATACACTCTCAATGGACTAGGTTATACTCTCATTGGACTAAAGTTACACTTTCGATGGACTAAAGTTACACTTCTAAAAAATTAAAGTTACACTTTTTGTTCCTAAAATTACATTCGTAAAAGACTAAAGTTACAATAAGTTATGATAAAATTACAAAAATTCAAAATATTATTCGTCAAAATCACTCGAAAAAGACTAAAGTTAAACTCGTAAAAACGCAAAATTGTCGTAAACTTTCTTTAAAATTACAAATTTTAAAATAATATCCGTCAAAACCACTTCGTAGTTTAAAGTTACACTTTTTTTTGTTAAAGTTACACTCTAAAAATACTAAAATGTCGTAAACTCGTCTCAAAATTACAAAAAATAAAATAAAATACGTCAAAACCGCTTTTGTTAAAGTTACACTTTTGTTAGAATTACACTCGTAAAATTTGTATAAACTTTGAAACATAAGAAGACAAAAGATAATGTTAAGTGTGTATGGAAATGAATTAGTGAATGTATAATTAAAGCTAGAGAGAGAAAGTGGGATTAATTAGAGCATAGAAAACTCATTAGTGTTAAGTGTATTTATTGTCTTCAATCTCAACCATCCATATTGGAAGATCTAGTGGTTGAAGATAGGACTTAGGATCTCAAAAAATATGGAGGACTCATAAGAACCTCTCTCTCTCTCTCTCTCTCTCTCTCTCTCTCTCTCTCTCTCTCTCTCTCTCTCTCTCTCTCTCTCTCTATATATATATATATATATATATATATATATATATATATATATATATATATAGTCCCTAAGTCCTTCTAAAGGCCTTTGGATGAAGGGAATGGAGGGATGAGATTACATCTCAATGGATGGCCACAAATCATTCTAGTCTTATTAGCTCCTCATTACAATTAAGTTTCTCACTAATCCATTCTTCCCCATTATCAAAAACTCCTCCCTCACTAAACATTCATCACTCATTATCAATAACTTCTTCTCTCTCTCTACATTCTCCCTCATTTTTCTCTCAAAAAAACAAAAACAAAACAAATAAAAACATAAAAAACACCACCAACCCCTTCCTCCCCTCCGTCCTTCCTCCTCCTTCATGTTGCCGCCAACCACCCCACCTCCGCACCAAAGCACCGTCACCAACAACAACAACAAATTGACGCCCCACGACCACCATTCCCACCACACGTCTTCCTCACTCACCAACCCGATCCCACCACCACCCCATCACTGCGCTCTTCCTGTCGCTGACCCCACACACCAATAACAACAACCTCCTCTCCACCACTTCGACAACCACCAGCCGTCGTCCTTCCTCCCTCCTTCAAAAAACCCAGATCTACAATAAAAGTCGTCGTCCTTCCTCCCTCCTTTTTCGAAAAACTGAGTGCTCCGACGAGGAAGGTTGTCGTCGTTTGTGGTGTTTGTCGTCTAAAGAGGTGGTAGTTGGTTGGTGAGTCCGATGGTGTACGTGGGTCAGTGATGTTGTTCATATATGGTGATGTTGTATGGTCGTTCCTCCGTTTTCATTTCTTTTTTTTTTTGTTTAGATCTGGGTTGTGTCGTCTTATCTGTCCTTATTTCTTGTGTTTTTTTTAATTATAAATGAGGGTGTGTGTTAATGTGGTGGTGGTTGGTTGGGTTTGCAAATATATATTTGAAATACTGTCTTGTTTTATATTTCAAATATCATCTAGTATTATATTTTTGTTTTATCTTTTTTCAAATCTCATCTTGTTATATATATTTTTCTGATTTAGTATTTAAAATCTCGTTTTATTATTGTTTAGGTTTCAGATCTGGTTTATCACACGTTATGTGCAATTAAAGTTATACCCAGTTTATACTATTTACGACTAAAGTTATACCCTTTAAAAATTAAAATTATACTATTTACGACTAAAGTTATACCCTTGAAATATTAAAGTTACACTATTTACGACTAAAGTTATACCCTTCAAAAATTAAAGTTATACTATTTACGACTAAAGTTATATCCTTGAAACATTAAAGTTACACTTCTTCTCATTTCGGTTTTTGTATTTACGACTAAAGTTATACCCTTTTTTCGTTTTTCATATTTATATTAGTTTTTTATAGTTTTTTTTTGTTTTTTGTGTTGGTGTTTTGTGTTATAGATCTGAAAACTAGACCAAAAAATGATCTTGTTTTATATTTTTATATTTCAAATATCGTCTTATTTTATATTTTTCTTTAGATCTATTAATTTTTTTAGTTTAGATTTTTTTTAATTATTTTAGATTTTGTATTAATTTTGTGTTTTGCTGTTAGTGGTTTTTTAGATCTATTAATTTTTCAGATCTAAATTCGTCGTATTATTTATTTTTCGATTTTTTAGATCTATTTCATTTTTGAGTAAAGTTATACTCTTTAAGCATTAATGTTGCACTAAAAATGAAGTATACAAAAAATGCCCATTATGCGCAACTCCAGTGGCACTATGTGCAACTTCAATGTACAACTTCAGTGGCAATATGTGCAACTTCAGTGGCATTATGTGCAACTTAAATGCCCATTATGCGCAATTTTAATGGCATTATGTGCAACTTCAATCTTGTCTTCTTATTGTGTTGGTTTCAAATTTGAATTTAAATTTGGACTAAAGTTACATGATTTTGGACTAAAGTTACACAATTTTGGATTAAAGTAATACAAAAAGGACTAAAGTTACAGTAGGACAAATTATATAAACTTGTCTTAAAATTAAATAAATTCCAAGTATTTTTTTTACTAAAACTACACAAATTTGGACTAAAGTTACACGATTTTGAACAAAAGTTATACAAAAATGACTAAAAATACAATAGGACTAAATTATATAAACTTGACTTAAAATTACAAAAGTCACAAAATATCCGTCAAAATCACTTTTTAGTATAAAGTTGCACTATTTTGGATTAAAGTTATACTCGTAAAATACAAAAGTTGCACTCCAAAAAATACTGAAATGTCGTAAACTTGTCTTAAAATTACAAAAAGTCAAAAAATTATACTTCAAATTCACTTTTTA
This sequence comes from Silene latifolia, assembly GCF_048544455.1. Taxonomy (NCBI): domain Eukaryota; kingdom Viridiplantae; phylum Streptophyta; class Magnoliopsida; order Caryophyllales; family Caryophyllaceae; genus Silene; species Silene latifolia. Next base: position 88,533,245 of record NC_133535.1, on the reverse strand, counting down.
ATATAAGTTGCACTATTTTGGATTAAAGTTATACTCGTAAAACACAGAAATTGCACTCTAAAAAATAATGAAATGTCATAAATTTGTCTTAAAATTGCAAAAAGTCAAAAAATATCCGTCAAAATCACTTTTTAGTATAAAGTTACACAAATTTGGACTAAAGTTATACTTGTAAAACACAAAAATTGCACTCTAAAAAATACTGAAATGTCGTACACTTATCTTAAAATTACAAAAAGTTAAAAAAATATACTTCAAAATCACTTTTTAGTATAAAGTTGCACTATTTTGGATTAAAGTTATACTCGTAAAACACAGAAGTTAGGCTCTAAAAAATACTGAAATGTCGTAAACTTGTCTTAAAATTACAAAATTTATTAGTGTTTTTGAGAGAGAAGGGAAGTGAAATGTGTGATATGTGAGAGAAGTGGATTAGAGGAAAAGAAGTTATACTGAATTAGTGATTAATTAGGTTGGATTAGTGAGAGAGGAGAGAATGTGTAAGATTAGCCATTAAATACCCTTTTTGTAGGTTGGTCTTTATTAAATCAAAATATTCAACACCAGCAGTCAATAAACTCCCACCACTGATCCTCTGTCATACCTCACCACCACCTCACTGCTGGTGGCCCCACCACCACCCTCACTGTCAGAGGTCCCACCACAATACTGGCGAAACCACACACCACGACGGCATCCCCATTGCACCACCGACAACCAAGCTTGACTCCCCACGCTCATCCAATCCATATTATCGCTTTTCACTTTCTCCCTCTTTCGTTGCTTTTTCTTATTGTGGTCACCACCGCCGGTAATTGCTGGTGGTAGTAAATCTGGGGGTGGGTGGGTGACAGTGGTTGTTGGTAGACTCGTGGTGGCTCGATTTTGTGGGGAAAATGTAAGAATGTGGCATGGTGGTTTACGTGATAACAATGGGTATATCCAATTTACTTGAGCAATCTTCAAGAATCAATAAATTGATGAACAAAGGATCAAACATTGTTATTCAACCAAGTTGCATCACTGTAATGTTTTGAGAGATGGAGATAACTTTGCTAGTAATTACTCCGGTGCTAATTTTTAATGTTGACTTTGGTGGCACAATAATATTTTTATACGAGTAAATGGTAGATCCAAATTTATTGCTCTATTTTACCATGCATAATAAAGTACTCCCTCTTATTCTCTAACATGTTCCACATTTTCCGAAACGGCAAATTCACTAAAATCTTTCATTTTCCTTATTTGTCTATCATTTGGGTTATAGTAATTTGTGATCCCGCATTCTCGCTTTTACTTTTATTTATATCCACATATCACTATACCACTAAATTTTACCCCAAAACTAATGTGGAAGATCATAGTGAATATGAGGGAGTATGTATTAAGTGTATCTACTAATCTATTTTCTGCACCTGTTAGTATATTTTGTGTATATATGTGGAGAAAATGTACCAAAGACGAAAAAGTGTATCACATATAGTCTTTATATCAAATCTTAGTTACATTGTAAACTACTATAATATTTAGCACAAAGCTCAAGGAAATGCAAGTGGATGTCTAACAAAGTAATATAATATTTTTATTTTATCCACTTGTACATTACCTTTTACATATAAAACTTACAAAAAATAGAAATAGATAACAATTCACTGATACACCCCAAAATGAAACTAGATAACAAATGATCGGGACGGAAGGAGTACATTTTATCACATTGTAGTACATTTTTTTATATAAATTTACAACTACTAGATACATTAAAATATATGTCAAATACATTTTATTTTTCTTCTTACCAAATTCAGATACACTTTATGATATTATAGGTACGCTTTTTAGAAGAATTATAGATATGTGTTGTATAACTATGTAGATACACTTTTTTTCATCCTAGTTACATTTTTCCTACATATAAAAAAGAGTACTTACTATCTAAATACATAAAATATTATTTTAGATACACAAATATGCAATTTAGATACACTTATAATACATTACTTGGATACACAAAATCAGCCCCAAATTAAGAAATAAAAAATCCAAATCATATAAAATGAAACATGGAAAAGGAAGTAAGCTAAATCCAAACTTTGACCAAGCATTTCACCCAAACATCACAAACCTCTGCCTTCTTCGTCGTTGGTCATGATAGCTTCAAATTATTAGCTAACTATCTCTCAGAATATCCTCAACCAACAAATTGCAGTTATAGTGGCCCACACTTACCACCTTTAATCACCAACGCCCACCTTAAACACCACCACATAGCCACAACAACTCCTTCGAAAAAAAAACAAACAGGGCGAAAGTGTAGTCCGTCAGCGCCAGCTACGATGATTTCGGACGACGGCGGTGGGTATGGTGATGAGCCGATGAAAGGCTGACGAGGACGCTGGACGGAGTAGTGATGGAGAAGATAAAGAGAAGGGGAAGAGGAAGAGGTTGGAGACGGCATAATGAGATGTGGTAGAATGCCTTCGCCGGTAAAGTCGCCGGAGATATCTGGTTGATCGAAAACTTTTCAGCGTCCGATGGTGTTAGTGGCGGGGATGAATGAGATTAAGGATCTGTGATGGTGTTTGTTAGGTAATTTGATTGGGTTTAAGTGAAACTTGTCTGATATATTTATATAAATTGTATTTAATATAGGTTGTTCTCACTGTTCTCACCGAGTGTTCGTTCTCACCGGATCTTGACTCTCTCTCTCTCTGAGAGAGAGAGAGAGAGAGAGCCAAGGTTCAAATGAGTCCCTCAAATCTATTGAGTCCCTAAGTCTTCATATGCACCATAGGATGGAGGAGATGAGGGGTTGAGATTACATCTAAATGAAGGGTCAATAATTCATCTCCAGTAATTTTCTTCTTAACTTAACTAATCATTCATTCATCTCCTTTCCTTCTAACATCCTCCTTCATTAATCATTCAACCTTCCCTCTTTCTCTCTCACTTTTCTCTTAATAAACAAAACAAAACAAAACAAAAAAACCCAAAATAAATGAAACAAAAATCAAATCTGAGGAAAAAAAAAACTCCATCCCTCCTTAGCTTCCTCACCCCGTCCTTCCTCCGGCCAAGGCAGCTACCACCGCAACCCATAACCACCATTCTCTCCTCCTTTTTTTTTTCTTCTCCTTTCTTCTTCCTCTTCTCCCACCACCACCACCACAACATCGTCCTATATCAACCGCACCACCATCGTTCTCCTTCTCACCCGCCGCCTGCTGTACCACCAACAACGGCCGATTCGACCACCGGCAACATCGTTTTTTTTTTTTCTGATTTTTCAGATCTCGTTTTTTACGGTCATTTTGTTGTCGGATTTCGTTTTTTTTTTCTTTTTTTATTTTCTTTCGTCAATCAGAAGTACTTATTTGATTAATTGCAAATTCATTCTTTTATGACCATAAGCATTACTGTACAATTTTGGAGAAAAAATTAATTTGTGGCTACTTACAAAATGGAAGTTGTAGCTTTGTTTTTCTGCATACGAAATTGGTGTTTGTTTAATTGCTTGGTAGATAATATGAATTGGAAAAAATGGGTTATTGACTTACTGTGTGACACCCTCATTCATTGCGGAAAAATAAACACGTAATCCTAGAATAAAACTGCATGGATATGTTTGTAATAGGTTCATTTGGGTAAAAACCTGTAAATTTTAAAACCTGAACCTGTTATAAAAATATCAAAACGGGAAGGTGTCAAACATGCAAGGTCTAAAATAAATCTCATAAATAAAACATCGCTAAAGTCGCGAAACAAAGTTATACAACCCAAATATAAAAAAAAAAAAAAAAGGGAGACATATGTCCCTCAAAAGTACATGTCATAAAAAGTGTTTAAGGGTCACAATAAGATAAAGCCAATCTAGGTCCCAAGGTTACTTTGCTCGCTAGCTCGTCCATGTACCCCATATATGCATCACCTACCTGTCAATCGCATTTTATACAAATACGAAAGCCACAGTCAGTGGGGAGTAACTCCGTGTTCTCCCAGCCACGAAATGTCATAATTAATATAACATGTAAACATAAGAGTATGAATATGAATAACACATAGCCTTAGCATATAGATGCTAGACAATCGTGCTTATCATGTGAACAACAATATAACAACACATAGTCCTAGCATGTGAATACTAGACCGACTCATACTATACTATCATGTGAATCACATAACATCCAGGAATCCAAACTCTATCAACCATAGCCGGTTTGCATCTCACCTTCTATGATTCATAGAATCATCAAACAAGAAAGGACAATATATCTAGAGACAGGCATAAGTTCCTAGTACAGTCAATAGTCACTCTGTAACTCAAGTCTATACCACGAGGTAAGGTAAACACCCTAGTCCTAAATCTGCGCAGACTTAGCGACATGCGGAAAATACCGCATCCAAGACCCATGATCACACACATGAGTACCCCTAAGGAGTCCACCAAAGGGTTGGCTAGTACTTAAGCTGACCACATACTTCTACGAGTACGTCAGGAGGTCATGCCCTAACTTGGATATAAACCCACCAAGCTAAGACACAAAGGCTATTAAGCCGGAAACATACACTCGTCAAAGACTATAATGGCCTATCTATGATGAGGGCCGAAATACTCACCTAGGACCTAGTCCCAGCTTGAATACTTTAGCCCACACCACACAAGACAAGTAGGACACCCAATTAACCAAAAAAAGGGGCAAAGAGTCCAAACTTGCACACATAAATGATCATACACACCCTAGCATATGAAAGGCTTCGCAAGAGCATATTCAGCTGACTATCCAATAATATCTCCAATATCAATAGTAATCCAAATTCCAGCTAACCAACAGTACTATAATCCATGAGAACAAGCTAAAAAGGCAAAGAGGCAACAAGACTCATGCATAAGGCATTCAAAGCATCCAACAACCAACATGTGAAATGATAATTACAAACATCAAGGCATAACATAAAACATCCAATAACAACCAATCTCACCTCAAAGACAAACCCTCGACCCGAGTCCCGCGACGGGTCATCGGTCAAATCGAGGATGACCGGTTTAAACCTAGCTTGACCAAACTCATTTGGTCAAATTGGCCCAGCTCAGAGTCTTGGCCTACTTTGGCCCACATCACGGTAAATTAGTACTCCCATGATAAAAGGGTCTCAACACACCATACACAAGTGTTAGAACCAAGGTTAAGATGCATACCCAACAAGACACTCAAAACCCAATTTATAACAACAAGTTTAGTACTCGACTATAACAAGGGTCAACTTCAAACGGTCATAACTTGAGTTATAAATATCTAAATAAGGTGAAACCAATTGGAGATGATAGCTTATCCTCTTACGGTTCTAACGGTAGGTCATAAGCCTCAAACAAACAAGTAACGAAGAAGTTATGGCCATTTTAAAAACTGGTCGGTCTAAACCGCGACTGCGATAGGGCGGAGCTGCGGTGTCGGCCGGAACTGCGGTGGTGGCCGGAGCTGCGGCAAAGGCCTGATTACCACGACACATACGGACTAAATCTTCATCCTCAAGTCAATCTTATATTATCATTACAATCCGATTGAACAAGAACATGTAATTAACAAGGAATTCCACATGTATACTTGGGAGGAAATCAATAGTTTACATATTCAAGCAACATTCAACAATATTCATTCCGTTTCAACACTTAAACATGTGAAAAACAACATATTTAACAAACTTTAACAACAACCATTCATGTGAAAGTTAAAGTTAACATGTTATTAATCACATAAGCATCCAACACATCATAAACAACACTAATGTGACATTAAATCGTCGAGTAACTCGAAATAGTTACCTTAAGCTAGCAAAGAGACAAGTAATAACTTGAGAAAGCTTCTAAAACCCAAAATTACTCTTCATCTTCAACAACATATGAGTCACCTAACTCATCTTCAAATTCTTCACCTATAAGAACAACAAAAACACAATTATTAAGCTTAAATTCGAAACCCAAAAAAAAAGTGTCTTAAACAAAAATTGGGGGAAATGAAAATAAAGCTTACTAGTAGATGAAGGATGAAAAGAGGATTCCAAATATATAATTTTATGCAAATTGGTGGAGGAATGAAGGATTTATGAAGGATTTAGGGTTTGTAAGGAGGATTTTTAGTGGGTTTTTGGTGTTTGAGAGAAGGAGGAGATAGATTGAGAATGGAGGAAATGAAGATTGAAAGAGGGGACAAATGGAGGGTAGGTGGTCAGCCAAAAGGCATGGGAAGATGGGTCATTTGTTTACGTTTTGGTTCGTTTCGACGGAAATTAGAAATATTCGTCGAACGCGATTTCCGAGAAAATTAAAGTTCTTAAACACGATTTTACTAAAAGATTAAGTACTTATATGCCCAATATCCAAACTCGTTTACCCAACGACCGTAAGAAATGGGAAAATCCCAATTTTATGACTTTTATTTGAAATCTATTTTATCAAGGGAAAAGGTTTAAATATAGTTTAAATCACTTTTAAACATTTCTAAACTATCACAAATAATTACATTTCTTCAAAATAAAATAAGATTATATTTTATCAAATAAATTTTATTTCAAATAAATTAATATTAAATTAAAATAGATTAAAATATTACTTTTAAAATATAATAAAGGTCTTCAAATTTACGGGGTGTTACATACTGTGCGTAGGTGTTTACTTTTTCCTGGGAAAAATGGGGAAAAAATTAGTAGGTGCTTCTTAGTTTGTCTAAAATTCTATAGAAGATGAGATGTGATTTAAATTTAATTTTAGTCTTTCACTAGTTTATTTAGTTCCTTTTGATTTTTTTAATTAAATAAAGTTATAATATAAAGCGTTCATATAAAATTAATTTTATAGTTGTAAAAGAAAATTTCGGCCCTGGGTAGCATTTGATTTGAGCTTAGTCCCTGCTAATATAAGTTGGTTTTTATTTTGGTTTTTTTATTAAAGTTACATAAACTTTCATGTTATCGTGGTGGTGGTAGTATGGTGTATGTTAGTTGGGGTTTAAAGTTACATTCATCCTTATTGAAGTTACATATCTCCTATATTGGAGTTACATTCAAATTTATATATTCAAAATCACTTTAGTCATTGGATATATTAATTTGAATTTATATTGTGTTGGTTTGAAATTTAAATTTGACTAAAGTTATGCGATTTTGGACTAAAATTACACAATTTGGGACTAAAGTTATACAAAAAATGACTAAGGTTACAGTGAGACTAAAGTTACATAAATTTCAATTAGTTTATAAAAAAAGACTAAAGTTCCTCAAATTTGGACTAAAATTTCATCTATAAAATACTAAAGTTACACATATTTGGACTAAAGTTACAGTCGTCAAATGCTAAAGTTATATCAAATTGTTTTAAAATTATATAAATTTAAATTTATATATTCAAAATCAATTTAGTCATTGGATATATTAATTGAATTCATGTAACTTTAATGTTTAAAGGGTGTAACTTTAGTCAATAATACTATAATTTCAGTCATATAGTCCATTTTATACATTATATTGAGTTTATGTAACTCTAGGTTGTTCTGAGTGTAACTTTAGCCACTGACAGTGTAACTTTAGTTCATAATAGTGTAATTTTAGTCCTTTTAATAAATTCGTTGGAATTCATGTAATTTATATATTTTTAAGTATGTAACTTTGGTCATTAATACTATAACTTCAGTCTTGTAGTTTATGTAACTCTATTTATTTGAGTGTAACTTTAGTCCACTGACAATGTAACTTTAGTCCATAATAGTGTAATTTTAGTCCTTTCTTATAAATTCATTGGAATTTATGAAATTTTAAGACAAGCATATAATTTTAGTCCCACTGTAACTTTAGTCCATGACGGTATAACTTTTGTCCGGTGTAACTTAAGATAAAAATAAACAAATTATATGAAATCTATATTAGTAGATCTAAGATCAAGATAAAAGTATCTCACAAAATAAAAACGAGATTTAAAAACCCGAAATCTTAGAAAAAAAAAGTATAACAAGACGATATTTGAAAAGAATAAATAACAAGACAATAATCAAAATAAAAAACAACAAAAATTAAAAAATAAAAATAAACCGACTCCAAACAACAAATTTTATAATAATAAAAATAAACGAAAAAACGAGGCCCAAAATCTGGGAAAAAAACGAAATTTGAAAAAATACCCGTAGTGGGGTAGGCGGTGGTGGGGTGGTGGTGGGGTTGGCGGCGATGGTGGGGGTGGTGGGTGGTGGTGAATGAAGAAGAGAAGAGTGGATGATTTATTTGGGTTTTTGATTTTTTGATTTTTTGGGTTTTTGTTTTATTTATTTATTTGGGTTTTTTAGTTATTGGGATTTTTGTTAGGATTGTAGAGAAATGAGAGAAGAGTATTTTTTTGTTATGATGAGAGAGAAGTAAGTTGAGGAATAATAAGGTAAGAGAGAGAGAGGGGGGAGGGTATATATAGTGGGATTAGTGTTTAGTTAAGGAGTAGATAAGGTAGAGTCTTAATTACCCCCATAATCCTCATTTTGCCTTTCAATCTAAGCCCTCCATTCTCCAAGATGCAAGGGCCTCTAAGAGGACTTATGGACTCAATAGGGGAAGGAGGACTCTCTTGATCCTTATACTATATATATATATATATATATATATATATATATATATATATATATATATATATATATATATATATGGGAGATGACATGATAGCCATGAGTTTTTGGGGAAGCGTTTGATAGCATAATTGCATGGTGTGAGATTTTGGTGGTAAGTTAGGGGAATGAGTGATCAAGGACAGAACTAGTATGGATAGTGAAGTAATTTTGTTGATAGGACTATTGGAGTTTGCTATTGGGAATTGGTATTCATGATTGCGAGGGAGCATACGGTGTTGAGATAAAGAGCGTTGGTCGGAAGTTGAGTATTAGTTATGTGGTCACTTTGGTCAAGTGGTGGTAATTATGCGTAGTGGGAAAAGGTGTTATGAAGGGCATATGATTTTAACCTCATGTGAGAGATATCTTTTATCAAGTGGTAACTTACGTGATCGGGATTAGCTAGTTAAATTTGATTATGGGTCTATTATGTGTGTAAATGATGGTGTGAGGTTCTGACCTCATAAGTAGTGGTATGGTATGATATTCATAAAGTTGTGATCTGATTATTTCGTGTAATATGTGTTGTTTTGAGATCCGGTAAGACGATTGTAACACCCCCGCACACCAAGATGCCTTACCAAGGACTATCCTAGTGTATGAAGGTGTTACCATCTCGGTTGCCCGAGGTAATAGATCAAAACAATAATAAATGAACATTTATTAAATAAACTTTTAAGTCTTTACAACGGTGAGCAAGAGACAAGATACAACAAAAGTAGCTATCAAAACTACTAAGCTTGAGCGTTAAGGACTTCTACTTCGGTAGCGTGGTGACTCGAACCCCTTCCAAGCCCGTAAGCACATGACTAACTGTACCTGACAAAATAACTGCTCACCATCCCCGAATGGATCACCACAGTTTTACAAAACAACAACGGGGTCAGTTTACTGTATAACAAAATTAGATAAGTACAGAAAGGTAACCAGCTGATCTTCATCCACCTCTAAACTCCCAATCTCACATAGTAACCGACTACACACCGAAGTGTGTAGCCCTGCCAGATTACCCATCGTAACAGGTAATCCTCACCGCCAGTGGGGGACCGCAGCCAATCCCCACCTAAGCCCCCGCTCATCAACGAGCGTTATCCCTATCCCTTAACGTGCACATCCCCTCCCGTGGCGGGTTCCACGGAGGGCGAACTAGGGTGTGAATCCACTCCCGCAAGTGACTCTACCACAATCATCACAATACCAAACCAACACCAACACCAACACCAACACCAACACCAACACCAACACCAACACCAACACCAACACCAACACCAACACAAACACAAACACAAACACCAACACCAACACCAACACCAACACCAACACCAACACCAACACCAACACCAACACCAACACCAACACCAACACCAACACCAACACCAACAGATGATCACAATATCAATCATACAACGATTACCACATAAATCTTAATTCAATTAAACAGTAAAACTGAGTAGGGGAAAACCCTACCTTATCGCCAAGCCATGAAAATGCCTCCAACAAATATCCAATCAAGACTCCGAGACGCGTCCTACAAATGGTAACCACTTCCTATTACAAGACTACCCCAAAGGCCTACTGAAAGACGACAATAAAACAACAACTTACCTAGTGATGCGAACCGACGACGACAACGACGACATCCTCGCTAGCATTCTCATATATAACCAATCCTCTTCCATGGTCAATGTCTAGGCTAGATGACAGTGTAGGGGCAAGGTGGGTGATAGGTGAGAGAGGGATATATTAGGGTTAGAGAGAAATGGAACCGTCGGAAATGAAATAAAACTCACGAATTCACGTTTTATAATTACGCGTCCGCAACGGCTATACTTGGTCGAGTACTCTCATACTCGGCCGAGTAAGCCCTACTCGGTCGAGTGTTACCACCACTCGGCCGAGTAGTCCATATTAGGTCGAGTAACAACTACGTAAGTCTCTTCTCCTCTCACTTATCCTTTTTCTAAGGTCTTCCGTGGTCAAAAGGTCGGTCAAAGGGTCCTTAAATAGGGCGGGTATTACAACGATATCGAAAAAGGGCAATGGGTTGTTGGATGAGTCGTGAGATGATCGCTGTGTCGGGACTCTGATTTTTGGTAATGTGGTTGTTGTGTTCCGGGTTGTGATTCGGGCACGGTACTCTGTGTTGCTATGCAGATATTTTCGCGCTGCAGTGCGGCTGTTGGTGTCGCTGTTGCGATGTCGTAATTGGTCGTGGTGGAGTAGGCGGGATACTTATGAGACGAACCTCTAAAGGTATATGTCAGTCTAGTATGGGCATATAGGTTGTTGTTCTGTTTGGTGTTGTTTCCTGTGATTTTGGCTTGTGGGTGAGAATAGAGTATAATATGGAAGAGGGTTGTGTATGTGGTCGTTGTTGGCATAGTCACGGTGATATCTTGTTGGTGAAACATAGTTGTGGGAGGTTGTTGGAGTACTTTTGATCTATGTTAGATGAGGCTTTTGTTGACATAGTTGTGGCAAGTAATTGGTGGAGAATGTGTGTACTGAGTTGGAAGCTGCATGTGGTATATAACTTTATCGGGGAAGTAAGTATAGAGAGTTGGAGTTAATATCATGTTAAGTTAGGGACGAATTTGGCGACAGTAAAAAGGGAGATTTGAGGATCTAGTGTGTGTGTGTGTGTGTGTGTGTGTGTGTGTGTGTGTGTGTGTGTGTGTGTGTGTGTGTGTGTGTGTGTGTGTGTGTGTGTGTGTGTGTGTGTGTGTGTGTTTGTAACAATTATGGATCGTGAGCTATGATAACAATTGTGGATCGTGAGTTGTGATTGTGGGGATAGGTGTGTGTATAGAGAAGAAAGTGGTCGTGCTGTAGTGTTGAAGAGTTGAAGTAGTGTTTATGTTGAGGATTTTGTGGTAAAGATTAGATGGTGTGCAGAATGATTAGAGGTATGAGAGTTGTTAGAGAGAGAGAGAGCCTTGGATATGAGACTAGTTATCAGTGTGGAAGTTATGATCGGTTGTCAGTAACACGAGACGGTGATAATGGGAGGGATCATTAAAGATCGGGTACTGGTTGGTTTACCGGGACGTAACATTTATCTTATGAGGGGTAGGATGCGACAAAGAGAGTTTGAAAGTTCTACATGTTGTATATTTTGAGTTTGAGGTTTTATATATTCGAAGTGAATGGATATAGAGTAATGTTGTAGACATGTATGGTAGTGATATTGTTGACGGTATTGGGTATTTACGGTTGTGAGTGTGAGAAAATTTCGAGGATGAAGTTCATTTTAAGGATGGTGGAATGTAACATTTCATTTTGGTGGTTGTTATTGCTTTATAGTGAGCGGTATGTTTGTAAAACAGGGTTAGTGGTGCGTTGGTGCTAGTGTTGATGGAATTTGACGGTACTACGGAGTTTAGTTGAGTTAGTGTTGTGATTAGGGGTTGAGGGTTGTGTTTTACAGGTATGAGTGTGAACTTCGAGAACGAAGTTCGTTTTTAAGGAGGAAAGCCTGTAATACCACAGGTTTCTGATCATGGGGAACTCGGTCGAGTAGAGCTTACTCGGTCGATTAGGCTGTCGGGTGTGCTGAGGTTGAGTTCTGGAACGTCAGAACTTGATCGAGTATGTTGGTACTCGGTCGAGTTGGGCTTACTCGGTCGAGTACATTGTATACTCAGTCGAGTAACCGGTCTGACAGGGTTATATCTGCGGTTTTGATTAAAATAATTGGAGAAGTATATAAAGACGTATTAACAGTTTCTTAATCATTCTTTTAAAACCTAAACTACGTACAACTTCTCCAATTGTTCTAATAACTGCTAGGGCTAGATTTAAGGGTTTTACATCTTTCATTCGCGTCGATTCATCAGTGACGAGTTCGTAGAGGAGCCTTTCTGATTTGTTGTTTTGGTTGTTTTGGATTGCGAATAAGGTAGGGTTTCCCTACTCAGTTGGTTGTATAATTGATTGATTGTTTGTGATTGTTGTTGGCATGTGATCTTTGATTGGAATTGATGGAGGTTGGTTTGATCGTATTGTTGGTTGGATGATTATTGTGGAACTATGTCGGGAGATGGTTCTATACCCATGTTCGCTCCTTGTGACTCCTGTCACAAGGGGGATGTGCACATTAATGATCTGGGGTTCGCTCGTTGCGATGAGCGGGGATTTGGTGGGCAAGGCTGCGGTCCCCCACTGGCGGTGTGGGTTACCTGTTGCGATGCATGGGTAACCTGGTAGGGCTAAACACTTTAGTGTGTAGTCAATGATTGGTGATTGTTGGAGTTGGAGATCGACTGATTGTGTTGTTATATTTGTTTCCGCTGCATATATTGATTTGGTTATAGAATTGACTGACCCCGTTTTATGTTTTCAAAACTGTGGTAATCCATTCGAGGATGGTGAGCAGTTGGCTAGCAGGTGATGGATGTTATGATAGCTCGCGGGACATGGATGGGCGGAATCATCACTGTTGTGTCGATTAGTGTAGCGAAGTTTAGCTTTATGATTTTTGGTTTTGGTTGTTTGGTTTTGGAGTTTAAAGACTTGTAACCTTTTGTTTAAGGTTGTTTTAATAAAGTTGTTTCATTATGGTTTCTATGATGCATACTATCTCAGGACCACCCTTATTATGATGACTGTAACCAATGAAAGTTTGTTTTCATGTATATAACAGTAAATATGAGTTAGTATTTGTCGTTTCGATTCATTTTAGGTCACTTTAAGTCATCTTTAATCGGGTGAATTATTGGTTGAATTTTTTCGGGTCAAGTTAACATTGGATCAATCAAAAATTGGGTGGTATACGAATCTAGCAAACTCGAGTCACATTTCGGGTCGAGTCAGCACAATAGAGTAGTTTGTTGTTTGAGTGTGTGTCCTTCCTCCACTCTCACTTCTTGGATCCCCAAAATGGGAATGAAAGGCGATGAAGACAGCAGATCAAAGCAAACCCTAGACTCCATGGATCCAATCCTACACATCCTAAACAACCTTCCATACACCATCCTCCGACCACCACGCCTCCGTCTGAAACTCCCAACACTAACTCTACCATCATCAACCACCGTCCTCTCACTCCTTCTACTCACTTACTTCCTCGTCATCTCCGGCGTTGTCTACGACGTTATCGTTGAACCACCAGGTATCGGCTCCACTCAAGATCACCCTAATGCTCCCGTCCGCCCGGTCGTCTTCCTTCCTGGCCGCGTCAACGGTCAGTACATCATTGAAGGGCTTTCTTCTGGCTTTATGTTTATTCTGGGCGGTGTCGGAATTGTTCTTATGGATCTTGCTGTTGATAAGAATCGTCCCAAGAGTGTTCGTGTTTCTTATGGGGCTGCTGGTGTTTCTGCTCTTGTTTTCGCTTATCTTATGAGTATGCTTTTTATTCGTATTAAGATCCCTGGTTATCTTAGATGAACCCAACCCAACTTCTTTCTTTTACTGTTGCTATCGCTATCGCTATCGACAAATCTTTGTCTTTAAGGATTATTATTGAGGAAGATTGAATGTTGAGATTGAGTATAGACATTTCTTTGTTTTTATTATTTTGCTGGAATTATGTTTGCCCTTCTATTGTGCTTCACTTTGAGCTGCATTACTAATCTTCTTTTGGGATCAATTAATTGGAACTCTAGGCCTTGTTTCGATTCGATAAGAAAAGGGGGGATCCCTCAATTTCCCTCCTATCTTATTCCTTAACCAAAACAAAGGATTTTCAATCACTCCTTTTCCCTTCCCCTTTTATCCTTCCAAATCATCCTGTCAAAACAAGCCCTTATTGTAGTCATTTTTCATATGAATTATGGTCAAATGAAGACCAATTGGTAATTCAGGAGTATATGCTTAATAATTTAGGCAAATATAGTTGCTTGTTTCAAGGTGATTGCCATTAAAGATGTAGTGTTTTAAAAGACAATGACGTTTGTTGATCAAAATGATTCTTTGGAAATTCCTAGCCGATTCTTGAAATTTGTGCTATTTGAAGCTTATGAGCCCCTCTTCCTCATGTTGAGACTTTGAATGATTAGGACATAACTTGCGCTTTGAAGGTAATTTCATTGGCTCTGAAGTTAACGACTTTTTTAACTGACTGTTTCCCTATCTTAGATTAATGTTTTAAGAATAAATTGATGTTAATATGTAGACGGGAATGCATACGGGATTGTGATGATTTGGTATTCTTTTTCCAATTATGATTCCTGCTAATATTTTATCAAATAAACTTTATGGTTTAATTATTTTCATAGGAAATTGAAATTTTTTATCTTTTGGGAGGTGGATTTAAGCTTACCATTGCTTAAAGCGGCTGTGTTTAGGTGTTACAAGATTGTTGGACTCTGAGGTCTTTTTGAGACGTTTTTTTGAAGTCATATTTGTTGATGGATGTTGGAGATATGAGTGCATTTGATACTAGTCAATTTTCTTCGAAGTTGCTGTAGTGTACCTTCAATGAAGTTATTCGGTAAATTACAAGGAGTTACGTTAATCTTATCTCAAATTACTGCTCGACTAGTCCTCCTCATTACCCTCTTACATCTAGAGTTTAGCCGGTTAAGTATTTAGTTTTCATACTGGTGACTGTAAATGAAATTGCATTTTTGTTTTCGTTAGTACCTTTAATTTTCTGTTGTCTTTGCTTTATCGCTGTTAGTAGTTTTGAGAGGGTTTGGAATGCTGATGTAATAATGACTGGAATGTACTGTAATCTGTTAGTAAGCCATGATCCATAATTTTCTATGAGCTTTTTAGAATTATGTCAAAATGATATGGAATAATGGGAGTACGAGTGTACAACTTATTGCCTGCATATTTTTGCTGAATGCTATAAGATTGTTTATTTTTTTTCCAACAAAATGAAATATCATTACTTTTTTTAAAATATAGTTAAAAAGGGATCATAAATATTAAAAAAACCCAATATGGATGACTTAGTTTTTTATCCCTTACATTCTTAAGAGTATGTGAGATACGCTGGCTGCGTAAAGTATATTGCACAATCGTTTGTTGTGAATATCAAGAGTGTAGGTACTGAAGTCTTTTGAGCTGATTCCATAGCTTGAATTAGCGCCATTGCCTAAGCTTAAAGTTCTGATGCAGTCATAATATATACTTCTTTCTCAGTGATTATTTGCTTACCTCTATTCATAGTGTATTGCCTAAGGTTGTACATCTACTTCATCTGGAAGGTTGATGTTAGTTTTAAGAAGAATGGGTGTTTCGGGTTTGAGGTATTTGTATTGATTATTGCTTGTTATTATGAGTGTGATGTTTTTATTGGTGATGTAGAATGATCCCAACTTGTAGAAGTTGATAAAATACTTCTGCCAGTATGGGCACTACGACCATGAAGTCGGCGAGGATGAGACAGAGGAAGTGGTAGCTGGAGTGGAGGGTTAGGGCTTGGAGTTTGATGTAGTCACATGGCGGAATGGGAAGATATGATAGGAAGAGGAGTGGAGGTGCATATAGCCGATATAGGGTTAATTTGTAACCCAGGTTGAGGGTGGTTGTCGAGGTTATAAGGATTTGAAGTAACATGTTGGAGAATGGAGAACTATGCTCCTCTTTGATCTAATAGTGTACTTGCTTATGATGTACCGTAATTTTTTTTTTTCATTTATCTTTTTACTCTTGAAAATAATATCTGAATCTTTTTTCAAAATGTTTTCGAAAATAAAATAATTAGCAAAACGAGTTTAGGAAAACTAATTTAGCAAGGTAAGGTCACATTATAAAAGAAATGCATCTGAAGAGGCGTGTTTTCGACTTGGCCTAAACAATTTAATAAGAGTTGTAACAACTAACAATACGCCATGGGGAGCCTTGTGGACTGTGGTAACTCTCTTTTAAACACAAACATGCCATTCGGAGTGATTTGTCTCTTTACTGTATGATCATTTTAAAATATTTAATTTCATGTCAGACCGTCAAATTGACAAGAACAGAAAATTATGAAGGGATTAATAAGTTAAAATTGTGAAATGAAAAGGTGTTAATTAATTCAGTAATTATTGTCGTGCTCATGACAGTTATAAAATCGATCAACACAATTTTTTTTTTTTTTTGATGACTGTAAAGAAAGGTTTACAATTTCATTGCATGACGGGCCATGTCATGCGCAATATTATTAAAATGCCTAGGAATGTAAGAGAAACCTAAGCAATGGAAGTAAACATAATGACTCGTAAAATCCTGTAGGATACCCTTTATGATATGGTTCTCCTTCTCAAGCCCTGATATCCCTGAAATCAGGAGACAGTCAGACGCCACTTCAAGATGTAGGATAACCTTGTTCTCTGCTCACCTTAAAACCTCTAAGATGCCCAGAGCCTCCGCCTGTAAAGTCGATTCCGCTCGCATTTTCCAGCATTCCTGGACAACCATCACCTCAGTGCTATCGTACCCATTCTGCAGCAGCATTGTAATTTTTATCCCAACTCGCATCTACCTTCACCCGTGTTACCCTACATTGGTTACACTTTCCAACAATGTATATCGGGTGACCATAATGTCTTGGGAGAGGACTACCTCCCCCCAGCTCTATAGTGAATGGCACTTTTTTATTTCTGTCAGCCTCCATCTGAAGCCCCCGTAAGTTGGCCTCGACACTCACGACAATGGACTGAAAAAGCACATGTGTGGCGATCGATTCCCCTCTAAAGACTGTATTATTTCGAAAGGTCCATATACCCCAAAGCGTAGCGAGGAACCTAAGAACCCTATGCTCACCCTCCTGGAGATTTTCTAAGAACCGTATCCAGTTAATGATCCAGTCTCCAATAGTAATCATTTTAGATCCTTCCATCCTAATTCCTAATTCTGATCCTGCCCATGCTCTAGAGGAGACACCACAATCCCTAAAAACGTGTTCAATCGATTCAACTTGATTCTGGCTATCAATGCACATCCTACACTCAAAATTCTCCCCGATCTGTCGTTTTTCAAATTCCTTACCCACAAGGAGAGTATTTGTAATAATCTTCCAAAGAAGAATCTTCCATATGCTTGGTCCTGGCAAGTTCCATAGACGTGATTTGCAAAATTCTTTCCCCTGCTCATTTATCCTTGTCTTATCTTTAACAGATGCCTTCTTTTTTAAGAACTCCTGAAACACAATGCCATAACCACTCTTAACAGAATACTCCCCATCATTTGTGTACGGCTAGAACACCTCATCCTTTTTCCCTGACGGGCATCGTGGCATTGCCAGAATACGAGCAACATAATTCTCTTGAAACAGAAAATTCGGGAGGGGCACGTTCCAGGTATGATTAGAAAGCCAGAGGTTACTAACTCTTAGTTCTCCCAAATGAAGAAAATTCGAATCTAGTAAACAGTCTCTTGGCTCAGGTTTCATACCAATCACCCAATTAGAGGTCCAGATATTCAAGGTAGACTCCAAACCGCTTCCATCCAATATTTTCCATTATCAGCTCCAAATCATACAAAATACTTCTCGCCCCCCAAAATTAATGAGGTGCCTTTTTCTCTCATTACCTTTATCAAAGGGAAATACTGAAATTATCTTTCATTACCTTAGAAGTAAAATACGGCGTCAAAGTAAGTTACCGAAATTATCTCTCATTACCTTATAAAAGGAAAATATTGTAATTGTAACACCCCCATACTCCAAGTGCCTTACTAGGACCACTTAAGGCATGGAAGTGCTACCATCTCGGTTACCCGAGGCAATGATATTCATAAGACAATAAAGAAACGTACTTTAAAAGTAAACATAGTTTAAGTGATTACATGATCAAAACCAAAAGCGATAAATCGAAATACAAGGTTCTCGGACGGTCTCCATCGCTAAAACTATCAAAGCTACAAAACACCGTCGACACAAGCGGAAGACTTCTAATCGCCACGTGATGACTCATCCCCTATCCCATACGCGTCATATCATACATGCTCAATAATCGCTCACCACCCCGAATGGATCACCACGAGTTTTTAAAACATTAAACGGGGTCAAGTACTAATCACACAATTTATATAACCAACAAAGATAAAGAAACAACACGGCTCAAACAAATACACACAATCACCCACACCAATCAATCTCCGTCACCGATCGTCCCTTTGGACCAGACCGCCAAATGTGGGGGACCGGCCGTACCCACCAAATCCCCGCTCATCATACCGAGCGATAACCCTGTCCCATTAATGTGCACATCCCCTCCCGTGGCGGGTTCCACTGAGGGCGAAACTAGGGCGTGAAGCCACTCCCGCAAGTGACTCCACTCAGCCGAGAACGCATCTCGAGAACCAGTGACAAACAATCACAACCATCAACAACAATCAATCAACAACCGTCATAAAACCAATACGATAATAATCAACAATTACACAACACCAACAATGCATTATGGGACTAATACTGAGTAGGGAAACCCTACCTGGAATGCAACACAAACATCAGACGATCTAGCAGCTGTCTCAAAACCTTTCCTCCACGAACCCTTCTCCTATACACATAATCATACAATCACTACCACATAAACATAAACATAGAAAACCCCCAATCCCAAAATTAGGGTTTAACGAAACTTAACGAAATACTATAAAATTGGTATGTAGATCTTACCCTTGACGCAAGGAACACTATGATGCAAAGAACGAGATGATCCGACACTCCTAGCCTTGGGGATTTGCCAACAACGCAACGAGAGAGAACTACGTAACTCCTTTTTCTTTTGAAAGGTTTAGAAAGGATAAAAGTGATTAAAGAAACTGACGGAAACCTTTTATATTAAACTTGCGTTATTAGCAAAACCCGACAAAACAACCCCGTAAAACACACTTACTCGATCGAGTAACTGACGTACTCGATCGAGTGCCGCCTACTCGATCGAGTACCAAGGCTACTCGATCGAGTACCCTACAGGTCAGAAACTATTTTAAACTGCAACTCACCCTTACTCGACAGAGTAAGGCCTACTCGATAGAGTACCCAGAGACTCATAAAACCGTAGTATTACAGTCTTCCCTCCTTAAAAAGAACTTCGTCCCCGAAGTTCAACCCATACATAAAAACAAACATACTAACTTGGTCAAGACGCAACAAAGCTACTAAGAACTCAAAACAAAACCCCAACTTATAAAACATGAAACCATGAACCCTTAACACCAACTCCACCAACTATTCCTACCTCCCCACATCGCTCACGATGTCGTATCAACTACATCATAAACTCTCCTGACACTAACTCCATACACTACCAACTACCATCCTCTAACGCTGCTAGCTCCATAATATATCATCCACTACCAAATCCAAAATCAAGACACTCATAGACATCAAACGGAATGTTACATTCTACCACCCTTAAAAGGAACTTCGTCCTCGAAGTTTACTCACACTCATAACCTCATCATCCAACTGTCAACACTAGTGAAATATTCTCACACTCCTAAACATCACACTACTACAAGCACGGCCATGGCCTTTTAACAACATCAACCACAAAATATACAACTTCATTCTTTATGCTACACCAACACTCTATTGTGAATATACTACCATATGCACAACTATCAAAATCTCTTTTATCGCATCCTACTCCTCTTAAGATAAATGTTATGTCCTCGTAACTCACTAATACTATATCCTTAGTTATATCTTCTCATTATTCTCATCACCATCACATGTCATAGATAACCACCTATACTCTAAGCACTCGCCATGCATATATCCAAGGCTCTCTTACTTAAACAATTCTCATACTTCAATTCACTCGTCACACCCCTAACCTGTACCTCAAAATCTTTAGCTTAACCCAAAACTTCAACTTTTCCACATTACCGCAATACGACATACCTCTCTATATAAACTATATAAAACTCTCATCGTCAAAAGCATAACTCACGATCCACACTTGTTACGTACACTCACACTAGCTCCTCAAGTTCTTTTCTTTCATTACCACAAAACTCATACATAACTTAACATGACACCAAATCCCAATACCCTGCATTCACTATCTCAACAAAAGATTATGAACCACCTGTCGCTTTCAGATCATTACAACACATGTTCCACGAATCACTTGCCATGACTATGACTACCGATGCCTCATCTTAAAAAAAGATCAAAATTACTGTAACAACTTCTCACAACTATGTCCCATCAACAGAATGTCACTATACCATGACAACAACGGAAACATATACAACTCTCTTTCATATCATACTCTACCCTCATTCCAAAACTTAACTGCTAAGAAACATCAATAAACAAAACAACTATCTATCTGTACAAACTGAAACTCACAGGAAGCCACATTAGACAAAACAACAATTTATGTGTAACTGGTATGTACTTTCGAAACTCGAATCATAAACATCCCGCCTACTCCACCACAACCGGTGACGGCATCGCAACACCGCCACCAACAGCCACACCGCAGTGCGAAAATACCCGCATCACAACACTAAATACCGTGTCCGGATCACCACCCGAGGCACCACAACCACATCGATAGTCATCACAACTTACACTATCCCATAAGCACTGACTCAACATAACTTCTCGGACAAGAAAAACTTACTCAAATCCACTTTACTAAATCACAAAGCAACATATTATATGAATTAAACAGATAATAACCTCATGAACATCATCCCCTTACCCTATCACGGAATAACATACATCACGAATACATACAAGTATAACCAGTCATGCCAGATCAATCAAATGATTACTTTTTGAATATCATTCAATTAAATTACCGTGTCCAACATATATCACGAACATTGAGATAATGACTTTATAACTATCACACCATACCACTTCCCGTGAGGTCGGAACCTCGCACAAACATTTATACATATCATAGACCCGTAATCACATCCACCTAGTCACCCCGATCACGTAAGTTACCACTCGATAAAGGTTACCTGTCGCTCGAGCTTAACTCATATGCCCCTCATAACATATTCCCCCATTCGCATAACCATCACCTCATGCCAAGTATAACCATACCATTACTATTCAACTATTAGCACCCGCCTCATCTGACCACATCTTATACTTCCTTACAACCATACATATCAATCCGGCCTTTACAAAATCAACCTCATTAGAATTGCTACCTTTCTAATATACCATCACCCTTAACCACTAGTCACAAACCATAACACTACCACTGTCCGGGCATCAAACCTCTTACACTCATCTCTAAACATCACGATTTCTTTCCTATCTGTGGTTAACATCCCAAATAACGAACATCAAATCCATCAACAACATTACCTCAACATTCTTCCCAATACTATCCTTAATTGTATAGTCACCCGACTCACCACCAAAATCTCATATCATGCAGATATTCTACCAACTTCTTACTCCCTTAATTCCTCGAAACTCATGATTAATCATGTTGTCCTGAAACTTCTGTATAACCATTAATTTACTTACTCTTGATAGTATCATACATCTCGACGATTCCTTACTTTTATGTCACATAACTCCTGTCAACATTTTCCTAGTTTTACTCCCCTCATTCTTTTCTTTTACACTTGACAAAATCAATTAACTATTCAACTCCTTATCACTTCTACCTAAATCTTTAGTGTTCCGGTTACTTTCCCATTGCTCCAAGACTCACATCTCATTATTTTATATCGATATCATCTCACTCTTTCTTAGCATGGATCTTCCCTTATAATGCTATCACTCACACTTGCCACTAATCTATCCATAAAATCAACGTTTAATGTTCAACAATTGCATCTCCCTTTTTACAACTCTAGAAATCAAAATTCCTTTCATACCGCTAATTGTCCAAGGAAATCCCACAATAGTTTCACCTCTTAATATACCAAATCTCCCAAACTCACTCACTGTCTACAAATCCACCTCGCGACATGTCTCCACAAAATTCACTATATACCACTCTTCTCAACCCCTTTAAAACGAACTTTCACTATGTATATTCTTAACCCACACGACTCCTAACCATCTCCCTCCATAATTCTTTACACATCTCAAGTTGCTACTATCCACATCCTTACTCTCAATCCTTTCATTCTCACGTTCCTTAGACTCACATCATCCCTTGCCCATATTCACTTACTTTTACGTTACTCAATACACAATCATATCACTCATCTCATCTCATCTCAGAAAACATGTTCTATGTCTCAATTAGCCATAACGATCTTCCTTTTCTTTTTCCACTATCTATCGCAACCACATATAACTCATGTCCTCCCACCGAATTCATACTCACCACAGGTGTCACTCACTACACCACAAGATTGGGTAACTTACGCGTCAAGACCAACATACATGTAAAACAATGCATAAAGAAGCAAAGTAACACCTTTGAATTAAACATAATATGCAACGAAGACAAAAGATAGGCATATGACCCAAAACAGGGGTCACTAGATCGAGTACAGGCCACTCGATCGAGTAAGGGACTTACTCGATCGAGTAGGTGAAGATCAGAAGCACGTAAAACAAATCACCAGGGCTACTCGATCGAGTAACTAACGTACTCGATTGAGTGCCGCCTACTCGATCGAGTACCAAGGCTACTCGATCGAGTACCTACGCATTTCTCAGCACTGTCCAGTTTTCGTAAAACAGCCATAACTCACTCATTTCTTGGTCGTTTTGGGCGTGTGACCTATCGTTAGAATCGTAAAAGAACAAGCTATCACCTCCAAGTGGAATCACGTTAAAATAATTTCTAAATATCAAGTTATAACAGTTTAAAGACAACCTCTTTATAATCGAAAAACATAACTAATTAATTTTACCTCCAAACAACTTAAACGACAACATGATAAACAAAAACAACCCAATACTCATAAAACCAGTAGTCCCAATCACATGTTACAATTTTCGAAAGCAAAGCAACAACATTCATCATGCAAATAATTTATTTAACTTGCCAATCATGACCTACCCACATGCTTTTATTCTATCACTTTTCGTAAACAAAACATACTCATACATTACAAATCCTATTTCCATGTTACTAATACAACAATATTACAAATACACTTCGTCACCTAAACATATTCATAATCACAAAATTCATATTCTCGTGCAATTGTCACTCCATCTTTTCCAATCAATTCATCCATTTCCACCACATTCTTCATACAACATATACATATGAACAATAGTAGACATGTATAAGAAATCATTATATAAAATTACACAAACAAAATTATATATAATCATATCACATATGAACTACTTCCTTTTCCACCACATTACTCATCATTCTCATACACTTTTCTAACAATTCCAACCAACATTGTAAACCAACTATCATGCAACATGCTTTCAATCAACAACATACGAAATCACATCATCACCATCTTTTCTACACATTCCCCATTATCCACATACGTACACCCACTGATTCATGTCACACATCACTATATAGATACACAATTCATAAGATAAACACATAGCGATCCCGACTCATATCCCATGGTGACCAGTTCAAAATTGTAGGGCGAGTTCGCGACTTTAGGACGTCTCTCAAGTCTTTGCATTAGCTCCTACAACTTCTACCTCGGGTTCATTTTAATTGACTCCCTTTGTTCATTGGATTCATTGGTTACAGGTTTCAGGATCGTCGCTCTGATACCATTTTGTAACACCCCCATACTCCAAGTGCCTTACTAGGACCACTTAAGGCATGGAAGTGCTATCATCTCGGTTACCCGAGGCAATGATATTCATAAGACAATAAAGAAACGTACTTTAAAAGTAAACATAGTTTAAGTGATTACATGATCAAAACCAAAACTGATAAACTGAAATACAAGGTTCTCAGACGGTCTACTGCTAAAACTATCAAAGCTACAAAACACCGTCTGACACAGCGGAAGACTTCTAACTGCCACGTGATGACTCATCCCAGCTATCCCATACGCGTCATATCATACATGCTCAATAACTGCTCACCACCCCCGAATGGATCACCACGGCTTTTAAAACATTAAACGAGATCAGTACTAATCACACAATTTATATAACCAACAGTACAGTAAACAACACAGCTCAAACAGTCACACACAATCACCCACACCAATCAATCTCCGTCACCGACTGTCCACTGGACCAGCCCTGCCAGTGGGGGACCGCAGCCGTACCCACCAAATCCCCGCTCATCATACCGAGCGATAACCCTATCCCATTAATGTGCACATCCCCTCCCGTGGCGGGTTCCACTGAGGACGAAATTAGGGCGTGAAGCCACTCCCGCAAGTGACTCCACTCAGCCGAGAACGCATCTCGAGAACCAGTGACAAACAATCACAACCATCAACAACAATCAATCAACAACCGTCATAAAACCAATACGATAATAATCAACAATTACACAACACCAACAATGCATTATGGGACTAATACTGAGTAGGGAAACCCTACCTGGAATGCAACACAAACATCAGACGATCTAGCAGCTGTCTCAAAACCTTTCCTCCACGAACCCTTCTCCTATACACATAATCATACAATCACTACCACATAAACATAAACATAGAAAACCCCCAATCCCAAAATTAGGGTTTAACGAAACTTAACGAAATACTATAAAATTGGTATGTAGATCTTACCCTTGACGCAAGGAACACTATGATGCAAAGAACGAGATGATCCGACACTCCTAGCCTTGGGGATTTGCCAACAACGCAACGAGAGAGAACTACGTAACTCCTTTTTCTTTTGAAAGGTTTAGAAAGGATAAAAGTGATTAAAGAAACTGACGGAAACCTTTTATATTAAACTCGCGTTATTAGCAAAACCCGACAAAACAACCCCGTAAAACACACTTACTCGATCGAGTAACTGACGTACTCGATCGAGTGTCGCCTACTCGATCGAGTACCAAGGCTACTCGATCGAGTACCCTACAGGTCAGAAACTATTTTAAACTGCAACTCACCCTTACTCGACAGAGTAAGGCCTACTCGATAGAGTACCCAGAGACTTATAAAATCGTAGTATTACAGTAATAATTGGAGAAAAATTAAAACATGTATTTGTCGAACCATTGCGTCAATAGGGTTGTATTGTTTGATTTGTTGAAAGAATTTTCATTGCGCAGACAAATTTTATTTTATACGATTTACCGCTTTATGTGAGTCAAAGAATAAATAAACAATTGGCATAATGTAGGCGTTTTTTATATTAGGGATACAAATTATTTTCTCAAACCACATGATTAACCTAATAGCAAACACTCTAAGGCCCTGTTTAGTAAACAACAGATTAATTTCAGTATAATCAGATTTTATCAGAAGGTTTGACCAGAACTAATTTGAATGTTTGGTAATTAGCAGATTACGATTAGTAGATTGTTAATTTTCTTTGTAAAATGGAGAAAAAATTCTTATTTTAAAATATGCTAACCAATATGCTGGGGTAAGCAGCATATTATAAAACAACATATTGACCTCAAATATGTTGTTTCAATATGCTGTTTACCAAACACTAAAATTAGCATATTGATTGGTCAAACATGCTAAAACCTTTGAATATGCTAAAAATTGGCCAATATGCCGTTTACCAAACAACGCCTAAATCGTGGTCGGTATTTGTAGTTGGTGTAGGTACAAGCTGTCTGACTCACCCATTCAAAACTCTACCCCCATCGAAAACTTGTACGAACGACGAAGGGGTGTTTGTACAGTAGTGAAGGGGTGGTCGAGCAAGTGTCCTCATCAGGTGGCATATCATCGGCGTTGACAGTTGAATGAGGTGCGGTGGGCGTGCAGTTGGATGTGATTGTGGAAGGTTGTGGTGGATGAAAAATTGGGATACCTTCTATACTTTTCCCCGATTCCATCATCTTTTCCTTCGCAAATTCCTGTTTCAGACGCTCACTTTACATATATGACCATTTTATTATTAAATGGAACCACAATGGTACAGACAGTGGTAGTCACATTTGACTGTAAAATGGTTACAAAATCTCACCTTATTGTTTCAAATCAAAATGGCCGTCTGAAGTAAGACCAACTGCTTTTCCTTAGGTATACCCAAATTAGGGATGTCAATGGATCGGGTTCGGGTCGGATGAAACCTCATCCATCATCCATCATCCATCATCCATCCGTCCTTTTGAAATCTCATCCAACCCGTCCATCATCCGTTTCATCCATCATTTAAGTCGGGTTTTCATCCGTCTTTTAGGATCGGGTGGACATCCCTAACCCAAATGTCTCTAAATCACTAATATAATGCAATTGACAAGTTCATTGTTTGACCAACTCTATATATTTGGTTTTTGTATCTTTCCGTTACAAATACATCGACTTCAACCCGAAGTTTGCTTGAATAACAAATTGATGGATAGCAAATACACAAGGACGGAGAGTCCCAACGGAAGCTTTAGGGAGATTCCAATAAATACAAGGTTTGTTTTATTTTTACTCTCAGTGTGCTACCAAGTCACCCAACTCGTTACTTTAGACCCAACTATTTATCCATCCCAAACTGACTCCTACCCACATCCAGAGTCCAAACACTTTGCACGCCTGAAAGACACAGCTGTACCAAACCCATACGGCCATACCCTTTTACCGGTTGCCCAATCTAATCACAATGTTACCTTTTACAAACGGTGATCGCAGCGTGATTTCAGCTTTTAAATATAATCAGAACTTTCAACGGAGCTTGAAAAAGAGACAGCAGAATGGATAATTTCCTCATATACCAGATTTACACAACAATTATGTATATGTTGCAGACAAAAGCTCATACTAGAACAAGACACAGCAACAGCTCGTAAAGACCACATCGGCCTGAAGAAAACAAGCACCAGTGATCAGACACAGTTTAAAGCTCGTAGTATTTACACCGTGTATAAAGTTTCCAAACTTAAACGTCAAAAGGGTCATTAGAGTTTGATTCCATAAAAGACGCAAAGTTAGTGGAGCAAAAGTGAGGTGAAAGTTGTATCTATCTTCTGTGTATGAGTTACTTGTGTCCCTGATTATCCTAACCTGAAACATCACATACATAAGCATATAAGAAACCAATTAGAACAAAGATTATTCCCTCCAAAGAAAGCTTTAAGAGGCCTTAGACTTACTACGGCTACTTCTTTGACGGTTTCTCCGGAATTTGAAGTACTTGCTCAGAGGTGTCTCTGGTACCGGAATAAACTTCCCCACAAAAGCAAGCGGCCAACTGGAATAAAATGGAAGCAAATGGAAAAAAGTTTTAGCTATCAAGAAAACTATAAATCATTTGCAGCATAATCAATGGTTGAATTTTTAGACAAATTTCTTGGAGAACAAGGGGAATTACAGAAGACAAAGAGGGACCTTTTAACTGTCCACTATGTTACTCTGACTCAGGATAGTAATCTAATTGTCAGACTCACCATGAGAAGTGTGTAGACAAGTCACAGTGCCCAGATACTTGTCTAATTGTCAGACTCGTGATGACAAGCTTTTAGACAAGGGGACTTTGTCCTAAATAAGTAAAGAGGTGCAGGGGCACGTCTTCAAGAAAGAAATGAACTTTAATTTGAAATATCTAGTTTTAATGTAAATTATTGAAATGTTTGAGATGCAAGCCTACAAACCAATGGGGTCCTCACTTTTGCCTCCGAATGGAGAAGTGTGGGAAATTTAAAGGTCAAATACAAATTCCATTGTCATATCCTTGAGTATCTTGTCACAAAGTTCAGTATCAAACTAACATATCTGATATCACGCAGCCAAAGTAACATTGCCTTGCAAGGATTAATGTTGAGGTATACCATAATGATAATATAGAATACATAAGTTTTTTTTTTTGGTACATATATAGAATACATAAGTAAGCGCAAAAGAGATTTACCCCACAAAACCAATGGCGATGCAAACAAGCCATAATTGCCAGTTCAGCTTCACAGTTGATGCAAACTTGCCGAGGAACTCAACTATGACGATCTGCCAGACATAAACAACAAACGGCATATTGAATATATAGTCAAGAACAACATGGGGTGCCACTGAATATACATTCTTAGCAGCCATACCTGGAGTATCAGAGTTATAGCCACAATTCCCATAAACAGCCGATTTTTTACAACTCCTTCAAATATATTTACTTGATCAGGCTTACGAGCATTGAACTCATTGAAAATCTGCAAATCAACAATTGAGTAGCGCTTTTATTAGAGGGGGAGTCGGTCTCTCAAAGCCATCATGTTCTTTCGTTCATATGAGACTCGGTACTTTATCTGACCACATAACAGGGCACAGGAGGACTAGAAATGTAGTATAGGGAAGAGAAATGAAGAAGAAAATTTCACACAAGTCACTACTTAGTTTAAAATATTAGGGCGGCCCACAGGCACCGACTTGAGAGCCTTCTCTATGATGTAAATCTGCTGTATCGAACACGATTGTGATCACAGTTGAGAAAGCTTGGTATCATGTTCAAAACTGCTTACCAAATACATCAAATCTTCACTTAAGATCTTGACCTTTTTCACAAATAAAAACACCATTTGCCAATCTTCACATAAGTTCTGGTCAGTAACGGGGGTTTAAAATCATGGTCACAGAAATATTTGTGGCCTAAAAAATTGGATTAGCCTATAGCAAGTAAAACTGTACTAATACATAGAATCGCTTAAGTCTAAAGTTGTAGGCAATCTTGCTGACCTGACAAAAAACAAACGCATTGAAGATCACAGTGTTCTTCACTTTGTTAGCAAGTTCAGCAGGGTCATTCTGGAGATGTAAGATATTTCGTCCTTGGAAGTTGAGTATAAGTAAAACAATCACTTGATACACAGCCTACAATGCAGAAGAACAAGAAATAATTTAGCATAAAGGTATTCAATAATTTGATTGGCTATAAATGCACATTCTATGTATTACCTGTAGCAGTAAGTTCCTCCACATAATATTTGTTATCAGAGGTTCCCTGAAAAATCATAGTAGTAAGTTTAAACTTCTGCACGAGGAAGCTGAGCCCAAGAAAACACAAAACTACTTGATACAAAAAGTGAGATCAATAAACATGTGGATATTCAGAAAGATGAAGGTGAGCACAATGAAGAAATGAGATACAATGATGCTTCAAGGGTTACATAATCACACAGGAGTTAGCCACAAAGTTACTTATCTCAAATGCAAAAATCACCTTAGAAACATTCATACCCAAATGTTTCTATTATGGCTCGCATTAATAACCATCCTTTAAATTCACAATGAGAGGTTAAGAGCATCTTATGATACTAAGGAAGAAACAACGTAAAAGGTGTTAGATGACATGTCAAACAATTCATGTATTGGTCATCAGAAAATGACAACATAGGCACACGGCATGCAGTCAAGGACAAGAAACGCAAAAATAACAGCTGAGTTAATAAAGACAAAGAGCCCGCTCGAACCTTCGACCGACAGGAGGTCTCTTCATAAGGTGGTCCGTGGGGGGTTCTGTAGCCAACGCTAACGCTCCAAGTGTATCCATGATCAGATTAACCCAGAGAAGCTGTACATCAGAGACACAAACTTGGTGAAGACTAGCATCTAAAATCGAACTGAGAATCCTATTATACTCCCACGGCTCCCACCTATTCTTCGGAATTGCCCAATTTGTTTTAGGCAGATAAACTTAGGCGAATGAATGAAGAGTATTAATTAAGTGGACCAGACAATGCATTTTTTTTCATAAATATAGTAAGGGGAAAAGACACATCGTAGATCTACAAGTTAACTAAACTCGGAAGCAGGGCAATTAGAGAATATATAGCTTAAAACTAAAACAAATAAGTAGGTTAATGAACTACCTGCACTGCATTCAATGGGACTTCACCAGTGGAAAATGCAGCAACCACATTAATTACAAGTGCTGCCACATTAACAGTAAGCTGGAACTGAATGAATTTTTGTATGTTTGCATACACAGATCTACCCCATCGAACAACCTGAACAAATAACGGGCATAAACTATCAAAGAAAGTTTATGCATGTTAAACTGAGCCTCAAAATTGGATTCAACGCACTTTTACTAAAAAAAGTGTCACATCCAAAAGATGTGAGGGGAAATGAATTACAGAAAGGATCGCTTGAATAAGACTTAAGAGAGAGTATCTAACATCAATGACTAACACAAGGATGTTTGTAATGCTTGTTCGCAACCAGTGACTCTCAACTATACAGAGAACTCAAACATTAAACAAACACTAGCAGCAGCTATCCCACCATACCTTCACAACTGAAGCAAAATTGTCGTCCAAGATTATGATATCTGAGCTTTCTTTCGCTACTTCAGTACCAGCAATACCCATTGCAAGACCAATATCTGCCTGAAACAAAAAGAAAACAAAAATAAGTTATAAACATAACCATCATTAAATATTTAGCCAGCAGGGATAAATAAAATGTGAATAAATTTCTCTATGATCTTCCATCCATAGATTAAGAGCACAAAACACCTCATGCAATGCTGGAGCATCATTTGTACCATCTCCAGTAACAGCAACAACATGACCTCTCTTCTTCAATGCTTGGACAAGCAAAAGCTTGTCATTTGGCGATGACCTTCCCATAACCTGAGCACGATACCAAGAACATCACAAATTAATAATAAGGAACGGTTCCCATAATTTGCTACCTATCAAACAGTTTCGATCTTCTCTCCATACAACATCACTTGTACCTTTGCTTTCATTATGTATATTTGTGTCAATATTGTTGAAAATCCCGTTTCGGAGCATATATACTTGTGATTTTGCATTAATGTTAAGATAGATATCTCAAGTGAAAAATGAAGTGCTTTTGTACTTTAATTTTCCATGAGTTATTTCTTCAAAAAGTTCCTTTCTCCGTACCTTAACATAAAATTTATGCTTCATCAACATTACATATTAATATTAGTACTCCCAAGTGCCACCCCTTCACCAGAAATGCAATTATATGCAAATGGCACGAAAATTAATGTAGAAGGTTTAGTTACCAAAATACCCCTCCTCACTTTTACACATAAACCACCCACCACAACCCTCCCTCCCTCCCTCCCCACCCATTTTATGGTTTTATTTTTGTCATTGAAGGAAATAGTGCAATTCCAGCGAATTAGCCAAATAAGGAACCCAGTGTTTTCCAAAGAATGGGAGGGAGCATTAAATTAGTGTTTTGATTTTGAAACATAAAAGATTGTAACATATTCAAACACTGTAGTTATGTTTTTTTAGTTAGCTTGTAAGATTTTACCATGTCTAGTTGATCATAGTCACTTTATCGACCTAAAGTAGAATTCAATTCCAACAACATTGATGGGAGTCACACAAGACTTTAATATATATCCTCCCTTATCAAAAGAGAGAATATCATGGAAACATGAAGAGGACACAGAAGGCATACTGATATCTTTTCTGCAATCTCTTCCCTCTCTGCTTCTGACTTGTTACGGAATGACTTGCCTTCAATCAGATTTGGTTCACTAGCATCAGCATCCGAAACTAGGATGCCACATTCAAGAGCAATGGCTTTTGCAGTCTGAAGATTATCACCAGTAACCATACGAACCTGAAGCATTTAAGTTCCGTCCTCAGGTATTTGAAAAATAAAGAGTCTATTCATATGCCATTTACTTTTAGCTAGGGAACAAGTATGAAGAGTTCTACAATTTGGGATCGGCTGACATGAATCATCCTTTAGAACCGTCCATGAGTGAACGCACACCTCACAATGCGAAAAAAAAGAAAAGGGAAAAATGAAAAACAAAAGGGAGAGCAAAACATAATACAAAGTCTAAGGTAAACTTATAGGTTTTAAAATAGAAGTCCGGGTTTCTTTTATAAAAACTTAAAATTTAAATCGAGAATAAAGATTAAAACGATTTTGAAAGCCGAAGTAGAGTTTAAGGATTAGGAATACCTTAAAAGTAAACCAAGTAAAATATATAAGAAAGTGGTTGGTAAAAAAGGGTTACTAAAGGAGAGAAGAACAAATAAGTTTTTTTAAAATTAAATAAAAACACTAAATATGTCAAATAAAATCAAATACTAAAAATCCACATGTATCATTTCCCTCCATTGTGCCCTCTCCGTCACCATACTCTAAATAAAAAAAAAAAAAAAGATAGTTAATTACAAACTTCGCATTTGAAACTCCAGAACACCACCCAGCCCTGCTACTCTTATTCCCAGCAATGTCTATTATTAGAAAAAGATTTAACATCGAAATTTTCTTATAGCATAAGACAAGGAATATCAGTGGAGTTGTATCCCAAATGAATGTAGAAATGTATATATGTGATAAAAACTTCAGTATGAGAGAGCCAATCTAATTCTACAACATATTAGCATCCCCAAAGATTTCCATGCCTGTAAAAGAGAGATAAAAAGATCTAAAAAAAGCTATTACTTTGAAATAAAATACTACAAACCTATAGTTTGAACTTTGGTAATCTCGCAAAACTATCCAAGTCTCCAAATAGAAGCTATCCCAACTAAGAATATCACATACCTTGACACCCGCAGCCCTGCATAATTCAACCGAATCTCTTACTCCTGGACGACAAGGATCCTACAGGTGAAATAATTAGAAATTAAAAGAGGTAGTAGCCAACAGAAACAGAGTAATTCTCTAAGAGATAAACTGCATTACACTCAGAGAACCCAACCCATAAATACACTGGCAAAAGAGCAAGACGTTAAAGCTTCTTAACCCTGAATTAGAATACCTTTATACCAACAATAGCAAGCAGAATCAACTCATCATCTGGCATCACCCACTGAGCTCGTCGCTCTTCATCTGAAGGCACTTTATCTACGTCATATGGTCGATAAGCGATGGCAACACAACGAAGACTCTGAACAGCCATTTGCTCAATAGCCTTCTTAAAGAAAGATACCTTCACAAAATAAACACACATTTAAAGGCATTTTATCTACGTCATTCCTTTTGTTCAATTTGTTTATCGGTCATCAGATTTAGGTTATTTTGTTGTTTGGTTCGATTGTATTTTTACTCTTCCTTGTTCGGGACTCTACCCTCTGTAGAACCAATGTACGCAAATAAATAATTGGGAAAAAAAAATTATTCAAACTTGAAAATAAGATTCCTCTTCTTTACAGGGCAGGACATCCACCAAATATCTAGACGTAGGAGTAACTATGGTCCAGTAGGCCTGCTAAGCCACTGGACAGCCGGAATTTTCATCGACATCCCTGTTTAATACTCCCTCCTATTCCGAATAAGTGTCCCATTTGGACAATGGCACGAAAATTAAGGAATATTGTTAAAATAATGAAAATTATTGTATAGGGGTATGAATATATGGGTTAAATAATGAAAAGTATTGAATATGATGGGTTATGGGTGGTTGAGGTGGTAAATAAAGAAAAGAGCTAAGGGTAGGAAAGTAAAAAAAACCATGTCCAAATATGGCAAATGGGACAATTATGTGAATAGACGGAAATGGCAAATGGGACAGTTATTTAGAATAGGAGGGAGTATTTGTTTTATTAAGGCTTCGTAATCATCATACTAAAGGTCTTGTCAGAGGGCCCAATGGGAAAATATGGGCTATGAAGCTAGAGTGTTTTAACAAAGTTTAAGCTGCACACCTTATCCTCGTCCAGAGAAGCCACGTGGTCAGTTTCATCCATGTAACTTGTGCAAGAAGCCAAGACAAGTTCGGCAGCTCCCTTCCAATGTATATGAATTTCAGAACCAGGCTGCAAATATTCGGTTAAACAATAGCAGCTTCAGTTCATACACAAACGATCTAGAATCAAAAATCTACTATCAGTACCTTGTACACAAAGTCCCAAAATCTATTTAAGATAACAACAATAAAACCAAGAAGGATGGTAAGACTTGGACATTAGCAAGTAATGGAAATACTTCTATCATCCTAGGATACAAGTAATTTTGATCTAGAATTTATAACTCAATAGTAACATTTTTCACATCCCCCAAACATAATTTGAGAAAATGTAAATATTCCTATTGGAATGGAGGGAATATAAGAGAGCAGCATATAAATATTTCGACAAATTACACAGTTCAAACTTGGAAAACACGATCTCTTGTTCTTTGGAATTGCCCTTACTTGGGCACAAAGAACTAGGAGGGAGGACAATCATACTTCCCTCCACTAGCACCCACTAAGCACCACCCCACAAGCAAACCCTTCGAATTCCCGTCAAAGAACGCCGGCACTGACACCACCGAGCTGCCAGTCGTCCAGCAACTAGAAAACGAGCCAAACCTCTTTCATATCTTCTCCCCTCCCTCTCTCAAACCCTGATTCAACGCGGAATCTATCTTATTTCACCCCCTTAACTCCTGCCACCGGTCTTCGGGTAATCAGACGACGCCGTCGTACCAAAAACTCTCCCACTTGCGACCCTAAGAACTCCCTCTCAATATCAACACTACTCGGATCCAAAACTCGGCCTCACCACCACCTCTCAGCCCTCCTTTGATTTTTCTCTCCTTCAACGCTACCCAGATCTGGCATGGTGATGACCACGGCGACTGAAATGGAGCCTCACCAACCTCCGCAAGGACAAAAACGACCAGTAGACCATTTTTCCTTGATAAATTGCCTCATGAGTCTCACCACAGTAAGGTTTTGACATCCTTCCTCTGTTCTTCTTTTCTTCTCTTCCTCTCTAATCATCTTGCATCTACGACAATGGTTTGGATGTAGGCAATGTTGTCGGAGAATGGTGGTGGTAGGGTGGACAGTTGGTGGTTGGTGGTGGTGTTAGTCAGCCATGACTGGGTTGATCATGTTAGATGGGTGGGATATTTGGGTTAATGTGGGTTAACTGGTGATAAATGATGGTAATGACGTCTAATTAGTTGGATCATACAAGTTAGCAAGAGCAAAATTAACAGCAGAAACCGGGCTACTTCAGTCAATAGGCCAAGAAATATGGGATAATTCAAAAAAAAATACAGTGCTGTTATTTTCCACTTTTGATGAGCAAGAACCCAGGACAGAATAAAAGACAGTGCTGTTCATCTGAACCAAGATTTTGACTTACAGTTTTAACTGCAACACCTCCACGTTTTTTCTCAGAGTTGAAGGGAAATGCATGGATAATTGTTGACTCTGATCTTATTACATCGAAGTTCATTCCAAGCTACAACATTAAAAAGAATCCATCAAACAAAGGAAAAAAACTATCTACCATAATTAGCTATTAAATCAATGGTTACCAGAGTAACATGAAAAGTACCTTCAAAGCCCATGAGAGGATGGCCTTTTCAGTTGGTGACCCAGATATCTCCACATCTCCACCGCCCTGTAGAAACATAAAACAAATAAACCACAGATTAGAAGATTCGATTTCACATCAACGGACATGGATAAACACATTCTGAATTCTCGTTAATATGACTCGTCTTTCATAAACCACGGATTAGAGGTTCGGCTAAAAGATGGATTGTCATACAAAACCGCAATTGCGAGGTACGAAAACAATGAAGTGATAATACAAAAAGACAAGATAATAAACGAAGCAAGATACGCAAAAAGGGTGTAAGAAGAGATGAAAAGGAAAAGAGAAAATTGAGGAAAATGCTTTAAAAGAGAGTTAAGAAAAAAAATTATAGAAGTATAATAAAGGGAAAATAGAGAGCGGGAACGATAATAAAGAAAAGTCACGTGTAAATGAGGAAAAAAAAAAGGTGTGCAAATAAATATATAAAAAAAAAAAAAAAAAAAAAAAAAAAAAAAAAAAGAAGAATAAAAAGGATCGTATAAGAAAAAAGATAAAGTCAAAGCTACCAAACAACATTATCAGTAAGTAGTCAATCAACTCCTATGGTAAAATGGAGAAATGCAACATCTAGGAAGAGGATCTGCATTTCTAAATTTAAAGTAAAGCAGTTCTCATGAACAAAATGTAACAAAAAATTACTGGATATGTGTTTTGTAGAAGATCAAGGCCATTCGATTACTAAACTGACCTCTGAAATAAAGATACTGCCAGTTGTGTTCTGAGCAATCCCTTCAATAAGCAGAGTACACACCATAGGAGATAGACTTGAAGCATCATTAGGTGGATCAACTTTCTTACCGCTTGCATAAGCCTCGACAACAGTCATCTGTCGGTAGTCAAAAAGAACTTATTCTACAATTGTAAGACGAATTATTGGAGAAAAAAAATTCTACAAACAAGCAGACTTGCACAACCGCACTATAGAAAGACCGTGGAGCAACAAGCACAAGCAGATATCAGATTAATGAAGTAAAAATTACCCCACAGCCTATTATAGAAACTCATCCTGTCATTATTTAATTAGTTACCCTTCCCCAAACAATAAACATAAATCGGAACAACTTTCTAACCAACCAAAAAATTAGGTCAATCCAATTGTTTAGTATCCACATCAAGGATAACATGCAAAAGCAAATTTCACAGCTAGAAATTTTTAACAGAAGCGCTTGCCTGATTCAAAGTCAAAGTTCCAGTCTTGTCACTGCATATAGTAGTGGCAGAACCCATCGTCTCACATGCCGAAAGCCTCCTCACCTATTGTTAAACATATTACTAAAATAACGTTTTGACATAACAAGAAATTAGATTTTGTAAAGCGTGAGATACAAACCAGAGCCTTGTCCCTCATCATTTTTCTCATTGAGTAAGCAAGCCTGCAAATGTAACAAAGAAATGAATCAGAGATGCCAGAGAAAGAGAGAGAGAGGGAGGGGGAGAGGACAAGGGGAAGTCACAATCAGTAGATGCAACACTATCACAACTGCAATTAGCATGAAGTGATCTAGAAAACTATTAAATTACGTGATACTAATCTAAAGCAGAACATTCTGGTCTTTTACATTACAACGAGCTGAAATTTTGTTTCTATTACAGAGATATTGAAGGTATTTCCATATGTCTAATGGAGCCAAAGACTCATTACTCTTTGGTTCTGGATCATGATGGAATAAATCAAAATGACTCACTAAAGTGGTTGCGCTTCTTTCTCTTGTAAAGTAGTGTTCCTTTGACGCAGTTCTAGACGCGATTTTCATCTTGGGTCATTCGGAAACAGCCTCCTTGTGTTGCTAAGACAAGGCTAAAGATGCGTACATCCCAACCCACACCCTTACCCCGCAATTTGCGGGATCCTTTGAGGCACTCGGGTAATCTTGTTGTACAGAGATATTGAAGGTGCGAAATAGGTAATTCACATATGCATGCAAGAAAAGGGCCTTGATCATGGATGATAGGGAAAATCTACATACTCCGTATTTCTCCAATAAATTAAAGCTGTGTTTTCTTTGGTCAAATGGTTTACTTAACAACATACCCCCAAAAAACATATTGCATCAGACAGATTCAGGAATCATCATATATTCATAACCCATAAGTTCAGCACCGGCAACCGTTTAAGTCAATTTCCTCTCTCTAAATACGTTAACAAGGAGTATATCTTAGGGGAAAAAAACAAGGTGGCAAACACCAGCCACCTATGTTGCTCGGACTCTTCACTATTACCTTGTGTCCCGCGTTGGACAGTAGACACTCAGACAATGGTAAGACACTCAGACACTTCATTTTAGACCAGAAACATGAAACTTTTTCATAAAATAGACGAATCCAACGCTTGGACACATAGAATCCGAGCAACATACTACCCCACCACAAGGCCGATTAATCAAAGAGAGCATTAATATGAAAAGAGTAACATACACCGTGAACTAAAAGGGTTAGAATACATACGTTAAGGTGACGGCTAAAGGAAGACCTTCAGGAACAGCAACCACTACAATAGTCACCTGAAATTTCAAAAGGTTGTAATTTGCACAAGAGACACAGAATTTTCATGGAATAGAAAATAATTACAAGAATTGAACATACAGCAACAGTGACGATCTTGATAACTCCATCTATTGCGTGACTAAAGCTTGTCTTTCCTGCCTTGAATCGAGGCATTGCAACAGTTTCTTTAGTGTGCCCAGTGAAGTACCTAAACCAACAGTGTTATAGTGTTATATTTTTTAACTGAAAACCAATCATGTAATGCATAGAAATAGTATACACACTAAAGGAGACTTGAATTACCTTGTAAGAAGAACAACTAAGACAACAAATGCCACAGATAACCCCGCTATTCCAATGAAAGTCGCTAGACCATTCAGACGAACCTAGACAAATGCAAGAATAATCAAAGCCACAGAACCAGATGAATCCACCATAATCATTGCGAAGCCCCAGAAATATAAAGAACACAACTCACCTGCAAAGGAGTTTCTTCACCAGTGTCTTCTGAAATACTGGCCATAAGCATACCCCATTCAGTGTTTACACCGACACTAGTAACCTGAAGCAAGAAATACAAACATTTTTATTTAAGAGTCTCAGAATACAAAAAAAAAGAGCTGGAAAACGGGGAGCTAAGGTCCTAAAGTTGAAACACTTGTGGAAAAACAAAAATTATACTCCTTTCTCTACAAAGTGTTCTTCCCATTTATATTGGGCACACTAAAAAAAGGCTGAAGAATAATAACATATGTGATTGGTGATTAACTTAACCTCGTTAAATTAAAATACTATCTCCAAAGGCACCTATAATTACAGCCACCATCAGATCACCACCGCCGCCACTCTGGTACTGTGGTACCTCCACAGACGACTTTATCAGTTTTCAGAAACACCATCATGTTAGAAAGTTTCTGACATATACTTTAGTGGTACTATTTTTACATAGATTTTGGTTGGTTGAAATCTAATAAATATAAGTTGAGACTAGACTTATTGTTGGAAGAGTGGTTGAGGGATATGTGAGTTGAATTCGTAATAAAGAGGATGATGTGTGGGAGTCAAGAGGAAGGAGTGCAAGGAGTGCAGTTGTCACGAGAGGTTGTGAGGAGAAAAGATGGTGGAGGGAAGAGTCTAGAAGAAAGAGTTGGCCCGTAGGAGGCACCGAGTATGGAGGAGTTGATGGTTAGTGGGTGACCCTGCTTGCTCGGTGGTCAATATGGTGGAAATGACGCAGGAAAGGAGGTGCTATTAGGCATCTAGTAGCAAGCTGCAACTAGTTCGGAAAAAAGCTGAAGGTGGTGGATGGCTAGTGATGGATGAGAGAGGACTGAGGAAAGTGTTGATGGAATGATGGGTGGAAGATAGTGGTTGTATTTATTAATTGTGTTAGAATAACTGTGTACTGGTTA
This sequence comes from Silene latifolia, assembly GCF_048544455.1. Taxonomy (NCBI): domain Eukaryota; kingdom Viridiplantae; phylum Streptophyta; class Magnoliopsida; order Caryophyllales; family Caryophyllaceae; genus Silene; species Silene latifolia. The sequence goes on along the minus strand of NC_133535.1, from coordinate 88,493,510 downwards.
CGGTTATGGGTTAATATCTTTAGTTAGAAGAACATCCACCATTTGTGGTAAATAAGTTGTTTTATTAGGATGACTATGTAATTCACCAAAAAAAATGCATACGTTGTTAGGGAAAAAAAAATGAGAATTAAGATAATTGGGAAGAGCATTGTGAAATCACTAAATAAGGAAAATAGGAAGAATACTGTGAGAGGAGGAAGTAGTAGTTTTCAAACAATGGTCCACTTAAATTTGAAAGTGCAATGATCCGCGAAAACTTGTTTCTTGCTTACGCCATACCAAATGGAAAATCCCCAACAAAAGACATGTTTAGGAGGAGAGGTTTTAATTTGTTGGGGAATGTTCTTTGTGAGCCTATGGATCATCTTTTGCTTCAGTCTTGTCAATGTGGCACCCATCCTTATAATACTTTCGGCTTGGGCTCCGTTCAACCTTACAAGGCTAAATATATTATTTCAACTAGGAAGAGAAGGATAATAAAAAAAAGAGTACATTAGCGAAGTATGGAAAATGGTTGTTTTGGCTCTTTTGTGGTGTACTTGGATCGAAAGGAATCATAGCAACTTTTTTGGCATTGCCTCTACTTGTCAACAATTTCAATTCTGCCTTTTAAGGTTATTGTATAGTTGAAGTCAAGTGCTCCATCCTCATGGGAATTTAATTTTTGTTCTATTCATGGATAAGATCACTTATGATATCTCAAAACTGTATATGGGCGGCAGGGCGGCATCCTCTTGGTCTATCTAGATAAATAATGGACCAGGCTGTTAAGTAACGAAGTGATAGTTAACTCGTTCCTGAACTATAGATTACTCTGACAACGGTAAAATGCATCGCATCATTCAAATCGACAGATCATAATTCCGTCTGGTCAATCACTGGCCAAGCCTTTTCACAAGTATAGAGCGCACTAGCTCGGACTGACAGCTAGGGTTTTCCTCGGATTCTGTTGGGCAACAATTTTTATTCAAGTATACATGGCAGAATTATAGAACAATTATGACCATTATTGCAACAAGTCTCAAAAGAATTCAATGTGAACTAGTAAGACCCATAAAAGCAAACATGGGAACTGAGAAGGGAATATAAGTTAAGGAATGAACTCAAACAGATCTTTTTCAAAATTGACTCTGAACTTTCCTCTCAAACATGACACTGAATCACATCAACGAGATCTCAACTCGAAAAAGAACAGTCACGGTAGAGGAGTAGACCGCTATTTCTATTTTTTCTAAAACATAAAACAGCTTGAACTGCTTAGAGCAAGAAATAGTACCAGCATAGTTCCATAGCCGTCTGCTACTTTACAACCTGACATTAAGAAGGGTGCCTTGGGGTCTTTAGTAACCTGCAAAAATGCAGCTCAGAGTCAAACCACCCTCAGAAAAATGCTACAATTATCCAAAAGACTTGTATCACCGTTGATGCTTACAATCTTACTCTCTCCAGTCATACTTGACTCGTCAATTGCAAGAGCATGACCAGCTATTAGAACTCCGTCCGCAGGAACCTAAACAATAATTAAAGCCAATAAGCAAACATGAAGCATATTAAAAATTGAGCAGAATGTTCACACCATTGAGGTAATACAAGCTAGAAGAAATAGATGAACTTCAAATCACCTGATCACCAATTTTTAAAGGTAGAACATCACCCACAACAATATCATAGATTGAAACCTCTAACCTTCTACCACCTCTGATCACCTGTACACATATACAAACAACATTTGATGTCAATTATAAGATGGAAGATGTTATAGCAACTGTTATAGCAAAGTAAAGGTTCTTGCATTTGATTCGTGAAACATACCTCCACATGTATGTTCCTTTTCTCCTCATTAAGATTTTGAAATTGTAGAGATTGTCTGTAATCACTAATGGCTACAAGATAGAAAAGAATACGAGCTGTAAGGCCTTTGTATGGATAGAAAATTACACAGCCTGACTAACTGCAACTACTACAAGCTGCGAGGAAGCACCTATCAAACCAGGAAGCAGAGAGGTTTCCTTGACAAGGTAACAAAGTGAAAAATCAGAGGCAGCCGGTGGAGAACTACAGTACAGAGATGCAATTTTTTGCCAAATTCATTCCGGCAGTCAAACTATCACAAACGCATTTTTGTTTGTCCTAAAATGATGATCACTTTCAATACTAGTTGATCAAAATGGATTATCATAATATCCTTCATTACAGGGGGAATGAATATCAGGTACATCTGCAATAAAATAACATCACCCTGATGCAAACAGCGAGGTAGAAGGGGATAAATGTATGCAGTGTAAGGTTCTGCCCAGTGTTCTGAAAATGTGTTAGGGCACCCTTTTATTGTTTTAATCTAATACTTTTGGAATTTTGATCTTTTGAGCAGTCAAAACGATTGGAAGGACTGTTCCCGTAGCTAACAAGTAAAGCCATCTCACAATCACACCCATAAGTCCGCACGGTTCTTAATAGTGAGAACCCAGAGGAGCCAATCAATCAGTGAAATCCTGGTCTGGTCAACTTTATTGATCCACTCCTCTAACAATTGGTCTCTTGTGACTCTGTTTTGTGCTCAATTGCGTAAAACGGGTTCAAAAACAAAATAAAATAACCATATTAATTTATATGGAAAACAGAAACTGAATACAGAGGTTATAATCAACCCATTTTACACACACTCTAATGTAAGGAAGCCTTACACAAGAATTTGTGCTTCTTCAATGAGACAAAAGGTGCACTCAGGTTTTCTTGACAGAACCAATATATTAATCAGGAGAAGACATAATACCATGTGCACTGTAACAAGGATCCTAAAAACAGAATATACATGGGCAACACCAATAATAGAATAATAGTCTCTCAGCAGTAAACCACACACTGCAATAAAAAAGGTAATTCCAACGATGCATTATGACATCCAAAGTCAAGAATACCTGTCACAAATATAACAAGGATGACAGCAAAGAGAATGCTTCCACCATCGTACCATCCTTCTTTAATGCCCTAAAGTAGATCAAATATATTCATTAAGGAAAAAACAACTCCGAGAAAAAAAAAAAACATAATTAAACTAGCCACCGGAAGATGAAGATAATGAGAAAATCAATGAAGTTGGCTAGCTAAGACATAGAAATATTTCCAAAAGCAGTACAGAAGAATAATATTTCCCACTGTCCTCCCCAACTCACCTCTGATTTTATGCCAAGAGCTAATGATGCTACAGCAGCAACCATCAATATGACAAGAGTCAAGTCTTGACATGCCTCCCAGAGGAACCGCTAATGACAGAAAACGCAAAAAATCAATCAGAAAAGGATTCAAGATGCTTATAGCTAAAATTTGTAATGAAATCCTTTCAAAAAAAAAATAGTGTAATGAAATCCTTTAAAATTTAAGTTCTCTGGATCAAGAAATAGTACCCAGAAACTTCGCCCCTTCTTCTGGGGATATGTGTTTGATCCAAAAACATTTTTTCTCTCCAGCAACTCTTCTTCATTCCCAGATATTCCCTTCTCCAAGTTAGATTTCAGCTTTTCTGCTAATCCAGCTACCTAGCTCACATTCAAATAAAGGAAAAGGAACTCAGATACTAATCAAGCAGATACTATGATAGTCTCTTAATGAGATATATGTAATACCAGAAGAAAAATTATACTGGTACTGACTTACCGCACCAAATTGCTGAAGAGCAGATAGATCATGTTCTTTTGACATAGCCGCAAGTTCATCTTGCGAGATTTTATAGTCACCAGGTGGAACATCAGGATACTCTTGTGACACTAAAAAGCAAGAAAAGAAAGATGAAGATTATAGTAAAAACTAAGACAAAATAGCATATGCCAACTAACTAACACAGCAACCGGAGGCAATTGGAGAAAATATTTTGCTTTCAAAGTAAGAACAATAATCAGAACAATGATGATCTTTAGATGTGTGATTGTTCAAATCTATCAAATTAGAATGACAAAAGAATGTTACCCTTAGCTCGCTCTGCAGCTTCTTTGAAAAGATTTGCTGCCTAAAAAGCAGAAAACCCGTAATAAGAACCAGTTTATAAAGCTCAATATGAATGAAAAGCCAAAAAGGGTCCAAAAGTTTGACAACATACTCGTACAACTTGCGCATGTGTTCGGATCTTCCTTATGATTTCTTTCTTCTCTTCCTCCTTTTTCAAGTCCAATGTATATCGGAATCTCCGAGAAGCATTCAAAACAAGTGCTGCTTGCTGGAGTATAGATTTAATCAGCTCACGCACACAACATAAATAATGTAGCACATAACTATTTTGAAGTTATTGCTTGGATAAGAACCATACGAGGCATAAAGAGGGTAGGAATTGTGGAGATAGATAGCAGAAATATTGCGTAATATTTAGAGTTTTAAGTTTGTCAGGCTTCAAGACAAGGATGATCGCGTTAGATATGTAAATTGTCGGCAATTTTGCCATTTTAGTTATATAGGGTCTATTATCCATAATGATATAACAAAGGACAATGATTCAAGCAAAAGAGAGTCACTCAGTTTCCATGTGATCTCCTCATGCCCTATAAATTGAAGGAACGATTAGGCCTACAATATAAGTTGAGCAGTTTGTTATGGGTCGTAAACAATGTGGCGTTCAAATGATAAATTCTGCTGAGATGTGTTTGCTGCGGTGAACATATGACCACCAAAGAAAGGAACTACAAAGAAATAAGGTAATTAGAAAGCAGGAGTTGCATCAACTAATTAAAATAAGATGAGGAGAAATCGTCTAGGGTCATTTGGTCATTTAAAACAAAATAAGGCAAGTTGTAGGAGCTCGGCAGTAATTTTGTTATGAATTTTTATATTTTTCTAGTTTATTTCCCAAACCAGAATGATTATGTGGTTTTCCGTATGTCCATTTATCATTGTTCCCGCCTCACATCCCATAATGATTCCACATCCAGTTCACATACATAAGCTGACCCCAAAATCATATTGGTATTAAAGCTTTGTTGTTGGAAACACAGCAACACACACAGACACATCACCTAATCAAAATCTCGACAGCAAATAAATCGCATAACTATGTCGCGTTATTAGAATCCTCCAATGTCAAATTTATTACAATACCACCATTATTCTCCATTTAACACTCAGGATCTCCACTACAGTTAGAGACTAGACAAAGGTGCAAAATATATTTAACCAAAACCTTCCAACAATCATGTATTAAATCTCCGCCTAAAATACTACTACCTCAGTAACTTTGAAAACTCGGACGCAATACACTGTCACGACCCGTATTCACACACAATTCCATACTCGTATATTATATACATAAATAGAAACAAAAAAGCGATAAATCTAAAAAAAAAAAAAAAAAAAAAAAAAAAAGGAGGTGAGAAGACGAAGATACCCTCCAGCGTTTAAGGCGTTCAAGAGGAGCATTCTTGGTAGAAGGGATATCAAAAGGGCCAGAAACGTCATTATGATCATCGAAATCAGCAGAGCGACTAGCACCGGCTTCGACGTCAAATCTCCGGCGATACGGAGATCCTTTGAACTCATCCACCATTTTAGTTCAACTGTTTTTCGCAGGAGAGATGTCACCCAAACTGCCTTACTCAAATAATAATAATAATAATAATAATAATATGCTGCTTTACTTACTTCCTTATTACTACTACAACTGCCTCCTCCAATTTTTTTAGGGTTACACAATAGTTGTTGTTATTAGTAGTAGAAGCCAGATTTCCTTCAAATTTAAACTACCAAATAAAACAATTTTAGGAATAAATTCGGATATTATAATATTGATTGATTAACAAGCATATTATTATTATTATTATTATTATTATTATGGTAAAAAGTATATTATTAAAGTAACACACAGGAAATTAATGGGAATAATTCACTTTATATTTTTGTTTTTAACTTTATCGTCTTCCTTCCTCCATACATACCTTATTGATGAGTGTGAGTGTCTCTCTGTGTTTTTCCGAAAAAGGTTCAAAGGTTCAGTACTACAGTTGTTCAACGAAGTTTCCTGGAAATCAACATCTTTTTCTTTTTTGTTTTTCTTTTTTGAATTTTAAGATGAGAAATGACGGTTTTGCCTACTTTGTAGGAAGTGGAGTACTTTCTAAGGTTTTCTGAATATGTATACGAATACGAGTAAATGTCGTTTTGGTTAAGATAAGAATATTTATTGGAGTAAACGGCAGGTAAAAAGTTGAAAAAGGATACAAACTAAACTTGACTAGATTAAAGTCTATTTATTTTTAGAAACGGCTCATAGGTGTAAATGTGTAATGTCAAATAATAATGCCCTGTGTTACTCATTTACTCCCAGCTAAAAAGTAGGTTTCACTATTCATTTTCAAGTTAAGTTTCGTTGATCGTATTGTATACACCCTCCGTTTTTGTCACTTGTTTACCCTTGGTAGGAGGATCAAGTTACCAGTAAGTGGATCATACATTTAATGTACTACCACAAGTTACCCATTTAAAATATTCCTAAAATAAAAAGGTAAATAATTGATCGCGACATCCCAAAATGAAAAGAGGTAAACAATTGACCGGGATGACGGAAGTATACGTTAGTTTTTGGTGAACATATACGAAGTAGTTACTATCATATCATTATATATGACCGTTCACATCGCGCATGGAAAAACAATATAGTGCGCTTATTAAAAAAATAATATAAATTCATTTAGTGATCTTAGTTTTATGAAAACACTAGGTAGCATCCCGTGCTTCGCACAGTGCTTCGCACGGCCAACTTGTATATGCAGTAGAAGTAAAATTATTAACTTTTCAACTAATTCAGTTTGCCTTTAATGATTTACTACTTAGAAATTTTAGCTACTGAGTGAGCTCTAATAGTTTTATACTAATTGATATTTTTCTATACGACTTTGTTTTTTTCCGTTTAAATTTAATATGTACATACGTTGAAGGAAAATAATACACAACTAGTTTTGGAGCCCGTGAAAATCACGGGATCGTTAATAATTTATTGTTTTAATCAGCTTAAATATTATGGACTATGAATGTTTATCTTCCAACAAATATTTAGGCGTTATTTTAAGTTCTCTTTATTGATTGAATGAATTAGAGTGTTTAGACCGACAAAATAAAATCTCAAAGGTGTTTCAGGTAGACAAGTAGATATATTGTGATAACACAAGAGATGATAATCGTAGACAAAAATATGGCAATGTGTATAGGTAGTATAAATGAGGAGGGACGCCAAAAATTCATCATTTAAGAAAAAAGTGATATGCTAAATTAGTAGAATGTATTAATTATTAATAGGTATAAAGATGGGAGGAAACTAAAAAGTTTATTACATTTACATTCTTTTGCATTGTCACATTAAAATTTGTCATTTTAGGTACCATTTAATTAAATTGTGTAGACTTATTTATAGATGAGTGAATGAAATCATTGCCATGTAACTATAAATTGATAATCCACGTCACATTAAAATTTTCATGTTACATTTAATTAAACTTGTCATTTTAAGTACCCCTTTAATTAGATTGTATAGATTATAGATGGGGTTTTAGGGCCGCTGCATGAAACTTCATAGTGAAAAGAGTTGTATATTCAACTAATAAAAAGTTGCTTAAGGTAATATTTTTAAATTATGTGAGTATGTATCATCCTCCTGCAATTTGAAAACAAAAAATAATAAAAAATAAGATTCTAATTAATTCAATATTTAATAAAGAAAAAAAGTAAAAAAATATTATAATTATCTATGTAAGCTTTACATACCAATTTTTGGAATAAAATGGAAATTTTGATTGTTATATAATGGTGAGGGGAAAGCAAAAAGATCATTATTAAATAAAAGTAATAAAGTTAAATAAATAGGGTAAATTGATGACTAAAGTTATGAGAGGGAGCTAAAAAGTTTGAATCAATTTTTTTTAATTTATTTTGTATGTTTGAGACTTTATATTTTTTAAATTTTTTTTACTAATAAGCATGTGACACATGATAATAAAAAATAAATTTTTTTATGATACATTACTTAGTGAGATGACTTAGTGAAATATTTAGTCTTGCCTTTTTTTATAATATTGTACTTTACAAACCAATTTTTTGAATAACAGGGAAATTATGATTATTGTTATATAATGGTGAGGGGAAAGCAAAAAGATCATCATTAAGAAGATAATAAAGTTAAATAAATAGGGTAAATTGATAACCAAAGTTATGGGAGGGGGATAAAAGATTTGCATCAATTTTTTTTTTTTTTTTTTTTTGTTTGCAACTTATATTTTTTAATTTAAAAAAAAATTATGAATGAGGTGAAATATAAGGTTTTGTTTGTCATGTTGAACTCAAAGCTGGTAAGAATAGAAACTATACATATATGAAAATTAAAGGGTTAAACAAATAAACAAAAATGGAAAAATAAAACAATAAGCGAAAGTAGTAACTTACAACATAACAATAAAGGGTTCACATCAAAGAAGATCATGACATTGAATCCTATAAAACACAACAAAATAAAGAGGTTAGACTTAATTTACTAATAGAAATGTTAAAAAAACCATAAAAAAAAAATCAATACCAAGATATACACAAGAGATATGTAATTTCACTTAAAGAGATGAAGTATATATATATGAAAAAAATGCTATAACATTCATTAAGATTAAGAATTCAAGAGTAAGATGAAAGGTTGAAATTAGGTTACGAACTTACAATGAATGGGAGAGGAGGAAAAACAAAAGTGAAGTAAATGCATAATAAAACATCTTGAATGTGTTATTATTATTATTATTATTAGAACTTAATTAGACATGAAATATTATACTCCATATTAGGAGGTTTTTGAGAGTTGTCACATGGCAATTAAATACTACTCAAGTTAGTCTTTTAATGGTATTTTATAGATGATTTAGCTAGTCATTTAACTATATTGTATAGATAGAAATATATTTCAACGCGGACATCGGCAATCCAAATACATTTTGGCATAAAAATTGGGGAAGATGATATTTTGAAAATTGTATATGTAGTTGATTCATACGTGGGTGGAGTAAAAGAATAGGGATTACTAATCCGATTTTGGTTTTTTTAAAGAAGGAAAAAAGAGTGGATTAAAAAATAATTTATTGCTAGGTGGCTTTTAGTCGATGTCCACGTAACATTTATAATCTTAGGTGGCTTTTATTCGATGTTTATATGACATTTAATAGGTGTTTCAAGTAGCCTTTTAATAAAATTTTATAGATTAGAGTGACACGCGGATTAAGATGTGCATTGCAAATGCATACGTGGCTTTTCCTTATCCTACGTGGCATTGTCTGCGTGGCCTTTTGAGGCTAACCTTTTAATAAGATTTTATAGATAGATAACTCTCATAGTTAGAATCTCGTGCTTCACATAATCAGTGTTTATATTTAGTTCGTTTAACTCGACAATGTGTTGAAAATTTAAAACTTTCTAACACTATTTGGTATATTATTTCTGTTTTTTTTCGTGGTCAAGTTCATTATTAACGTTACATTTTCCCATTCATATTAATAACTGACCTTAGTTATTGTTTACAGTAAAAAAACGAAAAGTTCAAACCGAGTAGGAGGCTATTCTATTAGCAATTTAGCATATACAATGGCTCTTGAATCTTATGTTTCGTGCTTATCTATTAATTAGCATATACAATGACTCTTGAGTCTTTATTTTCGTGGTTAGAATGTCATAAATATGTAACATATCCAACTTATCTATTAATTAGCATATACGGCGTGACACTCACTTTGAGGTGATGACGTGACATATCGCACATATTTATATATTTCCTTAAATCTGTATAAGTCAATACCTATTTGACATTGTGTATTTTAAGGAAGATATATTGTCTTGACCCAACGGTCAACCCCTTACGGGTCGGGTTTCAACCCGTTATTTACGGATCAAAACGGGTTCGGGTTGAAAAAACGGGTTATTTGCGGGTTATTAACGAGTCGGGTCAGATTTTGACATGACTACTCTTGATAGGCTTGCCAGGAATCTATGGAATAATTAGGGGGTAAATTTTAATTGGGTGATAATTATTAGGGAAGTTAATTACTTGGGTAATGAGTTCCTTGATGATAGGTTGACATGTAAGAGTAATGATTATTGACGAGATGTTTTACTCTCTTAATCATTACCCGGGAGGGGGGGGGGGAGGGTGGGTAATGTATTACCCCTTCATGAGCGTAATAAATTCGGGAGGTGAATAATTACTCTAATACCAAACATGGAAAATGCACCTTACTTATCACTCCCTATTCATTTCCTCCTTTTTACTCAATCCAAGCAAGCCCTGAGTCTTGATTTTCGTGGTTAGAGTGCAATAAATATGTAACATATCCAACTTAAAGAAACTAAGATAGAACCGTATAATTGTAAATGTCAAATCAAATGTATAAGAACCAAGTTGTTATTATCAATATTTTTGACTTTCATATTACCCAAAAGTCATTTCCTATTGCCTATCGGCTATCATTTTGTTTTTTAAATAAAACATACACTTCATAATGAAACAAATAGAGCATACTACTAACCTTTGAAATAAGTTCAAATGATAGAAAGGTAATAATAGTCTTACATGAACATATACTATAAATTAAATCAAAATATAGATTTCAAAGTAAAATTCTAAAAACAGTGACCTACAATATTAAGCATGTTACCATTAAGTAACTTCGACATGTACTCTGTATTTGTTAGGAATAAGGATGATTTTTTTGTAGTTACTGAAAATTATCATGGCATTGATAAAGTGCAATGTATCGTGATCTAAATGAAAACAAAGGTGGAAGAACTAATCTTCTCGACTATCGCAGTTGAGTTCTCATGCTTGTCAATGACACGATGCTCCATATTTGTGAAGATGTTTACGTGAAAACGCCAAAAAAATGCTACAGAACAAAAACTCAACGTTTGATTTGATTTGATGAGGATGAATCTGGATGATCATATATTATGAGTATTTATAACTACATTAACAATAATAGTCGTGAGCAAGTAATCAAGTATTAGTCATATGTAATTATTATGATTCTTTGAACTAGTTTTGTGACCCGTGAAAATCACGGGTTTTATTGTTTTTGTTCTTTTATTTTTGCGGTATCGTTCATGAATGCGTTATTCGGCTTGTTTGTCTTCTTGCTTATTATCTTGAAGATATGTTGGTAGAATACCTAAGCAAGGCCATAAATAGGGTCCTGCCACAGGTCCCGAGGATAAGATATATTATATCTTAGGGGGTTTGGGAATTTATTATATTAGAATAGTTGGAACTTGTTGGAAATCACAAACTCTTTATTGAACAATGACACCAAAACTCATGAATCCCTCATTTTAAAGAACATACGAATGTCCATTCTCTGATTTCGAAGGCTGGTATTGCATATAGATTAAATGGGAAATTGTATTGTTTTGTGTTTCATCAGAGCACTTTAAACAACTTATTCTCAAAGCCTAGAAGCAAAAGTCAACACAAATTATGGAAAAACATAAAATTGCATTCAAACAATGGAATATTAAGTTTGCAAACTACTCTTATTTTGCTACGGTCCTCATTGTCTTTGTCTTTTTACTGATTGTTGTCTTGTTGTGTTAATCACCGTCGGTCCCCTTTCTGTTTTTGTTCCCTGCTTTTTTTTACTGTGTTTAGATTGTCTCCGGATTTCGAGGGCACTTGACTTTGTCATGGTGGTTATTCAGTTCACTCAACATTGACGACTTTTGGTATTCTAGTACTTGATATATTGTTTTAAGTGTTGTTTTGGTGCATTCTAAGAACCTTGGTCCCATTTTTATCCGGCAAAGAAACAAAAGGTTGGACACTTGAACATCTAATTCTATTCCTTATTACCTAATGTATTCTAATGAAAAAAGAAATGTAAAATAAATTAAAAATGTAAAATATATAAATGAATGGATAATAGTTATATTTTATAACTGAATTTTACATATTGTCTTTAGTCAATTAGAGACGATATGAATAATGCGTAGAAAGCATTCTGTTAAAATACAACTTATGTTTATCTTACTAATTAGGCTAAAATTACAAGTTTATTTTCTTAAATGCAAAGGAGTTTGTTAAACTTTTTCAGCAAATAATACATTTATAATTCTTGTCGATTTGTCGGTCTTGCAACATCGTCCTTGTAAATTCAATTGATTTCCAACGTATTGGAAAAAATATTATTGAAATGATTTTTGTATAACGAAAGAACTAAGTGATATAATTAAATTATTAGCAAGGAGTTGATGACATGTGACTTATACAAATAAAATTTTAGAATAAATATGCATTCAATATTTTTTAAAATAAAATTTATGTGAGCAATTTTTTGGGAGGATACACGAGAAAATGTATCTGTTCGACAATGACATCATTCTAATTTTATTTCTATATCTCTTGTCAATTAGAGTCATCTCTATACCTTTTGTTGTTAGTGAACTTTTATGTGCGAAGTTTTAACGCCTATCCCAATGAATTCCAAAGAAATAAGGATGCACAATTTGTATTATTATACTTCCATGCATTTTTTTAATTATCACCTCATTTACTTGTGCATAATAATTAAGATTAGGAAAAAGTTTGCAATTGGTGGAGTAATGTGAGAATTTTACCCTTAAACGATGACATTTATTTTATAATTTTTAAAAAGTTATAAGAAGCATTTGGTAAAAAGCACGTCCTAAAGTAGAAATTAAAGAAGAAAGAGTGATAATATAAAAATAGACAAAAAGGAGAAGTGGGGTGATAATTAAAAAAAAATTCTTAACAATTGATTATGAAAAAAGAAAAATATATACAAATCATTACAAAAAAAAAAAACACATCTCGAAGAAATATTGGGAGTGCTAGAAGAAAATATTTGATGGAAAACAAAAAATGATTTAAAGGCTTGAAAGCATTCAAAGTTGAAACAATGAATTGGAGAATGATCATCGGATTCCAATCAAAAACCATGCAAAATATTTACCTTGATCCACATTAAAAGATCCAATTTATATCCTTGGAGCATATAACTTCAACACTTCCATTAAGACATTTGATTTATAATCTGTTTGTTGACTAAGAAGTTGAAGAGTACACGGAAAACTAATAAAGTGCACGAAAGGGTGTAAGACAATTTAGTACAATTTATTAAAATTTTCAATTAACATTCCAAGGGTTGGAATATATAATGTAACATGTCACCAATAATTAGATAATCATACTAAAATTTGATATTGCGCATATACCATAATAATAATAAAAAAAAAGGAAAACTCAATAAAAATGAAAAATATATTCAAGTCAAAAGATAATTGCAAAGAAGTTCCATAACCATTATTTCTAGATTTCATGCAATGTTTTTGATATGCGAATATGTCATCCTCCTGCAATTTTAATACAAACACAACAATAATAATTAAATATGATTCTAACTCTTAATTAATTCAAAACATAATAAGAATAAAAAATTTAAATAATTCAATTGGTTATATATGCATACTTTACCCACCAACTTTTTGGATGAAAATGAAAAATAGGATTGTTGTAATATTTATATAAGAAATTTTTTGTAATTAATTATCTAATTAATTTCAAGAATTTATTTGAGAGAAGAAGAATGTTTTGTGAACTAAGGGGGAGATAAAAAATTATGGTGAAATAAATACAAAGTATGATAATTGTGAGGAAAAATAAAAAGACCATCTATTAAATAGAAGAAATAAAAATTAAATGATTAGGTAGATTGATACCAAATTTATGAGACGAAAATAAAGAGTTTGTATTAATTTGTTTTTTGTGTTTGCAACTAATATTTGTTATTTTGTTTGTATTTTATAAGTATGTAACACACGGTATTTAGAGATTACTTTTAATTAGATAATCAAGTAATTAATATAATTGAATTATTATTTACCAATAGAAAAATTACACAAAAATAATAATTAAATATGATTCTAACTCTTATTTAATTCAAAACATAATAAGAATAAAAAATTTAAATAATTTAATTGGTTATATATGCATACTTTACCTACCAACTTCTTGGATAAAAACGAAAAAGAGGATTGTTGTAATATTTATGTAAGAAAATTTATATAATTAATTATCTAATTAATTTCAAGAATTTATTTGAGAGAAGAAGAATATTTTGTGAACTAAGGGGGAGATAAAAAACTTATGGTGAAATAAATACAAAGTATAATAATTGTGAGGAAAAACCAAAAGACTATTTATTAAATAAAAGAAATAAAAATTAAATGGATAGGTAGATTGATACAAATTTATGAGAGGAAAATAAAGAGTTTGTATTAATTTGTTTTTGTGTTTGCAACTAATATTTTTTATTTTGTTTGTATTTTATAAGTATGTAACACATGGTATTTAGAGATTACTTTTATTTAGATAATCAAGTAATTAATATAATTGAATTATTATTAACCAATAGAAAAATTACACGTGGATTAAAAAATTAAATTCTTTAAGTAGGCTTTTAACTATATTGTATAGATTTTCATTATTAGGAAAATTTAATATAGACATAAATATAGAGTAATCAGAAATGAAATATAAAAGGTTTTTTTTTTTTTAATTATAAAATACACATTGCATGAGAATTGTTTAGGAAGTTATCTTACCAAATAAAAAAGGGTAGATATTTTATCTTCTCTTTTATTTATAAATCATATTTATAGATTTACATATGTATTCAATTTAATGAAATTGAACAAGTTTATTGCAATAATATTTAGAAGGAGTTGCAAATATATATAATTTAAAGTTAGAGTGATGGAAATTTTTATTTTAATTTAACCAATTGTAGCTTTAAAAATTAAAATGTTAATGTTTAATGTTAAGTATGTTATTATTTGCCCTTAATATTTACAAATTCTTTATTATTTTATAAACGGCGTAAAATTAGAATAATGTGATATTTATTTGTTACTTAAAATATTCTAAGAATAAACGTAGAAATTTAAAATTTATATGAATTTTGATTTTTAATTGTTTTTTAATTTATCTAGAAATTAAAAAGGCCAAAATTTAATGTTTGTTATGCTAATTTATTTTTTATGTAAATATTTTTTAATTTGTGTATCGTTTTAAATGGATCGTTATACAAACATGAATTACCCTCTTAATTAAACGAGTCATACTACATGGAGGATTGGTGAGGTGGAATTTTGGTAATGCAAGATGACATTTAGTAATATGAGGTGGCATTGTCTACGTGGCTTTTAAGGTTTACCTTTTAATACGTAATATTTATAGATATGTATCTAGCATTTTGTTATTTATAAATACATGCATTTACTGCACGACTTCCCATTAGGCTTGATTTCATTCGAGTAAACTTGACTTTATAGGGAATCAAACACCATTAATACTCCGTAATAGTTAGTTGCCTAGTCAAAAATGTTAAATGTTTCCCTGTTATTTTATGGTAGTGTGAAAACTAAACTATAAACATATATATAAATACAATGTATCTAAGTAATTATGTGATTAAGTTATTACTTATCAAATAGGATAGTCAATTTAAAAATATAAACCACATGCTAAATTTACACTTTTTCAATCCAACTTTATATAATTCTTTTTTTAAAACCTCTTTCATATGCGACAAAGTTACAATATAATTTTTTTTTATTGTAACAATAATAGTGGTAATACAAAACTCTTCTTCTTATTAACCCCATTTATTTTTATGAATCCCATGTTTTATTCAAATAATTGCACAAAGTATTGTGCATATGCGGAGTATTTCCAATGTCATGTATCTCATTCTCTCAAAATAATATTTTTTTTATGTGGTATATAATATTAAGTGTCTCAAAATTAACTTGTAATAAATGTCTTATATTAAATGTTCATTATTTTACTAATATTAAAACATTAATTAATGTTTGTAATTAATCATATATTAAATGCATAATATGCCACGTGTCAATACACAGTTCTCCTAACCCAGTTTTATATATATACTAGGTAGCATCCCGTGCTTCGCACAATCTGTTTGTATATTTTATTATTATAATTGAAGGAAAGATAATATAACTCATATATGACATTTAGTATTTTACTTAAAAATAAAATAGATTAACTTTTTCAAACATTTTTTACTTATCTTTTTCAAAGTATTTTTAAATAAAATATATAAAGTAAGTAATAGACGATATTTTATAAATGGCGTAGACAACATTTATTTGAGAATATCTTAAAAAAAGGAATACTAATTCTTATTTTCTCACATTTCTTATTACACAAATGTCTTCAATGTAACCATTATTTTTATTGTGATTATTAATACGCAGTTGATGCCACAACGCACATACCTATTATTTACCACAGTGTGTATACCCCACTTGATATTTCTCATTTCTTTTCAATTAAACAAAAGAAATTGCATATAAAATAACTATATGGAACTCAAGGTTAAGTTATGCTGTAAAACCCTCAATTTGCATAATAAAGTTTTAAATTTTTGTTATCACAACTCCACGTTATAAAAATATTTAAATGGTATTTTGACAATTTGAAATTTGTATGAATAACGTTTTTAGATACAACAACAACAACAACATCAGAGCCGTAATCCCAAAATGATTTCGAGTCGGGTGACATGAATCATCCTTTGGAATCGTCCATGGGGGAACGCACACCTCAAAATGCGAACAAAATAGAAAAAGGAAAAATGAAAGCCAAAAGGGAGAGCAAAACACAATACAAAGTCAAGGTAAATTTATAGGTTTTAAAATAAAAGTTTTTAGATACATGCAAAAATAAAAATTAAAACAATGTATATAAATACTTAACTCTTACGTAAATTGTTTGTATTGTATTGTATTGTATTGTATACATGCATTTAAATTAAAAAAGTGGAGTTTTAATACATTTCATTTTTTTTGTGCGATCTACATAATTTATTTATTTCTACGGGGAACACATATTCATTAAATTTAATATTTAATAACATAATTAAAATTATACTCATACGAAAGCATTTTTCGCTATAAATTTTAAAAAAATAGTTTCATATTTTTTCTCAAAATTGATGCCTGCATTTTATATAAACTTTTTGTACCGTATTTGCACGCATTTCTACGCATATTACATAGTATTAAGCTATAAATGTCCCCCGAATAGTCTACATTGGTTTGTCTTGTATTATTTGCAGGTATGAACCGGAGAGGAGCATAATCAAGCTTAATACATGTCCCTATGCATGCATTTAGGAGATGAATTGAGTCGGAGCTTGGAGACTACTCTTTTGAGATGCGCATAGAAGTAAGGTAGCTAGGCGAGTAAAGGAAGAGTTTTAAATTACTAGTGCCTACTTTGAAGAGCCATATCTCAAGTTCTACAACTGATTTTCAAGTGATTCCAATTAGAGATGAAAACTTGTCTGTTAGCTTTCCAAAGTCATAAAAAACGCTCTGTTTGCCCAAGTAACGAAGAAATGGCGGCCGTTTGAAATTTAGTGCGTGAAGCAGGAATTATGCGCTGAACATTGGTCGATCGAGAGGTTAAGCTACTCGATCGACCACCCAATCTACTCGATCGAGAGGTGCTTAATTGGAGGCCCTCGATCGAGTAACAAAAGTACTCGATCGAGAGGTTTTAGCTTGTATTTGTTTGATCGAGTGATATGAAAGTGCTCGATCGAGTACTTTTCTATCTGACGCAAGATTTTAATATCTTGTTATCGTATTAGGTTAAATAAATATCTCTCCTATTGTGGACAATGGGCCCAGGGGGCGCTTGGGAAGAACAAGCGTTTGCATTTGTGGAGTCGCCACCAATTTATTGTGGAAAATTGGAAACCGTTCGAATACCTCGTGTCATGTCAAGACACAAAGTAGTGACATGAACACCAAGAACTCGTTACCCTTAGCATTCTATGTCTATAATGACTCTCGTGGATGCCAATGAACACGGATGTTCACAGAGATCTGGAGTAAGGGGTGAGGGTACGTATTACGAAGCTCTTTTGATCGAAAACCTAATCCCGCCCGACTCGATAGCGGCCTCTACTAATGATTAGGGAAGATTGTCTATACTCGATATATTGTCGATTATATGCATGCAATGCAATATCCAACGTTTTAATCCTAACATGTGAGAATTAATGCTAAGCCAGTTATCACGTAATTTAACATGCACTTGGGTCAAAGTAGGATTTAAGTTCAATTACATGTGAAGGCACACAAAGAAATACAATAAATACAACAATAGAAAATTACAATAATTACATTGGATTAATGATTTATGTCGAAAATACTTTTAAAACGGACAATTTTGAGAAAACAAATAAACAAATTAACGAACAGGAATTAAGGGTGATAATACGAATAGTAGTTAATTAATACGTTAGCTAAAACTAGGTCAAGGCAAGACGGGAGTTCAGAGACAGAAATCAACCAGGAAGAGGCGCAGCTCTGCTGGAAGAGGCGCAGCAGTTGCTGCGTCTGTTCCTTGGCTCAGTTCTGGCTGTGAAGCCGGAATTGCAAATCGTTAATGTTAATTGGTGATTTTAAGGCTTGACTATACTATTTGACTCGGGTGAAAGTGATTAGCAGGCTATTTACATGTGATTAATGGTCATGAAAGCAATAAGCATGGATGAAACCGATTAATACGAATTACTTACAAGGTTTAATGGATTAATTAACAAATTAAGGATTAAACAGAATAATTAGGTTAAATATGACGAATTAATGATGGGTACGATGATAAACAGGTAAGAATATATCAAAGGTCGAATTCTAGAAACTCAATATGAATGAATCGAATTTCTACAACCCGGTTTGACTTCAATGACGAAAACCCGCAAATATTGGTTATTTGAGATTTGAGTCGTGAATTTAATGATAAATTATATGTTAATGACGATGAACAATATGTTAAATTATCATGTGAATGAAACAAAAACAAACAAAGACGAAAGAAAACAAAAGGACGAAACCAACAGAAGACGAAGGAAGAAGAAGAGAAGCAAGAACGGCGGCAACCTCAGGAAGAGGCGCAGCAAGTCTGCGTCCTTTCAAGAGGCGCGGCGATTCTTTGCGTCCCTTCTCGACGTCTGTCTCATGCTAATCCGTAAAAAGGGTTTAAACAAAGGGTTTTAGAAATCGGTTTTAATTGTATTTTCGACATAAATCTTACAATATGATTACAACAATAAAGAACAATAAATAGAAGAGAGATTTACACCCTCAGACTTACATATTTGACGAAACGAGATGAACTAAGTTTACGATTAGTGATGCTCGACTCGAATGTAGACGAAAGTGCCCTCGTAAGAGGAAAAAGACTAAGATTGATTAAGTTGATTATTGTGGAGTTGGTCAAATTGGTCGGTCATGCAAAACGAGGCTGGTACTCAGAAAGATCCGAGCTTGCGTGGTCGAATGTTCAAGCACGTAGACGCCAAAAATTAAGAACGTGGTCTAGAATGCAAAGGGAGAAGAGAAGGGCGGACGCTCGCGTGAGAAATAAGAGGAACGAAGGTCTCTATTTATACTAATCACGTGGAGGAAGTAGGGTTTTCGGAGAAACTTTGGAAGTGAATCTCGAAAGATATGAAAAGATACGAAAAATACGCAGAAAGGGACTTGGGAAGAGGCGCAGCAGGCACTGCGTCTCTTGGAAGAGGCGCAACACTTGCTGCGTCCTTTCCCAAGTGGTTTCCCCCTGCGGAAGAAAGATTTTCGTGTTTAGTTTATGGAATAACGGAATAATTTGGTTTTCCTTAATATTTTGTGTGAATATTACGGGAAATTGTTTGCCAAAGATTAAAATATTTATAAAATATGGAATAGAAATATCCGGAACATTCCAGAACATTCTGACTCGGCATTTTAACAGTTATCAGAAAATGAAGACGGTTTTAGGCCCGGTCTCCAAATGTACTGACCGTATCGGCACGTAGATGATAATTGATACTGTCGTTTCGTACCAAAAATAAAATACCTAAGTACAACTAACAGAAGTCAGCGGTAAGTAGGGTCGATCTCCACAGGGAGGCGGTGTACTATCTATTTGTCTATTTATCTGTCTAAATGTCACAATTGGGGGTTTTGATTGACTTAACTAAACTAGAGATTAAGGCGAGGGAAATGAATAAGAGAATTAACAGTAAGAGAAGGGAGTATGCTAAGAGTCGGTCCACCGTGGCAGCTACACTATCGGAAATACTGAGGCGATTAGACTATTGATAAGAAGAGCTATGGTCGTCACCTTTCGGTCCTTAAACCACCCTAGAGCGTAAATAGCTTAACTTTCGCCCTCACTACGATACCCTATTGTAATTAAGCAAGCCTTCCCTTCCAATCTTTCGATCCAGGTCGGGGTTAACTAGATAAATTGGTCTCCTGCATGCATTCATTTGACCTAATAACAATTAAATTGCCTAATACAATTCTTATCGCAAGACTAATCCATTCAAGTCAATTAAAACATCGCTACCACGGCTTCCCTAATCCTAACATACTAAGGGGATTTAGCTAGACATAATTAAAGGGAAACAAGAATAATAGAAATAAGAACAATAAATAAACATTAAAAAGAAAGAGAAAAGGGAGAGAAACAATTACTGAATTTTGATCCGGAAAAGGAAGAGCAAAGTAACAGTGTAAAAGTAGCAGTGTATTAAGAGTAATTAGAGAGGTGAAGAGTAACGTCCCCCCCCCTAAAACTGGCGTGCAAGCCTTATTTATAGCAAAAACATAACATAATAAAACCTAATTAACGAAACAGGCCAAGCCCGTCAAAGATTGTTGCTCGATCGAGCACTTAAGGCTCTCGATCGACTGATATTCCTTAGCATTCCTCTCGATCGAGAACAATCCCTCTCGATCGAGGACTTCTTTACCTTTAATCACTCGATCGAGAAGAAGTAGCTCTCGATCGAGCAAATGGGCTCTCGATCGAATAGAAATAGTTCTCGATCGAGCACTTCTCAGCGCGTAATTCCTGCTTCGCGCACTGAACTTCAAACGGCTGCCATTCCTTCGTTACTTGGACAAATAAGGCGTGGTTGGTGGCGTTGGAAAGCTAAGAGGATAATCTTTCACCTCCAACTGGAATCACCTTAATAACTGTTGTAGAACTCGAGATATGGCTCTTACAAGAAGGAACTAGCAAATTGAAGCACTCTCTTGGCTCGCCTAACTTCCTTACTCCAATGCGCATCTCAAAATAGTACTTTCCAAACTCCGACTCAACTCATCTCCTAAATGCATGCGTAGGGACATGTTTTAGGCTTGATTCCGCATCTCTAAGCTCATTCCTGCAATTAATACAAGAACTCCCAAAGTATGCAATTCGGGGCATATTCGTAGCAAATAACTACTAAAATAGCATAAAGATGCGTGCAAGAATAGACTAAAAAGGCTATATAAAATGCACGTATCAATAATTAAGAGGTAGACATAAATGTTTGAGCGATCACTTGACGATAAACTTACGAACTTTCACAAATCGTTCCGCGTACCAAACATGCGGCCCAATCATCACCGGGTGGTTTGCGGGAGGTGCAGAAATGAGGTATCTACAGAGCCCCCACTTTGACTGAGGCTTGGACAAGGCGAAAGTCAAAGTATAGCCATCAGGTCAATCGAAGATTACAACCTGACGACTATGGCGACGCGAGGCGGCTCAAGGGGTCTGAGCCAAGGACCTGTCGTCGGGAACATTTTAGAGTCTGTCGACTATCGGGGAGGGTCGTTTAAAGTCCATTAGACTACGTAAGGAAGCTCGCCAGCCATAAGAAGAGACCATACCTGAAATTCCTTGAAACTCCAAAGGAAAAAAAAACGCGATATTGGGAGAAAACAGCAGGACACAGTCTGGAACTGCTGGGAGAAATCTGCTCGTGTTTAGCTTCAAACAAACTTCAGAAGGATTTGGAGTCGATGTTGATCCCCATGTCTCGAGAGAGAATGACTGTCGGTCGTGAACTCTCGCTGGGGGAACATAATCGGGAACTGATCTTCATGTCTCGAGAGGGAATGTCTATCCGTGTACTCTCGCTGGGGGAACATAATAAAGGCGTGTCGAAACACTTGTCAAAGAAGGAATGCTCATTGTGACAAGCTAGGTCTTGGATAAAAATAAGGCGATAATTTGCTGTTGGCTTGGAAGAGGTGGATCCGGGCGAAGAATATACGTCAAACGGACCAAATATGCGATGTAGCATCAAGGAAGGGGCGCACCAAAGATGGGCCCACAAAATAACGAACTCATAACGAATTTTTGAAAATTCGTATGAAGGGAAGCTGAGGAAGAGGCGCAGCAAGAGTTGCGTCCCCTGGAAGAGGCGCAACACCTGCTGCTTCTATTCCTGGATGTGGCAATTCTGCGTAAAAACCCGATGAAACAGAGGGTTCATTTCATTTGCTCGAAACATAATTCCTCAATTTCTCTCTCAAATTCCAAACATTTCCGTTAAAATTTGATCCAAAAGCTTGCATTTGCCATGACTAATCGAGGTATGTGTATCAATCTTGCATTTATCTTCTGTATTTGACCAAATGGGACCGACAAATTTAGGGTTTTCGACCCTAATTAGTCGAAAATTTGGGGCTTTTCCCTCAAACGACTTTGCCTTGAGAAATTGACTTTGTAAATGGCCAATTGGTAGTATAAGGATCATAACCATGTATTTGTTTCGAATTTTCGTTAAGTTTTGAGCATTTGAGTGAAATTGAGATGGTTTCACAGCTAAACCGTAAATTTCTTCGAAAATAGCCTTAGGATTACCCATTTGCGACGAAACTTGATATTTGGAATCCTTGTGTTATGGGTAAACTTCCTACCATCTCGGAATTTTGGTTGGTGACGGCTTTTTCAGGACACTTTCTAGGGCATAATCGTCGTTATAACGAAATGCTGCCGAAATTCCGACTCGAACCCATGACTAGGCTTCAACTTAGGCTTGACTTGACCCAAATTACCACAAGAGCGGATGGGTTTGTGGGAAAATTGCCAAAGATGGCGAGAAAAGAGCGATTTCGGAGCTCCGAAAACTCGAACATCCCCTAATCAAGGCTTGTCGTCACTTGACGCGGCCTAAATTTACTTTAATTTTGCAGCTACATCTGGGAGAGCTCCCATGGACGTGGACACTGCTGTAGACCCTTATCAGGTGCTTGAGGAGGCATTGGAGGAGGCTTTCACCGCTGCGGTGATGGCTGCTGAGGACGAGGTCCGGGAGGAGGAGGCTGCTGAGGAGGAGGAGGTCCCGAGACGGGCCAACTGATACCTGTCGATGTAAGTATCAAAAATAATATTTATAATTTTCCAAACTACAACTAGAAAGCGATAGTAAGGATCGATCCGCAGGGAGGTAGGGAATTCTAATTGTTTTAATTTTAGTCTATGAATTTCTGGGGGTTTTGGATTAAATTTTATCTAAGTCTAAAATGAAAAAATAAATAAGCAAAGAATAAAATTTAGAGTAAGCAAATGATAAAAGAAGAGCTAAGACGGTGTGGACAGCGGGGGCCCACGGGGGCGCTTGGGAGGAAAAGAGAAACAAGCGTTTGCATTTTTGTATGGAGTCGCCACCAATTTTTATGGGAAATTGGAACCGTTCGAATACCTCGTGTCATGTCAAGACACAAAGTAGAGACATGAACACTAAGCAATTGTTACCCTTAGCATTCTATGTCTAGAATGACTCTCGTGGATGCCAATGAACACGGGTGTTCACAGATATCTGGAGTAAGGGGTGAGGGTACTTATTAGGAAGCTCTTTTGATCGAACACCTAATCCCGCCCGCCTCGATAGTGGCCTCTACTAATGATTAGGGAAGTTATTCATACTTGATATATCGTCGGCTATATGCATGCAATGCAACATCCAATTTTTAATCCTAGCATGTGAGAAATTAACTAAGTCGGTGAACAATCAACTTAGCAAACAATTGGGTCGAAGTAGGATTTAATGTTCAATTACATGTGATAACATACAAATGATAAAAGAAATACAATAATTATGAATTACAATAATGAAAATTACAATAATTACATTGGATTAGGCGATTTATGTCGAAAATACCTTTAAAACGGATGATTTGAGAAAAAGAATAAAAGAATGAATTACGAACAGAACAGAAGGTGATAATACGGATAATAGTCAATTAATGCGTCAACTAAATAAACTAGGTCAAGGCAGAAAACGGAGTTCAGGGACAGAATTCAACCCGAAACAGGTGCAGCAGAGCTGCGTCCTTTGGAATAGGCGCAGCAGACGCTGCGTCTGCATTCTGACCTGAATCAGGTGTGAAGCCGGAATTGCGTGTTGTTAATATTCGTTGGTTAATTTAAAGATTGATTAAAATTATTTACTCGGATGAAAGTGATTAATAGGTTATTTAACATATGAATTGGTCGCGAAAACAGTAAAACATGAATAATACGGAATTAAACGTATTAACATAAGATGGATTAATTACAGGAGTGAAAAATATTAACAAACTAAACAAATTAAAATCAATTAATTTAAATACGATGGATTAATGACGAATATGTGATAGATATGACAAATAACAGATGAAAACTATATCAAAGACGAATTCCAGAAACCCAATATTGATGAATTGAATCCCTATAACCCGGAATTGAATTTAATGACGAAAACCCGCAAATATCGGATTATTTGGGATTTAAGTCGGATTTGTGATGATTTAAAACATGTTAATGATGATGATTATAATATACATGTGAATTATATGCTATCATGATGAAGAATTAACAAACAAACGAAACAAATAAAAGAACTTTGACGAACAACGAGAGGACTAACGAAGAAGAAAGGAAGCAGAGGCTCATGGCGGCCCTCACGAAGAGGCGCGGCAGAAGCTGCGCTCCTTCAAGAGGCGCGGCGATTTTTGCGTCCTTTCTCGACGGTTATCTACTGGAAATCCGTAAAAAGAGGTTTTAAAGCATGGTTTTAGAAATCGGTTTTAATGGTATTTTTGACATAAACCTTACAATTGATGATACAAAAAGTAAAAAAACAATAAATAAAAGAGAGATTACACCCTCAGACTTACATGTTGACGAAACGAGAAGGACTAAGATATCAATTAGTGATGCTCGACGCGAATGCAAAGAAAGTGCCCTCGTAAGAGGAAAACGATTAAGTTAATTAAGTTGATTGATGTGGAGTTGGTCAAATTGGTCGGTCATGCAAACGAGGCTGGTACTCAGAAGGATCCGAGCTTACGTGGTCGAAAGTTCAAGCACGTAGACGCCAAAAAGTAAGAACAAAGTCTAGAATGCAAAGGGAGAAGAGAAGGGCGGACACTCGCGTGAGAAATATGAGGAGCGAAGGCTCCTATTTATACTAATCACGTGGAGGAATTAGGGTTTCGGAGACTCTTTGGAAGTGAATCTCTGAAAGATACGAAAAAGATACGAGAAATACGCAGAAAGGGTCAGGAAGAGGCGCAGCAGCCCACGCTGCGTCTCTTGAAAGAGCGCAGACCTGCGCGTCGGTTCCCAAGGGGTTTCCTCTGCGGAAGAAAGATTTCCGTGTTTGAGTTATGGTAGGACGGAAATAATTCGGTTTTCCTTAATATCTTATGTGAATATTACGGGAAATTGTTTACCAAAAGATAAAATTTATGAAATATGGAATAGAAATATCCGGAACATTCCAGAACATTCTGACTCGGGATTTAACGGTTATCAGAAAATGAGGACGGTTTTAGGCCCGGACTCCGAATGTACTCTAATTACTGTCAAAACGACCGTATCGGCACGTAGATGACAACTAAGAGGTAGACATTAATATTTGAGCAATCACTTGACGATAATCTTACGAACTGTCACAAATCGGTCCGCGTACCAAACATGCGGCCCAATCATCACCGGGTGGTTTGCGAGAGGTGCGAAATGAGGTATCTCTGAGCCCCCACTTTGACTGAGGCTTGGACAAGGCGAAAGTCAAAGTATAGCCATCAGGTCAATCGAAGATTACAACCTGACGACTGTGGCGACGCGAGGCGGCTCAAGGGGTCTGAACCAAGGACCTGTCGTCGGGAACATTTTAGAGTCTGTCGACTATCGGGGAGGGTCGTTTAAAGTCCATTAGACTACGTAAGTAGGCTCGCCAGCCATAAGAAGAGATCATACCTGAGACGTCTTCTTGAGATGCTTCCGATGTTGCATATGAGCTAAGGTTAAGACCTAAAAGATACATAAGGATTGTGCTAGGGTATGGGGCCTAAAGGAAAGCATTGACGGGAAGGAGGCCAAATATAAATTCAACGTAAGGGTAACTAAAGCTTGGGCTTAGGAACTCTATTGGTTTGGGAACTTCTGGAGAACGACTCCTTTGTCGAACTCCGCGGGGAAACACGAAATATTGTGAGTAGCAGGACACAGGCGGGAGCTGCTGAGAGAAAACTGCTTGGGTAGTCTTCGAGAAACAATTGCGAGTAGCAGGACACAGGCGGGAACTGCTGAGGCGAAATCTGCTTAGGTAGATGTTAATCCTCACGTCTTGAGAGGGACAGTACGTCCGCTTACTCTCGCTGGAGACATGATTGGGAATTATTCTTCTTGTCATGAGAGGGAAAGTGTATCCGCTTACTCTCGCTGGGGACATAATGAAGGTGTGTCGAATTCTGTGAAGGAGTAAATGCTCGTTGCGACAGGCAAAAGGTCTTAGAAGGAATAAATAACATGCGACAGTCTGCTGCTGGCTTGGAAATGCGGGTCGGAACGAAAGAAAATCGTCAAACGGACCAAAAGAATAAAATAGCATCGGGGAAGAGGCGCACCAAAGATGGGCCCACAAATAACGAACTCATAACGAATTTTTGAAAATCCGTATGGAGGGAACACAGGGAAGAGGCGCAGTAAGAGCTGCGTCTCTTGGAAGAGGCGCAGCGCCTGCTGCGTCTATTCCCCAAAGTGTTATTTCTGCGTAAAAACGCGATAATCAGGAGGCTTATGTTCATTTGTTCGAAACACAAATCACACAATTTCTCTCTCAAATCTTCACCATTTCCGCCAAGGTTCGATCCAAAAGTTTGCATTAATCATGACTAATCGAGGTATGTATCTCATTCTTGCATTAATCATCCATATTTGTCCAATTTTGAGCCGAAAAAATTAGGGTTTATGACCCATTTGATCGAAATTTTGGGGCTTTTCCTCCGAACGCATTTGCCTTGTCAAATTGACATTAGAAATGGATAGTAGGTAGTATTAGGAACATAACCATGTATTTGTCTCGAATTTTTGTTGAGTTTTGAGCCTTTGAGTGAAATTTGAGACGGTTTCACAGCTAAACCGTAAATTGCTTCGAAAATAGCCTTAGGATTGCCCATTTGTGATGAAACTTGATATTTGGGATCCTTGAATGATGGGTAAACTTTCTACCATCTCGGAATTTTGGTTTGTGACAGCTCTTTCAGGACACTTTTCTAGGGCATAATCGCCGTTATAACGAAATGCTGCCGAAATTTTGACTCGAACCCGAGACTAGGCTTCAAATTAGGCTTGACTTGACCTAAATTACCACATGAGTGATCGGGTAGGTGGGAATATGGCCAAGGATGGCAAGAAAAGAGCGATTTCAGGGCTTCCGAAGGCTCGAAAGTCCCTTAACCAAGGCTTGTCGTCACGTGACGCGGCCTAAATTTGCTTTAATGTTGCAGATGATGAGACTTCTACTTCTAGGAGAGCTCCCATGGAGATAGACATTGCTACTGTCGAGGAGGCTTTGGAGCAGGCCTTCACCGCCGCGGTGATGGCTACTGGGGACGAGGTTCACGAGGAGGAGGCTGTTGAGGAGGAGGAGGCCCCGAGACGGGCCAACGTCGGACGAGGAGGTCGTCAGCTAAGAGGAGCTCCTGCGTGGGCTGAGACTTGG
The DNA here is from genome assembly GCF_048544455.1 of Silene latifolia. Classification (NCBI taxonomy): domain Eukaryota; kingdom Viridiplantae; phylum Streptophyta; class Magnoliopsida; order Caryophyllales; family Caryophyllaceae; genus Silene; species Silene latifolia. Next base: position 88,465,644 of record NC_133535.1, on the reverse strand, counting down.
GAGAGCAGGCACCTGCTGTGGGCTGCAGAGGGTCACCTGTCCTACAGGACGGTGAAGAGTTTGGTAAATAGGAATTCACTACTCATTACTCATCCTCTTTCATTCATTTGTTCAAATTCCTTTCAAATTTTATTCAAAACTAAAGATAGCTTTTGTTTCAAATCGCAATAGGAGGCCGGGAACATCAGGTCGTTCTCGGGGTACACGACAACGATGGAGCACTACGAGCGGCTGTCGGCGGAGGAGCGGGCCATGATCGAGCGTGGAGCGTTCGGTCCTTTGGTGTAGGTCTGGAAGGACATCGCGAAGAGGAAGCTGCGGGCTAACCTTAGCCTGGTCCGCGCTTTCTTGGACCGGTTCTGGGATACGACTTCCACGTTCCACATGCCTTTCGGTGAGGTGGGAGTCACTCTGGAGGACTACGGCATGATTTCTGCTCTGCCGTGCGGGACCGAGGAGGTGGAGTGGCCAGAGACCGCCATGAGGGTGGACTCGGCCGAGGCGAGGAGATTGATCGGCTGGAACTTGTCGCCGAAGGCTGATCGGGTTTGATACCCGATTCCGACGTTCGAGACTACTTTGCGGGAAAGACCCCGGTGCTGGTGACGATTGACGGGAGGGAGACGGCTCCTCCTCTCTGTACAGCTGAGCAGAGGGCTCGTTTGTGGCTCTGGTGGTTTCTGTGTTCGATTTACCTCGGAGACAAGGGCTAGAGGCTGTCGATGAAGCTTCTTCCCTTCCTTTCTGACCTGAGTTTCCTAGGGCGTTGGGACTGGGTCACTGCTGGTTTTGCGGTCCTCATCCGCTTCATGAGGGCCATGGTTCGTCCGGAGTTGATGGAGAAGGGGACTTCTCCGGTGTCGTTGTCGGACCGGACTCTGTTGGAGGTATGAACCTTCCTTTAGACCAAAGTAAATTCCCTTTCTTTATCAAATCACGAAAGATCGTCATTGATTATTCTGCTTTACAGGCGTGGGTGTACTTCTACTTCCCGAGCCTCGCGCCCAAGAGGACAGAGCCGCTGGAGAAGGCCTATCCCGTGGTGAGGGATTGGGTGATGTGCCGGACGAAGAGCAAGCGTTCTTCTCACAACGTCTACCGGCGGGACGTGAACGCTCTTCAACTAGACAGCGTGAGTATCTCGCTTATATTCACTCGTGCTTCTTATATTTGCTTTTAATTGATCATAGGAATGATCCTTTTTATCTTGTCACAGTGGGTGCCCAGACCTTGGGCGGAGTACGCGGGAGCGCCTCCTTTCGTGGCTGAGGTCCTTCGGCCTAGGAGCCCAAGCCGACTGCTGTTGAGGACGTCGATGGGTCCTGTGTGGTACTTGGGCGAGCGCTTGGCTCGTCAATGTTTTCGGGACGTGTTGACGGTTCCCGTCGATCCTCCCAGGACGATGTTTAGGGAGCCTTCTGAGGCTGAGAGGGAGGCGGACTTGGCTGGTGCCAGTGGTGACGCCCTCCTTCTTCCTGGCGAGGACTACTCGGCGTTCCTCTATGGGAGGTTGGCGTACTGGCCGTTAGTGGTGAGCATCTTTTATTTTTCCTCTTGATTTGATTTTGAGATTTATGATGAAAGATCATCGATTAGTGAGAACCATTTGTCTTTGTAGGAGGTCGAGGCGGCGGGCATCGAGCCCCCAGAGTACCCCGAGACCCTCGAGTACACTGACGCGACCGGGAGGACGACGATCTCCGAGCTGCGTGACTTTGACGTAGCCGTGACGGAGGCCGGCCCGGACGATTGGCGCAAGATCGATTCGGAGGGTGAGCCTCTAACTTGTATAACTTTTGTGTAAGAACACATTTGATTGAGTTTGTTCAATTGTTGAGAATTTCTTTTGAAAATGCAGGTTGCGCCGTCTCGGTTCGTGGCGTTGTGGAGGGTGGCCAACCGGCCGCGAGCACGCCGTCGAGGCACTTGTGGCGGTCGAGGTCGTCGGTATGAACCTTATGCCTATTTCATTTTTGATTTTTGATTTTCCGATTTTGCATGAATTGATTGACATGAGCCAATTTATTGTTTACAGGGTGACCGCGAGCTGGAGCGAGAGTTGACCCAGTCTCGGGAGGAGACAGCTCGCTTGTTGAGGGAGCTCGAGGTTCGGGACGCCAAGATCGCCGTTCTTGCGGCGAGAGTTGCAGAGTTGGAGGGCGCCAACGTAGTTTTGTGTAGCTTTTTGTATTGGCTGTATTGTGTACATTTGTACATTTGGACCATCATTTTGAACATTTTTTGGACTTTGTTTGGTGCTCGAGCCCCCAGTTTGTTGCACATTTCCTTTGTTTGGTGTATATACGATGGCCTGAGTGCCTTTTCTGCTGGGTTGTGTTGCTTGTATCTGCAGGTTAGTTTTGAACAGGTTTGGTAGATGACGGTTTACGCCGTCATGCTGCCGAAATTTACATAGAAAACACGCAAAGCATACATTTATATATACATATGGCCTTAATTAGCGCAAAACGAGTGACTCAAAAGAATGCAAAAATGCAAAAATTTTGCCGGAAATGACCGGACGGTAGGGAGGGTTACCCCCTAAAAAAAGAAAAAAAAGAAATCTATAAGTTAGAAATGTAGAAATGAAATTAATATAGAAATGTTGAGATTTGGTAAAATAAATGAATTAAATGAGAAATATTAAAAACGAAAATTATTCTCTAAAATGATGAATTAAAATGAAAATTACTTCCTAAAATGAAAATATACAAGTGTGATAAAATGGGAAAATGTCGACGTCGCCTCGAAATGCGTGCCCGCGAAATTAGGAAACCTGAAACATGGTAATCTTCTCGTATTTACCAAAATAATAACCCGTAGGAATAGGAAATTATTCGTCATGGAATTTAGGAAAGATCCAACGCGGAAAATCACAGAAGTGAAGCTGAGGAAGAGGCGCAGCATGAGCTGCGTCCCTTTGAAGAGGCGCGGCAGTCTTTGCCGCTACTGTTCCCAAGCCGTCTGTTCGACGGATTTTTGGAAACAGAAATTAGTATAAATAGAAGCGCGGGTGGAGCTTTTATTCACATAGTTCTTCCGTCTCTTCTTCGTCTATTTACATAAAATTCTCAAAAGAAATTTTTCATCATGAATACTTTGGAGATCCGCTTGAAGGAATGGACCAACGAATTTTCGAATATGGAGAAGCATGATATGGGTGCTTATAATATTGGGTCTTTGTTGAGTTTAAAACTCATCAAGGTTGTTAAACCGTTCTTGGATGCTTGCCTTGACTATTGGGACCCGAATTACCATGTTTTTGCGTTCCCTGGAGGTGATATTTGCCCATTTCTGAAGAAATTGTGCTATTGGTGGATGGGATCCCGAACATTTGCCTGCCATTCCTTCTACTTCGCAAGGGTATAAGAGCAAATTTAGAGACTTGCTTGGATTGACTAGACTTGAGGTGGACCGTCTAGTTACCTCGAAAGGCGTGAGAATGTTGGACTTCATAGATCGATTCATCAACAGAGCCGACTCCACCGTTTCCCATGTTGCTAGGCGGAGGGCATTTGGCTTTTGCTTGTTGCATGTGTATGTCTTCCAAGGGCATGTTGATGAAGACTTGAGAGGTGATCCCCGTCTTTTGGGCCTTGTTGAGCAGATGGAGCTGCGCAGGAGCCCAGCTTGCTTATGCTTAGGGGAGATTATTTCGGGCTTGGATAGTAGGAAATCCAACCGCGATCTACCGTATTTGGGAAGCCCCGTCCTTCTGCAGGTAAAAGACATTTTTTTTTTTTTTTTTTTTTTTTTTCCGATGTCTAATACCTGCTTCTTGGTAGGTTTGGCTTATGGAACGGCTCCGATTGATCGAGCCCCCAGTTCATGTGCTTTCCTATCATGCCCGCTCGATTGCAATGAGGACGAGGTTATACATGGTGGACTTCACTCGGGTCTGTGATTACTGGAAGAACAAGCTGAAGAGCGACGATGACCCGTTGATTAGGTGGGTCGTACCGTGGTGGCACCTCAAATCTGTCACTGGAGTTTCTTCTTTGGATCCCACTAGGTCCGTGTGCATTCCTGGATTGGAGTTTATGGTCTGTATCTTCCCGGAAAGACTGATGAGACAAGCTGAGCTGAAACAGACGATCCCAAGGCTTGACACTGTCCCGCAGACTGCTATGGCGCTTACTACAGAGAGCCGAAGAGAGTGGGCTATTAAATGGGCCCAAAGAAACATGTGGTTCTTGAATTTCTCTGCCAATGCCTTGTGGGTGTCGGATTCTTATCTGAGATGGAGAAAGGCTACTACTTCGGAAGAGCGCGAGAGACTGAGGAAGCGCGAGCCCGTTGACTACAAGGTGCGCGAGGTAGAGAAAGAGAAAGAGAAACACCTGACAGAGGGAGAAGAAGAAGCCGGGTTTCAAGTTGTTCATCCTTCAAAGAAACCAAAGACTACTCCTGTCGCGGAAATGGTGATTGGCAAGAATGGAAAGGCTAGGCCTCGAGAAAGACCGTTGGTGATTAGGTCTGAAGTGGCGCAAGAGCGTCCGGCTCGAGGTCGTGACAAGAAATATGATAAGAATGACAAGGGCAAGGGGAAGATGGAGGAATAGCCCGAGTCTTTATTTATTATTTGATTATTATTATTTATTGTTGTTGTAATAAAAAAGATGGGGTTTTTAGAATCCTAGCCTATTCTATTTTTATTATGTAGCGTACTATTATTATTAGAAAAAGAATGAAATAAAAAAGGTTAAATGGTTATGAAACCGTTGTGATTTTCTATCTATTATTCTCGTCGAATTTCAAATGCAATGCAAATGTCCTTCTATTTACATTTTAGATATAACGGGTTGAATCCTGTGAAGGATTGCCTACGTATTCACTTAAAAAAATGAAATCAAACCCTTGCGCGTAGTTCGAGTAAATGTAAAAGAATAATTGTTCTAAGCAAGAGCTTGTAATGAACGTAGAAAATAAGCATGAGCTTTTGCTTACTCTGAAGGTGCGAATTTAGTTTATTTGATGATACGAGGATGACAAATTTGTCAAAATGCAAGAGCACAGTGACATTAGCTTATTCCAGCTTGGCCAGGGGCCGTTTATTTAGTGCCACAAGAGCGACACGTGGGGTTACGCGAGGCGCGTTTTCGTTCCTATTCTAGGCATAGTACCGTTTTAGTTGGTCAAGGTTTGTTGGGTTTGAAAACTCATTCCCGTCTAAGTCTGTGATTCTAACCGCACCCCCTGGGAGTATGGATTTGACTAGAAATGGTCCGGCCCAATTAGGTTTGAATTTTCCTCGTGGGTCAACAGGTAAAAGAGCTCTAACCGATTTGAGCACTAAGTCTCCCTCTTTGATGTTTCTTGGCCTAACCCTTTTGTTGAAAGCTCGTTTGATACGTGCTTGATATGTTTGGACATTATGTAAGGCGCGTAGCCTACGTTCATCCAGGAGGATGAGTTCTTCCTATCTATCCTTCTTCCAATCGGCTTCCGGGATTTGACTTTCTAGTAAAATACGCAAGGATGGTATTTCTAGCTCGACTGGTTGTACAGCTTCCATGCCGTATGTCAAATAGAAAGGAGTAGCCCCAGTGGGCGTCCTAACAGATGTACGGTACCCCCACAAAGCAAAGGGTATCCTGCTTGGCCAATCTCTATAGTTGTCAATCATTTTCTTGAGAATCGTGACAACATTCTTGTTTGCCGCCTCTACCGCGCCGTTAGTCTGTGGTCTATAGGGCGAAGAGTGGTGATGCTTAATCTTGTATTTGGCTAGTAATTGCTCGGTCTCAGCTTGGAAATGTGATCCATTATCACTAATGATCTCATGTGGGCATCCATATCGGCATATGATGTTGTTTTGTATGAACTTTGCCACATTTTTAGCTGTAAGACTAGTGTAGGAAGCCGCTTCTACCCATTTGGTGAAATAGTCAATTGCTACTAGAATGAAACAGTGATCTCTGTTCGGCTGGAGTTATCTTCCGATTATGTCAATTCCCCATGCGAGAAAATGGCCAAGGGGATGTCATTGTATAGAGTAATGAAGGAGGGACATGTTGTACATTCCCGAAGATTTGGCAATTGTGGCAATGTCTTACGTATTTGATGCAATCGGATTCCATTGTGGTCCAATAATACCCCAGACGTGTGATTTTCTTTGCCATCATAGGCCCACTCATGTGAGGACTGCATTCTCCGTCGTGGACTTCTTCCATCACCTTTCGTGCCTGTGAATGATCAAGGCAACATAGGACTACACCAAGAGGTGTTCTTTTGTATAATTCTCCTTGCATGAGAACGTATTGGGAAGCTAGTAGGCGTATAGCACGTTGTCCCCTCTTGTCCATATCCGGTGGATAGGTACCATTAAGCTTAAAATTCAGGATTGCTTGGAACCAGGGTTCCTGCGCGATCTCTTCTTCATCGGTGATTTGGTGGACCTAAGCCGGCTCTGACCGTCGTTCGATGCACAAAGGCATTTCCACCATGTGATCCGGCATATTAATCAAAGATGCAAGTTTCGCAAGAGCGTCTGCAAATTGATTTTCTTCCCGAGGTAGGTGTAGGTAGGTTACGTGATCAAAGAATTGAGCGACTTGGTCTATTCTAGCCTGATAAGGTGCGAGGCTTTCGCTTCGGATTTTCCAAGATCCTGTAACTTGGTTGATGATCAGTGATGAATCCCCATGTACTCGGAGGTTTTTGATGCCTAAGCTCGCTGCCGCTTGTAGTCTAATGAGACAAGCTTCGTATTCTGCAGCATTGTTTGTCACCCTCGAAGTCGAGTTTTGGCGATTGGTGTATGCTCGCCTTCAGGAGAAATGAGCAACACTCCTATTCCGAATCCTCTTAATTTCGATGCTCCATCAAAGTACAGGTCCCAGGAGTCTACATCAGTTTAGAGTATATCCTCGTCTGGAAATGACCAAGTATCTATTGTTTGTGCGTCATTGATAGGATTTTCTGCGAAAAATTCGGCGACGGCGCGACCTTTTATAACTTTCAGTGGCACGTATTTGAGGTCGAATTCTGAGAGCATCAGGGTCCATCTTGCTAGACGTTCGTCGAGGACGGGTTTCTCGAAGAGGTATTTGACTGGATCCATTTTGGAGTATATTTTGACGGAGTAGCTAAGCATGTAATGGCGTAGCTTCTTCGTTGCCCACACAAGAGCGAGGCATGTCTTTTCGAGTTGTGAGTATTTGCACTCGTACTCCAAGAACTTCTTACTAAGATAGTAGATAGCTCTTTCTTCACTTCCTACAGTTTGAGCCAGCATGGCACCCATGGCCGTTTCGGTTACTGTGAGATATAAACCAAGAGGTTGATCTCGTTGTGGTGGCATGAGCACTGGTGGTTTAGCCAATATCTCCTTGATTCGGTCGAATGCCTTTTCACAATCATCATCCCACATGGTGTGGTCTGTTTTCTTGAGTTTCTTGAAGATAGGCTCACAAATCATCGTAAGTTTCGATATGAATCGACTTATATATTGTAGTTTTCCCAGAATCCTCGACTTCTTTTTTGTTTGAGGTTGTGGCATTTCGATCAGAGCTTTGATTTTGGAAGGATCTATTTCTATACCTCGTTGGCTAACAACGTATCCCAGGAGTTTGCCAGATGTTACCCCGAATGTGCATTTCTGAGGATTGAGCCTCATGTTGTACTTTCGTAGCCTTGCGAAGAACTTGCGAAGGTTCGCAATATGTCCCTCTCTTTCCTTGAATTTGACAATCATGTCATCTACGTATACCTCAACTTCTTTGTGCATCATGTCATGTAGGAGTGTAGTTGCGGTGCGTTGATATGTAGCTCCGGCGTTGATCAATCCAAACGGCATTACCGTGTAACAATAGGTTCCCCATTGGGTGACAAAGGCGGTCTTATGCATATCTTCCATGGCCATCTTGATTTGATTATATCCCGCATACCCATCCATGAAGGATAGTAATGCGTGGTCTGCAGTATTGTCCACCAATATGTCGATGTGAGGTAGAGGGAAGTCATCTTTTGGACTTGCTTTGTTTAAGTCCCTAAAGTCAACACAAACACGGATTCTCCCATCCTTTTTGGGTACGGGTACTATGTTAGCTACCCAGTCAGAATACTCGGAAACTTTGATGAACCCGGCTTTGAATTGTTTGTCAACTTCTTCCTTAATCTTTAGAGCCCATTCTGTTCTCATTCGTCGAAGCTTCTGTTTTACAGGCTTGAAACCTGGCTTAATCGGAATCCTGTGTTCGGCGATATCCCTGTCGATCCCTGGCATGTCTTTGTAGGACCAAGCGAAAATGTCTTTGAATTCATTTAGGAGGTCTATGAAATCGGCCCTTTCGGTAGAGCTCAAGGTAGTCCCTATCCTAAGTTCTTGGGGTTCTAGTTCGGTTCCTACATTGATGGGTTCGGTGTCCTCTATTACTGGTCCCCCTTCCCCTTCCTGTAGTATTTCTTTGGCTACGTAGGGAGGTATTTCGATCGAGTCTGGGTCTTGGTCATCCTCAGTATCATCGTAAACAGAATTGCACTCAAGATAACACAAAGAGTAAGCAGAACCTGATTTATTCATATTAAAATTTGAGTAAAGTTTAAATAAAAAGCCAACCGATCCATGGTCGGTGGCGGCAAGCGGACGATGGTTGGGGCATTTCCCGAAACTCGTGACTACTCGAGGCTAAGCTAGGAGAAACAAAGGGAGTGGGGATGACGACAGGAGTAGACTCTCTAATGACTTCTCTAGACTCCGACTCTGACTCCGACTCCGACTCGAACTCATCGTCTTCTGGTTCTCCTTTGAACATCTCTCCTTCTCCAGTGGTGAGCTTGAAGAGTCTTCCTTGATTGTTGGTCCATTTGATTGATTTTCTCCATCCCTTTCGCTTTGTCTTGCGTTGGTTTCGTGATTAACGCGGTGGGGTTGAAGCGATCGTCTTGAAGTATCATGGTAATGATCTCATCCTGCGCGGCCCTAACGAATCGATCTTCTCCAAACAATAGGCTAACAGCTTGTTTGTCTAAGCAAGGTACTTGACGGGTTTTGACGGTAGGAACCGTTTCTGGAGGGATAAAGTAGCAATCGTGAAAGATCTCGATTCCGGCTAGCTTCCTCTCGAGATAATGCCAAGGTTCGGGAAATCCGTGAAAGAGTTCTAGACTTCCTTCTTGAACAAAGTACCCATTTAAAGTAGGGAGATAGGGTCGCATTTGGACTCCTACGTGCTTACGGTTTTGGAATTGGGCAAGCATTTCGAGAACCTCCTTCTTTGTGGGTTTGTACCCTAGTCCAAGTGGTATCCTCTTTGAGTTGCCTTCCTTGTACGGTGCGAAGGTGTTTCTTCGAGTAGGGTTTAAAGGCATTCCAGGGAAGTATCCCTGGGTTTTGAGTATGTGGTTGACCACCAAGTTGGAGTAGGGATTATAGTATAAGGGTGCCAACTCGCTTTCTATGACACTTATACTTTGGAAGCCCCCAAGTTCGTACACGGGATCCGCAAGGACTTGATTGTTTGACTGTTTTTCGATTATTGCCTTGATGGGTGACGAAGTGATCGTCACTACTTTGCCATTTAGTGGGATCTTGATCTTTTGATGAAGAGTGGATGTTATCGCTTTGGAAGCGTGAATCCACGGCCTTCCCAGAAGTATGTTGAAGGAAGCTTCGATGTCCACTATTTGGAAGTTAACCTTTCGTTCGATTGGCCCTGTGGCTATGGTTAGGTTAACAAGTCCTACCACCTTCCGTCGTGTACCGTCATATGCACGCACACCTTGATTGGTAGGGGTCCAATCCGACTCTTTCATGCCTAGCTTGTATGCTGTTTTGAGGGGTATGACGTTGACTGCAGAACCATCGTCCACTAAGGTCATTGGCACATTCTTCTTTAGACAAATGACAGTGATGTATAGAGCGAGGTTGTGACTAGCGCCAAAAGGTGGCAAATCTTCGTCCGAGAAAGTAATAGGATTACTTAGCTTCGGTGATTCTTGGAAGACCAAGTTGACTACATCTTCAGGAGTGGAGTTATGTGCTACATTTAGTTTGGCCAAAGCTTGCAGTAAGGCTTGGCGATGTGGGAATGAGCTTGCTATTAATTGCCAGACTGAAAGATCAGCCTTTGTCTTCTGTAATTGCTTGAGCAAATGATCAATGGAGTCATCTTCGTTGTCAATTGGTGTGATGACGTTGGTTGGACCATTTTGAGTAGTGCTTTGATATGGACGACCCGAACGAGTTAGGTGGTCCACATCTTGGTCTTCACCATTTTGGACTATTTCTTTGACTAGGGAGTTTTCAGTGAGATACTCGTCCTTGTCATCGTCGGCCCAAACTCCATTGATTGCAGTTAGTTCCCTCATTCTCATGATATCACCTTCTAGTCGTATGATTTGATCAATTAGTTTATCAACCACTGTGATTACTTCTTGCATAGTAGCATTTTGAGAGAAGATTAGTGGCACATGTTCTTCGGGTGTTGCGTTGGGATTATGTAGAGTTGTCACTATGTTTTCTAATTCCCAAACTTGTCTATCCACACTCCTTGCCTATGTGATGAAGTCGGAAATGGTAGGGGATATAGTAGAGTAGAGCCCTTCATTCTCGATTGCATAAATTTCATTTTCGCATGGAGAAATGAGGTGTGAGCAATCTAAGGTAGATTCATCACTTGTGATCACTAGAACTCCAAGAGGATTCTGAGTGTTGTTGGGCTTTCCTCCCGATGGTATTGGTAGTCGACCATCCTCAATCATGTCTTGAAGCACGTTTTTCAACTTATAGCATTTTTCTGTGTCGTGTCCCTTGCCCCTATGGTATTCACAGTACGAGTTCTCGTCCCAGAATTTGGATTTTCTTTCGGGTTCGGGAGTAGGTCCGATGGGTTGGAGTTTACCTTGCTTCATTAGCCTTTTTAGAGCGTTGGAGTAAGTGTCCCCAAGATTTGTGAATTTCCTTGGTGGGGTGCTTTTCTTGGATGGCTCGAGAAGGTTAACTTCATCGGTCTTGCTAGTAGAGCCGTATGAACGACTTGTGGACCCTTGATATCCTCGACCTACCGTTTTGGACAAGAGTCCTTTACGGATGTCATCTTCAATCCTTGTCCCTAGTACGGTTAAGTCCTTGAATGTTTTGATGTTTTGGTATCTCAAGTGATTGGCATAGATGGGTTTGAGATTATCCACAAACTTTTCCACAAGGGTAGCCTCATCCGGGCGTTCAACTAGTTGGGTGCTAGTCTTCCTCCACCTACTTAGGAAGTCGGTGAATCCCTCTTTGTCATTTTGGGTAAGAACCTCTAGAGTACGCATGTTGACTTGGATCTCGGCATTATCCGCATATTGTTTAGAGAACTCGATTGCGGCGTCTTCCCAAGTAGCGACCTTCTTGTGATCTAAGGAGTAGAACCATTGCTTTGGGATAGTGTCAAGAGATGAAGGAAAGATCCTTAAGAACATCTCGGGTTTGATGCCTTTGATAGACATGTAATCCTTGAAGGCACGGATGTGGTTCAAAGGGTTCTCGTGTCCCTTGAACTTAGGGATATCCGTCATATTGAAGTTAGTTGGCAATTTGGAATTGACGGCCTCATACTTGCGATTGTTCTCCCTATAAATGTCATCCCCCTTAAGGTACATCAATTGCTCCTCCAAGTATTGGAGTCTTTTCTCAGCTACAATCATCCCCATGAGAGGATTTTCATCCTTGGATTCATTGTCAGAGTCACCTATTACTTCACTTTCATGAGGGGGCAACCTTCCCTCTACGGCATAGATACGGCCTTCAATGAGTTCAAGGCGGTCAAAGACTTGGTCTTGGGTGACTTGCATTTGGGCTAGCGCGGCTAGGATTTGATCATTACCATCTTGAAGTTGGTGGAGATTTGTTTCGCTGGATCCAGGCATCTTGAAAACTGGACAAGAGATCGGCGACGAGTCAAAACACGATCGACCATTCTAACACACTTGCTAAAAGAAGAGATGTTTTGGCTCGTGAAGTGGATGTGTGCCACTTGTGTTGAGTGAGCTTTGAAGAAAGACAAGGTTTTTGAAAATGTGTGTCCTAGTCAACTATAGTGTAGTTGTAGGAGTGGACTCGAAGTGAGGTTTTGAAATGGGCTTGTGGCCCGAATTTTGACACGACAAACGGACAGAGTTTTTTGGCCGGATTTTGCGCTAATTGAAAGCCTATTTCGAAATTTTGTTTGAAAATGGGTTTTTTATTTTTGAAAAATCGTCATGGTTTTGTTTAAAAGTGGTGATCACGTAAGGTACAAACATTTATACAAAAATTATAATGGGATGCTGAGTACATTTAAAAGGGTTTTGGTTTAAAGGGTGGGTTGCCATACCGAACCATCAAACCCGAAGTCTGTGGAGAGGCTCGTACCGAATAAGAGTAAGGCCGATTCCTAGTCCATTTCCTCAAGTAGTGAAGGCCCTTGATACAAACAAGATTAAGCATCATGGTATGGATGACGTCAATCGCTATCCATCCTTAGGCCCAAATAAGAATTAGGACCGTTTAGACGGGACGATTGGTCGAATGGGTTGGGTTGGGCCTAGGAAGGCCGAATAAAACGGTCTAGGAAGACCGAGTTATGAAAACCGACAATTGTCTTGTACAAACTATTCCCTAACCTTGTTCAAGTTTCACCCTTGCTACACGTAAGTGTATTATCCCCAATGAGTCGCCAAAGCGTGGACAGCGGGGGCCCGGGGGCGCTTGGGAGGAAAAGAGAAACAAGCGTTTGCATTTTTGTATGGAGTCGCCACCAATTTTTATGGGAAATTGGAACCGTTCGAATACCTCGTGTCATGTCAAGACACAAAGTAGAGACATGAAAACTAAGCAATCGTTACCCTTAGCATTCTATGTCTAGAATGACTCTCGTGGATGCCAATGAACACGGGTGTTCACAGATATCTGGAGTAAGGGGTGAGGGTACGTATTAGGAAGCTCTTTTGATCGAACACCTAATCCCGCCCGCCTCGATAGCGGCCTCTACTAATGATTAGGGAAGTTATTCATACTTGATATATCGTCGGCTATATGCATGCAATGCAACATCCAAGTTTTAATCCTAGCATGTGAGAAATTAACTAAGTCGGTGAACAATCAACTTAGCAAACAATTGGGTCGAAGTAGGATTTAATGTTCAATTACATGTGATAACATACAAATTATAAAAGAAATACAATAATTATGAATTACAATAATGAAAATTACAATAATTACATTGGATTAGGCGATTTATGTCGAAAATACCTTTAAAACGGATGATTTGAGAAAAAGAATAAAAGAATGAATTACGAACGTAAGCAGAAGGTGATAATAGGGATAATAGTCAATTAATCGTCAACTAAATAAACTAGGTCAAGGCGTAAAACGGAGTTCAGGACAGAATTCAACCGAACAAAGCAAAGAGCTGCATCCTTTGGAATAAGCGCACAGACGCTGCGTCTGTTCTCGACTGAATCTCGGCGTGAAGCGGAATTGCGTGTTGTTAATATTCGTTGGTTAATTTAAAGATTGATTAAAATTATTTACTCGGATGAAAGTGATTAATAGGTTATTTAACATATGAATGGGTCGCGAAAACAGTAAAACATGAATAATACGGAATTAAACGTATTAACATAAGATGGATTAATTACAGGAGTGAAAAATATTAACAAACTAAACAAATTAAAATCAATTAATTTAAATACGATGGATTAATGACGAATATGTGATAGATATGACAAATAACAGATGAAAACTTTATCAAAGACGAATTCCAGAAACCCAATATTGATGAATTGAATCCCTATAACCCGGAATTGAATTTAATGACGAAAACCCGCAAATATCGGATTATTTGGGATTTAAGTCGGATTTGTGATGATTTGAAACATGTTAATGATGATGATTATAATATACATGTGAATTATATGCTATCATGATGAAGAATTAACAAACAAACGAAACAAATAAAAGAACTTTGACGAACAACAGAGGACGAACGAAGAAGAAAGGAAGCAGGAACTGCGGCAGCCTCACGAAGAGGCGCAGCAGGAACTGCGCTCCTTCGAAGAGGCGCAGCGATTCTTTGCGTCCTTTCTCGACGGTTATCTACTGGAAATCCGTAAAAAGAGGTTTTAAAGCATGATTTTAGAAATCGGTTTTAATGGTATTTTTGACATAAACCTTACAATTGATGATACAAAAAGTACAAAAACAATAAATAAAAGAGAGATTACACCCTCAGACTTACATGTTGACGAAACGAGAAGGACTAAGATATCAATTAGTGATGCTCGACGCGAATGCAAAGAAAGTGCCCTCGTAAGAGGAAAACGATTAAGTTAATTAAGTTGATTGATGTGGAGTTGGTCAAATTGGTCGGTCATGCAAACGAGGCTGGTACTCAGAAGGATCCGAGCTTACGTGGTCGAAAGTTCAAGCACGTAGACGCCAAAAAGTAAGAACAAAGTCTAGAATGCAAAGGGAGAAGAGAAAGGCGGACACTCGCGTGAGAAATATGAGGAGCGAAGGCTCCTATTTATACTAATCACGTGGAGGAATTAGGGTTTCGGAGACTCTTTGGAAGTGAATCTCGGAAAGATATGAAAAAGATACGAGAAATACGCAAGAAAAGGGCTGGGAAGAGGCGCAGCAGCCCCACTGCGTCTCTTGGAAGAGGCGCAAGAGACTGCTGCGTCTGTTCCTCCCAAGGGGTTTCCTCTGCGGAAGAAAGATTTCCGTGTTTGAGTTATGGTAGGACGGAAATAATTCGGTTTTCCTTAATATCTTATGTGAATATTACGGGAAATTGTTTACCAAAAGATAAAATTTATGAAATATGGAATAGAAATATCCGGAACATTCCAGAACATTCTGACTCGGGATTTAACGGTTATCAGAAAATGAAGACGGTTTTAGGCCCGGACTCCGAATGTACTCTAATTACTGTCAAAACGACCGTATCGACACGTAGATGACAACTAAGAGGTAAACATTAATATTTGAGCAATCACTTGACGATAATCTTACGAACTGTCACAAATCGTTCCGCGTACCAAACATGCGGCCCAACCATCACCGGGTGGTTTGCGAGAGGTGCAGAAATGAGGTATCTATAGACGGTCGGTTCACTATAGCTGTGATGGCACATAATCCTAGGTAACTTCGAAATACGGTCGCGAAGGATGGGGAAAACAAGTCCTCTCAGTCCATGTTAAATAGTAGCTACCTCTCGGCCTATGCTACTAATCCCTAAGTCTCATTAATATCAACTCTCGTTCTTGATTAATGATTCCTAATGCAAACTAAATCACGATATCTCTCGATCTTAGCAATTTAGTCGTTTTAATTCGTTAATTATTGTCCATTCCTATCTCTCGATCTACGGGATGGTCAAGCTTGAGCATCTATCAAGTCTCCTCTCGGTCTCATTGAAAGATAAAGCTCCTAACGAAACAAACAAAGCAAAACCAGACGCGTAACCAGTCGATTGACCAGGGGTACTGGTCGATCGACCATACCGTGAATCGAAATCGCCTATAATTTATGCGATCTACGCTATAGCTCCCCTACATCTTAGCGGGGTTGATTTAGCTACTCATATTTGTGATAAAAACAGCAATAATATTATTAAATAAAGCTAACGAATTCATGCTTAGATTAATTAAATGAACAATTAACATAAAACGATAATTGGCTTTTGGAATTCTAACCTAACAACTCTATACTACGAATGAATTAAAGCAGCGAGTATTAAACGAAGGAACAGAAAATACCGTAGGGAGAATTGAAGAGGAAAGATCGAAACCGAATGTAAAGAAAGCTTTACTGACGGAAAATAATCTAAACTAATGACTATTGAATTCTATATTAAGAACTTGATGATAAAAACTCGATGGTTATTCTGAAAACTAAGGTTATGTTATATAGGAATTATCCTGCGTAACCTTTATTCCTAAACCTAATCACAATGGGCTTTGGAATTCTCGATCTTTTAACTTACGCATCAGCTCGTGGGGTGGTCGATCGACCACTTGTACCAGTCGATCGACCAAGAGTCTTTGTCATCTAATTGCATTCTGACGATTCCTGCAGCGCGCACCGATCTTAAAACAGCTTCCATTTCTTCGTTACTTGGTCAAATCAGGCGTTCTACACGGCGTTGGAAAGCTAAGAGGATAAGCTTTCACCTCCAATTGGAATAACTCGATTATCAGCTCTAGAAATCGAGATATTGCTATCTGAAGCAGGCTGCAATATCGTGAATTGCTTCTTTGCTTGTTAAACTCGTACGCACCCATGCTTTTGCTATCTTTACGCCTTGAAACACGCACCAATCTCATTCCTCGAGTCAACACGTCATGTCAAATCCTATGCTAAACACTCGGGAACGGATTCGGCTAATTTTCCGCTGGATTCTTCACATTTCTGCAATTTTATACAAAAACACGAAAGTAGACGGAAATAGGGAAAATAGTAGCATAAACTACATAATTGAGCTCTGAAATGCGTGTAAAATAGGGTGTAAAACATCATATAAATCACACGCATCACCAACGTTGGACGGGGTGGCCGCCATCTGAGGGGAGCACCTGCGTGGGCTGAGACCTGGGACAGTAGGCACCTGCTTTGGGCTGCGGAGGGTCACCTGTCCTACAGGACGGTGAAGAGCTTGGTAAATAGGATTCATAACTCTTCTTTCATCTTCTTTCATTTTTGTTTGACATTCCTTTTCTTCTTCATTTGAGCTAAAGATAACTTTTGTTTCAAATTAACATAGGAGGCCGGGAACATAAGGTCGTTCTCGGGCTACACGACGGCGATGGGGTGCTACGAGAGGCTGTCAGCTGAGGAGCGAGCCATGATTGAGCGGGGAGCGTTCGGCGCCTTGGTACAGGCTTGGAGGGATATTGCGAGGAGGAAGCTTCGGGCTAACCCGAGTCTCGTCCGAGCTTTCTTGGACCGGTTTTGGGACACGACCTCCACGTTTTACATGCCTTTTGGTGAGGTGGGGGTCACGTTAGAGGACTACGGCATGATTTCTGGTCTGCCGTATGGGACTGAGGTTGTGGAGTGGCCGGAGACAGCCATGAGGGTTGACTCGGCGGAGGCTACGAGGCTGATCGGCTGGAAGTTGGCGCCGAAGGCGGCTGCGGTACCTGGCTTGGTGCCTAGTTCTTACGTGCAGGACTACTTCGCGGGGAAGACCCCGGCGTCGGTGGTGATCGAGGGGAGGGAGACGGCTCCTCCTCCCTGCACTGCGGAGCAGAGAGTCCGCTTGTGGCTCTGGTGGTTCTTGTCTTCGATTTACCTCGGAGACAAGGGGGAGAGGCTTTTGACGAAGCTTCTTCCTTTTCTTTCTGACCTGAGTGACCTAGGCCGTTGGGACTGGGTCACTGCTGGTTTTGCGGTCCTCATCCGCTTCATGAGGGCCATGGTTCGTCCGGAGTTGATGGAGAAGGGGACTTCTCCCCGCCGTCGCCCGGATCGGACTTCTTGTTGGAGGTATGAACCTTCACTTCTTCTCATGAAAGATCATTTCCTTTTCTTATCGAATCACGAAAGATCGTTATTGATTATCTTATTTTACAGGCGTGGGTGTACTCCTACTTTCCGGGCCTCGCGCCCAAGTGGACGGAGCCGGTGGAGAAGGCTTATCCCGTTGTGAGGGATTGGGTGATGTGCCGCACGAGGAGTCGGCGTTCCTTCCACGACGTCTGTCGGCGGGAGGTGAACGCTCTTCAGCTGGACGGCGTGAGTATTTCACATTACATTCGTCTGTTTCCCTTTTCTTTACTTTTAGAACCGATCATAAGAATGACCCTTCGTTTGCTTTTTCTAGTGGGTGCCCAGGCCTTGGGAGGAGTACGCTGGCGCTCCTCCTTTCGTGGCTGAGGTCCTTTGGCCTAAGAGCTTGAGCCGGCTGCTGCTGAGGACGTCGATGGGTCCTGTGTGGTACTTGGGTGAGCGCTTGGCTCGTCAGTGCTCTCGAGACGTCTTGACGGTTCCCATCGATCCTCCCCGGACGATGTTTAGGGAGCCTTCGAGGCCGAGAGGAGGCGACCTGGTGGCGTCGGTGGCGACGCCCTCCTTCTTCCCGGTGAGGACTACTCGGCGTTCCTCTACAGGAGGTTGGCGTACTGGCCGGTTGTGGTAAGTGCCTTATCCTCTTTCATTTTTGATTGTTTGAGCATGTGATGAAAGATTATCGATTAACGGAAGTCATCTGACTTGCAGGAGGTCGAGGCGGCGGGCATCGAGCCCCTAGAGTACCCCGAGACCCTTGAGTACACCGACACGACGGGGATGACGACGATCTCCGAGCTGCGTGACTTTGACGTGGCGGTGAGAGATGCTGGCCTGGACGAGTGGCAGCATCTTATTCAGAGGGTGAGCCTTCTAACTCGTGTAGTTTTGTGTAAGAACACATTTGCTCAAGTTTGTCCAATCGCTAAGAATCTTTTGAAATGTAGGTTGCGCCATCCCGGTTCGTGGCTTTGTGGAGGGTAGCCAACCGGCTACGGGCTACTGCCGTCGAGGCGCTTGCTGGTGGCCGAGGACGTCAGGTATGAACCTTCCGTTTACTTTATTTTTGAATTTTCTAATCTTCCTTTATGTTTGGAGTGATTGACATGAGCAAGTTTTGTTGTTTGCGAGAGGAGCGTGAGCCGGAGCGAGAGCTTGCCCGATCCGGAGGAGACGGCTCGCCTGCTGAGGAAGCTCGAGGTCCGCGACGCCGAGGTTGCTGCTCTCGAGGCGAGAGTTGCTGAGCTAGACGGCGACCAGCAGTAGCTTCCTTGTTGCTTCTTATTTTTTTGGTTGTATTTCTGTACATTTATACATTTTAGGACCCACTTTTGGACATTTGGATTTTGTTTTGGGGCGCAAGCCCCCAGTTTGGGGTACATATTCCTTTTTGATCGTATATATGATGATGGCCTGAGTGCCTTTGCTGTTGGGTTGCTTTGTTTGTACCTGCAGGTTAGCTTTGGACAGGTTTGGTAGATGACGGTTTACGCCGTCATGCTGCCGAAATTTACACAGAAATCACATAGAACATATATTTGTACATATGGCCTAAATTAGCGCCAAACAATGACTTGAAAAAGCAAAAAAAATAAAATGACCAGAAATGAAAATGCAAATATTTGGTCGGAAATGACCGGACGGTAGGGAGGGTTACTCCCTAAAAAAGACAAAAAAAATAAAAATAAAAACATGTAAGTTTGAAGTGGGGAGTGAAATGATTCCCCAAAAAGAAAAAGTAAAAAGAAATGTATAAGTTGGAAAAATGATATAAATGAATTAAAGACAAAAAATGTATGGATTTTTTTTTTTTTAAAAAGAAGAAATTAGATTAAATTGGTGAAATGTGTTGGGGCTGGTGTCCTTTACAGTTAGTGCAAGGACTTATAAATCTCTAAAAGGATCAAAGGGTATACTTTTGTATTATAATCAGTTGGTCCACGTTTATCAATAACGGTTGGCTTGCTAGATAAGTTTGACGTTATTGTCATACAGATGGCGGTGATCAACTGGTCCCTAAAAGTCACACCTATAGGATACGTTTGAGAGATGTGACAGTATGAAAATACAGTCATGTTGATGCCAAATTTGACTAACCAGTTAGTCGGAGTTATTGACTAGTAATTAGTCAAACGCGATGTTGAGACAATTGTTTAATACGGATTAAATAATAATGGCTAAGACGAATTAAGCAGTTTATTCGTAAATTGAATATAAACGATTTATATTTGATTAATGTATATTGAATTAATTATACAATATTGTCTTTATCGGACATGTATTAATATTTCAACTAATCCGTGTTATTAGTCGATGTATTAATAACCGATAACCGATGACAGTTTATAATAAAACCCGTCATATACATTTTAGCGGAATTGATCGGACCACAAGTTAAAACTGAGGAGAAAGTGGAAAGCCCACTCCCTCCTCTCATGACCCGCGGACCGAGACAACAAAAGGAGAGGCTCTCTCTCCTTTTGACCTAAGCAATTCATTTTGTCTCAGAAATTAGGGTTTCGGAGCATTCTTCTCTGAAATTTCTAGATCTCACATCGAATAACCTCACAATAGCTCTCTCGATATTGCAAGTCAATTAGAGAGCATTTCTAGCACAAGGGCATAGTCTCAGACGGTCTTGGGTGTAACGATTAGGAGGAAATCTCTGTTGATTTCTGTTCTTTACGCCGCACATCAAAGGACCCGAGGTTGATTCTTAAACTCCATCGTTTTCTATTGTTTTTCGTTTATGACTATAAATCGCATGTTATATTTACGTTATAATCCTTGAAATTAAGGGAATTTTACGGATATTTCCCTACAAGTGGTATCAGAGCGAGGCCACGTAAATTTTTCTATGTGATTTTCATAAAACGATTTTGAAACGATTGTTTTTGTCTCGAAAACCGTGCCATGTATACACGGCTGTTTCATTTTTGTTGAAACCGTGACATGTTTTTACACGGTTGATTTATCTTGTTTTCGATTTGTTCTTTTACATATTGTTATTTTATACGGAGATTATAGCAATATGTCAAGTTTTGTCAGATTGTAAAATTGTTTTGATGCGGTTTTGATCAAAATTGAGATGTTTTTGTTTCGACAAAACTGTTTTCACGAGGGTTTTGATTTTTCAGAAACTTTTGTTCTCGATCGAGCATGTTTTTACTCGATCGAGAGGTTTTCTGTCTGGTTTTGTACTCGATCGACCACTTTTAAAACCCTGACTGCTCGATCGAGACCTCCTCGTACTCGATCGAACAGTTTTGCTGATAAAGGTCCTCGATCGACCTCGTGTTTAGTCGATCGAGCACTTTCTGATTGGCAAACCCCTCGATCGAATGGCAGCTTCATTCGATCGAGCCCTTCTCTTCCTCGATCGAGAACTTTTGTCCCTGGATCGAGGGGATTCATTTTGGCAGCGTGTAAATTTTTAACTCTTTTGTTTTAAAATTTTCTTTTGGCCATAATATGTACTTTATACGGATATTGTACACTCGCTTGATAGTGAAACGGTTCACTCACGTACCATTGAGTTATTTTAAAGCGTATTTAAAGTAACGGATTGTAATAGATTAAAATTAATCAGATGGAAGCGGTTTTATCACATAATTTTAATCGTTAAAAGGTGGTTTGGATAAATTTAACATAATTACGGAATTATGTCACGAATAAATTTGTTTTAGTTGATGCATTTTTTTTATCGTTTTGTTGAATGCCTTGAATGCTTTTAATTACGTTTTTTATTTTTACAATCGGTTGTAACTTAGTGTGGCCTTAGTAGAACGTGTTACCGTAATGATGGAACACGGTCTTGGTTGTATTTTGAGATCTCGTATCTCCATTTTGGATTTTTCACTTTTAATTACAGTTTTTGTATTTAGAATGTAAATAGGTTTATATTTGTAAATTTTAAATTGTAATTTTGAGAAGACCAAAGACGGAGAACCGGATACTCACTCCCGCTGCATGGACAAAGATGGAACATCAAGACAAGCTTTTCGGGTCCAACGGTGGATTCCAAAGTTGTTTTATGTTTTTTTTATTAGGATAGGCCACACTAGGAATTTTATTTACGTATTGCATTCTTTTATTTATTTCTCGTAACGATTATATGCATCATATTCCGCCTAAAACCAAACCACCTAATTTATTGCATGAAAACTGACTCATATAGAGGTCACGCGTTAGTTTTCTATGACATTCATATGTCACACGATTTTAAGCCATCTCCTAAGTTAATTCATTCACGTATTGCTAGTTATTCGTTCACTTAAAATGAATTTAAACTAAGTTGATGGGATCTTCCTCGTATAAACCAAAATTGAGAATGGTCTTTATAGGTCAAACTCCAACGAGTCCCTTCTTCGTCGGTAGGCATAATATGACCCCTTCTACGTCGGGTAAGTTGGAACCGATTGACCTATTTTATCTCAACACTATGGTCACTCGTACGATCCTGTGATTATGGTGGACTATAGATAGGATTTACGGAAATCTATCGACCAAGAGTTCTTACGGAAGAATTAGCTAAACAGTTGGCTTATCAATTTACGGAAATTGAGTCTTGGGATCACTTGTATTATTCTTGAGGGAGATCAATTATGCAAGTGAAATGAGTCTACACGATTAAAATGAATTTTTAATAGACTTAAATCACCTCGATGAGTTGCTTATTTCGTTTTTGTTTTTCTTTCTTTTTCAGCGTAGATCACGTTTTTTTTAAACTGCTAATAACATAATGGTTGGCATCCTCGATGACCCAATGCCAAGTGCCACATTGGACCGTGAGTCCTGGCTTCGGATCTTCATGAATCAGATGAATCAGTCTACTAGATCGAAGAATGATGGATCAAACTTCGCGGATCGGGAGGCAGCATTACGGAATCGCCCTGGCCGACGGAAGCTCAAGTATCCGATCGAGCCCCTCCCGCCACCCCAGGTCCCACGGCTCGAGTTAACGAGGTCTCCACGTATAGCGACTTCGTCATGGAAGCGGGTGCGATTAAAAACGTACTCATTTTTGCAATGGAATCCAATTTGCAGAAACACTTCATAGCCCAAGGTGCAAACAAGATTTTCACCACGCTCACCAAGGAATTCTGGAAAGCACCGAGAATCGTGACCTATGAGCATACCGCTCGCTTCTTTGATGTGAGATTCCAGAAGGGCCAACCGGTTAGCCCACACATTCTCAGCATGATTGAGAATGTCGAGAAACTGGAGACGCTTGATTGTAAAATCAGCGAGAACATCGTCATTGACCGCATGCTTCACTCACTCCACGATGGTTTTGCGCTCTTTAGAGCAAATTACTATATGAATGATTTGAAGAAAAGTCCCCATGAACTGCACTCCCTTCTCGTACAGACCGAGAAGGACATGAAGTTCAGTGGGAGCTCGAAACAGGATGTTCTCGTTGTGTCAAACAAGGGCAAGGGTAAGGGCAAAGCTCAAGCAGACCTAGCTGTAGGTAAACCGAAGTTTAAGAAGTCGGGATCAGGTAAGAGTGGGCCTGGTGAGGCAAGTAACTCATCAGGCGCGACAAAGAGCAAAACCGAAAACATGGAATGCCATCATTGCCACAAGACTGGGCATTGGAGGCGCACATGTCCTGTTTATCATGAGGACATAAAAGCAGGTCACGTTAAACCTGTTGGTATGTCTTCTTCTTCTACTTTTATTCATATGATTGAGATTAACCACGCAAGTTACGGAACTTGGGTACTAGATATCGGCTGTGGTTCTCATCGTGTAATCATGTGCGGGGGCTCGAAACATCGAACCCCTCGTAAAGGGTGAGGTGGACTGCGTGTCGGGAATGGAGCACGAGTGGCTGCCGTCTCGAGGGGAACATACGTGATCCAGCTTCCTAGCGGATTTGAGTTATTTTTATATAATTGCTATTATGTACCCAGTCTTTCTAAAAACATTATTTCGGTTTTCGCACTTGACAAACTTGGTTTTTCATTTGTAATAGAGAATAATACTTGCATTTTCTCATTACACGATATGATTTATGGCAAGGCAGTCTCCATGAACGGAATTTATGTTTTAGATCAGACCACTGAAATATTGCACGTAATGAATAAAAAGTTAAAGGTTGGTGACAAAGATCAAACGTATCTATGGCACTGCCGTATGGGACACATTAATGAGAAACGCGTAAAACAGCTCATAAAGAATGGAGCTATTTCGGCCTTTGATTTTCAATCATTTGGCACGTGTGAATCATGTCTCATCGGTAAGATGACTCGGATTTCCTTCAAAGGTGTTGGAATGCGCTGGCGACCTATTAGGACTCATACATACGGATGTGTGTGGGCCTATGTCAATCACCGCACGAGAAGGCTATAGATATTTCATCACTTTCACGGACGATTTAAGTAGATATGGCTATGTCTACTTAATGAAGCATAAAAGTGAATCCTTTGAGAAATTCAAGGAATACCAGAATAGGGTACAGAACCCTCTTTGGGAAGAAAGATTAAAACACACTGCGCTCGGCACCGTGGTGGCGAGTATCTTTCTCACGAGTTTGATCAACACCTTAAGGACGGTGGGATTGCCCTACGATTAACTCCACCTGGAACACCTCGGTTGAATGGTGTGTCCGAACGGAGAAATCGAACACTACTTGATATGGTTCGATCCATGATGAGTCACACCGTGTTGCCTCATTGTGGGGTTATGCTCTTCGTCAATTTGCTCTAATACTTAACCGAAGTCCGTCTAAAAGTGTTGACAAGACTCCATATGAACTATGGAAGGGAACGGTCCCCAACTTGTCCTTTATACGGGTTTGGGGCTGCGAGGCTTATGTCAAGTGGAGACACGAGGATAAGCTCGGCCCGCGATCGGTCAAGACATACTTTATAGGTTATCCTAAAGGAACACTTGGTCATTACTTCTATTCGCCAACCGAACAACGTGTTTTTGTTGCGGCTAGTGCGACATTCTTAGAGAAGGAATTTCTCGAGAATGCAAAGAGTGATAGAACCTTCGACCTGTCGGAGATTCCAGAACCAAATACCGAGCAACCATTGGAGGAACCTAATACTTCAATCCCGGCTGCGGTTAATATTCCTGAGGAACCTAGGAGGTCGGGAAGAGTCTCTATTCCTCCGGACCGATACATTGGTATGGTCGAGGAACATGACATAGATGACGTTCTACTCTTAACGAGTAGTGAACCCGCAACCTATAAAGGTGCCATGACTAGTTCCGACTCAAAGCTATGGCTTGAGGCCATGCAATCCGAGATGGACTCTATGTATGAGAACAACGTATGGGATCTTGTTGACTTACCTGCTAAGGTTCGTCCCCTTCAATGCAAATGGCTTTACAAGATAAAGCATTCTGTGGAAGGTCAACAAGATATCTATAAAGCACGACTAGTTGCTAAAGGCTTCACCCAAGTGCCAGGTTTGCACTACGATGAAATTTTTGCACCCGTAGTCATGCTGCATTCCATTCGGATCATCTTAGCGATCGCCGCTTTTCATGACTATGAAATTTGGCAAATGGATGTGAAAACCGCCTTCTTAAACGGTTTTTTGGAGGAAGAGTTGTACATGGTACAACCCAAAGGTTTCATCGATCCTTTACATCCTAAGAAAGTGTGCAAGCTTAAGCGTTCCATTTATGGACTTAAGCAAGCATCTCGGAGTTGGAATCATCGCTTCGACCAAGTGATTAAAGAAAATGGATTTACTCGATCGGTCGAGGAACCATGTCTTTATATCAAGTCGAGTGGGAGCAAGATTGTCTTCCTAATATTGTATGTCGATGACATACTCCTGATTGGGAATGACATACCTCTCTTAACTTCGGTGAAAGTATGGTTGCAAAACCATTTCCAGATGAAAGATCTGGGTGAGGCACAAAGAATTCTGGGCATCCGTATCTATCGAGATAGATCACGGCGGATGTTATCTCTCGATCCAGAGTCTTACATAGACAAAGTCCTAGAGAGATTCAGCATGACTAACTCCAAAAGGGGTTTCTTCCTATGGCTCCAGGGGTGCATTTGAGCAAGTCTCGGTCACCAGAGACAGGAAGAGAAAGAGCGCATGACACGGATTCCTTATGCCTCGGCTATAGGATCAATCATGTATGCCATGATATGCACACGTCCGGACGTGGCATATGCATTGAGTATGACAAGTCGATTCCAACAACATCCAGGTGAATCACATTGGTTGGCTGTCAAGAACATTCTTAAGTACCTACGGAGGACTAAAGATTGGGCATTGACTTATGGAGGCCCTCAAAAGCTATGCGCAATCGGTTCTGTGAGATGCTAGCTTCCAAACAGATCGAGATGACTCGAAATCTCAGTCTGGATTCGTTTTTACTCTTAATGGCGCTGCAGATCAGTGGAAGAGTTCCAAACAAAGTTATTCAGATTCTACGATCGAGTCCGAGTACTATGCCGCGTACGAAGCTACAAAGGAAGCGATATGGATGCGTCAATTCTTACATGGACTATCCGTAGTGCCTAGTTCGAATGACCCGATAACCATCTATTGCGACAATAATGGTGCCATCTTCCAAGCTAAGGAGCCTAAGTCTAGCAACAAGTCTAGACATGTACAACGGAAAGCTCATCTAATCCGAGATTACGTGGAGCAAAAGGAAGTAGTGATAGAAAAGATTGCTACAGATGATAACATAGCAGATCCTCTCACTAAACCATTACGACAAGATAAGCATGAAGGGCACGTTAATTCCATGGGAATTAAACGTGTTCCTAAGTTGTAGTACTCTTTTATGGATTAGATTCATTCTCTTTTGTACTCTATACGACATCATCGTTTTGATATTTATATATTTTGTTTTTCATGTGGATTTGTACGACAATTTTGAACACCACAAAGTGAACTGAACAAACATTATATTTTTTTTTAGTCCTTAATTGCCCACATGAGCTGATAACTCTAGCAATTATTTTGTGACGTTGGTTGATGGTGGGTTCAACGAGCCATAAGTCAACCGGTTGACTGACCAATCACAGAGGCGATTTATACGGATATTTCGTAGGACACAATTGTGACATCGACGTGGAGTCCTAAATGTTTTATAACATTCGGTGCCCGGTCGTGGATAGAACCTCCATGGTGATCCTAAGAGTCGATTCTTTTGACTATCGACTGTCTCTTGAGACTAAGGCAGATTTTGGGTAACTTTGGTTTCTTTCTCACGGTCATCCGTAACAGGGGGCCAAGTAGATTTTTTCTGGGTCATTTCATGCTGTGCTTAGATCGGAAGGAGTCGAGTTGAAGGAAATATTCAGCCTTTATCAGTTACTCGATATTTCTCAGGGCCACTCGAGGAGTCAGAATCGAAATGCATGGCCATGCTCGGATACGGATTCGTTTTATCAGTTGAGTTACTCTCTAGTCAGGGAAACCACTCTTGATACAGATCGATTGTAAAATACGACCTTTGCGGCTCCGGATCTGCAAATTGTTTTACATTGAGTGGGAGAAATTTTAAATGAATATGAGAATCGGTTATCGCACGTACACTTGTACGGACAAGTGGGAGTTTGTTGGAGCTGTGTCCTCCAGTTAGTGCGGATAACGTCATTGCACATACACTTGTACGGACAAGTGGGAGCTTGTTGGGCTGGTGTCCTTTCGATTAGTGCAAGGACTTATAAATCTCTAAAAGGATCAATGGGTATACTTTTGTATTATAATCAGTTGGTCCACGTTTATCAATAACGGTTGGCTTGCTAGATAAGTTTGACGTTATTGTCATACAGATGGCGGTGATCAACTGGTCCCTAAAAGTCACACCTATAGGATACGTTTGAGAGATGTGTGAAGATGAAAATACAGATCATGTTGATGCCAAATTTGACTAACCAGTTAGTCGGAGTTATTGACTAGTAATTAGTCAAACGCGATGTTGAGACAATTGTTTAATACGGATTAAATAATAATGGCTAAGACGAATTAAGCAGTTTATTCGTAAATTGAATATAAACGATTTATATTTGATTAATGTATATTGAATTAATTATACAATATTGTCTTTATCGGACATGTATTAATATTTCAACTAATCCGTGTTATTAGTCGATGTATTAATAACCGATAACCGATGACAGTTTATAATAAAACCCGTCATATACATTTTAGCGGAATTGATCGGACCACAAGTTAAAACTGAGGAGAAAGTGGAAAGCCCACTCCCTCCTCTCATGACCCGCAGACCGAGACAACAAAAGGAGAGGCTCTCTCTCCTTTTGACCTAAGCAATTCATTTTGTCTAAGAAATTAGGGTTTCGGAGCATTCTTCTCTGAAATTTCTAGATCTCACATCGAATAACCTCACAATAGCTCTCTCGATATTGCAAGTCAATTAGAGAGCATTTCTAGCACAAGGGCATAGTCTCAGACGGTCTTGGGTGCAACGATTAGGAGGAAATCTCTGTTGATTTCTGTTCTTTACGCCGCACATCAAAGGACCCGAGGTTGATTCTTAAACTCCATCGTTTTCTATTGTTTTTCGTTTATGACTATAAATCGCATGTTATATTTACGTTATAATCCTTGAAATTAAGGGAATTTTACGGATATTTCCCTACAAAATGATTCCCCCCAAAAAAAAAAGAAAATTAAAAGAAATGTACAAGTGTGCTAAAATGATGAAAATGTCGATATCGTCTTGAGATGCGCATCCGCGAAATTAGGAAACACGAAATATGGCAACCTGACGCCTTTACCAAAATAATAACCCGTATGAATAGGAAATTATTCGTTGAGGAATTTAGGAAAGATCCAACGCGGAAAATCACAGAAAGGGTGCTGAGGAAGAGGCGCAGCAAGAGCTGCGTCCCTTCGAAGAGGCGCAGCACCTGCTGCGCCTGTTCCCCAGTGCGTCCATTCTGACGGTTTTTAGGAAACAACTTTTAGTATAAATAGAGACGTCGAGGGAGGTTTTATTCACATAATTCTTCCGTCTTTCTTCGTCTTATTACACAAATCTCCCAAAATAAGCATACATCATGAATACTCTTGAGATTCGTCTAAAAGAATGGACAAATGAGTTCTCCAACGTGGAGAAACACGACATGGGTGCTTATAATTTTGGAGCACTTTTGAGCTTGAACTTGATCAAGGTAGTCAAACCGTTCCTAGATGCTTGTCTTGACTATTGGGACCCGAATTATCATGTATTTGCGTTCCCTGGAGGCGACATTTGCCCATTTCCCGAGGAGATTGCTGCGATTGGTGGATGGGATCTGGAACATTTGCCTGCTATTTCCTCCACTTCTCAGGGGTATAAGAATAAGTTTAGAGACTTGCTTGGATTGGCCAGAGTTTATGTTGACCGTCTTGTGACTTCTAAAGGAGTACGAATGTTGGATTTCATCGATCGCTTTATCAATAGGGCTGATCCCACTGTCTCTTATGTTGCGAGGTGAAGGGCATTCGGGTTTTGCCTATTACACGCGTATGTCCTTCAAGGGCATGTTGATGAGGATATGAGAGGTGGCCCTCGTCTCTTGAGCTTGATTGAGCAAATGGAGCTGCGTAGAAGCCCAGCTTGTCTGTGTTTAGGAGAGATCCTATTGGGCTTGGATAACAGAAAAGCTAATCGCGACCTACCTTATCTGGGAAGTCCCATTATATTACAGGTAAAAATAACTCTTTTTGTTTTTTTCTTTTTTTTTCGTTTTTTTTTATCTTTTTTTTTATCTATTTTTTTTTTCGTTTTTTTTTTTGTTTTTTTTCTTTTCGATTCCTGCTTTTTGGTAGGTTTGGCTTATGGAACGTCTTCGATTGATCGAGCCCCCAGTTAATGTTCCTTCTTATCATGCTCGCTCAATTGTAATGAGGACCAGGCTTTACATGGTGGACTTCACTCGAGTTTGCAATTACTGGGAGAATAAACTGAAGAGCGAGGATGGCCCCTTAATCAGATGGATCGTACCATGGTGGCATCTTGAATCTGTCACTGGAGTATCTTCCCTGGATCCTACCCGGCCCGTTCGCATTCCCGGCTTTGTGGTATGCATTTTCCCGGAGAGGCTGATGAGGCAGGTTGGATTGAAGCAGATGATTCCGAAGCTAGACACTATCCCGCAGACTGCCGTGGCGCTTACTACTGAGAGTCGAAGAGAATGGGCCATCAAATGGGCTCAGATGAATATTTGGTTCTTGAATTCTTCTGTCAGTGCTCTATGGGTGTCAGATTCCTATCTGCGATGGAGGAAAGCGGCTACTCCGGAGGAGCGCGAGAGATTGAGGAAGCGTGAACCTGTCGACTACAAGGTTCGCGAGGTGGAAAAGGAGAAGGAGAAGCATCTGACTGAGGGAGAGGAAGAAGCCGGGTTTCGAGTTGTTCATCCTTTGAAGAAACCGAAGACTTCTCCTGCCGTCGAGATGGTGGTTGACAAGAATGGCAAAGTGAGACCACGAGAGAGACCATTGGTGATTAGGTCTGAAGTGACGCAAGAGCGTCCGACTCGAGGTCGTGACAAGAAGTATGATAAAAATGACAAAGGCAAAGGGAAAATAGAAGAGTAGCCTAAGTCTTTATTATTATTATTATTGCAATAAGAAGGTGGGGGTTTTTAGAGTCCTAGCCTATTTATTTTTATTATGATTTTATTATGTGACGTACTATTATTATTATTAATGAAATAAAAAAGGTTAAATGCTTATGAAACCGTTGTGATTTTCTTTTCATTATTCTTGTCGAATTTCAAGTGCATTCGCAAATGTCCTTCTATTTACATTTAAAATGATGAAATGGGTTGTATCCCGTGAAGGATTGCCTACGTATTCATTTAAAAAAATAAAATCAAACCCTTGCGCGTAGTTCGAGTAAATGTAAAAGAATAATTGTTCTAAGCAAGAGCTTGTAATGAACTTAGAAAAATAAGCATGAGCTTTACTTACTCCTAAAATGCAATTTAGTTTATTTGATGATATGAGAATGACAAATTGTCAAAGTGCAAGAGCAGGATGACATTAGCTTGATTCAGCTTGGCAAGGGGCCGTTTATTTCGTGCCACAAGAGCGACACGTGAGGTCACGCGAGGCGCGTTTTTGCTCCTATTCTAGGCGTAGTAACGTTTCAGTTGGTCAAGGTTTGTTGGGTTGGCAAATTCATTCCCATCTAGGTCTGTGATCCTAACCGCACCCCCTGGAAGTATGGACTTGACTAGGAATGGTCCGGCCTAATTGGGTTTGAATTTTCCTCGTGGATCGACAGGTAAAAGAGCCCTAATGGATTTGAGGACCAAGTCTCCTTCCTTGATGTTCCTTGGCTTAACCCTTTTGTTGAAGGATCATTTAATACGCGCCTGGTATGTTTGCACATTATGTAATGCACGTAACCTTCGTTCATCCAGGAGGATGAGTTCTTCATATCTATCCCTCTTCCACTCGGCTTCTGGGATTTGACTTTCGAGTAAAATACGCAAGGATGGTATTTCTAGCTCGACTGGTTGTACGGCTTCCATGCCGTAGGTCAAATAGAAAGGAGTAGCCCCAGTGGGCGTCCTAACGGATGTACGGTATCCCCATAAAGCAAAGGGTATCTTGCTTGGCCAATCTTTATAGTTGTCAATCATTTTCTTGAGGATCGTGACAACATTTTTGTTTGCTGCTTCTACCGCGCCATTGGTTTGTTGTCTATATGGCGAGGAGTGGTGATGCTTAATTTTGTACTTGGCTAGCAATTGTTCAGTCTCAGCTTGGAAATGTGATCCATTGTCACTAATGATCTCATGTGGGCAACCATATCGACAGATGATGTTGGTTTGTATGAACTTTGCCACGTTCTTGGCCGTAAGACTGGTGTAGGAAGCCGCTTCTACCCACTTGGTGAAATAATCGATTGCTACTAGGATGAAACAGTGACCTCTGTTAAATTTGGAGTGATTTTACCGATGATGTCAATTCCCCAAGCAGAAAATGGCCAGGGAGATGTCATGGTGTAAAGCAATGAAGGAGGAACATGTTGCACATTCCCGAAGATCTGACAATTATGGCAATGTCTTACATATTTGATGCAATCAGATTCCATCGGGGTCCAATAATATCCTAAACGCGTGATTTTCTTTGCCATCATGGGTCCACTCATGTGAGGGCCATATTCTCCATCATGGACTTCTTCCATCACTTTCCGTGCCTGTGAATGATCAAGACAACATAGGATTACACCAAGAGGTGTTCTTTTGTATAACCCTCCTTGCTTGAGGACGTATTGGGAAGCTAGCAAACGGATGGCGCGTTGTCCCCTTTTGTCCATTTATGGTGGATAAGTGCCATGCAGTTTGAAGTTTAGGATTGCTTGGAACTAAGGCTCCTCTGTAATTTCCTCTTCATTGGTGATTTGGTGCACGTAAGCTGGTTCTGACCGTCGTTCGATGCATAAAGGCATTTCTACCATGCTATCCGGCATATTAATCAAAGATGCGAGTTTTGCAAGAGCATCCGCAAATTGATTTTCTTCTCGAGGTAGATGTAAGTAGGTTACTTGATCGAAGAATTGGGCGACTTGGTCTATTCTGGCTTGATAAGGTGCCAGGCTTTCGCTTCGTATTTTCCAAGATCTCGTGATTTGATTGATGATCAAAGAGGAATCCCCATGTACTCGAAGATTCTTGATGCATAAACTTACTGCCGCTTGCAATCCAATGAGGCAGGCTTCGTATTCTGCAGCGTTATTTGTCACCTCGAAGTTGAGTTTGACAGAGATTGGTGTATGCTCGCCTTCAGGAGAAATGAGCAACACTCCTATTCCAAATCCTATTAAGTTCAACGCCCCATCAAAATAGAGGTCCCAGGAATCTACATCCGTTTGGAGTATATCCTCATCCGGAAACGACCAGGTGTCTATCGTTTGTGTATCATTGATGGGATTTTCTGCGAAGAATTCGGCAACGGCGCGCCCTTTTATGACTTTCAAAGGAACATACTTGAGATCGAACTCTGAGAGCATCAAGGTCCATCTCGCTAGACGTCCATTGAGAACGGGTTTCTCGAAGAGGTATTTGACAGGATCCATTTTGGAGAATATTTTGACGGAGTAGCTAAGCATGTAATGGCGTAGCTTCTTTGTTGCCCACACAAGAGCGAGGCATGTCTTCTCGAGTGGCGTGTATTTGCACTCATATTCCAAGAACTTCTTACTAAGGTAGTAGATGGCTCTTTCTTCTTTTCCTACAGTTTGAGCTAGCATGGCGCCCATGGCCGTTTCAGTTACTGTGAAATATAAACCAAGAGGTTGATCTCGTTGGGGTGGCATGAGCACTGGCGGTTTGGCTAGTATTTCCTTGATTCGGTCGAAAGCCTTCTGACAGTCATCATCCCACACGGTGTGATCTGTTTTCTTTAATTTCTTGAATATGGGTTCGCAGATCATGGTGAGCTTCGATATGAATCGACTTATGTATTGTACCTTGCCTAGGAATCCCCTAACTTCTTTCTCTATTTGAGGTTGCGGCATTTCGATTAAAGCTTTGATCTTTGAAGGGTCTATTTTTTTACCTCGTTGGCTAACGACGTATCCCAGGAGTTTGCCAGATGTTACTCCGAATGCGCATTTCTGAGGATTGAGCCTCATGTTGTACTTCCGTAGCCTTGAGAAGAATTTGTGAAGGTTCGCAATATGTCCCTCTCTTTCCTTGGACTTGACAATCATGTTGTCTACGTATACCTCAACTTCTTTATGCATCATGTCATGTAAGAGTGTAGTTGCGGTGCGTTGGTATGTAGCTCCGGCGTTGATTAACCCAAACGGCATGACCGTGTAGCAATAGGTTCCCCATTGAGTAACGAAGGCGGTCTTATGCATGTCTTATAAGGCCATCTTGATCTGGTTATATCCCGCGTATCCGTCCATGAAGGATAGCAATGCGTGGTCTGCCGTGTTGTCTACTAATATGTCGATATGTGGTAGAGGAAAGTCATCTTTAGGACTTGCTTTGTTTAAGTCTCTAAAATCAACACAAACACGGATTCTCCCATCCTTTTTGGGTACGAGTACTATGTTAGCTACCCAGTCTGAGTACTTGGAAACTTTGATGAACCCGGCTTTGAATTGTTTATCGACCTCTTCTTTGATCTTGAGAGCCCATTCTGTCCTCATTCGACGAAGCTTCTGTTTCACGGGTTTGAAACCTGGTTTGATTGGGATTCTATGCTCTGCAATGTCCCTGTCGATCCCTGGCATATCTTTGTAGGACGAAGCAAAAACGTCTGAACTCGTGTAGGAGGTCTATGAAACTGGCCCTTTCGGTGGGGCTCAAGGTTGTCCCTATCCTAAGTTCTTGGGGTTCTAGTTCAGTTCCTACGTTGATGGGTTAAGTATTTTCTATCACCGGTCCCCCTTCCCCCTCTTGTAGTATTTCTTTGGCTATGTAGGGAGGTATTTCGATTGAGTCAGGGTCTGGGTCATTCTCGTTATCATCGTAAACAGAATTGCATTCAAGATAACACGAAGAGTAAGCAGAACCTGATTTATTCATATTAAGATTTGAGAAAAGTTGAAACAAAGAAGCCATCTGATCTGTGGTCAGTGGCGGTAAAGGGACAGCGGTTGGGACATTTCCCGAACTACCGTTGCTATTAGACACTAGGCTAGGAGAAACGAGGGGGGTGAGAATGACGACAGAAGGAGACTCTCTAGGAACTTCTCTAGACTCTGACTCTGACTCTAATTCATCGTCTTCTGGTTCTCCTTTGAACATCTCTCCTTCTCCAGTAGTGAGCTTGAAGAGTCTTCCATGATTGTTTATCCACTTGATCGATTTTCTCCATCCTTTCTGCTGATTGGTGTTGGTTTCTGTGTCCAGTGTGGCAATGATCTCATCTATGATGCTTTCGGTGCTCTTGATTAAGGGAAGATCCTGGAGGTAGACATGCTCCTCGTTATCCGTCCATATCCCGTTGATCACCTCTTCTTTTGGGGAGATAAGATGTGAGTAATCTAAGATAGATTCATCACTTGTGATCATCAGAACTCCAAGAGGATTCTGAGTGTTGTTAGGCTTACCTCCAGGTGGTATTGGTAGGCGACCGTCTTCAATCATATCTTGAAGTACAATTTTCAGTTTGTAGCATTTCTCTGTATCAGGTCCCTTACCTCTATGGTTTTCGCAGTACGAATTCTCATCCCAGAATTTGGATTTCTTTTCTGGTTCGGGTGTAGATCCTATGGGTTGAAGTTTGCCCAGCTTCATCAACCTTTTCAGAGCGTTGGAATATGTGTCCCCTATATTTGTGAATTTCCTTGGAGGGGTACTCTTCTTAGATGGCTCGAGGAGGTTAACTTCACCAGCCTTGCTAGTAGAGCCGTAAGAACGACTTGTTGAGCCTTGATATCCACGACCTATCGTTTTGGACAAGAGCCCTTTAAGAATGTCATCTTCGATCCTTGTCCCTAGTACGGTCAAGTCTTTGAAAGTTTTGATGTTTTGATACCTCAAATGATTTGCATAGATGGGCTTTAGGTTGTCCACGAATTTCTCCACGAGGGTGGCTTCATCCGGGCGTTCAACAAGTTGAGTACTAGTCTTCCTCCACCGACTTAGGAAATCGGTGAAACCTTCTTTGTCATTTTGGGTAAGAACCTCTAAAGTGCGCATGTTGACTTGGATGTCAGCATTATCCGCATATTGTTTAGCAAACTCGATTGCGGCATCGTCTCAAGTAGTGATTTTCTTTTGTTCTAGCGAATAGAACCATTGTTTTGGGATGGTGTCAAGAGATGAAGGAAAGATCCTTAAGAACATCTCGGGTTTAATGCCTTTGATAGACATATAATCTTTAAAGGCACGAATATGGTTCAAAGGGTTTTCGTGCCCTTTGAATTTCGGGATATCCGTCATATTGAAGTTGGTTGGCAATTTGGAACTCACAGCCTCATATTTGCGATTGTTCTCCCAATAAATGTCATCCCCTTTGAGATACATCAATTGCTCCTCCAAGTATTGGAGTCGTTTCTCAGTTGCAGTCATACCTATGGGAGGGTTTTCGTCACCGAAGTTGTTCACGAAGTCATCGGCTATTTCGCTTTCTCGAGGAGGCATCCTCGTTTCTACGACATATATTCGGCCCTCAATGGTGTCGAGGCGATCATACACTTGGTCTTGAGTAACTTGGATACGAGCTAGCGCGGCTAGGATTTGATCATTACCATTCTGGAGTTGGTTGAAGTTTGCGTCGCTTGTTTCAGGCATCTTGGAAACTGAATAAGAGATCGACGACGAATCAAAACACGATCGACCACTCTAGCACACTTACTTGAAAAGAAATGTTTTGACTTGTGAAGTGGGAGTGTGCCACTTGTGTCAGTGAGTTTTGAGGAAATGACAAAGTTTGAAAAATGTTGGTCCTAGTCAACTTTAGTGTAGTTGTAGGAGTGGACTCGAAGTGAGGTTTTGAAATGGATTTTGAGGCCCGAATTTTCACTTGACAATTGGACAGGGTTTCGGCTTGTTTTGCGCTAATGTTAGGCCCAATTTCGAAATTTTGTATTTTAAAGAAGGATTTCGTTTTTTTCAAAAATCGTCATGGTTTCGTTTAGAAAATGGTGATCACATATGGTACAAGCAATATACAAGCATTATAAGGGATGCTGAGTGCATTTAGAAGGATTTTGGTTTAAAGGGTGGGTTGCCATACCGAACAATCAAACACGAAGTCTGTGGAGAGGCTCGTACCAAACAAGAGTAAGGCCGATTCCTAGTCTATTTCCTCAAGTAGTGAAAGTCCTTGATACAAACAAGAGTAAGTACCATGGTATGGATGACGTCAATCGCTATCCATCCTTAGGCCCAAATAAGAATTAGGACCGTTTAGACGGGACGATTGGTCGAATGGGTTGGGTTGGGCCTAGGAAGGCCGAATGAAACGATCTAGGAAGACCGAGTTATGAAAAACGACAATTGTCTTGTACAAACAATTCCCTAACCTTGTTCAAGTTTCACCCTTTTGGCTACACGTAAGTGTATTATCCCCAGCGGAGTCGCCAAACTGTGGACAATGGGCCCACGGGGGCGCTTGGGAAGAACAAGCGTTTGCATTTGTGGAGTCGCCACCAATTTATTGTGGAAAATTGGAAACCGTTCGAATACCTCGTGTCATGTCAAGACACAAAGTAGTGACATGAACACCAAGAACTCGTTACTCTTAGCATTCTATGTCTAGAATGACTCTCGTGGATGCCAATGAACACAGATGTTCACAGAGATCTGGAGTAAGGGGTGAGGGTACGTATTAGGAAGCTCTTTTGATCGAATACCTAATCCCGCCCGCCTCGATAGCGGCCTCTACTAATGATTAGGGAAGATTGTCTATTCTCAATAAATTGTCGATTATATGCATGCAATGCAACATCCAACGTTTTAATCCTAACATGTGAGAATTAATGCTAAGTCGGTTATCACGTAATTTAACATGCACTTGGGTCAAAGTAGGATTTAAGTTCAATTACATGTGAAGGCACACAAAGAAATACAATAAAAGAAATACAATAAATACAACAATAGAAAATTACAATAATTACATTGGATTAATGATTTATGTCGAAAATACTTTTAAAACGGACAATTTTGAGAAAAAAAAATAAATAAACAAATTAACGAACAGGAATTAAGGGTGATAATACGAATAGTAGTTAATTAATACGTAAGCTAAAACTAGATCAAGGCAAGACGGGAGTTCAGAGACAGAAATCAACCAGGAACAGGCGCAGCAGAGCTGCGCCCTCTGGAAGAGGCGCAACAGTTACTGCGTCTGTTCCTTGGCTCAGTTCTGGCCGTGAAGCCGGAATTGCAAATCGTTAATGTTAATTGGTGATTTTAAGGCTTGACTATACTATTTGACTCGGGTGAAAGTGATTAGCAGGTTATTTACATGTGATTAATGGTCATGAAAGCAATAAACATGGATGAAACCGATTAATACGAATTACTTACAAGGTTTAATGGATTAATTAACAAATTAAGGATTAAACAGAATAATTAGGTTAAATATGACGAATTAATGATGGGTACGATGATAAACAGGTAAGAATATATCAAAGGTCGAATTCCAGAAACTCATTATGAATGGATCGAATTTCTATAACTCGGTTTGACTTTAATGACGAAAACCCGCAAATATTGGTTATTTGGGATTTGAGTCGTGAATTTAATGATAAATTATATGTTAATGATGATGAACAATATGTTAAATTATCATGTGAATGAAACAAAAACAAACAAAGACGAAAGAAAACAAAAGGACGAAACCAACAGAAGACGAAGGAAGAAGAAGAGAAGCAAGAACGGCGACAACCTCAGGAAGAGGCGCAGCAAGTGCTGCGTCCTTTCCAAGAGGCGCAGCAGTTGTTGCGTCCCTTTTCGACGTCTGTCTCCTGCTAATCCGTAAAAAGGGTTTAAACAAAGGGTTTTAGAAATCGGTTTTAATTGTATTTTCGACATAAATCTTACAATATGATTACAACAATAAAGAACAATAAATAGAAGAGAGATTTACACCCTCAGACTTACATGTTTGATGAAACGAGATGAACTAAGTTTACGATTAGTGATGCTCGACTTGAATGTAGACGAAAGTGCCCTCGTAAGAGGAAAAAGACTAAGATTGATTAAGTTGATTATTGTGGAGTTGGTCAAATTGGTCGGTCATGCAAAACGAGGCTGTTACTCAGAAAGATCCGAGCTTACGTGGTCGAATGTTCAAGCACGTAGACGCCAAAAAGTAAGAACGTGGTCTAGAATGAAAAAGGAGAAGAGAAGGGCGGACACTCGCGTGAGAAATAAGAGGAACGAAGGTCCCTATTTATACTAATCACGTGGAGGAAGTAGGGTTTTCGAAGAAACTTTGGAAGTGAATCTCGAAAAGATATGAAAAGATACGAAAAATACGCAGAAAGGGACTTGGGAAGAGGCGCAGCAGGCACTGCGTCTCTTGGAAGAGGCGCAGCACTTGCTGCGTCCTTTCCCAAGTGGTTTCCCCCTGCGGAAGAAAGATTTCCGTGTTTAGTTTATGGAATAACGGAATAATTTGGTTTTCCTTAATATTTTGTAGGAATATTACGGGAATTTTTTTGCCAAAGATTAAAATATTTATAAAATATGGAATAGAAATATCCGGAACATTCCAGAACATTCTGACTCGGCATTTTAACGGTTATCAGAAAATGAAGACGGTTTTAGGCCCGGACTCCAAATGTACTCTAATTACTGCCAAAACGACCGTATTGGCACGTAGATGACAATTAAGAGGTAGACATAAATGTTTGAGCGATCACTTGTCAATAAACTTACGAACTGTCACAAATCGTTCCGCGTACCAAACATGCGGCCCAATCATCACCGGGTGGTTTGCGGGAGGTGCAGAAATGAGGTATCTACACCTATAAATAGGAGAGACTTAATTAGGTAAAAGACATTCCTTCATACTGTATTATTCATCTTTCATTCGACTTTTCCTCTGCTCATTATTCTGTTCGACGTTACACTGCTCTTTATTTTGGGATCTCATTCTTTGTAATTTCCCTTTCTGTCTTTTATGTTATTTCTCTTTTGCTTACATATTTTTACCATGTTTGTTCTTGCTTTATCTCTCTTTATTGCTTTATTCATTATTATACGTAGCTAGATCCCTTATGCTAGGGTATAAGGGTGCCATGGTGATCAGGGAGATCGAGATTAAATGATTAGGTTTGGCCGAATTTGGTTTGTGTTGTTAATCACTGCAATTAACTGCAATTAGCTGCTTGAGTCGACGCATTTAGCTAGTTAATTTCGTTACGCCTTGACCTAGATCGAGAGATTGGAAGGGGTAAGACCTCCAGTGAATATTAGGGCATTCTAATGAGGGTGAAAGCTAAGTTAGTAATGTCTTAGGGCGAATAGCGGACCAAGAGGACCTTTTCACTACCCTGCAGACCGAATTTATGCCGACCTTTGACTCTAGTTTTGGATACCTAGAAAACCATGGTGAACCAACAATCCTAGCACTTCTCTCTCTTATTTGATCACATCTTTCTTTTAACGCAATTTTAGTTTAGTATTTCAAACAAACAACCCAGTGACACAGATAGACTTAGATTAGCAAGTAGATAGCAACATAGCCTCCCTGTGGATACGATACCCGACTTACCTCTGCCGCATTAGTAGAGCCGGTTGTTTTATTTTTGATAGGGTTGCAACAGTCGTGTCAAATTTTGGCGCCGTTGCCGGGGAGGTAACCATTTTATTTACTTGTTTTATTTTAGTCTGTGTTTAGCCTCAGGGAATTTATTCGTTGAGGCAGTTCTTATCTTTTTCCTTGAGTGTTGTTTTGATAGGTCTTACAGGTCCTACCTAGACAGAATTTTAGGGAAAAGATTATCAAAGGGAAGGCTTGAGTACCTTTGATCCTTCTACCAGGATGTCTAGCGTCTCCAGAATTATAGCACAATTTGAAGATCAGAATGCAAGATCTGACAATCTGGAGAGTAGACAATCTTGGTATAGTCCATCTCATTTCCGTACCGTGGCATAATAGGTGGTCTACTGTGAGAGATGTGGTGCTTCGGGGCACAATGCCGTTATTTGCTTGGCGAAAAACGACGAAGTCTATGCGTTTAGGCAGCATAGACAAGCTAGTCATTCCTTTGCATATGTGCCGCCACATCTGTTTCAGCAACAAGGCTATCAGAAGCCTCCATGTACTTGGCCGCCGCAACAACAAACTCCTCCTCCTGCTGAAAAGGACAAAGAGATTGCTGAATTGAAGTCTTTGGTGAAGACACTTGCACTTCAACTACAAGAGAATGAAAAATCTATAGAAGCTCATATCAAGGAACTTGAGTCTCAAATAGCTCAAGAAGCTGCCGAGTTGGATCTTAGGCAATCAAAGTTTCCTATTGACGATGATGATATGTATGACTCGGAACTCGAAGATTTAGCTGAAAATGAAGCATCATACGAAGACTTCTGCACTGTACAACAACAAAGGTTCGATCGAACATTTTACGACACTCGATCGAACAATTTGGAGGAAGATTTACTCGATCGACCAAATGTTGGTGTTCGATCGAGTGCTGCTGAGGAAGAAGACCTCGATCGAACTAATACAA
Organism: Silene latifolia; assembly: GCF_048544455.1. Lineage (NCBI taxonomy): Eukaryota > Viridiplantae > Streptophyta > Magnoliopsida > Caryophyllales > Caryophyllaceae > Silene > Silene latifolia. Next base: position 88,425,062 of record NC_133535.1, on the reverse strand, counting down.
GTGTTCGATTAAGTGGTTTTGGTGAAGAATCCATTCGATGGAGCACTGCTCACTCTCGATCGAATGATATGACTATGAATAGTGCTGACTCGTCATTTACGCCTATTCCGGATGACGATAAGAAGGTAATTGAAGACCAATCCTGTCAAATTGGAGGTAATGTTACTCCTTCTGTTAAACTCGATGGGCCTCCTTCTATTCCTTCCGTTAAATCATATACTACTGTTGATTTGACGCCTCCGCCCTACTTTGGGAACAAGTTGGAGGAATATCGTCTTGTTTCCTCTTATACAGGTCTTGACAGGTTAGAAGACACGGGAGGAGTATTTGAAGATTCCATCCCACATAAGAGGAAGGCGTGGGATAAGGCCAAGAAAGGTAATGGCGTAGTTGATGCTGTAAAGAGTCGATGTTCTTTCGATGCGGTGCTGTGGCGACCAAAAGTCAAGCTCATAGATGCTGAGGCAATTTCATTTAGTCAGAAGCCTTGTTGTGCGCCATTGATTTGCGTGGGTGGATGAAGAAAAGAAGGTCGAGCTGGGACCTATCTGAAACTAGCGCTGACCGGGAGGCAACCCGGAGTCTTAAAACTTTTTAGTTGATTTTCAAACATTTTAGTTTTTGATTGGCCATGTAATAATTGGTTTTCAGACATAGACTAGAATGGTTAGACTTGCTTCGTCAGTTCTTTGGGTGTTTATTGCGTATTGGCAGGTACCTCACAAGGATCACTCGATCGAGTACTTTTTGTTCTCGATCGAGCAACTTCTGCAGCCCATTTGATTCAATCGAGTGCTTTTGTACCTCGATCGAATACTGTTGCTGTGACTTGAGCCTTGTGATGTTGTTTGAGACCTCCCTTGTTACTGGATGGTTTGTGGAGGTCCCTACTTCGCGTACTTTTGTAAGTTTTCCGAGCTTCCCTCTCCTTTTTAGTTTGAATTTCTTTTCCCTATTTTTGGTACAATGAGGGCATTGTACGGTTTGGTTTGGGGAGGTATATGCTTCCATATATATCTGTGTCTGTATTTATGTTTTTATTGCATTTCTGTTATCACGTTTAATTTTTGCATGCATTGTTTATTTTAATTTCATTATTCAAAAATCTCAAAAAATTGGATAATTTCAACAAATTCAAAAATTTCACGTTTACTTTTGCATATAAATTGAGTCGGAACGGTGTATTTCGATGATGAAATTGCACTATAATTTTTCCTTTTGCTTAAGCCTTGCGATTAACTATATATCTTTTTAGCATTGTCTTATTGCATAATCCACGAGTTAATGTTAAAATTTAGCTGAACAAATAGACTTGACCTGAGATTTTGGCAACCTACTTATAAATTCTAAGTTTTAGAGCCTTAAAACTGGTGTCATTTATGACCAGTCATGTAGAATTGAGAGTAGTTACTCCTTGCATAACATGTATTATTAATTTGCATAAGTATGAAATTCAATTGCTTTTTGCCTACATACATTCGGGTTAGTGGTTGGTGTCATATGCAGGGAGGTGCTTATTTTCCCCTTTTTTCATATTTTTACCTATTAACTCCACCTTTAGCCAAATTTGCCTTTTGACCCCTTAAATACATCCAAATTTAGCTTGCCTTGTCAAGCTAGTTTAACATTTGTTTCACGGGTATTTTGTTTATTGTGACAATTTGGTTTGTTTTGTAAAGACGGGAGTTGGTAGAAAAGAAAGGAGGAAAATGAAAAAAAGATGAAAACCGAAAAAAAGAAAAAAAACAGACAAAAAGAACAAAAAGAAAAAAATGAAAAAAAAAGAGATTGAATAAGATCGGTTTTGCTCCTATGTTTTATTTTCATCTTATAAGGAGTACTACTTTGGTTTGGTGAGTTTGTGAGCCGAATTAAGGGCACTGTGCTTATTTTTATTGGATTAAGAATCGGATATGGTTCATTTGGTTCTGTTTAGTTAGCTAGCTTGGCTATTAACCTCATATTTTCAGAAATGTTTTGCCTTTTCTTACCCATTGCCTCACTTTTCCATATTTTTGTAAGCCCTCGGCTATGAAGGGACCTTGTTGGTTGGAATGTATGTGTACGGTAGCTAAAATTGTCTATCATATTAGTTGCATGCATGTTTATATCAGTCGTAGTTTAGGTGAGCGACTATTTTTCTTCTTCTCTTACAATTCATATGCTTACCCTTGCTTCATGAGAGAAGAGTGACCCGTGAGAGTTCATCATTAAAGGTCTTGTAAGGTCGACGGTTCAGATTTATTATAAACATCTCATAACTCGTTTGCTTTTGACTGTTTTGCTATAAGTATTAGTGCTTGCATTAAAATGGTTTAAGTGGGCATTTGTAGCTAGCTCTGAGTTTTCTATTCCGTTCCATTAGTTTTGCATATAGTTTGCTTGGGGACAAGCAAAGGTTTGGTTTGGAGAAGTTTGATGCGTTCATTTTATATAGACTTTTTGTACCGTATTTGCACGCATTTCTACGTATATTACGTAGTATTAAGCTACAAATGTCCCCCGAATAATCTACTTTGGTTTGTCTTGTATTATTTGCAGGTATGAACCGGAGAGAAGTATAATCAAGCTTAATACATGTCCCTATGCATGCATTTAGGAGATGAGTTGAGTCGGAGCTTGAAGACTACTATTTTGAGATGCGCATAGAAGTAAGGTAGCTAGGCGAGCAAAGGAAGAGTTTCAAATTACTAGTGCCTATTTTGAAGAGCCATATCTCGAATTATACAACTTATTTTCAAGTGATTCTAAATGGAGATGAAAGCTTGTCCTGTTAGCTTTCCAACGCCACTAAAAATGCCCTGTTTGCCCAAGTAACGAAGAAATGGCAGCCGTTTGAAATTCAGTGCGCAAAGCAGAAATTATGCGCTGAACATTGCTCGATCAAGAGGTTAATCTATTTGATCGACCACCCAATCTACTCGATGGAGAGGTGCTTAATTGGAGGTCCTCGATCGAGTAACAAAAGTACTCGATCGAGTGGTTTTAGCTTGGATTTGTTTGATCGACTGATATGAAAGTGCTCGATCGAGTACTTTTCTACCTAACGCAAGATTTTAATACCTTGTTATCGTATTAGGTTAAATAAATACCTCTCCTATAAATAGGAGAGACTTAATTAGGTAAAATACATTCCTCCATACTATATTATTCATCTTTCATTCGACTTTTCCTCTGCTCATTATTCTGTTCGACGTTACACTGCTCTTTATTTTGGGATCTCATTCTTTGTAATTTCCCTTTCTGTCTTTTATGTTATTTCTCTTTTGCTTACATATTTTTACCATGTTTGTTCTTGCTTTATCTCTCTTTATTGCTTTATTCATTATTATACGTAGCTAGATCCCTTATGCTAGGGTATAAGGGTGCCATGGTGATCAGGGAGATCGAGATTAAATGATTAGGTTTGGCCGAATTTGGTTTGTGTTGTTAATCACTGCAATTAACTGCAATTAGCTGCTTGAGTCGACGCATTTAGCTAGTTAATTTCGTTACGCCTTGACCTAGATCGAGAGATTGGAAGGGGTAAGACCTCCAGTGAATATTAGGGCATTCTAATGAGGGTGAAAGCTAAGTTAGTAATGTCTTAGGGCGAATAGCGGACCGAGAGGACCTTTTCACTACCCTGCAGACCGAATTTATGCCGACCTTTGACTCTAGTTTTGGATACCTAGAAAACCATGGCGAACCAACAATCCTAACACTTCTCTCTCTTATTTGATCACATCTTTCTTTTACCGCAATTTAGTTTAGTATTTCAAACAAACAACCCAGTGACACAGATACACTTAGATTAGCAAGTAGATAGCAACATAGCCTCCTTGTGGATACGATAACCGACTTACCTCTGTTGCATTAGTAGAGCCGATTGGTTTTATTTTTGATAGGGTTGCGATAGCCGTGTCAAAAATATTTTTAAAATTAGCTATATTACTTATTTAATTTGATCTAATAAATAACTTTATTAAATTATTGTTGATGTTGATGTTTATGTTACATTAATACTTGTATTTAATGACTAAGTTGTCATTAATGGTGTATTTAAGGCTGAATTGGACACGTATCGTATCCACACCTTCCCAACCCAGTTATCATTTTTAAACAACATATGCTTATCAATGAATTTCTCTTTCTCCAAAAAAAAAAACAGAGATCCATTACAACATGTATGATTCGTCACGGTATATAACGTAGTGCAATAAGTTTGACATGATTTGGTTTTCATTTGACTAAATTCAAACCACATAAAACACTCGTGTTTTTGCTAAAAGATCCAACAATTAAAAAAAAAAATAATGTGTGGATTTAATTTTGTCTTGCTTATAACCACATAAAACACTCGTGTTTTTGCTAATAATGTGTGGATTTAATTTTGTCTTGGGGGAAGGGGTGGGAAGCATCATCACCCCCCCTTCCCCCAAGTGTTGGTTTGAATAGATTTATACGTACGTTGTAAATTATTCTTATTTACAACGGTCGTAAACAAGAATTTGTGTTTTATATAATAACAAGGACTTCAATATTGGCAATAGACCTTCACTTGCTTCTCCAAATTGGCCCATGAAATTTGTCATTACATGGTTGTGGTTTGGAAATGGAGGAATAACTCAGTGTTTGGTAGGGGGCGATGAGCCGATGAGAACCCGATCGATTATGTTCGCTTCCTTCAAAATCAAATTACTAGATCTAAAACTGCCTTTCATCTGTTTTCCTTATTTATTTCGTCGCCGGGTTCATTTCATGGGGAGATCGATACTTATCAGATGGCATCCTGAAGGAAATGTAGATCTATATACATACTAACATACTCATATATGTCGAAATTAATTTGTCATAAAATTAAATACGGATTTTATGCATGCAAACAATATAATAAAAGAGAAGAAATCATTTTCTTACAATGAAACTTCGGTTCAAATGGGCACAAAAGAAATCTCCTTTTCTTTTGTTCTTGAGCTTTCCTTTAATGGAAGAACAAGATCCAAGTGTAGGATCTCTCCTTAGGAATAATACCCAAAGCTTAACTCTTAATCTAATTAATATTATTTGAGCTAGTATAATATTAATCTCATGAAAAATGAACCAAAAATTTGTTTTGTTTAGACTCCTAAAACCGGGTAGGAGATGTGGAGAGGAAGAGTATTATTTTTATCTCTCTAAAAATAATTTTACATGGTTGAATGAATAATAATAATCACACACACATACATATGGTGAATAATAATTATATTAAGTAAAAGAACTCTTGTTCTTTTCTATGTAGAACCGATTGGGAGGGAAGGAGAGCCCAATGCATGGGCTAATTTTTCTACCCAAGAAATGTAGGCTTGCATGGCTACACATAGGTAGATCATCATTGTGTTTTCTCTTATTAAAATAATTAACACAATTTTTCCACTAAAACCCTCTTAATATTTCGGTACTTATAAAATGGAAAGTCCATTTTATATTTTGTCATTTGTCAATTTTGTCACATGTTACATGTTACATGACATGTAACAATGCAATGTATTTTTATCATATTAAAAATCAACGTATTAATAAAAATACGTCATATACAAAAATCGACTTAGTAATTCATAATTACTTATACCAAAATATTTTACCAATTTATAAATCATATTTATAATAATTCATTCAATTCCGATTGTTTCTTTAAACAACAATTTCATCCGAGTAATGAAACAATTCGATTACTCATCAGTATCTCATTTAATCATATTTCAATTTGATACGTAAATTTTACTTCCAAAATCGTCCGTCAATTTTTCAAGTAATTTAATTAACTCGTAACATTATACGATTAATTAAATGATCAATTAAGAGTATTGCCCTATAGGTATGACCTAGGGGTCAATCGATCACCACCGTCACACGACAAGTAATGTCAAACTCTAGTCACCAATCATTACCGATATATGTTGACCAGTTGTGATAACAAAATTACTTCCCAATTGTATTCTTTAAAATGAGATTTAATAATGATATTTAAATCACATGATCGCACTATTGTTGAGGACACATTTCCCAACAATCTCCCACTTGTCCTCGACAAGTGTGCGTCACCAATTCTCTTGTCCTATTACTATCTCCCACTCAATGCAAGGTGTCTTTCAGGTCGTACTTGCAAGTGATCATATCGAGAGTGGTTTCCTCGATCCGGAGAATAAGCGATTGACCGGACTTATCTATCATAGATACTTTCCGAGCGTGGCCACGCATTTCGATTCATTACTCCTCGAGTGGCCCCGAGATATTGTTTTAACCCTGACAAGGGGTGGACAATTCCTATCGCACTCATTCCCTTCGACTAGCCACACCATCATAACCCAAAATATGCCCATTTGACCCCATTTACGAAGGTCGTAGTAACACAAATCAAAGTTAATCGAAACCGAGCCATCTTAGGTGAATAATCTTTAGTCAAAAGAATCGACTCATTTGAATACTATAGCAGCTCTCGCCACGACCAGGCTATATAAATTTGATAGAACTCTATAAGCGGTCATAAGGCCCGACAAAAAGTTCCTAACAATCTGCCTATGTGATCGACTAGTCATCTCACATGACTCTATGGCATTTGAACTTGCCATCAATCGCATCACACTCTAGTCACTTCGAGACGTCACCTCATACAAGTGACTATGGGCGAATACAATGTTAATCCGTGTTCACTTTAACGGGGTTCAATTGTCACTACAACCCGTTTGGATGTAACAAAGTATAAAAGGAGTTTTTAAAGAAAAACTCGAACGACAAATGCGATTATCACACATGAATAGTCAATGCCTGATTACTATTTCATGTTCTATAATCTAATTTGATCTTGTACGTAGTTGTTCATTTCAATTCAATTGAAATGACATGACTCATCATGTTTAGCCTTTGAGAAGGCTTTGGTTAGTAGGTTTTATCAATTTCTTGTACCTTACTCAACCTTACTACATACTCGGTTTCCTTTGTAATGTATACGTTTGCATTACAAAACTTTCTGAGTACGTGTCGAAATCCAATCAAGACATAGGCCCTCTAGCCTAAGAATAGCTCCCACTGTTTTCACAGTGTGCGGGACTCATCCTTCTTGCACATCTCATGATTGCAAGTGTACTCAATTTCCGTTATAAATATCTCTCATTGTTCTTTATTGCCTAGAACGATTCTAGAAAATCTACTTCTTAATTAATATTGCCACAATGGTATCTTAACCATCCTAATGTGTTTTGATTATGGTTTTGTCGGAAACCATGCGCAACCTCAATTGTCAATTGTCACTTGTGTAACACCCTTACACAAAATTGCATCATAAACACTTTGCTTTACTTCCTTAATGCTTCTGCATGCACTTAAGGGTAATCTTTATAGCTTACTTGGTAAAGATTACTTAAATTCGATTTTGAAAACAGTTCATCATACTCAAAGCATATGAAGTGTTATACATCATTTCTTTTTAATTGATTCGGCAGCGGAAGCAAATGAAATCAATCAAATATGTTCAATTTAATTGAACTAGTCATGAATCTTATCAACATAAGACTTCTTCTTGACGCTAATATCATGTGGATTTATCTTCATAAATCTGGATATTAAAGATGTATTATAATACTCCAAAAGTCTTAAATCATTCTCAATGATCAATATGTCATCCACATATCGGACTAATTAAAATTTCCGTAACTCCCACTAAACTCCATGTATAAACACAACTTCTCGACTTATCGAGAAATGTTTTATCACATGATCCAAAAAGTTGATTCCAACTCATTGATGTCGTACTTAAGATCCTCTCTTAAGTTTCACATTATCTTAGGATTGCAAGAATCTACAAAACTCATGACATGTATTGAATACATTCCTTCTTTTAAAGAAGCGGGTTTTGGATTCACTTGCTACGTATTTCATAACCTCATAATGAAACACAATCCTTAAGAAGATCCAAATAGACTTAAGCATTTCAATTAGTGCAAAACCCTTTGCAACCAATCTTGCTTTGAAATATCTCTTTATTAGTGCAAAACCCTTTGTCACTAATCAAGCCTTTATTTCGGATTTTCATGACTCTAAGCCTTGTATTGAGTTGTGACTTAAACACTCTTATGTAAGTCATTCGTTCATTACTTTCTAGAAGTAATTAACTTGAATCAAACAATTTCTTTTGTAAGTTATAAGCTCTTTACTTTCTTAAAAGTAGCATGAATTCATCATTTTTAGCAAGTGACGAATTTAACCTCCTAGGTTTTTGAAGAAACAATGTCTTACACAAAACGTCTCATGTAGCCAAGAAAGACCAGTTTCTTGCGACATAACATTCTCTGTGTCATTCTTTGTGGCTCTTGAATAATTTCTCCCACTCTGTCTTCTAAAAATAAACTTGTATTTTAGAAAGACAGCTTCACGAGCCACAAACCCGTCGTACTCGTGATAATGGAAAAGGAAAAATGAGCATTTGTTTCTTGTGAAAACTTACAAACATGGTACTTTTACCATTTCATATCTCATATGATTCGATTTAGTGGAAAAATAATTTAGACAAAAATGATAAAATCCCCAAAAGGATCAAGTAACTCAAGGTAACTTGATTGAAATCCAAACCATATCGAATAGCGTTTGATTTCTTATCTAATCACACATTATTCCATAATGCGTGCTAAGAGAGATTAACTTGTGATACTATATCACATTTCCTTTGGCTTATATCAAAGTCTTCACTTTGATAATCCCATCACGACTTAAATCGTGATTCCTTGAAAGATTTCTCTATTTACCTTATTAAGTGAACATATTAGCGTCAACTTAAATCGTTGGTAAAAGAAAATGATCAACCTATTTTGGATCGATGATATACAAACTCGATCTCCTTTTCAACCAAAAGGCACGAGACATCTTGCTTTGAATACAAGATACGTGTACACCATTAACAATCTAATGGTTTCAAGAGTACTCGATAACTCTTTATGTTCATCATTCCAAAATTTAAGGTTTAATCTTGGGTTACCAATTTGAATCTTACATCATCTACATGATATATTATTCTAGTTTGGTTTAGAATATAATCACCTTGATAATGGGCTAGCCATACATCAAATCGTGGTGTATAGGGTCACAAAAGTGAAAACCTCTTTTGTATCTTAACAAGTTTATATTCCTATTTAGAGTTTATGCACTTAATAGTCATAATTAAGTACAACTTTAAATCCAAAAACTAGATTGAGTACACAATTACTCTATCTCTCGACATCATTGTTGCTAGTCGTCATTTTCTAATCATCCTATGTATCAAACATAATGATGAAAACCACCACCGGTTTCTAAATATCGACGAAGTAGTACTAGCAAAATTTATGTTTAATCATATAAACATTTAACGAAGAAGGTCTCATTAGATGTCCCACAACTAACTTGTTGATTCTTCAATAATTTGGGGTAGTTTCCTTTCTAGTGTCCAACATTTAAGACAATGGAAACTTTATCGGTCGGGATTGATAGGTTTAGTATCGTCATTCTCAACAACTTTACCTTTAACATTACCTTGTATCAATTCCATTATTATCTTTACTTCTTGAACCGCGTCCTCATCTTAACGGTTTAAGAGAATGCTCCCACTTAATTCAATGAGTCTTTGCTTTGAGAAGCAAAATTGAATTCATGAAGATTCACTCTTCATTTGTTCGTTTTAGTCTTAAAACTTTCATTGAAGTGGTTGCGTTATTTTGGTCAATTACGAATTCTTGACAAAACTAATTACCAAAACAATTTATCGCTTCAAGGTACTTAATTCATTTAAGTACATGGAAAAATTATTCCATTGTAAGTAGATGTGTTATTCAAGAATCAAAAACCTGTTTGATAATGAATAACTTTAATCTATACTCTTTACAAGAGATCCTTAGCAATGGTTCATATGAGGTTTTAGAAGCAAATTCATATTTGTCTTTAGTTACGATGTTTTAATGGAGTTTTGAATCAAAAATCGAAATGATATCGTATATGAATTGTGGTAAAGAAATAGAACAATATAATAACGGAATAGTGGAAAACTTAACATTTATCGTTTTATTAATACTTGTAAACAAGTATAGCATTTACATAGTGACCTCTACCCAACTATGATAAATGATTCCAAGATCCAAATTCATATTAACTTGGGCACGGTGGGGCCGATACATCCCTTATCAATATAACTCGGTGGATTAACTCTTTAATCGATTCTACTTTTAGAACTCTTGGTCGATAAAATTACATTAACATTTATCTTTAGCCCAAAACACATCGACAAGGGCACGGTGGGGCCGATACATCCCTTATCAAATACTTTTGTTGAGTTCAATCCAAATTTCGAATAAATGTGTCCATGATCCAAACCCACATTAACTTGGGCACGGTGGGGCCGATACATCCCTCATCAACATGAATTCGGTGGATTAACATTTATCACCCACTTCCCCTACGTAACAAGGTTTGTACCCCGGTGTGGCCGAGTGCACTCCCTCACGAAATAGGTTTTCATGGTTTCTACTATTTGGTAAGGCTATGTCTCAATTGATTGTTTTAGCGAGAGGTCATGTCAATTTATTATCTATCACGTTTTAAGTGAACTAAAGCGGTGAACTACGATAATTTTAATTGACACGGTCGATAAACTCGATAAAATGACAATGCATGTTTTAGTTATGGCGATTTAGCGATGCATATGACATAAAATAAAATGCAAGCATAAAGATAAATAAATCCTAGTATGGCCTTTCCTAAAATAGAAAACTATTTATCTATTACATATTCGGAAACCAACTCCATTGGTCCCTTGAACTTCGGTTGTGGCACGCATCTCGAGGTAACACCGTCTTTATGTATCGCCATTCTAGAAGAAATCCGTCTTTTGGAAACTCCGGAATGAATAAAATTACATAATAAATTACATAATTTCCTATTATACATTTGTAACTAAAATAAAATAAATCTATTAAATTACAAAACGGTGATACGAGATCACAATAAAAATTACAACCGAATCGATATTCCCATACATTTCGGGAAATACCAATTAAAATCTAAGGCCATACTAAGAAAAATTACATAATTCAAAATTACATAAATTAAAAATTATGACAATCATAAAGAAAATGCAGCATTATAATATGTATGAACATGCTCAATTTTTATGCTAAATCGCCTTTAATTAGCCAATATCGTATATTACTCGGTTTTTACAGATTTGCGTGATTTCAACATTTTATAATCACAAAAATACATAAACTCATATTTATGCATAAGTTAATTACCCTAACCTCTTAGGACTCAAAATATAGTCTTCACTAATAATTTGACCATAATTAACCTTTATTTACAAAATTGTTCATAAATGGACCAAAAATTACAAAATAAGCCATTAAACTTCAAATAAATCACAAAAAATCCAAATAAATTCAAAATTTGAAATTTAAACTCATGAACATTCTGAAAAAATCCATGACACTCATAATGTTCAAAATCTTAGGTTAAAAATTTCGAAATTTTTCCGGAAAAACAATGTTGCGGTTTATCGATTTTTAATAAAATAATCATAAAAACATGGAAAAATTATTTTCATTAACTTTTCAATTTTAGATCTGAAAAATATGATAATATGCAACATTAGACGTTTTTCCTAAGTCATAGATTATGTTTTATTAATTTTCCACTAATAATGTCACTATTTATGCTATTTTTCTTCAAAAATTCATAAATCATGCTAAAAGACTTCTTTATAGCCAATTATTTTACACACATCTTGTAAAATTGCATGTGACAACATATTAATTTTCTATGACCAGATTCGAAATTTAACTCATATTAACCTATTTTTCACTTAAATCCGAATTTAATAATGAAAAATTCATTTTTCGAGCATAACAAGTCCAAAAATTATGAAAATTTACAGGTTATCTCAAAATAATATATGTGACAACATATCCAAAAACCAAGTGAAAATTCGAAGTATAGCTATTTTTAGACCAAAAATGACATTTTTACTCATAAAATCACATTTAAATGCCATTATTGTAAATTATGAACAATAAAAATCCGAAAAATTAACCAAAATATCCTAAAACACTTTAGGACCAGAAATATTAACATGCATGTAATAATTTCGTGATATATCATAATAACACAAATTTTACAAGTTTTATTTTGTTATTCATATAACTCGGAAAAACTTTTAACCAATTTGCATGCAAACAACCGTGGCTCTAATACCAATTGAAGGAAATGTAGATCTATATACATACTAACATACTCATATATGTCGAAATTAATTTGTCATAAAATTAAATACGGATTTTATGCATGCAAACAATATAATAAAAGAGAAGAAATCATTTTCTTACAATGAAATTTCGGTTCAAATGGGCACAAAAGAAATCTCCTTTTCTTTTGTTCTTGAGCTTTCCTTTAATGGAAGAACAAGATCCAAGTGTAGGATCTCTCCTTAGGAATAATACCCAAAGCTTAACTCTTAATCTAATTAATATTATTTGAGCTAGTATAATATTAATCTCATGAAAAATGAACCAAAAATTTGTTTTGTTTAGACTCCTAAAACCGGGTAGGAGATGTGGAGAGGAAGAGTATTATTTTTATCTCTCTAAAAATAATTTTACATGGTTGAATGAATAATAATAATCACACACACATACATATGGTGAATAATAATTATATTAAGTAAAAGAACTCTTGTTCTTTTCTATGTAGAACCGATTGGGAGGGAAGGAGAGCCCAATGCATGGGCTAATTTTTCTACCCAAGAAATGTAGGCTTGCATGGCTACACATAGGTAGATCATCATTGTGTTTTCTCTTATTAAAATAATTAACACAATTTTTCCACTAAAACCCTCTTAATATTTCGGTACTTATAAAATGGAAAGTCCATTTTATATTTTGTCATTTGTCAATTTTGTCACATGTTACATGTTACATGACATGTAACAATGCAATGTATTTTTATCATATTAAAAATCAACGTATTAATAAAAATACGTCATATACAAAAATCGACTTAGTAATTCATAATTACTTATACCAAAATATTTTACCAATTTATAAATCATATTTATAATAATTCATTCAATTCCGATTGTTTCTTTAAACAACAATTTCATCCGAGTAATGAAACAATTCGATTACTCAGACCGTATCTCATTTAATCATATTTCAATTTGATACGTAAATTTTACTTCCAAAATCGTCCGTCAATTTTTCAAGTAATTTAATTAACTCGTAACATTATACGATTAATTAAATGATCAATTAAGAGTATTGCCCTATAGGTATGACCTAGGGGGTCAACTGATCACCACCGTCACACGACAGTAATGTCAAACTCTAGTCAGCCAATCATTACCGATATATGTTGACCGAGTTGTGATAACAAAATTACTTCCCAATTGTATTCTTTAAAATGAGATTTAATAATGATATTTAAATCACATGATCGCACTATTGTTGAGGACACATTTCCCAACACATCCTCCTCCATACGGGTGGTTCTTACTTAATTTCGATGGAGCGTCAAAAGGAAACTCGGGTCCAACTGGTGGAGGCGGGATAATCCGAGATGAATCTGGCAATTTGTGTCAGCCTTCTTGTTTTCGTGTGGTGTGTGTAATTCCATGAGAGCCGAGATGAGGGCCCTTTTAGCTAGTGTCGAGAACGCCCGATAGATGCGTCTATCCAAGGTTATTGTCCATGTTGATAATAGCTCGTGTGTTGATTTCTTTCATAAAGATCAATTATTGAGTTTCAGACTCCATCCTCTGGTACAACACTACAAAAATTTGATCAATCTCGATGAGTGGGTGGTGAAGATCGAACGCTCTTATAGGGAAGCAAACCGAGTTGCGGATTGACTAGCAAACCAAGGAGTTACCTCGTCGCCTTCTATATCTTATTTTTCCGCTCCTCCACCTGATTTACGTCCTATCCTTAGAGATGTTGTATTAGGTGTAGCTTTACCTCGTATTATTTCTAGTTAATTTTGAGGCTTCGCCCCTCTTATGTACAAAAAAGGCTTCAACATACATTTTTTTTACTTACCTTTAAGTCATTTTATTTCAATTCAATATGATTTTTTTTTTTCGGTAGATAGGACCTCTCTCTAAAATATTAGAGAGAGAGAGAGAGAGAATCCTCTCTAAAGCAAAAAAAAAAAAAAAAACCCAGAAAAAAGAAATGGATTTGAAGATTTTCTATTCATACTCTTCTACATCCTTATTCTTTAATCACCATTGTTTTTAGTCATCTTCTTCCCTTCTCAAGAAGGAAAAATCAGAAATTAGAATAGGTGTTGAGTCCCTATCTTGGATGGCTTCTTCTCACAATATTCTCTTATATATCTTTTCTTAGCTTTGATCTTTATTATCTTCTTCCCTCTTGACAAGATAGTGTAGATCTCTATCAATTTTTTTGTATGATGAAAGAAAATTTGTTTAAGTTATTTTTCTTTGATTTTTTAACCTTCTTTTAAGACTAGACTTTATTTGCTCTCCATTTTAGCCTAGGAGAGCTTTATTTAGTCACATGTCTTGTTCTTAGAAGGTTGAATATGTCAAAGAATTCTCATAGCAATTTGTTTGGTTAAATATCAGATTTTTTAAAGCAAAATTTGTTGGATGTGTTTGGAGTACATATATTTTTGTTTTTTGTTTATGTATTTGTCAGAAGTGGTAATTAAGTTTCGTGATTTGTGTTTCAAGTCCCATTTATTGGGGTTAATTAGCATGAGTTTTCCAGATCTAGTTTTTTTCTTATTGCTCTTATGATTTCTTTAGCATCTTTTCTTGTATTTTGTTATTTATCTTGTCTCTCTGATATTGTGTTTTTTTTGGACGTTTTGAGGCCCGACTTTCGTGAGTCATTATCTCCTTGTCCTCCTATTTTCATTTTGGTAATAGAAAATCTGTGATTTTTCGTTACCGTTTTCACCCGAAAGGGTGTTATGGGTTAGTCATTGATTAACCTAGTTTCCTTTCCTCATAAAAAAAAAAGATTTTTTTTTCAATTCAGTTTGGATCCATTCAATTTAGTTAAAATAATAATAATTATTATTATTCAATCTTTTGGTTCAGAATCATTTAGTTGGGCTAGTTTTAGTGCAAAATAACAAGACCTAAATGTTTTTGTTATTATCTCACTCAATTTATGAATGGTAAATGTTTATTTTTTACTAAATAACAAGACATGAATGTTTACTCTTTCTCAACCCCCCAGTCTCGATGACCATTTGTTTTTTTAATACAGTATAAAAATAAGGTAAAATCCAAAATAAATAAATAGCTTTTATCATAACAAATTAATAAGCAAAAAAATCACGTAGTACCCCTGAACTTTACTATTTTGAACATGGTACCAAGTATTTTAAATTTTGTTTACATGGTACACTACATGTTTGATTTTCATGCACATCATTCCCTTTTTGTCACTATAAAAATTTTAATTGAACATAACTCCTAAACGAAATTCGGAATCAAACAATTTTTTTTTTCTAAAATGATTGTCCTGTCATAATTGTCGACTTGAGTAAACAAAATTGTCGACTGCATTTTCTAGGTTTTTTTTATGAAACCTCAAATCGACCATTTCGATCTTAAATTTTCGAATGACCATTTTTTGTTAAATCAAATTATAGATCTCAAAGAGGCAATCAATTTTTTTAAAAAAATCGACCAATTATGATTTCTGGTCTATGATTTATGCTCAATTGAAGATTTTAAAAATAGTAAAAAAACACGTTGTACTTAGAAGTCAAACCTCAAGAATATTATGTGCACAAACTTAAAAAGTTGGCTATCACGTGCAAAATGGTAAAGTTCAAAAGTACCATGTGAATTTTTCGTTACATAAATGAGTGAGACAAAGGAAAATACATCAATCCAGAGGCGTCTTTAAACAAATAGAGGCCCTGTGCTCCACAAAAATATGAGATCCTAAATATGAATGCACAAGTGTACTCTGCTTAAGTTTTGGATTGAATTTTATCAATAAAGCTTGTAAATTTAATCACCAAAACTAGAGGCTTGGTTCCCCCATTCACAGATGAACATGGCCTTAGACGCCCTTACATCAATCCAATAATAAAGATACTTTGTTTTGTGATTAATTCATATACATTAGCCATGTATCTTATATCTATAAATAAAAGTGGGTTAAAAGAATTGCGGATTGACATGTGGCATGTTGAACTTTTAATACATGATTAATTACTAATTATTAATTAATGTTTTAATATTAGTAAAATAAGGAACATTTAATATGAGACATTAACTACAAATTAATTTTGACGATACTTAATGTTATACCACATAAGGAAATTTATTCTGAGAGGATGAGATACATGACATTGGAATTACTCCGCATAAGCATAATATTCTGTGCAATAATTTGAATACAAACATGGGATTTAGAAAAATAAATGGGGTTAATAAGGAGAAAAGTTTTGTATTACCACTATTATTGTTACTATAAAAAAAATATTGTAACTTTGTTGCATATAGAATAAGTTTTACAAAAAAGGAATTAATCAATAAGTACTAGAGATCATATAATCTAAATAACGTACTCCTGAATTATTGCACACTTTTTTTTAATAAATTTAGTATCCTTTTATGAGAGTTATTGTGTATTATTTTTCTTCAATGTGTATACATATTAACTATTAACTTTTAAGGAAAAAAACAAAGTCGTATAGAAAAATATCAATTAGTATAAAACTATTACAGCTTACTACGATCAGTAGCTAAAATGTCTACTAAATCTTTAAAGGCAGAGATATACTCCTGAATTAGTTAGTTGAAAAGTTAATAATTTTACTTCAACTACATATATAAGCTGGTCGTACGAACCACGGGACGATGCTACTTAGTAAGGTTGATCGGTTCTTTATTCTCACTAGAGTTTGTCTAAGTCGATGTTAAAGCCAATTCAAACAACCATTTATACTCAGCAAACAAGCATATCATGTAAATAGGGGTCCAAACCCAAAGGACGGTTTATTGAAGTGTTATCACAATACTAAAAGCGGCGTCTTATATCACGATTTGGGGTTGTGTTTGTGTTCTAAAATTACTACAAGAATTAAAGACAAAATGTAAAAAACAAAGAAAATTAAAGCAATAAGTAAAGTAGGGGTGTAAACAATATAGAGAAAACACTAAGGTGGGAAATCCACATGTATGAATCTAGAATTAATCAAGGTTGTAATCGGACTAGGACCGAGGCACTCGATCTTATGGCCCTACCTAGGTTGAGTCGGGTTAGCTATCGCATACACCGGTCTTCCTACCAACATCATGCAAGGTCTAACTACTCCTAAGGCTCTCGATCGTATAGGAGAAGTTGAATAGATAAAAATTCATGCAAGGTCGTCAATCAAGCATTTAATCAAACATATTATGTGCACTAGTTAGAACTACAACTTTTAATATATAATATAGACTCGCTAAATATGGATCTACCCTTTAATAATTCCCTAATCCCCAATTAAGCCTAACTATAAGATTACTCACTACTCATCATGATTATCATGCCAATAATATTGTCACACATCATGACAAAGGTAAATGTTGGACCATATAAATATATGTTTATGTTTTGATGATGTCAAGAGTGCTTTATATTCTATATACTCGTTGCGCGTAATTGTTTGTTTAGTCCTTTTAGATTAGACTTACTAATCGCAAGCATTAAAGAATTATGATGGAAGTATACAAGAATATATCATGATCTAGCCCTCAATCAAGGATCAAGATACTACAACCTATTAAAGTATTGTTCAAGCATACTTGAGAAGATGAAGCTCATTAATGATCAATCAAGCTTGGATAATGAAGAAGCCTACATGCAAAGATCTCCTAAGAAGATTAGAATAGTGCAGGTTGTTATCTCGTAATGGTAACGTAAGAATGCACTTCTTAGATTGGTAACGTTGTAGCCTCACAGCTATAATATTGCTTATATAAGAGCTCAATGTTATAGCTCTTCTACTATAACATTGAGATGTGTAATTTATATTATACACGACTAAAATGTTTTCAAATTGTTTTTGAAAAATGTTATTGTTTCTTTTAAATGGTTTTAGCAAAAAGTATTTGTTATGCAAGTGAGGTTATATTCTTATTGAGGATGGTTTTATGATAAGCTTATAATTAGTAATTGTATTGAATCAACTTATGAGCTGAGTCATATTACTAATTAGGGCTTCTAATATTATATACTCTAAAACCCTAAATCTAACCTAATAATATGCTAGGGTTTCACGAGATAATAAGGCATATGGGCCGTGTGGTTCTCGTGTAAGCATCTAATATAAGATGAATATTGTTAAGATTTTATTCTATAAATTATCTTAACATATCTTATATAATTAGCATAATATGGTTAGTATACATGACAAGATATTTTTGTTATGGAAAAATCTTATCATATCTTAAGATTTAAGGAAAAGATAATAGGAGAATAATTGATAAAATTATCTTTTAGTTATTCTCTATCATTTCCTAAGATTTTAAGGATAGAAATAATAAGATATGATTTGTTTACATATCTTATATTTCGGCCATCTAGGGGTTTAAGGAAAATGTATTAAGTATATATATTTGATTGAATTATCTTATAATAATCCTATATCTTTTCTAAGAGATTGCTTAAATAAAATAAGGGAAGTTGTTATGATTTTTCCTTATTGTCATTCGGCATATTTAGGGCATTAAGGAAAGAATATTAAGTGAATATATGATAAGATAATCTATTAACAACTTATATCTTTTCCTAAGATTTTATGGATAAAAATAATAAGATATGATTCTATTTTCATATCATATTATTTCGGCTATATTAGGGTTTCAAAGAAACCGAAACTCCTCTCACCCTTGCTCCTCTTTTACTATAAATACTTTACTCTTTGCTACATTTAAAGTGAGACCTTTGAGCATATCTTTGATTTATTTCAAAAAGCAAAAACCGTGTTTTAAAGCAAGAAAACCGTTTTGTTTTTTTTTTTTTTCGAAAAAGGTCGTGTATTTTATTAACTTGTGCATTCATTCTTATTGTTATCATTATAAGATAATAGTGCTTAATTGATTTCTTACTCGTTCATTAACGTGAACTTTTAGTAGGATCATTTGTGCTTTCTTATTAGCGTAAGTTAGTCACTCGAGTATTTAACGGTACTCACTTGAGTTACAACTAGGGTTAGTTGTACGAGTTGGGTTAGTAAATTTGTAATCCGTAGAAAGATACTAAATTTATTAATCGAGAATAGTGGACGTAGGTTTCGATTTGTGAAACTAAACCACTTCAAAAATCGTGTGTGTCTCTCTCTTCTCTCTCGTTTGTTTCGTTTTCTTTACGCTTTGTTTTAGTTCGTAAATTAGTTGATTAGTTAAAGTTCAATCAATAAACTTTAAATAATTAGTTATATACTTACAACCGAACAAGTGGGCTAAGTTCTTAATCCTCAATTCACCTCCTCTTGAGTATTTCGGCTATTGATAGACTCTTCAATTGGTATCAGAGCCTCGTGCTCTTGATTGCCTAACCGCAAAGAGGCTGATCTGTCTATCTTTATTTATCTTATCGTTTTATATTCCGCTGCCTATCACGTGATAAATGGATTCCAAATACCTCAAGTGTCCCGTCTTTGATGGGAAGAATTATGGTTTATGGAAGAACATGATGACTCACTATGTGAAGGGTCATGATTGGGAGTGCTGGAGGATTATCCAAAACGGACCGCATAAAATTTTGGTTGCATCCACTGAAGGCACTACCTACGAGAAAAAGGTAGAGGATTATGTTGAGGCTGACTACAAGAAGGCCGAAAAGAATTCTAAAGCAATAAGCCTATTGCAGAATGGTATGACTACTGCAGAATTCGATCGCTTCTCTTCTTGCTCAACGGCCAAGGAAATATGGGATGACCTTGAACTAGCTTATGAAGGTACTTCCATTGTTAGGAAGCACCGCATAGATCTGTTAATACAGAAATGTGAGCTATTTAGTATGGAGCCAAATGAGTCCTTAGATAGTATGTCCGCACGTTTTTCAAGCATCATAAACGAATTGAAAAACCTAGGAAGAAAATTTGATACCGAGGACATTGCAAGAAAGGTTCTTAGGAGCCTAACTAAAAAGTGGCGCGCCAAGGTCACTGCAATGGAAGAATCAAGAGATCTTGCGAGCCTATTCTATCAAGAACTCATTGGTGCCCTCATGGTCCATGAACTCACTCTAAATGCTGATGAAGCAGAACCGAGTAGAGGTAAAAATATGGCCTTGAAAAGCGAGGATGTCAGCTCCGACATAGAAGATGAGACCGTATTGTTTGCTCGTCATTTTAATAATAGAATATTTCGAAACAAGCAAACAAAATCTTCTGCTAATAACAACAATTCTTTCAATAAGAAAGCAACAGAGTTTAAATCGTTATTTGCCAACAGAGGTTGCTTCAAGTGTGGAGAATCTGATCATATGATCAATGATTGTCCCACATGGGAGAAAGTTAAAGACAAGACAAAACTTGATAAGACAAAGAAGGAGTTCAAGCAAGTAATTATGGCTTTGTGTTGGGGAGATCTTGACTCAGAAGATGACGAAGTAGCAAATCTTTGTCTCAGCAGCGCCAGTCTTGACCTAATCTCTGACAGCGACGATGATAACACAGATTCTCACTCAAATTACTGATTTCTAGGAGAATCAGATAAAGATGATGATGATGAAGTTAGTTATCTTGAACTCAAAAAGCGTGTTAAGAAACTATCTAGAAATGCCCTAATTGAATTCTTTGAGCAATCCTCGACAAATGTCATGAACAGGATATGGAACTAAAGGATCTAAAAGAATAGATACTTGATATTGCTGAGGAGAATCATATTCTAAAGGCAAAAGCTAAGAAGTTGAAATCTAAAGTTACAGCTGATAAAGCTACAACGTTAGATACTGCTAATGCTAAGAAGAAGGAACTATAGTCTAAAGTTATAGCTAATGAAGCTATAACCTCAGACCTAAAGCTTAATATTAAGCACCTTCAAGCCAAAATTATAGCTAATGAAGCTATAACTTTAGAACTTAGAAAAGCCAAAGAGCTTTTAGAGTCTAAAGCCACATCTAATGAAGCAGTGATTTTAGATCAAAAGAAAGAAATATATTCTCTCACAAAGTAATTGAAGGAATCTAAAACTGACATGATCAATGTTAAGAAACAACATTCGGATGTTGTATTTATTCTTAACAAAAGGTTCCAAGACTTTCGTGACAATTTCAGAAAGGATAATGACGTAGATCACACGAAATATCTTGAGGAGATTACAACCCTGAAGGACTTACTCCTACGTGATAGGAAAGTCCATGATAAGTGGGAAGGTAGCACAAAAGTCCTAAACTTCCTAACCCAACAATCTGACAATAATATGAAGATGGATTTAGGACATGAGTGCTACAGCCGTAGAGATCACTTTAAATGAAAATCAACACCTTCTGATCACGATTTCAGAAAAAGAAAATATGTTGATTTTCCTGAATACTTGATTTGCAATTATTGTGGTCATACGAGTCACATCCAAGACAATTGTGTCAAACGTGTACAAGATATACGAAAGAATACTGAATTTGTTAAAACGGTTGACGCAATATTTGAGGATGATGAATCCCCTACAGATTAACCTAACGAAGAAAGAAATAACAACTTTCGCTGGTTCTACGACATGGCCTTTGACTACACTAAAAGGCCTAGTACCTCACAAACTCCTTGTCAACCTAAACAAAGTAGACCTAAACACAAGGAGATATGTGAGACCCAAGGAGTCCCCTAGACCTAGAACTCCTCCTAAACGAAACTACCCAAGGTTTAGAAATACGATTATTAGACAAGTTTGGGTACGAAAGGATTTAGTGTATAAAGTAACTAACCGTAAATGACCCAACTTAGCCTGGGTACCTAAAAACTGTATCTAATCTTTTTGCAGATTATAGTGAAAGAAAACAACCAATGGTATCTTAACAGTGGTTGTTCAAGACACATGACTGGAGATGAGAATTTGTTTCTTCCACTCAAACCTTTCAATGGAGGAAATGTGACTTTTGGGGACAACAAGAAGGGTAAAGTGATTGGTGTAGGCAAAATTGGAATTTCTAAATCACACGCAATCAGTGATGTTTATCTAGTGGATGGTCTCAAGCATAATCTACTTAGCATATCTCAACTATGCGACAAAGGTAACAAGGTTGTATTTCATGCAGATGTTTGTCGCATTATAATTGAAGGTACAAGTAGTATTATTCTCGAAGGCCATAGAAAAAGAAATGTGTATATGGTAGATTTAAATGTTGTGCCTACTAACTCTTTTTCGTACATGAAATTTGATACCCGTCGTGAGGTGTCAAAAATAATATTTATAAACTCCAACTACAACTATAGCTAGCGGCAGTCGGGTCGAACCACAGAGAGGCAGACGTAATTTCTAGTTGTTTAAATTCGGTCTAAGGTAACAAAAGGTGAGGGTTTGATTGGGTTTGGTCTATAGCTAATAACAACAAAAGAAAAGTAAACTAATGAAATATATAAAATCAAGTATAAAAGAGGTACTAGGATGGTCGGTTCGTTATAGTTTTGGCGCAAAGATATTAAACAGTCTAAATCAAACACATGAGGCGGGAAATAAAGAGGTCCTCTCGGTCCACTCTTAACAAATAGCATCTTTCGATCTCGCTATAGGTCCCTAATATCACTAATACTAACTTTCGTCCTGAAAAGTGATTTACGGTCTAAACTTTACCTATCTTTCGATCTCAGCATAGTTTAGTCATTTTAATTGGTGATCTAGCAACTGTCCCTATCTCTCGATCTAATGGGTCAGTCATATCCTAAGCATTCAACTAGTCGTGTGCACTCGATTCGTCGAATAAAGAATTAAAACAATTAAAACGAAAATAAAACCTCACGTGGTTAGTCGATCGACCGGGTAGGGTGGTCGATCGACCAACACGCGAATCAGGCCGTGTTCATTATATTGCCGCCTACACTACAATTCCCCTACATCCTAGCACAATTGATTTAGCTACTCATGCTGAGGATGATAACAACAATAAAACTAGGGCATAAAAGTAATGAATTCATAATTAAAGCGGTAAGATAAATAATTAACATGCAACGATAAAATGGTTTCGGGAACCTAACTAGCAATTCTATACTAACAACGAAATAAAAGTGAATCGAAATAAGGCAGAAGAATACCGAGATTGCAGAGGAATGATTAAGAATAAGAACGAAATTCCAATGCAAAAACAATATTCCGAACCCTAATAGAAACTGAATGTTACTGTGTAAAACTTAGATAAAAATCGGATCAAAATCGGATGCCTCAGATCGATGTTCTAGGTTACGTTATATAGCAAACATACGTAACACTTATTATCAAAACCTAAACATAATGGGCTTCAAGTTCCTCGATCTTTTAATTCTCGTCTGGGATAGCAGTTTGGTCGATCGACTAAGCATGGCGATCGATCGATCGCTTCTTCGATGTATTGTAGCTTCGAACCGCAGTTGGTCGATCGACTGATGGTAGTGGTCGATCGACTGCTTGAGCTGATACTTGACTTCTAAAATCTCGTGGATTTGTCTTTTGGACTTTGAAATGCGCACCAAGCTCATTCCTCGAGTCAATACTTCACGTCAATTGCAATGCAGGATAGTCGGGGACGGATTTAGCTCAATTTCCGTTGAATTCTTCACATTTCTGCAATAAAGTACAAAAACACGAAAGTAGACGGAAATGGGGGAAATGGTAGCTTAAACTACACAAATGAGCTCTGAAATGCGTGTAAAATGAGGTGCAAAACATCATATAAAAGACACGCATCAAACTTCCTCAAACCAAACCCTTACTTGTCCCCAAGCAAGAACAGGACTCGATCTGATGACCTAATGGAACGAGTTCAATCTCAGAGCGAAATGCAACATGTAAAGCCTAAACCATTTTAATGCAATAACCAACAATCAATTAGCAATGCGAATCATGCACACGAGTTATGGAGTCGTTAAAAACATGCTGAACCGTCAACTGTAGAGACTTATCAAATCGGACTCTCACGGGTCGCTCATATCACTCAAATAAGCACAGGTGAAAAATGTAAAGATAGAAAGAATTCATTTGTAGTGACACTCACCTAACTACGACCTATAAGAACATGCCTGCAATATAATATGAAAACAATCTCTACAACCGTACATACGCATTCCAACCAACAAGAGACCATGACACAATACGAGGTATATATGTGGATATGTGAGGTATGGTTAAGAAGAGGCAAAAAATTTATAGAAAAGTGGAGGTACAGGTGATCAAGCTAGTACCGAAACGGAACCATATGGCAACATCCAACTTCTTGCTCAAAAACAAATGAAACGGTGCTATAGCAAGCACAAATCTCACAATCTCCAGGTATAAAGGTAATCAACTAACTCCCCATAAGATATGGATAATACATGGGAGCAAAAATCGCCAAAAGATAAGGATTTGAATTATGCGAATTTGATTTCTTTTTCTTTCTCTCGAACCTCAGTCGATCGACCTATAATGCCAGTCGATCGACCGCTTAAACAGTACACATGCGTTTCTCTTTCTTTTTGAATCATTTTTTCACTTCTTTTGTTTTCTATTTTTTTTCTTTCCTTCCTTTCTTTTCATTCTCCCAACTAAATCTCAATAAGAGCATTTACCACCAAAAACGAAGTAACAATCCCAACAACTAAGACTACTAGCTTGACAAGGGACAGGCTAAATGTAGGATGTAGTAATGGGACAAAAAGGCTATTTTTGGCAGTGTGGGGTTTATGGGCAAAACGAATAAAGGGAAACCTCTACCACATGTGTCAACTAACCACAAACTGAATGCATACAGGTATTAAGCAGATTAAGTTCATATTTATGCACATTTATGTAACATGTCTCATAAGGAGTACTACTCACATCCTAGATAAACTGGTCATAGATGTCACCAGTTATAGGCTCTAAATCTCAGAAATATGATGTAGTTTGCCAATTTTCTAAGTCAAATCTCAAGTTTCAGCAAAATATTAGCGAAAACTCGTAGACTATGCATATATGATTCTACTAATAACATGTCAATCAAGCAAGGCTTAGGCATAAACAAATGCAAATGCAATATCATCCTTGAAATACTACCGTTCCGACTCGACCTATATGCTAAAATAAACATGCATTTTATTTGAATTGTTTGAAATTTTTCAATTTTTTTGAATATAAGAATGAAATAAACAATGCGAAACAAAATGTAAACGTGAATGCAAGCAAATGATATGCGACGCAAAACCCTTCCCCAAACCAAATCGCACAATGTCCCCATTGTGCAAAATCATGTAATGAAGAAAAGAGAAATGGGAATTTGCGAGAAAGTAAACAAATAAAAATGACGTGAAGTGGAACTCGGGAACTCACAAGACTTTGAGCGCAGCAAAGGAAACCTCCCTAAACCAGCGTGAGTTAGGAGGTTTCAGTAGCCAGCAGTGCTACTAAAAAGTACCTGAAAGACAAAACAAAACCCACGCATAAAATCGAGAAGGACAATAATGAAGCGGTATTATGTGCATAATTGGGAAAAATAGAAGAAATAAATAAAATGACGGAAGATAAAGTGGAGTAGAAAACTCCCTTAAGTCCGCAAATCGACCAAACATAGCAGGAGAGAGGTCGTAAACAGGTACAACAGTGCAGGTCGGTCGATCGACCACATAGCTCAGTCGATCGACCGAGGTGAATGGAACAGTAGCTCCTGGAACCTGCAGACCAGTCGATCGACTATATAGCCTGATCGATCGATCAAGATCTCTTTGTAACTTCTTATTTCTTCGTATTTGCTCAATTACTTGAGCTAAAGAGGTCTAAAAAACCTTCAAATGCACAATAATACGCGCCCAAAATTGCGCAAAACCCAAAATAAAGTCTAAAACGTAAAAAAAATCCTAAGCAAGCAAAATAAAATGCGAAGTTCCGCGCACACAAAAGCAATAAAAAGTGTCCAACAAAAGCAAATAAAAAGTTTGGAAAACATGAGATCAACTAGTAGTTGATCAAGAACGGCCACGGAATGGCCCACTTCGTCGGCTTCTGGCTACTAGAGGTAGCCTCAACGGTGCTTATCTTATCAGCTGCACCCTTCTTAGCTTCCACGTCCGTATGGCTCAACGGATCAACACTTTCATCATCTCCCCAGTCGATGACCTCTTCTTGCTCATCAAAGTCCAAGTCGGACTTCCGTGCCTTGACCGGTTCGTCATCAACTTCCTCATCAGTGGCATAGCTAAGGCAACCAAGACCTCCTCGTGAAATGATTGGCTTCTTTGCAGCTCTTCCTTCCCCAAACCAGCTCCTGCAATATCAGAAATAGACAAGTCTTCCTCCAATTTTCTCCCAATCTGGGGCGGAGGGGTTACAACAGGAATAGAGATAGGTAAATCAGGAAGCACAAAGTATGATTTCTTGTCAGAAACCGTGTTACAAGTCACATGCCACATGGGGTCCTTTTTCTTAGCCGGCTGGGCAAAGACAATAGAATGCTTCCCCACATTGAAGGTCAGGGTCCCAGAACTAACATCAATAACTGCACCAGCAGTGTGAAGAAACGGCCTACCTAGAATGATAGGTATGTGGGAATCCTCAGGCATATCTAGGACGACAAAGTCAACAGGGAAGAAAAACTTCCCTATTTGCACGGGGATGTCTTCTAGGACTCCTATTGGCTGGACCGCAGATCGGTCACCATCTGCATCTTGTCATATCATCACTGCGAACCTAGTCAATTTGAGCTTCCTAGCAAGGCTCAGGGGCATGACGCTTATACTAGCTCCTAGGTCACATAATGCCTTCTCAATAGAGAAGGTACCTATATTACAAGGAAAGAAAAGCTACCGGGTCGGCTAGTTTATGGGGCGCATGCAGAGACAGAGATAAGAACAAGTTTCCTCGGTCGGTGCGACAAAAGATGCCTTTGTTTCAAGTGACTTTTTCTTAGACAGGAGTTGTTTCATGAATTTAGTGTAGGCAGGCACTTGATTGACCAACTCAAGGAAAGGAACTTGTACATTCAAACTACGAATAACCTTTTCAAATTTATTGAAAGATACCTGTTCCTTCGTCGGCACTAGTCTCTCTGGATATGGGGCTGAGAGAAGTACCTTAGCCCTCTCCTCTAAGTCTCGCATGCCGGCATCCGTGGACGGAAGTCCACCACCTTCTCCTTATTGAAGCTTGAACCCTCCTCAGACCGTCTCAAATGTGAGCCATTGACCGACATTGGGTCGAACTTCGGAATCGGGACGGACCCATCAGCACTCGGGTCTTGCCCCAATACTTTCGGAGTTGTCGAACCCCAGAACAAATGGTCTCTCAAATTATCGGGCATTGAAGGACGAAATTTCTCAATATCAGCAGGGGCCTCAGTCGATCGACCACCTTGCTCAGTCGATCGACTGAGGTGTACAGTTCCAGAAGCTCCTGTAACCCGCATATCAGTCGATCGACCGTGTATATCAGTCGATCGACTGATGTACCTGGTAGACGCCTTGTTCTTGTTATTTTTCATTAAAGCTTTCTTTTGACTCGGTTCTGCCGCATTCTTTTCAGGGGCATCCTCGACCATAGCAGGCCCCTCCAGGGTAGACCCACTCCTCAAAGTAATGGCATTCAGGGTCTCTTTTTGGTCAGTTTGAGTCGGTAAGTGTCCGGGAGCTCGAGTGGTACTCTTACTAGCCAATTGCGCAATTTGGCTCTCTAGTAGCTTCATCCCGGCCTCTCTAGCTTGGGACTCCTTCAGCAGCAAGTTCTTAAACTCAGCAAAATCGGAATTCTGGGATTGTTGTTGCTGCGACACATAGGGAGGTTTTTGGTATTAATGTTGCTTATGATGAGGGGGCACATAAGCTTGCTGCTGCTGCTGTTGTGGAGGTTGAGTCGGATTCAGGACATTCTGGCTACTCCACCTCAAGTTGGGGTGGACATTCGGCTCATAGTACGTGTTTGTCTGCCTATAGTGTTGAAAGGCAGCACAAGACTCAAAGGGAACAGAACAATTCTCTGAGACATGCTGTAGATACCTCATTTCTGCACCTCTCGCAAACCACCCGGTGATGATTGGGCCGCATGTTTGGTACGCGGAACGATTTGTGACAGTTCGTAAGATTATCGTCAAATGATTGCTCAAATATTAATGTCTACCTCTTAGTTGTCATCTACGTGCCGATACGGTCGTTTTGACAGTAATTAGAGTACATTCGGAGTCCGGGCCTAAAACCGTCTTCATTTTCTGATAACCGTTAAATCCCGAGTCAGAATGTTCTGGAATGTTCCGGATATTTCTATTCCATATTTCATAAATTTTATCTTTTGGTAAACAATCTCCCGTAATATTCACATAAGATATTAAGGAAAATCGAATTATTTCCGTCCTACCATAACTCAAACACGGAAATCTTTCTTACGCAGGAGGAAACCCCTTGGGAACAGACGCGCCCAGTCGCGCCTCTTCCAAGAGACGATGTGGTCGCTGCGCCTCTTCCCTGTGCCCTTTCTGCGTATTTCTCGTATCTTTTTCATATCTTTCCGAGATTCACTTCCAAAGAGTCTCCGAAACCCTAATTCCTCCACGTGATTAGTATAAATAGGAGCCTTCGCTCCTCATATTTCTCACGCGAGTGTCCGCCCTTCTCTTCTCCCTTTGCATTCTAGACTTTGTTCTTACTTTTTGGCGTCTACGTGCTTGAACTTTCGACCACGTAAGCTCGGATCCTTCTGAGTACCAGCCTCGTTTGCATGACCGACCAATTTGACCAACTCCACATCAATCAACTTAATTAACTTAATCGTTTTCCTCTTACGAGGGCACTTTCTTTGCATTCGCGTCGAGCATCACTAATTGATATCTTAGTCCTTCTCGTTTCGTCAACATGTAAGTCTGAGGGTGTAATCTCTCTTTTATTTATTGTTTTTTTACTTTTTGTATCATCAATTGTAAGGTTTATGCCGAAAATACCATTAAAACCAATTTCTAAAACAATGCTTTAAAACCTCTTTTTACGGATTTCCAGTAGATAACCGTCGAGAAAGGGCGCAGCAACTGCTGCGTCTCTTCGAAGGAGCGCAGTTCCTGCTGCGCCTCTTCGTGAGGCTGCCGCAGTTCCTGCTTCCTTTCTTCTTCGTTCGTCCTTTGTTGTTCGTCAAAGTTCTTTTATTTGTTTCGTTTGTTTGTTAATTCTTCATCATGATAGCATATAATTCACATGTATATTATAATCATCATCATTAATATGTTTTAATCATCACAAATCCGACTTAAATCCCAAATAATCCGATATTTGCGGGTTTTCGTCATTAAATTCAATTCCGGGTTATAGGGATTCAATTCATCAATATTGGGTTTCTGGAATTCGTCTTTGATATAGTTTTCATCTGTTATTTGTCATATCTATCATATATTCGTCATTAATCCATCGTATTTAAATTAATTGATTTAAATTTGTTTGGTTTGTTAATATTTTTCACTCCTGTAATTAATCCATCTTATGTTAATTCGTTTAATTTCGTATTATTCATGTTTTACTGTTTTCACGACCCATTCATATGTAAATAACCTATTAATCACTTCCATCCGAGTAAATAATTTTAATCGATCATTAAATTCACCAATGAGTATTAACAACACGCAATTCCGGCTTCACAGCCAGAATTCAGGTCAGGAACAGACGCAGCGTCTGCTGCGCCTATTCCAAAGGACGCAGCTCTGCTGCGCCTGTTCCGGGTTGAATTCTGTCTCTGAACTCCGTTTTTTGCCTTGACCTAGTTTATTTAGTTGACGTATTAATTGACTATTATCCGTATTATCACCTTCTGTTTTGTTCGTAATTCATTCTTTTATTCTTTTTCTCAAATCATCCGTTTTAAAGGTATTTTCGACATAAATCGCCTAATCCAATGTAATTATTGTAATTTTCATTATTGTAATTCATAATTATTGTATTTCTTTTATCATTTGTATGTTATCACATGTAATTGAACATTAAATCCTACTTCGACCCAATTGTTTGCTAAATTGATTGTTCACCGACTTAGTTAATTTCTCACATGTTAGGATTAAAACTTGGATGTTGCATTGCATGCATATAGCCGACGATATATCAAGTATGAATAACTTCCCTAATCATTAGTAGAGGCCGCTATCGAGGCGGGCGGGATTAGGTGTTCGATCAAAAGAGCTTCCTAATACGTACCCTCACCCCTTACTCCAGATATCTGTGAACACCCGTGTTCATTGGCATCCACGAGAGTCATTCTAGACATAGAATGCTAAGGGTAACGATTGCTTAGTGTTCATGTCTCTACTTTGTGTCTTGACATGACACGAGGTATTCGAACGGTTCCAATTTCCCATAAAAATTGGTGGCGACTCCATACAAAAATGCAAACGCTTGTTTCTCTTTTCCTCCCAAGCGCCCCGTGGGCCCCCGCTGTCCACAGTTTGGCGACTCTGCTGGGGATAATACACTTACGTGTAGCAAGGGTGAAACTTGAACAAGGTTAGGGAATAGTTTGTACAAGACAATTGTCGGTTTTCATAACTCGGTCTTCCTAGACCGTTTTATTCGGCCTTCCTAAGCCCAACCCAACCCATTCGACCAATCGTCCCGTCTAAACGGTCCTAATTCTTATTTGGGCCTAAGGATGGATAGCGATTGACGTCATCCATACCATGATGCTTACTCTTGTTTGTATCAAGGGCCTTCACTACTTGAGGAAATGGACTAGGAATCGGCCTTACTCTTGTTTGGTACGAGCCTCTCCACAGACTTCGGGTTTGATGGTTCGGTATGGCAACCCACCCTTTAAACCAAAACCCTTTTAAATGCACTCAGCATCCCGTTATAATGCTTGTATAAATGTTTGTACCTTACGTGATCACCACTTTTAAACAAAACCATGACGATTTTTCAAAAATCAAAAAACCCATTTTCAAACAAAATTTCGAAATAGGCTTTCAATTAGCGCAAAATCCGGTTAAAACTCTGTCCGTTTGTCGTGTCAAAATTCGGGCCACAAGCCCATTTCAAAACCTCACTTCGAGTCCACTCCTACAACTACACTATAGTTGACTAGGACACACATTTTCAAAAACCTTGTCTTTCTTCAAAGCTCACTCAACACAAGTGGCACACACCCACTTCACGAGTCAAAACATTTCTTCTTTTAGCAAGTGTGTTAGAATGGCCGATCGTGTTTTGATTCGTCGCCGATCTCTTGTCCAGTTTTCAAGATGCCTGGATCCAGCGAAACAAATCTCCACCAACTTCAAGATGGTAATGATCGAATCCTAGCCGCGCTAGCCCAAATGCAAGTCACCCAAGACCAAGTCTATGACCGCCTTGAACTCATTGAAGGCCGTATCTATGCCGTAGAGGGAAGATTGCCCCCTCATGAAAGTAAAGTAATAGGTGACTCTGACAATGAATCCAAGGATGAAAATCCTCTCATGGGGATGACTGTAGCTGAGAAAAGACTCCAATACTTAGAGGAGCAATTGATGTACCTTAAGGGGGATGACATTTATAGGGAGAACAATCGCAAGTATGAGGCCGTCAATTCCAAATTGCCAACTAACTTCAATATGACGGATATCCCTAAGTTCAAGGGACACGAGAACCCTTTGAACCACATCCGTGACTTCAAGGATTACATGTCTATCAAAGGTATCAAACCCGAGATGTTCTTAAGGATCTTTCCTTCATCTCTTGACACTATCCCAAAGCAATGGTTCTACTCCTTAGATCACAAGAAGGTCGCTACTTGGGAAGACGCCGCAATCGAGTTCTCTAAACAATATGCGGATAATGCCGAGATCCAAGTCAACATGCGTACTCTAGAGGTTCTTACCCAAAATGACAAAGAAGGATTCACCGACTTCCTACGTAGGTGGAGGAAGACTAGCACCCAACTAGTTGAACGCCCGGATGAGGCTACCCTTGTGGAAAAGTTTGTGGATAATCTCAAACCCATCTATGCCAATCATTTGAGATACCAAAACATCAAAACTTTCAAGGACTTAACCGTACTAGGGACAAGGATTGAAGATGACATCCGTAAAGGACTCTTGTCCAAAACGGTAGGTCGAGGATATCAAGGGTCCACAAGTCGTTCATACGGCTCTACTAGCAAGACCGATGAAGTTAACCTTCTCGAGCCATCCAAGAAAAGCACCCCACCAAGGAAATTCACAAATCTTGGGGACACTTACTCCAACGCCCTAAAAAGACTAATGAAGCAAGGTAAACTCCAACCCATCGGACCTACTCCCGAACCCGAAAGAAAATCCAAATTCTGGGACGAGAACTCGTACTGTGAATACCATAGGGCAAGGGACACGACACAGAAAAATGCTATAAGTTGAAAAACGTGCTTCAAGACATGATTGAGGATGGTCGACTACCAATACCACCGGGAGGAAAGCCCAACAACACTCAGAATCCTCTTGGAGTTCTAGTGATCACAAGTGATGAATCTACCTTAGATTGCTCACACCTCATTTCTCCATGCGAAAATGAAATTTATGCAATCGAGAATGAAGGGCTCTACTCTACTATCTCCCCTACCATTTCCGACTTCATCACATGGGCAAGGAGTGTGGATAGACAAGTTTGGGAATTAGAAAACATAGTGACAACTCTACATAATCCCAACGCAACACCCGAAGAACATGTGCCACTAATCTTCTCTCAAAATGCTACTATGCAAGAAGTAATCACCGTGGTTGATAAACTAGTTGATCAAATCATACGACTAGAAGGTAATATCATGAGAATGAGGGAACTAACTGCAATCAATGGAGTTTGGGCCGACGATGACGAGGACGAGTATCTCACTGAAAACTCCCTAGTCAAAGAAATAGTCCAAAATGGTGAAGACCAAGATGTGGACCACCTAACTCGTTCGGGTCGTCCATATCAAAGCACTACTCAAAATGGTCCAACCAACGTCATCACACCAATTGACAACGAAGATGACTCCATTGATCATTTGCTCAAGCAATTACAGAAGACAAAGGCTGATCTTTCAGTCTGGCAATTAATAGCAAGCTCATTGCCACATCGCCAAGCCTTACTGCAAGCTTTGGCCAAACTAAATGTAGCACATAACTCCACTCCTGAAGATGTAGTCAACTTGGTCTTCCAAGAATCACCGAAGCTAAGTAATCCTATTACTTTCTCGGACGAAGATTTGTCACCTTTTGGCGCTAGTCACAACCTCGCTCTATACATCACTGTCATTTGTCTAAAGAAGAATGTGCCAATGACCTTGGTGGACGATGGTTCTGCAGTCAACGTCATACCCCTCAAAACAGCATACAAGCTAGGCATGAAAGAGTCGGATTGGACCCCTACCAATTAAGGTGTGCGTGCATATGACGGTACACGACGGAAGGTGGTAGGACTTGTTAACCTAACCATAGCCACAAGGCCAATCGAACGAAAGGTTAACTTCCAAATAGTGGACATCGAAGCTTCCTTCAACATACTTCTGGGAAGGCCGTGGATTCACGCTTCCAAAGCGGTAACATCCACTCTTCATCAAAAGATCAAGATCCCACTAAATGGCAAAGTAGTGACGATCAATTTGTCACCCATCAAGGCAATAATCGAAAAACAGTCAAACAATCAAGTCTTTGCGGATCCCGTGTACGAACTTGGGGGCTTCCAAAGTGTAAGTGTCATAGAAAGCGAGTTGGCACCCTTATAATATAATCCCTACTCCAAATTGGTGGTCAACCACATACTCAAAACCCAGGGATACTTCCCTGGAATGCCTTTAAACCCTACTCGAAGAAACACCTTCGCACCATACAAGGAAGACAACTCAAAGAGGATACCACTTGGACTAGGGTACAAACCCACAAAGGAGGAGGTTCTCGAAATGCTTGCCCAAGTCCAAAACCGTAAGCACGTAGGAGTCCAAATGCGACCCTATATCCCTACTTTAAATGGGTACTTTGTTCAAGAAGGAAGTCTAGAACTCTTTCACGGATTTCCCGAACCTTGGCATTATCTCGAGAGGAAACTAGCCGGAATCGAGATCTTTCACGATTGCTACTTTATCCCTCCAGAAACGGTTCCTACCGTCAAAACCCGTCAAGCACCTTGCTTAGACGAACAAGCTGTTAGCCTATTGTTTGGAGAAGATCGATTCGTTAGGGCCGCGCAGGATGAGATCATTACCATGATACTTCAAGACGATCGCTTCAACCCCACCGCGTTAATCACAGAAACCAACGCAAGACAGCAGAAAGGATGGAGAAAATCAATCAAATGGACCAACAATCAAGGAAGACTCTTCAAGCTCACCACTGGAGAAGGAGAGATGTTCAAAGGAGAACCAGAAGACGATGAGTTCGAGTCGGAGTCGGAGTCAGAGTCGGAGTCTAGAGAAGTCATTAGAGAGTCTACTCCTGTCGTCATCCCCACTCCCTTTGTTTCTCCTAGCTTAGCCTCGAGTAGTCACAGTAGTTCGGGAAATGCCCCAACCACTGTCCCTTTGCCGCCACTGACCATGGATCAGTTGGCTTCTTTGTTTCAACTTTACTCAAATTTTAATATGAATAAATCAGGTTCTGCTTACTCTTTGTGTTATCTTGAGTGCAATTCTGTTTACGATGATACTGAGGATGACCAAGACCCAGACTCAATCGAAATACCTCCCTACGTAGCCAAAGAAATACTACAGGAAGGGGAAGGGGGACCAGTAATAGAGGACACCGAACCCATCAATGTAGGAACCGAACTAGAACCCCAAGAACTTAGGATAGGGACTACCTTGAGCTCTACCGAAAGGGCCGATTTCATAGACCTCCTAAATGAATTCAAAGACGTTTTCGCTTGGTCCTAAAAAGACATGCCAGGGATCGACAGGGATATTGCCGAACATAGGATTCCGATTAAGCCAGGTTTCAAACCTGTAAAACAGAAGCTTCGACGAATGAGAACAGAATGGGCTCTAAAGATTAAGGAAGAAGTTGACAAACAATTCAAAGCCGGGTTCATCAAAGTTTCCGAGTATTCTCGATTTGGGTAGCTAACATAGTACCCGTACCCAAAAAGGATGAGAGAATCCGTGTTTGTGTTGACTTTA
This sequence comes from Silene latifolia, assembly GCF_048544455.1. Lineage (NCBI taxonomy): Eukaryota > Viridiplantae > Streptophyta > Magnoliopsida > Caryophyllales > Caryophyllaceae > Silene > Silene latifolia. The sequence continues at coordinate 88,389,850 of NC_133535.1, read as the reverse complement.
GGGACTTAAACAAAGCAAGTCCAAAAGATGACTTCCCTCTACCTCACATCGACATATTGGTGGACAATACTGCAGACCACGCATTACTATCCTTCATGGATGGGTATGCGGGATATAATTAAATCAAGATGGCCATGGAAGATATGCATAAGACCGCCTTTGTCACCCAATGGGGAACCTATTGTTACACGGTAATGCCGTTTGGATTGATAAACGCCGGAGCTACATATCAACGCACCGCAACTACACTCCTACATGATATGATGCACAAAGAAGTTGAGGTATACGTAGATGACATGATTGTCAAATCCAAGGAAAGAGAGGGACATATTGCGAACCTTCGCAAGTTCTTCGCAAGGCTACGAAAGTACAACATGAGGCTCAATCCTCGGAAATGCACATTCGGGGTAACATCGGCAAACTCTCGGGATACGTTGTTAGCCAACGAGGTATAGAAATAGATCCTTCCAAAATCAAAGCTCTGATCGAAATGCCACAACCTCAAACAGAAAAAGAAGTCAGAGGATTCCTGGGAAAAGTGCAGTACATAAGTCGATTCATATCGAAACTTACAATGATTTGTGAGCCTATCTTCAAGAAACTCAAGAAAACAGACCACACCATGTGGGATGATGATTGTCAAAAGGCATTCGACCGAATCAAGGAGATATTGGCTAAACCACCAGTGCTCATGCCACCATAACGAGATCAACCTCTTGGTTTATATCTCACAGTAACCGAAACGGCCATGGGTGCCATGCTGGCTCAAACTGTAGGAAGTGAAGAAAGAGCTATCTACTATCTTAGTAAGAAGTTCTTGGAATACGAGTGCAAATACTCACAAGAATACGAGTGCAAATACTCACAACTCGAAAAGACATGCCTCGCTCTTGTGTGGGCAACGAAGAAGCTACGCCATTACATGCTTAGCTACTCCGTCAAAATATACTCCAAAATGGATCCAGTCAAATACCTCTTCGAGAAACCCGTCCTCAACGGACGTCTAGCAAGATGGACCCTGATGCTCTCAGAATTCGACCTCAAATACGTGCGGTGAAAGTTATAAAAAGGTCGCGCCGTCGCCGAATTTTTCGCAGAAAATCCTATCAATGACGCACAAACAATAGATACTTGGTCATTTCCAGACGAGGATATACTCCAAACTGATGTAGACTCCTGGGACCTGTACTTTGATGGAGCATCGAACTTAAGAGGATTCAGAATATGAGTGTTGCTCATTTCTCCTGAAGGCGAGCATACACCAATCGCTGTCAAACTCGACTTCGAGGTGACAAACAATGCTGCAGAATACGAAGCTTATCTCATTGGACTACAAGCGGCAGTGAGCTTAGGCATCAAAAACCTCCGAGTACATGGGGATTCATCACTGATCATCAACCAAGTTACAGGATCTTGGAAAATCCAAAGCGAAAGCCTCGCACCTTATCAGGCTAGAATAGACCAAGTCGCTCAATTCTTTGATCACGTAACCTACCTACACCTACCTCGGGAAGAAAATCAATTTGCAGACGCTCTTGCGAAACTTGCATCTTTGATTCATATGCCGGATCACATGGTGGAAATGCCTTTGTGCATCAAAAGACGGTCAGAGTCGGCTTATGTCCACCAAATCACCGATGAAGAAGAGATCGCGCAAGAACCCTGGTTCCAAGCAATCCTGAATTTTAAGCTTAATGGTACCTATCCACCGGATATGGACAAGAGGGGATAACGTGCTATACGCCTACTAGGTTCCCAATACGTTCTCATGCAAGGAGAATTATACAAAAGAACACCTCTTGGTGTAGTCCTACGTTGCCTTGATCATTCACAGGCACGAAAGGTGATGGAAGAAGTCCACGACGGAGAATGCAGTCCTCACATGAGTGGGCCTATGATGGCAAAGAAAATCACACGTCTGGGGTATTATTGGACCACAATGGAATCCGATTGCATCAAATACGTAAGACATTACCACAATTGCCAAATCTTCGGGAATGTACAACATGTCCCTCCTTCATTACTCTATACAATGACATCCCCTTGGCCATTTTCTGCATGGGGAATTGACATAATCGGGAAGATAACTCCAGCCGGAACAGGAGGTCACTGTTTCATTCTAGTAGCAATTGACTATTTCACCAAATGAGTAGAAGCGGCTTCCTACACTAGTCTTACAGCTAAAAATGTGGCAAAGTTCATACAAAACAACATCATCTGCCGATATGGATGCCCACATGAGATCATTAGTGATAATGGATCACATTTCCAAGCTGAGACCGAGCAATTACTAGCCAAATACAAGATTAAGCATCACCACTCTTCGCCCTATAGACCACAGACTAACGGCGCGGTAGAGGCGGCAAACAAGAATGTTGTCACGATTCTCAAGAAAATGATTGACAACTATAGAGATTGGCCAAGCAGGATACCCTTTGCTTTGTGGGGGTATCGTACATCTGTTAGGACGCCCACTGGGGCTACTCCTTTCTATTTGACATACGGCATGGAAGCTGTACAACCAGTTGAGCTAGAAATACCATCCTTGCGTATTTTACTAGAAAGTCAAATCCCGGAAGCCGATTGGAAGAAGGATAGATACGAAGAACTCATCCTCCTGGATGAACGTAGGCTACGCGCCTTACATAATGTCCAAACATATCAAGCACGTATCAAACGAGCTTTCAACAAAAAGGTTAAGCCAAGAAACATCAAAGAGGGAGACTTAGTGCTCAAATCGGTTAGAGCTCTTTTACCTGTTGACCCACGAGAAAAATTCAAACCTAATTGGGCCGGACCATTTCTAGTCAAATCCATACTCCCAGGGGGTGCGGTTAGAATAACAGACCTAGACGAGAATGAGTTTTCAAACCCAACAAACCTTGACCAACTAAAACGATACTATGCCTAGAATAGGAGCGAAAACGCGCCTCGCGTAACCCCACGTGTCGCTCTTGTGGCACTAAATAAACGGCCCCTGGCCAAGCTGAAATAAGCTAATGTCACTGTGCTCTTGCTTTTTGACAAATTTGTCATCCTCGTATCATCAAATAAACTAAATTCGCACCTTCAGAGTAAGCAAAAGCTCATGCTTATTTTCTACGTTCATTACAAGCTCTTGCTTAGAACAATTATTCTTTTACATTTACTCGAACTACGCGCAAGGGTTTGATTTCACTTTTTTAAGTGAATACGTAGGCAATCCTTCACATGATTCAACCCATTATATCTAAAATGTAAATAGAAGGACATTTGCATTGCATTTGAAATTCGACAAGAATAATAGATAGAAAATCACAACGGTTTCATAACCATTTAACCTTTTTTATTTCATTCTTTTTCTAATAATAATAGTACGCTACATAATAAAAATAGAATAGGATAGGATTCTAAAAACCCCACCTTTTTTATTACAACAACAATAAATAATAATAATCAAATAATAAATAAAGACTCGGGCTATTCCTCCATCTTCCCCTTGCCCTTGTCATTCTTATCATATTTCTTGTCACGACCTCGAGCCGGACGCTCTTGCGCCACTTCAGACCTAATCACCAACGGTCTTTCTCGAGGCCTAGCCTTTCCATTCTTGCCAATCACCATTTCCGCGACAGGAGTAGTCTTTGGTTTCTTCGAAGGATGAACAACTTGAAACCCGGCTTCTTCTTCTCTCTCTGTCAGGTGCTTCTCTTTCTCTTTCTCTCCCTCGCGCACCTTGTAGTCCACAGGCTCGCGTTTCCTCAGTCTCTCGCGCTCTTCCGTGCCTTTCTCCATCTCAGATAAGAATCCGACACCCACAAGGCATTGGCAGAGAAATTCAAGAACCACATGTTTCTTTGGGCCCGTTTAATGGCCCACTCTCTTCGGCTCTCTGTAGTAAGCGCCATAGCAGTCTGCGGGACGGTGTCAAGCCTTGGGATCGTCTGTTTCAGCCCAAGTTGTCTCATCAGTCTTTCCGGGAAGATACACACCATAAACTCCAATCCAGGAATGCGCGCGGACCTAGTGGGATCCAAAGAAGACACTCCAGTGACAGATTTGAGGTGCCTAATCAACGGGCCATCGTCGCTCTTCAGCTTGTTCTTCCAGTAATCACAGACCCGAGTGAAGTCCACCATGTACAACCTCGTCCTCATCGCAATCGAGCAGGCATGATAGGAAAGCACATGAACTGGGGGCTCGATCAATCGGAGCCGTTCCATAAGCCAAACCTACCAAGAAGCAGGTATTAGACATCAAAAAAAATAAACGAAAAAAAAAAAACGTCTTTTACCTGCAGAAGGACGGGGCTTCCCAAATACGGTAGATCGCGGTTGGATTTCCTACTATCCAAGCCCAAAATAATCTCCCCTAAGCATAAGCAAGCTGGGCTCCTGCGCAGCTCCATCTGCTCAACAAGGCCCAAAAGACGGGGATCACCTCTCAAGTCTTCATCAACATGCCCTTGGAAGACATACACATGCAACAAGCAAAAGCCAAATGCCCTCCGCCTAGCAACATGGGAAACGGTGGAGTCGGCTCTGTTGATGAATCGATCTATGAAGTCCAACATTCTCACGCCTTTCGAGGTAACTAGACGGTCCACCTCAAGTCTAGTCAATCCAAGCAAGTCTCTAAATTTGCTCTTATACCCTTGCGAAGTAGAAGGAATAGCAGGCAAATGTTCGGGATCCCATCCACCAATAGCAGCAATTTCTTCAGGAAATGGGCAAATATCACCTCCAGGGAACGCAAAAACATGGTAATTCGGGTCCCAATAGTCAAGGCAAGCATCCAAGAACGGTTTAACAACCTTGATGAGTTTTAAACTCAACAAAGACCCAAAATTATAAGCACCCATATCATGCTTCTCCATATTCGAAAATTCGTTGGTCCATTCCTTCAAGCGGATCTCCAAAGTATTCATGATGAAAAATTTCTTTTGAGAATTTTATGTAAATAGACGAAGAAGAGACGGAAGAATTATGTGAATAAAAGCTCCACCCGCGCTTCTATTTATACTAATTTCTGTTTCCAAAAATCCGTCGAACAGACGGACTTGGGAACAGGCGCAAAGACTGCTGCGCCTCTTCAAAGGGACGCACTCATGCTGCGCCTCTTCCTCGCCTTCACTACGTGATTTTCTGCGTTGGATCTTTCCTAATTCCATGACGAATAATTTCCTATTCCTACGGGTTATTATTTTGGTAAATACGAGAAGATTACCATGTTTCAGGTTTCCTAATTTCGCGGGCACGCATTTCGAGGCAACGTCGACATTTTCCCATTTTATCACACTTGTATATTTTCATTTTAGGAAGTAATTTTCCGGCAAAATTTTTGCATTTTTGCATTCTTTTGAGTCACTCGTTTTGCGCTAATTAAGGCCATATGTATATATAAATGTATGCTTTGCGTGTTTTCTATGTAAATTTCGGCAGCATGACGGCGTAAACCGTCATCTACCAAACCTGTTCAAAACTAACCTGCAGATACAAGCAACACAACCCAGCAGAAAAGGCACTCAGGCCATCGTATATACACCAAACAAAGGAAATGTGCAACAAACTGGGGGCTCGAGCACCAAACAAAGTCCAAAAAATGTTCAAAATGATGGTCCAAATGTACAAATGTACACAATACAGCCAATACAAAAAAGCTACACAAAACTACTGTTGGGCGCCCTCCAACTCTGCAACTCTCGCCGCAAGAACGGCGATCTTGGCGTCCCGAACCTCGAGCTCCCTCAACAAGCGAGCTGTCTCCTCCCGAGACTGGGTCAACTCTCGCTCCAGCTCGCGGTCACCCTGTAAACAATAAATTGGCTCATGTCAATCAATTCAAGCAAAATCGGAAAATCAAAAATCAAAAATGAAATAGGCATAAGGTTCATACCTGACGACCTCGACCGCCAACAAGTGCCTCGACGGCGGAAGAGCTCGCGCGGCCGGTTGGCCACCCTCCACAACGCCACGAACCGAGACGGCGCAACCTGCATTTTCAAAAGAAATTCTCAACAATTGAACAAACTCAATCAAATGTGTTCTTACACAAAAGTTATACAAGTTAGAGGCTCACCCTCCGAATCAGATGCTGCCAATCGTCCAGGCCAGCATCCGTCACAGCTACGTCAAAGTCACGCAGCTCGGAGATCGTCGTCCTCCCGGTCGCGTCAGTGTACTCGAGGGTCTCGGGGTACTCTGGGGGCTCGATGCCCGCCGCCTCGACCTCCTACAAAGACAAATGGTTCTCACTAATCGATGATCTTTCATCATAAATCTCAAAATCAAATCAAGAGGAAAAATAAAAGATGCTCACCACTAACGGCCAGTACGCCAACCTCCCATAGAGGAACGCCGAGTAGTCCTCGCCAGGAAGAAGGAGGGCGTCACCACTGGCACCAGCCAAGTCCGCCTCCCTCTCAGCCTCAGAAGGCTCCCTAAACATCGTCCTGGGAGGATCGACGGGAACCGTCAACACGTCCCGAAAACATTGACGAGCCAAGCGCTCGCCCAAGTACCACACAGGACCCATCGACGTCCTCAACAGCAGTCGGCTTGGGCTCCTAGGCCGAAGGACCTCAGCCACGAAAGGAGGCGCTCCCGCGTACTCCGCCCAAGGTCTGGGCACCCACTGTGACAAGATAAAAAGGATCATTCGTATGATCAATTAAAAGCAAATATAAGAAGCACGAGTGAATATAAGCGAGATACTCACGCTGTCTAGCTGAAAAGCGTTCACGTCCCGCCGGTAGACGTTGTGAGAAGAACGCTTGCTCTTCGTCCGGCACATCACCCAATCCCTCACCACGGGATATGCCTTCTCCAGCGGCTCCGTCCTCTTGGGCGCGAGGCTCGGGAAGTAGGAGTACACCCACGCCTGTAAAGTAGAATAATCAATGACGATCTTTCGTGATTTGATAAAGAAAGGGAATTTACTTTGGTCTAAAGGAAGGTTCATACCTCCAACAGTAGTCCAGGTCCGACAGCACCAGGAGAAGTCCCCTTCTCCATCAACTCCGGACGAACCATGGCCCTCATGAAGCGGATGAGGACCGCAAAACCGTGATGACCGCCCCAACGCCCTAGGAAACTCGGGTCGAAAGGAAGGGAAGAAGCTTCATCGACGACCTCTAGCCCTTGTCTCCGAGGTAAATCGAACACGAAACCACGAGCCACAAACGAGCCCTCGCTCCATGACAGGGAGGAGGAGCCGTCTCCCTCCGTCAATCGTCACCAAAGACCGGGTCTTTCCCGCAAAGTAGTCTCGAACGTCGGGAATCGGGTATCAAACCCAAGATCAGAACAGACCTTCGGCGACAAGTTCCACCGATCAATCTCTCGCCTCGGCCGAGTCCACCCTCCTGGCGGTCTCTGGCCACTCCACCTCCTCGGTCTCGCACGGCAGACCAGAAATCATGCCGTAGTCCTCCAGAGTGACTCCCACCTCACCGAAAGGCATGTGGAACGTGGAAGTCGTATCCCAGAATCGGTCCAAGAAAGCGCGGACCAGGCTAAGGTTAGCCCGCAGCTTCCTCTTCGCGATGTCCCTCCGGACTGCGCACCAAAGGACCGAACGCTCCACGCTCGATCATGGCCCGCTCCTCCGCCGACGACCGCTCGTAGTGCTCCATCATTTGTCGTGTACCCCGAGAACGACCTGATATTCCCGGCCTCCTATTGCGATTTGAAACAAAAGCTATCTTTAGTTTTGAATAAAATTTCAAAGGAATTTGAACAAATGAATGAAAGAGGATGAGTAATGAGTAGTGAATTCCTATTTACCAAACTCTTCACCGTCTTGTAGGACAGGTGACCCTCTGCAGCCCACAGCAGGTGCCTGCTCTCCCAAGTCTCAGCCCACGCAGGAGCTCCTCTCAGCTGACGACCTCCTCGTCCGACGTTGGCCTGTCTCGGGGCCTCCTCCTCCTCGACAGCCTCCTCCTCATGGACCTCGTCCCCAGTAGCCATCACCGCGGCGGTGAAGGCCTACTCCAAAGCCTCCTCGACAGTAGCAACGTCTATCTCCATGGGAGCTCTCCCAGATGTAGAAGCCTCATCACCTGCAACATTAAAGCAAATTTAGGCCGCGTCACGTGACGACAAGCCTTGGTTAAGGGACTTTCGAGCCTTCGGAAGCCCTGAAATCACTCTTTTCTTGCCATCCTTGGCCATATTCCCATCTACCCGATCACTCATGTGGTAATTTAGGTCAAGTCAAGCCTAATTTGAAGCCTAGTCTCGGGTTCGAGTCAAAATTTCGGCAGCATTTCGTTATAACAGCGATTATGCCCTCGAAAAGTGTCCTGAAAAAGCTGTCACAAACCAAAATTCCGAGATGGTAGAAAGTTTACCCATCATTCAAGGATCCCAAATATCAAGTTTCATCACAAATGGGCAATCCTAAGGCTATTTTCGAAGCAATTTACGGTTTAGCTGTGAAACCGTCTCAAATTTCACTCAAAGGCTCAAAACTCAACAAAAATTCGAGACAAATACATGGTTATGTTCCTAATACTACCTACTATCCATTTCTAATGTCAATTTGACAAGGAAAATGCGTTTGGGGGAAAAGCCCCAAAATTTCGATCAAATGGGTCATAAACCCTAATTTTTTCGGCTCAAAATCGGACAAATATGGATGATTAATGCAAGAATGAGACACATACCTCGATTAGTCATGATTAATGCAAACTTTTGGATCGAACCTTGGCGGAAATGGTGAAGATTTGAGAGAGAAATTGTGTGATTTGTGTTTCGAACAAATGAACATAAGCATCCTGATTATCGCGTTTTTACGCAGAAAGAACACTTTGGGGAATAGACGCAGCAGTCGCTGCGCCTCTTCCAAGAGACGCAGCTCTTGCTGCGCCTCTTCCTTGTGTTCCCTCCATACGGATTTTCAAAAATTCGTTATGAGTTCGTTATTTGTAGGCCCATCTTTGGTGCGCCTCTTCCCCGATGCTATTTTATTCTTTTGGTCCGTTTGACGATTTTCTTTCGTTCCGGCCCGCATTTCCAAGCCAGCAGCAGACTGTTGCATAGTATTTATTCCTTCCAAGATCTTTTGCCTGTCACAACGAGCATTTATTCCTTCACAGAATTCGACACACCTTCATCATGTCTCCAGCGAGAGTAAGCGGACGTACTGTCCCTCTCAAGATGTAAGGATTAACAATCTACCTAAGCATATTTCCCCTCAGCAGTTCCCGCCTGTGTCCTGCTACTCGCAATTGTTTCTCGAAGACTACCCAAGCCGTTTTCTCTCAGCAGCTCCCGCCTGTGTCCTGCTACTCACAATATTTCGTGTTTCCCCGCGGAGTTCGACAAAGGAGTCGTTCTCCAGAAGTTCCCAAACCAATAGAGTTCCTATACCCAAGCTTTAGTTACCCTTACGTTGAATTTATATTTGGCCTCCTTCCCGTCAATGCTTTCCTTTAGTGCCCCATACCCTAGCACAATCCTTATGTATCTTTTAGGTCTTAACCTTAGCTCCAATTCAACCTCGGAAGCATCTCGAGAAGACGTCTCAGATATGATCTCTTCTTATGGCTGGCGAGCTTCCTTACGTAGTCTAATGGACTTTAAACGACCCTCCCCGATAGTCGACAGATTCTAAAATGTTCCCGACGACAGGTCCTTGGTTCAGACCCCTTGAGCCGCCTCGCGTCGCCATAGTCGTCAGGTTGTAATCTTCGATTGACCTGATGGCTATACTTTGACTTTCGCCTTGTCCAAGCCTCAGTCAAAGTGGGGGCTCTGTAGATACCTCATTTCTGCACCTCTCGCAAACCACCCGGTGATGATTGGGCCGCATGTTTGGTACGCGGAACGATTTGTGACAGTTCGTAAGATTATCGTCAAGTGATTGCTCAAATATTAATGTCTACCTCTTAGTTGTCATCTACATGCCGATACGGTCGTTTTTGATAATTAGAGTACATTCGAGTCCGGGCCTAAAACCGTCTTCATTTTTCGATAACCGTTAAATCCGAGTCGAATGTTCGGAATGTTCGGATATTTCTATTCCATATTTCATAAATTTTATCTTTTGGTAAACAATCTCCCGTAATATTCACATAAGATATTAAGGAAAACCGAATTATTTCCGTCCTACCATAACTCAAACACGGAAATCTTTCTTCCGCAGGAGGAAACCCCTTGGGAACAGACGCAGCAGGTGCTGCACCTCTTCCAAGAGACGCAGTGGCTGCTGCGCCTCTTCCCAGGCCCTTTTCTGCATATTTCTCGTATCTTTTTCATATCTTTCCGAGATTCACTTCCAAAGAGTCTCCGAAACCCTAATTCCTCCACGTGATTAGTATAAATAGGAGCCTTCGCTCCTCATATTTCTCACGCGAGTGTCCGCCCTTCTCTTCTCCCTTTGCATTCTAGACTTTGTTCTTACTTTTTGGCGTCTACGTGCTTGAACTTCGACCACGTAAGCTCGGATCCTTCTGAGTACCAACCTCGTTTGCATGACCGACCAATTTGACCAACTCCACATCAATCAACTTAATTAACTTAATCGTTTTCCTCTTACGAGGGCACTTTCTTTGCTTTCGCGTCGAGCATCACTAATTGATATCTTAGTCCTTCTCGTTTCGTCAACATGTAAGTCTGAGGGTGTAATCTCTCTTTTATTTATTGTTTTTTACTTTTTGTATCATCAATTGTAAGGTTTATGTCGAAAATACCATTAAAACCAATTTCTAAAACCATGCTTTAAAACCTCTTTTTACGGATTTCCAGTAGATAACCGTCGAGAAAGGACGCAACAACTGCTGCGTCTCTTCGAAGGAGCGCAGTTCCTGCTGCGCCTCTTCGTGAGGCTGCCGCAGTTCCTGCTTCCTTTCTTCTTCGTTCGTCCTCTGTTGTTCGTCAAAGTTCTTTTATTTGTTTCGTTTGTTTGTTAATTCTTCATCATGATAGCATATAATTCACATGTATATTATAATCATCATCATTAATATGTTTTAATCATCACAAATCCGACTTAAATCCCAAATAATCCGATATTTGCGGGTTTTCGTCATTAAATTCAATTCCGGGTTATAGGGATTCAATTCATCAATATTGGGTTTCTGGAATTCGTCTTTGATATAGTTTTCATCTGTTATTTGTCATATCTATCATATATTCGTCATTAATCCATCGTATTTAAATTAATTGATTTTAATTTGTTTGGTTTGTTAATATTTTTCACTCCTGTAATTAATCCATCTTATGTTAATTCGTTTAATTCCGTATTATTCATGTTTTACTGTTTTCACGACCCATTCATATGTAAATAACCTATTAATCACTTCCATCCGAGTAAATAATTTTAATCGATCATTAAATTCACCAATGAGTATTAACAACACGCAATTCCGGCTTCACAGCCAGAATTCAGGTCAGGAACAGACGCAGCGTCTGCTGCGCCTATTCCAAAGGACGCGGCTCTGCTGCGCCTGTTCCGGGTTGAATTCTGTCTCCGAACTCCGTTTTTTGCCTTGACCTAGTTTATTTAGTTGACTTATTAATTGACTATTATCCGTATAATCACCTTTTGTTCTGTTCGTAATTCATTCTTTTATTCTTTTTCTCAAATCATCCGTTTTAAAGGTATTTTCGACATAAATCGCCTAATCCAATGTAATTATTGTAATTTTCATTATTGTAATTCATAATTATTGTATTTCTTTTATCATTTGTATGTTATCACATGTAATTGAACATTAAATCCTACTTCGACCCAATTGTTTGCTAAATTGATTGTTCACCGACTTAGTTAATTTCTCACATGTTAGGATTAAAACTTGGATGTTGCATTGCATGCATATAGCCGACGATATATCAAGTATGAATAACTTCCCTAATCATTAGTAGAGGCCGCTATCGAGGCGGGCGGGATTAGGTGTTCGATCAAAAGTGCTTCCTAATACGTACCCTCACCCCTTACTCCAGATATCTGTGAACACCCGTGTTCATTGGCATCCACGAGAGTCATTCTAGACATAGAATGCTAAGGGTAACGATTGCTTAGTGTTCATGTCTCTACTTTGTGTCTTGACATGACACGAGGTATTCAAACAGTTCCAATTTCTCATAAAAATTGGTGGCGACTCCATACAAAAATGCAAACGCTTGTTTCTCTTTTCCTCCCAAGCGCCCCCGTGGGCCCCCGCTGTCCACACATGCCCCTCAGCTCCACATCTTCTACAGACGAAAGGACCGTCTGAAACAGCGTTAACATGGTACATCCCACCTTTAGAAGCTCCTCCCAATTCATATTTGTCAAACCTTGCAGTGAGAGCTTCTAGTGCAAAGAACAGAGGAAGATTCAGCGACTCTCCTCTCCGGTTTCCTCTCGAATTCCCATATTCAGCCTTATGAGTGGCCAAATCATCGATGATCTTCCACCCCTTAGTCTCTCCCATGTTCTCAACAAATCGGCCATTGGTCATGACATCCAAAATAGCCCTCTGATCGTCATACAGCCCATTATAGAAATGGTTGCAAAGACTCCATTTTTCGAACCCATGGTGCGGTATGGTTCGCACCAGTTTCTTGAAACGGACCCATGCTTAATGAAAGTTCTCATCAGGCCCTTGTTTAAAGCTCGTGATCTGAGGTCTAATGGCATTCGTCTTCGAGGCAGAGAAGTACTTTTTGTAGAATGCCAGGGTTAAGGAATTCCAGTCGGTGATCCCATGGGCGGCTCGGTCCAGATCTCTATACCACTCTCTTGCAGCGTCACGAAGAGTGAAAATGAACATGGTCTCCTTGATCTGATCTTGGGTCACACCGGCCGGCGGGGGTATAGAGCAGCAATAATCAATAAAAATCTCCAGGTGCTTGGCTGCATCTTCATTTGCAGCTCCCCCGAACTGGTTTCTCTCAACCAGGTTAATATAGGAAGGCTTTGGCTCGAATTTTCTCGCCTCCCCAGGTAGTTCGAATCCTTTGTAGAGATTCGCACTGTAGGCTACGAGTGACTAGCAATGGTTGCTTCTTTGACCATGACGGGATTTACGGAGAAGTAACTGTCTTAGCTGAAGAAGTAGAGGCAGGAGATGTAGGTGGATCTCCTTCGAATAGAGCGTTCTCGTAGTAGCTTGACAGAGTACTCAGCTCTTCCTCTGTCGGTAATGCCCTTTGTGATCATCTCAACTCGCGCAAGGATTTCTCGATCTCAGGATTGAATGGTACTAGTTCACCACCCTGTGACCTGCGCATAAGAAGAAACTACAAAAAGAATATAAGAAAAGTTTAAGGAACGAAAGTCCCTTAAACTAAATAAAGACTGAATAAAAACAACTAAAAATTAGAACAATTGCCTCCCCGGCAACGGCGCCAAAATTTGATACCCGTCGTGAGGTGTCAAAAATAATATTTATAAACTCCAACTACAACTATAGCTAGCGGCAGTCGGGTCGAACCATAGAGAGGCAGACGTAATTTCTAGTTGTTTAAATTCGGTTTAAGGTAACAAAAGGTGGGGGTTTGATTGGGGTTGGTCTATAGCTAATAACAACAAAAGAAAAGTAAACTAATGAAATATATAAAATCAAGTATAAAAGAGGTACTAAGATGGTCGGTTCGTTATAGTTTCGGCGGCAGCATATTAAACAGGTCTAAATGAAACACATGAGGTGGGAAATAAAGAGGTCCTCTCGGTCCACTCATAACAAATAGCATCTTTCGATCTCGCTATAGGTCCCTAACATTGTTGTCAGAATCGCGGTTCGATCCAACGATTCTACGATTTTACGATCCAAAACTGCTTGAGCGATCCTGGATCCTACGATTCTATCATAGTTGTAGAATCTTACGATCCTATTAATTTGAAAATTTCTAGAGATGGGATCATAATACGATCCTACGATTTTACGATCTTACGATCCGATTCCATAATAAAAAATTTAATATATATTTTTATATAATGACACCGTAAAACCCAAATTTCGTGTAAGCTGTTCATACAATTATACTAAAATTATTAATTACCAATATTTTATGAATAAATATTAATAAATAAATGTTTTGGTTTCAATTATATGTTTTTACCAAAAAAAAATATATATATTTAGTGAGTTTGTAGAATCTTGCGATTCTACGATCCGATTTTACCGATTCGATCCTACCATCCCCATCGATCCAAAGTAGAATCCCGATCCTGACAACATTGGTCCCTAATATCACTAATACTAACTTTCGTCCTGAAAAGTGATTTACGGTCTAAACTTTACCTATCTTTCGATCTCAGCAGAGTTTAGTCATTTTAATTGGTGATCTAGCAACTGTCCCTATCTCTCGATCTAATGGGTCAGTCATATCCTAAGCATTCAACTAGTCGTGTGCACTCGATTCGTCGAATAAATAATTAAAACAATTAAAACGAAAATAAAACCTCACGTGGTCAAACGATCGACCGGGTAGGGTGGTCGATCGACCAACACGCGAATCAGCCGTGTTCATTATATTGCCGCCTACACTACAATTCCCCTACATCCTAGCACAATTGATTTAGCTACTCATGCTGAGGGTGATAACAACAATAAAACTAGGGCATAAAAGTAATGAATTCATAATTAAAGCGGTAAGATAAATAATTAACATGCAACGATAAAACGGTTTCGGGAACCTAACTAGCAATTCTATACTAACAACGAAATAAAAGTGAATCGAAATAAGGCAGAAGAATACCGAGATTGCAGAGGAATGATTAAGAATAAGAACGAAATTCCAATGCTAAAACAATATTCCGAACCCTAATAGAAACAGAATATTCTTGTGTAAAACTTAGATAAAAATCGGATCAAAATTGGATGCTCAGATCGATGTTCTAGGTTACGTTATATAGCAAACATACGTAACACTTATTATCAAAACCTAAACATAATGGGCTTCAAGTTCCTCGATCTTTTAATTCTCGTCTGGGATAGCAGCTTGGTCGATCGACTAAGCATGGCGATCGATCGATTCGCTCTTGATGTCTGATAGCACGGAACCCGCAGGTTGGTCGATCGACTGATGGTAGTGATCGATCGACTGCTTGAGCTGATACTTGACTTCTAAAATCTCGTGGATTTGTCTTTTGGGCTTTGAAATGCGCACCAAGCTCATTCCTCGAGTCAATACTTCACGTCAATTGCAATGCAGGATAGTCGGGGACGGATTTAGCTCAATTTCCGTTGAATTCTTCACATTTCTGCAATAAAGTACAAAAACACGAAAGTAGACGGAAATGGTGGAAATGGTAGCTTAAACTACACAAATGAGCTCTGAAATGCGTGTAAAATGAGGTGCAAAACATCATATAAAAGACACGCATCAAAAGTTACACTTGATGATCCTTGTTTGTGGCACAAACTTTTTGGTCACATTAGCTCACCTATTTTGAATAAACTCAAGATATGGGACTTGGTTGAAGGACTACCTAAAATCAAGTTCGATCAAGAGAAGATGTGTGACACTTGGGCTTGATGCAAACATGTGAGATCATCGTTCAAACCTAAAAGAGTCGTAAGCATGAATCAAGCCCTGGATTTGACACACATGGACTTATGTGGTCCCATGAAGGTAAGGAGTAGAGGAGGATCTAGGTATGTCTTTGTCCTCGTGGATGACTACTCAAGGTATGTATGGCCTATCTTTCTTCATTCAAAAGATGAGACTTTTGATGAATTTGTTTGTCTTATGAAACTTGTTCAAAATAAATATAAGACTAACCTTGTCTCAATTCGTACGGATCATGGCACCGAATTTGATAATCAAGCCTTTATAGAATATTGTAGAGTTAATGGTGTAGGACATAACTTTTCTGCACCACGAACTCCTCATCAAAACGGTGTCGTTGAACGTATGAATAGAACACTAGAAGATATGGCTTGTACAATGCTTTTATGTAGTGGTCTACCTCGTAATTTTTGGGCTGAAGTCATTAGTACTTTATGTTATATTCATAACCGTACTATGATAAGACCTATCCTAAAGAAAACCCCTTATGAACTTCTACGAGGGCGTAAACCTAATATCTCTCATTTCCGTTGCTTTGGGAGTAAGTGTTTTGTTCATAACAATGGTAAAAATAGGTTAAGTAAGTTCAACCCTAGAAGTGATGAGGCTATTTTTATAGGTTTCGGATCATAGCAAGGCTTATAAGGTCTTCAATAAAAGAACACTTTGTATTGAAGAAAGTATTCATGCTATTTTTGATGAAGATAATGTGTTTGATAAGCCCTTACAGGATGAGGAAGAAGACATGGATGAACCTGATTTCCGTCTTTCCAGAAATGATCCTCCAGAATTGGAAACTGAGGATAATGAGATTGAAGGAACAAATGATGAGCTTGATCATTCTTCAAATGATAAAAAGAAGAAAACTAAAGTTATAGTTGATGATACTATAACTTTGTCTCTAGATAAGGATCCTCAACCCAATGTTATAGATGATGTTACTATAACATTAAATCCAAATCAAGGTAATAAGTCTGAAGTTATACCTGACTCAACTACAACACCAGGATTGGATTCAGGGGGAACATCCTTAAACTCTGAGTCAAATGAAGTTGGATCAAGTTCAAATGCTGAAGAACCAAGTGCTTCAACAAAATGGAAATATAAGAGTTCACACCCTATGAAAAGCATACTTGGTAATATTAAAAAGCGTGTTCAAACGCGACGATCCTTGAACAATTTCTGCTCCTTCTATTCGTTTTTATCAACAATCGAACCAACAAATATTAAGGAAGCTCTCACAGAATCAGATTGGATTTTAGCTATGCAGGAAGAGCTTCAACAATTCGAACGGAACAAAGTTTGGCACTTAGTTCCAAAACCCAAGGATCGATCTGTAATTGGAACCAGATGGGTGTTTAGAAATAAACTAGATGATGTCAGGGTCATAGTTCGAAATAAGGCAAGATTGGTGGTACAAGGTTATAATCAATAAGAAGGAATAGATTATGACGAGACCTTTGCACTTGTGGCTCGTCTTGAAGCTATTAGAATCCTGATAGCATTTGCAGCTCATAAAGGAATGAAGCTCCTCCAAATGGATGTCAAGACAACATTTCTAAATGGGTACCTACAAGAAGAAGTCTTCGTAGAACAACCTCCTGGTTTTATGGACAACAAATTTAAAGATCACGTCTTTAAGTTAGACAAGGCCTTGTATGGATTGAAGCAAGCACCAAGGGCCTGGTATGCCAGATTATCAAAATTCCTACTTCACAGTGGATTTAAGAGAGGATCTGTAGATAAGACATTATTCTTAAAAACCGAGGAAACTGATCTTTTGATTGTTCACATCTACATTGACGATATTATTTTTGGGTCAACTAACCGCAATCTATGCAAGTATTTTTCGGAGTTGATGACTTCCGAATTTGAGATGAGTATGATGGGAGAATTGAAATTCTTCCTAGGTCTACAAATTCAACAAACTGAGGAAGGCATCAAGATTCATCAACAGAAATATATTAAGAAGTTAATTAGAAAGTTCGGAATAGAAAATTCCCATGCCATTTCTACTCCAATGGTCGCAGACAAGAAATTAACTTTAGATGAAAACGGTAAGTCTGTTGATGAACAACATACTGAGGAATGATTGGGTCATTGCTATACTTAACTGCAAGTAGACTAGATATCACGTTCAGTGTATGCGTTTGTGCGAGATATCAATCATCTCCTAAAGAATCGCATATGACGGCCGCAAAAATAATCTTACGATATCTTATTGGGACGTCCAAACTATATCTATGGTATCCTATGGAATGCCATTTCGATCTTGTCGGTTATTCAGATGCCGATTATGCTGGATGTTCCTTGGACAGAAAAAGTACGTCAGGTGTTGCCACATTTGTTGGACCTTGCATTATTATTTGAGGTTCAAAGAAGCAGAATTCAGTTGCCCTTTCAACAACATAAGACGAATATATTGCAGCAGGACTGGTATATACTCAATTATTATGGCTTAAGCAACAGTTATGTGATTATGGTGTTAACCTAGGTTGTATTCCTATTTTATGCGATAATACGACTGCTATTATAATTTCCAAAAACCCCACGCAGCACTCGCGTACTAAGCATATTGAAATTAGACACCATTTTATACGTGACCATGTTGAAAAAGGGAATATAAAACTCGAATTTTGTAGTACTGAAAAACAATGGGCTGACATTTTGACAAAGCTTTTGGCTAGAGAACGTTTTGAGACTTTACGGTTGGAAATTGGTTTAATCGGTGGCTTCTAAACTATCATAAATATTTCCTAACCGTATGACTGACTAGTTAAGACGAGATTGTATGTCTGTGTCCGTATTTTCCGCTGCAAGTACATTCTTATATAGTATTTTATTATTTTATGAGAATATTCCGTTTGCTAATCTGTTATATTTTGTGTTTTATATAGACCATATCTTTCATTACTTATACATTCTAAGGTTTAGAGCTTCATAAACCAATGACATTCATGATTGGTTTCATTTAGGTTGTGAGTAGTACTCCTTACATGGCACGTAACATCAAATTGCATAAGCATGAAATTTGTCTCTTATTACCTATATACATTCGGTTTGTGGTGGTGACACATGTGGAGACTGGAGAGGCGACCCTTCCTTTACGTTTTACCTACTAACCTCACATTAGCCAAATTTGTCTTGTTTTGACCTATTTATTCAACTACATTCCATATGGCCTACCCTTGTCAAGCTAGTCTTGTTGGTAAATTTGGAAGTCTTGTTGTGGTCAATTTTGTTGGTGTTGTGATGAATATTGGAAGGGAGGAATAAAAAGATGGACAAAAAAAAAAAGAGGAGAAAAATGATATTATAAAAGATGAAAAAGAGAAATCTCTTATTACTCCTATTCTTATTCATTTCCATATTACTTGAGGAAAAGTACTTATTGATGTTAGTGAGTGTGTGCAGTACTTGGCATGGTGCATCATCTTTTATGTTGGGTTGGAAAGTGGAATATGGTTACTTTTGGTTGTGATCAGTGCTAGCTTGGCTTTTACCTCCACATATCCAAATTAGTTTGCCCCTTCTTACCCAATTACCTCTTCTCACATTCATATGTAAGTCCTTGGCATGTGTTTTGGACCTCGCTTGGTTGGAGTGTATATGTACGGTAGCTAGAGATATTTATCATGTTAGATCGCATGCATGCTTTTGTAGGTCGGAGTTAGGTGAGTGACTAAATTCCTTCTCTCCTACAAAATCTGTACTCACTTGGTTTGTATTACACACTTTATATGTAGGGCTTGCTTATGTTGAAGTCGTTCTTATGCTATAATATATGCTTTGATTAATATATATTTCTTGCCTCGGTTGATATTGTTCTAGTCGTTTTATGTCTGTTCTCATCTTTTCGATGATGTCAAGAGGAGGAAGAAATGACCATGATTTAGTATTTGCCTAAGCTTGCTCCTTGTCAAGACCTATTGTCTCTTAAAGTCCTTAAAGCCTTTGGTCTTGAACATAATTGTTTTGATCTTGCGTTAATCTTTATCTAAAGATGACGGTATTATATTGAGGGGGAACTATATACTTAGTCACAATTTTAGGAGACTTGCCATCATAAAATAGGGGGAATTTGTTGGACCATATAAATATATGTTTATGTTTTGATGATGTCAAGAGTGCTTTATATTCTATATACTCGTTGCGCGTAATTATTTGTTTAGTCTATTTAGATTAGACTTACTAATCGCAAGCATTAAAGAATTGTGATGTAAGTATACAAGAATATATCATGATCTAGCCCTCAATCAAGGATCAAGATACTACAAGCTATTAAAGTATTGTTCAAGCATACTTGAGAAGATGAAGCTCATTAGTGATCAATCAAGCTTTGATAATGAAGAAGTCTACATGCAAAGATCTCCTAAGAAGATTAGAATAGTGTAGGTTGTTATCTCGTAATGGTAACGTAAGAATGCACTTCTTAGATTGGTAATGTTATAGCGTCACAGCTATAATATTGCTTATATAAGAGCTCAATGTTATAGCTCTTCTACTATAACATTGAGATGTGAAATTTATATTATACACGACTAAAATATTTTCAAATTGTTTTTGAAAAATGTTTTTAGCAAAAAGTATTTCTTATGCAAGTGAGGTTATATTCTTATTGAGGATGGTTTTATGATAAGCTTATAATTAGTAATTGTATTGAATCAACTTATGATTTGAGTCATATTACTAATTAGGGCTTCTAATATTACATACTCTAAAACCCTAAATCTAACCTAATAATATGCTAGGGTTTCACGAGATAATAAGGCATATGGACCGTGTGGTTCTCGTGTAAGCATCTAATATAAGATGAATATTGTTAAGATTTTATTCTATAAATTATCTTAACATATCTTATATAATTAACATAATATGGTTAGTATATATGACAAGATATTTATGTTATGGAAAAATCTTATCATATCTTAAGATTTAAGGAAAAGATAATAAGATAATAATTGATAAAATTATCTTTTAGTTATTCTTTATCATTTCCTAAGATTTTAAGGATATAAATAATAAGATATGATTTGTTTACATATCTTATATTTTGGCCATCTAGGGATTTAAGGAAAATATATTAAGTATATATTTAATTGGATTATCTTATAATTATCATATATCTTTTCTAAGAGATTGCTTAAATAAAATAAGGAAAGTTGTTATGATTATTCCTTATTGTCATTCGGCATATCTAGGGCATTAAGGAAAGAATATTAGGTGAATATATGATAAGATAATCTATTAACAACTTATATCTTTTCCTAAGATTTTATGGATAAAAATAACAAGATATGATTCTATTTTAATATCATATTATTTCGGCCATATTAGGGTTTCAAAGAAACCGAAACTCCTCTCACCCTTGCTTCTCTTTTACTATAAATACTTTACTCTTTGCTACATTTGAAAGTGAGACATTTGAGCATAACTTTGATTTATTTCAAAAAGCAAAAACCGTGTTTTAAAGCAAGAAAACTGTTTTGTTATTTTTCAAAAAAGGTCGTGTATTTTATTAACTTGTGCATTCATTCTTATTGTTATCGTTATAAGATAATAGTGCTTAATTGATTTCATACTCGTTCATTAACGTGAACTTTTAGTAGAATCATTTGTGCTTTCTTATTAGCGTAAGTTAGTCACTCGAGTATTTTATGGTACTCACTTGAGTTACAACTAGCGTTAGTTGTACGAGTTGGGTTAGTAAATTTGTAATCCGTAGAAAGGTACTAAATTTATTAATCGAGAATAGTGGACGTAGGGTTCGATTTGTGAAACTGAACCACTTCAAAAATCGTGTGTGTCTCTCTCTTCTCTCTCGTTTGTTTCGTTTTCTTTACGCTTTGTTTTAGTTCTTAAATTAGTTGATTAGTTAAAGTTCAACCAATAAACTTTAAATAATTAATTATATACTTACAACCGAAAAAGTGGGCTAAGTTTTTAATCCTCAATTCACCCCCCTTCTTGAGTATTTCGGCTATTGATAGACTCTTTAGTAAACATGGTCAAAGTAACAAAGGATTAACAAAAGATTAAGTAGAGATTAAGGAATTATACAAACTTAAGAGATGAACAAAATAAGGAAGACCAATAGAATAAACCCTTGATTAGATGAAGAATGGTCACCTTCTTCAATAAAAACCCAAGAAATATTCAAGTACAAGTGTAGATCTAAGACTAATTATTGAATGATTAAGTAAATATTAAGGAAAGATTAATCTAATTAACTAAGGTTTAGAGTAGCTAATAGTAGTCTAACGTGATGTACCTATAATTAATTACAAGAGGGTATTTATAGTTAGTACAAGTTTAAGGTTAAATAAGGGCTTAAATGAAGTGTTAACCCAATAAGAGAATCCATCACCTTACAAGTCTTCTCTTCAACTCGTGAGGGTTGAGCCAGAAATGGCCAACACTGAACTGGAAGTCGCCTGAGTCGAGGCCAAGTCGCCCAAGTTGAGGGTTGATTTGCCCGACTTGGTTTCTGACTCGCCCTAGTTGGCTTTTCAAATGTCCTCTCTTGGCTTTGGCTCCCCCAAGATCCGTGAGGGATACTCTTGGGTCGTGGGGGCTAGCTCCTCATTCCCAAAAACTTGATTCTTGACCTATGGGTCCTTGGCTTTGATATCCGCTTCATGCCTGGTCGTTATATGCATCCATTTAGCTCCAAAATGCTCCGTTTATGCAAGATTAACGCTATTTTCCTAAGAATGGCACAACATCTCAAAGAATAGCAAATAAGAAGCTAAAGATATAAGAAATTACCCAAATTGGCACAAATGCAAAACGAGGCTAGTTAGAGGGCTAAAAGTGCATAAATTTGAATTACATCAAAGGCTTAAAAGGCATTTGGTAGCTTTGCTTTTATTCCATGTTTCATTTATTAATTCATTTTAACTTTTGTGTTTAATTGTTATTATGAATCTAACGAGCTAAATTAACCGGGGGAAAGGGGGTGGGGTGTTGTTCTAAAATCGTATTTGTTAACTATTAGTGCTAAGACCGACTGTAGTACCCGGATCTTTTGAGACAT
Source organism: Silene latifolia (assembly GCF_048544455.1). Taxonomy (NCBI): domain Eukaryota; kingdom Viridiplantae; phylum Streptophyta; class Magnoliopsida; order Caryophyllales; family Caryophyllaceae; genus Silene; species Silene latifolia. The sequence goes on along the minus strand of NC_133535.1, from coordinate 88,367,332 downwards.
CTAAAGGAACTTTGGGAATAGTAAGAGGACCCTTGGGCTTGACGGGAGGCTACTTGATGTAAAACAAATTGGGCGAATTATATTGAACGGACTGAATGTCTGTTCAATATAAACGTGTATATCTGACAGTTTGTTTGACTGTTCGTCTAAGTATTTTAGGATTAACGCAGCGGAATTTAGCTGAAGTTCTTGTAATGTCGTGAAAAGTAACAAAGAAAACAGGGATATATATGTGAAACTCGCTCAAACCTCGCAAGGAAATCACTCGAATCACTGACACTCAACCTCACATGGATGAATTTGATAACTAATCTCGCAAGTCTAATTAGGATAGTTCGCAAACTGTAAAACAATTATTGCTCTCAAATTAACGTATGATGCGCGCCAATTTCGTGCCATTTTCCCCTTTATTTCCTTGCGTTTGGACTCATTTAGAGGCGTTATATGAGCCTTATCTCGCTATTTTGTGCCCTTGTTCCCGTGCTTTCACTATTTTCCCCATCTTTGTAGGAGTGAGTCGGAATTGGAGAAAAGAAGCGAGAAAGAAAGAGATTTGAGTTAGTGCAAGGAAGAAAAGGGGAGAGTGTGCTGAGAAGGGGTTCTCTACCGGTAGGCCGGCAGAGAACCTATCCTATGCCTTAGGAAATTTTGAAGAATGAATTTAAGCCAAGTTGAAGAATAGCTCGCTACCGGCATAGGCACCGGTAGCCGGTAGCCCGACAAGGAGACCTAGGAAGAAGGAGAAAGAAGAAGAAAAGAAGGAAAAAGAGTTCCCTCTACCGGTAGGCCGACATCCGGCCAGCCGGCAGGGACACTCTCCCAACACTTAGAACTTTTTAAGAAAGAAAAATTGAATTTTGAAGCAATATATCGCTACCGGTATGAGCATCGGTAGCCGGCCAACCGACAAGGAGCCACTGTAGCTGCATTTCCCACACACTTTCATTTGTAACCTAATTTTGGGAGAGACTATATATACCCCCTTCCTCTTATTCATTGACACACTACCCTAGATATTTTCCAAGCACTTAATTTTTATTCAAACTTTGTTTATCAAGCCTTAATTTTTCCTTAATTAAACTTTAATCCTTTAGCAAATTAGTATAAGATTAATGTAATTCAATTGTTTACATTTGGGTATTGAATTGTAATAGAATATTTTGAAGAAATTCTTCTCTTATCTAATCCAAGACTCAACGTTTCATTGTTGTTGGTATGATTTCTTCTCTTTTATAGTTTTAATCTCAATTGTTTACATTTCTAGTTCTCTTTTCATTATTGCTAAAGTTTATATTATGTCTTCCATCATGTTTGCTTATCTTTCATCAATTGTTATTTGTTTAATCATGATGAGTGAGTAGTGACCCCCTAGGGTTTAGGGGGAACCTAAGTGGAGATTAATGATACAACTTGGGTGATAATATATATTTGGGTGTTGGGTAGATTTGTTAGTCTTCTTATTCATGCATATATGGTGTTTGTAGAATTGTGTGAATGAAAGTCCACATCTTTCTTCATTCTTTGCTTGATTTCTCTATAAATGAAAGTTTGTAGGGTCTTATGATAGCATGTTTAAGATGAGATTAGATACTTAATAATGATTTTGTGTCTATCTTTAGGGAGACCAAGAGATTGAGTCTCTTACCTAGGCTAATTACTACTCATACCCCATTTCATACCCTTCTTTTATCTGGTCCCACTTAGGGGAACCCGAAGACCCTAGTTTAAATATAATTTGTTTACATCCCTTTGCTTAATTCTTGCTTTAGTTTCTCTCAATAGTTATAGAAACAACAAACCTTCTATTGTTCGACTAAACTAGACTTGACATAAACTAAGTCTAAACCCACTCCATCCATGCGTTCGACACTCGATAAATACTACTTTTATTGTGATTTATAAATAGTTTTGATAGTGGGAAATGACCGCAAATCCTACTCATCAAATGGTGCCGTTTCCGGGGATGGTGTTAGCTTATACCTAGTTTGTAAAAGGTCTTAGTTTTAGTCTTAGTTTACTTGTTTGTTTGCTTTAGTTGTATTGTGCTTCTTGTAGAGTGTGTGATTTTTGCCTTACCCTAGTGTGTAAAAGCACCAGGAGTCTTACGGTTTGTTAAGTTCATGCCTAGGAGGAACCATCAAGCTTTGCTCTTTGACTCCGACCCCGAAAGGCTTTTTCGAGCCTTAAGAAATAGGACTATTGCAAGAGTTAGAACCTCTTCTCAAGGTACTTCAAACCAAGCAAATTCATCCACCCAACCTCTTATTGAAGACACACCATCACAACAACTTAACAACACCATTCCACCTAAAACACCACCTCCACACATACCAATCCAACAACCACAAATGGCGGCCTTACGTGACCACAACCGCCCCAACCACAACGACACTTGCAATCCGATAAACTTTGGTACCTTGGCCCCAAACAACTTTGAAATACATCCGGCTCAAGTTGGCTTGATTAAGAAAGAGAGTTTCGGTGGGCATATTGAAAAAGATGCTCATGCTCATCTAAGGAAGTTAAAAAACATGGTTTCCATGATGAAGCGGAATGGAGTGTCCGAAGACACATTGAGGTTGATGTTATTCCCATTTTCTCTTACTAGGTAAAGCGGATCGTTGGTTGAATGTGCATCCTCCTAACACATTTACTACATGGGATGCCTTAGCCAAGGCGTTCCTAACCAAGTATTACCCATCATCCAAGACCGCTATGCTTCGGAATGAGATCCATACATTGCAACAAGAAGATGGGGAGTCCTTGGGTAAGGCATGGGATAAGTACCAAGACCTTATTGCTAGTTGCCCTCACCATAGAATTCCGGTTTGGTATGTTACCTAAACTTTCTTTGAAACCTTGTTGCCAAGAACCAAGGACATGGTGAATGCCTCGGCGGGAGAGAGATTCGACCATTTGGGTGATGATGCGGGCACAGCTCTCATCAAGAAGATGGTGGACTCGGAGTCCAACTACGGTTCAAGGGGCAATATTCTAAGGAGGAATAGCCGGTACCCCAAGGAGAACTCTTCTAGTTCAAATGCCGAGACCAATGCAAAGCTCGACCTTCTCACCAAGCAACTTGAGCAAATGCAAAGATGTCAAGTTCATCAAGCTAGTGCTTCCCATGTCCACCCATAGAGGGGGTAATCCAAACTTCTTCTTGTGAGCTATGTGGGGGGAAATAGTCACACTTTCGATGTGTGTGCCAACAAAAACTACAATGTGGGGTATGAAGACAATATTCAAGATGTTAATGCCTTTCAAAGCTATAACAACAATGTGAGGCCACCACGAGCACCCTACAACAATCCCAATGTCTACAACCCAAACACCAATTTCTATCATCCGGGTTTGCAGAACCACCCTAATTTTAGCTACAAGAGCACCAATGTTCAAAACCCGCAACACCTTCAACCACAAATTCCCAACACCAACCCACCCGGGTTTTCTCTACCTAGAGGTGAATACCCAAACCAAAGAAATAATTCCGGAAATCAAAACCAAAATTTTGGGAACCAATCTCAAGGGTACCAAGATTTTGGGGGTAACCAAAACAACCAAGGGTTCTATCAAGGGAATCAAAGTAACCAAGCTAATCAAGGGTTTGGCCAAGGGTTTGCTCAAGGCTTTCAAGAGCAAGGGCAAGGATCCAACTTCAACAATCAAGGTCCTAAGGGGAACTACCAAGGGGGACACACCAAAAACAACAATCAAGGTCCCAAAACTAGTAATGATTATGGGTTCCCTTTACCCTTGACTAAACAACCTCATCAAGAGCCCATGGGTGACACTTTCCAAAGTGAGATTATGAGGATGATGAAGAACATGCAAATGCAACATACCAAGAGATGGCTAATTTGAGGGTTGCTAGTCAACAAGAGTTAGCTAACCAAAGAAGTGATAACCAAAGAGAAATGAGGGAGATGGAGGCTCCAATCGCCGCTCAAGACCTAGCCAATCCTCATAAATCCTCCGGTGGTTTGTTGGCCCAAGGGCAAAGCTCCAAAGATGCCTCTCATAACCACCAAGCACATGCGGTTGTCTTGAGAAGCGGAATAGATCTTGAAGACCCTTATAAGCACCTTGAACTTGAGGTTGATGTGGACCCTATGAGAAAAAGAATGGAGATGAATGGTGGAAGGGAAACCCCACCAATGACACCATCGGCAAGGATGAGTGAAGCAAAGAAAGGGAAGACAACAATTGAAGAATCTTCAAGTAGGGGAATGCAAGTGGGAAAGGAATTTGATGGCTTCGTTGAAGACCTCCCTTATGAGGAAGAGGTGGGTGAAGAGGCTACCGAAGAAGTACTCTTACAACCCTCCACAAAGGTAACAAGGAAATCAAATCCTCCAAAGGTATCCTCCGATTCTCAAATTGCCCCCCAAATCCCCTACCCCACTAAAGCTCTAAAGAGTAGGGAAAACTTCAACTACGCCAAGTTTTGTCAAATACTAGAGAAACTTGAAGTTACTTTACCCTTTACCGAAGTGATTTTGAACATGCCCACCTACACCAAATTTTTAAAAGAAATTATAACGGGAAAGAGAACCTTGGGTGACAACCAAACTATGGCTATGGAGGAGGCATGTAGTGCCATACTCTTAAACAAAATGTCAAATAAGTGTGGTGACCCGGGGAGCTTCTCCATCCCATGTGTAGTTAGAGGTGTCCCTATTACTAGAGCTCTATGTCACCTAAGGGCAAGTGTGAGTGTTCTCCTCTTGAAAGTTGCAAAGAAAGTTGGCATTTATGATCTTATCCCAACAAATATGACCCTTCAATTAGCGGATAGATCCATCAAACACCCCTTGGGGATGCTTGAGGATGTACCCGTCAAAGTTGGAAAATACTTAATTCCCACCGACTTTGTCGTCCTAGATATCTCCGAGGATAGCCACACCCCCATCATCCTTGGTAGGCCCTTCTTGGCGACCGGAGGAGTCTTGATAGACGTGAGAGATGGGCGGATAACCTTTAGGATAATGGATGACATTGTTGAATTTAACCTTCCTAAGCTTGTGAAAGGACCCAAGTTAGCCCAAATATGCACTATTGAAGCTATTGACCAAGTTGTTGAAGAAGTGGCTAAGGAAGAGTCGGAAAAAGAGGAAGCTTTTCAAATCTCTTTTCATGATGAAGAGATTAAAGAAGATCATGTGGTAGATGATGAACTCATGAAGAAAGTGGAGGGACGACTCCCTCCAAAGGTACAACTCAAGCCATTACCTCCCTCACTCAAGTATGCCTTTCTTGGTAAGGGAGAGTCTTATCCCGTGATAATCAATGCCAACCTTAGTGAAGCTCAAGAACAAAAACTTTTGAAAGTCTTGAAAGTTCACTAGGGTATAGCATTGATGATATCAAGGGATTAAGTCCAAACTTGTGCATGCATCGGATCATTTTAGAGGAGGGAAGTCAACCTAAGGTTGAAGGTCTAAGGAGAATAAACCCCAAAATGGCCGAAGTTGTGAAAAATGAAGTTTTAAAATTGCTAGAAGCGGCGATTATTTACCAAATCGCGGATAATAAGTGGATGAGTCCCGTCCATGTAGTGCCCAAGAAAAGTGGGGTAACCATAGTAGAACAAGAGGGTGGGACTCACATGCCTACTCGTCCGGTGAGCGGGTGGCGGATGTGAATTGATTATCGAAAATTAAATGTCACCACCCTCAAGGACCACTTCCCCATCCCCTTCATCGATCAAATGCTTGAAAGGCTTGCGGGAGGCGCTTACTATTATTTTCTTGATGGCTACTCCGGATTTTTCCAAATCCCAATCCATCCGAAGGACCAAGAGAAAACAACGTTTACGTGCCCCATAGGAGTGTATGCGTACCAGAGAATGCCATTTGGGTTATGCAATGCACCCGACACCTTTCAAAGGTGTATGATGGCCATTTTCTCGGACTTCCTTGAGAAGAGTATGGAAGTCTTCATGGATGACTTTAGTATCCATGCAGACTCCTTTGACCATGGCCTTATGAATTTAGCTAATGTTTAAAGGAGATGTGAAGAGCACAATTTGGTTTTAAATTGGGAAAAATGCCACTTCATGGCGGAAGAGGGCATTGTGCTCAGTCACATCATTTCCAAGAGGGGCATTGAGGTCGATGGAGCTAAAGTAGCGGTTATAGAAAACTTGTCACCCCCTTCAAATGTGAACGGAATGAGAAGTTTTCTTGGCCATGCCGGCTTTTATAGGCGGTTTACCAAAGACTTTTCAAAAATAGCCAAACCAATGACCTCACTTCTACTCAAGGATGTGCCCTTTGAATTTAATGAACTTTGTCTTGAGTCATTTCTTAGGTTGAAGCAAGCTTTGGTAACGGCTCCTATTATTCGAGCTCCGGATTGGAATCTACCATTCGAAATAATGTGTGATGCATCGGATTTTGCGTTGGGCGCGGTGTAACACCCCCATATACCAAGGATCCATAACAAGACCTTCCCTAGCAGATAAGGGAGTTACCATCTCGGTTGCCCGAGGTCAGTAATAATCAAATGTTAATAAAAGAATGTTTGTATTATATTACAAGTGATTCAAAACCAACAGACGATATAAAGATACAACTCAAGACTACTACAACTATGTGAAACTATCTCTGCCATGACTCGTGGTAGACTCGTCCCGCCAAGCACCCAACTAAGATCCGAACAACAACCTGCTAAGATTGACTGCTCACCATAGTGGATCACGGTAGACAAACACAAACAGACAACACAACAAAACCACACAAGGTCAGCAACTGAGATAACAAACATGCAAAAGCCGACACAACACAAGTACAACAACACACACACACCACACCTCCTCCAACCAACCACATACCTCTGACTGCCTGAAGGTCCAGTCCTGCAGTGGGGGACCGCAACCGTTCCCACCTAAGCCCCGCTCATCTAATCCGAGCGATAAACCCATGCTCCTTAATGTGCACATCCCCTCCCGTGGCGGGTTCCACGGAGGCCGAATCAAGGGCGTGAAGCCACTCTCGGAAGTGACTTCACTCAGCCGAGGACGCATCTCAAGAACTACGGACGAACAATCACAATCAGTTGTACCACAACAATCACCAACTTCTATACCAACACAACATTAACAACTACCACAAACAATCAACAATACTAACTATAAATCAACCAAGCAACACCAATAGACTCTCTAGACAATCAACAGTACTGAGTAGGCGAACTTACCTTTAGCAAACCGCAGCGATTTCACGTCCGATCACAAGATATCAATCAACCAGGAAAACCACCTATATAACCACCACAACTATCTATTACTACCTTTATAAACATAACTGAAAATGAGGATGACGATGATGATGACGACGACATACCTATTACTCAGCAAGCCGGCGTCAAGACCGCTACCCGACTCAAGCATCCCCTTCCTAAGGTGTAGACACTCACAAGGACCTCAAGAAGGTGAACCATGGTAAAGGAGAAGAGAGGTGACGTCATTTAGGTTTAGGAAGAAGGTAGAGAAATGATTTGGGGTTTCGCCATTTACGATTTATAATTCTCCGCTACAAACCCGTTACTCGATCGAGTATCAAACTTACTCGATCGAGTGACCTCTACTCGATCGAGTGATCGAGCTCCCAAGTTACTCGATCGAGTTGCCTCAGCTAGATCGAGTAACAAGTACACAAAGACTCACATCGTCACAAGTCATCACTCGTAAGGTTTCCTATGGTCGAGATAGGTGTCTAGGGTCAGTCAACGTCGGTCAACGGGTCCCTAAAAGGAAGGGTATTACAGTCTTCCCCCCTTAAAAAGAACTTCGTCCCCGAAGTTCGAATCATCCTCTCCCGCGACACAAAGACAAAGGAACCGAGGTAACCACCACTGTTTATCCGACACAGGTCAACACAATCATTTAGAAATACCATCCCGCTATGTATGTTCATCAGCCATCATCGTCATCTACCCTAGCACATATTACACAACACGACTCCCCAACAAACCACCAAACACACATTGTACCCAAGAACAACCAACTCAACTATTACTTGCACTCATCTCATGTTATTACAACTATCAGACTATTCCTCCATCGATTACTTGTTAACAACTATTCGTTATAAAACACTCAAAGACGACAGTCCTATTACTGATACACAACAACACATCATTCATTTTACTCTATTACTCAACCACGCAACACAATTCTACTAACAACAACTCTACTATTTGCTACTAGCATCCAACTTCATGACAACATAGTGAACAATTACTTGAAAGCAAGATATAACAACATGTTATTCTATTCAACAATTACAAAACACTCAATTATACAATAACCATTACAAAATTACCTAAACAACCATTTAAAATACTTCAAAGTTGTCATACAATACTATAAAATTGCTATAATTACGTCATTTTCCACGCGACATTACTCTTCCCCTCTTAAAAGGAACTTCGTCCCCGAAGTTCACCAACAAAACAACTTTACGCATACACAAGTCGATAAAATATTATTCCATATAGACATTACGAATGAACCATATAACGCAATTCGACTCATGTCAACTACGACGCTTTCTTGACATTATATGCATATGACTCATATATATGAAAATTTTGGCAGAGTGAACCACACAATTAGGCATTATATCATCAACTATCAACCATGGCATCAATAACTTTCTTATACAACCATACAAATTATGCAATGAGAATTATAATCATTATACACTACGTTACCTGAGACCATTTGATTTAGCATACGGAATTATATAAATATCACCAAAATTATATAAATCATACAAATATGTACAACTGTATAGCCACCGTTGAGACGGAACAACGATATAAGACATCCACAACAAGAAATATTATAACAAGAACCACCAATATGAATAAAGAAACAAATGTTTAAAGGAAATAAACATCAAATAGGGGCACTCGATCGAGCTCGTAAGGCACTCGATCGAGTATGTCAAGATCAGAACGTATACAGAATGTCACCCCTGCAGTTACTCGATCGAGTGAGGGGCACTCGATCGAGTAGCCACAGGTCAAAATTCCCCAATTCGTCACTTTGTAAGTCTTAGGCAACATATACAAGAGTCGGAAAGTATTCCCGACACCAACATCCTGCATAAAAAGTCTGAAAAGCATCCAAAATACGGCCTTATGGACAAAATACAAACCAAAGTCTAATAAAAGTATCAAACAAAACAAGTACCAACAACTACAAGTCCATGTAACAAGATAGAAATAAAAGGAGCATCATCACTCCAAAGTCTGCTCATCCATCATCTCATCTCTACCAACGTCTCCAGACGTGCCTGCTCCAACTGTACCCTTACCCGCGATGCCACCTGCGCCTGAATCGGCTCCCACTCGCCATGGTGCCAAGCAACCGTAGGGGTAACTCATAGGCTCTCTCCGAGTGGACCGCTCCATGCCAAAGGAGTAAAAGACCCCGCTGTCATCTCCAACACCTCTCCACCACACCGGCTGAGCCGCCTCGGTCCCGATGCCCTGAACATATGCCATCTCATGGAGGTTCCGGAGTGTCAAGGTAGCAAACACTCTCTCCGTGAGCTCACTCACTCTCATCTCAAGTCTGAAGAAGGAAGGGTAGATGGAAAACTGAAACTGTGGAGGTACAAGCTGCTCTGGCTGGGTCTCAGCCACCCTCTCTCTTACCCGTCGCGGATCTTTCCCCACCCTAGGCTGTCTATCCTCTGGTCTAGCCCGATCCCCCTTGGTCGATTCAGGCATCACCTCCAAAATATCAGCATCAATGAGGTAAAACTGCTTATCAGGGACCTCCTCCTCATCATCAGAATCGCCTGCCACCACTGCCGCCGGTAAAGGCTCGGTCGCAGGAAGGTGCTCAGGGTCGGGTATCTTCATCCAACTCATCCCCCAAACTCTACACGTTAACCCACCACCCTCCAAAGTACTCAACCATTTCGTGTCAAGGAAGTACTCACGGTCTAAGGTAGGCACCGTCGGGGTCAAACATGTATAGGCCGAGGAGGCCTCAAAAGTGGTCAAATGCTCCGCCAACTTTGTGGCAAAGGCACCACAACTCAGGAAACGGGTGTCAAAAGAGGCCATCAAGGCTAAGCTAGCACATACTATGTCCGGGGCACTGAAGGAGACTCTCGGAGCTCGGGTGGGGTTAAGGTATGCCGCAAGCAACATCACCTCATGTGATTTAAGCTTACTCACATCTCTCCGCTCATAGAGTAAACAGGTCATAGCACGAAGGAAGACCTTGAAGGTGACATGTTGAACATCTTTTGTCAACATGTTGCTAGAGGTGGGGGCGGGCTTGCCGGTAAAGCAAGGCATAAGACTACTAGCTTCACATTCAGTTGGGATATTCCTAAGGGCTCCCTTCTCTGGTCTAGCAAGGCCGAGGTGGGTGGCAAACATATCCATGGTCAGAAAGAAGCTAGTGTTCATGATACGGAATTCGACGATCTGTTCCGCCGCATCATAACGAAAAGAACTCATGAACTCCAAAGTCAGAAAGGCATAGGAATGTTTCCTAAGACGATATAACCAGGTCATACCCAAAGTCTCAAAGATGTGTCTCACATCAGTCTCAACTCCTAGGTCCGTCAAGATGGTGGTATCAATACAGCGGGTAGGTCTCATACGACGTTTCTGTAGCTCAATAAACGCATCTCTTTGCTTGAAATTAGCAAAGACAATGGTAGGGTACTCCGGTACAGATGGAACCGTAGGCCCCCCACTCCCCTCACCGACCTCAGGCACAGAAGCCCTCCCCCTCTTACTTTGACGGGTATCAACTGTAGGTCTCGGCATCTGTTTTCAGCAAACATTTTAGATACACAAACAAACACTTACTTGAAAATATATAAACTTTCATGTAAAACTATAGAAAAGAACAACTATATACACACTTTCACCAAACAATCCAAAAATTTCAAGTATACAACTCTCAAATTCTCATCAGACAGTCTTGTAGCTATAACAATTTGAAAGATTTAACCTTAATTAACACATCAACTTAACACTTTAAAGCATTACACTTCCAAAATAGCTTTTCAAGTAAGTAATCATCAAAAAGATTTGGGGCGATTTTCAGTTTGGGGCACTTTTAAGACGAAGTTTTAACGCAAAATTTTGGGCAAAATTCATCAAAATCAACACTAAACATGATACCCATAACATACATTACTCAATTTTCGCCCTTTCATATGCAAAAGACAAACAAAAATCAATTTGAATCCCTAAACCCTAGAAAATTCGGTACATACAATCCCCCATAATGATTCGATTTTTCTACTTCTAGCATCAATACTCAACATTTTAAAGCAACTAAATCGTGTTACAACAATTATAAGCAAGATTTCATGTATATAAATCAAATTTTCAGAAAAATTCCAACAACTTTCATGTTTCTATTCAATTAAAAACATAGAAAAGAATGAACATTCTTACCTTGAATGATTAGCAAGTAAAAGGGTGAATTAAGAAAGATGAGCACCAAAAAATCAAGCACCAAATCACAAGTTCTTAAGAACAAAAAGAGAGATATAGAGGATTTAGGGTTTAGGTATGAAGAGAAATAGAAGGAAAGAAGGTAGAAAAGGGTATAAGAATCCCGTCTTTTACCCGTGCACTGTTCACTTACTCGATCGAGTAAGTAAGAACTTGATCGAGTGTCCTCTACTCGATTGAGTTGAAGCTACTCGATCGAGTTTTCGCTGGCAGTTTCAGCTATTTCGATCTTATAACTCCTCAACTAGATCGAATGAGGTCTACTTAATGGAGTAGGTACTCGTACTCGGTCGAGCAAAATTAAGAACAAGGTTAAAAGTTACGAGTTTATTTAACGATTCTTGCAAAACAACAACTCGTGTCGATTTCAAAATGTATTTGGAAATCGTCAAAGATTATTATATTCATTCACGACACATTATTACTACTCAAATGTAACTCAACGATTCCATCCAACCAAGACACATATTACTTCACTCTATAATAATTACTACGCAAAATGATTGAACATACCATTAACTTATTCATGCATACATTCAACACATTACTTCACTTCTAATCATGCACTTGCAAGTTCAACATCCAACTTATACTCACACTACTCTAAACATTCATCTAACAATAAACCATCATATATCATCCGAGTTTGCTAGAAATTTAATCATGTCACAACAAGTTATCTATTAAGTCATTTGACCTAAATATGTCATATCATAAAAGTACTCAACAATTCATCCATCATAATTTCCAATCACTACTTGACAAACATTACAACTAGTACAAAACTCACGACTTCTATCATCATCACATACAAGACTCACAACTTCTTTATAAACTAGTATGCATAGAAAGACTTAGAATGCATTATTATCACCACATCACCCAACATTGTCATGCACTATAGACACTTCCTCATCTCTACTACATCCACCCACACTTCCATTCAGCCACACCATACGCAGTTCATTATCACAATTACACGCACTAACATTAACAGAGACTCTACCACAGTTACTTCTAACTTAACCATCATACACTCAAAGCACATAATTCCCGACTCGATATCCCCATAACCGGTGACTGGCTTAAGCATAATGGGGCCATGATTTTGAAATTAGGGCGCCTACTCACCCAAAATCAAGCATCAGCTGGGGCTCCCAACATACATACACCATGTTCATTTTATTAGACACACTACGTTCATTGAGCTCATTTGTTCAGGTTTCAAAACCGTCGCTCTGATACCACTTTGTAACACCCCCATCTACCAAGGAGCTTTAACAAGACCTTCCCTAGCAGATAAGGGCGTTACCATCTTGGTTGCCCGAGGTCATTAATAATCAAATGTCGATAAAAGAATGTTTATATTATATTACAAGTGATTCAAAACAACCAGACGATATAAAGATACAACTCAAGACTACCACAACTATGTAAAACTATCTCTGCCATGACTCGTGGTAGACTCGTCCCGCCAAGCACCCATCTAAGATCCGAACAACAACCTGCTAAGATTGACTGCTCACCATAGTGGATCACGACAGACACCACACAAACAGACAACACAACAAAACCACATAAGGTCAGCAACTGAGATAACAAACATGCAAAAGCCGACACAACACAAGTACAACAGCACACACACCATACTTTTTCCAACCAACCACACACCTCTAACTGCCCGAAGGTCCAGTCCTGCCAGTAGGGGACCGCAGCCGTTCCCACCTAAGCCCCGCTCATCTAATCCGAGCGATAAACCCATGTTCCTTAATGTGCACATCCCCTCCTGTGGCGGGTTCCACGGAGGGTGAATCAAGGGCGTGAAGCCACCCCCGCAAGTGACTCCACTCAGCCGAGGACACACCTCGAGAACCACAGACGAACAATAACAATCAGCTGTACCACAACAATCACCAACATTTATACCAACACAACATTAACAACTACCACAAACAATCAACAATACTGACTATAAATCAACCAAATAACACCAACAGACTCTCTAGACAATCAACAGTACTGAGTAGGCGAACCTACCTTTAGCAAACCGCATCGATTCTGCGTCCGATCACAAGATACCAATCAACCAGGAAAACCACCTATATAACCACCACAACTATCTATTACTACCTTTATAAACATAACTGAAAATGAGGATGACGATGATGATGACGACGACATACCTATTACTCAGCAAGCCGGCGTCAAGACCGCTACCCGACTCAAGCATCCCCTTCCTAAGGTGTAGACACTCACACTCCCTTGCTTGCTCACCAAGTATTCCGTGTTTCTTGCCCTTTCTGAGTATGCTCTTGCATCATACTCCCCTTATTAAAAAAGAATCGACCCAATTCTTGGACCATTGACCTCCCGGATCAAATACGAACCTCACAAATCTAGATGAAAATCTTCGATAGGTAATAATAATGATCTCGGATCATCCTTGAGCTCAGCATCTTCGATGCAAACTTCAAGGTCGTCTATCTTGCTTGATTTCTGACTCCTCTCATGCCTTTTCCGCTTGAACCATCCTTTCTTGTGCCTTCCACCCCTCTTCCCTCCGTGCACAAGTCTTGATTTCTTATGGTGAACTGTTTTACCGACCTAACAAATTGGACACGACAATTCCCTCATCGTAGTAGCATGCTTTTCAATTTGAATATCGATTGAATAAAAATCCATTGGAACTTTAGTCTCGGCATTAACCTCTTTTTTACCTAATATTGGTAGCAGATTAAGATTGAAGGGGTCATCGTTGGACAAACTCAGATGTTTTTTTCTTATGATTATCCATCAAATTATCAACCACTTCCTCTTCATCATCGTCTTCTAGGTGCTCCCCTTATTCATGAATTTCATTAAAAGAGTAAACCTTTACTTCTTTAATTTGATTACCTTCATATAATGGCCTGACACTACATGTAACAATCTCGTCTTCCTCTTTTATTTCATTATTCGGAATCTAGCAGTCTTCTAGACCGTCCGTTTGGAGAAGATATGATGTAATACACTGTATTTTATTACCTTGGTCAAAGGCTAGTTAACGGTAAATGAGTAAATATACTTTTTATATTGTTTCTACGAGTTATGTATGAAACGGAATAATAATAATAATAATAATAATAATAATAATAATAATAATAATAATAATAATAATAATAATAATAATAATAATAATAATAATAATAATAATAATAATAATAATAATAATAATAATAATAATAATAATAATAATAATAATAATAATAATAATAATAATAATAATAATAATAATAAAAATAATAATAATAATAATAATAATAATTTTAAGATGATAATGATAATAATAATAATAAGTTGTAATGATAATAATACGTAATACGATACACGTACATATATACGTATACTGCCTTATATAATATACCCTACCACCTACCATTATATATACCCCCTCACCTTATCCACCATCTTATCCATTCAATATCTCACAAAATCCACACAAATGGGATAAGAGAGGAAGAGAGAAAAAGGAAGAAAATGGAGATTTTTCCCCTCCGCCTCGAGATCTTAAGGTAATACCGCCTTAAACTAGTTTATATATTATTTAATCAATACCGTTAACCCACCTCAACCTTGACCCGTCTCTGACCGCCCTTGACCGCTGTTGACCGTTTGAATGGGGGTTTGACCGTGAATATAAAGGGTGTATTATTGTTGTTGTGATCCAGTTTTTGGACAGGTTTTTACCCGTTGAACCGTGACTGACCGTGGGTGGTTGTGGGGTGGTTGTGTTGTGGGTTAAGTGGAGTTCATGTTGGAGGTCGTGGGTGGTGGTTAGGGTGGTTGTAGGTGGCAGAAATCTAGGGTAAAATGGAGAGTGTCAGTTGATTGTTGTTGTGTTGTTGATTGTTATTGTTGTCGTCATTGGTGTTGCTGGTGGTTTCCGCTAGTGTGTGGGTGGCTAATTGGTCCATCGTGGTCAGGGTAGACCACGATGGTGGCCGGCGTCGGCGAGGGGTGGCGGTTTTAGGATGAAGTCGTGTATGTGTACGAGTGTGTGAGTGTGACGGGTGTGTTGTTGTGGTGGGGCTGCCGTCGTGGTTGTTGCCGCCACTGTGTGGGCTGTCAACCGAGGACCACCATGGCTAGTGGTGGTGGTCTACGGTGGCAGTGGGGGTGGTGTTTGTCAGAGCTAGGAGGGAGTTCGGGTGTGAGTATGAGTCGGGATTTAAAAAGCTTAAGACGATTTTTTATTTAATTAATTAATTACGTATTTAATTTACTTAGATTAGTTAGTAATTGAATATATTTAATTATCGTAATTAGGTGCCGATTTTATGGAAGAGCGTATTTTGTATCTGTTTGCTTGTTTAGCGGGATTTGCTAAAAGGCAGGTTAATCCTACTCAGTTTTAATATACATTTGAGTGGTCATGTGAGTCGTATTTTAGTGGTCATTGCTGATATTGGTTAAGACGACTTGATGAGTCGGTAATTGGCAAATTGTGTGGTATCTTGTGTTTATTGTATTTGTCATGCGTATTGGAGGTTATGACGGCTATGAATGTTTGGTTATTGTTGAGGAGACGGAAGGCGGTTAGGAGACCGTCTTCTGCTTGAGTTACCTCTTGGAGCTTCCCACTCCAAGAGAGATGTGCACATTAACGACTTGAGTTTGGAGGGACTCGTGTAGTTGAGACACGACGTCTGGTAAGGAACTCGGTTGGCTTCCGGGCCCGGTACTTCTGGACGTGTCCCGATATCAGTTTGCGAGTTTTGGTGTCCTGGGCGTGTCCCTGGCACCGGTGGTTGTGGGTACGTCTGGGCGTGTCCTTGTACCGGTGTGGTGGTTGTTTGATAGCGTGTCATTCATATCATAGTCATGTTGCATATTCACACACTTGTGTCATGTCACACTTTATTTATTGAAACTGACGTTTGTGTGTCTGTATAATTGTCACCTATTTCCGGGATGGTTGTGTCGATCCATATGATATTTTCGATCATATGTAGAGCAGGTTGAGTATAGGTTTGCTTGTTGACATGATCGGGATTTGGGGTCGCGCCTTGGACTCGGAGTCAAGTAGCGTAGCATAGATGACATAAATGGTAGTCG
The DNA here is from genome assembly GCF_048544455.1 of Silene latifolia. NCBI lineage: Eukaryota > Viridiplantae > Streptophyta > Magnoliopsida > Caryophyllales > Caryophyllaceae > Silene > Silene latifolia. The sequence goes on along the minus strand of NC_133535.1, from coordinate 88,350,736 downwards.
ACTTGTAGTTTGTATAGTTTACATTTATTCATTTGTTTACGTTTATGTAATCACTAAACTTGTTATTTATATACAGAGTTTCGTAATTGTAATTTCGATTTCACTGCCTCGGGAAATCGAGACGGTAACATTACCTAATTACCTTGGCCGGGTAAGAAGGGGGTTTTAAATCTGGCGTCTCTACAATCTGACAGTCATTTGGACTGTTATGTGTCGTCTCTCCTTGATTTTCTACTTTTTCTTCGTGAATATAATTAAAAGGTTCAATCTTTATCTCTCCTTCCTTCCTTCCACAAGATTGATTTAGTTCGCGCTCCCACTTCTCGTATTTGGATGAAAGCTGTTCAATTCTCCTTGTTATGTCCTCCCATAACAATTCTTCCTCATATTCCTCTAACTTCTTCAATGCTTGCCTGAGTTTTTTCCGAGACATGTTGATGTATATAAAAGACAACCCCAAGGTCCGTCTTGGTTTAAAGAAATCAAGAACCTGGCTCTGATACCAATTTGATGTAATGTCTGTTCAGGATAAAAAATGTGTATATCTGACAGTTTGTTTAACTTTTCGTCTAAGTATTTTAGGATTAACGCAGCGGAATGTAGCTGAAGTTTTTGTAATGTCGTGAAAAGTAACAAAGAAAATAGGGATAAATATGTGAAACTCGCTCAAACCTCGCAAAGAAATCACTTGAATCACTCACACTCAACCTTATAAAGATGAATTTGATAACTAATCTCGCAAGACTAATTAGAATAGTTCGCAAACTATAAAACAATATTATTGCTCTCAAAATAACGTCCTAATTCTGTCATACACGACCCCTACTTATAGTCCTACTCGATGTCACAAATATGACTCGAGGTCTAATTCCTTAGCTTGCATCTTAAGCTATCTACCCCTTTCCTAAGTAACTAGGAAACTTATTTAATTAGTAATTAAAAATACAATCAGAATTTAGAAACCCTATAACAATTAGGATTAGGAAATAAACAAACTCTCCCTAATTTTATTCGAAACAATAACATAAGCTAAAACAAACTCCATATGGTTTAGGAAACATGTATTTCCAGCTTGGCATTGGAATCCGTGTTACTTGCAGGACAAGTAATTCAACTCCCTTGCTTGCTCACCAAGTATTCCGTGTTTCTTGCCCTTTCCGAGTATGCTCCTTCATCACTACTCGTGAGTTACGCGATGAGTTATGCTAGACCGAGTATGAGTTGGAAGGACCATTAGAGTGCACTCGGCCGAGTATGAGTGATACTCGACCGAGTAAGGTGCACTCGGCCGAGTGATCGGTGTTCAGGCACTCGAACGAGTGGATATGTTCAGTGGCGATATAAACTATGCCGAGATCTAAAATTAGCCTAACCCTAAATCATTTTTTTTTCTCTCTCTAAAGCCTCCAAATCTTCCCCCTTCTCTCTAAAACTCTCCCTAGCCTCCTCCCATGGCATATGAGCAGGGATTTGAAGATCTTTTACCTTTCTCATTCCTCTTTTCACCTTGTAAATCAAAGATCTCATCTTTTTTGATTTCTTTCACCAAACCCGAACTTTTTGAGGGTTTTATGGGTAATGTTAATTAGTGCTTATAATTAGTATTATGGGTAATTAAGGGTTAATAATAAGGGGTTATATATGATATAAGAGTATAGGATGTGTTGTGATGGTAATTATGTGATTTATGTAGGATAAGACGGTTTTGTGAGACAGATTCTTGGTTGTCTCGAGTTGCTTACGGAGTTTGCTATGTTAGGTTCATATACCTATTATTAGACTCTTTTAATAGTGAACTAATTAACATATTAACTTAAGTTCATTAAGATCTAGTGCATGCATAACTAATTAAGAGATAAAGAGAAAAATAATGTTCCTTACATTATTTGGTTCGAAATTTGGGCACAAATAAGGACAACTTCCTTATTTGTTCCTGAGCTCAAGTATTATGGATGATCCTCCTAAATCCCAAATATAGAGATCCTCCTCTTGTTTCACCCAAAACAAAACCCTTAAACTAATATATTAACTAACTAGATTAATATACTAGTATCCTTAAAATGATTCTAATAATATCTTTATTACTACACTAGTAATCTTATATTGAAATTAGAATTTTAGATGAACAATTTTTAAAGTTTCTAAAACTAATTTTAGAGAGATGTATTTAGCGAGTTGAATGAATAATGCACAAGTGAAAATATAGAGAACAATTTCTCTATATGAGAAAGGAGGGAGCCGGTTATGGGGGATGGAAGGCCAATGCATGTCCTCCTCACTTTTCCTTTTTCTCTTATCTAAAATATAGATGTGTAAGGCTAGGTAGAGTAGGAATGATTATGTCAATATTATTATATAAAATAAATCATCCACTAACTCCTTCCACCCTCCAATTTTCGGTCACTTTAGGTAAAATGGACTTCCATTTTATTTTGTCCATTTGTCATTTATCACACAATATGTCCCATGTAGTATGTAACATGTTATTAATTAATTTAATGCATAATTATCAAATAAATATCATTATATATATAACAAATTGTTCTAGTAATTCACAATTACATGGTATAAAATGGGACATGTTAATATAATTCACAACATTTTGTAATTATATTTAACCATTCATTCTTATCTTAATTGTTTCATAAACAATAATCAATTTTAGTAATGAAATCTTTTAGTTACTAAAATAAATCTTATTTAATCAAATTACAATAAGATATAAATATTCTCAGTAAAAAAACAATTGTTCAATTTTAAGAAATTGATCAACTTGTATCGATATACAATTAATCAACTTATCTATTAAGGGAATTGTCCTATAGGCGTGACCTTAAGGGATCAACTGATCACCACCGTCAAACGACAGTAATGTCAAACTCTAGTTAGCCAATCATTACTGATTAATGTTGATTAGTTGACTATATAAATGAATCACCCATTTCGTATTCTTAATTTGAGATTTAAACATGTGATCGCACTATTGTTGAGGACACATACTCCAACAATCTCCCACTTGTTTGAGACAAGTGTGCGTCACCAATTCTCTTGTCCTATTACAATCTCCCACTCAATGCAAGGTATCTTGCTGGTCGTACTTGCATTTGATCATATCTTGAGTGGTTTCCTCGATCTGGAGTATAACTATCTGACCATAATTATCTACCGTAGATACCTTCCGAGCGTGGCCACGCATTTTCAGTTCACTTCTCCTCGAGTGGCCCTGGGATTTTCAACAACCCTGACAAGGGGGTGGATAATTCCTATCGCACTATTCCCTTCGTATAGCCACAGTTCATCATGACCCAAAATACACTCATTTGACTTCAGTTATGACAGTCATAGAGTATAAGTTAAAGCCAATCAAAAACTTGTGCCAACTAGGGCGAATAGTCTCTAGTCAAAAGAATTGACTCATAAGAATACTATAGTAGCTCTTGCCACGATCAGGTTTTAAGAATATTCAGAACTCTATAAGCGGTCACTGCCCAACAGAGTGTCCCATACAGTCTGTCTATGTGATCGACTAGTCATCCCATATGACTCTATGGCACTTGAACTTACCATCAATCGCAACACACTCTACTCACTTCGAGACGTCACCTCCTTTAAGTAACTAGGGGCAAATACTATGTTAATCCAGTTCACTTAAATAGGGTTCAAAATTGTCTCAACAACCTATTTGGATATAACAAAGTAATAAATAAATGAGTTTGCATAAAGAAACTCAAACGATAAATGCGATTATCATATATAAACCAAAAAAAAGGGTTTTTTCATTTCATATCTTATAATCTAATACAAACTTGGCATGCATTTCAGACCCATGGAAATAACATGTTGGTCATGCTTAGCCTGCGATAAAGGCTTGGTTAAAGGATCAGCAATGTTATCATCCGTCCCAACCTTATAAGTCGCTATTTCCTTCCTTTCAATGAAATCTCTAATTACATGAAATTTTCTAAGTACGTATCTAGACTTGGGCTCTTTAGCCTGAAAGATAGCCCCACTATTATCACAGAAGATCGTGATAGGATCTTTGGCGGTAGGAACTATCCTTAGCCCTTCCAAAAATTGCCTAATCCACACGGCTTCTTTGGCAGCTTCAGATGCTGCAATGTACTCAGCCTCCGTTGTAGAATCCGCAATGACCGACTCTTTGAAGCTCCTCCAGCTAACCGCCCATCCCTATCAGTTTGAAAGCTCGAGTCAGTGTAACCCTTCACACTTAGCTCGGAATCTCCTCCAAACACCAAGAATGAATCCTTAGTTCTTATCATGTACTTAAGGATATTCTTGACGGCTATCCAGTGACTCTCACCTGGTTTGACTTGATATCTACTTGTCATGCTCAAAGCATACGATACATCAGGACGAGTGCATATCATGGCATACATGATTGATCCCACGACAGAAGCATAAGGGATCAATTTCATGCGTTCAACATCTTCAGGTTCTGTGGGTGACTGAGACTTGCTCAATGTAACCTCACTACTCATTGGGATAAAACCCCTCTTGGAGTTGTCCATGTTGAAACATCGAAGAACCTTATCAATATAAGACTCCCGACTTAGTGCCAATATCCTCTTAGATCTATCTCTATAGATCCGGATACCCAATATGCGTTGTGCATCTCCTAAATCTTTCATTTAAAAATGATTCCCTAGCCACCCCTTAACAGAAGTAAGAATTGGTATATCATTGCCAATGAGAAGTATGTCGTCTACATACAAGATTAGAAAGATGACCTTGCTCTCACTAAACTTCATGTATAAACATGGTTCTTCGACACTTTGAGTGAAACCATTCTCTTTTATAACATGATCAAGACGATGATTCCAACTTCTCGATGCTTGCTTAAGACCATATATGGATCTCTTAAGTTTGCATACCATGTTAGAATTTTGAGGATGTACAAAACCCTCAGGTTGTGTCATATAAACTTCCTCCTCTAAATACCCATTTAGGAAGGCGGTTTTGACATCTATTTGCCATATTTCATAATCATGAAATACGGCAATCGCTAACATAATCCGAATTGATCTAAGCATGGCTACGGGGGCAAAGGTTTCGTTATAGTGTAAACCATGAACATGGGTGAAACCTTTCGCAACTAGCCTTGCTTTATAGACATCATCATGTCCTTCTATACCATTCTTTACTTTAAAGATGCATTTGCATTGAAGAGGTCTCACACATTTAGGCAAATCAACCAAGTCCCATACTTGGTTCTCATGCATAGATTTTAATTCGGATTGCATGGCCTCTAGCCATAAAGTTGAATTTGGACTAGAAATTGCAGCTTTATAGGTTGTGGGTTCGTCACTTTCCAAAAGTAAGACGTCCAATTCGTCATTCAACTCGATGATGCCCACGTATCGATAGGGTTGGTGACTAACCCTACCTGACCTCCTAGGTTCGGAAGGAACAAAAACTTGATTAGACGATGAAGGAACATCTTCTTAAACCTCTTTTCCAGTTTGTGGTTCTTGAAATTCGTCAAGTTCAAAATTTCTCCCACTCTGTCTCTTATAAATAAATTCATTCTCTAAGAAGACAGCTTCACGAGCCACAAACACTTTGTTTTTGTGACGGATGTAGAAGTAAAAACCATGTGTTTCTTTTGGATAACCTATAAAGATGCATTTTTGGGATCTTGGGGCTAGCTTATTGCCAGTCTTGATTTTGACATAAGCATCACAACCCTAAATCTTTATATAAGACAAATTGGGGACCTTCCCTTTCCACATCTCATATGGAGTCTTCTAAGTGGCTTTAGTTGGGCTACGATTGAGTGAGTGAACGGCCGTTTGAAGGGAAAATCCCCAAAAGGAATTTGGTAAATCAGTTAGACTCATCATTGATCGAACCATATCTAGTAAGGTTCGATTTCTCCTTTCGGCAACACCATTGAGTTCAGGTGTGCCCGGTGGAGTGAGTTGTGATACAATGCCACAATCCTTTAAGTGAGAATCGAATTCATTGCTAAGATATTCCCCACCACGATCGGATCGTAGTGCTTTAATCTTCTTGTTCAATTGGTTCTCTACTTCGTTTTGAAATTCTTTGAATTTCTCAAAAGTTTCACTTTTATGTTTGATTAAGTAGACATACCCATATCTACTTCAATCATCGATAAAGGTGACGAAGTAGTCATAATTTCCTCTAGCGGTGATAGTCATTGGACCACATACATCGGTATGTATTAGTCCTAACAAATCACTTGCTCGTGTTCCTTTACCATTAAAAGGATTGCGAGTCATTTTGCGTAGAAGACATGATTCGCATATACCAAATGATTGAAAATCAAATGATTTAATAATACCAGTCGACACTAGTCTTTTAATGCGCTTTTCATTTATGTGACCTAATCGACAATGCCAAATGTACGATTCATTTGGGTCACTTGTTTTGAGCCTTTTTGATTGTATGTTATAGATATCTTTACTTGAGTTAGAAGTTTCAAGAACATAAATGCCATTAACTGAAGTGCCTTGGCCTATGGCCAAGTCATTTCTAGAAATTATACAACAATTGTTCTTAATAGCTAAAGAAAATCCTTCCATGTCTAACATGGCAACGGAAACGATGTTCTTAGATAAAGACGGTACAAAATAACAATTATGCAAGTACAACTCAAAGCCATTAGCTAAAACAAGTACATAAGTCCCTTTTGAAATGGCGGCTACCCTAGCTCCATTTCCTAGTCGGAGATCTACATAACCCTTGTTTAGCTTTTCCACATTCCTAAGCCCCTGTAAATGATTACAAAGGTGAGAACCACAACCGGTATCCAATACCCATGTTGAGGTGGAAGTATAATTTATATCAACAACGAAGATTTCGGAGAAAATATTACCAAGTGGAACGTGAGATCCATCATTGATATCTCCCAAAAAGATGGGGCAATTCCTCACCCAATGTCCTAAGCCATGACAATAAAGGCATACATTGGTAGTCCCACTAGCCAGTAAATCCCTATGGTTTGAATTAAACCTCCTATTTTTCTTCCTTTTCATGAACTTTCTATTCTTGATGGAAAGTCCTTTGCAAAAACTCTCACTAGCTTTCTCATTTCTCCTTGCTTCCGAAGAGAAGGATCCCATGGTGTTAGTGAGGTTGTCTTCACAAGACTTATTCACTAAGTTGCTAGTTGTTATAGGAGGTGAGGAAGTAGTAATGAAGTTAAGAGTACCATCGGAACCAATGCCAAAATGAATTTCCCTAGTCGTATCAAGGTTGTTTTGAGAGAAAACTTCGTCGAATGATGTGTGACATGATTCAATAGTGATCGGTGTTAATGAGTTGGATGAATCCATTGTGGTAAAAGATGACTACAAAAACGGATATGAAGGAAAATAATTAACATTTATCGTTATTATACTTGTAAACATTTTAAACAAATTTAGCATTTATATAGTGACCTCTACCCAACTATAATAAATGATTCCGAGATCCATCTTTATACAAATATGGGCACGGGGAAACCGATACATCCCATACTTATAAAAATTTGGTGAATTAACTCTTTAATTGATTCTACTTTAGAACTCTCGGTCGATGTTTTTCATAAAACCCATCTCTAGCCACCGAACATAAGACTAGTCATAATATCCCGTTGAGACCAACCAAATTTCGCGTGTAATAACGTCTTATTACCCCATTTACCCAATGATAAATGAAGGCACCTTGGGAAAACCGAACCTACCCCAAATGTCACGGGGAGTCATGGGTCATACTATTTGGTAAGGCTAATCTCAATTTTAAAATCAGTGAGAGGTCATGTCAATTTATTATCTATCAAGTTTAAGTCAGCTAAAGGTTGAATTATCGATAATTTTAATTGACGCGGTCGAAAACTCGATATGACATGCATGTGTTGTTATGGCGATTTGGCAATGCATGCAACATATTATGAGAAATGCAAAACAAATAATAAATTCCTAGTATGGCCTTCCTAAAATAGAAAATCAAATAATCTATTACATGATCGGAAACCAACTCCTTTGGTCGCTTGAATCTTCAAGTGGCACGCCTCCCTAGAACACCGTTTTTGTCGGGACGCCTTTTCGAATGGCACCGTCTTGAAGAAACTCCGGAGTCACAAATAATAATAAAAATACATAGCTATTCCTATTATACATTTGTAAAATGAAAAACTAGTAAAAATAAAAGTGATACGAGATCACATTAAATTATAACCGAATCAATATCCCCTTACATTACGGGTAATATCGATTAAAATCTAAGGCCATACTAAGATAAAATTACATAATTCAAAATTACATAAATAAAATATTATATTCTACAATGAAATATGCAGCATTATAATATGTGTCTATCATGCCAAATTATGTGCCAAATCGCCCTATTTAACTTATATCGATCATATAACCCGGTTTTATGGAAATTCACGACTTTTAACTTATTAATATCGTAAATTAACACTAAAAACTAATTTTAGTCCAAGTTAATTATCCTAACACTCTTAGGTCTCAAAAATTAGTCATTACTCAATTTTTGACAATAATTCAACTTGATATAATTTTATGCTTATTTTGACCCTAAAATCATAACATTTATGAAATAAATCCAAATTAAATTACAATAATTTCAAAATTTGAATTTTAAATTTTTGAACATTCTGAAATATATCCATGACACTCATAATATCAAAAATCATGGTTAAAATTTTTCGAATTTATTTTGAGAAAAAGTAGTTGCGATTTATCGGTTTTATCAAATAAAACATCTAAAGCATACAAAAATTAATCTAATCAATTTTACAACTTTAGATATGATAAGTGGGATATAAATTCAACCTAAAACAATTTTATCATGCCACGTAATTTTATTTAGCCATTTATGCTAAAATATTAACTATTTATGTTATTTTTACACTAAAAATTCATAAATCATGCTAAATGAAACAAGTTCATCTTAGATTTTACACACAGTGAGTAAAATATTCATGTGACAACATATTAACATTTCATGGTCTATTTCGAAGTTTAATTATTTTTAACCATTTTACCTCCTTTTAATCCATTATTATCTCATAAAAATCATAAATCATGCAAAATAAATAAAATTTATAAGAAATTTTACATACAATAAGTAAAATATGCATGTGATGTCATATAAAAATTTCAAGGTCAGAAACTAAGTATAACTATTTTTAGCATTTTAAATACCATTTTAGTCATTAAAATGTAATAAAATAGCTAAAAATCATTAAAATCAGCAATAAAATACCATAAATCATAAAAATGACCTAAAACATTTTAGGACCAGAATATACAACATTAATCAATATTTCGTGAGTTTATCTAATAAATCACAAATTTTTAGTTTTAATTAAGTTACTAATAACTCGAAAAAACTATAAATCGATTATGCATGCAACATCTTATGCTCTGATACTAATTGTTAGGTTCATATACCAATTATTATACTCTTCTAATAGTGAAATAATTAAAATATTCACTTAATTTCATTAAGATCTAGTGCATGCATAACTAATTAAGAGATAAAGAGAAAAATAATGTTCCTTACATTATTTGCTTCGAAATTTGGGCACAAATAAGGACACCTTCCTTATTTGTTCTTGAGCTCAAGTATTATGGATGATCCTCCTAAATCCCAAATATAGAGATCCTCCTCTTGTTTCACCCAAAACAAAACCTTTAAACTAATATATTAACTAACTAGATTAATATACCAGTATCCTTAAAATGATTCTAATAATATTTTTATTACTACACTAGTAATCTTATATTGAAATTAGAATTTTAGATGAACAATTTTTAAAGTTTCTAAAACTAATTTTAGAGAGATGTATTTAGTGAGTTGAATGAATAATGCACAAGTGAAAATATAGAGAACAATTTCTCTATATGAGAAAGGAGGGAGCCGGTTATGGGGGATGGAAGGCCAATGCATGGCCTTCTCACTTTTCCTTTTTCTCTTATCTAAAATATAGATGTGTAAGACTAGGTAGAGTAGGAATGATTATGTCAATTTTATTATATAAAATAAATCATCCACTAACTCCTTCCACCCTCCGATTTTCGGTCACTTTAGGTAAAATGGACTTCCATTTTATTTTGTCAAGTCATTTATCACACAATATGTCACATGTAGTATGTAACATGTTATTAATTAATTTAATGCATATTTATCAAATAAATATCATTATATATATAACAAATTGTTAGTAATTCACAATTACATGGTATAAAATGGGACATGTTAATATAATTCACAATATTTTGTAATTATATTTAACCATTCATTCTTATCTTAATTGTTTCATAAACAATAATCAATTTTAGTAATGAAATCTTTTAATTACTAAAATAAATCTTATTTAATCAAATTACAATAAGATATAAATATTCTCACTTACAAAACAATTGTTCAATTTTAAGGAATTGATCAACTTGTATCGATATACAATTAATCAACTTATCTATTAAGGGAATTGTCCTATAGGTGTGACCTTAAGGGATCAACTGATCACCACCGTCAAACGACAGTAATGTCAAACTCTAGTTAGCCAATCATTACTGATTAATGTTGATCAGTTGACTATATAAATGAATCATCCCCTTCGTATTCTTAATTTGAGATTTAAACATGTGATCACACTATTGTTGAGGACACATACTCCAACATGGTAAAAGGTAGGGTCTCCCTACTCGGTTTTGGTAATATAGATGCTCACTCATATGTTTATACGTCATTCATATTGTTGTTAGTCTTACATGATAATTAGATTTGCATTATAACATGTAGTTGGATCATTGTGCCTTAAATGATAGTTGTACTCGTGGGATTGCATTATAACATGTTAATAGGGGATTTATTGTGAGGCATTGTTGTGGTTGTTGGTGCATATTGATACACGACATTCATCTTACATGAGAAAGAGACATATTTGGTAATCGTTATGCATATGAAAGCACTGTACTTGATATATTGTGTATATGTGATTGTTCCTGGATGTTGGAGGTTGTCGGTGGAGTTGTGGTTGTGTTTTGTGGTTGTTGAGGAGATGTAAGGCGGTTCGGAAGACCGTACACATTTATGGTTTGAGTACGGAGGAACTCGTGCGGTGTCCCGACGTCTAGCAAGGTCCGGTTAGCGACCGGGCTCGGTACCACGGGTGCGTCATGCGTACCTGTTTTACGGACTGCGGTACAACTGTTTGGTGACGGTGTTGCGATGCCGTCACCAGGTTATAAGGATGTGGAGTTGTGGTGGATACAGACTTGAGACTTGTGCTTTCCTTATTGCATTGCATGTTCATATTTACTTGTCTGTCCGTGAGTGTTTGTATTATTGAAACTGTTGTGTGTGGCTATGTATAAATTGTCCCCTTGTTTAATTGGGGTGGCCTATGATGATTATATGATACTGCCGCTCATATGTGGAGCAGTTGGAGTACAAGTTTAGATATGGCTATGATCGGGATATGGGCTGCGCTAAGGATATTTGGAATCGAGTTGCATAATCACGTGGTAGATGACGTAGACTTTAGTTGAGTTGTATTATGTATAATTCACATTTTTTTATTTATATATTCACTTATGTAATTTATTAAACATGTAATTTATTTAAAAAATTGCTTAATTGAAGTTTTAACTCACTACCTCGGGAAATCGAGGTGGTGACATTCCTGATTACTTTGGCCGGGTAAGAGGGGGTGTTACACCGAAAAAATGGATCAATGTTGTAACACAAAATATTAGTAAGACGACCTAGTACGTAGCAAGAGTCCACTACGAACTTGTCTTAAGGTTGCCAACAATCGTGACGGACTAGTCTTGACCCCGATAGGGTACTGTGGATATGGGCCACCCGCACACCAACCTGCGGATGTGATGACAGTCTGAAAAGCCACTTTTGACGACATGAAAGTTGCTTTCGACCAGATCGATTTAGATCAGATTGTTTCGCCTCGGCGAAGATCTCAAGACGATGCAAAGATGTTCGGAGTCGCCACCAAGAAATTGTGGAGTGCTTGGATACCGTTTGAGATCCACTTTATACCTTGGTCAAACAAAGTATGAAGCGGTGCTTAACACAGATACTAAAGATAAGGACTTGTCCCCTTTTATCATTCTATCTCTTGAATGACTTTCGTTGCCATGGCTAAGGTCGTCCAATATCCAAAGGTTCTGAGTAAGGGGTGAGGGTAGGTATTGAGAAGCCCTTTAATCGGACACCCAATCTCGCCCGCGTTAGCGACCTTTACTTATCGATCGTGGTTGCTAGTGTAAGAGTTGATAAAACTTGTTAAATGCATGAATGCGCATCCATTAGTTTAACCTAATATGTAAAATTTTGCAAAGTCGATTGTTTATCCAAATACCAAGTAATTGATGTCAAGTTGGATTTAAGTTGATTTGCATGCAAAAGCGGAAATTAAACATCCATTTACCGAGTTAGGTCATGGTGCTTAACACGATCCATTTGTTTGAAAGAGTGTGTTCGAAGATGTTTAAAGTATAAAATATAACTCGTCAATCTGATGCGTATAGATTCGGGTTAACCGTAATCGGGATTGTCCTAGACAAGTGCTGAAATGAGTGAGCTAGGACAGTGCCAGGCATCCCATTAGGGCGTGAGCCTATAAGCGATGTAATGGGCTCTGCCTAGGTTTGAAATATAAAAGACGGGAAGTGCCTTGGGGCGCGAGCCATCAGGCGGCCTAAAGAGCCTCTCCTGGTTGTTTAAAAGGTTGTTAAAATCGTTTTAAAAGGTTGTTAAAACCGCTTTCGTTGAAAGGGTCGTTGAGACCACTTTTATGCTAATATTTTTAATGTGATTTGCATGACTTGAAATGATTAATATTTTGTTTGTAATAATCCGTTTCGGGTTCAGATTTGCGAGCTTAACATGAATAGTTTACAAATAAAAGTGATAAAAGTGTATACTTAACCATTTCGTCACCGTACTCGAATTAATATCGACATGGCATGTATGTTAGCCAAGGATGACATATGACATGGTTAAGATATTGGTAAAAAATGAAAGAAAAGTGTTTGATATGGACCAATTATGTTAAGTCCATTTCTTTGTAATTAGCCAAGATTTATCATCGTACTCGGATTAAACCGACATGGTATGAAGAACAAGGATTATTATGAATATGACTAAAATGCTTGCAAGTATGGATAAATGAATAAAAGTGATAAATGGAAGAAAAGGGTGTTTAATTACCAATTAATTTGTAATTAACCAACAATATCATCGAGTCACGGACTAAACCGTCAAAGATATTTGTCATGACAAAAGATTGAAAATGGTAAAAATAGTAGAAATAAAAGAAGGAAAAATAAGATAAAATGTTGAAGGAATGATGAACTTAAACACGTTTCAGTTCCGACCTGAGTAGCCCAATGGGGCACGAGGTCCTTGGTGACACAAGGAACCTGTGTCTTAGCCAAAACTCGGTTTTGGCTCAATCATCCCATGTTTGAATCGTGTTATGCATGATTTATGTTTATAAAGTCATGAAAACAGTAAAAACATGAAGTTTAAAGAGTTTGTTACACCCTCAAACTTGCATGTTCAGTTGCTTGATGAAAACGACAAAGCGTTAAACTTGTGAGTCGCAAAACCGTTTTGTAAGAAAAGAGTGTTGCTTTGCTTTAGTGTTGATTGATTAGGCGTAGTTGGTCTAACTGGCCGGTCAAGTGTTTTTAATGCACGATGACGGTACCATACAAAGTGTGTAAAGCTCATGTTTTGAATCGGTAGGTCCAAAACACGTGTCGGTTTTGACTTATGAAGTCGAGTCTAGAAATTTAAGGGAGAAAAGAGGAGGCGGACATTTGCGTAGTTTGCAAATGGTGGCATATAGGGGGTGGGGGATATTTATAGAGGATTGTATAGTGTTGGTTGCTTGAGTTTTTTTTTGGCGACGTTGCCTATGGGAAGCCTAAAGACGCGCGAGCGTGTTGGCGATACAAGGACGTGTCATGTCCTTTTCGCAAAGTAGAATTTTGCTCTTTGTTCTATCCTAGGTTTTGATTGCTTATGTTTTGTGGTTTATACCATTGCACCGTGTACAATAGCATGTGAGTGTTATGTGGGGTGGGTTGTAACAACCCCATCTACCAAAGTGCCTTACCAAATACCGCCTTAGCAAATGGAAGTGCTACCATCTCGGTTGCCCGAGGGAAATTGTATCAAATATACCATAAAAGAATGTTTAATTAAAGTAAATAAATGTTTAGTCGATTACAAGTCCAAATACAAAAATCCAATTCTGAAATACAACTCCAAAATAAGGTGATCATCTAATGTTTAACATGACAACCGAAGCTAGTTAAGTGAATTGTAGGTGTCCCATCCATGCCCGTAGCTAATTCAACATATCACACCTGCTCAATCCACTGCTCACCATTCCCCAATGGAACACCAAAGTTTTAAAAACATTTGAAGGGGTCAGCCAACCATATAATCAATTATAAGTGAATAGAAAATAAAGCCAATCCAATCCAAGCCGGTAACAATCACAAATTCCAACTCCAACAAACAGTGACCGAACCGCACCCCGGTCACGACTACACCCCGCAGTGAGTAGCCGTGTCAGGTTACCCATCGCAATAGGTAACTCACCCCAGACAGTGGCAGACCGCAGCCTTGCCACCTAAAGTCCCACTCATCGCAACGAGCGAACCCAGATCAATAATATGCACAACTCCCTTGTGACGGGAGCCACAAGGGGCGAACATGGGGGTGTAGACCATCTCCCGACAATGGTTTCACAATCATCTTAACAATATAAACAATAATACGATACCAACAACATAACTATGATACTATATCAATGTCAATAAAAAAATCACCACACTACTCACAATTAACCATATAGAAGACTGAGTAGGGAAAACCCTACCTGACTAGCAAATCGGATCAACCAACCAACAAAGGCGAGCTAGAACTGCTCCTCTACGAATTCCTCACCTAACATTTATACACAACAATACTACCATCAAGATGAATTCCTAATTAAACCATTCCCCTTAATTACTTAGATTAGGGTTTCATTAATCCTTAACAAAAGTAGTTAAAACTGATTAGAGATACTAAGTACTTACTAATGTGGTACATCACTGAACTACGGATTTCAAATACTTAATAATCCACCAAAAAGATGCTAGTACATGATTAGGATGATTAGGGAGAAGATTAGAAACGTATTTAGGTTTTAGAAATTGATTAACGAAGTGATTAGCGAAATATATAACTCCCTCATAATTCTAATCAAACCGCAAAAATTACTCGAAATAGGCCGGACACTCGGCCGAGTACCAGACCGAGTACGCTCTACTCGACCGAGTGTCTCCTAAACTCGGTCGAGTACACACAAGGCAGTAGTCTGATTAAAACGTGCAAGACACTTACTCGGTCGAGTACAACCCACTCGACCGAGTACTCAAGGATCATAAAAAAGTAGTATTACACTCTTCCCTCCTTAAAAACGAACTTCGCCATCGAAGTTCATACTCATACCTGCATAACATACAAACTCACCAAAACACCACCCAACATAACTCAAGACAATACTAACTAGTACCAAAACACGATCAGAAGATGCATAAACAACCCAAAAACATGCCCGAAACCTACCTCAAAGTGTCCCAAAAACACATGAGATCATCTCCTACCCCTCTTAAAGGAATAAGAATACGACCCCGTAACCAAACATACCTGATCAAAAAGTTGTGGATACCGCTCCTTCATAGTCTTACGCACCTTGCGGTCCAATATCTCCTTTGGCATCTCCACACAAGTAAGAGCTTCATCCAACTCAATGTTCTCAACCTCCAATACATGAGATGGGCCATTCACATACTTTTGGAGTTGTGACACGTGCAACACATTATGCACCCGATCAAGAGCTGGTGGCAAAGCTAGTCGATAATCCACTTCACCTATCCGTCCAGAGTCTCATAAGGCCTTATGAACTTCTGGCTCAACTTCCCTCGCTATCCAAACCTCATAACGCCACACATAGGTGACACTTTTAAAAGAACTTTCTCACCCACCTGGAACTCAATATCCCTGTGATGTATATCCGCATAACTCTTTTGCCGATCCTCGACCGCCTTCATCTTTTGTCGAACCAAATGCACTTATTCAATCATGTCTTGTACCATTTACGGTCCCAAAACCACAGCTTATACGCTATCATCCTAACACACTGGACTTCTGCACTTCCTCCCATAGAGTGCCTCAAATGGTGTCATCCCAATGCTAGTGTGATAGCTGTTGTTATATGAAAACTCAATCAAATCAAGTCGATCTTCCCAACTTCCACCAAACTCCATCACGCAAGCTCGCAATATATCTTCTAAGGTCTTGATGGTCCTCTCAGTTTGACCATCTGTCGCAGGATAGAAAGCCGTGCTCATCTTTAAAGTAATTCCTATTGGTTCCTGCAACTCTTGCCAAAATCGCGATATAAACCTCGGATCTCTATTTGACACAATATCGTTTGGTACCCCATGTATTCTTACCACATGCTTCCTGTATCCATTAACCAGTTTAATCTTACTCCAAGTATCTTTCATTGGAATAAAATGAGCTGACTTCTTCAGACGATCAACAATTACCCAAATCATGTTATTACCCCACCGAGTCCTCCGTAACCCCACAATAAAGACCATAGATATCGACTCCCACTTCCACTCAGGTGTTTCAAGTGATTGAATCTTATCTTATGGTCTTCGATGCTCCCCCTTGACTCCCTGGAAAGTCAAACATCTAGCCATGAACTCAACTACCTCTTTCTTCATTCGGGGCCACCAAAAAGTTTTCTTTAAGTCCTTGTAACAACTCGGTTTATATAATAAAGGAAAAACGTATCATAAAAGAATAATATTATTGGCCTACAATGTTTCTGATTTCTGATTCAGGGGCAAAAGTGATACCCTTGTGTGTGATAGACATAATTTCTGCAGAGGCAGAAATTTCCATAACTTCATCCTCAGGAATAATTTCAGGGACATCTACCACCACCGGAACCTGATCAGCCACAGCAGCAGTCTTTGATGCAGCAACCCTTCTCCTTCCACCAGCAATTTTTTTTTATTGGAATATAAAGTTGCTTTTCAAAGAAAGGATTATTTTCACAAAGGAATTAAAGAGAAGAGAAAGAAAGTTTAGAGAATTGAAGAATGAAAATATAAAAGCAAACAAACGGTTCCAAGCATTTTATAGCCGCAAAAATCCAACGGATAACACAAGTGGATGAATCCAATCATGACTTTCCTAGGGTTTGATAAACCTACCTCATTTATGGTCACTAGCCGTTATAGAAGTTGAAAGGAACTCAAACACTTTTCCGGTAAATATTCTTATACATTTTGCCTGGCCCGAATTTTTATCTCCTTATCCCTGGCCAGATCCACTGGGAATAAGAAGATAAGGGGCAATTGTTGGGCCCAGAATTATCCTGCCTGACCGGACAACAATTAGGCAATAACCAAGACAAGCCTGAATAGAAGACATCTAACATAAGGCATACAACACCTGAGCAGGCACCAGCCAGGGGGGAAAGACAGCTCAGGCCGTCTATCAGGCCAGGCCTGAAGAGGTATCTTACCAAGCCACATGCTAAGCACTACCAGAACGCATCAGGCAACAACTAATGTCTAGAAATATAGTTCATACTTACACGAGAGACTTATTCAACAAAACCCACAACAAGTATAGAGCAGTCAAACTAGCAGAGATAAAAGCGGCCAGTCTTAGGAGTCAAATACCTACCTCCGGGTAAATAGGGCACGAGGCCTATTACCTAGGAACAACCTAAACAAACATGGAGGAGTCGTTGCAAAGAGAATGAAGCTACTATAAATAGCAGAGGGAAAAAAGAAGAAAGGGCGTCACTTACTCACTCTCACTTACACTCATTTTTGTAATTGTAAACTACAAAAGCATTATTATCAAACGTTCATACTCTATTCCTAACCTGACATACACATTCCCTATCAGGATACTCCAAAACATAGTAATAATCCCTCATGGCGATGTGCCCGTGGTTTTTTCCCTTATTCCCAGGGTTTTTCCACGTATAAATCTTTGTGTCTCACTTTGTTATCTGTTCTTTACTTAATCAGTCGTACTGGTCAATCTTAATTATTTTGAGTTAGATTGCCCTGCAATTACATCCCTGGCAGGACTTTATCCTTGTGAGAAATCTTGCTAAAACAATCATTTTATTAAAATGAGATTTATGGAAATGGATATTTTATATTAATTATTGAGACGTGTAATTATTAAACAGGAAATAATAATTAAATTAAAGAATACATAATAATAATATATAACGGAGGATGTATACATGTGACGCATACTAGTATGAGTATATGATATTATACAACTAATAAGGTAATATGTATTTTATATAGTATTTATACGGTATTTATACAATATTATATATAATATGACATAATAAGATTAGGAAAGAGCTTAGAAGGTTCATCCACCTACCTTCTGCTAGTATAAATAGAGGCCTTATGCTATTCTATTGTTCACATAAGATCACATAAAATCACAATTAAAAGTAAAAGAGAGAAATAAGAAGAAAAGGAGCTTTACATCTATCTTACACTCGTCTTAAAGGTAACCGTCATATAAACTCTTTCTTATAATTAAATTATTAAAATAATATGTTGACTCGACCCCAAGACCCCACCTTGACCATTGACCCGACCTAGTCTGACGTTGACCACCCCGTTGACCGGTGTTGACCGTATTATAAATTAGGGCATAAATTATGGTCGTGTATTTGTTGTTCACATGGACCCATCTTAAAGAGACCCAAAACCCGACCCAAGTCTATACGTGACCTTACTCGGTTCTGGGTAGGGGGTCATAGGGTGGTTTGAGGTTGGTGGTGGCGCCTGACATGGTGGTAGGAGGCGTCGGAGGTAGTAGTGATGCCTTGTCGTTGTTGTTGCTTGTTGGTGAACCGTGACAAATAAGGAGGGACCATTGACCCATAACCCCATTTGACCGGACCCTAACTTGGGTAAGGGTAGGACCCGTGGCTATGAGTGGTTAGGGGTCAGTTTTGGTGGTAGTTGTGGTGGAGGTGCCGGTGACTGGTGTTGGTAGTGGCGTTTTGCAGGCTAGGTTGTTACAGTTTCAGGTTGTTGTTAAGCTGGTTGCAGGGGATTGGGGATCCACATGAGAGTCGACTGACTCAGGGATGGTGGTGGTTGTCTAGGGCGGTTATGGGTAGGTCTAGGGTGGCTATGGGCGGTGGTAGCGGTGGCTAGTGGTAGCATTGTCGCTGTATTTGATGTTGTTCTTGTCTCGGTTGCATCAAGGTGTTCGACCTGGTTCTGGGTCGAGCTGGGCCTCCCCGTGGGTCTGGTGGCTGACCACGGTGGGTGGTGGGGGGGGAGTGGGTGGTGTTGGTGTCGGGGTTGGTGTAAGGGTGTTTGGAGTCGAGGGAGAAGGAGTGCATTGGTTCGGTTAAGGGGGGATGTTGAGGATGTTGGATGGAGTTCGAAGAAGAGGTGTGGGCTTGGTGGTTGAAGCATGGTGGTCGGCTGGGCAGGCGTGGCAGAGGTGGTGGCTGCCACGGCCTGACCTTGGTGGTGGTTCGGTGTTGGAGAAGGAGGGAGTCGGGTACAAGTAAGGCGATGGGTTAGTTAGCTAGATGGAACCGTCTCAAGTATTATTAAAAACTCGTTTAATTTGTAATTATATTTAATTAACTATTTGATATTAATGCGGGTTTTGATATTAATTAATTCGTATCATATTAAGTAATGGGCTTTTGGGTATATTTATAATTATTACTATTATCCCATTTGCTTAGGTGACGGGTTTTAAATAATTGAGTCGTAAACTTATAATTAATTAAACAATTAGTTAAGCGAGGCATGTTTATAACTATTATGTTATAATTGGATAGGTATATATTGGACTTACGGAAGACCGCTTGTGACTATATTTATTATTATTATATTGCTATGACTCGGAATTCACTATCGAGGTAGGATAACTATTCATTTACTTTAATGATTTACACGGTTAATATTATCTAGTTGTCTTGTGTGATTAGTGGAACTGTGATAGGTGGATATGATTTTTGAATGGATTATATTTATTTAATTTGGTTTTCTCAGCCTCGTGTCTGAGATGAATTATACTATTAGTTTCTTCAGCCTCGTGTCTGAGATGGTAAGAATGTTGTATAGCTCAATTGTTTGCATATCATATCATGAGCATTTGTATTGGTTTCCCCAGGCTGGTTCTGCAGGACTTGTCTCTGGGATGTTATTGAGATTACCCCGGCCAGGGATTGGCGGGATGAACGGGAGCCTCAGAGGATGATCATGAGCATGCATTGCATTTGCATTTAATATTGTCTTGTATTCATTTATTGTTTTTGTTTAGCTATTCCAACTTAACCGTTGGGTTGACGTGTATTCCGTAAACACCTGTGTAAACCAAATATTGGGGAGTAGTTTGATTCGCAGGTTATTACAGATTGGGACGAGTGCACTGACGAGACAAAGATAGAGACTTTCACGAGCTTTATAGAAAATGTAATAAAGACTTAGTTACATGTATTTTCCACTGCGAGTTTTGTAATTTAATTTAAGACCGTATTTTATTTAAGTTGTAATAAGACCATTTGAGTAATTTAATTAATAAAGTACTTTGGATTGTATACTTTGTAACTACTGCCTCAGGAAACTGAGATGGTAACACACCTATTTAATTAGGAATGTCTAGTAAAGGCTCTTGATTAAATGGGGGTGTTACATCCCGCTTTGAGAAAGGGTGAAGTAGGAGTTTCCTTGCCCAAACCTTTGGTTGGGCCCCTTTTGAGTTCTAGTACACTCCATCTTCTTATGGCCGAAGCCATCACTGTAACACTCTCATTTATTTAAGAGCCTTTACTAGGCATTCCCAGATAAATAAAAGTGTTACTATCTCAGTTGCCTGAGGTAGTGAATACAAAGGTAAACGAAATTAGCCAGAGTACTTTAAATAAATATAACGTTTATATGGCCTTATTACATAATCCAAAATAAATAACTGTAATTAATTAAAATACAACTGCAACGGAAACTTAAATAAAATGAATAATAAATATTGTTTGACAAATCTAAGTGATCTAGACAGCTAAGTACATGCCATAGCCTCTCGCCCTTCCGCTCCCCTTCTAAGTCAGCTCAACTACCTGAAATCAATTTGCTCCCCAATTATTGGTTCATCACAGGTGTTTAGCGAATACACGGTCAACCCAACAGTGAGTAGAAATATCTAAATAATAAGAATAATACAACAATAAGACAGATCAATTATGTAAATGCTCAATTCCGTTCACAATTCCAACAATCATACATCCTCCGAGACATCCATAAAAATATTGGCAACTCCGAGACACCCTTTTTATAAACCGCCACCCCTGGTCCGGTTTATACAGCCATAAAAAACTCCGAGACACCCTTTTATAACCCGCCACCCCTGGTCCGATTCTTCAAATATAACCCGCCACCCCTGGTCCGGGTACTCAAACAACAACAATACCAATATGTAATACGGATAATAATATTTCAGTGCATAAACAATAACATTAACCATCCAACTACCAACATCCATTTCCAATTATTATCCAACTGATAAATTACCAATACATATTCAAGTTGAGTAGATAACCTACCTTGGCAGCAAAATCCAATAAAGCAGTCCACGAAAAATAATCAGAAATTCAATAATCGGGCTTCTATTGGCCTACAATGTTTCAAGACACAAGAGAATTCATCATTCATTGCGATGCTTGTCAAAGAACGGGGAATATCTCTTGGAGGAACGAAATTCCACAAAGGGGCATACTAGAGGTGGAGATCTTCGATGTTTGGGGGATCGATTACCAAGGTCCCTTTGTGACATCCAATGGGAATAAGTACATCCTTGTGGCCGTAGACTACGTCTCAAAGTGGGTGGAGGCGATTGCCACTCCAAATGATGATGCAAAAACGGTCACCAAGCTCTTCAAGAAAATAATCTTCCCAAGATTTGGAGTTCCTAGAGCAATCATAAGTGATGGAGGAACGCATTTTCATGAGAAGAAACTTACATCCCTTTTGACCAAGTATGGTGTTCAACATAGAACCGGCTTGGGATATCATCCTCAAACAAGTGGTCAAGTTGAAGTTTCAAATAGAGAGATCAAGAAAATCCTTGAGAAAGTTGTGAACAAAACCCGAAAAGATTGGAGCACAAAGCATGATGATGCTCTTTGGGCTTATAGGACGGCCTATAAGGCTCCCATAGGAGCCTCCCCTTACAAGCTTGTCTATGGAAAAGCATGTCACTTGCCAATTGAATTGGAGTACAAAGCTTTTTGGGCAATCCGAGCTCTTAATCTCGATCTCAATTTAAGTGGTCAAAAGAGGATGATTCAAATTCAAGAGTTGGAGGAATTCCGACTACAATCCTATGAGAATGCCAAGATCTACAAATAAAAGACGAAATTGCTCCATGACAAAAGGATTAGACAAAAAGCCTTGCACAAAGGGGACAAAGTCCTTCTATTCAATTCCCGCTACCGACTTTTTCCGGGAAAGTTGAACTCTAGATGGATGGGTCCCTATGTGATAACCGAAGTTGAAAAATATGGAGATTTGGAATTAAAAGCGGAAGATGGAAGCAAGTTCAAAGTCAATGGTCAAAGGTTGAAGCCATACTATGAAGGAGCGTTTATTGGAGAGGTCGAGGTCACCTACCTCGGGCCTCCTCATCCTTGAAAGAACCATCAAAGGGAGAGTTTGGTGGAGTCCTCCCTAATCCACCACTTGTAAATATACTAACCCTCTAACTTGTATTTATAATTTTATTGCATTTCTTTAATAATAAACATAAACTCTTTTCATGAGAGTAAGTGAGGGAGGGTCACTAACGAATTTTGAATGAAGGAAGGAACTAATCTTCAAGTGTGGGGAAGCATTTTTGAAAGGAAAGGAAGTCAAAGAAGAATTCTGAACACGTGCGTGTTCCCTGGAATCCGGCCATCTTGCTGGAATCCGGACGACCTGGGAAGAATCCGTCCGTCCTTCTAACCTGAGAAATGAAAATTTTGGGACTGTAGAAGAATCCGAGCGTCTCAGAAGGGAAGCCGCCCGTCCTGAAGAATCCGCCCGTCTTTGCAGAAAGACGGCCGTCTTTCTACCTGTGCATTTCAAGAAAATTCCCTGAAAAAGAATCCGCCCAGATTCAGCATAAGACGCCCGTCCCGCATTTGAAGAATCCGAGCGTCTTAGGCTCGGGACGCCCGTCTTTGTGGCGTCAATTTTTGGAAAGATGATTGTGACAGAATCTGGCCGGCTTCACTTGAAGTCGCCCGTCCCGATAAGCTGGAATCCGAGCGTCTTACCTCGAATCCGCCCGTCTTCCTGTGGTAATTCGGCCCGGCTTTTCTTAATTTAATTACACCCCACCACACAATTTATGACACATCACCCTTCATTCCACTTGTATTATAAAAACCCACCTCCTTATGGCTCCAAAGCATATCCAAATCACTCTTTTACCCCACAAAATCAAAAAGCCCCAAATTGCTAGGGTTTCAAAGGCAACACTCAATCCACAAGGAGCATCTTTATTCTTTAACAAATCAAAAAGTCTCAGCTCAATAATCAAGGAATGGCACCAAGGAGATCTTCTTTTAGGAATGGGAGGAGACCAAGGATGAGGGGAAGTTCTTCTACCTCCCATGTCAACACATTAAGAAGGGAGCATGAAGAAATAGTGGATCTTACAAGACTTGATGACTTCTCAAATGTTGAGTTTATCAATGATGTGCAAAGACTAGTCTTCCACCGGCTTCTAAGTAAGAACATTCTCCCTACTAAGTTTTTATGTCATGATACCTTGAGGAAACTTGGGATTTATCACCAAGTGGAAGCTCTCTTTGAAGTATTTGGTCTCTCTACCCTTTTCCACATGTATGAGCAAACTTATCGATCCCTTGTGCTTGAGTTTTTGAGCTTTTTGAAGATTAAAACCTTGAACAAAACAATTTGCATAGAATTTAGGTTAGAAAATGTTTCAAGGATGATTACCCTTGTAGAATTCGCAAATGTACTTGGACTCGATGTTTCGCCTACCCGAACATCGAAGCCAAAGAAATACAGTGTTGAAACTTTGTGGAGGGCCATGACTGGCCGGGATTTCATACACAACAAGGAATGTCTCGCTTTTCATATTCAAAATCCGATCTTGAGACTTACTTATCGATTTCTCTCGGGCACCCTCTTTGCTCGCCGAGATCCAGCGATCGTGAACCAACTAGACCTTGTGTTTATGGAATCCTACCTCAATATTCAAGGAAGAAATGTGTACCACTTCAATGCACCTCTAGTGCTAATCGAGAAATGGGTAAAGTTTAGGAATGGTGATGATGACGGGATGAGACACATTGTAAATGGAGGACTCATTACTAGGCTTGCGAAGCATTTCAATCCGAGATTCAATGAGAATAATGAGTATGCTCCTCTTTCGGGAAACACGAGGATAAATGAAGATCTTCTTCTCATTCATCATCATTGGATAACCCTTGAGGGGGTTGAAAAGCGCATCAAATGGATAACGAAAGGAAGTGATCCGATTTTTCTACCAATGACCGGCCTACCACGGATTTCCCCGAGAAGAGGACCTTGTCTCCGATCCCATCCTACCTCATCCCTCCAAACCCAACCCAACCAAGACAAGCACCACCACCTCCAAATCCCCAATAACAACAACAAGAGCAACAATCTCAAGATGAGAAGATCAAAGTGCCTCCCTACCCATTTCCTTATCAACCGTATAACCATCCCAACCCCTTCATCCTCCCCCGTGACGACTTTGTCACGGGAATTCTACAAGATTTGCACTACCGCCAATATGAAACCAACGTGGACAATTACTATGCACTCTATCCTCAATACCACGATATGGTTCAAAAGGGAAAGATTAGTGAGGAAGGAGCATTTCCCTCATGGGCACAAATGGACTTACTCTTCCCCAATTCGGAGAGGGCAAATGAAGGGGCAAACGGGAGACAAGAGGAGGGGAGCAACAATTCTTGCGGAGGGGACACGGTGGAGCTTGAAAGTGAAGAGGACGAGTTCATAAACCCGAATATGAGTGATGCATCAAAGGAGATATGGGATAGTGATCTAGAAGGAGATGATGCCGATCTCTAGAGGATTACTTCATAGCTAGGTGGAGCGGGCATGAGGCACCCATCTAAGTTTAAGTGAAGTTTCCTCATCTCCTCTCTTTAAATTTCAATTTTCTTGAAAAGAATTTTGTGTTTTGTTAACTTGTATGTTATTTAATCTTGATCATGATTGGTAGTCCTAGCAACATAGAGGACTAACACCTCGGCCCCATTGAGGTGTTCTTATTTCATTGTTCCCACTTCTGAAAATCCAAAATGACAAATTTAGTTTCATGCATTGCATCGTGTGTGCATGAACTACACCCAACCTTAGGACATTAGAAATAATGTCTAACTCGGTTTGGGGAAGTACATATATACACAACGGGAGGTAATCTAAATTATCCTCTCCGTCATAAACAAAAAACCCATGCTTCATGTAGTGTAGATTAGTGTAGCTTGCATTTAGTGTAGAATTCATGCATCATGCTTGCATGATTTCCCATCATTTTGGCCATTGAGGACAATGCCCATATTAGTGTGGGGATGGGGAATTCTAACTTAACTTTTATTCAAAAATCCAAAAAAATTGAAAAATTTCGAAAAAACCATAAAAAATTGAAAAATTGAAAAACCAAAAACAAGTTCATTTCCTTTGTAGTAGTCATGTATATATTGTTGTATATATTGTGTTTGTTTTACCCTTGTTCACATTGATCGACTACGCCACATCCGAGACATGAGGATATTGAAGACCGCATGGTATGATATTTCCAATCTCCTTTTTCCTCTTTATGTTAATGACTATGTGGCTTTATTTTGAATGATGCGGTACAACAATGTGAACTTAGGACTTGCATTTAGTTTATATGTCATAATAGTTGGTAGAATCATTTGCATTAGGATGTTTATATGATAGTTGCATCATGGCATGTAGTTGCATGTTAGAAAAATTTTGTGAAACCGTCTACTTGGGAAGTTTGACAAGTGTATATAGGCCCTACTAAATGCTTTTTCTTCTTAAGACTTTGCTTGTTAGAATACTTGTAAAACACCCTAGGATGTGTCATGCTAGTATCCTTTGACCCATGGTTTAAGGCCTAGTCAAGAGTACCTTGTGGTGTGATAACTCCTTGGCTACCGTTTATTCCAAGGTGATCCTTGAAACCATGCATCCATCCATCCATCATCCATGTTCTACGATATTTTTGTCATCAAAGGGAATGGGCACAAAAATAAATCAATTTGAGTTCAATGAAATGAAAAGTGAAAGAAAGTTTGCAAAAAAAAAAAAAAATGCATCAAATGAAAAGAGGAGCAAAAATAGAACTCCTAAAGCTTCAAATTGATACCCGTCGTTGTGAGTACCAAAGATAAAATTTATAATCTCCTATTAAGACTAACCTAGGCTAGTGGTAACAGGGTCGAACCACAAGGAGGCAGTTGTAAATTCTAGTTGCTCTATATTTAGTCTAAGGTAACAAATGTGGGGGTTGGTTTGAATTGGTCTACAGCTAATAGTAAATAAAAACAGTAAACTAAATAAATGATTTAAACAGATAAAAGAAGGGTACTAGGATGGTCGGGTCATTATAGCTTCGGCGGCAGCAAACTAAGTCGGTCTGAATCAAACTCATGTAAGGCGGGAAATAAAGAGGTCCTCTCGGTCCACTCTTAACAAATAGCATCTCTCGATCTCGCTATAGGTCCCTAATGTCACTAATACTAACTTTCGTCCTGAAAAGTGACTAACGGTCTAAACTATACCTATCTTTCGATCTCAGCACAGTTTAGTCGATTTAATTGATGGTCAAATAACCTTCCCTACCTTTCGATCTAATGGGTCAGTCACGAAATAGGTATCTAACTGGTCGCATGCATTCAACTCGTCAAATACAAGATTAAAACAATTAAAGCGAATACGAAACCCTACGAGGTCAGTCGATCGACTGGAAATGTCAGTCGATCGACCAACACGCGAGACAGTCCTCCCTTATCTAATGCCGCCTATGCCATAAATCGCCTACATCCTAGCACTAAAGAATTAGCTACTCATGATGAAGGTAAAAACAACAACTAAACTAATAGCGATTACTGAATTCATGCTAATGGTAAATAACAATAATAACAAAACGATAATTGGCTTTGGGGCACTAACTATCAAACCTATACTAACAATGAAAGTAAAACAATAAAATTGGAATTAGGGCAGAAGGAATACCGAGATTCAGCGGAACGATTAAGAATAAGAACAGGAAAATCCAATGCCAATCGATGTTCCAAACCCTAACTACCCGAATGAATAAAACTTAAAGTACTGTGTTTGTGATAGAAACTTAGGTAAAAACTTAGATCAAAACTTGATATAAAACTTGAATGCTAAACTGATGGTTTAATGTTACGTTATATAGCAATCAACGCAACATCTTATTTCCTAAACCTAAACTTCACGGGCTTTCACTTCACGTCTAGAATAGAAATCTGGTCGATCGACTGATAATGCTGGTCGATCGACTGCTCCTCAGCAAACAGTGACTTCTGGAACCCGAGCATTGGTCGATCGACTGAAAGTGACAGTCGATCGACTGGATGAGCTGCTACTTGACTTCTTTATTCTCGTGGATTCGTCTTTTGGGCCTTGAATTGGGCACCAAGCTCGTTCCTTAAGCAGTTCCTTTACGTCATTTGCAATGCAGATTACTCGGGGACGGATTTGGCTTGATTTTCCGTTGAATTATTCACATTTCTGCAATAAAGTACAAAATACGGAAGTAGACGGAAATAGGGAGAAATATAGCATAAACTACAAGAATGAGCTCTGAAATGCGTGTAGAATAGATTGCGAAACATCATATTTTAGACACGCATCAAATCTCCCCAAACCAAACCTTGCTTGTCCCCAAGCAAGAACTAGACTCGATCTAATGACCTAATGGAACGAGTTCAATCTCAGAGCGAAATGCAAACTGTTAAACCTAAACCGATTTAATGCACAACCAACAATCAATTAGTAATGTGAATCATGCAAACGAATTATAAAGTCGTCAAAAACTGCTGCACCTTTGACTATGGAGACTTATCAAATTGGACTCTCGCGGGTCGCTCAAATCACTCAATAAGCACAGGTGATATATATGTAAGATAGAAAGAAGTAATTTTGTAGTGACTCTCACCTAACTACGACCTATGAAAACATGCCAGCAATGAAATATGAAAATGACCTCTACGACCGTACATACGCATTCCAACCGAACAGATGACCAATGACACATGCCGAGGTATATATGGGTTATGTGAGGTATGGGTAAGAAGAGGCAAAACATTTTATGGTAAAGTGGAGGTACAGGTGATCAAGCTAGTACCAAAACGGAACCAAAGGACAACATCCAACTTCCTTCTCATAAGCAAATGAAACGGTGCTATAACAAGCACAAAACTCACAATCTCCAAACTATCAAATCAATAAAAATCCCCATAAGATGTAAATGAAACGTGGGAGCAAAAATCGCCAAAAGATAAGGATTAAATTATGCGAATTGATCTCTTTTCTCGAATCTCAGTCGATCGACCATGTGTGGCAGTCGATCGACCCATTTGAACAGTACAGAACCCTTTTTTTTCTTTTTCGTTTCTTTTTCAATTTTTTCTTTTTCTTTTGTTTCTATTTCTTTCTTTCCTCCTTTATTTCATTTCCCAACCGTAATCTCAACAGAGCAAATGCCACCAAAAATGAGTAACAATCCCGAAAACACAGACTACTAGCTTGACAAGGGACAGGCTAAATGTAGGATGTAGTAATGGGACAAAAAGAGGTATTTTTGGCAGTGTGAAGCTTATGGGTAAAATGAGAAAAGGAAACCTCTTCCACATGTGTCAACAAACCACAGACCGAATGCATACAGGTATTAAGTAGATCAAATTCATATTTATGCAAATTAAGGAAACATGTCTCATAAGGAGTACTACTCACATTCCTAAATAGACCGGTCATGAATGTCACCAGTTATAGGCTCTAAATCTCAGAAATATGATGTAGCTTGCCAATTTTCTAAGTCAAGTCTCAAGTTCAGCAAATAAATTAACGAAAACTCGTAGATATGCATTTATACGATTCTACTAATAACATGTCAATCTAGCAAGGCTCAGGCGAAACAGGTGCAAACGCAAAATCATCATAGAAATACTACCGTTCCGACTCGATCTATATGCTAAAATAAACGTGCATTTTATGGAAATTTTTGAAATTTTATCAATTGTTTTTTTGAATTTTTCTGTGTATATGAGAAATGAAATAAACAATGCAAGGCAAGAAAGTAAACGTGAATGCAAGCAAATGTTATGCGACGCAAAACCCTTCCCCAAACCAAATCGCACAATGTCCCCATTGTGCAAAATCATATAGTGAAAGAAAAGAGAAATGGGAATTTGCGAGAAATAAATAAGCAAGACACAAAGGAAAGATATGGAACTCACAAGACTTTAAGCGCAGCAAAGGAAACCTCCCCAAACCAGCGTGAGCTAGGAGGTTTCAGTAGCCAGCAGTGCTACCAATAAGGACCTGAAAAGACAATGAAAAACCACGCATAAGGCCGAAAAAAATAATTTTGAAGCGTAAAGATTGTGCACAAATGAGACAATAGAAGAAATAGATAATTCGACGAAAAATAAAGTGGAGTAGAAGACTCCCTTAGGTCCGCATATCGACCAAACACAGCAGGGGAGAGGTCATGAACGAATATAGCAGCAGCCGTGGTCGATCGACTAAGGGGATCAGTCGATCGACCAGGTGGGCGTGAACAGTAGCTCCTGTAAACCTGCAATTCAGTCGATCGACTAATGGTGCCCGTCGATCGACTTAAAACACTGTTGCAGCGTCTTATTTCTTCGTAATTGCTCAATGATTTGAGCTAACAAGCTCTAAATACCTGCAAATGCACAATAGTACGCGCCAAAATTGCGCAAAACCCAGAACGAAGTCTAAAGTACTTAAAAATCCTAAGCAAAATAAAATAAAAGCGAAGTTTTCGCGCACACAAAAGTAATAAAATTGTCTTAATAAAGCAAATAAAGAGAAGTTTATAACAAACTCGATCAACTAATAGTTGATCAAGAAGGACCACGGTATGGCCCACTTCGTCGGCTTCTGGCTACTAGAGGTAGCCTCAATGGTGCTCATCTTATCAGTTGCACCCTTCTTAGCGTCGACGGTCGGAGAGCTCAATGGATCAACTTCGTCATCTCCCCAATCAAGGACTCCCTCGGAATCGTCAGAATCCAGATCAAGCCCATCTCACCTTGGCTGGCTCATCTTCCACTTCCTCATCAGTCCCATAGCTTAGGCATCCAAGACCTCCTCTTTGAATGATAGGCTTTGTCGCATCTGGAGCATCCAACGGCTCTTCCTTCCCCAAACCAGCTCCTGCATTATCTAAAATAACAGATTCTTCCTCCTTCTTGCTCCCAATCCGGGGCGGAGGGGTTAACACAGCAGTAGTAATAGGGACAGTCGATTCGGGAAGCACAAAGTACGATCTCTTTTCAGAGACCGTATTACAAGTAACAGGCCACATGGCGTCCTTCTTTTTAGCAGGTTGGGCAAAAATGATAGAATGTTTCCCAACCTTGAAGGTCAAGGTTCCTAAACCGACGTCAATAACTGCACCAGCAGTGTGTAGAAACGGCCTACCTAAGATGATCGGTATATGGGCATCCTCAGGCATGTCAAGGACAACAAAGTCAACAGGGAAGAAAAACTTCCCTATCTGGACGGGTATGTCCTCTAGGACTCCTATAGGCTCGACCGCAGATCGGTCAGCCATCTGAACTATCATGTCAGTGATAGCAAACCGGGTCAACTTGAGTTTCCTAGCTAAACTCAAGGGCATGACGCTTATACTAGCCCCTAGGTCACACAATGCCTTCTCAATTGAGAAGGTACCTATTTTGCAAGGAACGGAAAAGCTACCTGGATCCTCTAACTTATGGGGCGCAGTGTGAGATAGATAAGAACAAGACTCCTTAGTAAGTGCGACAGTGTGCACTGTTTCAAGTGACCGCTTTTTGGACAACAGTTGTTTCATAAATTTGGTATAAGCGGGCACTTGGTTAACCAACTCAAGGAAGGGGACTTGCACATTTAGACTACGGATAACTTTCTCAAACTTATTGAAATATACCTGTTCTTTAGTCGGCACGAGCCTCTCCGGATATGGGGCTGTAAGGAGCACCTTAGCCCTCTCTTCTAAGTCGCGTGTGCCGGTATCCTTGGACTTAGGCTGAAAGTCCGTCACCTTCTCTTTGTTGAAGCTAGACCCCTCCTTAGACCGTCTCAAATGAGAACCATTGACCATCATTGGATCGAATTTCGGAGCCGGGACTGACCCATCAGCACTCGGGTCTTGTCCTGAAGTCTTCGGGACGGTGGTTCCCCGAAACAAGTGGTCTCGCAGATTATTTGGCATTAAAGGACGAAATTCTTCAGCATCAACAGCGATCTCAGTCGATCGACCACTCTCCTCGTCGATCAAGCGAGATGTACGATTCGAAGCTCCGTAACCCGTGCTTCAGTCGATCGACTGGGTATATCAGTCGATCGACTGAAATACCTGGCAGACGTCTTTTTCTTTGATTTGTTCGTTGAAGCTTTCTCTTGACTCGTTTCCGGCTCATCTTTTCCAACAGCATCCTCAACCATGGCAGGACCATCAAGGGTGGACCCGCTCCTCAAAGTGATGGCATTTAGGGTCTCCTTTTGTTCGGGTTGAGTGGGTAAGTGTCCGGGAGCTCGAGTGTTACTTTTACTAGCCAGTTGAGCAATTTGGCTCTCTAGTAACTTCATCCCGACCTCTCTTGCTTGGGACTCCTTTAGCAACAGATTCTTGAGCTCGGAGAATTCAGAATTCTGTGATTGTTGTTGCTGCGGCACATAAGGAGGCTTTTGATATTGCTGTTGCTTTTGATGAGGAGGCACATATGGCTGCTGCTGCGGAGGTTGAGTGGGATTCAAAACATTCTGGCTTCTCCAACTCAAGTTTGGATGCGGTGGCTCGTAGTAGGTGTTTGTCTGCCTATAGTGTTGAAAGGCAGCACAAGATTCAAAGGGACTAGGACAGTTTTTCGAGACATGGCCCTCAACTCCACACCTTTCACAGACGAAAGGACCGTCTGACACAGCATTGACTTGGTATATCCCACCTTTAGAAGCTCCTCCTAACTCATACTTGTCAAACCTCGCAGTAAGAGCCTCAAGTGCAGCAACAGAAGAGGATTCAGCAGCTCTTCTCTGGTTTCCTCTCGAATTCCCATTCTCGGCCTTGTGGGTAGCTAGATCGTCAATGATCTTCCACCCCTTGGTTGCTCCTAAATTTTCAGCAAATCTCCCGTTGGCTGCAGCATCCAAAATGGCCCTCTGATCGTCGTACAACCCATTGTAGAAATGATTGCACAAACTCCACTTTTCAAACCCATGGTGCGGTATGGTTCGCACCAACTTCTTGAATCGGACCCATGCCTCGTGGAAATTCTCATCTGGCCCTTGTTTAAAGCCCGTGATTTGAGCTCTAATAGCGATCGTCCTTGAAGCAGAAAAGTACTTCTTGTAGAACGCCAATGCCAATGTATTCCAATCAGTGATCTCCTGAGCGGTCCGGTCCAAATCTCTATACCATTCCCTTGCAGCATCACGAAGGGAGAAGATGAACATGGTCTCCTTGATTTGATCCTGGGTCACGCCAGCTGGTGGGGGAATGGAGCAGCAGTAGTCAATAAAGGTCTCCATATGCCTTGCTGCATCTTCATTTGCAGCTCCCCCAAACTGGTTTCTCTCAACCATAGTGATATAGGCAGGCTTTGGTTCGAATTTCCTGGCATCTCCAGGTAACTCGAACCCCTTATATAAGTTATCGGCTGTCGGCTCAGAAAAACTAGCTATACTTGCTTCCTCGGCCATGACTGGAATTTCCGGAGAAGTAACTGTCTCGGCTGAAGAAGTGGAAACGGGTGAAGAATGTGGGTCTTCTTCGAACAGATCGTTCTCGTGATAGCTTGTGAGTACTCGGCTCTTCCTCTCGTCGGTAATACTCTTTGTGTTCGTCTCAACTCGCGCAAGGATCTTTCAAGCTCAGGGTTCAACGGTACTAATTCTCCACCCTGTGACCTGCGCATAAGAAGAAACTACAAAAAGAATATAAGAAAAGTTTAAGGAACGGATGTCCCTTAAACTAAGAAAGACTAAAAATAAGAACAACTAAAATTAGGACTATTGCCTCCCGAAGCAACGGCGCCAAAATTTGATACCGTCGTTGTGAGTACCAAAGATAAAATTTATAATCTCCTATTAAGACTAACCTAGGCTAGTGGTAACAGGGTCGAACCACAAGGAGGCAGTTGTAAATTCTAGTTGCTCTATATTTAGTCTAAGGTAACAAATGTGGGGGTTGGTTTGAATTGGTCTACAGCTAATAGTAAATAAAAACAGTAAACTAAATAAATGATTTAAACAGATAAAAGAAGGGTACTAGGATGGTCGGGTCATTATAGCTTCGGCAAAGCAAACTAAGTCGGTCTGAATCAAACTCGGGTAAGGCGGGAAACAAAGAGGTCCTCTTGGTCCACTCTTAACAAATAGCATCTCTCGATCTCGCTATAGGTCCCTAATGTCACTAATACTAACTTTCGTCCGGAAAAGTGACTAACGGTCTAAACTTTACCTATCTTTCGATCTCAAAGACAGTTTAGTCGATTTAATTGATGGTCAAATAACCTTCCCTACCTTTCGATCTAATGGGTCAGTCACGAAATAGGTATCTAATTGGTCGCATGCATTCAACTCGTCAAATACAAGATTAAAACAATTAAAGCGAATACGAAACCCTACGAGGTCGATCGATCGATCGGAAATGTCGATCGATCGACCAACACGCGAGACAGTCCTCCACGATCTAATGCCGCCTATGCCATAAATCGCCTACATCCTAGCACTAAAGAATTAGCTACTCATGATGAAGGTAAAAACAACAACTAAACTAATAGCGATTACTGAATTCATGCTAATGGTAAATAACAATAATAACAAAACGATAATTGGCTTTGGGGCACTAACTATCAAACCTATACTAACAATGAAAGTAAAACAATAAAATTGAAATTAGGGCAGAAGGAATACCGAGATTCAGCGGAACGATTAAGAATAAGAACAGGAAAATCCAATGCCAATCGATGTTCCAAACCCTAACTACCCGAATGAATAAAACTTAAAGTACTGTGTTTGTGATAGAAACTTAGGTAAAAACTTAGATCAAAACTTGATATAAAACTTGAATGCTAAACTGATGGTTTAATGTTACGTTATATAGCAATCAACGCAACATCTTATTTCCTAAACCTAAACTTCACGGGCTTTCACTTCACGTCTAGAATAGAAATCTGGTCGATCGACTGATAATGCTGGTCGATCGACTGCTCCTCAGCAAATAGTGACTTCTGGAACCCGAGCATTGGTCGATCGACTGAAAGTGACAGTCGATCGACTGGATGAACTGCTACTTGACTTCTTTATTCTCGTGGATTCGTCTTTTGGGCCTTGAATTGCGCACCAAGCTCGTTCCTTAAGCAGTTCCTTTACGTCATTTGCAATGCAGATTACTCGGGGACGGATTTGGCTTGATTTTCCGTTGAATTATTCACATTTCTGCAATAAAGTACAAAATACGGAAGTAGACGGAAATAGGGAGAAATATAGCATAAACTACAAGAATGAGCTCTGAAATGCGTGTAGAATAGAGTGCGAAACATCATATTTTAGACACGCATCACTTCAAATATAACCCACCCTCACTACATATGGGGTGACTTTGAAAATGTTCAAAGAGTAATGCAAAGAAAAGTTGAAAGTTGTCAAGTGTTGAAATGCCAAAATCAAAAAGAAATGGCAAGAAAGTGTTCTCAAATGTTATATGCCACATGAAATTGAAGGGAAAAACAAAAATGAATGCAAACTCCCAAAGTGAAACTCAAATATCTATCGATCCCTTTATCCATCGTATCCATTTTTGTGCATGGTTGAGAGGGGACGACCCTTCTTCTTATCTAGGCAAGAGGGGGAATTCCGCGATCCTCCAGTGTTTCTAACACCATAGGGAGTCTACTCTTGACAAAAGCATTTAACGATTGAGGACAAAGGTACCCTAGCTTGACACAACTTGGAGGTGATTTATTGGTATCCTTCTAGGCTTAGTGGTTTGAACAAATTGCATCTATGAAGGAGTGTGTACCCTTGAATTGCTTCCCTTGTAGATAATTTCTGCCACTTAGATGAGGAAAGTGGCTATTCTTTTGTAGATGCATCCATTATTTGATTTTGTGTGCTTAATGTTTGGATGTGTCGCCATTTTGGCAAGACCCACCTTGCCTTGCAAGAAGGCATCCTACCTCATGGTTGTCTTGTTGTGAGTTGAAGGGGCGGAGTGAGACCCGCTAATTGTCTCATATAGGATATGTTATTAGGTTAGTTTAAATAATGGTCCTAGTCTTTGTCACCTCTTTACTCGGGACGAGCAAAGGTTCGGTTTGGGGATATTTGATGTGACCATAATTAGAGCATATTTAGTCCCCGAATTAGCCTCGTTCCCATGCTTCTTTAGTGCATATTTGGGTCATTTATTGTCTTTAGTTCTTTGTTTTGCATATTCTTTGAGGTTTTGTGTCCTTGGTAGGAAAGGAGTGCAAACCTTGCATTTTCACGGCAAAGCGAGACTAAATTGATTAAATACAATGACCAAGCATCAAGGAGAGACAAGATTAGAAGGCCTTTGTACATACTATAGTAGATGGGCAATGATGAGAAAAGATCCTTGCATCCCCGAGGAAATCCCCAAGGATTTTCTGAAGGAAAGGGAAGAAAAGAAGAAGAAAGCACGCTGCAAGACAATCTGTGTGTCTTCTCAAGAAGACGCCCGTCCACCAAGCCACAATCCGTGCGTCTTCCTTACAAGACGCCCGGGCAGCAGCAACCAGAGACGCCTGTCTTCTCCCAAAGACGCCCGGGCAGCAATCCAGGAATCCGGTCGTCCCGTGCCTAAGACGCACGGATTCCAAGACAGCACAACTTCGTTTCTTCAAGCTTCAAGAAAGATGCCCATCCTTCCAAAAATACCGGCGTTTCCCTAAGTAGGGACTTAATCGTCATTTAAACCCTTAGTTAACCCTAATTCCTACACCTAATCCCCACTATAAATACCCCATTAGTCTAATTAGGAGAGCATGTTCTTCTTATCAATTCTTAGAGTAGTTAATACCAGTCAAATCTCTCTTTAGTTTTGTAATCAACAATTAATCAAGTTTTAATACAAGTTTTATTTCCTTAATCTCTCTTTTGTTCATCCTTTATTTTGGGTAATTGAAGATTATTTGGGTTATTATTGGGAGATTGACAACCTCTCAATCAAGCATCAAGTACTTCATTTATTCTTTGCTTTATTATTGGAATCTTTAGTAGGTATAATTCTCTTAATCCCTTTTTAATTATTGCTAATTACTTTCATTTGTTCATCATGTTTCACTTTGTTGGTATGATTGACAACATTGTTAGCATGTTCAACATGATAATGAGTGAGTAGTTCCATAGCTAGGGTTAATGGGTAATTAGGGAAACCAACATGGGGAATGATTCATGCTTAAATTAATGTGCTTTCATGGTTTATTTGCTTGCTTGTTGTGATCTCAACTCATGCACATGTTATGTTTGATGAAATGCGAGCCTATGAATCCTTGTATTTTTTACCCATCACCTATCTTTTCAATGAGACTTGTAAGACATAAACCAACTCGAGTCTCATTAGACCATGCATGTTATTGAGTAGGGAAGACTAAGTTGACTTGTAGGTGTTGTACAATCTAATCGATTCGGCTCCGGGACCCAAACTTTCCTAGGATTGTAAGATATAACCCAACTTAATCCATCACAACAATAATTGCTTGCTTATAATTTGAGAACATGTTTGTATGATCAAGTCCCATGAATCCCCTATGACCCCATGATACCCTAGTGCTTTTTATCAATTGTTTACAACCCTTTTCAATTCATCTTGCTTATTTACTTTCATTGCTATTTAGTTTAGTGACCTTCTACATCAACCCAAATTGTGACACCCCTAAGACATCACTAGTTGCAATAGAAATCTCATTTCAATTCTCGTCCCTTGGGATCCGACCTTTACTTGCCTCTTTACTAATTGTAGAGTTGTTTGTGAAGCTATAAATTGTGTTTTGGTCTAGGTGCTCCTAACGACAAGTTACCGAAAAGATTTAGTCCGGACCAATCACATAAACCTGTCGACCGCAAAGCGGGAAGCAGTTTCAAAGTTGACCGCAAAGTGGGAACCAGTCAACAACACGTTTCATACCAACACCGAGCCCTAGAGATAAAGGTTATCTTTTATACATAAACTTCATAAAATCTAATATAACATTCTAATTTACCAGGTTTTAAGTTTTGTTTTATACTTAAAAAACTAATTTACCTAATCGGGGTGACGTGCTGACTACTAAATGGATGACCATCATCTGTGAAGTCGTCTCTACGACTTAGATTCAGCCACCTGAGCACGTAGGGTCGGGGGAATCCATCCAAACTTCTCAGCCAAAATGCCTCCGTGCTATCTTCTTTTTGCTTCTAGGTCAGCTGTTCCATATCCATCCTACTTACTTTCTCTTGCAATTGACTATTTTCAATTGCGACTTGAGAAATCAAACTAGGTGAGTAAGAAGAAACTGAGTGACGGGCGATCCTATTAGCGGGAGATGTGAACAACTGTAGTGTCGTTGACCTAGTCCTGAACACGCGCAACTTCGATCAAAGCCTCCATCGGCATTATAGTATGACTCGTACGGGTCTGGTTGCACTCCCCGGGGCATTGGCTGGTTCATTAGTGTGTGGTACCCAGCCTGAAAAAGCAATAAATAAGGAAAAACCTTACTAATCTATAAAATAACATAAGAAGGCTAACTGAGCCGCTCTTGAAATGACACGTGGCTGTACAAATCATTTTTTCTAATTAAATCGTTTAAAAAAAATTACGTCGGTCTCTACTGCCCGAGGGTTAGTCCAGTTTTCGTGCTTGTCTTTCTTGGACTTCTCCATGAGCTGGGACGAAGTGGTTTCAGGACCTTGAAAAAAGCATAACATAAAATAGGCTTAAGATCGACTATTGTTAATGCTTTGTTATGAGAAAACTAAGTTATGAAATGAACTAAGAATAAATTATGAAATGTAATAAGAAATTTTATAAATTTGTCCTTCAACTCAAATGCACTTACCATTTCCTTCAAATCCAAAACTGCATTCCTCCGGCCGATAGTGTGGGTTCATAATGCTTTCTCATCTTTATATTCCGACCTTCTATTTGCCTTATTTATTTGAGAAGCTTTAGCAAAATCGTGATTCTCTTCTGCCCTTTTCTTCACTCTCTCCCAATGAGTATGGCAAAGCCACTCCGGCTTATTCTTTGCGATGGCGGTATTGCCGATACACTGGGTAATCCGCCTCTTTTTTCGGCTCTCTCACTCAGCTCTAAGGGGATATCCATATTTTTCGGCCCGAACACTATCCTAAAATTACAAAAAATGAATTGTTATTAGTAGATAAATAAATTTAATTACAATATTAAAGAATAAAATTATTATTATTAAAGAATGAACTTATTATTAAATCAAAAAATTATTATTCAGCAAAATACATATTAACAAAACCTAAAAGTAGTTCCACATCCTCTCTCGCTGCTCATGGGTCGCCTCAGTCCAATTGGTGACGTACTCCACGTACGTATGAGTGAATGACTTGGTCAAATAATCGTAGATCGGCTTCTCCTCCCACCTTGAAATGACATATAATAGATCAAATCATTTAAAATGAAATTATTTAAAGGAAAAATTGCAAAATACTACCTATTATAGTTGATATTTTTCAAAATAATACATATTATACTTCTATTTTCAAAATACT
Organism: Silene latifolia; assembly: GCF_048544455.1. Taxonomy (NCBI): domain Eukaryota; kingdom Viridiplantae; phylum Streptophyta; class Magnoliopsida; order Caryophyllales; family Caryophyllaceae; genus Silene; species Silene latifolia. The sequence continues at coordinate 88,311,545 of NC_133535.1, read as the reverse complement.
ACCTATTAAGTTATACATTTTCCTAAGCTACTACCTAATAACTGGGTTTAAGACTTAGAAATAGTTGTAGCTTTGTAGGTCTACATGGCAAAGAAAAGTATAATATGTAGTATTTTGAAAAATCTTGACTATAATGGGTAGTATTTTGAAATTCTCTCTTATTTAAATAATATACAAGAAAGTCAACAAAAGTAAATTAAAAACATTACTTACCAATGACCTTTGGCAGGGCCCTCTGATAGAACAACTCGCATGTCCAATGACTGTGGTTGTGGCTGTGCCTGAGGTGTGGATGACTCTGGTACCTCCTCAGCCTCCTCCTCTTCCTCCCGGTCACGTCGTCCATGATTACCACCTCCTACCATCCGTCTAAGTATGCCTCTACCTACCATAATTACTAACTATAAACATTCCAAATAGTTAGTCAAAATAAATCACACAATACATGTCCAAATCACACAAGAAAGTCAACAAAAATAAATCAGACAATGAATTGTATTAAAATTAACCTTGCTTCAAAATAAACATCATACTTTTTACACAAATGGATTAACATTATTGTTAACTAAAAAATCTGGAAAGAAAAATTGTGCATTCCTCAAGATTAGCATATTCCTCCCAAAAAAGCATGCATCCAGTAGGACACGCATCGATCTTCTCATGGGGTAGTTGTAATCCCTTAAGCACGTTCTTAATCTCATTAAAATTGCGCACCGTTTGATTATCCTTTGGAATAATGTCACCAACGAACGACATAAAACATCAACGCATCTAAGAGATATGTTGTTCTCACATTTGAGTGCTACCAACCTAGCGGTCTCTTGCAACAAACTCATATTATTTCCCTCATACATTGATTATTCAAATGAAGAAATTTGGGGGTTTGGGGTTTCATAACGCACTTCTTCATCGTTAAGGTCGTCGGGATTAAGTTGATATTTCAATATTTGTTCAAAATTATCACGTAATGCATTTTCCACCATCTCCCGGTAAGGATTTTCACTAACTACGCTACTCGTACTTTCTTCGATGGGCAACTTCTCACCGTGGTGCGTCCATACATAGTAATTATCGGCAAAACCATTCACCAAAGATGACTTTGAATATCCCTCTTCCCTCTATAAGCTATGTTCTTATATTTCTTACATGGACGCCTCATTTCACCTACATCCTTACACACGGTACTTTGTTCCGCGAATTCAATAAACTCCCTCACACCCTTTGCAAATTCAACCTTGGGTTTCTTTTTTTCATCTAATCTTTCATACATCCAATGTCGTTCTAATCTTTTCATATTATGTATCTACATTTCAATATATCTATGTCATAAACAAACAATAGAATAACAAGAATAATAACAACCAAGAATACACAATAAACATTATCACAAATATATAACTATTGTCAACAAGTACTCCATTTTCGAATTGGGTCCTTATCACTCCAACCTAAACCCGTCAATGTACGTTTCAAGTCACTAGCAAACAACACACCTGTTATTTATTAATGAGTGAAAAATTTGGCAGCAATTCCCTTTAGTTCTCCAAATACACAATGTAGAATAAATAATTACTCCACATATGTATTCAGAGAACATTAAAGGAATCGTCGCCAAACTCTTTCCTCATTAATAAATTGCAAGTACGTGTTTACTACCTAAATGACTTGAAGCGTACAAAGACAGACCCAAAACGGGGACTATTCAAGAATTGCTCCTAATGATTAATTCTTGAACGGGTACTAGGTCAACATCAACTCCAACAATAATTTGAACATCAACAACAATAACAATGGCTACTATATTAAGTCAATTAATAACATGATATAACATTTGACATTAGTTTTATAATCATTTCTGACTTACATTTTAAACCAATTTCTAACTTACAATTTATATTTTACTAATTTACTACTAATTTCTAACGAACATATATAACAATTTCTAACTTATATTTTAAACCAATTTCCAACATTTGACATTAGCTTTAAAAATATTTTACATCAACTTTAACAACATCAACAACAATAATGGCTACTATCTTAAGGTCAATAGCATAATTTAAACTAAAATTAGTAATTTAAAAAGGTACGTAGTAAGAGGAGGTTACCTAATTAACTAAAAGTGAAAATGAAAAGAAGAAAAGGAGACGGTGGCAGCACACGGTGACAGCAATGGAGGTGGTTGGAGGTCACGGCCGTGGTGGTTGCAGGCGTGGTGGTCGGAGGCACCACAAAAGGAAAAGAGAAAACGAGGAAAGGAGAACAAAAAGAAAAGAGAAAAGGGGACGGTGACAGGCGTGGTGGTGGCAGGACGGTGGTGGTGGTTGTTGTAGGTGGTGGGGGATTGATTTGAGTTTTTAGGTTTTCGATTAGAAATTAATTTGGGGCAAAATGAGGATCTCGCGATTTTTTCTTAGAATAAAGGACTATGTGACGGGCAATCCGTTACGAAAATTCTTTTGTGAATGATTATCCATCACAAACTCGTGTTTCTAGATTCTTTTATGTGACGGATTGTCCGTCACAAAAAAAAAAAAGAAATTTGTGACGGATTGTCCGTCACAAGCCCATGTTGGATCACTCTTTATGTGACGGATAGCCCGTCACAAGTATCAATTATGTGACGGGTAATCCGTCACATCCCCTTGGCGCGCTTGAATTTATTAACGCGCCCTTATTATCTGACGGATAGGCCGTCACAATTCCTTGTCCGTCACAAGTCCGTCAGAAGTCCATCACAAATCTGCAGAATGCGACAGAATTTGATCCGTCGCTATTGTTCCGTCACTAAACCTCTATTACGTTGTAGTGTATGATACTATATCAATGTCAATCACAAAATCACCACATCACTCACAATTAACCATATAGAAGACTAAGTAGGGAAAACCCTACCTGACTAGCAAATCCGATTGACAAAGTAACAAAGGCGAGCTAGAACGGCTCCTCTACGAATTCCTCACCTAACATTCAGACACAAAAATACTAGCATCAAGATGAATTCCTAATTAAACCATTCCCCTTAATTACTCAGATTAGGGTTTCATTAATCCTTAACAAAAGTAGTTGAAACTGATTAGAGATAATAAGTACTTACTAATGTGGTAAATCACTGAACTACGGACTCCAAATACTTAATAATCTACCCAAAAGATGCTAGTAGATGATTAGGATGATTAGGGAGAAGATTAGAAATGTTTTTAGGTTTTAGAAACTGATTAACGAAGTGATTAGCGAAATATATATAACTCCCTCATCATTCTAATCAAACCGTGAAAATTACTCGGAACAGGTCGGGCACTCGGCCGAGTACCGGACCGAGTACGCTATACTCGACCGAGTGTCTCCTAAACTCGGTCGAGTACACCCAATGCAGTAGTCTGCTTAAAACGTACAAGACACTTACTCGGTCGAGTACAACCCACTCGACCGAGAACTCAAGGACCAGAAAAGGGTAGTATTACACTATTACATGGGTTTTTTGTGTGCTTCACTCGGGTCTGACCCATCTTGGGTCGGGATTTTAATTTTGAGTCGGTTTTTGGGCTCGGTGTCGGTTTAGACTCTAATAAGTGTCATTGCTACCCCGTCGCCGTGCATAAAATATTCTAGATATTTTCAAAATGTTTTAAAGTGTTCCTCATTTTCGAAATCGGTTTTCGAGTTTTTCGACGCACTATCATACAAATTGTCGATTAAACGTAGCGATTTCTGAAACATGTTATAGCCTAATAATCATCGGGTGTTTGTTGGGATTCGCAAATACTGGGTATCTACACGTGCATAATAGTGAGATATGTGCGTATTTCACTGTCATTGTTAATTGACATAAAAATGAACTCGATATCAAAAAAATTCTTTTATTATTATTTACATTATTCGAGTACAAAACCAACCTAATATAAATTTAAATCAACGTAATCTAGACTAACTCATAAATATTAGTTATTCGACTTCTGTCTTTCAGCGAGTTCGACCCTACTTACATATTTTTTATTTTTTTTGGTAAAATGTGAGCTTTAACTATTAATCAAGCATATAGCATTCATTACATATGTTCCATTACATCCATTTTAGCACACTAATTTGAAACTATAATATCCAAATGAGACAACCAAATACTATCAGCTATCTTAACAAGTTCTTTTATCATTCCTTGAATTTTTCAATGCACCAGCCGTTTAACTTCAGCGCCACCATTTCTAGTCTGCATACACTATATTCAAGCCTACATCTATTCCGTTCACTCCAAATATAGTACCAGCATGCCATCATCGCCAAGTGACATACCTTCTACTGAACTATGGAACATTGAAGAGTACTGCCATCCAATTTCAGTTGTAGCCAGGACTCAAGTGCTGCAATAATACGTGCACCAAATACACAATCAGCAAACAAGTGTTAATGAGTCTCAACCCCCTGCTCACAAATTATGACGCTATCTGTTGCACTCACTCCAATTCAGAAAAGTTTTTCTCTGGTGTTGAGGGCTTCAAGCTTTATCAACCAACCCACAAATGAATGTTTTGGTAAACACCAGTTGTCCCAAACTTCTTGATACCAGGAAATAGGTTGTGCAACCCCTATAACCAATGATACCCTAACCTGACTGTATACTCTTTTGGATCAACAATCCATTGAGTATTTTGATAACCTGTGACCATCAAATCCTTTACCTTGCAGATGTTCCTCCAGTTCCAATTAAAATTTAGAGGAGGTTGATAATTTTTCCAGTCATGTCCATGTAAGTAGATATGATCTACCCATTGAACGCAAAGCCTATCAGCCTTCGTGTATATCCAATGCACCAGTTTTCCAACAGTTGCCTTATTCAACAAACCTGCTTCCTTAATACCCAGTCCACCACTCTTTTTTGTTGAGACGAACCTTCTGTCAGGCAACTAGAGGGGCCCTGTTATACTCTACACCTTCATCCCATAGATAGTTCCTACATATTGCCTATATCCTTTTAATGACCAGTTTAGGGATCAAAAAAATTGAAGCACAATAGTTATGTAGAGTATTGAACACTGAATTAATTAGTGTCAATCTACCAGCATAACTAAGCTTCCTAGCACCAATCCCTCGAATTTTGTTTACTATTTTATCCACCAGTACATTACAGTCTTGGGTTGTCAGTCTACTTGCTTGAATTGGAACCCCCGGGTACTTCAGTGGCAAGTCCCCTTCATGAAACCCTGAAATTTGAATTATATCCTACCTTACTTCATCAGATACCCCCTTAAACACCACTTCTGATTTAGCAGCATTAACTTTTAATCCGGATGCAGTAGAGAAGGTAGCAAAGGCCCTTAGTAACAGCATAATAGACCTTACATCCCCCTTGCAGAACATCAAGAGATCATCATCAAATAGTAAGTAATTCAGTCTTAAGCTTCCACAGTGAGGGTGAAATCTGAAAAACCATTTCTGAGTTCCATACCCAAGGATCCTTGTTAAGTATTCCATACATATGGTAAATAACAAAGGAGAGACATGATCCCCTTGCCTCAACCTCCTCTTCCCATTAAAATAACCAAATTAAGCACCATTTAGACTTAATGTAAAGGAGGTGGTAAAGACACAAGTCATAATCATCTTTCTAAATTTATCAGGAAAGCACAGAGCAACCAGCATTTGGTCAACAAATATCCATTCAATATTATCATAGGCTTTTTGCAAGTCCATTTTAAACATACATTTAAAGGAAACATTAGCCATGTTATACATTCTAACAAAGACTTGAAAAATTAAGATGTTTTTAAGTATGCTTCTCCCTTGAACAAAGGCCCTTTTATTCCTACTAATTACATCAGGGAGCACAAGAGATAATTTATTTCATAGGAGCTTAGAAATAACCTTGTAGATGACATTGCAACAGGAGATTGGCCTGAAATAATTTACACTTGTTGGTCTGTCAATCTTTGGGATAAGTGTGATAACTGTTGCATTAATCTGAGAGAGCATTTTCCCAATCTCAAAGTAATTCATCACAGGATCACAGATCTCCTCCCCTACTATATCCGAGGCATCTTTATAAACTAACTGGAATATCCATCTGGGCCTGGGGATTTCTCTTTAGGGATGCTGAATAGGCATTGTTTTACTTCAACTTTAGTCATTGTTGTATTTACAATATTACAGTGCTCTTGAGTACAACATTTCCCCCCTTCTCACTACTCTGACATTGACATCAGCAGTGTTAGTCTGTAAGCCCAGAAGATCCATATAGTGCTCTAGGAAAGCTCCTTGTATTTGTGAGCCTTCATTACAAATATTACCATCCTTATCTTCTATCAGCAGGACCTTGTTTAGCATTGTTCTGCTCTTTATAGCATTGTGAAAATAAGCAGAATTGATATCACCTTCCAAAGACCACTGGACCTTGGCATTCTGAGTTAGGAAGCTATCCCTTGCCACAATAAGCTCCCTAAACTCATGAGCCACCTCCATTTCTTGCTGTATTAGCTCAATATTACCTGGGTTATCCACCAAATCTTTCTGAATATTTTCCAAAAGAGAACTAGTAATGATTGTGCTATTCTCAATATCTGAGAAACAATGTTTATTCAGTTGTTTCAAAACAGGTTTCAGAGCCTTCAACTTCTTTATAACCCTGAACATTTTTATGCCCCCATAGCTTCCCCTCCAAACACTATCCACACAACCCAGAAAATGCTCAGATAAACCCCACATATTAAAATATTTAAAACTCCTTCTACCTCCAATCTCCACTCTTTTGTTCATAATGGTGCAAGGACAATTATCAAATATCCCTTCAGGGTGGAAATGAGCAATATAATCACCAAACTTATCAATCCATTCCTGATTACCCAGCACTCTATCAAGCCTACTATAAACTCTATCTTGAGGGTCCTGTTTATTAGACCAAGTGAACAGAGCACCTGTGGCCTGAATATCTTCCATCCCACAGAGAGAGACACATTCTTGGAAATGTTTTATCTCAGGCTCTGTAGTAGACACCCCCCCCCCCCCCCCAACCTCTCAACAGGTGACAAAACTGTATTGAAGTCACCCATCCATAACCAGGGATCAACACAATTATTAGTAGTTGATTTCAAAAAATTCCATAATTCCACTCTTTCATTCAAACCATTAAAAGCATAGATCACTGTCAGGTAAAATTTATATGAATCAACTGTAGAAGTCACTAACATGTGTATAAACTTAGCTCTATAACATAAAAACTGAATATCAAAACAGATAGGCTTCCACATAATCCAAATTCTCCCCCCTTTGTGCCAGCTACAATTGGTAGATGATAAGTCATAATTATATACATATTTATGCCTTCCCTTAGTTTCTTTTTGATACAATTTCGTGCTAAATTATATTATTTACATGTCTTTTATGATAGAATGTCGATACTTTCGCTATTTGATGTTTAATGCAGGAATGATGCATTTGAGGAGCAAAGGAATGAAATGGGCATCGCGGAGTGGACATGAAGGAATACAAGAAGCATGGCACTGAAATCCATAAGAATGAAGGAAGAGAAGTTAAGAAGACAACACGAAGAAAAGAGTTGAAACAGGATGGTGCATCGATCAACTGGAGCTGGGCTCGATCGAGTACATAGAGGCTCGATCGAGGAACCACTTGATTCCATATTTTCCGCAATTTTCCTTAAGTCGGTTATGTTTTGCTATAAATACCTAAATCGTACCCTAGTTTATTTTTAACGCTTATTTTACTTAGTTTCGTATTGCTACCCTAGAAAAATCTCAAAATACTTTTAGTTTAAATTATTGTTCTTACTTTTGGATCTAAATTCTGTTCTTCATTATTCATTAAGGTACTTAATCTTTCCTCATTAATTATTAATTTAGTTCATGCTATTATTTCTTTGTTCTTATTTATTGTCTTTAATTATGTCTTCATCAATTATTGTTGTTGTTATTTCCTTTAATATGAGTAGCTAATTCTCTTATCTAGGGTGAATGGGGATCTAGGTTGTTAGAAGGAGAAATTAATTAATGAATTGATAGTTAAAATTGCTTATTTGTTGTTGTTCAGTTTATTGTTCTTCATCTAGTTAGTTAATTACTGGCCAGGGTTAATTGACTAGTATAGCGAATTGAGACTTTCACCGACTGGGTTAGAATTATTATAGACTGCGATAACTAAATAGAGATAATTTAATGATAGCGATTGCATGTTAAATTAGATCTAAAGGAATATTGAATCAACCGATCATATAACCTTAAACAACATAATTAGCTCTATCAATAAGTTAAGTCTCACCCCCCCGAATAACTACCTAGTGAACCTAAACCCTCGACTTCTTAATATTATTGTTATTCATCTTTTATTACACTTGCTATTAGTTGTTAGAAATCAAAGCAATCAAAACCCCCATAAAACTGTTACCTTTAAGACAAACTTGGACTTTAGCAAATAGATTATTACCGCCTCCCTGTGGATACGATACCCTACTTACTAGCTATTTATTAGTAGTATTATAGGATTACTTTGATCTAGGTAATACAACGTTAGCCTTATTAGTAGAGATACTTCATCCATCACAAAGGGTAGTATTCTTCTTAAGTAGCTTACTAGGCTTTATTTTTGTTTCTAAAAGACCAAATAGGCCAACTCCATTATTATGCATGAACCATTTAACTACCTTCTGTTTATTCAGGTCACTTAACCCCTTAACATTCCAAAATCCTAGACTATGCATTAGACTTAGGAGTTGGATTAGGAAGATCTTTTCCACTCTGGACTACTCTCCCCGTAGGAGTAGTCATACCATTCAGGGCATCTATAAATGAGTAGGTACCAGATATCCCCACAGTTCTCACTCCAAGTGGCCCATCTTGTCTACTCAATCTCATAATTTGTCTTGCTGGAGTAGTCTTGTCTGCAGTTAAAGGAGGGAATCCCTCAGGAGTGAATACCTGATCAGTTGGCACTGATGGTGAATGATTCACAGGTTTTACCACAAGCCTCTATATATGTTTTTTAGTAGGAATCTTCCCCTTATTCCCCACTAGTTTCTTTATAGCCTTTCTACATTACTTACCCTCATGTCCTAGGCCCTTACACACTGTGCAAGTGATAGGTTTCCATTCATATTCAACCCTCACACTGACCTTCTTTCCTGTCACATCCAAAAAGTATATCTTCTCAGGTAAGTGCTGGTCAAATCCCAGTTCAACCAACACTCTAGCAAAGCTTAGTCTAACCTTATCTTCTGTAGCAAGGTATTTCTTAACATAGGTCCCAACAAGCCCTGCAATCCTAGGTAAACAATCTCTCCAAAATTTCAGAGGGATATCATACAATCTTACCCAAATAGGGATAATCTCCACACTTTCCTTCACCAAATCCACCTCTGGAACCCATGGTTTAACAACAACAGGTTTGTTATTAAACAAATAGTATCCTGAGTTCAGAATAGCGCCGCGCTTTGCAGATCAGGACTTACGTCTAACAATGAAAATTCCATTATCCAAAAATGAAACCCTATCAATGTCAAACTACCCTCCCCCCCCTCTATAACAAACCTTCAATGACATCCCATGGTAGGTTTGCACCCAAAATATAACAGTAAACAGAAAGATTCCAAAAATCTACCTCAGTTTTAATGTCATCCATGGTGAATTGAAGTAGTTCTGAAGGTTCTTCTTCCTCCTCAATTGTTTCCATAACCAATATATTCTTACCCCCTTGACGTACTGACCAACCAGCTTCGTTTGGCACCTCCACTGTTTGCGGAACTTCATTCTCATCCAGGTATAAGACCGGGACTCCAGTGATAGCACTTATCATCCTGGTCTTCACACCATCCGCAGAACTTGGCCCCTTATGCAGAAGAATTCGTTGATTAGTAGTAGGTTTAGGTTGAGTATGTTGTTGTTGAGATTTATTTGTTTTTGCACTTGTAGATTTTTGTTTGGAGGATGAAGCTCCATTATTTGGTGTATAAGACTTTGTTAATGGCGAGAACGGATTGTCTGAGAAAGTCATAACACCATAGCAGCAGTTTCTAAATTTTAGGTTTAGAATTCAAAGCTTTTTCTTAACTTTCTCTCTCTTAATACTTGGTTTTGGCCCTACTTACATAACTTAACTACATGTTGGTGTTCGTTAGGTTGTATTTTATTTTATTGAGGCGATTCGATTTAGCCCTACGATTTAACAAAATTGGAGCATATCAACTTCGAATTCAATTTCTTAATGATGTTTGAGAAACTTATGAAAGTGATTAAAATTGAAATTGGCGGAGCAGGTCTTGGTCGAGGTTGTAAATTATTATATGTTTTTTCAATTTTTTTATTAGAAAATAAAAAATGTGACAAAAAATATTTTCAACGGGAGAAAAATCAACGAAGAAAGGTAGTGTGATAGAATCTAAGATAGTATACAATTGAAATGATTACTAAGTATGATGTAAGAATTTGAGAGCCCCATGGATTTTTTTTTTTTTTTGAGAAAAGATCATTATCATTAATAAAAAGTCATACGACATCTACAACATATGCCAAGCTCAATCGGATACAAATCGATTACAGCCATAGGAAATAAATTATTGTTCAAAGAATGAAACACTGCAATAGAGTCTCTATCATCGATTCGCCGCAAAAGGCTTTCATCCATAAGAGGGTCTCCGAATCTTCCTTGACGAGTATCCATTTCTTCTGACGTGATTGATTGTAGCCATGAATCGGGCAAAATATGTAAAACCATATAACGATCTATAACAACGCTGATCTTCTGCTGACTTATTAGAAAACTGCAAACGAACCAGAAAACGAAGCTCTCAAACTGAAAGAAGGACACCACCGATAGACGGGGACAGAGCCCTCAGAAAGAGAGACGAAACAAAAACGAAAGCGCAAATTAAACAAAAACATAAAGGAAACAAAGCGGAACACAGGAGAAAAAAACAGAAGTCACCGCCTCCCTACCAACCCACAACCCCGCCAGATCCAAGCACCACCCAGCCACACCACCTCAACAAACTCGTCCGATAAGACCCGAACAGCCCACATACACCACACAGACCGAGAGGAACGGGCAGACCCGTACGATCCAGAACCGGGTGTGGGTAAGAAAGGGGAGGAGGGTTAATCGGAAGAGAGGAGACGGGTCGCCGGAGAAAGGTCTTGAGAGACCCCATCCCCGACGACATGGTAGGGGGTTGATGGGTGGCGGTGGGAGGAAGGAGGAGAATGGCGGCAGCAAAGGAGGAGGATTTAGAGTTTTGTTTTTTTAGAGAGAAGGGGAAAGAAAACTAGAGAGAGCCCCATGGATTTTAGCTAAGTTAAAATTGATGAATTTGAACTCAAATCAGTTCAAATTTATAAAGTTTTCTAAACACTCTATGTAATGTCCCATGAAATGAAAATGTTCTTGAAGTAGGGTGCCCCATATTAACTGGGAAAGGTTCTTCATGTTTATGACTTATATTAACAAAGTGCATTTTTTTAAAAAAAATCATGTTAACAAATTCACGTTAAGCGTGCTTGTTTGGGGCTTGGGGATTAGTGTTACGATGAGTGACATTCTCGGAAAGTTTTCAAGATGTGCATGAGTGCATGATTGATGTCAAAATGCATATGAATGGACCTAGTTAATCCATGACCAAGTATACAGTCCGACGAGTTACATGGATAACCATTTTAGGTTCAAGGTTTAGGCTGAATGTTACACTTAAAATGTAACACCCCCATACTCCAAGTGCCTTACCATGACCACTTAAGGCATGGAAGTGCTACCATCTCGGTTACCCAAGGCAATGATAATCATAAGACAATAACGAAACGTACTTTATTAAATAAGTTTACGTGATTACATAACAAAACCAACTGTAAAGTAAAATTACAATTGTTCTCAAACTATAAACCAACTAAATGAAACTGTCTTAGCAAACACAACGGAAGACTAAAGACTCTGACATGTGATGACTCCATCCCCAGCTAGATCCCTCGCGTATCCAAAATATACCTGTCAAACAACTGCTCACCACCCCCGAATGGATCACCACGGTTTTTAAAACATTTAAACGGGGTCAGTACTAATTACACAATTATATAATCACAATCAGACAGAAATCAACACAGCTCAATTGTCACATCATCCCGAACTCCATCACCAACTCCTCAATACTGACTACACACTAAAGTGTGTAGCCCTGCCGGAGTGCCCATCGCAACAGGTCACTCCACGCCGCCAGTGGGGGACCGCAGTCGTTCCCACCTAATCCCCGCTCATCTCCGTCGAGCGATAAACCCAAATCCATTAATGTGCACATCCCTTCTGTGGCGGGTTCCACAAAAGCCGAATAATGGGCGTGAAGCCACTCCCACAAGTGACTCCACTCAGCCAGGGACGCACCCCGAAGAACACAGACAGATACAAACAATCACAACTACTAAACAGCAATCAAAACCAACAACCGTCACAATACTCGTATCATCCCCCCGTAAACCGGCTACTCGATCGAGTAGCTGACATACTCGATCGAGTGCCGCCTACTCGATCGAGTATCGAGGTTACTCGATCGAGTACCCAACAGGTCAGAAACTGTTTTAAATCGTAAAACACCCTTACTCGACAGAGTAAGGCCCACTCGATAGAGTACCCAGAGGCTCATAAAACCGTAGTATTACAGTCTTCCCTCCTTAAAAAGAACTTCGTCCCCGAAGTTCAACCCATACTCAAAAACAAACATGTTAACTCGATCAAGACACAACAACGTAACTAAGAACTCAAAACAAAACTCCAACCAAACATGAACTCGTAACACCAACTCCACTAACTATTCCTACCTCCACAACATGGCTCACGATATCGTATCTACTCCATTATATCTCTCTCAACACTAACTCCATACCCTACCAACTACCGTCCACAAACGCTGCTAGCTCCGTAATATATCATCCACTAGCAATCCAATATCAAGACACTCATAGACATCAAACGGAATGTTACATTCTACTACTCTTAAAAGGAACTTCGTCCTTGAAGTTTACTCACACTCATAACATCCTCTTCCAACTGTCAAAACTATCGAATGCATAATCATCATCATTCAACTGTCAACACTATTGAAATATTCTCTCATTCCTAAACATCGAACTACTACAAGCACGGTCATGACCTTTAATAAAATCAAAACAAATATCCGTCCTTTATGCTACACCAACACTCTACTTCCAATTATACTACCAAATGCACAACCATCAAAATCTCTTTTATCGCATCCTACTCCTCTTAAGATAACTGTTACGTCCTCGTAACTCACTAACTCTAAATCCTAGCTATATCTTCTCATTATCCCCATCACCACCGCATGTCAAAGATAACCACCTATAATCTTAACACTCGCCATGCATAAATCTAAGGCTCTCTTACTTAAACAATTCTCATACTTCAATTCACTCGTCATGCCACCTAACCTATACCTCAAAATATTTAGCTATACCAAAACTTCAATTGTTCCCTATTACTGCCAAAACGACATAATCCTCTATACCTGCACCTATCACCATACTCATAACTCACGATCCACAATTATTACATACACTCACACTAGATCCTCAAGTTCTTTTCTTTCATTACCGCAAAACTCAAACACAACTTAACATGACCTAATACCCAACACCCTACACTCACTGTCTCAACGAACGATTATGAACCACCTGCAGCTTTCAGATCATTACCACACATGTTCTACGACTCACTTGTCATGACTATGTGCACCAATGCCTCATCTACAACAAGATCAAAAATACTGTAACAACTTCTGACAACTGTGTCCCATCAACAGAATATCACTATATCATGACAACAACGAAAACATATACAACTCTCTTTCATAACATACTCTACCCTCATTCCCAAACTTAACTGGTAAGAAGCATCAATAAACAAAACAATTGTCTATCTGTACAAACTGAAACTCACAGGAAGCAACATCAAACAAAACAACAATTTATGTATAACTGGTATGTACTTTCGAAACTCGAATCATAATCATCCCGCCTACTCCACCACAACCGGTGACGGCATCGCAACACCGCCACCAACAGCCACACCGCAGCACGAAAATACCCGCATCACAACACTAAGTACCGTGCCCGGATCACCACCTGAGGCACTACAACCACACCGATAGACATCACAACATACACAATCCCATAAACACTGACTCAGAAATGACTTCTCGGACAAGAAAACTTAATCAAGACTGCTTTACTAGATCACAACACCATATATCATGAGGAATAAACAGACAAGAATCTCATGCATACCATCCACACCTTTTCACGGAATAAACATATATCATGAATACACATGCAAGTATAACCAGTCATGTCAGTCCACCTAAACTATCACTTTTGATCATCATTCCATTAAGTTACCGTATACAACATATATTACAGAACATTCAGATAACAACATTATAACTATCACACCGCACCGCTTCTCGTGAGGTCACAACCTCACACAAACATTTATATACATCTTTGACCCATAATCACATCTAACTAGTCAATCCTGATCACGTAAGTTACCACTCAACAAAGGTTACCTGTCGCCCGAGCTTAACTCATATGCCCCTCATAACATATTCCCCCATTCGCACAACCATCACCTCCTGCCAAGTATAACCATACCATTACTATTCAACTATTAGCATCCGCCTCATCTAACCACAACTTATACCCTCTTACAATCATACACAACAATCAGGTCCCTACCAAATCAACCTCTTTAGAATTGCTACCTTTCTAATATACCATCACTCTTAACCACTAGTCACAAACCATAACACTACCACTGTCCGGACATCAAACCTCTTACACTCATCTCTAAACATCACGATTTCTTTCCTATCTTTGGTTAACATCCCAAATAACGAACATCAAATCCACCAACAAAATTTACCTCAACATTCTTCCCAACACTATCCTTAACTGTATCGTCATCTAACTCTCCACCAATATCTCATATCGTGCAGATACTCTATCAACCTCTTACTCCCTTAATTCCTCAAAACCCATGAATAATCATGTTGTCCCGAAACTCCTATGTAACCGTTAACTCAAATCCTCATGATAGTATCATACATCTTGACGATTCCTTACTTTTATATCACATAACTCCGGTCAACATTTTCCTAGTTTTACTCCCCTCAATCTTTTCTTTTACACTCGACATAATCAATTAACCATAAAACTCCTTATTACTTCTTCCTAACTCTGTAGTGCTCCGGTTACCTTCTCATTGCTCCAAAACTTAAATCCCATTATTTCTTATCGATATTATCTCACTCTTTCTTACCATGGATCTTCTCTTATCATGCTATCACTCACACTTGTCCCCAATCAATCCCAAAACTCATTTCATACTGTTAACTGCCCAAGGAAATCACACATTAGTTTCACCTCTTGATAACCAAATTCCCCAAACTAAATCTCAATCTACAAATCCACATCGCTGCATAACTCAATCTAAGCTCTTAATACACCATTTCTTTCCTTTTACCTATAACGACCTTTCCATTACATATATTCTTAACCAACCGAGTGATAACTACCTCCCTTCATAATCCTTAAACATCCAAAGTTACCACCATATGCGTCTCTCATTTCAATCTTTCATTCTCACGTTCCATAAACTTACATCACCCTTTGCCCACATTCACTTACTTTTACATTACTCAACGCACAATCATATCACTCATCTCGCCTCACAAAACATGCTCTATGCCTCAATAAACCATACCAATCTTCCTTTTCTTTTTCCACTATCTATCATAACACATATAACTCATGTCCTCCCACCGAACTCCTACTCACCACAGGTGCCACTCACTACACCATAAGATTGGGTAACTTACGTATCAAGACCAACATACATGTAAAACAATGCATAAAGAAGCAAAATAACACCTTTGAATTAAACATAATATGCAACGAAGTCAAAAGATAAGCATATGACCCAAAATAGGGGTCACTAGATCGAGTACAGGCCACTCGATCGAGTAAGTCATTTACTCGATCGAGTAGGTGAAAGTCAGAGACACGTATAAAAAAATTTACCAGGGCTACCAGATCGAGTAAGGGGTACTCGATCGAGTACCTAGGTGCACTCGATCGAGTGAGGGCCACTCGATCGAGTACCCTACGCATTTCTCAGCACTGTCCAGTTTTTGTAAAACGGTCATAACTCACTCGTTTCTTGGTCGTTTTGGGCGTGTGACCTATCGTTAGAATCATAAAAGAACAAGCTATCACCTCCAATTAGAATCACATTAAAATCATTTATGCATCTCAAGTTATAACAGTTTAAAGACAACCTCTCTATAATCGAAAACACAACTACTTGATTTTACTCCCAAACAACTTAAATGACAACAAGGTAAACAAAAACAACTCGATGCTCATAAAACCAGTATCCCTAACCACATGTTACTATCTTCAAAAGCCAGACATTAACATCTATCATGCTCATATAACATTCAACTTATCAATCATGTACTACCCGCATGCTTTAATTTTATAACTTTTCGTAACACAAAACATACTCATACCTTACAAATCCTATTTCCATGTTACTAATACAACAATATTACAAATACACTTCGTCACCTAAACGTATTCATAATCACAAAATTCATATTCTCATGCAATTGACACTCCATCTTTTCCAATCACTTCATCCATTTCAACCACATTCTTCATACAACATATACATATGAACAATAGTAGGCATGTATATGAAATCATTATATAAAATTACACAAACAAAATTATGTATCATCATATCACATCCCCTAATCACATGTTACTAATATAGTCGCATTGTAGATCATCCATCCTGCAACATCATTATTCATCACATCTTATCACATATGAACTACTTCCTTTTTCCACCACATTACTCATCATTCTCATACACTTTTCTAACAATTCCAACCAACATTGTAAACCAACTATCATTCAACATGCTTTCAACCAACAACATACAAAATCACACCGATTCATGCCACACATCACAATATTGGTACACAATTCACAAAATAAACACATAGCGATCCCGACTCATATCCCATGGTGTCCGGTTCAAAATTGTAGGGCGAGTTCGCGACTTTAGGACGTCTCCCAAGCCTTTGCATTAGCTCCTACAACTTATACCCCGGGTTCATTTTAATTTGACTCCCTATGTTCATTAGGTTCATTGGTTACAGGTTTCAGGATCGTCGCTCTGATACCATTTTGTAACACCCCCATACTCCAAGTGTCTTACCAGGACCACTTAAAGCATGGAAGTGCTACCATCTCGGTTACCCGAGGCAATGATAATCATAAGACAATAACGAAACGTACTTTATTAAATAAGTTTAAGTGATTACATAACAAAACCAACTGTAAAGTAAAATTACAACTGTTCTCAAACTATAAACCAACTAAATGAAACTGTCTTAACAAACACAGCGGAAGACTAAAGACTCTGACATGTGATGACTTCATCTCCAGCTAGATCCCTCGCGTATCCAAGATATACCTGTCAAAAAACTGCTCACCACCCCCGAATGGATCACCACAGTTTTTAAAACATTTAAACGGGGTCAGTACTAATCACACAATTATATAATCACAATCGGATGTAAATCAACACGACTCAATTGTCACATCATCCCGAACTCCATCACCAACTCCTCAATCGACTACACACTAAAGTGTGTAGCCCCGCGAGTGCCCATCGCAACAGTCACTCCACGCCGCCGATGGGGGACCGCGGCCGTTCCCACCTAATCCCCGCTCATCTCCGTCGAGCGATAAACCCAAATCCATTAATGTGCACATCCCTTCGTGGCGGGTTCCGAGAAGGCGAATAATGGGCGTGAAGCCACTCCTCCAAGTGACTCCACTCGGCCCAGGGACGCACCCGAAGAACAGACAGAGATACAAACAATCACAACTACTAAACAAAGAATCAAAACCAACAACCGTCACAATACTCGTATGATAACAATCAACAATCACAAATCACCACCAACACATTATGGGACTAATACCGAGTAGGAAAACCCTACCCGGAATGCAATACTGATCAGACGATCTCAACAATTGTTGTTATCAAAAGGCCTCTTCTACGAATCCTCCTCCTAACATATGATCATACAATTACTACCAATCAAGAGAGACAACAAAACCCCCAAATCCCCAAATTAGGGTTTAACCAACTTAAACAAAACACTATAAAAATAGTACGTAGATCTTACCCTCGACGCAAGGATCACAAAGATGTAAAGAAAGATGAATTCCGACCTTCCAAACTCCGGAATTTGTCAATAATGCGATTGATGCGAAGAACGTAGATTGTTTTCTCTTTTGAAAGTAATTAGGTTTGTAAAAGTGTATTAAGGAAGTGACGGAAGGTATATATATTAAATCGCATTATTAACAAAACCCGACAAATCATCCCCCCGTAAACCGGCTACTCGATTGAGTAGCTGGCATACTCGATCGAGTGCCGCCTACTCGATCGAGTATCGAGGTTACTCGATCGAGTACCCAACAGGTCAGAAACTGTTTTAAATCGTAAAACACCTTTACTCGACATAGTAAGGCCCACTCAATAGAGTACCCAGAGGCTCATAAAACCGTGGTATTACATAAAATGTCTTAATTATGCAATTTAATTATGATAGTTTGCATTGTCAACATAACATAATTGAATTTGAAGCTTTGATCCTATCTCGGTATCTTTATATTTGAATTTTCAGTTGCATGTGTCAAGTACTCCTTCCATACCAGATCAATGGTAACACTTACCTAATACGGCCGTACCACACCAATGGTAACATTCCTTTTTTGGTCCACAACATTATCAAGTTATCCTTATACCCTTTTGATATTTACACAAAAAGTCATTACATACCCCACCTATCAACCCACAATTAAACCCACAATTACATACCCCGCCTATTTTTTTCCCTTTTTACCCCTGTTTTTACCCTTTTTTTAAAAAATTCCATTTTTTACCACGTTATTATTGGTCTGGTATGAAGGGAGTATAAGATTACTCTTATTATCTTATATGCCAATATATTGCATTAATAATGCAATTAATTGGATTAATCTAGAACAATTAAAACTTGTCTTATAAGTCATGAGATTATTGGTAATCACAAATTCTTGTTTGTGACGGCACATATCCGTCACTCTTGAGTGACGGATACCATTTTACCTCACAAAGTACTCACTTTTTCTCTCTGCAACACTATTCATGTGGTCCCCTTTCTCCATTAACCCATTTTGTTACCATTTTATTTCACAAAATATCCGTCACAAATGATAACCCGTCACAAGTGAGACCAATTGTATTGTAATAGTGTTTGTGGGACTAAAGTGTTAGATACGGAGTAGTTGTGGGGAATAGTCAATTGGCTCATAGTGATGATGATGATGATGATGGTTTACTTGTTCCCACCTTTGACAACAAGTTGATGAATCACGTCGGCAATGCAAATACTCGGCTATATATAATCATCTACGTCGGCAAACCAATTTGCTCATTACGGAGTTCTTCCCAACATTTGTCTATCATTACGTCGTCCTATAAAATAAAATAAATCATCTTTCCCTCAGACTCCTTGAAAATTTGATACTGTAAGAGTTTTCATCTCCATTTTTTTTAAAAATTTTATATTTTAATATATTTCCTTTCTTCATTCATTAAATCGCTACTTTTATGAAACGAATATAATGATTAAATCGTCATATGATTTATTCCAGACTGTTTATAAGGAATAAAAGTAAAGTATTATTATTATTATTAAGTGAAATTAAATTAAGAAAATTTAAGTTAAGATTATTTCAATTCAGAAAAGTTAAGCTCTTACTCCCTCCATACCACACCAATGATAACATTGACTTTTTCACACTTGTCGAGACACGTTTTGCTATCTTTTGTTACGTATTATTAAAAACTATAAAAATTTGATATTCTTATAACATTCATGACGATAAATCAAACAAGATCTCACATGACTATATTTTGTTTTATAGATTAAGAAATAATATCGAAGATTCCCTACGAATGTTACCATTGGTGTGGTATGGAGGGAGTATAAGTTAAGTTTAGAAAAATTAAGTTAGTAAAATTAAATTCAGAAAAATTAATTTCAGAAAAGTTCAGCAAAATTAAGCTTAATTCAGAAGAATCAATAGGTCTTGGTATAGACGGATGGGGCGAACAGACGGGTAAAGACCTCTAATAAAATGGGTAGGGGGACAAGGTGGGGCACCCCCCATGTGCTTCCCACTTTATTGCAAATGAGTATTTTGTGAGGGAAAATGGTATCCGTCTATACGTATAGACGGATAGTGTCCGTCTATAATGGGAATTTGTGCAAAAGAATAGGGCCTAATTGTAATGAAAGATCAATAGAATGGGCAGCTGCCAGCTGGTCTGGCCTCTAGCTGTACCTTTGTGAGCTAATTAGATGATTAACATATTACGAGAATATTAGTACAGAGTACGTTTTTGTATTCATTTACAGTATAACATAATACTCCGTTTTAATACAAGAAAAGTTTATATAAAACCGTTTTACATAAGTATTATTGTAAAAATAAGTGATTATTTATTTAAAAACTCCTATTAAAATTGCTTTCACCAATTTTAATTTTTCATAATAAAAACATTAAAGTCTTTTATTATAAATATAATTTTTTAATGTAATACCGTTTTACAGAGAAGAGTAAGTGATAATTGGATGGAGACATAACATTCGTCTGAATTAAGGACCTCGTGGCGTGTAACATGCATAACATGTCGTCATTCAATGTTGCGGTGTTTATATCACTTGCGTCTTGCGGTGTGGTCGGTTGCCTTATATCGCGCTTATCAACGGATTTCCACATGTTCTTCTATACATTTGTTAGTACATAAATTCTCATTTGTGACGGTTATATTCGTCACAAACTTGTGACGGATACCGTTTCCTCTTATAAATGATCCATGTGAAGTGAGTGGGGAAGCACATGGGAGGTGCACCACCTTGTCCCCTCTCCCCTTTTGTGAGAGGTCATAAGCTTGTGACGGGATTAACCCGTCACAAGCAAGACTAACTGTTGTTAGTACTAGTCTAAGTATTTTACTTTTCTTTTGGGTTGGTTAATTGCCAAGGATTTTGGTCTCTTAAATAACTGATAAGTGATTCCATTTCTAGTTTTTGCGAATCTGTTAAGTTGGTTTTAGTGCTCTGAACGAGATAATTCCGCAATGGATAGGAAATACTCTTGACTAACACCAAAATAATAATTTCGTATCTGTTGCTAGTTGCTAGTTGCTAGTTGCTAGTAAAATTAACTTGTATTCTAATTTCAATGATTAGGATGTCATTTTTATAGAGGGAGTAGTTGGTAAGAGATTAGGGTAATATTGGTAATTCACCCATTTACAATATTAAATTAAAAAGAAGATAATTAATTTGAAATAAATTTAAAAAAATAGGATCATAAAAGTGGAATAGAAAAAGTTATTTGCTAAACACTTTACAAATATAACTAACTAAAATATCTCAAATAATCTACTTTGGTTACATGAGCTAGCTCAAATGACGTGTGCCAAAAGTGATCTAATTCTTATGATTATTAGTTTGCGTAGTACGTGAACGATTATATAGAATTTCTACTTTCTACTTTATTTGTGATAGGTTAAATTAACACTCCATTTATTTTCAATTTCATCTCAATGTATTTTAATTTGAGAACAAAAATTGATCTAA
Organism: Silene latifolia; assembly: GCF_048544455.1. NCBI lineage: Eukaryota > Viridiplantae > Streptophyta > Magnoliopsida > Caryophyllales > Caryophyllaceae > Silene > Silene latifolia. The sequence goes on along the minus strand of NC_133535.1, from coordinate 88,289,770 downwards.
GAAAACAAATCAAGAGAATTGAGTAATGTCATAAAATATGTACAGGTATGCGTTAAATCATTAATAATATCATTGAAAATTTTAGCAATTTGTAATTTATGAAAGAAAATCCAATCTCATTTGTTTTCTTATTTAAAGAGTTATATTTTGGAGGAAAAAAATTTCATATTTCTTATTCTCGTAATATATAGGGAATGGAAAGTAGAGAAATAATCTTGCTTGGTTAGGAATAAAAAGAAGTCATAAGAAAAGGTTAGGAATGAAAAAAAAAGTCATTAGAAAAGATGTAGAATGATAAGAAATGTGTGAGATTTCTTGCAAAGAGGACAAAGGAGAAAAAGGTGACTTGATTCTGAAGGCAAATCAAAATCAAAAGTAGAGTATTACTCCATAGTTTGGGAAAAAAGTCAACAATTAATAAGAAAGTAATAATTGTTTAAAAATAAATGAGTTGGAGGAAAAAAGCATTGGAAGTGAATAAGAGGTGGAGTAGCTTATGAAGTCCGCTAAGTACCATTCCTTCTTGTTTTACTACTAATAGCATCCGCAAAGGTGAGGCTCCCCATAATTTCTCTTTCCTTTTTTTATTCGTCCACCTCATTTTTCACTAACTTTTCCATTACCTTCCCCATTTCATAACTACATCAATGCAACAATGGGGTTCCCCAATTCACACACAAAAATTTGGGAAGCTCCCCAAAAGTAACAAAAATTGCCTTACTTTTTTGTTGGGGACCTTCCCTAAAAACAGTGGAACCCCAAAAAATGGGGAGGTTGGTGCAACAATGGGGTTGCTCATTTGAGAAAAGAGAAGGCAAAAGGGGAGCTTATTTCCCTCCTTTGCGGATGCTCTAACAATGCCAAGTATCTCTCTTACCAAACATTTTATATCACTAGACCTTGTCACAATTCGTTGTCATGTTCGCCCTTTTCGGAGAAAATTGAGGTCGTATGTTTTATCTACAACACGTATGTTTTATCTACAACACTCCGTAAATTTGATTTGTAAAACTGTCGTAAGAAAAATGTGATCATTTTTTAGTAAACAGTAACCACTTTTTACGACTAGCAAATCAGCAAGAATCCTCTGACAACACAATTTAATATTGTTGTTTTCATTCCACTTGCTTTTACCTCTATTTTCATGCTAAAATCGGATCCGTTAGATCGTTGCAAGATGAATTATAAAAAATTTAGAGACACACCCACCTTAACACCAGGTAAGCAACGGTAAATATGGCAAAAAGGCTATTTTGTTTAGTACTTCAGGCTAGCTTGCATAGGGTCGACTTTCGCAGTCAGGCAGACATTATTAGATCAAGCATGTTATATAACCGTCTAAATGAAGGCGCAAACTTTCCATACAAAAGGAATCTCATTTTCAACCAAAAAAAATCACTATATTTTGTTTCATGCCAAAAAAAAACCAAATGAGGAAATTAGTTACAGAAACTGGAAACAACTCCAACCATCAACACAAACTTATAAGCACATCCAAAACACACATTGGCAGACATAAGAGTTGTTCACTTTTGGGCCTTCTATAGGCAGGCTGAAACAAGCCCGACTCATATCAAATCAGCAACATTCATCGGCATTTCGTCGATTTGGGTACTGTAATATTGCTCAATATCTCTTAGAATCTTGATGTCATCATTCTTGACAAAGTTTATAGCAACACCCTGCAAAACTTACAGTCAGCATTAGAAACAGAAAAATCACACAGCTAAAATAAGACAAACAGCATTTACATTTAGAAATAGGAGCATAAACCGGAAGGAAGCACATTTAGAAAAATCCTATCCACATCCCTAAGAAATTGTAATTTGATTTGCACAAATTTTCTTTTCAAGGGACTTTAGACAAATTTTGGTGTAGACACATCTAAGTCAATTCAACTTTAGACAAAAGGCACTGGTAAAAAGTCAAGATTATCAGTCGTCCCAAAAGAAAACTACCGAGTAACTTATTTGTTTTGGTCTGTCCCAAGATAATAAAGTATAATCTCCCTATCTATCAAAATCGAAATGGGTACTAAGTCTTTGTTTAGGTAGTGAAACAGAAGGAGGGGGAAAGGATTGGAAGGAGAAAGAGGGGAGGGGAGGGGAGGGGAGAGAAAGGACCTGTAAACTTGCAAAATTATCGAGCAGACCACATGTAAAACTCAGCTTTCAAAATTTCACCAAAGTGCCGCCTTGAGAAAGATAACTCGAGAAAATTTATAAAAGATTTTCCAGTGTACACAAACAAAATTCTAACTGACCAATGCATATAGGATGTAAAGCTTAACATGTAGGCTCCTTAAATAATCCAGTCGTAGAGCATTAATGTGACAGAATGCTAACTGACCAGTGCATAGGGACATACTGTTCATGAAAATTATGAAGGCTGTCAAATAGAGCACTACATGAAATTGCAAATTTTTCGGCAATCTATGGAGCTTTAAAATAAAATCGACAAACCAACATTATGCTGGTAGCTTTAAGATAAATCTTCAATTAAACGTAAAATAAAAATGAATTTTAAAGTAGTTGACAGCAGAGACACATTATATACCACACTTGAGTAAGACCAGCAGAACAAAATTACATCAGTCAGTCGGTCACACAAGAAAACTTGATAGAGAGGAGAACGTATCAGGAAAGTTAAATATACCTTGCGTCCAAAACGACCTGATCGACCAATCCTATGAATATAAAGTTCTCGATTATTGGGTAGATCGTAGTTGATTACCAGTGAAACCTGAAGGGACAAACAAGAAGGTAAAAAACAAGCCAAAACCATACTCCTTTCAAAGATTAAAATATGAAAGTTAATAATGAAGCTGAAGAGAATCATGCATGTTTAAAAAGCATGAGAAATAAAGTATGTGAATTACAACTTCAACCTCACCGCATACCAACATATCAAAGAGCTTTTTTAGCAATAAGATTGTAACAGTATTCAAGCTGAATGGCTAGCTAAAGGAGTCTTACAAACTTGTTATTCACTTAGGTTCCAAAGGAGGGGCCGTTTAGATAGCGTCTTATAATCTTGTTCATAGAAAAGTGCAGTAGCAGTTAACAAGGGCACACAATTGTACAGTGCAAGTCATACCATTCTAACAGTCAAAAGATGGCAAAAAAACCACAGCAATAGCAAGGATAAAATTCTGAAGAATAGATATATCACCACGGAGCCCATTTATTTCCGATGGACTCAAACAGATACTCCCTCCATTCAACTCCACACTACACATATACCCTTTTCATCCATTCAACTCCACACTACACCTTTCCTAAAAAGGAAATGAAAAAGACAATTTTATCCTAATTCCAACAACTTATTTACATCAAATGCCATTGTTGGCCCACTCTATTCCACCATAAAACCCCACATTTATATTTTTTTAACATTTTTAACCCCACCATTCTTTTCCCTATGTACTTTTAAACGTTTTTTTAATCCATTCCTTAATACCCGTGCAAAAAGCATAAGTGTAGTGTGGAGTTGAATGGAGGGAGTATGTTCTTATGGCTCTGAGATATATTATTCCGTATTCATGAACCAGTACATGGCTGTCTCATTTTCGGCTATGGAACACACCCTATTTTGTAGTGGCTTCTTGAATGTCAACTGTCACGGGGATGATGGAATATACAGTTCAAACCCTCTTCACATGACTCAATTTATGTGAACAGGAGCTACGGGATAGTCAGCTCACATACAATAAGGGAAACAAAAGAAACTCTGAATTGTCAAATAGGGTAGTGTGCCACACTACTGCCACTAAATCTGCCGAGTCAGACAGATTGCCAGAAAAGAGAACATCAAGTCAGCTATAAGAGGGGATGAAGAAATGTTTACAGATAGAAAGCATGATACATGGGTAAATAGAATACTCTCTACGTTTTAATCATTTGATTACCTTTGATTAAAATACCCCCACAAAGAATAAAGAGGTCAACATTGACTGGAGCATAGTAGCAAATATCAAACAAAATTAATCATTAAATTTAGATATCAACATACTCCAACCAAGCAAAAGAAAAGATACTAGAAACAAAAACTCCCTTCTCACTGTGTATCTGAACTTGCTATGCAGAGTCCGAAACAGCAAATCACAAGACCACAAATACAGGGTAATAAACAAATCACAACATATAAAATACCTGTTGAACATCGATCCCTCGAGCCCAAACATCTGTTGTGATCAAAACACGGGTATGTGCATTACGGAACTCTCCCATAATAGCATCTCTCTCTTTTTGGGGCATATCACCATGCATAGATGACACAGTGAAATTGTTACTGCGCATTTTTTCAGTCAGCCAATCCACCTATCATATAGCAATAAATGACGTTTAGAAATAAAAAATGGCTTGAGGCAGCTCTACAATCACAGCTATTTGAGTGGGATATGAAAGATTGAAAGCTGAACAATAAAAATAGAGTATGATAGTATACATAAGCGCAAATACTTCCCCGATCCTTCTAGAACTTTACCTGTCTTTCATTTAAGAATAAGAACCCTAATATCACACAGTGACAAATAGGAAACTTTGCGAGGCAAGGACCCAACCACTTCATATAATTTGTTTCTTATTCGAAAGCTATCCTGTTTCCTCTAAACTAGCGCCCAACCAGGATATATGCTAAATACAAATAAAAATAGCAAAAAATGAATTGGATTTATGCACAACTACCAGAACTTCTTTTCAGACCTTAATAAAAACACTGAATAAAACATCCAAGACAAATTAGATATCAGCTATCTGAAAGACCTCTTTTTGAATGTGAGAGATCTCCCTTGCATAAATGTCAACAAAACATGGCTGCCTAATTCACAGTACACTCGATACATTTGCATAAGACGTTACACGATACACACTAGAATATATAGGAAAATTTTCAACCAAATACCATAATGTGTCAGAACATGGATACGAAAAACAAGTAAATCAGATTGGGGAATCGCTGAGGATTTGAGCAAATCCGGTAATGCAGAAATAAAGCCAAAAGTAATATACTGTTATGAGATTACTAGTAGACAGTATAAAAATTGTAACAAACCCACCCGTTAGCGCATATATTTTCTAATGGAACAAAGGATGAAGGCAACTGAGAAGACATACTTCAAGAACACCAACCATTAAGAATAATGCAAGGCTATAAACTAGATTGTAAATGGGCTAAATAAATACATTACCTTGCGTTTTGTGTTGCAAAAGATGACTGCTTGAGTAATTGTAAGAGTATCATAAAGATCGCAGAGGGTATCAAATTTCCAATCTTCCCTCTCCACCGCAACAAAGAACTGCTTTATACCCTGTCATACATAAGTGGAGAAAATTTATTAAAGCAAAAATTTTTAATTGCCTCATCATTTGAAGTGAGATTATGATGCACTGACCTCTAGAGTCAATTCATCACGTTTTACAAGGATTTTAACGGGATCTGTCATAAATTTGTTGGTTATCTCCAGAATTTCATTGGGGAGTGTGGCAGAAATCAGCACAACCTGAAAAGTATAGATACAATACATGCATAAGAGCAGATATATAGGTACACAGGTAAATTAGTTACAAGAAATCAACATGAATTATACAAGTAGGAGCTTTACAATCTTAATGAAGATGCAAGATATTCTCATAATAATAAATCATAACACTCCATTAAACCCCTATACTGAAATCCTTAAATCATAATCCCATTCGATGTACACATAGAAAATCATCAAAGAAATTACACCCATGTTTGACTGAGTGGATACTACAGTGACATGTTAATAATCAAACGAAGTTAAGGAGACACACAGACATGTAAAATAATCTACCATAGCAACAGCTGCGCACAATGGATTCACAGTTTAATTTAACTAAATAATACAAGTAGCTTCTGAAGAGGGCACTAGAGATGAATTGAATAATGCTTGTTCAAGCCGACACGTTATATAGAATCCATGAGCTTCGCACATAGCAAAGAAAGGTGATTATAATCATATCGAAAGAAGAGAAGCTATTGAGACAAAATGAGCCAGGAGGAAAAATCAAGACGAGAAAAAAGGCGGTACCTGAAGCTCTGGAGGAAGGTATCTATAAACATCATAAATTTGATCCTTGAAACCTCTGCTCAACATCTCATCAGATTCATCAAGAATTAAAAGCTTTATTTGTCTTGTTCGAAGAGTTCTCCTTTTGATCATATCACAAACTCTACCAGGAGTTCCTGAAACAACGTGAACTCCACTCTCCAATTTTCTAATATCCTCACCCACACTCTTGCCTCCAATGCATGCGTATGCTTCGATACTCATGTATTGACCAATGGCCATTATCACCTTTTCTGTTTGAGAAGCCAGCTCTCGAGTAGGGGACAAAATCAAAGCTTGGACCCTGAAAATGCAAGGAAAAAGAGGAATCGGATTCATCAAGCACTGTAACATAAGATAAAGACAGATAGCAAAGAAAAACTATTAACATATCGACAGAGCCTAAAAAAAAAAAAAAAGAGAAGTCAGGGAACAAGACAAAAGGATTCTTAGAAAGGTGAAAGGAGGCAGAATCATTATTCACGATGAAAAATTCATGAAAAACAAGGAGTTAAGGACATTGAACACGAGAATAACATTGGCACATGTTACTTCATAAGTTCATCTATCCTAAAAAAAGAGGGTTAAAACTTATAACCAACTGACAGTGATTAGTTTTGATTCAAAAGCCATAACTAGTATCTGATACAGTTTAGTCAAACTTGTTCTCCTATGAATTCTAGAGGGGGAAATGTCTTCACAAGGACGAAGTGTATGCTTCTCTAAGATTGGTTTCTTATATACTCCGTATAATAATCCCAAAACAAAGTAAAAGAAAAAAGGACATTTCATGAGTGCTCGTTCAGAAGAATAACTCTTATTAGTCATGTCTCTTCTCTCAGGCACCTTTCCCTAAAACCCAATCTAAATTATATAGAGCAGTACACCACGATAATTTTATTCCCAAATGCTCTAAGAGCATCCACATTGAAGAGGGGAGGGGAAATGGGGTGCGAGTGTTTGGATACAATTTCCCTCCAAATCATGCCTATTGTGGAGAGATTTTGATTTGTATTGTAAGAGGGAAAATAGATCCCTCCAAATCCTTCCCCCTACATTTCCCTCCACCCTTATTTGCTAACCAAACAAGAGAATTGAAATCCCCTACTCACCCTCCCTTTCTTTTCCCTCCAAATCTCTGAATCCAAACACACCCTAAAAGTCCATTGAAAAACTAGAAAAAAAGTAATTCATTTATGAGGTAAAATACCAATGGCTATGTTGTAGACCTAAATGTTGAGTTTCTTTTATTTGTTTAAAAATTTCATACTGCCATCCAGGTAGACACTATTTTTCATGGCTGTATATGTTATGGAACAATTCCAAAACCAGTATATATCTACAACTAAGACCTGATTATGATAATGTGTGGGAAACACTAGTGTGAAAACTGGGGGGGGGGGGGGGGGGGGGATACTTTGTTATGCATCCCTTGAGGAATGAGGATAAGGCAGAGCTAGGGGAGGTGCAATAGTATAGCCCTAAAAATTAGGGTTTCCTATTAAATTAAAGATAAAGATAAAACATACTCGCGAGAAGAGATGTCGACAATCTGGCAAACAGCAAGGGAAATCATAGAGGTCTTGCCAGTACCAGACTGAGCTTGGGCAATAACGTCGCGGCCCTGAATGATGGGCATAACAGCGCGCTGTTGAATAGCAGAGGGTTTTTCGAACCCGAAACCGTAAATACCTCGTAATAGATCGTTCTTAATACCCATACTATCGAAACTCGTTATTGGCTCTATTCCTTCTGTTGTCTCGAACTGCAGCTTCTCGTCATCCGGACGCCGTCCTCTGTTCGACCCCGTCGCCATCCCACACTTTCTTTACAACCTACCTTTATTGCTTCCTACTACCAGTATACTATATATATGTGGAGTATTTGTCCAAAACAAAGAGGTCGGAGACTGGGAGAGACGAGTATGGGACTCCACCGTCTATGTTAGGGTTTCCTTTTATTATTTGCATTCTCCATTCAAACCCCCTTATTATATACCCAATCCAATCTTAATCGACCCGACAAGAAACCATTTTCAAATTTTGACAACAACAAAAAAAAAAAAAAAAAAAAAAAAAAAAAAAAAGGAATTACTTTTTTTAACATATGGACTTTACCCCATATTCTTTTGAACTGAAACTATCTAAACTAAATTGAGATAAGAGTTAATATGTTAAAAAGAACAGGGCGTTAATTCTTTAGTTAATGGAGTAATTTACTTGTTTATCTATCATCTATCATTAATATTATTTGTTGAGATTTATTTATTAATAAGCTTATACTTGTTTGTTAAAGGATGAAATTAGGATTTGTTGAGTTTTATTTAATTAATCAAATTACGGTCGGTTGTGGTGGTTTGTGATGGCTGGCGCGGTGGGTGGTGATGATGCGAGTTTGGGGTGGCTAATAAACATTCGGACGTTCTAACATTTGTTGCTTTAAACATAGTCCTCTATATTCCCAGTCGACAATATTATTCACAATGAATCACTTCTCAAAGATTTTGTTTGTCAGCAACATCAATGGTTATCATGGATTGAGATCCACGTCTTCCACGAAATCTATCTATCTATCTACAAAGAACCAATGTATTAAAGTATAGTAATTCTCCTGAAAGACCGTCTTGTTGGAGCTTGTGTCCTCCACAAATTAGTGTGATAACATTTGTAAATCTCTTACAGGTTCACAAGGATATACTTCGTATTTTATCAGTTGATTAACGATTACCTAATAACGGTTGGCTTGCTAGAAAGTTTGACGTTATTATCATACTGATGGCGGTGATCAACTGGTCCTTAAAGGTCACACCTAAAGGATGTGTTTGAGAGATGTGGTTATGGAAATGTAATCACATTGATGCCTTATATGACTAAACAGTTAGTCAATGTGTTGATGAGACAATTATTTAATGCCGATTAAATAATATTAGCTGAGACGAATTAACTGTCAATTCGTAAATTGAATATAATAAGTTATATTTAATTAATGTATATAATGTTAGCTTGGACGAATTAATATGTTAATTCGTAATTAAATATAATCAGTTATATTTAATTAGCAAGTTAAAGTATATATTATACGATATTGTCACAGACCGGCATTAATAAATCCACTGCAAGTTGTTGTGTGTAGACTTATTAATACGGAATGATATAAATGCCAATTTATAAATAATACATTTTATACATGGTCGATCAACCGGGTGTGTCAGTCGATCGACTGATATGCCTGTTTCGGATGTATGGGCCGAGATTTTGGAAAAGAAAAAAATCACCCTAATTCACCCTAATACACGGTTATAAGGGAGAGGGGAGATTATTTTTCCTAACCTAATTCTAACCTATTTTTGCCTCTCATCTAAAAACACAAAAACCGAAAACCCTAAGGAATTTTACAGAAAATTTAGGGATCGATTCTAGCAAGAAGCAAGGGCATATCTCATATCGTCTTAGGTGCATCTGATAGGTGAATATCATTGCGATATTGTTCTTAGGCCGATTTTGCTAGGGCCGAAGGTTATTTCTTATTCATCTATGATTTTTGTTTATGCAATTTATTTTATGACTAGTTATCATCACAATATATTCGTTATAATCCTTAAAGTTAAAGGGATGCATACAGATAATTCCCACAAGTGGTATCAGAGCCAAGGCCACGAATTTTATTTTGATGATTTTCATAAAATTGGATGTAAACAAAAAAATTGGTCTCGAAAAATTAGGGTTTCGGCTGTAAATTTTTTGAGCCGTAGCTGATTTCGTTTCTCGGTGTGGTCGATCGACCAGTACTCCTGGTCGACCGACTGCCTCGACTAGTCAGCCGAGATGTTTTCGTTTTTTTTGTTGCTTTGAATTCCATTTTGATTTTTCATATTGTTGTTTTAATCAGTTAAGATAATAATATGATAATTTGTAGATGTTTCGATTTAATAAATCGAGATGTAAATGGAAATCGGTTTTGTCGGATTGATGAATTGTTTTTGCTGTTTTTTTTTGGCATATAATTTAATTTAACAAAATTTCAAATCAATTATGATAATCGGTTTTATCATGATTTAGATATTCTTTTAACAGGTTAAATTTGAATAATCTAGTTTGAACATGTATTTAAATTAAAAGTTGAATATGCCAATCTTGTTAATAGCAACTTTAAACAATTGTTCGTTTTTTCCGATCAAAGGGTGCGGCTGTTTTAATTTTTTTTAGCCGAGACACAAAAAAATAGGGTTTCTGTTTTTTGTTTCTTTTTTCAGCCGAGAAATGATAAAAAAAAAAAAAAATTGTTTCTGTTACTGTTCACGATTGGGCAGATTTTAAAAAAAAAATTGTTTTTTTTCGGTTTTAGCTGTAATACCGAGAAAAGTTTTTTATTGGGCTGTTTCGGTTTTTACCGAGATAAATTTTAAAGAAAATTTTATTTTTGGTTTTGATTTTGGCCAATTATTTATTGTGAAGCGGTCCATAATTCATAGATACCTAATTATTTTATTTTCTTACCTAATCAAAAAAAAAAAAAAAGATACCTAATTATTTTAAAGCAGTTTAAAATATGGATGGATTAAATTCATATTACATGTTTAATATGAATTAAGATTAAATTTATAGTGAGTAATTGAGGAATTGTCACTTAATTTGATCAATTAAATAAGTGGTTTGGGTAAAATTAATCTACATAATTAAAGAATTATGTCTTATATGTTTAATTTTTTTTAGTTGATGCATTTTATTTCAGTTGAATGAATCGTTGAATGGTTTTATTTACGTTTTTTTTTTTTTTTTGCAATCGGTTGTAATTTGTAATACCTAGTGTGGCCTTAGTCAAATTATGTTTTCGTAGTGATGGGAACATAATTTTTAATGTAATTTGAGATCTCGTATCTCCGTTTGGTTTTCTTTATTTATTACGGTTTTGAAATTAGAATGTAAATAGGTTTATTATGTAATTTTTAAATTGTAATTTTTGAGAAGACTAAAGATGGAGATTGTAGCTCACTCCCGCTACATGGATCAAGATGGAACATCAAGACAAGCTTCTCGGGTCCATGGATGGATTCCAAAGTTGTATTAATGTTCATTTTGATAGGATAGGCCACACTAGGACTTTATTTTGTTTTACATTTTACCGTTCTTATTGCTTTTCATTCACATGCTAGTTAATGCATCATATTCCGCCTAAAACCAAACCACCTACTAAAATGCATGAAAATTGACACATATATGTTGTATGTTAGTTTTCATAGACATACATATGTCACATGTTTTTAAGCCATCACCTTAGTTTATTCATTCACGCATGCTAGATATTAGTTCACTTAAAATGAATTAAAATAAAGTTGATGGGATCTTCCTCTAAAACGGAAATTGAGACTAGTCTTTATAAGGGCAAACAACTATGAATCCCTTCTTCGTCGGTAGGCATAATATGACCCCTTCTACGTTGGGTAAGTAGTTTGTGTTGACTTAGTTTATCTCAACATTATAGTCCGAAGAGTTTCTCGTGATTATGATGGACTAAAGATAGAATTTACAGAAATTTATCGACCAAGAATTCTAACAGTAGAATTAGCCAAAAGGTTGGCTTATCAATTTACAGATAATTGAGTCTTGGGATCATTTATATAATTCTTGAGGAAGGTCAATTGTATAAATGCATGAGTCTTCGCGTTATAACAGTATTACATTAGACTTAAATTAAAATCGATGCACATGCTTATTATTTATTCTTCTTTTCGCAGTGTAGAACACGTTTATTTTACTGTTACAACAAATGGCTGGAAATAACGAAATCCCAATGCCAAGTGCCACACTTGGACGCGAGTCCTGGCTGAAAGTTTTTATGGACAACATGAATCAATACACGCGACTGAAGAATGATGGGTCCAACTTTGCGGACTGGGAGATAGCACTACGGAATGCTGCCATTGCTGACGGTAAGCTCAAGTACTTAACTGAGTCAATACCGGTTAACCCAGGCCCCAATGCGGGAGTTAACGAGTCACTTGCTTATAGTGATTTCGTTATGGAAGCGGGTGCGATAAAGAACGTACTCATCTTTGCAATGGAAACCAATTTGCATAGACGCTTCATTGCCCAAGGTACGAACAAGATTTTCACCACGCTCACTAACGAGTTCTCAAAAGCACCGAGAATCGTTACTTATGAGCATACCTGTCGCTTCTTTGATGCGAAACTCCAAAAGGGCCAACCGGTTAGCCCACACATTCTTAACATGATTGAGAATGTCGAGAAATTGGAGGCACTTGATTGCAAAATCAGTGAGAGCATTGTCATTGACCAAATGCTTCATTCTCTTCACGATGGTTTTGCCCTTTTCAGGGCGAACTACTACATGAATGACTTAAATAAAAGTCCTCATGAGCTACACTCACTTCTCGTACAAACCGAGAAGGATATGAAATTGAGTGGGAGCATGAAGCAGGATGTTCTCACGATTTCCAACAAGGGTAAAGGTAAGGGCAAAGCTCCAGGCGACCTAACTGTAAGTAAGCCAAAATTCAAGAAGCCAGGAAATGGTAAGAGTGGGCCTGGTGAGACTAGTGGCTCACAGGGCAAGGCAAAGAGCAAGGGCGGTGACATTGAGTGCCACCATTGTCACAAGACTGGACATTGGAGGAGGAACTGTCCCGTGTACCGTGAGGACATTAAGCGCAGCGCGTCGTTCTGTTGGTATGTCATCTTATATTCATATGATTGAGATTAACCATGCAAGTTTCGGAACTTGGGTACTTGATACTGGTTGTGGTTCTCATCTGTGTAACATTTGCAGGGCCTAAGAAACATCACACCTCTGGGAAAGGGTGATGTGGACCTGCGAGTCGGGAATGGAGCCAGAGTTGCTGTTGTCTCGAAGGGAACATATGTAATCCAACTCCCTAGTGGTTTTGAGTTATTTTTAAATAATTGTTACTATTGTACCCAGTTTGTCTAAGAACATTATTTCAGTTTCCGTACTTGATAAAGACAGATTATCATTTTAATAAAGGATAATAGCTGTATTTTCTCTTTCAATGAAATGATTTATGGCAAAGCGGTTTCCATGAATGGAATTTACATCTTAGATCAAACCACGGAAGTATTACACGTGAATAATAAGAAATTAAAGGTTGGTGACAAAGATCAAACCTATCTATGGCATTGTCGAATGGGACACATAAATGAGAAACGCGTAAAGAAACTCGTCGATAATGGGACTATTCCCGCATTCGATTTTTCTACATATGGCACGTGTGAATCATGTCTCATTAGCAAAATGACTTGAATTTCCTTCAAAGGTGTTGGAATGCGCGCTAGTGACCTATTAGGACTCATACATACTGATGTTTGTGGACCTATGTCAATTACCGCTAGAGATGGCTATAGATATTTTATCACTTTCACGGACGATTTGAGTAGATACGGATATGTCTACTTAATGAAGCATAAAAGTGAGTCCTTTGAGAAATTCAAGGAATACCAGAACAGGGTTGAGAACCAACTGGGTAGAAAGGTTAAAGCACTCCGTTCAGATCGGGGTGGCGAATATCTTTCAAATGAGTTTGATCAACACCTTAAAGACTGTGGAATCGTTTTACAGTTAACTCCACCTGGAACACCTCAATTAAATGGTGTGTCCGAACGGAGAAATCGAACCTTACTTGATATGGTTCGATCCATGATGAGTCACACGGTAGTGCCTGATTCATTATGGGGTTTTGCTCTTTTTGTCATTTTGCTCTTATACTTAACCGAAGTCCGACTAAAGCTGTCGACAAGACTCCATATGAAATGTGGAAGGAAACGGTCCCTAACTTGTCCTTTATTCGGGTTTGGTGTTGCGAGGCTTATGTCAAGTGGAGACACGAGGATAAGCTCGGCCCGCGATCGGTCAAGACATACTTTATAGGTTATCCAAAAGGAATGTTTGGTCATTACTTCTATTCGCCTACCGAACATCGAGTTTTTGTTGCGGCTAGTGCGACGTTCTTAGAGAAAGAATTTCTCGAGAATAAGACAAGTAATAGAACCTTCGAGCTGTCGGAGATTCCAAAACCAACAACCGAGGAACAAATGGAGGAAGTTGTTCCTCCAACTGATGATACGGTTAATATTCCTGAGGAACCTAGGAGGTCGGGTAGAGTCTCTAATCCTCCGGACAGATACATTGGTATGGTCGAGGAGAATGACGTTTTGCTCCTAGAGAGTAATGAACCCGCTATCAATAAAGGTGCTATGGCCCGTTCCAACTCAAAGCTATGGCTCGAAGCCATGCAATCCGAGGTGGACTCCATGTTTGAGAATGACGTATGAGATCTAGTTGATTTACCTAATAAGGTAAAACCTCTACAGTGCAAATGGCTTTACAAAATAAAGCGTTCTGTAGACGCGCAACCAGATACCTATAAGGCACGACTAGTGGCAAAAGGTTTCACTCAAGTGCACGGATTGCATTATGATGAGATTTTTGCACATGTAGTCATGCTACGTTCCATTCGGATAATCTTAGCGATTGCCGCATTTCATGACTATGAAATTTGGCAAATGGATGTGAAAACCACCTTCTTAAACGGTTATTTGGAGGAACAGTTGTACATGGTACAACCCGAAGGTTTCATAGATCCTGAACATCCTAAGAAAGTATGCAAGCTTAAGCGTTCCATTTATGGACTTAAGCAAGCTTCTCGGAGTTGGAATCATCGTTTCGACCAGGTGATAAAAGAGTATGGTTTCACACGATCGGTCGAGGAACCATGCTTATATATCAAGTCGAGTGGGAGCAAGATTGTATTCTTGATATTGTATGTTGATGACATACTCTTGATTGGGAATGACATTCCTCTCTTATCTTTGGTTAAAGAATGGTTGAAAAACCATTTCCAGATGAAAGATTTGGGTGAGGCACAACGTATTTTGGGAATCCGTATCTACCGAGATAGATCACGACGGACGTTATCACTTAGTCAGGAGTCTTATTTGGATAAGATTCTTGAGAAGTTCAGCATGACCAACTCCAAGAAGGGGAACCTTCCAATGACGTCTGGGATGCAGTTGAGCAAGTTTCAGTCACCCACGACGCCTGAAGGGATTGAGCGCATGAGTCGTGTTCCTTATGCATCTGCAATAGGATCATTCATGTATGCCATGATATGCACACGTCCAGACGTGGCATATGCATTGAGTATGACGAGTCGGTACCAAAAGAATCTAGGTGAAACACACTGGATAACTGTTAAAAATATCCTCAAGTACCTACGGAGGACTAAGGATAGGGTATTGACTTATGGAGGCGATACTAAGCTATGCGCAATCGGTTACACAGATGCTAGCTTCCAAACGGACCGAGATGATTCAAAATCTCGGTCGGGTTCGTCTTCACTCTTAATGGTCTTTGCGGTCGGTGGTGGAAGAGTTCCAAACAGTGTTGTAGCAGATTCTACCACTGAATCCGAGTACTATGCCGCTTCGGAAGCTGCTAAGGAAGCGATATGGATGCGTCAATTCTTACAAGGACTTACGATAATTCCTAGTTCGAATGACCCGATCACCATCTATTGTGACAATAGAGGTGCCATCTTCCAGGCTAAGGAGCCAAAGTCTAGCAACAAATTTAGACATGTACATCGGAAAGCTCACCTGATCCGTGATTACGTGGAGCAAGGAGAGATAGTGATTGACAAGATAGCTTCGGATGATAACATCGCGGACCCTCTCACTAAACCGTTGAATTTCGATAAGCATGAAGGGCACGTTATTTCCATGGGAATTGAACGTGTTCCTGAGTTGTAGTAGTTGATTATGAATTTGATACATTATCTTTTTCATATACTTTTTATAACTTCATCGTTTTTATAATATTTTGTTTTTCATGTGGATTGTACTGACAACTTTGAACGCCACAAAGTGAACTGAATTACATTATATTTTGTTTGGTCCGTAATCGCCCATATGAGCTGATAACTCTGGCTATTATATTGTGCAGTCGATTGATGGTGGGTTCAACGTGCCATAAGTCAAACGGTTGACTGATCGATCACAAATGCGAGATTATAACGATACCTCGTAGGAAATTTTTTTGTGACAACGTAATGGAGTCCTAAATGTTTAACAACATTCGGTGCCAGGTCGTGGATAGGACATCCATTGGGTTCCTAGAGTCGATTCTTTTGACTATCGACTATCTCTTGAGATTAAGACAGTTTTTGGGTGACTTTGGTTTCTTTCTCACGGTCTGCCGTAACTGGAGACTAAGTAGATTTTTTCTGGGTCATTTCATCACCGTGCTTACATCTCAGGATTCGAGTTGAGGAAAATATCCAACCTTTATCGGTGTAGTTATTTCTCGGGGCCACTCGAGGAGTTGTAACTGAAATGTATGGCCATGCTCGAATGATGATTCGTTTATCAGTTAAGTTACTCTCTAGTCGGGGAAACCACTCTTGATACAGATCACTTGTAAAATACGACTTTTGTGAATACAGATTTTGCAAATTGTTTTACATTGAGTGGGAGAAATTTTAGGATATGAGAATCAGTTATCGCACATACACTTGTGAGGACAAGTGGGAGTTTGTTGGAGCTTGTGTCCTCCACAAATTAGTGTGATAACATTTATAAATCTCTTACAGGTTCACAAGGGTATACTTCGTATTTTATCAGTTGATTAACGATTACCTAATAACGGTTGGCTTGCTAGAAAGTTTGACGTTATTATCATACTGATGGCGGTGATCAACTGGTCCCTAAAGGTCACACCTAAAGGATGTGTTTGAGAGATGTGGTTATGGAAATGTAATCACATTGATGCCTTATATGACTAAACAGTTAGTCAATGTGTTGATGAGACAATTATTTAATGCCGATTAAATAATATTAGCTGAGACGAATTAACTGTCAATTCGTAAATTGAATATAATAAGTTATATTTAATTAATGTATATAATGTTAGCTTGGACGAATTAATATGTTAATTCGTAATTAAATATAATCAGTTATATTTAATTAGCAAGTTAAAGTATATATTATACGATGTTGTCACAGACCGGCATTAATAAATCCACTGCAAGCTGTTGTGTGTAGACTTATTAATACGGAATGATATAAATGACAATTTATAAATAATACATTTTATACATGGTCGATCGACCGGGTGTGTCAGTCGATCGACTGATATGCCTGTTTCGGATGTATGGGCCGAAATTTTGGAAAAGAAAAAAATCACCCTAATTCTCCCTAATACACGGTTATAAGGGAGAGGAGAGATTATTTTTCCTAACCTAATTCTAACCTATTTTTGTCTCTCATCTAAAAACACAAAAACCGAAAACCCTAAGGAATTTTACAGAAAACTTAGGGATCGATTCTGGCAAGAAGCAAGGGCATATCTCATATCGTCTTGGGTGCAACTGATCGGTGAATATCATTGCGATATTGTTCTTAGGCCGATTTTGCTAGGACCAAAGGTTATTTCTTATTCATCTATGATTTTTTTTATGCAATTTATTTTATGACTAGTTATCATCACAATATATTCATTATAATCCTTAAAGTTAAAGGGATGCATACAGATAATTCCCACACGTCTCTCTTAAGAATTTGTGATTAACGTAAATTCATCAAGTTATCCAGTAACATCTTATTTGGGGTGGAAGTATCAACAAATATGGACGTGGGGGTAGGTCGGTGGGTGGGGAAGAACGGAGTGGATAATTGGTTTTGGGTGAGGGAGATGGAAAAAAGTGATAAGGATAAAAACGTAAAAATTATATGTGAAAGAGTAGAATGCGTAAGTGAAAAAGCACAACCCAAAAAATAAGGTTTAATTCACAACAATAATCCTAACTGTGGACGACCTTCTCATATTAATTCATTCTACACTTTAACTTAGAAGAAACACAACTATAAAATCTTTGCTCAAAATAGACTAAGGCCAATTAAGAAACCTCATTTGTATTAAATGGAGGACAAAAGAATATGAGGGAGTGATCGTTTTGAAGAGTGTAAATTGAGTAGTTATTATTTACAAAACAACAAGTTAAAATCTACCATTTTCTATTTTGAGAAGACCTAATAATTCTTTTTTCTCTCTCAAGCATAAGATACGTTCAAGCTCTTCATCTTGTTTATCCATCATTGTTGGGCATATGATTATTTTCCCTTGTAAAATGTAACCACCATGGTGAGAAGGGTAAAGTAGTCTATATCCCAAATTAAGATAATATTTATAAACCATACAACCAAACTAGTAGCTAGCGGAAGTAGGGTGTCGATCCTCAGAGACGGAAGATGTTTATAAGGTCGTTTAAACAAGTCTTAAGTCTAAGCTAGATCACAATTATTTAGGTGTGGATTTGATAGAGCTAAACTAAGAAGTAAATAAAACAAAGAAAATAACTAAGATAGGCAAAACATAAAGAAAACTAAGTTAAAACAAATCTATCTATCTATCTATCTATATATATATATAGAGAGAGAAGGGATCAACTAAGGTCCTTAGATATAATAAGTCCATAAGTTCTAATGTGGACGGTTGGATCAATCAAACGAATGGCCAAGATTTCGCAGTCAAACCCCACTAAACCCCATTAAACTAATATTTTTGATTTACCTCTCTCCTCTTACCCACTAACCCATGCATGCTACACTGTTTGTCCATCAGTCCATGATCATTTCCCTCCTCATTTTCTAGACAATTCAAAACAACTTGCGGGTATTTTTCCCTCTATTTCCTGTCATTTCGTCTTCCTTTTCTTTCTTCACAATTCTGATAACTCCATTTTCATCCCTACCAATTAACTCCATCCTAACAAACGCCATTTTCATCACTACAAATTAATACCAACTCGCGTGCAAACTCGCCTGTCTCCATTTTTTTATAAGGTATTTTCTCCATTCCTTATTCAGTGATTTGTAGTTTGTTTTTTGTTAATTATTGCCTTTGTTAAACTATCATAAAAAGAGTTCATTTGATTTTTCAATCTTCAATTATGGGTTTTTGATGTTTATTTGTTCAATTGTTAATTATGGTTGTGCAGATCAAATTCGAGGTCATTTGATAATTAACAATGGTTTTTGCCAAGAAAAATGCCAAGAAATCTTCCAAGAAATCTGAATCGAAGGTAAAAAATCTCGTCTTGTTGGTATAACTCTTATAGAATGATTTGTAACTTCAATTAAATATTTGTATAACTCTAATCCCAATTGTTTGTCATCTCTGAGATGGATGTTGTAGAAAGTATTGACACGGGAGTTGATATCCAGGTTAAAAGTTTTGATTTTGATTTATACGTTACTAGATGTCTAACTCTGCTTACTAGATGTATAACTTTAGTACTCAATATGTATAACTCTGGGTAATTAATGTAAAACTCTGGTTAATAGATGTATAACTTTAGTTCGCAATATGTATAACTCTGGTTCCTAGATGTATAACTCTGGGTTCTAGATGTATAGCTCTTCTGATTCTGTGACCAACTCCTTCTTCATAATGTCAAACTCTAATTGTTATATGTATGACTATACTTTTAATTAGTTTCCATTCATAGAGTTATACAATATATGCCTACAGTTATACAATTTATACCTGGATATATACAATATATAGCTAGAGTTATACAATTTATACTTTGGAGTTATACATTAGATGCCTGGACTTATACCTGGAGTTATTCGTGGAGTTATTCATTATACTGTATATGCTTACAGTTATACATTGTATGGCCAGAGTTATACATTCTATGACTAGAGTTATACATTACATGACCAGAGTTATACTTTCTATTGCTAGAGTTATACATTTTATCGCAGTCATTTGTTGTATAACTCTGATTACATGTTGAATAACCTTTGTCAACAAGTATAACTCGGAGTTATACAATGTATGGCCGTGAGTCAGACATTCTATGGCTAGAGTTATACATTACATGGCCACAATTATACTTTCTATTGCAGTCATTTGTTGTATAACTCTGATTACATGTTGAATAACTTCTGCTGTCATAATGTATAATCGAGTTATACAATATTTGCTTAGAGTTGTTCATTTTATTCTGGAGTTATACAATATATGCCTAGAGTTACACATTAGATAATTTTAGTTTCAGATTGTCCACTTTTGTTATTATATGTATAACTGTACTGTTAATCTGAATCCCTTTTTGTTTGTCAGCTACAGATGGATGATGCACCAAATCGAGAAGGAGTCGATTCCCAGGTTCAAAGTTTGACCCTTTTATAATCTGTTGTCATTTGTTGTATAACTCGATTACATTTTGAATAACTTTTGTTGTCGAATGTATAACTCTTGATATTTTACGATTAACTCTATTATCAGAATGTATAACTTTTCTTATATTTTGTATAACTCTGACTATCTATTGTATTACTTTAATTCACAATATGTCTATTTCTTTGTTCCAAATATCTCTAATTGCAACTATAGTATGTCTAATTTTGTGTGTTGTCCTTGCTTTTCCCGGATGGTTGAGGCCAAGCCAAGGGTAAAGAGGGTGCATGAAATCACGGTTTCGTGTCGACCTCAAAGACTTGTCTCTCTCATTGAAAAGCTTAATGAGGATCGGTGTCCGTTAAGAAAATTGGGTTTGGTGGCCTTTTGGAACTCAAGATTAGCAACTTCCCACTTGCACACGTTCACTGTTCTTGGAGTCCTTCTCTCGACGGGTCATATGTGTTCGGGGCTTCGCGGAAGAAGGAGTTTATGATCAGTAAGCATGACGTGCATGACTGTTTCTTGTTACCTTTCGGACCCAATTCTCTCCCTTTGGTGCCCGTGAGCTCGCAGAAGGGGTCCAACGATCCCGAGAATAAGGAGCTGAAGGACAAATGGCGGCAAGCGTACGGGGTGGCCAAAGGGAATAGTGCAATACCCTTAGGGAAAGTTCACAAGCAAACGGAGTACGAGGAGGCGGACGATCAATTTTGCCGGCTATTTGTTTTGTTCTGCATGTCTTCATTCCTCGCACCCACCCCAAACAACGGGATAGATTGGAAGCTGTTAAGGGCTGTAGAAGATCCTGAAGCCATCCCGCATTTTGACTGGTGCTCTTATATTTTGGACATGACGGTGAAAGCGGGGTCAAACTGTAAAAAGGGGGTAACATTGTTGAACGGGTGTATCCCCTTCCTCATGATAAGCTACTTTCAGCGATATGATTACAAGGGTAAGCCTTGTAAACATGATCTACCTTTGATTAAACATTGGGATGAAACTTCGCTTGTAGAGAGGGTAAAATTTGAGGTGGGTCAAGGGGGATTGGGTACTTTAACCTTGTCTAAGACCAGGTATCCGAGGTGCCTTCAAGACCCCTCTTATGGAAGGAATGTGGACAGTAGCAGCCTCAGCGGCCCGCGTGAACCCAAACTACTGTTGCTATCAGGCCCCCCACCCCCTCTCTCCTGCCCAACTTCTGAGAAGAAGTTCATTCAGATAGAACTACCAGCAGGTGTCGAGGATGACCAGGAATTGAAAGCTAGGGCTGTCGATGTAAGTGCAAACTATTATATATTTCTACAGATGGATTCTGTTTCAGCTTAACGTACCCATATATTATAATATAACTAACTTACTGTACTTCTTGGATGCAGGGTACTCACGAGCTTTATCTACAAATGCAAAGGAACGCTATTGTGTTCTATTCATGGTACGCAGATGCAACCGCACGGATCAAAGTCAGAACTAGTGATCCGACGGGCCTAAATCCTAGTCAGGCCTCTCAAGAATTCTTTGAGGGTGAAAAGATTCAAAAGTACGTCATTTGAAGCGAAGCAGTTGCGAGAAAGGTGAAGGTTTCGTGGGTAACGCTCCCGCATTTGGAGAGGTAGTTCCGAGCCTCCCAAAAATCTGACGGAATCGATGCATCTACGCGTCAAATAAGTGAAGTTCTGTCTAGTCTCGCCAATGATGAGGGTGGCAGGGGTGGTAACCCCCGTGTTGAGCCGCGTCTAGAGTCCGTCAAAGCCGAGACGCCAACGAAATCAGTTGCAGTTTCATGGTCAAAGATTATGGAGGAAGTGGGAGGTGATACAGTCATTTCTAAGCCGTTGTCACCGCTAGCCGGGGTTAGAGGATCAAGTTGTGTGCACCCCCGCCCCAACTGTCAGAGAACTGTTGTTGGAGGCGCGTTACACCGAGGAGGAAATTGACGAAACTCTCGGACCGTCAAAGGACGATGAGGCTCGTCTCTGGACAGGCGATGAGGGGCATGAGCACGTTGATGGGGACGGATTGAATGAAAATGCTGAAAATGTTGGAAGATTGTCGACATCGACCATGAAAAGAGCAGCAGACATTGTAGGCCAAGCTGACGGACGGTCAAGAGAATGTTGAATCTCGGCCCGTGGTAGGTGATGAGGTGCATGAGCAAGTTCATGGGGAGGGATTGCAAGAAAATGTTGAAAGATTGTCGGACAATCAACCGTCGAAAAGGCGATGGAAAAATCTACGGTCCCGTAAGGTGGGTTTGGACACACAAGAATTGATGGAGTGTCTGCGTTTTCTCTCTTTGAAATGAAGGAAGGCGCATGTGGACTTCCGGCGTACGGGAGTGGTCCTGGTGGCGAGGTAAGTTTGTTAATTTGCGATAAATACTTTTTATACAATGGTTTTTTTTTGTTTATTGGTAGTGTATAACTCTAAGTTGATATAGTATAACCTTGTTGAAACTTATGTTGAGGCCTTGAATCGTAGTATAATCGTAACGGCCGGTTGGTACAACTCTTAACCAAAAGATATACGTCTGATTATACAAATATATGACTAGAGTTATACAATATATGCTTTGAGTTATACATTAGATAGCTGGAGGTATATCTAGAGTTATACTGAAGAGAGTTATACATTATAGTGTATATGCTTACGATTATACATTATATGGCCGAGTTATACATTCTATGCTTACGATTATACATTTTATGGCCGAGTTATACGTTTGGCGTTTAATTTTGTTATTTTTCATTCAGGCCACTTTTAAAAAGGATGTAATTGAGAATGTTGAACAACATTCTAACAATGGGGGAGTAAACGTAGATGTTGTCGAGGGTGCGGAGATCACCCGGGGGAATCCTTCAACTGAATGTCTTTGGAAATGAAATCCCTCGACTTTCATGAGCACGGCAGAGGTGAATGAGGCATTTGCCGGGGTTGAGGAGCGAACGATCGGTCTTTGCCAAAGAAGGTTTGGTAGTTGAAATCGCCGGTGCTAGGGTTGAGCCGGTTGCACCACATCCACCCCCTATTTATGTGCCGCGATGTGACATGATCCACCATCCCTTCTTGCTGCATTCAACTGCCCCCTTCCGTGTATGGACATTGTACCCGAGAACCTAGGTTGTTCTCATGATTGCCGGGGCACCCGAACCTGACCAGCACGTATGCTCACAGTGGTTGCGTTTTAACAAGGAACGTTTCAGGACGGTGTTCAGGGTGAGGAAGGATGTAATGGATTATGTCTTTGATGAATTCCACGACCATAATAAATCGTAAGTAAAAGATAAGTTTTACCTATATTTCAATACGACAGACAAACAGGCCATGAATGCATTCCCTTGCTGCGTGTCTCAATTTTGCTAATCCTTTGTAGGGAACAATTGGTCACATATCCCTGTCCAAACTGCATAACGCGTATTGATCTCCAGTCGTTGATGCCCGGGAAACAGATTCTGGGAAATGTCATCATTTCTTTGTCCGTCCGTGCTACTCAATCGCTTACGCACGCGAACACCCTTGTTGTTTCAAGTTCGCGCTGTTTCTTTGGCCTAAGTCACGCTGTAAGTGTGCTCGAACTCCGCAAGTTATTTTGTGACAACCTGTACGTACCTTGTGATACAAGCTGCCAACCCCCGTCTATCATTTTTATAGGCCCTAGCAATTGACATTTGGCAAGGCAGGAAGAAAAACTTGGTTGTTGATAATTCTGAAGGCTTTTGTTACGCGTGGGACATGTGGCAAGAGTCGTGTCCTAGTCCATTCCAACTGGACTCCGATATGGTGAGCTCAGATATCAATATAGAGACATTTACATACTGGAATTATACATTATTTTCGTAGAGTTTAACAGTATATGCTTAGAGTTGTACAATATATGCTTTAGAGTTAGGCATGGAGTTTTACCTAGAGTAATATCTGGAGTTATACACTACACTGTATATGCTTACAGTTATAGATTTTATGGCTAGAGTTATACATCCTATTGCAAGAGTTATACAGTATATAACTTTAGCTTTCAGAATTACTAGAGTTATACGTTCTAGGGCTGAAGTTATACATTATTTGTCTAGAGTTATACAGTATATGCTTAGAGTTTTGATGAGTGGCTAACTTCACTCCATAACTCTAGGCATATAATGTATAACTTTAACCATAGAATGTATAACTCATCGCACATAGAGTACAATTTGTAAGCATATACGAGTATAATGTATAACTCCAGGCATCCGCTTAGTGCACATAATGTACAAGCTGCAAGAATATCTTTGTATAACTCGGAAATTAAATGTACAACTCTACACATATAATGTATAACTCTAACCATAGAATGTATAACTCCAACTACGCACAAAATGTATGCCTCTAATCTGCTAATTATGTTTTAAAACTCTTAGATTTTTGGTGCATGTTTGTAGGTTTTCGTCCCGGTAAGCACTGGCAATGAAGATCATTACTCTTGCATTTGCATAAATTTCCTCTCTGAGCAGATCGAGTATCTTGATAACCGTTCTTACGAGGACGATCTTCTGAAATTACCATACGGAGGGATTGCGCGTATTACTGTAAGACTTTTAAAACTGGTGTGATGCGACCATAATTGGCGCATATTTAGCCCCCGAATTACCATTGTTTCTATGCTTTTTAGTGCTTATTTGGGTCATTTCTTATCTTTAGTTCTTTGTTTTGCATATTCTTTGAGATTTTGATCCCTTGGTAGGAAAGGAGTAAGAATCTTGCATTTTCATGGCAAAACAAGGCTAAATGGATCGTATTCAATGACCAAGCATCAAGGAGAGACAAGACTAGAAGGCCTTTGTACATAGCTAAGTAGAAGATCAATGTTGAGAAAGGATCCTTGAGTCCCCAAGGAAATCCCCAAGGATTCTATGAAGAAAAGGGAAGAAAAGAAGAAGGAATGACGACGTAGAAGAATCCGAACGGATCATCCACGATCCGTCCGTCCGCCCCACTCAATCCGAGCGTCCTTACCCAGGATCCGCTCGGATCCCCCAGACCCAATCCGAGCGTCTTCGCTCGATCCGCTCGGATCGTCCATGCCCCATCCGTCCGTCCCGACTCCGATCCGCTCGGATCACAAGACAAAGACCGTTTTGTTCTTCAAGTCACGAAATGAAGAAGCCCTTCTCTCGGACAATCCCGGAGTCTCCTTGCTCAACTTAAAAGTGTAATTACTAGTTTAGCCCTTAGTTAACCCTAATGCATCCTCCCTAATTTTCACTATAAATACCCCATTAGTCTAATTAGAGGAGCATGTTCTTCTAATCAATAATTAGAGTAGTTAATATCAATCAAATCTCTCTTCAATATTGTAATCAAGTATTAATCAAGTTTTAATCCAAGTTTTAGTTCCTTAATCTCTCTCTTGTTCTTACTTTATTTTGGGTAATTGAAGATTATTTGGGTTATTATTGGGAGATTGACAACCTCTCAATCTAGGATTCAAGTACTTCTATTATTCTTGCTTTATTATTGGAATCATTAGTAGGTATAATCTCTTAATCCCTTTTTAATTATTGCTAATTACTTTCATTTATTCATCATGTTTCATTATGTTAGTATGATTGACAACCTTTCTAGCATGATCAATATGATAATGAGTGAGTAGTCTCTTAGCTAGGGTTTAATGGGTGATTAGGGAAACCAACATGGGGAATGATTCATGCTTAAATCAATATGCTTTCATATCTTATTTGCTTGCTTGTTTTGATCTTAATACATGCACATGTTATGTTTGATGAAATGCTAAGCCTATGAATCCTTGCATTTATTATCATCTACTATCTCTTCAACTTGACTTGTAAGACATAACCCAACTCGAGTCTTGTTAGATCATGCATGTGTTAAGTAGGGAAGATTAAGTCGACTTGTAGGTGTTGTACAATCCAAGAGATTCGGCTCCGGGACCCAAACTTTCCTAGGATTGTAAGATATAACCCAACTCAATCCATCACAACAATAATTGCTTGCTTATAATTTGAGAACATGTTTGTATGATCATATCCCATGAATCCCCTATGAACCCATGACACCCTAGTGCTTTTAATCATTTGTTTACACCCTTATTCCATTTACCTTGTTAGTTTATTTTCATTGCTATTTTAGTTTAGTAACCTTCTACATCAACCCAACTTGTGACACCCCTAGACACCGCTAGTAGCAATAGAAATCTTCGTTTTCAATACCCGTCCCTTGGGATCCGACCTTTACTTGCCTCTTTACTAATTGTAGAGTTGTTTGTGAAGTATAAATTGTGTTTTGTATCGACCATTGACCAACGACCACATTTGCTTAATTTGTGAACTAAATGGCTCCGATCAAAAATGGCGCCGTTGCTTGGGGACGGTGTTTAATTGATTTTAGATTTCTTTTGTTATTTTTAGTTGTGTCTTTTTCACCTTGGGAAGTAAAACTCCTCAAGGTTTGTTCTAATTGTTTTCTAGTTGTTTGATATTTTGCATGTCTAGAAGGTTACAAAGAGATTTGTTACCTTTTGACCGTGAAATCGAAAGAACCTTGACGAATAATAGGAGACTTGTTAGGAGGAATTTGGGAGGTGTTGGTGAAGTTGTCCAACCCACAAGTGAGTTTGTCAATCCTTTCGCAATAGAAGGAGAAGAGAACCCATTAAACAATACCACACAAAATCCACCTACAATGCCTAAATTCTCGTCACACTCTATACCCACCGAGGAGGATCTACCAAACGGTACTCCTACCCCACAACATCTTACCGGAAACTTTATTGCCAAGTCCGCCTTCATCCAACTAGTTGAGAGGAGCCAATTCGGGGGCATGCCAAGTGAGGACCCTCATTCTCATATGGAAACATTTTGTGATTATTGTGAAGCTATCTCTCAAACGGGCGTGACTCAAGACCAAATAAGATGGGTCTTATTTCCTTTTTCATTAATCGGCACCGCAAAGCAATGGTTGAAGGGCCTTGATAAGGCCACCCTTGGAATAGATTCTTGGAAGAAGTTAGCTCTCGCTTTCTACAAAAATTCTACCCCAGGAAAAGACCAATATGCTAAGAGCTCAAATTACGGGTTTTAAGCAAAGGGATGAAGAATCTTTGTATGAAGCTTGGGAGCGGTTCAAAGGTATTTGTCGCTCATGTCCTCACCATGGACTTAGCGAATGGTTTTTAGTGCAACAATTTTGGAATGGTTTATATGAAGATTCAAGGAACATTCTCAATATGGGATCAAATGGAATGTTCACCGAAGTTGATGACAATCAAACATGGAACAAGATTGAGGAAATGGCGGTCCATAATTCGCAATATAGTAGGCCTCGCAAGGCTACTAGAGGAAAGTATGAAGTGGACACCGTTACTCAATTGGGTGCTCAACTTAGTGCTCACATTGACACTATCAACTTGAAGTTTGAACAAGCTATGGCTAGACTTGAGGAAAACTCAAAATCAACAAAGCATCATGTCAATGCCTTGACGGCATCCTCATCAATCCCAAGCGGGATATGTGAGAATTGTGGAACCTTAGGTCATGACTCAAGTGAATGTAGGGGAACAACCGAGCAAGTCAATGCTTTCCAAGCTTACAAAAGTGGTACCCCTTATTCAAATTTTTACAATGAAAACACCAAGTTCCATCCAAATCTCTCATACAAAAGCCAAAATGTTCAAAACCCTCAACCAACATACACTCCACCACCCATGAGAAATCAAAACCAAAGACCCTTTTTCAATCAAAACCAAGGTTACCAAAATCAAAATCCATACAATCACCAAAATGACCAAAGTTTTGATGTCCAAAAAGCGGTCCTTCAAATGCAAAAAAATCAACAAGAATTTTTCACCCAAATGCAAAAAGATAGCCAAGCAAAGGATACCACCATCAACAACATTCTAGCTCACACCAAGATGTTGGAAACACAATTGACCCAACTAGCATCTTCGAACTCACAAAGACAAAAGGGGCAATTACCACCTCAAGGTAATCCCCCTAGACATGAAACGGTTAGTGCCATTCACTTGAGAAGTGGTACAAGATATGAAGCACCGAAGGAGCAAGTTGAGGATGAAGTTGTGAGAGCTAGTGAGAATGAAGTTGTGGTGCAAAGTCCCAAAGAAGGGGAATCATCAAAAGAAGAAAATTCAAAGAAAAATGAAGACAAAGCCAAAGAAAAGGAGCCCATTGTGATTAGACTTCCTTTTCCAAGTCGTCAAGCCAAGCCTAAATTTGATGATCAACTTGGAAAGTTTATGGAAATTGTGAAGAACCTAGAAGTCTCAATTCCTTTCACGGAATTAATCAATCACGTTCCGGCCTATGCGAAATACATGAAGGATATTCTCACAAAGAAGAAGTCGATCCGGAAACTTGAGACTATCGCCTTCACTAAGGTGAGTAGTGCAATACTTCAAGGGAGTTCACCTCCAAAGTTAAAGGATCCGGGAAGCTTCTCAATACCGTGTACCATTGGCGACACAACAATCAACAAAGCCTTATGTGATCTAGGGGCTAGTGTGAGTGTCATGCCGTACTCGGTGAGTAAAAGGTTGGGAATGGGAGAGCTTAAGTGCACCAATATCACTCTTCAAATGGCCGATAGATCGACGAAGACACCGCTAGGGATATGGGAAGATGTCCCCGTGCGAATTGGGAAGTTTTTCATCCCGGTGGACTTTGTCATTGTTGATATGGAGGAAGATTCCAACATTCCAATCATCTTAGGAAGACCTTTCCTACACACCGCGGGTGCGGTGATTGATGTGAAGCATGGAGAGCTCACTCTAGAAGTGGGAGATGAAAGCATAACTTTTAATCTTGATAAGACCATGAGAGCTCCTCGTTTGCATGAGCCATGTTTCATGATTGATCACTATAATAGGAAAGATGAAAAGAAGAGATCGGAACTCCAATGGAGGAAGAAAGTTGAAGATGCTCCATTCAAAGAGCAAGTGAATTGTGACAAGGAGAGCTTGCATAGCTCATCAAAATCAACCAAGGAAGAAGAAGATGGCCTCATTAGCCAAAAGAAGAATTTGGGAGAGTTGTCTCCATCCAAACAAGAGATTTTCAATGATCAACTCAATGAAGTTTGTGGTCTTTGGGACGACGAATTTGAAGGGATCTTTAATCCCTACATTGGGCATGCCATCGATCATGATCAACAACAAGAACCAAGATCTATTGAAAACCTCTACCACAACAATGAACAAGCTTTTAACTACTTCTTCGAGGTGTTGAGCAACATCAACAACACCTTGAACATGCCTCCTTGACATCTCATCAAGAATGAGAGTTTGGTGGAGTCCTCCCTAAACCACCACTTGTAAATATTTCTAACTCCCTAACTTACATTTAATTTTTGCATTGCATTTTTGTCATTTTTGGATTTTATTTACCTTGATCAAAATAATTGTCATGAAAAGAGAGAAGTGAGGGAGGGACTAATGATTTTAATCAATGTGTAGTGATTTACCTTAGTGTGGGGATGGCAATTGCCTAGGCTATTCACGCCTTAGTAGTGCCCCCACAATGAAGAACACAAGAAAAGAAAGAAAGAAAGAAAGAATGTTAAGGAATGGGTTTGCGCAGGGATCCGTGTAATCAGGGAAGAATCCGAGCGGATTTTGGAAAATCCGTCCGTCTGCAGAGATCCGAGCGTCCAGCTGAGAAGACGCCCGTCTTGGGCTGTGCAAAAATTGAAGAATTCCTGTCTGTTACGGAATCCGAGCGGATTTCTGGAAAGACGCCCGTCTCCCAGGATCCGTCCGTCTCTCGGTAAAATCCGCCCGTCTTGAAGTGAAGAAAAACAAGAAAAATCTCGGATGAGAATCCGTCCGGATTTCCCAAGAGACGCCCGTCCCTCATTAAGAATCCGAACGGATTTCCCAGAGACGCCCGTCTTTAGGCGGGATTTTTAAAAATTTGAAGCTTGAAAATCCGAGCGGATTGCGCCTAATCCGCACGGATCGTGTACTCGCATCTTCGAGATTTTCGTTTCTTTAAATACCCCCCACCTTCATTCATTCATTCATTCATTCATAAACACTACCCATAACACCAAAACCCTCATCCTCTCCATCTCAAAAACAAAAACCCTCAACAAAATCACCAAAACAAAATCAAACCATCCTTCAAAACATCAAATTAATCACTCCATCTTCAAGAAAAATCAAAACCAAGCACAAAATCTTCACCTTTGAATTGATTTTTGTTCTCATAAAGGCAAAGCCTTTCACTTTCAAAATCGATTTGGGCATTCTACAAATTGAAGATTTTTGATTCTCTACTTGGTTTGTTCAATCAAATGGCAAGAACAAAGGGAGCAACATCCACCGGACCAACTTTTTACTCCCCCTATCCACGGAAGCCGAGTACATCATTCAACAACAAAAGGGTGACCATGAGGCCCCCTCCTCTTCCATTGTTATACCACCTTACCCCTATGATTATGAAGAGTTCAAACCTCAAGGAATTGAAATTGGAAAAGATTATGTCACTCTTCTAATGCAAGCCATGCACAAGCAAGCTTATGAAGACCGGAAGAATGCATATCTAGCTCAATATCCTCCTCTCCTACATTTAGCTAGGCAAGGACTCCTTGATCCATCTTGTCCTTTGCCTAGTTGGGCGGATAGAGAAGCTTTATTTCCGGGTGCATCTAGGGAAGTGGTGGAAGATAATGAGGTTGTTGGAAATGATGAGGAATTTGATGATAACATTGATGAAGCAAGTGGTGATGATGAAGAAGAAGATGATGGGGATGGTGAAGATGGTGAAGATGATGATGAGGAAGACAAAGAAGAAAGTGCCAAAGAAAGTGGCAATGAGACCACTTCTCATGAGGGAAGTGGTGATGATGATAGTAGCATGATGGAAGACTAGCCTTGGAGATTCCTACTCTCCCACGGTTTGTCTATATCTCTTTGTATTTTATTCTCATTTTGATCATTGGTTAGTTGAGTCCTAGCAACATCAAAGGACTCACACCTCGGTTCCTTTGAGGTGTTCTTTATTGTTCCCACTTTTGTAAAATCCAAAATGACAATCTAGTCTCATGCATAGCATAGCATGTGCATGAACTCCCCCATGCTTTGACATTAGCAATAGTGTCTTGCTTGGTTTGGGGAAGTTGATGCACACGCAACGGGAGGTAATTTAAATTATCCTCTCCGTCATAACAAAACAACATGCATCATGTAGAATAGCTTAGTGTAGAATTGCATTTAGCATAGAAATCATGCATCACTCTTGCATAATTTCCATCATTTTGGCCATTGAGGACAATGCCCATATTAGTGTGGGGATGGGAATTCTAACACTTAACTTTTATTCAAAAATCATAAAAATTTGAAAAATTGAAAAACCAAAAACAAGTTCATTTCCTTTGTATTTATAGTCTTGTATATATTGTGTTTGTTCATCCTTGTTCACTTTGATTGACTACGCCACATCCGAGACATGAGGATATTGAAGACCGCATGGTATGATCTTTCCAATCTCCTTTTTGTTCCTCTTTATGTTAATGACTATGTGGCTTTATTTTGATTGATGCGGTAAAAACAATGTGAACCTAGGACTTGCACTTAGTTTATATGTCATACTAGTTGGTAGAAACATTTGCATTAGGATGTTTATATGGTAGTTGCATCATGGCATGTAGTTTGCATGGTTAGAAAAATTTTGCGAAACCGTCTACTTGGGAAGCTTGACAAGTGTATATAGGCCCTAGTAGATGCTTGTTGTTCTTAAGACTTTGCTTGTTAGAATGCTTGTAAAACACCCTAGGATGTGTCATGCTAGTATCCTTTGACCCATGGTTTAAGGCCGAGTCAAGAGTACCTTGTGGTGTGATAACTCCTTGGCTACCGTTTATTCCAAGGTGACCCTTGAAACCATGCATACTTCTATCATTCATCCATATTCTACCATACATTTTTGTCATCAAAGGGAATGGGCACAAAAATTATTCAAATTTGAGTTCAATGAAATGAAAAGTGAAAGAAAGTTTGCAAAAATGCATCAAATGAAAAGAGGAGCAAAAATAGAACTCCTAAAGCTTCAAATACAAGGCACCCTCGTTACTAATTGGGGTGACTTTGAAAATGTTCAAAAGAAATGCAAAAAAGTTGTCAAGTATTGAAATGGCAAAAATCAAAAAGAAATGGCAAGAAAGTGTTCTCAAATGTCAAATGCCACATGAAATTGGGGAAAGAAAAAAACAACAACAAAAGCAAACTCCCAAAAGAAACTCAAATATCTATCGATCCCTTTATCCATCGTATCCATTTTTGTGCATGGTAGAGAGGGGACGACCCTTCTTCTTGTCTAGGCAAGAGGGGGAATTCCGCGATCCTCCAGTGTTTCTAACACCATAGGGAGTCTACTCTTGACAAAAGCATTTAACGATTGAGGACAAAGGTACCCTAGCTTGACACCTTTTGGAGGTGATTTATTGGTATCCTTCTAGGCCTAGTAGTTTGAACAAATTGCATCTATGAAGGATTGTGTACCCTTGAATTGCTTCCCTTGTAGATAATTTCCGCCACTTAGATGAGGAAAGTGGCTATTCTTTTTGTAGATGCATCCATTATGTGTTTTTATGTGCTCAATGTTTGGATGTGTCGCCATTTTGGCAAGACCCACCTTGCCTTGCAAGAAGGCATCCTACCTCATGGTTGTCTTGTTGTGAGTTGAAGGGGCGGAGTGAGACCCGCTAATTGTCTCATATCGGCTATTATTATTAGGTTAGGTTAGTATTGGTCCTAGTCTTAGTCACCTCTTTACTCGGGACGAGCAAAGGTTCGGTTTGGGGATATTTGATGCGACCATAATTGGCGCATATTTAGCCCCCGAATTACCATTGTTTCTATGCTTTTTAGTGCTTATTTGGGTCATTTCTTATCTTTAGTTCTTTGTTTTGCATATTCTTTGAGATTTTGATCCCTTGGTAGGAAAGGAGTAAGAATCTTGCATTTTCATGGCAAAACAAGGCTAAATGGATCGTATTCAATGACCAAGCATCAAGGAGAGACAAGACTAGAAGGCCTTTGTACATAGCTAAGTAGAAGATCAATGTTGAGAAAGGATCCTTGAGTCCCCAAGGAAATCCCCAAGGATTCTATGAAGAAAAGGGAAGAAAAGAAGAAGGAATGACGCTGTAGAAGAATCCGAACGGATCATCCACGATCCGTCCGTCCGCCCAGCTCAATCCGAGCGTCCTTACCCAGGATCCGCTCGGATCCCCCAGACCCAATCCGAGCGTCTTCTGCCTCGATCCGCTCGGATCGTCCATGCCCCATCCGTCCGTCCCGACTCCGATCCGCTCGGATCACAACACAGCACCGTTTTGTTCTTCAAGTCACGAAATGAAGAAGCCCTTCTCTCGGACAATCCCGGAGTCTCCTTGCTCAACTTAAAAAGTGTAATTACTAGTTTAGCCCTTAGTTAACCCTAATGCATCCTCCCTAATTTTCACTATAAATACCCCATTAGTCTAATTAGAGGAGCATGTTCTTCTAATCAATAATTAGAGTAGTTAATATCAATCAAATCTCTCTTCAATATTGTAATCAAGTATTAATCAAGTTTTAATCCAAGTTTTAGTTCCTTAATCTCTCTCTTGTTCTTACTTTATTTTGGGTAATTGAAGATTATTTGGGTTATTATTGGGAGATTGACAACCTCTCAATCTAGGATTCAAGTACTTCTATTATTCTTGCTTTATTATTGGAATCATTAGTAGGTATAATCTCTTAATCCCTTTTTAATTATTGCTAATTACTTTCATTTATTCATCATGTTTCATTATGTTAGTATGATTGACAACCTTTCTAGCATGATCAATATGATAATGAGTGAGTAGTCTCTTAGCTAGGGTTTAATGGGTGATTAGGGGAAACCAACATGGGGATGATTCATGCTTAAATCAATATGCTTTCATATCTTATTTGCTTGCTTGTTTTGATCTTAATACATGCACATGTTATGTTTGATGAAATGCTAAGCCTATGAATCCTTGCATTTATTATCATCTACTATCTCTTCAACTTGACTTGTAAGACATAACCCAACTCGAGTCTTGTTAGATCATGCATGTGTTAAGTAGGGAAGATTAAGTCGACTTGTAGGTGTTGTACAATCCAAGAGATTCGGCTCCGGGACCCAAACTTTCCTAGGATTGTAAGATATAACCCAACTCAATCCATCACAACAATAATTGCTTGCTTATAATTTGAGAACATGTTTGTATGATCATATCCCATGAATCCCCTATGAACCCATGACACCCTAGTGCTTTTAATCATTTGTTTACACCCTTATTCCATTTACCTTGTTAGTTTATTTTCATTGCTATTTTAGTTTAGTAACCTTCTACATCAACCCAACTTGTGACACCCCTAGACACCGCTAGTAGCAATAGAAATCTTCGTTTTCAATACCCGTCCCTTGGGATCCGACCTTTACTTGCCTCTTTACTAATTGTAGAGTTGTTTGTGAAGTATAAATTGTGTTTTGTATCGACCATTGACCAACGACCACATTTGCTTAATTTGTGAACTAAATGGCTCCGATCATGGTGACTAGATTAATTATCAGCTCCATTTGTTTTGTTAATACGTCTTCCCCTTTTAAACGCCTTGCCTAACTTCCGCCAGGCTGATGCAATGGGAAAGTATATGGCCTACAAAGGGCTCGACAAAGGCAAGAGAGTTGAAGGGTTCCCTTTTGTCAACATTAAATTCAACTGGCGGCGGGGAGCAGGACATACGCCAATGGCGTGGTCCGTACGTCATGGTTCATATGTTCTTTGTCCGTGGAGAGCCATTCGACTGTACCCTAGGGATCGAGGAAAGCAATGACCTCATGCGAGCGGAAATTGCTGCAACCCTTGTCCTCAGTGACATTAACTTGGACAGGGAAGATGTGTTATCCAGGGTATCAGCTTTTAAGGAGCTTAAAGACCGTGAATTGGAGGAGGTGCGTGATAAACGAGAGGTCACCCAAGCAACACAAGTGGAAGGAAGAGAGGTGTTGGAAACGCCGGAGAGAACGATTCGCTAAACGACCTTGCTCTAAGGTCAGTTCAACCTTCCAGACTCCACCTTCCAAAGTAGCCCTGGGCCGGACGCCGTCCGGTCGGGCCCCCTCTCCATTGTTAATAGCCGCTCCGGGGTAAGGGCGATGGCCTTGGTTGCACCAAATATTGCGGGGAACCAGACGCCAACCTTACCGTGGTCGCCAAGATTTGAAGATGAACAAGGCATTAACGAGGATATCCGGTGTATCGCAAACAAGTGGCTGATTACGTTTTCCTTGATGAC
Source organism: Silene latifolia (assembly GCF_048544455.1). NCBI lineage: Eukaryota > Viridiplantae > Streptophyta > Magnoliopsida > Caryophyllales > Caryophyllaceae > Silene > Silene latifolia. The sequence goes on along the minus strand of NC_133535.1, from coordinate 88,254,167 downwards.
TACAAATATCCAAATGAGTAAGCTGTCTAAAATCCTAATGTTTTATCATATTAAGCTATATCAATATAGAGTTACAGTATATGCTCAGAGTTGTACAATTTATACTTTGGAGTTATACATTAGAGGACTGGAGTTATACCTAGAGTAATACATGGAGTTATATGTTTCATCACTGAAGTTATATATATCGTTAATGGAGTTACACATTCCTAAAGCTGAGTTATACGTTTCATCGGTGAAGTTATGCGGTCATTTTAATAGCGATTACCTTCCCATTTAGTATACGTCATAGCCTGATTAACACTCTTTGTCCGAACTACAGTGAACCACTTGTGAGTTACGGCCGACACGGAACAATTAATAGGTTGCAAATGTTGTCTATGCTCCCTGAGACGCCAATGGATGAAAAAGTGATTGAGTGTTGGTCCTTGTTGCTTAATCGATTGGAGGCACAGGATTGCGCGATTTTTCGTTCGTCTTTCTTCGGTATCCGTCATATGGTATGGTCCTAATCAATCCTTTAATATGTTATAAGAGTTGCACATACCCTCTTTAAAACTTTCACAAAGTGGAAAGTAAGTCTACGATTATACATACCCTCCCTGGAGTTAAACATTTTGTTTTTAGAAGTTATTAACAACCAGTATATACTTAGGCATTCTTCATTATGCTGTAAGAGTTACTGTGAAACTCCAATGCACAACCCCTATAACTCCACTGGTATCCTCACACATATACTGCTACTTGAACAGGAAATAATCTTGAGCCTTGTACGAAACCCTGTCCAACAAACACCGGACACCGACAGGTTGTACAATACGTGGGACGTCTTCCGAACCGACTGTGGCAAAGATTTCAGCTTGAAGGCTGATTTAATCTTCGTACCCATTAAGATTGAAGCCCATTATGCATGTGTGTGTATCAACTTTGATTCTAGGACGATTGATCTCCTGGACAGTAAGTACTATTCAAGTCCACGGCAATCGGAGATATGCCAAGCATGTCACGTTATTGTAAGTGGAATTAAATTGTAATTATGTTCATCTAAAAAGTGTTCTCACCGCTTTTACAAATCTCACTTTTTGACGTTCTTGTCTCTTGCCAGGCGAGCCTCATGAGCGACTACGTGGAGGCTAGGGATGACGGGAAGGACAGAGCGAAAGACATACCGTCGTTCCAGTTCCGTCAGATCCCGTTTGCCTGGCATCAGCAAACGATAAACGACACCGAGTCTGGGTTGTTCTGCATGATGCACATGCTAATGTACGAGGGCGATAGTTTTGGTCACGTTGATCTCGAGAGGAAGGTGAACCGTCGATATTTGGTGATCCAGTTGGCGCGACGCTTCTCTAGGCGACATGAACATCATCGGGGAAGGAGTTCGACCAAGGTCAATGGTTTCATTGGCGAGAAATTACAGATCCCGAAGACGAGTAGAAAACAGACGGAAAGCGGCGCGGAGAGGAGATAAAAAACTGCGAAAAAATAGAATGTATCCCTTTGATTCTGTATTCTCTTTTTTTGCAACTCTAGAATGTTGTCAAGAAACTCCTTAACAACTTAGACAACTTGTTGGAATAGATTGTTACTATATGATCTTGGTCAGTCATAATTAAAATCCAAGTTTTACAGATAAGTGTTAGAGTTATACACTCTGTGAAGTAAAGTTATACAAATTATGTGCAGGAGTTATACAACACATGAATGTATAACTGATAAAAGGCAAAATTTATTAGACAACTAAGAGTTATACAAAAAACATCAAGAGTTATACAAACTGTGTACAAGAGTTATACAACATATGACTGCAGTTATTTAAAGGCAAATTTTGAACAAGAGTTATACACTCTGTGAAGTACATTTATCCATATATGGGTAAGAGTTGTACTTAAAGCCACTGAAATTATAATTCCTTCTTAAAGCCACTTTTAAATATTGGATATGTTGCCATGAACAGAAGTCATCAAAACAATGTAAAAGAGTTGTACAACATTAGCTTCAAATTTCACACACCATATTCTTGAAGTTTACAAACGGAAGGTGCAATCCCCCTTCAAAATAGACAAAAGCTAGCTATTAAATACCCGTTCCGTCTCACCAGATTTTTTACCTTTTAAAGAAATAAAGATTGTAAATAATTTGTTGAGACGGGGGTATTTTTATACTGCCTACTACTACATGTTAAGTTTCTCTATTCTTCTTCTTCGTCGTCTTCGTCTTCTGATTCTTCTTCTTCTTCTTCTTCTTCCTCTTCCTCTTCTTCTTCTTCTACTCCTTCAGATGCTGGTGAAGACGGTGGATGCTCAGAGAATGGGTTAGGGCAGTTCCGTTTATCGTGGTGTGCCATTTGTTTACAGTTATTACACATGCGCTTTGGCTTAGAAGCCAAGGCAATGGCTTTAGCCTTAGCTGACACCATTCTTTTACCGCTGCCTTTGTTTTTCGATTGTTTTGGTGGAAGTATTGTTACCTCGTCACTGGCGGGGCAACCAAGGATTTGCTCAAATTCCTGTTGCTTTGTTAAATCCTTCTTGTACGGTAAAAGTTTCTCCTTGAACTCTCTAATTAACGAGCTTAAGTTCACAACTTCAGTCTCACTCGCGCCACGAAGTAAACCAATGGTAGAATGAACTTCTGACCACAACTTCACCATCGCAACTTCTTTTGCATCAGCGCTACTATTTGTTTCCATTTGTTCACCATCACATTCGATAATCGAATTGCAATGCATCCTTTTTCCATCTTGTAGAAACGTAATCAATTGGAATTGTCTTCATGCCGTTAGCCGACAAAATCCAGACTATATGTCGGCAGTAAATCCCATCCTTTCAAACATCATACAACCGCACTTTGTGTAGCTTTGTGTCCCCGTAATCCAATTAAATTATGCCGTTAGTTGTCTTATACATATAATAATAAGAGTTAAACATTATCACGCAGAGTTATACATATGGCAACAAGAGTTACACATTCCGAAAGCTACGATTATTCAAACTCTAATCGAGTTATACTACAAATAGTCTAGATTCTGTGAAAAATAGAATTCCTAATGTTATTCGAAGTAGAGTTATACATATGGCAACAAGAGTTATACATTATGAAAGCTAAAGTTATTCAAAATGTAATCAGAGTTATACTACATATGGCAACAAGAGTTATACATTCTGAAAGCTAAAGTTATTCAAAATGTAATCAGAGTTATACTACATATGGCAACAAGAGTTATACATTCTGAAAGCTAAAGTTATTCAAAATGTAATCAGAGTTATACTACAAATGACAACAGTTCATTGAAAAATTGAATTTCTAATGTTATTCTGAAATTAGAGTTATACATATGACAACAAGAGTTATACACTCTGCAAGTAGAGTTATGCATATAATAAAAAAAGTTATACATTCAAAAAACTTAAGTTATTAAAACTGTTGTTACCTGGGTTGTACTCTACGTTGAAACTTTTCTGTCTGATTGAATCCTTTACGACAGTCACTTCAACTCCATCGACTTCAGCATAGCCGACACTCTTACATGTATCGATTGAGCAAATGACCTCTAGTTGGAATTCCTTGAAAACCTCACGGGTATAAACATCCGACGCATATTCCTCTATGGGTAAATGCGTCCCCATTGCCGGTGTTGAGTGTCGGTTTTCATGGTCAAGTCTCTTCTGCGTATGCCGTTGATGGTCCATAGCGCTTTCAAAACGCATCCAAAACTCCACTAACGTGCGACTTCGCTCGAACTTCTTAAAAAAACTATTAATGCTCTCTGATCTCTGGGTTGTCCTCATTACACCACCCATGTTCAAGTCCCTGCAATGTGCCATCACCCATTGGCTCCTTTTTTCGTACGCTTCTGTAAACCACTCTTCGTTCACAAGACCATGCGCTACCATTATTTCTGCCCACCTAGCGTCAAAGTCGTCTGCTTCTATGTTGTCGTCCCATAGAATGTTGTTCAATTTCTGAACGAACTCCTTATAATCCTCTCTTGTCACCCCGACCTTTGATGGCACCTTGTTCATTATATGCCACATGCAAAATCGGTGGCGTGCAGTCTTGAAGGCAAGGGGTACGGCCTTAATAATGCCCGGACACGATCGTGATAATGTACTTGGGTTCCTTTCCTCCCATAGCATTCAAAAACCTACGAAAACCCCTGGAAGGATTCATGGTCTTCATGGGCAATCAATGCCCCACGAATGTCACTTTGATCGCTTATGGTGATCTATGCCAGTGAATGGCGTGAAAATCATATCGTACTTGTTTGTTGAGTATATTGGGTCGCACGACACTCGCATCTCCAAAAATTGAGTAGTTCCTTCTAGCGGTTACGTCGCCCCATATTGCGCTTCAAGGTCGTTATCCTTGTCAACTTCATAATCAAAATAAAACCCCTGCCTATTTTGTGCCATATTCTTGAACCGGTTAATGAACAATTGACCGTCCCGTTTATGGATGAAGCACTTCACATCTCGGTGGAAGTTCTTAAAATCGGTTAAGGATGCACCAATGTTCTCGAACCCGTTTACGAGTTCCTTACACATGTTGTACGTCCTAGTTGCTCCTATCCTCAACTGCAGTGGACAACAAATCCTTATCGATCTTGATTAATAACCAAGAATTCCTCAACTATAAATCTTTCGGCTATTCTTATAACTTCTTATTATTTATAACTTTTAGGTTTACATAACTCTATCATCTCGGTAAATAACTTTAGAAGTTTGCCATTTAATTAGTGGATGTTTATTTAATAGTAAACTAACCCTTGAGTTGTACATTATCAAGTACTTGTGAAAATCTTCTATGTTCGCGACATCTTTTGAAATCGACGATCCTCACTCGATACAAGCTCGTGATTATGCCCCATGTGGAATCGGTCGATTACTAGTACTCCATTCTTCATAAATAGCCTGACATGAGCTTTACACCCTACCCTCTTGACGTTATACTTCCTCGGTTTTGCGAGTTCTTTTTCCCCATTGCATTCCTTCTTCCCTAATCCCGATCTGATTTTTTTAATTACTGCCTCTCCTTTTGGGACATATGTGAATCCCTCTCTGTTGCAAACCAGTAACTTTGACCTGATTTCACCGTCGCGCCATTTTTTCGTCGAGTACTTCCGAACATCAAACCCGGTCGCCAATGCATAAACTTTATAGAATGTCACTGCCTCGTCGATTTCAAAAAATTGTTGCCCTACACAAGGTGTAAACTCTGCTGCCAAATGCTTACAATACTCGTTTCATTTGCCTTGCGACCATCCGAGCGAGAATCAATCATCCATGAAATGATTAAGAAATACATAACTCTACGCATATCTTTGTATAACTCTATGCACATACGGTATAACTCGGGAGCAGGCTGCATTTGTATAACTTTGGGTGTATAATGTATAACTTTAGTCATACAATTTATAACTCTGGGCACAGAATGTATAACTGTAGTCAGATAACGTATAACTCTAGTCATACAATGTATAACTCTAGTCACAGTTTGTATAACTCTACTCATACTATGTATAACTCTAGTCACAGTTTGTATAACTGTAGTCACAGCTTGTATAACTCTAGTCATACAATGTATAACTCTAGTGATTTAATGTCTAACCCTAGTCACACTGTATAACTCTAGTCACAGTTTGTATAACTCTAGTCATACAGTGTATAACTCTAGTCACAGTTTGTATAACTCTAGTCACACTGTATAACTCTGGGCACATAATTTGTATAACTTTAGTCAAATAATGTATAACTCTGGGCACATAATTTGTATAACTTTAGTCAAATAATGTATAACTCTAGTCGCAGTATTTATAATTCTAGTCATACAATGTATAACTCTAGTCACAGTTTGTATAACTCTAGTCATACAATGTATAACTCTAGTCATTCAATGTATAACTCTAGTCACAATGTATAACTCTAGTCATACGATGTATAACTCTAGCTACACAATGTATAACTGTAGGCATTCAATGTATAACTCTAGTCACAATGTATAACTCTAGTCACAATGTATAACTCTAGTCATTCAATGTATAACTCTAGTCACAATGTATAACTCTAGTCATACGATGTATAACTCTAGCTACACAATGTATAACTCTTAGCAAATAATGTAAAACTCTAGGTATATAATGCATAACTCTAGGCATACTTTATATTCTAAGAGTTATACATTTAATGAAACGGCACAATATATGGAATGCGAAGGGTTATAAGATTTCAAGCAGGGATATGACACAACTCCCTAAACAAAATTCGTATTAATTAAAAAACAACTCAAAGGACACATTACTAATTATAAATTCATTCCACTATCTAAAAAACCAGTTCATTATATCCCTATCTCCACCCTAAACTCCAAACCCTAAATCGTTAAAACCTAAAATAAATTCCAAACTTCCTTCAACAACAATGAATGATGCCATTCGTAAGACATGCATTATGACCGAGTACAACAAGAGTTTCATACGCCGGTTGCTGGACATCGAGAGGAGGTACAGGACCTACCTTGAGGACGCTCAGATTGCACTCAAGGACGCCAAAGAAAATGGCTTGTCAGAGCAGCAGATAATGCAGCTATTAGAAGATATTGCATCTGCGGAACGAAACCTCCAAATAGCAAAGGAGGAGAGGATGAATATCATAGAAGAGAATTCATCCCTATATGAACATCTAAGAACTGTATTTTTAGCAATGCATTAAGTTTATGTATCTATATCTATTAATTAAGTTCATGTATGTTAAATGTGGGTTTGTTTTACTATCCTCTCCATCATCTTCTTTGTTTTATTTTATTTAATTTGTTTTACTAACAAACACAGAAAAACTAAGCGAATAATAATTACAGAAAAAACAATGACGGAGAAAAACACATGCAAATAACATGTATAACTCTGGGCACAGAATGTATAACTGCAGGCATTTAATGTATAACTCTAATCATACAATGTATAACTTCAGACAAAATGTGTATAACTCTAATCATAGAATGTATAACTCTAGACACAGCTCGTATAACTCTATGCATTTAATGTATAACTCTATGAACAGTCTGTATAACTCTAGTCATGCGATGTATAACTCTAGCTACACAATGTATAACTCTTAGTACAGATTGTATAACTCTGGGCACAGACTGTATAACTCTGGGTATATAATGTATAACTCTTACCATATCATGTATAACTATAGTTACACTCTGTATAACTCTAGGTAGATACTGTATAATTCTAGTCATACAATGTATAACTTGTATAACTCTTACCTATATATGGAGAACTGCAGTGATGTGTTGTATAACTCCTGTACAAAACGTGTATAACTGTAATCATACAATGTATAACTCTATACACAGTATGAATAACTTTAATGATACAATGTATAACTCTAGACACAAACTGTATAACTATATCAAAATTGGTTCTTTAGTAAGATTTGTACGCACAATTTAGGGTTTGAATTCTTGTGTTACGAAGTTGCAGGAAAATGTCAAAGAGTTTTACAAAAAACCTCTGGAGTTATAACACGATGAATATAAGAACTGCATGTGTACCCTGTATTATTGAAGTTATACATATTTGGGTCAGAGTTATACTAAAACCCACTGAAGTTATAATTCCTACTTGATCAAGCTTTTAAATTTCCATCATTTTTTGCGATCAACAACAAGCTACCAACATGAAAGCACAAAACTGATGAACACCATGAAAGTACAACAGTATTAAGAATAATTAACACAAATTATATAACTACAACCTACAATAATGAACATTCGGAACTCACCATCGACGGCAACTTCAATCTGCATATAATCGTTTTCACGAACACTGACTGTCATTTTGATCGTCTTTTTGTGATGAACAATGACAAATTATTTATTTTCAACAAAGCGAATGAATTTTATACGGAAAGATGATGTACTTAAACAGTTGGCATGAAATTTCTTTTCTCTTTTTGATGATTTATAATGGATTTGTAGAATTATTCAGGTTTTTTGGATGATTTTTATGGGTTTTGCTTGTTGAGAGGTTTTGAATGGTGAAAAGAGGAGGGAAGCATGCAAAATGATATAGGAGGCTTTGTTTATTGCTATTGTCCGCGGGATTTGATATGGAGGCAGTACATAAACAGTGCAAGTGGTCCCTCTCTCAAACAATCAGCATTTTCTTTTTTTTTTGCCTCTAAAAAAGACGCCCTCTCTCCTCATCTCATCCCTTCAATCCCTTCATCCAAGGGCTCTTATAAAGACTTAGGGCCTTATAAGGTATGAAGGCCTTATAAGAACTGCTCTCTCTATATATATACATACATATATATATATATATATATATATATATATATATATATATATATATAAGTCGGGATCCGGTGAGAACTCCTAAATATTTGAGGATTGAGTAACGAATGAAATATCACTCGTTCTTCTAAACAATATCACTCACTGAGAATGTAAAAAAAAAAAAAAAAACACTCAGCCTCCAATCAAAAATCAAAACGCATAACATTTTATTTTTACTCTACACTTTCTCTCTCTAAAACTGAATCAAAAACGAAGGAAACAAGGGATTAGATTGGTGAATCACTCAAAGTTACGAAGCAATACCGATCATTCTTCGATGTAATTGCGTTTTGATCATAATTGAGGTGATGATCTTGTTCGATGATGATAAAAAATTAATGATGATGATCTTGTTCGATTCGCCGACGTCGCTAATTAGCTCGCCGATGCCGCCGGTGTTGTCATTCGCAAGTTTTTTAGGAACAAATTCGATATCGTTGATAAAGATGATCTTAGTGAGTTTTCTCATTGACGCTGTTGAATTCAAACAATTTAATTTTACATATTGTTATTGTAATACTACGATTTTCTATGGCTTTGGGTACTCTATCAAGTGGGGCTTACTCTGTCGAGTAAGTATGTTTGGTTTTAGAACAGTTGTACTTTACTTTACAGTTGGTTTTGTTATGTAATCACTTAAACTTATCTATTAAAGTACGTTCTTTTATGGTCTATTTGATATACATTGCCTTGGGTAACCGAGATGGTAGCACTTCCATGCATTAGGTGGTCTTGGTAAGGCTCCTTGGTGTATGGGGGTGTTACAAAGTGGTATTAGAGCGACGATTTTGGAACCTGTAACTAATAAACCCAATGAATCTAGGGAGTCAAAATAAAATGAACCCGGGTAGGAGTTGTTAGGAGCTAATGTAAAGGCTTAGGAGACGTCCTAAAGTCGCGATCTCGCCCTACAACTTTGAACCGGTCACTAGAGGGTGTCATGGGATCGCTTGTGTTTACTAATGTTCTATTGCGTATGTTGGATGATATGTTGTATAACAATGATTGGATGAATGATTGTGGTGGATTGGTGAATATGGTGGAAAAAGGTGAAGAAGATGTATATAGTAATATGTTGTGGATGATCATGTTGTATGGTGAAACTGATTTATAATGTGGCAATCTTAGTAACATGAGATTAGGGGATGTGATATGATTATACATGATTTTGTTTGCGTAAAGTTATATAATAAAGTTATATACTTGTTTACTGTTGTTTCATATGCACATTTTGGATGAAGAATGTGGTTGAAATGAATGAATTGATTGGAAAAGATGGAGTGACAATTGCATGAGAATATGAATTTCGTGATTAAGAGTATGTTTAGGTGACGAAGTGGAGTTGTAATATTGTTGTAATAGTAACATGGGAATAGGAGTTGTAATGTACAAGTATGTTTTGTTTCACGAAAAGTTATAAAGTTAAAGCATGCGGGTAGTACATGGTTGATGAGTTGAATAATATATGTGCATAATGGATGTTGTTGTTTGTCTTTTGTAGATAGTAACATGTGGTTAGGGATAGTGGTTTTATGAGTATTGAGTTGTTTTTATTTACCTTGTTGTTGTTAAGTTGTTTGGAAGTAAAAATCAAGTAGTTATGTTGTTCGATTATAGAGGAGTTGTCTTTAAACTGTTATATCTTGAGATTTATCTCTGATTTTGATGTGATTCTAATTGGAGGTGATATATTGTTCTTTTATGATTCTAATGATAGGTCACACGCCCAAAATGACTAAGAAACGAGTGAGATATGACCGTTTTACGAAAATTGGACAGTGCTGAGAAATGCGTAGGGTACTCGATCGAGTAGCCCTTACTCGATCTAGTGCACCCCTTGTTACTCAATCGAGTACCCCTTAATCGATCAAGTAGCCCTGGCAATTTATTATACGTGCTTCTGACCTTCACCTACTCGACCGAGTAGGCTGTACTCGATCTAGTTACCCCTGTTTTGGGTCATATGCTCATCTTTTGACTTCGTCGCATATCTTGTTTAATTCAAAGGTGTTCTTTTGCTTCTTTATACATTGTTTTACGTATGTGTTGGTTCTGATGCGTAAGTTACCAAATCTTATGATGTAATGAGTAACACCTTGTGATGGGTATGAGTTCGGTGGGAAGGACATGAGTTATATGTGGTGGTGACGGATAATGGAAAAGGAAAGGGAAGATTGATGAGTTTATCGAGGCAAGGATCATGTTTTGTGTGATGTGGTGAGTGGTATAGTCGCGTGTTGAGTAATGTAAAAGTAAGTGAATATGGGCAAGGGATGATGTAAGTGTAAGGAACGTGAGAATGAAAAGATTGAAAGGAAGGATATGGATAGTAGCAACTTGAGATGTGTAAGGAATTATGGAGGGAGATGGTTAGGATTGTGTTGGTTAAAAATATATGTAATGAAAGGGTCATTGTAGAGGGATGGAGAAGAGTGGTATATAGTTAACTTAGATGGAGACATGTTGCGACGTGGATTTGTAGATAGTGAGTGAGTTTGGGGAATTTGCTTTATTAAGAGGTGAAACTAGTGTGTAATTTCCTTGGGCAATTAACGGTATGAAATGAGTTTTGGTTTCTAGATTGTTGAAGAGTAAACTTTGCTTGTGTGGACGGATTGGTGACAAGTGTAAGTGATAGTATGATGAGAGAAGATCCATGGTAAGAAGGAGTGAGATGGTAGTGAAATGAAATAAAGGGATTTGAGTTTCGGAGCAATGAGAAGGTAACCGGAGCACTAAAGAGTTAGGTAGAAGGAATAAGGAGTTGAATTGTTAATTGATTTTGTCGAGTGTAAAAAGAAAAGAATAAGGGGAGTAAACTAGGAGAATGTTGACCGGAGTTATGTGATATAGAAGTAAGGAATCGTCGAGATGTATGATATTATCATGAGGATGTGAGTTAACGGTTATATAGGAGTTTCAGGACAACATGTTAGCCATGAGTTTCGAGGAATTAAGGGGAGTAAAAGTTGGTAGAGTATTTGCAGGATATGAGATTTTGGTGGTGAGTTAGGTGACGATACAATTAAGGATAGAATTGGAATGAATTCTGAGGTAATTTCGTTGATGGATTTGATGTTCGATATTTGGGATGTTAACCGAAGATGGGATAGAAACCATGATATTTAGAGGTGACTATAAGAGATTTGTTATACGAACAGTGGTAGTGTTGAGGTGTTGTCACTAGTGGTTAAGGGTGATGATAATAGGAAAGATAGCCATTCTAAAGAGGTTGATTTTATAGAGACCGGATTGATATGTATGGTTGTGAGGGATTATAAGATGTGGTTATAGGAGGCGGTTGCTAGTAGTTGAGAGTATTAGCGGTATGGTTATATTTGGCAGGAGGTGATGGTTATGCGAATGGGAGAATGTGTTATGAGGGGCATACGAGTTAAGCTCGGGCGAGAGGTAACCTTTATCAAGTGGTAACTTACGTGATCAGGATTGACTAGTTAGATGTGATTACGGGTCTATGACGTGTATAAATGTTTGTGTGAGGTTCTGACTTCACGAGAAGTGGTATGGTGTGATAGTTATAAATTTGTTATCTGAATGTTCTGTAATATATGATGGATACGGTAACCTAATGGGATGATATTTAAAGTGATAATTTGGGTGATCTTGCATGACTAGTTTTACTTATATGTGTATTCATGATATATGTTTATTCCGTGTAATGGTATGGATGATATTCACGAGGTTCTTATCTGTTTATTCCATGTAAAATGTTGCGTTGTGATCTAGTAAAGCAGTTTTGAGGAAGTTTTCTTGTCCAGGAAGTTATATTGAGTCAGTGTTTATGGGATTGTATAAGTTGCGATGACTATCGATGTAGTTGTTGTGCCTCGGGTGGTGATCCGGGCACGGTACTTCGTGTTGTGATGCGGGTATTTTCACGCTGTGACGCGGCTGTTGGTAGTGGTGTTGCGATGCCGTCACCGATTGTGGTGGAGTAGGCGGGATGATTACGATACGAGCTTTCGAAAGTACATACCAGTTATACATAGATTGTTGTGTGTTTAATGCTATTTCCTGCGAGTTTTGGTTTGGATAGATAGACGGTTGTTTTGTTTATTGATGCTTCTTACCAGTTTCAGCTTGGGAGTGAGGGTAGACTATGATATGGAAGAGAAATGTGTATGTTTTCATTGTTGTCATGGTATGGTGATATCCTGTTGATGGGACACAGTTGCGAGAGGTTGTTGGAGTACTTGTGTTTTTTTTTATAGAGGAGGCATTGGTTGACATAGTGATGGCAAGTGATTTGTGGAACAGGTGTTGTACTGTTCTGGAAGCTACAGGTGGTTCATAATCTTTTATTGAGACAATGAGTATAGGGTGTTAGGAATTAGTATCATGTTAGGTTATGGATGAGTTTTGCGGTAATGAAAGAAAAGAACTTGAGGATCTAGTGTGAGTGTATGTAACAAGTGTGGATCGTGAGTTATGCTTTTGGAGATAAGTGCTTTATATAGAGGGGAATGTCATTTTGCGGTAATGTGGAAGAGTTGGAGTATTGGTTATGCTAAGGATTTTGTGATATTGGTTAGAGGGAGTGCAGAATAATTTGAGATAGGAGAACTGTTAGGGTAAGAGAACCTTGGAAATATTAATGGTTATAGGTGTTGAGGTTATAGGCGGTTATCTTTAACATACAATGGCGATGAGGATAATGAGAAGATATGGCTAATGATCTAGTATTAGTGAGTTACGAGAACGTAACATTTATCTTAAGAGGAGTAGGATGCGACAAAGAGAGTTTGATGGCTGTATAGGTTGTAGTAGATTTGGAAGTTTGAGTCTTGGTGGAGAATAAAGAATGGATTTGTATTGTGGTTGATGTTGTTAAAAGGTCAGGGCCGTGCTTGTAGTAATGTGATGTTTAGGAGTGTGAGAAACTTCGATAGTGTTGTCAGTTGGATGATGATGTTATGAGTAGGAGTAAACTTCGAGGACGAAGTTCCTTTTAAGGGTGGTAGAATGTAACATTCCGTTTGGTGTTTATGAGTGTCTTGATGTTGGATTTTCTAGTGGATAATAGGTAGTGAGATGAAGCTAGCGACGTTGGTGGATGGTATTTGGAAGTGTATGGAGTTAGTGTCGACAGACTATAATGTGGTGGATACAATATCGTGAGCCATGTTGTGGAGGTAGGCATAGTTGATGGAGTTGATGTTAAGAGTTCGTGTTTTATAGGTTTGGTTTAAACTTCGGGGACGAAAACAATTTAAGGAGGGAAGACTGTAATACTACGGTTTTCTATGGCTTTGGGTACTCTATCGAGTGGGGCTTACTCTGTCGAGTAAGTATGTTTTGTTTTAGAACAGTTATACTTTACTTTACAGTTGGTTTTGTTATGTAATCACTTAAACTTATCTATTAAAGTACGTTCTTTTATGGTCTATTTGATATACATTGCCTCGGGTAACCGATATGGTAGCACTTCCATACATTAGGTGGTCTTGGTAAGGCTTCTTGGTGTATGGGGGTGTTACAGTTATTATTAAACTTCAGTTCATCAACACCTTTTGATTTTAGAGTATATTGCTGATGTGAACATTATTTGCGCACATTTAGTCCCCTAATTGAGCCTATTTTGCATACTATTATAACATTCTATGGCCATTTTATCCGTCAAAACCTTCCTATTTGCTTTTCTATCGCATTTCATATGTTTTGTAGAAAAGGAGATAATAAGGCGGAAATTCCCGTCTTTCGTGTACATTTGGAAGCTTATTGATGATAATAGATGGACTAGTATGAAGAGGAAGCAAGGACTAAAGACCAATCTCGCAAGAATAAAATGGAAATGAGCAAAAAGGGGAAGAAAAGAAGAAGAACCACGGCTGAAGAACAATCCGAGCGGATTGTCCCAGAATCCGCCCGTCTCCACTAAACAATCCGAGCGTCCTGCTCATAATCCGCTCGGATTGCCTCACTAGAATCCGTCCGGATTCCCCTGAATCCGCTCGGATTCCTTTGCCAGATTCCGTCCGTCCCGACTCCCATCCGCACGGATTTCAGTACAGCACGTTTTCACTCTTCAAGCCACGATAAGAGAAGCCCTTCTCTCGGAGAATACCGGAGTCTCCTTGCTCAAACTTAAAAAGTGTAATTACTAGTTTAGCCCTTAGTTAACCCTAATGCATCCACCTAATTTCCACTATAAATACCCCATCTTTGTAATTAATCAAGCATGTTGTTTTTGGGTAGAAAATCCTTCTTTAGATTAGATTAGGAGTAGATTAGAATAGATTACTCTTTAATCTTTCCACAAATTACACATTAATCTCTCCTTAATTATTGTTCAAGTTTATTATTCAAGTTTATTATTGGGTAATTGAAGATTATTGGGTTATTATTGGAAGATTGACAACCTTCCATCAATCATCAAGTTTCTTCTATTATTCTTTGCTTTATTATTTGGATCATCTTAAGTTGGTATAATTCCTTTACTCTTTAATCTTTATTGTTCATTTCTTCATTCTATTATCATGTTTATACTTGTTGTGATGATTGACACCATTAATGACATGTTTCCCATGATAATGAGTGAGTAGTTACTTAGCTAGGATTAGTGGGTAATTAGGGGAAACAAACATGGGATTGATTCATGCTTAATCTAATATGTTTTCATAATCAAATTGCTTGCTTGTTGTGATGTCAACTTTATGCACATGTTATGTTTGATGAAATGCTAAGCCTATGAATCCTTGCATTTACAACCATCTCTTATCTACTCAACTTGACTTGTAAGATATAAACCAACTCGAGTCTTGTTAGACCATGCATAGAAGTTGATTAGGAGGAAAGTAAGTCGACTTGTAGGTGTTGTACAATCTAATCGATTCGGCTCCGGGACCCAACTCTTCCTAAGAACCGTAAGATATAACCCAACTTGGTTCCTCCACAACATTAATTGCTTGCAACCTTGTAAACATGTTTGTATGATCAACACCATGAATCCCCCATGACCCCATGATATCCTAGCACTTTTAATCAATTGTTTACATCTTTCCTTTCATTGTTTGCTTTACTTTGTTGCTTGCATTAGTTTAGAATACAACTACAAACCCCATCAATTGTGACACTAGCATAAATTGAGATAGATAGACTTAGAACCCAAAGCACACCGTCCCATGGATCGACCTCGACTTACCACTAACTAGTTGTTTGTTGAGTATTATAAATGTGTTTGATTGAGAGCCACGACGACACTCTCATCAATTGCGTTTTTTCGGAACAAATTAAATCTTTGACGCGGTTGAATTCCGGCAATTTACTTCTTAGTATCTGATGATTGAAGTTCAATTCGGATTAATTATTTGTTCGTTCTTGTTTAATTTTGTTTATTCTATAGAATGCAACTGAATGTGTGACTGTGTGAGGCATTTTTTCTAGTAATGTTTGGAGTATGTGTTTTCGTCGCAAATTAACTGTAATTGTAAAATTTAGGGTTCAATATTGAGCAGATGCTGTAAAATCTTTTGAGATGGTATGTTGGGGAGCCGGGTTTGCTGTAAGTGCTGTAACACCCCATACTCCAAGTGCCTTACCAGGACCAGTTAAAGCATGGGAATGCTATCATCTCGGTTACCCAAGGCAATGTATATCAAATGGACAATAAAGAAACATACTTTATTAAATATGTTTAAAGTGATACAAGTCCAAAACCAAAACTGTTAAAGTAAATACAATTGTTCCTCAAAACTGTCAAACCAAATAAAATAATATAAAAGAATGTTTAAGACACAGCGGAAGACTTCTAGATATCTCGTGGCAACTCCACCCAGCTATCCCACGCGCACCATCTCATACCTGCTCAATAACTGCTCACCATCCTCGAATGGATCACCACAGTTTTCAAAACATTTAAACCGAGGTCAGTTACTGTTTATATAAAATAATACATCAAAAGCAATACAACAATCATCCAATCTCCATCATAACTCCACATACCTGACTACAAACTAAAGTGTGTAGTCCTGCCAAAATACCCATCGCAACAAGTATTCCACACCGCCAGTGGGGGACCGCAGCCGTTCCCACCTAAGCCCCGCTCATCTCATCCGAGCGATAACCCATATTCCTAAATGTGCACAGCCCCTCTGTGGCGGGTTTCACAGAGGGCAAATAAAGGGCGTGAAGCCACTCCCGCAAGTGACTCCACTCAGCCAAGGACGCACCTCGCAAACCACAGAAAATTATATAACCAACCACATTATACCACAACAATTACCAATTACCAATTCCGATATGATATAAATCAACAACAATGATCAACCATCAGCAATAGAATGTAAACAATAACCGAGTAGGGAAACCCTACCTGGAATAGCAACCATAAGACCGTCACAGCAGCTAATCAGTAATGTTCCTCTACGAATCCTCCTCCTATAACACATATTCACATAATCATCACCTAATCAACACAATACACCCAAAACCCCCAAATCTACCCAATTAGGATTTTAAACATGTTGGAGGTGGTGTCCTCCAGTTAGTGCGGATAACGTCATTGCACATACACTTGTACGGACAAGTGGGAGCTTGTTGGGGCTGGTGTCCTTTACAGTTAGTGCAAGGACTTATAAATCTCTAAAAGGATCAAAGGGTATACTTTTGTATCATAATCAGTTGGTCCACGTTTATCAATAACGGTTGGCTTGCTAGATAAGTTTGACGTTATTGTCATACAGATGGCGGTGATCAACTGGTCCCTAAAAGTCACACCTATAGGATACGTTTGAGAGATGTGACGGTATGAAAATACAGTCATGTAGATGCCAAATTTGACTAACCAGTTAGTCTGAGTTATTTGACTAATATTTAGTCAAAATATGATGTTGAGATATTTTATTTAATACGGATTAAATAATAATGGCTAAGACGAATTAAGCGGTTAATTCGTAAAATTGAATATAAGCGTTTTATATTTAATTAAATGTATATTGAATATAATTATACAATATTGTCTTTGTCGGACATGTATTAATAATTCAACTAATCCGTGTTATTAGTTGATGTTTTAATATCCGATAACCGATGATGATTTATAATAAACACCGCGTCGTATACATTTTAGCCTCGGACCACGAGTTAAACATAAGGAGAAAATGGAAGCCCATTTCCTCCTTGATCCACTCGGCCAAACCGAGATTAGGAGAACAAAAGGAGAGCTCCTCCTCTTGTTTAACCTAATCATTCATTTTGCAAAACAAAATTAGGGTTTTGAGAAAGTGCCTCTCGAAATTCGGATCTCTCATCCAACACAAACTCACAAAACAATCCTCTCAATATTGCAAGGCAATTAGAGGATTCACTCTAGCACAAGGGCATTTCTCGGACAATCTTGGGTGCAACATTTAGGAGGAGATCTACTTTGATCTCTCATTGCCATTTTGCACTAGGACCGAAGGTTATTTCTAATTTTTATCGTTTCATTATGTTTTTCGTTTTATGACCATAATCACATGTAAATTTTGCGTTATAATCCTTATATTTAGAGGGTGTTTAGGCTCTCGGCTTTTCAGCCTTTAATAAAAAAAAAAAAAAAAAAAAAAAAAAAAAAAGGTTTCTCGGTCTTGTTCACGTCGTGATAAAGGAAAAAAAAAAAAAAAATTTTTTTGTTTTTTTTTTCGGCCATTTATGCATAAAACGGATTTATGCTCTCGCTTGAAAGTGAAACGGTTCACCCACGAACAATCAAATTACTTTAAAACGATTTAAAGTAACGGATTATCACGAATTAAAATTAACTTGACTAAAGCGGTTTTGTCATATAATTTTAATTATCTTTGGTGGTTTGGATAAATTTAACATAATTACGGAATTATGTCACGAACAAATTTAATTTAGTTGATGCATTTTATTTATCGTTCTTGTTTAATTTGAATGCTTTTAATTACGTATTTATTTATTTTTGCAAACGGTTGTAACTTAGTGTGGCCTTAGTAGAACGTGTTACCGTAATGATGGAACACGGTCTTGTTTGTATTTTGAGATCTCGTATCTCCATTTTTATTTCTTTTAATTACAGTTTTTATTTAGAATGTAAATAGGTTTATATTTGTAAATTTTAAATTGTAATCTTTGAGAAGACCAAAGATGGAGACCGGATGCTCACTCCCGCTACATGGATCAAGATGGAACATCAAGACTAGCTTCTCGGGTCCAACGGTGGATTCCAAAGTTGTTTTATATTTTATTTTACTAGGATAGGCCACACTAGGAATTTTTATTTACGTATTGCATTCATTTATTTATTTTATCGTAACGATAGTATGCATCATTTTCCGCCTAAAAACCAAACCACCTAATTATTGCATGAAAACTGACACATATAGAGGTCACGAGTTAGTTTTCTTTGACATTCTCATGTCACACGTTTTTTAAGCCATCACCCAAATTAATTCAATCACGCAGACGCTAGTTATTCGTTCACTTAATATGAATTATAATTTAGTTGATGGGATCTTCCTCATATAAACAAAAATTGAGAACGGTCTTTATAGGTCAAACTCCAATGAGTCCCTTCTTCGTCGGTAGGCATAATATGACCCCTTCTACGTCGGGTAAGTTGGAACCGATTGACCTATTTTATCTCAACACTATGGTCACTCGTACGATCCTGTGACTATGGTGGACTATAGATAGGATTTACGGAAATCTATCGACCAAGAGTTCTTACGGAAGAATTAGCTAAACAGTTGGCTTATCAATTTACGAAAATTGAGTCTTGGGATCACTTGTATCATTCTTGAGGGAGATCAATTATGCAAGTGCGAGAGTCTACATGTTAAAATGAATTTTAAAATAGACTTAAATCACCTCGATGAGTTGCTTATTTCGTTTTTGTTTTTCTTTCTTTTTCAGTGTAGATCACGTTCACATAAACTGCTAATAACAATATGGCTGGTCACTTGAACGACCCAATGCCTAGTGCCACATTGGACCGTGAGTCCTGGCTTCGGATCTTCATGAATCAGATGAATCGGTCAACTCGATCAAGAATGATGGATCAAACTTTGCGGATCGGGAGGCGGCATTACGGAATCTTGCCGCTGCCGACGGGAAGCTCGGATTTGCTGCTTGAGCCCATGCCGTCACACCCAGGCCCCACGGTGGAGTTAACGAGATCGACAAGTATAACGATTTCGCCTTGGAAGCGGGTGCGATTAAAAACGTACTCATTTTTGCAATGGAACCCAATTTGCAGAAACGCTTCATAGCCCAAGGTGCAAACAAGATTTTCACCACGCTCACCAAGGAATTCTCGAAAGCACCGAGAATCGTGACCTATGAGCATACCACTCGCTTCTTTGATGCGAGACTCCAGAAGGGCCAACCGGTTAGCCCACACATTCTCAGCATGATTGAGAATGTCGAGAAGCTGGAGACCTTTGATTGCAAGATCAGCGAGAACATAGTTATTGACCGCATGCTTCACTCACTCCACGATGGTTTTTCGCAATTTAGAGCGAATTACTATATGAATGATTTGAAGAAAAGTCCCCACGAACCGCACTCCCTTCTCGCATGCACCGAGAAGGACATGAAGTTCGGTGGGAGCATGAAACAGGATGTTCTCGTTGTGTCAAACAAGGGCAAGGGTAAGGGCAAAGTTCAGCCGGGCCTAGCGAAGAGGCAAACCGAAGTTTAAGAAGTCGGGTCCGGGTAAGAGTGGGCCTGGTGAGTCGAGCACCTCATCGGGCGCGACAAAGAGCAAGACCGAAAACATGGAATGCCATCAACACCGCCACAAGATCTGGGCATTGGAGGCGGACATGTCCTGTTTATCATGAGGACATAAAAAAGGTCGCGTTAAACTTTGTTGGTATGTCTTCTTCTTCTACTTTTATTCATATGATTGAGATTAACCATGCAAGTTACGGAACTTGGGTACTAGATCGGGCTGTGGTTCTCATCTGTGTAATCATGTGCGGGGCCTCCGAAATCTCGAGCCTCTCGTAAAGGGTGAGGTTGACCTGCGTGTTGGGAATGGAGCAAGAGTGGCTGCCGTCTCAAAGGGGACATATGTGATCCAGCTTCCTAGCGGATTTGAGTTGTCATTATATGATTGCTATTATGTACCCAGTCTTTCCAAAAACATTATTTGTTTTTCGCACTTGACAAACTTGGTTTTTCATTTGTAATAGAGAATAATACTTGCATTTTCTCATTACACGATATGATTTATGGCAAGGCAGTCTCCATGAATGGAATTTATGTTTTAGATCGACAATAGAAATATTACACGTAATGAATAAAAAGTTAAAGGTTGGTGACAAAGATCAAACGTATCTATGGTAATCGCCGTATGGGACACATTAATGAGAAACGCGTAAAACAGCTCATTAAAAATGGAGCTATCTCGGCCTTTGATTTTCAATCATTTGGCACGTGTGAATCATGTCTCATCGGTAAGATGACTCGGATTTCCTTCAAAGGTGTTGGAATGCGCGCTGCTGACCTATTAGGGCTCATACACACGGATGTATGTGGTCCTATGTCAATCACCGCACGAGAAGGCTATAGGTATTTCATCACTTTCACGGATGATTTAAGTAGATATGGCTATGTCTACTTAATGAAGCACAAAAGTGAATCCTTTGAGAAATTCAAGGAATACCAAAATAGGGTACAAAACCTATTGGGTAGAAAGATTAAAACACTGCGTTCAGATCGTGGTGGCGAGTATCTTTCTCACGAGTTTGATCAACACCTTAAAGACGGTGGGATTGCCCTACGAGTTAACTCCACTGGAACACCTCAATTGAATGGTGTGTCCGAACGGAGAAATCGAACACTACTTGATATGGTTCGATCCATGATGAGTCACACCGTGTTGCTTGACTCATTATGGGGTTATGCTCTTACGTCATTTGCTCTAATACTTAACCGAAGTCCGTCCAAAGCTGTTAACAAGACTCCATATGAACTATGGAAGGAACGGTCCCTAACTTGTCCTTTATACGGGTTTGGGGCTGCGAGGCTTATGTCAAGTGGAGACACGAGGATAAGCTCGGCCCGCGATCGGTCAAGACATACTTTATAGGTTATCCTAAAGGAACACTTGGTCATTACTTCTATTCGCCAACCGAACAACGTGTTTTTGTTGCGGCTAGTGCGACATTCTTAGAGAAGGAATTTCTCGAGAATACAAAGAGTGATAGAACCTTCGACCTGTCGGAGATTCCAGAACCAAATACCGAGCAACCATTGGAGGAATCTATTCCTTCAATCCCGGCTACGGTTAACATTCCTGAGGAACCTAGGAGGTCGGGAAGAGTCTCTATTCCTCCAGACAGATACATTGGTATGGTCGAGGAACATGACATAGATGACGTTCTACTCTTAACAAATAGTGAACCCGCAACCTATAAAGGTGCCATGACTAGTTCTGACTCAAAGCTATGGCTTGAGGCCATGCAATCCGAGATGGACTCTATGTATGAGAACAACGTATGGGATCTTGTTGACTTACCTGCTAAGGTTCGTCCCCTTCAATGCAAATGGCTTTACAAGATAAAGCATTCTGTGGAAGGTCAACAAGATATCTATAAAGCACGACTAGTTGCTAAAGGTTTCACCCAAGTGCCAGGTTTGCACTACGATGAAATTTTTGTACCCGTAGTCATGCTGCGTTCCATCCGGATTATCTTAGCGATCGCCGCTTTTCATGACTATGAAATTTGGCAAATGGATGTGAAAACCGCCTTCTTAAACGGTTTTTTGGAGGAAGAGTTGTACATGGTACAACCCGAAGGTTTCATCGATCCACAACATCCTAAGAAAGTGTGCAAGCTTAAGCGTTCCATTTATGGACTTAAGCAAGCATCTCGGAGTTGGAATCATCGCTTCGACCAAGTGATTAAAGAAAATGGATTTACTCGA
Organism: Silene latifolia; assembly: GCF_048544455.1. Taxonomy (NCBI): domain Eukaryota; kingdom Viridiplantae; phylum Streptophyta; class Magnoliopsida; order Caryophyllales; family Caryophyllaceae; genus Silene; species Silene latifolia. The sequence goes on along the minus strand of NC_133535.1, from coordinate 88,231,922 downwards.
TCGGTCGAGGAACCATGTCTTTATATCAAGCCGAGTGGGAGCAAGATTGTCTTCCTAATATTGTATGTCGATGACATACTCCTGATTGGGAATGACATACCTCTCTTAACTTCGGTCAAAGTATGGTTGAAAAACCATTTCCAGATGAAAGATCTGGGAGAGGCACAAAGAATTCTGGGCATCCGTATCTATCGAGATAGATCACGACGGATGCTATCTCTCAGTCAGGAGTCTTACATAGACAAAGTCCTAGAGAGATTCAAAGCATGACTAACTCCAAGAAGGGGTTTCTTCCCATGGCTCCAGGGGTGCATTTGAGCAAGTCTCAGGCACCAGAGACACCGGAAGAGAAAGAGCGCATGGCACGGATACCTTATGCCTCGGCAATAGGATCTATCATGTATGCCATGATATGCACACGTCCGGACGTGGCATATGCATTGAGTATGACAAGTCGATTCCAACAGCATCCAGGTGAACCACATTGGCTAGCTGTCAAGAACATTCTTAAGTACCTACGGAGGACTAAAGATTGGGCATTGACTTATGGAGGCGAACAAAAGCTATGCGCAACCGGTTACGCAGATGCTAGCTTCCAAACGGATCGAGATGACTCGAAATCTCGTCGGATTCGTTTTTACTCTTAATGGCGCTGCATCACTGGAAGAGTTCGAAACAAACTGTTATACAGCAGATTCTACGATCGAGTCCGAGTACTATGCCGCGTACGAAGCTACAAAGGAAGCGATATGGATGCGTCAATTCTTACATGGACTATCCGTAGTGCCTAGTTCGAATGACCCGATCACCATCTATTGCGACAATAGTGGTGCCATCTTCCAAGCTAAGGAGCCTAAGTCTAGCAACAAGTCTAGACATGTACAACGGAAAGCTCATCTAATCCGAGATTACGTGGAGCAAAAGGAAGTAGTGATAGACAAGATTGCTACCGATGATAACATAGAAGATCCTCTCACTAAAGCATTACGACAAGATAAGCATGAAGGGCATGTTAATTCCATGGGAATTAAACGTGTTCCTAAGTTGTAGTACTCTTTTATGGATTAGATTCATTCCCTTTTGTACTCTATACGACATCATCGTTTTGATATTTTATATATATTTTGTTTTTCATGTGGATTTGTACGACAAATTTTGAACACCACAAAGTGAATTGAACAAACATTATATTTTTGGTCCTTAATTGCCCACATGAGCTGATAACTCTGGCAATTATTTTGTGACGTTGGTTGATGGTGGGTTCAACGAGCCATAAGTCAACCAGTTGGTGACCAATCACAGAGGCGATTTATACGGATATTTCGTAGGACACAATTGTGACATCGACGTGGAGTCCTAAATGTTTTATAACATTCGGTGCCCGGTCGTGGATAGGACTTCCATGGTGATCCTAAGAGTCGATTCTTTTGACTATCGATTGTCTCTTGAGACTAAGGCAGATTTTGGGTGACTTTGGTTTCTTTCTCACGGTCATCCGTAACGGGGGCCAAGTAGATTGTTTAAGGTCATTTCATGCTTTGTGCTTAGATCGGAAGGAGTTCGAGTTGAAGGAAATATTCAGCCTTTATCAGGTACTCGATATTTCTCAGGGCCACTCGAGGAGTCAGAATCGAAATGCATGGCCATGCTCGGATACGGATTCGTTTTATCAGTTAAGTTACTCTCTAGTCGGGGAAACCACTCTAGATACAGATCGATTGTAAAATACGACCTTTGCGGATCCGAATCTGCAAATTGTTTTACATTGAGTGGGAGAAATTTTAAATGAATATGAGAATCGGTTATCGCACATACACTTGTACGGACAAGTGGGAGTTTGTTGGAGGTGGTGTCCTCCAGTTAGTGCGGATAACGTCATTGCACATACACTTGTACGGACAAGTGGGAGCTTGTTGGGGCTGGTGTCCTTTACAGTTAGTGCAAGGACTTATAAATCTCTAAAAGGATCAAAGGGTATACTTTTGTATCATAATCAGTTGGTCCACGTTTATCAATAACGGTTGGCTTGCTAGATAAGTTTGACGTTATTGTCATACAGATGGCGGTGATCAACTGGTCCCTAAAAGTCACACCTATAGGATACGTTTGAGAGATGTGACGGTATGAAAATACAGACATGTAGATGCCAAATTTGACTAACCAGTTAGTCTGAGTTATTTGACTAATAATTAGTCAAAATATGATGTTGAGATATTTTATTTAATACGGATTAAATAATAATGGCTAAGACGAATTAAGCGGTTAATTCGTAAAATTGAATATAAGCGTTTTATATTTAATTAAATGTATATTGAATATAATTATACAATATTGTCTTTGTCGGACATGTATTAATAATTCAACTAATCCGTGTTATTAGTTGATGTTTTAATATCCGATAACCGATGACAGTTTATAATAAACACCGCGTCGTATACATTTTAGCCTCGGACCACGAGTTAAACATAAGGAGAAAATGGAAGCCCATTTCCTCCTTGATCCACTCGGCCAAACCGAGATTAGGAGAACAAAAGGAGAGCTCCTCCTCTTGTTTAACCTAATCATTCATTTTGCAAAACAAAATTAGGGTTTTGAGAAAGTGCCTCTCGAAATTCGGATCTCTCATCCAACACAAACTCACAAAACAATCCTCTCAATATTGCAAGGCAATTAGAGGATTCACTCTAGCACAAGGGCATTTCTCGGACAATCTTGGGTGCAACATTTAGGAGGAGATCTACTTTGATCTCTCATTGCCATTTTGCACTAGGACCGAAGGTTATTTCTAATTTTTATCGTTTCATTATGTTTTTCGTTTTATGACCATAATCACATGTAAATTTTGCGTTATAATCCTTATATTTAGAGGGTGTTATACGGATATAACCCTTCAAAACAAACTCAACGAAACATTATAAAAATTACACAAGAATCTTACCTTTGATGCGACGAACTCAACGGCGTAAAGAACAAGGCAATCCGACGATCCTAGCCTTTGGGATTTGCTAACAACGCGATGAATAAGAACAACGTAACTCCTTTTTCTCTCTTGAAAGGTTTTTAGAAAGCAAAAGTGATTAAAAAGAATGACGGAATTCTTTTATACTAATCACGCGTTATTAACAAAACCCGGCTAAAATAACCCGTAAGACTCACTTACTCGACTTACTCGATCGAGTGCCCCTTACTCGATCGAATGTCACACGTACTCGATCGAGTACCCAGCAGGCAGACTACTGTTTTGCGTAAAAACATACTTACTCGACAGAGTAAGCCCCACTCGATAGAGTACCCATAGACATAAAAAACCGTAGTATTACAGTCTTCCCTCCATAAAAAGAACTTTGTCCCCAAAGTTCAACCCATACACAAAAACAAAACATACTATCTCAACTCCGAAACAACATAACCAAAAACTCAAAACAAAACTCCTAACCAAAACTCAAACCGACTCAAAACAACTAGTAACTTTTACCAAAACTAACATAAACCATACCAAAACCTTATGCGATCACTCCTACCCCCCTAAAAGAAACATGGTTACGTCCCCGTAACCACACATACCTGATAAAAAAGAGACGGATACCGCTCCCTCATAGCCTCTTCCGCCTTCCAAGTAGCCTCCTCAACCTCATGGTTAGACCATAAGACCTTAAGCAACACTGTTTCCCCATTCCTAGTTTTTCGAACCTTGCGATCAAGAATCTGTTTTGGCACCTCAAGATAAGACAAGGACTCATCCATCTCTATGTTCTCCACCTCTAACACATGTGAAGGATCGCTCACATACTTCCATAACTGAGACACATGAAACACATTATGCACTCTATCCAAAGCCGCTGGTAAAGCTAACCTGTAAGCAACCTCACCCACACGATCCAAAATCTCATATGGTCCAATAAACTTCTGGCTCAGCTTTCCTTTCTTACCAAATCTCATAACCCCACGCATAGGAGACACTTTCAAAAGAACCTTGTCCCCAACCTGAAACTCTATGTCACGGCGATGTAAGTCGGCATAACTCTTTTGTCGATCCTGGGCCGCTTTCATCTTTTGCCTGATCAGCTTAACCTGTTCTATCATCTCCTGTACCATCTGTGGTCCTAAAACCACTGCCTCAGCTCTATCGTCCCAGCAAATCGGACTCCTAACCTCCTCCCATACAAAGCCTCGAACGGTGCCATACCAATACTCGTGTGATAGCTGTTGTTATAAGAAAACTCAATCAGGTCCAATCTATCCTCCAAGCTACCACCAAACTCCATCACACAAGCCCTCAACATGTCCTCAAAAGTCTTGATGGTCCTCTCTGTCTGCCCATCTGTCGCAGGATGAAAAGCTATACTCATCTTCAAAGTAGTTCCCATCAACTCCTGCAGCTCTCTCCAAAACTGCGATATGAATCTCGCATCTCTATCTGACACTATATCCTTAGGCACCCCATGCAAACGAACCACATGCTTCCTATAAGCCAAAGCTAACTGTATCTTGGTCCAAGTATCTTTCATCGGAACAAAATGAGCTGACTTGGTCAGACGATCAACTATTACCCGTATCATGTTGTTACCCTGTTGACTCCTCGGTAAACCCACTACAAAATCCATAGAGATAGACTCCCATTTCCATTCAGGTACCTCAAGAGACTGAATATTACCTTGTGGTCGTCGCTGCTCTCCCTTAACCCTCTGACATGTTAAACATCGAGCCACAAACTCAGCTGTTTCCTTCTTCATCCCAGGCCACCAGAAAGTATTCTTCAAATCTTTATACAACTTGTCACCGCCTAGATGTACTGAATATGGTGTGCAATTAACCTTTGTCATGATTATCTTTTTCAACTCCTCATCATTAGGAACACACCACCTGCCATCAAATCTCACACTGCCATCTGTATGAATAGAGAATCGAGACACTGTCCCTTTCTCTACTTCATCTCTCCACTCCTCAATCTTAGGATCCAAAGCCTGTTTACCTCGAATGTCCTCATAAAGATCTGGCTCCACTGTCAAGTCCTCTCTAGCATCCCCTTTCTGTATCATATGTATCCCCATCTTCCCCACCTCATCTCTTAACCTCATCAAAGACATAGTTGTGCATAGAGAATGCACACTCTTCCTGCTCAGCGCATCAGCAACCAAGTTTGCCTTCCCTTCATGGTATATAATATCCATGTCATAATCCTCTATCAGCTCCATCCACCTCCTCTGTCTCATGTTCAGCTCCTTTTGAGTGAAGATGTATTTGAGACTCTTGTGATCTGAAAACACCCTAAAGGTCGCCCTATAAAGATAATACCTCCAAATCTTGAGAGAAAACACAACTGCACCCACTCCAAATCATGTGTCGGATAGTTCTCCTCATAAGGCTTCAATTGCCTAGAAGCATAGGGAATTACTTTCCCGTTATGCATCAACACACATCCCAACCCATTCTTTGAAGCATCTGTATATACCTCAAAGTTCTCACACCCTTCCGGTAATGCTAAGACTGGAGCTGTGGTCAAACGCTCCTTTAATGTTTGGAACGCCGTCTCACAACTTTCATCCCAACGAAACATGTTCTCTTTCCTCATCAACGCTGTCATAGGTCTGGCTATCTTAGAAAAGTCTTTCACAAACCAACGATAGTACCCTGGCAAACCCAAGAAACTCCTGATCTCTGCCACATTCTTCGGTGCTTCCCACTGAGTGACTGCCTCTATCTTTGCCGGATCCACAACTACACCCTTCTTTGAAATCACATGCCCCAGAAAGGCAACTTCCTCGAGCCAGAACTCACACTTTGACAACTTTGCATATAGCTGATTGTCACGCAAAGTCTGCAACACCAACCTCAAGTGCTCCTCATGCTCCTCTTTAGTCTTAGAATAGACTAAGATATCATCGATGAAGACCACTACAAACCGATCCAAAAACTGACTGAAGACCCTATAAAATCCATAAACACTGCAGGTGCATTAGATAACCCAAACGACATCACCACATACTCATAGTGACCATACCTTGATATAAAAGCTGTCTTCGGTATATCCTCATCTCGAATCTTCACCTGATGGTAACCCGACCTCAAATCAATCTTAGAAAAGACTGATGCCCCGTTCAACTGATCGAACAAATCATCTATCCTTGTTAAAGGATACTTATTCTTCACTATAACCCTGTTCAACTCTCTATAGTCGATGCACAACCTCAAACTCTCATCTTTCTTTTTCACAAATAGAACTGGTGCTCCCCACGATGATACACTAGGTCTAATGTATCCCTTATCAATTAAATCATGCAGCTGTTTCTCCAGCGCCTCCAACTCCGTAGGACCCATGCGGTACGGGGCCTTAGAGATTGGTCCCGTCTCTGGTTTCAGCTCCACACTGAAATCTATCTCCCTCTTTGGTGGTAAACCTGGTATCTCCTCCGGAAAGACATCTGGAAATTCTCCCACCACTGGTATCTGATCAACTGTCGAACTTACCATACTATGGTCTTTCACGTGGCATAGGATCAAAGGACACCCCTTCCTCAGATAAGACTTTAATGTCACCGCTGCAATCACTTTGACTTTGGGTTTGACAACAAACCCACGATAAGACACACTAACTCCCTTAGGACCTCTCAAAGAGACTCTCTTTTGGTGACAGTCTATTCTAGCTTTATACTTACCCAACCCATCCATGCCAACTATCATCTCAAAACCATCCATAGGAAACTCTAACAAATCCACTGGTAGGTCAACCTGCCCAACTATCATATACACACCCTTATATAGCCTCCCACAAGATACAGACTCACTCGACGGTATGAAAACTTCCTCTTTTACAGACTCAAACTCTCTCAAACCCAAAAGCTTAGCATGACCCGATGATATAAAAGATTGTGACGCCTAATGCGTGTCTATAATATGATGTTTTACATCTTTATTTCCACGCATTTTATGTCCATCATTGGTAGTTTATTCTACTATTTGCCCCATTTCGTCCACTTCCGCCTTTTTTGTGTAATATTGCAGAAATGTGAAGAATTCAGCGGAAATCGAGCCGAATCCGGCCCTAAGTACTTGGCATAGGATTTGACATGAAGGTTTGACTCGGGAAATGAACTTGGTGCGCGTAGCAAGGCCTGAAAGATAGATTTGCGAGAGTTTCGTAGTGGATTAGTGGATTACTTGGTAACTTGGTCTATAGTCGACCTACATGGTCTATAGACTGATCGAATCTTTGAACAGGTTGACTGCGGGAAGAGCAATCGGTCGATCGACTGAGGTCCATGGTCGATCGACCACATGAGCTGACGTGCAAGTTTTATTTTAAGTCAGAAGCTTCTGATATTCTCGACCTTTAGTCGATCGACTGGTTGATGTGGTCGATCGACCACTTATGCAATCTGACGAGAATTAAAAGATTTTAACCTAAGCCCATTTGTAATTTGGTTTGGAGAAGGGTTTTACGTGACACTTATATATAACGTAACTCCTTCCTACTGTTTTAGAGACGGATTTTGGGAGAGATTCAGAAACACATACCTAGTTTGTGCTACAATTTTCATTTTCAATAAAGTCTTCTTTTGCACCCGGATTCGTTTTCTTGCCTTCTTTATTTCTGGTAATTCTTGTTCTAAATTTTAGTTTACTTTTATTCCATCTTTATAGATTAGAATTGATTAGTTAGAATCCCTAATACCTAATTCTTTCTTTTATGCGGTTTATTGTTCGTTTAATTTAGTTATGAATTCTGTTGTTTTCATCTTTATTTTCGTTTCCGTTATTAATTCCAGTATGAGTAGCTAAATCTCCCGCACTAAGATGTGAGGGGATCGGTAGCGTAGATGGCGTAGTTTAGGTAACCCTGATTTGGGTCATGGTCGATCGACTGGCCTCGTGTTAGAATAGCACTATTTCAGTTTATTAATTTCAATATTTGACAAAATCGAATGCATGCGACTAGTTAAATGCCTAGTATTTGACCAACCCACAAGATCGAGAGATAGGGGAGGGAAAATAGATTAATAAATTGAGACGACTAAATTGCTAAGATCGAAAGATAAGTAATTTAGGCTTTAGGAATCACTATTCAGGGCGAGAGCTAGTTTTAGTGAGACTTAGGGATCAGTAGCATAGGCCGGAAGGAGCTACTAGTTAACTCGGACTGAGAGGACCTGTTATTTGCCCATCTTACATGATTATTTCAGACTGACCTAGGATTACCGCCATTGTAGATACAGTGAACCGATCGTCTTAGCCGTTTTTTAGTCATTGTTTACATTTCTTTCATTATTTGCTTATTTATCTTATGTTATTAGACTTAGTCCAATCCAAAACCCCCCAGAAATTCATAGACTGAAATTAAACAACTTAACTCCCTACCTCCCTGCGGATCGACCCTGTTACCACTAGCTTCTGTTAGTTCTAATAGGTTTTATAAATTTTATTTTTGGTGCACACAACGACAGCGCATCAAATTTTGGCGCCGTTGCCGTGGAGGCAGCGCTTGTTTTAGTTTTTTTTTTTAATTTTAGTCTATTCTCATGTTTAAGGAACTTCCGTTCCTTAAAATTTTCTCACATTCTTTTTGTAGTTTTATCTTATGCGCAGGTCACAACTTGGTGAGCTATTGCCACTAGATCTCGAGTTAGAGAAGACTTTGCGGGTTAAGAGGAGATTATTTCAAGAATTACCGCCAGAGGAAGAGCTGAGTACTCTGTCTAATTATTACGAGAACGAGCTGTTTGAAGACGGTCCACCATCATCTCCAGCTTCTAGCTCTTCAGCTGATACAGTTACATCTCCGGAGATGGCTCAAGAGGCGAGTATAGCGAGTCATTCCGAGCCAAAAGCTGAAAATCTCTATAAGGGATTTACTTTACCAGCTGGTACCACTAGAGGGTTTGAAGCAAAACCATCCTATATCAATCTGGTCGAGAGGAACCAGTTTGGAGGAGCTGCAAATGAGGATGCTGCCAGGCATATGGAGATATTTGTTGATTATGTCTGTTCTATCCCTCCACCTGAAGGCGTTACTCAGGACCAGATCAAGGAGACTATGTTCATCTATTCACTCCGAGATGCTGCAAGGGAGTGGTATATGGATCTGGATCGTGCTGCTTCAGGTATTACAGATTGGAATTCGTTGGCTTTGGCTTTTTACAAGAAATACTATTCTGCGGCCAAGACAAATGCACTTAGAGCTCAGATCACGAGTTTTAAGAAAGGACCTAATGAAGATTTTCATTAAGCTTGGGTCCGATTCAAGAAGCTAATTCGCTCTATTCCGCACCATGGGTTTGAGCAATGGTTTCTGTGCAACCAGTTCTATAATGGTCTTTATGATGACCAGAGAGCTATCCTAGATGCTGCAGCTAATGGGAGATTTCAAAAAAATAGCGGTGAAACAAAGGGGTGGAAAACCATCGAAGACATTGCCACCCATAAAGCTGAGCATGGAAACTCTAGGGGAAATCAAAGGAGAGTTGCTGAATCTCCTGCCGTAGCTGCATTAGAGGCTCTTACGGTGAGATTTGACAAGTATGAGTTAGGAGGAGCTTCAAAGGGTGGTATTTATCAGGTAAATGCTGTGTCAGACGACCCTTTTTCATGCAAGAGATGTGGAGGAGAAGGACATGTTGCGGATTTCTGTACCAGTTCCAATGAGGTTTGTGCTGCTTTTTAACATTATCGGCAGACCAACACCTACTTTGATCCTTCTAATGTGCATCTAAATTTGAGGTGGAATAGCCAAAATGTTCTTAATCCAAAACCACCTCAGCAGCAGCAGCAGAATTATGTGCCCCCTCATAAGCAGCATCAACCATATAAGAAACCACCCTATGTACCTCAGCAGCAGCAGTTTCAAAATTCTGAGGCTTCTGAGTTCAAGAATATGTTTCAGAGCTTGACGGGAATGCTGCAGAAGGAATCTCAGGCTAGAGAGGCTAGTACAAAGATGTTGGAATCTTAAATTGCCCAGTTAGCCAATAAGTTTGCTACTAGAGCTCGGGGCGATTCGTCGCAATTGGGACCGTAAGAAAGAGACCCTGAATGCAATCATGCTAAGGAGCAGGTTTACCCTTGATGGACCCGTTACTGTAGGGGATGAGCCCGAGGAAGTTATGGTTGAAAAAGGTGGAAAAGCTGATGGAAAAGGAAAGAAGAATAAGAGTGAGAAAAAGACGAATAGCAGTATTCACGGTCGATCGACCGCCCTACCCAGTCGATCGACCACCCCTTACTCTTCAGCGACAGTTTCTGATTCTTCTGATCGTTCTGGGAAAAAGGAGATCAGTCGATCGACCGACCCCACTGGTCGATCGACTAGTGATGCTGCTGATGTTGACCATTTCGTCCTCCAATGCCAGATAACTTGAGGGATCTCTTGTTTCGGGGTAAGACGACCCCACGGTTTTTGAGGGAAGCTCCCAATGCTGACGGGACAATTCCGGATCCTAAATATGACCCAGCGTCAGTTAATGGTTCATTTTTGACGTGGCCTGAAGCGGGTACAAGCTATAATAAAGATAAGGTAGTGGATTTCCAATCTAAATCTAAGGATGCCGGTACGAGAGATGTTGAGGAGAGGGCAAAGCTACTTTTAACAGCCCCTTATCCAGAGAAATTAGTGCTGACCAAGGATCAAGTATCATTCAATAAATTTAAAGATGTTATTCCTAGTTTGAATGTGCAAGTACCTTTTCTTAAGTTAGTTAATCAAGTGTCCGCTTATATGAAATTTATGAAGCAATTGTTGACAAAAAAGCGGTCACTTAAACCTGTGCAGTCGGTAGCTTTCACTGAAGAGTCTACCTCTTATTTGACTCACACTGCTCCACATAAACTAGCTGACCTTGGTAGCTTTTCTATTCCTTGTAATATTGGTACCTTCTCAATTGAGAAGGCATTATGTGATCTAGGAGCTAGCATTAGTGTCATGCCATTGAGTCTAGCTAGGAAGTTGGGTCTGACCAAGTTTACAGTTACTAATATGACTGTACAGATGGCTGATCGTTCTGCAGTTCAGCTAGTAGGGGTCTTAGAGGATATTCCTGTGCAAATAAGAAAGTTCTTTTTCCCTGTTGACTTCATTGTCCTAGATATACCCGAGGATGCTCACATTCCTATCATTTTGGGTAGACCATTTCTGCACACTGCCGATGCAGTTATTGATGTTGGACTAAGGACACTTACCTTTAAGGTGGGCAAGCAGTCCACTTTTTTTACCCAAGCTGCTAGGAAGAAAGATGTTATGTGGCCCGTTACTTGCAATGCTATTAAATCTTATGTTGTGATCCTTGCTTTAGTACCTGTACCTATTCCTGCTATGACACCTCCTCCCCAGATTAGCAACATGGAGGGAGATTCTGCTGTAATTGATGTTTCAGGAACTGGTTTGGGGAAAGAAGAGCTGCTTGTTGCTCCAGCTGTGACAGAGCCCATTGTTCAGAGAGGCGGTTTGGGATGTCTGAGTTACGGGACTGATGAGGAGCCCGAGGAGAAAGAGCCAGTCAAAGTTTTAGAGTCTGACCTTGAGTTTGATGAGCCAAATGATGCCCATGTATGGGAAGATGCTAGAGACGATGATCCGTTGAGCGTCCTAGACAACGGAGTAGAGTGGAGTCATATTGAGAAGATGAGCACCGTGGAGGGCAATTCATGCAGCCAGAAGCCATGGTCGGAGCTATTCCGCAGTCTTCGCGGATGAACTATTTATTTTCTTGAGTTTTAGACAATTTATTGCGTTTTAAGACTATTTACTGCTTTGGTTTGCGCGAGACTTCACTTTATTTGGTTTGCATAAGATTCTATAGACTATAGACTGCTACTTTTGGGTTTGCGCAATTTTGGGCGCTGTATTTATGTGCAATTGCAGGTTATTAGACCAACTTAACTCAATTCATTGAGTTAATTCGAAGAAAACGAAGTCTGCGTCAGGTGAAGCAGTCGATCGACCAGCACCATCGGTTTATCGACTGGTTGCAGAGGTTCCAGGAGTCCTGTTCCAGTTCCTCTGGTCGATCGACTACCACCATTGGTCGATCAACCGCCTTTACTGCTGTTCCAGTTCCTCTGGTCGATCGACTACCACCATTGGTCGATCAACCGCCTTTACTGCTGTTCCTGTTTTCGCGATCATTCCCTGCTGTGTTTGGTCATTTTGTGGATCGTGAATGAGAGTTTTTTCTCTTTATCTTTTTCCTCTCACATTCATTTATCGCTTTCTTCTATTTTATTTTCTTTGCGCATTTTTACCGCTCCCTCTTTTTATTCTCGGATAATGCGTAGTATTCTGTCTTTTCAGGTATTTATTGGTAGCATGCTGGCTACTGAAACCTCCTAGCTCACCCTGGTTTGGGGAGGTTTCCTTTTGCGCTTAAAATCTTGTGAGTTTCCGAGTTCCTTTTCGTGTCTTATTTAGTTATTTATCGCAAAAATCCCATTTCCCTTTTGTTTCTTTTATATGATTTTGCACAACGGGGACATTGTGTGATTTGGTTTGGGGAAGGGTCTTGCGTCGCATTTGCATTGTTTTTATTACACGTCTATTGCATTTTTGCTTGCATTGTATTTATTTTCTATATATACAGAATTCAAAAAAAAATTGAAAAAAATTGACAAAAATCCCAAAAATTTAAAAAATTTCACGTTTATTTTAGCATGTAGGTCGAGTCGGAACGGTAGTATTTCAATGATGACATTGCATTTTCAGCTGTTTATGCCTAAGCCGTGCTTAATTGACATGTTATTAGTAGAATCACATATGCATTCCTACGAGTTTTTGTTAAATTATTTGCTGAATTTGAAATTTGACTTTGAATTTTGGCAAACTACATCATTTTCTGAGTCTTAGAGCTTTATAACTGGTGTCATCCATGACCAGTTTATTTAGGATGTGAGAAGTTACTCCTTATGAGGCATGTTACATAAATTTGCATAAACATGAACTTGATCTGCTTAGTACCTGTATGCATTCGGGTTTGTGGTTTGTTGACACATGTGTAGAGGTATCCCCTTTATTCCGTTTTATCCATGCTCATAGCCAAATTGCCTATCTTGTCCCAATTAGTTATAATCTATAATCTATCCTACCCTAGCCGAGCTAGTAAAGGTAGCAATTTTGGGAATGTGTTGTTTGCGGTTTGGTTATTAATTCTCATTATGAAATGTTGGGTGAAAGAATGAAGGAGGAAAAAGAATTGAAAAAGGAAAAGAATTGGAATTGGAAAAGAAAGAAAAAAGAAATATAAAAAAAAAAGAATTATGAAACGAAAGAAAAAATCATATATGGAAAAGTGGAATAATTTTGTGCTGTGATTTTTTCTCCCTTGTTATATTTGTATCCTATGGGGAGTTGACGATATTTTGGTGAGTAGTGAGTTGTGTGCATCTATTTGGCACTATTTTGTATTGATTTATTTTTGAGTTTGAAGTTGGGATGTTCCTAAATTTGGCGTTTAGTAGTTGCTAGCTTGGCTTTTAACTCCTCTTATCCAAATTCATCTTAGCCCCTTATTACCCATCACCTCACTTATCCATAATCGCCTCGGCATGTGTCGTGGTCTTTAATGGTTGGAATGCATATGTGCGGTTGTAGAGATCATTTTCATGTTAGATTGCAGGCATGTTCTTATAGGTTGTAGTTAGGTGAGAGTCATTACAAAATTACTTCTTTCTATCATATATATATATTCACCTGTGCTTTTGTGCGATTTGAGCGGCCCGTGAGAGTCCAATTTGATAAGTCTTTATAGTTGATAATTCAGCAGTTTTTAACAACTTCATAACTCGTTTGCATGATTCATATTGCTATTTGATTATTGGTGTTTCATTAAATTGGTTTAGGCTATTCGGTTTGCATTTCACTCTGAGGATGAAATCGTTCCATTAGGTACTAAGATCGAGTCTAGTTCTTGCTTGGAGACAAGCAAGAGTTTGGTTTGGGGAAATTTGATGTGTGTCTATAATATGATGTTTTACATCTTTATTTCCACGCATTTTATTTCCATCATTGGTAGTTTATTCTACTATTTCCCCCATTTCGTCCACTTCCGCCTTTTTTGTGTAATATTGCAGAAATGTGAAGAATTCAGCGGAAATCGAGCCGAATCCGTCCCTAAGTACTTGGCATAGGATTTGACATGAAGGTTTGACTCGGGAAATGAAATTGGTGCGCGTAGCAAGGCCTGAAAGACAGATTTGCGAGAGTTTCAGAAGCGGATTACCAGCTAACTTGGTCTATAGACTGACTTACATGGTCTATAGACTGTTAGAATGCTGAACAGTTGACTGCAGGAAGAGCAATCAGTCGATCGACTGAGGTCCATGGTCAATCGACCACATGAGCTGACGTGCAAGTTTTATTTTAAGTCAGAAGCTTCTGATATTCTCGACCTTTAGTCGATCGACTGGTTGATGTGGTCGATCGACCACTTATGCAATCTGACGAGAATTAAAAGATTTTAACCTAAGCCCATTTGTAATTTGGTTTGGAGAAGGGTTTTACATGACACTTCTATATAACGTAACTCCTTCCTACTGCTTTAGAGATAGATTTTGGGAGAGATTCAGAAACACATACCTAGTTTGTGCTACAGTTTTCATTAAGTTTTCAATAAAGTCTTCTTTTGCACCCGGATTCGTTTTCTTGCCTTCTTTATTTCTGGTAATTCTTGTTCTAAATTTTAGTTTACTTTTATTCCTTCTTTATAGATTAGAATTGATTAGTTAGAATCCCTAATACCTAATTCTTTCTTTTATGCGGTTTATTGTTCGTTTAATTTAGTTATGAATTCTGTTGTTTTCATCTTTATTTTCGTTTTCGTTACAGTATGAGTAGCTAAATCTCCCGCACTAAGATGTGAGGGGATCCGTGGCGTAGATGGCGTAGTTTAGGTAACCCTGATTCGGGTCATGGTCGATCGACTGACATAGCTGGTCGATCGACTGGCCTCGTGTTAGATTAGCACTATTTCAGTTTATTAATTTCAATATTTGACAAAATCGAATGCATGCGACTAGTTAAATGCCTAGTATTTGACCAACCCCACAAGATCGAGAGATAGGGGAGGGAAAATAGATTAATAAATTGAGACGACTAAATTGCTAAGATCGAGAGATAAGTAATTTAGGCTTTAGGAATCACTATTCAGGGCGAGAGCTAGTTTTAGTGAGACTTAGGGATTAGTAGCATAGGCCGGAAGGAGCTACTAGTTAATTCGGACCGAGAGGACCTGTTATTTGCCCATCTTACATGATTATTTCAGACTGACCTAGGATTACCGCCACCGTAGCTACAGTGAACCGATCGTCTTAGCCTTTTTTTAGTCATTGTTTACATTTCTTTCATTATTTGCTTATTTATCTTATGTTATTAGACTTAGTCCAATCCAAAACCCCCCAGAAATTCATAGACTGAAATTAAACAACTTAACTCCCTACCTCCCTGCGGATCGACCCTGTTACCACTAGCTTCTGTTAGTTCTAATAGGTTTTATAAATTTTATTTTTGGTGCACACAACGACAGTGCATCAAATTTTGGCGCCGTTGCCGGGGAGGCAGCGCTAGTTTTAGTTTTTTTTTTGTTTAATTTTAGTCTATTCTCATGTTTAAGGAACTTCCGTTCCTTAAAATTTTCTCACATTCTTTTTGTAGTTTTATCTTATGCGCAGGTCACAACTTGGTGAGCTATTGCCACTAGATCTGGAGTTAGAGAAGACTTTGCGGGTTAAGAGGAGATTATTTCAAGAATTACCGCCAGAGGAAGAGCTGAGTACTCTGTCTAATTATTACGAGAACGAGCTGTTTGAAGACGGTCCACCATCATCTCCAGCTTCTAGCTCTTCAGCTGATACAGTTACATCTCCGGAGATGGCTCAAGAGGCGAGTATAGCGAGTCATTCCGAGCCAAAAGCTGAAAATCTCTATAAGGGATTTACTTTACCAGCTGGTACCACTAGAGGGTTTGAAGCAAAACCATCCTATATCAATCTGGTCGAGAGGAACCAGTTTGGAGGAGATGCAAATGAGGATGCTGCCAGGCATATGGAGATATTTGTTGATTATGTCTGTTCTATCCCTCCACCTGAAGGCGTTACTCGGGACCGATCAAGGAGACTATGTTCATCTATTCACCCGAGATCTTTGCAAGGGAGTGGTATAGGGATCCGGATCGTCTTTGCTTGGTATTCTGATTGGAATTCGTTGGCTTTGGCTTTTTACAAGAAATACTATTCTGCGGCCAAGACAAATGCACTTAGAGCTCAGATCACGAGTTTTAAGCAAGGACCTAATGAAGATTTTCATTAAGCTTGGGTCCGATTCAAGAAGCTAATTCGCTCTATTCCGCACCATGGGTTTGAGCAATGGTTTCTGTGCAACCAGTTCTATAATGGTCTTTATGATGACCAGAGAGCTATCCTAGATGCTGCAGCTAATAGGAGATTTCAGGAAAATAGCGGTGAAACAAAGGGGTGGAAAACCATCGAAGACATGGCCACCCATAAAGCTGAGCATGGAAACTCTAGGGGAAATCAAAGGAGAGCTGCTGAATTTCCTGCCGTAGCTGCATTAGAGGCTCTTACGGTGAGATTTGACAAGTATGAGTTAGGAGGAGCTTCAAAGGGTGGTATTTATCAGGTAAATGCTGTGTCAGACGGCCCTTTTTCATGCAAGAGATGTGGAGGAGAAGGACATGATGAGGATTTCTATACCAGTTCCAATGAGGTCTGTGCTGCTTTTCAATATTATAGGCAGACCAACACCTACTTTGATCCTTCTAATGTGCATCTAAATTTGAGGTGGAATAGCCAAAATGTTCTTAATCCAAAAACACCTCAGCAGCAGAAGCAGAATTATGTGCCCCCTCATAAGCAGCAACAACCATATCGAAACCACCATATGTACCTCTCAGCAGTTAGATTTCAAAATTCTGAGGCTTCTGAGTTCAAGAATATGTTTCAGAGCTTGACGGGAATGCTGCAGAAGGAATCTCAGGCTAGAGAGGCTAGTACAAAGATGTTGGAATCTTAAATTGCCCAGTTAGCCAATAAGTTTGCTACTAGAGCTCGGGGCGATTCGTCGCCGCAATAGGACGTAAGAAAGAGACCCTGAATGCAATCATGCTAAGGAGCGGGTTTACCCTTGATGGACCCGTTAATGTAGGGGATGAGCCAGAGGAAGTTATGGTTGAAAAAGGTGGAAAAGCTGCTGGAAAAGGAAAGAAGAATAAGAGTGAGAAAAAGACGAATAGCAGTATTCACGGTCGATCGACCGCCCTACCCAGTCGATCGACCACCCCTTACTCTTCAGCGACAGTTTCTGATTCTTCTGATCGTTCTGGGAAAAAGGAGATCAGTCGATCGACCGACCCCACTGGTTGATCGACTGGTGATGCTGCTGATGTTGAACCCTTTCGTCCTCCAATGCCAGATAACTTGAGGGATCTCTTGTTTCGGGGTAAGATGACCCCACGGTTTTTGAGGGAAGCTCCCAATGCTGACGGGACAATTCCGGATCCTAAATATGACCCAGCGTCAGTTAATGGTTCATTTTTGACGCGGCCTAAAGCGGGTACAAGCTATAATAAAGATAAGGTAGTGGATTTCCAATCTAAGTCTAAGTATGCCGGTACGAGAGATGTTGAGGAGAGGGCAAAGCTACTTTTAACAGCCCCTTATCCAGAGAAATTAGTGCTGACCAAGGATCAAGTATCATTCAATAAATTTAAAGATGTTATTCGCAGTTTGAATGTGCAAGTACCTTTTCTTAAGTTAGTTAATCAAGTGTCCGCTTATATGAAATTTATGAAGCAATTGTTGACAAAAAAGCGGTCACTTAAACCTGTGCAGTCGGTAGCTTTCACTGAAGAGTCTACCTCTTATTTGACTCACACTGCTCCACATAAACTAGCTGACCTTGGTAGCTTTTCTGTTCCTTGTAATATTGGTACCTTCTCAATTGAGAAGGCATTATGTGATCTAGGAGCTAGCATTAGTGTCATGCCATTGAGTCTAGCTAGGAAGTTGGGTCTGACCAAGTTTACAGTTACTAATATGACTGTACAGATGGCTGATCGTTCTGCAGTTCAGCTAGTAGGGGTCTTAGAGGATATTCCTGTGCAAATAGGAAAGTTCTTTTTCCCTGTTGACTTCATTGTCCTAGATATACCCGAGGATGATCACATTCCTATCATTTTGGGTAGACCATTTCTGCACACTGCCGATGCAGTTATTGATGTTGGACTAAGGACACTTACCTTTAAGGTGGGCAAGCAGTCCACTGTTTTTACCCAAGCTGCTAGGAAGAAAGATGTTATGTGGCCCGTTACTTGAAATGCTATTAAATCTTATATTGTGATCCTTGCTTTAGTACCTGTACCTATTCCTGCTATGACACCTCCGCCCCAGATTAGCAACATGGAGGGAGATTCTGCTGTATTGGATGTTTCAGGAACTGGTTTGGGGAAAGAAGAGCTGCTTGTTGCTCCAGCTGTGACAGAGCCCATTGTTCAGAGAGGCGGTTTGGGATGTCTGAGTTACGGGACTGATGAGGAGCCCGAGGAGAAAGAGCCAGTCAAAGTTTAGGATTCTGACCTTGAGTTTGATGAGCCAAATGATGCCCATGTATAGGAAGATGCTAGAGACGATGATCCGTTGAGCGTCCTAGACAACGGAGTAGAGTGGAGTCATGTTGAGAAGATGAGCACCGTGGAGGGCACTTCATGCAGCCAGAAGCCATGGTCAGAGCTATTCCGCAGTCTTCGCGGATGAACTATTTATTTTCTTGAGTTTTAGACAATTTATTGCGTTTTAAGACTATTTACTGCTTTGGTTTGCGCAAGACTTCACTTTATTTGGTTTGCATAGAAGTCTATAGACTATAGACTGCTACTTTTGGGTTTGCGCAATTTTGGGCGCTGTATTTATGTGCAATTGTAGGTTATTAGACCAACTTAACTCAATTCATTGAGTTAATTCGAAGAAAACGAAGTCTGCGTCAGGCACCATCGGTCGTTCGACTGGTTGCAGAGGTTCCAGGAGTCCTGTTCCAGTTCCTCTGGTCGATCGACTACCCCCATTGGTCGATCGACCGCCTTTACTGCTGTTCCTGTTTTCGCGATCATTCCCTGCTGTGTTTGGTCGTTTTATGGATCGTGAATGGGAGTTTTTTCTCTTTATCTCTTTCCTCTCACATTCATTTATCGCTTTCTTCTGTTTTATTTTCTTTGCGCATTTTTACCGCTCCCTCTTTTTATTCTCGGATAATGCGTGGTATTCTGTCTTTTCAGGTATTTATTGGTAGCATGATGGCTACTGAAACCTCCTAGCTCACGCTGATTTGGGGAGGTTTCCTTTTGCGCTTAAAATCTTGTGAGTTTCCGAGTTCCTTTTCGTGTCTTATATAGTTATTTATCGCAAAAATCCCATTTCCCTTTTGTTTCTTTTATATGATTTTGCACAATGGGGACATTGTGTGATTTGGTTTGGGGAAGGGTCTTGTGTCGCATTTGCATTGTTTTTATTACACGTCTATTGTATTTCTGCTTGCATTGTATTTATTTTCTATATATACAGAATTCAAAAAAAAAAATTGAAAAAAATCCCAAAAATTCAAAAAATTTCACATTTATTTTAGCATGTAGGTCGAGTCGGAATGATAGTATTTCAATGATGACATTGCATTTTCAGCTGTTTATGCCTAAGCCGTGCTTAATTGACATGTTATTAGTAGAATCACATATGCATTCCTATGAGTTTTTGTTAAATTATTTGCTGAATTTGAAATTTGACTTTGAATTTTGGCAAACTACATCATTTTCTGAGTCTTAGAGCTTTATAACTGGTGTCATCCATGACCAGTTTATTTAGGATGTGAGTAGTTACTCCTTATGAGGCATGTTACATAAATTTGCATAAACATGAACTTGATCTGCTTAGTACCTGTATGCATTCGGGCTTGTGGTTTGTTGACACATGTGGTAGAGGTATCCCCTTTATTCCATTTTACCCATGAGCCTCTCATAGCCAAATTGCCTATTTTATCCCAATTAGTTACAATCTATAAACTATCCTACCCTAGCCGAGCTAGTAAAGGTAGCAATTTTGGGAATGTGTTGTTTGCGGTTTGGTTATTAATTCTCATTATGAAATGTTGGGTGAAAGAATGAAGGAGGAAAAAGAATTGAAAAAGGAAAAAGAATTGGAATTGGAAAAGAAAAAAAAAGAAATATAAAATAAAAAAAAGAATTATGAAACGAAAGAAAAAATCATATATGGAAAAGTGGAATAATTTTGTGCTGTGATTTTTTCTCCCTTGTTATATTTGTATCCTATGGGGAGTTGACGATATTTTGGTGATTAGTGAGTTGTGTGCATCCATTTGGCACTGTTTTGTATTGATTTATTTTTGAGTTTGAAGTTGGGATGTTTTTAAATTTGGCGTTTAGTAGTTGCTAGCTTGGATTTTAACTCCTCTTATCCAAATTCATCTTAGCCCCTTCTTACCCATCACCTCACTTATCCATAATCGCCTCGGCATGTGTCGTGGTCTTTAATGGTTGGAATGCATATGTGCGGTTGTAGAGATCATTTTCATGTTAGATTGCAGGCATGTTCTTATAGGTCGTAGTTAGGTGAGAGTCATTACAAAATTACTTCTTTCTATCATAGATATATATTCACCTGTGCTTTTGTGCGATTTGAGCGGCCTGTGAGAGTCCAATTTGATAAGTCCTTATAGTTGATAATTCAACAGTTTTTAACAACTTCATAACTCGTTTGCATGATTCATATTGCTATTTGATTGTTGGTGTTGCATTAAATTGGTTTAGGCTATTCGGTTTGCATTTCGCTCTGAGGATGAAATCGTTCCATTAGGTACTAAGATCGAGTCTAGTTCTTACTTGGGGACAAGCAAGAGTTTGGTTTGGGGAAATTTGATGTGTGTCTATAATATGATGTTTTACATCTTTATTTCCACGCATTTTATTTCCATCATTGGTAGTTTATTTTACTATTTGCCCCATTTCATTCACTTCCGCCTTTTTTGTGTAATATTGCAGAAATGTGAAGAATTCAACGGAAATCGAGCCGAATCCGTCCCTAAGTACTTGGCATAGGATTTGACATGAAGGTTTGACTCGGGAAATGAACTTGGTGCGCGTAGCAAGGCTTGAAAGATAGATTTGCGAGAGTTTCAGAAGCGGATTACCAGCTAACTTGGTCTATAGACTGACCTACATGGTCTATAGACTGTCAGAATGCTGAACAGTTAACTGCAGGAAGAGCAATCAGTTGATCGACTGAGGTCCATGGTCGATCGACCACATGAGCTGACGTGCAAGTTTTATTTTAAGTTAGAAGCTTCTGATATTCTCGACCTTTAGTCGATCGACTGGTTGATGTGGTCGATCGACCACTTATGCAATCTGACGAGAATTAAAAGATTTTAACCTAAGCCCATTTGTAATTTGGTTTGGAGAAGGGTTTTACGTGACACTTCTATATAACGTAACTCCTTCCTACTGTTTTAGAGACATGGATTTTGGGAGAGATTCAGATACACACTCCTAGTTTATTCTACAGTTTTCATTAAGTTTTCAATAAAGTTCTTCTTTTGCACTTGGATTCGTTTTCTTGCCTTCTTTATTTCTGGTAATTCTTGTTCTAAATTTTAGTTTACATTTATTCCTTCTTTATAGATTAGAATTGATTAGTTAGAATCCCTAATACCTAATTCTTTCTTTTATGCGGTTTTATTGTTCGTTTAATTTAGTTATGAATTCTGTTGTTTTCATCTTTATTTTCGTTTCCGTTATTAATTCCAGTATGAGTAGCTAAATCTCCCGCGCTAAGATGTGAGGGGATCCGTAGCGTAGATGGCGTAGTTTAGGTAACCCTGATTCGGGTCATGGTCGATCGACTGACATAGCTGGTCGATCGACTGGCCTCGTGTTAGATTAGCACTATGTCAGTTTATTAATTGCAATATTTGACAAAATCGAATGCATGCAACTAGTTAAATGCCTAGTATTTGACCAACCCACAAGATCGAGAGATAGGGGAGGGAAAATAGATTAATAAATTGAGACGACTAAATTGCTAAGATCGAAAGATAAGTAATTTAGGCTTTAGGAATCACTATTCAGGGTGAGAGCTAGTTTTAGTGAGACTTAGGGATTAGTAGTGATGCCCGTCGTTGAGTGCACCAAAGTTAAATTTATAATTCCTAACTACTACTAGCTAGTGGTAGTCAGGGTCGAGCCACAAGGAGGCGATACAATTAATAGTTGTTCTATTTAAGTCCAAAAGTAACAGTGTGTGGGGGTTTGATTGAATTGGTCTATAGCTAATGAGCAATAAAATAAAGTAAACTAAGCAAACGGATGAAATCAAATATAAAAAGGGTACTAGGATGGTCGGTTCACTATAGTTTCGGCGGCAGCATACTAAGTAAGTCTAAATCAATCACGTGAGACGGGAAAATAAAAGGTCTTCTCGGTCCTCTCTCACAGGTAGCATCTTTTGATCTCGCTACAGGTCCCTAGTATCACTAATGCTAACTTTCGTCCTGAAAAGTGATTTAAAAGTCTAAATTAAGTCATCTTTTGATCTCATTAATCTAGTCGTCTTAATTAGGTAGTCTATTTCCCTTCCCTATCTTTCGATCTTATTGGGTCGGTCAAATACTAAGCATTTAACTAGTCGCATGCATTCGATTCGTCAAACATAGCAATTTAATTAATTAAGTCGAAGGTAATCTCACGAGGCCAGTCGATCGACCAGGTAGGGCGGTCGATCGACCAGCATGCGATTTCAGGTCTTCCTAATTCTAATGCCGCCTACACTACAATTCCCCTACATCCTAGCACAATGAATTTAGCTACTCATACTAGGAATAATAATAACAATAAAATTGACTAATAAAACAGTAGGATTCATGATTAAAACAACTAAATAAACGATTAACATAAAAACAATAATTCGGCTTTGGGAGATTAGTCTAGCAATTCTATACTACGAATGAAATAAAGCGATCAAACTGTAATAAAAGCAGGAGAATAACGAACGGAATTGCAGAGAATAAAGTTCCAAAAACCGATTGCCAAAGTAACTTTTATTGAAGGAAGTAATTATAAACTAAAGAACCCTAATAAATTTTGTGATCTAAAACTGATAAAAACTGACTCTATGTTCTCAAAACCTAGCATACGTTATATAGAATACAACGTAGTTCTTATTTCCAAAACCTAACTACTATGGGCTTGCTATTCCTCGATCTTTTAATTCACGCAGATTATCGGCTTGGTCGATCGACCACACAAGGCAGTCGATCGACTGGACTGCAGTGTACAGTAGCTCCTGGAAGTCGTGGTATGGTCGATCGACCATAGGTAGCGGTCGATCGACTGCTTTAGCTGACACTTGACTTCTAAATTCTCGTGGATTTGTCTTTCGGGCCTCGAAATGCGCACCAAGCTCGTTCCTTGAGTAAATACTTCACGTCAAATGCAATGCAAGATACTCGGGGACGGATTTGGCTTAAAAATCTACTCATTTCCGCATAAATCTGCAAAATTACATAAAAATACGAAATTAGACGAAATGGGGCAAATAGTAGCATAAAACTACACAATTGAGCTCTGAAATGTGTGTAAAATGGGGTGTAAAACATCATATTTAGGACACGCATCAAACTTCCCCAAACCAAACCCTTGCTTGTCCCCAAGCAAGAACTAGACTCGATCCTAAAAACCTAATGGAACGAGTTCAATCTCAGAGCGAAATGCAAACTGAACAGCCTAAACCAATTTAATGCATTAACTAACAATCAATTAGTAATATGAATCATGCAAACGAGTTATAGAGTCGTTAAAAACTGCTGAACCGTCAACTGTAGAGACTTATCAAATTGGACTTTCACGGGTCGCTCAAATCACTCAAATAAGCACAGGGTGAATATATATGAAAGATAGAAAGAATTCATTTTGTTAGTGACACTCACCTAACTACGACCTACAAGAACATGCCTGCAATATAAAATGAAAGTAATCTCTACAACCGTACATATGCATTCCAACCGAATAGATGACCATGACACATGCCGAGATATATATGGGATATGTGAGGTAATGGGCAGGAAAGGCAAAACATTTATGGGAATGTGGGGGTACAGGTGATCAAGCTAGTACCGTAACAAAACCATATGACAATATCCACTTCTTGCTCAAACTTCAATCTACACGGTGCTATAGCAAGCACAAAACTCACAATTTCCGAAATAATTATAATCAACCAACTCCCCATAAGATATAAATGCACATGGGAGCAAAAATCGCCATAAAATAAAACTTTAAATCATGCGAATTGATCCTTCTCTTTTCTTCCTTGGGCTGCGGTCGATCGACCAAGTAGAGCGGTCGATCGACCGCTTGAACAGTACAGCACTCTCTTTTTCTTTTTCTTTTTTCGAATCATTTTTCTTTTCTCTTTTTTTTTTTTCTTTGTTCCTTTCTTTCCTCTTCCATTTTCCAATCAACATCTCAAAATGAGCATATGCCACCAAAAACGTAGTAACAATCCCAAAAACTAAACTACTAGCTTGACAAGGGCAGGCTAAATGTAGGATGTAGTAATGGGACAAAAAGGCTACTTTTGGCAGTGTGGAACTTATGGGTAAAATGAGAAAAGGGGACCTCTACCACATGTGTCAACTAACCACAAACCGAATGCATACATGTATTAATCAGATTAAGTTCATATTTATGCACGTTTATGTAACATGTCTCATAAGGAGTACTACTCACAATCCTAGATAAACTGGTCATAAATGTCACCAGTTATAGGCTCTAAAACTCAGAAAATGATGTAGTTTGCCAAAAATCTAAGTCAAGTCTAAGGTCCAGCAAAATAATTTAACGAAAACTTGTAGACTATGCAAATGATTCTACTAATAACATGTCAATCAGCAAGGCTTAGTCAAAAACAGATGCAAATGCAATGTCATCATTAAAATACTACCGTTCCGACTCGACCTACATGCTAAAATAAACATGCATTTTTTGGATTTTTGATAGGCTATCGCACACCTATACAAAGATAAAATTTATACTCTAGACAACAAATGAATGTAGTACTTAGGGGTCGAACCCAAAGGAGACGGGAGTTATTAATTAATTGTTATGGATTGAATTTTACCTTGGTGGATTATCGATTTATTGATTGGTTTGGTTTGATGTGATGATAAAACAATAATAAATAAAATGACTAGGGAGGTCGGGTCACACATGCTAATTATGTAAATGCTCATGTCAAGTTAGGAAGTTGATTTTACGATAAATGTTTAGGCTTAAAGACACCCACCTTATGATATTAGTGTCAACCATAGACCGGGTCCTAGAGAAACTCTCGTCCATGACTAGGTCGTCCTACTACACATGCTTTGTCTAATTCAATTCCGTGCCTCTCGACTTTTAGAATGAATGAACAAACTTAATCAATGAATAAGGCCTTTAAACATAGATTAAACGTGATGATGCAAACATGTGATAGAAACAATTTATCAATTTAATTTAGCCTCATTTTAACATTTACAATTTACTTAGTCATGCATGGTTTCCCTTACTCCTTAGACAAATGCAACTACTCTAACATGGTGGAAATATAAATTAAACTAATGATAAATAAAATGGAAAACATAATGAAAATATGAATAAGAAATTACCTTATTGGAAATGGAAATGGAAATAAAGAACAATACTTGTATTATAAATAACTTATAAATGTAAATTGTTTTATAACTTGTAATGTAAATAGGAAATGTAAATAACATAAATTAAATCTAAACTAAGAGCTAACCTAAACTAACTACTAAATTTAGAGAGAATTTCTATGTAAAAGTGTGTAGAAAGATGGTGTGTAGTGTATGAGATTAGCATCTCTTATATAGGAAATAAGGGAGTAAACTTTGTAGAGGAATCCCAAAATGTCATCCTAAACACACTCTTAATTTTCCTTCAATTCTTGAGTAATTGCCAAAAGGAATCCCATGCAAATTCTTAATGCCTCTTTAATCACATGGTTAAATGTGATATTAGCATCCAAAACTTTTCTTAGCATCCAATATTTTCCACCATAATTTGGACTTTGAATTTGGGCTTGACTTGCATATTGACTTTGCTTGCATTTTCATTTTGATCCAACACTTTCTTCATGCAAAATCCATGCACTTCCAACACTTAGTCCAATCTTGCTCTCATACTTAGCCTTGCTTCTAGTGTTAGCACATTTTATAGTACTTTAGCTCATTTAGCTCATTTTCCTACAAACACACTTGAACACACAATTGCACTAGAAACACAATATTAGCTTAAAAACACTTTGAGAAGTGCTAAATGATATATAAAATCAAACTAATATGAGAGGTTAAAATGTATAAAATATGCACTTATCAATTTTTTTTTGAAATTTTTCAATTTTTTTCAATTTTTGTGTATATAAGAAATTAAATAACAATGAATTTTGTATATATGGAGAAATTAAATAACAATGAAACAACAATGCAAGACAAAAATGTAAACGTGAATGCAAAAACATATGAAATGCAACGCAAAACCCTTCCCCAAACCAAATCGCACAATGTCCCCATTGTGCAAAATCAGGTAATGAAGAAAAGGAAAACGGGAATTTGCGAGAAATTTAAGTAAAGAAGACATGAAGTGAAGACAAGGAGACTCACAAGACTTTAAGCGCAGCAAAAGGAAACCTCCCCAAACCAGCGTGAGCTAGGAGGTTTCAGTAGCTAGCAGTGCTACCAATAAGTACCTGAACAGACAACATATACCACACATAAAACCAAGAAAGCAATGTGGAAACGGTAATTGTGTGCAAAAGATAAAGAAATGGAAGAAAACAGAATTATGTCAGAAAATAAAGAGGAGGAAAGACTCCCTCAATTCCGCAAAACGACCAAACACAGCAGGAGAAAGGTCGTGAACAGGTGCAGCAGCAACAACGGTCGATTGACCATAGCAGGCAGTCGATCGACTGCAATGAACAGGAACAGAAGCTCCTGGAAGTCGCACCTCGGTCGATCGACCAGGGTAGGCGGTCGATCGAATGGAAACACTGCTGTAATTTTCTGATTTCTTCGAATTAGCTCGAGAACTTGAGCTAATATGGTCTTCAAACCTGCAAATGCACATAATACCGCGCCCAAAATTGCGCAAAACCCAAGGTAACGATAAAAAGTGTATAAAATCCTAAGCAAACTTAAAATGCAAAGTCTCGCGCACACAAAACAATAAATAAAAAGGTTCAGCGAAAGCAATAAAGTTTATAGTTCTTGAAAAAGTTTCAATCAACTAATAGTTGATCAAGAACGGCCACGGAATGGCCCACTTGACTGGCTTCTGGCTACAAGAGGTAGCCTCAAAAGTGCGCATCTTCTCAGTGGCACTCTTCTTAATTTCGACGTCCGTCAAGCTCAACGGATCAACATGTCGGATATCTTCCCACTCAATGACCTCCTCTGACTCGTCGGAATCAAAATCGGACTCCGTTGCTTTGACTGGCTCATCCTCAGGCTCTTCATCAGTGCTATAGCTAAGGCATCCTAGACCACCTCTTTGAATGATCGGCTCCTTCACAGCTGGAGCAACATGTGGCTCTTCCTTCCCCAAACCAGCTCCTGCAATATCTAAAACAGAAGAATCTTCTTCCACTTTGCTCCCAATCTGGGGCGGAGGTGTCACAACAGGAGTAGGAATAGAGACAGGCATATCAGGAAGTATAAAATAAGATTTCTTTTCAGAAACCGTATTGCAAGTGACGGGCCACATGGGGTCTTTCTTTCTAGCTGTATGGGAAAAGACAATGGAGTGCTTGCCTACCTTAAAAGTCAAAGTTCCCGAACCAACAACAATAACTGCACCAGCAGTGTGCATGAATGATCTACCTTGTATGATAGGTATGTGGACATCTTCGGGCATATCGAGCACAACGAAGTCAACAGGGAAGAAAAACTTCCCTATTTGCACGGGAATGTCCTCTAAGACTCCTATTGGCTGGACCGCAGAGCAATCAGCCATCTGTACTGTCATGTTGGTCACTGCAAACCTAGTCAATTTGAGCTTCCTAGCAAGACTCAAGGGCATTACACTAATACTGGCTCCTAGGTCACATAAGGCTTTCTCAATAGGAAAGGTGCCAATATTACATGGGACTGAAAAACTACCCGGGTCTTCTAGCTTAAGGGGTGCAGTATGGGTCAAATAAGAGCATGACTCCTCCGTGAGTGCGACAGTGTGCACAGTTTCAAGTGACTTCTTTTTAGATAAAAGTTGTTTCATGAATTTCGTATAAGCAGGCACTTGATTGACTAACTCAAGAAAAGGAACTTGTACATTTAAGCTACGGATAACATTTTCAAATTTATTAAATGATACCTGTTCCTTTGTCGGCACTAATCTCTCCGGATAGGGGGCTGAAAGTAGCAACTTAGCCCTCTCCTCTAAATCTCTGGTGCCGGCATCGGTGGACTTAGGCTGGAAGTCCACAACCTTCTCCTTGTTGTAGCTTGACCCTTCTTCAGACCGTCTCAAATGTGAACCATTAATCGACAAAAGGTCGTATTTCAGAACCGGAACGGACCCATCAGCAGTCGGGTCTGTCCTCAATATTTTCGGGGCGGTCGTACCTTGAAACAAGTGCTCCCTCAAGTTATTAGGCATTGGAGGACGAAAAGAATCACTATCAGCAGCACTGTCAGTCGATCGACCAGGTTGGTCAGTCGATCGACTGGCCTCTACAGGAACAGTAGCTTCTGGTTGTCGCGGACCAGTCGATCGACTGGGTATGTCAGTCTATCGACTGACATACCTGTTGATCGTCTTTTTCTTGTTTTTGTTCTTCATAGCCTTCTCCTTGCTTGGTTCCGCCTCATCCTTTTCAGTGACGTCCTCAACCATAATGGGCCCATCAAGGGTAGACCCACTCCTCAAGGTAATGGCATTAAGGGTCTCCTTTTGATCAGTTTGAGTCGGTAAATGTCCCGGAGCTCGAGTTGTATTCTTGCTAGCTAATTGGGCAATTTGGCTCTCCAACATCTTCATCCCGACCTCTCTAGCCTTGGATTCCTTCAGCAACAAATTCTTCAACTCATTGAAATATGAACCTTGGGCTTGTTGCTGCTGCTGTGGGACATACAGAGGCTTTTGGAACTGTTGTTGCTTATGAGGGGGCACATAGTTCTGCTGCTGCTGCTGCTGTGGAGGTTGAGTCGAGTTCAAGACATTTTGGCTACTCCACCTCAAGTTTGGGTGGACATTCGGCTCATAGTATGTGTTTGTCTGCCTATAATGTTGAAAGGCAGCACAAGACTCAAAGGGACTAGGACAATTGTCTGAAACATGTCCCTCAGCTCCACATCTTTTACAGACGAAAGGACCGTCTGAAACAACATTTACATGGTAAATCCCCCCTTTTGAAGCTCCTCCCAACTCGTACTTGTCAAATCTCGCCGTGAGAGCTTCTAATGCAGCTACCGAAGGAGATTCAGCAGCTCTCCTTTGATTTCCCCTGGAATTCCCATACTCGGCTTTGTGGGTGGCCAAGTCATCAATGATCTTCCACCCCTTAGTCTCCCCCGTGTTCTCCTGGAATCTGCCATTTGCTGTCGCGTCCAGGATAGCCCTTTGATCGTTATAGAGCCCATTGTAGAACTGATTGCATAGGCTCCATTTCTCAAACCCATGATGCGGAATGGTTCGCACTTTTGACTTCTTGAAACGGACCCATGCCTCATGAAAGTTCTCATCAGGACCCTGTTTAAAGCTCGTGATTTGAGCTCTAATAGCATTCGTCTTCGAGGCAGATAAGTACTTCTTGTAGAGCCAAGGCCAAAGCATTCCAGTCGGTGATCCCATTAGCAGCTCGGTTCAGGTCTCTGTACCACTCCCTTGCAGCATCGCGGAGTGAGAATATAAACATAGTCTCCTTTATCTGGTCCTGGGTCACACCGGTCGGCGGGGGTATAGAGCAAAGCAATAATCAATAAATATCTCCATATGCTTGGCTGCATCTTCATTTGCAGCACCCCCGAATTGGTTTCTCTCAACCAAGTTGATATAAGCAGGCTTCGGTTCGAATTTTCTATCGGCTCCGTAATTCGAACCCCTTATATAGATTTGCATTTATCGGCTCCGAGTGATCAGGCTATACTCGCTTCTTCGGCCATGACTGGAAATTCTGGAGATGTGACTGTCTCGGTGAAGAAGTGGAAATGGGTGATGAAGGTGGATCCTCCTCGTATAGCTCGTTCTCGTAGTAACTAGACAGAGTACTCGGCTCTTCCTCGTCGGCAAAAGATCTCAGATGATCGTCTCAACTCACGCAAGGTCTTCTCAATCTCAGGATTGAAAGGTACTAATTCACCACCCTGTGACCTGCGCATAAGAAGAAACTACAAAAATAATATGAGAATAGTTTAAGGCACGAATGTCCCTTAAACTAAGAAATAGACTAAAATAAAACAACTAGAAATTAGAACAATTGCCTCCCCGACAAAGGCGCCAAAATTTGATGCCCGTCGTTGTGTGCACCAAAGTTAAATTTATAATTCCTAACTAATACTAGCTAGTGGCAGTCAGGGTCTAACCACAAGGAGGCAATACAATTAATAGTTGTTCTATTTAAGTCCAAAAGTAACAGTGTGTGGGGGTTTGATTGAATTGGTCTATAGCTAATGAGCAATAAAATAAAGTAAACTAAGCAAACGGATGAAATCAAATATAAAAAGGGTACTAGGATGGTCGGTTCACTATAGTTTCGGCGGCAGCATACTAAGTAATTCTAAATCAATCACGTGAGACGGGAAAATAAGAGGTCCTCTCGGTCCACTCTCACAGGTAGCATCTTTCGATCTCGCTACAGGTCCCTAATATCACTAATGCTAACTTTCGTCCTGAAAAGTGATTTAAAAGTCTAAATTAAGTCATCTTTCGATCTCATTAATCTAGTCGTCTTAATTAGGTAGTCTATTTCCCTTCCCTATCTTTCGATCTTATTGGGTCGGTCAAATACTAAGCATTTAACTAGTCGCATGCATTCGATTCGTCAAACATAGCAATTTAATTAATTAAGTCGAAGGTAATCTCACGAGGCCAGTCGATCGACCAGGTAGGGCGGTCGATCGACCAGCATGCGATTTCAGGTCTTCCTAATTCTAATGCCGCCTACACTACAATTCCCCTACATCCTAGCACAATGAATTTAGCTACTCATACTAGGAATAATAACAACAATAAAATTGACTAATAAAACAGTAGGATTCATGATTAAAACAACTAAATAAACGATTAACATAAAAACAATAATTCGGCTTTGGTAGATTAGTCTAGCAATTCTATACTACGAATGAAATAAAGCGATCAAACTGTAATAAAAGCAGGAGAATAACGAACGGAATTGCAGAGAATAAAGATCCAAAAACCGATTGCCAAAGTAACTTTTATTGAAGGAAGTAATTATAAACTAAAGAACTCTAATAAATTTTGTGATCTAAAACTGATAAAAACTAACTCCATGTTCTCAAAACCTAGCATACGTTATATAGAATACAACGTAGTTCTTATTTCCAAAACCTAACTACTATGGGCTTGCTATTCCTCGATCTTTTAATTCACGCAGATTAGCGGCTTGGTCGATCGACCACACAAGGCAGTCGATCGACTGGACTGCAGTGTACAGTAGCTCCTGGAAGTCGTGGTATGGTCGATCGACTGCTTTAGCTGACACTTGACTTCTAAATTCTCGTGGATTTGTCTTTCGGGCCTCGAAATGCGCACCAAGCTCGTTCCTTGAGTAAATACTTCACGTCAAATGCAATGCAAGATACTCGGGGACGGATTTGGCTTAAAAATCTACTCATTTCCGCATAAATCTGTAAAATTACATAAAAATACGAAAGTAGACGAAATGGGGCAAATAGTAGCATAAAACTACACAATTGAGCTCTGAAATGTGTGTAAAATGGGGTGTAAAACATCATATTTAGGACACGCATCAAACTTCCCCAAACCAAACCCTTGCTTGTCCCCAAGCAAGAACTAGACTCGATCCTAAAAACCTAATGGAACGAGTTCAATCTCAGAGCGAAATGCAAACTGAACAGCCTAAACCAATTTAATGCATTAACTAACAATCAATTAGTAATATGAATCATGCAAACGAGTTATAGAGTCGTTAAAAACTGCTGAACCGTCAACTGTAGAGACTTATCAAATTGGACTTTCACGGGTCGCTCAAATCACTCAAATAAGCACAGGGTGAATATATATGAAAGATAGAAAGAATTCATTTTGTTAGTGACACTCACCTAACTACGACCTACAAGAACATGCCTGCAATATAAAATGAAAGTAATCTCTACAACCGTACATATGCATTCCAACCGAACAGATGACCATGACACATGCCGAGATATATATGGGATATGTGAGGTAATGGGCAGGAAAGGCAAAACATTTATGGGAATGTGGGGGTACAGGTGATCAAGCTAGTACCGTAACAAAACCATATGACAATATCCACTTCTTGCTCAAACTTCAATCTACACGGTGCTATAGCAAGCACAAAACTCACAATTTCCGAAATAATTATAATCAACCAACTCCCCATAAGATATAAATGCACATGGGAGCAAAAAGCGCCATAAAATAAAACTTTAAATCATGCGAATTGATCCTTCTCTTTTCTTTCTTGGGCTGCGGTTGAGCGACCAAGTAGAGCGGTCGATCGACCGCTTGAACAGTACAGCACTCTCTTTTTCGTTTTTTTTCGAATCATTTTTCTTTTCTCTTTTTTTTTTCTTTGTTCCTTTCTTTCCTCTTCCATTTTCCAATCAACATCTCAAAATGAGCATATGCCACCAAAAACGTAGTAACAATCCCAAAAACTAAACTACTAGCTTGACAAGGGCAGGCTAAATGTAGGATATAGTAATGGGACAAAAAGGTTATTTTTGGCAGTGTGGAGCTTATGGGTAAAATGAGAAAAGGGGACCTCTACCACATGTGTCAACTAACCACAAACCGAATGCATACAGGTATTAAGCAGATTAAGTTCATATTTATGCACGTTTATGTAACATGTCTCATAAGGAGTACTACTCACAATCCTAGATAAACTGGTCATAAATGTCACCAGTTATAGGCTCTAAAACTCAGAAAATGATGTAGTTTGCCAAAAATCTAAGTCAAGTCTAAGGTCCAGCAAAATAATTTAACGAAAACTTGTAGACTATACAAATCATTCTACTAATAACATGTCAATCAGCAAGGCTTAGGCAAAAACAGATGAAAATGCCATGTCATCATTAAAATATTACCGTTACGACTCGACCTACATGCTAAAATAAACATGCATTTTTTGGATTTTTTTTTAAAATTTTTCAATTTTTTTGAATTTTTGTGTATATAAGAAATTAAATAACAATGAATTTTGTATATATGGAGAAATTAAATAACAATGAAACAACAATGCAAGACAAAAATGTAAACGTGAATGCAAAAACATATGAAATGCAACGCAAAACCCTTCCCCAAACCAAACCGCACAATGTCCCCATTGTGCAAAATCATGTAATGAAGAAAAGGAAAACGGGAATTTGCGAGAAAATTAAGTAAACAAGACATGAAGTGAAGACAAGGAGACTCACAAGACTTTAAGCGCAGCAAAAGGAAACCTCCCCAAACCAGCGTGAGCTAGGAGGTTTCAGTAGCTAGCAGTGCAACCAATAAGTACCTGAACAGACAACATATACCACGCATAAAACCAAGAAAGCAATGTGGAAACAGTAATTGTGTGCAAAAGATAAAGAAATGGAAGAAAACAGAATAATGTCGGAAAATAAAGAGGAGGAAAGACTCCCTCAATTCCGCAAAACGACCAAACACAGCAGGGGAAAGGTCGTGAACAGGTGCAGCAGCAACAACGGTCGATCGACCATAGCAGGCAGTCGATCGACAGCAATGAACAGGAACAGAAGCTCCTGGAAGTCGCACCTCGGTCGATCGACCAGGGTAGGCGGTCGATCGACTGGAAACACTGCTGTAATTTTCTGATTTCTTCGAATTAGCTCGAGAACTTGAGCTAATATGGTCTTCAAACCTGCAAATGCACATAATACCGCGCCCAAAATTGCGCAAAACCCAAGGTAACGACAGAAAGTGTATAAAATCCTAAGCAAACTTAAAATGCAAAGTCTCGCGCACACAAAACAATAAATAAAAAGGTTCAACGAAAGCAATAAAGTTTATAGTTCTTGAAAAAGTTTCAATCAACTAATAGTTGATCAAGAACGGCCACGGAATGGCCCACTTGACTGGCTTCTGGCTACAAGAGGTAGCCTCAATAGTGCGCATCTTCTCAGTGGCACTCTTCTCAATTCTGACGTCCGTCAAGCTCAACGGATCAACATGTCGGATATCTTCCCACTCAATGACCTCCTCTGACTCGTCGGAATCCAAATCGGACTCCATTGCTTTGACTGGCTCATCCCCAGGCTCTTCATCAGTGCCATATCTAAGGCATCCTAGACCACCTCTTTGAATGATCGGCTCCTTCACAGCTGGAGCAACATGTGGCTCTTCCTTCCCCAAACCAGCTCCTGCAATATCTAAAATAGAAGAATCTTCCTCCACTTTGCTCCCAATCTGGGGCGGAGGTGTTACAACAGGAGTAGGAATAGAGACAAGTATATCAGGAAGTATAAAATAAGATTTCTTTTCAGAAACCGTATTGCAAGTGACGGGCCACATGGGGTCTTTGTTCCTTGCTGTATGGGCAAAGACAATGGAGTGCTTGCCTACCTTAAAAGTCAAAGTTCCCGAACCAACATCAATAACTGCACCAGCAGTGTGCAGGAATGGTCTACCCAGTATGATAGGTATGTGGGCATCTTCGGGCATATCGAGCACAACGAAGTCAACAGGGAAGAAAAACTTCCCTATTTGCACGGGAATGTCCTCTAAGACTCCTATTGGCTAGACCGCAGAGCGATCAACCATCTGTACTGTCATGTTGGTCACTGCAAACCTAGTCAATTTGAGCTTCCTAGCAAGACTCAAGGGCATTACACTAATACTGGCTCCTAGGTCACATAAGGCTTTCTCAATAGGAAAGGTGCCAATATTACATGGGACTGAAAAACTACCCGGGTCTTCTAGCTTAAGGGGTGCAGTATGGGTCAAATAAGAGCATGACTCCTCAGTGAGTACGACAGTGTGCACAGTTTCAAGTGACTTCTTTTTAGATAAAAGTTGTTTCATGAATTTCGTATAAGCAGGCACTTGATTGACTAACTCAAGAAAAAGGAACTTGTACATTTAAGCTACGGATAACATTTACCCTCGTTCTCAGCCTTCCTCTTCTCAGAACCTCTCTCCCTATTCTCCTTGGCCATCTTGACCAACCTCTCAGCTCTCCCGGCTCGCTCATATACTTCCTTAACATCAGTAAGGACTCCTATAGGCAGCTTCTCCATAATCCTAGGTGTCAAACCCTTCTCAAACCTCAACGCTAAGTTCTCCTGACTCAGCCCCATATCCTCTGGGTACCTAGACTTCTCATTGAACTTATGATAGTACTCAGCCACCATCATATCCGGAGTCATTTTGAAATTATCAAACTCCTCTCTCAACTTACTACGGACATGCTCAGGTACGAACTCTCGGCGCATAGCTCTCTTGAACTCACTCCAAGGTATAACCGACATCCCCTGTTTCACATATAGGTCTAAGGCACTTTCCCTAACCTTATCCCACCATTCTCCGGCCGCATCTCTCAATTAGAACGCAGCTTGTTCCACTCTAAAGTCCTCAGGGCAATGAACCACATTCAGAATATTCTCCATCTCTCTATGACAATTATCAAGCAAGATTGGCGCACCTGTACCCATGTACTCTTTTGGGTTGAAACGAGCGATATTGATACTCATCTTAGCAAAATTCACCCGGCCTCTTTATCCTTCCCAAACTTCTTTAAAGCATCTGTGAGCGCGTCTTGGTGCTCTAGCATCTTAACTATCTCACCAATCATAACGCATTTATCTTTGGCGGCATCTTAACTATATAAGAGAAAAGGTAAGCATAAACACACACCCCACAACTTAAACACGTATATGACCTATGTAGAACCTACTCAATCGAGTTGAGGCCACTCGATCGAGTTTCCCACTTACTCGATCGATTGCCTCGACTCCAGAACCTGACCAGAAAGCATCAAAACCTCACTCGATCGAGCCCACTACTTACTCGATCGAGTTGACTTCGCTCGATTGAGTCCCCTTACTTACTCGATCGAGTGCCCAAAAATAGCATACTGTCCAGAAACGATATACACCCTACTCGATCGAGTCACACCCACTCGATCGAGTGCCCCCCCCACTCGATCGAGTTATGCTGACTCGTGTATACTACCCGCATGCTCAACTCAACTACTTCCAACCAAATATATATACATAGATCGATAAACATACGTGTATATATAACAAACAACATCCTATTTCACATGTTTCTAATAAGCCACATTAGAAATCATCTATCATGCAATTCTGTTATTCAATCAACACATATACTCATGTTACTCATCCCTTTCACCACAACATTCCCCATCCTCCACATGCATTCATCCACTAATTCACACAACAAATTTCTATATAGATATACCACATACTTAGACAAACACATAACGATCCCAAGACACACCCCATAGTGACCGGTTCAATGTTGTAGGGCGAGTTCGCGACTTTAGGACGTCTCCCAAGTCTTTACATTAGCTCCTAACAACTCCTACCCGGGTTTATTTTATTTTGACTCCCTAAGTTCATTGGGTTCATTAGTTACAAGTTCCAAAATCGTCGCCCTGATACCACTTTGTAACACCCCCACACTCAAAGTGCCTTACCAGGACCACTTAAGGCATGGGAGTGCTACCATCTCGGTCACCCGAGGCAATGTATATTAAATGGACAATAAAGAAACGTACTTTATTAAATATGTTTAATGTGATACAAGTCCAAAACCAAAACTGTTAAAGTAAATACAATTGTTCCTCAAAATTGTCAAACTAACTAAAATAATATAAAAGAATGTTTAAGACATAGCGGAAGACTTCTAGACATCTCGTGGCAACTCAACCCAGCTATCCCACGCGCATCATCTCATACCTGCTCAATAACTGCTCACCATCCCCGAATGGGTCACCACAGTTTTCAAAACATTTAAACCGGGGTCAGTTACTGTTTACATAAAACAATACAACGAAAGCAATACAACAATCATCCAATCTCCATCATAACTCCACACACCCGACTACAAACTAAAGTGTGTAGTCCTGCCAAAATACCCATCGCAACAAGTATTCCACACCGCCAGTGGGGGACCGCAGCCGTTCCCACCTAAGCCCCGCTCATCTCATCCGAGCGATAACCATATTCCTAAATGTGCACATCCCCTCTGTGGCGGGTTCCACAGAGGGCAAATAAAGGGCGTGAAGCCAATCCCGCAAGTGACTCCACTCAGCCGAGGACGCACCTCGCAAACCACAGACAATTATACAACCAACCACATTATACCACAACAATTACCAATTACCAATTCCGATATGATATAAATCAACAACAATGATCATCCATCAACAATACAATGTAAACAATAACCGAGTAGGGAAACCCTACCTAGACTAGAAACCACAAGACCGTCACAGCAGCTAATCAGTAATGTTCCTCTACGAATCCTCCTCCTATAACACATATTCACATAATCATCACCTAATCAACACAATACACCCAAAACCCCCAAATCTACCCAATTAGGATTTTAAACAAACTCAACGAAACATTATAAAAATTACACAAGAATCTTACCCTTGACGCGACGAACTCAACGACGTAAAGAACAAGACAATCCGACGATCCTAGGCTTTGGGATTTGCTAACAACGCGATGAATAAGAACAACGTAACTCCTTTTTCTCTCTTGAAAGGTTTTTAGAAAGCAAAAGTGATTATAAAGAATGACGGAATCCTTTTATACTAATCACGCGTTATTAACAAAACCCGGCTAAAATAATCCGTAAAACTCACTTACTCGATCGAGTAAGTGAATTACTCGATCGAGTGCCCCTTACTCGATCGAGTGTCACACGTACTTGATCGAGTACCCAACAGGTAGACTACTGTTTTACGTAAAAACATACTTACTCGAAAGAGTAAGCCCCACTCGATAGAGAGCCCATAGACATAAAAAACCGTACTATTACAAGTGCGCCTCTTGCGTAGGTTCTTGCTAGGGTCTTTGGTTCTTGCTTGGAACGTTATTCCCATCTTTATGACGGTGATGGAAGGGTTTACGCTTGTTTAGCTGAACTTGGGATTGAATTAACTTATGAGCATGGGTTTCATCAGGTACGATTTGATTTCCATGTTTACAGGCTTCCTCTTGTTTTGAAATGTGATTCATGAGCTTTCTGCAAGTAATATACCACTTCTCTTTGGTATGAATGTCCTTTGCACCTCAAGAACATTTCAGTAGAAGTGAGGTAATTTTTCTCATGTTATTTTAATACTTTCACATTTTGGTTTTTGGTAGAGCATATTTTTATTGAAAAATAGATTGAATCAAATTAATGGTCAAGTATGTCACACTCATGTGTTACTTGAACTCAAACTGTAAGGGACTAAGGGTATAAGATACATTTATATCCAAAAGTTGTCAAATTAAGTAATGGAGCAATTTCAGTGAATTAGTCAACAAAATGAAAGAAGGTATTTTCTAGAGTACATGAAGGACTATTTGTGTTTCTTATGTTCAATATTTCAATTTGTATATGTAGGAGTAACTACGTGACTGAATTGTAAAGATTTCTCTTCTTAATTATATTGCTTTTGTCAGATGTAATTGTATAATTTCGATGTTTGTAGGTGCCAATAAACCCATTTATGCACTTGATCCCTTGAATGTGGGTAACTCGTTTGATAAAAAATGTTAAAAGAGTTCACGACAAACAAGGAGGAAATTTGGACCACCGTTAAGGGAAATTGGATAAACAAGGAAAAGAAAGAAGTTCTGACAAAGGGGAAGGAGGATAATGTTCAGGAGGAGGTAAAAAAAAGTGGATGTTCCGATAAAGAGG
Source organism: Silene latifolia (assembly GCF_048544455.1). Taxonomy (NCBI): domain Eukaryota; kingdom Viridiplantae; phylum Streptophyta; class Magnoliopsida; order Caryophyllales; family Caryophyllaceae; genus Silene; species Silene latifolia. Next base: position 88,192,755 of record NC_133535.1, on the reverse strand, counting down.
AAGTATGATGCTAATGAGATACCGAAGATTAACATTGAAATACCCACACTTCGTAACTCTCCACGAGCTGATTGTGGAGAAAATGATATTGATGATCGACAAGAGATAAAGACATTTAAAAGACGATAAAAGAGTGTTGTGAGAGATAGGGGTTGAAGAATTGGTAAAGGTAGAGGAAGAGGAAAGAACTAAACTGTGTTCTAAGATTGTGTTGGCAGAAAAGTTTATTTGAATATTCATTGATTGGTGTAATTTTGTAAGGATAATAATCTAATGTAGTTGTCATAAATTAATATTGTTGCTGGTATTTTGTGATATTGTTTAGAATCAACAATGATATTTTATCTTATATGCTGTGATATTATTTCTTAATAGCAAAAGGTTTGAGGGTTTCAAGATTCCTTGTGAATGTGATATTGCTTCGGCTGAAGTGTGATACTGTTGTGTGTGAAGTTTGATAGTATGATATTGTTGTGTCTTTATATTATTTCTTATAACTGTTTGGAAAATGGCAATTAAATATAAATCTATGATATTGTTAATAGGAGAGTGTGATATTATTACCACAATAAGTTGATACTGTTTACCAATTATTTGATATTATTAACACAATAAGGGTGATAGTCTTTCTTATAAAGTATGATATTGTTTACCACGTGTTGTGATATTATTAAGCCAGTAGTGTGATATTGTTTACCAAATCATTTGATATCTATACTATATAATTAAAAGGTTAGGCAAAAGCAATTAATTTTATTCCACATGTAACTAGCAATTAATTTAATTCCACATATGATTAGCAATTAATTTACTTTCTATTCATTTTAATTATTTATTTATTAATTACAAGCAAAAAAAAAGTAGAAAAAGAAGCAAAGAAACGGGAAAGCAAAAAAATGACAAAAAAAGAGTAGTTTATTATTCACATTTCACACAACCTCATCCAATTTCACTTCCAATTCCACCGACACCAAAATACCAACTTCTCTCTCTTACTATTATCTATCTATCTATCTATACAATTTACTTAAAACACTACATAAACCATTTAATTTTATCTCACGTGGCATTTCTAACATTTAACTTTAATCCACGTGACATTTTTTTAATCCATTAATCCATAAAATATTATATTATTATTAATTATAATTAAAAGGGTAAAGTTAAACAAAAGCTACCTAAACCATTTAATTTTATTTCAAATGACATTTTATAATCCATTACTTCGTACGATACTATTATTATTATATATACAATCAAAAGGCTACCTAAATCATTTTATTTTATTTCACATGATATTTTTATAATCCATTCATTCATTCATAAATTATTATTATTATTATTATTATTATTATTGTTGTTGTTGTTGTTGTTGTTGTTGTTGTTGTTGTTGTTGTTGTTGTTGTTGTTGTTGTTGTTGTTGTTGTTGTTGTTGTTGTTGTTGTTGTTGTTGTTGTTGTTGTTGTTGTTGTTGTTGTTGTTGTTGTTGTTGTTGTTGTTGTTGTTGTTGTTGTTGTTGTTGTTGTTGTTGTTGTTGTTGTTGTTGTTGTTGTTGTTGTTGTTGTTGTTGTTGTTGTTGTTGTTGTTGTTGTTGTTGTTGTTGTTGTTGTTGTTGTTGTTGTTGTTGTTGTTGTTGTTGTTGTTGTTGTTGTTGTTGTTGTTGTTGTTGTTGTTGTTGTTGTTGTTGTTGTTGTTGTTGTTGTTGTTGTTGTTGTTGTTGTTCTTGTTGTTGTTATTGTTGTTGTTGTTGTTGTTGTTGTTGTTGTTCTTGTTGTTGTTGTTATTCTTTGTTGTTGTTTCTTTGTTGTTGTTGTTCTTTGTTGTTGTTGTTTGTTGTTGTTGTTGTTGTTGTTGTTGTTGTTGTTGTTGTTGTTGTTGTTGTTGTTGTTGTTGTTGTTGTTGTTGTTGTTGTTGTTGTTGTTGTTGTTGTTGTTGTTGTTGTTGTTGTTGTTGTTGTTGTTGTTGTTGTTGTTGTTGTTGTTGTTGTTGTTGTTGTTGTTGTTGTTGTTGTTCTTTGTTTTTTCTTTATTCTTTTCTTTATTCTTTATTATTCTTTATTCTTTCTTTATTCTTTATTGTTATTATTTGTTATTCTTTATTCTTTATTCTTTGTTGTTGTTGTTGTTGTTGTTGTTGTTGTTGTTGTTGTTGTTGTTGTTGTTGTTGTTGTTGTTGTTGTTGTTGTTGTTGTTGTTGTTGTTGTTGTTGTTGTTGTTGTTGTTGTTGTTGTTGTTGTTGTTGTTTTATAAAAACACCGCAACTTTTATTATTAATATTATTGTTATTGTTATTGTTATTATTGTTATTATTATTATTATTATTATTTTTTTTTTATTTTTTTTTATTATGAGATGCGCGCAGCTTTCATTAAATTAAAAATAAAAGGTTTACATGAAATTGGTGGGGAGCCGAGAGACAATCTGGGCTCCCACACCCTTCGCAATAGCAAAGCTAAGTCTAGTAAAAATAACATAAAAATAATATTTTGAGCAATTCCTTAAAGTGTCAAGTGATATCATCTTACTCTAGCTAAGTAATCATTTAAGAACCTTTATAATTTTTCTTACATAAATATGCACTTAATTTTTCATAACCCCATGAATATATAATGATCTTGGTAACTTAAAAGACAAAGAAACATAAATATGCACTAAATTTTTTATAGTTACATGAGTAATGATCTTGGTAACTATAAAGACAAAGAATAAAAATTGGTTAAATAAATAACTAAGTGGTCATTTAAAAACCTTCACAAACTCTCTAAGAAAATATGCATGAGTAATTTTTCATTACTCAATCGTTAATGATCTTGGAAACTAAAAAGATAAAGAATAAAAATTGGTTAAATTGACTCATTAAAATGATGTTTACATCTTATAACTTCTTCTAATTCATTAAAGTCTAATTTCAATAACTCTCATTTATCATTAGCATTAGGAGGTTTTATTGAGATCAATTATAACCGAAGAACTCAAGAGATATATCAATTAAAAGCCATATAATCCAAGATTATAATAAGACCACAAAAAGGCGGCGAGACTTCCATTCACCTATAACTTTTTATTTGCATAATTTTGTTTAGTCTTTTACACTCTATTCAATTGGATTCTAATTTATTTTTACTTGTTTTCAGAGTGTACTTACCAAGGATCTAAATGTGAAATGTCAAGGTATAAACAATTAATATTTAATTCTTCTATTATTTCACATATACCAAGTATTTTTGTTTCCCTTAAGTAAGTTTGATTTAGTGGTTACAATCCTCGGATATTAAAATGGAATACTAACTTAGGGGTTGTCATTAAGACAAATCAAACCATCATACAGATTCAAGGGTTTTGGTGTCATTCCTCATTACATAGTTTTGATTAATATCACAAAATTTCAAAATACCTTAGCTATAATATATCTCCAAGTCAAATAGAAAGTGCAGAAAAAAGTCAAAAAACACTTTTACGAAAAATACAACGAAAACAAAATAACAAAAAAAAGCCAAACCCGTGATTTTCACGGGTCACAAAACTAGTTGTTTCTTATAAAGTGTGCATTAATATTGTTTATCACATCTTGTGATATTGTTAAACCAATAGTGTGATATTGTTTTCTAAGTCATTTATTTGATATTGTGTCATGAAAGGTGATATTGTTAGTAATTAAGGGTGAAATTGTTTACTACAACTTGTGAAATTGTTAAAACAATCGTGTGATATTATCTACCAAAAAATGAAATACTTTAGGAAACATATATTGTTTATTTAATAATATAAAGAAATGGAAGCAATACACTATTCGCAAACTCCAAAAAAAAAAAAGATTTCAGCCTTCATAACAACTTATACATGTAACATATGCCAACTATTGGCCTTGATCTCGATGTCTTTACGACAGTGGGGACTTCACTAGCTCTCTGTTTGTGAAGAATTTAAACTTTGTTTTCCACAAATGTAACTAGCAACAGTGCTTAAAAAGGCGGTTAAGTTGACGCTTCCAAGTCGTCCTTGCTTTCACTGCTTTCAGACTTCAAGTAATTTTTGATGTCTTTAGCATCTGAGCTGATATTTCTCAGATAAAACCACCTTTTGTGTGGTTGAGGAGGTCTGTCGCTGATGGCTATTGAAACGTTGTTAAGGAACAGGTTTCGGGATACAAATGCCTGGAGCAAAGATGTTACAAGAAGTGAAGGTACATTGAGTGTAGATATAGCAGATAGAATGATTGTCATGGCTTGAGTGACCTTGCTTGTCACTTCATTTGAGCATCGAATTGTCGCCATGGCTGCTCCTGTCATAGAGAATGCGTATGCCCACTATGCTAATGAGAATCTGCAATTTCATCATAGAAATTAACCTAAGATATTAATCGTGTACTGCCAGGTTTAACAGAACATGGAAAACTAAAAAAAAATTGAACTGTGCAACATAAATAAGACTGGAAAGTCAGCACTGTGAACTAACATTAAGATTATCTACCAGACAAATAACACAAACCTTAGCCCTCATGACCCTTAATTATTAGTTACCCCACTCAAACCCAGTTTTCCGACTCTTAACCATTAAAAGGACATAACCAAACCCCAAAAGATCTGATAAGTGAATAATACAACTGAAAGGACCCAAACCGACAATAGCTAAATGAATTTTTTGCTAGAACTATAATATTACTTGATTCCTCAAAAGAAGGTGATTCGAACAACCAATTGAAACAAATAAAAAGAAATCGACTGTATGAGAAAGGATTCGCATAAATAGAACTGTGAAGACTGCAGAAGAAGAATTTGAAGAAGAAGAAGAAGAAGAAGAAGAAGAAGAAGAAGAAGAAGAAGAAGAAGAAGAAGAAGAAGAGAAATGCTTACCAATGAGAAGTAGAGGAAGAGAGCAATGAAGTAAGCAATTCAAGCTCCATAATAAAAAAAAACCTTGGATATTAGCCCAAGCCATAGACGTGACACTAGGTGCAGTAACAAATAAGAAAAACACAGGATATATATCCTTAGAAAGAGTTTCTTTTGTAGGAAGTCTCTGGTAGAGATATGATAATTGGACAAAATGAATATCAATAGTTGGCCTTAGTTGGATCGAGTGACTCGTTCAATTTCAGGCCAACTTCCTTTGGAGTAGCAGGATTCAAATCAACAATACTAATAACAAACTCATTGAGAGTAGCCAATAAACTCATTGAGAGTATCCAATAAATTAAAAGAGGCCAGACTATAAATACACACTCCAATAACATTACGTCTAGCTATAACACCGCCATCTAGTTCAATATTTGACACAAAATAAAACTTGTAAAAGTCATTTAATCCTCATCACAAACCAATTTAAACAATATCACAGGTTATACTAAACAATATCACGGGTTATACTGTACAATATCACATAGTGTACCATTTTCGCCAGCTATAACTAGCTTCTTTTTCTCATACTTATATTCACACCAATCGATTCTAGTACAGGAGCTCCGACAATCACCACAATCTAATTCCAGATTGAGTGCCCAGAAAGCATTCAAAGACGGATTAAAAACGTGAGACTACAATAAGGAAATAATGAAGTTGTTGATTGGAAGTTGGAGGAGATGAAGAGGAGAACAAAAAGACAAAAAATTTCAAGTTGTGCACACATAATTTAGGGAAATTAAAGATATGAACTGATTGAAGAAAAACTGCAATCAAATAACAACCGGACAATATGAAACATTCTAATCGAAAATATGAATCGAAAACGAAAAAAATCATAGAAATAAGTGCAATTGAACATAAATCAGGCAAAAATAGTAAAGTTATAACAAATTCGTAACAGATTAGAATTAAACCTAGATTTATAAGAGAGACGACCAATAAATCACATGAGAACCTAATTAAACCTAGATTTAAAGTAGACAACAGTTAAAGCATGAATATCACGATGAGTAGCTATAAAATTGAGAATGACAACAAAACTGCATCAAGAATACTTTCGAGAAAAGATTATCATCCTAAACTATCAATTGTTAACAAAATAAAAAAGAGGAAGTAAATTGAAACAAACCTGAAATTGTGATTGCAAGACAATAATAAATTTTGTTGACGGAAAATGGAATGAGACGAAGAAGAGAACGGGGAGACGAACATCGATCATGTCACGCGTGAGTGATTTAGAGAAATCAGAGAGTTTTGGTAGGGGATAAGTTAGAGAGAGAAATGGATGAGTAAAATATGAAGGAGAAAGCTTCTGTCGTGGATTATATAATTAGGCAGAATTACTATCTTGCCCTTAAAAACACACGTGAGTCTCTAGCCATTGGATCTCTCTGATCGGACGGTCTACACTAATCCTCAATCCTCAAATATATGAGGTATCCTCACATGATCCCATATATATATATATATATATATATATATATATATATATATATATATATATATATATATATATATATATATATATATATATATATATATATATATATATATATATATAATTAAGATCACATGAGTCCACCCTATCTTTTTAAGTCCCGTGAGTCTACTTATGTATCACACGCTCTACACAAAAATATCACGTTTTTTTATGAATATTTTTTTTTAATGAATAATTTTTTTTTTTAAAGTCTAAGCTGTGATATTGTTTAGTATAACCTGTGATATTGTATCTGAGTCTGTGAGTCCAGTAAAAGAGTATCACGAGTTATACAAAATAATATCACACCTTACAATAAACAATATCACCGGTTGTACTAAACAATATCACGGTTTATACTATACAATATCACACCACTGAACCTAAGGATGCCTTATTATTTTTGTTGGATAGAGATACAACAATGATTGAGAGGAAGTAAATATTTAATATTATGGTGAAAAGCTTTCTTCATATCTGGATGAACTTAAGCTACTAGGAATCAAATTTGAATCAGATGTCTATTCAATGGTATCCAAAAATATATCGTTCCCAGAAAATCCCTTAACCCTGACATCTCAGGGTGCTTTCTTGATGCTCAACTGCTTAAGAAATTTGAACTCTCCAGAGACATCCTTTATCGAGAGCCTTCGTGAGTATCCGTTACTGAAAACAAGCGCTGGTTTCGTATGTTCCCCGTCTTCAGTCCTGTATGAACCAACGTGGACAACAACTCACTGAGACGTCCAAATATGGAAAAGAACAACAAATGACCGGGACAGAGAGAGTATTTAATACTCCGTATAATAGTGCAAAGAAGATGATAGTAAGAATGTTTAACCTTTAACAATGTTTGTCAAACTAGAGCCACAATACAATTGTTTACGAGGAACTCCCTCAAGTGTTCTGACCGGGATGTCGACTGGTATTTGGCTGGTCTGCCAATCTGCAAAAACCTGATAAAATAAAATAAAATAAAGTAAAACAATGAGCAAAAAAATTGAAGCTTCTCCTTGACAACATAATAATGAGTTCTGGTGATGAACCTCATTTGCCTGAAAATGAGTCGCATTCAGCGGAAAGTTCCCTTTCAATGCTGTTTTGCATGGAATCTGTGGTCACAAGCGTAATGTTGCGATACAGAGATATGTTAAACCAACAATTTTCTTTGAAGTAAAAACGGGTGCACTCATATATCTTACCATGATTGTTCCGGGAACTGTTTTAGATCCTTTTACACAATTAGTGCTTGGAGACTTATTTGCCGAGGTCTCTCTAGGTTTTGTGACATCTGAAACATAACCATTACTCTTTTCGACATCAGAACTTAAGAGGGAAGTAAATATTTAATAAGAGTATTATTTAATATTTAATATTTTTGCCAATCGACTATAATGTAAATACTCCCTCATTCCTTTTTAGGTAAGTCGGGTTTTCTTCCCTCTTTCCTTTCTTGGTAGCTTTTGTGTGGTCCAAATTTAATTATATGTGGGGTAGAGTGGAATAGAGTGTTTTATGTGGTTCAAAATCATTTTCTTAATTCTTGTACAAAATAGAAGGGGAAGGAAATGAGTGAATAGGAGGGAGTATTAAATAATAAACACCCTATGATATTCTTGTGTACAGCGTGTGATACATAAGTGAACTCACGGGACTCAAAAATATAGGTGAACTCACCGGATCTTGCCTCTCTCTCTCTCTCTCTCTCTCTCTCTCTCTCTCTCGAGAGAGAGAGAGAGAGAGAGAGAGAGAGAGAGAGAGAGAGAGAGAGAGAGAAAGAGAGAGAGAAAGAGAGAGAGAGAGAAGGGATCAAGTGAGTCCACTATATGTATTTGAGTCCATAAGTTCTATTAAGGGCCCTTGAATGGTGAAAATGGATGGCCAAGATCAACCTCCAAAAAGTGTGTTTATGGACTAATATCACTCATTCTCTCCTCCCTCACTAATCCTTCTAATTGATAACTAATTCACTATAACTTCCTTTCCTCTCATCCACTTCTCTCACATATCACACAACTCATCATATCTCTCAAATCCCAAAAAATAAAAAACCCAAAAAATCCAAATAAATAAAAAACCCCAAAAACCCAAATAAATAAATAAAACCCAAAAAATCCAAATAAATCAAAAAACCCAAAAAATCCAAATAAATAAAAAAACCCAAATAAATCATTCATTCCTCTCTTCCTCATTCACCACCACCCACCACTATCCCACCCGACACCACCCACCTCCCACCGCCACCGCCACCCACCACCCACCTCCACCACCGCCGTTGGTAAATTCTACAAACTCGTTTTTTTTTTGTTTTTTTTTTTAGATTTTGTGTTAAATTTGTTGTTTGGGGTCGGTTTATTTTATTTGTTAATTTTTGTTGGTTTTTGTTGTTACTTATTCTTTTCAAATCTCTTCTTGTTATACGTTTTTTTTAAATTTCGGGTTTTAAATATCGTTTTTTTTGGTGATATACTTTTTTATTTTTACAAATGTCGTTTCTTTAAAATTCGTCTTGTTATATAAATTTTTCAGTTTTAGTATTTAAATTTAAATGTATATTAATTTATTTTTTTCTCAAATTTCAATGTTTATAACTCCAACCTCTTGTTTTATAAAATTATTTAAAATTATGTATAACTTCAATCAACATTATGTATAACTTCACTGACATTATGTATAACTTTAATTTACATTATGTACAATTTCAATGATATTGTGTGCAACTTCACCGATATTATGTATAACTTCAATGAACATTATGTATAACTTCACTGATATTATGTATAACTTCACTGGCATTATGTATAACTCCACTAACATTATGTATAACTCCACTGACATTATGTATAACTTTAACTTACATTATGTACAACAATGACATTGTGTTAGTTTCAAATCTTAATTACATTTGGACAAAAGTTATACTATTATGGATTAAAGTTACACGATTTTGGACTAAAGTTATACAAAAAAGGACTAAAATTATAATATTATGGACTAAAGTTATACAGAAAATGACTAATGTTATACTATTATGAACTAAAGTTACACAATTTTGGACTAAAGTTATACAAAAAAGGAATAAAGTTATACTATTATGGACTAAAATTATACAAAAAAGGACTAAAGTTATACTATTATTGACTAAAGTTACACAATTTTGGACTAAAGTTATAGAGAAAAGGACTAAAGTTATACCATTTTTGTATAACTTTAGTCCTTATTTGTATAACTTTAGTCCATATTTGTATAACTTTAGTCTATTTTTGTATAACTTTTACTCATTTTTGATAAATTAGTTGGAATTTATATAATTTTATGTAACTTTAGTTCAATTTTTTGTATAACTTTAGTCCAAATTTAAATTGATATAAGTACTGTTTGTATAAATTTAGTCCATATTTGTATAACTTTAGTCAATTTTTGTATAACTTTAATCTTTATTTGTATAACTTTAGTCCATATTTGTATAACTTTAGTCCGTTTTTGTATAACTTTAGTCCTTATTTGTATAACTTTAGTCCTTATTTGTATAACTTCTGTCATTTTTTGTATAACTTTAGTCCAAATTTGTTTAACTTTAGTCCAAAATTGTATAACTTTATTCCATAATAGTATAACTTCAGTCTTTTTTTGTATAACTTTAGTCCAAATTTGTATAACTTTAGTTCAAAATTGTATAACTTTAGGAATATAAATTCAGATTTGAACCAACACATAAGAAGATGATAGTAAAGTTACACATAAATTCAGATTTGAACCAACAAAAATAAACCAATAAGTAAAAAAAGTACAATAAAAAAACTTCAATAACAATAATAAAAAATTAACCAATAAGTAAAAAAAAAAAACCAAATAACAAAAAAAAAATCAAATAACAAAAAAAAAAAAAACAAACAAACAAAAAAACCAAAACCAAACCAAACAAAAAAACCAAACAAAACAAACTTGAATGGTTTTGTAACTTCAATTTATATAATGTATAACTTTAGATGTTAATAGTGTAACTTTAATGTAAAAAGGGTATAACTTTAGATGTTAATAGTATAACTTTAATGTAAAAAGGGTATAACTTTAGTCGTAAATAGTATAACTTTAATGTTTTAAGGGTATAACTTTAGTCGTAAATAGTGAACTTTTATATAAAAAAAAACGAAAACAAAAACAAGTAAAAAATAAACCAAAAAAAAACCTTAACTGAAAAATAAAAAAAACCGAAGAACATTAAAATACCAAATCTAAAGAAAAAAAAACAAATATGTAACACTAACAAAAAAAATACCAACGATAATAAATAACAATAATAAATAACATTATCTAAAAAAAAACAAAATATGTAACACTAACAAAAAAAAGTACCAACAATAATAAATAACATTAAAATACCAAATCTGAAGAAAAAAAATAAAAAAAATAAAAAAATAAAACGAACGACCAGTACCAACACCAATACCAAAAACAAGTACCAACACCAATACCAAAAACAAGATCTGGAAAAAATAAAAACAACCCACAACCATTTTTTTTGCCAAAAACCAAGATCTCCTATGAGAGGAAGAGGGAGGCGGCTGTGGTGGAAGAGGGGAGGGAGGCGGCTGTGGTGGCTGTGGTGGTTGTGGTGTCTGGTTGACGGTTGTTAATGGGTGGACTGGGGAGATCGAATTCGAAATGGCGGTGGCTCGATTTGTGGTGTGCCTGGATTGCTCGTTGACGGTGGAGCAGTGGTGCGTGTGGCGAGGGTCAATGGTGAATGGTGGTGGAACCGTGGGGATGTTGTTGGGTTTTAATGGTGGTGGGCAGCGGAGTGGTGGTGGCGGAAGACGAGAGGGAGGAGGCGTCGGGTATGTGGTGGTGGTAGTGTCTGGTTGATGGTGGTGGTAGGCGTGAGCAGGTGGCAGAGGAAGGACGGAGGAAGAGACGGTCGGCGTGCGTGGTGGTGAGTGGTGGTAGAAGGATGGTTGTCAATGAAGTTGTTGTTGATGAAGTTGTTGTGGAGGAAGAGAGTGTATTATTTGTTTGGGTTTTGTTTTTATTTTTTGGGTTTTTTTTTTTGTTGGGAGAGAATGGATGAGGAGAGGGAGTGAATGAATGAATGGATGAGAGGAGGTTATGAGAATGAGGAGGATTAAGAAGAGAGCTTAATTGTGATAGGGAGGTAATTAGGGGATATTAATTTGTGGCCATCCATCAAGATGTAATCTCATCCCTCCATCCCTTACATCCTAAGGTCCTTATAAGGACTTAAAGACTCGTAAGATGTAAGGGACTTATGAGAACCCTTCTCTCTCTCTCTCTCTCTCTCTCTCTCTCTCTCTCTCTCTCTATATATATATATATATATATATATATATATATATATATATATATATATATACGGTCCGGATCCGGTGAGGCAGTTAATTATGGCGAGGCAGCCGGCCTCACCAAATTCCTTCATTAAGCAAATTTATGGACTAACTTCCTATTATACATTGGGCTAAAAATTGAGAGGTCATTCTAAATCTTTTCAATTAGCCTAAAATATTTTCTCTCTCTAAAATAATAAAATATACAAAAGCCCAAATACACCGTATCTCTCTAAAATACAGCAAACAAAATCGTTTTATCAAAATTCTTCAGCAACAAACTTGTGCGTGCGATCTACCGATTTAACGCAAATCTGGTCCATAAACTCATCAATTTGCAGTGATTGTTCGTAGATTTCGTCAAAACAACATACAACAACATCGATTCAAGTAATTTCGGAAGAAGATTTTGATTAATTTCAGGTAATTTCATGATTTTGATCAAAATTGAGTATATTCATATAATTCTGTCAATTCACTCATATATTGATGATATAAGGTTCGAATTTGATCAAATTGAGCGATTTCGTAAATATAACGTTCGAATTTGATCAATATTTTGAGCGATTTCCTTTTTCTCGCGATTTCGTACTACTTATCTCATGTTTAAATTAGTGTTTTCTGATTCAATTTGCATTTGTCAATATTTCTGCTCGATTTTATGGAATATATGGCTCGATTTTGTATTTCAGTTTTTTTCCAAGGTTTAGTTTATGAATTGAGTCGATTTTGTGAATCTAGGACCTAATTGTGTGAATATAAGAGTTAGTTGATTGACTCTTAGAGATGATATTTTGATGATGCTGATAATTTCACTTCGAAAGCCTTGGTAATACTCGGTATGTGCTAGCGAATGAAGGCATTCTATGTTTGATTTTTGACAGCTTAGTTTCTATTTCAGGAACATAATAGTAGAATTTTTTGCTGTTACTTTTTGGTTCTTTTCCTTATTTGGTGAATCTCAGACCTTATTTTGTGAATCTCAGACCTTGTTCAGTGAATCTTAGAGCTTGTTTTGTGAAACTTGGTCATCATAAGTGGTTAAAATCACCTTTTTGCTATTTTCTTATTTGGTGAATCTGAGACCTTATTTTGTGAATCTCAGACCTTGTTCAGTGAATCTTAGGACTTGTTTTGTGAAACTTGGTTAGCATAAGTGGTTAAAATCACCTTTTTGCTCTTTTTCTTATTTGGTGAATTTGAGACCTGATTTTGTGAATCTCAGACCTTGTTCAGTGAATCTTAGGGCTTGTTTTGTGAAACTTGGTCATCATAAGTGGTTAAAATCACCTTTTTGCCCCTTTTCTTATTTGGTGAATCTGAGACCTTATTTTGTGAATCTCAGACCTTGTTCAGTGAATCTTAGGGCTTGTTTTGTGAAACTTGGTCATCATAAGTGGTTATAATCACTTATTTTGCTCTTTTCCTTATTTGGTGAATCTCAGACCTTGTCTTGTGAATCTCAGACCTTGTTCAGTGAATCTTAGAGCTTGTTTTGTAAAACTTGGTCATCATAAGTGTTTAAAATCGCCTTTTTTGCTCTTTTCCTCATTTGGTGAATCTGAGACCTTATTTTGTGAATCTCAGACCTTGTTCAGTGAATCTTAGGGCTTGTTTTGTGAAACTTGGTCATCATAAGTGATTAAAATCACCTATTTTGCTCTTTTCCTTATTTGGTGAATCTCAGACCTTGTTTTGTGAATCTCAGACCTTGTTCAGTGAATCTTAGAGCTTGTTTTGTTAAACTTGGTCATCAATAGTGGTTAAAAAATCACTTTTGTTTGCTCACCTTGTTTTGTGAATCTCAGACGTTGTTTAGTGAATCTTAGAGCTTGTTTAGTGAATCAAATTGCAAAATTTCTCTTAAGCTGTCGTTGATTAGTCCTACTGGATCAAATAGAAACTATAATTTTTTGAAAGAAAAAGTATCTAATTTAAGGTTTTAACTCTTAACAGGGAGATACATCAGAAGAAGACGAAGAAGAAGAGTATAGAGAATGATGTAGATGTGAGCATGATGATAATGAAAGAAGCACAAGTTTTATCTATGTTTAGTTTGATTTAAGGTTTTAAACTTAAGTATTTGGTTAAATTTTGGTTTTATTATGGCTTTGAACTTCAGCATTTAGACCTCAATGCGTGTGGTATCTCATTTACTTACGACGTTTATTTGTTTTCAATGTTGTGAATGCTAGACTTTAATTGGTCAGACTAGAAGGTTTTTTGGTGAAACTTGAACTTAAATTTGTGCAATTGTTTACTTGCAAAGTGAAGAGTCTATCACACCCGTAATACTTGAGGGGGGGGGGGGGGGGAATTGAGTATTTAATAAACTTATGCTCACTTTTTATTTTATATCAAGGTAATTAATTACTTAAAGTTTATTGATTAAACTTTAACTAATTAACTAGATGATTATTAACGTAATGAAATGAACAAAAACGAAAATGCAAAGACATACGTTTTTGAAGTGGTTCAGCTTCACACGTTGAAGCCTACGTCCACTATTCTCGATTAATAATTTTAGTACCTTTCTCCGGATTACATAATTATCAACCCAACTCATATAGCTAACTCTAGCTATAACTCAATTTGAATATCACTAGATATTCGGTTTTGACTATCTTAAGTTACTAAGAAAGTACTTGATTGTTCTTCTAGTGTTCACAATATGAACGAGTAAGAAACAATATTTAAGCGCTATTATCCAATAACTTAATCTCAAAAGTAATTGCAATAAAGAACAACACGGCTTTTCAAAACAATTTTCGATTGCAAAATAATGATAAACTTAAACTTTTTGCAAGTGTAGATACCCAATATCTGCTGAGACTCCAACAAACACCCGATGATTATCGGACTACAACATGCTTTGGAATCGCGGCGTTTGATCGACAGTTTGTGTACAACTTTACGTCGGAAAACTTAAAACGATTTCGAAAATAAAATATTTCAAAACATTTCAAAAATACCTGGAGTGTTTAATGCACGAAGACGGGGTCGCAATGACACTAACTAGAGTCAAAACCGACACCGGACCAAAAACCGAATCAAAAATTCAAATCCCGACTCCAACAACGAGTCAAACCAAGTCAACCACCAAAAACAAAACATTTCAAACCTTCTACCTTAAGTTTTCCCGGATTCATGAATGGTCAAGTACCAAACATGTGACTACAAAACCTAGGATAGAACAAATCATGATTGCGTTTGTTGTGAAAGCGACAACTCACCTCGAAGAACCGCGACGTGACTTGCACCTCTTTGAGCAGCCCAGGTGGCCACGTCGCTCAAAACTCACACAACCACTCATTCTCCTATAAATACCCCTCAAATGCCACCCATTTGAGACTTACGCGAGTGTCCGCCCCTTCTTTTCTCCCTTAAAATGCTCGACTCGACTTCTTAAGTCACAACCCGATGCGTATTTACGACCTACCGATCGTAAATACAAGCCTTACACATTGTTTGGTACCGTCATCGTGCATTAAATCACTTGACCGACCATTTCGATCACTACACCATCACTAATATTAAAAAAATACTCTCTTTACTTACCAAAACGGTTTTAAACGGAGTTTTTTCCGATCAAACGAGTTGTTACACTTACGTCGGTCACTCGCCATAACCAAACATGTAAGTATGAGGGTGTAAAAATCCTCTTTTATTATGTTTTCATTTGTTTCATGACTATAACATGCTAAAACGTGCATAACATGAACCAAAACATGGAATAAACGAGCCAAATGATTTTTGGCCTGAGACAGAAGCCCCTTAGGTCGCCAGCTTGCCCGCGCCTAAATGGGGTGTCCAGGTCAGAGATCAACCGTGTTTGTTCTCGTCCTTTCCCTTTAATCAATTTTCATATTTGTAATCGGTTTTCACCATTTCAAATATTTTCAAACCCTTTTTTATTTCATGTTATTTGTTTTAACCATAAAACATTCTTCACCCTTGGTTCCTCATACCATGACGGTTAAATCCGTATTTCGGTAATAATATTTGGTTAATGACATTTAAAAGGTATTTTAAAACCTTTTATTTCATTTCTTTGCATTTCTAAAAACAAACATATTAGTCCCCCAACACAAAGTCATCCTTGGTTCTACATACCATGCCGGATTTTAACCCGGGTACGATGATGAGTATTGACTAATTACATTCAAATGGACTTAAAACAATTTGTCCATAATTATTTTCAAAACTATTCATGTCAAGTTTGTCAAACCGAACCCGACACCGAATATTACCAAGATAATGATGATTATTCGAGTCTAGTTCTTCAAATTAACAAATGCGGTCTAAACGACCCCTTCAAATTAAACCGGGTTCAAATACCCATTTTCAACACATTTTATAACGTTTTCTAAAAAGTCAGAACACGGCACATAAACCGTGGGCTAATACGCGCCTAAACAGGCCCTTCATTTCTCATTTTCAAAACCAGGGAGAGGCCCCTTACACCGCCGGCTGGCTCGCGCTTCATATAGCTGTCTGGTACAAGGTCTGTCCACTTCCAGCATTAGTCTAGGACGATCCCGACTCCGGTTAGCCCGGATATAGGACGGATCAGATGACTTTTCGAAATCGTGTTTGCAAAACACTTTATTAAGACAAATGGATCATGTTATACACCCTAAACCTAATACAGTAAATGGTTGTTTAATTCCCGTCTTGCATGCAAATCAATCCTTAATCCAACTCGACATCTTATACTTGATACTTGGATTAAATCAACCGACTTAGAAAGCTCTCACATGTTATGTTTAAATTATTGGATGCGCATTCATGCATTTAAACCGTTTTATCAACTTTTGCATTCAACCAACCAAGATCGATCAGTAGAGGCCGCTAAACGCGGGCGGGATTGGGCGTCTGATTAAAGGGCTTCCGAATACGTACCTTCACCTCTTACTCAGAAACTTTGGATAGTGGACGACCTTATCCAGGGCGTACGAGAGTCATTCTAGAGATAAGATGCTAAAGAGGGACGATTTCCTTATCTTTAGTACCTATGTCAAATGCTGCTTTGTGCTTCGATTTGACCGAGGTATAAAGTGGATTTCGAACGGGTTCCAGGTATCCCAAAAATGCTTGGTGGCGACTCCGAACATCTCTAATAGTTTCGAGACCCTTACCGAGACGAAACCGACCGATCTAAAACGATCCGGTCGAAAGCATTTTTACGCCACCGAGCGTGGCTTTCAAAGAGACCGCTGTACGTCCAAAGATCAGCTGGGCGTGCAGGTGGGCCATATCCACAGATTGGCGACTCCGGTGGGGAAAACTAGGACACTTACGTCTTTGTGATACCTAGATGGTGAGACTCGAACGAGGTCTTGGTTGGAATGCATTAATTGATTTTACAGTCACGATCGGGTTCCTTGTCCGGTCCCACATCCTAACCCTTTTCGACCAATTAGCTCGTCTCGTCGGCGTGAGTTTTCTCATCCCCGCGTTTCGAATCCCGATTGAGTCAAGCATACCATTGACGTTACACATTTTTGTTTCGTCAAAGAGCTTTCATCACTTTCGAGCACGAGGCTAGGGCACCCTCCTTACACATTTTGTTTGGATTGGTATCCCTCTCGCAAATCGGGGTTTGATCGCTTGGTGTGTAACCCACCCTTTTAAGCCAAAACGCGTGTCAGCATGATGCATAATATAATGAAACTGTGAATGCTTATGTGCTACTTGATCATAAGTCCTTCCGTGTCATTTTCAAACTTTCAAAATTACCCTTTTGCGCCGTTATAATGGCCGTTTCAAACCTCGGTCTTTCGCCGACCGTTGCACGCCTTTCTAGGCCGTCATAATGACGATTTTCAAACCCGGTTTTTTATAACCATTTCAAACACGCCTTTCTAGGCCGTCATAATGACGATTTTCAAACTCGGTTTTTTTATAACCATTTCAAACACGCCTTTGTAGGCCGTCATAATGACGATTTTCAAACCCGGTTTTTTATAACCATTTCAACACGCCTTTCTAGGCCGTCGTAATGACGATTTTTCAAACACGGTTTTTTATAACCATTTCAACACGCCTTTCTAGGCCATCGTGATGACGATTTTTAAACCCGGTTTTTCACAACCATTTTGAATCACCTTTTTACGCCGTTAATCGCCGCGTCTAGACACGGATTTTAACCTGTTTCGCGCCGACAATGGCTGTTTCAAAACCCGAGAAAAGCACACACCCTTTTCTCGAGGCACTTTCGAGATCCCGAGGACCATGCACCGTCCCCGAGACCTCTTCAAACATTTCAAACCTGATTTTCAAAACATACAATTTTGAATTTCAAAAACCGTCTTGGGAAACAATGCACTGTTTTCCGAGCCGACTCAAAATCAAAACCGTCTTTTGCAAATAAACTTAAGACAACCCCTTTCAACTGATCGACTTGCGGAGATCTCTATCTTCGGAAGCTGTCCATTAAAGCGACAAATGAATCCTTTGGAAAATTTTTATTTTCGAAAACTTCAGTCCACCATTCCAATTCCGCCTCGTGTCTATCGAGTCGAAGCAAACGTAATTATGGGTCTTTACTTATGAGTCGTCTCACCACGAGACCCGTCCAATGGCGTCGCGCCGTTACGTTGGACTCGCGTCAAAGGTTCGGTCAAACACCGTCACGTCATAAATCGAGTCAGCACCGAGGAACCACACACGGTCACCCTCGTCTTGTTGAGTCTAATATTTGTCTCGTCCTTTGTGTTGTCTGCCTTCGGTCTTGGAGCCATGTCGGATTGAGTTGCAATGTGAGCCGTTTTTCTGCCTCAGAGCCATGGCCCCGTCTTCCGCTTCGTCCAACAACATTGATAACAACAGAGATGTCACGACTGATCAGCTAGCCAGCCTGCTTACCGCTCTTAAGGTCACCCTAGATCGCGTCGAGACCCGTATCGACGCCCTGGAGAACAAGGAAACTGGAGAACATAATACTCCACCTCGATCAAAGGCGAGAAGAGGCTAAAGCTCTTGGAAGAACAGTTCCTAGCCCGGGGCAACAATATCCATCTTGAGAACAACTGAAGGTTCGAACTTGTTGGGGATCAATTACCTGACAACTTCACCCTAACTGATGTGCCTAAGTTTAAAGGAGTGGAGGACCCACTCAACCATATTCGCGCTTTCAAAGACTACATGGCCATTAAAGGGGTCAAACAAGAACTCTTCACCCGGATCTTCCCATCCTCCTTGGAACCGATCCCTCGCCAATGGTACTACTCCCTTGATCCGAAAAACCTTACTACTTGGGATGGAGTCGCAGTCGAGTTTGCCAAATAATATGCCGACAATGTCGAAATCCAGGCTAATACCCGTACTCTCGAGGTGCTAACCCAGAACGATAAGGAAGGGTTCACTGAGTTCTTAACCCGTTGGAGGAGGGTGAGTACTCAACTGGTCAGTAAGCCAAGTGAATCAACTTTGGTGGAAAAGTTCGTCAACAATCTCCGCCCAATTTATGCCAACCTACTGAGGTATGAGAATATTAAGACCTTCCAAGACCTGCAGATTCTGGGGACACGTATTGAAGATGACCTCCGAAAGGGTGTCTTGGCCAAATCCACTGGCAGAGGCTACCAAGGATCCACCTCAACCGGATCTCGCCCTTACGGCCAGACGAACAAGATTGATGAGGTTAACCTCGTCGAACCATCTGCTCAGAGAACTGAGCGCCCCCAGAGAGTGTTCACCAACATAGGGTCGACTTATGCAAGTGCCTTGAAGAGGCTCATGGACCAGGGGAAGTTAGAACCGATCGGACCCACCCCGGATCCGACCGATGCCAAGAAGTCCCGATTTTGGAACCTCAGTGCCTACTCTCAGTACCATCAGGGGAAAGGGCATGATACCGAAACCTGCTTCAAACTCAAGCACATCATCCAAGACATGATTGAGAAAGGAGATTTGCCTTTACCCCCACCAACTAAACCGAACAACAAAACGAACCCTCTGGGAATCCACACCATCTCTGACGATGAGCCGACTTTAGACTCCTCTCACCTCATCCTGCCAATTGATGACGAGGTGAATGCTTTGGAAAAAGATCCTTCAGACGGAGTGTTTGTGTTCAGTGCTGCCATTATGCTCACTATGTTCCAACATGTTGAGGAGGCCATAGCCAACCTCTCCGAGAGAATCACCCGACTTGACGACGCCTACCGTCGACTCATCTTCAATCCTCCACCACCGCGCCCGAGGGAGAATTCCCCAAGCATTCAAAATACCCACCTCAGGATGGATTGCTCCCGCGACCATTCTGGCACAGACCTCACAAAAATCACCCTCAAAATAACTACCCTCACAATAACTACCCCCATAAAAATCACCCTCACAATAACTACCCTCATAAAAACCACCCTCATAAAAATATCCCTCACAAGAAGTGCCTACCGAGGAATACCCCCCCAAGGTACCCTCGGGACTCTGAAATTAATGGCATCTGGAGAGATGATGTCGAGGATGTCTATATCATCCCAGGGAAGGAGAAACGGGCGAAAGAAACCGGACATCTCACCCGGTCCGGACGTCCCTATCAGAACCCGAATAGTCCAACGGTCGTTCCAGCAACGAATGACCAAGTCGTCCCAGAGGTGGACGCTCAACCAAGGGCTCCTGAGAATTCAATCCTTAAACAGCTTCAGAAGACGAAAGCTGAAATCTCAATCTGGCAACTAATCGCAACATCTTTTGAGCATCGACATGCCCTGCTACAGGCTTTGGGAAAGTTAACAGTGCCCTCCACCTCTTCCTCTAAAGAAATAGTGGCACATATGACGAGGGACGCCCCTGATTTGAATAACCCAGTCGTCTTCTCCGACAAGGATATCCCTCCATTCGGAGCCAATCATAACCTGGCCCTGTATATCACCGTACAATGCCTCAAGAAAAATGTACCCATGGTCCTCGTGGATGACGGATCCGCGGTGAATGTCATTCCCCTAAAGACTGCTCACAAGCTGGGTATTAGGGAAGCTGATTTGGTCCCAACAAATCAAGGGGTACGCGCCTACGACGGCACTCGTCGCAAGGTCGCGGGGCTTATCATTCTGGCTGTCGCGACCGGACCACTGGAAAGACAAACCAGTTTTCAGGTGGTCGACATCGACGCCTCTTTCAATATGCTCTTGGGACGTCCCTGGATTCACGCCGTCAAGGTAGTCACCTCGACTCTCCACCAGAAAATCAGGGTCCCCTTCAACGGGAAATCAATCACAATTCCTGCCTCCGCGATCAAAGCAGTCATGAGGAAGAGGATAGCCTCCCAAGCCATTGAGGAGGATGATAACGAAATGTGGGGTTTCCAAGCTGTGAACGCCATAACTAATGAATCAACACCCTCTGATTGTAACCCGTTCGCCAACCTCAAAGTCAATCGTATCATGATGCGTCATGGTTACTTCCCGGGTTTGCCGCTCAATCCACTGAAGGACCCATTACCTCCCTTGAAACAGGCTAAGGTCCCCAACATCCCCTTTAGACTAGGATATGAACCTACCGATGAGGATATCCAGGAGATGAACCTCCTAATTCGAAAGCGCAAGAAGCACGGAGTTATCCTCCGTCCCTATTATCCGACCCTCAACGGATACTTTGTCCCCGAGGGAGAATCTGAGCTCTACCATGGCTTTCCGGATCCAATCTATGACTCTGTGGCCAGGGCTAGGTACCAGGGAGTGGAAGCCTTCCAAGACTGCTACTTCATCCCCGACAACATCGAAGCTGCATCAACTAAGTCTAAGTCGTCGCCATGCCTCGACGGACAAGCTGTCACTCTCCTCTTTGGGGAAGATAACATCAAGCACCTCGACTATGAGGACATTATCAACATCGCCTTGAATGACAACCAATTTGATCCCACCGCCTTGATCTCCAACACTGACCAGGAGAAAGCTACCCAAGGCTGGAGGAAAACCATCAAGTGGACCGATCGCCAAGGCCGCATTCTCAAAATCACAACTGTAGATGGCCATATGTTCAAAAAGGGAAGCGAAGAAGAATCTGAGTCCGAGTCTGAGTCGGAGTCAGAGTCTGTCGTAGCTCCCAACACTTATGATGTCCCATTCAAGGTCCCCTTCCCACTGTTTTATCACAAAGTCGTGGCTGATTCAGAGGCTGAGTCTACTAGGGTCACCTCAACTCCCATGAAAGGTGACAACCTGGAGCCTGTTCCAGGGGCTACCTCCTCTGTTGTGTCACCTCTGACTGACCACGAGATGTCTGTCCTCTCCGAGCTTTTCGCTCGTGTCAACTTAATGAACGCTAAATTTGCTTATGACTCGTCTCATTTTAACTGCAATATAATTCTGAATGACTATGAGGAATTTGACTTGAGTGACTACCCACCTCACCTAGCCAGAGAACTTGACAAACGGGAAACCAGAACCCCCATCATTGAGGAGACCGAACCTATTAACATAGGAACCGATAACACACCTCAAGAACTTAGGATAGGGACAACCCTGGACCCCTCGGAAAGACAACAGTTCATTGACCTCCTCCACGAATACAAGGACGTGTTCGCCTGGTCTTACAGAGACATGCCTGGGATTAATAGAGAAATTGCAGAGCACCGGATACCCATTAAACCCGGAGCTAAACCTGTGAAGCAGAAGCTACGCCGGATGCGTCCTGAATGGGCCCTAAAAATCAAGGAAGAAGTGGATAAACAGTTCAAGGCTGGCTTCATCAAAGTGACTGAATACTCTGATTGGGTGGCCAATATTGTGCCCGTACCAAAGAAAGACGGAAGAATTCGGATTTGCGTCGACTTCAGGGATCTGAACCAGGCTAGCCCAAAGGACGACTTCCCTCTGCCATACGTTAACATTCTGGTGGACAATACCGCTGAGCATGCTCTCCTATCCTTCATGGACGGGTATGCTGGGTATAACCAGATTAAAATGGCTGAAGAAGACATGCACAGGACAACATTCACTACACAGTGGGGTACATATTACTACACGGTCATGCCCTTCGGCCTCATTAATGCCGGAGCAACTTATCAAAGAACCGCTACCACTCTCCTACATGATATGATGCACAAGGAGGTAGAGGTGTATGTCGATGACATGATTGTCAAATCAAAGGAACGGGACGACCACATCAATGCCCTCCGGAAATTCTTCGCTCGTCTGCGGAAATATAACATGAGACTAAATCCTCAGAAGTGTGCATTCGGGGTCACCTCCGGAAAACTCTTGGAACATGTCGTCAGCAAAAGAGGCATTGAGATTGATCCAACCAAAATCAAAGCCCTTCAACAAATGCCTCGGCCTTGGAACGAGAAGGAGATTCGGGGATTTCTCGGTCAGGTCCAATACATAAGCCGTTTCATTGCCAAGCTCACTATGATTTGTGAACCAATATTCAAAAAGCTTCACGCCTCCGATCACACCGATTGGGACGACGACTGTCAGAAGGCCTTCGACAGGATAAAGGAAATCCTATCCAAACCTCCTGTCCTCATGCCACCTCAACCGGGGATTCCTCTATCCCTCTACCTGGTTGTTACCAACACAGCCATGGGAGCAATGTTAGCACAAACAGTCGGCAACGAAGAACGAGCCATCTACTACATCAGCAAAAAGTTCATTGAGTACGAGACGAGGTATACCCAACTGGAAAAGAATTGCCTTGCCCTAGTGTGGTCGGCAAAGAAGCTGCGACATTACATGCTCAGCTACACGGTCCACATCTACTCCAAGATGGACCCGGTCAAATATATCTTCGAAAAACCTGTACTAAATGGAAGGCTGTTTAGGTGGACACTCATGCTATCCGAGTTTGATCTCAAGTTTGTACCCCTCAAGGTTATCAAGGGAAGAGCAGTCGCTGATTTCCTGGCAGAGAATCCCGTCAACGAGGACTCAACGACCGACACATGGTCACTTCCTGACGAAGACATCCTTTGTGCCGATTCCGACGCATGGGACCTATACTTCGATGGTGCGTCTAATCTGAGAGGCTTCGGGGTAGGGATCCTTCTAATATCACCGGAGGGAGAACATGTTCCGATCTCGGTCAAGCTAGACTTTGCCGTCACCAACAATGCCGCTGAATATGAAGCATGTCTCATCGGCCTACAAGCAGCCATCACACTTGGCATCAAGAGACTGAGGGTCCACGACGATTCCTCAATGATCATCAATCTGGTATCTGGATCATGGAAAATCTGATCCGACAGCTTAGCTCCTACCGAGCAAAGATCAATCAAGAGGCCGAATTTTTCGACCAAATCGACTAGTTTCACTTGCCACGCGAGGAAAATCAATTCGCTGATGCCCTGGCAAAACTTGCCGCGCTCGTCAACATACCTGACGATATGACATCAATGCCCCTATGTGTCGAGAGAAGGAGCGAGCCAGCCCACATTTGTGCCATTATCAACGACGAGGAAAGCCATGATGAACCTTGATACCAAGCCATCCTCAATTACAAAACCAAAAACGAATTTCCTGCCAACTCTGATCAAAGAGGACAAAGAGCCATCCGCTTACTTGCATCACAATTCGTGATAAACCAAGATCAACTATACAAAAGAACACCCCAAGGAATTCTCCTCCTTTGCATCGACCATCACAAAGCCAAAAAAGTCATGGGAGAGGTTCACAACGGAGAATGTGGCCCTCACATGAGCGCAATGATGCTTACTCGAAAAATCACACGGCTAGGCTACTACTGGATCACCATGGAAGCCGACTGCCGTAACTACGTCAAACATTGCCACAATTGCCAAATCTTCGCCAACATACAACACATACTACCATCCCTTTTATACACCATGACATCACCCTGGCCTTTCTCAACCCGGGGCATCGACATCACCGGAAAGTCAACCCGGTAGGCACCAAGGGGCATTGCTTCGTCCTCGTCACCATCGACTACTTCACTAAATGGGTGGAAGCGCAGTCATATGCAGTCTTGATCGCCAAACAAGTGGCCAAGTTCATTCAAAACAACATCATCTGCCGATATGGGGTACCCCATGAAATCATCAGCGATCAAGGCTCTCACTTCCGGGCGGAAACTCAAGCTTTGCTGGACAAATACAAGATCAAGCGACATCGATCATCCCCTTACCGTCCCCAAACTAATGGAGCGGTGGAGGCGGCGAACAAGACTCTTGTCACCATTATCAAGAAAATGCAAGTAACTACCGCGATTGGCCGAGCAAACTCCCATTCGCACTCTTGGGATACCGAACCTCCATTCGAACACAGACAGGCGCCACACCCTTCTACCTAGCATACGGTATGGAGGCGGTTCAACCGGTAGAGTTAGAGGTCCCTTCTCTACGGATTCTACTGGAGAGTCAAGTCCCTGAGGCGGAATGGACCCGTCGAAGGTACGAACAACTCACTCTTCTAGACGAACGGCGACTCAACGCCTTGCACAACGTCCAACTATACCAACGACATATACAACAGGCATTCAACAAGAAGGTTAAACCCAGAAACATCCAGGAGGGCGAATTGGTCCTCAAGTCAGTTCGAGCACCTTTACCCGTCGATCCGAAGGGGAAATTCAAACCCAACTGGGCCGGGCCATACCTGGTCAAGAAAATACTTTCGGGGGCGCAGTGAGACTGAGTGACCTAGATGGGGAGGACTTTACAAACCCGACCAACCTAGACCAACTCAAGAAATACTACCCTTAAACCATAACAACCAACGACCTAAGCCTAGTCTTGCAACTAGAAACCACCTCAACCCTTTTCAAGTCAAGTTCCTCAACGTGTTCTGATTTGAAATTGCATGTTTTATCGAGTCTAAGCTGCGGCACCTTGCCCGTTTCAAAGGTCCTTTGATCTGTCAAAGGCAACATCCATTTGCACTAAAACAAAAACCCCTGAACTACGAGCATGGTTTGATTTCACCTCTTCAGGTGAATACATAGGCAGTCCCTCTTATGCCTGAGGGATACAACCACAAAACCCAATCAAATTTACAAAATATTTCGAACTACGATCATGGTTTGATTTCACCTCTTCAGGTGGATACGTAGGCGGTCTTTTCTTACACAAGAAGGATACAACCATCCCCATAATAAAAAAAAACAAAATCACCCACATCAACTTTCAAAAAAAGAAAAGGGAAAAACATTCCCTTTCCCACAAAAATACAAAAAAATGAGCCTTTCTCCCTTCCCAAAAACTCCACTTTCCCAAGTGCAAATGTTTAGGACGATTCAAATTGAATTGCCTTCACCAAATGGATGGAAGAAACAAGCGTTCACAATTTTCGACACAAGCAATCCTCTTATTTAATTAATAATGGGAGGGATTACAATTTCAACAACAAATAAAGATCGACGAGTCAATAACTTGTCAAAGCTAAGGTGTCAACTAAAACACCTAACATAATAAAACTAGCACAAAACGCACAATAACTAGCTAGTACAACATAATAAAAAACTCACAACACTACTACAATATAATAATAAAGCGGGTAATGGAGGTCTCCAATCTTCCATTTTACCCTTGCCTCTTCCTTCGGGGTACATCTTCCCCTTGCTCTTCTTTTTGGCCCGCCTAGGATGGGTTTCTTCCTCGACGGATCTAAGATGGCGACAGCCTTCGGTCTAGCACAAGACCCCATATTCGACCCAAGACGAGCCAATGCACGGCCCACCATATTCTTGGGGCCAGAACTCCTCCTTTTCGGTGGTCTCATCACATCGGGGGTAGCTCCATCAACTTACTCCTCAAAGAAGGCACGGTTGGCCTTGCCAACCTCTCGGTACCTCAAGTCGACAACCTCGTCCTTACGGAATTTGGACCTCTCTTCAGAGGACGGAGCTCTTGACCACTTGACATAAGCGGGAGTCATCCATGTCGTGGAAACGGGGTTTGGTACCTCCCAAAGCGGCCGAGTGGCCCACCACCTTTCGAAGACCTCCACATGCTCGGAGTTCCGGAAAACATTCTCTTGGACAAGAGTATCTTGAGCGGGCACCTTTTGTTGACGCCCCATTTGCCTCATGAGCCTTTCTGGATAAATGAAGGAAACAACCTTCAAACCCACCACCATCAAAGAACGAGGATTAGCACCCGAAGCGGACAACCCCGTGAAGGACCTCAAGTGCCACCACGGCACCACCCAACGGATATGAGGACCACCCTCCTCCGCCAATATTGCGGCCCATTAGGCCTCGGTGGAAGTGAAACTATCCGGGTACAATTTCTTCCTCATGGTAAGATGACGGAAGGAATAAAAAGAAGAATCAACCGGAGGCTCTACATACCTTAGCCTCTCCAATAGACAAACTTGGAGGATCCTTGGGGATCCGAAAGAGGGAACTTCTCCACAAGAGCCTTCCTTGTCCAAAGCTTGGATAATCTCTCCAAGCACCAACAATGATGGATCTCTACCATGCTCTATTTGCTCAATCACATGAATAAGGGTCATGCTACCATGGGATTTTGGCCCCTCCTTCTTCAAGACATCAACAAAGAGGTACACATGGACAAGGAAAAATGCAAGAGCCCTTCTCCTAGCCACCTCCGAGACATTAGCATCTAATCGGTTTGAAAAGATGTTGATAAGAGCCAACATATCCACACCGTGTGGAGCAAGAAGAAAGTTGATTTGGCTTGTTGATAAACCCAACACGGAACGGAATTTCTCCTTATAGCACAATCGAGTGGGAGGAAGCACCGGAACACAACCCGGCCACCCACCAATGGCTCCAACTTCTTCGGCAAGAGGACAAAGCTCACCCTTCGGGAAAACGAAAACATGGTGTTTCGAATCCCAAAACCGAGAACATGCTTCAAGAAATGAAGGTTGAACCTTGACTTGATGGAGCACCAATAATTGCCCAACTCCCATGCAAACGAGTTGATACTTTTCGGGAGGCGACAAATCCCGGCACCATTGTCGCAATGCGTTCTCAAAAGCATCCATGAAATATTTTTGTGGAAGAAGAAGAGGTTTTGTAGAGATGTTTTTGTGTTTCGGATGATGAAACAATGAAGCGCAAACGTCCCTAATTATACAAAATGATCAGCGCGTTTTTTCAGAAAAAGGGGAGAGTTGACTTCCATCGCCAGGCTGCTCGCGCCTCCTTGAGGCTTCCCCAGGATTCCCGCTATTGACTTGTCTCTTTCAACTTGTGTTTTCTCCTGACACCTCAAACCTCCCGCTAGGAAGCTCGCGCCTCTTCGGGATGATCCAGGACTTTTTTGTGTTTCCTCACACTCACACTTCCTTGTTTTAGCGTTTTACGAAATCCGACACGGTTTCCATGACGCAGCTTTAAACATACGGATTTTTCTTTCTTTTTTAAAAGGGGCAAAGGGCTAGTCGCCCCGATCCGTGATGGATCGTTTCCATGTCAGTCGAAATTCTGAAAATTTTTCGATGTCAGTCGAAATTATGAATTTTTTTTGATTTTTCGCGATTTCCCATCATAATAAAAGTCGAAAATTGATAACACGACGTCAATTTCCCGCAAAATTCAAGCACTCACAAATTCGAGTCTTGACCTCAAAAAAATCAAAAATCAAGTATACGCGCAAAAATCCTTTTCTAAAATCCTTTCCTGACGGTTTGAGTTTGAATTTTTCGAGTCACAAATCAATTTCAATAATTTCGATGCAATTTAATTTGCGTCACGAGTTAATTGCTCAAATTTTCAAATAAATTCCTTTTGAATTCCGAACGTGATGACTTGTCGCGGAATTTTCAAAATTCATTTCAAATTTCACTTCGAGTCATCTTGGTTAAATTTTGTTCAAATGCTTTTACGTGTTTACATATATGTATACGTGCTATCTGTTGCCTGTTTTGCACACTAACGATGCAGGAACTGGTGCAAAGCAAAAGGAGAATTGACAGCCGACAGCGCCCCTCCGAAACACAACACAAAAAGCCAAAAATCACAAAATAAACCACAATCCAAAAACACATATATACAAACCGCCTCACGCAAAATACGTCAACACACGTTCGATACAAACGACAGACCATACAAACAGGATCCAGTACAACCATCTATCATACAGACACTGGCCTAAGATAACCGTCTATCATACAGACACTGGCCTAAGACAACGAACTGGGGGCTATCTGCGACCTACCGAACTAAGCACTCCCTACCCTTTCAATCAGAAAAGAAAGGGAGCAACATAAGGAACAGAGGAGCAACAACGGAAGCAGAGGTGGTTACCATGACGGTAATACCTCGTTGCTGCTCCACGACAAAAACAAAAATGGTGCTTGGCAGATTTTGGACGACACGACAACCGAGGACCGTAACTTAGCATGTTACCCCGATGTTGAACCCCACTCAGCTGAATTCAACAGCAATCGAAAGCAGCAACATGGGACAACACACTCATACTGAATCCCACTCATCGGACATCCGGACCTCCGCAGACAACGACCAACGATCGACACTCGATCATTGGCCGGGCAAAGGCCGCCAGGAAGAAACACAACCAAGCCTGTAACAAAAAACAGTCGTTTCTTCCCCTCCAGGATCGTCTTCCTCCTCCAAGGCCTCCACGACAGACCCCATAGGTCCCAAGTGGTACCCTGTGATCAAAAGAATAAACAAAGAACGTCAGCCGAAATTTCGGCACTACGACGACATGAAATGGACAAATCCAAAAAAAAAAAGCAAAACAAACAAAACCATTCACAAAAACAAATACAAACAAAACACGACTCGCCCCTATTTTCAAGCAAAAGACGAGTCAAAACCATCACAAAAAAATACATTCCCGACACAATGGGGTATTTTTCTACGGCTCGAGGAGGCAATTCATGCGCCAATTTGAGCACAAGCCGGCCAAAATTCAAAAACAGCTGCAAAAAAAGGCAAACGTGATTTTATCACGCCTCAAAGCGACCTAAACTACCAATGAGGTCCATTTCAAGACAAACTGACTCAATTCAATCTCAAACAGACGCTTATTTTGTCAGACATAAGACCGTCACAAAAGGCAAAAATTCCAAATTTTGCCCACAATACCCAACAAAGGTCCATAAGGGCAAATATGGTCTCCCCGACTACAATGCAACCTAGTGGGACCCACTACCCAAGCAAACAAACTTGGCATTGCGAAATAAGACGGTTTCTCACCTCACTCAGGTTTTTCGAGCATAGGGAGCGGGAACGGGGACCAAAATGCAAACTAAAAGCACCCCTATACTCCTAAACAGGTTTCTAACCTAATACAAGCATCAATTTTACTCGAAATGGGCTCAATCAAAAACGCCCAATTCGATTTTCTATGGTAAAATTCCGCCCTAATTCAATCAAGCTAAAGATCAACAAATTTAAATGGATTCATGAGGGAATGCATACCTTGAGATGACATTGTTGATGATAGCACGAATCCAAGCGAGCTAGAAGGCCCAACAATGGCGATTTTAGCTTGTTTTGTCGAAATTTGGAGAAGACGAAGATGAATGGGATGCAGCCTGAACTCGCGTCTTTTACAGAAAAAAGGGAAGCCCCTTTGATTCGCAAGAGGGCTCACGCCTCAATCAGGTGTCCCTTTGCTTTTTCACCGAAATTTGGGGTTTGGCCCAATTTCACATATTAAACTTCGAATTTTCATCGACGATATTAAAGGTCGTCATTTTCTCAAGCAAATAGTGAAAATTTAAATTCGCTATTTTCGAAAATTCCAAACAAAATGGCGATCAAAACCGCCAATTTCAAAAATAATGGTGAAATCAAAATTCACTATTTTCCTTAAAAAATTTCAAAAATAATAGCGAGAATCCAAAATCTGCTATTTCTTCAAATCTCAAACGACGGCAATTAAAACCGTCATTTTCAAAAATAGCTGGAAATTAAATTCCACTACTTTCACCACACGTGTCAACGGCGGCACATAAATCGTCACTTCAATTAATAGTGAAGATTCCAAATTCACTATTTCCATCAAATGTCAACGGCGGCACATAAACCGTCACTTCAATTAATAGTGAAGATTTCAAATTCACTATTTCCTTCAAATGTCAACGGCGGCACATAAACCGTCAGTTCAATTAATAGTGAAGATTCCAAATTCACTATTTCCATCAAATGTTAACGGCGGCACGTAAACCGTCACTTTAAACGTAATAGCAGATTTAAAATTTGCTATTTCCTTCAAAATTCAAACAAACAGCGATCGAAACCGCCACTTCAAGTTCAAAAAAGAACGACGAATGGTGAAGATTCCAAATTCACTATCTCTTCCAAATACCACCAGGGGCTTCCTCGCGGAACCCGCTCATTTAAAAAACAATGATAGTGAAAATTCGACTTCATTATTTCCACGGCGGCATCACGAGTTCGCTACGTTCAAACAAGCCCCTTTGACGCGGCTATTCTCACGGTCCATTAATCGATTGCCCCATGGCTGGCGAGCTTTTGTCCGCAAACACTCAAGGACAGATCCCGAAGATGCCTCGGGTACATTTCCTTACAATGGCTGGCGAGCCTTTGTCCGCAAGCACTCAAGGACAGATCCCGAACAAGCCTCGGGTACAGTTCTTTACAATGGCTGGCGAGCCTTTGTCCGCAAGCACTCAAGGACAGATCCCGAAGATGCCTCAGGTACATTTCCTTACAATGGCTGGCGAGCCTTTGTCCGCAAGCATCCAAGGACAGATCCCTAAGATGCCTCGGGTACATTTACTTACAATGGCTGGCGAGCCTTTGTCCGCAAACAAGCGAGGACATATCCGAAGATACCTCAGGTATGACTCCTTCCTATGGCTGGCGAGCCTTTGTACGAAGTCTAACGGACTTTAAACGACTCGCACGGATAGTCGACAGACTCTAAACTGTTCCCGACGACAGGTCCTTGACTCGTACCCTCGAGTCGCCTTGGCGTCGCCCTTCCCGACGGCAGGTCTTTGGCCCGAATCCTTTCGAGCCGCCTCGACGTCGCTTGGGTCTCCAAGTTGTAATCTTTGATTGACCTGGGGGCTCTACTTTAACTTTCGCCCTGTCCAAGTCTCAGTCAAAGTGGAGGCTCTGTAGATACCCAGTATCTGCTGAGACTCCAACAAACACCCGATGATTATCGGACTACAACATGCTTTGGAATCGCGGCGTTTGATCGACAGTTTGTGTACAACTTTACGTCGGAAAACTTAAAACGATTTCAAAAATAAAATATTTCAAAACATTTCAAAAATACCTGGAGTGTTTAATGCACGGCAACGGGGTCGCAATGACACTAACTAGAGTCAAAACCGACACCGGACCAAAAACCGACTGAAAAATTCAAATCCCGACTCCAACAACGAGTCAAACCGAGTCAACCACCAAAAACAAAACATTTCAAACCTTCTACCTTAAGTTTTCTCGGATTCATGAATGGTCAAGTACCAAACATGTGACTACAAAACCTAGGATAGAACAAATCATGATTGCGTTTGTTGTGAAAGCGACAACTCACCTCGAAGAACCGCGAAGTGGCTCGCGCCTCTTTGAGCAGCCCAGGTGGCCACGTCGCTCAAAACTCACACAACCACTCATTCTTCTATAAATACCCCTCAAATGCCACCCATTTGAGACTTACGCGAGTGTCCGCCCCCTCTTTTCTCCCTTAAAATTCTTGACTCGACTTCTTAAGTCACAACCCGACGCGTATTTACGACCTATCGATCGTAAATACAAGCCTTAGACATTTTTTGGTACCGTCATCGTGCATTAAATCACTTCACCGACAACTTCGACCACTACACCATCACTAATATTAAAAAAAAATACTCTCTTTACTTACCAAAACGGTTTTAAACCGAGTTTTTTCCGATCAAACGAGTTGTTACACTTACGTCGGTCACTCGCCATAACCAAACATGTAAGTATGAGGGTGTAAAAATACTATTTTATTATGTTTTCATTTGTTTCATGACTATAACATGCTAAAACGTGCATAACATGAACCAAAACATGGAATAAACGAGAGCAAAAAACCGATTTTTGGCACGAGACGAAGCCCCTTAGGTCGCCAAATGACTTGCCGCGCCTAAATGGGGTGTCCAGGTCAGAGATCAACCGTGTTTGTTCTCGTCCTTTCCCTTTAATTCATTTTCATATTTGTAATCGGTTTTCACCATTTCAAATATTTTCAAACCCTTTTTTATTTCATGTTATTTGTTTTAACCATAAAACATTCTTCACCCTTGGTTCCTCATACCATGACGGTTAAATCGGTGTTTCGGTGATAATATTTGGTTAATGACATTTAAAAGGTATTTTAAAACCTTTTATTCCATTTCTTTGCATTTCTAAAAACAAACATATTAGTCCCCCAACACAAAGTCATCCTTGGTTCTACATACCATGCCAGATTTTAACCCGGGTACGATGATGAGTATCGACTAATTACATTCAATGGACTTAAAACAATTAGTCCATAATTATTTTCAAAACTTTTCATGTCAAGTTTTTCAAACCAAACCCGACACCGAATATTATCAAGATAATGATGATTATTCGAGTCTAGTTCCTCAAATTAACAAATGCGGTCTAAACGAACCCTTCAAATCAAACCGGGTTCAAATACCCATTTTCAACACATTTTATAACGTTTTCTAAAAAGTCAGAACACGGCACATAAACCGTGGGCTAACCCGCGCCTAAACAGGCCCTTCATTTCTCATTTTCAAAACCAGGGAGAGGCCCCTTACACCGCCGGCTGGCTCGCGCCTCATATAGCCGTCTGGTACAAGGTCTGTCCCCTCCCAGCATTAGTCTAGGACTATCTCGACTCCGGTTAGCCCGGATATAGGACGGATCAGATGACTATTCGAAATCGTGTTTGCAAAACACTTTATTAAAACAAATGGATCATGTTATGCACCCTAAACCTAATACGGTAAATGGATGTTTAATTCCCGTCTTGCATGCAAATCAATCCTTAATCCAACTCGACATCTTATACTTGATACTTGGATTAAATCAACCGACTTAGAAAGCTCTCACATGTTAGGTTTAAATTATTGGATGCGCATTCATGCATTTAAACCGTTTTATCAACTTTTGCATTCAACCAACCAAGATCGATCAGTAGAGGCCGCTAAACGCGGGCGGGATTGGGTGTCTGATTAAAAGGCTTCCCAATACGTACCCAATGTGACCATAATTAGCGCATATTTAGTCCCCGAATTAGCCTTGTTCCCATGCTTTTTAGTGCATATTTGGGTCATTTATTGTCTTTAGTTCTTTGTTTTGCATATTCTTTGAGGTTTTGTGTCCTTGGTAGGAAAGGGATACAAACCTTGCATTTTCATGGCAAAATGAGACTAAATTGATTGAATCCAATGACCAAGCATCAAGAAGAGACAAGATTAGAAGGCCTTTGTACATATTATAGTAGTTGGGCAATGATGAAGAAAGATCCTTGCATCCCCAAGGATTTTACGAAGAAAAGGGAAGAAAAGAAGAAGAAACACGGCTGAGCAGCAACCCGTGCGGATTGTCCTGAAGACGCCCGTCCCCAGGACCAGAATCCGTGCGTCTTCTACCAAAGACGCCCGGGCAGCAGCACCCAGAAGACGCCCGGGCAGAGACACAGGAATCCGGCCGTCCCGTGCCTAAGACGCACGGATTCCAAGACAGCGCAAATTCGTTTCTTCAAGCTTCAAGAAAGATGCCCTTCCTTCAGAAAATACCGGCGTTTCCCTAAGTAGGGACTTAATCGTCATTTAAGCCCTTAGTTAACCCTAATGCATCCACCTAATTTCCACTATAAATACCCCATTAGTCTAATTAGAAGAGCATGTTCTTCTTATCAATTCTTAGAGTAGTTAATATCAATCAAATCTCTCTTTAGTTTTGTAATCAACAATTAATCAAGTTTTAATACAAGTTTTATTTCCTTAATCTCGCTTTTGTTCATCCTTTATTTTGGATAATTGAAGATTATTTGGGTTATTATTGGGAGATTGACAACCTCTCAATCAAGCATCAAGTACTTCTATTATTCTTTGCTTTATTATTGGAATCATTAGTAGGTATAATTCTCTTAATCCCTCTTTAATTATTGTTAATTACTTTCATTTATTCATCATGTTTCACTTTGTTGGTATGATTGACAACCTTGCTAGCATGTTCAACATGATAACGAGTGAGTAGTTCCATAGCTAGGGTTAATGGGTAATTAGGAGAAACCAACATGGGGAATGATTCATGCTTAAATTAATATGCTTTCATGGTTTATTTGCTTGCTTGTTTTGATCTCAACTCATGCACATGTTATGTTTGATGAAATGCTAAGCCTATGAATCCTTGCATTTTTTACCCATCACTTATCTTTTTAATGAGACTTGTAAGACATAAACCAACTCGAGTCTCATTAGACCATGCATGTTGTTGGGTAGGGAAGACTAAGTCGACTTGTAGGTGTTGTACAATCTAATCGATTCGGCTCCGGGACCCAAACTTTCCTAGGATTGTAAGATATAACCCAATCAATCCATCACAACAATAATTGCTTGCTTATAATTTGAGAACATGTTTGTATGATCAATTCCCATGAATCCCCTATGACCCCATGACACCCTAGTGACTTTTATCAATTGTTTACAACCCTTTCAATTCATCTTGCTTATTTACTTTCATTGCTATTTAGTTTAGTGACCTTCTACATCAACCCAAATTGTGACACCCCTAAGACACCACTAGTCTCAATAGAAATCTCATTTCAATTCTCGTCCCTTGGGATCCGACCTTTACTTGCCTCTTTACTAATTGTAGAGTTGTTTGTGAAGCTATAAATTGTGTTTTGGTCTAGGTTCTTCCAACGACAATTGTTCCGAAAAATAGAATATAGCTCTGATCACCGAACCAAAAATGGCGCCGTTGCCGGGGACGGTGTTATCTTGATTTAGATTTTCTTATATTGTTATTAGTTGTGTCTTTCTTTGCCTTGAGGAAGTAAAACTCCTCAATGTTTGTTCTAATTGTTTTCGAGTTGTTTGATATTTTGCATGTCTAGAAGGTCACAAGGTGATTTGTTACCTTTTGATCGTGAAATTGAAAGAACTTTGACAACCAAAAGAAGACTTGCTAGGAGAAATTTGAGAGGTATTAGTGAGGTTGTAGATATTCAACCAACTATTGAGTTCATCAACCCTTTTGCAAGAGAAGGTGAGGAGAACCCAACACAAAATACAACACAAAATCAACCCACAATGCCTAAGTTTTCATCACATTCCGTACCCACCGAGGAGAACCTACCCAATGGTACTCCCACACCACAGCATCTAGCCGGAAATTTCATTGCCAAATCCGCATTTATCCAATTAGTCGAAAGGAGCCAATTTAGGGGGGATGCCTAGTGAAGACCCTCCCTCTCATATGGAGACCTTTTGTGACTATTGTGATGCGATTTCTCAAACCGGTGTAACTCAAGACCAAATTCGATGGGTCTTATTTCCTTTTTCTCTAATTGGCACCGCGAAACAATGGTTGAAGGGCCATGATAAGGCCACTCTCGGAATTGATTCTTGGAAAAAGTTGGCTCTAGCTTTCTACAAAAAATTCTACCCACCGGAAAAGACTAACATGCTAAGAGCTCAAATTACGGGTTTTAAGCAAAGGGATGAAGAATCTTTGTATGAAGCTTGGGAGCGGTTCAAAGGAATTTTTCGCTCATGTCCTCACCATGGACTTAGCGAGTGGTTCTTGGTACAACAATTTTGGAACGGTCTATATGAAGATTCAAGGAACATTCTCAACATGGGATTAAATGGAATGTTCACCGAAGTTGATGACAATCAAACTTGGAACAAAATTGAGGAAATGGCAGTCCATAACTCACAATATAGTAGACCTCGCAAGGCTACTAGAGGAGGAAAGCATGAAGTGGACTCCGTTACTCAATTGGGTGCTCAACTTAGTGCTCACAATGATACCATCAATTTGAAGTTTGAAAAAGCTATGGCTAGACTTGAAGAAGCCTCAAAATCACCAAAGCATCATGTTAATGCCATGACGGCATCCTC
Organism: Silene latifolia; assembly: GCF_048544455.1. Lineage (NCBI taxonomy): Eukaryota > Viridiplantae > Streptophyta > Magnoliopsida > Caryophyllales > Caryophyllaceae > Silene > Silene latifolia. Next base: position 88,156,062 of record NC_133535.1, on the reverse strand, counting down.
ATCAATCCCAAGTGGGATATGTGAGAATTGTGGAACTTTGGGACATGACTCAAGTGAATGTAGGGGAACAAATGAACAAGTGAATGCTGTCCAAGCATACAAGAGTGGTACCCCTTATTCTAACTATTACAATGAAAACACCAAATTCCATCCAAATCTCTCATACAAAAGCCAAAATGTTCAAAACCCTTAAACAACATACACCCCAGCTCCCATGAGAAACCAAAATCAAAGACCCTTTTACAACCAAAACCAAGGTTACCAAAATCAAAATCCATACAATCAACAAAATGACCAAGGTTTTGATGTTCAAAAAGCGGTCCTTCAAATGCAAAAGAATCAACAAGAATTTTTCACTCAAATGCAAAAAGATAGTCAAGCAAAGGAAACCACCATCAACAACATCCTAGCTCACACCAAAATGTTGGAAACCCAATTGACTCAACTAACATCTTCAAGCTCACAAAGACAAAAGGGGCAATTACCACCTCAAAGTAATCCCCAAGACATGAAACGGTTAGTGCCATTCACTTGAGAAGTGGTACAAGGTATGAAGCACCGAAGAAGCAAGTTGAGGATGAAGTTGTGGAAGATAGTGATAAGGAAGAAATTGTGCAAAAGTCCAAAGATGGAGAATCATCAAAAGAAGAAATTTCAAAGAAAAATGAAGACAAGGTCAAGGAGAAGGAGCCCATTGTGATTAGACTTCCTTTTCCAAGTCGTCAAGCCAAGCCCAAATTTGATGACCAACTTGGAAAGTTAATGGAAATTGTGAAGAATTTGGAAGTCTCAATTCCTTTCACGGAATTAATCAATCACGTGCCGGCCTATGCGAAATACATGAAAGACATCCTCACAAAGAAGAAGTCGATCCGGAAGCTTGAGACTATCGCCTTCACTAAGGTGAGTAGTGCAATACTTCAAGGGAGTTCACCTCCAAAACTCAAGGATCCGGGAAGCTTCTCAATACCGTGTACCATTGGCGACACCACGATCAACAAAGCCTTATGTGATCTAGGGGCTAGTGTGAGTGTTATGCCGTACTCGGTGAGTAAAAGGTTGAGGATGGGAGAGCTTAAATGCACCAATATCACACTCTAATTGGCCGATAGATCGACGAAGACACCATTAGGGACATGGGAAGAAGTTCCCGTACGAATTGGGAAATTTTTCATCCCGGTGGACTTTGTCATTGTTGATATGGAAGAAGATTCCAACATTCCAATCATTCTAGGAAGACCTTTCTTACACACCGCGGGTGCGGTGATTGATGTGAAACATGGAGAGCTCACTCTAGAAGTGGGAGATGAGAGTATAACTTTCAATCTTGACAAAACTATGAGAGCTCCCCGTTTACATGAACCATGTTTTATGATCGATCATTATAGCCGGAAGGATGATAGGAAGAAGTCGGAACTCCAATGGAAGAAGAAAATGAAGATGCTCCATTCAAAGAGAAAGTGAATTATAACAAAGAGAGCTTGCAAAGCTCAACAAAGTCAAGCAATGAAGAAGATGGCCTCATTGGCCAAAACAAGATAATGGGAGAGTTGTCTCTATCAACTCAAGAGATCTTTAGTGATCAAGTAGATGAAGTTTGTGGTCTTTGGGACAATGAGTTTGAAGGGATTTTCAATCCCTACATTGGTAATGCTATCGATCAAGACCGACAACAAGGGCAAAGATCTATTGAAGAACTCTATCACGACAATGAACAAGCTTTTGATTACTTTTTCAAGGTGTTGAGCAACATCAACAACACCTTGGACATGACCCCTTGACATCTCATCAAGAATGAGAGTTTGGTGGAGTCCTCCCTAAACCACTATTTGTAAATATTTCTAACTCCCTAACTCGCATTTTAATTCTTAATTTGCATTTTTGTCATATTTGGATTTTTATTGCCTTGATCAAGATGATTATCATGTTTGAGAGAAGTGAGGGAGGGACTAATAATTTCAATTAATGTGTAGTGCTTTAGCTTAGTGTGGGGATAGCAATTGCCTAGGCTATTCATACCTTAGTAGTGCCCCCACAATGAAGAACACGAGATTTTGAAGAATGAAAAATGACAAGGGATATGCAAGGTACACGGATGGAACTGAATCCGGGTAAAAAGGGTAGAACCCGAGCGGTTTCAAGGGAATCCGCCCGTCTTCAGACAATCCAGGCATATTGGGCAGAAGACGCCCGTCCTTCTGAGCTGAACTTTTGAAATTTTGTGACTGTTAACAAATCCGGGCGTCCTGCAGTAGAATCCGCCCGTCTTCATAAAGACACCCGTCCTGAAAGAGAAGACGCTCGTTGATACGTGCCTAATGTATAGTCTTTTTAGCCTATTTCAGCACGTATTTCCATGCATTTATATACTGTTTTTATAGTATTTTGCCCCGAATTGGCTACTTTGGTGTATTTTGTCCTTTTTGTAGGGATAATCGCGGAAGTAGCGGAACCATGCCCTTTTTCTGTCCTTTTGCATGCATTTAGAGGAGACGGGAGTATCCCAGAGTGAGATGTTGCACTGAGAAGTGTCGTTGCACGCATTACGAGGTACTTGGGTGAAGACGTAAGCTGAATTGAAGATCCAAGTGGTCTATCGAGCTGTTTGGAGGACGATCGAAGGGTTCCAAGGCTCCTTAAGGCTCGATCGAGAGGCTCATTCCTCGATCGAGTAGTCCGCACTGACCAAGACCTCGATCGAGTGACCGGTTGTTCGATCGAGGAGGTTCTCTTGGTGATGGTCGATCGAGTAGTCTAATCTACTCGATCGAGAGGCTTTTTGATTTGTGGGCTTTAATTAGCCGTGTTTGGTTTATTCTCAGTTAACACTTAGACTTTTCCTATTTAACCAAGTATTACTAGGTTAATTAGGTATCACTTTTTACTCTAAGACTATCTCTTTTTACTATCATTCATATTAGAAAAACCTCTTTGTTACTTTTACGTTGCTTTCACCTTGGGATTATTGCCTTTTCGGATTTCGTTCTTTACGCCGGAATTTCTCGGATTGTAATTCTCTTCCCCTTTTTAATAATAATTAACCTTCTTTTGTTGTTTTAATTCCTGTTTTATGTTATTGTTTTCATTCCTTCTTGCCCTGATCATTATCATTGCTCTTTATTATTATTTCGCTATGTTTTTTCATTTGAAATTTACATCTTTGTTAGATTAGTTATGAATATGAGTAGCTAAACCCCTTCATGTTGGGATTAGGGGATCTGCGGTAGAATAATGACGACGTAGTAAATGAATTAGACGAACCGATTTAAGAGACTCTGTCACTATAGCAATATAACTGTAATCACCGACCTAGTTGAGTGCACGCTTCTATGTCACCTATTAAACTGGCTACAATTAACCCTGGATCGAAAGATTGGATTAAATAGGCCTGCTATAAACAGTAGACTACCCTAATGAGGACGAAAGTTAAGTTAGTGGTATTTTAGGGTGGGAAGTGGACCGAAAGGACCTTCTAATATCCGTCTCACAGTTAGTTAAATGCTCCGAGTCATTTCTTTGCTAAGTTGTTAAACTGCCGTTGTGAACCGAAGTCCCGACATGCCTCTCTCTTATTGATAGTTTAATTCATTTTCCTGCTTATCTGCTTTCCTCTTTATTTCTCTTCCCTTTACTCCGTAGTTTAGAACCAAAAATTAATCAAACCCAATTGTTACCTTAGAATTAAAAATAGATAGCTGTAGTTACATTCCTCCTGTGGATTCGATACTGATTGCCTCTACTACATATTAGTTGAGACCGTTAGGTTTTATTTTTGACAGTGTACGCGACAGGACGTGTCAAATTTTGGCGCCGTTGCGGGGAGGCAATTGTTCCAATTACTAGCTGTTTTATTTTTAATTCTCCTTTTTAGTTTAAGGAACTTCGTTCCTTAGGCTATTCTCATATCTTGTCTGTAGTTTCGTCTTATGCGCAGGTCGCAAGGTGGTCCACTGCTACCTTTTGATCCCGAGATTGAGAGATCCTGTCGCGCAAAGAGGAGACTATTTCGAGAACAACAGGAAGAGGAAGAGCCCAGTTCTCGCGGCAATTTTTACGAGAACGAGCTTTTCGAAGACAACCCGCCGTCTTCTCCAGTTTCCGACTGTTCACTTGAGTCCATCACTTTCCCAGAATTTCCCGAAATGGCTGAGGAAGCAACCATCGCTAGTCACTCCGAGCCCACAGCTGACAATCTTTATAAAGGGTTCGAACTGCTGGAGATGCGGGAAGTTCGAACCTAAGCCGTCTTACATCGCATGGTAGAGAAAAATCAGTTCGGGGAGCGCGAAGGAAGATGCGGCTCAACATATGGAGACTTTCATTGATTATCGCTGCTCCATACCACCTCCCACTGGCGTGACGGTGACGGATCAAAGAAACGATGTTCATTTTCTCACTCCGCGATCTTTGCTGGGAGTGGTACAGGGATTTGGACAAAGCTGCTCACGGCATAACAGATTGGAATTCGCTAGCATTGGCGTTTTATAAGAAATATTTCTCTGCTTCGAGAACCATAGCCATCAGAGCTCAGATAACCAGTTTCAAGCAGGGTCCCGACGAGAACTTTCACGAGGCATGGCTTCGTTTTAAGAAACTAGTGCGTACCATACCACACCACGGTTTCGAGAAATGGAGTTTATGCAACCATTTTTACAATGGTTTATATGATGATCAGAGGGCTATATTAGATCTTTGCAGCCAACGGTCGGTTTTTCGACAACTTGGGGCCGACGAAAGGATGGAAAATCATAGATGATTTAGCCACTCACCGGGCTGAATACGGGAATTCAAGGGGCAACCAAAGGAGAGCCGCTGAGTCCTCTTCAGTGGCTGCGTTAGAGGCCCTTACTGCTAGGTTCGACAAGTACGAACTAGGGGGAACTCTAAAGCCAGGGATGTACCAGGTTAATGCTATGACAGACGGTCCTTTCGTCTGTACGAGGTGCGGGGTAGACGGACATGTCTCTGATTTCTGTCCCAGTCCTTATGAGCAATGTGCTGCCTTCCAACATTATAGGCAAAACAACAACCAGTACGAGCCAAATATCCACCCCAATTTGAGGTGGAGTAACCAGAGCAACATACTCAATCCCACCGCTCCTCCGAACCAAAGAAGCAGCAGCCTTTATATTCCGCCACATCGAAGCAACAAGGCTATCGAAGCCCCGTCCTTTAACCCACCTAGCCACGGTTCATCTTCAAGTGGAGTGAGCGAAATGGGCGAGTTAAAATCTATGATGCAAGCCATTACAAAGCAGCTCCATGCAAGTGATCAACAAAGAAGCACAATTGATCAACAGCGAGACGCGACCATAAAGGCACTTGAGACTCAAGTCGCCCAACTCGCCGCGAATCAATCCTCGAGGAAGCCAGGTCATCTACCGACTCAAAATGAGAAGAACCCGAATGAGACGGTACATTTGATAGAGTTGAGAAGCGGACTCTCTTATGAGGGACCAGAATTGAAGAAATCAGACCTGGGAGTAGCTGCAACTGATGATGAACAGTGTTCTGGTAAGAGGAAAGGACTCACGACACAAGAATTACTCGATCGATCAAGTCCAGTGCTGAAACTTGATTCGATCGAGTGGAATTGGTAAGGAAGCTGGTCGATCGAGTGAGCACAGTGCTCGATCGAATGGAAAGGAAGACGAGGTTGGTCGATCGAGTGGGGATGTTGCTCGATCGACCACAGTTGCTGAAGAAACAGCTCGATCGAGTGGACATATTGCTCGATCGAGTGATATGAATGACGGGAAGCTTATTCGAGAGCCCGCTAGTGCTCGTTTAAGCGATGAATTACCAGAAAGGCCTCGTTCGAGAGGTAAGAAGCGCCCAAAGGACACCGAACTTGCTCCGGAGGACACTTTGGAGGCGAGAAACAAGGGACTTGAGATTCCAATTACGGTTCCCTTCCCGAGGCGGTTGCAGAATACCAAGATTAATCAACAGTTCAGCAAATTTGTTGAGCTTTTGAAGAGTTTGGAAGTTTCCGTGCCGTTCACTGAATTGCTTATGAAGGTACCCTCTTATTTACGATTTATGAAAGATATTTTAGCACGTAAGAGGACCATCGTGATAATGAGATGTCGCTTTGATCGAGATGGGGTCACTGTCTCAAAATAAGCTACCTCTAAAGCAATCGACCGGGTAGTTTCTCAATCCCCGTCACATAGGTATGAGTTTGATTGATAATGCGCTATGCGATTTAGGCGCTAGCGTAAGTGTACTACCTTTGTCTCTAGCTAAGAGACTTGGTGTGACCAAGCTGAGTTGCACCAATATGATCGGCCCGGATGGCCGACCGTAGTCTATCACGGCCACTAGGAGTAGCAGAGGACGTACCTGTTAGGATCGGGAAGTTCTTTATTCCCGTTGACTTTGTCGTCCTAGATATCCCCGAAGATGTGCATACCCCTATCATTTTAGGGAGACCATTTTTGTCCACTGCCCGTGCAGTGATAGATGTCGGGGGGAAGACTTTGACCTTCCAGGTAGGGGATGAGGAGTTGACTTTTCGTCAATCCCAATTCCGGAGGGCTCCCATGCAAGCTCAGCCTTGCAATGCCCTCTCTTCTGTTGACCCTATTATTGACACTCCAGATGAAAGTTTGGAGAATATTGCTATTATTGCTAACCCTCCGCCTCAGATTGAGAGCAACAAGGAGGAAAATTCGTCTGTTGTCCTTGCTGCAGGTACAGATGAAGGCAAGAAAGGAGCAGTCAAGGGACAGGGTGGAACCATTGTCATTCCAACTGGAGCCAAGAAAGCCAAGGAAGCTGACAGAGCAACGAGAACAAAGACAGTTCGAACCTACATAGATTCGAACTATGTTCCTCCTCCTCTTAGAAATTCAAGTTCATGGAAGTCAAAAAGGACAGTCAGTATCGCAGAAGTGACGTCCTCCAGTCAGAAGCCCATGAAGGGGCTACTGACAGCTGATGGGAATTAAACGGGGAAATGCCCCGTGTAACAAAGTGTAATAGACAAGTTTTGAATTTCCTTTGAATTGGCTTTTTTACGTTTTTAATTAGGACAATTAGCTTAGACATTCTCTTTAGCGTAGAATAAGACTATAGACTGTTTTGCTGCGTATTTGGTATTTGGGATATGTTTGGATTTGTTTTATGCAGGTTTGGGGAAATGCACGCATTTCGAGGAAGTAAAGACGGAATTTCAAAGAGATATACACGAGGAAGTCCTCGATCGAGTACTTTTTGTACTCGATCGAATGGAATTGGGTCGATCGAGTCTGCTGGCTACTCGATCGAGGAAGGCCACAACAGAACAAGTCGATCGAGAGGTGTTTCATTCGATCGAGCAAGGGGAACAGCAAAGACCTCGATCGAGTGACTTAAAATCACTCGATCGAGTGAAATGAACAGGGACACGGGAGTTTTCTTTACTTAACTCCTTATTTCCATTTCATTTTCTAATTTGCCCCTAATTTCTCCTAACACTCCCCTAATTGCGATTCCTTTTTCCCCCAATCCCCAATTTCTTGCCCAAATTTATCAAATCAAACACCTACATTCTCTTGCTAGCTAATTAATCTTCCATAACCCCTTAAATTCCCCCTCTTTTGTGCTCGTTTTTACGGTTTTCAAAGGGGATTAGGGTTTGCGGTTTTCCAATTGAAAATCCGCCATTGTTGCGTGTTTTTGGAGTTTAATTGCTAATTTGTAGGTCAATCAACATCAAGTAAGTATTCATTCAACCTCTTTGCATTTTATCTTCAATTATTTCGAATTTTTATGAGGTGATTTAAGTTAGGGCTCGAAAGTTCCATGTATAGTCGACTTGTTTCGATTTTATTGTGTTTATTTGCCCTTGATTAGCTTAATTGATGATGTTTTAGCAATTCCCCACTGTTTTTGCATGTTAATTTCGAATCTTGCGCGATTTTTGCGATTAGGGTTCCTGTGAGTCGGAAATTTCGACTGTCAGACGGTTGCTTTGCTTTGTAATTGCGGTTATCGCCTTCGTGTTCTTCGATATTAACCGTTAATCGCCTTCCGTCCCCTATCGCCATTACATGCTTTGAATTATTAGGAAATCTCTCATGTTGTGAGCGATTATTCTCACGCCCATAGTCATACATGCCCCATTTCTTGTTTTCATCTTTGTTTTAGCTCTTTTGCGATCTTTGCCTTATCATTTTATCATCGCTCACATCTTTGTTTTTCGAAAATTATTGAGGAATTGTTGGTTTTGTATCTTTGGAAGTCGGTTTTCCCGACTAATAGGGCTTTTCTTTTCTTTGTCACATCGGTTAACGCTTCATTTTAAACACGGTTAGCGGCTACCTCACCTTATTCATGCCCTTTGATAATATGCGGGATGGACGCGAGCTCTCCTTCTTCTACTAGTACGTCCTCCGGCTCTTTCGCGAGCGAGCAAGTGGCCCCCTTTGTTGCCACTAGCTCTACCTCGGTCACCACTACGGCACTGTTTTACTTGTCTCACTGCGCAGGGACGGTGTACGGCGCACCCAGCTCACCGGGAGCTCGGTTCGAACTTCACCACCATCACTCCCAGGCCTTTCTCTTTTTGGCTTGCGGCTTGGACCCCGTTTTCCGCAGCTCGGTATGGTGCCACCGAGGACCCACCAAAGCAGGCTAGCCGGCCTAGCCCTCACTTCCACCCGTCCGAGAAATTTTTGTTGTTACGGGAGAGGGCGCTATCGCGCTGTCACCGAAGATGCCCCACGGTACCTTCGAGATGAGGCGGGATATGGCTTTAGCCGTATTCCCGCTTTACGAGTTCCATATCCGAGCCCGGCGACCGATTCCGGAGGGGTGGCCGCATCCTTCCTTCTACCGATACCCAGCGGACGGGTACCCTCCGTCTTCTTCGACTCGGAGGAGGAGCCGGAGGAGAGGCAATGTAGCACGAGAGGTGCGATTTCTGGCGGAAGCGAGCGGGCGAGAGCCGCCGAGAGAGGAGGCGAGTGATCCCCGTTCGTACCCAACCCGGAGGACTGGTTGGAGGTGACGACCGAGTCTCCCCCTTGTTCGTTCTTTGGTTTGGGAGACTGTTTTGTTGAGTCGGAGTACCTGAGAGACGGCGGCGCCGACGACGAGTAGCTACTGGTCTACTCACTTCCCCAGTTTTCTGGCCGGTTTGGGGAAGTTCGTGTTTTGTATGTCCTCTTACTCCTTTTATTTCGTCTCCTTTATTTTTATTCTATTTTTATTTTATTGGTTGTGTACCCCCATCCCCCATTTTTCTGCTGGTGTATGCTGGAGGACAACGAGGGCGTTGTCCGTTTTGGTTTGGGGAGGGTATTGCATCCTTTTGAGTCTGCATCTGCATTTGTTTTGCATTCACGTTTCATTTTTTTTAGTTTGCATTTGTTGTTTATTTTCAAAAATCAAAAATCAAAAAAAAAAAAAAATAGAAAAATTCAAAAATTCAAAAAATTTCACGTTTATTTTTGCATTTAGGTTGAGTCGGAACGGTAGATTCCCGTGATGAAATCGCACTATAGCTTGTCACATTACTTGAGCCCTGCACTTTATTGATGGTTTTTAGCTTTGTCATACGCATAGTCTACGAATCTCTGTTCAAATAATAGCTGACTGTTTAGACTTGACCTGATAAACTGGCAAACTACTTAAAAATTCCGAGTTTTAGAGCCATAACTGGTGACATTCATGACCAGTTCATTAGGAATTTTGAGAGTAGTACTCCTTGCATAGCATGTTTGTCTCATTTGCACATTTATGACATTCAATTTCTCGTCAAATGCACATATTCGGGTTTGTGGTTGGTGTCACATGCAGGGAGGGTCTTGCAATTCCCCTTCTTTATATATCTTCACCCATTTAGCTCCACTTTAGCCAAAACTTGCCTTTTTGACCCATTAGCTACATCCCAAACTAAGCCTGCCTAGTCAAGCTAGTTAGTTTGTCCTTTTGTGGTACGTTTTCCACTGCAGTTTGGCCTGTCTCTCTCGTTGGAGTTGGTGTTGTATTAAGGAAGGAGGAAAGAAAAAAAAAAGAGTATAAAAAAAAAAAAAAGAGAAAAAACGTGAAGTAAAAAAAAAGAAAAAAAAAAAGAGAAAAAAAAAAGAAAAAAGAAAAGAAATTGAAAAAATGAGATTCACGTGAAACAAAAGAAAGAAACAGAGATTGTGAAAAAATGATTGTCCCCTCTTGTCAGAGTTGAGAAGATGTTCGAAGATGTACAATCGACAAGAGGGTTGGTTGTTTCAGTTAGTTGTCTCAGACGGTGTTTAAAAAAGGGAACTTTGTGACCGTCTGACTCCTCTACTCTTATTTTATCATTTTTTGAGGAGATTGTGTTTGAGTCTAGTGAGTTTTGTGCCAAGTGAAGGGCACTAGTACTTAGTCTTTCAGTCAGTTTGAGATCCGGATGGTTTATTATGGTCCTGTTAGGAACTAGCTTGACGCTTTTACCTCCACATTTCCATAACTTGTATTGCCTTTTCTCACCTGAACCTCACTATTCCCATATTAATTGCAAACCCTCGGCTGTGACGGACATTGTTGGTTGGAATTTGTGCATTAGTACTTGAATTGTCTTTCATTTTTGTTGCATGCATGCTATGTAGGTCGTAATTAGGTGAGTGACTGTCTTTCCTTCTCTCTTTTACATATAACATTTGCCCTTTGCTTCATGAGAGAAGAGTGACCACGTGAGAGTCCGGTTTTGTTGGTCTTGCAAGGTCGATAGGTCGGCTTTATTTCGAACGACTTATAATTCGTTTGCGTGATTGCCTAGCTTTAATGTTGATTTTGTTGCATTAAAGTGGTTCAAGTAGACAAGTTAAGCTAGCTACGAGTTATCATTTCCGTTCCATTAGTTTAGTTTTGAGTTTACTCGAGGGCGAGTAAAGGTTTGGTTTGGGAGATTTGATACGTGCCTAATGTATAGTCTTTTTAGCCTATTTCAAAGACGTATTTCCATGCATTTATATCTTGTTTTTATAGTATTTTGCCCCGAATTGGCTACTTTGGTGTATTTTGTCCTTTTTGTAGGGATAATCGCGGAAGTAGCGGAACCATGCCCTTTTTCTGTCCTTTTGCATGCATTTAGAGGAGACGGGAGTATCCCAGAGTGAGATGTTGCACTGAGAAGTGTCGTTGCACGCATTACGAGGTACTTGGGTGAAGACGTAAGCTGAATTGAAGATCCAAGTGGTCTATCGAGCTGTTTGGAGGACGATCGAAGGGTTCCAAGGCTCCTTAAGGCTCGATCGAGAGGCTCATTCCTCGATCGAGTAGTCCGCACTGACCAAGACCTCGATCGAGTGACCGGTTGTTCGATCGAGGAGGTTCTCTTGGTGATGGTCGATCGAGTAGTCTAATCTACTCGATCGAGAGGCTTTTTGACGCTGTGGGCTTTAATTAGCCGTGTTTGGTTTATTCTGGTTAACACTTAGACTTTTCCTATTTAACCAAGTATTACTAGGTTAATTAGGTATCACTTTTTACTCTAAGACTATCTCTTTTTACTATCATTCATATTAGAAAAACCTACTGTTACTTTTACGTTGCTTTCACCTTGGGATTATTGCCTTTTCGGATTTCGTTCTTTACGCCGGAATTTCTCGGATTGTAATTCTCTTCCCCTTTTTAATAATAATTAACCTTCTTTTGTTGTTTTAATTCCTGTTTTATGTTATTGTTTTCATTCCTTCTTGCCCTGATCATTATCATTGCTCTTTATTATTATTTCGCTATGTTTTCTGCTGGAAATTTACATGCTGTTAGATTAGTTATGAATATGAGTAGCTAAACCCCTTCATGTTGGGATTAGGGGATCTGCGGTAGAATAATGACGACGTAGTAAATGAATTAGACGAACCGATTTAAGAGACTCTGTCACTATAGCAATATAACTGTAATCACCGACCTAGTTGAGTGCACGCTTCTATGTCACCTATTAAACTGGCTACAATTAACCCTGGATCGAAAGATTGGATTAAATAGGCCTGCTATAAACAGTAGACTACCCTAATGAGGACGAAAGTTAAGTTAGTGGTATTTTAGGGTGGGAAGTGGACCGAAAGGACCTTCTAATATCCGTCTCACAGTTAGTTCGTCTGAGTCATTTACTGCTAAGTTGTTAAACTGCCGTTGTGAACCGAAGTCCCGACATGCCTCTCTCTTATTGATAGTTTAATTCATTTTCCTGCTTATCTGCTTTCCTCTTTATTTCTCTTCCCTTTACTCCGTAGTTTAGAACCAAAAATTAATCAAACCCAATTGTTACCTTAGAATTAAAAATAGATAGCTGTAGTTACATTCCTCCCTGTGGATTCGATACTCGACTGCCTCTACTACATATTAGTTGAGACCGTTAGGTTTTATTTTTGACAGGTACGCGACAGACGTGTCACTCGTCTTTTGGCTGAGAAAAAACAAGAAAAATCCCTGGAAAGGAATCCGCCCGTCTTCTCTGAAAGACGCCCGCCCGTCTTCTCTGAAAGACGCCCGCCCGTGTTTTCAAATCCGGCCGTCTTTGCTAGAATCCGCCCGTCCTTAGGCGAGAATTTCCCAACCCAGAACAGGCAGAATCCGGGCGTCCCGAAGGAAAGCCGCCCGTCTTCCCCCCGCATTTCAAATTTTTCGGGTTTATTATAAACCCCATCCCACATTCATTTCCTCATTCCTTCATTCAAAACACTACCCATAAACCCCATAACTCCAAAACCCTCATCCTCTCCATTACAAAAACAAGATTCCTCAACAACATTCACCAAAATCAAATCAAAACATCCTTTTAACAACAAATTAATCACTCCTCTTTCAACAACAATCAAAACCAAGCACAAAATCTTCAACCTTTGAGTAGATTTTTGAATTCATAAAGGCAAAGCCTTTCATCTTTATATCGATTTCGGTGCACTAGAAATTGAAGATTTTTTACTCTTTTCTTGGTTTATTCATCAATGGCAAAGACAAAGGGAGCAACAAAGGCACCAAAGACAAAGGCACCAAAGGCAAAGGCACTCTCATCAAGACAAAAGAGTCTTCAAGCAAAGAAAGCATTGGCTATGGTGGTAGCTAGCCCAAACTTGGAGGTGCAACAACAACAACCTCCCATGGAAGCAACAACATCTACTACTCCGGAAATTGCTCAACTTTCGACTTATCCGGAGGTAATTTTCATTTCCAAATCCCATAGGGACATTTTTGCCAAGTTTGCTAGAAAATCATTTCTATCCACCAAGTTTATTTGTGAAGATGCCTTAGATAAATTGGGTGTCCTTGAGCAAACTAGAGCCTTCTTTAAAGCCATGGGGTTGGAGAAATTGTTTACAACAAAAGAATTGACATACCCCTCCCTTACCTCAGAATTTTTGAGTTCTTTGAAAGTTAACAAGGTTGAGACTATGGAAACCATCGAGTTTCGCCTAGCTAATGTTAGTAGGCACATCTCCTTTGAGGAAATGGGTAAAGCTTTGGGTCTTAGTGATTCACCGAGTTATTTCAAGAATGTTGGCAAATATGACCCCGACCCTCTTTGGGAGGCAATTTCCGGAAGAAAAGTCGAGAGCTTTCATGCTAGTCGCGCTCTATTAGTCCACCATCCGGGCATTAGAGTGTGGCACAAGGTTGTAGGGAACACCATCATTGCAAGAAAAGACACCAACCATTTCACCAAACTCGATTTTGTTCTTCTTGAGTCGGCCTTGAACATTGGAAGGGAATTCACCAAGCCTTTCAAATCTCTAAGGCTTTTGGTGGATAGATGGCTAAACGTTGATTGTGGGAAGCAAGGCACTACCGTCATTGTGAATGGAGGTCTAGTCACTCTTTTGGCTAAATACTTTGATCCTAACTTCAACAAGGATAGCAAGTATGAGGCAAAGTAGGGTGGTCATCTCATTGATATTGATACTATCATAAACAAGTACAAGTGGGTCTCTCATAACCCTCTTGACACCAAGTATGGGTGGCTCACTAGTGAGGCTAGATCTTTTACTTTGCCTTCGAAGATTTGTCGTTTAAGTGTCCACCGGACCAACTATCTCCTTCCCCTTTCAAAAGAGGCAGAATACATTATTCGACAACAAAAGGGCGAAATTAAAATGTCCTCCTCTTCCATTGTCACACCACCCTATCCTTTCAAGTACCAAGAGTTCAAGCCCGAAGGTGTTGAAGCAAGCAAAGATTATATGACTCTTCTTATGCAAGAGATGCACAAGCAAGCCTTCAAGGACCGGGAAGATGCTTACTTAGTCCAATATCCACCCCTCCTTCACTTAGCTAGGCAAGGACTACTTGACCCTTCATGTCCTTTGCCTAGTTGGGTAGATAGGGAAGTCTTCTTGCCGAGTGCATCTAGGGGTGAGTTTCCGGGTGATAATGAGGTTGTCGGTGATGAAGAGGTTGATGATAACATTGATGAAGAAGCTAGTGAAGAAGGAGAAGAGGATGATGAGCAAGGTGAACAACAAACTGAAGAGGGAAGTGGTGATGAGTCCACTTCTAGTGAGGAAGATGATGATAGTGATGATATGATGGAAGATTAGCAAGCTTTGGAGGCTCCTACCCTATTGAGGTTTGTCTACTTCTCTCTTTGTTTTATTTTATTAATCTTGATCATTTTTGGAGTAGTCCTAGCACCATAGAGGACTAACACCTCGGCCCCATTGAGGTGTTCTCATTTTATTGTTCCCACTTTTAAAAATCCAAAATGACAAATTTAGTTTCATGCATTGCATAGTGTGTGCATGAACTACACCCAACCTTAGGACATTAGCAATAATGTCTAACTCGGTTTGGGGAAGTACATACATACACAACGGGAGGTAATCTAAATTATCCTCTCCGTCATAAACAAAAACCATGCATCATGTAGTTTAGATTAGTGTAGCTTGCATTTAGTGTAGAAATCATGCATCATGTTTGCATAATTTCCCATCATTTTGGCCATTGAGGACAATGCCCATATTAGTGTGGGTATGGGGAATTCTAACTTAACTTTTATTCAAAAAAAAAAAAATTGAAAAATTTCGAAAAAAAACCATAAAAATTTGAAGAAAAACCAAAAACAAGTTCTTTCCTTTGAAGTGTAGTCATGTATATATTATTGTACATATTGTGTTTGTTCTATCCTTGTTCACATTGATCGACTATGCCACATCCGAGACATGAGGATATTGAAGACCGCATGGTATGATCTTTCCAATCTCCTTTTTCTTCTTTATGTTAATGACTATGTGGCTTTATTTTGATTGATGCGGTATAACAATGTGAACTTAGGATTTGCATTTGATTTATATGTAATATTAGTTGGTAGAATCACTTGTATTAGGATGTATATAATAGTTGCATCATGGCATTTAGTTGCATTTAGATAAAATATTTTGAAAATTGCCTAATTGAGAACTTTGACAAGAGCAACTAAGCCATTATAAATACTTTTTCAACTTAAGACTTCGCCTACTAGAATGGTTGTAAAACACCCTAGATTGTGTCATACTAGTGTCTTTCGACCCATGACCCAAGGCCTAGTCAAGGGTTTGCATGTGAGTCACCTATCCAACCCCGTGATGCGATGTGGACTTGGTTAACTTGTCTAGGTGACCTTGATTGACCTTGTGGTACGGCAACCCAAAAATACTTTCTATCAATAAGTTTGAAGTGCTCATTTCAAAGATTTTGTATGTGGAAACGTTTTATTGCCAAGGAAACCTCAAATGTTATGAAATGTTGAAATATTGAGAATTTTAGTTGTTTTGATGGAGGCGTACCACTTCGATGTGCTTTGGAGAGGGATCCATTGAATTGGGCCCCCACACGGTTGTGAATTCAACCGCCCAGAGACAGAGTGACTATCACCCCGAAAAGCTATTGTCTAGAGGTTAACCGGTTGCCTAATAAGCGATTG
Organism: Silene latifolia; assembly: GCF_048544455.1. Taxonomy (NCBI): domain Eukaryota; kingdom Viridiplantae; phylum Streptophyta; class Magnoliopsida; order Caryophyllales; family Caryophyllaceae; genus Silene; species Silene latifolia. The sequence continues at coordinate 88,140,194 of NC_133535.1, read as the reverse complement.
GCGAAAGCAAAGGACATTAGCACGGAAGGGACAAACCCCATCTCTAATTTTTGAAATGTGAAAGTTGAATGAGGTCAAATTTTGAATGCTAGTCATATCCACCTTTGTTTACAACGATTTGAGCATTTCATTCCCAAAACGCCTTTTTGTCAAGCCACTTTGTCGAGCTTGGGACGATCCATGACCTTTACTTTTGTAGAGAACTCGAGACTTGTCATGTCATATGCTACTAGCATCATGGGGATCATCATTCCATACCATCCGATCGCTCTTGACGAAAGTATTTGGAAATTGAGGACGAAAGTAGTCTAGTTTAACACCATTTGGAGGTGATTTAGTGCCATCCTCTTAGCCTTAGTAATTTGTTGAACTAGTATTTGTGACGGAATATATGCTCTTAAAATTGTTCTCTTTTAGTTGCCTCCGCCACTTGATGAGGAAGTGGCTATTCCTTTTGTAGATGCCACCATTATTTGATTTGGTGTGCTTAATGTTTGGATGTGTCGCCATTTTGGCAAGACCCACCTTGCCTTACAAGAAGGCATCCTACCTCATGGTTGTCTTGTTGTGAGTTGAAGGGGCGGAGTGAGACCCGCTAATTATCTCTTGTCGGCTATGTTATTAGGTTAGTTTAAATAATGGTCCTAGTCTTTGTCACCTCTTTACTCGGGACGAGCAAAGGTTCGGTTTGGGGATATTTGATGTGACCATAATTAGCGCATATTTAGTCCCCGAATTAGCCTTTTTCCCATGCTTTTTAGTGCATATTTGGGTCATTTATTGTCTTTAGTTCTTTGTTTTGCATATTCTTTGAGGTTTTGTGTCTTTGGTAGGAAAGGGATGCAAACCTTGCATTTTCATGGCAAAATGAGACTAAATTGATTGAATCCAATGACCAAGCATCAAGGAGAGACAAGATTAGAAGGCCTTTGTACATATTATAGTAGTTGGGCAATGATGAGGAAAGATCCTTGCATCCCCAAGGAAATCCCCAAGGATTTTATGAAGAAAAGGGAAGAAAAGAAGAAGAAACACGACTGAGCAGCAACCCGTGCGGATTGTCCTGAAGACGCCCGTCCCCAGGACCAAAATCCGTGCGTCTTCTACCAAAGACGGCCGGGCAGCAGCACCCAGAAGACGCCCGTCTTCTCCCAAAGATGCCCGGGCAGAGACACAGGAATCCGGTCGTCCCGTGCCTAAGACGCACGGATTCCAAGACAGCGCAAATTCGTTTCTTCAAGCTTCAAGAAAGATGCCCTTCCTTCAGAAAATACCGGCGTTTCCCTAAGTAGGGACTTAATCGTCATTTAAGCCCTTAGTTAACCCTAATGCATCCACCTAATTTCCACTATAAATACCCTATTAGTCTAATTAGAAGAGCATGTTCTTCTTATCAATTCTTAGAGTAGTTAATATCAATCAAATCTCTCTTTAGTTTTATAATCAACAATTAATCAAGTTTTAATACAAGTTTTATTTCCTTAATCTCTCTTTTGTTCATCCTTTATTTTGGGTTATTGAAGATTATTTGGGTTATTATTGGGAGATTGACAACCTCTCAATCAAGCATCAAGTACTTCTATTATTCTTTGCTTTATTATTGGAATCATTAGTGGGTATAATTCTCTTAATCCCTCTTTAATTATTGCTAATTACTTTCATTTGTTCATCATGTTTCACTTTGTTGGTATGATTGACAACCTTGCTAGCATGTTCAACATGATAATGAGTGAGTAGTTCCATAGCTAGGGTTAATGGGTAATTAGGGGAAACCAACATGGGGAATGATTCATGCTTAAATTAATATGCCTTCATGGTTTATTTGCTTGCTTGTTTTGATCTCAACTCATGCACATGTTATGTTTGATGAAATGCTAAGCCTATGAATCCTTGCATTTTTTACCCATCACTTATCTTTTTAATGAGACTTGTAAGATATAAACCAACTCGAGTCTCATTAGACCATGCATGTTGTTGGGTAGGGAAGACTAAGTCGACTTGTAGGTGTTGTACAATCTAATCGATTCGGCTCCGGGACCCAAACTTTCCTAGGATTGTAAGATATAACCCAACTCAATCCATCACAACAATAATTGCTTGCTTATAATTTGAGAACATGTTTGTATGATCAATTCCCATGAATCCCCTATGACCCCATGACACCCTAGTGTCTTTTATCAATTGTTTACAACCCTTTCAATTCATCTTGCTTATTTACTTTCATTGCTATTTAGTTTAGTGACCTTCTACATCAACCCAAATTGTGACACCCCTAAGACACCACTAGTCTCAATAGAAATCACATTTCAATTCCCGTCCCTTGGGATCCGACCTTTACTTGCCTCTTTACTAATTGTAGAGTTGTTTGTGAAGCTATAAATTGTGTTTTGGTCTAGGTGCTTCCAACGACAATTGTTCCGAAAAATAGAATATAGCTCCGATCACCGAACCAGTACCTTCACCTCTTACTCAGAAACTTTGGATAGTGGACGACCTTATCCAGGGCATACGAGAGTCATTCTAGAGATAGGATGCTAAAGAGGGATGATTTCCTTATCTTTAGTACCTATGTCAAACGCTGCTTTGTGCTTCGATTTGACCGAGGTATAAAGTGGATTTCGAACGGGTTCTAGGCATCCCACAAATTCTTGGTGGCGACTCCGAACATCTCTAATCGTTTCGAGACCCTTACCGAGACGAAACCGACCGATCTTAAACGATCCGGTCGAAAGCATTTTTACGCCGCCGAGCGTGGCTTTCAAAGAGACCGTTGTACGTCCACAGATCGGCTGGGCGCGCAGGTGGGCCATGTCCACAGCAAGGAAATGTTTAAAGCTCAAGGTTGAAAAGTCATTTGAAAGAATGAATAAGTGCTTGTATTTATAGTAGAGAGGAGATCTAGGTTTAGGAAGAAAACCCTAGATGCCGTGTGTGTGTCGTGAGAGGCAAGAAGGAGATTAGGTCAAATCTTCCTTAATCTTGGAAAGTAAGAAAGAATAAAAATAATATAAGGAGATAAGAAATCTCTAACAAATATTATTTTGATCTACTTTAATTCTTATCCAAGTAAGAAAAAGATCTTAATCCATTTATTTATTCTAATAATATCTTACCAAAAGATATGGAATAAATATAAGGAGATAAAATATTTTTAACAAATATTTTATCTAAGATCTTTACCTAAACCCTAGATCTCGTGTAGATTAGGAAAGGAATAAGATCTATCTTTTTCCTATTTTAATCCAAAACTATTTTAGATAAAAGATACAAAATAAATATAAAGAGATAAAATATCTCTAACAAATATTTATTTAAGATCTTTACCATAAAACCCTAGATACTATATAGATCATGTGTGAAGTATATAGTAAGTAGGAGATCTAATTTTAACCTAATAATATGTTTATATAATGGAAAAGAATAAATCAAATAATATATGAAGATAAAATCTCAAATATTATTACTAAGATTTATTCCAAGCCCTAACTTGCACAAAGAGTATTCGAATAAGGAGGAAAAACGGCTCATAGGCCGGCCACCCAAACCGAAACCTACCTAAGATATTAGGTTAGATAATTAGGGTTTAGATATGAATTAAAGGAAAACCCTAGATAGCATGACAACTCATAAGTTGTTTTACTAATCAATAGGATAATCTCAAACTCATTTGATCTAATCATGTCCCAAATCTCACTCTACTATAAACATACTTTTCTTTAAAGATTTTATTATTTAAGCTTTCAAAAATATATTTTAAAACATAAAAATCGTGTTCTTCATAATGCTACTCAAAGTTATAGTAGAATCACCTATAACTTTGAGTTCAACTAGTAAAGTTATAACTAAAACAACTATAACATTACTTGTCAAAATTACTTCTAAAATTACCGTTATCAAACGATGACCTATACTAGCTAATCTTCCTGGAGATCTTCAGTATGAGGTTCATCTCTTCCATCTTGATCATAAGCTCTTCATATTAAGCTTGTTGTAGACTCGATCGAGCCTTTTGCTTGAGTGATCATCATACTTGAAACTTGTTACAGTTACTATGACGCTGTAAGAATCTTCAATGTTATAGCTCAATCAAGCCGCTATAACATTACTTGAACGATGCTTCACAAATCTTCAATATTATAGCCAATGATGCTATAACATTACTTGCTTAATCTTGTAAACCTAAATCAATCTTAACAAAGACTAAACAAATGATTACGAGCAAGAGTATATATAATATAAAGCACACACTTGTCATTATCAAAACTTAACATATATCTACATGGTCCAACAAATTCCCCCTTTTTGATGATGACAAGTCTCTTACGATTTGTGACTAAGTGTAAGTTCCCCCTCAACATAATACTATAAAAGTCATAGACAGTTGAATGCAAGAACAAGCCACCTATATATAAAGTATAGTATCCTTCAATTTCTGCAAAGAGTGAGGTATATTAATGAAGTTTATACACAACCTAATTTTGTGGAATATAAGGCTTTGTTTTCGTATACTAATGAACTTACCTCAAAATATTCACTTTTGGTCCATAAACTATCATCGTCCAACGCACTCAACCACTTCAACACAAAAACTACATAATCATAACTAGACAAAAAACATTTATGAGTGCAACTTCAAAAAGAAATAGCATATGAGAAAGTCCAACTTTCATTCATAAAACTCCTCAAAATAATAACTACTGATATGTTAACGAAAGCAAAAAAGTGACGAAGATACATGCTTACATACCATGTTGTTTGTTGAAGACTTGGAGATTGACAATTTCGTTCATGTGCATGCACTCCAAAGATTTAAATGACGGTCCCAGAACACATGAAACATTGCACAACTAAAAAGAAAAAGGCAATAAAAGATCAAAATATATTTTGGGGCATACTTTTAAAAGACTACAAACAAATACTCTACAATATTTTGGAAAAACAAATCATACAATCTCTTTGGCATGGTTGTTGTCAGGATCCACATCTATATCCACGCTTGAGTCAAGGACGAAATTTTTTCCCTGCTTTAAATCGCAGACACAAGCCCAGCAATGCTTCAACGGTTCGCTATGCAAATGGATAAAAACCTGAGATAGTAAATGTACAAGACAAAACAATCAACAATACACGTGAACGAAAATAAATAAATAAATAACAAAATAATTAGTAGACTGAGGGATCTGACATTGTCGATATGGCTACCATCAACCGGAGTGTAATGGAACTTTATGTATTGATCCCAAATAATGGGGTTGCGCTCGAGATGAAGAGTCTACATGTCACAAAAAGGCAATTTGTACAATTTTAGAAACAAAGCAACTTTAAGAACACAAAATACTTGAATATCAACATCTAAAGGATTTGAAACTGACATATACTGTCGTTGGCAAGTAGAGTACATTTGTTCTACCGAGTGTGCACTTAATTCCAAACATATCAATAACCTACAAAATTAAATTTGTTAGGAAAAAGAGACATTGAGTGACCTGATTTTATGAAACGTGAACAAAATGAAACAGGTTGAGTGGCTTGAATAAAATGAAACATGGGCAGGAAAAGGAAAATAATATTTAGATTACTTACCTGATCGATAATAAGGCCACGCGCTCCAAGGGTCTGCAAAGCATCTCTTGTGATTTCCATCTACTCGGTGGACACCATAACCTCACTTAATTATTGATAAAATGCAATTAGTAGATATATCTCTCACAATAAAAAAATAATTCAAAAAATCAAAGCAAATATATGACATTACTTATTATGTTTCTTTGATCTCCTTCCAACACAATTCACCAATTCCATGTCAGTGTAAGGTAGTATCCGAGAGCAACTCCATTCTAGTGCATCTTTTTTTACTCTTTATTTGGATAGGTTCTCAGAACATGTAGTAATTTGATGGCACACCCTCAATGCAAAACGCTTGAGTTGAGTTTCCTATAAATGCAAAAAAAAAACAGGGGAATAATAAAGTACTAAACTGTTGCAAATGTATAAAAATTAACTTAGTTGTTGAATAGTAATCTTACAGTATTTATGGTTATTGGACAATCACTTTTGTTCTTTTTGTACTTCTCCAATATGTTCAACAAATAAAGGTCATTATCAATTCAATCGCATTTCAGAATTGATTTTGGGATAAACACTTCGGGCATCGTCGTAGAAGTAACACTTGTCACTACTGGGAACTTTGATTGTAGAAGGTTAATGAGCCTGTCTTGCTGTATGAACAAAAGAGTAATTAGTAAGGTCGTAAAGTCAGAACACAGTCCCAAGCTAGGATTCACAAAATAAACTGCCACTTTCACAAAGTAAAATCATATGTTCACAAACCAAAGTGGATACAATAGACGTACTGTAGGTTTTAAAAACGGAGTATAATCAATAGCTGTGCTTTTCACAGGATGGATGATTTGGCATTTGCAAGATTTCGGTCTTAGGTCGAAACAAAAAAAGAACAGTGGGCATGAGGGAGAGATGATTGGAGTGAAAATCTGAAAAACAGAAGACAAAAAATGCACTGAATTAAAAAGACAAAAGTCCACCTTCCCATCTATATTTTAAAAACGAACTTGTTGGGCCCAAAATTATCCTGCCTGACCTGACATAGGTCAGGCAACAGCCAAAGCCGAGTTCCAAGCAAAAGACATCTGAAACCAGACATTGATCAAGTATAGACAGGCACCAAACAAGAGTTGATGAAAGACAGGCAAAAGATAACTAGTAGCCTGAAAGGGAAAAGCACCAGGCTATTGCAAGCGACAAACAGGCAGTTTATATATATTCCCTACAAAAAAGGAAGACCAATTCAAGAAAGAAAAGATATAGGAAGCAGTCAAAGCAACGGCCAAATAAGATGGCAACCACCTCCGGGTAAATAGGGCACAAGCCCTATCTACCAGGAAACCCTAAACGAAAGAAGAGAAGGCTAGAAGAATAAGTATAAATAGAAGAGAAGATGAAATGAGAAGATTCATTCCGCACACCCTCATTTTTACTTACACTTTTGTATTCATAAAGCAATATAATTTAGCCTGTCACGCCTGATATACGAATACTCTATCAGGCTATCTAAAATCATAGTAATAATCACTCCTGGCTTGGTGCCCGTGGTTTTTTCCCTTATTCCTAGGGTTTTTCCACGTATAAAATCTTTGTGTCATTATTTATTAGTTGTTATTTCACTTAACATTACTAGTCAGGCAAGTTGTTTGAGTTAGATCACCCTACTTATAAATCCCTGGCAGGATATCCTAGATAAGTGAAATCCCTGCCAAAACAATTGGCGCCCACCGTGGGGCATCTAGCTAAAAAACAATCAAAATCCATAACCTAACACCACAAAAACTTGAGAGATGGCAGGAGATAACATTGAGCAACAACTGGCTGCCGCCAAACAACAGTTGTTGGAAATGGAACAGTTGAAACAAAAAATGGCCCAGGCTGAAGCAGAAGTTGCAAAATTGAAAGAGTCAGAATCCAGCCTAAAACTAAAGCTGGGAGAGAAAGCTTCAGGATCAAAGCTAAAAGTTCAGCTTGGCACACCATTCTCCTCAATCATCAGGAATATTTATTTCTCCAATATTGGCACTCCTACTCCACCAAAGTCCAAGACAGGAGAAGAAACAGACTCAGAAGAACTCCAAAATGAAGAAAACCCACCAGATCAAACCAATACAGCCATTATGATGGCTATGCTCCAGGAAATCCAAAAACTCCATGACAGATTTGAGAAGATCCCAGGAGTTCCTACCCTAATTGAAGAAGCAAATCCAGAGAGCTATGCTGATTCACCCTTTGTGGATGAAATAGCAAAAATAGACCTGCCAAAGAAATTTGTGGTTCCCTCAATGAGAATCTATGATGGGACCACAGATCCACAAAACCACGTTGCCTACTACAAGCAAAGGATGCTCGCATCATCAATTCCCAGTGAACTACATCAAGTCTGCATGTGTAAGGGATTTGGAACAACCTTGAACGGACCTGCCCTACAATGGTACATAAACCTGTCAAATGGAAGCATCAAGTCCTTTGCTGACCTGGTCAATTCTTCCAATCATCAGTTTGCCAGCAGCAGGGAACTAGAAAAGAGATCTAGTGACCTATACAGGATTAAACAAAAGCCTGGAGAATCAATCAGATCCTACATGACAAGATTCAACAAAGAAAAAGTTTCAATCCCCAGATGTGATGTTGGAACAGTTGTGGAAGCTTTCAGGCAAGGGTTACCCCTGGACAGTGACTTCTATGACGCAATGACCATGAAACCCTGTCATACCTTTGAAGATGTCCAGGCATTAGCCATAGGCTATATCAGGTTGGAAGAGGATAAAGGCTACAAGGCAGACAATGCTGACAGCAACTCAGGATATGACAAAGTCAACAGAAAAAGTTCTAACCATAGAGGAAGCAATTCCAGGCCATCTCCTTACACAAGACCTGACAGATCAGAAGTCAACTATACACATGAACAACGAGGTAACTCCTATACTCATCCACCTATCCAAGAATATAACTTCTCCGTTGACATTGTAGGACTGATCAAAAGACTTGACCATATGGGAGACATTGTCAAGTGGCCAAAAAAGTCAGACAACCCCAACCCAAGGAAGGATACCACCAAATGGTGTGAATTTCACATGGATATAGGGCACACAACAGAAGAATGCCTGGGACTGCGCAGACAAGTGGCTTACCTGCTAAAGAAAGGATATTTGAAAGATCCGATGCCAACAAAGAACGGGGAAGATGATGGAACAAGAAGGAACATAGAAAGGCAACAATGTGACTTACCCCCTGCACCACCCATCTATGAAGTCAAGTTCATCAATGGAGGATCAGAGATTTGTGGCCTGACCAGTTCAGCTGCAAAGAAAATTGCCAGGGCGTCAAAAATGAAATCTCCTTTAAAACCTAGCAATCTACCTCAAATTACTTTTGACGACACTGATATGCAGGGCATTCCAGACATCCACCATGACAGCCTGGTTATCACCATGTAAAGAGGAACTGCACGTGTCATGAGGATCCTGGTAGATGGAGGAAGTTCAGTAAACCTGATCATGCTTGATGTCCTTAAAACAATGAAGATTGATGAAAGCCAAATCATAAAGAAATCTAATGTCCTGGTGGGGTTCAGTGGAGAAACAAGAAACACCTTGGGGGAGATACACCTGCCCACATGCGTGGAAGGAGTATCCTCATACGAAAAATTTGGAGTCCTGGATTGTCTGTCATCCTACAACGCTATATTAGGAAGACCATGGATCCACAATGTAAAGGCCATACCCTCCACTTACCACCAGTGCATCAAGATACCAACAGAATGGGGAGTACCAACCATAAAAGGTGAACAAAAATCTGCCCAGGAATGCTATACTGAGTCACTAAAGCCTTCCAAGGCAGGTAAGTCTCTCGCCTAGCAATTACAGTACCCTGTCAGGACAACTCATGTGGTAGAAACCAAAATGGAAACTGATCAAGTAATCTTAGACCCTGAGTATCCTGACAGGCATGTACTGGTAGGATCTGATGTCCCTGATAGCATCAGACCAGAATTAGTAAGTTTTCTTAAAAGTAAATCTTCATGTTTTGCCTGGTCACATTTTGACATGACCGGTATAGATGCCAATATTATTACGCATAAACTAAATATAGATGAGTCTTATAAGCATCTGTCGAGAAAAGAAGAAAGTTTATTTGAAAGAAATGCTATCATTAATGAAGAAGTGGACAAACTATTGGACATGGGAATGATAAGAGAAGTCATGTACCCTGACTGGCTAGCCAACGTAGTGGTGGTACAAAAGAAAAATGGCAAGTGGAGGGTTTGTGTAGATTACACGGACCTCAATAAAGCCTGCCCAAAAGACCCATTTCCACTCCCACACATAGACGCAATGGTGGATGCTACAGCAGGGTATGAACTCCTGACATTCATGGATGCCTCAAGTGGATTCAACCAAATCAAGATGCACCCATCTGATCAGGAACATACTGCATTTATCACAAAAAGAGGCATATACTGCTACACAGCAATGCCCTTTGGCCTGAAAAATGCAGGGGCAACATACCAACGCCTGGTCAATACAATGTTCAAAGACCAAATAGAAGACACAATGGAAGTCTATATTGATGACATGGTAGTCAAATCAAAGAAGGCTGAAGATCACGTCAGGGACTTGGAGACAGCCTTTAAGATCCTGGAAGAATTTAATATGAAGCTTAACCCATCCAAATGCCATTTTGGAGTCTCTTCAGGCAAATTCCTAGGTTACATGGTGACCAAAAGAGGAATAGAAGCCAGCCCAGAACAAATAAAAGCCATACTAGAACTGGAATCTCCCAAGTAAGTCAAGGATATTCAAAAACTGACAGGACGAGTTGCAGCCCTGAATAGATTTATTTCCAGATCATCAGTAAGGTGCAAGGCATTCTATGACCTACTCAGGAAGAATAAGGCATTCAAATGATTGCCTGAACACGAGACAGCCTTCCAGGAGCTCAAAACATACCTGACTACACCTCCACTACTTGCCAAACCAGACAGAGGAGAACCCCTGACGGTCTACCTATCTGTCACAGAAACAGCAGTAAGTGGAGTCCTGACAAAAGAAATTGACGGCCAACAACATCCAGTCTACTATGTAAGTAAGAGTCTCCTAGACGCAGAAACCAGGTATGGCCTACTTGAAAAATATTTACTTGCTTTAGTAATGTCCTGCACTAAACTTCGACCTTATTTTGAGAGTCACCCAATTATTGTAAGAACCAATCTGCCTATCAAATCTGTCCTGAGAAAGCCTGAGTTGTCAGGCAGAATGGCAAAATGGTCAGTACAAATTAGCACCTATGATATAACCTTTGAACCCAGGACAGCAATTAAATCTCAGGCATTAGCAGACTTCGTGGTTGAATTCAGCCTTACCCTAGAACCAGACCTCATAAAAGAGGTCAATCACCTTGACACCCATAAGACAGACCAGGAATGGACTCTCCATATAGATGGGGTAACAAATATGAAAGGCACTGGCCTAGGACTAGTCCTAAAATCACCACAGGGAGACCTAATTGCACAAGCTATTAGTTGTGAATTCAAAGCCACGAATAATGAAGCTGAATATGAAGCCCTGATTGCTGGACTAAAGGTATGTATAGAACTCGGTGTAGCAAACCTCAAGGTAAAAAGTGACTCTCTCTTAATTTCCAACCAAGTCAAAGGAATATATGCAGCAAAGGATTCAAAAATGATGCTCTATTTAGAATATGTCAAAAACCTTTGCAAAAAATTCAAAACCTTTGACATTGACCAAATACCAAGGGATTTAAATACCCAGGCGGATGCCCTAGCCAGGCTGGGATCAAACTTCAGCCTTGCTGTGTTTGATAAAATACCCATCATCCACCTATTGGAACCAACCATAGAAAGGCCTGATCAAATTTGTCCCATCCAGGAAGACACAACCTCCTGGACTAAACCCTACTAAGATTGGTTCTTACAGGGGATACTCCCTAAAGATAAAAGTGAAGCAAGGGCCCTGAAAATCAAAGCCTCCACTTATACCATTATAAATAACACGTTGTTTAAAAAGTCTCAGGCTGGACCTTACCTACGTTGCCTGGAACCAAATGAAGCCAGGCAGGTCATAGAAGATATACATGATGGATACTGTGGAAATCATAAAGGTGGCAGAAGCCTGGCAAGCAAAGTCCTTAGGACAGGCTATTTTTGGCCAACCCTGAGAGCTGACTGCATAACATATAGCTCCAAATGTGAAGCTTGCCAAATCCACTCCCCTTATATCCACCAACCATCAGAGCTACGACAATCCATCTCAGCCCCCTGGCCATTCATGAAATGGGGCATGGACATAGTAGGCAAATTACCTCAAGCGCCTGGACAAAACGTTTTCATGCTAGCAATGACTGACTACTTTTCCAAATGGATAGAGGCAGACTCTTACAGGCAAGTCAAAGAAAAGGATGTCATATCATTCATCAAAAGGAATATCATATGCAGATATGGAATACCTTCAGAAATAGTCTGTGACAACGGTACACAATTTGTGGGAAAGAGAACAGCAAACTTCTGTGCACAATGGAATATCAACTTAGTTACATCTACACCAGGATACCCAAAAGCCAACGGCAAGGCAGAATAAAGCAACAAAGTAGTAATCAGCTGCCTGAAAAAAAAGCTGAAAAGGAGAAAAGGAAGATGGGCAGAAGAGCTCCCCTTACTCCTGTGGGCTGACAGGACCACACCCAAAACAACCACAGGCCAGACACCATATTCTCTGGTCTATGGCTGTGAAGCAGTAATACCAGCAGAAATTCATGTGCCAACTACCAGAAGCAGCTTGAACACCATAGAAGAGAACATGCCCCTATTGCAAGATAACCTGCTCCTAACAGAAGAACTAAGGGATGCAGCCAAAGTCAGGATAGCCGCCTACCAACAGGCAGTAGCCAGAAGTTACAACAAAAATGTCAACATCAGAGTATTCAAAGAGGGAGACCTAGTCCAAAGGAAAGTCTTCTCCAATACCAGAGAAAAAAACGCAGGCAAATTGGCCCCTACATGGGAAGGACCGTACCTAATTGATTCAATAGTAGGACAAGGAGCTTACAGGCTACAAACTTTGGAAGGAGAAATGATCCCCAGATCCTGGAACATTTCCCACTTGAAACTATTTCATATTTGAGAAGCAGGTAAAACTACCTACTCTATATACATGTCAATAGAACTTCCTGCTATGTGCTAAACTGCTTGCCTGTTATTCTTAGCTTTGTCTAAAACTTTATTCCAATCCTGAAAACTTGTTTTACGCCTTCTTTTCACTAGTTATATGCTACATTTTAGACTTAAACAAATGTTTAGGATTGAGGGCCACTCCACCCAACCTGAATAGCACTTCTAAAAATGCTCTACAATTTGGCACCTGCCTGCCTGACCTAAAAACTAAACTAAGCTCAGTACATAAAAAGGCAAATACAATGGTGGAATAGACCAGAGTACTAGTCAAAATAAGCCCTCCTGACAGGCTGAGGGCCATAAGCCCTCCTGACCGGCAACTACCCTCATTTTAAAGCCCTCCTGACAGGCAAACAGAGCCACCATTCCCCATAAACACAGGAATGAGGGCCATAAGCCCTCCTGACAGGCATTACTCTAACAGAAAAATGCTACATGAATGTACAAGCACAAATTTTGTCAAGCACAGTAAGAAAATCAAGAGAAGAAAGGATATATATATATTAATACCTACCCAGGAATATACCCTTCCCAGGCAGGAAGAATAACTGTTTACCCAGGAAATACCCAAAAACCAACAAAAACAAGTTCTAAACTGTTTGCTCAGGGAACGTCCCCCCCTGAATAGGCCAAAATGACTCAAATTTCCACAAAATAAATAAAAAACAAACTAGCCCGCCTTGGAAGCTGTAGCAGAGCCAATTCCCTCATCAGCAGCCTCCTCTTCTTCATCTCCCTCCCCTTCAGCATCACTATTCTTTCCTTTGGATGGTGGAGAATCCACTTTCTCGTCAGCATGTAATTTACAAAGCTCAGGATAAGTGGTATTGAGATCAACCAACTCCTGATCAGGATTCCAAAAAGGCCTGACTTCAATAGGCTCCTTCATGGCATCCACACGACCCTTGCCAAAGAAATACTGTGCAACATCTTTGTACCTGGCCTGAACCACATCCCTCTCTACAGCCAATTCTTCATTCACCTTCAACTGCTCTTGCATAGCCTGCTTTTCATCCTTCAATTCCTCCTGGGCAATATCAAACTTGGCCTGAAGAGCTTTCAGAGCATTCTGAGCAAATTTCAGCTTAGAAGACTCCACCACCAACCGAGCCTTCCCTACCTCATTATCCTTCTTTAAAGAATGATTCTCAGCCTTAGACACCTCCAACTCAGCCTTAAACTTTTCAGCATCTTTTTTCAAGATTTGTACCTCCCAGTCCAGGGTATTTTTTAGGTTGTGGACTGATTCCAGTTGACAGGCGCTCCTCAGCATATCATTGACATTCTAAACAAAGAAAAAAAAATGCCTATCTGAGCCACAAAAAAGAAAAAATATCCGTAATAAACAAGCCAAAAACAAGGAATGTATACCTCCTGAAGCATGGTAATCAGGTTGGCAGCATAGTCCCTGGAATGGTACATAGCAGCCAAAGCACGGGCAGAAGCATCCTCTGCCTGATACTTGAAGTAGGGATCATCAACCACAAAAGCCTGAGCCTGAATTTGTTCCTTGGCAAACTCGACCTCATCCATACGAGCCCTAACCTCCCTAACCTCCCTGACCTCGTGAACCCCTCCTGAAGACTCATCCACTCTCTTCCTCTTCTCAGGACGGTCACTCTCATCCACAACCTTCTCAGGCGATGCCAACTGAACCCCCTGCACGGGTTCCTGAATTTGAACAGCACTATCACTTCCCGTAGCCTCACTGCTCTTTGACTTCTCCCCTGTAATTTGAGAGACCCCTGCCTTCACCAGAGACAGACCAAAGCTAGCAATCCTGGTAGAAGCCCTGGTAGCTGCACGACGAGTTTCTAAATCAGCAATATAAACACGTGTCCAATACAAGAAACAGAATGACAAAAGAAAGCAAAAGAACTTACTCCCTGACGAAGACGCCCCTGGAACCTTAGTGCTCTTCACTGGCTTATATGTACTCAACTTGGCCTTCTTAAAATGAGGCATGGAAGCTTGCCCCAGACAAGCAGGCCACGCCCTCTCCTCTTCAGGCAATGCCATAAACGCTGCTATCCGGTCAGCCGACCCCTCGGCATCAGGATCATTCACCCAATCATTTACTACAAGAAGGCATGGGCAAAGTAAGTAAAATCTCCAAAACATATTATTACCAAACCAAAACTAATGCAGGAAAGAAAATTACCTCCTTCAATAGCTGGGTAATTAAGATAGTCCAGGTCAGGGACAATTGAATCAGCCTTGATAAACATATAGGTTTGAGCCCATCCTTTATCATCCCCTGAATCAAAGTTGGTAATCAAGTGAGCCATCTTTGACCTGACTCGAAAATTAAACCTTCCAGTGGAATGACTCTTCAGGTGATAAACATTCTTGAAGTCATCCAGGATAATAACCAACTTATGCTTAGAACACAAATGCTCAACAGAATGGACAATTTTCCAGACCATTGGCATGAGTTGAAACGGGGGAACCCTGATAGCCCTAATCACCTCAGTCATGAAAGGAGAAAGGGGAAGCTAATAGCCACCCCTGAACGCCCACTCAAAGATACAGAACCAACCTGGACTACCCCAATTAGCCCTGACCGGATCGCTCTCAGGAATCCAAACCTCAGCCCCATGAGGAATAAGGCCCTTGCCCTTTATATAATGCTCAAAAGCTGGTTTTAGTTGGTTGGCTTCATCAAAAGAAGCCGCCAAAGCCCTAATAGAAGTATATTCAACCCCCTTATAAGACATGGACATAATCTCTGGGGCAGCAACAACCTCCACCACATCATCCTCAGGGATGATATCAGGGACCTTCTCAACCTCGGCAGAAACCATTTCAACTTCAACAGGAACTTCTTCAACCTCAGCAGGAGCTTTGGAAGCTGTTGTCCTTCTCCTACCACCAGCCATATCTTATTTTTCTGAAAAATGAATTTTTGCAAAGAGAGAATTTTTTAGAAAGAGAAAGAAGAAAATTGGAGATTGGAATGTGAAGACAAACACAGCAAAGACAGGATATTTATAGCCGCAAATCTAAAACGGCTAGAAAAGCAAGTGGTAGAGACTAATCATGACTCTCCTAGGGTTTTGTGAACCTACCCTATTTATGGCAAGTAACCATTACAAGAAGTTGAATCAAACACTAATTCTAATCCGATAAAGAATCCCTGTACAAATCCTTCGCCTGACCCAAATTTTTAGCTCCTTATTCCTGGCCAGACCCAATAATGGAATAAGCAGATAAGGGGCAATTGTTGGGCCAAAAATTATCCTGCCTGACCTGACATAGGTCAGGCAACAGCCAAAGCCGAGTTCAAAGCAAAAGACATCTGAAACCAGACATTGATCAAGTATAGACAGGCACCAAACAGGAGTTGATAAAAGACAGGCAAAAGATAACCAGTAGCCTGAAAGGGAAAAGCACTAGGCTCTTGCAGGCGACAAACAGGCAGTTTATATATATTCCCTACAAAAAAGGAAGACCAATTCAAGAAAGAAAAGATATAGGAAGCAGTCAAAGCAACGGCCAAATAAGATGGCAACCACCTCCGGGTAAATAGGGCACAAGCCCTATCTACCAGGAAACCCTAAACGAAAGAAGAGGAGGCTAGAAGAATAAGTATAAATAGAAGAGAAGATGAAATGAGAAGATTCATTCCGCACACCCTCCTTTTTACTTACACTTTTGTATTCATAAAGCAATATAATTTAGCCTGTCACGCCTGATATACGAATACTCTGCCAGGCTATCTAAAATCATAGTAACAATCACTCTTGGCTTGGTGCATGTGGTTTTTTCCCTTATTCCCAGGGTTTTTCCACGTATAAAATCTTTGTGTCATTATTTATTAGTTGTTATTTCACTTAACATTACTAGTCAGGCAAGTTGTTTGAGTTAGATCACCCTACTTATAAATCCCTGGCAGGATATCCTAGATCAGTGAAATCCCTGCCAAAACAGAACTTAAGTTTGAATTTAATGAGACCAAATAAAAGACTTACTAATTGCGCTCCAGCAACATCAACATTGTCCAGACACTGGAACAAAAATGGAATCATGTGTGAGCATTGATTATAAGTGCAGACCATGTAAAATGGGATTATTGTGAAGGGTAGTAAGACTCACACTAACACTGTGCGTGGAATGTGGCACAAATAAACGACTAGCAGAATCCCGTGATCTGAAGCTCTGACAACTATTTAAGATCTCACACCAAACATTTATCACATCGTAAGATACTTGATCACCTTCAACCAAACTCTTTAATTGGCTCCTTGTCAATGTCTGGCTTTAACTTTTTAAAAGCATCTCCCTGGACGCAACCATTAAAAGCATAGGTCACACACTCAAGTAGTATTAAGGATACGATCAAAATAAGGCGTAAATTAAAATAGAAAAGTGTATTTATAAATAAATTTTAACAACTTATGATGACCAAGTTTAACAAAACATGCTCCAAGATTCACTAAGACATGTCTGAGATTCACAAAACAGGGTATGATATTCACCAAATAAGGAAAAGAGCAAAAAAGGTGATATTAACCACTTATGATGACCAAGGTTCACAATATTATAATCTAGTTTCACAAAATAAGCTTCAAGATTCACAGAACAAGGGCTGAGATTCACAAAATAAGTAAATACAGCTTAACAATATTATCTTCTAGTTTCACAAAATAAGCCCGAAGATTCACTTAACAAGGTTTGAGATTCACAAAATAAGGTCTGAGATTCACCAAACAAGAAAAAGAGCAAAAAAGTGATTTTAACCACTTATGATGGCCAAGTTTCACAAAACAAGCTCTTAGATTCACAGAACAAGGTTTGAGATTCACAAAATAAATAAATACCTTTCATCACGTGATTCCGCAAGGATGAAATCCAACATATTTTTCTCCACTTGAGTCATATCCCTAAGAATATTAGTGTTTCTTTAGAGATACGGAGATCGATAGACCTCCGTTGGAACTATAGCCCTCTTGCCACAAACTGCCCTCACACGACCAACCAGAACATCATCATTAATAGGTGAATGACGTGTGGATCGACGAATGTAGACATTAGTGGCAGATGATACATTACTGGCAGATGGTTTACCGAGGCCGGAAACAATTGGAGTATCTGGTATATCAATGGCCATATGATGATCATTCTTCCCCACCATAGGAGGAGTAGAAGTAGCAGGAGTAGCTAGAATAATAACGGTGGGGTGAGTGGGCTCAATGACAGTAGGTTCATTGACGGGAGGAACATCATCAATAGCAGTATGAGAGGGAGATAAACCATGCAACATAAGACTTTGCTCAGAATGGTCAGGTTCATCAGGTTGAACATAAGACGTGGAAGGTTCAGGTTGAGATAAAAAATGGTCATCAAGTGGTATGAGCCTAAAGGAGGGGCATTCTGGTTTTGGTGGTGAACGACATGACTGTATTAGCTACAAAGCTTCACCCATCACGTCCAGTGCCTCCAATAATTCAGCCTCAGACCACCCACACATTCTCTCCAGATTATCCCCACTATTCTCCACATTACCCTCCACAATCTCTAGGACATGGACATTCTCCTCATTCTTCAAATTCTCCGCATTCTCCTAATTCTTCACATTCTCCCTATTATCCTCATTATTGTCTTGTTGAGATAACCTAAAACCATCTGCCATACCATCTACAGCTGCAACTAGTTTAGAAACTGTTGCTGAGGAAGGTAGTTTCTTGGGAGCTTGACTAGCAAGACATTTGTTCTCCACGAAAGCTTGAGCCATGACCTTTGCGGAATGCACAAGTTTATTAATAAACTCAGTAGTACTACCTGAATTGCTAGGTAGAAGAGGAGCACCAATTTCTTCATGTTCGGATTGTTGTTGTTCAGATTGTTGTTGTTCACTCGTTGGCTTGGAAGACTGCCTAAACTCAATAGTAGGAATAAGCAAAGGTGCATGTGGCATATGCTGAATGATGACAATTGGAGGCTCAACATAACCCCTGCCGAAAGTTTTCTTGTTAGAATTTTTGTCATTCAATTCCTCCTTAACTCTCTTTGATATAGCTTCTTTTGTCCAAGTGGAGAGTGTTGGAAACTGCCGATTAACAATGCGTGATTTGAAGACACAGCGGTCTACATAAATGAAAACCAAGACCATAATAGGTCCACCAAACCAATTTTCGTTCAGCTTTTTGGTCTTGCACTCCTCCTTTTGCCAAGACTCAACTTGAGCAGCCAATTTCCGTTTGATGAAATTGCACCAGTTGAAATCGGAGATCATGTCAGTGTTTACCAAACTTTTAAGAAGTTTCAAACTTGCCCGATTCCCTACAACACCGCCTAAAAGAGCAGAGAATGTATAAATGATGAAATTGCGCTTGAAATCATCTCCACCATCTCTTTGTGTAGAGAGCTTGCGTAGAATGTCTTTGACCTCAATGAAATCATCTTCGTATTGACTTTTGAACTTCTCCAAAACAGACAAATAAAAAGGGCATTTATCGCCATTTTTCGCTTCAAGACGAAGTTTGGGCCCATTGGTAATCCCAAGCACAGATGTATATCATCCTCTAAAATCGGAAGCTTTACGCTAAATTTCCCGGAACAACATCCGTTTTAAGAAGCAAGAGAGAACCAAATCCCATTTGTTGTATAGCTTAAATCTTGTTATCTGATGGTGGACTATCCGTATTGTTGAGAAAGTTGTAAAGCCCAGCAGGAGACATCCGACTCCTCAACACCGGCAATCACTCTTGATAGATTCTTTTCTTTTTGCAGCGGCTTCACATACTTCACTAGTAGAGGTAGCTGGTTCCGATCGCTTCATATTAGCTTGCTTCCTATTATGTACCAAGTAAGGCAAAAAACATCATAACTAAAATCCAAAATGTAAACATTTTAAGTAAGTTTCACGAAATCACCATCCAGTTTCACAAATTAAGCTAGAGGATTCACAAATTAAGCTGTAGGAATCACAAAATTTGTAAGTAAATAATTGCACAAAATTAAGTTCAAGTTTCACCAAAACACTTTCTAGTTTCACAAATTAATTTCTGAGATTCACAAAATAAGGAAAACAGCTCAGAAGGTGATTTCTACCACTTATTAACAAGTTTAACAATATTATCTTCTAGTTTCACAAAACAAGGTATGAGATTCACATAATAAGAAAAAGAACAAAATCAGTAGCATCATCACAAAATCGTCTTTAAGAGTCAATCAACCAACTCTTACATTCACACAATTAGGTCCTAGAAATCGTCTTTAAGAGTAGCTAATGAAATTTCGTAAAACCTCCGAAAATGAAACATGCATCCAAAGAATGATAAGATAATCACAAAACCATACGCAAGCTTCCAAAAACTGGAAATATAGAGACGAAACTACTAAAATTTAACGAAATAAGCAAGAGAATCGAAATCTACTAAAAAAATGGAAATGAACATACGAAAAAGAGGAGAAATCGACTTCAATTGATTTTACGCGTTCCTACTGTGCTCAATTATGCTAACAAAACGATCAAAACTTGCATAATAACAACAATAATTGACGAATTAAAGAAGTTGATTGGAAATTATGATGAAAAATACGAAATGAAAGGAGGATGAATCGAAACTTGAGAAAATAGATCGAAAATACCTAATTAGCGGATGATAATGACAGTATAAAAGGTAATGATAATGGCGGACGAAAAGCTCAATGATAATGGCGGACGAAAAGCTCAGTGAAGGGTGGATAATGGCGAAGACGGAAGTGAAACTGGAGCGGTGAATAAGGAGTTGAAGAGAGACAAAGAGTTAGTGAATATGAGTCAGTGAGAATGGGGTGAGCTTGAGAGTCAGTTGGGGACACGTGGCATAATCTGGTGACTCTATAATTTTTAGATCCGATGGTTTAGAATGAGTCCAGCCGCCTCACCCTAAGAAGGGTGCCTCACATGATTCAATTTCTATATATATATATATATATATATATATATATATATATATATATATATATATATATATATATATATATATATATATATATATATAGTGTAAGGATCATTAGAGTCCTCTTAGTGTATGTGAGTCCATAAGTCCTCATCCAAGCCTTTGAATGAGGGAAATAAAGGGTCCAGATTAGATCTAAATAGAAGGATGAAAGGCTAAGATTACAACAAAATATGTGGCCAAAAATGAGACTTTAAAAGGAAAAAAATCTGTCCCATTTTCTCATTCTCACATCTTTCCCCTCTCTATATCACAATTCTCTCTAACTTCCTCTCATTCATACACAACAAAATAAAAAAACCCAAATAAAAAATCACCTCCCATCACTCACCAACACCAGCGCCGGCCACCTCCCCTCACTCACCAACACTAGCGCCGGCCACAACTACAACCACCGACCATCCTTCCCTTAGCCACCAATACCCCTGCCTCCCGACAACACCACCTTGCCTCTCGACATCACCACCCGAGAACACCACTTCCACCACCCACCTTCACCGATAACAATAACCACGGCAAAACACCTCCTTCCTCCTTCTCCATCAACAATAACCACCTTTACCGACAACAAAAACCACCACCTTCTGCCGCCATGCACCACCGCCTCCTTTCTCTTTTTTTTTTTCCAGATCTACACCACCACGCGCACCACCTTTTTTTTCTCCTTTTTTTCATATTTACCGCCTATCCACCACCTTTTGTCGATCACTTTTTACCGCCTCCCTCCCTTTTTTGTTCCTTTATCTTTTTTTTTCTCAGATCTGGAAACAAAGTGTTTATTATTATTTATTGTTGCGGTTGAAGGAGGTGGACATGGGGATTCGGCCGGTGGTCAGGTGGAGAAAGGGTGGAGGTAGTGCGGTTAGGGATGCTTGGTGGTGATACGTGGGGGTGTGTGGTGGTGGCCAATGATGAAGAAGAGAGGAGGTGGCGGTAATGGTGGTGGTGGCGTGGTTGTTGGTGGTTGTGGAGATTAAAGTTATACCTTGAAGGATTAAAGTTGCAGCTATATAGAATTAAAGTTACATAAATTTGGTACTAAAATTTTATTAATTCAAATTAATTGCTAAGATGGACTATATTAAAATAGAGTTACATCTTCAAGGGTTAAATTTACACCCTAAAGGACTAAAGTTACATAAAATTTGACAAAAGTTATATAAATTTCACTTGAAATTGTATTAATTCAAATTAATAGCTCAAATGGACTATATTAGAATAAGGTTACATCGTCATGGGTTAAAGTTACACCCTAAAGGACTAAAGTTACATGAAATTGGACTAAAGTTTTATAAATTTGATTTAAAATTGTAACAATTCAAATTAACATATTCAAAAACACATTATATAATTCCAATTTGGCCATGTAACTTCAATTTGGAAAAGTGTAACTTTAGCTGTTCATATCTACCTTCTGTAACTTCAATACAATCCCGTGTAACTTCAAGTATGTGTGACTAAGAGAAGGACTCAAAAAAAGTTAGGGACTCATTTGAACCTTGCTCTCTCTCTCTCTCTCTCTCTCTCTCTCTCTCTCTCTCTCTCTCTCTATCTATCTATCTATCTATCTATCTATATATATATATATATATATATATATATATATATATATATATATATATATATATATATATATATATATATATATATATATATATATATATATATATATATATAGGGGCGGATTCAGGTACGAACTGCCTTAACGTATGAACCGTACGAGCTATCTTATTTTAACCTTTTTTTTTTTTTTTTTTCCAGATACACTTTATTTCTTTACTACATACACTTCTTATTAGATACATTTTATTACATATGTAAATACAAAATTTTCAACACTAAAATTATAGATGCACTTTTACACCTTTTTAACTAATTTTTTTACGGATACATTTTATATTTTTTGCGGATACACATGACATTAAAGCCAGATACACATTATAATATTTCTGAATACACAAGTCTATACTTCCGGATATGCATCATATTAATACCAGATACACATGGTTATACTGCCGGATACACATGTATCTAGGGTGGTATAATACTTCTCAGATACACAGTATAATACATCTGGATACACAAGTTCATACTTCCGGATACGCATGGTATCCGGTAGTAATACCGTGTGTATCTAGGGTAGTATTTTGTGTATCCACCACTGCTGCCGCCATCACCACTGCCCCCACCCCACCACCACCGCCATCAACATTACCATGCGTATCAGGTAGTAATACCGTACGTATCCGGCCTGGTATTTTGTGTAACCACCAAACCCACCGCCACACCAGTGACACCACAACTTAACCTCACTACAAGAAATAAGCGATTTTGAGACCGTCATTTTGAGACCGCCATTAAAAACGGATGCAAAATCAAATTTGGGACTGAAACCGGTCTCAAAACTATAAAGTCGGTGTCAAATTTAGATCCGCAACAAAAACGGTCGGAAAAAACGAATAGTAGTCTCAAAGTTGCGACCAACGTAAATATTTGGGACTAATGTTGGTCTTAAATTCAAGATAGAACTATATGTTATGCGACAAGAAATATGTTTCATTTGTTACATTATACACTGCCTTCCTTTCCTCTTTCCTAAAATCAACGAACACCGACTCCACAAAGTGTATGCTGGGCTACATAGTTCAACATATTCAAGGTATGTGAATTCTAATTAATAATAATACTGTTAATAATTTTTTTGCATTAAATTTTGACTGGATCATTGAATTGTGCTGTTTTTCGTTGTTGGACAGTGCGTTGGACGACACTACTATCGTCATTCGCCAATACATGATAGTGGCATTCAAGGTATTCTGATTGTTGTAAGTATCCTTTACTTTCTTCTCATTGTGTTTCACTTCTTTGTTTCCTTGTTCTTCTTTGTAATTAAGCTGTAATTATAAATAACAAGAATCAATTCGACCTCCCATTACCAACTTTTTCATCACTACTAATACTTGGTGTATTTGGTAAACTATACTTAATCCCTTGTCATTTATCATTTTCTCTTATTACTTATCAATCTCCCTCCCTTTTGTTAGGAGACATAAAATTAAAAGATGGAAGTGGCCGGAAGGATGCAAGGCTTATTGTTGGCAGTAGCACCAACAAAAATACAAATGAGGAAGAAAACGGAGCAACAACTCCACCTATTCGACAAGAGTTTAACTCCACAACTTAACTCCTTGTCTCGACCTCATTGACGATCCATTTGGTGCGTTGAGGATCCGTTTGGTGGTAGGGTGGTGGTACAAGTAGGGTAGAGATTGCAACACACTACTTAAGTTTAGATTGAACTAACATTAGATTATTCGATTTATAAATCTCAAGTGTGGGATTAATTAGATTGTTTGAATTGGTGGGTAACTAAGTGCTGAATTGTAAGCATACTTGTTTTTTATTATAAAAGTTTTTCTTTGAAAATCTGATTTGTTGGTGTAAAAGCTTCTCTTTGCGTTGTTTGCTTTGGTAGCCTCCCAGAATTTGGTTAATAATATGGTACTGCCAGAAAATAATGCTTCAAATCCTGTTTTTGTGACCGCATAACCAATTTTGAGACTGTCATCAAATTTGGGACCAACTTCTGATTTTGGAACCGACTAAAGGCGGTCTCAAATTTGCAACCGCTATACAACAGTCACAAATATTGAAATTTGTTACCAGATTTTCCAACCAATCATTAGTGGTCTCAAAAGTTAGAAAAAGGTCTCAAAAACGTATTTGAGACCGCTTTTTTGAATTTTGAGATCGGGTATGGCGGTCTCAAAATCGCCTATTTCTTGTAGTATAAGAACCATTTAATGTTATTCTGTTTAGATAGGCTATTCAACCCCCTAATATTCCAAAATCCCCAATTATACATTTACCCCCAGGTGGAGGTAATGCACTAACACTCGTGCCAATGCCAACTTTAGGGGTCACATTATTTAGGGACTCCAAAAATGTATGAGTACCAAACTTAACAGAGCTCAAACCTGAGTCAATGATCTCCGGCCTACTAAGTCTGATGATATTCCTAGCAGGAGTATTAATCATATGGTACCTACCATTTCGAATCAAGGAAACTTGGAATTTGTTGGGGAGTTCTGTTATAATAGGAGTAGCAGCTACTTCCTCAGTAGGTGTTAGAGGTATGACTGGGACAACAGGAGCAACAGGTGCAACAGGTTTAGTAATCTACTGCTTAGGGACCCATTTCTTTTTCATAGCAGGAGGCACCACCTTCTAAGGAGCAGGGACTTTACTCTTCTTACAGTTAGCAGACTCATGACCAATACCTTAACAAAGATTACAGAGGACTGGCTTCCATTCAAACTCCATCTTAATACACAGAATTTTCCCATCTTCATCAATAAATCTAACACTATCAGGTATGGGTTTACCAAAACGGACATCCACCATCACACGGGTAAAGCCAAGTCGAGTTTTATCTGTGGTGGCAGCATCACAATGTACATATTTACCCAATAAACCAGCTATTCTAGGCAAACACTTACCCCAAAATTTCATATGGAGATCATGAAGCCTACTCCAGACAGGTACTTCCTTCACTTCAGCCTTCACCAGATCTATTGATTCACTCCATGTCCTAACAATAAGCGGCTTATTATCGAAGAGGAAATGACCCTATTGGAGGATAGCATCTGTGGCTGCACACGTCTTAAATCGAACAAGGAAAACCCCATTTGGACAGAATGATATCTTATCAATAGGGAACTTAGCCCACAGTCGTTTGAGGAACCCTTCAATCACATCCACCGTAGGGTTAGCCCCCAGAACGAAAGACGGCATTCTTCCAATACGCCAACTCCTCCCTGACATCCTCTTTAGTAAATTTCAGTAAGTCATCAGGTTCTTCAGGGATACTAACCAATGAGACTTACCCTTCCGTCGTCGGTGGACCGTCCAATTTTTCGATTCTTCGGGAGCGATAACATCCAAATCGTAAGGTGCAATACCCTAAATTTGATTAACATTAGCAACTTTCTGAATATCACAGCTCCCATGCCCACGAACAACCACCGATGCCACCGGAACTGAGGCAGAATTATCTGTATTAATCGATGAATTAGTTGAGTTAGAGGGGGGAATTGATTAGGATCATTACTATCGATTAATATTTTTAGGGTTTTACTGAAAGCTCGTTTTTTTTCTCTCTATCTCTACATCTCAATCTAGGTGTTTGTTATTGTTAAAAACATACATGTTAGAGAAAGTTTTTTAATGTTTTACGTTACGTCGAATTTCGTGATACGTTATTTTCCAAATCAATTAAGATTTGTTCAAAAGGGTTTGAATATAATTTTCTGCATTTTTTTCATTTTTTGTATGAAAAATGTATGAATGTATGATACTTATGTATCAAATATATAAGGTCTAAACTTAACTTATTCGAATATTTTAGTTGTGTCTTACATGTGCTATGTGTCAAGCATATTTAAGAAACTTGCACGTTTTGTTTCTTGGTATAACTATAAGTAATGATTAAGATTTTACTTAAAATAAAATGAACTTTTTCAAATATAATTTTTTGAGGTTTAATTTTTATAGTATTTTAAATGGTTTTTCTAACATGTGCCCTAAAGGCACACATTAATAAAGCCTAATAGGGAAAGATTTTAAAATACAACATATAAAATATTTGATTAAAATGCACTCGTTATCACTGTGTACATACATGCTCGTTATCAAACTATTTAAATCCTCTTAAAATCTTATATGTATTAAATTTATCGCAATATAATTTGATCATTCACACATTGTAAAAAAAAAAAATTAGTTATCTCTTAATAGTTATATATATCCTTAATTTTTATTAATAAATACAATGCCTCTTACGAATATATTTTGGTTATGGATCTAATGGTCTAAATTTTATGATATTTCTGTTATGAATTTTATTTATAACCTTGCAAGTGTACAAGTAGTCATGTACTGTTGCAAGGGTAGAACCCAAAGGACGGCTATTATGGCTCTAGAATTGTTTGTCTAGACACTAGTTTAGTTCAATCTAAGATGATGAAGTGATTATAAAACTAACTAAAGAGATTAAGGCTAACTAATTAAAAGTAGAGTGATTGCTAGAATGATAAGTAACAATGATAGGGAAAAACTAGGATGTACAGGGTTCACTTATATAGATATAGGGGGAAGCACACATAGATTATCAAAATCCAAGAGTAAATGTAAAGGAAAGACCCAATCTCTCGATGTGATACTAATCCTAGGTTAAGATCGATTAAGTTCTCACTCAATTAACCAAACATATAGTTTCATCATGTGATTCCTAGACACTAGTCAACCTCTCACCCAACAAGTAGAAAAGATAGTGTAAACACCTAAACTATCATTCAAGCATTTTTCACAAACACCTTATGTGCATGATAAAACTAACAAGCATAAACTCAAGGATTGTGGTCTTCCTATGTCATAATCCAACCCTATGACTCTATATAAGATCCCCCTCCATCCTAGTATGAAACTACTCACACATGTTCACAATAACAAAGGTAAAAGATGAAGATTTTAGCATGGAACAAGTAAAGGAAAACATGTTTGCAAAGTATACCAATTAAGCAACTTAAATATGTATACAATTGAAAGATGAACAATAATAGGAAAGAATTTATACCAATATTGAAGACAAAGTTGCAATCTTTGATTAAATAGAAGAATAATCTTCACCAATCTTCTATTAACAACCCAATACAATATGTAAACAATTTATAACAACTAATTCTTAATCTAATCTATGAAGTAATTTAGTGTTTGATTAAGGAAAGATTAAAGTTTTAATTAAGGGTTTGCATAAGATTAAGGAAATAATTTGAGATCTAGGGTTGTGTGTCCAAGGGGAATTAGTGACGGAGTATTTATACTATCCCCTTGGATTAAGTCTTAAGAGAAGAGAAGAAGCCCAATCTCGTATGAGGCTCCTCTGTCGGTCCACCGTCTGCCGGCAGCGAGCTCTTTAAAGCCAAATGTAAAGAATTCATCTGGGGTTGTTCTCTGCCGGTTAGCCAGCTGCCGGCTTACCGGCAGAGAACCCTTCTTCCTTGTCTTTTCTTCGTTTCTTCACAAGTGTAGGGTGTGCGTGCCGGTTGACCGGCTGCCGGTTCACCAACCGGTAGCGAGAATTCCTTCAATTTGCATCCTTTTCTTCTCTTAAAAAATGGTTAAGTCATGGCAGGGGTTCCCTGCCGGTTAGCCGGCTGTCGGCCTGCCGGCAGAGAACACTTCTTCAATGCATCCTCCTCTTCTTCTCATGCTGACACAAGCTATCGTCCGTGCTTGCTCCTTATTCCGTCTTGCCTCTTCCTTGGCCTATTCCCTATAAGATGAGACGGGAATTCATAGTATGGGAACACATGGAATAAGGGGTAAAATGCAAGCGAATCGGAGCTAAAACCGTGTCAAATGGGGGCAAAAATCACGAGAATAAAGAGGGGAAGCGGTCTAAATTAATCATATATCAATTTCTCACAGAGTTTTCTTACTTAAATGTAAAATATTGTGAG
The DNA here is from genome assembly GCF_048544455.1 of Silene latifolia. Taxonomy (NCBI): domain Eukaryota; kingdom Viridiplantae; phylum Streptophyta; class Magnoliopsida; order Caryophyllales; family Caryophyllaceae; genus Silene; species Silene latifolia. The sequence goes on along the minus strand of NC_133535.1, from coordinate 88,111,974 downwards.
ATACTCACCTAAATCACCTATAGATATCAAAATATTTCAATTAATATAATGGATATTATACTCAAATGAAAGCAATTTTTGCAATAAACATAATGATTTACTTTTTAGAATTTTTATCAAAATATATTTTTTTAATAAATTTAGATTAAAATAATCGTACTTATTTATTCTAATTTAATAAATCACGTATCATTTATTAATTTATAATTAATACTTTGTTGAGATTTATGCAGTAACTATTATGTTCATATTTAATGATTAGCTATAATTAATGACCAAATTAATGTTGAATATGACACGTGGCGCATCCACAGCGTTTCAACTTGATTTATATATATATATATATATATATATATATATATATATATATATATATATATATATATATATATATATATATATATATATAGGGTTGAGATCCTATGAGAACCCCCTTCCCATGAGAACTGTGAGAACCTTATGTTCAGAACCTTTATGCCAAATGTTCAGAACTTTTGTTGCAAATGTTCAGAACCTTTGTACCAAAGGTTCATAGGATTGCCAATTGATCAACAGATTACAGATTCTTTTTCCATATTGCACATAACATCATAATTATGGTATTTCTTTCAGAATCTATTTGGGAGGAGCTACCTACAAAATATTACAAATGAGTACAAGAGTGAAACTATCTAATCTATGGGACAACTTTGTGTGTGGTAGAGGAAATTAAAGCAACATGTTGAATACTCTGTTTATTGTGCGAATTATTTACACCACACGCAATATTTCGAAATTCGAAATGCATCATCCATTCCTAATGCATATGTAAAGTTTGTAATACTTGATGAATAATATTGATAGAGAGTTAGATACATATTTATATACAATTGTCTACGTAAAGGATTAAAGGATCTTTTAATTTACATTGACTTATAATACGACAATGATTAGCAAACATTGACTTATTTACATCCCTCTATATGATTTGATTAGCTTAATTAACTTGATTTGCATAGATACGGGTGTTAGACATACAAGAAAGCAAGACATGGTAAAAAGAATACAGTGGTATACAAGACATAGCCACTCCGTCCTAATAATTTGTTTACCTTTGATTAAAAATGGTCTCATAAAAAGTAAAAAAAGTATGCAGATGATTTTTAAAAGGGGGAGCAGGACGTAGGGACTTTATAAGAGAAGGAACGGTAAACTCTAGCTTATTGGGATGTAAAGGAGTTGTTTACCCTCTGAACGTTTGGTACAAAAATTCTGAACATGAGGTTCTCATGGTTCTCATGGGGAGAGGGTTCTCATAGGATCCTAAATCTAGGGTTGAGATCCTATGAGAACCCCCTTCCCATGAGAACTGTGAGAACCTTATGTTCAGAACCTTTATGCCAAATGTTCAGAACTTTTGTTGCAAATGTTCAGAACCTTTGTACCAAAGGTTCATAGGATTGCCAGTTGATCAACAGATTACAGATTCTTTTTCCATATTGCACATAACATCATAATTATGGTATTTCTTTCAGAATCTATTTGGGAGGAGCTACCTACAAAAAATTACAAATGAGTACAAGAGTGAAACTATGTAATCTATGGGACAACTTTGTGTGTGGTAGAGGAAATTAAAGCAACATGTTGAATACTCTGTTTATTGTGCGAATTATTTACACCACACGCAATATTTCGAAATTCGAAATGCATCATCCATTCCTAATGCATATGTAAAGTTTGTAATACTTGATGAATAATATTGATAGAGAGTTAGATACATATTTATATACAATTGTCTACGTAAAGGATTAAAGGATCTTTTAATTTACATTGACTTATAATACGACAATGATTAGCAAACATTGACTTATTTACATTCCTCTATATGATTTGATTAGCTTAATTAACTTGATTTGCATAGATACAGGTGTTAGACATACAAGAAAGCAAGACATGGTAAAAAGAATACAGTGGTATACAAGACATAGCCACACCGTCCTAATAATTTGTTTACCTTTGATTAAAAATGGTCTCATAAAAAGTAAAAAAAGTATGCAGATGATTTTTAAACGGGGAGCAGGACGTAGGGACTTTATAAGAGAAGGAACGGCAAACTCTAGCTTATTGGGATGTAAAGGAGTTGTTTACCCTCTGAATGTTTGGTACAAAAATTCTGAACATGAGGTTCTCATGGTTCTCATGGGGAGAGGGTTCTCATAGGATCCTAAATCTATATATATATATATATATATATATATATATATAGAATTAGGATCACATGAGTCCACCCTATCTTTTTGAGTCTGTGAGTCCATGATACAATATCACACGTTATATTAAACAATATCACAGCTTATACTCCAAAAAAAATCGTGATATTGTTTTGTAATATAATATCACCCGTTATGCTATACAATATCACAGCTTACAGTATCATACGTTATACTAAACAATATCACAGATGAAAAAAAAAGTTTTTGTAAAAAAGATAATCGTGATATTGTTTTGTAATACAATATCACACGTTATACTAGACAATATCGCAGCTTACACAAAAAAAAAACTTTTTCGAAAAAAAAAAATTGAAAAAAAAAATTTGAAAAAAAAAGTTTGAAAAAAAAAAAAATTGAAAAAAAGGAAAATTGAAAAAAAAATTTCGAAAAAAAAAAATTTTGTGATATTGTTTTGTATAGTGCGTGATATTGTTTTATGGACTCATGGACTCAAATATATAGGTGGACTCACCGGATCTTGCCTCTCTCTCTCTCTCTATATATATATATATATATATATATATATATATATATATAGGCGGGATCTCGTGAGTTTGGTTCTTATGGTGAGTTTGTGCTTACAAATCTCAGTCATTGAATAAAAGGAAATATATGGCTGAGATTGATTTAAGAAAAAAAATACTACCACGCAACAAACACGGAAGTCTGACAAACTAATTCCCTCTCCAGTTCTCCACCATCACCTCCATATACATCCAAATTTAACCAATTAAAAATCATTTTCGCAGTCATTCAAATCAACAATTAAAACTTGATTCTTAGTTACGCAACATTTATTCACTATACAAATCAAATTAATCACAAGTCCACTCTTTAGACTTTTCTCAATTAATCGAAATCTCTGCCTTTTTTTTTCTTGAATCGTGCTTGAAATTGTATAAGTTTCCAGAAAACCTAATTTCGATGTCGATTTCCGAATCGACGGAGTAATAATAGGGGTGATAGGGTTGATGATGAGAGTGATGTGAACCACATCTGTTTATTGAAATAATCTAACTGACAAAGAGCCTTTTGCTGGAAATTCCCCGTCGACGACAATTGTTAAGAAGCTCCATTTCCGACGCCTCTCCCCCAGCTTATTTCCTCTATATTGGTCTCCTATGCTTTTTACTGACGTCGGCGATCAGTCAAACCTCATCGGCGACTCCACCCACTCTATTTACGCCGCTCTTCAATTATTTTTGGGTTTTTCTACATGGTGACCCTAAACTTTTCCGAATCACACATGGTAACCCTACAAAATAGAAAAAGTTTTTGGTAACCCTGAAGTCCCTTAAATGTAATTAACGTGACCCTGAACTTTAATTCCGTCAAGTGGGCCGTTAAGTGTCATATGTGGCAAATGACATGGCTAATGTTCGCTGGTGTGGCTAATGACTAGGCTGTTTTACTAATACACATAGGAAATGAATAATTTTTTTTAAAAAAAAAACCAATCCACCACAATCACAGACTCCGCTATAACCACCACTACCGTCGCCGCCTCCCCACCCTTCACCAACCTTCGTCGAACTTCCGCAACTGCCCGTCAAAACACCAATCCCACCAATCCCGCCGCTGCTTGTCGAAACCCGACACCCTTAATCTTCTCCCCCACCCTTGTAATCTCATCTCACTCCCCTAAAAACACTAGATCTGGGTTTTATGGAGAGGGAAAGTGTTTTCTAAAGGTGGGACTGTGGGCCTGTGGAGTTAGGTGGGGATGGTGGTGCTTTTGGCATGGGGAGCCTCAATTTGTTGATGTCGTTGCTGCTCGTTGATGAATTCTGGGCTGCTTCTGGTGTCGCCATGGTGGAGGTCGGCGAGAGGGGGTGCTGGCGTGGTGGTCTGAGGTGGTAGTCACGGTGGTGGTGCGAGGTGGTGCAGAATATGGGTTAACTTGCGTCATTTTTGTTTGTTTTTCATCTTACATTATTCCGTCTCGTAACCCCGCCTTGCAATCCCGTCTCGCCTACATATTAAATTAATAAAATAATAATGATACTTATAATATATTAAAAATCCGACTATTTATTAAATCTAACTAGTACGACTAACTAATTAATCCCGCCTTGTAATCCATGTTACACGCCACATCAAGACCAAATAGCCACATCACACGCCACTTCAGCACTTAACGGTGCAAATTGACGGAATTTTAGTTAAGGGTTACGGTGATACATAATAATGCACTTCAGGGTTACCATTTTTGTTTTCTGATTTGCAGGGTTACCACGCGGGATCTGAAAAAGTTCAGGGTCACCATGTAGAATAACCCATTATTTTTTGATTGGTGATTATGGGTTGAGTTAAGTTGCGCTTATGGAGGCCCGTCGAGCCACGGTGGCTCGATTAGCAACGGTCTTCTTACCAGACTTAACGGTGAGCTCGGAGCTATTTAGTCGACGGGGTTGAGATTGAAAGTGGCATCGGTGCCGTTTCTGAGCTGCTTGTAGCCTAGTCGAATTGGAGCGAGTTGCGTTCTTTGATGATATGTTGTTTAGACTGGTTAGAGTAATTTTGATGTCATTTTATAAAACCTTTCTATAATTTACAGCATTGTTCATCAAAATGATTAGATGTTAGAGGATATTCGATATATTAAAGTCGCCTTCTTTGATTATGTTGATGTTATTTTAGACTGGTCCAAGTAAATTGAAGAACTTTTCTGCTGAAAGGATGATATTTTGGAGAAAATTAGCTTTTTTTTTTCCTGTGTTTTGTAGTTATAATCGCAGAATTTTGTTGCTATAATCTCATATGGCAAAAATAGTAACACCTACTTAATTGTTTAAATACTCCTTTGCGTAGCAAATGCCTCCTCCAAACTCAAGTAACCAAAAAGGTTAAAAATTGTTTAAATACTCCTACTTTATTTTGAATGTTCTCATACATAAAGACAGTCTTACCTAATCTAACAACACAATAACAGCAAAATAACAGCACAATAACACCAAAATAACAGCACAATAACACGTGAGTAAAAAAATCAAAGTAGTAAAAAAAATCGAAGTGACACCAGAATAACATCACAATAACACCAGAATAACAATACCACCAAAATAACAACACAATAACACGTGGTAAAAAAAGAGTAAAAAAATGAAATTAGTAAAAAAAATCAAAATGACACTGGAATAATATCACAATAACACCATAATAACAATAACACCAGAATAATAGCACAATAACATGTGGTAAAAAAAAAGAGTGAAAAATCAAAGTAGTAAAAAAAAATCTAAGTGACACCGGAATACATCACAATAACACCAGAATAACAATAACAGCACAATAACACATGGTAAAAAAAAGAGAGAAAAAAAAATCAAAGTCGTAATAAAAATCAAAGTAAAAAAAAGCACAATAACAGCATAATAACACGAGGTAAAAAAAAAGAGTAAAAAAATCAGAGTAACACCAGAAAAAACAAGTGGTACAAAAAGATAAAGAAAAAAAGGTAACATAATGAGAAAATTATAAGAACTTAAGAATAACACTACAATAAGAGTGTGAGCACAAACTCACCATAAGAAACCGAACTCACAAGATCCCATCTCTCTCTCTCTCTCTCTCTCTCTCACTCACTCTCTCTCTCTCTCTCTCTCTCTCTCTCTCTCTCTCTCTCTCTATATATATATATATATATATATATATATATATATATATAATCAGGATCCTGTGCGAACTGAATTAAGTTACGAACCGTACGAACTACATAAAAAGCTATCTTCACAGCCCAAAACCAAACCCCACCACCTGACTTCCCTCTCTCATGCTTTATCCACACAAATTACATCAACTTGATTTCCATTCTCATCCACCATTACCACGATCCCCACCATCAACTAGTATACATTTCGCTCTATTCAATTCATCTTCCAACTGCAAAACAAAAAACACAAACCTTAATTACAACAAATCCCCAAAAATCATTTATATTGAACAAACGCGAATAACGCAACCTTTTCAGCGAGCTTAGGATCGATGCGATTATCATAAAAAATGGAAGAACGAAGCTTTTTAATAGCACGAACAAATCCCCAAAAATCAACATAGTTTACCATTTTATTGATCAGTGGTTTCAGACTTTAATTGGCGGATACGACGCCCTCCGGCCATCCAGACGATCGTCGTCGACATCTACTCACTCCGGCGAGTTCGCCAGCTCACATCTATCCTTTCCTTGAACTTTTAACCCATATATCCATTCACTCGAACTCCAACTCCCTTCATCCTCAATAGATCTATTTTTTATTCAACCTCCATTGAAATTTGGGGTTTTTTTTTGTGGAGGTTTAGGCCGAAGATACTCATCGTAGAGAAGGGACATCGAAGTGGGCTGTACTAAAGGAGACAACGTCTATGGTGCGCGTTGTTTGAGGTAAGTTCAGGTGAACGATGATTTGTGTGGGGAAGACAAGATGCAAAATAAAATGTTTGAAGATGTCAGGGATGTGAAATAGGGAATGGCGAAGATGGCCGGATTATTGTCCGTGTCGCTTGGGCGGTCATGGGTTAATGGTGTTCGTAGCAGCCTCGCCATTCTCTCGGACCTTGTCTCAGAGGTCCGGGAAGTTGTCGTCGTTGTCAGGTAACGGGAAATCTGAATGCTCAGATTTTGTCGATTTTATAGATCTTGATTATGATCTTGTCTTTGTCGGTGGTGGTGGTAGTTGTGGTGGCGTTGGTGGCATTAGTTTGGTTATTAGTGGTGGTGGCGGTAGTGTGGTTATTAGTGGCGGGGGAGGGGGGGGGGGGGCAGTGGTGTGGTCGTAGTTGGGTGGGGCTGGTGGTGGTTGTTGTTAATGTTTTGATGGCGGTGACGGCCTACCGGAGTTGGTGGCGAGGATCAAGATTCGTGATAGTGTGGAGAGAGCGCTCTTTTTATGGTGGCATCAACAGCGGTGGTGGGGGCAGTGGTGGTGGTTGTGGCGGTATTGGTAACTGTCGGAGTTGTTGATGGGGACGGTATTGGTTATGGGGTTAGTTCAGGGATGGTGGTTGTGATGGTGCTGGCAGTAGGTGGCAGTAGTTGTGCTCGTGGTAGTGTTGGGTGGGGCTGGTGGTGGTTGTGGCGGCAGATATTACATCATCATCAGATATGGCTTTTTGGCCTCCTTAAGACTAAGGTTAAGCCTCAGTCTCTAAATGCAGTAAGAAATAATTTGTTTAGCAATTGGTGCCTAACTACTAATACACAATACCATAAAGGAGATAGGATTTGGCTACTATGGAATCCTGCTTTGTTTAGAGTTAATATTCTTGAATATAATGCTCAATTCATTTACTTGGAGGTTACTGATCTGGGTGTGGACTATCATTTATGGATCACCATGGTTTATGCATTTAATGGTGCTCAGAAGAGGAAACATTTATGGGATAAACTATGTGGTTTTAAAAATAAAATTGGTGGTGCTTGGGTCATATGTGGAGACTTTAACATTGTGTTGGTTCATGCTGAGCGGTTGGGTGGCTCTTGTACTATTGAGGAAATGGATGACTTCAAATGTTGTATTGATGAGTGTGAAGTGAGTGACTGTCCTGCTAGTGGGTCTTTATACACTTGGTGCAATAAACATGGTGCACCTACCAGGGTGTATAGCAGACTGGATAGAGTTTTGATAAATCAGGAGTGGTTAAATGAGAATGGGAATGCTTATGCTCATTTCTAATGTGAGGGGACTTTTGACCGCATCCCTTGTGTTGTTCAGGAGAAACAAGACTTTGCTAAGAATAGAAGGAGCTTCAAATATTATAATATGTGGAGTACAACACCTTATTTCAAGCAATGTGTTCAGTATTGTTGGAACATGGAATGACAAGGTACCAAGATGTTTGTCCTAGTTAAGAAACTTAAGAGTTTGAAATGGCCTTTTGGAGGACCTAAATAAAAAGGATTTTAATGATGCTGAAAATAACACTGCTAGAGCACGAATGCAAATGGAGTTTATTCAGAATAAGCTAAGGGATGACCCTCAAAATCCTGAGCTTATTTAACAAGAAATTGAAGCAGCTGGTTGTGTTAGATTCTTGGAGAATGCCTTCTATGAGTTTCTACTTCAGAAATCTAAAGCCATCTGGGTTGAGAAAGGAGATAGCAATACAAAGTACTTCCATAACATTATTAAAATCAGGCAGACTAAGAATAAAGTTATAAAAATTGATGATGCTGATGGTAAATTGTGTGAAGAGACAACTGATATTCAAGGGGCTTTTCTATCTTTTTATCATAACCTTCTTGGGTCTTCTGCTGCCACTATTCCAGTTTCTTCTACTGTAGTCCAATTGGGGAATACATTCTCTCTTGATCACCATAACATCTTACTGGCTCCTATCATTGCTGAGGAAGTCAGGAAGGTTATTTTTTCTATTCCCATTCATAAAGCAGCAGGGCCTGATGGATTTACCAGTGCATTATTCAGAGATGCTTGGGATATTGTGGGAGGTAATGTCACTGATGTCATTACTGATTTCTTTCATAATGGTAAAATGCTCAAACAAATTAACCATACCCTCATTAGTCTGATACCAAAATGTGAATTATCCCAAAATTTGACCCAATTCAGACCCATCTCTTGTTGTAATGTTGTCTATAAGTGCATTTCAAAGATATTGTGTAATATACTCTCATCTATTTTGCCCAGTATCATAAGTGACAACCAATGGGGTTTCATCCAGGGGAGTAGTATAGTGGAAAACATCCTTATATGTCAAGATATTGTAAGATGCTATAATAGGAAGTCTGTGTTTCCTAGGTTTATGTTGAAAGTGGATATGAAAAAAGCTTATAATTCAGTTAGTTGAGATTTTTTTGAGCAAATGATGAATGCTTTAAACTTCCCAACTAAATTCACTCGGCTAATTATGGAATGTGTGAAGACTGCATCCTATTCTCTGGTCCTGAATGGTGAAGTATTTGGGCATTTTAAGGGGGCCAAAGGATTGAGGCAGGGTGACCCATTGTCACCTCTTCTTTTCACTATTGCAATGGAATACCTGAGTAGAATTTTGTCATTTACTACTACCACAATGCTTTTTAAGTTTCATCCTATGTGTGGCAAGCTTAAACTTTCACATCTTATGTTTGCTGACGATGTTCTATTATTCTGTAAGGGTGACATTAATTCTATTATGGTCTTATTGAGATCCTTCTCTACTTTTTCACATGCCTCTGGTCTTCAAATGAATTGCACCAAAACTAGTGCCTATTTTAATGGAGTTCAAGCATGGGTGAAAAAAGATATTCTACATGTGTCTGGGTTTAGAGAAGGACAACTGCCTTTTAAATATCTAGGCATCCCTATCACTTGTGGGAAGCTATCTAAGGCAGACTCTACTGTTTTGGTAGAAACGTTGGTTGAAAGGATAAGGAGTTTTGGCACAAAGAAGTTATCCTATGCTGGTAGATTGGTTCTAGTTAAGTCAGTCATAGCTGCATCTACAGCTATTGGGTTAACATTTGCATTATTCCAAAAGGGGTCCTGAATAAGGTCAATTCAATATGTAGGAATTACTTATGGGATGGTAAGGCTGACTTTATCAGAGTTCCCTTGGCGAGTTGGGAGAAAATTTGTGCTCCAAAGAGGGAAGCTGGCCTTGGAATCAAGGATAGTATCATCTGGAATATGGCAGCAATGGGGAAGTTAGTATGGTGGGTGTATTCTTGTCCTAACAGACTTTGGGTTAAATAAATTAATCAAGTGTACTTAAAAGGGCAGGCTTGGATTGAGTATAACCCTAGTGGTGATATCAGCTGGGCTTGGAATAATGTTTACAGAGTAAGAGATAACCTAGCTCCTGGTTACTTGAACGATCAATGGGTACTGGATACTAAAGGATATACTGTGTAACACCCGCGAATTTCCCATTTTGACATTTAAAAGTTTATTAAACCGTTTGACTACTTTATTATATATTTGTGAACGATTCGATTTAATTAATTTTATGTCAAACACGATTTTTATAAACGTATTATATAAAAGCTCATTTTTATAAAAATACGTATTATTAAATTATATTTTTGAGGCATAATTTATATAAGAATTTATGTATACATATTTTGGTCGGACAATAATAGTGACAATAATAATGACTGTAATAATAATAATTTCCGTCTAGCTATAGACCATCACATTTCATTTTGTACCTACCTTAGCCCGGACCAACCAAAAACCAACAATACATTCACCTACCTATACTCTACTTTTATACTTTATATATACATATCATTATATATTATTATTATTATTATTATTATTATATATTATTATTATTATTATTATTATTATTAGTTATTGTTGTTGTTACTTTTGGTCCACCCGCAAAAACCCCACACTCCCCCTGCAATTTCCCTTCCTCCTTCGTCCTTATCTCCCTTCAAACAACAAAACAACAGCAACAACCAACAACCATTTTCATCGACCTTCAACCTCCATTTTCTCCCTTATTTCTCAACCAAACTCCATTATTTTTGTACCATTAGCTTCCTCGTCCCTTCCTCGTTGTTTTAAGGTAAGAAAGCTTACATTTTGACTTAGTTTCGAAATGGGCAACGTAGGACAACTCAGGTTTGGTGACTCATGTAACTCGTTTTTCCTCCTTTTTAGTTGAAGACTGAAGATAGGCTCGCATTATGGACGTTTTTACTCGGGAATTCGCGGAGATAAGGTAACGGTGATAGGTTACTCGACAAAATGTCGGGAAACTCGCCCTTTCTTACTCGACTTTTCCTTGTTTATCATAAAGTTTGTTTCTTTACTGTGTTCCTCATATATGGGGTCGATTTTGTAATGCTTATGGTTAGTTTACATGGTCATTTGTTTGCTTTCATGTCATGGTTTCATGTATAGCCGGTTAGAAGTATAGTGTGTAGCGTTTTGCTGGTTTCCTTGTCGAGTATATATGCTTTCCCCTTGCTGTTTGTTTTTCTGGTCTGGTTATGGCAGGAACGAATAGCGATATTCTCATTTAGTCGTACTAATTCCCGTCCTAATATTACCTTCAATGTCAGTCTTGAGTTGGGTTTGAAACGGACTGATAGGAATTGGTTTTATGCTGCGAAAGTTGGCGTTTTACTTCCGTTTTGGGACGGATAATTATGTCCCTCGGACCTGTTTCTTATCTGCGCCTTCATGCTTATGCCGTCCCTATATGGGTTCATTTTCTTTTTTTATCTGAAACACGCACTGTTGGACTGCTCGCCTCCTGCTTGTTTCTCCATGGTTGACATCGTCACAAGTACACTTGTTATTGTTCGCTTGAAAACTCGGGTTTCGGTCTGTCAAAGCCTGTTTTATACTATGTTCTGGACAGCCTTGCCCCTGTTTTGGGGACTCTGTTTGTGCGGGAAAGGTGAAGGGCGGTTTTGCTGTGGCATGGGGCTGACTGTGAGTGGCAAGGGCTGGTGGTTGTACGGCCATGACATGGCTGATGGCCCAGCTGTTGGTCACTGTGCTGAGCCATACCCTCCCCTTACTCCTTCCGCGGTTTTGTTTTCCCGTTTTGTGTAAGCGTTGGTGTGGGCTCACAAACTTATAAATGTTGGGCTCAAACTCTTATCAATTTTGGACTCAACTCCTTATAAATTTTGGACAAATCATTATCTAATTTGGACTCAAATCCTTACATTATTTGGGCTCACTACTCTTGTATGTTTGGGCTCACCTTGTCACATGTAGTGGTTTTGTGTGCCTTCCGTAAATTTTCACATGACGTAAATTATTCACTACTACTTGTTATATTTTACTTAACCGGCATGTATAATTGTAAAATGAAATGTTTATTTTATATCTTACAAGTATGAAAAGATGATTATAATAGTTATTTGTAAGAGTCGTATTCTTGTAGAAATGTCATGATATTATCATATATGCTTGGTTTACATTTACGCCTTACTTGTGCCATTCTGCCAAGTATTGGTTTACGCCGCTCTCGTGCCGTTCTGCCGAGAGTTGGTTGATTTATGTTTACCCGCCCCTTTCCGGCTGTTCTGCCGATTGTGGGCTAGCTCATATCGTATTCTGGTGATAATGCCTTTATGCTATACATTTTTCTTGACTTGTCTTTACGCCCCTTTCGGACTGTCCCGCCGATTGTGGGTTTCGCTCATATTTTCCGCCTCTTTCGGAGTGTTCTGCCGATTGTGGGTTCTCGACTTTAGTTCTGTCGATCGAGTCTTGGATGCGGACTGTTCTGCCACATGTCGAATCGGGGACCGTTCTGTCCCGAGAGTCTGGCCAGATTTAGACTAGGTCTGAGTCTTGGGAGTACCATTGTCGTCCTACCAGGGGAATTGTATATTGATATATGAGTAGTAAAGGTCTTGCTTGGTTATAGATATTGGTATTAGTCTTTTAAGGTAAGAGTTATGCCTTGTGTTGTTTGTCTTGGTCCTATTGGATACTAGGAGTGAGCTATAAGCCCTCTAGTTGCGATAAGATCGCCGGGATTGATGTTCCCATCCGTTCTTATGGTGAGATGCAAGCCATAAGTATGAATGTGACATTAGTAGCCACGTCCCGTGCAATGTTTGCTAAGTGGTTTTCCAAGTAATGGCTACAGTTTCTATCCTTGTAATTTGCATTGGTTGATCTCTTACTTTACTGTTTCACATGATTCGAATTCTAATCTCATATCCATGTCATAATTCCTTGAAGTGCGTGCTTTTGCATAAATGACCGTATTCTTATCTTTCATATTATTTAATGATTTCACAAGAATAATGGGTCTCCATTATGCTAATATTGTTCTATCGTATTCCATCTCATTTAATTGACACGTTTAAATATATAAACTTGATGTTCATATCTTTTGTAAGTATATTACATGATTTATCTAATTGAGTTCTTTGTTGTGTTCATTTCGACATATTGTGGCTGGGAGAACCTTGAGTCACTCCCCACTGACTGTGGCGTTCATGTTTACATGAATGACAGGTTGTGAAAATGCTTACGTGGGGAAGACGTGTGGTGATAAGTGCATATTTTATATACTTTAATCCCCTATATTAGCTTCATTTTATTTGTTAATTAGCACTTATCATAGTGTCATAAGCTAATATTTGTTGTTCTAGTGTATTTGCTTGTCTTAACATGTTTTTGTAAGAATCTAAGCATTTAGAGGCTTTTTCCTATCATTTTATACAGTAAGTTCATTAAGCTAAACAAAATCAAGTGTTGGACTAAGCATGGAGCATTGGATTGGGTTTTGCATGGAGAAATTGATGGATTAATATGTATAATGCAAATGATGACAACAATCAAAGTCAAAGCCCAATGTTCAAATCCAAGTCAAGGTGGAAAGCATAAGATTCCAACATGCTTAGGATGCTTTTTGGGAGCTCTAAAGATCATAGATGGAGCATTTACCCCGGTGCATTAAGGGTCATTAATCACGCTCTTAGGATTCCTCAAGCAATTAAAGGAGAAATTAAGAGAAAATACCTGGAAACAAACGACCCCGATCGGGGTGGAGTGGCCCCGATCGGGGTTGCATGCCTCTTGGCTTTCACGTTATGCTCTCCTCTCCTATAAATAGGAGAGGTATTCCATGGCTTTGAACATCCCATTTTTCACGTCTCATTTTCTTTACATAGCCTTAAGCATTATATTTCTCTCAATAGTTTTTATAATAGTTTACAAATTAGTTAAGATTGTAGTTCTCAAACATTTGGTTATAATTACATTTCAAGCATTTGGTTCTATTTGTTTATTCCATACAAGTTATTTCTATTAAGGTATTTCTATTTCTAGTTTACATTTTTCATTGCTATTTAGTTTATTATTAATCTCATTTCATTAGCATAATTTCCTTTACATGTTATATCACCTAATTTGTTTAGATCATACAATCATGTTTATCACTTCTCTTAATATAGTTTACAATTTACATCTTAAAATGAGTAGCTAAATCTCTTAGTCTAAGGGCTAGGGGAGCCATGCATAAATTTAATATATAAACATGATAAAATAAGTTAATAATAATATTGTTCATATTGCTTCTATCACATGTTTGCATCGTCACGTTTAATCGTTGTTTAAGGCCTTATTCAAATGATTAAGTTTGTTCATTCGTTCTATAAGTCGAGAGGCACGGAATTGAATTAGACTAAGCATGTATAGTAGGACGACCTAGTCATGGACGAGAGTTTCTCTAGGACCCGGTCTATGGTTGATGCTAATGCCGCAAGGTGGGTATCTTTAAGCCTAAGCAATTGACAATGTTATTAGTACCGAATTTATCATAATCATATGTTTACCTTTGCATGTGTGACCCGAACCCCTTAGACTCCCTTTTAATCATATAATTCACATCATAGTTTTATTAGTCAATCAAACAACCGAACCAAATTAAAAACGAAACCGACCTTGATAAAAATCTACCCATAGCAATTCACGACGCAATTCCCGTTTCCTTGTGTTCGACCCCTATTACTACATTTATTTGTGTTTACGGAATTTATCTTTGCATAGGTACGCGATAAGCCTATCAAATTTTGGCGCCGTTGCCGGGGAAACGGTTTTATTGCATTTTGAATTGTCGATTTTTATCTTGTTTTCCTTTGTCTTGGGGAACACTTGTTCCTTGAGACCGTTACTTATCATTTTCCTAGAAATTGTTGTCTTATGCCCAGATCCTCTCGTAGTGGAGAATTGCTTTCACCGGATTCCGAGCCCGAGAAAACCTTTAGGAGAAGACGACGATTTTGGAAGGAAGTGAAAGAAGCCACTTCTCCCATACAAGTTGAAAGTGCTAGAAAGTCTTACTTAGATGATCTAGAAGTTCTTGAAGAGGAGGAGGTTTCAAGTTCATCATCTCCACCACCACCACCATCTACTACCAAAAAGATGGTGAAACTTTCTGATCACTCAAAGCCCACCGCGGCCATGCTTCCGGCCGGAATCACAACCACTCAAATCACCGCGCCGGAATTCGAGATCAAGCCGGCTTTCATTAGCCTTGTGGAGAGGAAGCAATTTGGGGGAAGTCCTTTGGAGGATCCCAATTTGCATGTGCAAAACTTTTGTGACTATTGCTCCATGATCCGTCAAACGGGCGTCACCCAAGCCCAAATAAGGGAAATGCTTTTCCCTTTCTCTTTGAAGGACAAGGCCAAGCTTTGGATCAATAGCCTTGACCGCACCACCTTGGGAATCACCAATTGGGAGACATTGGCTCTTGCTTTTTACCAAAAGTTTTTTCCACCGGAGAAAACTCAAACTTTGAGGAGCCAAATCACCGGATTCCGTCAACAAGCTCTTGAGAGCTTATATGAAGCTTGGGAGAGGTACAAATAGCTTCAAAGGAAATGCCAACATCATGGGTTAGATGATTGGTTTCTAGCAATAACATTCTGTAATGGATGTTGTGCCGAGTCCCGAAGGATTCTTGATTCCGCCAACAATGGGCGGTTTGATCAAATTGACACCGACCCTACTCATGCCACGATCGAATCTATGGCGGTCCATGATGCCCAATATGTCAATTCCCGAGTTGTGCCATCCAAAGGTAAACAAGAATCCTCCAACAACTCCGTTTTGCTAGCTCAAATTGCTTTGCTCCAACAACAATTGGCGGAAAGAGATGCTAAAGATTCCCTTCAACAACTCAATGCCGTGTCTTCAACAAGTCAAATCATCGTTTGTGATGGATGTGGAGGTGCGGGTCATTATGCCGCTCATTGCCGAGCCCCCATTGAAGAGGTAAATGCTTTTCAAGCTTTTAGACAAAGTTCATATCCACCGGGTACATTTTCCAACACTTATAACCCGAATTCAAAATTCCATCCGAACTTGTCTTACACTAGCAACAATGTGCTTAACCCTCAACCTCCACCGCAACAAAATTCCTATGTTCCTCAACAACAAAAGTATATCCCTCCACCGGGTTATCAAAATCAACAAAGGCCCCCACAAAACAATTACCAACAAAATCCACCACAAAATGGCCAACAAAACAATCAAGGAGTTGGAAAGCTCGAGGGCATGATAGTCCAAATGCAAAGGGAACTATTGGCTCAAATTCAAAAGAATGATCAAGCTCATAGTGCCGCGGTTAAGATGTTGGAACAACAAGTGGCTCAACTAGCCGCTTCTAGCTCTCAAAGGAAGAATGGTCAACTACCTCCCCAAGGTGAGCAACCACATAAAACCGTTAATTCTATTTCCTTGAGAAGTGGTTCAAGCTATGATGGGCCATCCATGACTTTGGATGATGAGGTGGTTGTTAAAAAGGCTAAGCATGGGGGAAATGACAAAAAGAAGGCTAGTGAAGAGCCTATTATTAAAGATCGTGTGCCATTTCCTCATCAATTGTTGATGCTAAAGAGGAAGAGCAAGCTTGATGCTAAAGATGTTGGGTCTCCTATGCCAAAAGAATGTGATGAGGTGGTTGTTGAAGAAATCTCTCCTAATGCTAAGGAGAGTGATGCCGTTTCAAGGAAAATGGATGCTCCCAAGGAAAATGAGAAAGAAATAGTGAAAGATGTGGAGGATGCTCCTCCCAAGGAAGTTGTTCAAGTACCATTTCCCCATCGTCTAGCAAAGCACAAAGAGAAAGGTAAGTTTGCTAAATTTTTAGAAGTTTGTAAAAATTTACAAGTCACCATCCCGTTTATGGAATTGATTACCCAAGTCCATTCTTACGCAAAGTTCATGAAGGAAATCCTCTCAAAGAAGCGATCCTTCAATGAGGTTGAGACCATTGCTTTCACCGAAGAGTGTAGTACACTCTTACAAAACAAGTCTCCCCCGAAACTTAAGGATCCCGGTAGCTATTCTATTCCTTGCACTATAGGCAAATATACTATTGATAAGGCCCTTTGTGACCTAGGTGCTAGTGTAAGTGTCATGCCCTATTTCCTTTGTGAAAAACTTAACATGGGTGCTTTAAAATGCACAAGTATTACATTGCAAATGGCGGACCGTTCTTTAAAGCGACCTCTAGGTGTCTTAGAAGACGTTCCCGTCAAAGTTGGTAAGTTTTTCATACCCGTTGACTTCCTCATACTTGATATGGCCGAGGACTCACAAACCCCAATTATCTTGGGTAGGCCATTTTTGCGCACCGCGGGTGCGTTAATTGATGTGAAAAATGGGAGGTTGACGTTGGAAGTGGGTGTTGACCGGGTTTCCTTTAGCAAAAACAACACCATTAGAAGCCCAATGTTACAAGAGTCTTGTTATTTATTTAGCACTGTGAACTCTTCTTATGCCTCTACTATGCTTGGATCCTTACTAATGGATCCATTGGAGTATGATATGGGTGTTGTTTGTTTTGTAGGTGACGATGCTAAGGGCACTATTGCTAAGAGTGCCAAGAATAAAAGGAAATTTTATTTGAACAATTTCAAATGGTTGCGGAATGCAAAGATAGCTATGAAATGGATCTCGGTTGGTGGCAAGCTCAAGTACCAAACTTGAATCAAATAGCTTCTTACGTCGTGCAGGACGTTAAACCAGCGCTTCTTGGGAAGCAACCCAAGCTTTTTAT
Organism: Silene latifolia; assembly: GCF_048544455.1. NCBI lineage: Eukaryota > Viridiplantae > Streptophyta > Magnoliopsida > Caryophyllales > Caryophyllaceae > Silene > Silene latifolia. The sequence goes on along the minus strand of NC_133535.1, from coordinate 88,094,233 downwards.
TGCTTTTATTTCTTTTTGTTTTTAATTTTCTGCAATTTATTGTTTTTTGTAGATTAGTAATAAAATGTTCGACTTGATGATGTTTCTTTTTGTGATTTTTAGGTGAAAATGAAGGAAGAAGAATTGGAAGAAAATATGGCATGCTTCCCCATGCCACAACCCCGTTCGGGGACGTGGTTTTCGAGAAACGAGAAGGAATTAAAACAAACGCGGAAAAAGTCAAAAAGCCGAAGAGGAGGTCAACCCCGATCGGGGTTGGTGGCCCCGATCGGGGTCGTGGTTCTGTGACTTTCTGGCCTTTGCTTTATACGGGTAGAAAAAAAAGATAGATTTCTTTCTATCATTCATGCATACCTGACGGTACTTATTTCCTCCTTTCTTTCTCGTTTCTTCACATTTAATCACTAAAGATCACAAAGAAACATCTACATCCCCCCGAATTCATGCTAGCTTGGGGGAGATTGGCAAATCGAGTAAGTTTTAATTGCTTTGCATTTTAGTTTAGATCTTGCATCCCATTAAACATAACCTCTAGTCCTTCTTGTTTTGTGCTTTGAGCCATTTTTATGGTTTGATTGGGTATGATGAATTGTTGGCACATTGAGGACAATGTGATGTTTAGCTTGGCGGGAGATATTGCATTTGCATATAGCGTAGTTTGCATGTAGTGTAGAAAATTTGAAAAATTTTGAGAGAAATTTTTGCTTTATGCTTGCTTGTAGCCTACTTTCCTCTTTGCTTATCCTAATAATGGCTTGTTGCTAATGATTTATTCTTTCATGTTGGGATATTAGCTACATGGGGATGTCTTGACATAGTAGGTGGGAGATGGAGAATGAACCAAATAGGCTTGATCTTGACTTTTAGCAAGCTACAAAATGGTAAGGTAGAGCCTCTTTTTGACCGATGCATCCATATCCGGTCTCTCTTAGGTGAGTGTAGGTTTCTCCTTATAATCTGTGTTTCATTAAAACGCACAAGTATGGTTCTCATGTCATCTCTTGGTAAGCATGCATTCACTTGTTATAGTATTTTGGAGCCATTCACATGACTATATTTGCCTTCTTGACCCCTTCACAAACAATTTTCCCTAGCTACTTTATAACTTGCCTACCTTGTTGAGCTAGTAGCTTGATTGGTCTTGTTTGGGTGCTCAATTGGGATTTGTTTCAAAGTTGAATATCATGTGAGCTTGGTCTTAATTCTCAAGAAGGAAAAAAAATGAAAGAAAAAAAAAGGTGAAAAAGAAAAATGGTGAAAAAAAATGAAAATGAAAAGAAAGAAAGAAATGAAAAAGCATGAAAATGAAAGAAGAAGTATGCATTGAAAAGGAAAAAGGAGAAGAAGAAAAGATGTGAGAAATTCTCAAGCATTATTCATACATTTTGGAGAGTTTTCTTATGATTTGAATTGCAAAATTGGGTTAGAATTGGGATTGAGCATCCTTTACAATTTGGTAAGTGCTAGCTTGACTTAGCTCCACATTACCATAATTCATTTGTTCCCCCTTCTTACCCATGTTTATTGCCTTCTTCCTACCCATTTGGCTTCTTTATCATGCTTGCATTTGATTGTTTTGGCTTACTAGTTTTGATTGATTACCATATTAGATAGCGGACACATTATTATAAGTCGAGGGTAGTCGAGTGTTTATTCACAAAATTGTCCTTTCACATAAAAAAGATTTTTGTGTGCCCCGTGAGAGTCCATAAGTCAAAAGATCATGCAAGAGCTTAAAGGTTCATTCAAAGTTTTCTATGCTGCGCCGTCATGTAAATCTCAACCATGCTTTGCTTTATTCCTTGCCCATGTTGTTTCGGGTTTCAAAATCATTATGCTTAGCTTGTTTGGATATTGCAATTGATGGGATTTGGTTTCTTGCTTGGGGACAAGCAAGGGTTTAGCTTGGGGGAGTTTGATAAGTGCATATTTTATATACTTTCATACCCTATATTAGCTTCATTTTATTTGTTAATTATCACTTATCATAGTGTCATAAGCTAATATTTGTTGTTCCAGTGTATTTGCTTGTCTTAACATGTTTTTGTAGGAATCTAAGCATTTAGAGGTTTTTTCCTATCATTTTATACACTAAGTTCATTAACCGATCGGGGTTGCATGCCTCTTGGCTTTTACGTTATGCTCTCCTCTCCTATAAATAGGAGAGGTATTCCAAGGCTTTGAACATCCCATTTTTCACGTCTCATTTTCTTTACATAGCCTTAAGCATTATATTTCTCTCAATAGTTTTTATAATAGTTTACAAATTAGTTAAGCTTGTAGTTCTCAAACATTTGATTATAATTACATTTCAAGCATTTGGTTCTATTTGTTTCTTCCATACAAGTTATTTCTATTAAGGTATTTCTATTTCTAGTTTACATTTTTCATTGCTATTTAGTTTATTATTAATCTCATTTCATTAGCATAATTTCCTTTACATGTTATATCACCTAATTTGTTTAGATCATACAATCATGTTTATCACTTCTCTTAATATAGTTTACAATTTACATCTTAAAATGAGTAGCTAAATCTCTTAGTCGAAGGGCTAGGGGAGCCATGCATAAATTTAATATATAAACATCATAAAATAAGTTAATAATAATATTGTTCATATTGCTTCTATCACAAGTTTGCATCGTCACGTTTAATCGTTGTTTAAGGCCTTATTCAAATGATTAAGTTTGTTCATTCGTTCTATAAGTCGAGAGGCACGGAATTGAATTAGACTAAGCATGTATAGTAGGACGACCTAGTCATGGACGAGAGTTTCTCTAGGACCCGGTCTATGGTTGATGCTAATGCCGCAAGGTGGGTATCTTTAAGCCTAAGCAATTGACAATGTTATTAGTACCGAATTTATCATAATCATATGTTTACCTTTGCATGTGTGATCCGAACCACTTAGACTCCCTTTTAATCATATAATTCACATCATAGTTTTATTAGTCAATCAAACAACCGAACCAATTTAAAAACGAAACCGACCTTGATAAAAATCTACCCATAGCAATTCACGACGCAATTCCCGTTTCCTTGTGTTCGACCCCTATTACTACATTTATTTGTGTTTAGGGAATTTATCTTTGCATACGTACGCGATAAGCCTATCATGTGGGCTAGCGAGAACTAAACCCTTGGACCTTAGTTCCTAGTTTAGAAGCCCTTTATTTGTTTATTCGTAGGATATCTTTTCCCCGCTTTCTAGACTTGGGTTATAATAACCTAATTTGGCCTATTGTTGTATTTGTTTCATTTCGTTTTTGGCACCCGCATGTTAATCTTTAACTAGTAATTTAAAAGTTTCTAAAATATCACAAATTCCGCTTTAATTTATTAGTTATGTCTTCTGCTTTATCGCGGGGTGTCACATACTGTCAGTAGTGGGTATGAATTGTTGAGGCACAAATTTCAAACTGTTACTTGGCATAAAATCATTTGGCATAACTGGGTTATCCCTAAGCACCAATTTGTTGGATGGTTGATTGCTAGACACGCCTTACAATTGAAAGATAGATTATATGCCTTGGGTATTGCATCAGATGACTTGTGCATCTTATGTGGCAGAGAGACTGAGAATTAAGCTCACATTTTCTCATCTTGTGAGTATAGCAGGAAGTTACTCAATGAGGTTGCCAAGCTGTGTCGGGTGGTTTTTTCTAGCTCTGATTTGTTTCAATGGGTTGGTGATCATCCGTGCACACAGTTGAAGAAAGGGGGCGTTGGTGTATGCTATCTTGGCTATACACTATCACCTATAGATGCAGAGGAATACTGCTAGGATTGAAGGTCATTTGCTGAGGCCTGAAGCTGTCCTAGCCCAGATCAAACGTCAGCTTAAGCTCAGTATTTCTAGATGGTATAACTTTAATTGTACTGATGTATGGCTGTCTAGATTTAGATTGATGTTGTAGCCCTTGTCCTAATACATGGGTGTTGAAAAATGAGTTGTACTTGAATTTGTGGTAGCTTGTAATAGCTGTTTGAGCTTAATGGAAACTTACCTTTCATCAACAAAAAAACGGAATTTATTTTCGCAGTACGATTTTTACTCATTATAGTATTTTTTACCCCAAACTTTCCATTTATCTACCCTTCACTAAAAAACTTCAAACTTTTTTCTCTCTACCTTCTCTCTACACAAATTGTTGACCTTATAACCTCCTTCAAGTTCTTCAATTATATGAACTATAATTCGAGTATAGAACATATATTAATTCATTAGTCAATTATTAATAATTAAATTGACTCTTTGTTATAGTTTTGTTCTTTTTTGAATTAGGGTTTATGTTAAAAGGGTTAATTCATTAGTCAATTATCAATTGTGTTATACTGTATCGTCAATTACGTTGCCGGAGACATGGGCATATAGCGCTTGTGAATCTATGAATTGTATGTTGGTGGGTTAATTCATCATTAGTCAATTATAAATTTTGTACTAAACTTAAATTAAAAAAAAAAAAGAAAAAAAAAACTCAATCTCATTTTTTTAGTACAGTGGCGACCAACAACCATGAACAATTAACAAAGTAGTACACAGGCAACAACCTCCATCAAACGCACCACCCTAACCCACCCGGTTTCCCTACCACACGGAACCACCCTAACCCATCCCCCACTGCAAGTCTACAACCCACTGCTGGTAACCTACTCCATCCGCAAAGCCCTTTCGCCAACGATGACAATCGTAACCGGAAATAGGATGATGTAAAATTAGAGGAAAATGGGAAATGATATGTGAAGGGTATAATTGTCAACAGTGTACTATAGTGAGTAAAATGTGTACTGCGAAAATCAGCACCCAAAAAAAAAACAATAAAAAATTATGTTGCAAAAGTTTATGTGCATACTAAATCGAAGTACATATCATGAATTTAAGTGGGTATAGAGAATATTGTATGTATTTTATTTTAACTCTCTGAAATTAAGCCTAAAAAACTAAGATTTGAAAAAATTAATTTATTTATATTTATAATAAGAAAATATCCAAACAGGCCGCGCGAAGCGCGGGATATTACCTTGTATAAAATAAAACACAAATTACCATTTGTGACGAACGCTTTTCGTCACAAGCTTGGGACCTCTCATAAGATGCAAGTGGGAGGTCACAAGCGAAATTTGCTGATAATAAAAAGGCAAGCCAATGCACCATATTTCACCATTCCCCGTTCTAACAACATTTTAACAAGTCATGTCATCATCATTTATTATTTAAAAAAGAAAAAAGAAAAGTTGAAGAAATTTGAAGCATTAAAAATTCCATTACATCCCTCAAATTTTTACATTGCTAATAAATGTTATCTCGTTTTTTGCTATATACTCCCTCAATTTCAATGAATTAGATACATAAAGAGTAAAAAATAGTGTTTTTCAACATCTTCTTTCGTGTAGCGTCTTCAAATATTATATAGTGTAGAAAAATTAATACATATCATACTACAAATATAATATAAAATGCCCTATGTAAACTCTTTTAATACCACGTTATCCAACAATACATATAAAATGTGTTGTGATGAGGGCAAAAAACAAATTAAAGCCAACATAATCATATGTTACAATAAAAGAAAAACAAACAAACACAACAAAAAAGATTATATAAAAAACATATTGCGGCGAGAGAAAATAAAACAAAATGAAAAAAATAGAGAGAATCAAACACATCGTGTGCTGTGTAGAGAATTTAAAAATAAAAAAACAACAATTTACTCCAACACCAACTCGCCCACAAGCTTGCGATTCATTACTAACCTATCAACCCCCTCCAAGCCCACTGTTAACATGACATGCCCGTCTTAAGCCCTCGACGATTGCTCAACATCACGTCCTAAAGTCTCACCCATTGCTCACCACCACCCTCACCCTTCTGAGCGACATGTCCCAACTCCTAATGCATGACTCTAACACAACTACTACTATCAACCAAGTCAAAATTTCTTAAATAAAACGAAAACATACTAGAAAAAAGAAGATAGAAACACTAATTTAGTCTATAATTTCTAATAAATGAATGAATACATATTCTAAAATCAAATTAGGATCCATAACTAAAAACGTTAGATTATAGATTTGATTAGTAGTATTTTTAGATTTTTGGGAAATTGAGTTTACTGTTTTTGTAAGTTATGGGTATGCAGATGAAAGTGTATTACATAAATAAATACATTATGTTAGTTATTGTGAATATCGATCATAATATTCTCAAATTTATATAACGACAGTCTTAAAGTTGTGACATCAGAATTGTTTATATAACCACATACTTTAATTTATACAATACTTTGTAAGAAAACATTCGTCAGTGATGAAATGAACTTCGCGGGTCAATTAACACAGTCAATTTTGTATCAAAATTCTCAATGGTTAATTAGGTAGTTTCAACTTGCGTACATTGACACGTTACCACATCTAATTACCAGTACAATATTTTAATTTATGTGAAATTAAATATTAAGATGTTTTGCTTCTCAAGAAAATATATGAAGTATAATGCTTATGCAATATTTATGTGTGTTGTTTGCTACACAAGAGAATAACGATGTCAACAAGTTTTAAACCAATAAGGTCACATTCATGCATGAACTTATATAGTTAATCTCAAACACACTCGTGATTTTCACGATTACAAAAACTAGTTGATAAATCAAAATGAAAAATCTGGGGTCAAGGGTTCACTCATGTGACTAGAGATATGTTGAGTCAATAAACGAGGTCAAGGTCATGGTTTTCCTAGACTTAGCTATGTCCTCTCGGTCTTATAGCCCTCTTAGAATGACTCTATGACTTCTCACAACTTATAGGGTTAATCCTACCAATCTCACGCGGTCAAATCATCAATAAAAGCTTTCGCTTGAAGACCAATGAAATAAAGATACAAAATGAATTGAAAGAAGTTTCAAGCAATTCATCAAACACTTGGGGTGCAAGGAATTAGAGGTAAACACACAACAAATTCCTCACTAAAGTAATATCAACATGAACCCATAATCATCACACAAGATCCCTCAAAATCCTAGGGAGAAACTACTCAAAGATACCCCGTAGTTAAAAGCATAATAATAACAATGCAAGAAACATAATAATAACAATGCAAGAAACATGATCAAAGACAAGATTAACTAAAGCAAAGTAAAGTAAATTAGAATAAAGAGGAAAAGAAGAGATATTTAACCATAACAAGGAACTAGATGAAAAAGGAATGAACTTGCATTAAGAGGGAGGATTTAGGCTTCAAACTTCAATACATAAATCAAATAAACTAATTATTACATGATTAAAACTAACTAGGTTTAAACCCGTGAAATTCACGGGTCTGTTCTAACATATGGTCGTATAAAAATGATTTACTTGTATGTATATGTTTGAAAAATATAATTTAAATTAAATATTGATATACTTGTATTGTAAGGAGTAAATTTTAGTAGTGAATATACACTATACTAGGCCAAATAACTGGCCTTATTGTAAACTTGTACGTTAGTTCATACTCCCTCCTATTTTACATACCTTCTATATTTCCTTTTTCGTCAATTCACATAACTTTCTCTATTTCTATTTTTTGGGAGTTTTGTGTAGTCCAAATTTAATTGTATGTGGATACTGGGTAGTATGTTGCTGATAAGGGTAAAGTCGTGTCCTGTAAATCAAAGTAAACCTAACTCAGTACTAACTAATAGTCAGCGATAAGTAGGGTATCGTATCCACAAGGAGGCGTTAATAATCGATTTGCTAATGTAATAATTCGTCTTAAAAGTAACAGTTTCTTGAGGGTTTTATTTGTTGATTTCTATAACTAATTGCAATAAAGTAAATAAGATGAATTCAATAAGATTAAAAAATTTAGGGATCAAGTTTACTAGGTTAGTTATACAGGGGTGTGATTTAACTAATTAAAAGAGCAATTACGTTGTTTAAGGTCATATGATCGGTTGACTCAAATATGCCCTTTAGATCTAAACTTAAGGTGCTGATAAATTCGCGGGAGAAATCAACTAAACACAGGCTTTTTTACTCTTTACTGTAACTCTGCAATTGTGACTTGTGAGCTGCCAATCTGCCATCATTAGCACTACTTTTTAGTCTTTTTCAGTATTTTTTTTTAATGTTGATGTCTTCTCATGGGACTTTTTTCACTTTCCATACTTATTTTCTTTCCAATCCGTCTCATTGTAGACGGACACTATCCGTCTAAAGCTGTAGATAGATAGTGGCCCTCTCACAAAATGCAAGTGGGAGGGCAAGTGGGGGTATCCATTTTCCACTCACTTGCACTATCCACTCTCATTTTGTTAGAGAGACACAATCCGTCTACAGATTTAGAGGGATAGTATTCGTCTAAAGTGAGAATTTGTGTTTTCTTATATATACGAAATATGTATATGAGCGATACATCGGAATTTAGTCATTTACAACTCACTTAATACAATTATCCTTAAATGTGACTACATTGGCACAAAATACCCATAAATGGAGAGGTAAATATACACCTGACAAAACTGACTCGTTCCAAATAACTAGACATGAATAATCCGACCCAAGCTTGAGTCGAAAACCGAATTGATCCGGCCTACTATAACCCGACCCGAATTTTAATGTTGCAAACGGATTATTACCCATGAATAACTCGATAATAGTTGACCCAAAAATAATCCGAGCCCAACCCTAAGCCAACAAACCAAAAATTAAACCCACCCAAATTGACTCAACTCGAACCCGACTCGTAACCCGTTTGCCAAATCGTATATTATTGGCAAAAATTAGTATTTTACTAACATAAATATAGAGGTACGTACAGAGAGAGAGAGAGAGAGAGAGAGAGAGAGAGAGAGAGAGAGAGAGAGAGAGAGAGAGAGAGAGAGAGAGAGAGAGAGAGAGAGAGAGAGAGAGAGTAAGTGGAGTTTTTCATGTCAGGCGCATTAATTACTACTCAAGGCTAGTGTCATCATGTGCATCAATTCCTGTGTTTTAGTTGATTTATCCCGCAGATTTATCAGCACCCTAAACTTAACATGCGGTCGCTATAATTAAGTCAGTCTATTCAATTGTCGCAGCCTTTATTTGTCTTAACCCGGTCGGCGATCAATAATTCTAATTTGCAATACTAATTAATTAATCTTGGCCTGTAACTCTCAATTATATTCAAGATAACAATTGAACAACAACCAATAGCAATTTAACAATTAACTCATTAATTAACCTCCTTCCAATACCTAGATCCTCTTTCACCCTAGATTAGAAATTTAGCTACTCATACTACTATAATTAACACCAATCAAATTAGAGGCAAACATGATTATTAACATCAACAAGATGATTAACAAAATGTGGATATAGGCCACCTACATGCCAATCTGTGGACATGCAGCGGTTTGAAAGCCACGTTCGGAGAAGTAGAAATGCTTACGACCGGATCGCTTTAGATCGGTCGGTATCGTCTCGATGAAGGTCTCGAAAATGATGCAGAGATGTTCGGAGTCGTCACCAAGCAATTATGGGATGCCTGAAAACCGTTCGAAATCCACTTTATACCTCGGTCAAACGAAGCACAAAGCAGTGCTTGACATAGGTACTAAAGATAAGGACTCGTCCCTCTTTTTAGCATCCTATCGCTATAATGACTCTCGTGCGCCCTGGATAAGGCCATCCACTATCCAAAGGTTCTGAGTAAGAGTTGAGGGTACGTATTTGGAAGCCCTTTAATCGAACACCCAATCCCGGCCGCGGAAGCGGCCTCTACTGATCGATCATGGTTGGTTAGGTGCAAAAGTTGATAAAACGGGTTAAATGCATGAATACCCATCCACAAGTTTAAACCTAACATGTGAAATTTGCTATGTCGGTTGTTTATCCAAGTATTAAGCAATGGATGTCGAGTTGGATTTAAGAGTTGATTTGCAAAGACGGAAATTAAACATCCATTTACCCAGTTAGGTTTACGGTGCTTAACATGATCCATTTATCTAAAAAGGGTGTGTTTAAAACATGAGGTGTAAAATATAAACTCGCTAATCTGATCTTTCATGTATTCGGGTTAATCGAAATCGAGATCGTCCTAGATAATTCTGAAAATGGGGCAGAAATAGTGCCAGACAACCTTTGGGGCGCGAGCCTCTGGGCGGTGTAAGGGGCTTCCCCTGATTTTGTAAAAGGTGAAGAACAGAAGGGCATTGGGGCGCAGGTTAGACGGTAGCCCAAGTGAACCTTTTGATTTTGCAAAGGTTGGTAAAATCGTTTTAAAAGGTTATTAAAACCGCTTTTGTGGAAAAGGTCATTAAGACCGCGTTTGTATCCAAGTACAAAATACGACTCAGAGTATTCATCATTATGTTGATGATATTTGTTGTCGGGTTTGGATTTGCAAGCTTGTCATGAATAGTTGATGTGATTCGAAACTTTGTCGTCTAAGTCAACCAACCAAAACAATATTTATAACTAAAAAACTATTCTTAGTAGAGTGGTAAGTAAAGGTCGGTTCCCAAAGGACGGGTATTGAATTAATTTATCGGTTGTAGAAAGCTATGTCTTAAGGTGTCATAAATTGGGTTGAGATATGAGGTATCAAGTTACACTATTATAACAATGAAGTGTAAAGAAATGAAAGCAAAACAATCAACTAAAGTAGGGGGGGGGGGTTGTAAACAATAGATTAAGGCACTTGGGTGTCATGGGTTCATAGGGGATTCAGGGTGGTGATCATACAAACATGTTTTCATAGTTGCAAGTAATTATTGTTGTAGAGGAACCGAGTTAGTTTATGTCTTACAGTTCATAGGAAGATTTGGGTTCCGGAGCCGAGTCATCTAGACTGTACAACACCTACAAGTTGACTTACTTTCTTCCTATTCACTTCTATTCATGGTCTAACAAGACTCGAGTTAGTTTATATCTTACAAGTCTTGTTGAATAGATAAGAGATGGGTAAAAATGCAAGATTTCATAGTCTAGCATTTCATCAAGCATAATATGTGCGTAGGTTAACACTACAACAAGCAAGCAATTATATGATAACATATTAGATTAAGTATAGATCTACCCCCATGTTATAGTTCCCCTAATCCCCAATTAACTCTAGCTAAGAGACTACTCACTCATGACTATGGAAAACATGCTAATGAAGGTGTCAATCATATTAGCAAAGTTAAACATGGTAAATGAGTAGATAAATAAGCAAGGGTAAAAAGAATTATACCTAAATTGAGGATGATCCAAATAATAATCAAAGAATAATAGAAGTCCCTCTAGTCGGGTGAGCGCCGGCCGGAACACTTGATGAATGAAGAAGAATTGTCAAGTCTTCAATAAACCCAAATAATCTTCAAATTACCCAACTAGAACTAAGAACACTTGAAGGATTAAAGAGATTAAGTTTTGATTAATATTAGATTAAGAGATTACAACTTGATAAACTTGGTTAATGCTAAATTCTAACTAGGTAAACTTGGTTATTAATCCCCTAACACAATGGGGTATTTATACTAAGTACAAGTATTAGGGTAACTAATGGCTTAAACGACGATTAAGTCCCTAAGAAGATGATTAGTGCTTTATAAGTCCTAGAGAGAGCCGCCCGGATTGTGGATTGAATCAAACTCGCATTGCCTAGTGATCCGCTCGACCTAAGGTTGAGACGCTCGGATTGAGCCTTGAGACGCCCGACCTGGGCTCGGGACGCTCGGATTGAGGGCTGAGACGCCCAGATCAATGCTTGAGATGCCTGAATCTTTGTTCAGCTCTTCTTCTTCTTCTTCTTTGACTGCCCAAGGATCCGTGGGGATCGTGGGTAGGTCGTGAGGCTCTTCATCATTGCCCATTTCTACTTCATTTATTCACTTAGGCCTTTAGTAATGGTCTCATCTTTTGATGTTTGGTCATTAGATGCAATCCATTTAGCTATACTTTTCTCCATAAGTGCAAGGTTAGCAATCCTCTCCTACCAAGGACACAAAACCTCAAAGAATATGCAAATTAGGGAACTAAAGATAAGAAACGACCCTAAATAGCACTAGAAAGCATAGGAATGAGGCTAGTTCGGGGACTAAATGTGCACAAATATGAGTCACATCAAATATCCCTAAACCGAACCTTTGCTCGTCCCGAGTAAAGAGGTGACTAAAACTATGAACTTTATTTAAATTATCCTAATAATATAGCCGATGTGAGACAATTAGCGGGTCTCACTCCGCCCCTTCAACTCACAACAAGACATCCATGAGGTAATATGCCTTCTTGCAAGGCAAGGTGGGGCTTGCCAAAATGACGATGCATCCTAACAATTAAGCACACAAGATCACATAAAGGATGAATCTACAAAAAGAATAGCCACTTTCCTCATCTAAGTGACGGAAATCATCTAAAGGGGAAGCAATTGAAGGGTACACATTCCATTGTAGATATTATTTCTTCAAGCTACTAAGTCCAAAAGGATACCAACAAGTCACCTCCAAGTTGTGTCAAACTAGGGTACTTTTGTCCTCAATTGTTAAATGCTTTTATCAAGAGTAGGCTCCCTATGGTGTTAGAAACACTGAAGATCGCGGAATTCCCCCTCTTGCCTAGACAAGAAGAAGGGTCGTCCCCTCTCCATCATGCAACAAAGAAAAGATCATCAATGGATAAAAGGGATCAATATGTTTGAGTTTCACAAGGGTAGTTTGCTTTTGTTTTGTTTCCCCCCAATTTCTTGTGGTATTTGACTTTTGAGAACATTTCTTTTGCCACTTTTGATGTTTGACAATTTTGATACTTGGCAATTTCTTTTGCATTCTTTTTGAACATTTTCAAAGTAACCCCATTTTGTAGCAAGGGCACTTTTATTCACTACTGGGAAAAAGGGTTTTAGCGACGCTTTATAATGTCTTTTAGCAACGCTATTTAGCGCCGTAAAGGGCTTTACCGACGCTATGAAAAGCGCCGGCTTAGCTTGTGCCGCTAGCACTTCTAGCGACGCTTATTATTTGCATCGGTATAACTTAAATAAAAGTGCCGCGAGTTTGATGCTCTATAAACAACGAAAGCTTGTGCATTTTAATCGTCGCCATGATATTGTTTCACCAGCTTCTATCCTAATACACGATTCATTCAAGCCGAGCACATTCAAATTTAATTTGCTGTCAATGCTTGTAATGGAGCATATTATTTTACACATCTACCAATTTTCCAGGAACAATGTATCAAAGAATATATAAAAATATAGTATATAGATATGTAGTGCAAGATACATATTCCAATCCAAACTCACAAAGCGAAAAACAAAAAAAATACTCCGTACTAAAATACGGCAGGAACAATACAAATAGCCTAAATGCTAAACTATACTAACATTCCTCCAAATGGCTCCAAAAATAGACTTATTTCATTCCACAACCTTGCTGCAATTCACATTGGGACATAAAGAGTGGTCTCCTGGTCTAATGCTCCACACTATGATAGAACACCTGAAATGTCTTGAATTTGATATGGCATGACCTGAAACCAACCCAACAAAAAGACGATCAGAGTAAGATAATTGTTCTCATTAGACGGGTCAATATTCTATACAGAGTACTTTATAGTTTGAACAACTATATTAGTGTGTGCTTTATGTAGGGATTGTATATCTCACTCAATAATATTTGCTCCGTAAATACATGTATTTTATGAGCTTACATTCACTAATTAACAGAAGTAACAAGCATAAAGTGACGCAAACACTCACATTCATTGGTTAAAGAAAAACTCTTCATAAAAAACTTGCAGAAGCTCACATACTAGTACTAATTTATGTCCTCTCTTACTTAGAAATATGAAACCAGGCCATGTACAAATGGGATTCCTTGTTTCAATACTAAAAAATTCCGTTAAATAAAAGCGAACTACAATTTCTATTATTGCTTATAATCACCCATTTTCACAACTTTGAGAGCAGCATTCATTACACACTAGCTTGTAAAATGTTGCTTCATAGACTTATACAGTAACAATCACACATGGGGCTAAAATCAATTCGTCTCACATAATGAAAACTTTCGCTTCTCAATTACAACTTATGACCAATCAATTAACTCACCTCTTCTGACCAATTAATTAACTCACACAACCAAAATTCAGCAAATTCAAGCAAAACAAAACACATTTGCTGCACCCCAGAACAAGTACTAAGGCCTGACCTAATAATTAGTAGAGAAATGGCCAATAAATTAGAACGATATACCTTTAGCTCATCATACGCTCCACCGCCGTCTGTATCCGAGCTACGTTAACAGAGGATGAACAATGTCTCGAATCGATCCTGAAATAAATCGAAGGAAAAAAAATTGCAAAATATATGTAAACAAATCTACAGTATTCATTGTATATACCGAGAAACACAAGAGAGAAACCCCCAAATGATTGATTGTGATTGAATTAAATAGTTAATGAAACCCTGATTTTTCGAATCTACTTGATTGAATCTGTTGAATCACATCAATCTATACATAACAATGATTTTTTGAATAAAAAAATGAACGAGATTCTAACCGTCTCAATTTGATTGAGCAATTGAAATTCGAGAGCAACAACATAATAACTGATTTGGGGATGGATAGGTTTTGGTGAGATAGAGAATAGGAGCAGTTTGGGGATTTTAAAAGAAAGAAAGTGGAAGCGATTGAGAGTCTTGTGAGAGTTGTCTTATTATTTGCGTTATTGAGCAATGCTTTTCGAAAGCGCCTCCTTCGCGAGTCAATTGGGCTTATCTCAGCATTTTTTATTAGTAGCGCTGCAAGCTAAGCGCCTCTAAAAACCATTTTTGTAGTAGTGTACATGCCATGATGAAACTAATATATATACAACTCTAATGCAAATGATAGTATCACTAGTATGCCATATAATCTAAATGCAACTCCTAAAATCACATTGGTTTGTATCGCATCAAACAAAAAGAAGCCACATAGTCATTAACATAGAGAGGAAAAAGGATATTTGAAAAGATCATACCATGTGGTCTTCATATTCCTCATGCCTTGGACGTGGCGTAGTCGGTCCAATGTAATATGAGTGAATACAAACAAACAAATATATACATTTCTACACTACAAAAGGAAGAACATATTTTTTGATTTTTGAGATTTTTAAAATTTTTATCATTTTTGAAATTTTTTAGTTAGTAAGGTGTTAGAATTCCCCATCCCACACTTAGAATGGACAAAATAATTGGGAATTGTGCAAATGCAATGAAATGAATGATGCATGATTCTACACTAAATGCAAGCTATATGTGAGATATGTACATGTGATAAATATATACAAGTGATGCAAACTAATCTATACTACATGATGCATGCTTTCTATTATTCGGAGAGCTAATTTGAATTAACTCGCATCCTTTATGATTGAACTTCCCCAAACCAGACAAAACACTATTGCTAGTGAAAAAAAGAAAGGGAAGTTCATTCACAAGACATGAAATGCAATGAATGAATGAAGATTGTCATTTTGGATTCTTGTAGAAGGAGCAAAAAGATAAACACCTCAATGTGACCGAGGTGGGACTCCTTTAAGTGGTTCTAGGACTCTAAACTCAAAAATACCAAGAGCCTGAAATGACTCTCAAAGTGGTGCAAGTTAAATATTATACAAGTCATGAAAACATGAGACAAAAACAAAGCAAAAAGAGGGGTAGGAGACTCAGAATGGAATAGGTTGGTACTAGCATAAGTGATCAACCCCGCATTGTAGTGCCCTCCTTCATGCTTTGTCGACCATTAATTGTCACTCGACATCATCATCATCATCTACCTCCATGGAACCGGAGGTTTCACTATCCTCTTCTTCACTTTAACTTTGCTCTTCTTCCTCATCATCTTGGCAAGACCCACTACCTTTCCCGCTCTCATCATCAACTTCCTCCTCTCTCCTTGTATCCCTTTCTTCATCTTGAGAAGCATTAGGAAAGAACACTTTCCTATCCACCCAATCCGGCAAAGAACTCGAAGGATCAAGGAGTCCTTGCCTAGCAAGATGGTGGAGGGGTGGATATTGGGCATAATATGCATTCACCCGGTCATTGTGAGCTTCTTTATGCATGTGTTGCATTACTTGGGTCAAGTAGTCATTGCCCGCTATACCACCATTAGCTTTGAACTCTTGGTAGGCAAAGGGATAAGGCGGGGTAACAATGGAGGAGGTGGGTTCTTTTCTTGGCTTTTGTTGTTGTTTGATGATGGTCTCGGCTTGCTCGGAAACGGGGATGAGGTAGTTGGTCCGGCAGGTGGAGATGCGACAAATCTTACTTGGTAAGACAATGGACTTGGCATCCTTGATGAACCACTCATAGTTACAGTCCAAGTTATCGTGTTTGACCCATTGGAACTTTTGAATCATGTTGCTCATGTCAAGAAAGTGGCTTCCTTTAACCGATTTATAGGTGTTATCCTTGTTGAAATCCGGGTTAAAATGTCTTGCCAACCTCGTCACCAAGCCTCCATTAACAATAAAGGCCGCACCCTTCTTCCCATTCTCAATTTCCAACCATCGTTTTATCAATAGTTGAAGAACATTATAATCACTCTTGGGTTTCCCACCAACATTCAAGAAAGACTCAAGGTAAACATGTTGGAATATGTGTCCTCCGACAATAATGCGATCACAACTGTTGATCATGATGATCACATGTTTAAGTCTCATTATAAAGAATACAATTGGGAAGTAATATTTTACTGTCAACTGGTCCACACATATCAGTAATGATTGGCTGACTAAAGTTTGACATTACTGTCGTGCGACGGTGGTGACCAGTTGATCCCCTTAGGTCATACCTAAAGGGTAACACTCTTAATTGATTATTTAATTGATCGTATGACGATACGGGTCAATTAAAATATTTAAAATTGACGGACGATTTTGGAAGTAATATTTACGTGTCTTATTGAAATTTGATTAAATAAGATACGGTCTAAGCAATCGAATTGTTTCATTGCTTAGATGAAATTATTGTTTAAGAAAACAATTAAAATTGAATGGATTATTATAAATACAAGTTATTGTGATTTATAAATTGGTAAAAAATATTTTGCTACAAGCAATTATGAATTGCTAAGTCGATTTTTGTATATGACGTATTTTTATTAATACGTTGATTTTTAATATGTTAAAAATACATAACAAATTTATGTAACATATGACATGTGACATAAGACAAATTGACATTTTGACAAAGATAATATGGAGTCCATATTATCTATGTAAACCGAAATTAAGGGGAGTATTAGGGAGTTTTTGTGTTGATTATGTTAGTGGAAAACATAATCATTTCCTACAAAACTAGCCATGCAAAACCTAGTTGTCATTGTGAAGACAAAGTATTTCATGCATTGGTCCCTCCCCTTCCCCTTACCCTGTTTTTCCTAAGAGCAAAACCAAGGGGTTTGCCTTATTATTAACATATACACTTGATTATATTTTAGTGTATTAGCCAATTCATTCATTCATCTAAAAATTGATTTTTAGAAAGATAAAAACTCTTCCTTCTCTTCCTTCTCTCTAACCGAAATAATAGAGAGTTCCATAATATTTTGGGTCAATTTTTCCACTAAATTAATATTATTCTAGTATACATAATATTAATTTGATTAAGAGTTTGCCTTGGGTATTTTACTTTGGGAGGGATCCTATACTTGGATCCTAGTTCATCCATTAAGGAGAGCACAAGAACAAGAGAGAAGGAGAACTCTCTTGTGCCCATATAAACCGAAATACCAATGTAAGATGAAGATTTCTTCTTTAAATTGTTTATAGTTTGCATGCATAAGATCACCATTTAATTTTATGACTAAATTAACAAAAACATATATGAATATGTTGGTAAAGAGATTTAGATTTCTAACAATCGGTATCAAGAGCCTTGGTTGTTTGCATGCAAATCGGTTATAGTTTTTTCGAGTTATACGAATAACATATAAAACTTGTAAATTTGTGTTATTATGATATATCACGAAAATAATTTATGCATGTTAAAGTTTCTGGTCCTAAAATGTTTTTAGGATATTTTGGTTATTTTATGGATTTTTATTGTTCATCTTTCATTATAATGGCATTAAAATATGATTTTATGAATAAAATGTCATTTTCGGACTAAAATTAGCTAAACTTCGAATTTTTCAGTGATTTTTGGATATGTTAACACATATATTATTTTGAGATGACCTGTAAATTTTCATAATTTTTGGACTTCTTATACTCGAAATATGGTTTTTTCATGTTTAAAATCGGATTTAGATGAAAAATAGGTTAATATGAGATAAATTTCGAATCTGGTCATAGAAATTTAGTATGTTGTCACATGCCATTTTACAAGATGTGTGTAAAATAATAGGCTATATTGAAGTCTTTATGCATGATTTATGGATTTTTGAAGAAAAATAGCATAAATAGTGACTTTATTAGTGAATAATTCCTACAACATACTCAATGACTAAGGAAAAACGTCACATATTGCATTTTATTATCTTTTTCAGATCTAAAATTGAAAAGTTGATGAATATAATTTTTCTCATGTTTTTATGTTTTTTATTGATAAATCCGTTAAACCGCAACATAGTTTTTCCGATAATTTTATGAAATTTTAACCTAAGTTTTTGAACATTATGAGTGTCATGGTATTTTTTCCAGAATGTTCACAAGTTTTAAATTTCAAATTTAGAATTTATTTGGAATTTTTTGTGATTTTTTTGAAGTTTATAACTTATTATTGTAATTTTAAGTCCATTAATAAACAATTTTAGAAATATGAGTTAATTATTGTCAAATAGTTAGTGGAGACTAATTTTGAGTCCTAAGAGGTTAGGGTAATTAACTTGTGCATAAATATGAATTTATGTAATTTTTGTGATTATAAAACGTTGAATCACGCAAATCCGTAAAAACCGTGTAATATACGATATTGGCTACTTAAAGGCGATTTAGCATAAAATTGGGCATGTTCATACATATTATAATGCTGCATTTTCATTGTGATAGTCATAATTTTATTTTATGTAATTTTTGAATTATGTAATTTTACTTAGTATGGCCTTAGTTTTTAATTGATATTACCCGAAATGTATGGGAATATCGATTCGGTTGTAATTTTATTGTGATCTCGTATCACCGTTTTGTAATTTAATAGATTTATTTTATTTTAAGTACAAATGTATAATAGGAAATTATGTAATTTATTTATTCCGGAGTTCCATAAAGACGGATTTCTTCAAGAAGGTGATACATAAAGACGGTGTTACCTCGAGATGCGTGCCACAACCGAAGTTCAAGGGACCAATGGAGTTGGTTTCTGAATATGTAATAGTTAAATAGATTTTCTATTTTAGGAAGGCCATACTAGGATTTATTTTATGTTTTGCATTTTTATTATATGTCGCATGCATCGCTAAATCGCCACAACTAAAACATGCATAGTCTTTTATCGAGTTTTTTTTTCGACCGTGTCAATTACAATTATCGTAGTTCACCGCTTTAGTTCACTTAAAACGTGATAGATAATAAATTGACATGACCTCTCGCTAAAACAATCAATTGAGAAATAGCCTTACCAAATAGTAGAAACCATGAAAACCTATTTCGCGAGGGAGTGCACTCGGCTACCCCGGGGTACAAACCTTATTACGTAGGGGAAGTGGGTGATAAATGTCTATCCACCGAATTTATTTTGATGAAGGTTTCATCGGCTATCCCGTGCCCAAATTAATGTAAATTTGGATCATGGACACATTTATTCGAAATTTGGATTGAACTCAACAAAAGTTTTTGATAAGGGTTTCATCGGCTACCCCGTGCCCTTGTCGGATGTGTTTTGGGCTATAGATAAACATTAGAGTAATTTTATCGACTAAGAGTTCTAAAAGTAGAATCGATTAAAAGGTTAATCCACCAAGTTATATTGATAAGGGTTTCATCGGCTACCCCGTGCCTAAGTTGATATGAATTTGGGTCTTGGAATCATTTATCTGGTTGGGTAGAGGTCACTAGAAAAATGCAATAAAACTTGTTTAAATTATTTTACGAGTATTATTATTAAAACGACATATGTTTTATTCCTTCTATCTTTTGTTTTGTAGACCACTTCTTTTTCTCATAACAAATGGCTACACCAAACCCAAACCCAAACCCAAACCCAAACGCCTCTCGCTAATTCATCATGGCTCCGATCCTTCATGGATCGATGTAAACTTGAAAAGAATGGGTCAAATTTCTCCGATTGGGATGCCCAACTCAAATTAGCCGCCCAAGGTGACGACAAGCTTCGTTACCTTACCGAGGCCTCTCCAGCCGAACCTAACACTAGGTCGACCGCCGCCACTAGGGAAGCATATGAGGCTTACCATAAGGAGTCCGCCGCAATGAAAAACGTGTTGATCTTTGCGATGGAGGCGGATCTCCAAAGGAGAGCCTTTAAGATGGGCACCGCTAATGAGATTTACTCCAAGCTTGTGACAATGTTTTCACAAACTCCGCGGATCGTCCAATATGAGGCGGCCGCGGCATTCTTTGATCTCGACTTCAAAGAGGGCCAAAAGGTTAGCCCTCATGTGGTCAAATTAATGGAGCTAGTTGAGACCTTGAAGATTCAAAAGGTTGAAATCCCCAAAGAACTCATTGTAGATAGAATTCTACACTCCTTATCCAAAGTCAAGGCGTATGTTCAATTTCGGGTGAATTTTAACATGCAAGACAAGGATGTGTCTCTTGAAGAGTTGCACAAGCTACTTGTGCAAGCCGAAAGAGACATGAGGTTAAATGTGAACCCAGCCAAGGATGTGCTCAACATTAGCATCAAAAGCAAGGGGAAGTTCAAAAAGAATGGGAGGAATGGTAAGAAACAAGCTCTCACTTTCACCAAAACTAAGACTTATGAAGCTAGCACTTCAAAAATCAAGAAGGGTCCTCTTGATAAATGCCATTATTGTAATGGTGTTGGACATTGGAAAAGAAATTGTTCCAAATACCTTGGTGATATTAAGGCTGGAAAGATTACTCCAGTAGGTAAATGATTATCCTTTCTTTTATGTTTCTATTTCAACTATGGTATTGTGATACAAAGTTGTGATAATGTATCTCCCTTTTTATTGTAAATAGGGCCTCCACCAAGCAAAGAGAAGGGAAAAGAAAAGCAAGCTTGAGAAACCATCAAGAAGCTAGGAATAACTTTCATGGAGCTTCGCTTTTTATTGTCTTATTTTAAATTATGTTTCGGATTTTAGAACTTTTTAATTTCCGTGTTCGGCATGGAAGTATATTTTGGATAATTGGTTGTATTTTGGATAATGGTGGCTTGGTTTGCAACCCAAGTCACCCGTTTTATCGTTTTATCCTTGTTCTAAAATTCGTCTTTACTTGCTTGCTCTTAGAAACATATGATTATTCACTTAAAGTGTATAATGATGAGATTCATTATATGTCCACATGCTTAAGGCTTGTGTATGATCATTTACAAAGTGTCATTGAGTTTATGAACTCTCTTAAAGGAATGTCAATCACCAAGTACACTTACAAAATCTAAAACTATTAGTCAAACCTATGAGATAGTCCTCCTTATACTTCAAATCATTATTTGTGTCCCATAAGCTATCTTTGAATCTCTAGTGTATTTATTTTAAAGATAGAGTGGGAGAAAATGAGGACACAACACCAAGATAAATCTATATACTTGTGTATACGAGATCTACGCAAGAAAGAATGATTTGAATAAAGGTATATCTATTTATATAGTATACCCAATAGATAAGATCTATGGTCTAGAATAAAACTACATGACAAAAGAGACCAGGTGACAATGAATGTTTTCTCACGATAACTACACGAGGAGACCAAAAGAAAGTTTTGGAAGAAAAAGACTAATGTAAAGTCTTAACAAGAGTTTTGACTAGTTTATGATAAATTTTGACCAATATTTTCAACCTTGATATTTACTTAAGAGCCTAAATGAATCAAGTAACATCCTAGAAAATAAACATGATTTATGACTAGAGGTTGCAAGGATTGATATACCGATATCATCAATAGCTAAGTTTTAACCACGCAAATGTCATTACTTAACCTCATTGTGAAAATGAAATAAACCTCCTTCCAAAAGGGTATTTCGAAGGACGTGTTTTAGATATTATTTATATTTGAATAATGAAATTGCTACACATCATTATGATATGAATAAGTTAGAGATTAAAATCTCTTTCCATAAGGTTAAGATGAGACCACTTCAAAATGAGTATTTTGAAAGGATATGATGGGAACATATATGGTTTTATCTCAATAACTTAGCAAAGCAATAAATTTCAATTCTTGAAATATCTCAATTGAGTAGTCAATTACGGATCATGTGGAATTAAGCGGGAGTTGGAAATTATCATGTGAAGACATGGAATTTAGTGGGAGTAATCCTCTTATAAAAGTCTATAACTCATCACTCATTGAAGAATGACGAGCTAATACCTTCCTTCACAAAAGAGTATTTGAGTTTTCAATTCTGGATGAAAATGGACTATGATGAATCCAATTACATTATGAGATGTTGGATAAGTATTGAGACATGCACATCGAATCAACGAGAAACGTAGGTTATTCATGTAAATGAAAATGGAATTGCCATTAGCAGTCATGGTCGTTCCTTGAACCTAAGAATGGTTGATCTCATGATTATTAGTTACTAATGTTTCCGCCATTAGAATAATCATGCACATGTCCAATAATGATTCATATGCATAAAAGCATGATGAATCGTTGGCAAGCCATACAAGAAACGTCATGAATTCTCGAGGAGAATTTGATGAGCGATTTCAGTGTTTGAATAGAAGACTCTGTTGTGTGCCAAGAGGTTGCACATATTGCAGTTCGAACACATGTAAGGATTTATGAAAATCCTAAGCTCTCAAGCTAAAAGGAGAAATAGGAAGTTTGGAAAGATACTTAGTTGAATAAGAAGTTACTCAAAACTAGTTTTTCCTATAATGCTAGGACTTGTGAGAAGTGCTAGGCTAATCATCTTGACAATTGTTGCAAGATTCTACAAAACATATACCTAGTGCATTGTGTGTGGGTAGAGTACTTGATCAGTACAAGTTATATCATTCACCACAAATTCGTTTGTTATGTGATAATCGACAAGGAAGTTCTTTCAAGATAAAGAACTGAAACCGAGGTTGTGAACCTAGATTTGTACTTGGTAAGGTTCATGCTATGAGAAGATAACATGAGCGTAAAGGAAAATGTGATTATAAGAAGTTTGAACACATGGACACATGATATGTTAAACTTCTATTGCAATCAACAAGTGTTTACACACTTACGATATGCATCACAAGGTTGTAATATGGTATTGACTACCCGAGTGTGATGTCGACATTTGTAGTTTGAGTTATTATTAACTCACCTTATACTTTGCTATGTCCAAACGGGTTGTAGAGACAACTGAACCCCGTTAAAGTGAACACGGATTAGCATTGTATTTGCCCATAGTTACTTAAATGAGGCGACGTCTCAAAGTGACTAGAGTGTGATGCGATTGATGGCAAGTTCAAGTGCCATAAAGTCATGTGAGATAACTAGTCGATCACATAGGCAGACTGTTTGGAACATTTTGTCGGGCCTTATGACCGCTTATAGAGTTCTGGCAAATTTATATAGCCTGGTCGTGGCGAGAGCTACTATAGTATTCTAATGAGTTGATTCTTTTGACTAAAGACTATTCGCCTAAGATGGCACAGTTTCAGATTAACTTTGATTTGTGTTACTACGACCTTCGTAAATGGGGTCAAATGGGCATATTTTGGGTTATGATGGTTGTGGCTAGTCGAAGGGAATGAGTGCGATAGGAATTGTCCATCCCTAGTCAGGGTTATAACAATATCTCAGGGCCACTCAAGGAGTAATGAACTGGAAATGCGTGGCCACGCTCGGAATGTGTCCATAGTGGATAAATCCGGTCAATCAGTTATTCTCCAGATCGAGGAAACCACTCTCGATATGATCACTTGCAAGTACGACCTAAAAGACACCTTGCATTGAGTGGGAGATAGTAATAGGACAAGAGAATTGGTGACGCACACTTGTCGAGGATAAGTGGGAGATTGTTGGAATATGTGTCCTCCGACAATAATGCGATCACAACTGTTGATCATGATGATCACATGTTTAAGTCTCATTATAAAGAATACAATTGGGAAGTAATATTTTACTGTCAACTGGTCCACACATATCGGTAATGATTGGCTGACTAGAGTTTGACATTACTGTCGTGCGACGGTGGTGACCAGTTGATCCTCTTAGGTCATACCTAAAGGGTAACACTCTTAATTGATTATTTAATTGATCGTATGATGATACGGGTCAATTAAAATATTTAAAATTGACGGACGATTTTGGAAGTAATATTTACGTGTCTTATTGAAATTTGATTAAATAAGATACGGTCTAAGCAATCGAATTGTTTCATTGCTTAGATGAAATTATTGTTTAAGAAAACAATTAAAATTGAATGAATTATTATAAATACAAGTTATTGTGATTTATAAATTGGTAAAAAATATTTTGGTACAAGCAATTATGAATTGCTAAGTCGATTTTTGTATATGACGTTTTTTATTAATACGTTGATTTTTAATATGTTAAAAATACATAACAAATTTATGTAACATATGACATGTGACATAAGACAAATTGACATTTTGACAAAGATAATATGGAGTCCATATTATCTATGTAAACCGAAATTAAGGGGAGTATTAGGGAGTTTTTGTGTTGATTATGTTAGTGGAAAACATAATCATTTCCTACAAAACTAGCCATGCAAAACCTAGTTGTCGTTGTGAAGACAAAGTATTGCATGCATTGGTCCCTCCTCTTCCCCTTACCCGGTTTTTCATAAGAGTAAAACCAAGGGTTTTGCCTTATTATTAACATATACACTTGATTATATTTTAGTGTATTAGCCAATTCATTCATTCATCTAAAAATTGATTTTTAGAAAGATAAAAACTCTTCCTTCTCTTCCTTCTCTCTAACCGAAATAATAGAGAGTTCCATAATATTTTGGGTCAATTTTTCCACTAAATTAATATTATTCTAGTATACATAATATTAATTTGATTAAGAGTTTGCCTTGGGTATTTTACTTTGGGAGGGATCCTACACTTGGATCCTAGTTCATCCATTAAGGAGAGCACAAGAACAAGAGAGAAGGAGAGCTCTCTTGTGCCCATATAAAACCGAAATACCAATGTAAGATGAAGATTTCTTATTTAAATTGTTTATAGTTTTCATGCATAAGATCACCATTTAATTTTATGACTAAATTAACAAAAACATATATGAATATGTTGGTAAAGAGATCTAGATTTCTAACAAAACAAAGTCTAATTCCGTCAAGTGATTGGCTTCTTTCCTACTAATCAAAGTGTTTGCCACGAACTTGTGCCAATACCTTATACCCGGATGATGAATGTACAAGGCATGACACTCTTTGAAAGTAGTGAACTTACGACCGGAGATAGCTAGCCAAATTGGTTCGGCATCAAATTCAAATGGTTTCATTTTGAACCGGTCATGGTATGTAAGCCCAAATATTTGACCAAATTCACCTTTGAGCATCGTTCTAATCTTGTTTTCGAGACGGAATTCTACATATTCTCGAGTCTCAATCTTATACTCCCTCAAGGAGCTAATGAACTCCAAATTCAAGGAGGGGTATGTCAACTCATTCATTTCAAAGAGGGTTGCTAACCCCATGGACTCGAAAAATGCCTTTTTTTGTTCAAGGACACCCAATTTTCTCAAAGCATCTTGACAAATGAATTTTGTAGCTAGAATCTTTTTCTTGGCAAGGGATTCGAATGCATTCCTATGCTTATCGGATAAGAAAGTTACCTCCGGATAGTTCTTCAATTGTTCCACTTCTGGGATAGAATTAATAGCTTCCTCAATAGCATTGATGGTTGAAGTAGTAGCTTGCTCCCCTTGTACCAAGACCATTGCTTTGAATGCTAGAGCTTGTTGTCTTTTAGACAATGTTGGTGTTTTTGTTGCCTTGATTTCTCCATTGATCCTTGCCATTGCTTTGCTTCTTATATCAACACACCAAGTAAATGCTTGAATTCTTCTTTCTTCAAGTTTCAATTGAATACCCAATCAATTTGGGGTTTTTCAAAATTTCACCAACCCTAGAGAAATTGATTGAATTTTTTGAAGAAATTGATGTTTGAATGGTCCTATGTTGATGAAGGAGTGATTTGTTTTTGTTTTGTGCAAGCTTGGACTTGACTTGGGTGAATTTGGATGAGAGATTGTTGTTTTTGGATGAGGGTTTGAAGGTTGAAGTGAGGGAAATAATGGTGTTTGTGTTTGAATGAAGTGAAATGAAATGAAGAAGGGGAGGAGGGGGGGGGGGGGGGGGGTTGGTACCGTGTTATATGATATAAAAGGTCGGGACGGGCGGCTCAAGGGCAAGTCGGGCAGATTTTTAAGCAGTGGGAAATTAGTTTTCTGGAGGGCTTTGAAGACGGGCGTCTCAAGAACAGGCCGGGCGGATTTTTAGTTAGCTCGCTCGACTTGAGCTGGAGACGGGCAGATTTGTAGTCTAGTGCAATTTTGACAATAGAGAACCCCTCCAGTCCCCACGACTTGAGCTGAGGTCGGGCGAATTGAGCCTAGGCTGGATCGTCCTGAAGTCGGCTCGGGCAGATTCTTTCAAAGAGCAGATTCCACTTTGCAACCCTTTCTCAGTCCCCACGATTTCAGGTCTGCTCGTGGGTCTTCACCCTGTGTCAATTCTTCTTCTTTTTCTTCTTCGATTATTCTTGGGTAGCATTACAAAGGCTTGGTTAGCCTAGGCATGTGCTTCTCCACACTTGATCATAAAACACTACACATTTGAAGCACAATAAAATCCCTCCCTCACTTGCTCTCATGTTACACAAATCCGCCAAACAAAGCATGTAAAATGCAATGCAAAAATAAGTAATGTGCAAGTTAAATGAAATGCAAGTTAAGGGGTTAGACTATTTAAAAATGGTGGTTTAGGGAGGACTCCACCAAACTCTTCTTCTTGTGAGAGGTATCAAGGGGGCAAAGCCAAGGTGTTGTTGATGTTGCTCAATACCTTGTATAAGTAGTCAAAGGCTTGTTCATTCTCATGGTAAAGGTCTTGCATAGACCCATACACATTATTGTCTCCATCATGGTAGTCCGAGTCAAAGTGTTGACAAGGATCCATCAAGCCTTGGTCTAAAGTCATAGCATTCCCAATGTATGGATTAAACAATCCTTCAAATTCATCATCCCATAGACCATAAACTTCATTTTCTTTCTCCCCTACGTAGGGTGGATCATGAGTTGACAAGAGCAACTCTCCTTCCTTGTTATCATGGCCAATGAGGCCTTCATCAAAACTTGTTGTGGTTGAGCTCTGCAAGCTCTCATTTTTGTTGTGAAAAATTCCATGCTCTCCGAATAGAGTCTTTTAAACATCATCAATATCTTTCTTCCAATTGGGCGGTGTATCTTTGCCCTTATCTTTGAGATTTCCATGTTTTCCTTGTTCTTTGAACAAAGATTCCATCTTCTTCTTGTCACCCTTCCGACTATAGTGATCAACCATAAAACATGGCTCAAACAAATTGGGAGCTCTCATAGTCTTGTCAAGGTTGAAAGTGATTGTTTCATCACCTACTTCAAGTGTGAGCTCTCCACATTTCACATCGATCACCGCTCCGGTGGTGTGTAGGAAAGGTCTTCCTAAAATGATTAGAATGTTAGAATCCTCCTCCATATCAACAATGAAAAAGTCCACCGGTATGAAAAACTTTCCAACTCTCACGGGTACATCTTCCCATATTCCTAGTGGTTTCTTTGTTGAACGATCCGCCATTTGTAAGGTCATGTTGGTGCACTTAAGCTCTTCCACTCCTAGTCTTTCACATATCGAGTATGGCATGACACTCACACTTGCACCTAGATCACATAGTTCCTTGTTAATTGTGGTATCACCAATGGTACACGGAATGGAGAAACTGTTAGGTTCTTATACCTATTATTAGACCCCTATAATAGTGAACTAATTAACTTCTTAATTATTTGTTCTTTAGATCTAGTGCATGCATAACAAAATAAGAGATTTATAAGAAAAACAATGACCCTTACATTGTACATGGGTTCGAAATTATGGGCACAAATAAGGTCACCTTCCTTATTTGTTCTTGATCTTAAAATATTGGATGATCCTCCAAAATCCCAATGTAGAGATTCTCCTCTTGATTGCACCCAAGATTAGCCCTTATCACTACTAAATAATATTTGCTAGATATTTATTTAGTAATCTACCTTAAAATTGATTACTAATACTTATATATTACACTAATAATATTAGTAATCTTTATGAACAATTTAGATTGCATCTTCTCATATTTTTAGAGAAAGATTAAAGAGTAGAGAGAATAATGCATGTATAAATGTTGAATGTGTAAGAGTGTGGAATGAAAGAGCCAAAACTACTCTTAAAAGAGTAGTGTGGCCGGCTCATGTAAGGCCAAGGAAGGCATCTTCCTTTTTCTTTTTCTCTTATCAAAGTGTAGGTTGTGTAGGGCTAGTAGTGTAGGTTCTATTATTTATCATTTTATCACATAAAATAAAATAATCACAACCCACTAACACTCCCTCCATTTCGGTCCAACACATAAAATGGACTACCATTTTATTTTGTCAATTTGTCACACAATATGTCACATGTAGTATGTTACATGTTATTAATTAATTTAATGCATATTTATAACATAAATATCATTTTATAAATTAAATAAATTACATACAACAAATTGACTAGTGATACTTGATTACATAAATAAAATGGGTCATATAATTATAATTCACAACATCTTGTAATTATAATTAACCATTCATCCTCATCTCTATTGTTTCACAAACAATAAACAATTTTAGTAATAAAATATTTCAATTACTAAAATAAATCTTATTTAATCCCATTACAATAAGATATCAATATTCTCTCTCACAAACGAATTGTTCAATTTTAAGGAATTGATTAACTTGTATCATCATACGATTAATCAACTTTACTGATAAGGGCATCATCCTTTAGGTGTGACCTTAAGGGATCAACTGACCACCACAGTCCTACGACAGTAACGTCAAACTCTAGCAAGCCAAATGTTACCGATTAATGTTGATCAGTTGATTATTTAATTTATCATCCCTTTCGTATTCTTAATATGAGATTTGATTATGAAATTTAAATCATTTGATCGCACTATTGTTGAGGACACATATTCCAACAATCTCCCACTTGTCTGAGACAAGTGTGCGTCACTAAGTCTCTTGTCCTATTACAATCTCCCACTCAATGCAAGGTGTATCGCAGGTCGTACTTGTATTTGATCATATCTTGAGTGGTTTCCTAGATCTGGAGTGCAACTGTCTGACCGGAATTATCTATCATAGATACTTTCCGAGCGTGGCCACGCATTTCCAGTTCACTACTCCTCGAGTGGCCTTGAGATTTTAAACAACCCTGACAAGGAGGTGGACAATTCCTATCGCACTATTTCCTTTGCTTAACCACATTTCATTATAACCCAAAATATACCCATTTGACACCAGTTACGACAATTGTAGAGCATAAATCAAAGCCAATCATAAATTTGTACCAACTTGGGTGAATAGTCTTTATTCAAAAGAATTGACTCATAAGAATACTATAGTAGCTCTTGCCACGACCAGGCTTTACAAATTACCAGAACTCTATAAGCGGTCACTGCCCGACAGAGTGTCCCATACAGTCTGCCTATGTGATCGGCACTTGAATTTGCCATCAATCGCATCACACTCTAGTCACTTCGAGACGTCACCTCATATAAGTAACTAGGGGTTAATACCATGTCAATCCAGTTCACTTTAATGGGGTTCAATTTGTCTCTACAACCCATTTGGATATAACAAAGTAATGGGTGAGTTTAATAAAACTCAAACGATAAATGCGATTATCATATATGAATAGTCAATACACTATTACTACTTCATATCTTATAATCTTTAGTGTACCTTTTACACTAGTCGAAATGTAATAAAATCTTGGCAAGTGGATATACCTTATATCCATATATTCCAACTTTGTCAATTGCTATTTCCTTCTTTTCAATGTTATATCTAATAACATGAATTTATCTAAGTATATGTCTAGTCTTCTTACCAGACTTGAGCTCTTTAACTTGAAAGATTCTCCCACTGTTATCGCATAACTTGTGATAAAGTCATTTGTAGAGAGATTCACCCTTAATCCCTACGTTGATCATTTTATCACAATTTACTTAGATTCCTTTTGTAGAATTTGCAATGCGCGAAACTAAAACACTTTTCTAGTTTCTTACTCCTAAGTCAATAAGACATCCTAGGATTTCAACAAATCCCTTTTGGTTTGGAAACTAAAGTTTGTGCAACCCTTCAACACATAACTTAGTATATCATCTAAACATATGAACAAATCCTCAATTGTTCTTTAAGGCTTTCACAAGCCATATTATGGGAATTATCTTGTTATTGACTTATTATGCTCCTAGCATATACTTCATCACGGCGTGTGCGTCTGTTGGCATACCTGATCATTCTAATGGCGAAAACATTAGCAAATGATTTCATGTAATCAACAACTTAATAGGTTCAGTGAACGACTATGACTCCATCATAGTAATTCCAGTTCCATCACCATGAATAACCTATTCAACCTTGTTGATTTTAAACAGATTTGAAAGATCTCATCATTATAAGACTCTTAACTCTACGCCAATATTCTCTCACATAGATTCAGAAATCTTAGAATATATCGTACCTTTTCCTAGTCTCCCAATCACTTTTTCACAGAAGAGAGCATTGGTACATTATTCTCAATAAGTAATATGTTATCAACATATAAGACATGGAAAAATAATTCTAGCTCCCACTTAACTTCATGTATAATCATGATTCTTCAATCATGTGAATGAACCCATTCTCAATTATCACATGAACGAAAAGTATAATCCTTTAATGCTTGTTTAAGACCATTCTGGGATCACTTAAGAAAGCTACGCATAATATGTTAGGATTCTTAGATCTTTATCTAAGGTTTTGTGTTCCAAACACATTCCTTTTCTAAATTCCCATTTTAGAAAAGCGAATTTTAATTATCATTTGCCATTCATCAAATGAAATGTGGCAATTCCTAACATAATTTATTTTGATCAACATCTTCATGTCGATCTATGCTCTTATTTACACTAAAGCTCTATTCACTTTAAGGAGACCCTCGCCTTTAAGAAAATCTACTCTTTGAGTAACAATCTTTGGATTGTAATGCTATGGCTCGTATGTAACAAAGTCGATTTAGGACAATACCATTACATTCGCAAAGCAAAGCAATATTTTTAACAACAAGACATGTGTGCTAAACTCCCACTGAGCTATACTCTCACTCTATCTTTATAGATTATAGTTCCATTACTTTCACAAAGTAACTCATTAACTATAAGACATGTTTGTGACGATATAATCTACTCCCACTCTATCTCTTAGAAATACATCTATCTTCTTAAGAGATAGCTTTGTGAGTTACAAACATATATGGTGGAGTAATTGGAAGTTCGTCTAGACTGACGAATTTGCACATAAAAGACCAGCTCTATTATGGCAGTTTGATTCACGTAATATGTGAGTCTGATCTATGTCATTTGTTAAATAGACTCTCTATTTTAGGTATCTCCAGGTTGACCCTCCAGATAAATATAAAATCCCCAAAAATGAGTTCAACAACTCAACACGACTCATATTAGTTTGATCTTATGGGTAGTGACACAAGGTCATAATCCATATATAGTAAATCAAATTCATTACTTAGATCTCTGCCACCACGATCGGATCGTAATGCTTTAATTCTCTTGATCAATTGGTTCTCTACTTTATTTAGAAATTCTTCAATTTCTCAAATGCTTCACTTTTATATTAGATTAAGTAAATATACCCATATCCACTTAAATCATCGGATAAAATGACGAAATAGTCATAATTTCCCTTTGCGGTGATGCTCATTTGACCACATACATCGGCATGCATTAGTCCTAAGAAATCACTTGCTCGTGTTCCTTTACCACTAAAGGGAGTACGGATTATTTTGCAAAGGAGACAAGATTCGCATATTCCATATGATTGAAAATCAAATGGTCCAATAAATCTAGTCGACACTAGCCTTTTAATGCGTTTCTCATTTATGTAACCAAATCGAAAAAGGCCAAATGCACAAATCATTTGAATCACTTGTTATGAGTCTTTTGGATTGTATGTTATAGACATCATTGCTTGAGTTTAAAGTTTCAAGAACATAAATGCCATTAATTGAAGTGCCTTGGCCCATGGCCAAGTAATTCTCATAAATTTCACAACAATTATTCTTAATAGCAAAAGATAGTTCTTCCATGTCTAACATGGTAACGGAAACGATGTTCTTTGATAAAGAAGGTACAAAATAAGAATTATGGTTTGTACAACTCAAAGCTATTAGCTAAAACAAGTACACATGTCTCTCTTGAAGTGACGGCTACCCTAGCTCCATTTCCTTGTTGGTGATCTACATCACCCTTGTTTAGCTTTTCTATATTTCCATGTCCCACTTCGAGTGATAAGTCCAACATTGATATCTTCTAAATACTTGGGGCAATTACGCTTCCAAGTGCCTATGACATTACAATAATGACATTCATGGTAGGATTGGGCACCCTTCTTGGTTTTGGTTGTGGTAGTCTCACTATCAACTTCCAATTCACAATTGGATTTGGCTTCTTTACCCTTCTTTTCCTTTCCTTTATTAATACCATTACCCCTTCCGGTTGCAAGGACATTCTTGGTAGAACTCCCACTCAATTTGATATTTCTCCTTGCTTTATCAAACAAGGATACCTTGGAATTTGCGGGATTTTCCTCATATGATCCTCTTGCCAAGGTGGTGGGTATGAGTATAGGAGTGGGAGGTGTATAAGTAATAAAAAGACAAAGATTTTCATCCTCACCAATGCCAAAGCGTAGTTCTCTAATCAGGTCATTGTCATACAAGGAGCATTTTTCTTTGAATGATTGGAGCCATGAATTAATGGTGATCGGTGTAGGATTATTAGATAAATCCATTGTAAATAAATAACTACAAAAACGGAGATGAAAGGAAACAATTAACATTTATCGTTTTAATAATACTTGTAAACATTTTAAACAAGTTTTAACATTTATATAGTGACCTCTACCCAACTATTATAAACGATGCCGAGATCCAAATTAATATTAATTCGGGCACGGTGAGCCGATTCATCCCTTATTAATATAACTCGGTGGATTAACCTCTTAATCGATTCTACTTCTAGAACTCTCGGTCAATAAAAATTACTCTAATATTTATCTTTAGCCCGGAACACATGCAACTACGGTCACGAATACTTCCGTTGAGCTCAATCCAAATTTCGATGTAATAACATTTTATTACCCACTTACCCAACGTAACAAGTTTAGCACCCCGGTGAGCCGAGCCTACTTCCTTATGAAATTGGGACTCATGATTTCTACTATTTGGTAAGGCTAATTCTCAATTATTATAAGCGAGAGGTCATGTAAATTTATTATCTATCACGTTTTAAGTGAACTAAAGCGGTGAACTACGATAATAATAATTGACACGGTCGATGACTCGATATGAAATGCATGTATTGTTATGGCGATTTGGCAATGCATGCAACATATTAAAATAAATGCAAAGCAATAAAAATTCCTAGTATGGCCTTCCTAAAATAGAAAATCAAATAATCTATTACATATTCGGAAACCAACTCCTTTGGTCCCTTGAATCTTCAAGTGGCACGCCTCCCAAGAACACCGTCTTTGTCGGAACGCCTTTCCGAATGGCACCGTCTTGAAAAAGCTCCATAATTACAAATAATAATAAAAATACAAAGCTATTCCTATTATACATTTGTAATATGAAAAACTAGAAAAAAAATAAAAGTGATACGAGATCACATTAAATTACAACCGAATCAATACTCCCTTTCATTACGGGTAATATCGATTAAAACTAAGGCCATACTAAGATAAAATTACATAATTTAAAATTATATAAATAGAAAGACATTCAACAATTGAAATATGCAGCATTATTATATGTATCTATCATGCCAAATTATATGCAAAATCGCCCTATTTAACTTGTATCGTTTATATAACCCGGTTTTATGGAAATGCGTGATCATAACTTCTTAAAATCACAAATCAATACTTAAATCATATTTAAGCTCAAGTTAATTATCCTAACAATCTTTAGGACTCAAAAATTAGTTATCACTCAATTTTTGACAATAATTCAACTTGATTTAATTATATGCTCACTTTTGACCTTAAAATCATAACATTTATGAACTAAATCCAAATTAAATTACAATAATTTAAAATTTTGAATTTTAAATTTTTGAACATTCTGGAATATTTTTGAACATTCTGGAATATTTCCATGACACTCATAATGTCAAAAATCATGGTTAAAATTTTCGAATTAATTTTGAGAAAATATAGTTGCAATTTATCGGTTTTATCTCATAAAATATCTAAAGTATTCAAAAATTAATCCAATCAATTTTACAACTTTAGATCTTATAAGTGGGATATTTATGCAACCTAAAATAATTTTCTCATGCCATGTAATTCGTTTTAGCTATTTATGCTAAAATAGTCACTATTTATGCCATTTTTATACTAAAAATTCATAAATCATGCTAAATGAGATCATTTTATCTAAAAATTTACATACACTCTGTAAATATTCATGTGAAAGCATATTAAAGTTTTATGGCCTATTTCGAAGTTTAACTATTTTTAACCATTTTACCTCTTTTAATCCATTTTTATCTCATAAAAATCATAAAACTTGAAATATTAATCAAATTAATACGAGATTTTACACATAACTTTTAAAATATGCATGTGAGGTCATATAAAAGTTTCAAGGTCATAGAGTAAGTTTAACCATTTTTAGTCATTTAACCTCCATTTATGCAATTTTTATCACATAAAAATCATAAATTATGAAATATTAATCACATTAATATAAAATTTTACATACATTACATAAAATATTCATGTGAGGTCATACTAAAAAATCATGGTCAGTAGTGAAGGTTAAATTATTTTAGTGAATAAAAGTTCATTTTACTCATAAAAATGTAATTATTTCACTAAAAATCATAAAAATGAGCAATAAATTACCATAAATCATAAAAATGACCTAAAAATATTTTAGGACCAGAATATATAACATGCATTATGATTTCGTTACTTACTCTTATAAATCACAAATTTTTAGTTTCATATGTTAACATTTTAACTCGGAAAAACAATAACCGATTATGCATGCAACATCCTATGCTCTGATACCACTTGTTAGGTTCATATACTTATTATTAGACCCCTCTAATAGTGAACTAATTAACTTCTTAATTATTTGTTCTTTAGATCTAGTGCATGCATAACAAAATAAGAGATTTATAAGAAAAACAATGTCCCTTACATTGTACATGGGTTCAAAATTATGGGCACAAATAAGGTCACCTTCCTTATTTGATCTTAATCTTAAAATATTGGATGATCCTCCAAAATCTCAATGTAGAGATTCTCCTCTTGATTGCACCCAAGATTAGCCCTTATCACTACTAAATAATATTTGCTAGATATTTATTTAGTAATCTACCTTAAAATTGATTACTAATACTCATATATTACACTAATAATATTAGTAATCTTTATGAACAATTTAGATTGCATCTTCTCATATTTTTAGAGAAAGATTAAAGAGTAGAGAGAATAATGCATGTATGAATGTTGAATGTGTAAGAGTGTGGAATGAAAGAGCCAAAACTACTCTTAAAAGAGTACTGTGGCCGGCTCATGTAAGGCCAAGGAAGGCAGCTTCCTTTTTCTTTTTCTCTTATCAAAGTGTAGGTTGTGTAAGGCTAGTAGTGTAGGTTCTATTATTTATCATTTTATCACATAAAATAAAATAATCACAACCCGCTAACACTCCCTCCATTTCGGTCCAACACATAAAATGGACTACCATTTTATTTTGTCAATTTGTCATTTGTCACACAATATGTCACATATAGTATGTTACATGTTATTAATTAATTTAATGCATATTTATCACATAAATATCATTTTATAAATTAATTAAATTACATACAACAAATTGACTAGTGATACTTGATCACATAAATAAAATGGGTCATATAATTATAATTCACAACATCTTGTAATTATAATTAACCATTCATCCTCATCTCTATTGTTTCACAAACAATAAACAATTTTAGTAATAAATTATTTCAATTACTAAAATAAATCTTATTTAATCCCATTACAATAAGATATCAATATTCTCTCTCACAAACGAATTGTTCAATTTTAAGGAATTGATTAACTTGTATCGTCATACGATTAAACAACTTTACTGATAAGGGCATCATCCTTTAGGTGTGACCTTAAGGGTTCAACTGACCACCACCGTCCTACGACAGTAATGTCAAACTCTAGCAAGCCAATCGTTACCGATTAATGTTGATCAATTGACTATTTAATTTATCATCCCTTTCATATTCTTAATATGAGATTTGATTATGATATTTAAATCATGTGATCGCCCTATTGTTGAGGACACATATTCCAACAGAAACTCCCGGATCTTTGAGCTTTGGAGGGGAATTCCCTTGTAGAATTTTAGTAGTCACCTTAGTAAAGGCAATAGTCTCCAATTTTCGGATGGACTTCTTCTTGGTAAGGATATCTTTCATGTACTTTTCATAGGCCGAAACATGATGGATTAGCTATGTTAATCGTATAGAAACTTCTAAGTTCTTCACAATCTCCATGAAATGTCCAAGTTGCTCATAAAACTTAGGCTTAGCTTGTCGACTTGGGAATGGAAGTCTAATCAAGTAGGCTCTTTCCCAACTTCTTTAGCCTTCTCTTCACTTCTCTTCTTTGATGAGTCATTGGTTGTTATCTCTACCACCTTAGGATTTCTCCTTAGTGGCTAAATCACATCACTTTTCTTGTCATTGTCCCCAACAATTCCTTCTTCAATTTGCATCTTTGGTCCCTCATATCTAGTACCGCTCCTCAAGTGGATAGAATTGATGGTCTCATGTCTTGTGGGAGGGTTACCTTGAGGAGGTAATTGCCCCTTTTGTCTTTGGGAGCTAGAAGAGGCCAATTGAGACAATTGAGTCTCCAACATTTTGGTGTGATCAAGGATATTATTGATGGTGGTTTCTTTTGCTTGGCTATCCCTTTGCATTTGAGCAAATAAATCTTGTTAGCTTTTTTGCATTTGGAGGACCGCTTTTTGAACATCAAAAGCTTGGTCATTGGGTTGATTGTAGTATGGTCTTTGAGTAGGATTTCTCATTGGAGGTGATGTGCATGTGGGTTGAGGGTTTTGGACATTTTAGCTCTTGTATGAGAGATTTGGATGGAATTTGGTATTCTCATTATAGTAGTTGGAGTAAGGGGTGCCATTCTTGTATGCTTGGAAAGCATTCACTTGTTCATTTGTTCCTCTACATTCCTTTTGATCATGTCCCAAGGTTCCACAACTTTCACATACTCCATTTAAGATTGAGGATGATGCCATCATAGCATTGACATGTTGTTTGGGTGATTTGGAAGCTTCATCAAGCTTAGCCATGGCCTTCTCAAACTTCAAATTTATAGTGTCGATGTGAGCACTTAGTTGAGCACCCAATTGTGTGATAGAATCCACCTCATATTTTCCTCCTTTAGTGGCCTTTCGAGGCCTACTATATTGGGAATTATGAACAGCCATCTCTTCGATTTTAGCCCATGTTTGGTTGTCATCAACTTCGGTGAACCTCCCATTGGAGCCCATATTAAACACATTTCGTGAGTCTTTATATAATCCTTTCTAAAACTGTTGAACAAGGAACCACTCACTAAGTCCATGGTGTGGACAAGAGCGACAAGTATCCTTAAATTTCTCCCATGCTTCATATAATGATTCCTCATCCCTTTGCTTGAACCCGGTGATTTGGGCTCTCAACATGTTAGTCTTCTCCGGAGGATAGAATTTCTTGTAGAAAGCAAGTGCTAACTTCTTCCATGAATCAATACCAAGGGTAGCCTTGTCTAGGCTCTTTAACCATTGCTTTGTGGCACCGATCAAGGAAAAAGGAAACAACACCCATCGAATTTGATCTTGGGTTACTCCGGTTTGAGAGATAGCATCACAATAGTCATAAAAAGTCTCCGTATGTAGATGAGGATCTTCACTAGGCATCCCTACAAATTGGCTTCTCTCAACTAGTTGTATGAATATGGATTTGGCAATGAAATTACCGGTTAAGTGAGGTGCTGTTGGAGTACCATTTGGTAGGTTCTCCTTGGTAGGTACGAAATGAGATGAAAATTTAGGCATTGTGGGTTGATTTTGTGGTTGGTTTTGAATTGGGTTCTCCTCTCCCTCTCTTGCAAAAGGGTTGGTAAACACAATACTATCCGATTGGATAACATCGATGTCCACAAGTTCTCCAATACCTAAACTTGTTGAAGCCCCTCTAGCGGTTCTTCTCAGATTGGTCAATGTTCTTTCAATTTCGGGATCAATAGGCAAAGGTCTACCTTGTGATCTCCTAGACATGCAAAAAGCAAACAACTAGAAAACAATTAAAACTACCTTGAGGAGTTTGACTTCCCCAAGGTTAAGAAAGACACAACTAAAAACAACAAAAGACAACAATTCAATTAAACACCGTCTCCGGCAACGGTGCCATTTTTGGTGCGGTTCAAAACTTTGTCGTCTAAGTCAACCAACCAAAAAAATATTTATAACTAAACAAACTACTCTTAGTAGAGTGCTAAGTAAAGGTCGTATTCCAAAGGACGGGTATTGAATTAAGTTATCGGTTGTAGAAAGCTATGTCTTAGGGTGTCACAAATTGGGTTGAGATATGAGGTATCAAGCTACACTATTATAATAATAAAATGTAAAGAAATGAAAACAAAACAAGCAACTAAAGTGGGGGTTTGTAAACAATATATTAAGGCACTAAGGTGTCATGGGTTCATAGGGGATTCATGGTGGTTTATCATACAAACATGTTTTCATAGTTGAAAGCAATTATTGTTGTAGAGGAACCGAGTTAGTTTATGTCTTAAGGTTCATAGGATGATTTGGGTCCCGGAGCCGAGTCGTCTAGACTGTATAACACCTACAAGTTGACTTACTTTCTTCCTATTCACTTCTATACATGGTCTAACAAGACTCGAGTTAGTTTATATCTTACAAGTCTTGTTGAATATATTAGAGATGGGTAAAAATGCAAGGTTTCATAGTCTAGCATTTCATCAAGCATAATATGTGCATAGGTTAACACTACAACAAGCAAGCAATTATATGATAACATATTAGATTAAGTATGGATCTACCCCCATGTTATAGTTCCCCTAATCCCCCATTAACCCTAACTAAGAGACTACTCACTCATGACTATGGAAAACATGCTTATGAAGGTGTCAATCATATTAGCAAAGTTAAACATGGTAAATGAGTAGATAAATAAGCAAGGGTAAAAAGGATTATACCTAAATTGAGGATGATCCAAATAATAAGCAAAGAATAATAGAAGAACACTTCATGAATGATGAAGAGTTGTCAAGTCTTCAATAAACCCAAATAATCTTCAAATTACCCAACTAGAACTAAGAACACTTGAAGGATTAAAGAGAAATTAAATTTTGATTAATATTGGATTAAGAGATTACAACTTGATAAACTTGATTAATTCTAACTAGGTAAACTTGGTTATTATTCCCCGAACACATTGGGGTATTTATACTAAGTACAATTATTAGGGTAACTAAGGGCTTAAATGACGATTAAGTCCCTAAGAAGATGATTAGTGCTTTGCAAGTCCTAGAGAGAGCCGCCCGGATTGTGGATTGAGCCAAACTCGCTCTGCCTAGTGATCCGCTTGACCTAAGGTTGAGATGCTCAGATTGAGCCTTGAGACGCCCGACGTGGGCTTGGGACGCTCGGATTGAGGGCTAAGATGCCCTGATCAATGCTTGAGACACCCGGATCTTTGTTCAGCTCTTCTTCTTCTTCTTTGACTGCCCAAGGATCCGTGGGGATCGTGGGTAGGTCGTGGGGCTCTTTATCATTGCCCATTTCTACTTCATTTATTCACTTAGGCCTTTAGTAATGGTCTCCTCTTTTGACGATTGGTCATTAGATGCAATCCATTTAGCTCTACTTTGCTCTATAAGTACAAGGTTAGCAATCCTCTCCTACCAAGGACACAAAATCTCAAAGAATATTCAAATTAGGGAACTAAAGATAAGAAACGACCCTAAAAAGCACTAGAAAGCATAGGAACGAGGCTAGTTCAGGGACTAAATGTGCACAAATATGAGTCACATCAATAGTTTTGTAAATAAACATGTAAAATGTATTTGCTCAACCGTTTTATCACCGAACTCGAATTAAATCGACATGTCACATATGTTAGCCAATGATGACATGCAATATGGTTAAGACGAAGGGGAAAATGAAATGAAATGGAAAGTGCTTGATATGAACTAATTATATTAAGTTCATTGCTTTATAATTTGTCAAAATTTATCATCGTACTTGAGACTAAACTGACATGGTATGTAGAACCAAGGATGATTATGAATATGACTAAAATACTTTCAAGTGTGAATATGTAATACCCCAAGAGATAATGAGATTACGTTGTCCCACATCAAGAAAATATGAGGGTTGTGATATGTTTATAAAGGATTCAACCCACGATTTAGTAACAAGGCCTTGTACTTTTGGGCTTAAGTGAAGATAAAAAATGGCCCCAAAGGTACACATCCCATCTTATTAGGGCTGTGTTACGTTGTGGCGGGTCGGGTTGTTATAGAAGAAAAGAGGAAAATTTTTAAAATGAAGAAAATGATGTTAAAAACCTTTAAGGTTTAATTAACTAAATAATATCACCGAAACACGGAATTAACCATCATGGTATAAAGAACCAAGGTTGATTATGATTTATGGTAAAAAATGTTTTATCATAAAAATGATTTTAAATGGTAAAAACCGTTTTAAGAAAGGAAAGAAAAACGAAGTAAAACATTGAGGAATGATGAACTCAAACACGTTGAGTTCTGACCTGAGAAGCCATAGAGGCGCGAGCCCCTAGGCGAGGCAACATGCTTCTGTCTCAGGCCAAAACTCGGTTTTGGCTCAATCTTTTCAAGTTTTGAATCATGTTATGCATGTTTTATGATGTTAAAGTCATGAAACCAGTAAAAAGAACATGAAATAAGATGATTAATTACACCCGCATACTTTCATGTTCGGTTGCTTGACGAGAAATCGACAAAGTGTAAAATTTGTGAGTCGGAAAGCTCGATTTGAAAAACCGTTTTGTAAATATGGAGTGTTGCTTTGTTTTAGTGTGAGTGTAGTTGGTCAAAGTGGCAAGCCAAATGTTTTTAATGCACGATGACAGTACCAAAAAATGTGTAAGGCTCGTGTTTTCAATCGGTAGGTCGAAAACACGTGTCGGTTTTTAAATTTAGAAGTCCATGTCTAGAATTTTACGGGAGAAAGAAAGGGCGAACTCTCGTGTGCCTTGCGAATGCGGTGCTAGGGGGTATTTATAGAGGAATGTTTGGTGTTGTGCATTTTGGGCGACGTGGCTATGCTGGCCACCCAAAGAGGCGCGGGCATGTGGGCAATACAAGGGTTGTCCTATCCTTTTTGCAAATTTGGGATTTATGTTTTGTTCTATCCTAGGTTTTGTTAGGATATGATTTGTGCTTGCTCACTATGTATTCCGTATATAATTAGTATGTGGGTGTTATGAGGGGTAGGTTTGTTGTGTTTGACTCGTTGTTGGAGTTGGGATTTGAATTTTGAGTCGGTTTTTGGTCCGATATTGTTTTGAATCTAACTAGTGTCATTGTGACCCCGTCGCCGTGCATAAAACACTCTAGGTATTTTTGAAATGTATTAAAATGTTTTCATTTTCGAAACTGTTTTCTGAGCTTTCCGACACGTAGTTATAGAAATTATTGATCAAGCGTAGCGATTTCCCAAACATGTTGTAGGTCAATAATCATCGGGTATTTGTTGGGTATTCCACAGATACTGGGTATATACAAAGCCTCCACTTTGACTGAGGCTTAGACAAGGCGAAAGTCAAAGTACATCCCTCAGGTCAATCGAAGATTACAACCTGAATACCGAAGCGACTCAAAAGGATTTGAGTCAAGGACCTATCGTCGGGAACGACGGCGTCGAGGCGACTCGAGTCAAGGACCTGCCATGGGAAAAAGTTTAGAGTCTGTCGACTGCCGGTGCAGGTCGTTTAAAGTCCGTTAGATTACGTATAATAGCTCGTCACCAATTGGAAGGAGTCATACCTGAGGCATCTTTGGGATATGTCCTTCTTTTATTCTTGCACATGCGTAGAGGCTCGCCAGCCATTGATGGTCGAGTGATCGATTGCGAGAAATAGCCTGAATCATCGGGACTATTTCAAGAGGTTATTTGTTGGCAGTGTGTAGAGACTCGCAAGTCATTGATAGTCGAGTGATCGACTATGGGAAATAGCCTAAATCATCGGGCCTATTTCAAGAGGTTATTTGTTGTCGGTACGTAGAGACTCGCCAGTCATTGATGGTTGAGTGATCGAGTGCGGGAAATAGCCTGAATTATTGGACCAGAAGTTATTTGTCATCAGTGCATGGAGACTCGCCAACACTTGATGGTCGAGTGATCGACTGCGGGAAATAGCATGTATCATTGAGCCTATTTCAAGAGGTTGTCTATTGTTAGTGCGTAGATACTTGCCAGCCATTGATGGTCGAGTGATCGACTGCAGGAAATAGCCTAATGACGTGAGCGTGTCGTTGTACACCCAATCAAAACACATTTATAATACTCAACAAACAATTAGTTAGTGGTTAAGTCGAGGTCAATCCATGGGACGGTGTGCTTTGGGTTCTAAGTCTATCTATCTCAATTTATGCTAGTGTCACGATTGATTTGGGTTTGTAGTTGTGTCCTAGGCTAATAAAAGCAATAAAGTAAAACAAGCAATAAAAGGAAAGATGTAAACAAATGATTAAAAGTGCTAGGATATCATGGGGTCATAGGGAATTCATGGTGTTGATCATACAAACATGTTTACAAAGTTGCAAGCAATTAATGTTGTGAAGGAACCGAGTTGGTTTATGTCTTACGGTTCATAGGAAGAGTTGGGTCCCGGAGCCGAATCGATTAGATTGTACAACACCTACAAGTCGACTTACTTTCCTCCTAATCAACTTTCTATGCATGGTCTAACAAGACTCGAGTTGGTTTATATCTTAAAAGTCAAGTTGAGTAGATAAGAGAAGGTAAAAATGCAAGGATTCATAGGCTTAGCATTTCATCAAACATAACATGTGCATAAAGTTGACATCACAACAAGCAATCAAATTGATTATGAAAGCATATTAATTTAAGCATGAATCATTCCCCATGTTGGTTTCCCCTAATTACCCACTAATCCTAGTTAAAAGATTACTCACTCATTATCATGGGAAACATGTCATTAATGGTGTCAATCATCACAACAAGTATAAACATGATAATAGAATGAAGAAATGAACAATAAAGATTAAAGAGTAAAGGAATTATACCAAACTTGAGATGATCCAAATAATAAAGCAAAGAATAATAGAAGAAACTTGATTGATTGATGAAGAGTTGTCAATTCTCCAATAATAACCCACTAATCTTCAATTACCCAATAATAAACTTGAATAATAAACTTGAACAATAATTAAGGAAAGATTAATGTGTAATTTGTGGAAAGATTAAATGATAATCTATTCTAATCTACTCCTAATCTAATCTAACAGGAATTTCTAATATGGAAACTTGATTCTAATCTAAAACTTGATGGTTTGATTATTACAAATGGGGTATATATAGTGGGGATTAGGTGTAAGAATTAGGGTTAACTAAGGCTAGACTAGTAATTACACTTTTTAGATTTGAGCAG
Source organism: Silene latifolia (assembly GCF_048544455.1). Classification (NCBI taxonomy): domain Eukaryota; kingdom Viridiplantae; phylum Streptophyta; class Magnoliopsida; order Caryophyllales; family Caryophyllaceae; genus Silene; species Silene latifolia. The sequence goes on along the minus strand of NC_133535.1, from coordinate 88,050,098 downwards.
GGAAACGGCGGTATTTTTCGAAGGATGGGCATCTTTCACGGAGCTAGAAGAAACGAAAGTTTGTTGTAAGGGAATCCGGGCGTCCGAGGGGGAAGACGGGCGGATTGTTGAGGTGGTGCCCGGGCGTCTTTATGGGAATCCGCTCGGATTCTCTGGAGGAATCCGGGCGTCTTGATTGCTGGGACGCACGGGTTGTCACTTCAAGCCGGGCGTGTTCGTGGGAATCCGCTCGTCTTCTGTGACAGCGTCTTATTTCTTCACTTCCTTTTTATTCTTATGGGATTGGTCTTTATTTCTTGCTTCCTCTTCATACTAGTCCATCAAACATCGTCAAATAGCTTCCGAATATGCACGAAAAACGGGAATTTCCGCCTTATTGTCTTCTTTCCTACAAAACATATGAAATGCGATAGAAGAGCAAATAGGGAGGTTTTGACGGATAAAATAGCCATAGAATGTTATAATAGTATGCAAAATGAACTCAATTAGGGGACTAAATATGCTCAAATAATGGTCACATCAAATATCCCCAAACCGAACCTTTACTCGTCCCGAGTAAAGTGGTGACAAAAACTAGACCTTTATTTAAACTATCCTAATAATATAACCGATGTGAGACAATTAGCGGGTCTCACTCCGCCCCTTCAACTAACAACAAGACAACCATGAGGTAGGATGCCTTCCTTCAAGGCAAGGTGGGTCTTGCCAAAATGGCGACACATCCAAGCATTAAAGCACACAAAACAAATAATGGATGCATCTACAAAAGGAATAGCCACTTTCATCATCTAAGTGGCGGAAATTATCTACAAGGGAAGCAATTCAAGGGTGCACACTCCTTCATAGATGCAATTTCTTCAAACTACTAAGCCTAGAAGGATACCAATAAATCACCTCCAAATTGTGTCAAGCAAGGGTACCTTTGTCCTCAATCATTAAATGCTTTTGTCAAGAATAGACTCCCTATGGTGTTAGAAACACTGGAGGATCGCGGAATTCCCTCTCTTGCCTAGACAAGAAGAAGGGTCGTCCCCTCTCTACCACGCACAAAAATGGATACGGTAGATAAAGGGATCAATAGATATTTGAGTTTCACTTTGGGAGTTTGCTTTCATTTTTGTTTTTTCCCCCAATTTCATGTGGCATATAACTTTTGAGAACACTTTCTTGCCATTTCTTTTTGATTTTTGGCATTTCAACACTTGACAACTTTCTTTGCATTTCTTTTGAGCATTTTCAAAGTCACCCCATATGTAGTGAGGGTGGCTTATATTTGAAGCTTTAGGAGTTCTATTTTTGCTCCTCTTTTCATTTGATGCATTTTTACAAACTTTCTTTCACTTTTCTTTTCATTGAACTCAAATTGATTTCTTTTTGTGCCCATTCCCTTTGATGACAAAAAATGTGGTAGAACATGGATGATGGATGGATGGATGCATGGTTTCAAGGGTCACCTTGGAATAAACGGTAGCCAAGGAGTTATCACACCACTAGGTACTCTTGACTAGGCCTTAGTCCATGGGTCAAAGGATACTAGCATGACACATCCTAGGGTGTTTTACAAGTATTCTAACAAGCAAAGTCTTATGAAGAAAAAGCATCTACTAGGGCCTATATACACTTGTCAAACTTCCCAAGTAGACGGTTTCGCAAAATTTTTCTAACATGCAAACTATATGCCATGATGAAACTATCATATATACATCCTAATGCATATGATTCTACCAACTAATATGTCATTTAAACTAAATGCAACTCCTAACAACACATAGATACACAACCCGCAACAACAAAATACACCACATCCTCCTTGACATGTAAGCCCATCCTCCTCATATAATGAAAAAGAAATGGAAGGGAAATAGAGATTAGAACGATCATACCAAGCGGTCTTCATTTTCCCTTGCTAATGCCTCAAATGTAGTGTTGTATCTATGTGAGAAGAGAACAAAAGCACAAGTATATACAATTCTACACTACTAAATTAAAGAACATGTTTTTGGTTTTTTGAAATTTTCAATTTTTTATGGATTTTTGATTTTATGGAAATTAAAGAACATATTTTTGTGATTTTTCGAAATTTTTCAATTTTTATGCATTTTGGAATATAAATTCCCATCCTCCACTTTATTTTGGACATTGTCCTCAATGTACATGTAGGAGTAGGAATGAAAAAGAAAAACAATTTTTTGGATTTTTGATTGATTTTTTTTTTTTTTTTTTTTTGAAATAAAGTACAAATGCAATGATATGATATGAATGAATGCATGCTCTAACTAAATGCAATTCTATATGGCATATATGACAAATGAATGCAATCTAAACTATACTATATGATGCATGATTTCTAGTAGACTATGGTCACCTATGATTAAACCTCCCCAGACCGATATAAACACTATTTCTAGTGTAGAAATGAATAGGTTTGGCCATTAGTGACTATGCATGAATTCTAGTCTATATGAAACTAACTACATGAATCATGTGGGATAAATACAATGTAAACTAATCTAATCATGTGAGGTATATTACAATGCAAACTATACTATATGAACTAACTAATGCAAATGAAGTATGATACAAATGCACGTGAAAACTACACTAAATGCAATGTATATACAAAAGAGAGAGGGAGAGATGGGTATCATACAAATGGAGGTGGTGAGGTAGGCCTCTTTCACTCGTCATCCTCCTCGTCTTGGTAGCCATATTGATGAGAGCTCCCGCCTTGGTCATACCCTCTTGGTTGGCCCCAATACCCTCCTTGGTCAAATTCTCCTCCTTGACCCGAGTATCCTCCACCTTGGCTATCCCAAGCTTGGTTCTCTGGATTAGGGAACAAGTGTTCCGGTTGCGCCCAAGAGGGCTTAGGACCATTGGGGTCAATATACCCTTGTTGAGCCATGTTATAGTATTGGGGATAAAGGGCCAAGTAGTTGTCGACCCTCCCGTTATGGACCCCGAGGTCCACTCTATTCATGAGTGCCATCAAATCATTAATACCCGGGGTATTGGGAATTTTTGGCTCAAATTTGGTATGAGGGATAGGGTATGGTGGGATAGGCATATAGGAAGGTGGGCAAAAAGGTCTTGCCATTCCCCCACGAGGTATTTGGCGGGGTGGCTCTTCCCTTTGAGAGGGATTGTCTAGAATTTGGATATCAAGGAGGTAGCTTGGTGGAGGTGAGTATGGGCTCAATCTTGGGTCAATGCCCGGTATCTTCCAACCTTCTAGGATGATTGGAGTGCATCCTTTGGTGTACCACTCTACACTCCCGTCTTGAGTGTAGTTACACCACCGGTGATGGTTGAAGACGGTGTGCTCATCAATCAAAGTCCTCCCTTAAAGAGGAATATAGGTCCCTTGGGCATTGAACCCGGGACAAAGGTTGTTGGCCAAAATAGTAATTAGACCTCCCATTACGAAGGTCTTGAGTTGAGTGGTTCCTTGAGCAAAATAATTGAACCTAGTGAGTATCTCAAGGGGTGTGTTGAAGTTATAGCGCCTCGTCCCTCGAACATTCAAATAGGACTCAAGAAAAGTTAGGTCGATAAGAGTACACCTATCTTGTTCGTACCTCCCATTGATGGTATCGGCCACAAAGCGCTCGGTGAGTCGAATCACCGGATGTTGGATGGCGAAAGTGTAGCATTGTTTTAGACCGGTAAAATTCCTTCCGGAAATAGCCCTCCAAAGTAGGTCCACATCGAAATTATTGGGTTTATTGGTATAGTTGGTGGGCACATCAAGACCGAGAATATAGGCAAATTGCTCAAGGGAAAGACTATGGTCTAGGTTGCACAACCTAAACTCCATGCCCACAGTTGTACGGGTATTCGTTACAATGCGAAGGCTACTCAAAAATTCATCGGTGAGACTAAGGTACGTCTCCTCATGGGCATGGAAAAGTTTTCCAATCCCAAGGCCATTAAAGAACATCTCGGTAGGGTACCTTATCTTAAGGATTTCCAACACCCTAGTATCTATGAATTGAGTAGGTTCATAGTTCTTACCTAGCAATTTGACAAAGTTCTTGCGGTGGTCATCGGATGCAAAAAGCACTTCTTGGAAGTACTCAAGTTGTTCAATTCCTCCTCTTACTAATGGACGAACGTTCCTTGGTAGCGCTACCTCTCGCGGAATTGAGGAGGATGATCCTTTGCGTTTCCTTCCGGTAGATTCAACTAATTTCTTAGCCTTGCCTTTGAGGTTCATCATCTTGAAGTTGAGGAAATGGGGGTTTTGTTGGCTTTTGATGTGAGGGGAGTGTTGTTGAGGAAGGAGATGAGTATTTTAGGGTTTGATAAGGTGAGGGAATGAGGGAGAAAGGGGGTGATTTTATAGAAGAAGGGGGAATCCGAGCGGATAAGGGTGGGTCCTGTCCGGTTTATCCGATAAAAAGGGCCAATCCTAGCGTCTTTGCGTCGGGACGGGCGTCTCGTGCTTGTAGAAGACGGGCGTTTTCCCACAAATCCGGGCGGATTCTAATGCAGGGATTCTGCTGAGTTGAGAACAGGAAGAAGATGGGCGTCTTCTGGGTTGGGACGGGCGTCTTGCTCGGGACGGGCGGATTTTCAAAAATCCGCTCGGATTTCCTGGCAGCTCAAAATCTCGTTTCAGATGACATTCAGGACGGGCGTCCCGTGATGAATACGACCGTCTTTTCTCAAGACGGGCGGCTTGCGTTGAATCCGCCCGTCTTCTGAGACAGCGTCAACCAGTTATGAGACGGGGGTCCTGGACGGGCGTCCAGGCTTCGGGACGGGCGTCTTCTGCTTCCATTCTTCTTTTTCTTTCCTTTCTTTTCAGAATCATACCCTTTCGCTGATTTGCTATCCCTCCTTATCTTTTTTCTGAAATTTGCTCAATAAAGATGTAAGATGACTCTCTCTCTCATCACTCTCATGCAATAAATCAAATGCAAATGCAATAATGTATAATATTATACAAAGTAAAAGGGTATAGGAAATATCATACAAATGGTGGTTTGAGATAGGACTCCACCAAACTAGTTCAAATTGTAGAAATTCTTATCCATAGAGCTCAAGGCTCTTAATAAGAGATCAAAAGCTTGTGAACAAGCTCCAAATAGACACAAGTATGGGTTGCTCCATTTGAACATGAAATTTGGCCAAAGAAGCTTGTAAAATGTTCTTTTTCTTTTTGCTTTGTCCTTGGCATTAGAGCTTTCCCAATGTTGCCAATGAACAAGCCCATGATTCTTGTCAATACTAGGCATGAAGTATGGTTCATTTTCATCCATAGACTTCCACTCACCAACTTCTTCTCCAATTCCGGTAATGATGATAGCATTTTGATTGTTCAATCCTTCCAAGGTGGAAGGAGAATTATCATGGCTTTGATGATCGAGTTCCTTAGAAGTTGTCATTGTGGGTGCCAAACCTTCATGAGTGGCTTCACGAGCAATCTTCTCTTTGAGCTTTTTCACCAAGTAGCTCTTGTATGATACTTTGGCCTTTTGAAGAAGGTCCACCATATCCTCTCCAACAATCATTGGCTCCATGGTAGGGGCCAAGTAGTCTTCATGGGAAATGAGGAAAAGGAATTCATCTACTTCATGGAAGCATACCTCAAACTTCTCATGGATGGGCTCCTCAAGTAAGGCAATCTCACAACTCCATTCCTCTTCTTCATTGTAAGACACATATCCCACATAAACTTCATCCATAGGCACGTCATCATCACTATCTCCATAAGAATCATAAATGGGAGCTTCACTCCTCTTCATTAACACTTTCTCCAACACCTCAATGTTCACATCAAATGATACACCCTCATATTCAAAAAGGTTAAGAGTATTTGGCTTACTCAACCTCATATCTTCATCATCAAATACCACACTTCCATACTCACAAGAGCTCAAGGAGATTGGCTCTTCCCACTTCTCATCAAAGATAACTCCTTCAAACTCACATTCGTGGTCAATGTCTAAAGAGTGGTGAGGGGTAGTTAGTTAGGTTTCTTTTATTTGGGCAATTTGAATTTCCAACTCCTCACCTTGAGTAACAATGCCTTGAAGAACAATGTCCCTTCGTTGGCTCTCTTCTAGCATTTGTTTGAAGAAGTTTTGTTGATCTCCCATCATTTGGAGAATCACATTTTGAATGGGTTCATCTTCTTGTTGTGGGTAGGTGTGAAAGTGGTTGTATTGTGGCATTTGGAATTGGTTGCAAAGTGAGTTTTGGGTGGGTGGTTGTTGTTGATATTGGATGTGGTGGTTTTGGTGGGAAAAGTTGGGGTAGTAGTTAGGATTTTCATTGTATGAGTTGTAAGATAGGTTTAAGTTGACTTGCTCCTCAAACTCCCCATACCCATAGTCATACTCAAAAGATCCACCACATACTCCATATGTCAAGTCTTGAGTCATCATCATAGCCAAGATAAAGATACAACTACAAACATGGAAACTACAAGAAAACGGTAAAAACGAACCTTGAGGAACAAGTTCCTCAAAGTTAAAGCACAATTAAAATAGACAAACAAGTAAGAACTTAATCACATAACACCATCTCCGGCAACGGCTCCATTTTGATGTTGGTGCGATGCTGTCGGGTCACATTCAATGAAACACATTTATAATACTCAACAAACAACTAGTTAGTGGTTAAGTCGAGGTCGATCCATGGAATGGTGTGCTTTGGGTTCTAAGTCTATCTATCTTAATTTATGCTAGTGTCACGATTGATTTGGGTTTGTAGTTGTGTCCTAGGCTAATAAAAGCAATAAAGTAAAACAAGCAATAAAAGGAAAGATGTAAACAAATGATTAAAAGTGCTAGGATATCATGGGGTCATAGGGGATTCATGGTGTTGATCATACAAACATGTTTACAAAGTTGCAAGCAATTAATGTTGTGAAGGAACCGAGTTGGTTTATGTCTTACGGTTCATAGGAAGAGTTTGGTCCCGGAGCCGAGTCGATTAGATTGTACAACACCTACAAGTCGACTTACTTTCCTCCTAGTCAACTTTCTATGCATGGTCTAACAAGACTCGAGTTGGTTTATATCTTACAAGTCAAGTTGAGTAGATAAGAGATGGTAAAAATGCAAGGATTCATAGGCTTAGCATTTCATCAAACATAACATGTGCATAAAGTTGACATCACAACAAGCAAGCAAATTGATTATGAAAGCATATTAATTTAAGCATGAATCATTCCCCATGTTGGTTTCCCCTAATTACCCACTAATCCTAGTTAAAATACTACTCACTCATTATCATGGGAAACATGTCATTAATGGTATCAATCATCACAACAAGTATAAACATGATAATACAATGAAGAAATGAACAATAAAGATTAAAGAGTAAAGGAATTATACCAAACTTGAGATGATCCAAATAATAAAGCAAAGAATAATAAAAGAAACTTGATTGATTGATGAAGAGTTGTCAGTTCTCCAATAATAACCCAATAATCTTCAATTACCTAATAATAAACTTGAATAATAAACTTAAACAATAATTAAGGAAAGATTAATGTGTAATTTGTGGAAAGATTAAATGATAATCTATTCTAATCTACTCCTAATAATCTAATCTAACAGGAACTTCTAATATGGAAACTTGATTCTAATCTAAAACTTGATGGTTTGATTATTACAAATGGGGTATATATAGTGGGGATTAGGTGTAAGAATTAGGGTTAACTAAGGCTAGACTAGTAATTACACTTTTTAGATTTGAGCAGGGAAACGCCGGTATTTTTCGAAGGATGGGCATCTTTCACGGAGCTATAAGAAACGAAAGTTTGCTGTAAGGTAATCCGGGCGTCCGAGGGGGAAGACGGGCGGATTGTTGAGGTGGTGCCCGGGCGTCTTTATGGGAATCCGCTCGGATTCTCTGGAGGAATCCGGGCGTCTTGATTGCTGGGACGCACGGGTTGTCACTGCAAGCCGGGCGTGTTCGTGAGAATCCGCTCGTCTTCTGTGACAGCGTCTTATTTCTTCACTTCCTTTTTATTCTTATGGGATTGGTCTTTAGTTCTTGCTTCCTCTTCATACTAGTCCATCAAACATCGTCAAATAGCTTCCGAATATGCACGAAAAACGGGAATTTCCGCCTTATTGTCTTCTTTCCTACAAAACATATGAAATGCGATAGAAGAGCAAATAGGGAGGTTTTGACGGATAAAATGGCCATAGAATGTTATAATAGTATGCAAAATGGACTCAATTAGGGGACTAAATATGCTCAAATAATGGTCACATCACCTAAATCGTCGGGCCTATTTAAAGAGGTTTCATGTCCAACCGACCCAATAGGGGGCGACGTTGATGGTGTTGGGGGCGGAAGGAGCTCGCTCGTCGCTGCTTATACAGGTAGATTTGCAAGTTTGTTGAGAGAAGACTCCGTGCGGAGGTTTCCAGGGGTTCCAATGAGGGATTTTGGTGTTTATAGTAGTTGTTTGCGGTGCTTGGAAGAGATAGGCTTTTTGTAACTCGGGCCTCACTCTCGTGGATGGTGGCTTCTGTCTTAATCGTTTGTAATCTTGAACTTGAGGAGGAGTGACGGTTTTTATTGCCGCCATTCGAAATTTTCCGAAAATAGTGAGTTTGAAGTTCGCTATTTTGTATTTGTGAAGTAGTAAACAACGGTTTTTATTTCCGTCATTTAGATTTTGTGAGAATAATAAGTTTGAATCTCGCTATTTGCGATCGTGAAGAAAATAATGGTTTTTAATTACGTTATTTGAATTTCTTTTGTGAGAATAGCGAATTTGAATTTCGCCATTTTGTAATTGTGAGGAAAAAATAACGGTTTTTAATTCCGTTATTTAGAATTTACATTTGTGAAAATAGCGAATTTGAATTTCGCCATTTTGTGAAAATAACGGTTTTTAATTCCGTCATTTGAGGTCTTTAGTTGTGAAAATAGCGAATTTGAATTTCGCCATTTTGTATTTGTGGAAATAGCGAATTTAAATGACGATTAATGCCCTAAGAGAAGTTTGACGATTTGCAAATCCCGTAGGGACACCCGCGTCCTGAGTAACAACTCCCCAGGGACACGCACGTCGTGGCCTGGAGTATGCTCGGGACTGTAAGGAAATCCGCGCGAGCTGAGGCTTGGGACGCCCGGATCTTGGGCCTGGACGCTCGTCCTGAGCTCGGGACACCCGGATCCTGGGCCAGGGTTCTTCCTCTTATTCTTGACTGCCCAACAATCCGTGGGGATTGATTTAAGGCCACGGGGATCTTCATCATTGCCCAGTTTACTTGATTTATTTGCTTAGGCCTTTAGTATTGGTCTCCTATTCGATGCTTGGCCATTAGATGTGATCCATTTAGCTCCATTTTGCTCCATAAATGCAAGGCTAGCAATCCTCTCCTACCAAGGACACAAAACCTCAAAGGATATGCAAAATAGGGAACTAAATATAAGAAATGACCCTAATAGTTGCTAGAAAGCATGGGAACAAGGTTAATTCGGGGACTAAATGTGCACAAATATGAGTCACATCAAACATCCCCAAACCGAACCTTTGCTCCCGAGTAAAGAGGTGACTAAAATTATGACCTATATTTAAACTAGCCTACTAATATAGCCGATATGAGACAATTAGCGGGTCTCACTCCGCCCCTTCAACTCACAACAAGATATCCATGAGGTAAGATGCCTTCTTGCAATGCATGGTGGGGCTTGCCAAAATGGCGATACATCCAATCATTAAGCACACAAAACAAGTAATGGATGCATCTACAAAAAGGAATAGCCATTTTCCTCATCTAAGTGGCGGATATTATCTAAAAGGGAAGCAATCTAAGGGTACACACTTCATTATAGATATGGTTTCTTCAAGTTACTAAACCTAGGAGGATACCAACAAATCACCTCCAAGTTATGTCAAGCTAGGGTACCTTTGTCCACAATCGCCAAATGCTTTTGTCAAGAGTAGACTCCTTATGGTGTTAGAAACACTGTAGGATCACGGAATTCCCCTTCTTGCCTAGACAAGAAGAAGGGTCGTCCCCTCTTCACCATGCACAAAAGTGGAATCAGTGGATAAAGGGATCAATATGATTTTGAGTTTCACAATGGTAGTTTGCCTTTGATTTATTCCCCCCAAATTATTGTGGAATTTTGACATTTTGAGAACAATTTCTTGCCATGTCATTGATGTTTGGCATTTTGATACTTGGCAATTTTTCAATTTTGCATTGTTTGAACATTTTCAAAGTCACCCTAATTTGTAACGAGGGTACTTTTATTGAAGCATAGGAGTTTTCATTTTTGTACTCCTCTTTTCTTTGATGCAGTTTTGCAAACTTTTTTATTTTCATTTTGATGCTTGAACTCAAATTGAGAATTTTTGTGCCCATTCTCTTTTTGTGTGAAAGATATGGTAGAAGTGGAAGATGGTTGCATGGTTTCAAGGGTCATCTTGGAATAAATGGTAGCCAAAGAGTTATCACACCACAAGGTACTCTTGACTAGGCCTTAGTCCATGGGTCAAAGGATACTAGCATAACACATCCTAGGGTGTTTTGAAGATATTCTAATAAGCAAAGTCTCAAGAAGAAAAATTATCTACAAGGACCTTATATACACTTATCAAGCTTCCCAAATAGATGTTTTCACAAAATCAAATGCTTCTATCAACAAGTATGCCATATAAACTAAATGCAAGCTCTTGACAACACATTGGTTTGTACCGCATCAACCAAAATAAAGCCACATTGTCATAACATATAAAAGGAGGAAGGAGATTTGGAAAGATCATACCATGCGGTCTTCTATTTCCTTCATGCCTCGAATGTGCCGTAGTCGGTCCAATGTGATAAGAGTGACAAACAAAAACGAATATATACAATATGTACAATTCTACCCTACAAAGGAATGAACATGTTTTTGGATTTTTTCAATTTTTATCATTTTTTCGATTTTTGAAAGCTAGGTTAGAATTTCCCATCCCCACACTAGTATGGTCATTGTCCTCAATGGTCAATACGATAGGAAATTATGCAATGCAATCTATATGAAAATGCATGATTTCTAAACTAGTATGCAATATATAACAAGTGATGCAATCTAATCTATCCAAAATGATGCATGCTTTCGATTAGTTGGAGAGCCAATTTGAATTGAATCGCATTCCTTGTGAGTGACCTTCCCCAAACCAAACAAAACATTATTTCTAGTGTAAAAATAGGGGAAGTTCATGCACAAGGCAAGAATGCAATACATGAATTCTAATTGTCATTTTGGATTTGCAAATGGGAACAAAATATTTATCATCACCTTGGTGTTGCTAAGGTGGAAAATAGTCCTTAAATTTTACAAGGACACCGATAGAATCGAAACAATTTATGATAAACTAAGTTAGAAAAGCATGTGAAATTTTGACATGAAAAAGTGAGAGGGAATTGAAGAGCTTCACCTAAGCCATGGTGGGTGCCTCTTGCCCGCTCCACCAAGCGAATAAACATCTTCACTAGTTGTCATCCTCTCCTCCAATATCGTCATCCCAATGTGTTCTTGATTCATCACTTTCGTAAAAATCCATAAATTCATCACCATCATTATTGACCTCCACCGTGTTGCCTCCACTTAACCCGCTCCTTCTCCATCTCCATTGCCATGTGCTCCACCATTTGCATGCTACGAATTTGGAAAGAAAATTTCTATTTGAGCCCAAGAGGGAAGCATTCCCTCTTCGTTAATGTGCCCTTGATGAGCCATCCGGTGGAATTGAGGATAAATAGCATAATAGTTGTCCACTATATCTTCATATTGTTGGCGGTGCAAGGCTTGGAGTAGAACCGTTGCAAAATCATCTCGAGGAAGGATGAATGGGTTTGGGTGATTGTAGGGTTGATATGGAAAGGGGTATGGTGGGATAGCAATCTTTTCTTGACCGTTCACTTGGGGCTCAGTTTATTGTTATTGAGTGGGAGGTGGGGCTTGGTTTGCTTGTCTTGAATTAGTGGGTACAAGGTAGGATGGCACTCGGGAAAAGAGACCCCTTCTAGGTGAAACACTTGATAGACCTTCCATTGGAAAAAAAGAGGGGTTCTTCCCTTGGTCAACCACTTGATTCTTCGTTCATAGCCTTCATAAGCAATCCAATGGTGATGTCGGAAGATTAGCATTTCATTGATCTTGGTCGTACCCGGAAGAGGTACATATGTGTTGTTGTTGTCGAAATTTGGGTTAAAGAACTTGGCAAGTCTAGTCACTAACCCGCCATTGACAATGTGAATCATTCCACTATCATCTCCATTCCGAAATTGCGCCCACTTCTCAAGAAGTACCAATGCGGCGTTGAAATGATAGCCACTCTTTCCTTGTATCTTCAAGTAGGATTCCATAAAGATTAGGTCAAGTTCGTTTACAACTGCGGGATCGCGGCGAGCAAGGAGAGTGCTTGCTATGAACCGATAGGTAAGCCGGATGATAGGATTTTGGATAAAAGAGGCCGAGCAATCTTTGATTTTGGAGAAATCACGACCCGTCAATGCTCGCCAAAGTCCTAATACACTCGCAAATTCTACAAGGGTCATCATTCTTGTTGTGTTCTCAAGTCGGAATTCAACACAAATCGTCTTGTTTAGGGTGGATATTTTTAGGAAACTCAAGAATTCAAGAACTAATGGTCTATATGTAGGCTCATGCATGTGGAACATTGTCGAAAGACCGAATAGTTTGAAAAGTGCCTCGGTTTGATGGTATATCCCTAATTTCCTTAATGTCTCATGACAAATGAATTTTGTTGGGAGAATATTCTTACCTAGGAGACGGTGAAAGACGATTCACTGAGAGTCATTAACAAACTCAATGTTTGAGAACTCATTTAACCTTCAAAGATCGATGATTTCCTCGTTTTCCCTTCTCAATGTGTTGAGATGAGAGGTTGAAGAACTTCTTATGACCCTTGTTCTTATCTTTTCTCTTGGTAAGGATCCCATTGTCCTCATCTTGAATGTAGATCAAGAGTTTTGCTTGTCTAAGATGGAAGATTAATCTTTGTACTTTAGATCCTTTGAAACCCTAGGTTTTGGGTATTTTTATTTGAAGATGCAATTGGGTGTTTTGAGTGTTTGGGAGAGGATTCTTTGTTTTATTGAGGAGGAAAGGATGATGTGTCTTAATGTGTGTGGTGGAAAGAAAGGTATGTTTTCGAAAATAGAAGAGTGGCACGGGAGGGACACGCGCGGCTTCAGTATCGGGACGAGCGTTTCCCTTTTTTTAGAAAAATCATATGAGCAGGTAGGGACGCGCAGATAGGAGTCGACTCCCCCGTCTTGGATCTTGGGACGCCCGTCCTAATTTCAGGATGCCCGGATTTTGAAACAGCGAGAAAATCTTCATCTGAAGGGATAGCGGGGACTTGTGTCCTGTTGTTAGTCCGCACAAATTCTTTTCCAGGAAAAATTTCTTTGACAAAGTAGTCAGGGACGCGCGGATTACTATCAGTACGCCCGTCTTAACTCCTGAGACGCCCGTCTTGACAATAGGACACCCGGATTTTGTAACAGCGGAAAATTCTTAATCCATTTTCTTCACAGCTCCCACGAGCTGAGCTTAGCGCGTGGGGATCCCTCTTTTTCCTTCTTTCATGAATTGACAAGGGTGCTTCCCTACACTAGAATCGTTATATCCTTCACTCGTCAAACAAGATTAGTAGCACTCCCTCACTAACACTCATGCCAAAATCATGCTATAAGGAAGTAAAGTGCAAATGCAATGAAGTTAAAATACAAGTAAGAAGGGTTAGTATATTTACAAGTGGTGGTTTAGGGAGGACTCTACCAAACTCTATTTCATTTTATGGTTTTGTCATGGTGGGAGAGGCTCGAGGTCGATGACCTCTACTTCTCATATGAATGCTCCTTTATAGTAAGGTTTTAATCTTTGACCGTTGACCTTGAATTTATTTCCATCCTCCGACTTTATCTCAAAGTCTCCATACTTTCCCACTTCGGTGATCACATAGGGACCCATCTATCTCGAATTCAACTTCCCGGGAAAAATTCGATATCGGGAGTTGAATAGAAGGACTTTGTCTCCTTTGTGTAAGGCCTTTTGCTTAATCCTCTTGTCATGAAGTAATTTAATTCTTTCCCTGTAGATCTTTGCATTCTCGTAAGAGTGTAGTCGTAATTCCTCTAACTCTTGAATTTGCAAGATCCTCTTCTCTCCACTTAGCTTAAGATCAAGGTTGAGAGCTTTGGTTGCCCAAAAGGCTTTGTAGTCCAACTCAATTGGCAAATGATATGCCTTTCCATAGACTAGATTGTAAGGAGAGGTTTCTATGAGAGTCTTATAGGCCGTCCTATAAGCCCAAAGAGTGTGACCAAGCTTCATGCTCCAATCCTTATGAGTCTTGTTAACAACCTTCTCAAGAATTTTCTTGATCTCTCTATTAGAAACTTTGACTTGACCACTTGTTTGAGGATGGTGTCCCAAGCCGGTTCTATGTTGAACACCATACTTTGTCAAAAGGGATGCGAGCCTCTTTTCATGGAAGTGTGTCCCTCCATCACTAATAATTGCTCTAGGGACTCGGAATCTTGGGAAACTCACTTTCTTGAAGAGCTTAGTAACCGTTTTTGCGTCATCGTTTGGGGTAGCAATTTCTTCTACCCACTTTGACACATAGTCAACGGCTACTAGAATATACTTGTTCCCTCGAGATGATACAAATGGTCCTTGGTAGTCAATTCCCCAAACATCGAAAATTTCTACCTCCAATATTCCTCGTTGTGGCATCTCGTTTCTCCAAGAAATGTTTCCGGTTCTTTGGCAAGGATCACAATGGAGAATAAATTCTCTAGCATCTTCAAACATGGTAGGCCAAAAGAAGCCCGATTGTAGGACTTTAGCAATTGTTCTTCGTGCTCCATGATGTCCTCCATATGGTGATGAATGGCATTCTTCTAAAACACCTTGAACTTCCCATTGGGGTACACATCTTCTGTAATGTCCATCACTACATTCCTTGTAGAGATTGGGATCATCCCAAAAGTATCTCTTGACTTCAAACAAGAATCTCTTTCTTTGATTGTAGTTTAAGTCTGGGGGAAGAACACCCCCCACAATGTAATTGGCATAATCAGTGAACCATGGTGCCGTGTGTTTCTCTAGTTATGAATGGATGTCCATTAATATATCATCGGGAAAGAGTCATTGATGGGTGTTTCTCCCTCGCTATCATGGAATCGAATTCTTGACAAGTAATCCGCTACCACATTCTCGGCTCCCTTCTTATCCCTTATCTCCAAATCAAATTCTTGAAGTAGCAAGATCCACCTCAACAATCTTAGTTTTGCTTCTTTCTTTATCAAGAGATGTCTAAGAGCACGGTGGTCTGAGAAGACAATCACTTTTGCTCCAAGCAAATAGGAACGGAATTTGTCCAATGCATAGACAATGGCGAGAAGTTGTTTTTCCGTGGTGTCATAGTTTACTTGGGTAGCATCAAGAGTCTTACTTACGTAATAGATAGCATGCAAAGCCTTTCCTATCCGTTGGCCAAGAACCGCTCCAATGACGTAGTTACTTGGATCGCACATGATCTCAAATGGTAGTTCCCAATTTGGTGGTTGGATGATTGGTGCCGAGATTAGTGCTTCCTTGATCCTATCAAAAGCTTCAACACATTCATTAGTGAATTGGAATTGGGCATCCTTAAGCAAAAGTTGGGTGAGAGGTTTCGCGATTTTGGAAAAGTCTTTAATAAAACGGCGATAGAACCTCGCATGACCGAGAAAGCTCCGCACTCCTCTAACATTTACGGGAGGTCGAAGTTTCTCTATCACCTCAACTTTAGCTTTGTCAACTTCGATGCCCTTTTCCGAGATTAAATGACCCAAGAAAATACCTTCATTGACCATGAAATGACACTTTTCCCAATTCAAGACAAGGCTAACATCTTCACACTTTTGCAATACAAGAGAAAGGTTATGCACTAAACGCTAAAATCATCCATAAAAACTTCCATTATGGTTTCTAAATAATCGGAAAAGACACTCATCATGCATCGTTGGAAAGTAGCGGGAGCATTACATAGCCCGAAGGGCATTCTCCTATATGAAAAAGTACCGTAGGGACATGTGAAAGTAGTCTTGTGTTGGTCATCCGGGTGTATCGGGATTTGAAAGAATCCCGAGTAACCGTCAAGGTAGCAATAGAATTTGTTAGAGGCTAACCTCTCAAGTATTTGGTCAATGAATGGTAGGGGAAATGATCCTTTCTTGTTGCAGAATTCAATTTACGATAATCGATATACATACGCCAACCGGTGATCTTCCTTGTGGGTATTAGCTCGTTCTTATCATTAGTTACCACCGTGGTACCTCCCTTTTTAGGTACCACTTGAACGGGGCTAACCCACAAAGAATCCGATATAGGATAAATGATTCCCGCATCAAGTAATTTCATTACCTCCGTTTTTACAGCTTCTTGCATGTGGGGGTTTAGTCTCCTTTGGCCTTGGATGGTAGGCATATGGTCTTCTTCTAGATGAATTCTATGCATGGAAAAGTTGGGACTTATTCCCTTAAGATCATCTAGACTATAACCTATAGCTTTCTCATGTTCTTTTAACACATGAAGCAAACTTTCCAATTGACCCTTATCAAGTTTTTCATTGACAATCACGGGTTTGGTTTTAGACTCATTAAGGTAAGCATACTTCAAATTTGGGGGAAGGGGTTTTAGAGTTGGAGTTTGTACCTCACTTTCTACCTTTGAACGTTTACTAGAGACATCTTCCACCTCCATTACACATTCCATTCTCATGACATATTCGACTTTGGTTGCTTGTTCTTCTTTAGTGGATTGTGATGTTTCCTTGAGAATGTCATTTATCAACATGGATTGCTCATGGGTGAGCTCTTTATTGGCTAGAGCAGCTTCAAGAAGATCTACTTCCAATGCCCAATGCTTGTCTTTGGCCTCACTTGCTTCTAAGGCTTCCAATGCTTGCAAAGGGTCTTTGATGAGAGTAGTACTCACATGGTCCTCTACACAACAATCTATAATATCCATCTTGCAAAGTAAACTAAGAGAAAATGGTGAGAATTACCTTGAGGAAATACTCTTCCTCATGGTAAACAAAAGACACAACTAAAAACAATTAACGAAAATCAAATCAATTGAACACCGTCCCCGGCAACGACACCATTTTTGGTGTGTGTGTCGTTATTGCTCATTAAAGCTTTCAACCAAAACAAATTTATATCTCTACAAATTACTCTTAGTAGAGTGATAAGCAAAGGTCGGATCCCAAAGGATGGGTATCGATTTAAGATTTCAAATGCAATTAGTTATGTCTTAAGTTGTCACAAATTTGGGTTAGAATGAGATGTAATCTAGGCTAATCAACAAGATAAATGTAAATTAATGAAGACAAAGTAAAGCAATAAAAGGGGTTTATAAACAATTGATTAAGGGTACTAGGGTGTCATGGGTTCATAAGGGAATCATGGAAATAGATCATACAAACATGTTCTCAAATAGAAGCGAGCACCTTATTGTTGTGATTGAATCGAGTTAGTGTATATCTTACAATTCCTAGGAAGATTTAGGTCCCAGAGCCGAGACGATCAAGACTTTATAACACCTACAAGTCGACTTAGTCTCTTCCTATTCAACTCTATGCATGGTCTAACAAGGCTTGAGTTGGCTTATATCTTACAAGCCTCATTGAAAGGATAAGAGATGTAAATAAATGCAAGGTTTCATAGTCTAGAATTTCATCAAACATAACATGTGCATAGGTTGAAATCACAACAAGCAAGCATTAAATTATGAAAGCATATTAAATTAAGCATAGATTTAATCCCATGATTAAGTCCCCTAATTCTCTATTAACCATAGCTAAGAGACTACTCACTCATGATCAAGTTTAACATGCTAATAAGGATGTCAATCATATTAACAAAGCAAAACATGATGAATAAGTAATGTAAATAACAATAATTAAGCAAAGGTAAAAGGGAGTTATACCAACTTGAGATGATCCAAATAATAAAGCAAAGAATAATAGAAGGAAACTTGATGATTGATGGAGAGTTGTCAATCCTCCAATAAACCCCAAATAATCTTCTAATTACCCAACTAAAACTAAGAACAATTGAGAGATTAAGGAAAGATTAAGATGTGATTAGTATTAAAATGTGTATTATAACCTTGATAAAGACTAAATTAAGAGATTAATAAGGAGATTAGGACTAGATTTTCAGGTCTCCTTTTCATATAGGTAGTACAATAGGGTATTTATACTAAAATTAAGTACAAGGATTAGGGTTCCTAAGGGCTTAATGACGATTAAGACCCTAAGAGAAGTTTGACGATTTGCAAATCCTGTAGGGATATGCACGTTCTGAGTAGCAACTCCCCAGGGACATGTGCGTCATGTCCTGGAGTATGTTCGAGACTGTAAGGAAATCCGCGCGAGCTGAGCCTTGGGACGCCCGGATCTTGGGCCTGGACGCTCGTCCTGAGCTCGGGACGCCCGGATCTTGGGACAGGGTTCTTCCTCTTATTCTTGACTGCCTAACAATCCGTGGGGATTGATTTAGGGATGCGGGGATCTTCATCATTGCCCACTTACTTGATTTATTTGCTTAGGCCTTTAGTATTGGTCTCCTCTTCGATGCTTGGTGATTAGATGCGATCCATTTAGCTCCATAAATGCAAGGCTAGCAATCCTCTCCTACCAAGGACACAAAACCTCAAAGAATATGCAAAATAGGGAACTAAAGATAAGAAATGACCCTAATAGGTGCTAGAAAGCATGGGAACGAGGTTAATTCGGGGACTAAATATGCACAAATATGAGTCACATCACAGACACTTTCTCCTTTTTTTGTCTTGGAGTAGGAAGGAGGGGTTATCTTCATGGTAACCTCCTCTGCTTCCACTGTTACTCCTTTTCTCTTCATGTTTCTCCCTTTCTTTTCCGGTTGGAGGGACGAGGAATGCTTAGTTCGGTAGGTGGCGGGTAGCCCCAGTTCATTGTTTTAGGCTAGTGTCTGTATGATAAGTATTTGTATCGAACCTTGTTTGTGTGATCAGTTACGTCAAATGAGTGTCTGTGTCAAGCTCTATTTGCATGGTCAATCGTTTGTATTTTGCATGAGGCGGTTTTGTATATGTGGCCCTTTTGTGTGTTTTTTGTTTGTAGTTTTTTTTGCTTGGCTTTTTTGTGTTGTGTTTCGGAGAAATGCGGTCGACAGATGGGTTCTCGTTTTCTTTGGTCATTCGTACCTGCAGTGTTGGTGTAAAAAACAAACAGCAAGTAGCACATACGCATTCACATATGCACATAACACACAAAAATAGGCAAAAATGTTGTTGAAAGAACTGCGATGACTCGAAGTTAGAATTTGAAATTGCTCATTTGAAAATGGATTTTGAAATTCCACGACAAAAAGTCACGCCTGGATTTTCAAAAGGGAATTGTTTAAAAATTTTGATAAATTAATTCATGTTTGAATTAAATTAACTCGAAAAATTGCGTCAAATTTTTCCGAAATTGATTTGCAACTCGAATTGAGACTCAAACCGTCTCATGTGTTACACCCCGTATTTTTACCACTCTTTTCTATTTTCTTCTTATTTTTAGCTATATTTTAATGCAATTTCAAAACTACCAGACCCCCTTTCACAGGATGGACAAGTTTTCATAATTTGATTTTTCTAAAATCACTCGATTTTAACCCTACTCTCTAAGAATCTCATTTTTATTTTTATTGATTTTTTTAACATTTTCATTTTAAATTAAGACTGATATAATTCTCTTGTTAGTTATTAGTACGCCTTCATATACGTGTTGAAGAGAAGAATAAGAGGTACAATTTAACGATAATTGAAGGAGTCAGAATCGAATTTTGATGTCAGGCAAGATCGACTAGCCAATAATCACGAGAAACTTCGTATTTTAAATCAGACCTTTATTTCGACTATTTTAAATTAAACCATATTTAAAAGTAATGCTTTTCGTATAAGAATATGATTAAACGTAATTTTACACTAGTATCATCTTCTAAAAATTAAGCGTAGATAATATATAAACACTTTTTAAAGTGCGTTCTTAAGAATATGCTTTTCGTATAAGAATATGTATGTAAAACCTGTCTCATAATTATTATTGTTTATATAATATCTTAAACAATTTATTAAATTTCCGTTTTATATTGACTCAAAACGCTGTTGACGTTATGATACCCCAACTTTCTATTAAATATTTTATGCTACTAATATAACGTTTTATTAGTACGCGATTATTATCAAGTCGTGACCGGACCTAGTTATTTAGTTAGTTAAGTCTTGCTTGTTCAATTACACCTTTACTATTATGTAAGCTATTCCAATTTTTGACATTTATTTTATTTAAATATTTTATCAACTTCAAAAATATAATTATTGTAAAACCCAAAAAACTAATATTATCTTATCTTATCTTTATATATATATATATATATATATATATATATATATATATATATATATATATATATATATATATAGAGTCGGGATCCGGTGAGAACTCCTAAATATTTGAGGATTGAGGATTAGTGAATACAATATCACGGGTTCTTCAATACAATATCACGAAAAATCTGACCTTTGCCAAAAAAAAAAATTATAATTTTTTTTTTTTGCACGATGTGTTTTTTTTGTGATATTTTATCGAATAACCTGTGATATTGTATTGAAGAACCTCGAAGAACCTCGATATTGTAACAAAATCCTCAATCCTCAAAAAGATAGTGTATCCTCACATGATCCCATTCATATATATATATATATATATATATATATATATATATATATATATATATATATATATATATATATATATATATATATATATATATATATATATATATATATATAGAGAGGCGGGATCCGGTGAGGACGGCTACATATTTGAGGATTGAGGACGGTATGAAATAACACACTTTATTCAATACAATACCACGCGCAAAAAATCAAACCACAAAACAGAAAAACGCGCAAAAAAAATCAAACATAAAATTAGACGATTGATATTTCATATTCTACTACAACTTTCTCTCTCTAAAAATTGAAAAAAATTCGAAGAAAATACTGATAAATTGTTGAATCAATCAAGATTACGAAGGAATACGAATCATTGCTGCATATCATCGCATTTTTCTTTGAATTCAGGTACAATTTTTGATCTAAATTCTTCCAATTTTCCATTTTAGGTATATTTTCCAGAAATAATTGATCAATTGGTTTAAGTATTCAATATATTTGCTCTGAATCTTTGGTCGGATGTTTTTATAACATAGACATGCATATAATTTGGGTAAAATCCGAAAAATGATCATTCTAGGGTTTCAGAAATGTTGTGCAATTATTTTAACATTTTCATGCAAAAATATTCGCATGAACTAATTGATAAAATCGATTATTTTTCATCTACTCTCATATTATTGATCGTGTTTGTGTGTCTTACTGCTTCGCAAAATTCTCTAATTCATTTAATTTGCGTTTGTATGTAACATCACAGATAATAGATGAAGAACACGAGAAAAACGTATTGTATTATATTCTGATATTGTATAATGTATTGTAAATCTTGTGATATTGTATTGTAAATGATGTGAGATTTTATTATGTATACTGTCTAATACTATAACTAGTTGTGATATTGTATTGTAAATGTTGTGCTATTGCAACTGGCTGTGATATTGTATTACATTCTGATATTGTATAATGTATTGGATGAAATATAAAACTAGTTGTGAAATTGTAATGGATATGTTGTGATATTGTATTGGATAGATTGTGATATTGTATTTGTAGACATGGAAATAAAATTCATGTTGTATTGAATTTTTTGTGCTATACAAAAATTGTTTTGTACTGACGTAATTTGTCTCAGGTTTTTGAACAAATACAGTCATGAAGACGCTGACACTCACAGAAACTCCAACAGAAAAACCTTGCAAAAAGAGAAAAGCTATAAACGATAATAAGTCCCAAAAAAACTCAACAAAAAAATAACAAACCAACAAAGGGAGCTCCAAATGTTGTGACAGGAGATACCTCTGATCATAACAAAATGATTGTGCAAAATGAAAATGAGGATGGTTTAGAAATTATGGACGTGATTGAGCAAAACAAAAAAGGAACTGGTCGACATGAAAGTGAGCACAAATTTGTAACAAAGTGTAGGCCAAACAAGCTGTTTGAGCTTATTTGTGAGCTTAATGATGAGCAAAAGAAGGCAGTGGAAGAAATTGGTTTTGGAGGCTTGTTGCATTTAAAACTTATTAAGGAGATTCCTAGAGGGATTGTGGAATTGCTTATAAAAGCTTTCAAGCATACCAGCTACATGTTTAGGGCGAAAAAAATCAAGTTTTTGTTAAGCAAAGCTGATGTGCATAATGTATTCCTGCTTCCTAGGGTTGGTGCTAGGGTGCAGAAAACTATGACTGGTAATTGCAAAGTTACTGCTGATGATGAATTGAAAGTTGAGTGGCGAAGAAAATTTGGATTAGAGAGTAAGGCAGACCCTATTAAGTTGAACATTGTGCATGATAGATTAATGAGTTGAAATGAGTCGGGTGATGATTTCAAGAAGCTGTTTGTTTTATATTGCATGTCTATTTTCTTGGCACCTACAACAAATTACACACTGGATTTCAAACTGCTTAGGGTTGTTGAAGATGTGCCAAACATAAAAAATAGTGACGGGAGTTTGTATGTTTTTGAGCAGTTGGTAGAGGCTGTTGGTAATTTTAAGGAGGGGACCAAAAAGACAAGTACTATTACTGGATGCATACTTGTGTTAATGATATGCTATTTCCATAGGGTGAATTTTAAAGGGGATGTGTTAGCCCATAGCCTACCGCTTATTCGACACTGGGATCATAAAGAGTTGACAAAAAGAGCTAAAAGTGAGTTGGCGACAGGTGCATTGGGGAATGTTGTCCCGTCTAAAATTGTTTACCCTATCTGTGAGCAGCCAGGTTATCAAGAAGATCAGCGACCTCAAACTCAACCTCAGACTGAAACTGAAATACCAAAGGGATACATGTTGATCAAATTGCCTCCTGGGATACAAAGTGACGAAGAAATAAGAGGAAGCGCATTAGATGTAAGACAAACTTTATAATTGTGTTACCTTTTGAGATAATTTTTTGATATTCTTAAACCTTATTAGTATTACTAGTATTACAATATTAATTGATAGATGTGACCTTGATATTGTATTATTATTTTTAAAAATGCTAGGAAATTCATGAAATTTTTTTGAGAATGACGAGGGATTCAGCATTGTTTTACAAAAGATACACTGATAATATGAAAGAGTTCAACTCAAAGATAGCTGGACCTGTTGGAAATGATACAAAATCAGATGAACTGGGTAGTGATAAAACCGAAGCAGCTGAATGTCCTCCCAAGGAAGATCTTTGAGAAGAGACGGTGAAAAAAACTGTTGATGGCAATGATGATAAGGTAGAAGAAAATACAACTGAAAAAGATCAATTTGGCAGCCAAATTCCTCAAACACTACCTTTTATGAAAGATCCATTCTACCATAGCTTTATCAACAGTTTGGTACTGAGGGCAAAAGAAATGTATGATTATTCACAAGGGATGCCATCATTCGATGTATGGACTGATATGTTGAAAGCTCAGTATAAAGAATTGGACAAGTCCTACGGTGGTTGACTGATAAAGACCTCCAAACGGATTCTCAAGTAATCATTGATGACATGATTTATGGGGATATGAAACAGTGCCCTAATTTGGATGCGATATTAGCTGATGTGAATGTAAAAATTGAAGAAATTAGTGAGGAAGTCGTATATTCCCGTAGAAGAGGTGCACATGCAAGTGAAAACAATGAAAAAAGCAAAACAACAACTGTTCAAAAAGGAGGAACAAATGAGTCAAGGAGTTTACTTAGTGACTATTTGCTCCACTCAAAGACTATACCAGAATGTGCATTGTTGGTATCTCGAACTTAAGTTTATGCGTACAATGTGGACAACCGGATAAGCAAATGAGACTGTCGAGAATTCTTCTTTGGGAAGTAGACAGTTGTTTGAATCAGTTTTGAAGAAACGGAAAGAGGTCATGGATTATTGTTTCATTCACGATCATACAATTGAGAAATCGTAAGTCCATTTTCAAACATTAAAAAATTTAAAAGGCTTACTGCTATATTAAGCATATTAGTAAATTGATCTTTGATTTGGTTGATAATGTACGACAGAGAAACACTTGCAACATATGGGACTTACCATGTAATTTCAAGATCAGATATAGAATCATTATTGCCTAATGTGAAGATTGAGTAAATCGTGATTGAATCGTGGTCAATTTTGATGAATGAGTTGTCAAAAAAGGAACAAGAAGCACCAGTACCAAAAAGGATTTTCTTTGGGCTTGCACATGCCGTAAGTTCTAATTCTTAAAAGTGTGATATTTTATTGAAAACTGTGTATTATTGGGGAAAAAATTTAATTCAGGACTGCAAAAGAAATTTAAACCATGACTGATAAAAATTGTTTCAGAAATATGTGATATTGTAATGCAATATTTGTGGTATTGTAATTTAAGTCAATTTTTTCTTCAATTAGTATGATATTGTATTGAAGAGTTTGTGTTATTGTACTATATGACAGTTGTTATTGTAATATTGATTAATATTGTATTGAAGAGTTTGTGTTATTTCAATTAGTGTGATATTGTATTGTAAATGTTGTGATATTGCAAGTAGCTGTGATATTGTATTACATTGTGATATTGTATAATGTATTGGCTGAAATATTAAACTAGTTGTGAACATGGATATGTTTTGATATTATATTGGATATATTGTGATATTGTATTTCTATTTATGGAAAAAAATTTCAATTAGTATGATATGTTATTGAAGAGTTTGTGTTATTGTAGTGTAAGACAGTTATTATTGTAATATTGATTAATATTGAAAGGAACCTATTGTGTTATTGTAATGTTACAGACACCTCTAGAACAAATCTTAATGCTAAATGGAGAAGAATTTAAGAAGACAAAAACACTTACTGAAGAAATAGCTGGAGCATGGGATATATGGCAAAATGTTTGCAGCCAGCCACTAAACTTAAATTCAGATCTGGTAAGACACTAGCATTGTCAAAATTGTTTGTGTTGTGCCATTTATTTACTGATTAAACTGATAAATTTTTTTCATGCAAACTTTATTAGGTGTTCCTGCCTTTGCTGATAAGCGAACATTATTTCTGCATATGCATCAACTTTCAAAACGAGACAGTGGACTACTTAGACAATAGGCTCTATGACAACTTCGAAGAATCAGAGTTTTTTTACATTGCTGAGTTGGCTGTAAGTCTTAAACTCAAACTTTATTGCAAAACTACAATTGATGTGTTTTATTAAATTGGAGGAATTTTCTTTACATTAATGAGATTCTTAATTGTTGTCAAAAATGTATAGGCAAAGACATTTGGGAGTTACATGTGCAGCAAAGGTTTAAACAAGGAGAAAAAGTGCAAATGTTTCCCTTAGTTAATATGAAATTCAAGTGGTAATCAAAGGATTTTAACTTAGACTGTGGGGTATTTATGATGCTGCACATGATGTTTTACAATGGGGAAATATTTGATTGTGATTTGAATGATGAAATGAAGAGGAAATTATATCGAGCTGAGATAGCAGCAACATTGGTTTTCAGTGATTATAACCATACCAGGACTGAAACAATGGATACTGTTGCAAACTTCAACACACTAAAGGAATCGTTGGAACCAATCCTGTTGGAAAAAAGGAGGCTGAAAAGAGAAGAGGAAGAAAAAGAAAAAGAAAAAGCAGACAGTCTGAAGAAAGTTTGTACACCAAAGTCAAAAATCAAAGGTTAATTACTTTTACTTAAGCGCTCATTTTTTTTTCTTAAACAACATAATTTTATTTGGTACTAAAACAGCTGCATCACCTGAACTGTTTTTTAGGGTTGAAAAGACCAGACGATAATGATTGCAATACTAGTGTCTTGGGTAGCCGTCGAAAAGGAAATTCAGATGGTCTTGGGTGCACATACAACTGTGGCAAAGCTGGTGAGATGCTGGTTGTATCCAAATTTATGAGGAACAATCAAGCACTTTTAGCAAGCTTGTTGAAAGTAAGAAAAGAAGTACTTGACTACTGCTTATTGGATGACCACACATTCTCTATAGAGTAAGATTGAAAACTATTATGATATCCTCAACTATTTTAACTGATGTCCATCATTTATTTAGTAGCATATGGAAAGAATATTTTAACTAATGCTCATCCTATACAATTGCTTGTAGTGAATGTGTTGCTGTCTACGACGAAGAAGCAAAACTCCTCAGAGAAGATATACTATCAATACAACAGACCGTGAATGTCACGAGCAAAATGATTGAATGTTGGGCACACCTACTGAATGACATTGAGTACAAGGACCACAGCACAACAAATTTACTATTTCTCGGACTTCGTCACATGGTATGCAATATTATTTACAAGTAGTTTAGATATTTGATTGTAAAATATTGTAAATTTAATATTATTACAATGAATATGTGCTGTTATTGATAAGCAACTATTTTGCAAACAGGATGCTGTTCACGCATTATATCAACAAGGAGGTGATGAAAGTCAGGATGAAACTCATAAATTGAGGATTTTTGAAGCTTGGGATACTTTTATTACCGCAAACAATGGTACATGCAATTTGACAGCTGAGATTATTTTCGTACCAATGCTATTTGAAGACCATTACTTTTGTGTTTGTATAAACTTTAACAAAGAAAAGGTTGAAGTCCTAGACAATACATCCTATGATAAATGGGAAGATACAAGTGTTTACAAACTGGCAGATATTGTGGTAAGTTGAATGCTTTAGTTGATAATGGAAATCTGAGAAATTGTTGGATAATATATGTGGGTTTAATCCGTTGGTTGTCTTGAAATGTGTCAGGCTTCATGCATGAGTGACTATCTGGAAGCAAAGAAAAGGCCGAAAGCTGAAGAAATAATAGGATTTAACATTGTTAACGTAAGCTTCAAATGGCAAAAACCGGAACTAAAGAACAATGAATCCGACACTTTTCTAATGCTGCACATGATAAGGTATGTGGGAGAAGTATTTGAAGCAGATCTTGATGGAAAGTTTGGCCGCAGATACTATTGGGCAGAAATGGCAGCAGCATTAGTCTTGGCTGACATAAATGGAATTAGGGATCAACTCATTCAAAAAGTAGCAGAGTTCACAACAATAAAGGAAGAAGTCTGGCCTCAACTGAAACTGAAAAGAGATGCATCAATGAACAAAAAACCTGTAAAAGACGGCAAGGGTGAAGATGTGCAAAAGCCGGTGAATACTGAAGTGCCTGTTCTTCGTAGTTCTCCTAAAGGTAAATAAAAAAAATAAAAAAATGGCTAATCGGATATAATAATGTCATTACTTTGTAAAGATATTCGTTTTTGTTTTATTTGACTATGGAGATATATTAATCGGTGCACATATTTGGGATTGCAGTGGTATTGTCAATGGGAAAAACACAAGTGGTGGTCAGAGGATCAAAACAGCTGCACAATATGCAAGAGCAAGAGATCGAGGTAGAGGTCGAGGACGAGGCAGCAATGTAGGAAAATAGAAAGTGTGTAATCTGACTTAGGAATGAATGCATTGTGAGATTGATTTGTAATAGGTAGACAAAAATGGGTTTAGAGTTTGATTTGTAATAGGTAGACAAAAATGGTACAATCTAGATCGTTTGATAAGGTTTTGTAATGAAGATATATCAAATTAGTGTTAATGTGCTATTTTAAAAGGGTTCATGCATCTATTTGTTGAGCAATTAGTTTATCTTACATGTGTGATATTGGAATGAATGCTTTGTGAGATTGTATTATGTAATTCGTGGTATTTAAACTTTAAATCGAACATTAGGTGAAATTGGTACTTTAACAGCATTCAAAATGACATATTATTTGGAAAAGGCAAAAACATGTGATATAGTAACTCTTATTAAACAAACATTAGTCACACTTGACTGAGAAATCTCTTTATTAGAAACTGTGAAATTGTATAGAAGAACAGCTGATATTGTATTGAATAAGTTGAAATATTGTATCACATGACATGTCTACTTATGTGGTATTGTATTGAATACGTTGTGATATTGTAAAGAATACTGTAACCTATCACCGTTACCTCGGAATATTTTTGCATGAGAAATCTCTTTATTAGAAACCGTGATATTGTATAGAAGAACAACTGATATTGTATTGAATAAGTTGAAATATTGTATCACATGACACGTCTAATTATGTGGTATTGTATTGAATACGTTGTGATATTGTAAAGAATACTGTAACTTATCACCGTTACCTCGGAATATTTTTGCATGAGAAATCTCTTTATTAGAAACCGTGATATTGTATAGAAGAACAGCTGATATTGTATTGAATAAGTTGAAATATTG
The DNA here is from genome assembly GCF_048544455.1 of Silene latifolia. Taxonomy (NCBI): domain Eukaryota; kingdom Viridiplantae; phylum Streptophyta; class Magnoliopsida; order Caryophyllales; family Caryophyllaceae; genus Silene; species Silene latifolia. Next base: position 88,021,623 of record NC_133535.1, on the reverse strand, counting down.
TATCACATGACACGTCTAATTATGTGGTATTGTATTCAATACGTTGTGATATTGTAAAGAATACTGTAATTAATGGGTCAGTTGTGGTATTTATTTAAGACAAGTATGATATTGTATTCGCTATCTTGTGAATTGTATGGCCTAAAAATGTGAGGATAATAATTATTCCTACTTGTGATATTTATTTAAGACATGTATGATATTGTATTCGATATCATGTGATATTGTAGAGACTGCGAGGATAATAATTATTCCCCAAAAAGTAAAATTTTGAATTGAATATTGCGCGGTATTGTATTGAACAAACTGTGATACTGTAAAGAATACTGAAATTATTGTGACATGTGTTGTGTTTATTTGATCCAAGTGTGATATCATAGTTCTAACTATGAAATATCACAATGTGTACATTAAAAAACCCATCGTCATCAATACTCCACCACATTCATTTTAATCTGCAAGTTCAGAACATGGACATTGAAATATCAGACTTCTGATAATACTTTTTGGAATCTTTATTTAAGAAATACCACACGCCTGACTATGCAATATCACGACATGTACGGTAAAATATCAGACATCTGATAATACTGTTTTAAAGCACTATGGAAGAAATATCACCCGTCTAACTATGAAATATCAGACGTCTAACTATGAAATATCACACTTATATCACTACGTAAATCCTAACGTATGGAGTGTAATTGCTATAATAGTAATGAAACTATGACATGTATATCCTATATATATTGAGCTTCATCAACAAAGAATCCTCCAACTATATATATTGAGCTTCATCAACGACGACACAAATAATGTTTTGGATGGCCTTGATGAACATGAATCAGTATACCAGTCAATCATCATCTGAACTCCCCTGAAAAATGCAAAACAGCACAACAAGTAGTTGTCAGCAAATGAACAAGCATAGTTGATACAGTTTTTGAAATTAAGATCATAAACACCACAGCGAGTAGTCGTGAGCGCTCCAATATCAAAAGTATATACAATTCCAAAAATAAAACTCATAAACAGAAATCGTATGGCATCTTACTTATAGAAAGAATGTAATAGAATATATTTATTTAGGCAAAGATACGATTCTCGATGTCAGGTACAAAAGGATGAGGGCAGTTACGCTTATCATGGTTAGCCAATTGTTTGCAATGTTTGCAAAGCCTTTTTTGCTTCTCTGCTTTGGCAATGCATTGTTGCTTTGTCGATATCATTTTCTTCCCACTACCCTTGTTTTTTGCCTGACGTGGCGATAGAATCCTCACCTCAGTTGAGGAACTACATCCAAGAAGCATTTCCAACTCCTGCTCTTTTGTCATAGACTGTGCTTGTGGATTGAGTTTGACCCGAAATTGCTTCAATGTGTCAGCAAGATCAGTGATCTGATTGTTAGGCATAGTTCTCAGCAAACTGATAGTTGAGTAGAACTCTGACCATAATTTGCACATCTCCAGCTTCCTTACATCAGTGGCATCAAAGTCGTCAAGTAACTCACCATGTGAACTATATAGAGGGATCTTTTGTGCATTCTTTGTCCAGCACATAAGTATGTACTTATCAGGCAAAGTCCTAACTTGTTTCCCAGAGAAAACCCAAATAATGTGTCTGCAAATAATAGCCTTCCTATTAAACAACTTACAAGAACATTCTGCATCGGTGCTTGTAGAATTAAACATTACTTGATAAGTCTTCTGCATTCTAGCGTCAGTAACAACAATGACCTCTGTACCGTCGACAGGTGGTGTGACGCCACCAACACTAAGAGAACACATGGAGGAAGCAGCCTCTTGTTGAAAATATTTGAAAATAGCATGGGTATAAACCTTGGACGCATGAGCTTCCAAGTGTAGAGACGTAGCTAATTGGGGTAAAGTATAATCACTGTCTCGATCATGTTGCTTTTGAGTATGGCGTTGTTGATCCATGGCGCTTTGAAAACGCATCCAAAACTCAACAAGTGTACCATGTATATTTTCAAAACGCTTGAAAAAGCTATTCTGGCTCTCCGATCGTTGAGTTGTTCGGAGAAGACATCCCATAGGAACATCACGATAATAAGCCGGGATCCATCTCCTTCTTTTTTTATACATGTATGACAACCATGAATTTGCTTGCAACTTATGTTCAGCAATTAATTCAGACCACTTCCGTTCAAATTCTACAGGTTCCAAGTCAGAGTCCCAAACAACAGAATTCAAACGACTCACAAAATCAGTCTCCTTGGATATTGTAATTCCTTCTTGAAAACTTTGGGTACAACCTTCTTTATTCCTGAACATTGGTCAGTGATTATACATTGCGGCTCTCGCTGACCCATAGCGTCTAAGAACTTCTCAAAAACCCACTTAAATGAATCGTCATCCTCATGAAACAACAATGCAGCAGCAAAAGTCACAGATCTTTTGTGGTGGTCTACCCCAGTAAAAGGAGTGAAAATCATAGAATATTTATTTGTACCGTAAGTTGGATCAAAACTGACCAAATCACCAAAGGAAGAGTAATTTCGACGTGCCTGTGCGTCACACCAAAACACACGAACCAAACATTTGAAAGAATCCACTTCATAAGCAAAGTAGAACCCTGGATTGGTTTCACGGAGGTTCTCGAAATTATCGATAAACAATTGAGCATCTTTATCTCCTATGAAACATTTGATATCCCTTCCAAAGTTCTTAAAATCAATCAATTGAGCACCAACATTCTCATAACCATATGCATGTTCCTTAGAATATCTATATGCCGATGTAGGACCTAAATTAACTTTTGAATGATCAATAATTGCCTTCTTATGAAAAAGATGAAGGTGTCTCTTTTTTCTTTGAAATTCTTGATTTGTGAGCGAACAAAGACGATGATTATGCCATTCACGAAACTGAGTTACAACATAAACATCCTTGATAAGGCGAAATTCAATCATAGCATCACAACCAATCCTAGTTAGTTTATTGTTCTTAATATCAAACGGCTTTATAAGTGGCTGCTCCACTACACTATCATGAACAATAGCTTTCCTTTTCTTACCATCTCTAAACCCTTCACGATTACAGACAACAAGTTTATAAAAGATGGCACCATCAGCATTTTTTTTGAGAGGACTTCCTAGGTTCAAAACCACATGCTTCTGCATAGACATTATAAAAACTGATAGCGTCTTCCCATTTTGCAAAAATCTGACCAAGTTGAGGTTTAAACTGAATTGCGACATTTCTTGACCACAATTCAGTACCACCAGGTGTGGATTCCAAAAACAGTTGATGTTCATGATAAGAAACAGGAGGTTGTTCAATGCGGGGAGTAGAAGTAATTTCAGCAAAATGATTATCATTAGACGAAGGTGGGGAAGGACTTTCAATGCGTGGAATAGAAGTAATTTGAGACACACTAGTATCGTGAGAGATGAATCCAGAAGAAGGTACACAACTATCAGCATCTGAAAAAGAATGCAATATAAGAATCAATTTAAAACATAACAGGTAATAAGCAAACAGTAGGGGGGACAAGACTAATGACAAAATTTGGTATTGTAATAGTTGTGATATTGTATTGAATATGGTGTGATATTATATTGGACAACTGTTATTATTGTAATATTGTGAAAGCAACTTCAAGGTCTGCAAACGAATATAGTACGAGAATGCATTACAACAACCGATAACAGATGTAAAGTAAACAATAAGTTACAATGACGGCAAAATCAAGAGAAAATTGAAAATATAGGTAGCAAAAACAGTATGAAACTTGAAATTTCATTAAGTACACCAATAAAACCGTAAGAAAAGTAAAAATATAGACAAATTCAGAAGAACGAAGTAACAACACTAGCAAATGCAAATATATGTAGGAAAAACAACAAGTAAATAAAAATAAAGCTGCATATGAGGAAGTTAGACATAAAATCGAACACAAAGCAGGAAGAAGAAGAGTAATTCAAATATGTGTAACAAAAACAACAATTACATAAAAATAAGATGAAAATTGTAAATCTAAACATGAATTCATAATAAACGTAGCGAATATGTGGAAAAAAAACAACAATAACAACAAAATAAAGCTGGAAATTAACAAATCAAGGAAAAATCAGCAGCAGCAGAAAGAAGATGTACCTGACATAGCGATTTAGATTGAAGACAAGTGTAATCCTTGATAAGTAATAGTAATCAACGAATCGCGCAAGAAATAAACAGCAGAAAGAAGGAATCCATGGATGTCGAGGAAGATGAATTTAGAGAGAGAAAGAAATTGATGATTAAAATTAGGCAACTGAAAAAGCTGAGTAAAATTAGGGAAGCAGGGGGTATATATACAAAGAAACTTAATTACCAAACTACCCTTAATTCTATGTGTTAAATATAAGACGTAGGATCTATTACTTTAAATGACTTAGATTGATCATCAATCCCTAAATATACGAGTTATACTCATTGATCCTAATTATATATATATATATATATATATATATATATATATATATATATATATATATATATATATATATATATATATATATATATATATAGGTGGGATCCGGTGAGAACGAACACTCATGAGAACGATCTTATTAATAAATATTTACAAAAAAACCACGCGCGCAACTTATACTGTAATACACTTAAGTCTCTCTCGTAAATACTCCACATGACATTAACCATCAGTCCGGCAGTCCCCACCGCCACCAACTCCGTCACCGTCGACAACCAAAGACTCCCACTGCGCCGACGCTTCGTACCAACTATTCTTCATTCGTTCTTCCCTTCGCCGGCGCTGAAATCGAATGTTCTTCGGCAACGTCGACTCAAACCATACACTCCTCTTACCTATTCTTATCTTCTGTTTCTCTTATCTTCTGACGCCGGCTCTGGAGCTCCGGCAGCGGCCACAAACATACACTCCTATCTCGATTTCAAAAATCAACACTGAAATTAGTGTTAAAAGTCCTCTTTCACTGGCATCATCACCTTCATCAACCGACTTGAGGACCCGTATCACCGTCAGACCAATTTCAACCACAAGAGATATCCTCATCATCATCACCTTTACTTTCTCCGTCACTATTATCAGATTAATCACTGTTGGGGCTAATGAAATTAGTGCACCTGGGTTAAATATTGATGTATCTCAGATCAATTTTGATGTACCTAATGACTAATTTTGTGTATTTATGTTAAGATATATTAAAATAGTTATTAGATACATCAAAGATTAATGTATATACATTGAAATAGATTGGAACAAATAAAGTAGAGGTGGTGAGGTCGTAGATTTTGACTGGTGTCCGTCCATCGGAGGTCACAAGACATTGACTGGTTTCCGGCGAAGGTTTTAGCTGTAATTTGAATTGATTTCTGAAAATGCCATGAATAGAAGATAAAAGAGGAATGTTGATTGAGGATCGACGGTGCAGGGCTGCTCGCCTGCGTCCGACGATTTGCTGCTTGTTGTCAATATCGGCGACGATAACAGGTTTGGTGATTGGTGACCGGGGTAGATAATTGGTGCCGGGGATAAATGACGGGGGTTGATGAGATTGGGGTAAGAAAAGAGGAGTTTGTCAGTTAAGTACTCAAGACGGTGACGTAGTTGTTACCAGTGACTTGTCGTCCTCATCATCATCATCCTTACGTGACCCTGCATATTATCGTCAATTTTTTTTTCTCTTTGATACGTGCATTTTATATAGTCTTTTTAGCCTATTTTATGCACGTATTTCTATGCTTTTATCGTGGTTTTATGCTACGAAATGCCCCCGAATATGCTACTTTGGGTTATTTTGTCTTATTTACAGGAATGAACCAGAAAGTAGTGAAATCAAGTCATTTACCGTCCGTTTTGCATGCATTTGGAGGAAGAGATAATTTGGAGCGGGAAATATTGCTGTCTTGGGATGCGTGAAGCTATTTCGGGAGCTAAGAGGACAAGTCAAAGACCAAATTACAAGACCAACACGAGCTGGAACCAGGAACCACTCGATCGAGCAGTTTCTCTTGGTCGATCGAGTGAACAGACGGAAGAACTGTTCGATCGAGTGGCCAACTGTTCGATCGAGCGTTTTCTTGGTCGATCGAGTAAACAGACGCAGAACTGTTCGATCGAGTGACTTAACATTCGATCGAGCGATTACAAGCTATTGGGCTTCTATTCACGTGAAGTTTAGATTAGGTTTTATGTTTTGGAGGCTATAAAAGAAATCTAACAAGAGGACTACGGACGCTCTCTCTTTTTCTTCTCCTCTTTTATCACTTTCACATACATTGTTACTGACTGCGACTTTTGTTCTTAATTTCCGGACTTAATTCAGTAATTCTTTCCCTTCCTTTTCTTCTTTAATTATTGTTTACTTATGTTTATTGTTCTTCCCTTATTTCTCGTTTCCCCTTTAATTATGCGTAGCTAATCTCCCTAGTATGTTAGGATTAGGGAAGCCGTGGTAGCATGTTTTAACTGACTTGAATAGGTTAGACTTGCGATAGGAATTGTATTAAGCAATTTAACTGTTATCCGGTCGAATGAATGTATGCAGGAGACCATAAATCTAGTTAACCCCGACCTAGATCGAAAGATTGGAAGGGAAAGCTTGCTTAATTACAATAGGGTATTGCAGTGAGGGCGAAAGTTAAGCTGTTTACGCTCTAGGGCGGTTTAAGGACCGAAAGGTGACGACCATAGCTCTTCTTATCAATAGTTTAATCGCCTCAGTATTCCCAATAGTATAAGATTTGATAGCTGCCACGGTGGACCGACTCTTAGCATACTCCCTCTCTCTTATTGCTAATTCCCTTTATCCTTTTTCTCTTGCCTTTAGCCTTAGTAGTTTAGTTAAAATCAATTCAACCCCCATCGTGACATTAGACAGATAAATAGACAAATAGATAGTACACCGCCTCCCCGTGGAGATCGACCCTACTTACCGCTGACTTCTGTTAGTAGTACTTAGGTATTTTATTTTTGGTACGAAACGACAGTATCAAATTTTGGCGCCGTTGTCGGGGAGGCAATCTATTTATTTATTTGTTTAATTTTATCTTTTTTTAGCCTCAGGGGATTTTTCCCTTGAGGCCGTTCTAATCTTTTGTTTAGTGCTGTTTTGATAGGCCTTACAGGTACTACCTAGACAGTTCTAGGTGAAAGACCGTCAAAGGGAAGGCTTGAGTACCTTTGACCCATCACCTATGTTCTATTATATGGAGCAGCCGGTGATTTACTGCGGGAGATGTGGTGCTGCTGGGCATGATGCAGTTTGTTGTCTGACAGGGAATGACGAAGCTTACGCGTTCCAACAGCGTAGACGAGCTAGTCAAGCAGCTGTAGTTGTGCCGCCACAATCACCCTATCAATGGCCACCGCAACGAGATCCTCCCGATATGCAAGAAGAAGAATTCGCGGAGCTGAAATCTTTAATGGAGACAATTGCATCTCAATTGCAAGCTCAGCAAGATTAAGATAGACAATTCTACTCGCGAGTTGATGAGCTCAAGTCTGTAGTTGCTCAGTTAGCAGCCGATATGCAAGAAGAAGAGGTATACCTTGCTGAGGGCGGTTTTTCCCCTGAGGAAACCGTATTGCCCAATGTGAAGATGACCCTCGTGACTCGACGACGAGTTTCTATCGTATTTCGAGTTTACGCGAAGATTTCAGCCCCACCAGGAATTATCACTCGATCGAGTGACTTATATTAGTCGATCGAGTGATTTGCAGAGAGAAACCGCTCGATCGAGTGATATCACTGCTCGATCGAGTGGAATTCAGGAGGAAATTGGTCGATCGAGTGACTATTTTGCTCGATCGACTGAGTTGGCCATTGGGAGCTATGATTCGTCATGTGGGTTTAATTTAGATGACGATTTTGACGATGATAACGGTTACGGTGAATCCCCTTTATTCAAAGCTGAGTTAGATGCACTTGAGGCTGAGATTTACGGGACGAATTCCACTGAGGGCGATGAAGAAACAGCTGAGTCGGTACTCGCTCCTAGCACGGAGGAGGTAATACATTCCTTTGTCAATGATTCCGTTGTTAAGAGAGACCAACCTGAGGTAGTAAACGGAAATTTTATTATTGTTCGTTTTAATAGTATATTGCCTCGTTTGACTCGCGCTATTCCTTTTAAAGTTCTACCTCCTCTCATGTGGTCGATTAATTTAAAGATTTTTCACCGTCCTTATCATTTCAAGTTCGTTAATCTGAGACGATACCCTATTTTATTGACAACTGCTCCCGCGCTCCTTCATTTTGTGGATAAATTTAGGAGCGCTCATAGGAAATTTGTACGACTAAAAAAGTTAAACATTTTTATTTCCTATTTCTGTAATCCACTTTTGTGCTACTTATACTTTTGTGTAGCACATGCGCAGCTATTTGACAGGTTGCTGCGCGCTTTGAGCTGTTTTGATTGTGATTAATTATAGAGGCTCGAAGAAAATAAGGTCGAGCTGGGACCTGACTGAAGCTAGCGCTACCCGGGAGGCAACCCGGCAATTTTATTCTGCATTTTATTTCATTTAAGTTGTAATAAATGGTTCTTATACCATAGACGGTCTCAGTTAAGCTTGTTTTTGTTAGTTTGCGGGCTGTTTTTCATTGCGTTTTGCAGGTACTAGCTGAGAATCACTCGATCGAGTAGCTTTTCTACTCGATCGAGCACTTTTCTTAAGCAATTCCCTTCGATCGAGCAGACCTTCCTCTCGATCGACCACTGCTGAGATAGCGAACTACTCGATCGATCGCTATTTTACTCGATCGAGCGATTTTTAGACGCCCATGTTACTCGATCGGCCACATCGCACGATCGCAATCGAGTGTTATTGACTTGGATTAGCTTCTTGAGACGGTTTTCCGGGCCTTTAGCAACCTCCCATGTTCATGGTCGGTTTGGGGAGGTTCCCTTATTCGCGCTATCTTGTGAGTTTTTCCGTATTTACTCTCCTTCGCTTTCAGTTTGCATTTCCTTTCCATGTTTTGGTACAATGGGGGCATTGTACGGTTTGGTTTGGGGAGGTTATGCATCCATATCTCGTGTCTACGCATATTGTTTTTTATTGCATTTCTATTATCACGTTTAATTTTCTGTTTGCATTGTTATTTATTTCATAAAAGTTTAAAATTCCATAAAAATCAGAAAATTGTTAAAAATTCAAAAATTTCACGTTTATTTTAGCATATAGGTTGAGTCGGAACGGTAGATTTCAATGATGAAATTGCACTGCAACTGTCTTTTTTCTTAAGCCTTGCATTAAACTGTTATCTTTTAGCTTTGTCTTTTGCATAATCTACGAGTTAATGTTTAATTTAGCTAAACGAATAGACTTGACCTGACATTTCGGCAACCTACTTATAAATTCTAAGGAATTAGAGCCTTATAAACTGGTGTCATTTGTGACCAGTTTCATGTAGGATTGTGAGTAGTTACTCCTTGCATATCATGTACCATTAATTTGCACGTATATGAATTTCAATTGCTTTTTGCCGTCATACATTCGAGTTAGTGGTTGGTGTCACATGCAGGGAGGTGCTTACAATTTCCCTTTCTGTCATTTTTACCCATTTAACTCCACATTAGCCAAATTTGCCTATTGACCCTTAACTACATTCCAAATTTAGCCTGCCTTGTCAAGCTAGTTTAGATTGTTCTGCGGTATATTGTCTATTGTATCAAATTTTGGCTCATATCATATTGACTTGGAGTTGGTAATTTATGAAGAAAAGGAGGTTGATTAGAAAAAAAAAAGAAGTTGAAAAAAAAAAAAACGAAAAAAAAAAGAAATCAGAAAAAAACCGAAAAGAAAAAGAAAAAGAAAGAAAAAAAAGATGTTGTTTTGTTGAGACGGTTTTCACTCCTATGCTTTATCATTATCATTTGAGGAGTATGTTTGGTTCGGTTTGGTGAGTTTTATGCCAAATGAAGGGCATTGTGCTTAGTTCATAATTGAGTTGAAAATGGATGTTGTCATATGGTTCTGTTTAGGTACTAGCTTGATCACCTATACCTCCACATTCCCATAACATGTTTTGCCTTTTCTTACCCATTGCCTCACTTTACCATATTTTTGTAAGCCCTCGGCTGTGACAGGACCTTGTTTGGTTGGAATGTATGTACGGTAGCTAGAATTGTCTATCATATTAGTTGCATGCATGTTTATGTGGGTCGTAGTCTAGGTGAACGACTATTTTTCTTTCTCTCTTTTACATATATATGTTCACCCTTTGCTTCATGAGAGAAGAGTGACCCGTGAGAGTCCATTATTAAAGGTCTTGCAAGGTCGACGGTTCAGCTACTTTTATATACATCTTATAACTCGTTTGCATTTGACTGTCTTGCTTTAAGTGTTAGTTTGTTTGCATTAAATTGGCTTAAGTGGGCATTTGTAGCTAGCTCTGAGTTATCTTTTCCGTTCCATTAGTTTGCATTTTAGTTTACTCGGGGACGAGTAAAGGTTTGGTTTGGGGAGATTTGATACGTGCATTTTATATAGTCTTTTTAGCCTATTTTATGCACGTATTTCTATGCTTTTATCGTGGTTTTATGCTACGAAATGCCCCGAATATGCTACTTTGGGTTATTTTGTCTTATTTACAGGAACGAACCAGAAAGTAGTGAAATCAAGTCATTTACCGTCCGTTTTGCATGCATTTGGAGGAAGAGATAATTTGGAGCGGGAAATATTGCTGTCTTGGGATGCGTGAAGCTATTTCGGGAGCTAAGAGGACAAGTCAAAGACCAAATTACAAGACCAACACGAGCTGGAACCAGGAACCACTCGATCGAGCAGTTTCTCTTGGTCGATCGAGTGAACAGACGGAAGAACTGTTCGATCGAGTGGCCAACTGTTCGATCGAGCAGTTTCTCTTGGTCGATCGAGTAAACAGACGCATGAACTGTTCGATCGAGTGACTTAACTGTTCGATCGAGCAGTTACAAGCTATTGGGCTTCTATTCACGTGAAGTTTAGATTAGGTTTTATGTTTTGGAGGCTATAAAAGAAATCTAACAAGAGGACTACGGACGCTCTCTCTTTTTCTTCTCCTCTTTTATCACTTTCACATACATTGTTACTGACTGCGACTTTTGTTCTTAATTTCCGGACTTAATTCAGTAATTCTTTCCCTTCCTTTTCTTCTTTAATTATTGTTTACTTATGTTTATTGTTCTTCCCTTATTTCTCGTTTCCCCTTTAATTATGCGTAGCTAATCTCCCTAGTATGTTAGGATTAGGGAAGCCGTGGTAGCATGTTTTAACTGACTTGAATAGGTTAGACTTGCGATAGGAATTGTATTAAGCAATTTAACTGTTATCCGGTCGAATGAATGTATGCAGGAGACCATAAATCTAGTTAACCCCGACCTAGATCGAAAGATTGGAAGGGAAGGCTTGCTTAATTACAATAGGGTATTGCAGTGAGGGCGAAAGTTAAGCTGTTTACGCTCTAGGGCGGTTTAAGGACCGAAAGGTGACGACCATAGCTCTTCTTATCAATAGTTTAATCGCCTCAGTATTCCCAATAGTATAAGATTTGATAGCTGCCACGGTGGACCGACTCTTAGCATACTCCCTCTCTCTTATTGCTAATTCCCTTTATCCTTTTTCTCTTGCCTTTAGCCTTAGTAGTTTAGTTAAAATCAATTCAACCCCCATCGTGACATTAGACAGATAAATAGACAAATAGATAGTACACCGCCTCCCTGTGGAGATCGACCCTACTTACCGCTGACTTCTGTTAGTAGTACTTAGGTATTTTATTTTTGGTACGAAACGACAGTATCACTCTTTCCGACCATCATCATGTCGGAGCTCTAATAAACTCTGATATCCATCTATTTCTAGCCTCAAACCTGCCCATCACCTATAATCTACGGCTAACAACTTTCCTCTTCATTAAATAAAATTCACAACAAAATTAAATTGAGACAAATGAAATTAGTGTACCTGATTTCGATTTTGATGTATCTCACACCAATTTTAATGTACCTAATAAGTAATTATGAGTATCTATGCTGAGGTACATTAAAAAAGTGGTTAGATGCATGAAAGATTAGTGTAGATACATCGAAACCGGTCGGAAACTAACAAAGAGAAAGAAGTGAGGTAGTTTTCAATAACCAGGCACAACAAGAACTCAAACAACGACTACCAAGCCACCACCCCTAAGCCGTCGTCAACAACAATCCACAAGATCAAAACGACATAAACCACCATCAAGCATCTCTGAATCCCTAATAACCACCCGCAAACCATTTTCTAATTACACGTTCCAGAATTTCTCAATACCTAATTTCGCTCAAACCCAATATTCATCGGCTTCTACCACCGACAACCCAGTCATGACCGTCGATTCTCTCAGACCCAATTAGTCACTGTCGGAGATTTAGGATGTGGAATAAGGGTGGAGTTGAATGGACCGAGATGATGTCCTCAGGGAAAAGAGACGGCGACTGCGCTGTGCTCCAGCAAGGTGGAGTTATGCTCCGGCGAGGTGGCCGCCGGTGATCGATTAGGATGAGAGAGGTGTTGGGTTACATTCAAATGTGTGGGGAACCGTGAGTGATCAGGAGATGTTGGGTTTTGTAATTAGTTTTATTTTTGGGGTTTATTTATATGGTCGTTCTCACCGTTCTCACCGAGTGGTCGTTCTCACCGGATCCTAAATATATATATATATATATATATATATATATATATATATATATATATATATATATATATATATATATATATATATATATATATATATGTATAAAACGGAGTTGAAGCGCTGTGGATGCGCCACGTGCCCAGCATTAAATACAAGTATTTATTACAGCTGAACATTAAATATAAACATAATAAATACTACATAAATCTCAGAAAAGTATTAATTAGAGTTTAATAAATGTATTACTCCTCCATTATTTTATATATGACGTTTTCGTTTTACGAGGTAAGCTTTTGACTTTTAATTATATAAAAATATACTCTAGAAAAAATTATGAAAATTATATCGTTGTATTCGTCATAAAATTTGATTTCAAAATAGTATACATTTCCTATTTTTAACTTATATATTTTGAAAGATATTGAATAGAGAAGTGAGTGTCTCGAAATGTGAGAATGACATATATAAAATAATAGAGAGAGTATAAAATTACATATAACAATTACGGTGATTTGATTTTAATTTTATATAAAAAATTTTTGATAAAAATTTTAAAATGTAAATAAATACGTTCATTCCGAAAATTGCTTTCATATGACTATAAATTTCATTTCATTTATTGAAATATTTTGTTATGTAGAGATGATTAAAGTGAGTGTCTCACAATGTTTTACATTTACGTAAAAAAAACATTTTCAGAAAGTTATAAAACTTAGACCATTAAATCCATTAAGAAAAATATATTTGGAAGATTCATTGTATTTATTAAAAATAGAACTTAAAAAACACAAATTCTCATTTGCGACGGCGATATCCGTCACAAGTTTGCGACGGGTCGGATACATACCAAATGTGTGGAAAATGGGCTGAATGCATTTGCAAGTTGGATAAATGATGGGACATCTTGTGTACTTTTTCCAATATTAAATCCCCTAATTATTTGCCTTTTTCAAATTGCATTAAATGCACCACAATGCATGTTCTCTACATGTTCCCTCCATCGCCTAAGCACTTCATAACCTCCATACTTTCTATGGACAAATTTTTCATCCAAAAATTTCTCCATTAGTCACCTTCTTCCCTCTACCATTTTTTTCACACAGATTCAAAACAAACATACATAAAAACCCAAATTAACAAAAGAAAATTGAGAGAAATAAAACACAAAAACCCAATAAAAAACATTTTATTATCAAACATCATTTTTACACTACATCTTCATATTTTCCCTTACAATTTAAGAAAAACCCGAAACTATATCACTTTTATTATGATTTATAAACATGGTAAGGAAACTATATCACATAAGACGAACACAAGAACGACAAATGCAAGTTTTTATTCTTAGTTTTTTATGTTTTTATTCTAGATTTATCATTTTATTATTCTAAACCGGTGTTTTTTAATTTATTGTTCTGTTTTTTTTTCTTTTTTTTTGGGTTTGTTAAATTGTTGTCATAAAAATATTTTTTTTTTTTGGGAAAATGTAAGCTTTTCATTAAAGATCATAAACCACCCATACAAATGTTTAGTTCTTACAATTATGCCTTTTGCTCAGGCAAACTCAATACTACTCATCAACATGTATTACAAATTCTATTAAACCAAGCATTTGTTTTGGAAAACTTAGACAGCTGCCTGCAACTACTGAACCTCATCTGACTCTCCTTCTTACATCTTTCCATCACCACCTTAGGAAGAGTAACTGAATCTTCCATTCGACACTTATTCCTGCACCACCAAATGGCATACACTGCTGCAGCAAGTACAGTAGCAATAGCTTGCTTTTGTTGCAAGGACCTGCACCTCAGATGTACCCACCATGATAAAAAATTCTTCTCAGGGAGATGCACCTGTAGCCAATCTGACAGAATAGCCAAACATTGCCTGCTGAAAGAGCATTGAAAAAACAAATGCTCCAAGCTTTCTTCCTTATCACCACAAAGATAGCAGCAGTTTAGGTGTAGAATCCCCATTCTAGCTAGTCTATCTTGTGTCAGCAGTCTTCTATGAGCAGTTAACCAAATAATGAAGCCATGCTTAGGGATAATCAGATTATTGGAGCTCCAAGCATGCCAAGAAACATCCATCCCCTCATCAACTAGCCAACTGTAACCAAGTTTAATAGTATAGTCAGTACAAGTATTAGTGAACATATGCTGTTTAACTAGGTCTTTAACCCAGCAAATTTTCCTCCATGCCCAACTACTTCCACTTCCTGGTAAATACTCCTCCCAATCTCTGTCTTTCATATATACTGCATGAATCCAGCGTACCCAAAGATGATCAGTCTTTTGAGCAATCCACCAGACGTATTTAGCTACTGCAGCTATATTCCACCAATACAGATTCCTCAAACCTAATCCACCTTTCTTTTTTGGCTTACAAATATGCTCCCAAGCAACCAAAGCTGGACTCTCCTTTATATCAGTGCCATGCCAAAGAAACTTCCTGCACAATGATTCAATCTTTGCAAGAATAGTTTTTGGCAAAATGAAAATTCGTGCCCAGTAATTATGGAGTGTACTAAGAACAGCTTTGATCATCACCATTCTACCAGCATATGACAGTTTTCTTGCCCCCAAACTTCGTATTCTGGTAGTTACTTTATCAATGAGACACTGACAGTCATTGACACCAAGTCTCTTAGGAGATATATTGACCCCCAAATACTTGAACGGGATTTTACCTCTGTGCATACCAGAGATCCTGATCAACATGGCCTTAACATGCTCCTCAACCCCATTGTAATAAATCTCAGATTTCCCTTGATTCATTACCAAACCAGAGGCTAGAGAGAAAGTTTTGAAAGCCCTCATCATTAACAAAACAGATGAAACATCTCCTCTGCAGAACATCACTAAGTCATCTGCAAAGCACAAATGACTTAGTTGCACTCTTTTGCACAGGGGATGGTACCTGAAATCACTCCTCCTCTGAACCCACATTAAGATCCTGCTGAGATAATCTAGACAAATAGTGAAGAGAAGGGGGAGAGGGGATCCCCTTGTCTAAGTCCTCGCTTCCCATGAAAATATCCAAAGACATTCCCATTTAAACTCATGGAAAAGGAGGGAGTACTCACACATTGCATAATGAGCTCCATCCACTGAGTAGGAAAATTAAGAGCATTCAACATTTGTCTAAGGAAATCCCATTCAATAGAGTCATACGCTTTTTGTAAGTCAATCTTCATCATGACCCTTGGGGAACAAGCTTTCCTTCTATACAACCTTATTAAATTTTGACAAATAAGGACATTTCCCACAATGTCTCTTCCTTTTATGAAGGCACTTTGAGAGGGGCTAATTATATCAGGCAAAATATTACTCAGTCTAGTGCAAATTATTTTAGTAACACATTTATAGATAGTGTTACAACAAGTAATTGGTCTAAATTGAGTGACATGCTCAGGAACATCCACCTTAGGTATAAGAGTGAGGACAGTTGCATTGCAAGCTTTCAGTAGCTTCCCAGAACTGAAAACATTCTTTATAGCAGCAAGGAAATCATTCCCAATTATGGTCCAGGCATCTTTAAAAAACTGGCTACTATAACCATCTGGTCAAGGGGATTTATCACCAGGTATGGAAAATAGAGCATTCTTAATTTCCTCATCTGTTATGGGAGCATGTAAAATGGCATGATGATCATCAGTTAGACAAGGCCCTTGTCTAACAACACCCAAGTTTATAGGTTCAACAGGTTTGGAAGTGCCTAACAAATTACAGTAATACTCTTCAAAAGCTGCCTGAATGTCCTCCTTGTTTGTACATAACACTCCATGCATATTTTTAATCTGGTAAACTCTATTCCTCATTCTTCTATGCTTAATGCTAGCATGAAAAAAGGCAGAATTAGAGTCACCCTCATCTATCCATTTCTCCTTAGATTTTTGTTTCAGAAATTGGGCACAAGCTTTTTTCAGAAGCCTCAATTCCTGTGCACAAGCATTTTCAGCAGTACAAATTTCCTGATTCAAAGGATCAGTTCTGAGTTGTTTCTGAAGCCCCTCAAGAGCAAGTTCAGTCACATGAGCGATGTTCTCAATATCACTAAAATTATGTCTATCCAGCTGCTTTAACCTGTGTTTCAGAGTTTTAAGTTTCTGAGTGATCTGAAACATAGGATTACCAGTCACAGGCTTCTTCCAATGTGTGTCAACCACCATATGAAACTCATCCACCAAAGACCACATGTTGAAGTACTTAAATGGGCTACCCTTCCTGTCTCTCTCTCCCTGGAAGGAGATCACACATGGACAGTGATCAAAGAGACCTTCAGGGAGGAAATTGGCATAACAGTCAGGGAACTCATTTAACCATTCAGTATTAATCAAAACTCTATCAATTTTGCTATAAACTTTGGACCCATTTTCATGCTTGTTGTTCCATGTAAAAAAAGATCCAATAGACTTTAATTCAGTTAAATCACATCTCACTGCCATCTGCTTCATAGGGAGGACATCATGCCACTGCACCTGAGCTCCACCTATTCTCTCATTCAGGTGCATGAGGCTATTGAAATCCCCACACACCATCCAACTGCTGTCAATGCCTTTCCCAATGGAACCCAAGGATTCCCAGAGACTCTCCCTCTCCTTGTCCTTGTTAAATCCATAAACAAGGGTGAACAGAAAGTGGCAATCCCTAGATTTTTCAACCACCTTTGCATGAATCAATTGAGCTGAAACATGCTGCACAGTAACCACAACCTGAGTAGGCTGCCAAATCATCCAGATCCTACCCCCTGTATGATAGCTACTATTAGTTGCAATAGCCCAATCATCACACATAACATTTTTAACTTTTAACCAATTACTACTACTTATTTTGGTTTCTAGCAGGCCAAAAAGCCCTATGTTATTCAGATTAAGAAACCTCTTTATTTCTAATTGTTTATTCATACTATTCATACCCCTTATGTTCTAGAAACCCAATTTAACCATTATCTGCTTGAATCTTTCTTAGTCCTCTTTTCCCAGCACTCATACTTCTAGCAATAGTCATATTTAAAGAGTCCAGAAAAGTCATTCCAGGACCTGCAGAGTTATCAGTTGCCTCCTGTCTCATCATCCTAGTCAAAATCATTCTAGGGAATGAGCTCATCTCAGTTCTTTTTGGCACAGGTATAGCAGGAGTAACAAGTGGAGTTACAATCGGCTGGACCACAGGTGTACTAACATTAACAGTCTGTACCACATGTGCTCTAGGAGTGCCAACATTTTTTGGTTGAGGATTAGGAGCTGCAGGTTTCACAGGTTGGGCATGAGGTTTCCAGACCTTCCTCAGAGGTTTTTTCCCCTCACCCTTCCTACAGTGTTCTGCAATATGCCCCATACCATTACATTGATCACAAGAGACAGGCAACCAATCATAGTCAACCCGTATCTTATGCACCAATCCCAATTCATCAACAAAACTCAGTTCCTTAGGAAAGCTTTGCCCAATTTGGACCTCAATCAAAATTCTAGCATACCCAAAGAAGCTACGTTTTGAAGTGGCGTCATCACATTTGATGAACTTGCCAACCTCTCCACTCAATTTCTTAAGGCATTCTTTACCCCAGAATTTGATCTCCAAACCGTATAACTTCATCCAAATAGGAACCTGCTTCACATCATGTTTAATAAGGGCTACATCTAGACTCTATTCCTTAATGATAACAGGTTTACTATCAAATAGGAGATGTCCAGTATTAAGCACCTGCTGTTGTTGTTCCTTTGTTTTGAACCGAACCATGAAAATTCCATTTGGCAAAAAAGACACCTTATCAACACCATGAGACTGCCATACCCGTTTAACAAACCCCGAAACCACAGTACTGGGAGGGTTCGCCCCTAGAATATAACAGAAAACAGATGTGGACCAGTATCGTATCTCACCTTCAACGTCCTCCTTACTCAATTGTAACAGAGGACGAGCAGAGTCCTCCACAGATATGGATTCCTCCTCCTCATCTCCATCAGTTTCTTCTTCAATAGGCTCTAATTCCACCTCAAACCGCAAAGGCGAGACCCGTAAAGAAGGTCGTCCTCCCGTTTTTGGTGAATTCGTCGTAGAATTGTTGTTACTATTCATATTAGTATTAGCAGCATTAATCGCTGACGTTTTGTGATTATTTTGATTATTACTAGTACTACATTGATGATTATTATTTTGTTTGAGATTATTGTTTGGTTTCTTCTTCCTCGCCATTGCTGAAGGTTGAAGAAATCAGTTAGAATCTTTCCTTCTCTCTAGATTCTCTCTCATCCCATCCCGATTTTTAAAAGGTTGAAATCTTCAATGTTTGTCATAAAAATATACTCTTGTTGAAAGTAGGAAAAAATCCGTTTTTGTGGTTGTCTTCGTTCCATAAAAAATATTACTTCTGTTGAATGTAGTTTAGATTTTAAAAAGTATGAAACATGTCACTTTCTATAATATTGTATTCATGTGGTAACATGATACACCGATTTGCTTACATATTTTACTACAATGCTAAAATAATTTAATTGAATGGTAATATATATGTTTGTTTTTTTTGACAAAAATGTATTTATGTGATAACATGTAGTACTCAGATATAAACATATTAGATTGAAGTGACTACATATTAAACTATTATGTTAAAATAAAGTGGGGACATATTACTCTAATTAAATGAAATGGTAACATGTGAAGTAAAAATGATGACAACATATTGAAAGTTGGAAAAAGATGTAACCATATAACATGTTAAGGTTTATATATTTAATCCCTTTGTTACCCCAACAACCGTGGTAGGTATTGCTAGTCAGATAATAGTTTCAATGGTGGAGATTCTTGGTCATATAATCAAAGTCATAATAAGATGCATCAGTATTCATAGTAACATACCATTGTTTGCAAGGACATCCAAAGATGAAGTATTGTTAGATAAAAGTATGTGTCAGGAGATGCGTTATACTATTAGTGAATATGTACTTATACGTCCTCTGAATGTATGTACTACTAGTGAATATGTACTCATATATCTTGTTGTAAGCCTTCAATCGTGTTGGTATTGTAATTCTTTGTCATGTTAAATAATGAACATTTTAGCCATTTCTTAATTTAGTTAATGTTGAGTTATGTATGTGGGAAGCATGATTTTGCAATCATTTTTTTATGAATGTGTACAGTTCTATTAACATTTTGTAACCACGAGCGTTGAAGATGTTTGCATAAAACTGTATTGTGTTTGCATAAAACCGTATTTCAAGTCTTGAATTTCATGTATTAGATGAAGATGCATACCTTTTTCTCATCACTGAGGAAAAATGTGACTACTTCAGTTTAACATGTGACCATTTCAAAAACAACTTCAATAACGCGTATGACCATTTATGCTCCAAAAATCAATAACTTCAAAAAAGTTACATATTTACTTAATCGATGAATATGTTACCATCTAAATATGGTCACAAACGTTTAGGAAATAGAAACATATTTCAGTTTGTTACATGTTTACATAATTGATCAACAAGTTACCACTGTATTTTGAAGTTTTGAATTTCATGAATTAGAAGAAGATGCATAACTTTTCCCATCATTGAAAAAAATGTGACCATTTCAGTTTAACATGTGACCATTTCAAAAATAAAATTCAATAACTTCAATAACACGTATGACCATTTATCCTAAAAAATCAATTTCTTCAAAAACGTTACATGTTTACTTAATTGATCAGTATGTTACCATCTAAATATGGTCACAAACATTTAGTAAATGGAAACATATTTCAGTCTGTTACATGTTTACTTAATTGATAAATATTTGACCATCTAAATATGGTCCGTAAGATCTTTAAAACTGATTACAAAATACTTTAACATATAAATAAATGAACTCGATATGGCGACATTGTCTTCTGTTCTTTAATCAAAATTTAATAGCAACTAAAAATGGGAACAATCATTGAATTCGCTAAAATAATTGATACAAAATTTAACAAAATACAACAATCATAAGAAGAAAAAATGAACTAAAAACTATAACAATCAAACTAAAATTGGTAACAATCACCAATAAAAATTCAGCAGTACCAATGAAAAGTGAATACACCGAAACTAAAAATGGAAAAATGAACTAAAATGGTACTCCCTTTATTTAACTCCAAACACAAACAACCACTACCATTGCATTGCCCAACTCCTGTTCTCCAGCGCTGCTTGGCCACCCACCATTCGCTACTCCACCATCCCCAATGCCCGCCACACTTTTCTTCACCGCAACTTGTATGTAACGCCTTATGAACTTTACGTTTACCGGTTCATCTATATGTCACCAAGTCAATAGAATAATAGAACAATGTTACCATAATGCAACGAGAAAAAATGGTCACAAACAGTTGATAATTAGTTATATTTTATTGTACTCCACAACTTTACTAAATAGTTCACCATGTTGACAGTTTAAGTCTATATGTGTACCATCATCAGTAATATGTTTATGATAATCGATCAATAAAACCAAGTTATATCCACAAGTAGTACAAATGTACCCTTTGTAACAAAATATGGAATCATCTGAGTTTAACAACATTTTCAAAGAAATTGGTCCCAAAATATACTTCACAAATACACTACACAAATATAAATTGTCACCACATCGATATAATATGTTTCCATATATATATATATATATATATATATATATATATATATATATATATATATATATATATATATATATATATATATATAGGGTTGAGATTCTATGATAACCTCTTTTACATGAGAACCATGAGAACCTCATGTTCAGAACATTTGTACCAAAGATTCAGAAGATTTATACCCAAAGTTCAAAACCTTTATACCAAAGGTATAGAGGGTTGTCATCCTACCAACAGGGAAGATTACTTTCATGCCATTATCAGTATCTCACCAAATAGTCATTTTCTCTATGAATTATCCATAGATCTACCATCCTTTTTCTATCCTTATTTCCTCCTTCAGTACACAAAATCATGGTCATAAACATCTTAATTACCTCTCCACCTTTATCATTCTCCTTCACTAAACTCGTCCACGTCAAATCAACTCTGTCATTTTATCGAAAACCAAAATATCGAATTTCAAAACACATTTCATTCAGTTCAAGGCATAAGGTTGGGAATCAATAAGAAGCGTGTTTCGAAATGGATATCCGACCTTGGAATAAGATACCAAATTGTCTGGAATTTGATGTGTTTGATGTGGAAGGTCCTCAATCTGTTATTGAAGTTGTTGCTATGGTTACTCGTTGTTCATGAAACTGGTCATGTTTTAGCTGATTATCTTCAAGGAATACATGTAAATGTAAGTAAACTTGCAATTGGGTTTGGTCCACTCTTGGCTAAATTTAATACCAACAAAGTCGCATATTTAATGAAAGCATTTCCTCTTGGCTAAATTTAATACCAATCATTCACCGTATTCTTGTTATTTAAGCTGGTTTGTTTGCCAACATTATTTTTGCGTTCTTACTATATTTGCTCAAGTCTTTTGTGTTGGTTTGCATGTGTAAGAGGCCTTTGCTAGTGTGCTTGTGCCCAACTGATATTATTCTAGTCTATATCTTATGCAGTTGGTAATTTTCATGTAGTCGAATTTTATAATTTCTTAAATGTATTTGATTGGCTGCCATCTTTTACACTTTTTGTAATGTTCATGCCATCTTTAAGCAAACAGAAAAGAATTGGGTTTAATTACTAGTTGTCTGTTGCAATCTGGAAAAGGTTGGTAATCCTCAGAACCTTGGGTACGAAGGTCCTGAACCTTTGGTATAAAAGTTCTGAACCTTGAATACAAAGGTTCTGAACATGAGGTTCTCATGGGAAAGGGGTTCTCATAGGATCCTCAATATATATATATATATATATATATATATATATATATATATATATATATATAAGTCAGAAATGGTCACAAATAGTTGATAATTAGTTACATTTTATACTACTTGAGAACTTCACTAAGCTTCACCATGTTTACAATTTAATTGTGTATGTTACCATCCTCGGTTATATGTAAATTAATATTGATTAATTAAAAAAACTTTTTTCTACAAGTGGCAACAAAGTAATCAACTCTATAAACATAATGAATCTTATTAAAGTAAGTTTAAATATACTTTGTCTAACAGAAAATAAAACCATCTCAGTTTAATAACATTTTCACATAAATTGGTCACAGAACACACTTAACAAATATACATTTTATCACACATCAACATCTAACAAAAATGAAAAATCATTCCAAATGCATTTTCTAAATGTACCAAAAATTTAACTCCTTTTTTTTGTATGCATGTACCAAAAATGAAAAATCATTTTAAATACTCAAATAAAATGTATGTTCTAAACATACCTTTGATCTTGATTCCCCTTGTTTGCTTATTTTCTTTGCCATTATTTTTTCGTCACCATTTTTTTTGCATTTGGATGATGAAGATGACTACAATGTCATAGGTTTTTTGAATGAAGAGAGAAGAAGAGAGAAGAAAATGAAGAGAGAAGAAAAAGAAAAGAGAAAATGAAGAGACTGAAAGTGTGATATCCTAGAGTGCATTGAAAAGATATGATATTTACATTTTTTTAATTACAAATGTCAAATCCATTTCAGACGACTATACTCAACACGCCACTTGCACATGACCCATCCATTTACCATTTCCACACAATATGCCACTATTCGACTAGTCTTAAGCTTGCGACGGATACGACCCGTCACAAGCAAGACTAATTGCTTTAAAAAACTATTAAGAGATATGTTTTTATAGTGTGGGAATGAAAAAAATTATATTGCGAGAAATTAAATACATATGATCGAGATTTTGGTAGGTTTATATAGTGTGATAACGAGTATGTGTACGAGTATGTATGTACACAGTGATCGCGATTGCATTTAAATAATCAAAACAAAAATAATAATTATTAAGTAATATAGTATTATAAACGACATGAAAAAGTAGAAAAAACCTCAAAAAATAACATTTGAGAAAGTTCAACCTATTTTATTCATAAATAAACTCTTAAACATCATTATATATAATTGTTTAAAAAAATAAAAGGTGTAAATTTCTTACAGATATGTTTGACACATAGCACATGTAATATAATTAGAATTGGCCACTTGTTTAGCCTCAAGACTGTATAGGATTGTGCTTCCACCCATTTTGTTAAGTAGTCGATGGCGACTAGGACAAAGCAATGTCCTTTGGTGCATATTGGATTGACTTTTCCTATGATGTCGATGCCCAGGTCAAGAAAGGGCAGGGTGATGTCATGGTGTATAGAGGGGATGGTGGTATGTATTGTATGTTGGCGAAGATTTGGCAATTGTGGCAATGTTTGACATAGTTTCAGCAATCGGCTTCTATGGTGGTCTAATAGTAGGCTAACCGCATGATTTTTTAGGCTAGCATCATTGCGTTCATGTGGGTGCCACACTCTCCGTCGTGGACCTCTTCCATGACTACCTTGGCTCGGTTGTGGTCAATGCAAAGGAGAAGGATTTCTTGAGGTGTTGTTCTGTAGAGTTGGTTTTGATTTATCACAAATTGTGATGGAAGTAAACGGATGGCTCTTTGTCCTCTTGGATCAGAGTAGAGAGGGGATTTGTTTTTTGTTTTGTATTTAAGGATGGCTTGGTACCAAGGTTAGGCATGGTGTTCCTCTTCATTGTTGATGGCGCAGGTGTGAGCTGGCTCGCTCCTTCTCTCGATGCATAAGGTCATGGATGGCATGTCATCAAGTATGTTGACGAGTAAGGCCAGTTTTGCCAGGGCATCGGCAAATTGGTTTTCTTCCCTAGAAAAGTGGAAGTAGTCAATTCGGTCGAAGAATTTAGCCTCTTGATTGATTTTTGCTTGGTAAGGTGCTAGGCTGTCGCTTCGAATTTTCCATGATCTGGACACTTGATTGATGATGAGCAAGGAATCACCATGGACCCTCAATCTCTTGATGCCAAGTGTTATGGCTGCTTGTAGGTCAATGAGACATGCTTCGTATTCGGCGGCGTTGTTAGTGACGACGAAGTCTAGCTTGACTAAGATTGGAACGTGTTCTCCTTTGGGTGATATCAGAAGGATTCCTAATCCAAAGCCTCTCAGGTTTGATGCACCGTCTAAGTATAGGTCCCATGCGTCGGTGTCGGCACAAAGGATGTCTTCGTCAGGGAGTGACAGGTATCGGTTGTTGGGTCCTCGCTGACGAGGTTTTCTGCTAGGAAATCGGCGACAGCCCTTCCATTGATGACTTTAAGAGGTAGAAATTTGAGGTCGAACTCAGATAGCATGAGTGTCCACCTGGATAGTCTTCCATTTTATACGCACACTTCCGAAGATGTACTTAATGGGGTCCATCTTAGAGTAGATGTGAACCATGTAGCTGAGCATGTAATGTCGTAGCTTCTTCGTGGACCACACCAAAGCGAGACATGTTTTCTCTAATTGCGTGTATTTGGTCTCATGATCGATGAACTTTTTTATGATGTAAGTAAATGGCTCGCTCTTCGCCGTTGATTGTTTGTGCTAGCATTGCTCCCTTGGCCGTGTCAGTGACGATCAGGTATAGGGATAAGGGTGTTCCATGCTGTGGCAACATAAGGATATGAGGCTTGGCTAGGATTTCCTTTATCCTGTCGAAGGCTTTTTGACAATCATCGTTCCAATCGGTGTGATCGGTGACGCAGAGCGTTTTGAAGATCGGCTCGCAAATCATGGTGAGCATGGCTATGAAGCGGCTGATGTATTGAACTTGACCTAGGAATCCCCGCATCTCCTTCTCATTCTTAGGCCGAGGCATTTGTTGGAGAGCTTTGATTTTGGTTTGATCGATTTCGATGCTTCTTTTGCTGACCACGTGTCCCAAGAGTTTTTCGGAGGTTACCCCGAATGCACACTTCCGAGGATTTAGCCTCATATTGTACTTCCGAAGACGGGCGAAGAATTTTTGAAGGGCGTCGACGTGGCGACCTCGCTCTTTTGATTTAATGATCATATCGTCGACGTACACCTCCACTTCCTTATGCATCATGTCGTGTAGGAGAGTGGTGGCGATTCTTTGATAGGTTGCTCCGGCGTTGAAGACCGAAGGGCATGACAGTGTAGCAATATGTGCCTCATTGTATAGTTAATGCGGTCTTGTGCATGTCCTCCTTACCCATTTTGATTTGGTTGTATCCGGCGCACCCGTTCATGAATGATAGGCGGTGTTGTCTACCAAGATGTCAAGGTGCGGTAAGGAGTTGTCGTCCGTTGGACTTGCCTTGTTCAGGTCTCTGAAGTCAACGTAGACCCGGATTCTCCCGTTCTTTTTGGGTAATTGGACTATGTTAGCCACCCAATCGGAATATTCAGAAACTTTGATGAATCCGGCATTGAATTTCGTGTTAACCTCTTCTTTGATTTTTAATGCCCATTCCGGGAGCATGTGGCGCAGCTTTTGTTTCACGGGTTTGGCTCCGGGCTTAATGGGTATCTTGTTGATAAGGTTATTTTCAGTCGTTTACCTTAATCAAAGTAAACCTAAATTACTACTAACAAATAGCTAGCAGTAAGAAGGGTCGATTCCACAGAGAGGCGAGGTAATTATTCTAGTTTGTTAATATTTAAGTCTGTCTTTAAGGTAACAATTTATGGGGGTTTTGATTGTTTGTATGCTAACAACTAATTGCAAGTAAATAAAGATGAATAACAATAATATTAAAGAGTCTAGGGATTCTGGTTCACTAGGCAGTCATACGGGGTGTGATTTAATTCATTGATAGAGCTAATTATGTTGCTTAAGGTTATATGATCGATCGATTCAATATTCCTTTAGATCTAATTTAACATGCAATCGCTATCATTAAATTATCGCTATTCAGTTATTGTGGCCTATATTAATTCTAACCCAGTCGGTGAAAGTCTCAATTCGCTATACTAGTCAATTAACCCTGGCCAGTAATTAATTTACTAGATGAAGAACAATAACATGAACAACAACAAATAAGCAATATTAACTATCAATTCATTAGTTTAATCCCCTTCTAACAATCTAGATCCCTTTTCACCCTAGATAGAAGATTTAGCTACTCATACTAATTATAATAGCAACAATAACAATAATAGAAGGCATAATTAAGAACATGAAAGATGAACGATGAAATAATGATTAATAATAAAGGAAAGATTAAAGAACAATACCGTAATAGCTAGATCCGGAAAATAATAACAATACTAAAACTAAACTAAGAATTTTAGAGAGTTTTCTAGAGTAGCAATCCTAAACTACAGAAAATAAAGCATAAAATAACCTAGAGTACGAGTTTTGGTATTTATAGTAGTCATAACCGACTTAAGGAAATTTGCGGAATATTATGGAAACTAGTGGTTCCTCGATCGAGCCTAGGTGCACTCGATTGAGTCACCAATTCTCAGATACCCCAACTCTCGACATTACGGATTTTAATTGTTTATGGAGGTTCCTCGATCGAGCCCAAGGTGTACTCGATCGAGTATGAGGTTCCTCGATCAATCCTAGGTGCACTCGATCGAGGAACCAAGTTCCTACTTCACACACTGAACTTCAAAGGGCCGCCATATCTTCGTTACTTGTCATAAATAAGCGATTTTCACGGCGTTGGAAATCTAAGAGGATAAGCATTCACCTCCAGTTGGAATAACTTGAAAATCAGTTGTAGAACTCAAGATATAGCTCTTCAAATTAGGCACTTGTAATAAGAAGCTCTTTTCTTCGTGCTTTCTTCTTAACTTCTCTTCCTTCATTCTTATGGATTCTCGTGCCATGCTTCGTGTATCCCTTCGTGACTACTCCGTGATGCTCATTTCATCCCTTTTCTCCTCAAATGCATCATTCCTGCATTAAACATAAAAAAGCGGAAGTATCGACATTCTAACATAAAAGGCATGTAAATGACATAATTTAGCATGAAATCGTATCAAAAGCAATTAAGGGGAGGCATAAATATGTATATAATTATGACTCATCACCTGTGCTCTGCGATCTCTTTGTCAATCCCAGGCATGCCTTTGTAGGACCATGCCAATACGACCTTGTATTCGAGCAAGAGGTCGATGAATTGCTGTCTTTCCGAGGGGTCAAGGGCGGTCCCTATCTTAAGTTCTTAAGGTGTTTGGTCAGTCCCTACGTTAATAGGTTCGGTCTCCTCAATGATGGGTTTTTTAAGTTCGCGTTTGTCAAGTTCTTTAGCTAAATGACGTGGGTAAGCACTCAAGCTAAATTCCTTAGTTCGTTCAGAATTGCATTGCAATTAAAATGAGACGAGTCGTAAGCAAACTTGGCATTCATTAAGTCAATTTGATCAAAGAGCTTGGACAGGATAGACATCTCGTGGGGGGTCAGAGGCGATGCTATAGAGGAGGTGGCGCTTAGGACAAGCTCCAGGTTGCTACCTTCTACGGGAGTAGAGGTGACAATAGTTAACTCAGCCTCTAAGACAGCCCCGAGATTGTTATAAAATAGCAGGAAAGGGAATTTGTTGGTGGATGGGGTTACGACTTCAGGGACAGCCCCCAGCTTATCGTAGAGTAGAGGAAAAGGGTTTTTGACTGGGGTGTTGGGAATGTTAGGAACCAAGATAGACTCTGATTCGGATTTATCATCAGACTCGGGTTCAGACTCATCTCCACTTCCCTCCTTGAACATGGGGCCTTCTTCAGTTGTGATCTTGAGAATGCGGTCTTGGCGATCAGTCTATTTGAAAGTTTTCCTCCAACCTTAGATAGTTTTCCCTGGGTCATCGTCAGAGATCAAAGTAGTAGGGTCGAATTAGTTGTCGTTGAGGGCGATTGATATGATCTCCTTGTTGTTGAGGTGCTTGATGTTGTCTTCTCCAAAAAGGAGGCTTACAGCTTGCCCGTTCAGGCAAGGGGTCGACTCAGACTTGACTGGTGCCGCATTGGCGTTGTTGTCGGGGATAAAGTAGCAGTCTTGGAAGACTTCTATACCCAGATATTTAACCTTTAGCATGGGTCATAGATTGGCTCAGGAAAGCCGTTGTTGGGTTCAGATTCTCCTTCAAGGATGAAACAACCATTGAGGGTCAGATGGTATGGGCGGAGGATGACTCTTTGCTTTTTGCGCTTCCTGACGAGGATGCCCATCTTCCTCATGTCTTCGTCGGATGGTTCGTAGCCTAGCTCGAAGAGGATGATGGCGACTTTGGCCTGCTTCAGGGGAGGCAAGGTGCTTTTCAGTGGGTTGAGGGACATGCTCGGGAAGTACCCCTGGCGCATCAGGAAATGGTTGATCGTGAAAAACGGGTCACAATCAAAATGTGCTAGGTCGTCGGTTAGGGAATTCACAGCTTGGAATCCCCACATTTTGTTGGCTTCCTCAGTGACCTGAGAGGCTATCCCTTTTTCCATGATAGCTTTGATTTGGGATGCAGGAATGGTGATCGTTTTTCCATTGAAGAGGACCCTGATCATCTGGTGTTGGGTTGAACTGAGAGCTTTGGTGGCATGGATCCAAAGACTCCCTAAGAGCATGTTAAGAGATGCTTCAATGTTAACCACCTGGAAGTTGAATTGCCCTTCCAGGGGTCCGGTCGTGACGGGTAAGGTAGTTAGACCGGCGACTTTGCGGCGAGTACCGTCATAGGCGCGGACTCCTTTGTTTGTTGGGACAAGGTCAGCTTCCTTAATTTCCAATTTGTGTGCGGTTTTGAGAGGGATGACATTTACTGTAGACCCGTCATCGACTAGGACCATGGGTACATTCCTCATAAAACATTGGACAATTATGTATAATGGTAGGTTGTGGTTGCTTCTAAAGGGAGGGATATCCTCGTCGGAGAAGATGATGGGGTTGCTCAACTCAGGAACGTCTCTTGTCATGTGAACTATCACTTCTTCAGGTGAGGAAGTGGATGGTACTGTCAATCTTCCCAACGCTTGGAGTAGAGCTTGAGGGCGTTCGAATGACGTGGCTATCAGTTGCCAAATGGATATTTCGGCTTTGGATTTTTGTAGTTGTTTGACGATGGAGCTTTCTAGGACCCTCGGTTTGTCTGCCGTATCCGAGACGATATGGTGGTCGATTGCCGGCGCGCTGTTTGTCTTGGGATTTGGGTTTTGGTAGGGGCGTCCAGATCGGGTGAGGTGATCGACTTCCTTTGTTTGCTTTCCTCTTCCCCAGACGATGTAGACGTCGTCTATGTCATCTCTCCAAATGCCATTGATTTCGGGATCACGAGCAAACCTGGAAGGATTGTTCTCGGTGGGTGATTTCTGTGGGGATGATTTTTGTGAGTGTGATTTTTGTGGGGGTGGTAGTTGTAAGTTGTGTTGGAGGGTACATGCCAGAATGGATGTGGAGGTGGTCCACCTTGAAATTGGGAGTTTTGGATGTTTGCAGACCCTCTCTCGGGCGTGGCATATGTGTTGGTGGGTTAAAGATGTGTCTGTGGTAAGCATCTTCGAGATGAGTGATCCTCTCAGAGTGACTGACAGTAGTCTTCTCAACTCACTGAAACATGGCAAGCATGAAGGCGGCGCTGAATATGAACATTCCGTCCGGGACGTCATTTTCCAAAACATTAATTTCGCCCTGAACGGGCAAGATGAGGTGTGAGCAATCCAGAATTGTCTCATCGTCTGAAATAGCATGGATTCCCAAAGGGTTTGTTTTGTTGTTTGGCTTTGCAGGTGGAGGTAGGGGTAGTTCGCCCTTCTCAATCATATCCTGAATGGCGTGTTTGAGCTTGAAGTAGGTTCGGTGTCATGGCCTTTGCCGTGGTGATATTGAAAATAGGCATTCGGGTTCCATAAACGGGTTTTCTTCTCTTCAGACGGGTCAGGAGTGGGCCCGATTGGTTGCAATTTCCCTTGTTTCATGAGCATCTTCAGAGAGCATATATTGACCCTAAATTGGTGAACGTTCTCTAGGGATGTTCGACTTTATTTGCTGTTGATTCTAGGAGGTTGACCTCGTCGATTTTGTTGGCTTGGCTGTAAAAACGGAGCCCAGTTGATATAGACCCTTGATAGCCTCTATCCGTGATTTTGGCCAAGACGTCCTTTCTTAGGTCATCCTCAATATGGGTTCCATGGATTTGGAGATCCTGGAAGGTCTTGATGTTCTGGTACCTTTGAAGATTAGCATATACCGGACGGAGGTTGTTGCGAATTTCTCCACCAGGGTTGATTAACTTGGTTTGCTTACCAATTGAGTGCTCACCCTTTTCCACCCTGTTAGGACTTCGGTGAACCCCTCCTTGTCACTTTTGGTTAAGACCTCAAGGGTGTGGGTATCGGCCTGAATTTCGACATTGTCGGCATATTGCTTAGCGAACTCGATGGCAACCTCGTCCCTGGTGGTGATGCTTTTTGGGTCAATGGAATAGTACCATTGGCGGGGAATCGGTTCCAGCGATGACGGGAAGATCCGGGTAAAGAGTTCCTACTTGACTCCCTTGATTGACATATAATCCTTGAAGGCACGGATATAGTTTAAGTGGGTCCCCCACTCCCTTGAATTTGGGTACATTGGTTAAGGTAAAGTTGTCAGGTAGTTGATCCCCAACGGGTTCGAACCTTCGATTGTTCTCAAGGTGGATGTTGTTCCTGCGGGCTAAGAGTTGTTCTTCTAAAAGCTTAAGCCTTTTCTCAGTTTCGGTTAAGAGTGGAGGGTTATGTTCTCCGGGTTCTCTGCTCTTCAGAGTGTTGATACGGGTCTCGACACGGTCTAGGGTGACCTTGAGGGCGGTAAACAGACTAGCTAGATGGCCATTTCTGAGATCGTTATTGTTATCATCATTGTTGTTTGACGAAGATGAAGACAGGGCCATCGTATGTGGCAGAAGACGGCTAATGTTACAACTCAATCCGACACGGGTTAATGACCAAACGCAGAAATCACACGGGCGGAAAAACATCTCGGACTCAAAGAGACGAGGGCGACCATGTGTGGCGCCTCGGTGCTGACTTGATTAACGGTGCGACAATGTTGACTAGACCTTGACTCGGTTTTAACATGATGGTGTGACGCCGTTGAACGGGTCTTGGTGGTGAGATGACTCATAAGTAAAGTCCCATAAGTACGCTTGCTTTAACTCAGTAGACACGAGGCTCAATTAGAATGGTGGACTGAAATTTTCGAAAATAGGAATTTTCAAAAATACATTTGTTGCTTTATAGACGTTTCCGAAAATAGGAATCTTTGAAATTCGGCTAGTTAGAATTGAAAAGGTCGTCTTAGGTTTGTTTTCAAAAGTCGGTTTGAGATAGAGTTGTAACGACCTTTAAAAAGGTGTGTCATTTTCGAAGACTGGTTTTCGAAATTCAAAAAGTAAAAGTTTTGAAAACCGATGCTTAAAAAGGTTTGAAGGTGCTGGGGTCTCGAAAATAGTGCGTTGTTTTCGGGATTTTAAAAGACCATTACGTCGGCGCGAAAGTCCATTATATCAGTATGAAGGTGCTTTTGAAACGGTTATGAAAAACCGGGTTTTGAAATCGTCATTACGACGGTGTGAAACGTTGTTTTGAAATGGTTGTAAAGAACCAAGTTTTGAGATCTTCATTACGATGACATGAAAGGTTGCTTTGAATGGCTGTAAAGAACCAAGTTTTGAAATCGTCATCACGACAGTGTAAAAGGGGTGATTTGAGGTGGTTGTAAAAACCAAGTTTTGAAATCGTCATTACGACGGCGTAAGAGGGGTGATTTGAGGTGGTTGTAAAAACCAAGTTTTAAATCGTCATTACGACGGCGTAAGAGGGGTGATTTGAGATGGTTTTAAAAACAGAGTTTTGAAATCAATGACGGCGTAAGAGAGGTGATTTGAGGTGGTTGTAAAAACCAAGTTTTGAAATCGTCATTACGACTGTGTAAGAGGGGTGATTTGGAACGGTCGGCAAAAGACCGAGGTTTGTAACGGCCATTATAACGACGCAAAAAGGGTTTTTGCAAAGTTTGGAAATGACACGGAAGGAATTATGATCACATAGCACAGAAGGACTCACAATTCATTATATTATGCATAATGCTGATATGGGTTTTGGCTTAAGAGGGTGGTTACACACCAAGCGATCAATCCCCGATTTTCGAGAGGGATGCCAATCCAAACAAAATGTGTAAGGTTGGTGCCCTAGCCTCGTTCACGTAGGAAGTGAATGCTCTTTGACGAAACAGGAATGTGTGACGTCAATGGTATGCTTGACGCAATCAGGATTCGAAACGCAGGGATGAGAAAACTCACGACGACGAGACAAACCAATTGGTCGATAAAAGTTAGGTTGTAGGCCCGGACAAGGAACCCGACTTATGACTGTAATATAAAATGATGCATTTCAACCAAGACCTTGTTCGAGTTTCACCATCTAGTGACCATAAATACACAAGTGTCCTAGTTATCCCCAGCGGAGTCGCCAATCTGTGGACATAGGCCACCTACACGCCAATCTATGGACATGCAGCGGTATGAAAGCCACATTCGGGGATGTAGAAATGCTTTCGACCGGATCGCTTTAGATAGGTCGGTTTCGTCCCGATAAAGGTCTCGGAAATGATACAGAGATGTTCGGAGTTGCCACCAAGCAATTATGAGATACCTGGAAACCATTCGAAATCCACTTTATACATCGGTCAAACGAAGCACGAAGCAGCGCTTGTCATAGGTACTAAAGATAAGGACTCGTCCCTTTTTTTAGCATCGTATCGTTAGAATGACTCTCGTGCACCCTGAATAAGGCCATCCACTATCCAAAGGTTCTGAGTAATTGGTGAGCGTACGTATTCGGAAGCTCTTTAATTGGACACCTAATCCTGCCCGCGGAAGCGGCCTCTACTGATCGATCTTGGTTGGTTAAGTGCAAAAATTGATAAACCGGGTTAAATGCATGAATGCATCCACAAGTTTAAACCTAACAAGTGAAATTTGCTATGTCAGTTGTTTATCCAAGTATCAAGTAATTGATGGCGAGTTGGATTTAAAAGTTAATTTGCATGCAAAGAAAGAAATTAAACATCCATTTACCAAGTTAGGTTTACGGTGCTTAACACGATCCATTTGTCTAAAACAGGGTGTTTAAAAATATAAAGTGTAAAATATAAACTCGTCAATCTGATCCGTCATGTATTCGGGTTAATCGAAATCAAGATTGTCCTAGACAAGTGCTGAAAATGAGGCAGAAACAGTGTCAGTCAGCCTTTGAGGCGCGAGCCTATTGGCGGTGTAAGGGGCTCCCCTGGTTTTGTAAAAGGTGAAGAACCGAAGGGTATTGGGGCGCGGGTCAGACGGTAGCCCAAATGAACCTTCTGTTTCTGCAAAGGGTTGCTAAATCCGTTTAAAAGGTTGTTAAAACCACTTTTGTGGAAAAGGTCGTTAAGACCACGTTTATATCCAAGTATAAAATATGACTCGGAGTATTCATCATTATGTTGATGATATTCGTTGTCGGGTTTGGATTTGCAAGCTTGACATAAATAATTTTTTAAATAAACATGTAAAATGTATTTCCTCAACCGTTTTATCAACGTGCTCGAATTAAATCGACATGGCACATATGTTAGCCAAGGGTGACATGGTATTATCCCTTCACAAACCAAATGAAGCAATTATTTTTCTTTTTTTCTTCTCTTTCTTTTTTCACGTTATTCTTTTCTTTTCTTTTTCTTTTGCTTCATATTTTCCTCTTTTTCCAACATAAGGGATAAAACTCAATTTCTAACAAAAATTCTACTACACCCACATGACAACAATAGTCCCAATCCCATATTAGAAAAATAAACATGATAAATACGTAACTACGACTGTCCCGATAAGGTAGGCAAATTTTAGGAATGTACCAATTAAATGGAATATAAAACGGCTACAAAGATTCAAACGGTTTAAATAAAAGGCAATATAAGGCTTATTTAAATGGCAAGAACCGCCTTTCCATATGTACTTCATCAAATGAATGCATGTAAGTATCAAGAAACTAATATCACACTTATGCACTTTGATATTACATATTCCACAAGGAGAAACCACACTAAAACCTAATGACAATGAGACCAGTTTATTGATGTTCCTGGCCAAGGAAGTGTGGACATGTGTGACACCTCTTGTTTTAAGTTTATTTTGTGATACATTTTCATGTTTTGAATTAGTTTTGTGATACGATTTGATAAGTATGATATGGTTTGATAATGATTAAGTAAGTTAATTATGTTGCGGATGTTTATAAATGTTGTTTTAGTGGTAATGGGCGAACTTCGGGACGAAGTTCGTTTTAAGGGGGGAAGAGTTTAATACCCCGTAATTTGATAAGTATTTATACTAATAATTTACGCATTTTAAATAACTAATTATAATAAATTCATAATTTATAATCGTGAATAAGACGGAATAATATATTATATAATATAATAGAACAATAAGTGCTCCGGGAAGTGGTGATGGACCGTGTCGCCTTGGGTTTCGTATTCGGGGTTTCTGATTTTTGAGTAATGATACTAATATCCCTAATTATATTACTAATTGTATTTTCCAATAATTAAAGTAATTAGGTAATAAGTTTCCTAATTAATGTTTTATACATCTAAACCTAGACTATATATATATATATATATATATATATATATATATATATATATATATATATATATACAAAAAAAAATCTGAAAATAATTGATAGAAAGAAGAAGGAAGGGATTAAATGAGGAAAGACGGAATTGAGCTTGCAATCGATTAAGAGGTAAGATCGCTTTACACAGCTAGTTAACCTATTAAACTACTTTTCTTAACCGTGTAATCTTACCACCATAGGGGCCACCGTGTGACTTCGACCTTGACCCTAGTATGGCCATGAACCACGTTGGGCCACCATGAGACCTTGTTGACCAACCAAGGCTAGGAACAAGGGGTGGTTGTCGTGATGGTTAGGTGTTTGTGCCGGGAGTTAAACTCGGGTTTCTAACCCTATAATAGACGAGTCTTGACCTGGGCATGGTTGGGTTGTGATGAGGTGGTTGAGTCGGTCTTGGGGGAGGTGTCGGTGTGGTGGCAGGTGGTGGTTGGTGACGGCAAAACAGAGGAAAGAAGAGGTGTTGTCGTGGCTGTTTTAAGACGGACATTGTGGCTATTTTGCGACTGTATCGGGGAAAGGGGACCACCTATGGAGTCAACGTAGGACAGTGGTGCGAAATATGGTGGTTACAGGCGGTAGTGGTGGCTATGGTGGTTGTGGCGAGGGGTTCTTTGCACGGTGTTGAGGGTGGAGGACTTGGTTGTTGATGTCGGGTTTAGGGAGGTAGTTAGAGCGTGAGTGATTGGGTAGCTGATGGTTCTGGACACGGTGGAGGATGAGGGTGAACTGTAGTGGTGGTGGTGGTGGTCGTCGTAGGTAATAGCTTGAACGCGGTGTTTGTCGATGTCGGGTTTTCGGTAAAGGGAGATTATGCTTGTGGGTGCTAGGGCGTGAGTTTGGAGGCGGTTGGAGGTGGTTGAAGATGGTGTTGGGGCGTGTTTGGGTGGCTGGATGTGGAGGCTCACGCTGGGGCAGGTGTCAGAGGTGGTTGTGTCGGGTTTGGGTGTAGTAAAACGGGTTATTTGAAAAAATCTGAAAATAATTGATAGAAAGAAGAAGGAAGGGATTAAAGGAGGAAAGACGGAATTGAGCTTGCAATCGATTAAGAGGTAAGATCGCTTTACATAGCTAGTTAACCTATTAAACTACTTGTCTTAACCGTGTAATCTGACCACCATAGGGGCCACCGTGTGACTTCGACCTTGACCCTAGTATGGCAGTGAACCACGTTGGGCCACCATAAGACCTTGTTGACCGACGTTGACCAACCAAGGCTAGGAACAAGGGGTGGTTATCGTGATGGTTACGTGTTTGTGCCGGGAGTTAAACTCGAGTTTTGAACCCTATAATAGACGAGTCTTGACCTGGGCATGGTTGGTTTATGATGGGGTGGTTGAGTCGGTCTTGGGGGAGGTGTCAGTGTGGTGGCAGGTGGTGGTTGGTAACGGTGGTGGCGGCAAAACAGAGGAAAGCAGAGGTTTGCCGTGGCTGTTTTAAGACGGACATTATGGCTATTTTTGCATTTGTACCAGGGAAAGGGGACCACCTATGGAGTCAACGTGGGACAGTGGTGCCAAATATGGTGGTTACAGGCGGTAGTGGTGGTTGTGGCGAGGGGTTCTTTACACGGCGTTGAGGGTGGAGGATTTGGTTGTTGATGTCGTGTTTAAGGAGGTAGTTATAGCGTGAGTGATTGGGTAGCTGATGGTTCTGGGCACGGTGGAGGATAAGGGTGATTTGTAGTGGTGGTGGTGGTGGTCGTCGTAGGTAATAGCTTGAACGCGGTGTTTGTCGATGTCAGGTTTTCGGTAAAGGGAGGTTATGCTTGTGGGTGCTAGGGCGTGAGTTTGAGGGGCGGTTGGAGGTGGTTGAAGCTGGTGTTGGGGCGTGTTTGGGTGGTTGGATGTGGAGGCTCATGGTGGGG
Source organism: Silene latifolia (assembly GCF_048544455.1). NCBI lineage: Eukaryota > Viridiplantae > Streptophyta > Magnoliopsida > Caryophyllales > Caryophyllaceae > Silene > Silene latifolia. Next base: position 87,984,536 of record NC_133535.1, on the reverse strand, counting down.
CAGGTGTCAGAGGTGGTTGTGTCGGGTTTGGGTTTAGTAAAACGGGTTGTTAGGGTGTATGTGTGGGTGTTGGTCATGTGTGTTACACGGGTAATGGGGGAATTTGTCGTGGGTTACATGGGTGTAGTGGGTTGATTAGTTGACTTGTTTAAATTTTAAAGACGGGTTTTACGTAATAATAATTCATATGGAAATAATTAATATAAATTAATTATATTGATTAAATTAATATAATGATAAATTGAATAATTAATAATTAAGTTATAAATATTATTATATGTTTAGGTGACGGTTTTGTGAGGAGCTATTTTATTGGATTGCGTGATTAGAGTGCTTCGTCTCGAGGTAGGATAACTACTCAACTTGTCTTGCTATTTATTTGATAAGAGGAATTGTGGAACTGTCTGGATAATTGCCATTGGATGAATTGTCGGATGTGAATTATATGTCATGGAATTATATTTTTTTTATTGGTTTATTCAAATTGTTTATTGGATACCTCAGATTCGGTCTGAGACGAGTTATGGTTATTGTTAGTATTACATATCTTTGAGTGGATACCCCAGCCTCGTGTTGAGATGGGTTATTGTTATTGTATTGCCATTGCTATATATCGTAATTGTTGGATACCTCAGTTTATACTGGGATGGTGGATACCTCAACTTCAGTTGGGATGGTGGATACTTCAACTTCGATTGGAATGATGGATACCCCGGGCCAGGGATTGGCGGGATGAATGGGTGTTTCGGGTGATGAGCTCAGTTGTATTGGCATTATATATCATATCATTTCACTTTGACTTGTTGTTGGTTATTCCTACTCAACCTCGTGGTTGACAGTGTATTCGTGAACACCTGCGGTGAACCATTTTATGGGGAGCAGATTTGCTAGGTACTTAAGAATAGCTGACTCGGGAGCATTGGGATCAGAGCTCGACTTGGACCATAGTTGAAGTCTAGATCACATAGAACAATTATATCACTTTATTTATTTCCGCTGCGAGTTGTAATTATTTTATATTAAGTTTTAAGTTGGATTAAGTTGTAATAAACATGTAATCATTAAGTTTTTAATTTAAAATACTTCGGTGAGTTGGTCTTTGTTATTCACTACCTCGGGAAACCGAGATGGTAACAGTCCTATTTATTTGGGAATGTCTAGCTAAAGGCTCCTAAATAAATGGGGGGTGTTACAACATGGGCCACCTACACGCAAAACCAATATGTGGCCGTATAGTAGTCGGAAAGCCACGCTCGGCGGCGTAGAAATGCTTTCAACCGGATCGCTTTAGATAGGTCGGTTTCGTCTTGGTGAAGGTCTCGAAACAATGCAGAGATGTTCTGAGTTGCCACCAAGAAATTATGGGATGCCTGGAAAACCGTTCGAATACACTTTGTACCTCGGTCAAACGAAGCAAAAAGCGGTGCTTGCCAGAGGTACTAAAAATTAGGAATCGTCCCTCTTTAGCATCCTATCGCTAGAATGACTCTCGATCATCCTGGATAAGGTCGCCTACTATCCAATGTTTCTAAGTAAGAGGTGAGGATACATATTGTGAAGCCCTTTAATCGAACACCCAATCCCGCCCGCGCTAGCGGCCTCTACTGATCGATTTTGGTTGGTTAATCGCAAATGTTGATAAAACGGGTTAAATGCATGAATGCGCATCCACATGTTTAAACCTAAGATGTAAGATTTTGTATGTCGGTTGTTTATCCAAATATCAAGTAATTGATGTCGAGTTGGATTTAATGTTGATTTGCATGCAAGACAGAAATTAAACATCCATTTACCGAGTTAGGTTTATGGTGCTTAACGCGATCCATTTGTCTTAAAAAAGTGCTTTGAAATGCAAAGTGTAAAATGCGAACTCATCAATATGATCCATCATGTATTCAGGTTAAATGAATTCGACATCGTCCTAGACGAGTGCTGGAAGTAGGACAGGAGCGAGCCAGGCAGTCATTGAGGCGCGAGCCTGTTGGCGATGCAAGGAGGCCTGTCCAGGTTTAAAAACTGGAAATCAGAGAGCATGTTTAGGCGCGAGCTAGGTGACGACCCAAAGAGGCATTTTCTGGTTGTTAAAAACGTTTGTGAGATCATTTGTAAAAGGGTGTTAAAACCCGCTTTTGTTGAAAAAGTCATTAAGACCGTTTTTGTGCTAATATGTGTAACACCCCCATACTCCAAGTGCCTTACCATGACCAATTAAGGCATGGGAATGCTACCATCTCGGTTACCCGAGGCAAGGTATATTAAATAGACAATAAAGAAATGAACTTTATTAAATAAATTTAAAGAGATACATGTCCAAAATCAAAACTGTTAAATAAAAAATACAACTGTTCCAAAAAGGCCAAAACAACTAAGTAAATAAATGTTTAAGACATAGTGGAAGACTTCTAGACATCTCGCGGCAACTCAACCCAGCTATCCCATGCGCGTCCATCTCATACCTGCTCAATAACTGCTCACAACCCCCGAATGGATCACCAAAATTTTCAAAACATTTAAACGGGGTCAGTTACTGATTACACAAAAACAATACAACAGAAACAATACACAATTATCCAATCTCCATCATAACTCCAGACACCTGACTACACACTAAAGTGTGTAGTCCTGCCATAATACTCATGGCGATAAGTATTCCACACCGCCAGTGGGGGACCACAACCGTTCCCACCTAAGCCCCGCTCATCTCATCCGAGCGATAACCCATGTTCCTAAATGTGCACATCCCCTCTGTGGCAGATTCCACAGAGGGCGAATCAAGTGCGTGAAGCCACTCCCACAAGTGACTCCACTCAGCCGAGGACGCACCCCGAGAACCACAGACGAACAATCACAACCAACTATACAATCAGCAATCACCAATTTCAAATTCCAATTCAATATGAATCGACAACAATAAACATCCATTAACAACATTATGTATTCAATAACCGAGTAGGGAAACCCTACCTGGAATAAGCAACCACGGGACCGTCACAAGCAGCTAATCAGTAATGCTCCTCTACGAACTTTTCTCCTATAATCACATATACATACAATTACCATCTAATCAACATAATACTCCCAAAACCCCCAATTCTACCCAATTAGGGTTTTAAACAAACTCAACGAAACAGTATAAAAATTATACAAGAATCTTACCCTTGACACGACGAACTCAACGGCGTAAAGAACACGACGATCCGACAACCTTAGCCTTTGGGATTTGCTAATGACGCGAAGAACAATGCAACTTAAATCTTTTCTCTCTTTAAAAGTTCTTAGAAATATGAAAAGTGATTAAGAAAGATGACGGAACCCTTAAATACTAATCACGCGTTATTAACAAAACCTGGCTAAAATAACCCGTAATACCAACTTACTCGATCGAGTAAGTGACTTACTCGATCGAGTGCCCCTTACTCGATCGAGTGTCACACGTACTCGATCGAGTACCCATCACGCAGACTACTGTTTCGTAACACAACCTACTTACTCGACAGAGTAAGCCCCATTCGATAGAGTACCCATAGACATAGAAAACCGTAGTATTACTATATGAAGAACGAGACTCAGAATAATTATCATTGTCTTGATAATATTTGATGTCGGGTTCGATTTTGTAAGCTTGACATGAATAGTTTTGTGAAAAAGGATGTAAAAATGCTTGTTATGAACTAATTGTATTAAGTTCATTGCTTTGTAATTAAAGTGTAAAAAAAAGTGCTTAATATTAACTAATTATGTTAAGTCCATTGCTTTGTAATTAATCGAAGTTTATCCTCGTACTCGGATTAAACCGACATGGTATGTAGAACCAAGGATGATTCTTTGTATATGACTAATATGGTTTTTGCAAATTTAAACAAATGAAAAAAGGGCTTTAAAATACCATTTTAAAATGTAATTTACCAAATATTATATCCGAGTCACAGATTAAACCGTCATGGTATGAAGAGCCAAGGGTGAACCTAATTCATGGTTAAAAAATGCTTATTGTAAAAATGGTTTGAAATATTTGAAATGGTAAAAACAGATTACAAATAAGAAATGAAAATATAGGAAATATGAACTCAAACATTTTTGAGTTCTGACATGGGGTGCCATAAGAGGCGCGAGCCACCTAGTTGTGACTAGGGGCTTCTGGTTTAGGTCAAAAATCGGTTTTCGCTCAATCAATCCATATTTTGGATTATGTTATGCATGTTTTAATATGTTAGAGTCATAAAAACAGATAAAAAGAAAATGAAAGAAGAGGATTAATTACACCCTCATACTTACATGCTAGGTTGCTTGACGAGAAATCGACAAAGTGTAAAAACTCGAGAGTCGGAAAACTCGATTTAAAAACGTTTTTGTAAAATTTGGAGTGTTGCTTTGCTTTAGTGATGGTGTAGTTGGTCGAAGTGGTAAGTCAAGTGATTTAATGCACGATGACGGTACCAAACAATGTGTAAGGCTTGTATTTTCAATCGGTAGGTTGCAAATACGTGTCGTTTGTTGACTCGGGAAGTCGAGGTCTAGAATTTTAAGGGAGAAAAGAAGGGGCGGACTCTCTCGTATCTTTAAATGGTGGCATTTGTATAACAACTCGACCCACCACAGTCGTAACACAACCCAATAAGATGAGATATGTACCTTTGGGCCCATTACTTATCCTTACTTAAGCCCAAAAGCACAAGGCCTTGTTACTAAGTGGTGGGTGGAATCCCTTATAAACATATCACAACCTCCTCAATTCCCCGATGTGGGACAACCTTACTCTCAATAACTTGGGGTGTTACAATCACCCCCACTTAAGGAACACAACGTCCTCGTTGTGCCTCCAACTTGACCGCAGCCAAGCCTATAATCCTCCCCCGCTAGGTGTGTGACCCGGGTACTCCCGACCACGGGCTGACCACACGATCGCAGGGTCGCTCTGATACCATTTATAACAACCCGACCCACCACAGTCGTAACACAACCCAATAAGATGAGATATGTAGCTTTGGGCCCATTACTTGTCCTCACTTAAGCCCAAAAGCACAAGGCCTTATTACTAAGTGGTGGGTGGAATCCCTTATAAACATATCACAACCTCCACAATTCCCCGATGTGGGACAACCTTACTCTCAATAACTTGGGATGTTACAATTTGAGGGGTATTTATAGAGGATTTTGTGGTGGTGTGCGTTTGGGCGATGTGGCCATATAAGCTGCTTGAAGAGGCGCGAGCCTGTCCGCGGGTCTTCGAGTTGTCTTGTCACTATCACGCATTTGGATTTGTGGTTTGTTCTATCCTAGGTCTTGTAGGACATGATTGTTGTACTTGACCATCAAGTATTCCGTGTATACTTAGCATGGAAGCATTATGGTGTTTGATTTTTGTGTTTGACTCGGTTTGACTCGTTGTTGGAGTCGAGATTTGAATTTTGAGTCGGTTTTTGGTCCGGTGTCGGTTTTGACTATAGTTAGTGTTATTGCGACCCCGTCGTCGTGCATAAAACATTCCAGGTATTTTTGAAATGCTTTGGAAATGTTTTTGAAATCGGTTTTGAGTTTTCCGACGTGTAGTTATATAAACTGTTGATCAAACGTAGCGATTTCTAAGCATGTTGTAGTCTGATAATCATCGGGTGTTTGTTGGGGATTCAACAGTAATGGGTATCTACAGAGCCCCCACTTTGACTGAGGCTTGGATAGGGCGAAAGTGAAAGTACAGCCCTCAGGTCAATCGAAGATTACAACCTGGAGACCGAAGCAACATACACGACTGTCGCAACCCTATAAAAAATAAAACCAACTGGATCTACTAATGCAGCAGAGGTAAGTCGGGTATCGTATCCACAGGGAGGCGGTCACTATCTACTTGTGATTCGGTCTGTCTAATGTCACAAAACGGCGAGTTTGAGTTAATTTCTAAACTAAAAGCAATGAAAATAGTAACAAGGCAAAAGTGAAAGGGATTGAGAGAAAATATAGAAAGAGATACTAGGATGTCGGTTCACCATGATATCACACAAATCAGCTAAAAGTAGGTTAGTTGGTCAGATGTGAGAAGGGCAGTGGAAAGTTCCTCTCGATCCGCTATCCGCCCTAAAATACTACTAACTTAGCTCTCGCCCTCATTAGTGTAGTCTATTGTTCGTAGCAGGTCTAATGATTCCAATCTCTCGATCTAGGTCTGAATTTAACCAGTTTAATTATTTCAGTTGCATGCATTCAACCTAATAATTACAGTTATATTGCTAATGAATCAATTCTCACAACAAAACCTCCTAAAACAAATTATCGCATCATTGCTATACTATCATGGCTAGCCTAATCCTAACATTTAGAGAAATTAGCTATGCATAATGGTAAATAAAGCAAGAAAGAAAGATAAATAAATAATAAACAACATGATAAAAAGAGATGTGCAAAAGGGAAATAACATAAAAGAGAGAAAAGAAATTACAAGAGTTCGGATCCGGAAAGGGAAGAGCAACGTCGAATAGAATAAGAAACAAAAGAAAAAAACGTTGTATGGAAGTTGATAAAACCTAATTAAGTCTCTCCTATTTATAGGAGAGAGATTTATTTTCCTAAGATACGATGACAAGATATTAAAATCTTGTGTCAGGTAGAAAAGTACTCGATCGAGGACTTTAGAACTCCTCGATCGAGTAACTCCTAGCAAAAACCCCTCGATCGAGGACATTAGGTACTCGATCGGGCACTATCAAAAAGGCACTTCTCGATCGAGGACTTTTAGTACTCGATCGAGCAATATAGTACTCGATCGAGTGGTTTCCAGCGCATAATTCCTACTTTGCGCACTGAACTTCAAACGGTTTTCAGTGGCGTTGGAAAGATAAGAGGATAAGCATCGAGATATGGCTCTTCAAAGTAGGCCATATTAATATGAAGCTCTTCCTTTGCTCGCCTTGCTTCCTTACTTCTATGCGCATCTCAAAACAATAGTTTCCAAGCTCCGACTCAACTCATCTCCTAAATTCATGCATAGGGACATGTTTTAAGCTTGATTACGCTTCTTTCAGGTACATTCCTGCAAATAATACAAGAGAAACCAAAGTAGACAATTCGGGGGACATTTGTAGCTAAACACTACTAAATATGCATAGAAATGCGTGCAAATGAAGTACAAAATGCCTATATAAAATGCACGCATCAGCAACGTCGAGGCGGCTCAAAAGGATTTGGGCCAAGGACCTGCCGTCGGGAAGGGCGACGTCGAGGCGACTCAGGAATTCAAGCCAATGACCTGCTGTCGGGAACAATTTAGAGTCTGTCGACTGCCGGTGCGAGTCATTTAAAGTCTGTTAGACTACGTATAAAGGCTCACCAGCCGTAGGAAGGAGTCATACCTGAGGCATATTCGGGATATATCCTTGAATTGCTTCTTGTCCGTGCGCGTAGAGGCTCGCCAGGGGGGTTGCGGGTGCGTGGAAGCTCGCCAGCCATTAAAGGTGCGTAGAGACTTTCCAGCCATTGAAGGTGCATAAAGGCTCACTAGCCACTGAAGGTGCGTAGAGACTCGCCAGCCATTGAAGGTTCGTAAAGACTCGTTAGCCATTGAAGGTGCGTAGAGACTCGCCAGCCATCAAAGGTGCATGGAGGCTCACCAGCCATTGCGGGTGCGTAGAGGCTCGCCAGCCATTGAGGGTGCGTAAAGGCTCGCCAGCCATTAAAGGTGCGTAGAGGCTCGCCAGCCATTGAGGGTGCATAGAGACTCGCTAGCCATTGAAGGCGCGTCGAGACTCGCCAGCCATCAAAGGTGCGTAGAGACTCGCCAGCCATCAAAGGTGCGTAGAGACTCGCCAGCCATCAAAGGTGCGTAAAGACTCGCCAGCCGTTGAAGGTCAAATGATGGACTGCGGGAAATAGCCTGAATCATCGGGCCTACTTCAAGAGGTTGCTTGTTGTTGGTGGACTCCGTGGGGACGTCTCAGATGTCCTGCTGGGGAATTTTGGTGTTTATAAGGGACGCTCGCGGTGTTTGGAAGAGATAGGCCCTTTGAACCTTGGGCCTGGTTGTTGCGGATGGCGGCCCTTATCACTGCCATTTGTAATTTTTAATTTTGAAGATAGCTAATTTGAATTTTGCCATTTGATTTTTTGTGTTGGAAAATTTCGTTGTGATAATAGCGAATTTTACTTTCGCCATTTGCTATTTGTTTCTTTTTTTTTAAAGTAACGCTTTTTAATTCCGTTATCTTGCAATTTTGTGAGAAATAGTGAATTTTAATTTTGATGTTTGTTATTCTTGAGGAAAATGACGGTTTTTAATTCCGTCATTTAAAATTTTGTGAATATAGTTATTTTGCGTGTGTTTGGGCCAAAGCCCAAAATTTGGCTGAAATTGCTAAAATCACCCCAAAGAGGCTCGAGCCACTAGGCGATACAAGGGCTTCCCCTTATTTTCTTAAAAAGACGCGAGAGCAGCTTGCTCTTTATTCTGTCATCTTCTCCGACAAAATCACTCAAAAGCTCTCAAAAATCGTCATTGTTGATCTTGCCATTGCTTGTGTTCGTGCCATATTACTCATGCCATCTCAAGGTATGTAAATCCTCTTTATTCCATTGGAATTGGTTTGCGTTTTGTTTATTGAAATAGGACGAACCCGAGTTCATTTGAAATCAATTTGGGCGTTTTTGATTTGCCCATTTTCGAGTAAAATTGATGCTTGCATTAGGTTAGAAACCTCTTTAAGAGTATATGGGTGCTTTTAGTTTGCATTTTGGTCCCCCTTTTCCGCCTCCTATGTGCGAAAAATGCGAATGGGACAAAAAAATCGTCTCATTTCGCAATGTCATGCTTGTTTGCTTGAGTTGTGTGCCCCACTAGGTTGCATTGTAGTCGGGGAAGACCATCTTTGCTATGTTAGACCTTTGTTGTGTGCCAGGGGTGAAATTTCGCATTTTGCCCTTATCAGACGGTCTTATGCTGACGAATTAAGCGCCTGGTTGTGCTCAAACTGAGCCATTTTGCTTCGAATAGACCTTAACAGTAGTTTAGGTCGTACTGGGGCATGATCGCGTCATGTTGCATTGTTGTGGCCGTAATTTGAATTTTTGACCTGCTTGCGCTCAGTTTGGCGTAAAATTGCCTTTTGAGCTTTGTAAAATCCCCGGTTGTGACCGCGGGGGGGGTTTATTTTTGTTTTGTTTATTTTTGCAGACCTTGTGTTAGCCCGAGGGTGTTGGGTTGTTTTTTTTGCTGTTGTTTTGACTCGTCTTCTGCTTGAAAAGAAGGACGAGTCGTCTTTTTTATGAGTTTTTGTGTTGGATGGGATTGGGCGGGTTTGCCCTTGCTGTTGTTTGATTTTGTTTTGTATTTGCAGGTGATTTTTGTTCTTGGGATTTTGTCTGTTTTGTGCCGTCGTAATACCGGAATTTCGGCTGACATTGTTTTTGTTTTGGTTTCGGGTGGGTGTTCGGGGGCTGCTAGGCCCGTTGGGTCCGATGCCGAGGTTTTGAAGGAGGAGGAGAAGAGACGGCTGTCGTTCTGTCTTCGTCCAGTTGTGTTTCTTCCTGGTGGCCTTTGATCACGTGTTGATCCTCGGCTGTTGTCTGTAGAGAGTTGGACGCCTAATGAGTGGGGTTCAACATCAGGGTGGCGCATTGTGATGCGGTTTTCAATCATTGCTGAATTATGATGATTGGGGTTCAACATCGGGGTGGCATCCTATGTTGTGGCTCTCACTCATTGCTGAATTCTGATGATTGGGCTTCAACATCGGGGCGATGCACTGTGTCACGATTCTTGATTGTCATGTCGTCCAAAATCTGCTAGACACTTCTTCCTTTTTTGTTACGGAGTAGGAAAGAGGGGTTATCGTCATGGTAACCACCTCTGTTTCCGTTGTTACTCCCTTTCTTTTCATGTTGTTTCTTTCTTTTATGGTTAGAAGAGTTTGAATTAAATTAAATCGCATCGAATTTTGCCAAAATTGATTTGCAACAAAAGAATGGAAACTCAAACCGCCATGGATGAATTTAAAAAGTATTTTTGTGAGTGTGTTGATTTTGATTTTTACGAGATCAAGACTCGAATTTGCAAGAGCGTTTTGAGAAAATTGACGTCAAGTATCAATTTTGCGAAAATGCAATTTTTTTTTTCAAATTTTTGACTGACATGGAAACGATCCATTGTGGATCAGGGCGACTAGCCCTTGCCCTCTAAAAAAAGAGAAAAAAAAACCGTATGTTTAAAGCTGCGTCATGAAAACCGTGTCGAATTTCGTAAAACGTGAATACAAGGAAATGTGAGTGTGAGAAAACACAAAAATTTCTAGGCAATCCTAAATAGGCGCGAGCTCTAAGGCGAGAAAAATGAGGTGTTAGGAAGAAACATAACTAGACAAGGACAAGTCAAGGTGTGGATTCTTAGAAGCAGCCCAAAGAGGCGCGAGTAGGCTTGCGATGCAATAGAGCACGGGTGGGATCCATCGTGGCTAGTGTTCGGTGAGATTGTCCAAGCTTTAAACAATAAGGGTTCTTATGGAGAAGTTCCTTCATTTGGATCCCCTAGGATCCTCCAAGTATGGCTTGTGGAGAGGCTAAGGTATGTGAGCCTCCGGTTGATGCTTCTTCTTACTCCTTTCATCATCTTACCATGAGGAAAAAGTTGTATGCGTATAGTTTTGCATGCACCAAGGCCTATTGGACGTCAAAATTAGTGGAGGATGGTGGTCCTCACATCCATTGGGCGGTGCCGTGGCGGAACTTTAGGTCCTTTATGGGGTTGCCCGCTCCGGCCGCTTCTTCTTGCTCTTTGATGGTTGTGAGCTTGAAAGTTGCTTCCTTCATCTATCCGGAAAGGGTCATGAGGGAAATGGGCCGTCAACAAAAGGTGACTGCCTAAGATAGTCTTGTCCAAGAGAGTGTATTCCGAAACTCCGAGCTTGTGGATGCTTTCGAGAGGGGGTGGGCCACTCGACCAATTTGGGAGGTACCAAACCGTGCTTTAACGACATGGGTGACTCCCACTTATGTCAAATGGTAAAGAGCCTCAACCTTGGAAGAAAGGTCAAAGTTCTGCCATGATGAAATCATCGACTTGAAGTATAGTGAGGCAGCCAAGGCAAATTCGCGCCTACTTTGATGACTTTGGCGATAATGTGAGCCCGTATGTGATGAGGCCATCGAAGAAGAGGAGCTTGAGCCCCAAGGAGGTGGTGAGCCACGTGTGGGACCAGCTTGGGCCGATTATAGGGTCGTGTAAAAGCTTGGGTGCCGCTGCCGTTGTGGATCCGTTCTGAGGAGGAAGTCCATGCTAGGCGGGCTAGCAAGAAGAACAAGGGGAAGATATATCTCGAAGGCAAAGGCAAGGTTAGAATGGAAGAGTGAAGATCTCCATTAACCATTTTATTATTATGTTGTATTAGCATTTGTGTGCGTTTTTATTAGTTATGTATTGTGTGTTTGTGTGTGTTAGTTTTATTACGTGTAATGTCTTAGTCGACACCCTAGCTTGGCAAGTCGTGGACTTGTTTAGATTTATTGTTGTCAATTTTGTAATCCTTCCTATTATTAAGTAAGTAAGAGGATTGCTTGTGCTAAAAAAAAATATTGTGAACATTTGTTGTTTCTCCATCCATCTTGTAAAGGCAATTTGGTTTGAATTATCCTAAACATTGCACATGTGAAGGGGATTTTTATGGGAAGGGAGAAAGGCTCTTTTTTGTTTTTGTCGTTGTGTGGAAAGGGAATGCTTTTTATAAGTTTGTATGGGTTGTTGATTTTGTGTGTGGGGATGGTTGTATCCTTCTTGCGTAAGAAAGAAATGCATACGCAATCACTTGAAGAGGTGAAATCAAACCATGCTCGTAGTTCAGGTTTTTTGTTTGAGTTGGGGTGTGAATTCTTGTTTGGGTGTTGTGGTTGTATCCTTATTGTGTAAGAAAAGACTGCCTATGTATTCACCTTAGAAGAGGTGAAATCAAGCCATGCTCGTAGTTCAGGTGTTATGCTTGAGTTGTGCAAATGGATGGTGCCTTTGACAGATCAAATGCTGCTGGAAACATGGCAGGGTGCCGTAACTTAGACTCGATTAAATATGTAATTTCAAATCATAACTTTTGAGGAATCGACTTGAAAGGGGGATTGCGGTCACTAGTAGCGAAACTAGGGAAAGGTCGTTAGTTGCTGGTGCTAAGGTTCAAGGGTACTACTTATTGAGTTGGTCTAGGTTGGTTGGGTTTGTGAAGTCTTCCCCATCTAGGTCACTCAATCTCATTGCGCACCCTGAAAGGATTTTCTTGACCAGGTATGGCCTGACCCAATTGGGTTTGAATTTTCCCCTCGGATCGACGGGTAATGGTGCTCAAACCAACGAGGACCAATTCGCCTTCTTTGATGTTTCTGAGTTTGACTTTTTTGTTGAATTCCCGTTGTATACGTCGTTGGTATAGCTGGACGTTGTGCAAGGCATTGAGTCACCGTTCATCTGGGAGGGTAAGTTGCTCGAACCTTCGACGGGTCCATTCCGCCTCAGGGACTTGACTTTCTAGTAGGATGTGTAGAGATAGGACTTCCAACTCCACTGGTTACAGTGCCTACCTACCGTATGCTAGGTAGAAGGGTGTTGCTCCTGTTGGTGTTCGAATGGTGGTTCAGTATCCCAGAGTGTGAATGGGAGTTTGCTCGGCTAATCGCGGTAATTATCTTACATCTTTTTTATGACGGTGACGAGTGTTTTCTTTGCTGCCTCTACCGCTCCGTTGGTTTGGGGATAATAGGGGGATGAATGGTGTCGTTTGATTTTGTACTTGTCTAGCAAGCAAGGCTTGCGTTTCGGCCCGGAAGTGGGAGCCTTGATCACTGATGATTTTATGGGGTACCCCATACCTGCAGATGATATTGTCTTGGATGAACTTGGCCACCTGTTTGGCGGTCAAGACTGCATATGATTGTGCTTCGACCTATTTGGTGAAGTAGTCTATTGCGACAAGGATAAAGAAATGTCCTTTGGTGTCAATCGGATTGATTTTGCCGATAATGTCGATGCCCCAGGTCGAGAAAGTCCAGGGTGATGTCATGGTGTATAAAAGGGATGGTGGTATGTGTTGTATGTTGGCAAAGATTTGGCAGTTGAGGCAATGTTTGACGTAGTTTCTGCAATCGGCTTCCATGGTGGTCTAGTAGTAGCTCAACCGCGTGATTTTTTGGGCTAGCATCATTGCGCTCATATGAGGGCCACATCCTCCATCGTGGACCTCTTCCATGACTTTATTGGCTTTGTTGTGGTCAATGAAAAGGCGAAGGATCCCCTGGGTTGTTCTTTTGTATAATTACTCTTGGTTTATCACGTATTGTGATGCAAGTATGATGTGACTCATATTTGAGCATATTTAGTCCCCGAATTAGCCTCGTTTCTATGCTTTTTAGTGCATAATTGGGTCATTTACTATCTTTAGTCTTTCGTTTTGGATATTCTTTGAGGTTTTGATCCCTTGGTAGGAAAGGAGTAAGAACCTTGCATTTTCATGGCAAAATGGAGCTAAATTGATTGAATCTAATGACCAAGCATCAAGGGGAAGACAATGCTAGAAGGCCTATATAGATAATGAAGTAAATTGGGCAATGATGAAAAGATCCTTGCATCTCCAACAAGATCCTTGAGGATTGTTGAAGAAAGAAAAGAAGAAGAAGAAGTGACTGCCCATCAATCCGAGCGTCGCAGTGCTCGGGACGAGCGTCCTGCCTTCTCACAATCCGAGTGTCCCGTGGCCAAGACGCTCGTCTTGGTGCCTGATGATCCGAGCGTTGCCTTCCCCAATCCGCTCGGGTTCCTCTCCACTGCAAGCCGTCCCTCAGCCAAGCCGCTCGGGACAAGCGTATTTCTTGAAGACTACGAAAACGGATATGCGCATCTTCTTCAAGAGGAGCACTTCCTCAACTTTTCTTAAGGGTTTTAATCGTCATTTAAGCCCTTAGAAACCCTAATTTATGTACCTAATCCTTAGTATAAATACCCCATTGTACTAATTGGATTATCATATTCTTCTTATGCAATCTTAATCTCATCTTAATCTTGTAATCAACTCTTAATTTAACATTAATACAAATCTCATTTCTTAATCTCTCCTTAATTTATCTATTGTTCCTCATTTATTTTGGGTAATTGAAGATTATTTGGGGTTTATTTGGAGGATTGACAACCTTCCATCAATCATCAAGTACTTCTATTATTCTTTGCTTTATTATTTGGAATCGTCTTTAGGTATAATTCTCTTCATCCCTTTTTAATTATTGTTAATCATCTTCATTTATTCATCATGTTTTGTCGTGCTAGTATGACTGACAACCTTGTTAGCATGTTAAACTTGATAGTAAGTGAGTAATCATCTTAACTAGGGTTAATGGGGAATTAGGGGAAACCAACATGGGGATTGATTCATGCTTAATCTAATATGCTTTCATAATTAATTTTCTTGCTTGTTGTGATTTCAACTTATGCACATTTTATGTTTGATGAAATGCGAGCCTATGAATCCTTGCATTTTTTACCCATCACTTATCTTTTCAATGAGACTTGTAAGATATAAAACAACTCGAGTCTCATTAGACCAGGCATATAGTTGGATATGGAGGATTAAGTCGACTTGTATGTGTTGTACAATCTAATCGATTCGGCTCTGGGACCCAAACCTTCCTAGGGATTGTAAGATATACAGTAACTCGATCCCATCACGACAATAATTGCTTGCATCTAGTAGAAAACATGTTTGTATGATCAAATCCCATGAATCCCCTATGAACCCATGACACCCTAGTACTTTTAATCAATTGTTTACATCTCATTTTAATCATCTTGCTTGTTTATTTACATTGTTATTTAGCTTAGTTGATCTCCTACCTCAACCCAAATTGTGACACCCTTAGACACAACCATTTGCAATCGAAAATCCTACATCAATACCCGTCCCTTGAGATCCAACTTTTGCTTACCTCTTTACTAATAGTAGAGTAGTTTGTGAAGTTATAAATATTGTTTTGGTCTAGGTAACTTTTGACGACGAGTAACAATACCGACGAACCAAAAATGGCGCCGTTGCCGGGGGCGGTGTTAACTTGATTTTATTTTCTTTGATTGTTTTTATTTGTGTCTTTCTTTGCCTTGGGGAAGTAAAACTCCTCAAGGTTTGTTCTAATTATTTTCAAGTTGTTTGATATTTTGCAAGATGGATATTATAGATTGTTTTGTTGAGGACCACTTGAGTATACCTTTCTTCAAAGATCCCATACAAGCACTGGAAGCCTTAGAAGCAAGTGAGGCCAAAAATATGCATTGGGACTTGGAGGTAGATCTTCTTGAGGCCGCTCTAGCCAACAAAGAACTTGCTCATGAGCAATCCAAATTAGTACATAACATCCTTGTGGAAGCATATCAACCCATGGTAGAAGAACAAGCAACCAAAGATGACATCATACAAGCCAAAGAGCTAGATGAATTTGTCAGGAAATTTGAGTATGATGAGATTAGTGAGCTTGAAGAACAAGTTGAATATGCCATGAGAATGGAATGTCTAATGCAAATGGAGCAAGTTCTTAGTGAATCTTCAATGGAGGAAAGTGAGGTACAAGTTCCAACTCTAAAACCCCTTCCCCCAAATTTGAAATATGCTTACCTTAATGAATCTAAAACCAAACCCGTAATTGTTAATGACAAACTTGATGAGAACCAATTGGGAAAATGGTTTGATGTGTTGAAACAATATGGAAAGGCTATAGGTTATAGTCTAGATGGCCTTAAGGGGATAAGTCCCAATTTTTGCATAAATAGAATTCATCTAGAAGAAGACCATAGACCTACCATCCAATCTCAAAGGAGATTAAACCCCCATATGCAAGAAGTCGTAAAGGCGGAGGTTATGAATTTACTTGATGCGGGAATCATATATCCCATATCGGATTCTTTGTGGGTTAGCCCCGTTCAAGTGGTAACTAAGAAAGGAGGTACCACGGTGGTGACAAATGATAAGAATGAGCTAATACCCACAAGGAAGATCACTGGTTGGCGTATGTGTATTGACTATCGAAAATTGAATTCCGCAACAAGAAAGGATCATTTCCCCTACCATTTACTGACCAAATGCTTCAGAGGCTAGCCTCTAACAAGTTCTTTTGCTATCTTGACGGGTATTCGGGATTCTTTCAAATCCCCACACCCGGATGACCAACACAAGACCACCTTCACATGCCCTTATGGTACCTTTGCATATAGGAGAATGCCTTTTGGCTTATGTAATGCCCCCGCTACTTTCCAAAGATGCATGATGAGTGTCTTCTCCGACTATCTAGAGACCATAACGGAAGTTTTTATGGATGATTTTAGCGTTTATGGAAAAGACTTTGACTATTGCTTGCATAATCTTTCTCTTGTATTGCAAAAATGTGAAGACGTTAGTCTCGTTTTGAATTGGGAAAAGTGTCACTTTATGGTCAAAGAAGGAATTGTTTTGGGTCATTTAATCTTAGAGAAGGGCATCGAGGTCGATAAAGCTAAGGTTGAGGTGATAGAGAAACTCCCACCCCCCGTGAATGTTAGAGGGGTGAGAAGTTTTCTCGGTCACGAGGGTTTCTATCGCCGTTTTATAAAATATTTCTCAAAAATCGCGAAACCCCTCACTCAACTCTTACTTAAAGATGCCCAATTCCACTTCACTAATGAGTGTGTTGAAGCCTTTAATGGAATTAAGGAAGCACTAATCTCGGCACCGATCATCCAACCACCAAATTGGGAACTACCGTTCGAAATTATGTGCGATGCTAGTAACTACGCCGTTAGAACGGTTCTTGGCCAGCGGGTAGGAAGGGCTTTGCATGCTATATACTATATAATCAAGACTCTTGATTCCTCCCAAGTGAACTATGATACCACCGAGAAGGAGCTCCTTGCCATTGTCTATGCATTAGACAAATTCCGTTCCTATTTGCTTGGATCCAAGGTGATTGTTTTTTTCGGATCACCGTGCTCTTCGACATCTCTTGATAAAGAAAGAAGGAAAACCAAGATTGTTGAGATGGATTTTGCTACTTCAAGAATTCGACTTGGAAATAAAAGATAAGAAAGGGGCCGAGAATGTGGTGGCGGAACACTTGTCAAGGATTCGGTTTCATGAAAAAAAAAAAAAGAAGAAACACCGATCAATGACTCTTTCCCCGATGATATCTTCATGGCCATTCAAATACAACTTGAAAGGCATATTACTCCATGGTTCGCCGATTATGCCAACTATATTGTTAGAAGAGTACTCCCTCCAAACTTAAACTATAACCAAAGGGAGAGATTTTTGTTCAAAGTAAAGAGGTACTTTTGGGATGATCCAAATCTTTACAAAGAGTGTAGTGATGGGCTCTACCGAAGGTGCAACCCTCAATAGTAAATTCAAGGAGTTTTGGAAGGATGTCATTCATCCCTTTATGGTGGACACCATGGAGCAAGAAGAACCATTGCAAAAATCCTTCAATCGGGCTTCTTTTGGCCTACTATGGTCCAAGATGCGAGGGAATTCATCCTTCATTGTGATGCTTGTCAAAGAACGGGGAATATCTCTTGGAGGAATGAGATGCCACAAAAGGGGATACTAGAGGTAGAGATCTTCGACGTTTGGGGAATCGACTACCAAGGACCATTTATGACATCCAAAGGGAATAAATACATCCTCGTGGCCATAGACTGTCTCAAAATGGGTGGAGGCAATTGCCACCCCAACCGATGATGCAAGAACGGTCACTAAACTCTTCAAGAAAATAATCTTTCCAAGATTCGGAGTCCCTAGAGCAATCATAAGTGATGGAGGGACGCATTTTCATGAAAAGAAGCTCACATTCCTTTTGACAAAATATGGTGTTCAACATAGAACCGGCTTGGGATATCACCCTCAAACAAGCGGTCAAGTTGAAGTTTAAAATAGAGAGATCAAGCAAATTCTTGAAAAAAGTTGTTAACAAGACTCGTAAGGATTGGAGCATGAAACTTGATGACGCTCTTTGGGCTTATAGGACGACCTATAAGACTCCCATAAGAGCCTCCCCTTACAAACTTGTCTATGGAAAAGCATGCCACTTGCCAATTGAGTTAGAATACAAAGCTTTTTAGGCAATCAAAGCTCTCAACCTTGATCTCAAACTAAGTGATCAAAAGAGGATGATGCAAATTCAAGAGTTGGAAGAATTCCGACTACAATCTTATGAGAATTCCAAGATCTACAAAGAGAGGACAAAGTTGCTTCATGACAAGAGAATCAAGCAAAATGCCCTGCACAAGGGAGGCAAAGTCCTTCTATTCAACTCCCGATATCGACTCTTTCCCGGGAAGTTGAACTCTAGATGGATGGGTCCCTATGCGATCACTGAGGTAGGAAGGTATGGAGACTTTGAGATCAAGTCGGAAGATGGGAGCAAATTTAAAGTTAATGGCCAAAGATTGAAACCGTATTATGAAGGAGCATTCATTGGAGAGGTCGAGGTCACCTACCTCGGGCCTCCTCCTCCTTGAGAAGAACATCAAAGAGAAAGTTTGGTGGAGTCCTCCCTAAACCACCACTTGTAAATATTCTAACTCCCTAACTTGCATTTTAATTATTATATTGCATTTTTGTCAATTTTGGATTAACATTTTTATGCCTTGATCAAGATTTTCATCATTTTGAGAGAAGTAAGGGAGGGACTTATGTGATTATTGATGTGTAGTGTTTTTCCTTAGTGTGGGGATAGCAATTGCCTAGGCTATACAAGCCTTCGTAGTGCCCCCACAATGAAGACCACAAGAAATGAAGAGTAAATGACACGGGTTACGAGATGCCCACGGATGGACCTGAATTCGTGTGGCAGAGGGACAATCCGAGCGGCCCGATGGGAATCTGCTCGTCCTAAAGAACAATCCGAGCGTCCTGGGTAGGATACGCTCGTCCTGTGAAGCTGGAAAAGAAAATTGTGGGTCTGACTGAGAATCCGAGCGTCCTACTTGAGAATCCGCTCATCTCAGCCAGGACGGTCGTCCTAGAGGAAATCCGCTCTTCTTATCACTGGCAAAATTTGGGTTTTCTCCCTAGAAAGGAATCCGAGCGTCTCCAACTCAAGACGCTCGTCCCACTTAAAAAGACGCTCATCCTGGTGATAATCCGCTCGTCCCCAGCGCGTTTCTCGTGAAGCCAAAAGCATAAGAATCAGAGCATCCCGACTGCTGTCCGCTCGTCTCCCCCTCTGATTTTCAAAAATAACGGGATTAAAAACCCCACTTTACCAATTTATTTCCTCATTCAAACATAAACACTACCCCAAACCCTCATAACCCACCTCAAAACCCTCATTCTCTCCATCAACCAACATCAAATTTCTCAACCAAAATCACCTAAATTAAATCCAAACTTCCTCAAAACACAATTAAATCACTCCTTTACCAACAACAAGTGATTAAAACACCAACATCTTCAAAGTTTGAGTCGATTTTTGGGATACAAGGCAACATTCAACTATCCTAAATCGATTTGGGTCTTATTGAAAATTTGAAGAAATCAAGCTTATCTTTGGTGTTACTACATAAAGGAGCATGGCAAGAACAAAAAGTGGAAGTAAGGCACCCCCAAAGAAGAACCTTTCCAAAAGACAACAAGCTCTTCAAGCTATTCAAGAATCTAAGGCATTGGTGTTTCAAAATGCAAGGTTGGAAATTCAAGAGTCTATTCCTCCTATGGAAGCTTCTACTTCTACTCCGGTTGTTGAACAACTAGATGATTATCCGGAGCTAATTTTCACTTCCGACTCTCATAGGAAGAAACTTGTTTCCTTTGCTAAGAAATCTATTTTACCCACCAAATTCATATGCCAAGAGACTTTGTCAAAATTGGGTGTCTTAGAACAAACCAATACCTTTTTCGAGTCCATGGGATTGAGTACATTGTTTAATATGCAAGAGTTGACTTACTCATCCCTCGCCTTAGAGTTCTTAAGCTCTTTGAAAGTTACCAAGGTGGAGGCTCTAAGGAACATTGAATTCCGGCTCGAGAATGTTGATAGGAAATTATCTTTTGAAGAATTCGGTAATGTTTTTGGCCTTAGTAATGACCCGACCTACACAAAGAAAACTACCTAGTATGATCCCGCTCCCTTATGGAAGGCTATTACCGGTAGAGAGTTTACATCTTATCATGATTGTCGTGCTCTTTTTGTCCATCATCCGGGCATAAGGGTATGGCACAAGGTTGTTGGGAATACTTTGATTGCTAGGAAGGGCACGAACCATTTCACCGAACTTGACTTTATTTATCTCGAATCGACCTTG
The DNA here is from genome assembly GCF_048544455.1 of Silene latifolia. Lineage (NCBI taxonomy): Eukaryota > Viridiplantae > Streptophyta > Magnoliopsida > Caryophyllales > Caryophyllaceae > Silene > Silene latifolia. The sequence continues at coordinate 87,964,267 of NC_133535.1, read as the reverse complement.
AACATTGGAAGAGAGTTCACCAAAAAGTACAACATTCTTCAACTTTTGATTGAGAGGTGGCTCAATGTTGATTGTGGCAAAGAAGGCACATCCTTTATTGTTAATGGAGGGTTAGTAACTTATTTAGCAAAACACTTCAACCGGAACTTCAACAAGGATAGCACCTATAAACCGGTTAAGGGAGGCCATATCATTGATCTAGCCACCATGGTTCAAAAATTCAAATGGGTCACGAATGATACTCTTGATGACAAATTTGGGTGGTTAACAAAAGATGCTAAATCCTTCACATTGCCAAGCAAGATTTTCCGATTGAATGTTCATAGGCCCAACTACCTTCTCCCACTCTCCGAGGAAGCCGAGTTTATTATACAACACCAAGGGGAAGACATTGCGGAGCCCTCCTCCTCCATTATCACCCCACCTTACCCATTCACCTACCATGAATTTCAACCCGAAAATGTTAAGGCGGGGAATGACTACTTGACTCTCTTGATGAAAGAAATGCACAAGTAAGCTTATGAGGATAGAGTCAATGCTTATAAAGCACAATATCCGCCTCTCCTACATCTTTCTAGGCAAGGACTTCTTGACCAATCTTGTCCTTTGCCTAGTTGGGCGGATAAGGAAACCTTCTTTCCTAGTGCTTCTAGAGGTGGTAACTTGGATGAAGAGGAGATGGTTGTTGTTGAGAGTGGTGCACAAGAATGAAGAAAATAAAGAGAATGAAGAAGAAGAAGAAGAAGAAGAAGAAGAAGAAGAAGAAGAAGAAGAAGAAGAAGAAGAAGAAGAAGAAGAAGAAGAAGAAGAAGAAGAAGAAGAAGAAGAAGAAGAAGAAGAAGAAGAAGAAGAAGAAGAAGAAGAAGAAGAAGAAGAAGAAGAAGAAGAAGAAGAAGAAGAAGAGGGTAGTGAGGAATAAGAGGGAAGTTCAAGTGCAAGTGATGATAACTCCGGATCTATGGAGGTTGATGATGATAATTCAAGTGAAGTTGGTGATGATGATGGAGATGATAGTGATGACGCCATGGGCGAAGATTGAGGCTTGTCTATTTCTCTTTTTTTTCATATAATTTGTATCTTGATCATAGTTTGTAGTCCTAACATCATCTAGAGGACTAACACCTCGGTCCCATTGAGGTGTTCATTATGTTGCTCCCATTTTCAAAATCCAAAATGATAAATTTTAGTTGCATGCATAGCACCCTTATGCATGAACTCCCCCAATTTTTGACATTAGAAATAGTGTCTATTTTGGTTTGGGGAAGTTTATGCATATCCATTGGGAGCTAATCTAAATTATGCTCTCCAACATAAGAAAAACCATGCATCATATAGCATAGCTTAGTTTGCATTCACTCTTGTTTATATGTCATATAAATTGCATTTAGCTTAGAAATCATGCATTTTCATATAGATTGCATAATTTCCTATCGTATTGGCTATCGAGGACAATGCCCATACTAGTGTGGGGATGGGAGATTCTAACTTGACTTTCTAAACAAAAATTATAAAAATTGAAAAATTGTGAAAAATACATAATAATTGAGTTTCTTAAAGAAACTCTAACAATGAATGCGATCATCACTTATGTAAATATCAATACTCTATCCAATATTTACATAACGATCTTTAGCAATTAAGGTATACTCCTCAATTCACATTGAGATGACATAACCATCATATCTACGGCTTTGGTTAGAGGATAAGCAACAGTTGCATCACTCTAATTTCCATTGCTATTTTCCTTTGTTCTATGCAATCTTTTCATCACATAGAGCATTTCTAAGTACACGTCTAAACAAGTTTTTAGACTCTGGTTCTAGAGCCAGTCAAATCCTCCCACTGTTTTCACAGTCTCTTGGGATACGATATTCGGCTAACAGAACTACTAGTCCCATTAAATTCCGGTTATCAACTATCTCTCTTACAACAGCGGATGTTGTAATGTACTTAGCTTTCGTTCATGATTTGTACGTATAACACTTATACATACACATCCTTCATATGACATCTTTTATGTATGACTCCTCATACATGTTTGCTTTATACATGTATAACTTCTTATACACATATGTATAACTCCTTATACATATTATTCTTTATGCACATAGCACTCTTACATGCTAACCATTCCTTAACGAGGCTCATAACATCTTATAAGCATAGAAATGTTTCCGTGTAATCCTTTTACACAAAATTCATAAATTGCTCCAAACTACAAGAGTAAATCCTCAGTGCTTCTCAAGTACTCAAGGATGCTCTTGATAATCATCTAGTGATACTCACTAGGAAATGATTGGTAATGACTTCTCATATTCTCAACATGATAAGTCCCGACGAGAGAAACTTTTAGCATATTTAATAGATCCTGCAGCGAAAGCACAAGAGATCATATTAATTGTTCAACAACTTGAACGAGTCAAGAATCTTATCACATAAGTCTCTTGACTATAATGCTAATATCCATATAGATCTATCTCATTAGATCCGGATATTTAATATGCGCCATGCTACTCTCAAGTATTCACCCGAGAATATTTCTAGTCACTAATATGTCAAACACATATTTTAGACTAAGAAATATCACCTTAGCTACATTTCTAGTCAATAATATGTCAAGCACATATTTTAGACTAAGAAACTCACTTTAGCTCCCACTAAACTCCATGTATCATTATGTTATCTCGACACTCGAGTAATACCGTTTTGATAGACTACATGATTGAACCCAAAGTTCCAACTCTTTGACGTATATAGATCACAAAAGGGAGCTTTCAAGCCTGCTAGGCTTCTTAGCATTGACAATATCAACAAAACTTCTCCCTTCATAAGATACATTCAAGAAGAAAGTTTCGTTATCCTTTTGCCTAAACTCATCCTCATGAGAGGCTATATTGCTAAGACCATACGAATTGATAAAGGCATTTGGGTTGTCACAAACTCTCTATAACAAGCCCAAATTTTAAACATCTTATGTAACCTTTACGACAAGATCAAGGTAACCAACCAAAGTATTCACCTTAAATCAAGTCTCGAAAACATCTCGTGTTTCCTTCCTTATCGCATCGTGTGCAAGGAGATCAATTCGAATTGCATGGCGACACGCCATCACATAGAGTTCATACTATAGAAAAGCGTTTGATGAGGGTTTAAGATTCGTCACTTTTGAAAAGTAACGCAATATTATCGCAAAATTATCTCCTTATAACCACTAAGCCATAATAAAGAACGTCTTCTTGCATTGTACTCACCACTGAGCCTCAATAAAGAACATCTTCTTGCATTGTACTCAGTTTGTGGGTCTTGGACTTCCATAAGTTCAAAATTTCTCCCACTCTGTCTTCCAGAAAATGAAAATCTTTCTGGAAAGACAGCATTACGAGCCACAAATTCTTTGTTCTCGTTTTGGAGGAGTAAAAACCAAGTGGTTCAATTTTGGATAACCCTCACAAATTGATGTGACCATAATTAGCGCACATTTAGTCCCCTAATTGAGCCTATTTTGCATACTATTATATCATTCTATGGCCATTTTATCCGTCAAAACCTTCCTATTTGCTTTTCTATCGCATTTCATATGTTTTGTAGAAAAGGAGATAATAAGGCGGAAATTCCCGTCTTTTCGTGCATATTTGGAAGCTTATTGATGATATTAGATGGACTAGTATGAAGAGGAGGCAAGAATGATGACCAATGATGTAGGAATAAAGAGTTTATAGAAGACTCATAAGGGTTAAAAGCAAGGATGACGAGAAGGAAGCCATTTATGAAGAAATTGCTCGGAAACTAAACCAAGGGTTGCTCATTTGGCTCTGAAAGTATGCTAGATGGAACGGCGTCGAAAAAACAAGCGATCTAGGCTTTTGAATCACTCCAATAGGAGTCCGGATGAGAAAATGACGTCCGTTTTACAATCCGAGGTCAAACAAAGAAGTCATTCAGAATCCGCCCGTCTTCGCAGAATCCGCCCGTCTTCCCCAAGACGCCCGTCTTCGCAGGAATCCGCCCGTCTTCCCCCAAGACGCCCGTCTTCTCTACAATCCGCCCGTCTTGTGGCTGGGAAAAACAAGAAATTCCGCTGGAAGACAATCCGCCCGGATTCCCTACAATCCGCTCGGATTGCCCCACTAGAATCCGTCCGGATTCCCTCAATCCGCTCGGATTCCCTTACGAGAATCCGGCCGTCCCGACTCCCATCCGCACAGATTGTAGCACAAAGACGTTTTCATTCTTCTAGCAACGATAAGAGAAGCCCTTCTCTCGGATAATCCCGGAGGCTCCCTGCTCAACTTAAAAAGTGTAATTACTAGTTTAGCCCTTAGTTAACCCTAATGCATCCTCCCTAATTTTCACTATAAATACCCCATTTGTAATAATCAAACCATCAAGTTTTATGAGATTAGAGATCTTTTTAGCTAGAAAAATCCTTCTTTAGATTAGATTAGGAGTAGATTAGAATAGATTACTCTTTAATCATTCCACAAATTACACATTAATCTCTTCTTAATTATTGTTCAAGTTTATTATTCAAGTTTATTATTGGGTAATTGAAGATTATTGGGTTTATTGGGAGATTGACAACCTTCCATCAATCATCAAGTTTCTTCTTTTATTCTTGCTTTATTATTTGGAATCATCTCAAGTTTGGTATAATCCCTTTACTCTTTAATCTTTATTGTTCATTTCTTCATTCTATTATCATGTTTATACTTCTTTGTGATGTTTGACACCATTAATGACATGTCTCCCATGATAATGAGTGAGTAGTCTCTTAGCTAGGATTAGTGGGTAATTAGGGGAAATCAACATGGGATTGATTCATGCTTAATCTAATATGTTTTCATAATCAAATTGCTTGCTTGTTGTGATGTCAACTTTATGCACATGTTATGTTTGATGAAATGCTAAGCCTATGAATCCTTGCATTTTTACCATCTCTTATCTACTCAACTTGACTTGTAAGATATAAACCAACTCGAGTCTTGTTAGACCATGCATAGAAGTTGATTAGGAGGAAAGTAAGTCGACTTGTAGGTGTTGTACAATCTAATCGATTCGGCTCCGGGACCCAACTCTTCCTAAGAACCGTAAGATATAACCCAACTCGGTTTCTCCACAACATTAATTGCTTGCAACCTTGTGAACATGTTTGTATGGTCAACACCATGAATCCCCTATGACCCCATGATATCCTAGCACTCTTAATCAATTGTTTACATCTTTTCTTTTATTGTTTGTTTTACTACATTGCTTGCATTAGTTTAGACACAACTACAAACCCAACCAAATTGTGACACTAGCATAAATTGAGATAGATAGACTTAGAACCCAAAGCACACCGTCCCATGGATCGACCTCGACTTACCGCTAACTAGTTGTTTGTTGAGTATTATAAATGTGTTTGATTGGATGTGACCCGACGACATCTCCCCATCAAAATGGCGCCGTTGCCGGGGATGGTGCTATGTGATTAAGTTCTTACTTGTTTGTCTATTTTGATTGTGCTTTCACCTTGAGGAACTTGTTCCTCAAGGATTGTTCTTACCATCTTTGTGTAGTTTCTATGTTTGTAGTTGTTTCTTTATCTCGGCTATAATGATGACTCAAGACTTGTCATATGGAGTATGTGGTGGATTCTTTGAGTATGACTATGGGTATGGGGAGTTTGAGGAGCAAGTCAACACAAACCTACCTTACAACTCATATAATGAAAATCTTAACTACTACCCCAATTTTTCCCACCAAAATCACCACATCCAACATCCACAACAACCACCCACCCAATACCCATTTCACAATGAACTTCAATTGCCACAATACAACCACTTTCACACTTACCCACAACAAGAAGATGAACCCATTCAAAATGTGATTCTCCAAATGATGGGAGATCAACAAAACTTCTTCAAACAAATGCTAGAAGAGAGCCAAAAACAAGATAATGTTCTTAAGGGCATTGTTATCCAAAGAGAGGAGTTAGAGATTCAAATTGCCCAAATGAGAGAATCCCAAGAAACCACCCCCCACCACTCCTTGGACATTGACCATGAATGTGAGTTTGAAGGAGTTACCTTTGATGAGAAGTGGGAAGAGCCAACCTCTTTGGGCTCTTGTGAGTATGAAAGTGTGGTATTTGATGATGAAGACATGAGGTTGAGTAAGCCAAATACTCTTAGCCTTTGTGAGTATGAGGGTGTGTCATTTGAAGTAGATGTTGAGGTGTTGGAGAATGAGTTGGTGAAGAAGAGTGAAGCCCCCATTTATGATTCTTATGGAGATAGCGATGATGACGAGCCTAAGGGACGGACTTGTAATATCACGTTGCTTGAGGAGCCTATCCTTGAGACATTTGAGATATCCTATCATGAAGGTGAATGTCCTTTCCCTATATCCCATGAAGACTACTTGACACCTACCATGGAGCCAATGATTGTTGAAGAGGATATGGTGGACCTTCTTCACAAGGTCAAAGCATCATACAAAAGCTACTTGGTGGAAAAGCTCAAGGAGAAACTTGCACGAGACGCTACTTGTGGAAATTTGGCATCCACAATGCCAACATCTAAGGAGCTCGACCATCAATGTTATAACAATTCTCCTTCCACCTCGGAAGGATTGAATAATCAAAATGCTATCATCATCACCAAAAGTGAAAGAGAGGGTAGTGAGTGGAAGTCTCCGGGCAACCATGAACCATACTTCTTACCTTATGAGGACAAGAATCATGGGCTAATTGGTTTGAAGCATCGGGAAAGCTCTAGTGCCAAGGACAAGGTGAAAGAAAGGATATATGACAAAATTCCTTGGCCAAATTTCGTGTTCAAATGGAGCAACCCATACTTATGCTTATTTGGAGCTTGTTCACAAGCTTTTGATCTTCTACTAAGAGCCTTGAGCTCTATGGACAAGAACCTTTACAATTCGAACGAGTTTGGTGGAGTCCTCCCTCAAACCACCATTTGTAAGATATCCTTTCCTTTACCTTTGCATTGCATTTCCACTTGCATTTAGTTATATACATATACATTTAGCTTGCATTTGTATATTATATTTCATATTGCATTTGCATTAGTTAGTTCATATAGTATAGTTGCATTGTATATACCTCACATGATTCATGTAGATAGTTGCATATAGACTAGAATTCATGCATAGTCACTAATGACCAATCCTATTCTTTTCTACACTAGAGATAGTGTTTAAATCGGTTTGGGAAGGTTTGATCATAAGTGACCATAATCTACTAGAAATCATGCATCACATAGTATAGTTTAGATTGCATTCATTTGTTATATATATCATATAGAATTGCATTTAGTTAGAGCATGCATTCATTCATATCATATCATTGCATTTGTACTTTATTTCAAAAAATCAAAATTCCAAAAACATGTATTTCCTTTTTATTCCTACTCCTACATGTACATTAAGGACAATGTCCAAAATAAAGTGGGGGATGGGAATTTATATTCCAAAAAATGATAAAAATTGAAAATTTTCGAAAAATCACAAAAATATGTCTTTCAATTTCATAAAAACAAAACCCATAAAAATTTGAAAAATTGAAAAATCCAAAAACAAGTTCATTTCCTTTGTAGTGTAGACTTGTATATATTGTTTTGTATATTGTGTTTGTTCATCCTTTTTCACATTGATTGACTACGCCACATCCGAGACATGAGGATATTGAAGACCGCATGGTATGATCTTTCCAATCTCCTTTTTCCTCTTTATGTTAATGACTATGTGGCTTTATTTTGATTGATGCGGTAAAACAATGTGAACTCAGGACTTGCATTTAGTTTATATGGCATATTAGTTGGTAGAATCATTTGCATTAGGATGTACATATGCTAGTTGCATCATGGCATGTAGTTGCATGTTAGAAAAATTTTGCGAAACCGTCTACTTGGGAAGCTTGACAAGTGTATATAGGCCCTAGTAGATGCCTTTTATTCTTAAGACTTTGCTTGTTAGAATGCTTGTAAAACACCCTAGGATGTGTCATGCTAGTATCCTTTGACCCATGGTTTAAGGCCTAGTCAAGAGTACCTTGTGGTGTGATAACTCCTTGGCTACCGTTTATTCCAAGGTGACCCTTGAAACCATGCATACTTCTATCATTCATCCATGTTCTACCATATTTTTGTCGTCAAAGGGAATGGGCACAAAACAAAAAGAAATCAATTTGAGTTCAACGAAATGAAAAGTGAAAGAAAGTTTGCAAAATGCATCAAATGAAAAGAGGAGCAAAAATAGAACTCCTAAACTTCAAATACAAGGCACCCTCGTTACTAATTGGGGTGACTTTGAAAATGTTCAAAAGAAATGCAAAGAAAAGTTGAAAGTTGTCAAGTATTGAAATGCCAAAAATCAAAAAAGAATGGCAAAGAAAGTGTTCTCAAATGTTATATGCCACAAGAAATTGGGGGGAAAGACAAAAACAAAAGCAAACTCCCAAAGTGAAACTCAAATATCTATCGATCCCTTTTCCATCTTATCCATTTTTGTGCATGGTAGAGAGGGGACGACCCTTCTTCTTGTCTTGGCAAGAGGGGGAATTCCGCGATCCTCCAGTGTTTCTAACACCATAGGGAGTCTATTCTTGACAAAAGCATTTAACGATTGAGGACAAAGGTACCCTAGCTTGACACAACTTGGAGGTGATTTATTGGTATCCTTCTAGGCTTAGTAGTTTGAAGAAATTGCATCTATGAAGGAGTGTGTACCCTTGAATTGCTTCCCTTATAGATAATTTCCGCCACTTAGATGAGGAAAGTGGCTATTCTTTTTGTAGATACATCCATTATGTGTTTTTGTGTGCTTAATGTTTGGATGTGTCGCCATTTTGGCAAGACCCACCTTGCCTTGCAAGAAGGCATCCTACCTCATGGTTGTCTTGTTGTGAGTTGAAGGGGCGGAGTGAGACCCGCTAATTGTCTCATGTCGGCTATGTTATTAGGTTAGTTTAAATAAAGGTCTAGTTTTAGTCACCTCTTTACTCGGGACGAGTAAAGGTTCGGTTTGGGGATATTTGATGTGACCATAATTAGCGCACATTTAGTCCCCTAATTGAGCCTATTTTGCATACTATTATATCATTCTATGGCCATTTTATCCGTCAAAACCTTCCTATTTGCTTTTCTATCGCATTTCATATGTTTTGTAGAAAAGGAGATAATAAGGCGGAAATTCCCGTCTTTTCGTGCATATTTGGAAGCTTATTGATGATATTAGATGGACTAGTATGAAGAGGAGGCAAGAATGATGACCAATGATGTAGGAATAAAGAGTTTATAGAAGACTCATAAGGGTTAAAAGCAAGGATGACGAGAAGGAAGCCATTTATGAAGAAATTGCTCGGAAACTAAACCAAGGGTTGCTCATTTGGCTCTGAAAGTATGCTAGATGGAACGGCGTCGAAAAAACAAGCGATCTAGGCTTTTGAATCACTCCAATAGGAGTCCGGATGAGAAAATGACGTCCGTTTTACAATCCGAGGTCAAACAAAGAAGTCGTTTCAGAATCCGCCCGTCTTCGCAGAATCCGCCCGTCTTCCCCAAGACGCCCGTCTTCGCAGAATCCGCCCGTCTTCCCCAAGACGCCCGTCTTCTCTACAATCCGCCCGTCTTGTGGCTGGGAAAAACAAGAAATTCCGCTGGAAGACAATCCGCCCGGATTCCCTACAATCCGCTCGGATTGCCCCACTAGAATCCGTCCGGATTCCCCTGAATCCGCTCGGATTCCCTTACCAGAATCCGGCCGTCCCGACTCCCATCCGCACGGATTGTAGCACAGCACGTTTTCATTCTTCTAGCAACGATAAGAGAAGCCCTTCTCTCGGATAATCCCGGAGGCTCCCTGCTCAACTTAAAAAGTGTAATTACTAGTTTAGCCCTTAGTTAACCCTAATGCATCCTCCCTAATTTTCACTATAAATACCCCATTTGTAATAATCAAACCATCAAGTTTTATGAGATTAGAGATCTTTTTAGCTAGAAAAATCCTTCTTTAGATTAGATTAGGAGTAGATTAGAATAGATTACTCTTTAATCATTCCACAAATTACACATTAATCTCTTCTTAATTATTGTTCAAGTTTATTATTCAAGTTTATTATTGGGTAATTGAAGATTATTGGGTTTATTGGGAGATTGACAACCTTCCATCAATCATCAAGTTTCTTCTTTTATTCTTGCTTTATTATTTGGAATCATCTTAAGTTTGGTATAATCCCTTTACTCTTTAATCTTTATTGTTCATTTCTTCATTCTATTATCATGTTTATACTTGCTGTGATGTTTGACACCATTAATGACATGTCTCCCATGATAATGAGTGAGTAGTCTCTTAGCTAGGATTAGTGGATAATTAGGGGAAATCAACATGGGATTGATTCATGCTTAATCTAATATGTTTTCATAATCAAATTGCTTGCTTGTTGTGATGTCAACTTTATGCACATGTTATGTTTGATGAAATGCTAAGCCTATGAATCCTTGCATTTTTACCATCTCTTATCTACTCAACTTGACTTGTAAGATATAAACCAACTCGAGTCTTGTTAGACCATGCATAGAAGTTGATTAGGAGGAAAGTAAGTCGACTTGTAGGTGTTGTACAATCTAATCGATTCGGCTCCGGGACCCAACTCTTCCTAAGAACCGTAAGATATAACCCAACTCGGTTTCTCCACAACATTAATTGCTTGCAACCTTGTGAACATGTTTGTATGGTCAACACCATGAATCCCCTATGACCCCATGATATCCTAGCACTCTTAATCAATTGTTTACATCTTTTCTTTTATTGTTTGTTTTACTACATTGCTTGCATTAGTTTAGACACAACTACAAACCCAACCAAATTGTGACACTAGCATAAATTGAGATAGATAGACTTAGAACCCAAAGCACACCGTCCCATGGATCGACCTCGACTTACCGCTAACTAGTTGTTTGTTGAGTATTATAAATGTGTTTGATTGGATGTGACCCGACGACATCACCCATCACAAATACATAAATTGATTCTGAACATAAACATTTATGGTCCCAAATGTATAAAAAGACAAGTTTGGGACTCTCCCTATCCATATCTCATATGGAGTCATTTAGGCTATTATAGTCGGGTTTTAAACTTTTAGTGAGAAAATAGCTTACAAAAATTGCGAAAAACCTCAAACTATATCTCATAAAGTTCGGTTTATATACTTGACTACACCATACTCTATGGTGTCCCAAGGAGAAGGTATTATGTGAACTGGTTCACAATCTTCTTAGTGATTATCAAGGTCATTACTTGATATTACCCATATGATCTTCAAAGTCATTACTTTGAAACTTCCGATCAACATCTTGATCTTGACGTGCTTTTGGTTTACTACTTCATTTTGAAAATATTCCACGTTTCAAAAATCACTTTTATGTCTTATTAAATAGATATGAGGTTTTCATATCTACTTAACATTACGGTAAAAGTAACGAAGTGTATATATATATAAACAATTATCGACCTTAAGCATCCGTATGTATATGGTCAATCACCTCACTATTGTGTTTCTTTTCTGCAAAAGAAAAACATAATACATGCACACATACCATAAGACTCACAATCAAATGGTTGTTCAATGTGCTTTTCGTTTACTCGTTTGAAATGAATTTACTTGAGGTTTGATGAATTGGGTTCACCAGATTAGAGACTTTAAAATCTACAAGATAGTATAACATTTAGTTTTCGTGAAGAATGTAAAATTCCTCTAACTTAAGTGGTCTAAACCAACTACCAAGTTATCATAGGAGTAGGTACAACATTTTGTTTTAAATCACATGAGTGATGCCTTCTGATACGTGCCTAATGTATAGTATTTTTAGCCTATTTTAGCACGTATTTCTATGCATATTTATACTGTTTTTATAGTATTTTGCCCCGAATTGGCTACTTTGGTGCATTTTGTCCTTTTTGTAGGAATGATCGCGAAAGTAGTGGGTCCGTACTCTTTTTCGTCCTTTTTGCATGCATTTAGAGGAGACGGGATTTTCCTGAGTGAGATACTGAGTTTGGAAGCGTCGTGGCACGCAATACGAGGCACTTAGGCAAGGACATGAGCTGAAATGAAGTCTAGTCACTCGATCGAGCTGTTTTCCACTCGATCGAGTGGTTTCTATACCCCTAGTTGGTCGATCGAGCAGTTTTGCTACTCGACCCTTGTGCTGCAGAAAGAGCTGTTACTCGATCGAGTAACATTCCAGTCGATCGAGCTGTTTGGATGAAGAGGTGGTCGATCGAGTGGTTTTAATCCACTCGATCGAGTGGTTTTGATGGGTTTGGGCTTTAATTAGCCCGCGTGATGTTTTATTTCGCTTAAACTTATTTTTGTTTGCTATTTAAGCACGCATTACTAGGTTAATTAGGATCATCTTTCATATTATCAAACACTCTACTGTAAACTTGAGAACGTTTCTTTTCCTCTTCACTGTTACTTTATTTCGGGATTGCTTTTACTCGGATTTTGTGTTCTTTACGCCGGATTCGCTTGGATTATAATTCCTTTTTCCTTCTTAATAATAATTAATCTTCTTGTTGCTTTAATTCCTCGTTTCTTGCATTATTTCCTTTGCCCTAATTTTCTTATTTGCAATTTATTGTTTATTTATAATGTTTTCTGCTGGGAATTTAATTGCTGTTAGTTTAATCACCGATATGAGTAGCTAAACCCCCCTCATGTTGGGATTAGGGAATATGCGGTAGAAATATGACGATGTAGTAAATGAATTAGACGAATTGATTATGAGACCCTGTCACTATAGCAATTTAACTGTAATATCCGACCTAGTTGAGTGCACGCTTCTATGTCACCCTTTAATCTGGCTAAAATTAATCCTGGATCGAAAGATTGGACTAAATAGGCCTGCTATAAACAGTAGACTACCCTAATGAGGATGAAAGTTAAGTTAGTGGTATTTTAGGATAGAAAGTGGACCAAAAGGACCTTTCCACATCCGTCTCACATTAGTTCGTCTGAATCATTTTACAATTTGAGTTATTGGACTACCGTAGTGAACCGAAATCCCGACATGTCCCTCTCTTCTTGATAGTTTAATCATATTTTATTGCCTTTACTGCTCTTTACTTTAATTCTCTTCCTTTCAAACTTCGTACTTTAAAATCAAATTCAAACAAAACCCCCATTGTTACTTTGGGACTAGAATTAGGCAACTGTTAATTACATTACCTCCCTGTGGATTCGATACTCGACTGCCTCTGCTACATTTTAGTTGAGACCGTTAGGTTTTATCTTTGATAGGGTTGCGATAGCCGTGTCAAATTTTGGCGCCGTTGCCGGGGAGGCAATTGTTCAATTTATTAGTTGTTTTATTTTTAGTCTGTTTTTCAGTTTAAGGAACACCCATTCCTTAGACTATTCTTATATCCTGTTCGTAGTTTCCTCTTATGCGCAGGTCACAGGGCGGTGAGTTATTGCCTTATAACCCTGAGCTTGAGAAATCTCTGCGCGAATTGAGGCGATCACAAAGGGTATTACCGAAAGAGGAAGAGCTAAGTACTCTGTCAAGCTTTCACGAGAACGAACTTTTCGAGGAAGATCCACCTTCATCTCCAGTTTCCAATTCATCAGTTGAAACAGTCACTTCTCCGGACTTTCTAGAAATGGCCGAAGAAGCAACCATCGCCAGTCACTCTGAACCGACAGCAGCAAATCTCTATAAGGGGTTTGAATTACCAGGGGAGGCGAGAAAATTCGAGCCGAAGCCAGCTTATATCAACCTGGTTGAGAAAAACCAATTTGGGGGAGCTGCAAATGAAGATGCAGCTAAGCACATGGAGACCTTTATCGATTATTGCTGCTCCATACCTCCGCCTGCAGGTGTAACCCAGGATCAGATAAAAGAAACCATGTTTATCTTCTCACTCCGCGATGCTGCGAGGGAGTGGTATAGGGATTTGGACCGGGCTACTCACGGTATAACTGACTGGAATTCACTGGCCTTAGCATTCTATAAGAAGTACTTTTCTGCATCGAAGACTATTGCCATTAGAGCTCAGATTACGAGCTTTAACTAAGGGCCTGACGAGAACTTTCACGAGGCATGGGTCCGCTTCAAGAAGTTGGTGCGAACCATTCCGCACCATGGGTTCGAAAAGTGGAGTCTATGCAATCAGTTCTATAACGGGTTGTATGACGATTAGAGGGCTATTTTGGATGCTGCAGCCAATGGCCGGTTTGCTGAGAATATGGGAGAGACTAAGGGGTGGAAGATCATTGATGATTTGGCCACCCATAAGGCTGAATATGGGAACTCCAGAGGTAATCAAAGAAGAGCTGCTGAATCTTCTTCTGTCGCTGCACTTGAAGCTCTCACTGCAAGATTTGATAAATATGAGCTGGGAGGAGCTTCCAAGGGAGGGATGTACCAGGTTAATGCTGTGACAGACGGTCCTTTCGTCTGTAGAAGATGTGGAGGAGAGGGACATGTCTCAGATCATTGTCCCAATTCCTATGAGTCGTGTGCTGCCTTCCAACACTACAGGCAGAACAACAGTTACTACGAGCCAAATGTCCACCCCAATCTGAGGTGGAGTAGTTAGAATGTACTCAATCCCACCGCTCCTCCGCACCAGCAGCAGCCTTATATTCCTCCACACAAGAATCAACAAGGCTTTCAGAAGCCTCTTCTTTCAATTCCCCTAACCATGGTGCATCATCTTCCGATGGGGTGAGTGAAATGGGTGAGCTAAAGTCTATGTTGCAGTCCATTTCAAAGCAATTGCAGCTGAATGATCAACAAAATCAACAGAAGGACGCATCATTTAAGGCACTTGAGACTCAAGTTGCCCAACTTGATGCAAATCAATCTTCGAGAAAGCAGGTCATTTACAGACTCAAAATGAGAAGAATCCACATGAGACGGTAAATCTGATAGAATTGAGAAGCGGTCTTTCTTATGAGGGACCGGAAGTGTCAAAATCAGACCCTAGGGAAGCTAATACTGATGGTGAAAAGTGTACTGTTAAGAGAAAAGGGCTCACGAAAAAGGAATTACTCGATCGACTGAAATCTGGTGTTCGATCGAGTGGAACTGAAGATGAAAGCCCTCGATCGAGTGGTTTTTCCACTCGATCGAGTGAACAGGAAGAACATGTTGGTCGATCGAGTGGAAATTGTACTCGATCGACTGAAGCAGAAAGTGGAGTTGGTCGATCGAGTGGAAATTGTACTCGATCGACTGACATTGCTGAAGAAATTGCTCGATCGAGTGAGCAGATTGTTCGATTGAGTAGTATTGATGACGGGAAGCTTATTCGAGAGCCTGCTAGTGCACGTTTAAGTGAGATATCACCGGAAAGACCTCGTTCGAGAGGTAAGAAGCGTCCAAAGGATACAGAACTTGCACCGGAAGATACATTGGAAGCGAGAAACAAGGGACTCGAGATACCTATTACGGTTCCCTTCCCGAGGCGGCTGCAGAATACCAAAGTTAATTAACAGTTCGGCAAATTTGTCGAACTTTTGAAGAGCTTGGAAGTCACCGTGCCGTTCACTGAATTGCTGACTAAGGTACCCTCTTATTTAAAGTTTATGAAAGAAATTTTAGCACGTAAGAGGACTATTAATGACAGTGAGACCGTAGCTTTGACTGAGGTGGGGTCAGCCCTATTTCAAAATAAGTTACCTCTTAAGCAATCAGACCCGAGTAGTTTTTCAATTCCGTGTCACATCGGTATGCATTTGATTGATAACGCGCTATGCGATTTAGGCGCTAGCGTAAGTGTCTTACCTTTGTCTCTGGCTAAGAGACTTGGTTTGACAAAGCTGAGTTGCACCAACATGACTGTCCAGATGGCCGACCGTAGTTTATCACGGCCACTAGGTATGGTAGAAGACGTACCTGTTCAGATCGGGAAGTTCTTTATTCCCGTTGATTTTGTTGTCTTAGATATCCCCGAAGATGCACACACCCCTATAATTTTAGGGAGACCATTTTTGTCCACTGCCCTTGCAGTAATAGACGTCGGGGGGAAGACTTTGACCTTTCAGGTAGGGGATGAGGAGCTGATTTTTCATGAGTCCAAGTTCCGGAGAGCTCCCATGCAAGCCCAGCCTTGCAATGCTCTTTCTTCTATTAGTCCTATTAATGACACTCCAGATGAAAATTTGGAGTATTGTGCTGCTATTGTTAACCCTCCGCCTCAGACTGAGAGCAAAGAGGAGGAAAGTTCGTCTGTTTTCCTTGTTGTAGGTACAGATGAAAGCAAAGGGGAAGCTGTCAAAGGACATGGTGCAATCATTATCAATCAAACTGGAAATGTTGACGCTAAAGCTGGTGATAAAGGAGCAAGGATGAGGAAAGCTGACGCTTATGTGGACGCGAGCTATTCCCCTCCTACCGTTTCAAGTGATAATTCATGCTCATGGAAGATGAAGAGGACAGTCAATGTTGCTGAGGTGACGTCCTCCAGTCAGAAGCCCACCAAGGGGCTGCTGAAATTTGATGGGAATTAAACGGGGAAATGCCCCGTGTAACACTTTGTAATAGACAATTTTTGAATTTCTTTTGAATTTGTTTTATTGCGTTTTAATTAGGACAATTAGTTTTAGACAATTTTTTTTAACGTAAATATAAGACTATAGACTGTGCTTTTGCGTATTTGGTATTTTGGGAAATTCTTGGATGTGTCTTTATGCAGGTTTGGGGAAGTTTCACGCATTTCAAGGGAGTAAAGACGAAATTCAAGAAGCTTACACGAGAAAAATCCTCGATCGAGTGAAAATCCAGTCGATCGAGCATCTTTTCCAGTCGATCGAGCAAAGCCGTAAGCTGGATCAGTCGATCGAGTAACATTTTACTCGACCAAGCAGCAGGAGCATCAACAGTGCTCGATCGAGCGGTTTAAAACCACTCGATCGAGTGGAAATGAATAGGACGCAGGGAGTGTTTTCCTTAAACTCTTTCTTTTTTGTTCTAAATTCATTTTACTTCCTAATTTTCCGTCTAACACCTTTTGTGGATCAAATTCTTCCCCAAATCCCATCTTTTCTCTTGCCCAATCTCCAAATCCGTCACCTACATTTCATTGTTTGCTTTTTAATCTTCAAAAGCCCCTTAAATTCACCCTTATTTGCGTTCTTTTTCACGGTTTTAAAAGGGTTTTAGGGTTTGCGGGTTTTTCGATTGAAATCCGCCATTGTTGCTTGTTTATTTGAAGATTAATTGCTTATTGTAGGTCTTTTATCATTAAGTAAGTATTTCTTCCCTCTTCTTTGCATTATATTTTCGATTAATTCGAATTTCATGAGGTGAAATTGAACTAGGGTTTCGAAAATCCATGTTTAGTCGAATTGTTTTTCGACTTAATTGTGTTTTTATGCCCTTAATTAGCTTGCTTGATGATCATATCCCAATTCCTCACTGTTGTTGCATGTTTAATTCGAAATTTGCGCAAGAATTCCGCGATTAGGGCTTCTAAGTCGAATTTTTCGACTGTCAGACGGTCTATATACTGCCATGATTTGTTTAACCTCAGCTCTTGCTTACTTGCTGTTGTTGTTAGCTGCTTTTTCCGTCCCCCATCGCCTTTACATGCTGTAAATTTTTGGGATTCCTGTACTGTGAGTCGAAATTTTCGACTGCTAGGGGACTTACATGCTGCCATATGCAGTCTTTCGTGCTGTTTTTTTAGTCTCCATTAGCAGTCATTACATTGTCACTTTATCACCATTCACGTACTGCTTTTTCGAAATTTCTGAGGAATTGTTGGAAATTATCTGCTATAAAGTTGAATTTTTCGACTGATAAGGCATTCACATGCTGTTACATGCTGGTTTTACGTGTTGTTTTAGCCACGGTTAGCAGCTATTCTCTTATCATGCCCTTTACCATGTTGCAGGATGGATACTAGTTCTCTACCCTCCACTAGTTCATCCTTCAGCCCGTCCTTGAGCGAGTCAGTGGCCCCTGCTGTTGCCACTACCTCTGCCCTAGTCACCACTGCAGCCCCAGTCTTCCTTGTTTCAGCTGCAGGGACGGTCTTTGCTCCAGCTAACTTAGCTGGAAGCCCAGTTCAGGCTGCCACTTCCACTACAGTCACCACCACAGCTAGCACTACTGCTAGTCCCTCTTCAGTGGCGACCACAGCAGCCACCACGTGTACACCAGCCACCACTTCTACAGTCCGAGAGCGGACTCACCAGCAGCCGCAGCCGCCTTCAGAGCTGCCCTGGTCCCTTACACAGTCCGAGAGCGGGCCGCTGCCTTGCGTTCCAGAGACGGAAGCCGGGGTCGTAGACTGGTCAGAGCTACACCAGCTCCAGTCACTTCTACTTCTTCCGCTCCTAGCACTTCCACAGCTGCTGCTTCTGCTTCTACTTCAGCTGCCGCTCCGCCTACTTCTGAGACAGTTACAGTCCGAGGGGACACTTCCCTCGACTCCCACCCGGACTACCCACAGGTATTATTCGTCAACGCTGTCCATCGTACGAAATTCTTTAACTTGGTCAAGTGTGTACATGTGCCTTCCCGATTTTTGGATAAATTGGCATTAGAGAAACTCGGTATTTACGAGTCAGTCTGTACTTTACTACGGGTCACGGGGATGCCTGGGCTCATTACTATGAGAGGCCACACCTTCTTAGAGCTGAGTCTCGAGTTTCTCAGCTCTTTTACCTTCTCCTAATCTACAAGATAGTATAACATTTAGTTTTCGTGAAGAATGTAAAATTTCTCTAACTTAAGTGGTCTAAACCAACTACCAAGTTATCATAGGAGTAGGTACAACATTTTGTTTTAAATCACATGATTGATGCCTTCTATGTATAAACATAGATAATTACATTCTTTTAAAACCAAATTTAGGTACATTTGTCCTTATCGAAATCAATGCTACTCTAGCACCATTTCGATACAAAAATGTCCTATGCTAGACGTCTTTTGTTTTGTCAATTAATGTAAACTTCTTTACAAAGAAATGACCCGTACTTGGTATCTCATACCAAGATAGTGGAACTAGCATATCCATTGAGTAGATGTCTCTTTCAACTTTTGTTCTATCGCATACATCTAGGGTTGATTCTTCTTAACTCCCACTCACTTTCACATTCATCTTTGCTTTAATCAAGCAAAAATGAATCTCATGAAGACCTCTCTTCATGTCATTCGTGATATTTTATACACTTAGTAAGAGTGAATTACTATAAAGTGAGTGCAACATGTGGCAAAATCTCAATTTCTTGCGAAATTGGACTACATAACCGTTCAATTGTTATCATATGCCTAAACTCTTTAGCGCATAAACAATCAATTTGGCCTTTCTCGAAGTGAGCCATTCGACGGTATCATATTGGAGTATTATAAGTGTTTTTGAAAACTCTTTTCGTAAACTTTTGAATTACAGTTGAGTAATTAAAACTAATATGTCATCATCATGACGGAGGTGTCACTTTCGAAATCAAGACTCTCTTGATAAAATGTGACTTCCTTTTAAACTCGTAATATGAGTTTGCAACATGAAACCCTCTTTTAATATGTATGGTCGTTAATTAAGTTGTATAATAACCGCAAAAATCGTTGTAAGCTTATGTAGGTGAATTGGTAAATCATGCTACCAATCATTAATTCCTTCAAAGAAACTGCTTTCTATGAAAGAATGAAACAAGTATAACAATAAATAGAGAAAGGAGGATGTAGTGCGCGATGTCATACATTTATGAGAATGAACGAAAAATAGGAAAAATTAACATTCAATGTTTTAATTTTACTTGTGAAACATCTTTAACGAGTTTTAACATTCATATAATGATCTCCCACTAAATTATATAAATGATTCCAAGACCCAAATATTAAACAAAAATGAGCATCGCTTGGGCGAAACATCCCATAATTGTGTAAATTCGGTAAGTCACATTGACTAATTCTACCTCTCGAACTCTTGGTTGACGAATTTCCTTAAATCCATCTACTAGCCCCGGAACACAAGACCGTCTTATATCCCGTTGAGTCCAACCAATTTTGACGTGTGATAACCACTTACCACCCTACTTACTCAAGGTAAAAAGAGAACACCCCGCTTGGGCGAGCGTGGCTCTAATGAACAAGAGATTCATAGGTGTTACTAATTGGTACGGCTAATCTCAATTTTAGTTATGTGAGAGATCTTGTCAATTTAGTCATAAATTCCCTATAAGTGAACTAAGTCGGTGAATGTAAATGATGTGAATTGACAATCGCGAAGATAAAATGCATGTGAATGGCGATTTTGGCATGCGCGAAAATAAAAACAAGCAAACAAGTAAGCATATGAATAAATCCTAGTATGGCCACCTAGTTAATAAAAACTAGACTATTACATATCGGAAACCAAATCCTTGGTCCCTTGCCTCTTCATTCTAAAAGTGGCTCCTTCTTGTAGGATTTGGAACACCTTCCAAAAATAGACTCCGTCTCGATGTAATCTATCTTTTGGAAACGCCGGTAAAAATAACTATTACAAATGAATTACATAGCTATTCCTATTATACATTAATTAATAAAAATAAATAAAACTATTAATTAATTACAAACCGACGATACGAGATCGTATTTAATTACAAACAAACCGATATTCCCATTCATTTCGGGTAATAACGATTAAAATAAACTAGGCCATACTAGGTACAACACGATAAATACTTTAAATAAATGACAGTCATTCATTCAACTTAAATAAATATGCTTAAAATGCTGTAAAATGATGCCAAAATCGCCCTATCCATCAATCGTTGGTATCCATCTCGGTGTTTGTAGATTTAATCGATTTTTAACATGTAAAAATCAATAATCAACTCTTAAATCTCATTTAATTCCAAACTAATTGTCCAAACTGTTTTGGACCTCAAAATTAGTCCTCACTAATTTTATGATGAATAATTAGTTTGATTTGGTGATATTTTGCTAATTTAATCGGTAAAATCATAATTTTTAAGTAAAAATCCAAAATAATTGAAAAATTACCCAAAAAAAAATTGAAACAAAAATTTTGAGTATTCTGGAATACTCCCAAGAAAAACAAAATCTCATAAAAATTGCCCCAAAAATCCGGATAAAATTTATGAAGAACAAGATCGATATTTATCGGTTTTTAACCACTAAAACCAATAAACATCAAAACAAGGTGAAAACACATTTTAAATTTCACTTTTAACTTTTAAATAATATTTTTAAATGTACATAAATTTATCATGGGCAGGAACAAACGTTTCAAAATTATGATTAATTTATTTCACTTTTATCGACATTAATCTCATCAAATCAATAAACATGCAAAACTTCAAACAAACCTTCAACATTTTGCATACAATCAATAGAAATCATGCATGAAACACCATAAAAATTCCATGGCCCGAATCATCATTTAACTATTTTTAGTCAATTTATAACTAAAATACGGCATTTTGACTCGGTTTTCTACCAAAAATCATTAAAAATAGCAAAATAACTTCATAAATCATCAAACTTTACCACATGAAAGATCATAGATCCATATTAGACTCTCTAATAAAAAAATAAATTATCTCATAATTTATCATTTTGGTGATCTATGTAACATGCATGCAAATATAAAAGCTTAAAAATGAAAGTTAAGGAAAAATAATTTCCTTACATAGATTTTTGTGGTAAAATGGGCACAATCAAGGTCTCCTACCTTGATTGTTCTTGAGCTTATAACAAAAGGATGATCCTCCTAATAAATCTTCAAAGAGAAGATCTCCTAAAAATGTGCACCCAAGAACTCAACCCAATTAATCTAACAAGTATTTACTAGTAACTAGTTAGAATAATTCCCTTGATAATATGTAAATATTACTAACACTCTTAGTAATTATTTATTTTAGTTTACTAACAACTTAGTAAAGGATGGATAATTATTTTAGAGAGATGAGTAGTTTTGTTCACATGCAAAGCACATGAATGAGCTAGCATGCAAAAATGAACAAAAATTGGTCTTAATAGAAAGGAGGAAAACCGGGTGGGAGGGGTAGAGTGTAGGAGTGGACTTGTTTCAATTTTTGTCTAAAAACATTATGACATGCACAATGATCATATGACACTTATGGAAGAAAAACAAGTAAAAGTGAAATGATTATGATCATCCACTAACTTTATTTACACGGTCCAATTTCCCATTTACGGGTCCAGTTTGGTTCTTATATTTATCGCACAAATACGTGAAAAATTTATTTAAACATCGTTTCATGTTTACATGCTTCCAATTAAATTCGTCCAAATCACTCCGTAAATATACGTGTGCCGCTACACATATTATTTACGTACTAATATTAATCACATTAATCAATTAGTACAATTTTAGTGAATTAACAATTAATTAACTAAAACCCGTCTTCCAAAATTTATTATTCAATTATCGCATAATTAAATAATAACTGCCGTGCCTCGAGTTCGCAACTCGAAATCTCTCAAAAATAATCGACTAACCTTTTAGTCTACAAATCAAGGGACTAAATAAATTGTATCTCATACAATTAATTAGTTGTCAATTGGGGTTCGTTCCTTTAGGTGTGACCGAAAGGGGTCAGTTGATCACCGCCGTCTCACGACAATAACGTCACACTCTAGTCAGCCAACCGTTATCGATTTACGTTAATCAACTGACGGGGATCAAATAATTAAATATCTGATGATATTCCTTTAATGAGATTTATTATGTAAACGCACTATTGTGGAGGACACTAACTCCAACAGTCTTTTGCTTATTGATCCCGAAATCGAAAGAACTTTGACAAACATTAGAAGAACCATTAGAGGGACATCAACATTTGTGGGTATTGGAGAACTTGTGGACATTGGTATCATCCAATCGGATAGTCTTGAGTTTACCAACCCTTTTGCAAGACAAGGAGAGGAGAACCCAATTCAAAACCAACCACAAAATCAACCTACAATGCCTAATTTTTCATCTCATTCCATACCAACTGAGGAGAACCTACCAAATGGTACTCCAACACCACCCCACTTGACCGCTAACTTCATTGCCAAATCCGCATTCATACAATTAGTTGAGAGAAGTAAATTTGGAGGGATGCCTAGTGAAGATCCTCATCTATACATGGAGACTTTTTGTGACTTGATGCTATTTCCCAAACGGGGGTAACTCAAGACCAAATTCGATGGGTATTGTTTCCTTTTTCCTTGATCGGAGCAGCAAAGCAATGGTTAAAGAGCCTAGACAAGGCCGGTCTTGAAATTGATTCATGGAAGAAGTTAGCACTTGCCTTTTACAAGAAGTTCTACCCTCTGGAGAAGACCAACATGCTAAGAGCCAAAATCACCGGGTTCAAGCAAAGAGATGAAGAGTCTCTATATGAGGCTTAGTAAAGATTCAAAGATACATGTCTCTCTTGTCCTCATCTGGGCTAAGCGAATGGTTTCTTGTCCAACAATTTTGGAATGAGTTGTATGAAGATTCAAGGAATGTGTTCAACATGGATTCTAATGGAAGATTCACTGAGGTAGATGACAACCAAACTTGGGCAATGATAGAAGAGATGGCGGTTCACAACTCTCAATATAGTAGGCCAAGAAAAGCTACTAGGGGAGGGAGACATGAAGTTGACTTCGTCACACAATTGAGTGCCGATTTGGGTGCCCAACTAAGCTCCCATATTGACACAATGAACTTGAAATTTGAGAAAGCCATAGCCAAGATGAATGAAGCCTCTCAATCATCCAAGCAACATCAACATGTCAATGCCATGGTGGCAACATCTTCTATTCCAAATGGAGTGTGTGAGAATTGTGGAATTTTGGGACATGATCAACAAGAGTGTAAGGGCACAAGTGAGCACGTGAATGCTTTCCAAGCATACAATAATGGCACCCCTTACTCGAACTATTACAATGAAAACACCAAATTTCACCCAAAATTCTCATACAAAAGTCAAAATGTTCAAAATCCTCAACCAAGATACACGCCGCCTCTAATGAGAAATCCTACTCAAAGACCCTACTTCAACCAAAACCAACCCTCTTACAATCAATCCAATGACCAAGCCTTTGATGTTCAAAAAACGGTCCTTCAAATGCAAAAGAGCCAACAAGATTTCTTTGCTCAAATGCAAAGAGATAGTCAAGCCAAAGACACTACCATCAACAATATCCTTGCTCATACCAAGATGTTGGAAACATAATTGTACCAATTGTCATGTTCAAGTTCCTAAAGGCAAAAAGGACAATTACCTCCTCAAGGTAATCCTCCTACAAGACATGAAACCATCAATGCCATTCACTTGAGAAGTGGTACACAATATGAGGGACCTAAGGTGCCAATTGAAGAGGATGTTGTTGAATAAAGTGTCAAGAAAAGAGATGTGATGGAACCATCGAGGAGAAATCCTAAGGTAGTAGAACCAACTTTCAATGACTCATTGAAGAAGAGAAATGAAGAGAAGGCCATAAAGGTTGAAAAAGAACCTATTGTGATTAGATTTCCATTTCCAAGTCGCCAAGCCAAGCCCAAGCTTGATGAGCAACTTGTAAAGTTCATGGAGATTGTGAAGAACCTAGAGGTTTCTATCCCATTCACGGAGTTGATCAACCATGTTCCAGCCTATGCAAAATAAATGAAAGACATCCTTACCAAGAAGAAGTTCATAAGGAAGTTGGAGACCATCGCTTTCACAAAGATAAGTAGTGCAATACTTCAAGGGAATTCTCCACTGCACCTAAGCTCAAAGATTTGGGAAGTTTCTCTATTCCATGTACCATTAGTGATACCACAATCAACAAGGCACTATGTGATATGGGTGCAAATGTGAGTGTCATGCCATATTCGGTATATGAAAGGCTAGGAGTAGGAGAACTCAAGTGCTCTAACACGACTCTACAAATGGCGGACCGAACAACAAAGAAATCACTTGGGGTATGGGAAGATGTGCCCGTGAGAATTGGAAAGTTCTTCATACCGGTGGACTTTGTTATTGTTGATATAGAGGAAGATTCCAATATTCTAATCATTCTAGGAAGACCATTCCTAGACACCGCCGGAGCGGTGATTGATGTAAAGCATGGGATGCTCACACTTGAAGCTGGTGATGAAACAATCACCTTTAATCTTGATAAGACTATGAGAGCTCCCAACTTGCTTGAGCCATGCTTTATGGTTGATCACTATAGCCGGGAAAGTGACAAGAAGAAAATGGAATCCCCATTCAAAGGGCAAGTGAAGGATGGAAATCCTAAAGAGAAGGGCAAAGAAACACCACCCAATTGGAAGAAAGAAGTGGATAATGTTGAAGTGGCTATATTCGGAGAGCATGAAATTTTTCACAAAAATAATGAGAGCTTGCAAAGTGACACGTCTGTCGCGTACCTGTAAAAAATAACCAACTGGTCTAACTAATATAGCTAGGGAAGTCGGGTCGAATCCACAGAGAGGTAGGAAATTGTCAACTAAATCTAAGTTCGTCAAGGTAACCAAATTGGGGGTTTATAAAATGTAATTTTCTAAACTAAAGAGAATAAGGAGAAGAGAATAAAAAGAAGGAAATAACAGATAGAGAAGAATAGCTAAGACAAACGGTTCACCATAATCATCCGGTCGAGTAATCTAGGTCTCAAGTCAATGCAAATGCGGTCTAAGGGGTAGCGAACGTCACCTTTCGGTCCTTAATTCACCCTAAAGTGTAAACAGCTTAACTTTCGCCCTCACTGCAATACTCTATTGTTCGCTACTAGTCTACCTTTTCCAACCTTTTGGTCCAGGTCAAGGATCACTAAGAATTAAGGGTCTAATTGCGTCGACTCAATTAGGCAATTACAATTAATTGTAGCATTTAACCAACAAAGACAGTACCAGCATTAACCTAATAAATCGATTACTCTCCCTTCATATTACGGATCCCCTATAGTCTTACATAGGACAATTAGCTACTCATAACCAATGAATTATCGATAATGACGAATTGATAATTAAAACTAGACATGGTGATAAAACTAATAAGGATTCCAATAAAACAACTATGATAACAATTAAAGAGAAGAAGGGATTAAAGCAATAAATAAAATTAGGAATAAAAGTAGAATGATAATACCAAGCGTGTTCCAAATCCGAGTAGTAAGGAGTAAAAGAAGGGCAAAATCCAAAGAATAGTAACAAGAACTAGAGTAAAATCAACGTGAGAGAGTATGAGAGGAGTAACGTAGTTCCCTCTCAGTCTTATACTAAAATCCATTCTCAAACCTAATCTATGGACTAATTTCAAAAGCCCATAAGTAATTTAGGCGGAATTTGACTAAAACACAAGAAACCATTCGATCGAGTAGATTACTACTGCTCGATCGAACAAATCATCACCAAACCACTCGATCGAGTGGAAATAACCCACTCGATCGAGCACCTCTTGCAAAAACTCCTCGATGGGCTCCTTAAATTGGTCGATCGACCAGTCTTGAGTACATAAAGCATTCGATCGAATAGTGAACCACTCGATCGAGCTATATAGGCACGTTAGGACTTGAATTGCTTCCCGAACTCAGCTCACGCGTCTTCCAAGTGTTAGATTTCCAAGCTCCGGCTCCTTATTTTCCATGAATGTATACAATTGGGACAATTAAGGCTCGATTTAGCTCCTCTTCGGTCAATTCCTGCAAATTACAAATAACGGGCCAAAGTAGAATATTCGGGGGTATTTGTAGCCAGATGCTACATAAAAAACACAGAAATGCGTGTAAAAATGAGGTGAAAACCTTATATAAAAGACACGCATCAAATCTCCCCAAACCAAACCTTTGCTTGTCCCCAAGCAAATATGAATGCAACTAAGGGTGAACAATGGAACGGGACCAACGCATCAGCTACAAATCATCCACTAGAACCAATTTAATGCGATAACATGACAAAGTGGTAGTGAAAAGTGCAAACGAGTTAAATTAATGTTTCAAACTTACTGAACCGTTGACCTTGCAAGACTCAAAAGATATCGGACTCTCACGGGTCGCTCGTCACTCAAAATCAGGCACAAGGTGAGAATATATGTACAAGATAGGAAGAAATCAGACACTCACCTAACTCGACCTATAAGAACATGCATGCAGCTAACATGAATAAAGTCTCTACAACCGTACATATGCATTCCAACCATACTAATGACCAAGACACGTGCCGAGGACTTACATTTGGGTAAGTGAGGTAATGGGTGAGAAGGGGCTAAAATGAATTTGGATATGTGGGGTTAATAGCCAGGCTAGCAACAACGGATCCAAATATAAACTGCATCCCAACTTCGTACTCATGACAGCAAGATAAAACGGTGCAAAATTATGCACTAAACTCACAAAACACCAAAAATCGTCAACTCCCCATAGAATATAGATAAGACATGGGAGTGTGAATCATTATACAATTCTCATTCTTTTTCATATATGATTTTTCTTCTTTTTCATTTTCCATTTTTTTTTCTTTTCTTTTTCGCATTTTTTCGTTCTCCTTTTTTTTTCCAATTCAACATTTTTTTTTCTTTCTTTCTTTCCCTTCAATTCTTCCACCATCTTCTGAAATCAGATAAAATAACCATATTGCAATAAAACATTCCAAGAACTACTCGTTACTAGCTCAGCTAGGGTAGGAAGTATTATAGAAAGTAGTTGATAGGACAAAAAGGCAATTTGGCTATGTGAGGCTCATGGGTAGAATGAAATAAAGGGACTGCCTCTCCTAACACGTGTCACCATCCACAGACCGAATGCATACAGGTATTAAGAAGACTAGACTCATGCTTATGCAAATTGATGTTACATGTCTTAAAGAGAGTACTATTCACATCCTAAATGAAACCGGTCATGAATGTTACCAGTTTAAAAAGCTCTAACCTCAGAATGTAATGTAGCTTGCCGACATAATGAATCAAGTCTATTCGTTCAGATAAGGAAGAAACAAAAACTCGTAGATTATGCACATGATCACGCCAACTAAATGTCAAGAATATGCAGGGCTCAAGTAAGGATTCAAAGTAGCGTCAATGTTCAAACGTTCCGACTCAATTTAAACATGAAATTTTTGAAAATTTTTGAATTATATGATTTTTATATGATTTTTTTGAAGTAAAACAAACAACAATGCATGCGGAAATAATAAACATGGAAGCAAAAAATGCAAGAAAACATGCAGACACAGATATGGATGCATACCTCCCCAAACCAAACCGTACAATGCCCTCATTGTACCAAAAATAGGGAAAGAAATGCAAACTGAATGGAAAAGGAGAAGTGGAGTCGGAAAACTTACAAAACGTCGTAAGGAGGGACCTCCCCAAACCGACCATGAACATGGGAGGTCGAAGAAAGTCAAGCAATAGCTCCATAGACGTAAAACAACAGCTGGGAGTCAAAACCACTCGACCGAGCTCTTGGAACAGCTCGATCGAGTGAACCAGTGCACAGGAAGGGCTCGATCGAGTGAAAAACCACTCGATCGAGTAGGCATGAGTTTGGATCTGGTCGATCGAGGACATTATCACTCGATCGAGTGAAAACTGCCTCAAAAAGTGCTCGATCGAGCACAATATCATTCGATCGAGTACTTTGACCTGCAAAACACGCATTAAAAGCAAGGAAAAAACATAGGAAGTTCATAAAACAGCGTCTAAAGTTCAACGTAAAGCTAAAGAAAAATAAATAGTTCAACAGAAGTACAATAAAATAGTCCGGGCTGCCTCCCGGAGAGCGCTGGTTTAAGAGGTCCCGCACGACTTTTCTGGCATCAATTAACTGGCGCGTCGAGCTCGTCGAAGCGCAAGACTTCAACACGATTTGTCCGCGGATCGCCTCGTGGTAATGCTTCACATATTGGCCATTCACCTTGAATCTACGCCCCTCGGAATCTTCAAGCTCCACAGATCCAAATTTGTAACATTGTCACCGTATAAGGACCACTCCATCTGGACTTCAGCTTGCCAGGAAATAGTCTCAACCGGGCATTAAACAGCAGCACCTTTTGCCCAACATGGAACTCCCGAGGTAGGATTCTCTTGTCATGCCATCTCTTTGTCTTTTCTTTGTGAATCCGCGAGCTGTCATAGGCGTTAAGCCTAAACTCCTCCAATTCATCTAGCTGCAAAAGACGATTCTGACCACACAACTTAGGATCATAATTAAGCTCACGAATTGCCCACCAGGCCTTACATTCCAATTCGACAGGTAAGTGACACGATTTCCCATAAACTAGCCTATAAGGTGATGCACCAATTGGTGTCTTAAAGGCAGTTCTATAGGCCCATAATGTGTCATCTAGCTTAAGACTCCAGTCCTTCCGTGATTTAGAAACTACCTTAGACAAGATCTCTTTCAACTCGCGATTAGAGACCTCTACCTGACCACTAGTTTGGGGATGATATCCCAAAGCACGCCGGTGTTGGACACCAACTCTAGACAGTATGGAAGTTAGCTTCTTTTCTTTGAAATGCATCCCCCCATCACTAATGACGACCCTAGGGACACCAAATCGAGGGAATATGATCTTTTTAAACATCTTTATCACGGTCTTAGCATCACAATGAGGTGAAGCAATTGCCTCAACCCATTTTGACACATAGTCTACAGCTACTAAGATGTACCTGTTACCTTTACTGGATGGGAACGGTCCTTGGAAATCAATGCCCCAGACATCGAAAACCTCAACCTCTAGGATGCCGTTTTGTGGCATCTCATGTCTCTTTGAAATGTTCCCTGATCGTTGGCAAGCGTCGCAAGCTGAAACAAAAGACTTAGCGTCATCAAACAAAGAAGGCCAGTAGAAACCAGACTGAAGTACCTTAGCCACGGTGCGCGATGGACCGTGGTGACCACCATATGAAGAGGAGTGACAGCCTTCCAGGACTATTTTGGTCTCCCACTGCGGAATACACCGTCTGTAGAGACCGTCTGCACATTCCTTAAACAAGTAAGGATCATCCCGGAAATCCGCTTAGCGTTATACGTAAAACGCTTCTTTTTGGCGATAAGAAAGGTCATGCGGCAGCTTGCCACCGACAACGAAGTTAGCTATATCTCGCATACCAAGGTTCTTGATTAACAATAGACGATATAACAAAGAATCAAAGTATTGTCGGAAAAGAATCATCAATGGGTAGAGAATCTTCCCCTTCTTTGTCGATCGCGACAAGTGATCACCACAACGTTCTCGGCTCCTTTCTTATCCTTGATCTCGCAAATCAAACTCCCGAAGAAGGAGTATCCATCTCGAGCCGTGGTTTAGCCTCCTTCTTAGCAAGGAGATGCCTCAAAGCTGCATGGTCAGTAAAAACAGTGACTTCAGACCCAACTAAATAAGTACGAAACTTCTCTAAGGCATAAACTACGCCTAATGACTCCTTCTCGATGGTAGTGTACTTCACTTGAGCCTCATCCGAGTTCGGCTCGCATAGTAAATAGCATTCAAGGCTTTGTCTTTCCTCCGGCCAAGCACCGCTCCTAGTGCATAGTCACTCGCATCACACATGATCTCAAACGGCAAGTCCCATTTGGGAGGCTGTATGATCGGCGCAGAGACCAAAGCCCGCTTTAACCGTTAAAAGCAGAAAGACAAGCATCGATAAACACAAAAGGGGCATCCTTAGCAAAGAATCGTGTAAGTGGTTTAGCAATTTTGGAGAAATCCTTGATAAACCGGCGATAAAAGCCGGCGTGACCAAGGAAGCTCCTCACCCCCTTAACATTAACAGGAGGTGGTAATTCTTTGAATCACTTCCACCTTTGCTTTATCAACTTCTATTCCCCTATCGAAACTAAGTGCCCTAAGACAACTCCCTCGTTGACCATAAAGTGGCACTTCTCCCGATTCAAAGACAAGATTGACCTCAATACAAATACGCAACACTTTCTCAAGGTTAGACAGACGATTCGAAAAATCACTTCCATATACACCGAAATCGTCCATAAAAACTTCCATGATAGACTCAATATACTCGAAAATATCCCCATCATACACCTTTGGAAGGTGGGGGGGCATTGCACAAACCAAAAGGCATTATGCGATACGCAAAAACGCCCTTAGGACAGGTAAATGTAGTCTTGGCCTGATCGTCTGGGTGGATAGGGATCCGAAAGAACCACGAATACCCGTCTAAATAGAGAAAAATTTATGAGAAGCTAACCTTTCTACCATTTGATCAATAAAAGGAAGGGGGAAGTGATCTTTCTTAGTGGCGGCATTCACTATCGTAATCTATGCACATCCGCCAACCAGTCACTACTCGAGTAGGTATTAATTCATTCTTCTCATTCTTAACTACAGTTGTCCCTCCTTTCTTCGGGACCACCTGTACTGGACTCACCCATCTAGAATTATCGACAGAATAAATAATACCGCATCCCAGCCTTCATTACCTCGCCCATCACAACATCCTCGCATCTTTCGGTTCACCCGGGCCGACCCGTCGCAAGGTTTGTGATCCTCCTCCACTCTATCCTGTGCATACAAATATCGGGACTAATCCCCGTGATATCGTCCAGTGAATAGCCCATTGCTTTCTTGTTTTTCTTAAGTACTGACTAACAAAGAGGTCACGGTGATCATCACTAAGCTTGGCACTAACAATGACTGGATATTTCTCTGTATCGTCTAAGAAAGCATATTTAAGATGAGAAGGGAGAGGCTTACGTTCCGGTACCTTTACCTCAATGGAGCAAAGAGTGCTAATCATTTGTTCCACCTGTTCTCCCTCATGCTCATCTAAATCATCAACAAGCAAATCCAACGCAGCGTCATCGTCGTCTGGGCTATATGCACAAACATCAAAAAGCATAAGAGCTTCTAGTGGGTCCTTCATAAAAGAACCCGACCAGAAGTCATAGATAGACTCGTCAATGATATCGACCGAATAGCAAGTGTCCTCTATCATTGGGTGGGCTAAAGTACTGGGCAAACTGAATGTGATAGCGGCATCCCCTACTGCAAGAGTCAGACGCCCTTGTCTAACATCAATAACAGCCCCAGCTGTACAAAGCAATGGTCTTCCTAAGATAATTTGGGTCCGAGTGTCCTCAGCTATATCCAAAACAATGAAATCTACTGGGATGTAAAGCTTGCCTATTTTCACAGGTACGTCCTCTAAGACACCTAAGGGCCTCCTAACAGATCTATCAGCCATCTGTAGGGTAATGTTAGTCACTTTGAAATGACTCATCTTCAGTTTCTTGCAGACAGGAAGGGGCATGACACTGACACTGGCACCTAAATCGCAAAGGGCCTTATCAATAACCATATTGCCTATGACACAGGTAATAGAGAAGCTGCCCGGATCTTTCATTTTTGGAGGGGCCTTATTCAACAGCAAATTACTAGACTCTTCCATAAATGAAATCATCTCAAATTCACTCAAATTTCTCTTACGCGTCACAATATCCTTCATAAACTTAGCGTAAGTGGGTACCTGAGTAACAAGTTCGGAAAAGGGGACAGTTACCTGGAGGTTCTTCACGACGTCCACAAACTTACCGTACTGCTGCTCGATTTTTGCGTCCTTCAGACGACTTGGGAAGGGTACCCTGATAGCGATGAGTGGACCTGCAACTTTTTCTTTACCCTTATCAATGCGTGACGTCTCCACAACAGGGGAAGATAACACGGTGGCGGTATTAGATAGTGAATTAGGATTTCCGCCACTTAAAGTACTGGATCGATTACTTTTATCAGTCGATCGAACAATTGCCTTTCCTGTTTCACTCGATCGACCTTGTTTTTCACTCGATCGAGTGATTTCTTCAGCACAGTTACTCGATCGAGTAAGACTGTTACTTGATCGACCAACATTAAATTCTGCACTTCTCGATCGACCACTATTTTCACTCGATCGAGTGGTAGGATGAGTTGAACTGCTCGATCGAGTAGAAACGTCACTCGATCGAGTGTTTACAGCACACGCAGCAAGTATTTCCTTCAAAAACTCGTCTAAATCATCATCCGAGTTATCGTCAGCTATCAAAACCTCGTCTTCTTCATGAGTAAGGTTATTTTGAAAATTCATTGACCGATCTGGATCGCAAATTAGAAGAAGCTTGGCTTGGTGCCGCGAGTGTTAAGCTGCGCGACTTGTTCTTTCAATTCGATATAACCGTTTGATTGCCGTGACATATTTGACATACTCATCATAATGGACTTTAATTCGGCAATTTCTTCTCTAGCGAGAGGGAGAGACCTACTGTGGTATCTTGGCGTAGAAGGGGTAGAATCATTCGATCTCTTCATACACCTGGGAGAAAGGGACTCCCGCTTGTATTTCGATAGGCAAGAACGCGCTCAACACTTTCCATGCATAAGATAGGGTCATGCCCTTCCGTGCCACATCTACCACATGGCTCTTTATGCTCCGTAATAGTAGGCATCTTGGCAAATAAACTTTCAAAGCAACAACTACCTGCAAACTAATCAAAACTTTGCAGAAATGAGATCAGTCTCAAGGAATGAATTCCTTGAGACGAGGGACAAACTTAATTAAAGCAACAAGTTTGCGCCACCTCCCCGGCAACGGCGCCAAAATTTGACACGTCTATCCCGTACCTGTCAAAAATAACCAACTGGTCTAACTAATATAGCTAGGGAAGTCGGGTCGAATCCACGGAGAGGTAGGAAATTGTCAGCTAAATCTAAGTTCGTCAAGGTAACCAAATTGGGGGTTTATAAAATGTAATTTTCTAAACTAAAGAGAATAAGGAGAAGAGAATAAAAAGAAGGAAATAACAGATAGAGAAGAATAGCTAAGACAAACGGTTCACCATAATCATCCGGTCGAGTAATCTAGGTCTCAAGTCAATGCAAATGCGGTCTAAGGGGTAGCGAACGTCACCTTTCGGTCCTTAATTCACCCTAAAGTGTAAACAGCTTAACTTTCGCCCTCACTGCAATACTCTATTGTTCGCTACTAGTCTACCTTTTCCAACCTTTCGGTCCAGGTCAAGGATCACTAAGAATTAAGGGTCTAATTGCGTCGACTCAATTAGGCAATTACAATTAATTGTAGCATTTAACCAACAAAGACAGTACCAGCATTAACCTAATAAATCGATTACTCTCCCTTCATATTACGGATCCCCTATAGTCTTAGCATAGGACAATTAGCTACTCATAACCAATGAATTATCGATAATGACGAATTGATAATTAAAACTAGACATGGTGATAAAACTAATAAGGATTCCAATAAAACAACTATGATAACAATTAAAGAGAAGAAGGGATTAAAGCAATTAATAAAATTAGGAATAAAAGTAGAATGATAATACCAAGCGTGTTCCAAATCCGAGTAGTAAGGAGTAAAAGAAGGGCAAAATCAAAAGAATAGTAACAAGAACTAGAGTAAAATCAACGTGAGAGAGTATGAGAGGAGTAACGTAGTTCCCTCTCAGTCTTATACTAAAATCCATTCTCAAACCTAATCTATGGACTAATTTCAAAAGCCCATAAGTAATTTAGGCGGAATTTGACTAAAACACAAGAAACCATTCGATCGAGTAGATTACTACTGCTCGATCGAACAAATCATCACCAAACCACTCGACCGAGTGGAAATAACCCACTCGATCGAGCACCTCTTGCAAAAACTCCTCGATGGGCTCCTTAAACTGGTCGATCGACCAGGCTTGAGTACATAAAGCATTCGATCGAATAGTGAACCACTCGATCGAGCTATATAGGCACGTTAGGACTTGAATTGCTTCCCGAACTCAGCTCACGCGTCTTCCAAGTGTTAGATTTCCAAGCTCCGGCTCCTTATTTTCCATGAATGTATACAATTGGGACAATTAAGGCTCGATTTAGCTCCTCTTCGGTCAATTCCTGCAAATTACAAATAACGGGCCAAAGTAGAATATTCGGGGGTATTTGTAGCCAGATGCTACATAAAAAACACAGAAATGCGTGTAAAAATGAGGTGAAAACCTTATATAAAAGACACGCATCACAAAGCTCACTCATGACAAGTATCAGTGGAGGCCTCGTTGGCCATGACAACAAGGAAGAAGAGTTGCTCTTGCCAACTCATGATCCTCCCAACATAGTGAAAGAAGCAAAGGAAGTATATCGTTGATGTGTTAATTTTATATATATATACTTTTACCCCTCATTTTAGCTCGGTTTTTATTGTTTATCATACTTTAATTAGTATAATTATGAGCTAATCTTGTATTCTAGTTGTATTGTTTGTATTTGTTACATTTTGTAGGAATCTAAGCATTTGGAGGCTTTTTCCTATCATATTAGCATGCACCAAGTTCACTAAGCTAAGTGGAAACAAGATGGACTAAGCATGACAATGGAAGGTGTTTCCAAGCCCAAGCAAGAGTGTATCAGAAATGCAAAATGATCCTACAAAGAGCCCAATGAGAAGTCCAAAATCATGTGGAAAAGATCAAGCTTAGGATACCCTTTGGAAGCTCTTAAGTTGATAGATTAAAGCATTTACCCGGGTGCATTAAGCGTCATTTATCACGAGCATTGGATTCCCTCAACAATTAATCGAGGAATTAAGCCAAAGTGGCCGGATAACCACGCCCCCGATCGGGGTTGACCTCCTCTTGGAATTTTACGTTATGCCCCTATTTTCTTATAAATAGGGGCCTTAATCCGTCATTAGGGATATCTTTTTCTCACGTCTTTCATACACTATAATAGCCTTAAGCAAAATTCTCTCATTAGTTTTCATATTTAGTTTCAATATTGTTAAGCTTTTGTTGATGTTAAACATTTGGTTCTAAGTTAATTCAAGCATTTGGTTCTCTTTGGAATTCAAGTTCTAGTTCCTTATTTCGGTAATTCTTATCCTTAATTATTTACTTTACATTTCTATTTACGTTTTCATAATTCCATCGCTAGCATTGTTGGAGTATGTGTCCTCAACAAAAGTGCGATCACATTATTAAAACTCATGATAAGATTATATAAAGGGATGATTCATTTTTATACATCAACTAATCAACATTAATCAGTAATGATTGGCTGACTAGAGTTTGACATTACTGTCGTTTGACGGTGGTGATCAGTTGATCCCTTAAGGTCACACCTAAAGGACGATTCCCTTAATAGATAAATTAATTGATTGTAAATTGATACAGATTAATTAATTCCTTAAAATTGAACAATATACATATGTGAGTAAGAATATGAATCTTATTGTAATTCGATTAAATGAGATTCGTTTTAGTAATTAAAATGTTATATTACTAAAATTTTGTTTATGAAACAATTAAATTAAGAATGATTGGTTAATCATAATTACAATGTGTTGTAGATTATATTAACATGACCCATTTTATACACTTATGATTGTGAATTACTAGTCAATTGTTATATATAATTGTATTAATATATGTAATGATATTTAATTGTTAAATATGCATTAATATTATTAACAACATGTTACATGTTACATGTCACACATTATATGACAAAATGACAATTGACAAAAATAAAATGGAGTCCATATTATCTATGTGGACCGGTTTTTTAGAGGGTATTTGGGTGAAATGGTTAATTGTTTTTATATTATGGAAAACACAATGATTACCATTGTATGCTAATATACACCCTAATAAATTTAGAAAAGAACAACTCTAAAAAGCAATGGGGCATGCATTGGTTCCCTTGCCACTTCCTTCCCACCGGTTTTCCCCCCTCCATATAAGAATAAGAATTGTTCTTATTCTAATGATAATTCATTCTTACATTATATAATAAAATCTCTCTTACTTCTTTCATCTCTCTAAAATAAGCTTTAGAAAAATATTATTCAAAATCTTATATTTATATTACTAAAGGTAGTAATAGAAATAATAATAAGATTAATTTCTAAGGTTTCTAATTAATATATCTAGTTAATATATAATTAGATTTAAGGGGTAGTCTTGGTGCTATCAAGAGGAGGATCTCTACTATTTGGATTTTGGAGGATCATCCATTAATTTGTAGCTCAAGAACAAGTGAGAAGGTGTCCTCACTTGTGCCCTAAACCAATTTCAACTTATGTAAGGAATATTATTCTTACTTATCTAATTTTATTATGTTATGCATGCACTAGATCAACATCTATTTTAATGAGTAATATAGATCAAAAATTAAAGAGTTTAATTAGAGGGTTTTTAATCCTTTCAAGTGGTATCATGAGCTTAGGTTGTTGCATGCATAATCGGTTTATAGTTTTTCCGAGTTAAATGTATAACATATAAACTAGATTTTGTGATTTATTGTATATAGTCACGAAATTTTTTGCATGTTTTATATTCTGGTCCTAAAATGTATTAAGGTCATTTTGATGATTTATGGTATTTTTGGGCTCATTTTAATGATTTTTAGTGATTTTACTACATTTTAATGTATAAAATGGTATTTAAATTGCTAAAAATAGTTAAACTTTGTTTCTGACCTTGAAATTTTTATATGACCTCACATGCATATTTTACTTATTGTATGTAAAATTTCTTATAAATTTGATTTATTTTGCATTATTTATGTTTTTATGAGATAAAAATGGGATAAATGGAGGTAAAATGGCTAAAATTAGTTAAACTTTAAAACAGGCCATAAAATTTTAATATGTTGTCACATTTATATTTTACTCACTGTGTGTAAAATTTTAGATGAACTTGATTCATTTTGCATGATTTATGAATTTTTAGTGTAAAAATGACATAAATAGTGACTATTTTAGCCAAAATAGCTAAAACAAATTAAATGGCATGAGAAAATTATTTTAGGTTGTATTATTATCCCACATATCATATCTATAGTTGGAACATTGATTGGATTAATTTTCATATGCTTTAGATGTTTTATTTGATAAAACCGATAAATAGCAACAATTTTTTTCTCAATATAAATTCGAAAATTTTAACCTTGATTTTTGATATTATGAGTGTCATGTAATTGATCCAGAATTTTCAAAAATTTAAAATTCAAAATTTGAAATTATTGTAATTTAATTTGGATTATTTCATAAAAGGTTATGATTTTCAAGGTCTATAATGAGCATAAATGTTATATCAAGTTGAATTATTGTCAAAAATTTAGTAATGACTAATTTTTGAGTCCTAAAAGTTTAGGATAATTAACTTGGACTATAATAAGATTTTAGTATTATTTTGTGATTTTAAAATCGCGAATAACCATAAAACCAGATTATATTTACGATATAAGTTTTAATAGGGCGATTTGGCACATAACTTGGCATATTAGATACATATTATAATGCTACATATTTCATTGATGAATATCATATTTTATTTATATAATTTTTGAATTATGTAATTTTATCTTAGTATGGCCTTAGTTTTTTATTCGATATTACCCGTAATGTAAGGGAATATTGAATCGGTTGTAATTTATTGTGATCTCGCATGACCGTTTTGTAATTTAATAGATTTAATTTTATATTACAAATGTATAGTAGGAAATGCAATGTACGTTTTATTATTTATTTAATTGTATTTCCAGAGTTTCCTAAAGACGATGCCATTCGGAAAGAAGTTCCGATCAAGACGGTGTTTATCCTTGGGAGACGTGTCACATGAAGATTCAAGGGATCAAAGGAGTTGATTTCCGAATATGTAATAGAATATAATATTTTCTATTTTAGGAAAGGCCATACTAGGAAATTTACTTTACTTTATTTGCTTGCCTTATATTTTTGCATGCATTGCCAAATCGTCATAACTTCACATGCATATTTTATCGTCTTATCGACTATTGTCAATTATAATTAACGAGTATTCATCAACTTAGTTCATTTAAAGATGATAGATAATAAATCGACAAGACCTCTCACATATTTAAAATTGAGATTAGCCTTACCAAATAGTAGGACTCATGAATCCCTTTGACATTTGGGGTAGATTCGGTTCCCTGGGGTACTTTCATTTTTCATTGGGTAAGTGGGGTAATAAAACGTTATTACACGCGAAATTTGGTTGGACTCAACGGGATATAAAGACTAGTCTTATGTTCCGGGGCTAGAGATGGAATTTATGAAATACATCGACCGAGAATTCTATAGTAGAATCAATTAAAGAGTTAATTCACCAAATTTATGCAAGTATGGGATGTATCGGTTTCCCGTGCCCATGTTTGTGTAAATATGGATCTTGGAATCATTTATATAATTTAGTTGTGAGGTAATTATATAAATGCATACTTTTAAATCTTGATATACCACTATGGATACATCTAGTTCTTTAACACCGATCACCATTGAATCATGTCACGAATCCTTCGATGATATATGCTCACTTCACAACCTTGATACGGCTAGAGAAATTCAATTTGGCGTTGGTTCCAATGGAAACCTTAACTTTATTACCACTTCCTCACCTCCCATCCCACCTAGCAACTTAGTGGCTAAGTCTTGTGAAGACAACCTCACTAAGACCATGGGATCCTTGTCTTTAGAAGCAAGGAAAAATGATGAAGCTAGTGGGAGTTTTAGCAAAAGGCTTGCAATTAAAGGAGGAAAGTTCAAAAGGAGGAAGAAAAGTAAGAGGTCAAATTCGAGCCATCGGAGTATAATTGCTAGTGGTACTACCAATAATATATGCCTTTATTGTCATGGCATGGGCCATTGGGTGAGTATTTGCCCCATGTTTTTGGGAGTTATCAATGGTAATATTACTTCCTAAATCTTTGTTATCGATATAAATCTTACTTCCACCTCAACATGGGTATTGGATACCGGATGTGGTTCTCACCTTTGTAATCATTTACAGGGGCTTAGAGACGTGGAAAAGCTAAACAAAGGCGATGTGGATTTACGACTTGGAAATGGAACTAGGGTAGCCGCCACTTCAAGAGAGACTTATGTACTTGTTTTAGCTAATGGCTTTGAGTTGTACTTATATAATTGTTATTTTATGCCTTCTTTATCTAAGAACATCATTTCCGTTGCCATGTTAGACATAGAGGGATTTTCTTTTGCTAAACAATTGTTGTGTAATTTCAAGAAACGACTTGGCCATAGGCCAAGACACATCAATTAATGGCATTTATGTTCTTGAAACTTCTAGCTCAAGCAAAGATATCTATAACATACAATCAAAAAGACTCAAAACAAGTGACCCAAATGAATCATACATTTGGCATTGTCGATTAGGTCACATAAATGAAAAACGCATTAAAAGACTAGTGTCGACTGGTGTAATTAAATCATTTGATTTCCAATCATTTGGTATATGCGAATCATGTCTTCTAGGGAAAATGACTCGTAATCCTTTTATTAGTAAAGGCACACGAGCAAGTGATTTATTGGGTCTAATACATACCGATGTATATGGACCAATGACTATCACCGCTAGAGGAAATTATGACTACTTCGTCACTTTTACCGATGACTTAAGTAGATATGGGTATGTCTACTTAATCAAGTTTAAAAGTGAAGTTTTCGATAAATTCAACTAATTTCAAAACGAAGTAGAGAACCAATTGAACAAGAAGATTAAAGCACTTCGATGTGATCGTGGTGGTGAATATCTTAGTAATGAATTTGATTCACACTTAAAGGGATGTGGCATTGTGTCACAACTCACTCCACCTGGTACACCGCAACTAAATGGTGTTGCCGAGAGGTGAAATCGAACCTTACTTGATATGGTTCGATTTATGACGAGTCTATCTGATTTACCAGACTCCTTTTGGGGATTTGCTCTTCAATCGGCCGTTCATTCTCTCAATCTTAGCCCAACTAAAGCCACCGAGAAGACTCCATATGATATGTGAAAAGGGAAGGTCCCTAATTTGTCTCACCTTAAGATTTGGGGTTGTGATGCACATGTCAAAGTTAAGACTGACAATAAGCTAGCCCCAAGATCTCAAAGGTGTATATTTGTTGGTTATCCGAATGAAACATATGGCTTTACTTCTACATCTGTCACGAGAACAAAGTGTTTGTTGCTTGTGAGGCTGTCTTCTTAGAAAATGATTTTATTTCTAGAAGACAGAGTGGGAAAAAATTTGAACTTGATTAAGTTCAAGAGCTACAAACTGAAGAGAGGACACAAGAAGAAGTTCCTTCCTCGTCTAACACGAACGTTGTTCCTTACGAGCCTAGGAGGTCAGGGAGAGTCAGTCGCCAACCTGATAGATACATAGGTTTTATCGAGGGAGATGGCAACTTGGACGTGTTACTTTTAGAAAGTGACGAACCTGTAACCTACAAAGCCGCAATCTCTAGTCCAAATTCAACTTTATGGCAAGAAGCCATGCAATCCGAAATAAATTCTATGCATGAAAATCAAGTTTGGGACTTGGTTGATTTGCCTCAAAGTGTAAAACCTCTCCAATGCAAATGGATCTTTAAGATAAAGAATGACATAGAAGGGCATGATGATGTCTACAAAGCAAGGTTAGTGGTGAAAGGTTTCAACCAAATTCATGGCTTACACTATGATGAAACTTTTGCCCCCGTGGCCATGCTTAGATCTATTCGGATTATGTTAGCGATTGTCACATTTCATGATTATGAAATATGGCAAATGGATGTCAAACCCGCCTTCCAAAATAGGTATTTAGAGGAGGAAGCGTACATGTTGCAACCAGAGGGTTTTGTAAATCCGAAAAATCCTAACAAGGTATGCAAGCTTAAGCGATCCATTTATTATCTTAAGCAAGCATCAAAAAGTTGGAATCATCGTTTCGATCATGTGGTAAAAGGGAATGGGTTCACTTGAAGTGTCGAGGAACCATGTTTATACATGAAATTCAGTGGGAGCAATGTCGTCTTCCTTATCTTGTATGTGGATGACATACTACTCATTGGAAATGATGTACCTATGCTTTCCTCTGTCAAGGGGTGGTTGAGAAATCATTTCCAGATGAAAGATTTAGGAGAAGCACAACGCATATTAGGTATCCGAATCTATAGAGATAGATCTAAAAGGATATTGGCATTAAGTCAAGAATCTTATGTTGATAAGATTCTTCGATGTTTCAACATGGAAAAATCCAAAAGGGGTTTGATTCCAATGGGCAGTGGAATTACCTTGAGCAAGTCTCAGTCACCCACTGAACCTGAAGATGTTGAACGTATGAAATTGATCCCTTATGCTTCAGCTATTGGATCAAACATGTATGCCATGATATGCACTCATCCCGACGTTTCGTATGCTTTGAGCATGACAAGTAGATATCAAGCCAATCCAGGTGAAAGTCACTGGGTAGCCGTCAAGAATATCCTTAAGTACATGAGAAGGACTAAGGATTTATTCTTAGTGTTTGGAGGTGACACCGAGCTAAGTGTGAAGGGTTACAGTGACTCGAGCTTCCAAACTGATAGGGATGACTTAAAGTCCCAGACTGGCTTCATTTTCCTGAGCAATGGAGGTGCCGTTAGTTGGAGAAGTTTTAAAGAATCAGTT
Organism: Silene latifolia; assembly: GCF_048544455.1. NCBI lineage: Eukaryota > Viridiplantae > Streptophyta > Magnoliopsida > Caryophyllales > Caryophyllaceae > Silene > Silene latifolia. The sequence continues at coordinate 87,921,872 of NC_133535.1, read as the reverse complement.
GTTGCGGATTCTACAAGGGAGGCTGAGTACATTGCAGCATCTGAAGCTGCCAAGGAAGCTATGTGGATTAGAAAATTCTTAGAAGGACTAAGGGTAGTCCCTTCCGCCAAAGATCCTGTCACACTCAATTGTGATAATAGAGCGGCCATCTTTCAAGCTAAAGATGATTAGGGGTTATATTGAAATAAAATAAATAGAGATTTATAAGGTTGGACAGATGATAATATTGTTGATCCTCTAACCAAGACTCTACCATAGGCTACGTATGACCGACATGTAGTTTCCATGGGTCTTAAGCGTATGCCTAATTTTTATTAGATTATGAGATATGAAGTAATTATGTTGTATTGATTCTTCATATATGATAATCACATTTATCGTTTGAGTTTTATTTTAAACTCTTTTATATTTATTTTATTACCTTGTTTTATCTAAATAGGTTGTTGAGACAATATTTTACCCTATTTAAAGTGAACTGGATAAACATAGTAATTGCCCCTAGTTACTCATATGAGGTGACGTCTCTAAGTGACTAGAGCGTGAGTCAATTGATGTCAAGTTCGAGTACCATAGGGTCATAAGAGATGACTAGTCGATCACAGTGACAGACTGTAAGGACACTCTGTCGGGCATTGACCGCTTATAGAGTACTGCTAATTCATATAGCCTGGTCGTGGCGAGAGCTACTATAGTATTCTTTTGAGTCAATTCTTTGTCTAAAGACTATTCGCCCAAGTTGTCAGAGATTCTGAGTGACTTTAAATTATGCTCTACGACTTTCATAAATGAAGTCCAATGGGCATCTCTTGGGTCATGATGACCTGTGGCTGAATAAAGGGAATAGTGCAATAGGAATTGTCCACCCCCTTGTCAGGGTTATTTAAAAATCTCAGGGCCACTCGAGGAGTAGTGAACTGAAAATGCGTGGCCACGCTCGGAAGGTATCTACGGTAGATAATTCCGGTCAGACAGTTACTCTCCAGATCGAGGAAACCACTCTTGATATGATCACTTGCAAGAATGACCTGCAAGATACCTTGCATTGAGTGGCAGATAGTAATAGGACAAGAGAATTGGTGACGCACACTTGTCTCGGACAAGTGGGAGATTGTTGGAGTATGTGTCCTCAACAATAGTGCGATCACATTATTAAAACTCATGATAAGTATACATAAAGGGATGATTCATTTTTATACGTCAACTAATCAACATTAACCCGTAATGATTGGCTGACTAGAGTTTGACATTACTGTCGTTTGACGGTGGTGATCAGTTGATCCCTTAAGGTCACACCTAAAGGTCGATTCCCTTAATAGATTAATTAATTAATTGATTGTATATTGATACAGATTAATTAATTCCTTAAAATTGAACAATATACATATGTGAGTAAGAATATGAATCTTATTGTAATTCAATTAAATGAGATTCGTTTTAGTAATTAAAACGTTATATTACTAAAACTTTGTTTAAGAAACAATTAAATTAAGAATGATTGGTTAATCATAATTATATTGTGTTGTAGATTATATTAACATGACCCATTTTATACACTTATGATTGTGAATTACTAGTCAATTGTTATATATAATTGTATTAATATATGTAATGATATTTAATTGTTAAATATGCATTAATATTAGTAACAACATGTTACATGTTACATGTCACACATTATATGACAAAATGACAATTGACTAAAATAAAATGGAGTCCATATTATCTATGTGGACCGGTCTTTTAGAGGGTATTTGGGTGAAATGGTTAATTGTTTTTATATTATGGAAAACACAATGGTTACCAATGGTTACCATTGTAAGCTAATCTACACCCTAATACATTTAGAAAATAACAACTCTAAAAAGCAAAGGGGCATGTATTGGTTCCCTTGCCACTCCCCTCCCACCGGTTTTCCCCTCTCCATACAAGAATAAGAATTGTTCTTATTCTAACGATAATTCATTCTTACATTATATAATAAAATCTCTCTTACTTCTCTCATCTCTCTAAAATAAGCTTTAGAAAATTTTTGTTCAAAATCTTATATTTAGATTACTAAAGGTAGTAATAGAAATAATAATAAGATTAATTTTTAAGGTTTCTAAGTAATATATCTAGTTAATATATAATTAGATTTAAGGGGTAGTCTTGGTGCCATCAAGAGGGGGATCTCTACTATTGGGATTTTGAAGGATCATCCATAAATTTGTAGCTCAAGAACAAATGAGAAGGTATCCTCACTTGTGCCCTAAACCGATTTCAACTTATGTAAGGAATATTTTTCTTACCTATCTATTTTTATTATATTATGCATGCACTAGATCAACATCTATTCTAATGAGTAATATAGATCAAAAATTAAAGAGTTTAATTAGAGGATTTTGAATCCTTACAAGTATTTCAATTTTACCACATAGTTTAATCTCATATTTTAAGTTTTATCATTTAGTTTATATCATTTCTACAATCATGCTTATCATTTTATTCAACATAGTTTATAGATTACACTTTAATATGAGTAGCTAAATTCCTTAGTCTAGGGGCTTGGGAAGCCATGCAAAATCAAATATGTAAAATGATAAATTAGGTTGATATAATATTGTCTAATTGTTTCTATCACATGTTTGCACCTCAACGTTTAATCTTTGTTTAAAGGCCTTATTCATCGATTAAGTTTGTTAATTCGTTCTAAAAGTCGAGAGGCATGGAATCGAATTAGACTAAGCATGTGTAGTAGGACGACCTAGTCATAAACGAGAGTTTCTCTAGGACCCGGTCTATGGTTGACACTAATATCGTAAGGTGGGTGTCTGTAAGCCTAAACAATTGACAATGTTATTATTACCGTGTTTAACATAAACATATATTTACCTTTGCATGTGTGACCCGACTCCCCTAAACTCCCTTTTATCATATAATTTACATCTACATAATTGTTAGTCATCAAACCAAACAACAAACAAAACCAAACGTAATCGACCTTGATAAGAATTTTTCGATAGCATTTCATAAACGCAATTCCCGTCTCCTTGTGTTCGACCTCTATTACTACATTAATCAGTGTTTAGGGTAATTATCTTTGCATAGGTATACGATAGCCTATCAAATTTTGGCGCCAATGCCGGGGAAGTTACGATCACGGTGGTCCGGTCCATATACCGTCACAAATGTCAACAAGTTCGGTTCCGTTGAAGTGATGACCACTAAGGGCGAAAAATTTAAAGCAAACGGCCATCGTTTGAAGATCCACCATGAAAATGTGATCGTTGGTGTGATAGAGGAAGTGACCGTTCAACCTCTACTTAAGAAAGCTTAAACCAACTCAAGCTTTTACGTCGTGCGGGATGTTAAACCAGCGCCTCTTGGGAGGCAACCCAAGCTTTTTATTTGTTTTTATTTATTTCTTGTTTTTATTTTTCCGCAATTTACTGTATTTCGTAGATTAGAAATAAAATACTCGACTTGACGATGTTTATTTTTGCGACTTATAGGTGAAAATGAAGAAAAAAGACTTAGAGGATAAAATAGCACGCTTCCCCATGCAAGAACCCCGTTCGGGGACGTAGTTTTCGAAAAACGGGATGGAATTAATAAAATAAGGAAGCAAAGGCAAAAGCAGCGTGGACCAGTCAACCCCGATCGGGGTTGCCAGCCCCGATCGGGGATGTGTGTTTGTATTTCGCTGGCTTTTTTCTTATACGGGTAAAAGGCTATTATTTTTCTATCACTCATATGCATTTCGACGGTACTCCTACTCTTTCTCCATTATTTTCTTCATTTCTTCACACAAAATCATAAGGAAACATCAATTTCTTCATCATTTTACAAGATTCATTCATCCACTAACATCATCAAGTAAGTTTTCTTCCCTTTTCTCTTTAAATTCATCCAATTTAATCAATTTTATCAAATTTATCAAACCCTAACTCAAATTGGGGGAAATTGATTTTGTGCTTATTTGTGCTAGAAATTGATTATATAATGCTCTATTCATGTTTATGGTATGAATTATTTCACTAATTCATTCAATTATGTTTATTTGGATGAATTTTGGTTTGCCTTAAGATGAATTTTTGTCTTAAATTTCAAAAAAATGGCACCAAGAAGACCTCCTACCCAAGGTGCTTCTAAGAGGAGAAGAGGTAAGACGGAATTCTCCCGGGCTGCGGAGGATGTGCAAATGGAAGAGGTCCCGGAATGGCAAGATCCGGATTTTCCCGGAGTAATTTTCAATTGTAAAACGCAATATGACAATTGGGTCATCCTAAGGAGCAAAGGTATGAAACCGACTAAATTCATTAACCAAGCTTCTTTGAACAATATTGGAATTGATAAGAATGTTAAGACATTATATAAGAACCTTGGTATGAAACATTGTTATACAATGGATTATAAGACCTTTCCCGAACTCACCCTTGAGTTCTTGAGCTCTTTTGAGTTTCATAGGTCGCAGAAACCCGGTTTTGTGCTTTTCTTGACTTTCCGATTGTTTAATGAGGACCATAGAATGGACCTAGCGGACTTTGCTAATATCTTCCAATTGCCTCATAAAGACTTACCTACCGAATCACCCGACTCTTATGACCCCATTTTGACATGGAATGTCATTTCTCACTTCCCTTTTCAAAGTTGGGACCATTGCCCTCACCAATACATACATTACCCCGACATTCGGGTTTAGCAAAGGTTTATGGGATGGACCTTTTTTGGGAGAAATGAGCCTCACTCGGTGAGGAAAGTTGAGGTGGAGATTTTGGGTGCCTTCTTAAATGTTAATGGTGAAGATAATTGGGGTATTAACATTCCCTACCACTTTGCGGTCCACTTGACCATACAATGTAACCCAAAGAATAGTTGTATTATCTTAGGAGGTTTGGTTACAAAGATTGCTCACCACTTGTGTAGATTCAACCAAGAAAATACCGACTTGAGACCATTACTTTTGTCTAGGGAAAAAGGGGTTGGGCTAGATTATGAATATTTCCTTTCTTGCAATTGGTTTAGGGATGCTCACCCTAACATGGTTTGGAAAATCAGTAGGAAAGACTCTATTAGTCTACCCGAAGAGAAGAAGGAAATTAAGGCCTTAGTTCAGACTAAGCCCTATCATGGGAGTGCCCTTTTTACTAGACCTACTTACCACTTGCCTCTTCGAGGTGAGACACGCACCACCATTGAGCGGCGTGAGGGAGGTCAACCCTCTCAAGCACGCCATTCCACCTCTAGTATTCATTCACCCTCTAGTCTAGAAATGATGGATATGATGCGAGACTTAAGCTTAAGTGTTAATATAAATCATGATGACCAAAGACTTGCATTGCATCCCATATATGATCATTTTGCTAGGCAAGGAGTAGTCCAACCCGAGAGGCCACACCCTTCATTTTATACTTATCCCCCAGGTGAATTTCCTCCTTCTACTCCCCCTCCTAACAATGATGCAGGTACTTTTACTACATATGCTCCCGGTCCGACTTTTTGTGGTTCGGATTATGGAGTTGAGGCATTACATGGAGGATATGCAGGGTATGGTGGCTATGGTGGCTATGGTGGATATGGTGGTTATATTATCTATGGTGATTGTCTTGGTAGTGGCCAAAACATTGGTGAGTATGTCACTCCTCTCCAAGAGGATGATTCTAGTGGAAGTGGTCAACAAGGTGAAGCATCCGAAAATGGAAGTGGTAAGAAGGAGAAAGGAAGGAAGGGGTTCAACTTTTAGCCCTTTTCTTAGATGAATGATGAAGAAGTCCCCCATATACATGCTAGCTTGGGGGGAGGCTAGCAAGTCTAGTAAGTTTTATTTGCTTTGCATTTTAGTTTATTTCTCGCAACCCATTAAATATGACCCTTGTCCTTCTTGTTTATGTGCTTTGAGCCATTTTTATGGTTTAGTTGGGTAATTTAATTGTTGGCTCATTGAGGACAATGTTGTGTTTATCTTGTGGTGGGGGGGGGGGGGGGGATTGCATTTGCATTGTAGTGTAAAAAATTTGAAAATTTATGAGAGAAATTTGTGTGTTTTTGCTTGCTTGTAGCCTACTTTCCCTCTTGCTTATCCTAATGATAGCTTATATCTAATGATTTGTTCTTTTATAATGGGATAATTGCTACATGGTTATGGTGGGATGTCTTGACATAGTAGGTGGGAGATGGAAAATGAACCGAATAGGCTTGATCTTGACTATTGGCAAGCTACAAATTGGTAAGGTAGAACCTCTTTAGACCGATGCATCCATATCCGGTCTCTCTTAGGTGAGTGTAGGTGTCTCCTTATGATGTGTGTTTCATCAAAACGCACAAGTATTGTTATCATTTCATCTCTTTATAAGCATGGATTCATTTATTATAGCATTTTGGAGCCATTCACATGAATATATTTGCCTTTTTTACCCCTTCACAAACATTTTTCCCTAGCTACATTATAATTTGCCTACCTTGTTGAGCTAGTAGCTTTGTTTGGTTTTGTTTGGGTGCTCAATTGGGATTTGGTTCAACGTTTGAATATCATGTGAGCTTGGTCTTAATGCTCACGAAAGAAAAAAAGAGGAAAAATGAAAGAAAAGTGATGAATTGAGATGAAACAATTGAGAAAAAAAAAAGATTGAGAAAAAAAATGAAAAAAGCATGAAAAGAAAATGAAAAAAGAAGTATGAAATGAAAAGAAAAAGAGAAGAAGAAGTTGATGTGAGAAACTCTCATACATAATTCACATATTTTGGAGAGTTTACTTATGATTTGAATTGTAAATTGGGTTAGAATTGGGATTGAGCATCCTTACATTTGGTCGTTGCTAGCTTGACATTAGCTCCACAATCCATAATTCATTTGTTCCTCTTTCTTACCCATTACATATTGCCTTATTCCTACCCATTTGGCTTCTTTATCATGCTTGCATTTGATTGTTTTGGCTTACTAGTTTTGATTGATAATTATATTAGATTGCGGGGACATTATTATAAGTTGAGGATAGTTGAGTGTTTATTCATAAAAATGTCCTTTCACATATAAAAGAGTTTGAGTGCACCGTGAAAGTCCATAAGTCTAAAGATTATGCGAGAGCTTAAAGGTTCATTTCAAGTTTTCCATGTTACGCCGTCATGTAAATCTCATCCAGGTTCTTGCTTTATTCCCTTGCCCATATTGTTTCGGGTTTTTAAATCATTATGCTTAGCTTGTTTTAGGGTATTCCAATTAATGGGCTATGGTTTCTTGCTTGGGGACAAGCGAGGGTTTAGCTTGGAGGAGTTTGATGTGTTCATTTTATATATACTTTTACCCCTCATTTTAGCTCGGTTTTTATTGTTTATCATACTATAATTAGTATAATTGTGAGCTAATCTTGTGTTCTGGGTTTATTGTTTGTATTTGTTACATTTTGTAGGAATCTAAGCATTTGGAGGCTTTTTCCTATCATATTAGCATGCACCAAGTTCACTAAGCTAAGTGGAAACAAGATGGACCAAGCATGATAATGGAAGGTGTTTCCAAGCCCAAGCAAAAGTGTATGAGAAATGCAAAATGATCCTATAAAGAGACCAATGAGAAGTCTAAAAAAATGTGGAAAACATCAAGCTTAGGATATCTTTTGGAAGCTCTTAAGTTGATAGATTAAAGCATTTACCCGGGTGCATTAAGGGCCATTTATCACGATCATTGGATTCCCTCAACAATTAATCGAGGAATTACGCTAAAATTGTAACACCCCCATATACCAAGGAGCCTTAACAAGACCTTCCCTATCATATAAGGGCGTTACCATCATGGTTGCCAGAGGACAGTAATAATCAAATCTCGATAAAAGGAACAATTAAGTTATATTACAGGTGATTAACAAAACTACTGATATACAAAAGATACAACTCAAAACCACAAACAGCTATATGAACTACTTCTGTCATGACTCGTGATAGACTCATCCCGCCAACCACCCAGCTATCATCCAAATCATAACCTGCTAAGACCGACTGCTCACCATAAGGGATCACGGCAGACACAACAGAAACAAACAATAAGGCAAACCACACAAGGTCAGCAATTGAGGTAAAAGTCATACTACTACAAATACAATACAAGCACAACAATACACACACACACCACATCAGCTCCAATCAATCACCGTCACTGACTGTCCAGTGGACCAGCCCTGCCAGTGGGGGACCGCAGCTGTTCCCACCTAAGCCCCGCTCATCAAACTGAGCGATAAACCCATGTCCATTAATGTGCACATCCCCTCCCGTGGCGGGTTCCATGGAGGACGAACTACGGGCGTAAAGCCACTCCCGCAAGCGACATCACACAGCCGAGGACGCATCTCAAGAACCATAGAAAAACAATCACAATCAGCTGTCCCACAAACATGATAATCAAAACAACACAACACCAACCAATTATCACAATCAACCAACCATACCGACAGTAATCAACCAAATCACATCAAAGACACTCTAGACAACCAACAGTACTGAGTAGGTGAACATACCTTTAGTGCACCGCAGCGATTCCGCGTCCGAACACATGATACCAATAAACCAAGCAATACATCTATACACACAGTACAATCATCTATCACTATCTCTACAACCATAACTGAAAACAACGATGACAATGATGATGACGATAACATACCTATGCATAGCAATCCGGCATCAAGACCGCTACCCGACTCAAGCAACCCATCTCCATGTCATAAGCATCCTCAAGGACCTCAAAGGAAGGAACTATGGTGAAAGGAAAAGGGAGTGACGACATCTAGGTTTAGGGAAGAGAAGCGGAAATGATTTGATGTTTCACGAAACACGATTTATAACTCCCCGCTTCAAACCCGTTACTCGATCGCGTAACCGACTTACTCGATCGAGTGACCCCTACTCGATCGAGCTCCTAAGATACTCGATCGAGTAGCCTCTGCTAGATCGAGTAACACTCAGACCAAAGTTCACACTTTCACCAGTCATTGCTCGTAAGGTTTCCGAGGGTCAAGATAGATGTCTAAGGTCGGTCAATGGGTCCCTAAAAGGACGGGTATTACAGTCTTCCCCCCTTAAAAAGAACTTCGTCCCCAAAGTTCGACTTATCCTCCCCCGCGACACATGACAATGAAACTAAGGTCAACACCACCATTTACCCAACACAGGTCAACATTATCGTTTAAGAACATCATCCAGGCCACTATGTATGCTCATCAGACATCATCATCATCCACCTTAGCACTCAATACACAATACGACTCTCAGTGAATCACAACTTTCCTTTTGAATCACTGAACACATATTAACCACAAGAACGACTAACTTGACTATCACCTGCACTTACTACATAATATTATTCAAACGTACACCAACACAACTATCAGACTATACTTTCATCCATTACTTGTCAACGATTACTAATTACAAAACTAACAAAACAACGGTCCTACCATTGATTCACAACGATAGACGATTCATTCCACTCAATCACTTTAGCCACACAACACAACCCTACTGATAACAACTCTACTACCGCTAATAACATCTAATTCTCATGGCAATATAACGAATAATTAACTGAAAATAAAGTATTACGACATGCTATTCTATTTAACAATTATAACTCTTTATTAATTACACAATAACCACAATAGAATTATCCAAGCAAACATTCAACACACTTTAAATGTCATGGAGATACTATAAAATATCACAAAAATACTGTAAAATTGTTATAATTACGTCATTTTCCCTTTGCGACATTACTCTTCCTCTCTTAAAAGGAACTTCGTCTCCGAAGTTCACCATCAAACAACTTTCCTGCCCCTCAAACCGATACATATTATACCATATTGACATTACTAACAAACCGCAAAGCAACCTTGACTCATGACAACTAATACATTCTTGACATTACACAAATCTAGTTCAGAGATATATATAATATATATAGAACTTTTGAAGATGTGAACAACACAGCCGAACAACTAATCATCAACTATCAGACATGTCATGACTTATTCCCTTATATGACCATACCAAAGTGCAACAAGAATTACAACCGCCGAACATTACATTACCTGCAGTAATTTGATTTAGTACACAAAATTATATAGGTATCACCGAAAGTTGCAATAATTAACCAACATGCCCATTGTATAACCACCGTTGAGACTGGACAACGATATAAGGCACCCACAACAAGAAATGATATAACAACATTTAAAGATTTGATGATTCAATCAAGTTTTAAAACGAAAAGTAGCTGTAACAGTGCTACTCGATCGAGTTGAAGCTACTCGGTCGAGTTTTCGCTGGCAATACCAACTTTTTCGATGTTATAGCTTCCTAACTAGATCGAATGAGGTCTACTCGATAGAGTAGATACTTTTACTCGGTCGGACAAGAACAAAAATGAGGTCAAAAGTTACGAGTTTAAGTAGCGGTTCTTGAAAAACAACAACTCGCGTCGATTCCAAAGTAGATTTGGAAATCCTCACAGATTATTATATTCATTCATGACGTATTACTACTACTCAAATGCAACACAACGATCTCAGTCTACCAAGATACCTATCCCTTCATCTTATAACGAACCCTATGCAAAACGATTTATTACACCATGACTTATTCATACATACACTTGACACTTTTCTTTACTTTTAACCATGCATTTGCAACTTCAACAATACAACGTATAATTATATCAATCTAAGCATTCATCTAACATTTAACCATCCTTCATCATCCAAGCTTACTAATAGTTTAACCATGTCACAACAAATTATCAACTAGATTACTCAACTTAACTATACCATATCACGGAAGCATTCAACCATTCATCCATCACACTTACCAAATACTACTTTGACAAACGTTACAACTAATTCAAAACTTACCACTTACCATCATCACCACATACAAGACTCACAATTCCGTTATACTAATGCACATAGAACGATTTAGAAAATATTACTATTGCCACACCACATAACACTATCACGTACTATAAACACTTCACGCTTCCACTACTCCCATGTACACCTCTCCTCAACCATAGACTTTCACAGTTTATCATCACCATTACGCATTCTAGCATTCATAAGGACTCCATCACAAACATTCCTAACATAACCGTTATACACACTAGGCACATAATTTCTGACTCGACATTCCCATACCCGGTGACTGGCTTAAGCATAATGGGGCCATGATTTTGAAATGAGGGCGCCTACTCACCCAAAATCTAGCATCAGCTGGGGCTCCCAAGATACATACACCAGGTTCATTTTATTAGACTCACTCCGTTCGTTAGGCTCATTTGTTACAGGCTCCAAAATCGTCGCTCTGATACCACTTTGTAACACCCCCATATACCAAGGAGCCTTAACAAGACCTTCCCTAGCATATAAGGGCATTACCATCTCAGTTGCCCGACGACAGTAATAATCAAATGTCGATAAAGGGAACAATTAAGTTATATTACAAGTGATTAACAAAACTACTGATATACACAAGATACAACTCAAAACCACCATCGGCTATATGAACTACTTCTGTCGTGACTCATGATAGACTCTTCCCGCCAAGCACCCAAGTATCATCCAGATCACAACCTGTTAAGACCGACTGCTCACCATAAGGGATCATGGCAGACACAACAGAAATAAACAACAAGGCAAACCACACAAGGTCAACAACTAAGGTAAAAGTCATACTACTAAAAATACAATACAAGCACAACAATAAACACACACACACACCACATATACTCCAATTAATCACCGTCACCGACTGTCCACTGGACCAGCCCTGCCAGTGGGGAACCGCAGCCGTTCCCACCTAAGCCCTGCTCATCAGAATGAGTGATAAACTCATGTCCATTAATGCGCACATCCCCTCCCGTGGCAGGTTCCACGGAGGGCAAACTACGGGCGTGAAGCCACTCCCACAAGCGACTCCACTCAGCCGAGGACGCAACTCGAGAACCATAGACAAACAATCACAATCATATATACCACAACAACGATAATCAAAATAACACAACACCAACCGATTATCACAATCAACCAACCATACCGACACTAATCAACCAAATCACATCAAAGACACTCTAGACAACCAACAATACTGCGTAGGCGAACCTACCTTTAGCGCACCGCAGCGATTCCGCGTCCGAACACATGATACCAATAAACCAAGCAATACATCTATACACACAGTACAATCATCTATCACTATCTCTACAACCGTAACTGAAAACAACGATGACGATGATGATGACGATAACATACCTATGCATAGCAATTCGGCGTCAAGATCGCTACCCGACTCAAGAAACCCATCCCCTTGGCATAAGCATCCTCAAGGACCTCAAAGGAAGGAACTATGGTGAAAGGAAAACGGAGTGACATCATCTAGGTTTAGGGAAGAGAAGCAGAAATGATTTGAGGTTTCACGAAACACGATTTATAACCCCCCGCTGCAAACCCGTTACTCGATCGAGTCACTGACTTACTCGATCGAGTGACCCCTACTTGATCCAGCTCCCAAGCTACTCGATCGAGTAGCCTCTACTAGATCGAGTAACACTCAGACCAAAGTTCACACTGTCACCAGTCATTGCTCGTAAGGTTTCCGAAGGTCAAGATAGGTGTCTAAGGTCGGTTAACGTCGGTCAACGAGTCCCTAAAAGGATGGGTATTACAAAAATGGCCGGATAACCACGCCCTCGATCGGGTGATCGGTCCGTTTCGTGTTCACAATTAAAGATGTGGTCGTTGGGTCACGGTCGAGTCAAAACACAATTTATAACTTCACAAACAACTCTACAATTAGTAAAGAGGCAAGTAAAGGTTGGATCTCAAGGGACGGGTATTGAAATGAGATTTCTATTGCAACTAGTGGTGTCTAAGAGGTGTCACAAATTGGGTTGATGTAGAAGGTCACTAAACTAAAATAGGAATGAAAATAAACAAGCAAGATGAATTAAAGGGGTGTAAACAATTGATTAAAAGCACTAGGGTGTCATGGGATCATAGGGGAATCATGGGAATTGACCATACAAACATGTTCTCAAATTATAAGCAAGCAATTATTGTTGTGATGGATTGAGTTGGGTTATGTCTTACAATCCTAGGAAAGTTTGGGTCCCGGAGCCGAATCGATTAGATTGTACAACACCTACAAGTCGACTTAATCTTCCCTACTCAACAACATGCATGGTCTAATGAGACTCGAGTTGGGTTATGTCTTACAAGTCTCATTGAAAAGATAGAAGATGATAGTAAATGCAAGGATTCATAGGCTTAGCATTTCATCAAATATAACATGTGCATGAGTTGAGATCAAAACAAGCATGCAAATAAAACATGAAACCATATTAATTTAAGCATGAATCATTCCCCATGTTGATTTCCCCTAATCACCCATTAACCCTAGCTAAGAGACTACTCACTCATTATCATGTTGATCATGCTAGCAAGGTTGTCAATCATACCAACAATATGAAACATGATGAATAAATGAATGTAATTAACAATAATTAAAAAGGGACTAAGAGAATTATACCTACTAATGATTCCAATAATAAAGCAAAGATAAAAGAAGTACTTGAATGCTTGATTGAGAGGTTGTCAATCTCCCAACAATAACCCAAATAATCTTCAATTACCCAAAATAAAGGATGAACAAAAGAGAGATTAAGGAAATAATACTTGTATTAGAACTTGATTAATTGTTGATTATAATACTAAAGAGAGATTTGATTGATATTAACTACTCTAATTATTGATAAGAAGAACATGCTCCTCTAATTACACTAATGGGGTATTTATAGTGGAAATTAAGGAGGATGCATTAGGGTTAACTAAGGGCTAAACTAGTAATTACACTTTTTAGATTGAGCAAGGAGGAGCCGGTATTTTTCGAAGGAAGGGCTTCTTTCTTCGTAGCTTGGAGAAGAGGAAATCACGCTGTGCTGGAATCCGGGCGGAATAAGGTCGGGACGGGCGGATTCTGGCGATGGGGTCCGAGCGGATTCGAGGGAATCCGGGCGGATTGTGGAGGTGGAATCCGAGCGGATTAGAGCAAAGCCGCACGGATTGTGCAGCTGTGGGACGGCCGGATTGGTGACAATCCGCACGGATTGTCACTCAGCAAGACATCTTCTTCTTTTCTTCCCTTTTGTTCATAAATTCCTTGGGGATTTCCTTGGGGACTCAAGGATCCTTTCTCAACATTGCTCTTCTACTATAATCTGTACAAAGGCCTTCTAATCTTGTCCCTCCTTGATGCCTGGTCATTGAATTCGATCAATTTATTCTCGTTTTGCCATGAAAATGCAAGATTCTTACTCCTTTCCTACCAAGGGATCAAAATCTCAAAGAATATGCAAAACAAAGAACTAAAGATAAGAAATGACCCAAATATGCACTAAAAAGCATGGGAACAAGGCTAATTCGGGGGCTAAATATGCGCTAATTATGGTCACATCAAATATCCCCAAACCGAACCTTTGCTCGTCCCGAGTAAAGAGGTGACAAAGACTAGGACCAATACTAACCTATCCTAATAATAGCCGATATGAGACAATTAGCGGGTCTCACTCCGCCCCTTCAACTCACAACAAGACAACCATGAGGTAGGATGCCTTCTTGCAAGGCAAGGTTGGTCTTGCCAAAATGGCGACACATCCAAACATTAAGCACACAAAATCACATAATGGATGCATCTACAAAAGGAATAGCCACTTCCTCATCAAGTGGCGGAGGAACTAAAGAGGAACAAATTTAAGAGCATGTAATCCTTCACAAATACTAGTTCAACAAATTACTAAGGCTAAGAAGATGGCACTAAATCACCTCCAAATGGTGTTAAACTAGACTACTTTCGTCCTCAATTTCCAAATGCTTTCGTCAAGAGCGATCGGATGGTGGTGGAATGATGATCCCTATGATGCTAGTAGCATATGACATGACAAGTCTCGAATTCTCTACAAAAGTAAAGGTCATGGATCGTCCCAAGCTCGACCAAGTGGCTTGACAAAAAGGCTTTTTGGGAATGAAATGCTCAAATCTTTATTCACAACGGGTGGATATGACTAGTATTCAAAATTGTCCTCAATTCACTTTCACATTTCAAAAATTTAAGATGGGGTTTGTCCCTTCCGGGCTAGTGTCCTTTGCTTTCGCCAATCGCTTATTAGGCAACCGGTTAACCTCTAGACAATAGCTTTTCGGAGTGATAGTCACTCTGTCTCTGGGCGGCCGAATTCACAACCGTATGGGGGCTCAATTCAATGGATCCCGCACCAAAGCACATCGAAGTGGTACACCTCCATCAAAACAACTTAAATTTCTCAACTTTCAACAATTCATAACATTTGAGGTTCCTTGGCATTAGATTACTTCCACATGACAAAATTTCTTTGAAATGAGCACTTCAAGCTTATTGATAGAAAATATTTTTGGGTTGCCTTACCACAAGGTCAAACAAGGTCACCTAGACAAGTTAACCAAGTCCACATCGCATCACAGGGTTGGATAGGTGACTCACATGCAAACCCTTGACTAGGCCTTGGGTCATGGGTCAAAAGACACTAGTATGACACTATCTAGGGTGTTTTACAACCATTCTAGTAGGCAAAGTCTTAAGTTGAACAAGTATTTGTAATGGCTTAGTTGCTCTTGTCAAAGTTCCTAAATAGGCATTTTTCAAAACATTTCTAACATGCAACTACATGCCATGATGCAACTAATATAAACATCCTAATGCAAGTGATTCTATTAACTAATATGACATATAAACTAAATGCAAGTCCTAAGTTCACATTGTTATACCGCATCAATCAAAATAAAGCCACATAGTCATTAACATAAAGAGGAAAAAGGAGATTGGAAAGATCATACCATGCGGTCTTCATGATCCTCATGTCTCGGATGTGGCGTAGTCAATCAATGTGAACAAGGATAGAACAAACACAATATATACAAGATAATATATACAAGACTACAAAAGGAAATAAACATGTTTTTGGGTTTTCAATTTTCAAATTTTTATGATTTTTGAAATTTTTCAATTTTTTTGGATTTTTGAATAAGAGTTAAATGTTAGAATTCCCATCCCCACACTAATATGGGCATTGTCCTCAATGGCCAAAATGATGGAAATTATGCAAAGATGATGCATGATTTCTACACTAAATGCAATCTACACTAAGCTACACTACATGATGCATGGTTTTTGTTATGACGGAGAGGATAATTTAGATTACCTCCCGTTGTGTATGCATTAACTTCCCCAAACCGAGTGAGACACTATTGCTAATGTCCAAGGATGGGTGTAGTTCATGCACACACTATGCAATGCATGAAACTAATTTGTCATTTTGGATTTTGAAAATGGGAACAATAAAATGAGAACACCTCAATGGTACCGAGGTGTGAGTCCTCTATGGTGCTAGGACTACTCCAACAATGATCAAAATTATAATTAAAACAAAGAGAGAAATAGACAAACCATGAGAGGGTAGGAGTCTCCAAGGCTTGCTAATCTTCCATCATGCTATCACCATCACTTTCCTCATTAGAAGTGGTCACATTGCCACTTCCCTTGTCATTTGCTTCTTCACTTTCTTCCTCATCTTGCTCATCATCATCTTCACCATCCTTTTCTCCTTCTTCACTTGCTTCTTCATCAATGTTATCATCAACTTCACCATCCTTTTCTCCTTCTTCACTTGCTTCTTCATCAATGTTATCATCAACTTCTTCATCATTACCAACAACCTCATTGTCACCCGAAACGACCCTAGATGCACCCGGAAATAGGACTTCTCTATCCGCCCAACTAGGCAAAGGACAAGATGGATCAAGTAGTCCTTGCCTAGCTAAGTGTAGGAGGGGTGGATATTGAGCCAAGTAAGCATTTTTCCGGTCCTCAAAGGCTTGCTTGTGCATTGCTTGCATGAGAAGAGTCACATAATCATTTCTAGCTTCAACTCCTTCCGGCTTGAACTCTTGATACTCAAAGGGGTAAGGTGGTATGACAATGGAAGAGGAGGGAGTTTCAAGATCACCCTTTTGTTGTTGGATAATATACTCGGCCTCTTTAGAAAGGGGAAGTAGATAATTGGTCCGGTGGACGCTTAGACGACAGATCTTTGAAGGCAAGGTGAACGATCTAGCTTCACTAGTGAGCCATCCATACTTAGTGTCAAGGGGGTTATGAGCAACCCACTTGTACTTGTGTATCATAGTATGCAAATCAACAAGATGACCACCCTCCTTTGCTTTATACTTGTTATCCTTATTGAAGTTAGGATCAAAGTATTTAGCTAGGATAGTGACTAGGCCGCCATTGACAATAACGGTAGTGCCCTTCTTCCCACAATCAATGTTGAGCCATCTATCTACCAAGAGCCTCAAAGAATTGTAAGGCTTGGTGTGTACTCTTCCAATGTTCAAAGCCGATTCAAGGAGAATAAAATCAAGTTTGGTGAAATGGTTGGTATCTTTCCTTGCAATTATGGTGTTTCCCACGACCTTGTGCCATACTCTTATGCCCGGATGGTGGACCAAAAGAGCACGACTCGCATGAAAGTCCTCAAATTTCCTCCCGGAAATTGCCTCCCAAAGAGGTTCAGGGTCATACTTTCCATAATTCTTAAAGTAACGCGGTTCATCACTAAGACCCAAAATTTCACTCAATTCCCTAAAGGAAATGCGTCTACTAACATTAGCTAGACGAAACTCGAGATTCTCCCTATTCTCAACTTTGGTAACTTTCAAAGAACTCAAAAATTCCAAGGTAAGGGAGGGGTATGTCAATTCCTTTGTTTCAAACAATTTCTTCAACCCCATGGCTTTGAAAAAGGCTCTAGTTTGCTCAAGAACACCCAATTTTTCTAAGGTATCTTCACATATAAATTTGGTGGATTGTAATGACTTTCTAGCAAACTTGACAAAGGTATTTCTATGGGTTTCGGAAATAAAAGTTACCTCCGGATAATGCAAAAGTTGATCGATTTCCGGAGTAGAAGGTGTTGTTGCTCCCATAGAAGGTTGTTGTTGTTGTTGCACTTCCAAGTTTGGTGTTGCTACCACCATAGCCAATGCTTTCTTTGTTTGAAGAGCCTTTTGCCTTTGTGAGAGTGCCTTAGCCTTTGGTGCCTTTGTTGCCTTTGTTGCTCTCTTAGTCTTTGCCATTGATGAACTAACCAAGAAAAGAATGAAAAATCTTCAATCTGTAGTATACCCAAATCGATTTAAAGGTGAAAGGCTTTGCCTTTATGAAATCAAAAATCGACTCAAAGGTTAAAGATTTTGTGCTTGGTTTTGATTTTTATTGAAGAAGGAGTGATTGATTTGTTGTTAGAAGGATGATTTGATTTGTTTTTGGTGAATGTTGTTGAGGGATTTTGTTTTTGTGATGGAGAGGTGAGGGTTTTGATGTTGTGGGTAGTGTTTATGAATGAATGAATGAATGAAGGAAGGTGGGAGGGATTTTATAAAGACCGAAATTTTCGAACTGCAGGGGCAATCCGTGCGGATTCTGCCCAATCCGTGCGGATTCTGCTCTTTCTGGGTTGTATAAAACTCGCCTAAAGACCGGCGGATTCAGAAGAAGACGCTCGGATTTTCTTGATACGGGACGGGCGGATTTGCCTGAAGACGGACGGATTTCAGTCCAGGAAATTTTTCTTGTTTTCCTCAGCAGAGAAGACGGGTGTCTTCAGTCCAGGACGGACGGATTTGCAGAGACGGGCGGATTATATTCCAAGACGCCCGGATTCTCTTACAGTCAAAAATCTTCCAAAATCTCAGCTTATAAAGTCGTGCGTCTTCGACCCAGTACGCTCGGATTACTAAAGACGGGCGGATTCTCAGGAATCCGTTCGGATTCGACCCCTTGTACCCGGATTCAGTTCCATCCGTGAACAATGCATTTCCCTTACCATTCTTCTATTCTTCTTCAAATCTTGTGTTCTTCATTGTGGGGGCACTACTAAGGCATGGATAGCCTAGGCAATTGTCATCCCCACACTAAGGTAAAGCACTACACATCAATTGAAATTGTTAGTCCCTCCCTCACTTCTCTCAAACATGACAATTATCTTGATCAAAGTAAATAAAAATCCAAAGATGACAAAAATGCAATACAAGAATTGAAATGTAAGTTAGGGAGTTAGAAATATTTACAAGTGGTGGTTTAGGGAGGACTGCATCAAACTCTCATTCTTGATGAGATGTCAAGGGGGCATGTCCAAGGTGTTGTTGATGTTGCTCAACACCTTGAAAAAGTAATCGAAAGCTTGTTCATTATCATGGTAGAGGTCTTCAATAGACCTTGGCCCTTGTTGTCGGTCTTGATCGATGGCATTACCAATGTAGGGATTAAAAATCCCTTCAAATTCGTTGTCCCAAAGACCACAAACTTCATTAAGTTGATCATTGAAAATCTCTTGATTTGATGGAGACAACTCTCCCAATTTCTTCTCTTGGCCAATGAGGCCATTCTCTTCTTCCTTGGTTGATTTTGATGAGCTTTGCAAGCTCTCCTTGTCACAATTCACTTGCTCTTTGAATGGAGCATCTTCAATTTTCTTCTTCCATTGGAGTTCCGATTTCTTCCTTTCGGCTATAATGATCAATCATGAAACATGGTTCATGCAAACGAGGAGCTCTCATAGTCTTGTCAAGATTAAAAGTTATGCTTTCATCTCCCACTTCTAGAGTGAGCTCACCATGTTTCACATCAATCACCGCACCCGCGGTGTGTAGGAAATGTCTTCCTAGAATGATTGGAATGTTGGAATCTTCCTCCATATCAACAATGACAAAGTCCACCGGGATGAAAAACTTCCCAATTCGCACGGGGACATCTTTCCATATCCCTAATGGTGTCTTCGTCGATCTATCGGCCATTTGGAGTGTGATGTTGGTGCATTTAAGCTCTCCCATCCCCAACCTTTTACTCACCGAGTACGGCATGACACTCACACTAGCCCCTAGATCACATAAGGCTTTGTTGATCATCGTGTCGCCAATGGTACACGGTATTGAGAAGCTTCCCGGATCCTTTAACTTTGGAGGTGAACTCCCTTGAAGTATTGCACTACTCACCTTAGTGAAGGCGATAGTCTCAAGCTTCCGGATCGACTTCTTCTTTGTGAGGATATCTTTCATGTATTTCGCATAGGCCGGCACGTGATTGATTAATTCCGTGAAAGGAATTGAGACTTCCAAATTCTTCACAATTTCCATGAACTTTCCAAGTTGATCATCAAATTTGGGCTTGGCTTGACGACTGGGAAAAGGAAGTCTAATCACGATGGGCTCCTTCTCCTTGACCTTGTCTTCATTTTTCTTTGAACTTTCTTCTTTTGATGATTCTCCATTTTTGGAGCTTTGCACAATTTCTTCCTTTTCATTAGCTTCCACAACTTCATCCTCAACTTGCTTCCTTGGTGCTTCATACCTTGTACCACTTCTCAAGTGAATGGCACTAACCGTTTCATGTCTAGGGGGATAACTTTGAGGTGGTAATTGCCCCTTTTGTCTTTGTGAGCTTGAAGATGCTAGTTGAGTCAATTGTGTTTCCAACATCTTGGTGTGAGCTAGAATGTTGTTGATGGTGGTTTCCTTTGCTTGGCTATCTTTTTGCATTTGAGTGAAAAATTCTTGTTGATTCTTTTGCATTTGGAGGACCGCTTTTTGGACATCAAAACCTTGGTCATTTTGGTGATTGTATGGATTTTGATTTTGGTAACCTTGGTTTTGATTGTAAAAGGGTCTTTGATTTTGGTTTCTCATAGGTGGTGGAGTGTATGTTGTTTGAGGGTTTTGAACATTTTGGCTTTTGTATGAGAGATTTGGATGGAATTTGGTGTTTTCATTGTAAAAGTTGGAATAAGGGGTACCACTCTTGTATGCTTGGAAAGCATTCACTTGTTCATTTGTTTCCCTACATTCACTTTGGTCATGTCCCAAAGTTCCACAATTCTCACATATCCCACTTGGGATTGATGAGGATGCCGCCATGGCATTAACATGATGCTTTGATGATTTTGAGTTTTCTTCAAGTCTAGCCATAGCTTGTTCAAACTTCAAGTTGATTGTCAATGTGAGCACTAAGTTGAGCACCCAATTGAGTAACGGAGTCCACTTCATGCTTTCCTCCTCTAGTAGCCTTGCGAGGTCTACTATATTGTGAGTTATGGACCGCCATTTCCTCAATCTTGTTCCATGTTTGATTGTCATCAACTTCGGTGAACATTCCATTTGATCCCATATTGAGAATGTTCCTAGAATCTTCATATAAACCATTCCAAAATTGTTGTACCAAAAACCATTCGCTAAGTCTATGGTGAGGACATGAGCGACAAATTCCCTTGAACCGCTCCCAAGCTTCATACAAAGATTCTTCATCCCTTTGCTTAAAACCCGTAATTTGAGCTCTTAGCATGTTAGTCTTTTCCGGTGGGTAGAATGTTTTGTAGAAAGCTAGAGCCAACTTCTTCCAAGAATCTATTCCGAGGGTGGCCTTATCAAGGCCCTTCAACCATTGCTTCGCGGTGCCGATTAGAGAAAAAGGAAATAAGACCCATCTAATTTGGTCTTGAGTCACGCCCGTTTGAGAGATTGCATCACAATAGTCGCAAAAGGTTTCCATATGAGAATGAGGGTCTTCACTAGGCATCCCCCCAAATTGGCTCCTCTCAACTAATTGGATGAAGGCGGACTTGGCAATAAAATTTCCGGTTAGATGTTGCGGTGTAGGAGTACCATTTGGTAGATTCTCCTCGGTGGGTACGGAGTGTGACGAGAATTTAGGCATTGTAGGTGGATTTTGTGGGGTATTGTGTAATGGGTTCTCCTCTCCTTCTATTGCGAAAGGGTTGATGAACTCACTAGTGGGTTGAACAACTTCACTAATACCTCTTAAATTCCTCCTAACAAGTCTCCTATTGTTCGTCAAGGTTCTTTCGATTTCACGGTCAAAAGGTAACAAATCACCTTGTAACCTTCTAGACATGCAAAATATCAAACAACTCGAAAACAATTAGAACAAACCTTGAGGAGTTTTACTTCCCCAAGGCGAAGAAAGACACAACTAATAACAATAAAAAGAAATCTAAATCAAGTAAACACCGTCCCCGGCGACGGCGCCATTTTTGATCGGTCCGTTTCGTGTTCACAATTAAAGATGTGGTCGTTGGGTCACGGTCGAGTCAAAACACAATTTATAACTTCACAAACAACTCTACAATTAGTAAAGAGGTAAGTAAAGGTCGGATCCCAAGGGACGGGTATTGAAATGAGATTTCTATTGCAACTAGTGGTGTCTAAGGGGTGTCACAAATTGGGTTGATGTAGAAGGTCACTAAACTAAAATAGCAATGAAAATAAACAAGCAAGATGAATTAAAGGGGTGTAAACAATTGATTAAAAGCACTAGGGTGTCATGGGATCATAGGGGAATCATGGGAATTGACCATACAAACATGTTCTCAAATTATAAGCAAGCAATTATTGTTGCGATGGATTGAGTTGGGTTATGTCTTACAATCCTAGGAAAGTTTGGGTCCCGGAGCCGAATCGATTAGATTGTACAACACCTACAAGTCGACTTAATCTTCCCTACTCAACAACATGCATGGTCTAATGAGACTCGAGTTGGGTTATGTCTTACAAGTCTCATTGAAAAGATAGAAGATGATAGTAAATGCAAGGATTCATAGGCTTAGCATTTCATCAAATATAACATGTGCATGAGTTGAGAACAAAACAAGCAAACAAATAGAACATGAAACCATATTAATTTAAGCATGAATCATTCCCCATGTTGATTTCCCCTAATCACCCATTAACCCTAGCTAAGAGACTACTCACTCATTATCATGTTGATCATGCTAGCAAGGTTGTCAATCATACCAACAATATGAAACATGATGAATAAATGAAAGTAATTAACAATAATTAAAAAGGGATTAAGAGAATTATACCTACTAATGATTCCAATAATAAAGCAAAGATAAAAGAAGTACTTGAATGCTTGATTGAGAGGTTGTCAATCTCCCAACAATAACCCAAATAATCTTCAATTACCCAAAATAAAGGATGAACAAAAGAGAGATTAAGGAAATAAAACTTGTATTAGAACCTGATTAATTGTTGATTACAATACTAAAGAGAGATTTGATTGATATTAACTACTCTAATTATTGATAAGAAGAACATGCTCCTCTAATTAGACTAATGGGGTATTTATAGTGGAAATTAGGGAGGATGCATTAGGGTTAACTAAGGGCTAAACTAGTAATTACACTTTTTAGATTGAGCAAGGAGGAGCCAGTACTTTTCGAAGGAAGGGCTTCTTTCTTCGTAGCTTGGAGAAGAGGAAATCACGCTGTGCTGGAATCCGGGCGGAATAAGATCGGGACGGGCGGATTCTGGCGATGGGGTCCGAGCGGATTCGAGGGAATCCGGGCGGATTGTGGAGGTGGAATCCGAGCGGATTAGAGCAAAGCCGCATGGATTTTGCGGTGTGGACGGCGGATTGGTGACAATCCGCACGGATTGTCACTCAGCAAGACATCTTCTTCTTTTCTTCCCTTTTCTTCATAAATTCCTTGGGGATTTCCTTGGGGACTCAAGGATCCTTTCTCAACATTGCTCTTCTACTATAATATGTACAAAGGCCTTCTAATCTTGTCCCTCCTTGATGCTTGGTCATTGAATTCGATCAATTTAGTCTCGTTTTGCCATGAAAATGCAAGATTCTTACTTCTTTCCTACCAAGGGATCAAAATCTCAAAGAATATGCAAAACAAAGAACTAAAGATAAGAAATGACCCAAATATGCACTAAAAAGCATGGGAACAAGGCTAATTCGGGGGCTAAATATGCGCTAATTATGGTCACATCATCGGGGCTGGCAACCCCGATTGGGGTTGACTTCCTCTTGGAATTTTACGTTATGCCCCTATTTTCTTATAAATAGGGGCCTTAATCCGTCATTAGGGATATATTTTTCTCACGTCTTTCATACATTATAATAGCCTTAAGAAAAATTCTCTCATTAGTTTTCATATTTAGTTTCAATATTGTTAAGCTTTTGTTGATGTTAACCATTTGGTTCTAAGTTAATTCAAGCATTTGGTTCTCTTTGCAATTCAAGTTCTAGTTCCTTATTTCGGTAATTCTAATCCT
Organism: Silene latifolia; assembly: GCF_048544455.1. NCBI lineage: Eukaryota > Viridiplantae > Streptophyta > Magnoliopsida > Caryophyllales > Caryophyllaceae > Silene > Silene latifolia. Next base: position 87,897,688 of record NC_133535.1, on the reverse strand, counting down.
TGTTTATTTAGTTTACATTTCTATTTACGTTTTCATAATACCATCGCTAGCATTTCAATTTTACCACGTAGTTTAATCTCATATTTTATGTTTTATCATTTAGTTTATATCATTTCTACAATCATGTTTAGCATTTTATTCAACATAGTTTATAGATTACACTTTAATATCAGTAGCTAAATTTCTTAGTCTAGAGGCTAGGGAAGCCATGCAAAATCAAATATGTAAAATGATAAATTAGGTTGATAAAATATTATCTAATTGTTTCTATCACATGTTTGCACCTCAACGTTTAATCTTTGTTTAAAGGCCTTATTTAATTATTATGTTTCATAATTCATTCTAAAAGTCGAGAGGCATGGAATCGGATTAGACTAAGCATATGTAGTAGGACGACCTAGTCATAAATGAGAGTTTCTCTAGGACCCGGTCTATTGTTGACACTAATATCGTAAGGTGGGTGTCTCTAAGCCTAAACAATTGACAATGTTATTATTACCGAGTTTAACATAAACATATATTTACCTTTGCATGTGTGACCCGACTCCCATAGACTCCCTTTTATCATATAATTTACATCTACATAATTGTTAGTCATCAAGCCAAACAACTGACAAAACCAAACGTAATCGACCATGATAAAAATCTTTCCATAGCATTTCATAAACGCAATTCCCGTCTCCTTGTGTTCGACCCCTATTACTACATTAATCTGTGTTTAGGGTAATTATCTTTGCATCGGTATATGATAGCCTATCAATCGTCTATGGGATGACGAATTTGAAGGATTTGTTATACCTTACATTGGAAATGCTATGACCCTAGACCAAGGCTTTGTAGATCTTTGTCACCACTTTGACTCGGGCTACTACATGAATGAAGACAACAGTGTGCCAAAGTCTATGAAAGACCTTTATCATGACAATGAACAAGCCTTTGACTACTTCTACAAGGCGTTGAGCAACATCAACAATGCCCTTGCTTTACCCTCTTGACACCTCTCAAAATAAGGAGAGTTTGGTGGAGTCCTCCCTAAATCACCATTTGTAAATATTCTAACCTCTTAACTTTCATTTCATTTAACTTGTACATTACTCAATTTTTTCAGTGCATTTTATATGATTTGTTGTAGATTTTTTTTTTTTTTTGTGACATGAGAGGAAGTGAGGGAGGGATTTTAATGTGTTTTGAATGTGTAGTGTTTGATGATCAATTATGGGAAAGCAATTGCTTAGGCTAACCAAGCCTTTGTAGTGCAACCTCACGACGAAAGATTAGGAAATGAAGAAGCCAAGTTACGGCCGGAAAGGCGTCCCCACGGGCAGACCTGAGCTCGTGGGGGCTGAAGCAAGAGCAAAGAAAAAAATGAGCTGCAGCAGAATCCGCTCGAGCTGGCACCAGGACGGGCATCCCAGTACTCAACATGCTCTAGCCGAGCTCAGGTCGAGTGTCCCTAAGGCTTTATCAGAAAACCTGTTCGAAAATCCGCCCGCCCCAAAAAGAAGTCGAGCGTCCCTCCCTGCATATCATACATAAACACGGGATCTTCAACCTTCATTCTTCATTTCCATTCTTCCCCAAACATAAACAACATATTCACTCACTACAACCATTAACCCCATCATCCAAAATCACAAAACACTCAACCAAATTCATCCAAATCAATTGCAAACTTGCTTAAAATCAATTCTAATCACTCCTTTGTCAACAATAAGACCAGTAAACATCAAAATCAATCAAAATTTTCTAGGGTTTAGGAAAAATCGAAAAACCCCAAATTGATTGTGAAATTGATTGAAGTTGGAAGAAGAAAAGAGCATTCAAGCATATTCAAGGTTTGTTGACAGCAAATTGGAAGGAGAATCATCATGGCAAGAACAAAGGGCAACACCATAGCATCAAAATCCCCAACTCTATCCAAGAGGCAAAAAGTTCTAGCATCAAATGATTTAGTGGTAGTGCAACAAGCTAGGGAGTAAGAAAGATAAGTCATTGAGGCCATTGGGGAAGTTACTACTACTTTGCCGGAGATTGAGAAACTTAAGGATTTTCCGGGGGTAACTTTTATTTCTAATAAGCATAGAATTGCATTTGAATCCCTTGCTAAGAAGAAAGTTATTGCCACTAAGTTTGTATGGCAAGATACTTTGTAGAAATTGGGAGTGCTTGACCATACCAAGGCATTTTTCGGGTCGATAGGATTATCTACCCTACTTGAAATGAAGGAATTGACTTACCCTTCCCTCACATTAGATTTCATTAGCTCTATGAAGGAGTATAATATTGAGACCCGGAAATATGTTGAATTTCGGCTAGAAAATCAAAGTAGAAGATGATAAAGGATGATTTCGGAAAGGTATTTGGACTTGGTGACCTTTGGAGTTTCCACAAGAAACCCCATAACTTTGATGCCAAGCCTCTTTGCAAGGTAATTGCCGGAAGGGAGTTGACTACATTTAGAGAATGCAATGCCTTGTATATCCATCATCCGGGTATACGGTATTGGCATAGGTCCATTTCCAACACCCTGATTCCTAGGAAAGAAGCTACCCACATGACTGAACTCGGCCTCACCTACTTGGATTCCAAAATGAATGCCCATGGGAAATTAAAGAATGAGTATAATATCCTTTAATTGTTGATTGAGAGATGGTTAGACTTCAAGGAAAGAAAAAAAGTGGCTTTCATTGTGAATGGAGGCTTGATAACAAGATTAGCAAAGCACTTTAACCCGAAATTCAATGAAGACAACATCAATAAACCGGTTAAAGGTGGCAACCTCCTTGACATGAGTACTTTAATTCACAAGTTCCATTGGGTAAAGCATGATAACTCCGCCCAAGGATATGAACGAATGATCTAGAATGCCAATTCGTTTATCTTGCTCGGGAAAATATGCCAAATTTCTACTCGTTAAAGCCACTACCTTCTCCCCGTCTCAAAGCATGCCAAGAACATCATCAAGGAGCAACAAAATCCGATTGAAGAAACATCCTCCTTAGTGGTACCTCCTTACCTCCTTTGCTTAACAAGAGTTCACAACAAATAATCCTAGTGTTGTGACGGGCAATGATTACTTGACCCAATTCATGAAGCATATCCATAGACAAGCTTACAACGATCAGGTGAACGCTTACTACACCCAATATCCACCCCTATGACATCTTGGTAGGCAAGGACTCCTTGATCCCAAGAGTTCTTTGCCGGATTGGGTGGATAAGAAAGTGTTCTTTCCTCATGCTTCTCAAGATGAAGAAATGGATGTCCGGGAAACTAGGAGTGAGGAGGATGTTGATGATGAGGATGGGGAAGGTAGTGAGTCTAGCCATGATGATGAAGAGCAAAGTTCAAGTGAACAAGAAGAATAGGATGATGATGATGCCTCCGGTCCATGGAGGGAGATGATGATTATGATATTAGTGAGAGTTGATGGTTGAACAAGGCATGAAGGAGGACGACCAACTAGGCAGTTGATGGCTTATATTAGCATCCTAAACAATCATTGTGAGTCTCATGTCCCTCCTTTTGCTTTGTTTTTATCTCATGTTGGCATAACTTGTATAACTTGTATAACATTTAGTTTAGAGCATTTAGAGAGTAATTTTGGACTCTTTGATGGATAAGAGTTTTTAAGTCCTAGCACCACCAAAGGACTCACACCTCGGTAACATTGAGGTGACTATATTTTCTCGCTCCCGCCATAGAGAATCCAAAATGACAACTTACTTTTCATGCATTGCATTGCATGCTTGTGAATAAACTTCCCTCTTTTTGCACTAGAGATAGTGTTTTGTTCAGTTTGGGGAAGTTCATTCATAGGCAACCCGAGTTAATTTAAATTAGCTCTCCGAACAATAGAAAGCATGCATCATATAACATATTTTAGTTTGTATCATATGTAAATACTCATCATATGTAAATATTTCACATATAGCTTGCATTTAGTGTAGAATTCATGCATTTCATAAAAAATTATACATTTGCATTTGCATAATTTCCTATCGTCTTGTCCATTTAGGACAATATCCATACTAGTGTGGGGATGGGGAATTCTAATATCTAATCTTTTCAAAAATGATAAAAATTTCAAAAATTTCAAAATTTCAAAAACATGTTCTTTCATTTGTAGTGTAGAATTGTATATACTGTATATATTTGTTTTTCACTCTTATCACATTGGGATGACTATGCCACATTCGAGGCATGAAGGATATAGAAGACTGCTGTTGGAAATCTATATCTCATTATACAACATATTCTTATATGTTACAAATTAATTTAGTCATAAAATTAAATGATGATCTTATGCATGCAAACAATAAAAGAATAAGAAAGAAATCATCATCTTACATTGAAGATTTCGGATTATTGGGCACAAGTAAGATCTCCTTCTTACTTGTTCTTGAGCACTCCTAAAATGGAAGAACAAGGATTCAAATATAGAATCCCTCCCAAGGAATAATATACAAGGTAACTACTTAATAAAATTAATATTATTATTACTAGAACAATATTAATTTTGAATAAAATTGACCAAAAATATTATTTTGTTCTCTTAATATTTCGGCTAAGAGAAGGGAGAAAAGGAAGGATTTTTATCTCTCTAAAATTCTTATTTTAGATGTGTGAATGAATGAATAAATATGCTAATATTCAAGGAGTGTATATTAGGTAAAATTAGAAGAAAAAACCCATGGTTTTTCCTTCTCAAAACCGGGTAGGAGGGGGAGCTTTGATGCCCAATGCATGAGCAAGGTGCTCTTCACAAGAGGCACTAGGTTTGCATGGCTAGGTTTAGGAAGAAATGATTATGTTTACCACTTACTTAATCAACATAATATTTTCCTAATATCACCCCTAATTTCGGTCCATATTAAGATAAAATGGATTCCATTTTATCTTTGTCAATTTGTCAATTTGTCACATGTCACATGTGATGTAAAATTGTTATGTATTGTTAACATATTAAAAATCAACGCATTAATAAAAATACGTCATATACAAAAGTGACTTATTAATTCATAATTACTTGTACCAAAATAATTTACCAATTATAAATCACAACATCTTGTATTTATAATAAATTATTCATTCAAATGCAATTGTTTCCTTAAACAATAATTTCATCTAAGCAATAAAACAATTCGATCACTTAGACCGTATCTTATTTAATCAAATTATAATGAGATACGTAAATATTACTTCCAAAATCGTCCGTCAATTTTAAGTAATTTAATCAACCCGTATCGTCATACGTTCAATTAAATAGTCAATTAAGAATGTTACCCTTTAGGTATGACCTAAGGGGATCAACTGATCACCACCGTCGCACGACAGTAATGTCAAACTCTAGTCAGCCAATCATTACCGATATGTGTGGACCAGTTGACAATAAAATATTACTTCCCAATTGTATTCTTTAAAATGAGACTTAAACATGTGATCATCATGATCGACAGTTGTGATCGCATTATTGTCGGAGGACACAAATTCCAACAATCTCCCACTTGTCCTCGACAAGTGTGCGTCACCAATTCTCTTGTCCTATTACTATCTCCCACTCAATGCAAGGTGTCTTTCAGGCCGTACTTGCAAGTGATCATATCGAAAGTGGTTTCCTCGATCTGGAGAATAACTGATTGACCGGATTTATCTACCATAGATATCTTCCGAGCGTGGCCACGCATTTCCAGTTCATTACTCCTCGAGTGGCCCTGAGATAATGTTATAACCCTGACAAGGGGTGGACAATTCCTATCGCACTTATTCCCTTCGACTAGCCACATCCATCATAACCCAAAATATGCCCATTTGACCCCATTTACGAAGGTCCTAGTAACACAAATCAAAGTTAATCTGAAACTGTGCCATCTTAGGTGAATAGTCTTTAGTCAAAAGAATCGACTCATTAGAATACTATAGTAGCTCTCGCCACGCCCAGGCTATATAAATTTGCCAGAACTCTATAAGCGGTCATAAGGCCCGACAAAGTGTTCCTAACAGTATGCCTATGTGATCGACTAGTCATTCTCATATAACTCCATGGCACTTGAACTTGCCATCAATCGCATCACATTCTAGTCACTTCGAGACGTCACCTCATGTAAGTAACTATGGGCGAATACAATGCTAATCCGTGTTCACTTTAACGGGGTTCAATTGTCTCTACAACCCGTTTGGATGTAACAAAGTATAAGGTGAGTTAATAATAACTCAAACGACAAATGTCGACATCACATTCAGGTAGTCAATACCATATTACAACGTTGTGATGCATATCGTAAGTGTGTAAACACTAGTCGATTGCAATAGAAGTTTTAACATGCCATTTGTCCATGTGTTCAAACTTCTTTTATCGCATTTTCCTTTACATTCATGTTATCTCTCATAGCATGAACCTTACCAAGTGCACATATAGGTTCCCAACCTCGGTTTGGGTTCTTTATCTTGAAAGAACTTCCCTGTCGATTATCACATAACCAATGAATTTGTGGTGAATGATATAACTTGCACTGATCAAGTACTCCACCCACTCACAATGCACTAGGTAAATGTTTTGTAGAGTCTTGCAACAATTGTCAAGATGATTAGCATAGCACTTCTCACAAGTCCTAGCATATTAGAAAATATTAGTTTTGAGTAACTTCTTACTTCAACTAAGTACTTTTCCAAACTTCTTATTTCTCCTTTTAGCTTTAAAAGCTTAGGATTATCATAAATCCTTACGCGTGTTCGAACTTTAATATATGCAACTTCTTGATACATAACGGAGTGTTCTGTTCAACACTGAAATCGTTCATCGGATTCTCCTCGAGAATTCATCACGATTCTTTTATGGCTTGCCAATGATTCATCATGCTCCTATGCATATGATTCATTATTGGACATGTGCATGGTTATTCTAATGGCGGAAACATTAGTAACTAATAATCATGTGATCAACCATTCTTAGGTTCAATGAACGACCATGACTGCTAATGGAAATTCCATTTTCATTGACATGAATAACCTATGTCTCTCGTTGATTCGATGTGTATATCTCAATACTTATCCAACATCTCATGATGTAATTGGATTCATCATAGTCCATTTTCATCCAGAATTGAAAACACAAATACTTCTTTGTGAAGGAAAGTATTAGCTCGTCATTCTCATTGAGTAATGAGTTATAAACTTTTACAAGATGATTGCTCCCACTAAATTCCATGTCTTCACATGATAATTTCAAACTCCCACTTAATTCCACATGTTTCGCAATTGACTACTCAATCGAAATATTTCAAGAATTGAAATATATTTTGCTATGCCAAGTTATTAAGATAAAACCATATATGTTCCCATCACATCCTTTCAAAATACCTATTTTGAAAAGGTTTCAATCTTAACCTTATGGAAAGAGATTCTAATCTCCAACTCATTCATTTTATAATGATGCGCGGCAATGTCATTAGATTTAATGTGAATTATATCTAATACACGTCCTTCTCAAAATACCCTTTTCCGAAGGAGGTTTAACCATTTCATTTTCATAATGAGGTTAAGTAATGACATTAGCGTGGTTAATAATTAATTTAGCTTTTCTAGATATCGGCATATCATTCTTTGCAACTTTTAGTAATAAATCTCATTTATTTTCTAGGATGCAACTTTGATTCATATAGGCTCTTAAGTAAATATCAAAATTTGAAACTATTGGTCAAATGTTGTTCATAAACTAGACAAAACTCTTGTTAAGACTTTACTTTAGTCATTCTTATTCCAAAACTTTCTTTTGGTCTCCTCGTGTAGTTATCATGAGAACATATTCTTTTTTATTACTTCACTTGGTCTCTTTTCTCATGTAGATATCATCTATTCGAGACCATAGATCTTATATATTCGAGTATACTATCTATATAGGTATACAAATCATTCTTTCTTGCGTAGATCTCATTTACACAAGTACACAAAATTTAGGCTTGGTGTTCTTTGTGTAGTATACTATCTATATAGGTATACAAATCATTCTTTCTTGCGTAGATCTCATTTACACAAGTACACAAAATTTAGGCTTGGTGTTCTTTGTGTCTTCATTTTCTCCCACTCTATCTTTAGAATGAATACACTAGAGATTCAAAGATAGTATATGAGACACAAATAATGATTTTGAAGTATAAGGAGGACTATCTCATAGGTTGACTAATTGTTTTAAATTTGATAAGTGTACTTGGTGATTGATATTCCTTTAAGAGAGTTCATCAACTCAATATCACTTTATAATTGATCATACACAAGCCTTAAGCTTGTGGACATATAATGAATCCCATCACTATAGTTATCTATTAGATTACTTTAAGTGAATGATCATATGTTTCTATGAGCAAGCGTATAAAGACGAATTTTAGAACAAGGATAAAATACGATAAAACGGGTGACTTGGGTTGCAAACCAAGCCACCATTATCCAAAATACATTTCCATGTCGAACACGGAAATCAAAAGGTTCTAAAATCCGAAACATAAATTAAAATAAGACAATAAAAAGCCAAGCTTCATGGAAGCTACTCCTAGCTTCTTGATGGTTTCTCAAGCTTGCTTTTCTTTTCCCTTGTCCTTGCTTGGTGGAGGCCCTATTTACAATAAAAAGGGGATACATTATCAAAACTTTGTATCACAATACCATAGTTAAATTAGAAACATAAAAGAAAGTATAGTCAATTACCTACTGGGAGTGATCTTTCCAGCTTTAATGTCACCAAGATATTTGGAACAATTTCTTTTCCAATGTCCAACAGCATTACAATAATGGCATTTATCAAGAGGACCCTTCTTGATCTTGGAAGTGCTAGCTTCATAAGTCTTAGCTTTGGTGAAAGTGGGAGCTTGCTTCTTACCCTTCCTCCCATTCTTCTTGAACTTTCCCTTGCTTTTGGTGCTAATGTGAAGCACATCCTTAGGTGGGTTAACATTTAACCCCATGTCTCTTTCGGCTTGCACAAGTAACTTGTGCAACTCTTCAAGAGACACGTCCTTGTCTTGCATGTTAAAATTCACCCGGAATTGAACATACGCTTTGACTTTGGATAAGGAGTGTAGAATCCTATCTACAATGAGTTCTTTGGGGATTTCAACCTTTTGAATCTTTAAAATCTCGACTAGCTCCATTAATTTGAGCACGTGAGGGCTAACCTTTTGGCCCTCTTTGAAGTCGAGATCAAAGAATGCCGCGGCCGCCTCATATTGGACGATCCGCGGAGTTTGTGAAAACATTGTCACAAGCTTGGAATAGATTTCATTAGCGGTGCCCATCTTAAAGGCTCTCCTTTGGAGATCCGCCTCCATCGCAAAGATCAACACATTTTTCATTGCGGCGGATTCCTTGTGGTAAGCCTCATATGCTTCCCTAGTAGCGGCACTCGACCTAGCATTAGGTTCGGGTGGAGAGGCCTCGGTAAGGTAACGAAGCTTGTCGTCACCTTGGGCGGCTAGTTTGAGTTGGGCATCCTGTTGAGTTTATGGATTCAAGTACCTAAGAGGGGGAGGGGGTGAATTAGGTACTATTTAAAAATTAACTTCAACTTTATTGATTTAAAGTGAGTTATAAGAACAAAAGAGATGAGAGAATACTTCGAATAATATTGCAAGTTTAAAATGAATGTTTGCTGAAGTATGAAAGTAACAACTGTTCTGACTGTAGCTATTTCTCTCAGTTTATGGAATACGGACTGCAGACCAAATGTGACAGTATGATGAACTGTTACTTCGAAAGTTAAGCAAAGCAAGACAAACAAAATAAATAACAGCGGAATAAGATAAGAAGGTTAAACACGAGATTTTTGAATTGGTTCGGCAAGAAACTCAAGTGCCTACGTCCAATCTACTTTTTATTGATTTCTTTTAGTGATCTACTCCGACTACTAAAAGACCCGTACAATAAAAACACCAACCTACTCCGGTTGTGATACAAGTCCAAGAACTACTCCGTTCTTATGACAAGCCAACTCGCAACCTACTCCGGTTGCCAAAGAGTTGAAGACTACTCCGTCCTAAACTCTACACACACACTAAGAATGTTTTAAAGATTAAGCTTCCACAATCTTATTCTTAACAAATAATTGAGGTGGACAACTTTTACAAGATCAACAATTCATAAGTGAGAGAGTTTTAGTATATTAAAGTAACAGTTGCCAAAATTGTAACAACTTGAAGACTCTTAAAAGTTTTGCAAAGTAAACACGGTTTTTTAAGCTTTGAAAAACAATTTGCAAACTTGAAATAAAATTCAGAAAAAGTCTTGGGATTTTTAGAGGAAATGACACGCCTTTTATAGAGGGGATGAGTAAGGGAGTTGCTAGGGTTTTGAAGGGTCAAAGACCTCACATGTGATGAGTCTCAACAACCTCCCAAATTAGCACCAAAGAAGGTTCTTATGCAAAGGCAAAAAGAGAGAAAGAGTGTTTGAAAATTATCCATAAAAGCTCATGCAAATTCAGAAAACAAAGAAGGAAAAACAAGTCACATGATGACAAGTTTACACAAATATGGCAAAAAGCATTTCTTGTTTTATAAAAGACCAAAGGGTCAAATAAGAGGAAACATTTTGAAAATGATAATTATTCAAACCACTTTTTATTGAAGGCCAAATCCTTATAAAAATCTGAAATTTATCTTTCAAAAATAAGAGACACCAAGAAGACTTTCGAAAGATAAAAAGATAAAAAGAATTCAAGTGTTACGAATTGAGGCAACAGTCCAGGCAGCTGTTACTTGTGAAAGTAACAGTCGTCTTGACTGTTTCTATTACTCTAAGATACTTTACTTTCTCACTTGTACATTAGATGACACTTAAGACACAATACAAAGGGATGATCAACAACTCAACACTTCTTAATCCATGCTTGATTTGATCATAAATCCTGAAAAGGTAAACTAAGAAAGCACACATCAAATGGGCATGTTATCATCAATCAAAGGAACCCAATAAATTCCCCCTTTGATGATGACAAGCCCCAAATGAATGTATAAGCAATGTAAACACCTTAATTCAAGATTTTAATCAAGCAAGATCATATGAGAGAAGGGACTATATTACCTTATAGAGCAAGAACTTAGATCATACTTACCATGACAATTTTACATTGCCCCAAAACAAGAGTAAAAGCTAAGAAGGTTAGGCCTAGACATTAGTTAATAAATATGCAAAGAGATTAAGAGCATCAGTTTACCTTTTTCCCCTCTTGACATCATCAAAAAGGATAGGGATGTCAACGGCATTCTAGTGCAAACAACCATAAGAAAACACAAAAAGACACATATAACCGTGACAAGATAACAAAGCCAACATAAACATACGGATTAAACAAAGTCTAACCATAGTTCACTATAGCTAAAAGGAGTTTATCATACACCACCAAGCATAAAAACAACGAGTAAAAAAATAGTCTTAGAAAGGCACAACAAGGTGGGACAAAATAAGAAGTCAAGGATAAAGGCACAAGGTTTAAAAGGATAGGATAGGCTAAGGAGAGGAAGCTTGATCACCATCTGAGTCACTACCCAAGGGATATTCATCCAATTGATTAACATGAGCATCATCTCCATGTTCCATTGTTGAGACAAGAGTGGAGATAATGTCCACTTCACCACGAATGAGGTCCACGGTGGAGGCAAGAGCCAAGATGGCCAAGTCCTTTTGACTAGCATCGTGCTTAATCCAAGCACTCAACTCTGCCACAGCTTGAAGAACTTCCCGCAAATTACCCGTACCAGCTTGACTAGACGACCCACCCTCTGGATCCGTCTTAATTTTCACAGAAATCAGTTCATCATTATCCACTTTGATAAGCATTTTCCCCATTTGACCATCACTCATGATGTCGCACATGTCTAAAGAACCCAAACTAGAACTCACTAATACCCCGTGTGCCTTGAGCACAATTGACAACCACATTCTATAGGGTAAGTGTAGCATGCTAGAGGAGGATTTACGAAGTTTGGTCGAAATGAGATGAAATCGCTTAAACATTACCCCAATCAAATTCACCTTTTTATGAGTTGCAATGTGATAAATTAGGTATTGTTGGGCTATGGATAGTTTGCCCCGGTCACCCGAAGGGTAAATGGAACGACAAAGCATATTAAAGACAATTCGAAGAGGAGGGGGTATTTGGGTGTTGCTAACTGGACCACAAGTGACTGTTTTAGGACACACAACTTGAGCGACACCTAGGGGTGAGGCGTAAGGTAAAGCAACCCAAGTTTCAGAGGGGAGATTATCATAACCTCCGGTTGGGATATTAAGGGCGGTATCAAAATCAGATTGAGTACGTTTAAGGGGCTTACCATTCACCTTAGCCGTGAGGAAATCACCCGATTTATCCACTCGGACGGATGCAAAGAATTGAATCACTTCACTTACAAATACCGGTTCACGCAATTCCAACAAATTTTCCCAACCTTGAGCCAAAATCATATCACGGACATTGTGAAAGGCGGGAGACTCGAACCAAGACTGTTTGTATACCCGAGGAGAATGGATGGCTTTGGGGTTCATCAACCGCTCACAATTTTTGTAGATGGAGGTGGGAAGGTCTAAACTTTCAAGTTGTTCCCAAACATGAGCCACATACCATTTAGAGATTAGGGATACCGAATCAGAGGGTGAAAGGTACCCTAAGTTTTTCTTTGATGGTTTTGATTTTTTCGAGGGAGGTTCACTGGGTGTTTCAACAGGGGGATTGATTGTGGGGGTCTCAATGTCACTTTGCTCGACACTTTCAGAGATAGGGGGTAATTGGGATGAAGAGGCTTTATCCTTTCTTTTGTTACCTTTCTTTGCCGGAGCCGGATCTGACTCTGTAGACTTAGTCGGATCCTCATTCAAATCAATTGGAGTTTCTTCAATTTCATCGACATTCACAGTCACAGTCTCGGAGGAGGAGCTTGGGACAGTAGCACTCTTTTTCCGACCTCCTCGAGTACGACGCCCGACCATGGTGGAGATGGGGATGTCGTCAGATGGGACCGAGGTTGGTGGAACAGTGGAGAGAGGTGTTGGATGAGGGTTTGGTGGTTCTGGGTTAGGTGATGGTGAAGGAGTCGTGGCTGTGTTTTGTGGAGGAAAGGCATGGGAGATTTTTTGAGAAGGCATGGTTTAAGATGTCGTTGGTAAGTCAGATGTGACAGGTGGAGAGGTCATTTTCACGGGTTTGATGGGTATAGGGGTGTTAAACGATGTTTTGACCATGGTAGGTAAAAGGGGGTTTAAAGGGTAGGTGAGATGAGGGATGTTTAGGAGATTAGGAGGTGAAGGATTTTTGAGTTATGGAGTTTGACGGTAGGTTAGGGATAGAAGGTGGGTTGAGGAAGTAAATGGCCCAATAAATGAGGGAGGTAAGGTAGTTGGCCCAACTAATCAATTTTAAAGCTCGAATTAAAAACGCAAGGTATTATATTATAAACGTAAATTTAGATATGAGGTTGAGTGATTACCGACTCACGAATACGGTGTCAATTTTTGGTCTAAAAATGATATGAATGCACTTAGAACACTTAATAACATATGTCCATTTTAGTTTAATCAATTAAGGAAATTTGTAAAACTCACACTAAAAATCACAAGCAATTAATTAACCCAATTTCTAGTCTAAATTTCTCAAAATGTTCTCTTGCAAGTGGCTTAGTGAAAATATCGGCGATTTGATTTTCGGTTTTGCAAAAGATAAGTTTAACATGTCCTTTTTCCACATGATCACGAATAAAATGGTGACGAATATCAATATGTTTGGTTTTAGAGTGTTGAATAGGATTTTTGGAAATATTTATTGCACTCGTATTATCACACATTATGGGAACGGAGTAAAAAATAATACCAAAATCCAAGAGTTGTTGTCTTACCCAAAGTAATTGAAAACAACAATGTGCGGCACTAACGTACTCACTTTCGGCCGTTGAAAGAGCTACCGTGTTTTGTTTCTTTGAGCCCCAAGAGATCAAGCAAGGACCCAAGAATGTTTCAATTCCGGAGGTGCTCTTTCTATCAACCGTGCACCCCGCATAGTCCGCATCTGAAAAGCCTATGAGATCAAAAGGACTATGTAAGGGATACCATAAGTATAGATTTTATGTTCCAATCAAATACCGAAGAATTCGTTTAACGGCTTTAAAATGTGATTCTTTCGGATTTGCTTGGAACCTAGCACATAAACAAACACTAAAGAGAATGTCGGGACGACTTGCGGTCAAGTAGAGAAGTGAGCCTATCATACCTCTATACACCTTATCGCTAACATTCTTACCGAGTTCATCTTTGTCCAATTTGGACCCGGCTACCATAGGTGTATCGTGTGACTTACCATTTGTCATCCCAAATTTCTTAAGCATTTCCTTAATGTACTTTTGTTGATGGATCATGATTCCTTCCTTTGATTGTTTAATTTGGAGCCCAAGGAAGAATCCTAGCTCACCCATCATGCTCATTTCAAACTCCGATTTCATTAGTTCCGAAAAATATAAGTAAAGGAGCTCATTTGATGCACCAAATATAATGTCATCAACATATACTTGTACAACCAACAGTTCGTCTGACTGTGACTTTAAGAGCAATGTTTTGTCAACGGAGCCTCTTTTAAAACCATTTTCAATAAGAAACTTAGACAATATATCATACCAACACCTAGGTGCTTGTTTTAAACCATAAAGAGCTTTGTCTAATTTGAAAACATGGTTAGGCAAATCATTGTTCTCAAAACCTGGTGGTTGTTCTACAAAGACATCTTCTTCCAAATATCCGTTTAAGAAAGCGGTTTTAACATCCATTTGGAAGAGTTTAATGCCTTTGTGAGCCGCAAAAGCTATAAGCAATCGTATGGACTCAAGTCTAGCTACCGGTGCATAGGTTTCATCGTAATCAATACCCTATTGTTGGTTATAACCTTGCACCACTATCCTAGCCTTGTTCCTTACAATTTCTCCCGAGTCATCAAGCTTGTTGCGAAAGACCCACCTAGTACCAATGACGGTACGATTAGGCGGTCTAGGGACTAAGTGCCATACCTCGTTTCTTTTGAATTGATTGAGTTCTTCTTGCATAGCAAGCAACCAATCTGCATCAGTCAAGGCGACTGTTACATTTGAAGGTTCAATTTGAGAAAGAAAGGCATTGTGGGCACAATATTCGTTGAGATGAGCGAGATTGTTGATGGATGATCTTGTTCGAATTCCCGAGTTGAGATCACTTGTGAGATTAGAGAGTGGATGAGAACTTTGGTGTTTCCACTTATTTGGAACAACGGTTTCTTGTTCCCCCCTCAATGAGCATCGATCCACAAAGTGGATTGTTTCTTTTGGCCTGAAGTGATCTTCATCATCACTGTTTTGGGTAGATTCAGTTCTGGAGGTGGAGGCAACAGTCGTTGGGTCTGTTGCTTCCATAGAGGAAACAGCAGCAGATGTGCTACGTGTTCCCCCTGAGCTGCTGATCTCCTTTGAAGGTGACAGTCCCTGTGTCTGTTGCAAGTCAGCGTTGGGAGCTTCTTCATTCTCGAACACGAAGTCTTTTCGAACAAGACCAATCTCAAACTCATCTTCATCATCATCTTCATTATCCACGTTTTGTACCTGTCCAAGCACACTAGATTCATCAAAAATGACATGGATGCTTTCTTCAATTAACAAGGTTCGTTTATTGTAAACTTTATAGGCCTTGCTATGATCGGAGTAGCCAATAAATACTCCTTCATCACTACGTGGATCGAACTTACCCAAGTTGTTTTTACCATTGTTATGAACAAAACATTTGCTTCCAAAACATCTAAAATATGAAATATTGGGTTTTCTTCCACGTAGCAATTCATAGGGAGTTTTATTCAATATACTCCTTATCATGATACTATTATGAATGTAGCAAGCGGTATTTACCGCTTCGGCCCAAAAGTTCTTAGGCAACTTACTACATAATAACATTGTTCTAGCCATTCCTTTAAGGGTTCTATTCATCCTTTCAACCACACCATTTTGTTGTGGGGTTCTAGGAGCCGAGAAGTAATGGTCTACACCATTGTCATCACAATAAGCACCAAATGATGAGTTTTCGAATTCGGTTCCGTGATTGGTTCTCATTGAAACAAGTTTTAAATCAAGTTTATTTTGAATCTTTATTAACGAAATTAGAAACTCATCAAATGTCTCATCCTTAGAGCTTAAGAAGAGTGCCCAAATAAACCTAGAGTAATCATCAACAATGACACACACATAACGACTACCACCTCTACTTCTAGTTCTCATTGGTCCACACAAGTCGATATGTAAAAGTTGCAAAGGTTGAGATGTACTCACAATTCTTTTGGATTTAAAGGAACTTCTAACATGTTTGCCTCTAGCACATTCATCACATACTTTATCAAAATCAAACTTCATATTAGGAATGCCTTCAACTAAGTCGAGTCTTTTAAGAGTATTAAGAGTTTTAGTACTAACATGACCAAACCTTTTATGCCATAACCAAGGATCATTGTTCATTACACTCATGCAAGACATGGTGTGACCGGATAGAGTGTTCAAATTAGTTAAGTATACGTCTTTGACACGTCTTCCTTCGAGTATTAGTTCATTAGTAGTTGCATCAATTATTCGACACATATTAGCACTAAATTCTACAATATTACCCTTATCACAAAGTTGAGAGATGCTAAGGAGATTATGCTTCAAACCTTTGACCAGCCGCACATTGTCGACACAAAGTAATGGTGACTTACCAACTTTTCCAATGCCAATTACTTCACCTTTCTTGTTGTCACCAAACCTTACCGTGCCACCATTGTATGCTTTAAGTGAGAGGAATTGGCTTCTATCACCCGTCATGTGACGAGAGCATCCACTATCCAAGTACCAATTGCGGCAGCCTCTCACCAAGCCCTACACAAGATTAGATTTTGAGTTTAGGAACCCAAACAAACTTGGGTCCCCTTTTGTGATCAACATATTTTACGGTGTCTTTCCTAATCCATATTTGCTTAATTATTTTGATGTTCTTGTTAATCTCATGAAATCTTTTTCTACAAGTGTTGAGAACATGACCATTCTTACCACAATAATTGCAAATAATGTATTCGGGAAGACCAACGTACTTTCTCCTTCTAAAATCGGTTTTCGGCTTCTGGATGTAACAGTCTGTCTGACTGTTCCATTTGAACCCCAAACCAGCAGTTTTGTTACATCTCTCGGTTTGATTCGTGAGGAAGTTTAACACGGTTTGACTTCCTTCCCATTTTTCAGTGATGTTTTTAGCACTCACAAGTTCATTGGTCAAGTCATTGACTCGTGAGAGGAGATGCAAATTCTTTTCTTTTTCCCTCTTGAGTTTATCATTGTTAACACTTTCTAAAGACAACCTTTTCTCAACTATGAAGTCATGGGTGTGGTTGTTGAGTTTAGACACGAGATACATGATTCGTTCTTTAGACTCTTCATCTTTAGACGTCATCTCATCAAGACGTTTGTTTAGATCAACGAATTCATCGGATCTATGATGAGAAATAGATCTAGAAGTGCTACATTCGGGCATACCCTTTTGAAGAAAGGTAAGCCTTTCATGAAGAACTTCTATTTCTTTCTTGAGACAAGCTATCTCACCTTTTAGACACTTGTTTTCATTGAACAAGCATTCGACCTTTTCTTTGGACTTGTCTAAGTGTTTGTCAGAAGCAATAGTCTCAGAGACTGTTTCTCTTAGGTCGACAATCTCAACCACAAGGTCATAGACTTCATTTTCGAGAGCATCTTTGTCCTTCAAAAGATCATCACGTTCCTTGGTTAGTGAGGAAACTTGCATCACTAAGGTAGTGTTGACGTTTTCAAGGTCAGAGACGTCTGTGGGGGGTATCTTAAGACGCTCTAGTTCTTTAGTCAAATGTTTGTTTAACTTGTTGACTCTTTTAACTTCATCATAAGCTTCAGAGGTGACAGTGACGCTGTCTGTTGCTTTTAGTTCATTTTTAAGGTTGAAGTTCTCTTGAGCAATTTCCTCAATCTCATTTTGCATTACCTCAAGCTTATCATTTTGAAACCGACACTTATCAAAAAGTTGGTCAAGAAGCTGACATACTTTCTCTTTGGAGTAAGTTCTAGCCTTGGCCTTTAGATGGTTTACCTCGTTGTCGGAATCGGAGTTGGAATCGTCGGGATTAGCCATGAGGCATCTTAAGTGTTCAAATTTTGAGGTTTTTGAGACTTTTTATTTAGAGTGATTTGTAAGACCCATTTTAGCCTCTAGTTCCTCCTCGATGAGTTCCTCGTCTTCCTCGGAGTCGGACATTCCCCAAATAGCACTCATGACTCTATGTTTGTAGTCCTTTTTAACCTTTTCTCTTCTTTCCTTTGATTTGATATCATCTCACTTGGGACATTCTTTAATTTGGTGAGTTTTATCACCACATTTAAAGCATCCCACGGTGGAGTTAGGTCGTCTCTCAGGAAAGTGTTTTTTCGAGTAATTATTAGTGAACCTTTTGTTTCCTTGACCATTGACTAACCCGGCTAGGTTTCTTGAGAACATAGCAAACTCGTCTTCCTCCTCATCTTCTCCATCATTTGGAGAGGATGTGAGGGCGAGACTCTTTCCCTTTGAGGACTCACTAGAATGCTTATCGAGATTAAACTCGTGAGCCATTAGTGATCCCATTAGTTCATGAAGAGATAGGGTTGACAAGTCTTTAGCTTCCTCTATAGCGATGACCTTGGGTTGCCACTTAGAGGTTAGACTACGAAGGATATTTCGAATGATGTCCTCGGAATCGAAGTTCCTTCCTAGACTCTTAAGCTCATTAATAATACAAGAAAAACGTGAAAGAAACTATTTATGGACTCGTCCTTTGACATTCTAAACATCTCATATTGTTGCATGAGAAGGTCAACACGGTGTTTTCTTACTTGGGACGTTCCTTTATAGGCAAGTACAAGGGAATCCCAAATAGATTTTGCCGTAGGACATCCGGAGATTCGACTAACTTCCCCCTCACTAACACAACGTTGAAGAATCGACATTGCTTTGGAATTTTTTTCGGCAAGTTTAAAGTCGTTTTCATTGTAATTTCTTTCCTCTTTTGTCTTGGTGAAACCGTTTAAGATATCGGTTTCCTCAATGACAAGAGGTCCATTTTGGATGATATTCCAACATTGATACTCGATACTTTTGATGTACTGTTCCATTTTGAGTTTCCACCATCCAAAATTCGAACCGGTAAAGACCAGGATCTTGGAGTGTTTCTCGGAATCCATTACCCACGAATCAAACTCTAAGGCGATTAGCCTCGATCAAGAGCACGAGGCTCTAATACCAATTGTTGAGTTTATGGATTCAAGTAACTAAGAGGGGGAGGGGGTGAATTAGGTACTATTTAAAAATTAACATCAACTTTATTGATTTAAAGTGAGTTATAAGAACAAAAGAGATGAGAGAATACTTCGAATAATATTGCAAGTTTAAAATGAATGTTTGCTGAAGTATGAAAGTAACAACTGTTCTGACTGTAGGTATTTGTCTCAGTTTATGGAATACGGACTGCAGACCAAATGTGACAGTATGATGAACTGTTACTTCGAAAGTTAAGCAAAGCATGACAAACAAAATAAATAACAGCGGAATAAGATAAGAAGGTTAAACACGAGATTTTTGAATTGGTTCGGCAAGAAACTCAAGTGCCTACGTCCAATCTACTTTTTATTGATTTCTTTTAGTGATCTACTCCGACTACTAAAAGACCCGTACAATAAAAACACCAACCTACTCCGGTTGTGATACAAGTCCAAGAACTACTCCATTCTTATGACAAGCCAACTCGCAACCTACTCCGATTGCCAAAGAGTTGAAGACTACTCCGTCCTAAACTCTACACATACACTAAGAATGTTTTAGAGATCAAGGTTCCACAATCTTATTCTTAACAAAGAATTGAGGTGGACAACTTTTACAAGATCAACAATTCATAAGTGAGAGAGTTTTAGTATATTAAAGTAACAGTAGCCAAGATTGTAACAACTTGAAGACTCTTAAAAGTTTTGCAAAGTAAACATGGTTTTTTAAGCTTTGAAAAACAATTTGCAAACTTGAAATAAATTTCAGAAAAAGTCTTGGGATTTTTAGAGGAAATGGCACGCCTTTTATAGAGGGGATGAGTAAGGGAGTTGCTAGGATTTTGAAGGGTCAAAGACCTCACATGTGATGAGTCTCAACAACCTCCCAAATTAGCACCAAATAAGGTTCTTATGCAAAGGCAAAAAGAGAGAAAGAGTGTTTGAAAATTATCCATAAAAGCTCATGCAAATTCAGAAAACAAAGAAGGAAAAACAAGTCACATGATGACAAGTTTACACAAATATGGCAAAAAGCATTTCTTGTTTTATAAAAGGCCAAAGGGTCAAATTTGCACAAAGAGGAAACATTTTGAAAATGATAATTATTCAAACCACTTTTTATTGAAGGCCAAATCCTTATAAAATCTGAAGTTTATCTTTCAAAAATAAGACACACGAAGAAGACTTTCGAAAGATAAAAAGATAAAAAGAATTCAAGTGTTACGAATTGAGGCAACAATCCAGGCAGCTGTTACTTGTGAAAGTAACAGTCGTCTTGACTGTTTCTATTACTCTAAGATACTTTACTTTCTCACTTGTACATTAGATGACACTTAAGACACAATACAAAGGGATGATCAACAACTCAAAACTTCTTAATCCATGCTTGATTTGATCATAAATCCTGAAACGGTAAACTAAGAAAGCACACATCAAATGGGCATGTTATCATCAATCAAAGGAACCCAACACATCCCAATCGGAGAAATTTGACCCATTCTTTTCAAGTTTACATCAATCCATGAAGGATCGGAGCCATGTAGTATTAGTGAGAGGTGTGGCGTTGGTGTTTGGAGTGGCCATTTGTTATGAGAAATAGAAGCGGTCTACAAAACAAAATATAGAAGGAATAAAACATATGTCGTTTTCAAAATAATAAGACTCGTAAAATTAATTTAAACAAGTTTTATTGCATTTATCTAGTGACCTCTACCCAACTAGATAAATGATTCCAAGACCCAAATTCATATCAACTTAGGCACGGGGTAGCCGATGAAACCCTTATTAATATAACTTGGTGGATTAACCTTTTAATCGATTCTACTTTTAGAACTCTTGGTCGATAAAATTACTCTAATGTTTAACTATAGCCCGGAACACATGCGACTACGGTCACGAATACTTCCGTTGAGGTCAATCCAAATTTCGAATAAATGTGTCCATAATCCAAATTCACATTAACTTTGGCACGGGGTAGCCGAAGAAAACCTCATCAACATGAATTCGGTGGATAGACATTTATCACCCACTTCCCCTACGTAACAAGGTTTGTACCCCGGGGTGGCCGAGTGCACTCCCTCGCGAAATAGTTTTTCATGGTTTTTACTTTTTGGTAAGGCTAAGTCTCAATTGTTTATTTTAGCGAGAGGTCATGTCAATTTATTATCTATCACGTTTTAAGTGAACTAAAGCGGTGAACTACGATAATTTTAATTGTGTGGTCGATAAACTCGATTATAATGACAATGCATGTTTTAGTTATGGCGATTTAGCGATGCATGCAACATATAAATAAAATGCAAAGCATAAATTAAATCCTAGTATGGCCTTCCTAAAATAGAAAATCTAATTAACTATTACATATTCGGAAACCAACTCCATTGGTCCCTTGAACTCCGGTTTTAGCACGCATCTCGAGGTAACACCGTCTTTATGTATCGCCTTCTTGAGTGACACCGTCTTCAAGGAACTCCGAAATAAATAAATTACATAACAAATTACATAATTTCCTATTATACATTTGTAATTAAAATAAAATAAAACTATTAAATTACAAAACAGTGATACGAGATCACAATAAATTACAACCGAATCGATATTCCCATACATTTCGGGTAATATCAATTAAAAACTAAGGCCATACTAAGTAAAAATTACATAATTCAAAAATTACATAAAATAAAATTATGACAATCATAAATAAAATACAGCATTATAATATGTATGAACATGCCCAATTTTATGCTAAATCGCCTTTAAGGAGCCAATATCGTATATTAAACGGTTTTTACGGATTTGCGTGATTCAACCTTTTAAAATCACAATGAATTACATAAAATCATATTTATGCACAAGTTAATTACCCTAACCTACTTAGGACTCAGAATTAGTCTCCACTAACTATTTGACTATAATTAACTTATATTTCTTAAAATTGTTCATTAATGGACTCAAAATTACAATAAAATGCTATAAACTCCAAATAAATCATAAAAATTTCAAATAAATTCAAAATTCAAAATTTAAACTCATGAACATTCTGGAAAACATACCATGACACTCATATTGTTCAAAAACTTAGGTTAAAAATTTTGAAATTTAACAAGGAAAAACTATGTTGCGATTTACCGGATTTATCAAATATTATCATAAAAATATGAGAAAAATTATATTTATCAACTTTTAAATTTTAGATCTGAAATAGGTAATAAAATGCAACATGTGACGTTTTTCCTTAGTCATGAAGTATGTTTTAGTTATTATTCACTAATTAAAGTCACTATTTATGCTATTTTTCATCAAAAATTCATAAATCACGCATAAAGACTTCATAATAGCCTATTATTTTACACACATCTTGTACAATTGCATTTGACAACATACTAAATTTATATGACCAGATTCAAAATTTATCTCAATTAACCTATTTTTCATTCAAATTCGATTTTTATCATGAAAAATCCATATTCCGAGCATAAGAACTCCAAAAATTATGAAACTTTACAGGTCATCTAAAAATAATATATGAGAAAACATATCTAAAAACCACTGGAAAATTCGAAGTTTAGCTAATTTTAGTCCGAAAATGACATTTTTATCATAAAATCACATTTTTAATGCCATTATTATATAAAATGAACAATAAAAATCCATAAATTAACAAAAAAATCCTAAATACATTTTAGGATTAGAAACTTTAACATGCAAATTTTTTTTCGTGATATATCATAATAACACAAATTTACAAGTTTTATATGTTAATCGTATAACTCGGAAAAACTATAACCGATTTGCATGCAAACAACCTAAGTCTCTGATACCGCTTGTTGGAAATCTATATCTCATTAGACAACATATTCTTATATGTTACAAATTAATTTAGTCATAAAATTAAATGATGATCTTATGCATGCAAACAATAAAAGAATAAGAAAGAAATCATCATCTTACATTGAAGATTTCGGATTATTGGGCATAAGTAAGATCTCCTTCTTACTTGTTCTTGAGCACTCCTAAAATGGAATAACAAGGATTCAAGTATAGAATCTCTCCCAAGGAATAATACCCAAGGTAACTACTTAATAAAATTAATATTATTATTACTAGAACAAAATTAATTTTGAATAAAATTGACCAAAAATATTATTTTGTTCTTTTAATATTTCGGCTAAGAGAAGGGAGAAAAGGAAGGATTTTTATCTCTCTAAAATTCTTATTTTAGATGTGTGAATGAATGAATGAATGAATATGCTAATATTCAAGTAGTGTATATTAGGTAAACTTAGAAGAAAAAACCCATGGTTTTTCCTTCTCAAAACCGGGTAGGAGGGGGAGTTTTGATGCCCAATGCATGAGCAAGGTGCTCTTCACAAGAGGCACTAGGTTTGCATGACTAGGTTTAGGAAGAAATGATTATGTTTACCACTTACTTAATCAACATAATATTTTCCTAATATCGCCCCTAATTTCGGTCCATATTAAGATAAAATGGATTCCATTTTATCTTTGTCAATTTGTCAATTTGTCACATGTCACATGTCATGTAAAATTGTTATGTATTTTTAACATATTAAAAATCAACGCATTAATAAAAATACGTCATATACAAAATTGACTTAGTAATTCATAATTACTTGTACCAAAATAATTTACCAATTATAAATCACAACATCTTGTATTTATAATAAATTATTCATTCAAATGCAATTGTTTCCTTAAACAATAATTTCATCTAAGTAATAAAACAATTCGATCACTTAGACCGTATCTTATTTAATCAAATTATAATGAGATACGTAAATATTACTTCCAAAATCGTCCGTCAATTTTAAGTAATTTAATTAACCCGTATCGTCATACGTTCAACTAAATAATCAATTAAGAGTGTTACCCTTTAGGTATGACCTAAGGGGATCAACTGATCACCACTGTCGCACGACAGTAATGTCAAACTCTAGTCAGCCAATCATTTCCGATATGTGTGGACCAGTTGACAGTAAAATATTACTTCCCAATTGTATTCTTTAAAATGAGACTTAAACATGTGATCATCATGATCGACAGTTGTGATCACATTATTGTCGGAGGACACAAATTACAACAATCTCCCACTTGTCCTCGACAAGTGTGCGTCACCAATTCTCTTGTCCTATTACTATCTCCCACTCAATGCAAGGTGTCTTTCAGGTCGTACTTGCAAGTGATCATATCGAGAGTGGTTTCCTCGATCTGGAGAACAACTGATTGACCGGATTTATCTACCATAGATATCTTACGAGCGTGGCCACGCATTTCCAGTTCAGTACTCCTCGAGTGGCCCTGAGATATTGTTATAACCCTGACAAGGGGTGGACAATTCCTATCGCACTTATTCCCTTCGACTAGCCACATCCATCATAACCCAAAATATGCCCATTTGACCCCATTTACGAAGGTCGTAGTAACACAAATCAAAGTTAATCTGAAACTGTGCCATCTTAGGCAAATAGTCTTTAGTAAAAAGAATCGACTCATTAGAATACTATTGTAGCTCTTGCCACGACCAGGCTATATAAATTTGCCAGAACTCTATAAGCGGTCATAAGGCCCGACAAAGTGTTCCTAACAGTCTGCCTATGTGATCGACTAGTCATTCTCATATGACTCCATGACACTTGAACTTGCCATCAATCGCATCACATTCTAGTCACTTCGAGACGTCACCTCATTTAAGTAACTATGGGCGAATACAATGCTAATCCGTGTTCACTTTAACGGGGTTCATTTGTCTCTACAACCCGTTTGGATGTAACAAAGTATAAGGTGAGTTAATAATAACTCAAACGACAAATGTCGACATCACATTCAGGTAGTCAATACCATATTACAACGTTGTGATGCATATCGTAAGTGTGTAAACACTAGTCGATTGCAATAGAAGTTTTAACATGCCATTTGTCCATGTGTTCAAACTTCTTTTATCGCATTTTCCTTTACATTCATGTTATCTCTCATAGCATGAACCTTACCAAGTGCACATATAGGTTCCCAACCTCGGTTTGGGTTCTTTATCTTGAAAGAACGTCCCTGTCGATTATCACATAACCAATGAATTTGTGGTGAATGATATAACTTGCACTGATCAAGTACTCCTTCCACTCACAATGCACTAGGTAAATGTTTTGTAGAGTCTTGCAACAATTATCAAGATGATTCTAGCACTTCTCACAATTCCTAGCATATTAGAAAATATTAGTTTTGAGTAACTTCTTACTTCAACTAAGTACTTTTCCAAACTTCTTATTTCTCCTTTTAGCTTGAAAAGCTTAGGATTATGCTTAGGATTATCAAAAATCCTTACACGTGTTCGAACTTTAATATATGCAACTTCTTGATACATAACGGAGTGTTCTGTTCAACACTGAAATCGTTCATCGGATTCTCCTCGAGAATTCATCACGATTCTTCTATGGCTTGCCAATGATTCATCATGCTCTTATGCATATGATTCATTATTGGACATGTGCATGATTATTCTAATGGCGGAAACATTAGTAACTAATAATCATGTGATCAACCATTCTTAGGTTCAATGAACGACCATGACTGGTAATGGCAATTCCATTTTCATTGACATGAATAACCTATGTTTCTCGTTGATTCGATGTGTATATCTCAATACTTATCCAATATCTCATGATGTAATTGGATTCATCATAGTCCATTTTCATCCAGAATTGAAAACTCAAATACTTCTTTGTGAAGGAAAGTATTAGCTCGTCATTCTCAATGAGTAATGAGTTATAAACTTTTACAAGATGATTTCTCCCACTAAATTCTATGTCTTCACATGATAATTTCCAACTGCCACTTAATTCCACATGTGTCGTAATTGACTACTCAATCGAAATATTTCAAGAATTGAAATATAGTTTGCTATGCCAAGTTATTAAGATAAAACCATATATGTTCCCATCATATCCTTTCAAAACACCTATTTTGAAAAGGTTTCAATCTTAACCTTATGGAAAGAGATTCTAATCTCCAACTCATTCATTTTATAATGATGCGCGGCAATGTCATTAGATTAAATGTGAATTATACCTAATACACGTCCTTCTCAAAATACCCTTTTCGGAAGGAGGTTTAACCATTTCATTTTTATAATGAGCTTAAGTAATGACATTAGCGTGGTTAACAATTAATTTAGCTTTTGTAGATATCGGCATATCATTCTTTGCAACTTTTAGTAATAAATCTCATTTATTTTCTAGGATGCAACTTTGATTCATATAGGCTCTTAACTAAATATCAAAATTTGAAACTATTGGTCAAATGTTGTTCATAAACTAGTCAAAACTCTTGTTAAGACTTTACTTTAGTCATTCTTATTCCAAAACTTTCTTTTGGTCTCCTCGTGTAGTTATCATGAGAACATATTCTTTTTTATTACTTCACTTGGTCTCTTTTCTCATGTAGATATCATCTATTCGAGACCATAAATCTTATCTATTCGAGTATAATATCTATATAGGTATACAAATCATTCTTTCTTGCGTAGATCTCATTTACACAAGTACACAAAATTTAGGCTTGGTGTTCTTTGTGTAGTATAATATCTATATAGGTATACAAATCATTCTTTCTTGCGTAGATCTCATTTACACAAGTACACAAAATTTAGGATTGGTGTTCTTTGTGTCTTCATTTTCTCCCACTCTATCTTTAGAATGAATACACTAGAGATTCAAAGATAGCTTATGAGACACAAATAATGATTTTGAAGTATAAGGAGGACTATCTCATAGGTTGACTAATTGTTTTAAATTTGATAAGTGTACTTGGTGATTGATATTCCTTTAAGAGAGTTCATCAACTCAATATCACTTTATAACTGATGATACACAAGCCTTAAGCTTGTGGACATATAATGAATCCCATCATTATAGTTGTATATTAGATTACTTTAAGTTAATGATCATATGTTTCTATGAGCAAGCGTATAAAGACGAATTTTAGAACAAGGATAAAATACGATAAAACGGGTGACTTGGGTTGCAAACCAAGCCACCATTATCCAAAATACAACCATTATCCAAAATACATTTCCATGTCGAACACGGAAATCAAAAGGTTCTAAAATCCGAAACATAAATTAAAATAAGACAATAAAAAGCCAAGCTTCATGGAAGCTACTCCTAGCTTCTTGATGGTTTCTCAAGCTTGCTTTTCTTTTCCCTTGTCCTTGCTTGGTGGAGGCCCTATTTACAATAAAAAGGGGATACATTATCACAACTTTGTATCACAATACCATAGTTGAATTAGAAACATAAAAGAAAGGATAGTCATTTACCCTCTTTGGAGTGATCTTTCCAGCTTTAATGTCACCAAGATATTTGGAACAATTTCTTTTCCAATGTCCAACAGCATTACAATAATGGCATTTATCAAGAGGACCCTTCTTGATCTTGGAAGTGCTAGCTTCATAAGTCTTAGCTTTGGTGAAAATGGGAGCATGCTTCTCACCCTTCTTCCCATTCTTCTTGAAATTTCCCTTGCTTTTGGTGCTAATGTGAAGCACATCCTTAGGTGGGTTAACATTTAACCCTATGTCTCTTTCGGCTTGCACAAGTAACTTGTGCAACTCTTCAAGAGACACGTCCTTGTCTTGCATGTTAAAATTCACCCGGAATTGAACATACGCTTTGACTTTGGATAAGGAGTGTAGAATCCTATCTACAATGAGTTCTTTGGGGATTTCAACCTTTTAAATCTTCAAAGTCTCGACTAGCTCCATTAATTTGAGCACGTGAGGGCTAACCTTTTGGCCCTCTTTGATGTCGAGATCAAAGAATGCCGCGGCCGCCTCATATTGGACGATCCGCGGAGTTTGTGAAAACATTGTCACAAGCTTGGAATAGATTTCATTAGCGGTGCCAATTTTAAAGGCTCTCCTTTGGAGATCCGCCTCCATCGCAAAGATCAACACATTTTTCATTGCGGCGGATTCCTTGTGGTAAGCCTCATATGCTTCCCTAGTAGCGGCACTCGACCTAGCATTAGGTTCGGGTGGAGAGGCCTCGGTAAGGTAACGAAGCTTGTCGTCACCTTGGGCGGCTAGTTTGAGTTGGGCATCCCAATCGGAGAAATTTGACCCATTCTTTTCAAGTTTACATCAATCCATGAAGGATTGGAGCCATGAAGTATTAGTGAGAGGTGTGGCGTTGGTGTTTGGAGTGGCCATTTGTTATGAGAAATAGAAGCGGTCTACAAAAAAAATATAGAAGGAATAAAACATATGTCGTTTTCAAAATAATAAGACTCGTAAAATTAATTTAAACAAGTTTTATTGCATTTATCTAGTGACCTCTACCCAACTAGATAAATGATTCCAAGACCCAAATTCATATCAACTTAGGCACGGGGTAGCCGATGAAACCCTTATTAATATAACTCGGTGGATTAACCTTTTAATCGATTCTACTTTTAGAACTCTTGGTCGATAAAATTACTCTAATGTTTATCTATAGCCCGGAACACATGCGACTACGGTCACGAATACTTTCGTTGAGGTCAATCCAAATTTCGAATAAATGTGTCCATGATCCAAATTCACATTAACTTGGGCACGGGATAGCCGATGAAACCCTCATCAACATGAATTCGGTGGATAGACATTTATCACCCACTTCCCCTACGTAACAAGGTTTGTACCCCAGGGTGGCCGAGTGCACTCCCTCGCGAAATAGGTTTTCATGGTTTCTACTTTTTGGTAAGGCTAAGTCTCAATTGTTATTTTAGCGAGAGGTCGTGTCAATTTATTATCTAACACGTTTTAAGTGAACTAAAGCGGTGAACTACGATAATTTTAATTGACAGGGTCGATAAACTCGATTATAATGACAATGCATGTTTTAGTTATGGCGATTTAGCGATGCATGCAACATATAAATAAAATGCAAAGCATAAATTAAATCCTAGTATAGCCTTCCTAAAATAGAAAATCTAATTAACTATTACATATTCGGAAACCAACTCCATTGGTCCCTTGAACTTCGGTTTTAGCACGCATCTCGAGGTAACACCATCTTTATGTATCGCCTTCTTGAGTGACACCGTCTTCAAGGAACTCCGAAATAAATAAATTACATAAGAAATTACATAATTTCCTATTTTACATTTGTAATTAAAATAAAATAAAACTATTAAATTACAAAACGGTGATACGAGATCACAATAAATTACAACCGAATCGATATTCCCATACATTTCGGGTAATGCCAATTAAAAACTAAGGCCATACTAAGTAAAAATTACATAATTCAAAAATTACATAAAATAAAATTATGACAATCATAAATAAAATGCAGCATTATAATATGTATGAACATGCCCAATTTTATGCTAAATCGCCTTTAAGGAGCCAATATCGTATATTAAACGGTTTTTACGGATTTGCGTGATTCAACCTTTTAAAATCACAATGAATTACATAAATTCATATTTATGCACAAGTTAATTACCCTAACCTACTTAGGACTCAGAATTAGTCTCCACTAACTATTTGACTATAATTAACTTATATTTTTTAAAATTGTTCATTAATGGACTCAAAATTACAATAAAATGCTATAAACTCCAAATAAATCATAAAAATTTCAAATAAATTCAAAATTCAAAATTTAAACTCATGAACATTCTGGAAAACATACCATGACACTCATATTGTTCAAAAACTTAGGTTAAAAATTTCGAAATTTAACAAGGAAAAACTATGTTGCGATTTACCGGATTTATCAAATATTATCATAAAAATATGAGAAAAATTATATTTATCAACTTTTCAATTTTAGATCTGAAATAGGTAATAAAATACAACATGTGACGTTTTTCCTTAGTCATGAAGTATGTTTTAGTTATTATTCACTAATTAAAGTCACTATTTATGCTATTTTTCATCAAAAATTCATAAATCATGCATAAAGACTTCATAATAGCCTATTATTTTACACACATCTTGTACAATTGCATGTGACAACATACTAAATTTATATGACCAGATTCGAAATTTATCTCATATTAACCTATTTTTCATTTAAATTCGATTTTTATCATGAAAAATCCATATTCCGAGCATAAGAACTCCAAAACTTATGAAAATTCACAGGTCATCTATTCGAGACGATAGATCTTATCTATTCGAGTATACTATCTATATAGGTATACAAATCATTCTTTCTTGCGTAGATCTCATTTACACAAGTACACAAAATTTAGGCTTGGTGTTCTTTGTGTAGTATACTATCTATATAGGTATACAAATCATTCTTTCTTGCGTAGATCTCATTTACACAAGTACACAAAATTTAGGATTGGTGTTCTTTGTGTCTTCATTTTCTCCCACTCTATCTTTAGAATGAATACACTAGAGATTCAAAGATAGCTTATGAGACACAAATAATGATTTTGAAGTATAAGGAGGACTATCTCATAGGTTGACTAATTGTTTTAAATTTGATAAGTGTACTTGGTGATTGATATTCCTTTAAGAGAGTTCATCAACTCAATATCACTTTATAACTGATCATACACAAGCCTTAAACTTGTGGACATATAATGAATCCCATCATTATAGTTGTCTATTAGATTACTTTAAGTTAATGATCATATGTTTCTATGAGCAAGCGTATAAAGACGAATTTTAGAACAAGGATAAAATACGATAAAATGGGTGACTTGGGTTGCAAACCAAGCCACCATTATCCAAAATACAACCATTATCCAAAATAGATTTCCATGTCGAACACGGAAATCAATAGGTTCTAAAATCCGAAACATAAATTAAAATAAGACAATAAAAAGCCAAGCTTCATGGAAGCTACTCCTAGCTTCTTGATGGTTTCTCAAGCTTGCTTTTCTTTTCCCTTGTCCTTGCTTGGTGGAGGCCCTATTTACAATAAAAAGGGGATACATTATCACAACTTTGTATCACAATACCATAGTTGAATTAGAAACATAAAAGAAAGGATAGTCATTTACCTACTGGAGTGATCTTTCCAGCTTTAATGTCACCAAGATATTTGGAACAATTTCTTTTCCAATGTCCAACAGCATTACAATAATGGCATTTATCAAGAGGACCCTTCTTGATCTTGGAAGTGCTAGCTTCATAAGTCTTAGCTTTGGTGAAAGTGGGAGCTTGCTTCTTACCCTTCTTCCCATTCTTCTTGAACTTTCCCTTGCTTTTGGTCCTAATGTGAAGCACATCCTTAGGTGGGTTAACATTTAACCCCATGTCTCTTTCGGCTTGCACAAGTAACTTGTGAAACTCTTCAAGAGACACGTCCTTGTCTTGCATGTTAAAATTCACCCGGAATTGAACATACGCTTTGACTTTGGATAAGGAGTGTAGAATCCTATCTACAATGAGTTCTTTGGGGATTTCAACCCTTTGAATCTTCAAAGTCTCGACTAGCTCCATTAATTTGAGCACGTGAGGGCTAACCTTTTGGCCCTCTTTGAAGTCGAGATCAAAGAATGCCGCGGCCGCCTCATATTGGACGATCCGCGGAATTTGTGAAAACATTGTCACAAGCTTGGAATAGATTTCATTAGCGGTGCCAATCTTAAAGGCTCTCCTTTGGAGATCCGCCTCCATCGCAAAGATCAACACATTTTTCATTGCGGCGGATTCCTTGTGGTAAGCCTCATATGCTTCCCTAGTAGCGGCACTCGACCTAGCATTAGGTTCGGGTGGTGAGGCCTCGGTAAGGTAATGAAGCTTGTCGTCACCTTGGGCGGCTAGTTTGAGTTGGGCATCCCAATCGGAGAAATTTGTCCCATTCTTTTCAAGTTTACATCGATCCATGAAGGATTGGAGCCATGAAGTATTAGTGAGAGGTGTGGCGTTGGTGTTTGGAGTGGCCATTTGTTATGAGAAATAGAAGCGGTCTACAAAACAAAATATAGAAGGAATAAAACATATGTCGTTTTCAAAATAATATGACTCGTAAAATTAATTTAAACAAGTTTTATTGCATTTATCTAGTGACCTCTACCCAACTAGATAAATGATTCCAAAACCCAAATTCATATCAACTTAGGCACGGGGTAGCCGATGAAACCCTTATTAATATAACTCGGTGGATTAACCTTTTAATCGATTATACTTTTAGAACTCTTGGTCGATAAAATTACTCTAATGTTTATCTATAGCCCGGAACACATGCGACTACGGTCACGAATACTTCCGTTGAGGTCAATCCAAATTTCGAATAAATGTGTCCATGATCCAAATTCACATTAACTTGGGCACGGGGTAGCCGATGAAACCCTCATCAACATGAATTTGGTGGATAGACATTTATCACCCACTTTCCCTACGTAACAAGGTTTGTACCCTGGGGTGGCCGAGTGCACTCCCTCGCGAAATAGGTTTTCATGGTTTCTACTTTTTGGTAAGGCTAAGTCTCAATTGTTTATTTTAGCGAGAGGTCATGTCAATTTATTATCTATCACGTTTTAAGTGAACTAAAGCGGTGAACTACGATAATTTTAATTGACAGGGTCGATAAACTCGATTATAATGACAATGCATGTTTTAGTTATGGCGATTTAGCGATGCATGCAACATATAAATAAAATGCAAAGCATAAATTAAATCCTAGTATGGCCTTCCTAAAATAGAAAATCTAATTAACTATTACATATTCGGACACCAACTCCATTGGTCCCTTGAACTTCGGTTTTAGCAAGCATCTCGAGGTAACACCATCTTTATGTATCGCCTTCTTGAGTGACACCGTCTTCAAGGAACTCCGAAATAAATAAATTACATAACAAATTACATAATTTCCTATTTTACATTTGTAATTAAAATAAAATAAAACTATTAAATTACAAAACGGTGATACGAGATCACAATAAATTACAACCGAATCGATATTCCCATACATTTCGGGTAATACCAATTAAAAACTAAGGCCATACTAAGTAAAAATTACATAATTCAAAAATTACATAAAATAAAATTATGACAATCATAAATAAAATGCAGCATTATAATATGTATGAACATGCCCAATTTTATGCTAAATCGCCTTTAAGGAGCCAATATCGTATATTAAACGGTTTTTACGGATTTGCGTGATTCAACCTTTTAAAATCACAATGAATTACATAAAATCATATTTATGCACAAGTTAATTACCCTAACCTACTTAGGACTCAGAATTAGTCTCCAATTACTATTTGACTATAATTAACTTATATTTCTTAAAATTGTTCATTAATGGACTCAAAATTACAATAAAATGCTATAAACTCCAAATAAATCATAAAAATTTCAAATAAATTCAAAATTTAAACTCATGAACATTCTGGAAAACATACCTTCACACTCATATTGTTTAAAACTTATGTTAAAAATTTCGAAATTTAACAAGGAAAAACTATGTTGCGATTTACCGGATTTATCAAATATTATCATAAAAATATGAGAAAAATTATATTTATCAACTTTTCAATTTTAGATCTGAAATAGGGAATAAAATACAACATGTGACGTTTTTCCTTAGTCATGAAGTATGTTTTACTTATTATTCACTAATTAAAGTCACTATTTATGCTATTTTTCATCAAAAATTCATAAATCATGCATAAAGACTTCATAATAGCCTATTATTTTACACACATCTTGTACAATTGCATGTGACAACATACTAAAAATTACCAGATTCGAAATTTATCTCATATTAACCTATTTTTCATTTAAATTCGATTTTTATCATGAAAAAACCATATTCCGAGCATAAGGACTCCAAAACTTATGAAAATTTACAGGTCATCTAAAAATAATATATGTGAAAACATATCTAAAAACCACTGGAAAATTCAAAGTTTAGCTAATTTTAGTCCGAAAATGACATTTTTATCATAAAATCACATTTTTAATGCCATTATTATATAAAATGAACAATAAAAATCCATAAATTAACCAAAAAATCCTAAATACATTTTAGGATCAGAAACTTTAACATGCAAATTTTTTTTCGTGATATATCATAATAACACAAATTTACAAGTTTTATATGTTAATCGTATAACTCGGAAAAACTATAACCGATTTGCATGCAAACAACCTAAGTCTCTGATACCGCTTGTTGGAAATCTATATCTCATTATACAACATATTCTTATATGTTACAAATTAATTTAGCCATAAAATTAAATGATTATCTTATGCATGCAAACAATAAAATAATAAGAAAGAAATCATCATCTTACATTGAAGATTTCGGATTATTGGGCACAAGTAAGATCTCCTTCTTACTTGTTCTTGAGCACTCCTAAAATGGAAGAACAAGGATTCAAGTATAGAATCCCTCCCAAGGAATAATACCCAAGGTAACTACTTAATAAAATTAATATTATTATTACTAGAACAATATTAATTTTGAATAAAATTGACCAAAAATATTATTTTGTTCTCTTAATATTTTGGCTAAGAGAAGGGAGAAAAGGAAGGATTTTTATCTCTCTAAAATTCTTATTTTAGATATGTGGATGAATGAATGAATATGCTAATATTCAAGTAGTGTATATTAGGTAAAATTAGAAGAAAAAACCCATGGTTTTTCCTTCTCAAAACCGGGTAGGAGGGGGAGTTTTGATGCCCAATGCATGAGCAAGGTGCTCTTCACAAGAGGCAATAGGTTTGCATGGCTAGGTTTAGGAAGAAATGATTATGTTTACCACTTACTTAATCAACATAATATTTTCCTAATATCACCCCTAATTTCGGTCCATATTAAGATAAAATGGATTCCATTTTATCTTTGTCAATTTGTCACATGTCACATGTCATGTAAAATTGTTATGTATTTTTAACATATTAAAAATCAACGCATTAATAAAAATACGTCATATACAAAATTGACTTAGTAATTCATAATTACTTGTACCAAAATAATTTACCAATTATAAATCACAACATATTGTATTTATAATAAATTATTCATTCAAATGCAATTGTTTCCTTAAACAATAATTTCATCTAAGCAATAAAACAATTCGATCACTTAGACCGTATCTTATTTAATCAAATTATAATGAGATACGTAAATATTACTTCCAAAATCGCCCGTCAATTTTTATTTAATTTAATTAACCCGTATCGTCATACGTTCAATTAAATAGTCAATTATGAGTGTTACCCTTTAGGTATGACCTAAGGGGATCAACTGATCACCACCGTCGCACGACAGTAATGTCAAACTCTAGTCAGCGAATCATTACCAATATGTGTGGACCAGTTGAAAGTAAAATATTACTTCCCAATTGTATTCTTTAAAATGAGACTTAAACATGTGATCATCATGATCGACAGTTGTGATCGAATTATTGTCGGAGGACACAAATTCCAACAATTGCATGATATGATCTTTTCAAACCTCCTTCCTCCTTTTTATAAGTTAGTGACAATGTGGCTACATTTTGATTGATGCGGTACAAACCCATGTGTTGTTAAGAGTTTGCATCTAGTTTATATGGCATATTATTTGATAGTAGCATATTAGAAATATTTTGTGAAAATGCCTATTTGGGAAGCTTGACAAGTGTATATAGTCCTTTGTAGATAATTTTTCTCCTTGAGACTTTGTTTGCTAGAATACTCTCAAGACACCCTAGGATGTGTCAGACTAGTATCCTTTGACCCATGGACTAAGGCCTAGTCAAGAGTGCCTTATGGTGTGATAACTCCATGGCTACCGTTTATTCCAAGGTGACCCTTGATGCCATGCAACCGTCCTTACACTTCCATCCTCATATTTTGTCAACAAAAAGGAAATTGGCATAAAAATGTCAAATTGAGTCCAAGCTATCAATGTCAAATGTTTGCAATTGCATCAAATGAAATGAGGAGCAAAAATAGACTCTTATGCTTATAATAGAAGTACCCTTGCTACAACTGAGGTTACTTTCAAAATGTTCAAAGAAATGCAAAAGTTGAAAATATCAAACATAAAAAAATGGCATGAAATATTTTTAATCGTCAAATGCTACAAAAATGGGGGGGGGGGGGGGGGGGAAATAAACCCGAAATCAAACTACCATCATGAAACTCATGTCCTTTGAAACCCTTTTATCCATTGACGATCCTATTTTGTTGCATGGTGGAGAGGGGACGACCCTTCTTCTTGTCTAGGCAAGAAGGGGAATTCCGCGATCCTACAGTTTTTTTCTAACACCATAGCGACATTGCTCTTGACAAAAGCATTTAGCAATTGTGGACAAAGGTAACCTAGTTTAACACAACTTGGGGGTGACTTGTTTGTATCCTCTAGGACTTAGTAACTAGGAGAACTAATATCTATGATGGAGTGTGTGCCCTTGAATTACTATCCTTATAGGTGATTTCCGCCACTTAGATGAGGAAAGTGGCTATTCTTTTGTAAATGCATTCTTTTACTTGTTTTTGTGTGCTTAAATGTTGGGATGCATCGCCATGTTGGCAAGCCTCACCTTGCCTTGCAAGAAGCCATCTTACCTCATAGGTGTCTTGTTGTGAGTTGAAGGGGCGGAGTGAGACCCGCTAATTATTTCACATCGGCTAGTATTATTAATAAAGGTCATATTTTTAGTTACCTCTTTACTCGGGACGAGCAAAGGTTCGGTTTGTGGATATTTGATGTGACGCATATTTATGCACATTTAGTCACCTAACTAGCCTCGTTTCTATGCTTTCTTGCATGCATTGGGGTCGTTTCTTATCTTTAGCTTCCTACTTTGCATATTCTTTGAGGTTTTGTATCCTTGGTAGGAGAGGAATGCTAACCTTGGATATATGGAGAAAAACGGAGCTAAATGGATCGCATCTCACCACCAAACAACAAAGAGGAGACCAATACTAAAGGCCTAAGTCAATAAAATAAGTATTTGGGCAATGATGAAGGACCCCAAAGGCTCCTCAACGATCCCCACGGATGATGAGGCAACAAATTGAAGAAGAAGCCAAAAGATAAAACCACATGAATACATAACACAACATAATCTCTACCCCACTCTCACTTAGTCAGTTTCTATTTTAGCCTATTTGTTTCGAGTTTTATAAACTAGTCCCACAGATCTTTTCCCCCGCTAGACGTATGGCCGAAGTCTCAATACGTGGTTGCAGGGCTGCTCTGATACCAATCTGTAACTCCCCAAAAACAAGCAGGTTGTTTCACATATAACAAAAACTTTTAATTAGTTTAAGTTCGACTTTGGTGTATTTTGAAAATTTAATGCCGTATAAAAAAATTCCTTTACTTAGAATTTGAAAAACTAAAATTTTCAATTTTTTGTTTTCTTTGGCCTTTTGCGGTTAGTGGGAAGCTAGGACTTGTTATTAAAGACGTCTAATAACTAGTTCAGCGCCTATTAACACATGAGTTGAGTTTGTATTTGAATTAGATTACTCAATTTTTTGTTCGCGACGAGAATTCCTGCCTTCCGTTATATAAGGTGTACGTTTTCTTTAATCATTTCATAAATTTGATTGAGAAACTATTGTTAAATAAAATTGTTATCTTTATGCGCTAAGTTTTGAGAAACTTAAGTTTTAAGTTTTCTATTTCTATTTCAAATTTCGGGACGAAATTTATTTTAAGGAGGATAGAATGTAATACCCGAAAAAAGATAGTGTTAAATAATTTAGAGGCACGCGACTTTGACCGAATTCGACTTAACCCAAGGTTAAATAATTTAGAGGCACGCGACTTTGACCGAATTCGACTTAACCCAAGGTGAAATAATTTAGAGGCACGCGACTTTGACCGAATTCGACTTAACCCAAGGTGAAACATTACTACGTAGAAACTTTCTCAAACTTTTAGATCTAGATTGAATTTCTTCCTTCTTCTCTATTGCTCAAACTTCGATCATAATTGGTAATTTTAATTCCTCTTTTGCCTTTTGCTCTTCCTTGTTAATCTCATCTATTTCTCTTCTTATTATTATTAGTCTTAATTTATGTTATATTATTTCTCAATTAATTTCATTATGAATTCTTTCCCTTTATCGTCTTATTCAATTATTATTGCAAATTTCATTATGAGTAGCTAAATCCCCTTTTGCTAGGATTTAGGGGAGACATGGATTGAGACGGTCTTATTTAGGTAGTTAGATTGGTCGATATAATTGGTCTATGTTGTTAATTGTGACATTCAATTGCTTTTAATTAGTTAAGTCGACGTAATTAATTAATTGTACTGGTAAGCCCCGACCTAAGATCGAATGCCTGGAAAGGGTTAGACCTGTTACACACATTAGAGTGCCCTAGTAAGTTGCGAGAGCCCGCTAGAAGCATTCTAGGGCGAATAGCGGACCGAGAGGACCTTTTCATTGTCCTATAGACCGGTAATTGAGACTGACCTATGACCCTACCTATGACCCGTATAATCCATGTTGAACCGATGTGCTAGCTCATTTATCTTATATTTTTCTCGACTTAATTTCTCTCTTTAAACCTTTTATTTTATTGCTTTAGTTTAGAACACAAATCAAACAAACCCCAATTGATTACTTAGACAGACTTGAATTAGCAAATAGATCACAATTAGCCTCCATGTGAATACGATCCCGACATCCCTAGCTATATTAGTTAGAGACCAATTGGTTTATTTTTTATAGGTTGCGACAGCCTCATCAAATTTTGGCGCCGTTGCCGGGGAGGCGACGCATTTTTTCTATTTGTTTTATTTTAGTTTGTCTCTTGTCTTAAGGAACCTGTGTTCCTTGAGGCCGTTTCTCACATTTCAGTGTTAGTTTTGTTTATGCCCAGGTCTTTCAGGTCTAAGCTCATAACGTTTGATCCAAAACCAGAGAGGACTCTTCGTGCTAGACGAAACTTTTGGAAGGAGATACCTCAAGCAGAAGACTTGAGTACGCTTGATTCAGCTTACGCCGCTTTTATTGCATAAAATCAGTCTTTAGAGCAAGACACATCTACTTCTGCCCCTACTTCGATCATAGCTACATTAGCAAGCCATTCAGAGCCCACTCTTGTATCCATTCCAAAGGGATTCAAGTTGCCGACCACCGATGATGGCGCCTTTGAGATCCGTCCGTCCTATATTAACCTAGTAGAACGAAACATGTTTGGAGGAGCAGCTACTGAGGATCCTGCCAAACATATGGAGAAGTTCGTGACATACTGTTGCTCAATCCCTTTGACTGTCGGGGTAACACAGGACCAAGTAAAACAAGTTTTATTCCCTTTTTCTCTTCGGGATGGTGCTGCAGAGTGGTTGCGTGATTTGGACATGCAAGCAAATACTATTACTGACTGGAATACACTCGGTCTTGCATTCTACAAGAGGTATTTTCCACCACAGAAGACAAATGCTCTTAGAAGCCAAATCACGAGTTTTAAACAAGGCCCCACTGAAGACCTAAATAAGGCATGGTTTCGCTTCAAGAGAATAGTCCGCTCTGTTCCCCATCATGGTTTCAAGATCTGGTTTCTATGCAATCAGTTTTATAATGGGCTGTATGACGACCATAGAGCCTTACTTGATTCTTCTGCCAATGGGAGGTTTCAAAACAACACTACTGATGCCAATGTTTGGAAATTGATCAATGAGATAGCTACTCACACTGGTGAGTATGGTAACCCCAGAGGGAGTACAAGAGGGGGTAGTTTAGATGGAGCCATTGCAGCTCAGTTAGAGGCATTGAGTGCACAAATTGCAGAGCTAAAGACTACCCAATCTTTAGGTAAACAGGAGACAATCCATGCTTTGGTACAACAAGAGGTCCCTTGTGAGAGATGTGGTACTAATGGTCATATTGCAGCTGGATGTATGAGTACTATAGAACAAGTTCATGCCTATCAGTCTTTCAAGCAAGGTAGCCCGTACTCTAATTTCTACAATGTGCAAAATCCTACCCCGCCGCCGACCAATGTGTATGTCATTCCTCATAATCGTGGTAATCAACCACAAGGGAACTTTAATAGGCCGCCTCAACAACAGTTTCAACAGATGCAGCCTCCTCCTCAAGCTTCAAACAATGATATGTCGGACATTAAAGCCATGTTACAACAGCAAATGGCGGCTTCACAGAAGCAGGAGGCTCTAATTGCTCAGTTGTTGGCTCACAATAAAGTCTTGGACACTCAAATTGCCCAATTATCGGGCCAGAATACAAGTAGGCAGCCAGTGCATTGCCGTCTAAGCCTGACAAGCCTTATGAGACTGTTAATGTGATACATCATCGAAGTGGTCTTACATACGAAGGAACAGAGATGCCCTTGGTGAACAACGAGGTTATTATTGAGGATTTGGATGTTGATGCGGAAGATGAATGTGCTGACGAAACTGCTGGGATTGCTGAAAAAATTCGATCGACAGAACTTTTTGGTCGATCGACTAAAACTTCTGATATGAGCAATGTGGAAATCGAAACTGGTCGATCGACTGGTCCTTTTAGTTGATCGACTGACCAAACTGGTCGATCGACTAATTTGCCAGGCGGAGTTGCTGATCCGTCGTCTATTGCTAATAAAACGTCTTCTATTGCTGATAAGGCGTCCATTACGAATGGAGGGAAGAGTAAAGCTGCTGAACCACCTATTGCGATTAAGCTTCCATTTCCAGCGCGACAGCTGAATACGAAGATTGAGCAGCAATTCGGGAAGTTTTTGAAAGTCGTGAAGGATCTGCAAGTAACGGTACCTTTCACTGAGCTTATTACTCAAATTCACTCATATGCTAAATTTATGAAAGAAATTTTGTCTTGTAAGAGGAATTTTGATGAGGTAGATACTACTGCTTTTACTGCGGAGTGTAGTGCGGTCATACAAAATAAGTCTCCACTTAAATTGGTTGACCCAGGTAGTTTTTCTATCCCCTATTTTATAGGCACCCATACTATTGATAATGCTTTGTGTGATTTGGGTGCCAGCATCAGTGTCTTACCTTTGTCTTTAGCTCAAAAGATAGGTTTGACTGAGTTTAAATGTACCAATATGACTGTCCAAATGGCAGACCGATCCTTGTCACGTCCTTTGGGGATCCTAGA
Source organism: Silene latifolia (assembly GCF_048544455.1). NCBI lineage: Eukaryota > Viridiplantae > Streptophyta > Magnoliopsida > Caryophyllales > Caryophyllaceae > Silene > Silene latifolia. The sequence continues at coordinate 87,856,319 of NC_133535.1, read as the reverse complement.
AGATGTCCCTGTGCGGGCTGGAAAGTTCTTTATACCCGTTGATGTTATTGTTTTAGACATTCCTGAGGATACCCATACCCCTATTATCTTAGGGAGACCATTTTTGCATACTGCTGGTGCAATTATTGACGTAGGAGCGAGGACATTGACATTTAAGGTGGGGGGTGAGAAATTGACATATACCCAGTCTAGTGTTCGTAAGGCACTTATGCAAGTTGTATCATGCCATGTTGATTCCCCTATAGAGTCTGATAGGGTAGCAGATAGTCCCACAGTTGTGTCATGTTTTGCAGTTGCTGTAACACCTCCGCCCCATACTGGGAGCAAGATGGAGGATCATACTGTTGTTTCTCTTTCTCCAGGACATGACAAGTTGAGCTACCAGGAGGATTCAGGAGGTGGACTTGGTGCATTGGGTGTGATTTCTAAAGCTATAGATGTTGATTATGGCGGAAGGATAGGAGATTCCAGGCCGCGTGTAGAGAAAGGGCGCCCGAGGGCTAAGTGTAGTGAGTTAGCCTGTGCAACGGTATGCCTTTCTATTTCTGACGAAAGGGTAAAGTGGTGGCCTAAGGCCAAGATCAAGAATGCTGAGAGTACTTCATACAGTCAGCAACCATGTTGTGGGCTGTTCAATGGTTTTGATAGATGAGGCGACAAAGTTCGAGCAGGACCATATAAACCAGCGCTGACTGGGAGGCAACCCGGGTTGTACGACCTCCCCTTGTTGTTGGCCGGTTTGGGGAGGTCCATATTGTATAAATCTGTAAGTTTTTTTTTCATATGCTTTATTTCTTTTTCATTCATCTTGTTCGTTTATCCCTCTCCCCTATATTTTGATGCTGTTGTTGTTTGCTGAATACAATAAGGGCATTGTATGATTTTGTTTGGGGAGGGTATACATATGTCTGTGTTGCATCCATATGCATATTTCTTACATTTCCGCATGCATTTATTTCAAAAACACAAAAAAATTGAAAAATTTCAAAAAAATACAAAAACATGTTTGCATTTACTTTACATTTAGATAGTGTCTTAGGTTGAGTCGGAGTGGCTTTATAACAATGATGATGTTGCTTTTATACTCTTGCTAACTCGTTTGAGCCTTGCAATTTTTGACACCCTATTTTCAGAAATTCATTTGCATAATCTACGAGTTTTTGATAATTACTACCAAACGAATAGACTTGACTTATATGTTGGCAAACTACTTGCAAATTCTAAGGTTTAGAGCTTAATAAATCGGTGGCATTCATGACCGGTTTCATTTATGATGTGAGTAGTACTCCTTACATGGCATGTAACATCAATTTGCATAAGCATGAAATTTGTCTCTTATTGCCTACATACATTCGGGTTTGTGGCGGTGACACATGTGGAGAGGCGACCCTTCCTTTATGCTTTACCCCTATTAGCCTCACATTAGCCAAATTTGCCTTGTTTTGACCAACTTATTCAACTACATTCCTATATGGCCTACCCTTGTCAAGCTAGTCTTGTTGGTAAGTTTTGGAAGCCTTGTTGTAGACATTTTACGAAGAATGCTTTTGTGTTGGAAGGAAGGTAAAAAAAAAAAAAAAAAAAAAAAAAAGTTGTGAAAGAAAAATGACAAAGAAAAGAAAAACGAAAATGAAAAAAAAAAGAAAATAAAAGAAATGAAGTTGAAAAAAGAAAAAAAGAGTGACATTATTTATACTCCTATGTTGATTATTTTCATTATTTGAGGAGTATTGTTGATATTGTGAGTGAGTTTATGCCACACTTGGCATTATGCCTAATTTTTGATGTTGGATTAGAAGTGGAATATCCTTACTTTTGGTTGTGTTCGGTGCTAGCTTGGCTTTTACCTCCACATATCTAAATCATTTTGCCCCTTCTTACCCACTTACCTCACCTCACATTCATATATAAGTCCTCGGCATATTTTTTGGACCTCATTTGATTGGAGTGTATGTGTACGGTTACTAGAGATATCTATCATGTTACATTGCATGCATGCTTTTGTAGGTCGTAGTTAGGTGAGTGACTTCTTTTTTCCTTCTCTCTTACAAAATTTGTACTTACCTTGTGCTTATAATGAGAGATGAGTGACCCGTGAGAGTCCGACATAAACGGTCTTGCAAGGTCGACAGTTTGGTAGTTTTCGGTCATTAGTTCAACTCCTTTGCACTTGAAATTTGTGTGCTTAATCGCTTTGGAATGTTTTCCTTAACAAGGGTGTCACATTTGCATTAAATTGGTTTATCGAGTCTTTCGTATAGCTAGCTTTGAGTTGTATGCCGCTCCATTAGTCCTGTTTTCTATCTTGTTTATTGCTTGCTTGGGGACAAGCAAGGGTTTGGTTTGGGGAGGTTTGATGTGTGCCTTTTATATGCGTTTATTCACATGTTTGGCACACATTTCTATTTACTTATATGAATATTTCATTCTATTTCCTCCCGTATTTGCTACATTTGGTGTATTTCATGTCTCTTGCAGGTTTGAGACTCGTTTGTGCATTTAGAAGCCAAATCTGTTCGGTAAAGGAACAAGATAGAAGCTTGGAAGAGTTTAGACGAGCTTAGGAGAGTGAGGAATGGAGTTTTATACATGCTGTCTATTGACGTGCTGCTATTGTCGATAGACTTGCCTCTCAATGTCGATAGACAGAGTGTAATATGTCGTTAGACATGACCATTAGACACAGGCCCATATGTCGATAGACATTGTCAATCGACAAAAGGAACCGTTTTGTAGAAATTTCAGTTCTGTCAATAGACATCTCTGCTCTGTCGATAGACTTCTATACACACTGTCGATCGACACTGTGCTTATGTCGATCGACTAAGTAGACGGACATACATGTTTTTGCTCGGTTTATTTTTTTATTTGGACCTAGTATAAAAGCTCTTGTAATCTTTTAATTAGGTTACAACTTTTCACACTTATTTTTATGCAAGCAGACAGTTAGAAACATTACTACGTAGAAACTTTCTCAAACTTTTAGATCTAGATTGAATTTCTCCCTTCTTCTCTATTGCTCAAACTTCGATCATAATTGGTAATTTTAATTCCTCTTTTTCCTTTTGCTCTTCCTTGTTAATCTCATCTATTTTTCTTCTTCTTATTATTATTAGTCTTAATTTATGTTATATTATTTCTCAATTAATTTCATTATGAATTCTTTCCCTCTATCCTCTTATTCAATTATTATTGCAAATTTCATTATGAGTAGCTAAATCCCCTTTTGCTAGGATTTAGGGGAGACATGGATTGAGACGGTCTTATTTGGGTGATTAGATTGGTCGATATAATTGGTCTATGTTGTTAATTGTGACATTCAATTGCTTTTAATTAGTTAAGTCGACGTAATTAATTAATTATATTGGTAAGCCCCGACCTAAGATCGAAAGCCTGGAAAGGGTTAGACCTGTTACACACATTAGAGTGCCCTAGTAAGTTGCGAGAGCCCGGTAGAAGCATTCTAGGGCGAATAGCAGACCGAGAGGACCTTTTCACTGCCCTATAGACCGGTAATTGAGACTGACCTATGACCCTACCTATGACCCGTATAATCCATGTTGAACCGATGTCCTAGCTCACTTCTCTTAAATTTTTCTCGACTTAATTTCTCTCATTAAACCTTTTATTTTATTGCTTTAGTTTAGAACACAAATCAAACAAACCCCATTTGAATACTTAGACAGACTTGAATTAGCAAATAGATCACAATTAGCCTCCATGTGGATACGATCCCGACTTCCCTAGCTATGTTAGTTAGAGACCAGTTGGTTTATTTTTGATAGGTTGCGACAGCCTCATCAAATTTTGGCGCCGTTGCCGGGGAGGCGACGCATTTTTTCTATTTGTTTTATTTTAGTTTGTCTCTTGTCTCAAGGAACCTGTGTTCCTTGAGGTCGTTTCTCACCTTTCAGTGCTAGTTTTGTTTATGCCTAAGTCTTTCAGGTCTGAGCTCATACCGTTTGATCCGGAACCAGAGAGGACTCTTCGTGCTAGACGAAACTTTTGGAAGGAGATACATCAAGCAGAAGACTTAAGTACGCTTGATTCAGCTTACGCCGCTTTTATTGCAGAAAATCAGTCTTTAGAGGAAGACACATCTACTTCTGCCCCTACTTCGATCATGGCTACATTAGCAAGCCATTCAAAGCCCACTCTTGAATTCATTCCTAAGGGATTCAAGTTGCCGACCACCGATGATGGCACCTTTGAGATCCGTCTGTCCTATATTAACCTGGTAGAACGAAACATGTTTGGAGATGCAGCTACTGAGGATCCTGCCAAACATATGGAGAAGTTCATGACATACTGTTGCTCAATCCCTTTGACTGCCGGGGTAACACAGGACCAAGTAAAACAAGTTTTATTCCCTTTTTCTCTACGGGATGGTGCTGCATAGTGGTTGCGTGATTTGGACATACAAGCAAATGCTATTACTGACTGAAATACACTCGCTCTTGCATTCTACAATAGGTATTTTCCACCACAGAAGACAAATGCTCTTAGAAGCCAAATCACGAGTTTTAAACAAGGCCCCATGAAGACCTAAATAAGGCATGGTTTCGCTTCAAGAGACTAGTCCGCTCTGTTCCCCATCATGGTTTCCAGATCTGGTTTCTATGCAATCAATTTTATAATGGGATGTATGATGACCATAGAGCCTTACTTGATTCTTCTGCCAATGGGAGGTTTCAAAACAACACTACTGATGCCAATGCTTGGAAATTGATCGATGAGATAACTACTCACACTGCTGAGTATGGTAACCCCAGAGGGAGTACAAGAGGGGGTAGTTTAGATGGCGCCATTGCAGCTCAGTTAGAGGCATTGAGTGCACAAATTGCAGAGCTAAAGACTACCCAATCTTTAGGTAAATAGAAGATAATCCATTCTTTGGTACAACAAGAGGTCCCTTGTGAGAGATGTAGTACTAATAGTCATATTGCAGCTGGATGTATGAGTACTATAGAACAAGTCAATGTCTATCAGTCTTTCAAGCAAGGTAGCTCGTACTCCAATTTCCACAATGTGCAAAATCCTACCCCGCCGCCGACCAATGCGTATCTCATTCCTCATAATCGTGGTAATCAACCACAAGGGAACTTTAATAGGTCGCCTCAACAACAGTTTCAACAGATGCAGCCTCCTCCTCAAGCTTCAAACAATGATATGTCGGACATTAAAGCCATGCTACAACAGCGAATGACGGCTTCACAGAAGCAGGAGGCTCTAATTGCTCGTTGTTGGCTCACAATAAAGTCTTGGACACTCAAATTGCCCAATTATCGGGCCAGAATACAAGTTGGCAGCCAGGTACGTTGCCATCTAAGCCTGACAAGCCTCATGAGACTGTTAATGTGATACATCCGCGAAGTGGTTTTACATACGAAGGACCAGAGATGCCCCGGGTGAACAACGAGGTTATTATTGAGGATTTGTGTAACACCCCCATACTCCAAGTGCCTTACCAGGACCACTCAGGTATGAAGACATTACCATCTCGGTTACCCGAGGCAATGATAATCAAACAACAATAAAGAAACAACGTTTATTATAAATAGTTTAACGAATAGTTACAATCCATGAAACCAACTAAAAGTGCGATACATTATTCTCAAATGACTGTTCTAACTGAAATGTAAATAAACTAAAGGCTACAACGGAAGACTCCTATCATCATGTCGTGGCATCCAGCCTATCCCGTACTCATCTCAATACTCGCTCAATATCCGCTCACCATCCCCGAATGGATCACCGCAGGTTTACAAAACAACACCGGGGTCAGTACTAATCACACAATCAATATAGATAACAATAATAAGATAAACAGACAGCTGAACTGTCAAACACACACACACACACACACACACCACCAACCAACTCCCATCATCTCAATACTGACTGTCCCCTGGACCAGCCCTGCCAGTGGGGGACCGCAGCCGTTCCCACCTAAGCCCCGCTCATCATACGAGCGATAACCCTGTCCATTAATGTGCACATCCCCTTCCGTGGCGGGTTCCACGAAGGGCGAAACTAGGGCGTGAAGTCACTCCCGCAAGTGACCCCACTCAGCCGAGAACGCATCTCGAGAACCATCAACAAAGCAATCACAACCACAAACACAAGACAATCATTATATCAAACAACCAAATACAAAGACATCACCAATATCCCATTATGGGACTAATACTGAGTAGGAAATCCTACCTGGAAAGCACAACAAGCAGACGGTATCTACAGCTGTATCAAAAAGCCTCTTCTACGAACCCTCCTCCTATCATATAACACATATAGGCCATACATCACATACTACACATAAAAACCCCCAATCTCTAAATTAGGGTTTAACCAATCTTAATAAAACATTATAAAAAAATTATATTAAAAGCTTACCCTCGATGCAAGGAACTCAACGACACGAATAACGACAAGAACTGACCGTCTGAACTCCGGGAATTGCTAAGAATGCGATTAGGAAGATGAACTGGTTGCTTTCTCTCTTAAACAGGGTTTTAGGTTTTGCAAAAGTGATTTAAAACAATGACGACTATGTTTAAATACCTTAATCGCATAATTAACAAAACCCGAGAAAACTCCCCGTAAAACCGGACACTCGATCGAGTACCCAAGGTACTCGATCGAGTACCCCTTACTCGATCGAGTACCCCTTACTCGATCGAGTACCCAACAGTCGAAACTATTTTATTTCGCAACTTGCCCTTACTCGACAGAGTAAGGGCTACTCGATAGAGTACCCCAAGACTTATAAATACGGAGTATTACAGTCTTCCCTCCTTAAAAGGAACATCGTCCCCGAAGTTCAAACCACTACTAAACAAAGGTACTCCCATAAGCTTCCCGACTCGAAGGTTAAACAAAATACAACATAAGACGTGATACTAACCCAACTCATCCCGACAAACATACCGACACTACATATAAAAGGTGTATAAAGCTCTTAAAACTGCTCGCGATCATCTCCTACCCCCCTAAAAGAAACAAGGTTACGTCCCCGTAACCATACATACCTGATCAAAGAGGAAAGGGTAACGCTCTTTCATGATATCCTCTGCCTCCCATGTAGCTTCCTCAGTCTCGTGGTTAGACCAAAGGATCTTAAGCAAAACTGTCTCACCACTCCTAGTCTTTCTAACCTTTCGGTCTAGAATCTGCTTAGGCACCTCCAGATATGATAAAGACTCATCTAGCTCTAAGCTCTCTGCCTCTAACACATGTGACGGGTCACTCACATATTTCCGCAGCTGCGATACATGAAACACATTATGCACTCTCTCTAACGCAGCTGGTAAAGCCAGACGATAAGCAACTTCCCCAACTCGCTCTAAGATCTCATAAGGCCCTATAAACTTCTGACTTAACTTGCCTTTCTTCCCAAATCTCATAAACCCACGCATCGGAGACACTTTCAGAAGAACCTTGTCCCCAACTTGGAACTCTATGTCCCGACGATGTAGATCTGCATAACTCTTTTGTCGATCCTGGGCTGCTCTCATCCGTTCCCTGATCATCTTAATCTGTTCCACCATCTCATGCACCATCTCTGGTCCTAAAACCACTTTGCCTCAAAGACTATCGTCCCAACAGATTGGACTCCTACATCTCCTCCCATACAAAGCCTCAAACGGTGCCATACCAATCTTTGGTGTGATAGCTGTTGTTGTAAGAAAACTCTATCAAGTCCAACCTCTGCTCCCAGCTACCACCAAAATCCATCACACAAGCTCGCAACATATCCTCAACAGTCTTGATTGTTCTCTCGGTCTGTCCGTCTGTCGCAGGATGAAATGCTGTACTCATCTTCAAAGTTGTTCCCAACGATTCCTGCAACTCTTTCCAAAACCTCGATATAAACCTCGCATCTCTGTCAGACACTATGTCCTTAGGGACTCCATGTAACTTAAGCACGTTCTTTCGATAGGCCATAGCCAATTGTGCCTTAGTCCATGTATCTTTCATTGGAACAAAGTGAGCTGACTTGGTCAGACGATCCACTATCACCCAAATCATGTTGTTACCTTGTTGACTCTTTGGCAAACCCACAATGAAATCCATGGAAATGGATTCCCACTTCCACTGTGCACCTCTAAAGACCGAATCTTACCTTGTGGTCATCGCTGTTCCCCTTTAACTCTCTCGCATGTCAAACAACGGGACACAAACTCAGCTGTCTCTTTCTTCATCCCAGGCCACCAAAACGTTTTCTTCAAATCCTTGTACAGCTTGTCTCCACCTGGATGAGCTGAATATGGTGTGCAATGCGCTTCTGTCATGATCGTCCTTTTCAATTCCTCATCATTAGGAACACACCACCTACCATCAAACCTCAAACTACCATCTGTATGAATAGAAAACCGGGACACTGTCCCTTTCTCTACTCCACTCTCTCCACTCCACTATCTTAGGATCCAAAGCCCGCTTACCCCGAATATCATCATAAAACTCAAGATGTACTGTCATATCACCCATGGCATCTCCTTTCTGCATCATATGAATCCCAAAACTCGCTACCTCATCCCTCAGCCTCATCAGGGATAGAGCTGTACACAAGGAATGTACACTCTTTCTACTCAAAGCATCAGCAACAACATTGGCCTTCCCTTCATGGTAGATGATTTCCATGTCGTAATCGCCAATCAACTCCATCCACCTCCTCTGTCTCATGTTCAACTCCTTCTGCGTGAAGATGTACTTAAGACTCTTGTGATCAGAAAATACCTTAAAGATTGCTCCATAAAGGTAATGTCTCCAAATCTTGAGAGCAAACACCACTGCACCCAACTCCAGATCATGAGTAGGGTAATTCTCCTCATAAGGCTTCAACTGCCTAGAAGCATAGGCAATCACTTTACCATTCTGCATTAACACACATCCCAGCCCATTCTTCGAGGCATCTGTATAAACCTCAAAATTCTCGCTCCCTTCAGACAATGCTAAGACAAGAGCGTGGTCAAACGCTCCTTTAATGTTTGGAACGCCGTCTCACAACTCTCATCCCAACGAAAACTGTTCTCTTTCCTCATCAACGCTGTCATCGGTCTAGCTATCTTGGAGAAATCTTTCACGAACCGTCCGTAGTATCCAGCTAAACCCAAGAAACTCCTAACCTCAAAGAACATTCTTCGGTGCTTCCCACTTTGTCATCGCCTCAATCTTCGCTTAGGATCCTGACTACCCCATCTTTAGAGATTACATGCCCCGGAAAAGCAACTTTCTCTAACCAGAACTCACACTTGGACAATTTTACATACAACTCATGATCCTCAAAGTCCGCAACACGATTCTCGGATGCTCCTCATGCTCCTCCTTAGTCTTAGAGTAGACTAAGATATCATCGATAAACACCACTACAAACTGGTCCAAGAACTGTCTGAAGATTATATTCATCAAATCCATAAAACACCGCCGCGCATTAGACAACCCAAACGGCATCACCACATACTCATAATGGCCATACCTTGACGTGAAAGCTGTCTTTGGTATGTCCACCTCTCTAATCTTCACCGATGATACCCCGACCTCAAATCAATCTTAGAAAAGATGTTGCACCGCTCAACCGATCAAACAGTCATCTATCCTTGGCAAAGGATACTTGTTCTTTATCGTCACACGGTTCAGCTCCCTGTAATCTATGCACAGCTTCAAACTCCCATCTTTCTTCTTCACGAAAAGAACTGGTGCTCCCCAAGGCGATACACTTGGTCTAATGTATCCCTTCTCTATCAAATCATCCAACTGCTTCCTAAGTTCCTCCATCTCCTTAGGACCCATACGGTACGGTGCCTTAGAGATTGGCCCCGTCCCTGGCTTCAACTCTACGGTGAAATCTATCTCCCTCTTCGGTGGCAACCCCGGAATCTCCTCTGGAAAAACATCTGCAAACTCTCCCACCACTGGTATCTAATCAACTGTCGGACTCTCTATCCGATAATCTCTCACATGGCACAAGATCAGAGGACATCCCTTCCTCAGATAAGACTTCAAGGTGACAGCTGCAATCAACTTAACTTTGGGTTTGACTAGAAACCCACGATAAGACACACTAACACCCTTTGGACCTCTTAAGGATACTTTCTTTTGATGACAGTCTATCTTAGCTTTATACTTTCCTAACCAATCCATCCCAACTATCATCTCAAAACCGTTAAAAGGAAACTCTAGCAAGTCTACAGGGAAATCAACTTGCCCAACTATCAAAGATACATCTCTAAACAATCTCCCACACGATACAGACTCACCCGAAGGAATGAAAACTTGCTCACTAACAGACTCATATACTCTCAAACCCAACTGTTTGACATGACTCGAAGACACAAACGACTGAGAAGCCCCCGAATCAAACAAAACAAACGTAGGAATACCATTAACAAGGAATGTACCGGTGATAACGTGCGCATCTTCCTCAGCTGCCTTCTTCTCCATCATGAATAACTTGCCACTGGTCTTCTGTCCACCTCCCTGGACGTCGGATCTTGGCCGATGCGGTCGGCTTAGCACCCGACCCTTGATTGTTGTTGTTGTTCGTCGGTGTTTTTTCGGTAAGAATTACCGCCGTTGCGGTTGCCTCCACTCGGTAACTCGACTCCCCGGTTTGGCCATGATCCGGCCGGTCCGTTGCTCGCGAAGCTCTGCGTAGGTCTCTGGAAAGATCCCGGTGCACTCGTGCACTCATGTCTCTTGTGGCCTACACCACCACACCCAAAGCAGGTCACTCCCCAACTATTACTCACACTTCCACGGCCACGCCCAAAGGAAGTCCCAAAGACTAAACCCGGACCCAGAAGAAAATCCTTTAGATCGATTGTGGTTACCTTTCTTGTGATTCGATTGGCCACCACCCTCGCTCTCAGACTTCCTCTTCTCACCACCTGACCTCTCCTGAGCCATCTCCACCAACCTCTCAGCTCTCCCAGCCCTCTCATAAGCTTCCTTAACATCGGTAAGGATTCCCACGGGTAACTTATCCATAATCGTGGTAGTCAACCCTCTTTCAAACCTCAATGCTAGGTTTTCCTCACTCAAACCCATATCCTCAGCATACCTGGACTTCTCATTGAACTGTCTGTAGTACTCAGCTACCGACATCTCAGCGGTCATCTTAAACTTATCAAACTCTTCTCTCATCTTACTCCTCACATGCTCCGGTACAAACTCCTTCCTCACAGCCTTACGAAACTCCTCCCAAGGTATAGCAGGTAAGCCTTGGTTCGTATATATCTCCCTAGCACTCACTTTCACTGAATCCCACCACTTGCCTGCTGCCTCCCTCAGATAGAACGCGGCCTGTTCTACTCTCATCTCATCAGGACAATGAACCAAGTCTAAGATGTTCTCCATCTCTCTCAGCCAACTATCAAGAAGATTAGGTTCCCCAACCCCCTTGTATTCCTTCGGGTTAAACCTCGCAATGTAAAGGCTGATTTTAGAATTATCAACCTCCTTCTCCTTATTCTTATCCTTGTCCTCATTCACTCTCTTCAGGGTCTCAGTAAGAGCATCCTGGTGCTCTAACATCTTAACGATGTCATCCACGGTCATAAGCTCAGCTCTCGCATACAAAGCAGTTCTCTTGGGCGGCATCTTGAAGCTATATAAGAAAGGGTAAACATAAACACACGTACTAAACCTCAAAACACGAAAACGCGATGCCCAGAACCCACTCGATCGAGTTCCCAAACACACTCGATCGAGTAACGGGCTACTCGATCGAGTGCCCCACGTACTCGATCGAGTACCCAAACCCCAGTAACCCAAAAGACCTTCGATCTCTTACCTACTCGATCGAGTATCTAGGCTACTCGATCGAGTGATTTCTACTCGATCGAGTACCCCTAGTTACTCGATCGAGTGCCCCAAAACTCGATTCTGGACTCAAAATCGCCAAAAACCCACCCGATCGAGTCAGTCCCACTCGATCGAGTAACACTAATTCGTAAGAACTACCCGCATATTACGTCATATGCTAACATGCTAAACTTTATAAATCACATATTATGTCATAACAATCATGCTACACATCTTTTCTACATCTACGAGATCATTTCATCATGCTATTAATTGCCACGTTGTAAAACATTCAACATGCTATCATTTCATCAACAGTTTCTACATATATCATCACTTTTCTTTCACCTTCTCAACTTCCAACTTCGAACATCCAACAATCAACACATTCCATCACATTTGTAAACAAGTTAACCAAACACACATACGACTCGACAAACACTTCCCCCATGTGACCGGTTCAAAGTTGTAGGGCGACCCCTGCGACTTTAGGACGTCTCCCATGCCTTTGCACTAGCTCCCACAACTTTTACCCCAGATTCATTTTAATTGACTCCCTATGTTCATTAAGTTCATTGGTTACAGGTTTCAGGATCGTCGCTCTGATACCATTTGTAACACCCCCATACTCCAAGTGCCTTACCAGGACCACTCAGGTATGAAGACATTACCATCTCGGTTACCCGAGGCAATGATAATCAAACAACAATAAAGAAACAACGTTTATTATAAATAGTTTAACGAATAGTTACAATCCATGAAACCAACTAAAAGTGCGATACATTATTCTCAAATGACTGTTCTAACTGAAATGTAAATAAACTAAAGGCTACAGCGGAAGACTCCTATCATCATGTCGTGGCATCCCAGCTATCCCAGTACTCATCTCAATACCTGCTCAATATCTGCTCACCATCCCCGAATGGATCACCGCAGGTTTACAAAACAACACCGGGGTCAGTACTAATCACACAATTAATATAGATAACAATAATAAGATAAACAGACAGCTGAACTGTCAAACACACACACACACACCACCAACCAACTTCCATCATCTCAATACTGACTGTCCACTGGACCAGCCCTGCCAGTGGGGGACCGCAGCCGTTCCCACCTAAGCCCCGCTCATCATACGAGCGATAACCCTGTCCATTAATGTGCACATCCCCTTCCGTGGCGGGTTCCACGAAGGGTGAAACTAGGGCGTGAAGTCACTCCCGCAAGTGACCCCACTCAGCCGAGAACGCATCTTGAGAACCATCAACAGCAATCACAACCACAAACACAGTACAATCATTATATCAAACAACCAAATACAGCACATCACCAATATCCCATTATGGGACTAATACTGAGTAGGAAATCCTACCTGGAAAGCACAACAAGCAGACGGTATCTACAGCTGTATCAAAAAGCCTCTTCTACGAACCCTCCTCCTATCATATAACACATATAGGCCATACATCACATACTACACATAAAAACCCTCAATCTTTAAATTAGGGTTTAACCAATCTTAACAAAACATTATAAAAAAATTATATTAAAAGCTTACCCTCGATGCAAGGAACTCAACGACACGAATAACGACAAGAACTGACCGTCTGAACTCCGGGAATTGCTAAGAATGCGATTAGGAAGATGAACTGGTTGCTTTCTCTCTTAAACAGGGTTTTAGGTTTTGCAAAAGTGATTTAAAACAATGACGACTATGTTTAAATACCTTAATCGCATAATTAACAAAACCCGAGAAAACTCCCCGTAAAACCGGACACTCGATCGAGTACCCAAGGTACTCGATCGAGTACCCCCTTACTCGATCGAGTACCTCAGCCTACTCGATCGAGTACCCAACAGGTCAGAAACTATTTTATTTCGCAACTTGCCCTTACTCGACAGAGTAAGGGCTACTCGATAGAGTACCCCAAGACTTATAAATACGGAGTATTACAATTTGGATGTTGATGCGGAAGATGAATGTGCTGACGAAACTGCTGGGATTGCTGAAAAAAGTCGATCGACAGAACGTTTTGGTCAATCGACTAAAACTTCTGATATGAGCAATGTGGATATCGAAACTGGTCGATCGACTGGTCCTTTTAGTTGATCGACTGACCAAACTGGTCGATCGACTAATTTGCCAGGCGGAGTTGCTGATCCGTCGTCTGTTGCTAATAAAACGTCTTTTATTGCTGATAAGGCTTCCATTACGAATGGAGGGAAGAGTAAAGCTGCTGAGCCACCTATTGCGATTAAGCTTCCATTTCTAGCGCGACAGCTGAATACGAAGATTGAGCAGCAATTCGGAAAGTTTTTGAAAGTCGTGAAGGATCTGCAGGTAACGGTACCTTTCACTGAACTTATTACTCAAATTCCCTCATATGCTAAATTTATGAAAGAAATTTTGTCTCATAAGAGGAATTTTGATGAGGTAGAGACTATTGCTTTTACTGCGGAGTGTAGTGCGCTCATAGAAAATAAGTCTCCACCTAAATTGGCTGACCTAGGTAGTTTTTCTATCCCCTATTTTATAGGCACCCATACTATTGATAATGCTTTGTGTGATTTGGGTGCCAGCATCAATGTCTTACCTTTGTCTTTAGCTCAAAAGATAGGTTTGACTGAGTTTAAATGTACCAATATGACTGTCCAAATGGCAGACCGTTCCTTGTCACGTCCTTTGGGGATCCTAGAAGATGTCCCTGCGCGGGTTGGAAAGTTCTTTATAACCGTTGATTTTATTGTTTTAGACATTCCTGAGGATACCCATACCCCTATTATCTTAGGGAGACCATTTTTGCATACTGCTGGTGCAATTATTGACGTAGGAGCGAGGACATTGACATTGTGGGGTAATATCCGTATAAGACCCTCTAAATTTAGGACTATAACGTAAATTTAACATGCGATTATCGTCATAAAACATAAATACAATAGAGAAACGATAAGGAACAAGAATTAACCTCGGGTCCTTTATAGTGCGGCGTAAAGAACAGAAATCAAACGAGATTCCCTCCTAATTGTTGCACCCAAGACTTGTCCGAGATATGCCCTTGGCTAGATGGTGTTCTCCGATTGCCTTGCAATATTGGGAGAACTGATGTGAGGTTTTCTCGAGATGTGAGATCTCAGTTTCAGAGAGAAAATTAATCTCCAAAACCCTAATTATTTTCACTAATGATGATTAGGTCAGAAGGGAGGAGAAGCTCTCCCTTTTGATCTCCTCATCTCGGCCAAACCGAGTCCATGGGGAGGAAATGGGCTTTTCCATTTCCTCTTCATTTTAACTCGTAGTCCGTGCCCAAAAGACTAAATGTATATGACGCGGTTTATTATAAATCGTCATCGGTTATCGGCTATTAAAACATCAACTAATAACACGGGTTAGTTGAAGTATTAAAACGTGTCCAACAATGACGATATTGTATAATTAATTCAATATACATTAATTAAATATAAAACGCTTATATTTAATTTTACGAATTAACCGGTTAATTCGCCTTAGCCCATGATATTTAATCCGTATTAAATATAATATCTCAACATCACATTTTGACTAATTACTAGTCAAATAACTCGGACTAACCGGTTAGTCAATTTTGGCATCTACATGATCTGTATTTTCATCTTGTCACATCTCTCGAACGTATCCTATAGGTGTGACTTTTAGGGACCAGTTGACCACCGCCATCTGTATGACAATAACGTCAAACTTATCTAGCAAGCCAACCGTTATTGATAAACGTGGATCAACTGATAATAATACCAAAAGTATGCCCTTTGATCCTTTTAGAGGTTTATAAGTCCTTGCACTAATTGTTAAGGACACCAACCCCAACAAGCTCCCACTTGTCCGTACAAGTGCATGTGCAATGACGTTATCCGCACTAACTGGAGGACACAAGCTCCAACAAACTCCCACTTGTCCGTACAAGTGTATGTGCGATAACCGATTCTCATATTCATTTAAAATTTCTCCCACTCAATGTAAAACAATTTGCAGATCTGGATCCACAAAGGTCGTATTTTACAATTGATCTGTATCTAGAGTGGTTTCCCCGACTAGAGAGTAACTCAACTGATAAAACTAATCCGTATCCGAGCATGGCCATGCATTTGATTCTGACTCCTCGAGTGGCCCTGAGAAATATCGAGTACCTGATAAAGGCTGAATATTTCCTTCAACTCGACTCCTTCCGATCTAAGCACAGCATGAAATGACCCAGAAAAAATCTACTTGGCCCCCTGTTACGGATGACCGTGAGAAAGAAACCAAAGTCACCCAAAATCTGCCGTAGTCTCAAGAGACAGTCGATAGTCAAAAGAATCGACTCTTAGGATCACCATGGAGGTCCTATCCACGACCGGGCACCGAATGTTATAAAACATTTAGGACTCCACGTCGATGTCACAATTGTGTTCTACGAAATATCCGTATAAATCGCCTCTGTGATTGGTCAGTCAACCGGTTGACTTATGACTCGTTGAACCCACCATCAACCAACGTCACAAAATAATTGCCAGAGTTATCAGCTCATGTGGGCAATTAAGGACTGAAAAGATATAATGTTCGTTCAGTTCACTTTGTGGTGTTCAAAATTTGTCGTACAAATCCACATGACAAACAAAATATATATAAAATATCAAAACGATGATGTCGTATAGAGTACAAGAGAGAATGAATCTGATCCATAAAAGAGTACTACAACTTAGGAACACGTTTAATTCCCATGGAATTAACATGCCCTTCATGCTTATCTTGTCGTAATGCTTTAGTGAGAGGATCTGCTATGTTATCATCTGTAGCAATCTTTTCTATCACTACTTCCTTTTGCTCCACGTAATCCCGGATTAGATGAGCTTTCCGTTGTACATGTCTAGACTTGTTGCTAGACTTTGGCTCCTTAGCTTGGAAGATGGCACCACTATTGTCGCAATAGATGGTGATCGGGTCATTCGAACCGGGCACTACAGATAGCCCATGTAAGAATTGACGCATCCATATCGCTTCCTTTGTAGCTTCGGACGCGGCATAGTACTCGGACTCGGTCGTAGAATCTTTGTAACAGTTTGTTTCGAACTCTTCCGGTGATCGCAGCGCCATTAAGAGTAAAAACGAATCCAGATCGAGATTTCGAGTCATCTCGATCCGTTTGGAAGCTAGCATCTGCAGAACCGGTTGCGCATAGCTTTTGTTAGCCTCCATAAGTCAATGCCCAATCTTTAGTCCTCCGTAGGTACTTAAGAATGTTCTTGACAGCTAACCAATGTGGTTCACCCGGATCTTTGTTGGAATCGACTTGTCATACTCAATGCATATGCCACGTCCGGACGTGTGCATATCATGGCATACATGATTGATCCTATTGCCGAAGCATATGGAATTCGTGTCATGCGCTCTTTCTCTTCCGGTGTCTCGGTGCCCGAGAGTTGCTCAAATGCACCCCGGAGCCATAGGAAGGAACCCCTTCTTGGAGTTGGTCATGCTGAATCTCTCTAGGACTTTGTCTATGTAAGACTCTCGATCGAGAGATAGCATCCGTCATGATCTATCTCGATAGATACGGATGCCTAGAATTCTTTGTGCCTCTCCCAGATCTTTCATCTGGAAATGGTTTTTCAACCATACTTTCACCGAAGTTAAGAGAGGTATGCCATTCCCAATCAGGAGTATGTCGTCAACATACAATATTAGGAAAACAATCTTGCTCCCACTCGACTTGATATATAGACATGGTTCCTCGACAGATCGAGTAAATCCATTTTCTTTAATCACTTGGTCGAAGCGATGATTCCAACTCCGAGATGCTTGCTTAAGTCCATAAATGGAACGCTTAAGTTTGCACACTTTCTTAGGATGTAAAGGATCGATGAAACCTTCGGGTTGTACCATGTACAACTCTTCCTCCAAAAAGCCGTTTAAGAAGGCGGTTTTCACGTCCATTTGCCAAATTTCATAGTCATGAAAAGCGGCGATCGCTAAGATAATCCGAATGGAACGCAAAGATGATTACGGGTGCGAAAATTTCATCGTAGTGCAAACCTGGCACTTGGGTGAAACCTTTAGCAACTAGTCGTGCTTTATAGATATCTTGTTGACCTTCCACAGAATGCTTTATCTTGTAAAGCCATTTGCATTGAAGGGGACGAACCTTAGCAGGTAAGTCAACAAGATCCCATACGTTGTTCTCATACATGGAGTCCATCTCGGATTGCATGGCCTCAAGCCATAGCTTTGAGCCAGAACTAGTCATGGCACCTTTATAGGTTGCGGGTTCACTACTCGTTAAGAGTAGAACATCATCTATGTCATGTTCCTCGACCATACCAATGTATCTGTCCGGAGGAATAAAGACTCTTCCCGACCTCCTAGGTTCCTCAGGAATGTTAACCGTAGCCGGGATTGAAGGAACAGGTTCCTCCAATGGTTGCTCGGTGTTTGGTTCTGGAATCTCCGACAGGTCGAAGGTTCTATCACTCTTTGCATTCTCGAGAAATTCCTTCTCTAACAATGTCGCACTGGCCGCAACAAAGACACGTTGTTCGGTTGGCGAATAGAAGTAATGACCAAGTGTTCCTTTAGGATAACCTATAAAGTATGTCTTGACCGATCGCGGGCCGAGCTTATCCTCGTGTCTCCACTTGACATAAGCCTCGCAGCCCCAAACCCGTATAAAGGACAAGTAAGGGACCGTTCCCTTCCATAGTTCATATGGAGTCTTGTCAACAGCTTTAGACGGACTTCGGTTGAGTATTAGAGCGGCTGACAAAAGAGCATAGCCCCATAATGAATCAGGTAAAACCGTGTGACTCATCATGGATCGAACCATATCAAGTAGTGTTCGATTTCTCCGTTCAGACACACCATTCAACTGAGGTGTTCCAGGTGGAGTTAACTGTAGGGCAATCCCACAGTCCTTTAGGTGTTGATCAAACTCGTGAGAAAGATACTCGCCACCACGATCTGAACGTAGTGTTTTAATCTTTCTACCCAATAGGTTCTGTACCCTATTCTGGTATTCCTTGAATTTCTCAAAGGATTCACTTTTGTGCTTCATTAAGTAGACATAGCCATATCTACTTAAATCGTCCGTGAAAGTGATGAAATACCTATAGCCTTCTCGTGCGGTGATTGACATAGGACCACATACATCCGTGTGTATGAGCCCTAATAGGTCAGCAGCGCGCATTCCAACACCTTTGAAGGAAATCCGAGTCATCTTACTGATGAGACATGATTCACACGTGCCGAATGATTGAAAATCAAAGGCCGAGATAGCTCCATGTTTGATGAGCTGTTTTACGCGTTTCTCATTAATGTGTCCCATACGGTAGTGCCATAGATACGTTTGATCTTTGTCACCAGCCTTTAACTTTTTATTCATTACGTGTAATATTTCCGTGTTCTGATCTAAAACATAAATTCCGTTCATGGAGACTCGCTTGTCAGAATCATATCGTGTAATGAGAAAATGCAAGTATTATTTTCTATTACAAATGAAAAACCAAGTTTATCAAGTGCGTAAACCGAAATAATGTTTTTCGAAAGACTGGGTACATAATAGCAATCATATAATGATAACTCAAATCCGCTAGGAAGCTGGATCACATATGTTCCCTTCGAGACGGCAGCCACTCTTGCTCCATTCCCGACACGCAGGTCAACCTCACCCTTTACGAGAGGTTCGAGATTTTGAGCCCCCGCACATGATTACACGAGATGAGAACCACAACCAGTATCAAGTACCCAAGTTCCGTAACTTGCGTGGTTAATCTCAATCATATGAATAAAAGTAGAAGAAGAGGAAGACACACCAACAGGTTTAACACGACCTGCCTTTAAGTCCTCATGATAAACAGGACATGTGCGTCTCCAATGCCCAGTCTTGTGGCAGTGATGGCATTCCATGTTTTCATTCTTGCTCTTTGTCGTGCCTGATGAGTTGCTCGACTCACCAGGCCCACTCTTACCTGAACCCGACTTCTTGAACTTCGCCTTACCTTCGCTAGGTTTGCTCGAGCTTTGCCCTTACCCTTTCCCTTGTTTGTCACAACGAGAACATCTTGTTTCATGCTCCCACCGAACTTCATGTCCTTCTCGGTGCGTACGAGGAGGAGTGCAGTTCATGGGGAGTTTTCTTCAAATCATTCATATAGTAATTCGCTCTAAATTGCGAATAACCATCGTGGAGTGAGTGAAGTATGCGGTGAATAACAATGTTCTCGCTGATCTTACAATCAAAGGTCTCGATTTTCTCGACATTCTCAATCATCGAGAATGTGTGGGCTAACCGGTTGGCCTTTTCGGAGTCTCGCATCAAAGAAGCGAGTGGTATGCTCATAGGTCACGATTCTCGGTGCTTTCGAGAATTCCTTAGTGAGCGTGGTGAAAATCTTGTTTGCACCATGGGCTATGAAGCGTTTCTGCAAATTGGGTTCCATTGCAAAAATGAGTACGTTTTTAATCGCACCCGCTTCCATACAGAAATCATTAAACTTGGTGATTTCAGAAGCTCTAGCCGTGGGACCTGGGTTTGCCGGGATGGGCTCTAATAGATATTTGAGCTTCCGTCGCCATGGCAGCATTCCGTAATGCCGCCTCCCAGTCTCGAAGTTTGATCCATCATTCTTGATCGAGTAGACCGATTCATCCGATTCATGAAGATCCGAAGCCAGGACTCACGGTCCAATGTGGCACTTGGCATTGGGTTATCGGTAGAACCAGCCATTTGTTGTTTTAGCGAGTTTTAAAAACGTGATCTACACCGAAAAAGAAAGAAAAACAAAACGAAATAAGCAACTCATCGAGGTGATTTAAGTCTATTTTAAAATTCATTTCAAACATGTAGACTCTCGCACTTGCATAATTGATCTCCCTCAAGAATGATACAAGTGATCCCAAGACTCAATTTCTGTAAATTGATAAGCCAACTGTTTAGCTAATTCTTCCGGAAGAACTCTTGGTCGATAGATTTCCGTAAATCCTATCTATAGTCCACCATAGTCACAGGATCGTACGAGTAACCATAGTGTTGAGATAAAATAGGTCAATCGGTTCCAACTTACCCGACGTAGAAGGGGTCATATTATGCCTACCGACGAAGAAGGGATTCATTGGAGTTTGACCTATAAAGACCGTTCTCAATTTTTGTTTATACGAGGAAGATCCCATCAACTAAATTAAAATTCATATTAAGTGAACGAATAACTAGCGTCTGCGTGAATGAATTAATTTGGGTGATGGCTTATAAACGTGTGACATACGAATGTCAAAGAAAACTAACTCGTGACCTCTATATGTGTCAGTTTTCATGCAATTATTAGGTGGTTTGGTATTTAGGCGGAATATGATGCATACTATCGTTACGAAAAATAAATAAAAGAATGCAATACGTAAATAAAATTTCCTAGTGTGGCCTATCCTAATAAAAAGAACAAAATACAACTTTGGAATCCACCGTTGGACCCAAGAAGCTTGTCTTGTTGTTCCATCTTGATCCAAGTAGCGGGAGTGAGCATCTGGTCTCCGTCTTTGGTCTTCTCAAAAATTACAATTAAAATTACAAAATATAAACCTAATTACATTCTAATAAAAACTGTAATTACAAGTGAAAAATCCAAAACGGAGATACGAGATCTCAAAATACAACCAAGACCGTGTTCCATCATTACGGTAACACGTTCTACTAAGGCCACACTAAGTTACAACCGTTTGCAAAAATAAATAAATACGTAATAAAAGGCATTCAAGGCATTCAACAAAACGATAAATAAATGCATCAACTAAAAACAAATTCATTCGTGACATAATTCCGTAATTATGTTAAATTTATCCAAACCACCTTTTAATGATTAAAATTCATGTGATAAAACCGCTTCTATCATTTAATTTTAATCTAATACAGTCCGTTACTTTAAATACGCTTTAAAATAACTTAATGGTACGTGTGTGAACCGTTTCACAATCATAGCGAGTGTACAATATCCGTATAATGTACATTTTATAGCCAAAAGAAAATTTAAAGCAAAAGGAATAAATTTTCAAAGCTGTCAAAACAGAAATCCCTCGATCCAGGGACACAGGTGCTCGATCGAGGAACGAAAAAGGGCTCGATCGATCAACCGCAAGTCGATCGAGAGGGTTAAACAGAAAGTGCTCGATCGACTAAACTGGTGGTCGATCGAGTACTTTAATCGCCAGATCGCTTCGATCGAGTACGAGGACAACTCGATCGAGCAGTGGGGGTTTTAAAGGGGTCGATCGAGTACAACAGGGACTCGATCGAGTAAAAACATGACAGAAAAACCACTCGATCGAGTAAAAACTTGCTCGATCGAGTACAAAATTTCTAGAAAACCTAAACCCTCGTGAAAACAGTTTGACAAAACAAAATCAATTGCAATTTTGATCAAAACGCATCAAAACAAATTTGACAATTGACAAAACTTGACATATTGTTATAATCTCTGTATAAAACAACAATATGTAAAAGAACAAATCGAAAAACACACAAAACAACCGTGTAAAAACATGTCACGGTTCAAAAAAAAACAGCCGTGTATACATGGCACGGTTTTCGAGATAAAACACAACCGTTTCAAAATCGTTTTATGAAAAACACATAGAAAAATTTACGTGGCCTCTCTCGGATACCACTTGTGGGGTAATATCCGTATAAGACCCTCTAAATTTAGGACTATAACGTAAATTTAACATGCGATTATCGTCATAAAACATAAATACAATAGAGAAACGATAAGGAACAAGAATTAACCTCGGGTCCTTTATAGTGCGGCGTAAAGAACAGAAATCAAACGAGATTCCCTCCTAATTGTTGCACCCAAGACTTGTCCGAGATATGCCCTTGGCTAGATGGTGTTCTCCGATTGCCTTGCAATATTGGGAGAACTGATGTGAGGTTTTCTCGAGATGTGAGATCTCGCCAGAGAGAAAATTAATCTCCAAAACCCTAATTATTTTCACTAATGATGATTAGGTCAGAAGGGAGGAGAAGCTCTCCCTTTTGATCTCCTCATCTCGGCCAAACCGAGTCCATGGGGAGGAAATGGGCTTTTCCATTTCCTCTTCATTTTAACTCGTAGTCCGTGCCCAAAAGACTAAATGTATATGACGCGGTTTATTATAAATCGTCATCGGTTATCGGCTATTAAAACATCAACTAATAACACGGGTTAGTTGAAGTATTAAAACGTGTCCAACAATGACGATATTGTATAATTAATTCAATATACATTAATTAAATATAAAACGCTTATATTTAATTTTACGAATTAACTGGTTAATTCGCCTTAGCCCATGATATTTAATCCGTATTAAATATAATATCTCAACATCACATTTTGACTAATTACTAGTCAAATAACTCGGACTAATTGGTTAGTCAGATTTGGCATCTACATGATGTATTTTTCATCTTGTCACATCTCTCGAACGTATCCTATAGGTGTGACTTTTAGGGACCAGTTGACCACCGCCATCTGTATGACAATAACGTCAAACTTATCTAGCAAGCCAACCGTTATTGATAAACGTGGATCAACTGATAATAATACCAAAAGTATGCCCTTTGATCCTTTTAGAGGTTTATAAGTCCTTGCACTAACTGTTAAGGACACCAACCCCAACAGACATTTAAGGTGGGGGGGGTGAGAAATTGACATACACCCAGTCTAGTGTTCATAAGGCGCATATGCAAGTTGTATCATGGCATGTTGTTTCCCCTATAGAGTCTGATAGGGTAGCAGATAGTCCTACTATTGAGTCATGTTTTGTTGTTGCTGTAACACCACCGCCCCATACTGGGAGCAAGATGGAGGACCATACTGTTGTTTCTCTTTCTCAAGGACATGACAAGTTGAGCTACCAGGAGGATTCAGAAGGTTGACTTAGTGCATTGGGTGTGATTTCTAAAGCTAAAGATGTCGATTATGGCGAAGGATAGGAGATTCCAGGCCGCGTGGAGAGAAAGGGCGCCCGAGGGCTAAGTGTAGTGAGTTAGCCTGTGCGACGGTATGCCTTTCTATTTCTGACAAAAGGGTAAAGTGGTGGCCTAAGGCCGAGATCAAGAATGCTGAGAGTACTTCATACAGTCAGCAACCATGTTGTGGGCTGTTCAATGGTTTTCATATGCTTTATTTCTTTTTCATTCATCTTGTTCGTTTATCCCTCTCCCCTATATTTTGATGCTGTTGTTGTTTGCTGAATACAATGAGGGCATTGTATGATTTGGTTTGGGGAGGGTATACATATGTCTGTGTTGCATCCATATGCATATTTCTTGCATTTCCGCATGCATTAATTTCAAAAACACAAAAAAATTGAAAAATTTAAAGAAAATACAAAAACATGTTTGCATTTACTTTGCATTTAGATAGTGTCTTAGGTTGAGTCGGAGTGGCTTTATAACAATGATGATGTTGCTTTTATACTCTTGCTAACTCGTTTAAGCCTTGCAATTTTTGACACCCTATTTTCAGAAATTCATTTGCATAATCTACGAGTTTTTGATAATTACTACCAAACGAATAGACTTGACTTATATGTTGGCAAACTACTTACAAATTCTAAGGTTTAGAGCTTAATAAATCGGTGGCATTCATGACCGGTTTCATATATGATGTGAGTAGTACTCCTTACATGGCATGTAACATCAATTTGCATAAGCATGAAATTTGTCTCTTATTGCCTACATACACTCGGGTTTGTGGCGGTGACACATGTGGAGAGGCGACCCTTCCTTTATGCTTTATCCCTATTAGCCTCACATTAGCCAAATTTGCCTTGTTTTGACCAACTTATTCAACTACATTTCTATATGGCCTACCCTTGTCAAGCTAGTCTTGTTGGTAAGTTTTGGAAGCCTTGTTGTGGTCATTTTACGAAGAATGCTTTTGTGTTGGAAGGAAGGTGAAGAAAGAGAAAAAAAAAACAGTTGTGAAAAAAAAATGACAATGAAAAGAAAAACGAAAATGAAAAAAAAAAGAAAAGAAAAGAAAAGTGACATTCTTTCTACTCCTATGTTGATTATTTTCATTATTTGAGGAGTATTGTTGATATTGTGAGTGAGTTTATGTCACACTTGACATTATGCTTAATTTTTGATGTTGGATTAGAAGTGGAATATCCTTACTTTTGGTTGTGTTCGGTGCTAGCTTGGCTTTTACCTCCACATATCTAAATCATTTTGCCCCTTCTTACCCACTTACCTCACCTCCATTCATATATAAGTCCTCGACATGTGTTTTGGACCTCGTTTGGTTGGAGTGTATGTGTACGGTTACTAGAGATATCTATCATGTTACATTGCATGCATGCTTTTGTAGGTCGTAGTTAGGTGAGTGACTTCTTTTTTCCTTCTCTCTTAAAAAATTTGTACTTACCTTGTGCTTATAATGAGAGATGAGTGACCCATGAGAGTCCGACATAAACGGTCTTGCAAGGTCGACAGTTTGGTAGTTTTCGGTCATTAGTTGAACTCGTTTGCACTTGAAATTTGTGTGCTTAATCGCTTTGGAATTTTTTCCTTAACAAGGGTGTCACATTTGCATTAAATTGGTTTATCGAGTCTTTCGTATAGCTAGCTCTGAGTTGTATGCCGCTCCATTAGTCCTGTTTTCTATCTTGTTTATTGCTTGCTTGGGGACAAGCAAGGGTTTGGTTTGGGGAGGTTTGATGTGTGCCTTTTATATGCGTTTATTCACATGTTTGGCACACATTTCTATTTACTTATATGATTATTTCATTCTATTTCCTCCCGTATTTGCTACTTTGGGTGTATTTCATGTCGCTTGCAGGTTTGAGACTCGTTTGTGCATTTAGAAGCCAAATCCGTTCGGTAAAGGAACAAGATAGAAGCTTGGAAGAGTTTAGACGAGCTTAGGAGAGTGAGGAATGGAGTTTTATACATGCTGTCTATTGACGTGCTGCTATTGTCGATAGACTTGCCTCTCAATGTCGATAGACAGAGTGTAATATGTCGTTAGACATGACCATTAGACACAGGCCCATATGTCGATAGACATTGTCAATCGACACAGGGAACCGTTTTGTAGAAATTTCAGCTCTGTCGTTAGACATCTCTGCTCTGTCTATAGACTTCTATACACACTGTCGATCGAAACTGTGCCTATGCCGATCGACTAAGTAGACGGACATACATGTTTTTTCTCAGTTTATTTCTTTTATTTGGACCTAGTATAAAAGCTCTTGTAATCTTTTAATTAGGTTACAACTTTTCACACTTATTTTTATGCAAGCAGACAGTTAGAAACATTACTACGTAGAAACTTTCTCAAACTTTTAGATCTAGATTGAATTTATCCCTTCTTCTCTATTGCTCAAACTTCGATCATAATTGGTAATTTTAATTCCTCTTTTCCCTTTTGCTCTTCCTTGTTAATCTCATCTATTTCTCTTCTTATTATTATTAGTCTTAATTTATATTATATTATTTCTCAATTAATTTCATTATGAATTCTTTCCCTTTATCGTCTTATTCAATTATTATTGCAAATTTCATTATGAGTAGCTAAATCCCCTTTTGCTAGGATTTAGGGGAGACATGGATTGAGACGGTCTTATTTGGGTGATTAGATTGGTCGATATAATTGGTCTATGTTGTTAATTGTGACATTCAATTGCTTTTAATTAGTTAAGTCGACGTAATTAATTAATTATATTGGTCAGCCCCGACCTAAGATCGAAAGCCTGGAAAGGGTTAGACCTGTTACACACATTAAAGTGCCCTAGTAATTTGCGAGAGCCCGCTAGAAGCATTCTAGGGTGAATAGCGGACTGAGAGGACCTTTTCACTGCCCTATAGAGCGGTAATTGAGACAGACCTATGACCCGTATAATCCATGTTGAACCGATGTCCTAGCTCATTTCTCTTATATTTTTCTCGACTTAATTTCTCTCTTTAAACCTTTTATTTTATTGCTTCAGTTTAGAACACAAATCAAACAAACCCCATTTGATTACTTAGACAGACTTGAATTAGCAAGTAGATCACAATTAGCCTCCCTGTGGATACGATTCCGACTTCCCTAGCTATATTAGTTAGAGACCAGTTGGTTTATTTTTGATAGGTTGCGACAGCCTCATCAGATGATGCGGTGAGAAATATAACCATCACCCTTAATATGACACGTCTAAGGTGAGTATGCAAGTATAAAATGTAAAGCTATCTTAAGCCGACATAGATTAAGCACGTATATATACACCAATTGTAATACCCCGTATTTATTACCTTGGTCAAAGGCTAGTCAACCGTAAATGGGTAAATATACTTTATAAAATTATATTATATTTCTACGAGTTATGTTATGAGACGGAATAATAAAATAATAATAACAATAACAATAACAATAATAATAATAATAATAATAATAATAATAATAATAATAATAATAATAATAATAATAATAATAATAATAGTAATAGCAATAGCAATAGCAATAGCAATAGCAATAGTAATAGCAATAGCAATAGCAAATAGCAGTAGTAGTAGCAGTAGTAGTAGCAGTAGCAGTAGTAGTAAAGAGTAGTAGTAAGAGTAGTAATAATAATAATAATAATAATAATAATAATAATAATAATAATAATAATAATAATAATAATAATAATAATAATAATAATAATAATAATAATAATAATAATAATAATAATAATAATAATAATAATAATAATAATAATAATAATAATAATAATAATAATAATAATAATAATAATAATAATAATAATAATAATAATAATAATAATAATAATAATAATAATAATAATAATAATAATAATAATAATAATAATAATAATAATAATAATAATAATAATAATAATAATAATAATAATAATAATAATAATAATAATAATAATAATAATAATAATAATAATAATAATAATAATAATAATAATAATAATAATAATAATAATAATAATAATAATAATAATAATAATAATAATAATAATAATAATAATAATAATAATAATAATAATAATAATAATAATAATAATAATAATAATAATAATAATAATAATAATAATAATAATAATAATAATAATAATAATAATAATAATAATAATAATAATAATAATAATAATAATAATAATAATAATAATAATAATAATAATAATAATAATAATAATAATAATAATAATAATAATAATAATAGCAATAGTAATAGCAATAGTAATAGCAATAGTAATAGCAATAGCAAATAGCAAATAGCAATAGTAGTAGAGAGTGTGAGTAGTAGTAGTAGTAGTGTAGTAGTAGTAGTAATAATAATAATAATAATAATAATAATAATAATAATAATAATAATAATAATAATAATAATAATAATAATAATAATAATAATAATAATAATAATAATAATAATAATAATAATAATAATAATAATAATAATAATAATAATAATAATAATAATAATAATAATAATAATAATAATAATAATAATAATAATAATAATAATAATAATAATAATAATAATAATAATAATAATAATAATAATAATAATAATAATAATAATAATAATAATAATAATAATAATAATAATAATAATAATAATAATAATAATAATAATAATAATAAAAATAAAAATAATAATAATAATAAGTTGTAATGATGATAATAATAATATGCAATACGATATACTATACATTGTTAGGTTTATTTACCTCTTATTAGATTCCTCTAATAGTGAACTAATTAACTTCTTAATTATTTGTTCTTTAGATCTAGTGCATGCATAACAAAATAAGAGATTTATAAGAAAAACAATGTCCCTTACATTGTAGGATGGTTCGAAAATATGGGCACAAATAAGGTCACCTTCCTTATTTGTTCTTGAGCTTAAAAAGATGGATGATCCTCTAAAAATCCCAAAGTGGAGATTCTCCTTTGATTGCACCCAAGACTAATCCCTTAAACTAGTATACTAATTAACTAGATTAATAAACTAGTACCCTTAAAATTAATTCTAATATTATTACTATTACTACACTAGTAATCTTATTTTGATATTAGAATGGATGAACAAATGCTTGTATTTCTAAAAACTTGTTTTAGAGAGATTGAGAGAATATGAGAATGTTTTGCATGTAGAAAATGTGAATGAATGAGTGAATGGAAAAATGAGAACAAAGTTCTCATAAAGAGGAGGTGGAGGCCGGGTAGGGTGTGTCCAAAGAGGGCATCTTACTTTCCCCTTTTTGTCTTCACAAGAATTGGATGTGTAAGATGTGTAAGAGTAGGTGTAAGGCTAGTTGTAGGTATGCATCATCATCCTATTTTATCAAATAAAATAAAACAACCATAACCCACTAACATTCCCTCCATTTCGGTCCAACCTACATAAAATGGACAACCATTTTATTTTGTCAATTTTTCATTTGTCACACAATATGTTAAATATAGTATTTTACATGTTATTAATTAATTTAATGCATATTTATCACATAAATCTCATTTTATAAATTAATTAAATTACATACAACAAATTGACTAGTGATACTTGATCACATAAATAAAATGGGTCATATAATTATAATTCACAACATCTTGTAATTATAATTAACCATTTATTCTTATCTCAATTGTTTCTCAAACAATAAAGAATTTTAGTAATAAAGTATTTCAATTACTAAAATGAATCTTATTTAATCCCATTACAATAAGATATAAATATTCTCTCTCACAATTGAATTGTTCAATTTTAAGGAATTGATTAACTTGTATCGTCATACAATTAATCAATTTATCCATTAAGGGAGTTGTCCTTTAGGTGTGACCTTAAGGGATCAACTGACCACCACCGTCATACGACAGTAATGTCAAACTCTAGTCAGCCAATCATTACCGATTAATGATGATCAATTGATTATATAATGAATCATCCCTTACGTATTATTATTATGAGATTTAATTATGATATTAAATCATGTGACCGCACTATTGTTGAGGACACATATTCCAACAATCTCCCACTTGTCCGAGACAAGTGTGCGTCCCCAATTCTCTTGTCCTATTACAATCTCCAACTCAATGCAAGGTGTCTCGTAGGTCGTACTTGCACTTGATCATATCTTGAGTGGTTTTCTCGATCTGGAGAGTAACTGTCTGACCGGAATTATCTACCATAGATACCTTCCGAGCGTGGCCACACATTTCCAGTTCACTACTCCTCGAGTGGCCTTGAGATTTCAAACAACCCTGACAAGGGATAGACAATTCCTATCGCACTATTCCCTTTGTTTAGCCACAGTTCATCATAACCCAAAATATACCCATTTGACCTCATTTACGACAGTCGTAGAGCATAAATCAAAGCCAATCAGAAAATTGTGCCAACTTGGGGGAATAGTCTCTAGTCAAGAATTGACTCAAAAGAATACTATAGTAGCTCTTGCCACGACCGGGCTTTATGAATTACCAGAACTCTAAAAGCGGTCACTGCCCGATAGAGTGTCCCATACAGTCTGCCAATGTGATCGACTAGTCATCCCGTATGACTCTATGACACTTGAACTTGCCATCAATCGCATTACACTCTAGTCACTTGAAGACGTCACCTCATATAAGTAACTAGAGACAAATACCATGTCAATCTAGTTCACATTAATGGGGTTCAATTTGTCTTTACAACCCATTTGGATTTAAAAAAGTAATGGGTGAGTTTTAATAAAACTCAAACGATAAATGCGATTATCACATATGAATAGTCAATACACTATTACTACTTCATATCTTATAATCTTTAGTGTACCTTTTACACTCGTTGAAATGCAATAAAAGCTTGGCAAGTGGATATACCCTATATCCATATATTCCAACTTTGTCAATTGCTATTTCCTTCTATTCAACGTTATTTCTAATAACATGAATTTATCTAAGTATATGTCTAGACTTCTTACCATACTTGGGCTCTTTAACTTGAAAGATGCTCCCACTGTTATCGCATAACTTGTGATAAAGTCATTAGTAGAGGGATTCACCCTTAATCCCTACGTTGACCATTTTATCACAATTTACTTAGATTCCTTTTGTAGAATTTGCAATGTGCAAAACTAAAACACTTTTCTAGTCTCTTACTCCTAAGTCAATAAGACATCCTAGGATTTCA
This sequence comes from Silene latifolia, assembly GCF_048544455.1. NCBI lineage: Eukaryota > Viridiplantae > Streptophyta > Magnoliopsida > Caryophyllales > Caryophyllaceae > Silene > Silene latifolia. The sequence goes on along the minus strand of NC_133535.1, from coordinate 87,825,374 downwards.
ACAAATCCTTTTCGGTTTGGAAACTAAAGTTTGTGCAACCCTTCAACACATAACTTAGTTTATCATCCAAACATATGAACGAATCCTTGATTCTTCTCAAGAATCTCAAGGATGTTCTTTAACGCTTTCACAAGTCATATCATGGGAATTATCTTGTTATTAACTCATTATGCTCCTAGCATATAGTTCATCACAACACGTGCGTCTGTTGGCATACATGATCATTCTAATGGCGGAAACATTAGCAATTAATTTCATGTAATCAAAATAACTTAATAGGTTCAGTGAACGACTATGACTCCATCATAGTAATTATACTTTCATCAACATGAATAACCTACTCAACCTTGTTGATGTTAAACAGATACGAAATATCTTATCATCATAAGACTAACAATTCTATGCCAATATTCTCTCACATAGATTCAGAAATCTAAAGTATACTGCACCTTTTCCTAGTCTCCCAATCACTGTTTCACAGAAGAGAGCATTGGTACATTATTCTCAATAAGTAATATGTTATCAACATATAAGACATGGAAAAATAATTCTAGCTCCCACTTAACTTCATGTATAATCATGATTCTTCACTCATGTGAATGAACCCATTCTCAATTATCACATGAACGAAAAGTATAATCATTTAATGCTTGCTTAAGACCATTCCGGGATCACTTAAGAAAACTACGCATAACATGTTAGCATTCTTAGATCTTCATCTAAGGTTTTGTGTTCCAAACACCTCCTTCTCTAAATTCCCATTTTAGAAAAGCGAATTTTAATTATCATTTGTCATTCTTCATTAAAATGAAATACTGCAATTCCTAACATTATTTATCTTGATCAACATCTTTATGTCAATCTATGCATTTGAGTACTCTAAAGCTCTATTCACCTTAAGGAGACCCTCGCCTTTAAGTAAATCTACTCTTTGAGTAACAATCTTTGGATTGTAATGCTATTGCTCATATGTAACAAGGTCGATTTAGGACAATACCATTACTTTTTCAAAGCAATATTTTAACAGCAAGACATGTGTGCTAAACTCCCACTGAACTATACTCCCACTCTATCTGTATAGATTATAGTTTCATTACTTTCACAAAGTAACACATTAACTATAAGACATGTTTATGACGATCCAATCTACTCCCACTCTATCTCTCAGAAATACATCTATCTTCTTGAGAGATAGCTTTGTGAGTCACAAACATACATATGGTAGAGTATTAGAAGTTTCTTTAGACTAACGCATTAGCTCATAAAAGACCAGCCCTATCATGGCAGCTTGATTCATGTTATATGCGAATTTGATCCATGTCATTTGTTAAATAGACTCTCTATTTTAGGTATCTCCTGGTTGACCATCCGTTTAGAATAATGTGTCCGTTTTGTATTGCAAATTCTCTAATATATGAGTTCAATAACTCAACATAACTTTATAATTGATCTTACATAAGTAAGTTGTTACTTTTGGTAACAATAGGATACGGAGAATCAAATTCATAGCTTATGGACTTATAATGATCTAATCATTATAATTGTCAATTTGATCAATTTAAGTCGATAATATTACGTTTGTCTATGCAAGTTGATGCGTGTCTTTTATATGATGTTTTACATCCCATTTTACACGCATTTCAGAGCTCATTTGTGTAGTTTAAGCTACCATTTCCCCCATTTCCGTCTACTTTCGTGTTTTTGTACTTTATTGCAGAAATGTGAAGAATCCAGCGGAAATCGAGCTAAATCCGTCCCCGAGTATCCTGCATTGCATTTGGCGTGAAGTATTCGCTTAAGGAACGAGCTTGGTGCGCAATTCAAGGCCCAAAAGACAAATCCACGAGATTATAGAAGTCAAGTAGCAGCTCAAGCAGTCGATCGACCACTACCATCAGTCGATCGACCAACCTGCGGGTTCCAGAAGCTACTGTACACTGAAGAGCAGCCGATCGACTTCCATGCTTAGTCGATCGACCAAGCTGCTATCCCAGAAGAGAATTAAAAGATCGAGGAACTTGAAGCCCATTATGTTTAGGTTTTGATAATAAGTGTTACGTATGTTTGCTATATAACGTAACCTAGAACATCAGATAGGGCATCCAGTTTTGATCCAGTTTTTATCTAAGTTTCACATTCAGTTTTAGAATATCATAGTTAGGGTTTGAAATATTGGTTGCATCGGATTTTCATTCATACTTCTAATCATTCCGTTACTATTCTTCTGCAATTTTTCGGTATTCCTTCTGTTCTACTTTCAGTTCATCTTTATTTCGTTATTAGTTTAGAATTGCTAGTTAGGTTCCCGAAACCGTTTTATCGCTTTATGTTAATTGTTTGTTCTACTGTTTTTAGCATGAATTCAGTAGTCTTTATCGTCAATATTATTGTTATTTTCGCCATAGCCATGAGTAGCTAAATTATTTGTGCTAGGATGTAGAGGAATTATGGCGTAGGCGGCGTAGTATTAATTTGGACTGAAATCGCGTGTCAGTCGATCGACTGTCATACCTGGTCGATCGACTGACCACGTGAGGTTACCCTTCGTTTTAATTGATTTTAATGTTGTATTTAACGAATCGAATGCATGCGACCAGTTAGATGCTTAATTTATGACTGACCCATTAGATCGAAAGATAGGGACAGTTGTTAGATCACCAATTAAAATGACTAAACTATGCTGAGATCGAAAGATAGGTAAAGTTTAGACCGTTAGTCACTTTTCAGGACGAAAGTTAGTATTAGTGATATTAGGGACCTATAGCGAGATCGAAAGATGCTATTTGTTAAGAGTGGACCGAGAGGACCTCTTTATTTCCCGCCTCATGTGTTCGATTTAGACCTGTTTAGTATGCTGCCGCCGAAGCTATAACGAACTGACCATCCTAGTACCTCTTTTTATACTTGATTTCATTCGTTTGCTTAGTTCACTTTATTTTATTGCTCATTAGTTGTAGACCAAATCCAATCAAACCTCCACCTTATTGTTACCTTAGACCGAATTTAAACAACTAGAAATAGTTATAGTTGTAGTTGGAGATTATAGATTTATAAATTTATTTTTGACACCTCACGACGGGTATCAAATTTTGGCGCCGTTGCCGGGGAGGCAATTGTTCTAATTTTTAGTTGTTTTATTTAGTCTTTCTTTAGTTTAAGGGACTTCCGTTCCTTAAACTTTTCTTATATTCTTTTTGTAGTTTCTTCTTATGCGCAGGTCACAGGGTGGCGAACTAGTACCATTAAATCGTGAGATCGAGAAATCCTTGCGCGAGTTGAGACGATCACAAAGGGTATTACCGACAGAGGAAGAGCTGAGTACTCTGTCAAGCTACTACGAGAACGCCCTGTTCGAAGGAGATCCACCTACATCTCCTGCCTCTACTTTTTCAGCTGAGACAGTTACTTCTCCAAAAATCCAAGTCATGGCTGAAGAAGCAACCATTGCTAGTCACTCAGAGCCTACAGCTGCGAATCTCTACAAAGGATTCGAACTACCTGGGGAGGCGAGAAAATTCGAGCCAAAGCCTTCCTATATTAACCTGGTTGAGAGAAACGGTAATGGGAGTCGCAAATGAAGATGCAGCCAAGCACATGGAGATTTTTATTGATTATTGCTGCTCTATACCCCCGCCGGCCGGTGTGACCCAAGATCAGATCAAGGAGACCGTGTTCATTTTCTCCCTTCGTGATGCTGCAAGGGAGTGGTATAGAGATCTGGACCGAGCCGCTCATGGGATCACCGACTGGAATTCCTTAGCCCTGGCATTCTACAAAAAGTACTTCTCTGCCTCGAAGATGAATGCCATTAGAGCTCAGATCACGAGCTTTAAACAAGGGCCTGATGAGAACTTTCATGAAGCATGGGTCCGTTTCAAGAAACTGGTGTGAACCATACCGCACCATGGGTTCGAAAAATCTAGTCTTTGCAACCAGTTCTATAATGGGCTGTATGACGATCAGAGGGCTATTTTGGATGCTGCAGCCAATGGCCGATTTGCTGAGAACATGGGAGAGACTAAGGGGTGGAAGATCATCGATGATTTGGCCACTCATAAGGCTGAATATGGGAATTCGAGAGGAAACCAGAGGAGAGCTGCTGAATCTTCCTCTGTTCTTCGCACTAGAAGCTCTCACCGCAAGGTTTGACAAATATGAATTGGGAGGAGCTTCTAAAGGTGGGATGTACCACGTTAACGCTGTTTTTTGAGACGGTCCTTTCGTGCCTCGTAGAAGATGTGGAGCCGAGGGGCATGTCTCGAGAGAGAATTGTTCTGTTCCCTTTGAGTCTTGTCCGCCTTTCAACACTATAGCGAGACAAACACGTACTATGAGCCGAATGTCCACCCCAACTTAAGGTGGAGTAGCAGATTGTCCGAATCCGACTCAACCTCCACAAAAGAAAGCAGCAGCAAGTTTATGTGCCCCCTCATTATAAGCAACAACAATACCAAAAACCTCCCTATATGTGCCGCAAAGGCAACAATCCCAATTCCGATTTTTCTTGAGTTTAAGAACTTGCTCTTTGAAGGAGTCCCAAGCTAGAGAGGCCGGGATGAAGCTACTAGAGAGCCAAATTTCTCAATAGGCTAGTAAGAGTACCACTCGAGCTCCCGGACACTTACCGACTCAAACCGACCGAGTAAAGAGACCCCGAATGCCATTACTTTGAGGAGTGGGTCTACCCTGGAGGGGCCTGCTATGGTCGAGGATGCCCCTGAAAAGAATGAGGCGGAACCGAGTCAAAAGAAAGCTTTAACGAAAAATAACAAGAACAAGGCGTCTACAGGGGTATATATCGATCGATCGATATACTACCCGATCGATCGATCGATATGCGGGTTAAGGTGTGCTTCGAATCGTACACCTCGCCGATCGACCGAGCAAGGTGGTCGATCGATCGAGACCCCCTGCGATATTGAGAAATTTCGTCCTTCAATGCCCGATAATTTAAGAGACCATTTGTTCCGGGGTTCGACAACTTCGAAAGTGTTGGGGCAAGACCCGAGTGCTGATGGGCCCGTCTCGATTCTGAAGTTCGACCCAATGTCGGTCAATGGCTCACATTTGAGACGGTCTGAGGAGGGTTCAAGCTTCAATAAGGAGAAGGTGGTGGACTTTCAGCCTAAGTCCACGGATGCCGGCATGCGAGACTTAGAGGAGAGGGCTAAGGTACTTCTCTCAGCCTCGTATCCAGAGAGACTAGTGCCGACAAAGGAACAGGTATCTTTCAATAAATTTGAAAAGGTTATTCGTAGTTTGAATGTACAAGTTTCTTTCCTTGAGTTGGTCAATCAAGTGCCTGCCTATACTAAGTTCATGAAACAACTCTTGTCTAAAAAAAAGTCACTTGAAAATGTGCATACTGTCGCATTAACCAAAGAGTCATGCTCTTATTTGTCTCACACTGCACCCCATAAGCTAGAGGACCCGGGTAGCTTTTCTGTTGCTTGCAATATAGGTACCTTCTCTATTGAGAAGGCATTATGTGACTTAGGAGCTAGTATAAGCGTCATGCCTTTGAGTCTAGCTAGGAAGCTCAAATTGACTAGGTTCGCAGTGACAGATATGACAGTACAGATGGCTGACCGATCTGCAGTCCAGCCAATAGGAGTCTTAGAGGACATCCCTGTCCAAATAGGGAAGTTTTTCTTCCCCGTCGACTTCGTTGTACTTGACATGCCTGAGGATGCCCATATCCCCATTATTTTGGGTAGGCCATTTCTGCACACTGCTGATGCAGTCATAGATGTCGGTCTAGGAACCTTGACTTTTAAAGTGGGCAAGCATTTTATTGTTTTTGCCAAGCCGTCTAAGAAAAAGGACCCCATGTGGCCTGTGACTTGTAACACGGTTTCTGACAAGAAATCGTACTTTGTGCTTTCTGATTTACCCATCTCTATTCCTGTTGTAACCCCTCCGCCCCAGATTGGGAGCAAATTGGAGGAAGATTTGTCTATTTCTGATATTGCAGGAGCCGGTTTGGGGAAGGTAGAGCTGCAAGTCACTCTAGCTGCGAAGAAGCCAATAATTTCACGAGGAGGTCTTGGTTGCCTTAGCTATGCCACTGATGAGGAAGTTGATGACGAACCGGTCAAGGCACGGAAGTCCGACTTGGACTTTGATGAGCAAGAAGAGGTCATCGACTGGGGAGATGATGAAAGTGTTGATCCGTTGAGCCATACGGACGTGGAAGCTAAGAAGGGTGCAGTTGATAAGATAAGCACCGTTGAGGCTACCTCTAGTAGCCAGAAGCCGATGAAGTGGGCCATTCCGTGGCCGTTCTTGATCAACTACTAGTTGATCACATGTTTTCCAAAACTTTTTATTTGCTTTTGTTAGACACTTTTTATTGCTTTTGTGTGCGCGAAACTTCGCATTTTATTTTGCTTGCTTAGGATTTTATGCGTTTTAGACTTTATTTTGGGTTTTGCGCAATTTTGGGCGCGTATTATTGTGCACTTGCAGGTTTTTAGACCTCTTTAGCTCAAGTAGTTGAGCAAATACGAAGAAATAAGAAGTTACAATAGTATCTTCAGTCGATCGACTGGGCTATGTAGTCGATCGACCAGTCTGCAGTTTCCAGGAGCTACTGTTCCTTTCACCTCGGTCGATCGACTGAGCTTTGTGGTCGATCGACCGACCTGCACTGCTTTCTTTGCTTACGACCTCTCTCCTGCTATGTTTGGTCGATTTGCGGAATTAAGGGAGTTTTCTACTCCACTTTATCTTCCGTCATTTATTTATTTCTTCTATTTTTCTCAATTTTGCACATAATACCGCTTCATTTTTGCTTTCTCGTTGTATGCGTGGTACTTTGTTTGTCTTTTCAGGTACTTATTAGTAGCACTGCTGGCTACTGAAACCTCCTTGCTCACGCTGGTTTGGGGAGGTTTCCTTTGCTGCGCTTAAAGTCTTGTGAGTTCCCGATTTCCACTTCATGTCATTTTTATTTGCTTATTTTCTCGCAAATTCCCATTTCCCTTTTCTTCATTACATGATTTTGCACAATGGGGACATTGTGCGATTTGGTTTGGGGAAGGGTTTTGCGTCGCATATCATTTGCTTGCATTCACGTTTACATTTTGTTTCGCATTGTTTATTTCATTCTTATATTCAAAAAATTCAAAAAAATTGAAAATTTTCAAAAAATTTTCAAAAAATGCACGTTTATTTTAGCATGTAGGTTGAGTCGGAACGGTAGTATTTCAAGGATGATATTGCATTTGCATCTGTTTTTGCCTAAGCCTTGCTGATTGACATGATTATTAGTAGAATCGTATATGCATATCTACGAGTTTTCGTTAATTATTTGCTGAACTTAAGACTTGACTTTGAAAATTGGCAAACTACATCATATTTCTGAGATTTAGAGCCTATAACTGGTGAAATCTATGACCAGTTTATCTAGGATGTGAGTAGTACTCTATATGAGACATGTCAAATCAATTTGCATAAATATGAACTTAATCTTCTTAATACCTGTATGAATTCGGTTTGTGGTTTGTTGCCGCTTCATATTGAATGATCCTCGGAGCTCGTGAAAACATGGTCACAAGTTTCATATAGATCTCATGAGCGGTGCTAATCTTTATAGCACTTCTTTGGAGTTCGGCCTCCATTGCAAGATCAACACATTTTTGATCACGGCCGACTCCTTTTGGTAAAACTCAAAGGCTTGCCTAGCGGCGGTGGTAGACCTAGCATTTGGTTCGGCGGGAGAGGCCTAGGTAAGGTAACGAAGCTTGTCGTCACCCTCTGTGGCCAAGCGAAGTTGCGCGTCCCAATCGCCGAAATTGGACCCATTCTTTTCTAACTTACAACGATCCATGATTACAAATAATAATAAAAATATAAAGCTATTCCTATTATACATTTATAAAATGGAAAACTAGTAAAATAACAATGATACGAGATCACATTAAATTACAACCGAATCAGTATTCCCTTTCATTACGGGTAATATCGATTAAAACTAAGGCCATACTAAGATAAAATTACATAATTCAAAATTATATAAATAAAAGACATTCAACAATTGAAATATGCAGCATTATAATATGTATCTGTCATGCCAAATTATGTGCCAAATCGCCCTATATAACTTATATCGTATATATAACCCGGTTTTATGGAAATGCGAGATAATTACTTCTTAAAATCACAAATTAACACTTAAATCACATTTAAGCTCAAGTTAATTATCCTAACACTCTTAGGACTCAAAAATTAGTCATCACTCAATTTTTGACAATAATTCAACTTGATTTAATTATATGCTCATTTTTTACCTTAAAATCATACTCCCTCCCCATCCACACCAAAGGTTACATTGACTTTATCACACTTGTCGTGACGTGTTTTGCAACGTGAATATCTTTAGTTATACATTATTAAAAATTATAAAAATTTGATATTCTTATAGCATTCATGTCGATAAACCAAATAAGATCTCACATGACTATATTTTCTCTTATAGATTAAGAATAATATCAAAGATTCTCTACGACCATGAATAGTGCCAAAAAGTCAATGTGACCTTCGATCTGGATGTGAGGGAGTATCATTTATGAAATAAATCCAAATTAAATTATAGTAATTTCAAAATTTGAATTTTAAATTTTTGAACATTCTGCAATATTTCCATGACACTCATAATGTCAAAAATCATGGTTAAAATTTTCGAATTAATTTCGAGAAAATATAGTTGCAATTTATCTGTTTTATCTCATAAAACATCTAAAGTATCCAAAACTTAATCCAATCAATTTTACAACTTTAGATCTGATAAGTGGGATATTTATACAACCTAAAATAATTTTCTCATGCCATGCATTTTGTTTTAGCTATTTATGCTAAAATAGTCACTATTTATGCCATTTTTACACTAAAAATTCATAAATCATGCTAAATGAGATCATTTCATCTCGAAATTTACATACACTGTTTAAATCATGCATATGACAACATATTAAAGTTTCATGGCCTGGTTCGAAATTTAACGATTTTTAACCATTATATCTCTTTTAATTCATTTTTATCTCAAAAAAATCATAAATCATGAAGTCTTAATCAAATTAATACGAGATTTTACACACAACTTGTAAAATATGCATGTGAGGTAATATAAAAGTTTCAAGGCCAGAGAGTAAGTTTAACCATTTTTAGTTATTTAACCTCCATTTATGCCATTTTTACACTAAAAATTTATAAATTATGAAATATTAATCACATTAATATGATTTTTTACATGCAATACATAAAATATTCATATGAGATCATGCTAAAATATCATGTCCAGTAGTGGAGGTTAACATATTTTAGTGAATAAAAGTTCATTTTACTCATAAAAATGTAATAAAATCCCTAAAAGTCATTAAAATGAGCTATAAATTTCCATAAATCATAAAAATGACCTAAAAACATTTTAGGACCAGAATATATAATATGCATAATTATTTCGTGGCTTACTCATATAAATCACAAATTTTTAGTTTTATATGTTAACATTTTAACTCGGAAAAACAATAACCGATTATGCATGCAACATCCTTATGCTCTGATACCACTTGTTAGGTTTATTTACCTCTTATTAGACTCCTCTAATAGTGAACTAATTAACTTCTTAATTATTTGTTCTTTAGATCTAGTGCATGCATAACAAAATAAAAGATTTATAAGAAAAACAATGTCCCTTACATTGTAGGATGGTTCGAAAATATGGGCACAAATAAGGTTACCTTCCTTATTTCTTCTTGAGCTTAAAAAGATGGATGATCCTCCAAAAATCCCAAAGTAGAGATTCTCCTTTAATTGCACCCAAGACTAATCCCTTAAACTAGTATACTAATTAACTAGATTAATAAACTAGTACCCTTAAAATTAATTCTAATATTATTACTATTACTACACTAGTAATCTTATTTTGATATTAGAATGGATGAACAAATGCTTGTATTTATAAAAACATGTTTGAGAGAGATTGAGAGAATATGAGAATGTTTTGCATGTAGAAAATGTGAATGAACGAGTGAATGGAAAAATGAGAACAAAGTTCTCATAAAGAGGAGGTGGAGGCCGGGTAGGGTGTGTCCAAAGAGGGCATCTTACTTTCCCCTTTTTGTCTTCACAAGAATTGGATGTGTAAGATGTGTAAGAGTCGGTGTAAGGCTAGTTGTAGGTAGGCATCATCATGCTATTTTATCAAATAAAATAAAACAACCATAACCCACTAACACTCCCTCCATTTTGGTCCAACCTACATAAAATGGACTACCATTTTATTTTGTCAATTTGTCATTTGTCACACAATATGTTACATATAGTATTTTACATGTTATTTATTAATTTAATGCATATTTATCACATAAATATCATTTTATAAATTATTAAATTACATACAACAAATTGACTAGTGATACTTGATCACATAAATTTAATGGGTCATATAATTATAATTCACAACATCTTGTAATTATAATTAACCATTCATTCTTATCTCAATTGTTTCTCAAACAATAAACAATTTTAGTAATAAAGTATTTCAATTACTAAAATGAATCTTATTTAATCCCATTACAACAAGATATAAATATTCTCTCTCACAATTGAATTGGTCAATTTTAAGGAATTGATTAAGATGTATCGTCATACAATTAATCAATTTATCCATTAAGGGAGTTGTCCTTTAGGTGTGGTCTTAAGGGATCAACTGACCACCACCGTCAAACGACAGTAATGTCAAACTCTAGTTAGTCAATCATTACCGATTAATGATGATCAGTTGATTATATAATGAATCATCCCTTACGTATTCTTATTATGAGATTTAATTATGGTATTAAATCATGTGACCGCACTATTGTTGAGGACACATATTCCAACATACATGTATACATAAACTTATACCATACTAACTAACATTATATATACTCCCCACCTTATCCACATCTTATCCATTCACAATCTCAAACACACTCCTCACCCACCAAATTTTAGAGAGAAAATCCTAGAGAGAGAGAAAAAAAGGAAAATGGAGATTTTGTCCCTCCGCCTCGAGATCGTAAGGTAAAACCGTCTTAAACTTGTTTATATATTATTTAATTAATACCGTTGACCCGCCTCGACCTTGAACCGTCCTAGAACCACCATTGACCACGTCGTTGACCATCAAAAACCGTGTTAGATTGAGCCTTTTATTGGTTTAGGGTTGTTGTTGTACGACCGTCTTAAGACGGATTTTTGACCCCTATTTCGTGGCTTACTTGGGAGGATCTTGGGTGGTCCTTGTCGTGGGTTGAGAGGGGGTTGTAGTGGTGGTAATGGGTGGTGTTAGGTGGTTGAAAAAGGCTATCAAATGGGGCTATACGGGTTGGATGTATTTTTCATGTTTGTTGTTGAGGTCGGATGCTTGTGGTGGTTGCCGGTGGTTGTGGGCTGGTGGTAAGGTCCACCGTGGTCAGGAGGGGCCACGTGGTGGTGGTGGCGTAAAGGGGAGGGTGTTGGACGTGTGTTTGGGTGTGTTGTTCCGACTGTTTGTGTTGCTAGTGTCGGGTATTGTTGGTGGTTGTAGGGTGTTGGCCGTGGACCACCGTGGCTGGTGGTGGTGGCCTACGGTGGCAGCGGCCAGTGGTGGCTACTTTGGCGGTGGTTGGTAGGTATATGTCGGGTGTTTGGGTAGTGTATTAAGACGAGATTTAAATAGCTTAAGACGAGTTTTATTTAATTAATTGAATTCGTATTTAACTTAATTAGATTAGTAAGAAATTGAATATATTTAATTATTATATTTAGGTGACAGTTTTTGGGGAAGATTATTATTAGTCGAACTCCTTACGGAGTAAGCTAAAAGGTAGGTTAATCCTACTTAGTTTTAATATACGTTTAAATGGTCATGTGAGTCGTATTTTAGTGGTTATTACATTATAACATGATATTGGTTAAGTTGATTGGATGAGTCGGCAATTGGCCTATTGCGTGGTATCTTGCATTGTTTGTATTGTCTTGTATGTCGGAGGACATAGTGGCTTACTTGTTGTTATGGAGACGTAAGGTGGTTGGGAGACCGTCTTACGCTTGAGTCGCCTCTTGGAGCTTTCCACTCCAAGAGAGGATGTGCACATTAATGGTTTGAGTTACAGAGGGACTCGTGTGGTTGAGACACGACGTCTGGCAGGGGATCCGGTTGGCTTCCGGACCCGCTACGTCTGGGTGTGTCCGGGTACCTGTTTGTGGTTGTTGGTATGTATGGGCGTGTCTCGGTACCTGTTTGTGGTTGTTGTAATGTATGGGCGTGTCCCGGTACCAGTGTGGTTGTCGGTATGTCTGGGCGTGTCCTCGTACCTTGGTGGTGGTTGTTTGATAACATGTCATCCATATCATAGTCATATTGCATATTCACACACTCGTGTCGTATCACACTTTATTTATTTATTGAAACTGATGTTTGTGTGTCTGTGCAATTATCACTTTGATGTGGACGATGTCGTCACTCATCCAATCAAACACATTTATAATACTCAACAAACAACTAGTTAGCGGTAAGTCGAGGTCGATCCATGGGACGGTGTGCTTTGGGTTCTAAGTCTATCTATCTCAATTTATGCTAGTGTCACAATTTGTTTGGGTTTGTAGTTGTGTCTAAACTAATGCAAGCAATATAGTAAAACAAACAATAAAAGGAAAGATGTAAGCAAATGGTTAAAAGTGCTAGGATATCATGGGGTCATAGGGGATTCATGGTGTTGATCATACAAACATGTTTACAAGGTTGCAAGCAATTATTGTTGTGGGGGAACCGAGTTGGGTTATGTCTTACGGTTCATAGGAAGAGTTGGGTCCCGGAGCCGAATCGATTAGATTGTACAACACCTACAAGTCGACTTACTTTCCTCCTATTCAACTTCTATGCATGGTCTAACAAGACTCGAGTTGGTTTATATCTTACAAGTCAAGTTGAGTAGATAAGAGATGGTTGTAAATGCGAGGATTCATAGGCTTAACATTTCATCAAACACAACATGTGCATAAAGTTGGCATCACAACAAGCAAGCAATTTAATCATGTGAACATATTAGATTAAGCATGAATCAATCCCATGTTGATTTCCCCTAATTACCCACTAATCCTAGCAAAGTAACTACTCACTCATCATCATGGGAAACATGTCATTAATGGTGTCAATCATCACAACAAGTATAAACATGATAATAGAATGAGGAAATGAACAATAAAGAGTAAAGAGTAAAGGATTTATACCAAACTTGAGGTGATCCAAATAATAAAGCAAAGAATAATAGAAGAAACTTGATGATTGATGGAAGGTTGTCAATCTCCCAATAATAACCCAATAATCTTCAATTACCCAATAATAAACTTGAATAATAAACTTGAACAATAATTAAAGAGAGATTAATGTGTAATTTGTGGAAAGATTAAAGAGTAATCTATTCTAATCTACTCCTAATCTAATCTAAAGAAGGATTTTCTACCCTCAAAACTTGTCTTCAAGGATTATTACAAATGGGGTATTTATAGTGGAAATTAGGTGGATGCATTAGGGTTAACTAAGGGCTAAACTAGTAATTACACTTTTGAGATTTGAGCAGGGAGACTCCGGTATTTTTCGGAGGAAGGGAGTCTTTCTTTGAAGCTTGGAGAAGACGAAATCATGCTGTGAAGGAATCCGAGCGGATTAAGGTCGGGACGGGCGGATTGTAGCAGGGGAATCCGAGCGGATTTGGAGCAAGACGCTCGGATTGTAGTGGGGGAATCCGAGCGGATTCAGAGCAATCCGAGCGGATTGTAGGGCAATCCGAGCGTCTTCAGCGCGGGACGCGCGGATTCCTGTACAGCTTCTTTGTTTGAGCTCGGATTGTAAAACGGACGTCATTTTCTCATCCGGACTCCTATTGGAGTGATTCAAAAGCCTAGATCGCTTGTTTTTTCGACGCCGTTCCATCTAGCATATTTTCAGAGCCAAAGGAGCAACTCTTGGTTCGGGTTTCGAGCGATTTCTTCATGCAATGCCTTCCTTGCTTTTCCTCCTTGCTTTAAACCTTATGACCCTTCTTTATACTTTTTATTCCTACATCATTGGTCATCATTCTTGCCTCCTCTTCATACTAGTCCATCTAATATCATCAAATGGCTTCCAAATATGCACAAAAGACGGGAATTTCCGCCTTATTATCTCCTTTTCTACAAAACATATGAAATGCGGTAGAAAAGCAAATAGGAAGGTTTTGACGGATAAAATGGCCATGAAATGCTATAATAGTATGCAAAATAGGCTCAATTAGGGGACTAAATGTGCGCAAATAATGGTCACATCAAATATCCCCAAATCGAACCTTTACTCGTCCCGAGTAAAGAGGTGACTAAAACTAGACCTTTATTTAAACTAACCTAATAATATAGCCGATATGAGACAATTAGCGGGTCTCACTCCGCTCCTTCAACTCACACCAAGACAACCATGAGGTAGGATGCCTTCTTGCAAGGCAAGGTGGGGCTTGCCAAAATGGCGATACATCCAAACATTAAAGCACACAAAACAAGTAATGGATGCATCTACAAAAGAATAGCCACTTTCCTCATCTAAGTGGCGGAAATTACCTACAAGGGAAGCAATTCAAGGGTATACAATCCTTCATAGATGCAATTTGTTCAAACTACTAAGCCTAGAAGGATACCAATAAATCACCTCCAAAATGTGTCAAGCTAGGGTACCTTTGTCCTCAATCGTTAAATGCTTTTGTCAAGAGTAGACTCCTATGGTGTTAGAAACACTGGAGGATCGCGGAATTCCCCCTCTTGCCTAAACAAGAAGAAGGGTCGTCCCCTCTCTACCATGCACAAAAATGGATACGGTGGATAAAGGGATCGATAGTATTTGAGTTTCATTTTGGGAGTTTGCTTTCATTGTTGTTTTTCCCCCCAATTTCTTGTGGCATATAACATTTGAGAACACTTTCTTTTTGCCATTTCTTTTTGATTTTTGGCATTTCAACACTTGACAACCTTTTTGCATTTCTTTTTGAACATTTTCAAAGTCACCCCAATTAGTAACGAGGGTGCCTTGTATTTGAAGTTTAGGAGTTCTATTTTTGCTCCTCTTTTCATTTGATGCATTTTTGCAAACTTTCTTTCATTTTTCATTTCTTTGAACTCAAATTGATTTCTTTTTGTGCCCATTCCCTTTGATGACAAAAATGTGGTAGAACATGGATGAATGATGGAAGTATGCATGGTTTTAAGGGTCACCTTGGAATAAACGGTAGCCAAGGAGTTATCACACCACAAGGTACTCTTGACTCGGCCTTAAACCATGGGTGAAAGGATACTAGCATGACACATCCTAGGGTGTTTTACAAGTATTCTAACAAGCAAAGTCTTAAGAAGAAAAAGCATCTACTAGGGCCTATATACACTTGTCAAGCTTCCCAAATAAATGGTTTCACAAAATTTTTCTAACATGCAACTACATGCCATGATGCAACTACCATATAAACATCCTAATGCAAATGTTTCTACCAACTAGTATGACATATAAACTAAGTGCAAGTCCTAAGTTCACATTGTTTTTACCGCATCAATCAAAATAAAGCCACATAGTCATTAACATAAAGAGGAAAAAGGAGATTGGAAAGATCATACCATGCGGTCTTCAATATCCTCATGTCTCGGATGTGGCGTAGTCAATCAATGTGAAAAAGGATGAACAAACACAATATATATACAAAACAATATATACAAGTCTACACCACAAAGGAAATGAACTTGTTTTTGGATTTTTCAATTTTTCAAATTTTTATGGTTTTTGCTTTTATGAAATTAAAAGACATATTTTTGTGTTTTTTCGAAACTTTTCAATTTTTATGCATTTTGGAATATAAATTCCCATCCTCCACTTTATTTTGGACATTGTCCTCAATGTACATGTAGGAGTAGGAATGAAAAAGAAAAACATGTTTTTGGATTTTTGATTTTATGGAAATTGAAGTACAAATGCAATGATATGATATGAATGAATGCATGCTCTAACTAAATGCAATTCTATATGACATATATAACAAATGAATGCAAACTATTCTACACTAGATGATGCATGATTTAAACTATGGTCACTTATGATCAAACCTCCCCAAACCGATTTAAACACTATCTCTAGTGTAGAAAAGAATAGGATTGGTCATTAGTGATTATGCATGAATTCTAGTCTATATGCAACTATCTACATGAATCATGTGAGATATATTACAATGCAACTATACTATATAAACTAACTAATGTAAATGCAATATGAAATATAATACAAATGCAAGCTAAATGTATATGTAAATAACTAAATGCAAGTGGAAATGCAATGCAAAGTCAAAGAAAATGGGTATCTTACAAATGGTGGTTTGAGATAGGACTCCACCAAACTAGTTCAAATTATAGAGGTTCTTGTCCATAGAGCTCAAGGCTCTTAGTAGAAGATCAAAAGCTTGTGAACAAGCTCCAAATAAGCATAAGTATGGGTTGCTCCATTTGAACACGAAATTTGGCCAAGGAAGTTTGTCATATATCCTTTCTTTCACCTTGTCCTTGGCACTAGAGCTTTCCCGATGCTTCAAACCAATAAGCCCATGATTCTCGTCAACACTAGGTATGAAGTATGGTTCATATTTGTCCGGAGACTTCAACTCACCACCTTCTTTTTCCATTTTGGTGACGGTGATAGCATTTTGATTTTTCAATCCTTCCAAGGTGGAAGGAGAATTGTCATAACATTGATGATCGAGCTCCTTAGAAGTTGGCATTGTGGATGCCAAATTTCCACAAGTAGCGTCTCGTGTAAGTTTCTCCTTGAGCTTTTCCACCAAGTAGCTTTTGTATGATGCTTTGACCTTGTGAAGAAGGTCCACCATATCCTCTTCAACAATCATTGGCTCCATGGTAGGTGTCAAGTAGTCTTCATGGGATATAGGGAAAGGACATTCACCTTCATGATAGGATATCTCAAATGTCTCAAGGATAGGCTCCTCAAGCAATGTGATATTACAAGTCCGTCCCTTAGGCTCGTCATCATCGCTATCTCCATAAGAATCATAAATGGGGGCTTCACTCTTCTTCACCAACTCATTCTCCAACACCTCAACATCTACTTCAAATGACACACCCTCATACTCACAAAGGCTAAGAGTATTTGGCTTACTCAACCTCATGTCTTCATCATCAAATACCACACTTTCATACTCACAAGAGCCCAAAGAGGTTGGCTCTTCCCACTTCTCATCAAAGGTAACTCCTTCAAACTCACATTCATGGTCAATGTCCAAGGAGTGGTGGGGGGTGGTTTCTTGGGATTCTCTCATTTGGTCAATTTGAATCCCCAATTCCTCTCTTTGGATAATAATGTCTTTAAGAACATTATCTTGTTTTCGACTCTCTTCTAGCATTTGTTTGAAGAAGTTTTGTTGATCTCCCATCATTTGGAGAATTATGTTTTCAATGGGTTCATCTTCTTGTTGTGGGTAGGTGTGAAAGTGGTTGTATTGTGGCAATTGAAGTTCATTGTGAAATGGGTATTGGGTGGGTGGTTATTGTTGATATTGGGTGTGGTGATTTTGGTGGGAAAAATTGGAGTAGTGGTTAGGATTTTCATTGTACAAATAGTAAGGTAGGTTTGTGTTGACTTGCTTTACAAACTCCCCATACCCATAGTCATACTCAAAAGATCCACCACATACTCCATATGTCAAGTCTTGAGCCATCATAGCTAAGACAAGGAAACAACTACAAACATAGAAACTACACAAAAATGGTAAGAACAATCCTTGAGGAACAAGTTCCTCAAGGTGAAAGCAAAATTAAAATAGACAAACAAGTAAGAACTTAATCACATAGCACCATCCCCGGCAACGGCGCCATTTTGATGTGGACGATGTCGTCACTCATCCAATCAAACACATTTATAATACTCAACAAACAACTAGTTAGCGGTAAGTCGAGGTCGATCTATGGGACGGTGTGCTTTGGGTTCTAAGTCTATCTATCTCAATTTATGCTAGTGTCACAATTTGTTTGGGTTTGTAGTTGTGTCTAAACTAATGCAAGCAATATAGTAAAACAAACAATAAAAGGAAGGATGTAAGCAAATGGTTAAAAGTGCTAGGATATCATGGGGTCATAGGGGATTCATGGTGTTGATCATACAAACATGTTTACAAGGTTGCAAGCAATTATTGTTGTGGGGGAACCGAGTTGGGTTATGTCTTACGGTTCATAGGAAGAGTTGGGTCCCGGAGCCGAATCGATTAGATTGTACAACACCTACAAGTCGACTTACTTTCCTCCTATTCAACTTCTATGCATGGTCTAACAAGACTCGAGTTGGTTTATATCTTACAAGTCAAGTTGAGTAGATAAGAGATGGTTGTAAATGCGAGGATTCATAGGCTTAGCATTTCATCAAACACAACATGTGCATAAAGTTGGCATCACAACAAGCCAGCAATTTAATCATGTGAACATATTAGATTAAGCATGAATCAATCCCATGTTGATTTCCCCTAATTACCCACTAATCCTAGCTAAGTAACTACTCACTCATCATCATGGGAAACATGTCATTAATGGTGTCAATCATCACAACAAGTATAAACATGATAATAGAATGAGGAAATGAACAATAAAGAGTAAAGAGTAAAGGATTTATACCAAACTTGAGGTGATCCAAATAATAAAGCAAAGAATAATAGAAGAAACTTGATGATTGATGGAAGGTTGTCAATCTCCCAATAATAACCCAATAATCTTCAATTACCCAATAATAAACTTGAATAATAAACTTGAACAATAATTAAAGAGAGATTAATGTGTAATTTGTGGAAAGATTAAAGAGTAATCTATTCTAATCTACTCCTAATCTAATCTAAAGAAGGATTTTCTACCCTCAAAACTTGTCTTCAAGGATTATTACAAATGGGGTATTTATAGTGGAAATTAGGTGGATGCATTAGGGTTAACTAAGGGCTAAACTAGTAATTACACTTTTGAGATTTGAGCAGGGAGACTCCGGTATTTTTCGGAGGAAGGGAGTCTTTCTTTGAAGCTTGGAGAAGACGAAATCATGCTGTGAAGGAATCCGAGCGGATTAAGGTCGGGACGGGCGGATTGTAGCAGGGGAATCCGAGCGGATTTGGAGCAAGACGCTCGGATTGTAGTGGGGGAATCCGAGCGGATTGAGCAATCCGAGCGGATTGTAGGGCAATCCGAGCGTCTTCAGCGCGGGACGCGCGGATTCCTGTACAGCTTCTTTGTTTGAGCTCGGATTGTAAAACGGACGTCATTTTCTCATCCGGACTCCTATTGGAGTGATTCAAAAGCCTAGATCGCTTGTTTTTTCGACGCCGTTCCATCTAGCATATTTTCAGAGCCAAAGGAGCAACTCTTGGTTCGGGTTTCGAGCGATTTCTTCATGCAATGCCTTCCTTGCTTTTCCTCCTTGCTTTAAACCTTATGACCCTTCTTTATACTTTTTATTCCTACATCATTGGTCATCATTCTTGCCTCCTCTTCATACTAGTCCATCTAATATCATCAAATGGCTTCCAAATATGCACAAAAGACGGGAATTTCCGCCTTATTATCTCCTTTTCTACAAAACATATGAAATGCGGTAGAAAAGCAAATAGGAAGGTTTTGACGGATAAAATGGCCATGAAATGCTATAATAGTATGCAAAATAGGCTCAATTAGGGGACTAAATGTGCGCAAATAATGGTCACATCAAATATCCCCAAACCGAACCTTTACTCGTCCCGAGTAAAGAGGTGACTAAAACTAGACCTTTATTTAAACTAACCTAATAATATAGCCGATATGAGACAATTAGCGGGTCTCACTCCGCTCCTTCAACTCACACCAAGACAACCATGAGGTAGGATGCCTTCTTGCAAGGCAAGGTGGGGCTTGCCAAAATGGCGATACATCCAAACATTAAAGCACACAAAACAAGTAATGGATGCATCTACAAAAGAATAGCCACTTTCCTCATCTAAGTGGCGGAAATTACCTACAAGGGAAGCAATTCAAGGGTATACAATCCTTCATAGATGCAATTTGTTCAAACTACTAAGCCTAGAAGGATACCAATAAATCACCTCCAAAATGTGTCAAGCTAGGGTACCTTTGTCCTCAATCGTTAAATGCTTTTGTCAAGAGTAGACTCCCTATGGTGTTAGAAACACTGGAGGATCGCGGAATTCCCCCTCTTGCCTAAACAAGAAGAAGGGTCGTCCCCTCTCTACCATGCACAAAAATGGATACGGTGGATAAAGGGATCGATAGTATTTGAGTTTCATTTTGGGAGTTTGCTTTCATTGTTGTTTTTCCCCCCAATTTCTTGTGGCATATAACATTTGAGAACACTTTCTTTTTGCCATTTCTTTTTGATTTTTGGCATTTCAACACTTGACAACCTTTTTGCATTTCTTTTTGAACATTTTCAAAGTCACCCCAATTAGTAACGAGGGTGCCTTGTATTTGAAGTTTAGGAGTTCTATTTTTGCTCCTCTTTTCATTTGATGCATTTTTGCAAACTTTCTTTCATTTTTCATTTCTTTGAACTCAAATTGATTTCTTTTTGTGCCCATTCCCTTTGATGACAAAAATGTGGTAGAACATGGATGAATGATGGAAGTATGCATGGTTTTAAGGGTCACCTTGGAATAAACGGTAGCCAAGGAGTTATCACACCACAAGGTACTCTTGACTCGGCCTTAAACCATGGGTGAAAGGATACTAGCATGACACATCCTAGGGTGTTTTACAAGTATTCTAACAAGCAAAGTCTTAAGAAGAAAAAGCATCTACTAGGGCCTATATACACTTGTCAAGCTTCCCAAATAAATGGTTTCACAAAATTTTTCTAACATGCAACTACATGCCATGATGCAACTACCATATAAACATCCTAATGCAAATGTTTCTACCAACTAGTATGACATATAAACTAAGTGCAAGTCCTAAGTTCACATTGTTTTTACCGCATCAATCAAAATAAAGCCACATAGTCATTAACATAAAGAGGAAAAAGGAGATTGGAAAGATCATACCATGCGGTCTTCAATATCCTCATGTCTCGGATGTGGCGTAGTCAATCAATGTGAAAAAGGATGAACAAACACAATATATATACAAAACAATATATACAAGTCTACACCACAAAGGAAATGAACTTGTTTTTGGATTTTTCAATTTTTCAAATTTTTATGGTTTTTGCTTTTATGAAATTAAAAGACATATTTTTGTGTTTTTTCGAAACTTTTCAATTTTTATGCATTTTGGAATATAAATTCCCATCCTCCACTTTATTTTGGACATTGTCCTCAATGTACATGTAGGAGTAGGAATGAAAAAGAAAAACATGTTTTTGGATTTTTGATTTTATGGAAATTGAAGTACAAATGCAATGATATGATATGAATGAATGCATGCTCTAACTAAATGCAATTCTATATGACATATATAACAAATGAATGCAAACTATTCTACACTAGATGATGCATGATTTAAACTATGGTCACTTATGATCAAACCTCCCCAAACCGATTTAAACACTATCTCTAGTGTAGAAAAGAATAGGATTGGTCATTAGTGATTATGCATGAATTCTAGTCTATATGCAACTATCTACATGAATCATGTGAGATATATTACAATGCAACTATACTATATAAACTAACTAATGTAAATGCAATATGAAATATAATACAAATGCAAGCTAAATGTATATGTAAATAACTAAATGCAAGTGGAAATGCAATGCAAAGTCAAAGAAAATGGGTATCTTACAAATGGTGGTTTGAGATAGGACTCCACCAAACTAGTTCAAATTATAGAGGTTCTTGTCCATAGAGCTCAAGGCTCTTAGTAGAAGATCAAAAGCTTGTGAACAAGCTCCAAATAAGCATAAGTATGGGTTGCTCCATTTGAACACGAAATTTGGCCAAGGAAGTTTGTCATATATCCTTTCTTTCACCTTGTCCTTGGCACTAGAGCTTTCCCGATGCTTCAAACCAATAAGCCCATGATTCTCGTCAACACTAGGTATGAAGTATGGTTCATATTTGTCCGGAGACTTCAACTCACCACCTTCTTTTTCCATTTTGGTGACGGTGATAGCATTTTGATTTTTCAATCCTTCCAAGGTGGAAGGAGAATTGTCATAACATTGATGATCGAGCTCCTTAGAAGTTGGCATTGTGGATGCCAAATTTCCACAAGTAGCGTCTCGTGCAAGTTTCTCCTTGAGCTTTTCCACCAAGTAGCTTTTGTATGATGCTTTGACCTTGTGAAGAAGGTCCACCATATCCTCTTCAACAATCATTGGCTCCATAGTAGGTGTCAAGTAGTCTTCATGGGATATAGGGAAAGGACATTCACCTTCATGATAGGATATCTCAAATGTCTCAAGGATAGGCTCCTCAAGCAATGTGATATTACAAGTCCGTCCCTTAGGCTCGTCATCATCGCTATCTCCATAAGAATCATAAATGGGGGCTTCACTCTTATTCACCAACTCATTCTCCAACACCTCAACATCTACTTCAAATGACACACCCTCATACTCACAAAGGCTAAGAGTATTTGGCTTACTCAACCTCATGTCTTTATCATCAAATACCACACTTTCATACTCACAAGAGCCCAAAGAGGTTGGCTCTTCCCACTTCTCATCAAAGGTAACTCCTTCAAACTCACATTCATGGTCAATGTCCAAGGAGTGGTGGGGGGTGGTTTCTTGGGATTCTCTCATTTGGTCAATTTGAATCCCCAATTCCTCTCTTTGGATAATAATGTCTTTAAGAACATTATCTTGTTTTCGACTCTCTTCTAGCATTTGTTTGAAGAAGTTTTGTTGATCTCCCATCATTTGGAGAATTATGTTTTCAATGGGTTCATCTTCTTGTTGTGGGTAGGTGTGAAAGTGGTTGTATTGTGGCAATTGAAGTTCATTGTGAAATGGGTATTGGGTGGGTGGTTATTGTTGATATTGGGTGTGGTGATTTTGGTGGGAAAAATTGGAGTAGTGGTTAGGATTTTCATTGTACAAATAGTAAGGTAGGTTTGTGTTGACTTGCTTTTCAAACTCCCCATACCCATAGTCATACTCAAAAGATCCACCACATACTCCATATGTCAAGTCTTGAGCCATCATAGCTAAGACAAGGAAACAACTACAAACATAGAAACTACACAAAAATGGTAAGAACAATCCTTGAGGAACAAGTTCCTCAAGGTGAAAGCAAAATTAAAATAGACAAACAAGTAAGAACTTAATCACATAGCACCATCCCCGGCAACGGCGCCATTTTGATGTGGACGATGTCGTCACTCATCCAATCAAACACATTTATAATACTCAACAAAAAACTAGTTAGCGGTAAGTCGAGGTCGATCCATGGGACGGTGTGCTTTGGGTTCTAAGTCTATCTATCTCAATTTATGCTAGTGTCACAATTTGTTTGGGTTTGTAGTTGTGTCTAAACTAATGCAAGCAATATAGTAAAACAAACAATAAAAGGAAGGATGTAAGCAAATGGTTAAAAGTGCTAGGATATCATGGGGTCATAGGGGATTCATGGTGTTGATCATACAAACATGTTTACAAGGTTGCAAGCAATTATTGTTGTGGGGGAACCGAGTTGGGTTATGTCTTATGGTTCATAGGAAGAGTTGGGTCCCGGAGCCGAATCGATTAGATTGTACAACACCTACAAGTCGACTTACTTTCCTCCTATTCAACTTCTATGCATGGTCTAACAAGACTCGAGTTGGTTTATATCTTACAAGTCAAGTTGAGTAGATAAGAGATGGTTGTAAATGCGAGGATTCATAGGCTTAGCATTTCATCAAACACAACATGTGCATAAAGTTGGCATCACAACAAGCAAGCAATTTAATCATGTGAACATATTAGATTAAGCATGAATCAATCCCATGTTGATTTCCCCTAATTACCCACTAATCCTAGCTAAGTAACTACTCACTCATCATCATGGGAAACATGTCATTAATGGTGTCAATCATCACAACAAGTATAAACATGATAATAGAATGAGGAAATGAACAATAAAGAGTAAAGAGTAAAGGATTTATACCAAACTTGAGGTGATCCAAATAATAAAGCAAAGAATAATAGAAGAAACTTGATGATTGATGGAAGGTTGTCAATCTCCCAATAATAACCCAATAATCTTCAATTACCCAATAATAAACTTGAATAATAAACTTGAACAATAATTAAAGAGAGATTAATGTGTAATTTGTGGAAAGATTAAAGAGTAATCTATTCTAATCTACTCCTAATCTAATCTAAAGAAGGATTTTCTACCCTCAAAACTTGTCTTCAAGGATTATTACAAATGGGGTATTTATAGTGGAAATTAGGTGGATGCATTAGGGTTAACTAAGGGCTAAACTAGTAATTACACTTTTGAGATTTGAGCAGGGAGACTCCGGTATTTTTCGGAGGAAGGGAGTCTTTCTTTGAAGCTTGGAGAAGACGAAATCATGCTGTGAAGGAATCCGAGCGGATTAAGGTCGGGACGGGCGGATTGTAGCAGGGGAATCCGAGCGGATTTGGAGCAAGACGCTCGGATTGTAGTGGGGGAATCCGAGCGGATTCAGAGCAATCCGAGCGGATTGTAGGGCAATCCGAGCGTCTTCAGCGCGGGACGCGCGGATTCCTGTACAGCTTCTTTGTTTGAGCTCGGATTGTAAAACGGACGTCATTTTCTCATCCGGACTCCTATTGGAGTGATTCAAAAGCCTAGATCGCTTGTTTTTTCGACGCCGTTCCATCTAGCATATTTTCAGAGCCAAAGGAGCAACTCTTGGTTCGGGTTTCGAGCGATTTCTTCATGCAATGCCTTCCTTGCTTTTCCTCCTTGCTTTAAACCTTATGACCCTTCTTTATACTTTTTATTCCTACATCATTGGTCATCATTCTTGCCTCCTCTTCATACTAGTCCATCTAATATCATCAAATGGCTTCCAAATATGCACAA
The DNA here is from genome assembly GCF_048544455.1 of Silene latifolia. NCBI lineage: Eukaryota > Viridiplantae > Streptophyta > Magnoliopsida > Caryophyllales > Caryophyllaceae > Silene > Silene latifolia. Next base: position 87,800,313 of record NC_133535.1, on the reverse strand, counting down.
AAGACGGGAATTTCCGCCTTATTATCTCATTTTCTACAAAACATATGAAATGCGGTAGAAAAGCAAATAGGAAGGTTTTGACGGATAAAATGGCCATGAAATGCTATAATAGTATGCAAAATAGGCTCAATTAGGGGACTAAATGTGCGCAAATAATGGTCACATCACACTTATTTCCAAGGTCGCCTGTGTTGATCCATATGATATTTCCGATCATATGGGGAGCAGGTTGAATGCAGGTTTTGCTTTTTGACGTGATCGGGATTTGGGCCGCGCCTTGGACTCGGAGTCGAGTAGTGTAGCATGGATGACATAGTTATAGACAAGTTGTATTTTATTTATTCATTAGTTTTTGTTTGTAATAACTAAACTTGTTATTTATTTAAATAAGTTTCTTAATTGTAATTCCGATTTCACTGCCTCGGGAAACCGAGACGGTAACATCTCCCAATTACCTTGGCCGGGTAAGAAGGGAGTGTTACAAAGTGGTATCAGAGCGATGATTTTGAAACCTAAACCAATGAACCAAAATGAATCTAGGAGTGTCTAATAAAATGAACCCGACATGAGTACAATAGGAGGTCGGTTTTGGGTGAGTAGGATCCCTTATTTCAAAACTATATCCTATTGTTTCGGTTGGTCACGACGTGGGTGGTTATGAGTCGGGAAACGTGAAGTGAAATGTTGTATGATTGATTATACTTGTGTTATAGCTTTGTTGAAAATCTTGCATAATATAGAGGATTGTTTCATGTGAAATGCACTCATTTATATGAGTGTTGCGTGTTTGAATACGGTGAGTTTTGAAGACGTAATTGCATAGTTGATAGGATTTTTGTATGATATACTTATTCATATGATATGTGATAGAATGTAGAAGTTGGATGAAAGTAAAGATATGTATGACATGTTTGAGAATTTTTATTATGTGTTAGTGTGTGAGGGGCATGGTCCGGTTAAAACTCGTCGTCAAAAGCTACCAACCAAAACAATATTTATAACTTCACAAACTACTCTAAGTAAAGAGGTAAGTAAAGGTCGGATCCCAAGGAACGGGCATTGATGTAGGATTCTCAATTATAAATAGCTATGTCTTAGGGTGTCACAATTTGGGTTGAGTTGATGTGTAATCTAAACTAATCAACAAAATGAAGGTAAATTAATGAAAATAAAGCAAAGCAATTAAAAGGAGTTTGTAAACAAATGATTAAAAGCACTAGGGTGTCATGGGTTCATAGGGGATTCATGGGAGTTGATCATACAAACATATTCTTAACTAGATGCAAGCACTTATTGTTGTGACGGGATCAAGTTAGTGTATATCTTACAATCCCTAAGAAGGTTTGGGTCCCGGAGCCGAGCCGTCTAGACTGTACAACACCTACAAGTCGACTGAATCCTTCCTATTCAACTCTATGCATGGTCTAATGAGGCTCTAGTTGGTTTATATCTTACAAGCCTCATTGAAGAGATAAGAGATGGATAAAAAAATGCAAGGTTTCATAGGCTCGCATTTCATCAAACATAACATGTGCATAGGTTGAAATCACAACAAGCAAGCAAATTATTTATGAAAACATATTAGATTAAGCATAGATCAATCCCCATGTTTGTTTCCCCTAATTCCCCATTAACCCTAGCTAAAGAACTACTCACTCATGATCAAGTTTAGCATGCTAATAAGGTTGTCAATCATACTAACAAAGCAAAACATGATGAATAAATGAAAGTAATTAACAATAATTAAACAAGGGTAAAGAGAAATTATACCTAAGAAGATGATTCCAAATAATAAAGCAAAGAATAATAGAAGTACTTGATGATCGATGGAAGGTTGTCAATCCTCCAAATAAACCCAAATAATCTTCTAATTACCCAAATAAAAGGAAGAACAATAGAGAAATTAAGGAAAGATTAAGATGTTATTAATATTGATAATTGTATTATAACTAAATTAAGATTAATTTAAGAGAGTATTAAGATTGGATTAAGAGAGTATAAGATTTGATTAAGAATTTGTTGCCAATCTATTTAGTAAAAAGGGGTATTTATACTAAAGATTAGGTACAAGGATTAGGGTTACTAAGGGCTTAAATGACTATTAATACCCTAATAAAACTTGAGGAAATGCTACTCCCGAGGGAAATGCGTGGATCCTCGTTTCTAGTCCTGCTACGATCCGCTCGTCCCGTGCTGTGGCACGGGCTGTTCTGCCTTGTGATCCGCTCGAATTAGGGAGGAGACGCTCGGATCTTTGCACTCCAGCCCGCTTATATTGTGGTCAAGCCGCTCGGATCCTTGCAGTGTGGTATGCTCGGATCGTGCTCGGGCCGCTCGGATCACTGGGCAGAGTCGTTTTCTTCTTTAGCTCCTTAACAATCCGCAAGGATCGTGTTGGGGATGCAAGGATCCTTTCATCATTGCCAATTTCACTTTATTTATCTACTTAGGACTCTAATGTTGGTCTTCTCTTTGATGCTTGGTCATTAGATGCGATCCATTTAGCTCCATTTCGCCTCATAAATGCAAGTTTAGCAATCCTTTCCTACCAAGGAGACAAAACCTCAAAGAATATGCAAAATGCAAAACTAAAGATAGTAAATGACCCAAATATATGTTATAAAGCATGGGAACGAGGTTAATTCGGGGACTAAATGTGCTCAAATATGAGTCACATCAGGGCACTAGCCCCGTCCTTTGGAATGTTATTACCGCATCTATATTAGATTTCACTAATGCTATAGTTAGAGTGTGATTTGTAATAGTTTTTGGTAAATTAGGTGTTAGTATAAGAATAGTAATTCTTAGTCGGAAATTGCAAACCATAGAGAGGCACCCAAACGAGTGCAAGCTAGTACTCGACCGAGTACCAGTCACTCGACCGAGTGAACCTTACGACTCGATCGAGTGGAACAATTTCCAGAAACTTGAAAATTTCTGGAAGTGAGTCACTCGACCGAGTGGACTCAGCACTCGACCGAGTGCCAATTTTTGGGCTCTGAATTTCGTTAAAATTGTATTATTACCTTATTTTACTTTATCTTTTCATTCCTTCCTCATTTAAAACTATTTCTAAATTCCCTTGTTGATGTTTATTGTTCGGATTCAAGTTTTCTACTTCATTTATTCCTTAACTTGGCTAATTTCATCATATAAGTGATGTCTTCTTTTCTCTGATTTCTTTTTCAATTTGGATTTTGTTTAAATCTACGCTAATCCCTTCAAATTTTGTCAATTAATTCCATATTTTGTTTGATTCATGACATTAATCACCTTTTTACATTATTTATGATGTCAAGTGCAAAACCTTCATGTTGAATTTTGCCCAAAATTTTTTTATATGAACTCGAAAATATGTGTTTTCTTGAGTAAAAAAATTGACTTGGTGTTCGTTGCATGGTTAGTTTTTCGACAAGTACTAAAGTTTGGTTGTTATTTCTAACTCTTGTTATGCATTTGAAATTTGGTGGTGAAAATTCTATCCAAAAAATTTTGAAACCTTAATATTCATGCGTAAGTTTTCATTTTCGTGTTTAAAAACTTAGCTTAATTGACTAATGAGGCTCAAGAACGTTGTCATGCTTAAGTTTTGACTTTTCTTTGTTAGTAACGGCAGGCATTACTTTGAATCAAAATTTCATCTTAAGATGTTGCCCAAAATCTTTTAAAATTTCATTTTAAAATGAATGATTTTGATCTTTACGCTCAAAACATGATCCAATTGTTTCTTGTTACTTAGTTCTCTTTGATGTTGCATTGTGTCACATTAAATTAGCAGTTTTGCTTTACAAAGTGCCTCAAGTTTTGGACATGTAAATTAGTTATACCGACAAATTCGATCTTTGTACTCCATTTTCTTTGTCTAATTATGTCATAAAAGTTTAAATGTTGTTTAATGATGTTAGGCATGGTCCCAAAATTTGAAAATTTTGTTTTTAAAGTCTTCTTGAATTAATTGAGTAATAATACTTCAATTTCTATTATTAATGTAACACTCTCATATACCAAGGTACCTTACCAAGGACCACCCTAGTATGAGAGACTGTTACCATCTCGGTTGCCCGAGGTTAGTATATCAAAGTTAACAATCCAAACACAATTATTAAAGTATAAATGAATAAAGTTTACATGTTCTTCAAAACCAAAACCAAAGTACAACTGTGAAAGTCCAATAACTAGAAATGAAAGCTAAGTCTCTTCACGGCGGAAGCTAGACTCGAGTGGTGACTCCCCATGACTGCCCCATAGCTAAAGAACTCCATCACATGTCACAATCTGCTCACCATCCCCGAATGGATCACCACAGATTTTATAAACAACAACGGGGTCAGTTACTGTATAATCAAAATAAGACAAATACGAAAGATAAACACTGATCATCAGCCACCTGTAACTCCCAATCACAACAAGCAGCGGTGGGGGACCGCAGCCACACCCACCAAGGTCCCTCTCATCAACGAGCAATAATCCATGTCCATTAATGTGGACATCCCCTCCCATGACGGGTTCCACGGAGGGCGAACTTGGTTGTGAAGCCACTCCCGCAAGTGACTCCACCACAATCATCAAAATACCAAAACCAACATCATACCATCACCATCACCAACACCCACACCAACACCAACACCAACACCAACACCAACACTAACACCAACACCAACACCAACACCAACACCAACACCAACACCAACACCAACACCAACACCAACACCAACACCAACACCAACACCAACACCAACACCAACACCAACACCAACACCAACACCAACACCAACACCAACACCAACACCAACACCACAGATGATCACAATATCAATCACGCAACAGTTACCACATAAATCTTAATTCAATTAAACAGTAAAACTGAGTAGGGAAACCCTACCTTAGCATAACTGCAAGAGACACAAGCAATGCAATCTAGAACGGCTCCTCTACGAAGTCCTCACCTAACAACAATCACATAAACTCCAATTAACAAATGCAAAAACCCTTTTTCCCAATTCACATTTCAAGCCAAACCCTAAAAGATTAATCAAAGGACAAAGAAAATCAAGGACTAACCGACACCGACGATAGAATGAGAGATGAAGAAACTTGCTAACAATCAAACACACTAGGGAGAGATTTGGAGAGGATTAGAGCGTCATTGAAGTGTTTAAGTTTTGTAAAATGTATTAGAAATTGATTAACGCGTTTTATATAACTCTAATCATCTCTAAATCAAACCGCGGAAATAAAACCCGTCAGATCGGATACTCGGTCGAGTACAAAATATAATCGACCGAGTACGCTTTACTAGGTCGAGTATTCCCCATATTCGGCCAAGTATTCCTGGGCAGTAAACTGTCCAGAATACATGACACCCCTTACTCGGCCAAGTAAAGCATATTCGGCCGAGTACAAGCTTAGAAAATCTGTAATATTACAGTCTTCCCTCCTTAAAAAGCCTTTCGTCCCCGAAGTTCACACTATGCACATAAAACAAGACCGTCAAAACACAAAACACCCAACACTATCTAAACTAACACAAAACATTACTAACCCGACTCAAACGAACTCAAAAACAACTATGCGACCATCTCCTACCCTCCTAAAAAGACAACGGTTACGTCCCCTTAACCAAACATACCTGCTCAAAAAGGGTGGGAAAACGCTCTCGCATAGCCTCCTCGGGTTCCCATGTGGCCTCTTCCACATTATGATTAGACCAAAGCACCTTGAGTAAAGCGGTCTCACCATTCCTTGTCTTGCACACCTTGCGGTCCAAGATCTCTTTAGGAACCTCGGCATAAGATAAGGACTCATCCAGTTCAATGTTATCAACCTCAAGCATATGTGAGGGGTCACTCACATACTTTAGGAGCTGTGAAACATGAAACACGTTGTGGACTCGATCCAAAGCTGGTGGTAAAGCTAACCTGTAAGCCACTTCACCTATAGGATCCAAAATCTCATATGGACCGATAAACTTCTGGCTTAACTTAACCTTCTTTCCAAACCTCATCACTCCTCGCATTGGTGACACTTTTAAAAGAACTTTGTCACCCACTGCGAACTCGATGTCCCTGCGGTGCAAATTGGCATAACTTTTCTGGCGATCCTGAGCTGCTTTCATCTTTTGACGAATAAGGCAGACCTTTTCAACCATATCTTGCACCATCTGTGGCCCTAAAACCACTGTCTCTGAACTATCATCCCAACAAACTGGACTACGGCACTTCCTTCCATATAAAGCCTCGAAAGGTGCCATCCCGATGCTAGTATGGTAGCTGTTGTTATACGAAAACTCGATCAAATCCAGCCTGTCCTCCCAACTTCCACTGAACTCCATGGCATAAGCTCTCAACATGTCGTCCAAGGTCTTGATAGTCCTCTCAGTCTGACCATCTGTTGTAGGATGAAAGGCTGTACTCTTCTTTAAGGTCGTACCCAACAACTCCTGCAACTCCTGCTAAAACTTCGATATAAACCTCGCATCTCGATCTTACATTAGATCCTTGGGTATACCATGTAGCCGGACCACATGTTTCCTGTAACTAAAAGCTAGCTGTATCTTGGTCCAGGTATCCTTCAATGGAACGAAGTGGGCTGACATAGTTAACTGATCGACGATCACCCAAATCATATTGTTACCTTGATGTGTCCTTGGTAACCCCACAATAAAGTCCATATATATCGACTACCACTTCCACTCCGGTACCTCAAGAGACTGAATCTTACCATGTGGTCTCCGCTGCTCACCCTTGACTCTCTGGCATGTCAAACATCTAGCCACGAACTCAGCCACATCCCTCTTCATATTAGGCCACCAAAAAGATTTATTGAGGTCTTTATAAAGCTTGTCACCTCCTGGGTGAACCGAATAAGGAGTGTAATGAGCCTCTTTCATGATTACTCTCCTCAAGTCTGCATCATCAGGAACGCACCATCTCCCATCAAAACGAACACTCCCATCTGTGTGGATAGAAAATCTGGAAACTGTGCCACCCTCCACTCTAGACTTCCATTCTTGGATCTTAGGATCAAGCTCTTGCTTTCTCTTGATATCCTCATACAAATATGGCTCAATCGTCAAATCTCCGATGGTATCCCCTTTCCGAATCATATTGATCCCCATCTTGGACATCTCATCCCTTATCTTCAGCAAAGGCATAGCTGTACATAGCGAATGGACACTATTTCTACTCAAAGCATATTCAACAATGTTAGCCTTACCATCGTGATAGATGATCTCCATGTCATAGTCCCCGATCAGCTCTATCCACCGTCTCTGTCGCATGTGTAATAACCGTCCTTTTAGGGACCTGTTGACCGATAATGACTGACCTTAGACACTGATCTGGACCTTAGGAAACCATACGGGTGATGACTGATGTCGATGTGAGTCTTTGAGTACGTGTTACTCGATCTAGCTGAGGCTACTCGATCGAGTAGGGGTCACTCGATTGAGTAAGTGCATTACTCGATCGAGTAATGGGTTTGCAGCGGGGAATTATAAATCGTAAATCATGAAATCCAAATCATTTCTATACCTTTCTTCCTAAACCTAAATGTCATCATTCCACTTCTCCTCCACATAATCCCTTTCCTTGAGGCCTTTGAGGATGCTTACACTATGGGGATGGGATGCTTGAGTCGGGTAGCGGCCTTGACACCGGATTGCTTTGTGTAGGTATGCTATCATCCTTATCATCATCGTTGTTTTCAGTTGGGCTTGTAGTGGTAGTAATAGATGGTTGTATTGATTGTATAGGTGGTTTTCGTGGCTGATGGGTATCTTGTGATCGGACGCGGAATCGCTGCGGTTGTTAAAGGTAGGTTCGCCTACTCAGTACTGTTGATTGTCTAGAGTGTCTGTTGATGTGGTTCGATTAATTGTGGTAGTTGGTTAGTCTTGTGTTGTTTTTATAATTGTTGTTTGAACAGCTGGTTGCGGTTGTTTGTCTGTGGTTCTCGAAGTGCGCCCTCGGCTAAGTGAAGTCAGTTGCGGGAGTGGCTTCACGCCCTTGATTCCCCCTCCGTGGAAACCGCCACGGGAGGGGATGTGCACATTAAGGAACTTGAGTTTATCGCTTGGATAGATGAGCGGGGCTTAGGTGGGCACGGCTGCGGTCCCCCACTGGCAGGACTGGACCTTCGGGTAGTCAGAGGTGTGGTTGGTTGAAGGAGATGTGGTGTGTGTGTGTTGTGGTACTTGTGTTGTGTCTTCTTTTGTATATATTTTACCTCAGTTGCTGACCTTGTGTGGTTTTGTTTTGTTGTTTGTTTCTGTTGTGTCTGCCGTGATCCACTATGGTGAGTAATCAGTCTTAGCAGGTTGTTGTTTGGATCATAGCTCGGTGCTTGGAGGGACGAGTCTATCACGAGTCACGACAAAAGTAGTTCACATAGTTGATAGTGGTTTTGAGTTGTATATTTCATATCGCCTGTTGTTTGTAAATCACTTATAATATAACTTAAACGTTCTTTTATCGACATTTGATTATTACTGTCCTCGGGCAACCAAGTTGGTAACGCCCTTATCTGCTAGGGAAGGTCTTGTTAAGGCTCCTTGGTATATGGGGGTATTACAAAGTGGTATCAGAGCGACGATTTTGGAACCTATAACAAATGAGCCTAATGAACGTAGTGAGTCTAATAGAATGAACCTGGTGTATGTATGTTGGGAGCCCCAACTGATGCTTGATTTTGGGTGAGTAGGCGCCCTCATTTCAAAATCACGGCCCCATTATGCTTAAGCCAGTCACCGGTTATGGGAATATCGAGTCGGGAATTATGTGCCTAGTGTGTATAATGGTTAAGTTAGAAATAACTGGGATAGAGTCTCTGTTAATGTTTAGTACGTGTAATTGTGATGATGAACTGCGTAGGGTTATGGTTGAGTTGAAGTGTGGGTGAATGTAGTAAAAAGGGTGAAGTACTAGTAGAAAAAGTGACATTGACATCGCCATGTTAACATCGCTTCTCACTAAAAACGATGTAAAAATTATAAGCTTAATTATTGACATCGTTTTTCTTAAAAAAACGATGTAACTTATTTTTTATTTTTTATTTACGTCAGTTGCTAGCATCGGTTATTTGAAAATCGTTGTTAATTAATTCCCGTTATATCAGTTTTATTAGAACCGATGTACAATTTTTTTGTAATACTTATGTTACTTCAGTTTATTGAACCGATGTCAAATTTCAACACAGGATCACTCATATCCCATTATCACAGAACTTCCGTTTAGACTTCAGAACAAAAAATCCTACCGTCTCACGCCGGCGCCCTCTACCGTCTGACTATCACCCTCGACGACCACAACACAGCCGCATCGTCTACTATCATCACGTTGTTGTCCTCACCTTATCACGCTGCAACTATTACTCAATGTTCTGTCTTTCAAACACCTACGCCCTAATTTTCGACCATCAGCATCTCGGAGGTAAGAACTCGTGTAGATACCCAGTATCTGCTGAGACTCCAACAAACACCCGATGATTATCGGACTACAACATGCTTTGGAATCGCGGCGTTTGATCGACAGCTTGTGTACAACTTTACGTCGGAAAACTTAAAACGATTTCGAAAATAAAACATTTTAAAACATTTCAAAAATATCTGGAGTGTTTAATGCACGACGACGGGGTCGTAATGACACTAACTAGAGTCAAAACCGACACCAGACCAAAAACCGACTCAAAAATTCAAATCCCGACTCCAACAACGACTCAAACCGAGTCAACCACAAAAAACAAACATTTCAAATCTTCTACCTTAAGTTTTCCCGGATTCATGCTGGTCAAGTACCAAACATGTGACTACAAAACCTAGGATAGAACAAATCATGATTGCGTTTGTTGTGAAAGCGACAACACACCTCGAAGACCCGCGACGTGGCTCGCGCCTCTTTGAGCAGCCCAAGTGGCCACGTCGCTCAAAACTCACACAACCACTCATTTCCCTATAAATACCCCTCAAATGCCACCCATTTGAGACTTACGCGAGTGTCTGCCCCCTCTTTTCTCCCTTAAAATTCGTGACTCGACTTCTTAAGTCACAACCCGACGCATATTTACGACCTACCGATCGTAAACACGAGCCTTACACATTGTTTGGTACCGTCATCGTGCATTAAATCACTTGACCAACCACTTCGACCACTACACCATCACTAACATTAAAACACTCTTTTTACTTACCAAAACGGTCTTAAACCGAGTTTTTTCCGATCAAACGAGTTGTTACACTTGCGTCGGTCACTCGCCATAACCAAACATGTAAGTATGAGGGTGTAAAAATCCTCTTTTATTATATTTTCATTTGTTTCATGACTATAACATCGTATAACATGCATAACATGAACCAAAACATAGAATAAGCGAGCCAAAACTGATTTTTGGTCTGAGGCAGAAGCCCCTTAGGTCGCCAACTTACCCGCGCCTAAATGGGGTGTTCATACCAGAGATCAACAGTGTTTGTTCTCGTCATTTCCCTTTAATTCATTTTAGTATTTGTAATCGGTATTTACCATTCCAAATACTTTTGAACCCGTTTTATTTCATTTGTTTTAACCATAAAACAGTTTTCACCCTTGGTTCCTCATACCATCACTGTTAAATCCGTGTTTCGGTGATAATATTTGGTTAATGACATTTAAAAGGTATTTTAAAGCCTTTTATTTCATTTGTTTACATTTTCAAACAAACATATTAGTCACCAACACAAAGTCATCCTTGGTTCTACATACCATGCCGGATTTTAACCCGGGTACGATGATGAGCATCGACTAATGACATTCAAATGGGCTTAAAACAATTAGTCCATAATTATTTTCAATACTATTCATGTCAAGTTTGTCAAATCGAACCCGACACCGAATATTATCAAAATAATGATGATTATTCGAGTCTAGTTCTTCAAATCAACAAATGCGGTCTAAACGACCCCCTTTAAATCAAACCGGGTTCAAATTCCCATTTTCAACACGTTTTATAACGTTTTCTAAAAGGTCAGAACACGGCACATAAACCGTAGACAAACCCGCACCTAAACAGGCCCTCCATTTCTCATTTTCAAAACCAGAGGGAAGCCCCTTGTATCGCCGGCTGACTTGCGCCTCATATAGCCGCCTGATACAGGATCTGTTCCTTTCCAGCATTAGTCTAGGACGATCCCGACTCCAGTTAACCAGGATATAGGACGGATCAGATGACTATTTGATTATCCAAAACCATATTTGCAAAATTCCTTACTAAGACAAATAGATCTTGTTATGCACCCTAAACCTAATACGGTAAATGGATGTTTAATTTCCGTCTTGCATGCAAATCAATCATTAATCCAACTCGACATCTTATACTTGATACTTGGATTAAATCAACCGACTTAAAAAACTCTCACATGTTAGGTTTAAATTATTGGCTGCGCATTCATGCATTTAAACCGTTTTATCAACTTTTGCATTAAACCAACCAAGATCGATCAGTAGAGGCCGTTAACGCGGGTGGGATTGGGTGTCTGATTAAAGGGCTTCCCAATACGTACCTTCACCTCTTACTCAGAAACTTTGGATAGTGGATGACCTTATCCAGGGCGTACGAGAGTCATTCTAGAGATAGGATGCTAAAGAGGGACGATTTCCTTATCTTTAGTACCTATGTCAAACGCTGCTTTGTGCTTCGATTTTACCGAGGTATAAAGTGGATTTCAAACGGGTTCCAGGCATCCCACAAATGCTTGGTGGCGACTCCGAACATCTCTAATCGTTTCGAGACCCTTACCGAGACGAAACCGACCGATCTAAAACGATCCGGTCGAAAGCATTTTTACGCCGCCGAGCGTGGCTTTCAAAAGACCGCTATACGTCCACAGATTTGGTTGGCGTGTAGGTGGCCCATGTCCACAGATTGGCGACTCCACTGGGGAAAACTAGGACACTTACGTCTTTGTGATCCCTAGATGGTGAGACTCGAACGAGATCTTTTTTGGAATGCATTAATTGATATTACGGTCACGGTCGGGTTTCTTGTCTGGGCCCACAACCTAACCCTTTTCGACCAATTGGCTCGTCTCGTCGACGTGAGTTTTTTCTCATCCCCGCGTTTCGAATCCCGATTGAGTCAAGCATACCATTGACGTTATACATTTCAGTTTCGTCAAAGAGCTTTCATCTCTTTCGAGCATGAGGCTAGGGCACCCTCCTTACACATTTTGTTTGGATTGGTATCTCTCTCGCAAATCGGGGTTTGATTGCTTGGTGTGTAACCCACCCTTTTAAGCCAAAACCCGTGTCAGCATAATGCATAATATAATGAACTGCGAGTGCTTATGTGCTACTTGATCATAAGTCCTTCCGTGTCATTTTCAAACTTTCAAAATCACCCATTTTGCGCAGTTATAAAGGCAATTTCAAACCTCGGTCTTTCGCCGACCGTTGCACGCCTTTCTAGGCCATCGTAATGACGATTTTTAAACCCGGTTTTGTATAACCATTTCAACACGCCTTTCTAGGCCGTCGTAATGACGATTTTTAAACCCGGTTTTGTATAACCATTTCAACACGCCTTTCTAGGCCGTCGTAATGACGATTTTCAAATCCGGTTTTGTATAACCATTTCAACACGCCTTTCTAGGCCGTCGTAATGACGATTTTCAAACCCGGCTTTGTATAACCATTTCAACACGCCTTTCTAGGCCGTCGTAATGACGATTTTTAAAACCCGGTTTCTACAACCATTTCAAATCACCTTTTCGCGCAGTCATAATCGCCGCGTCTAGACACGGATTTTAACCCGTTTCGCGCCGACAATTGCTCTTTCAAAACCCGAGAAAAGCACACACCCTTTTCTCGAGACACTTTTGAGATCCCGAGGACCATACACCGTCCCCGAGACCTCTTCAAACATTTCAAACCCGATTTTCAAAACATACAATTTTGAATTTCAAAACCGTCTTGGGAGACAATACACTGTTTTCCGAGCCGATTCAAACTCAAAAACCGTCTTTTACAATAAACTTAAGATGACCCCTTTCAACTGATCGACTTGCAGAGATTTCTATCTTCGGAAGCCGTCCATTAAAGCGACAAATGAATCTTTTTGAAAATTTCTATTTTCGAACACTTTTGTCCACCATTCCAATTCCGCCTCGTGTCTATCAAGTGAAAGCAAACGTACTTATGGGTCTTTACTTATGAGTCATCTCACCACGAGACCCATCCAACGACGTCACGCCGTTATGTTGGACTCGTGTCAAAAGTTCGGTTAACACCGTTACGTCATAAATCGAGTCAGCACCGGGGGACCACACACGGTCACCCCCGTCTCGTTGAGTCTGATCCTTATCTCGTCCTTTGTGTTGTCTGCGTTCAGTCTTGGAACCGTGTCGGATTGAGTTGTAATGTGAGCCATTTTTCTGCCTCAGAGCCATGGCCCCGTCTTCAGCTTCGTCCAACAACAACAATGATAAAAGAGATGTCACAACTGATCAGCTGGCCAGCCTGCTTACCGCTCTTAAGGTCACCCTGGATCGCGTCGAGACCCGTATCGACGCCCTGGAGAACAAGGAAACTGGGGAACACAATACCCCACCTCTGACTGAAACTGAGAAAAGGCTAAAACTCTTGGAAGAACAACTCCTAGCCCGGGGTAACAATATCCATCTTGAGAACAACCGAAGGTTCGAACCTATTGGGGACTAGTTACCTGACAACTTCACCCTGACCGATGTGCCTACGTTCAAAGGAGTGGAGGACCCACTCAACTATATCCGTGCTTTCAAGGATTATATGGCCATTAAGGGGGTCAAACAGGAACATTTTACCCGGATCTTCCCATCCTCTTTGGAACCGATCCCTCGCCAATGGTACTAATCCCTTGATCCTAAAAATCTTACTACTTGGGATAAGATCGCAGTTGAGTTTGCCAAACAGTATGCCGACAATGTCGAGATCTAGGCCAATATCCGTACTCTCGAAGTGCTAACCCAGAACGACAAGGAGGGGTTCACTGAGTTCCTAACCCGTTGGAGGAGGGTGAGTACTCAACTGGTCAGTAAGCTGAGTGAGTCAACTTTGGTGGAAAAGTTTGTCAACAATCTCCGCCCGGTTTATGCCAACCTACTGAGGTATCAGAATATCAAGACCTTCCAAGATCTGCAGATTCTTGGGACGCGCATTGAGGACGACCTCCGAAAGGGTGTCTTAGCCAAGACCACTGGCAGAGGTTATCAGGGATCCACCTCAACCGGATCTCGCCCTTACGGCCAGACAAACAAGATTGATGAGGTCAACCTCGTTGAACCATCTACTAAGAGAACTGAGCGCCCCCAGAGAGTGTTTACCAACATAGGGTCAACTTACGCAAGTGCCCTGAAAAGGCTTATGGACCAGAGGAAGTTACAACCGATCAGACCCACCCCGGATCCGACCGATGCCAAGAAGTCCCGGTTCTGGAATCCCAATGCCTACTGTCAGTATCATCGAGGGAAAGGGCATGACACCGAAACTTGCTTCAAACTCAAGCACCTCATTCAAGATATGATTGAGAAGGGAGATTTGCCTTTACCCCCACCAACTAAGCCGAACAACAAGACGAATCCTTTGGAAATCCATGCCATCTCTGACGATGAGACGACCCTAGACTCCTCTCACCTCATCCTGCCAATTGACGACGAGGTGAATGCTTTGGAAAAAGATCCTTCAGACGGAGTGTTTGTGTTTAGTGCTGCCACTATGCTCACTATGTTTCAACAAGTTGAGAAGGCCATAACCAGCCTCTCTGAGAGAATCACCCGACTCGACGACGCCTACCGTCGACTCATTTTCAATCCACCGCGCCCAAGGGAGAATTCCCCAAGCATTCAAAACTACCCACCCCCAGGATGGAGTGCTCCCGCGACCATTCTGGCATAGACCTCACAAAAACCACCCTCACAAAAATGTCCCTCACAAGAACTGCCCACCGAGGAATACCCCTCCAAGGTACCCTCGAGACTCTGAAATTAATGGCATCTGGAGAGATGATGTTGAGGATGTCTATGTCATCCCAGGGAAGGAGAAGCGGGCGAAAGAAATCGGACATCTCACCCGGTCTGGACGTCCCTATTAGAATCCGAACAGTCCAACGGTCGTTCCAACAACGAATAACCAAGTCGTCCCAGAGGTGGACGCTCAACCAAAGGATCCTGAGAATTCAATCCTCAAACAGCTTCAGAAGGCGAAAGCTGAAATCTCAATTTGGCAACTAATCGCAACGTCTTTTGAGCATCGACAGGCCTTGCTGCAGGCCTTGGGAAAATTAACCGTGCCCTCCACCTCTTCCCCAGAAGAAATAGTGGCACACATGACAAGGGACGCCCCTGATCTAAACAACCCAGTCGTCTTCTCCGACGAGGATATCCCTCCGTTCGGAGCCAATCACAACCTGGCCCTGTATATCACCGTACAATGCCTCCATAAAAATGTACCCATGGTCCTCGTGGATGACGGTTCCGCGGTGAATGTCATTCCCCTAAAGACTGCTCACAAGCTGGGTATTAGGTAAGCTGATTTGGTTCCAACGAATCAAGGGGTACGCGCCTACGACGGCACTCGTCGCAAGCTCGCTGGGCTTGTCATTTTGACCGTCGCAAACGGATCACTTGAAAGACAAACCCGTTTTCAAGTGGTTGACATCGACGGTTCTTTCAATATGCTCCTGGGACGTCCCTGGATCCACGCCGTCAAGGCGGTTACCTCAACTATCCACCTGAAGATCAGGGTCCCTTTCAACGGGAAAACGATCACAATTCCTGCTTCCCCAATCAAAGCTGTCATGAGGAGGGGAATAGCCTCCCAAGCCATTGAGGAGGACGACAACGAAATGTGGGGTTTCCAAGCCGTAAACGCCATAACTGAGGAGTCAACACCCTCTGATTGTGACCTGTTCACCAACCTCACGGTCAACCGTATTATGATGCGTCAGGGTTATTTCCCGGGTTTGCCGCTCAATCCACTGAAGGACCCATTGCCTCCCTTGAAACAGGCTAAGGTCCCCAACATTTCCTTTGGGCTGGGATACGAACCTACCGACGAATATATCCAGGAGATGAACCTCCTAGTCCGAAAATGCAAGAAGCACGGGGTTATCCTCCGTCCCTACCATCTGACCCTCAACGGATACTTTGTCCCCGAGGGAGAGTCCAAGCTCTACCATGGCTTTCCGGAGCCAATCTATGACTCTGTGGTGAAGGCTAGGTACCCGGGAGTGGAAGTCTTCCAGGACGGCTACTTTATCCCCGACAACATCAAAGCTGCATCAACTGAGTCCAAGCCGTCACCATGCCTTGACGGACAAGCTGTCGCACTCCTCTTTGAGGAAGATAATGTCAAACACCTCGACTATGAGGACATCATCAACATCGCCCTGAAAGACAATCAATTTGATCCAACCGCCTTGATCTCCGATACTGACCCGGAGAAGGCTACCCAAGGCTGAAGGAAGACCGTCAAGTGGACCGATCGCCAAAGCCGCATAATCAAGATAACAACTGGAGAAGGCCCTATGTTCAAGGAGTGAAGTGAGGAAGGATCTCAGTCTGAGTCTGAGTCGGAGTCAGAGTCTGTCATAGCTCCTAACACTCCTGATGTCCCAGTCAAGGTCCCCTTTCCCACTGTTTTATCACAAAGTCATGGCTGATTCAGAGGCTGAGTCTACTAGGGTCACCCCCACTCTCATGAAAGGTGACAACCTGGAGCCTGTTCCAGGGGCCACTTCCTCTGCTGTGTCGCCTCTGATTGACCACGAGTTGTCTTTCCTTTCCGAGCTTTTCGCTCGTGTCAACTTAATGAACGCTAAGTTTCCTTATGACTCGTCTCAATTTAACTGCAATGCGATTCTGAATGACTACGAGGAATTTGACTTGAGTGACTACCCACCTCACCTAGCCAAAGAACTTGACAAGCGGGAAACCAGAACCCCCATCATTGAGGAGACCGAACCTATTAACGTAGGAACGGACAATACACCTCAAGAACTTAGGATAGGGACAACCCTGGACCCCTCGGAAAGACAACAGTTCATTGACCTCCTCCACGAATACAAGGACGTGTTCGCCTGGTCTTACAGAGATATGCCTGAGATTGACAGAGAAATCGCAGAGCACCGGATACCCATTAAACCCGGGGCTAAACCTGTGAAACAGAAGCTACGTCGGATGCGTCCTGAATGGGCCCTGAAAATCAAGGAAGAAGTGGATAAATAGTTCAAGGCTGGCTTTAACAAAGTGTCTGAATACTCTGACTGGGTGGCCAACATTGTGCCGGTGCCAAAGAAAGACGGAAGAATTCGGGTTTGCGTCGACTTCAGGGATCTGAACAAGGCGAGTCCAAAGGACGACTTCCCTTTGCCACATGTTGACATTCTGGTGGACAATACTGCCGAACATGCTCTCCTATTATTCATGGACGGGTATGCTGGGTACAACCAGATTAAAATGGCTGAGGAGGACATGCACAAGACTGCGTTCACTACACAGTGGGGTACATATTGCTACACGGTCATGCCTTTCGGCCTCATCAATGTCGGGGCAACCTATCAAAGAACCGCTACCACTCTCCTACATGATATGATGCACAAGGAGGTAGAGGTATATGTCGATGACATGATTATCAAATAAAAAGAAAGGGACGGCCACATTAGTACCCTCCGGAATTCTTCGCTCGTCTGCGGAAATACAACATGAGACTAAATCCTCAGAAGTGTGCATTCGGGGTCACCTCCGGAAAACTCTTGGGACATATCGTCAGCAAAAGAGGCATCGAGATTGATCCAACCAAAATCAAAGCCCTTCAGCAAATGCCTCGGCCTAGGAACGAGAAGGAGATTCGGGGATTTCTCGGTCAGGTCCAATACATCAGCCGCTTCATTGCCAAGCTCACTATGATTTGTGAACCAATATTCAAAAAGCTTCGCGCCTCCGATCACACCGATTGGGACGACGACTGTCAGAAGGCCTTCGACAGGATAAAGGAAACCCTATCCAAACCTCCTGTCCTCATGCCATCTCAACCGGGGATTCCTCTATCCTTATACCTGACTGTTACCAACACAGCCATGGGAGCGATGTTAGCACAAACAGTTGGCAACGAAGAACGAGCCATCTACTACATCAGCAAAAAGTTCATTGAGTACGTGACGAGGTACACCTAACTAGAAAAGACATGCCTTGCCCTAGTATGGTCAACAAAAAAGCTGCGGCATTACATGCTGAGCTACACGGTCCACATCTACTCCAAGATGGACCCGGTTAAATACATCTTCGAAAAACCCGTGCTAAACGGAAGGCTGTCTAGGTGGGCACTCATGCTGTCCTAGTTTGATCTCAAGTTTTTACCTCTCAAGGTTATCAAGGGAAGAGCAGTCGCTGATTTCCTAGCAGAAAACCCCGTCAGCGAGGATCCAACGACCGACACATGGTCAATTCCTGAAGAAGACATCCTTTGTGCCGACTCCGACGCATGGGACCTATACTTCGATGGTGCATCTAATCTGAGAGGCTTCGGGGTAGGAATCCTTCTAATTTCACCAGAGGGAGAACACGTTCCGATCTCGGTCAAGCTGGACTTTGCCGTCACCAACAATGCCGCTGAATATGAAGCATGCCTCATCGGCCTACAAGCAGCCATCACACATGGCATCAAGAGATTGAGGGTCAACGGCGATTCCTCGCTCATTATCAATCAGATGTCCGGATCATGGAAAATCCGATCTGACAGCTTAGCTCCCTACCGAGCAAAGATCAATCAAAAGGCCGAATTCTTCGACCAAGTCGACTACTTCCACCTGCCACGAGAGGAAAATCAATTTGCTGATGCCATGGCAAAACTTGCCGCGCTCGTCAACATACCTGACGACGTGACATCAATGCCCCTATGTGTCGAGAGAAGGAGCGAGCCAGCTCACATTTGTGCCGTTATCAACGACGAGGAAAGCCATGATGAACCTTGGTACCAAGCCATCCTCAATTACAATACCAAAAACGAATTCCCTCCTAACTCTGATCAAAGAGGACAGAGAGCCATCCGCTTACTTGCATCACAATTCGTGATAAACCAGAATCAACTCTACAAAAGAACACCCCAAGGAATTCTCCTCCTCTGCATTGACCATCACAAAGCCAAAAAAGTCATGGGAGAGGTTCACGACGGAGAATGTGGCCCTCACATGAGCGCAATGATGGTTACACGAAAAATCATGCGGCTAGGTTACTACTGGACCACCATGGAAGCCGATTGCCGTAACTACGTCAAACATTGCCACAATTGCCAAATCTTCGCCAACATACGACACATACCACCATCCCTTTTATACACCATGACATCACCCTGGCCTTTCTCAACCCGGGGCATCGACATCATCGGGAAAGTCAACCCGATAGGCACCAAGGGGCATTTCTTCGTCCTCGTCGCCATCGACTACTTCACCAAATGGGTGGAAGCACAGTCATATGCAGTCTTGACCGCCAAACAAGTGGCCAAGTTCATTCAAAACAACATCATCTGCCGATATGGGGTACCCCATGAAATCATCAGCGATCAAGGCTCTCACTTCCGGGCGGAAATGCAAGCTTTGCTGTACAAATACAAGATCAAGCGACATCGATCATCCCTCTACCGTCCCCAAACCAACGGAGCATTAGAGGCAGCGAACAAAACTCTTGTCATCATTATCAAGAAAATGCAAGACAACTATCGCGATTGGCCGAGCAAACTCCCATTCGCACTCTGGGGATACCGAACCTCCATTTGAACACCGACAGGCGCCACACCCTTCTACCTAGCATACGGTATGGAGGCGATTCAACCGGTAGAGTTAGAGTTAGAGGTCCCTTCTCTATGCATCCTACTGGAGAGTCAAGTCCCTGAGGCGGAATGGACCCGTCGAAGGTACGAACAACTCACTCTTCTACACGAACGGCGACTCAGCGCCTTGCACAACGTCTAGCTATACGAACGACGTATAGAACGGGCATTCAACAAGAAGGTCAAACCCAGAAACATCCAGGAGGGCGACTTGGTCCTCAAGTCAGTTCGAGCACCATTACCCGTCGATCCGAGGGGAAAATTCAAATCCAACTGGGCCGGGCCATACCTGGTCAAGAAAATACTTTCGGGGGGCGTAGTGAGACTGAGTGACCTAGATGGGGAGGACTTTACAAACCCGACCAACCTAGACCAACTCAAGAAATTCTACCCTTGAACCATAACAACCAACGACCTAGCTTAGTTTTACAACTAGGAACGACCTCAATACTTTTCAAGTCAAGTTCCTCAACGTGTTCTGATTTGAAATTACATGTTTTATCGAGTCTAAGCTACGGCACCTTGCCCGTTTCGAATGTCCTTTGATCTGTCAAAGGCAACGTCCATTTGCACTAAAACAAAACAACCCCCTGAACTACGAGCATGGTTTGATTTCACCTCTTCAGGTGAATATGTAGGCAGTCCCTCTTATGCCTCAGGGATACAACCACAAAACCCAATTAAAATTTACAAGTCATTTCGAACTACAATCATGGTTTGATTTTACCTCTTCGGGTGAATACGTAGGCAGTCCTTTCTTACACAAGAAGGATACAACCATTCCCACAATTAAAAACAACCATCCACATACAAAAATCCCACAGACAAAAACATCCCAAAAAAAGAAAAGGGAAAACCATTCCCTTTTTCCCACAAAAATACAAAATAAGCCTTTCTCCCTTTCCACAAAATACCACTTTCCTGAGTGCAAATGTTTAGGACGATTCAAATCGAATTGCCTTTACCAAATGGATGGAAGAAACAAGTGTTCACAATTTTCGACACGAGCCATCCTCTTATTTAATTAATAATGGGAGGGATTATATTTCGACAACAAATAAAGCTCGACGAGTCTACAACTTGTCAAAGCTAAGGTGTCAACTAAAACACCTCACATAATAAAACTAACACAAAACACACAAAACATAGCTAGTACAACATAATAAAAACTCACAACAATAATACAACATAATAATAAAGTAGGTAATGGAGGTCTTCACTCTTCCATTCTACCCTTGCATTTTCCCTCGGGGTACATCTTCCCCTTGTTCATCTTGTTGGCCCGCCTAGCATGGACTTCCTCCTCAGAACGGATCCTGAACGGATCTAAGACGGCGACGGCCTCCGGTCTAGCACAAGACCCCATGTTCGACCCAAAAAGAGCCAATGCACGGCCCACCATATTCTTGGGGCCGGAACTCCTCCTCTTCGGTGGTCTCAACACATCGGGAGTAGCTCCATAAACATACTCCTCAAAGAAAGCACGGTTGGCCTTGCCAGCCTCTCGATTATTCAAGTCAACAACCTGGTCCTTACGAAACTTGGATCTCTCTTCCAAGGACGGAGCACGTGACCACTTGACATAAGCGAGAGTCACCCATGTCGTGGCAACGGGGTTTGGTACCTCCCAAAGCGGCCGAGTGGCCCACCACCTTTCGAAGACCTCCAAAAGCTTGGAGTTCCGGAAAACATTCTCTTGGACAAGAGTATCTTGAGCGGGCACCTTTTGTTGACGCCCCATTTGCCTCATGAGTCTTTCGGGATATATGAAGGAAACAACCTTCAAACCCACCACCATCAAAGAACGAGGACTAGCACCAGAAGCGGGCAACCCCGTGAAGGACCTCAAGGGCCACCACGGCACCACCCAACAGATATGAAGACCGCCCTCCTCCGCCAATCTTGTGGCCCAATATGCCTCGGTGGAAGCAAAACTATCCGGGTACAACTTCTTCCTCATGGTAAGATGACGGAAGGAATAAGAAGAAGAATCAACCGGAGGCTCTACATACCTCAGCCTCCCCAATAGCCACACTTGAAGGATCCTCGGGGATTCGAAAGAGGGAGCTTCTCCACAAGAGCCTTCCTTATCCAAAGCTTGGATAATCTCTCCAAGCACCAACCATGATGGATCTCTACCATGCTCCATTTGCTCAATCACATGGATAAGGGTCATGCTACCATGGCATCTTGGCCCCTCCTTCTTCAAGACATCAACAAAGAGGTACACATGGACAAGGCAAAATGAAAGGGCCCTTCTCCTAGCCACCTCCGAGACATTTGCATCTAATAGGTTTGTAAAGATGTTGATATGAGCCAACATGTCCACAACATGTGGAGCGAGAAGAAAGTTGATTTGGCTTGTTGACAAGCCCAACATGGAACGAAATTTCTCCTTGTAGCACAACCGAGTCGTAGGAAGCACCGGAACACAACCCGGCCACCCACCAATGGCTCCAACTTCTTCGGCAAGAGGACAAAGCTCACCTTTCGGGAAAACGAAAACATGGTGTATCGAATCCCAAAACCGAGAACATGCTTCAAGAAATGAAGGTTGCACCTTGACTTGATGAAGCACGAACAATTGACCAACTCCCATGCAAACGAGTTGATACTTTTCGGGAGGCGACAAATGTGACACCCCTCGATAGGGCATCAAAAATTAAAGCGGAAAATACGAGATTTTTAAAACCTTTAAAGTTTAAAGGTGTGAAATCCACCATAAGTGATCAAACGAAAATAAAAGGTAAGATGAATAAGTTTTACAATTAAAAACGAAGTGCGTTGGGGAAAAGATATCCCACGAATAAACACAAGTCTAACGATAGGTGAGTCTAAGCAAACTATAACTAAGGTCCAAGGTTCAACGTTCTCGCTAGCTCACACGTCTTCCCCATAATCTGCATCACAAACCTGTCATTCATGTAAACATGAACGCCACAGTCAGTGGGGAGTAACTCAGGGTTCTCCCAGCCACAATATGTCAAAATGCACATAAACAAGAACTTAATTAAACATATTGATCATGCATCATACTTGAATAATATGAACAAGGGAATATAAACGATAATCACAATAAGATAGGCTTAGTACATTCATAATGAGTTAGGCATTGTACATTATATTAGACATGCATTCAATGTAACAAAACATGGATATGAGATTAGGCATCGAATCATAGGAAGAGGGTAAATAACGGATCAATTAAATAGAAAATATATGGATGGAAACAAATAGCCATTACTTTGAAAAACTCTTAACAACCATAGCACGGGACGTGGCTACTAATGTCACATTCATACTTATGGCTTGCATCTCACCATAAGAACGGATGAGAACATCAATCCCGGCGATCATATCGCAACTAGGGGCTTGCATCTCACCACTAGTATCCGATAGGACCAAGACTCTCACAAACAATCATAGAAGACGTGCACTCTCGTATATAAGAACACGCCAATGACCGTAGCAAGCAAGACATTTACAAAGGCTTTGACTCAAACAAGACAAACCCCTAGACTCCAACCTCCTGGTAGGACGACGATCATAATACGGTCCTAGTCTAAATCTGGCCAGACTCTCGGGATGGACGACACCCGATTCGACATGCGGTGACCCATCCGCATCCAAGACTCGAAACATGGTACATCTAACCGTGTCCGAAAGTCGAGTAACCCCAAATCGGAACTTTGTCACCTAACCGTGACCCCCGGTCCGAAGAGGCGGAAGGAACAATAGCCCAAACCGGAAACATGGCACCTAACTGTAACCAATGGTCCGCAAGGGTAAAATAAGGAATGTCAAGTCGTCACACAATGTAAGTCACTATACTTGGATCACAAACAAGAGTAACCATAATGGCATGATCATCACGTAATCATGTCCTAAATTGATCACTTATTAATCACGGAAAAGATAAATGCGTGAATCATTGGTTAATATAAGTTATAGGCGAAGAAGAACAATCGAGAGGGTCTCACGGTTGTGGGCGGCGGCGGTCCACCGGTGGGACTCCGGCACATATTGGATTTTCAATAAAACTTACGGGGGTTCCAGTACCGGTCCAGAGCCGGCGGCCGGTCAACCGGCTGAGACCCATGGTTCATTTTTGAAAAATTGTAAAAAGGCCAAATGTTACAGTGGGTTCCCAGCCGGTCTAGAGCCGGCGGCCGGTCAACCGGCTGAGACCCACAACACATTTTGAAAAGTGAAATAAAATACAGGGGGTTCCCAGCCGGTCCAGAGCCGGCGGCCGGTCAACCGGCTGAGACCCACTGTACGCGTGAATCGCCAAAATCGTCTCTCAAATCATTTTCAAACAACCACAAATCGTTCCACTACAATTATTTACCCTTCCTAACATGATTCTAACCAAGAAAAACAACATAATTGAGATAGAAATTCAACCAATACGGATCAAAGACAATAAAGGGTGAAACTTTTCCTTAAACATGTGAGAAATATTATTCAAGTATTCTAATCAACATCCATTCACCACAAATCATGCAAGACAACAAATTTAACAATCATATGAGTCTAATACTAAACAAATCACACAATTTTAACATAAAAGTCGAGTAACCCATCACCGTTACCTTTTTGCACTTAAATCCACAAAAGACTCGTCTACCTTTCAAGAATCCACTTCCGGGTCAACTAACCTTTCTCCTAAACATAAGAAAACACAAAATAAGACTAAAAATCGAAACTAGAAAAAGGGTACCATGTGGAGGATGGCTCGACAGCCCCATTAATGGAGGAAAGGTAGTTCTTTTCTTACCTAGAAAGAAGGGGGGCGATGAGAGGAAGAGATAGACTCGAAAATCGTTGAAAATCGATGAGAAATGAAGGTTTTATGGCCAATTTAGTGAAGGAGGTGGAAGTTGTGTAACAATGGTGTTGTAGTTGTGTGTTTGTTGGAAAATTTCAGAATTTAGGAGTGAGGGAGATGGAGTTGTGAGGGTTTAGTTGGGGGTTTTGTGAAGGGAAAAGAGAAGGGAAAAGCCCATAAGTTATAAAAAGCCCAACAACTCAAATTGAGTCGGTATACACTAGAAGTTTCGTCTCAAGCCCACTACAACTCAAGACGGGAAATATTATTATTATTATTATTATTATTATTATTATTATTATTATTATTATTATTATTATTATTATTATTATTATTATTATCCGACCAAAATATTTATTTCACATAACTTAAGCTTTAAAATATAATATTTATAAAAATCATGTTTAATAATGAAATCAATTAAATTAAATAATTTAAAATATAAATAAGACAATAGAACGGTTAATTAAATTATATTTGCCAAAATGGAAAATTCGCGGGTGTTACAATCACCCCATCTTTTAAAAAGTTTCGTCCTCGAAACTTGAAAATGGAAATGAAAGGTTGGAAAAAGTAAAACTGAACTTTTAAAATCGGTAACCAAAACATTAAAAGGTTACTTATCGTAAAAATCAAAATCCCTTCAGAAGTTTCAAATAAAATTTTAAAATGTAAACGATTCTCATCAAAGGAACGGAAGTGCTCTCGTTGCGCATTCAAGAACATCACATTCCAAATCGAGGATAAGGTCAAAAGCAAATCATTTGTATAAATCGAAAATCAAAATACTTTCAAAAACATTAATGAAGAGTTTTCAAAAGTATAAGTCTCATTCATGGAACGAAATTGCTCTTGTCGTGCACACAAGAACGCTAACTTTCCAAGTCAAAGTCAAATTTAAAAAATGAAAATCATTCGCCGACAAGCGTAGAACAGGTTATTAAATGTTTCAAATAACGAGTTCTAACATCCGATCAACGTTAAAATCAAAAGAAAAAGGCAATTCATTCAAATTTTCTTTTGCCAAAGTCAAATTAGAGATAAAGGTTTCACTTTTAAACTCAAAAGGAAGTCACATTTCCGAAAATATATAATATCGAACTCTGACAAAGAAATCATAAGTAGATCAAGGTTAGTTAGAAATTGAGCAAAGTTAAAAGTAACTCGGGTTTAGCAATTAAAATCAATAAAAGGAGTTATACTTATAGAATAAAAGGAGAACTAAATCAAATTTCCATTTTCAAACCCTTAAAATTGGTAGGGTTTTGTAAAGGTAACATAAACTTTTAACAGTGGATCAAAACTGTAGCTTGAAATGTTTAGAAATAGTACGAAATGAAGAGAACATAGATATCATGAACACAAGGTACGCCAAGAGGGTTCAAACTTTACCAACAAAAGAGCTATGATGAACTTCCTAGGAGAATAGTTGAAATCGAATCCACAAGGATATCAAAGATTGAATTTCATAGGTTAACATCAAATTATAAAGGAGGAGCAAGCATAAACGAGGAAGAGAGGTATGAACGGTAACACTTATGGTCAAAGAGGGCAGGAAATTAGGCAACAAGGAGTCGCCAGATACTTAAATCTCGAACAACAAGGTCATCCTGAACGGTTCCGAAACCTTCCTAACCACGAAACTCATAACCATATAACTCCCAAGAATTTCCTCAAAATACTTGCACACTTTACTCCTATGCTATCACGTGGGTCAAGTCACTCCACCACAATTATGATTCCAAAACTCTCAAATATAAATCATCTATAACGATGTCCACGAAAGATCAAAACCACTAAAAGAGTTACACACATAACTAACTATCGGCCACTAAGAGTTCTCACTATGGTAAAATCCTTAATCAGAGATCAAAATCTCAAGGTCTTTATGCTTTCTAACACTCCAAACCAAAATCTTATTCACCCCCGAATTCACAATTATAGATGATCACATTTCTCCAAATCATAAAGACCACCAACCAAAAGTGAATAGGTTTGTTACACAATTTTTCCTACTCACTCAACTCAAGTTCCACTAAACCAATTTTGACGAAGTCAAGGTTCACAAAGAATCCTCAAAGAGCATCTCACTCACTCTACAACGTAGCCAACAATGCTATCACTCCACTAAAGAAACAAGAGCAATAACTTGGTCAAGAAATGATAGGAAATTTCAATGGGATACATGAACATGTCAAGGTGTGAGATTAAAAGAGTCAAATAATGACGGTAACTAGATAACAATAGTAAGAGATATTAGAATTAGGGAGCTATTCAAGGCAAGTAAATGACAAGTAACTTTTATACTTGAGGAATAAATCTAATCAAGGTATGAATGAAGGGAAGGAAGATGCTTAAAGGTACGAGGGGGATTTTAGGGCTTACACCATACACTTTCTAAGACTTAATGTTCTCTCTAACAAGGTCACGCCTATTAGGGTATTGTACCATCATAACAAAATGACCAAATTCCAAAACGAGGGTCAAGGCAATTCATCTCATTCCTTATATGAAAGTCTCTCTTAAAGGATTACACCTCTATGACTAATCAAGGTAAAAATAAATGCTCGCTTAAGGGTTGATAAATTGGTTAGATTCATTGTTCACCTATCCTATCACATATTAGAATTTCCTAAGGTAAATCTACCACTCAAGTATAATAGCATCTCTTTATCTCAAGTACTCGACACAACCTCAAAGTATAAAACCATAGGGGTAACAAATACTTCTCAATGCTAAGTCTCTCTCAACTCAAGAACTCTCATGAGCCAACTACTATCGAATCACATTACCAATCCGTTACGGTCATCAGCATCCCAAAGTATTTTCTTTCAAATCCAGTATCATAGAACAAAACCTACCATCGAGTTCTCAAGAAACAAGGTCTTAGTTGTAACAACACTTTACCACCTTATGTTCCCACATTCTAACTCCATAAATTGAAACTATGTTCCTCAACTTAACATTTGGCATCAACCATACTATTATCCTTTCTAGCTACTAAAACAAGCGCTAAGACTCCCCAATAATGTAGCTTAGTCTCACTCTCATACCAACCTCAAGTAGTAATCAAGATCACTCACTTAGACAAACCAATAATCCCACAATTAGCATTTCTCATGGTCCCGTGTACATTATCAAACCCTCATATCCAAAGTGATTACGAAAGCCTATCATAACTCGACTTACTCATTCAATCTTACCTCTTCAATTCCACCACTCAATTTCAGCCATTCTAAGTCAAGTACTAGGCACTAGTATCCCAAGACACGTCTCACTACACTTCCCAAGCCTTTCAAATCTCAACCATAAACAACAAAGCCAAGTTCTATAACCTTAGTAACACATGCAACTCACACTTTACGACCCAAATAATTCAACTAATCGACCACACTCAGTTCATGACAAGCAACTAGGTCTAAGAAACCTCAAGGTATGACTTACCACATTGGCAAAGCCTCTCTAACAAAACAAACTCTCAAGGCGAGGGTTAGGAATCCATCACAAACTAACTCCACAAAGCCAAAATTCTCAACCAAGGTTAACATTCCATAAGACAAAGATGAAGGTGTCCATGAGGGGTATTATAAGAAGAAAAGGTACAAAGACAACTCTCAAGATATATGAGAAGAGTTACGATAGGTATAGAGCACAAAGACAAGGGAATATGACAAGGCATTCTAAGAGAGGAAGGAATCTCAGAGAAGGTAGAGACACTCTTCAAGAGAAAGAGATCTATATGCAAGGTGTTATGGAAGGAGAAACAAAAACGAAAGATAGGTCGGGTGAGTACTAACTAGCTTCCAAGGTAAAGAAAAAGAAAGAGTACTATCAAAAGGGCGTTAAGGGAGGATAAGCAAGGAACAAAGGACAAGTTAGGAGGGTACAAGAGTAGCTTCCAAGGAAAAGAGAAAAGAAAGTTTAGAAGAGGAAATAAGCATCAAGAAATGAAAGAACAAGGCAAGGTACACACGAATGAGGAATATCTTCAAGGAAGAAGAAGCATTCTTCAAAAGTCGAACAATTCTTCAATTCTCGGCAAAAGGCGTCAAGTCTTGATCTTCACGTAGGTAAGCTCACGGTCATTGATCCAAGGGCACAAAAATTATTAAAGGACAATCAACAAACAGGTTAGAACCTAACAAAGAGCAACCACACTACAGACTACCAACTTAGGTCCTTAAGTCTACCCATCTCTCATTCATTATTCAAGGTCAAGTTCAATTTAAATTCGGGGTACACGTGTGTGCGTCGGGAGCAACATATGCTCTGATACCAACTGTGACACCCCTCGATAGGGCATCAAAAATTAAAGCGGAAAATACGAGATTTTTAAAACCTTTAAAGTTTAAAGGTGTGAAATCCACCATAAGTGATCAAACGAAAATGAAAGGTAAGATGAATAAGTTTTACAATTAAAAACGAAGTGCGTTGGGGAAAAGATATCCCACGAATAAACACAAGTCTAACGATAGGTGAGTCTAAGCAAACTATAACTAAGGTCCAAGGTTCAACATTCTCGCTAGCTCACACGTCTTCCCCATAATCTGCATCACAAACCTGTCATTCATGTAAACATGAACGCCACAGTCAGTGGGGAGTAACTCAGGGTTCTCCCAGCCACAATATGTCAAAATGCACATAAACAAGAACTTAATTAAACATATTGATCATGCATCATACTTGAATAATATGAACAAGGGAATATAAACGATAATCACAATAAGATAGGCTTAGTACATTCATAATGAGTTAGGCATTGTACATTATATTAGACATGCATTCAATGTAACAAAACATGGATATGAGATTAGGCATCGAATCATAGGAAGAGGGTAAATAACGGATCAATTAAATAGAAAATATATGGATGGAAACAAATAGCCATTACTTTGAAAACCTCTTAACATCCATAGCACGGGACGTGGCTACTAATGTCACATTCATACTTATGGCTTGCATCTCACCATAAGAACAGATGGGAACATCAATCCCGGCGATCATATCGCAACTAGGGGCTTGCATCTCACCACTAGTATCCGATAGGACCAAGACTCTCACAAACAATCATAGAAGACGTGCACTCTCGTATATAAGAACACGCCAATGACCGTAGCAAGCAAGACATTTACAAAGGCTTTGACTCAAACAAGACAAACCCCTAGACTCCAACCTCCTGGTAGGACGACGATCATAATACGGTCCTAGTCTAAATCCGCGGACTCTCGGGATGGACGACACCCGATTCGACATGCGGTGACCCATCCGCATCCAAGACTCGAAACATGGTACACCTAACCGTGCCCGAAAGTCGAGTAACCCCAAATCGGAACCTTGTCACCTAACCGGCGGAAGGAACAATAGCCCAAACCGGAAACATGGCACCTAACCGTAACCAATGGTCCGCAAGGGTAAAATAAGGAATGTCAAGTCGTCACACAATGTAAGTCACTATACTTGGATCACAAACAAGAGTAACCATAATGGCATGATCATCACATAATCATGTCCTAAATTGATCACTTATTAATCACGGAAAAGATACATGCGTGAATCATTGGTTAATATAAGTTATAGGCGAAGAAGAACAATCAGAGGGGTCTCAGCCGGTTGTGGGCGGCGGCGGTCCACCGGCTGGGACTCCAGCACATATTGGATTTTCAATAAAACTTACGGGGGTTCCCAGTAGGTCCAGAGCCGGCGGCCGGTCAACCTTTGAGACCCATGGTTCATTTTTGAAAAATTGTAAAAAGGCCAAATGTTACGGTGGGTTCCCAGTAGGTCTAGAGCCGGCGGGTCGGTCAACCGGCTGAGACCCACAACACATTTTGAAAAGTGAAATAAAATACAGGGGGTTCCCAGCCGGTCAGAGCCGGTCGGTCAACCGGGCCGAGACCCTTTGTACGCGTGAATCGCCAAAATCGTCTCTCAAATCATTTTCAAACAACCACAAATCGTTCCACAACAATTATTTACCTATCCTAACATGATTCTAACCAAGAAAAACAACATAATTGAGATAGAAATTCAACCAATACGGATCAAAGACAATAAAGGGTGAAACTTTTCCTTAAACATGTG
Source organism: Silene latifolia (assembly GCF_048544455.1). NCBI lineage: Eukaryota > Viridiplantae > Streptophyta > Magnoliopsida > Caryophyllales > Caryophyllaceae > Silene > Silene latifolia. The sequence goes on along the minus strand of NC_133535.1, from coordinate 87,769,575 downwards.
AGAAATATTATTCAAGTATTCTAATCAACATCCATTCACCACAAATCATTCAAGACAACAAATTTAACAATCATATGAGTCTAATACTAAACAAATCACACAATTTTAACATAAAAGTCGAGTAACCCATCACCGTTACCTTTTTGCACTAAATCCACAAAAGACTCGTCTACCTTTCAAGAATCCACTTCCGGGTCAACTAACCTTTCTCCTAAACATAAGAAAACACAAAATAAGACTAAAAATCGAAACTAGAAAAAGGGTACCATGTGGAGGATGGCTCGACAGCCCCATTAATGGAGGAAAGGTAGTTCTTTTCTTACCTAGAAAGAAGGGGGGCGATGAGAGGAAGAGATAGACTCGAAAATCGTTGAAAATCGATGAGAAATGAAGGTTTTTTGGCCAATTTAGTGAAGGAGGTGGAAGTTGTGTAACAATGGTGTTGTAGTTGTGTGTTTGTTGGAAAATTTCAGAATTTAGGAGTGAGGGAGATGGAGTTGTGAGGGTTTAGTTGGGGGTTTTGTGAAGGGAAAAGAGAAGGGAAAAGCCCATAAGTTATAAAAAGCCCAACAACTCAAATTGAGTCGGTATACACTAGAAGTTTCGTCTCAAGCCCACTACAACTCAAGACGGGAAATATTATTATTATTATTATTATTATTATTATCCGACCAAAATATTTATTTCACATAACTTAAGCTTTAAAATATAATATTTATAAAAATCATGTTTAATAATGAAATCAATTAAATTAAATAATTTAAAATATAAATAAGACAATAGAACGGTTAATTAAATTATATTTGCCAAAATGGAAAATTCGCGGGTGTTACAACAAATCCCGGCACCATTGTCGCAATGCGTTCTCAAAAGCACCCATGAAATATTTTTGTGGAAGAAGAAGAGGTTTTGTAGAGATGTTTTTGTGTTTCGGATGATGAAACAATGAAGCGCAAACGTCCCTATTTATACAAAATGATCAACGCATTATTCAGAAAAAGGGGAGAGCCGGCTTCCATCGCCAGGCTGCTCGCGCCTCTTTAGGCCTTCCCCAGGATTTCCGCTGTTGACTTGTCTCTTTCAACTTGTGTTTTCTCCTGACACCTCAAACCTCCCGCCAGGAAGCTCGCGCCTCTTCGGGATGATTCAAGATATTTTGTGTTTCCTCACACTCACATTTCCTTATTTTCACGTTTTACGAAATCCGACACGGTTTCCATGACGCAGCTTTAAACATACGGATTTTTCTTTCTTTTTTAAGGGGGGAAGGGCTAGTCGCCCCGATCCGCGATGGATCGTTTCCATGTCAGTCGAAATGCCGAAAAGTTTTTCGCTTTTTCGCAATCTTCCATCAAAAATCAAAATCGAGAATTGATAACACGACATCAATTTTCATCAAAATTCAAGCACTCACAAATTCGAGTCTTGACCTCAAAAATCAAAAATCAAATATACTCGCAAAAATCCTTTTCTAAAATTCTTTCCTGACGGTTTGAGTTTGAATTTTTTCGGGTCAATTTCAATAATTTCGACGGAATTTAATTCACGACACGAGTTAATTGCTCAAATTTTTAAATTAATTCCTTTTGAATTCCGAACATGACGATTTGTCACGGAATTTTCAAAATTCATTTCAAAACTCAATTTTAACTTCAAGTCATCTTGGTTAATTTTGGTTTTCGATCAAATGCTTTACGTGTTTTCAATCAAATGCTTCTACGTGTTTGCATTTTTGCATATGTGCTATCTGTTGCCTGTTTTTCTACACTAACGATGCAGGAACTGGTGCAAAGCAAATGGAGAATCGACAGCCGACAGCGCTCCTCCGAAACACAACACAAAAAAGCCAAAAATCACAAAATGAACCACAATCCAAAAACACATATATACAAACCGCCTCACGCACAATGTAAATATGTACAAACAAGATCCAATACAGACATCTATCATGCAGACACTGGCCTAAAACAACCGTCTATCATACAGACACTAGCCTAAGACAACGAACTGGGGGCTATCCGCCACCTACCGAACTGAGCACTCTCTATCCTCTCAAACAGAAAAGAAAGGGAGCAACACAGGAAACAGAGAAGCAGCAACGGAAGCAGAGGTGGTTACCATGACAGATTTTGGACGACGCGATAATCAGGGTTCGTAGCTCAGCGCGCTACCCCGACGTTGGCCTCCAATCGTCAGAATTCGAGGATGAATAGGGATCACGACAACGGATACTACCCCGATGTTGAACACCACTCAGCTGAATTTAACAGCGACCGAAAGCGACAACGTGGGATAACACGCTCGTACTGAACCCCACTCATCGGACATCCGGACCTCCACAGGGAACGACCAACGATCGATACCCGATCATTGGCCAGGCAAAGGCCGCCAGGCAGAAACACAACCAAGCCTGTAACAAAAAACAGTCGTCACTCCCCCTCCAGGATCGACTTCCTCCTCCAAAGCCTCAACGGCAGACCCCATAGGTCCCAAACGATATCCTGCAATAAAAAAAAACACAACAAACAAAAAACATCAGCCGAAATTTCGGCATTACGATGGCATAAAATGGATAAATCCAAAAAGCCCAACCTGCAATGCAAAACAAGGGCAATCCCGCCCAAAATCCAACCAAACAAAACCATTCACAACAAACAAACAAAAACGACTCGCCCCTCTTTTCAAGCAAAAGTCGAGTCAAAAACAAAAAAAAAAACGGCATTTCAAGACCTATACAAGGTCCGCCAACAACCCAAAATACATTCCCGACACAATGGGGATTTTTCTACGGTTCAAAAAGGCAATTCATACGCTAATTTGAGCCCAAACCGGTCAAAAAATCAAAAACGACCGCAAAAAGGCAAACATGATTTTATCACGCCTCAAGGTGACCTAAATTACCAATAACGTCCATTTCAAGGCAACCTGACTCAATTTAAACCCAAACAGACGCTTATTTTGTCAGACATAAGACCGTCATAAAAGGCAAAAATCCAATTTTGCCCACAATACCCAACGAAGGTCCATAATGGCGAATACGGGTTTTCCCAACTACAATGCAACCTAGTGGGATCCACTACCCAAGGAAATAAACTTGGTATTCCGAAATGAGACGGTTTCTCGCCTCGCTCACGTTTTTCAAGCATAGGGAGCGGGAACGGGGACCAAAATGCAAACTAAAAGCACCCCTATACTCCTAAACATGTTTCTATTCTAACGCAAGCATCAATTTCACTCGAAATGGGCTCAATCAAAAACGCCCAATTCGATTTTCTAGGGTAAAATTCGCCCTAATTCAATCAAGCTAAAGATCAACAAATTTAAATGGATTCAAGAGGAAATACATACCCTGAGATGACATTGTTGATGATGGCACGATTTCGAGCAAGCTAGAAGGTCCAACAATGGCAATTTTGGTTTGTTTGTGTCGAAAAATGAAGAAGACGAAATGGGAATGGGATGCAGCCTGAACTCGCGTCTTTTACAGAAAAAAGGGAAGCCCCTTTGGTTCGCCAGGTGGCTCGCGCCTCAATCAGGTGTCCACTTGCTATTTCAGCGAATTTTGGGCTTTAGCCCAATTTCCCCATAACAAAATTCGGATTTTCATTGGCGATATTGAAAATCGTCATTTCCTCAAAGGCAAAAAAACAAATAGTGAAAATTTAAATTCGCTATTTTCAAAAATTTCAAGCAAACGGCGATCAAAACCGCTAATTTCTAAAATAATGGTGAAATCAAATTCACCGTTTTCCTTCAAAATTTCAAAAATAATAGCGAAAATTCAAAAACCGCTATTTCTTCAAATTTTAAGCGACGACAATTAAAACCGTCATGCTCAAAATAATAGTTGGAAATTGAATTCCACTATTCTCACCACGCATGTCAACGGCGGTACATAAACCGTCACTTCAATTAATAGTGAACATTCCGAATTCACTATTTCCATCAAATGTCAACGGCGGCATATAAACTGTCACTTCAAACGTAATAGCTGGTTTAAAATTAACTATTTCCTTCAAAATTAAAAAAAAAAAAACGGCGATCGAAACCGCCACTTCAAATTCAAAGAAGAACGACGAATGGTGAAGATTCCAAATTCACTATTCCTTTCACTACCAGCAGAGGGCTTCCTCGTGAAACCCGCCCATTTCAAAAGCAGTGATAGTGAAAATCCAAATTCACTGTTTCCACGGCGGCATTATGAGTTCGCTACTTTCAAGACAAGCCCTTTTGACGCGGTTGTTCTCATTCACGGCGTCATCATGAGTTCGCTACTTTCAAGACAAGCCCTTTTGACGCGGCTGTTCTCATTCACAGCGGCATCATGAGTTCACTACTTTCAAACAAGCCCTTTTGACGCGGCTATTCCCATGATCCATTAACCGACCGCCTCATAGCTGGCGAGCCTTTCTCCGCAAACTTTCAAGGACAGATCCCGAAGATGCCTCGGGTACATTTCCTTATCATGGCTGGCGAGCCTTTGTCCGCAAACATTCAAGGACAGATCCCGAAGATGCCTCGGGTATATTTCCTTGTCATGGCTGGCGAGCCTTTGTCCGAAAACTTTCAAGGACAGATCCCGAAGATGCCTCAGGTACATTTCCTTATCGTGGTTGGCGAGCCTTTGTCCGCAAACTTTCAAGGACAGATCCCGAAGATGCCTCGGGTACATTTCCTTGTCATAGCTGGCGAGCCTTTGTCCGCAACCATTTAAGGGCAGATCCCGAAGATGCCTCGGGTACATTTCATTACCGTGGCTGACGAGCCTTTGTCCGCAAACTTTCAAGGACAGATCCCGAAGATGCCTCGGGTACATTTCCTTACCGTGGCTGGCGAGCCTTTCTCCGCAAACTTTCAAGGACAGATCCCGAAGATGCCTCGGGTACATTTCCTTACCGTGGCTGGCGAGCCTTTGTCCGCAACCTTTCAAGGATAGATCCCGAAGATGCCTCGGGTACGCTTCCTTACTGTAGCTGGCGAGCCTTTGTCCGAAACCTTTCAAGAACACATCCCGAAGATGCCTCGGGTACGTTTCCTTACCATGGTTGGCGAGCCTTTGTCCGCAACCTTCCAAGGACAGATCCCGAAGATGCCTCGGGTACATTTCCTTGTCACAGCTGGCGAGCCTTTATCCGCAAACGTGCAAGGACATATCCGAAGATGCCTCAGGTATGACTCCTTCTTATGGCTGGCGAGCCTTTTTACGTAGTCAAACGGGCTTTAAACGACCCGCACGGACAGTCGACAGACTCTAAACTATTCCCGACGACAGGTCCTTGACTCGTACACTCGAGTCGCCTTGGTGTCGCGCTTCCCGACGGCACGTCCTCGGCCCGAATCCTTTCGAGCCGCCTCGACTTCGCTTGGGTCTCCAGGTTGTAATCTTCGATTGACCTGGGGGGTCTACTTTGACTTTCGCCCTGTCCAAGCCTCAGTCAAAGTGGGGGCTCTGTAGTTACCCAGTATCTGCTGAGACTCCAACAAACACCCGATGATTATCGGAATACAACATGCTTTGGAATCGCGGCGTTTGATCGACAGTTTGTGTACAACTTTAAGTCGGAAAACTTAAAACGATTTCGAAAATAAAACATTTCAAAACATTTCAAAAATACCTGGAGTGTTTAATGCACGACGACGGGGTCCCAATGACACTAAATAGAGTCAAAACCGACACCGGACCAAAAACCGACTCAAAAATTCAAATCCCGACTTCAACAACGAGTCAAACTGAGTCAACCACAAAAAAAAACATTTCAAATCTTCTACCTTAAGTTTTCCCGAATTCATGTTGGTCAAGTAACAAACATGTGACTACAAAACCTAGGATAGAACAAATCATGATTGCGTTTGTTTTGAAAGCGACAACACACCTCGAAGACCCGCGACGTGGCTCGCGCCTCTTTGAGCAGCCCAAGTGGCCATGTCGCTCAAAACTCACACAACCACTCATTTCCCTATAAATACCCCTCAAATGCCACGCATTTGAGACTTACGCGAGTGTCCGCCCTCTCTTTTCTCTCTTAAAATTCTCGACTCGACTTCTTATGTCACAACCCGACGCGTATTTACGACCTACCGATCGTAAACATGAGCCTTACACATTGTTTGGTACCGTCATCGTGCATTAAATCACTTGACCGACCACTTCGAACACTACACCATCACTAACATTAAAACAGTATTTTTACTTGCCAAAACGGTTTTAAACCGAGTTTTTTCCGATCAACTGAGTTGTTACACTTACGTCGGTCACTCGCCATAACCAAACATGTAAGTATGAGGGTGTAAAAATCCTCTTTTATTATATTTTCATTTGTTTCATGAATATAACATGCTAAAACATGCATAACATGAACCAAAACATGGAATAAACGAGCCAAAACTGATTTTTGGTCTGAGGCAGAAGCCCCTTAGGTCGCCAACTTACCCGCGCCTAAATGGGGTGTTCAGACCAGAGATCAACTGTGTTTGTTCTCGTCATTTCCCTTTAATTCATTTTCATATTTGTAATTGGTTTTTACCATTCCAAATACTTTCGAACCCTTTTTATTTCATTTGTTTTAACCATAAAACATTTTTCACCCTTGGTTCCTCATACCATGACGGTTAAATCCGTGTTTCGGTGATAATATTTGGTTAATGACATTTAAAAGGTATTTTAAAGCCTTTTATTTCATTTCTTTACATTTTCAAACAAACATATTAGTCACCAACACAAACTCGTCCTTGGTTCTACATACCATGCCGGATTTTAACCCGAGTACGATGATGAGCATCGACTAATGACATTCAAATGGGCTTAAAACAATTAGTCCATAATTATTTTCAAAACTATTCATGTCAAGTTTGTCAAATCGAACCCGACACCGAATATTATCAAAATAATGATGATTATTCGAGTCTAGTTCTTCAAATCAACAAATGCGGTCTAAACGACCCCCTTTAAATCAAACCGGGTTCAAATACCCATTTTCAACACGTTTTATAATGTTTTCTAAAAGGTCAGAACACGGCACATAAACCGTGGACAAACCCGCGCCTAAACAGGCCCTCCATTTCTCATTTTCAAAACCAGAGGGAAGCCCCTTGTATCGCCGGCTGGCTCGCGCCTCATCTAGCCGCTTGATACAGGGTCTGTTCCTTTCCAGCATTAGCCTAGGACGATCCCGACTCCGGTTAACCCGGATATAGGACGGATCAGATGACTATTTGATTATCCAAAACCATATTAGCAAAATGCCTTACTAAGACAAATGGATCTTGTTATGCACCCTAAACCTAATACGGTAAATGGATGTTTAATTTTCGTCTTGCATGCAAATCAATCATTAATCCAACTCGACATCTTATACTTGATACTTGGATTAAATCAACCGACTTAGAAAGCTCTCACATGTTAGGTTTAAATTATTGGATGCGCATTCATGCATTTAAACCGTTTTATCAACTTTTGCATTCAACCAACCAAGATCGATCAGTAGAGGCTGCTAACGTTGCTTTGTACTTCGATTTGACCGAGGTATAAAGTGGATTTCGAACGGGTTCCAGGTATCCCACAAATGCTTGGTGGCGATTCCGAACATCTCTAATCGTTTCGAGACCGTTACCGAGACGAAACCGACCTATCTAGAACGATCCAGTCGAAAGCATTTTTACGCCGCCGAGCGTGGCTTTCAAAAGACCGCTATACGTCCACAGATTGGCTTGGCGTGTAGGTGGCCCATGTCCACAACCCTAATTTTCGATTTCTTTTTTGTATGTAATTAATCAAGGATTGAATTTGAGTTTTTTGTATGTAAATAATTGGGGATTGAATTAGGAAAAACCCTAATTTTCAAATTGAAATTGCTCATGATTTAATTTGAGATTCAACTTGTGAATTAGTCGAAATTTAGGATGGTTAATTTTCTGCTTGACAAGGGAAGAAAGATAAAGAAGGTAGATTAGGATTGTTATGAAGGGTTCAAGTAGAATTAAGATAAAAGAGAGCCCTGCTTTGTGAGATAACATGCTGAATCCATTTATGTCATGCTTTTCCTGTATAGCTATTGTTTTTTGCCTGGTTTGTTCAATATATGTGTGACATTTCATTTTGGTGCTTACATTGCATTCAGAATCCATGGTCAAAACGTTTCCGAGATGCCGCTAATAGCTACACCTTTCAAGTATCGCCGTCAGGGAATGTGTCTACTGCTTCTACATGAGCTAGAAAGGGTAATTTCTTTGAGCATGTTCAGTTTTATTTCTGCCTTTGAGTGATTAGATAATTAGGTATTGATACAGAAGTCCCTCAAACCCTCTTATAAATTGCAAATTTTGTCACCCAATTAACATTTCTATTACCATGGTTTTCCTCTATTAAATGGCAAACATCCATTTTGTTCCTTTTCAGATGCTTGTTGAGCTGGGCGTTGAAAGACTGGTCCTACCAGGTATATAGCTACGCTAAGTGAGACCTTGGTTTCGACATTTGGTTTCATGGAAATGCCAGATTATGTTCAAAGAGAATTACTAAGATATCCATTTGTTCTTTTCCAAGGAACTACATTGTTTCAGAAAATTCTCAGAAAATCATTTGAAGGTAATGGCCTGGGCCTTGATGTGTTCTAGTTATTAGGTTCAAATATTCACTATTGACTTCTTACCCCTAGTTTTCGATAATACTGTCCCGTGTGGTCGTGGAAGTATCAATTGTGCATCAAGTTCTTCCAACAAATACGGCGAGCAGCAACTTGATACGTCAAGAAGAATTAGTCGATCTATCACACTGGCTATCATTAGAAATAACCGATTAAATAGGGAGTTTCCAAATTCCAAGTCTATGATCGACTACAAAGGTTTGTTAGCTTTTCTTTCTGCCTATTGGTAAAAATGCAAGCGTCCACTTCTACCACGAGAAGAGTTATGTTACTCATCTACTTGTTCATATAATCACATGTGTTTGCTATGTAGATTCTTCTCAGGAATCTGGTCAAGGCGAGGGTTTAACAGAATGCTCACAGCCGTCACGGGTATATGGCGAGTTTGATGGTTCTTTGTTTTCGCTCGTTATTTACTCAATTTGTTTCGAAACGTGTATGGGTGATCCACCAAATAAATTGCATATTTGCATTTGATGGTATTCAGGTATGGGGTTACTACTTAGCTGCTAGTTTAACTCGACTTTTCTATTTTCAACTACATTTATCATCTTTTTTGTTAAGCATATTAGAGTACCGTCTTGGAAGTCTTGAACCCTCTTTCCTTTAGCCTTAGGGTGGCCATATTTCAACATGAAATATACTAACAAGTAACATCCAATCTACGATAAGTTCATTTCCGACATTTATTCATTTATCGCACAGTTTCATACTACAACATTACCCCAACGCTTTAAAGTCTCTTGTTTAAGGCATGTTAATACTTAAGAGCATCAAATGTGCACAACCTTATCTTTGTGTTAGCAACATTGAGATGTTTTGGGATGACCCGTGATGAAAATTCCATTGTTAATCTCATTGAATGAGTTTGAATTCACAATTATAAATATCACAGCCAATTATCTGAGCCAAATAAACCAAAAATCTTCGACTTAGTGGAAATTGTGGAACAGTTCATACTCTTGTGGAAATATCAGTTCCTTACATTTATCTGCAATATTTTGGTGAGTGCAGGTTCAATGAGTGGTGCATATTGCAAGGAGCTAGCAGCTAAGCCGGATGTGGATGGATTTTTGGTTGGTGGCGCCTCTTTGAAGGTAAATATATCTTCGATAAATTCTACCATCTCTTGTCAAAATCTTTCCTGTTTGGCTGCTAGTCCTTGTATCTCTCTCCTTTTCATACAACCTGAGTTCATTGACATAATAAACTCCGCAACTGTAAAAAGTTTCTAAAGCTGTGACAAGTATGTGGATTTGGTCACTTGTTTGCTAATTTCTCTTTTTCTATTTTCAACTCAAACTGATTTGGGATTCTTAGGTAAATTTTCTATTCTAGGTTTTTGATTTTCTATTATGCGACATACTCGTACATATTAGCACTCTTGGCTTCACCCTGGCAATAATAATGCCCAGGAAAAAATAGCGCATCAAGGCGGTTGCACCTAGTGCCTTAGTTGAAGACGGTTGCATCTAGTGCCTTAGTTGAAGACGCTTGTATGGAGTAAAAATATAGTGCTCCAGGGACAGGCTGGCAGATATTTTCAATGAAATTGATAAATTCCAATATTAAGGTTAGACAACCAAATTGATAAATTCCATCTTTTGTTATAGGGTGTGTTTTGTTGAGGGTATCTTATTTATACCCTCGTAGTTTGAATCACTCATAACTTCGTAAGAGTTATCTGTTCTCTAATAGATTTGTTCAAGAACTGGCGTAATCTATACGACCTCTCACATATTAAATTTGTTCCTCCTTTTGTCCGGTAAACCTTGCTATGAACATGAACCACGTTAAACTGGATCCTGAAATGCTATAAATTTTTTTTCCAATAAGGTTTTTGAAATTAAGGCAGAGTACTATCCACCCAAAGAAGATGTGATATTACAGAATGAAGCACCTACGTATTTTTATGTGCTAGTACATGGTGTCATGGTGAAATTTACCTTTCAATTTTCAAACACCAAGTCTGTGACATCTAGTTCAGCTGCGTTTGTAATCGCAAGGTCTGTGACATAACAATAATGTTTACGGAGTATTTTTAATTATCTGTTAAAAAGAAAATATATTATGCTCCGTATATGTTTAAGGATTGTGGTAATCACGCTAATTGTTAATGGACTAATCTTACTAATGAGATTATTATATACAACGGTTTGTACATCTGATTTAATATCTTGTGTTTGTGAGTACTCGATTTTTGAGCCATTTGTTTTTTTTCAAATTTTTAGATAAAAAGTTTACTGTGGAAATGTTACAAACTGAGCTTGATTATTATGTGAATGTAGGTGACCCTATTCGCGGTTCATTGTGCTTGCTTCTTTTACTACTACATGGCACTCTGGCAGCCCATATCCAGACCCGACAAAGACATTGCAGCGTGATACGTGCCTAATGTATAGTCTTTTTAGCCTATTTCAGCACGTATTTCTATGCATTTTCATACTATTTTTATGGTATTTTGCCCCGAATTGGCTACTTTGGTTCGTTATGTCCATTTTGTAGAAATGAACGCGAAAGTAGTGGAATCGTACTCTTTTTCGTCCTTTTTGCATGCATTTAGAGGAGACGGGATTTTCCTGAGTGAGATACTGTGTTTGGAAGCGTCGTGGCACGGATTACGAGGCAATTAGGCGCGGACTTGAGCTGAAATGAAGGCAAAGTCCTCGATCGAGCAGTTTTACCACTCGATCGAGTGGTTTTCACGTCCCAGATTGGTCGATCGAGTAGTTTACTACTCGATCCTTAAGTTGCAGAAAGACCATTCACTCGATCGAGTAACTATTTGGTCGATCGAGTGGATTTTGCTGAAGATTTGGTCGATCGAGTGGTTTTAATCCACTCGATCGAGTGGTTTCGATGGTTAATGGGCTTAATCAGCCCGTGTGTTAATTATTTCGCTAAACTTTGTTTGCTTTTCTATTTAAACCTATGTTAACTAGGTTAAGAGGATCCTTTCATCTAAAAAACTTCCTACTGTAAACTTTGTTACGTATTTTTCATCATTCACTGTAACTTTGTTTTGGGATTATTATTGCTCGGATTAGATCGTTCTTTACGCCGGAATCGCATTGATTGTAATTCCTTCTTTTCCTTTAATAATAATTAACCTTTTTGTTGCTTTAATTATCTGTTTTTCTTATTATTCCTTTTGCCCTAATTTCTCTTTATGCGATTTATTGGTTATTTCATTATGTTTACTGCTGAAAAATTATTTGCTGTTAGTTTAATTAGCGATATGAGTAGCTAAACCCCTTTCATGTTGGGATTACGGGATCTGTGGTAGAAATGTGACGTTGTAGTGAATGAGTTAGATGAATTAATTGTGAGACCCTGTCACCATAGCAATTTAATTGTATTTATTCGACTTAGTTGAGTGCACGCTTCTATGTCACCCTTTAATCTGGCTAAAATTAATCCTGGATCGAAAGATTGGACTAAATAGGCCTGCTATGAACAGTAGACTACCCTAATGAGGATGAAAGTTAAGTTAGTGGTAATTTAGGATAGAAAGTGGACCGAGAGGACCTTTCAACATCCGTCTCACACTAGTTCGTCTGAATCATTTACAGCTGAGTCACTGGACTACCGCAGTGAACCGGAATCCCGACATGTCCCTTCTCTCTTTATAGTTTAAACCTTTTACCTTGTCTTACTGCTCTTTACCTTTATTTTTCCTTCCTTTAATCTCGTAGTTTAGAAACCAATTCAACAAACCCCTTATTTGTTACTGTAGGACTAAAATTAGACAGCTGATAATTACATTACCTCCCTATGGATTCGATACTCGACTGCCTCTGCTACATTTTAGTTGAGACCGTTAGGTTTTATCTTTGATAGGGTTGCGATAGCCGTGTCAAATTTTGGCGCCGTTGCCGGGGAGGCAATCGTTTAAATTATTTGTTGTTTTAATTTTTAGTGTTTCTTTAATTTTAGTTTAAGGGGCATCCGTTCCTAAAACTATTCTTATATTCTATTTGTAGCTTCTTCTTATGCGCAGGTCACAGGGCGGTGAATTATTGCCTTACAATCCTGAGATTGAGAAATCTTTACGCGAGTTGAGGCGATCAACTAGGGTATTGCTGACAGAGGAAGAGCTGAGTACTCTGTCTAGTTATTACGAGAACGCTCTGTTTGAGGAGGATCCACCTTCATCTCCTATTTCTAATTCATCAGCTGTGACCGTCACTTCTCCGGACTTTCCAGAAATGGCCGAAGAAGCAACTATTGCCAGTTACTCTGAGCCGACAGCTGCGAATCTCTACAAAGGGTTCGAACTACCAGGGGAGGCAAGAAAATTCGAGCCAAAGCCTTCCTATATTAACTTGGTTAAGATAAACAAATTCGGGGGAGCTGCAAATGAAGATGCAGCCAAGCATATGGAGATTTTTATCGATTATTGCTGCTCTATACCCCCGCCAACTGGTATGACTCAGGATCAGATAAAAGAAACCATGTTTATTTCCTCACTCCGAGATGCTGCAAGGGAGTGGTATAGGGATCTGGACCGAGCTGCTCATGGGATAATTGACTGGAATTCGTTGGCTTTAGCATTTTACAAGAAGTACTTCTCTGCCTCGAAGACTAATGCTATTAGAGCTCAGATCACGAGCTTTAAACAAGGGCCTGATGAGAACTTTCATGAGGCATGGGTCCGTTTCAAGAAGCTGGTGCGAACCATTCCGCACCATGGTTTCGAAAAGTGGAGTTTATGCAATCAGTTCTATAACGGGCTGTATGACGATCAGAGGGCTATTTTGGATGCTGCAGCCAATGGCCGATTTGGTGAGAATATGGGAGAGACTAAGGGGTGGAAGATCATTGACGACTTAGCCACCCATAAAGCTGAGTATGGGAATTTAAGGGGAAATCAAAGGAGAGCTGCTGAACCTTCTTCTGTAGCTGCATTAGAGGCTCTCACGGCGAGGTTTGATAAGTATGAATTGGGAGGAGCTTCCAAAGGAGGGATGTATCAGGTAAATGCTGTGTCAGACGGTCCTTTCGTCTGTAGAAGATGTGGAGAAGAGGGACATATTTCAGACCATTGTCCCAACTCCTATGAGTCTTGTGCTGCCTTTCAACATTACAGGCAGACAAACACTTATTACGAGCCGAACGTCCATCCCAATTTGAGGTGGAGTAGTCAAAATGTGCTCAGTCCTACTCCTCCTCCGAACCAGCAGCAACCGTATATTCCTCCACACAAGAATCAGCAAGGCTTTCAGAAGCCTCCGTCTTTCAATCCTCCTAACCATGGTGCATCATCATCCGGCGCGGTGAGTGAAATTGGTGAGCTTAAGTCCATGATGCAAGCCCTTACAAAGCGATTTTGGTGAGTGATCAACAAAGAAACTCAAGTGATCAACAAAAGGACGCGTCCATTAAGGCACTTGAAACTCAAGTTGCCCAACTGGCCGCAAATCAATCCTCAAGAAAGCAAGGTCATTTACCGACTCAAAACGAGAAGAATCCACATGAGACGGTAAATCTGATAGAATTGAGAAGCGGTCTTTCTTATGAGGGACCAGAAGTGTTGAAATCGGACCGAGGAAGTCCAAAACGATGATGAACAGTGTTGGGAGAAAATAACGAGCCGACAAACTAAGAAAGTGCTCGATCGATCGATCTCAGGTGGTCGATCGAGAAGAAATGATGAAGAAACAGGTCGATCGAGTGGTTTTGCTGCTCGATCGAGTGAAGCAGAGAGTAGAGTTGGTCGATCGAGTGGGAATTTTACTCGATCGACTGATTCTGAGAGAGAAATTGCTCGATCGAATGAAAAATTTGGTCGATCGAGTAATATTGAAGACGGGAAGCTTATTCGAGAGCCTGCTAGTGCTCGTTTAAGCGAGATATCACCGGAAAGACCTCGTTCGAGAGGTAAGAAGCGTCCAAATGATACAGAACTTGCACCGGAAGATACATTGGAAGCGAGAAACAAGGGACTCGAGATACCTATCACGGTTCCCTTCCCGAGGCGGCTGCAGAATACAAAAGCTAATCAACAATTCGGCAAATTTGTCGAACTTCTGAAGAGCTTGGAAGTCACTGTGCCGTTCACTGAATTGCTGACAAAGGTACCCTCTTATTTAAAGTTTATGAAAGAAATTTTAGCGCGTAAGAGGACTATTAATGATAGTGAGACCGTAGCTTTGACTGAGGTGTAGTCAGCCCTATTTCAAAACAAGTTACCCTCTAAGCAATCAGACCCGGGTAGTTTTTCAATTCCGTGTCATATCGGTATGCATTTGATTGATAACGCGCTATGCGATTTAGGCGCTAGCGTGAGTGTCTTACCGTTGTCTCTAGCTAAGATATTTGGTTTGACAAAGCTAAGTTGCACCAACATGACTGTCCAGATGGCCGACCGTGGTTTATCACGGCCACTAGGTGTAGTTGAAGACGTACCTGTTCAGATCGGGAAGTTATTTATTCCCGTTGACTTTGTTGTCTTAGACATCCTCGAAGATGCACACACCCCTATCATTTTAGGGAGACCATTTTTATCGACTGCCCGTGCAGTTATAGACGTCGGGGGGAAGACTTTGACTTTCCAGGTAGGGGATGAGGAGCTGATTTTTCATCAGTCCAAGATCCAGAGAGCTCCCATGCAAGCCCAGCCTTGCAATGCTCTCTCTTCTATTGACCCTATTATTGACACTCCAGATGAAAATTAGGAGAATCGTGCTGCTATTGTTAACCCTCCGCCTCAGACTGAGAGCAAAAAGGTGGAAAGTTCGTCTGTTTTCCTTGCTGCAGGTACAGATGAAAGCAATGAAGGAGATGTCAAAGGACATGGTGCAATTATTATCAATTAAATTGAAGATGATGACGCTAAAGCTGGTGATAAAGGAGCAAGGACGAGGAAAGTTCGCGCTTACGTGGATGTGAACTACTCCCCTCCTACCGTTTCAAGTGATAATTCATGCTCATGGAAGCTGAAGAGGACAGTCGATGTTGCTGAGGTGACGTCCTCCAGTCAGGAGCCCACCAAGGGGCTACTGAAATTTGTTGGGAATTAAACGGGGATGCCCCGTGTAACACTTTGTAATAGATAATTTTTGAATTTTCGTTGAATTTGTTTTATTACTTTTGATTAGGACAATTAGTTTAGACAGTTTTTAGCATAGACGTAAGACTATAGACTGTTCTTATGCGTATTTGGTATATTGGGAAATTTTTGCGTGTGTTCTTATGCAGGTTTGGGGAAGTTTCACGCATTCCAAGGAAGAAAAGACGAAAATTCAAGAGCTTACGCGAGAAAAGTCCTCGATCGAGTATTTTTTGTACTCGATCGAGTGAAAATTTGGTCGATCGAGTAAAACAAAAAGGGAGACTTCTCGATCGAGTAGAATTCTACTCCATCGAGTGACTGGAGTATAAAAGTGCTCGATCGAGTGGTTTAAAACCACTCGATCGAGTGAAATGAACAGTATACAGGGAGTGTTTTGCCTTAAACTCTTTTGTTTCGTTCTAAACTTCATTTCCCCTAAATTTTCGTCTATCAAACCCTAATTGCGATTCAAACTCTCCCAAATCCCCTTTATTTCTTGCCTTATCACCAAATTCGTTTCCTACATTTCCTTGTTTGCTTATTAATCTTCAAAAGCCCCTTATTTTCCCCTTCATTTGTGTTAATTATCACGGTTTTAAAAGGGTTCTCGGATTGCGGTTTTTCGACTGAAAAATCGCTATTGTTGCTTGTTTATTTGAAGATTAATTGCAATTGTAGGATCATTCTCATCAAGTAAGCGATTCTTTTACCTTCTTTGTATCTTGATTTCGATTATTTGGAATTTTATGAGGTAAAAAATTGAATTTAGGGTTTGAATATCCATTGTAGGTCGATTTTTCGACTTTAATTGAGTTTATTGCCCTTATTCTTCTTACTTGATGATCAATCGTAATTCCTCGCTGTTTATCACATGCCTTTTTCGAATTTTACATGACTTTTGCGTAATAGGTCACGAACAGTCGAAACTTTCGACTGTCAGTTTGGCTATTGCTGCTGTGATTCGTCTAAATTAGCTTTATTATCGCTAGCTTGCTACTGTTTTAGACTGATTCTCACACCCCTGTCAATGCTTAGCATGTTTAATTCGAGTTTTGTGCGAAATTTTGCGATTAGGGCTTCTCAGTCGAAAAAATTTCGATTGTCAGACGGGTTCATATGCCTTCATGCTTTAACTAACCTCAGTCATTGCTTGCTAGCTACTGTTGTTAACTGCTATCCCGTCCCCTACTGCTGCTTACATGCTTTGAATTTCGAAAATTTTTGAGGAATTCTTTGGATTTATGTCTTTGTATAGTCGAATTCTTGGTAGGGGGTTCATATCTTTGTCACATCTTTGGTTTTACATCTTTGTTTTAGCCACGGTTAGCAGCTATTTTCTCATCATACCCCTGGTCTCCCTTAATTTATGTTTGCAGAATGGATTCCAGTTCCTTACCATCCACTAGTTCGTCCTCCAGTCCGTCTTCGAGTGAGACAGTGGCCCCTGCTGTTGCCACTGTCTCCACTTTAGTGACCACTGCAGCCCCTGTGTTCCTAGTTTCAGCTGCAGGTACGGTTTTTACTCCAGCTAGCTCAGCTGCTAGCACAGTTCAGGCTACCTCTTCCTCTATGGTCACCACCGTAGCTAGGACTGCTGCTAGTTCCTCTTCAGCGGTGACCACAGTAGCCACTACCTCTGCACCACCTCCTGTTTTAACACCGTGCGAGACTTGCCCGCGATCGCATTTGCCTTCGAGCAGACCCCCGGTTCCTCACACCGTCGCTTCACGAGCTTCGTCTTGAGTTCCGAGGCGGGGTCGAGAGGCGATCTCGAGCTACGCCGACTCTGTTACCTCTACTTCCGCTCCTAGCACTTCTACAAATGCTGCTTCGCTTCTACTCGGCAGCCTTTGTTACGGTCGGAGGGGACACCTCCCTCGATCCTCACCCAGATTATCTGCAGGTATTATTCGTCAACGCTTTACACCGTACGAAGTTTTATAACCTGCTTAAGTGTGTGCATGTACCTTCCCGTTTTCTAGAGAAAACGGCACTAGAGAGACTCGGCATTTACGAGTCGGTTTGTGAGTTATTACGGGTCACGGGGATGCCTGGCCTCATCACTATGAGAGGCCGTACCTTTTTAGAGCTGAGTCTCGAGTTTCTCAGCTCTTTTACCTTCTCCCCCGGGGCCTACGAGGCTGACCCCGAGAGCCTTTCAGTGTCCTTCCGGTTGTTTAACCGGACCTTTCCGATGACACTAGGGGAGTTTGGTAGGTTACTTGACCTTTCCTCTACGGGCTTGACTGCTGCCCCGAGGAAGGTCTACCATCAGCTTTGGAGGTGTCTGGCCCAGACCACTTTTCAGGAGCGAAAGCTCCACCAGGTCCACCTACCCCTTGTCCGTGTTTTCCTTAGACTGATGGGGAGCACTATCTTCGGCCGAAAGGAGCCGAACAACATTACCAACAACGAGCTCTCCATCCTGGGCGGTTACCTGAACGTCGACTGCGAGGGTCCCTTCACCCTCAACATTGCCTACTTGACCGCCCCGCACCTTCGAGCGGGGGATGAAGGAGGCGGGGACCATTACTGCGCGGTGGCATAGCCACCATTCTTGCCGTCGCCTTTTCCCCGTTTGGCCTCGTGACTTGCAGTACCTCGCCGGAGAGAGGCTCGAGTCCGGACGCCATGCTCTCTCGCATTGGCTCACCCTGGACTACCGGACTTGGAAGATAGACGGCTCCTTGTGCGTTGACTTACCCTGTCGTCGACTCTCCCCGTCTTGAGCCCTTGCCACCGTCGCAAAGGGCCACCGTCTCGCCACCACTACCTCTCCTTCACCTTCCACCCAGACCTACTCCTGCTGCACCCGCCGCCAAGAAGCGGCGACTTGAGACTGTAGAGGGGTCCACACCTTCCGGGAGTACCCAGCCTTCCACGGCTACTTCCGATCCGACCCCTACTCCCACTACTACTCTTACTCCACCTCCCACTGACCAGACTGAGCCGGTCTTACCGGCTACTTTTAGACTACCTCCTCCTTTTGTGGCGCCCGCGGTCGTAGACCAAGGGGGTGCCGTTTACGGTTTGTTGCGTGAGATTGCAGAGCGTCAGGCTCGTATGGAGAGGGACTTAGCTTTGACCCTACACCCTCTGTATGAGTACCACTTGCGGCGACACAGACCGATCCCGGAGGGTTGGCCACACCCTTTCTTCTTCCGATACCCAGCTAAGGGGTATCCGGCGTCAGAGGAGGAGGAGGAGGAGGACGAGGACCCAGAGGTGGCAGTGGAGAGAGCTCGCGCTGAGGAGCGGAGGAGGCGAGAGGAGGAGGAGGACCCGGAGTACAGGGCGGAGGTTGGCCGTGAGAGCAGTGACGACGACGACGACGAGTAGCTCTTTGGTCTACTCACTTCCCGATTTTTGGTTTGGGGGAAGTTCGTATTTTGTATGTATCTTTTACTCTTTTATTTTGTCTCCTTTATTTCATTGTTTTTATTTTGTTAGTTGTATATTCCGTTCCCCCGTATATATCTCTTTGGTGTATCTTGGGAGGACAACGAGGGTGTTGTCCGTTTTGGTTTGGGGAGGGTATTGCATCCTTTTGAGTCTGCATCTGCATCTGTTTTTGCATTCACGTTCACTTTTCAGCTTGCATTGTTCTTTATTTTCCATCAAAATTCAAAAAAAAATTAAAAAAAAAATTTAAAAAAAAATTTCAAAAAATTCACGTTATTTTTTGCATATAGGTTAAGTCGGAACGGTCGATTTCCGTGATGATAATGCACTATAACTTGTCTTTTTGCTTGAGCCTTGCACTTTTATTGATAGTTATTAGCTTTGTCATACGCATAGTCTACGAGTTTCTGTTCAAATTTAGCCGACTGTTTAGACTTGACCTGATAAATTGGCAAACTACTTAAAAATTCTGAGATATTAGAGCCCATAACTGGTGACATTCATGACCAGTTCATTAGGAATTTTGAGTAGTACTTCTTGCATAGCATGTTCGTCTTTTTTGCACATTTATGACATTCAATTTCGAGTCAAATGCACATATTCGGGTTTGTGGTTGGTGTCACATGCAGGGAGGTGCTTGCAAATTTCCCTTTCCTTATATTTTTCACCCATTTAGCTCCACATTAGCCAAATTTGCCTTTTTGACCCATTAGCTACATCCCAAACTAAGCCTGCCTAGTCAAGCTAGTTAGTATGTCTTTTGTGGTATGAGTTTTCATCTGCAGTTTGGCCGTATCTCTTTTGTATGGAGTTGTTGGAGAATAAAGGAAGGGAGTATGAAAAAGAAAAAGAATTGAAAAAGAAAAAAAAAAGGTGAAAGTGAAAGAAAAAAAAATGAAAAAAAACAGAAAGAAATAAAGAAAGCTGGAACGCGTGAACAAAAGAAGAAAATAGAAAAGAAAGTTTGAAAAAAAAAAGAGTTGTCTTATTTGAGTTAGTCCTTTCAGACGGTATTAAAAAAGGGAACTTTGTGACCGTCTGACTCCTCCGTTTTATCCCATATTTTTTGAGGAGATTGTGTTCGAGTTTAGTGAGTTTTGTGCCAAATGAAGGGCACTTGTACTTAGTCTTTCAGTCAGTTGAGATTAGGATGGTTTCTTTATGGTCCTGTTAGGAACTAGCTTGACGCTTTTACCTCCACATTTCCATAACATGTTTTGCCTTTTCTCACCTGAACCTCACTATTCCCAAATTATTTGTAAGCCCTCGGCTATGACGGACATTATTGGTTGGAGTGTGTGCATTAGTACTTGAATTGTCTTTCATTTTTGTTGCATGCATGCTATGTCGGTCGCAGTTAGGTGAGTGACTGTCTTTTCTTCTCTCTTTTACATATAATTTTCACCCTTTGCTTCATGAGAGAAGAGTGACCACGAGAGAGTCCGATTTTGTTGGTCTTGCAAGGTCGATAGGTTGGCTATATTTCTGAACAGCTTATAATTCGTTTGCGTATTGACTGCTTAGCTTTAACTGTTAATTTTTGTTGCATTAAATTGGTTCAAGTAGACAAGATAAGCTAGCTTTGAGTTATTTTTCCGTTCCATTAGTGTATAGTTTTGAGTTTACTCGAGGGCGAGTAAAGGTTCGGTTTGGGGAGATTTGATACGTGCCTAATGTATAGTCTTTTTAGCCTATTTCAGCACGTATTTCTATGCATTTTCATAATATTTTTATGGTATTTTGCCCCGAATTGGCTACTTTGGTTCGTTATGTCCATTTTGTAGAAATGAACGCGAAAGTAGTGGAATCGTACTCTTTTTTGTCCTTTTTGCATACATTTAGAGGAGACGGGATTTTCCTGAGTGAGATACTGTGTTTGGAAGCGTCGTGGCACGGATTACGAGGCAATTAGGCGCGGACTTGAGCTGAAATGAAGTCAAAGTCCTCGATCGAGCAGTTTTACCACTCGATCGAGTGGTTTTCAGGTCCCAGATTGGTCGATCGAGTAGTTTACTACTCGATCCTTAAGTTGCAGAAAGACCATTCACTCGATCGAGTAACTATTTGGTCGATCGAGTGGATTTTGCTGAAGATTTGGTCGATCGAGTGGTTTTAATCCACTCGATCGACTGGTTTCGATGGTTAATGGGCTTAATCAGCCCGTGTGTTAATTATTTCGCTAAACTTTATTTGCTTTTCTATTTAAACCTATGTTAACTAGGTTAAGAGGATCCTTTCATCTAAAAAACTTCCTACTGTAAACTTTGCTATGTACTTTTCATCATTCACTGTAACTTTGTTTTGGGATTATTATTGCTCGGATTCGATCGTTCTTTACGCCGGAATCGCATTGATTGTAATTTCTTCTCTTCCTTTAATAATAATTAACCTTTTTGTTGCTTTAATTATCTGTTTTTCTTATTATTCCTTTTGCCCTAATTTCTCTTTATGCGATTTATTGGTTATTTCATTATGTTTTTCTTTGGAAAATTATTTTTGTTAGTTTAATTAGCGATATGAGTAGCTAAACCCCTTTCATGTTGGGATTAGGGGATCTGTGGTAGAAATGTGACGATGTAGTGAATGAATTAGATGAATTAATTGTGAGACCCTGTCACCATAGCAATTTAATTGTATTTATTCGACTTAGTTGAGTGCACGCTTCTATGTCACCCTTTAATCTGGCTAAAATTAATCCTGGATCGAAAGATTGGACTAAATAGGCCTGCTATGAACAGTAGACTACCCTAATGAGGATGAAAGTTAAGTTAGTGGTAATTTAGGATAGAAAGTGGACCGAGAGGACCTTTCAACATCCGTCTCACACTAGTTCGTCTGAATCATTTACAGCTGAGTCACTGGACTACCGCAGTGAACCGGAATCCCGACATGTCCCTTCTCTCTTGATAGTTTAAACCTTTTATCTTGTCTTACTGCTCTTTACCTTTATTTTTCCTTCCTTTAATCTCGTAGTTTAGAAACCAATTCAACAAACCCCCTATTTGTTACTGTAGGACTAGAATTAGACAGCTGATAATTACATTACCTCCCTGTGGATTCGATACTCGACTGCCTCTGCTACATTTTAGTTGAGACCGTTAGGTTTTATCTTTGATAGGGTTGCGATAGCCGTGTCACAGCGCTTCAAATAGCAGATTTCCGTACTGCGAATTTAGGGCATTTGTATGTCACAACAATGTATTGGTCCATCACCACGCTTTCAACTACCGGTTATGGTGATCTTCATCCTATTAATATAAGGGAGATGATCTTTTTCCTCTTTTATATGCTCTTCAATCTTGGCCTCACTGCCTACTTGATTGGTAATATAATCAATCTGGTGGTTCTTGGTACAAGTCGAACTCGTAACTTTGTGAGTTTCCTTCTATTCCTCCTTGTATCTTAACCCAATATCTATGTTATCCAACTTGGATGCAAGTGCTAGGTGGGACACTTTGTTAAGGTGTATTGTCGAAGTAACACAGCATATCATCCTTTGTTTGATATGGTTAATTGAATACTAGACAAATTCCCTGCATTTTTATTTTATGACCCATGGTGGAAGTCGGAGTTGCTCGAAGATTGTCGTCATGGTACTAAGTACTAACCAAGCTAGTTTGGAAATACGACAAACTTGGTAGTTCACGGTCGTACACAAACTTGAAACTTTTGAATTTTTATCATTGATCCAGGACCATGAATGATTTTTGTTTTTTTATTCTCTCGTTAGCAACAGAAGTTTGGTCCCATAATTGTTCTAAACGAGGTGGTATGTTACTTATTTGCAGGGTATATCAAGGGCTTCTAAGTTAGTGATGCTAGGTTACTAATAACTGCATTTGGTTTACACAAGGTTAAAGCTGACACCTTTTTTATCTCGTGTTTATCATTTTCTTCTAAAGATCAGGTTTAAGGTAATCAAACTACTATTCTATAATGCTCAATGTGTATAGTGTGATTCACAAGGTTAAAACTGACACCTTAAGTTGTTGATCAGTTTTAATCTTATTGTTCGGAACTTGGCTGCTAAGTACACTTGTATGGAATATTGACTTGGCTATTTCACCCGGCACTACTCTGCCTTATACTCATTCCACCTGCTGTTATACTTTTATTGGCATTGCATACCTCAGGTCATGACAATAGTTTTTTTTTCTTGTTATTGTAGATTTTATAAATCTTTTTTCTTAAAAATGAAGTGTGTAACGGAGAAAGAGACAATAGCATCAGAGCATTTACTTGAGGCCTAGCAGGTGAGTATCGACAGCAATACGCTATTCTATTGACAATAGTTCTAGTGTTCTGACCTTATCTGAACTCTTGGAATATCTTGTCTTCAAAGAAAGTTTGTAGTGAGAGATTTTATTTGTTCTCCTTTTACAGACTGAGAGTAATAAGATCTCAATTCATAATTACAGATGTGATGATAAGTAGATAACTAACTATTCAAATGAGTGAAAATAAAATAATAGCTTATCTATTTCTCACTCTCACAACACAAATGGTACTCGTAAGTAAGATATATATGTTTCTCAATAGTAATTTGTAGTATGGTACTCGCGCTTCATATGAATTTAGGAACTTTTTCTTGTATACTGTTAGTGCCCTTGTCGACTGCTTACTTACTCTTAATTTTGTATAAATGTAGTGCCCTCAACACCCGCAGAGTTATGAGTGCGGTTATTATGTTATGAAGTGCATGTATGATATTATCGTACGTTACGCATCATCAGATCGGACGACATAGTAAAGGTATATTGATCTATTGTTTCGAACTATTTGAATTTTTATGTATAGATATTGTTCGTATAGAATTTTTATGTATAGATATTGCTCGTATTTTCTAAGTGTGTACCTCTTCCTAATCCTTGTTCTTTTATGTAGTGTGGTTCAGGTTCGCAAATGACAATTGGGCAAATGAACGATGTTCGAGAGCTTTGGTCGCTTTATTGTGGGAAGAACGTCTAGAGTATGTATGGTTTAGATTTCTAGAAATTGTAATTGAAAATACACGTTTTGCGTCGTAGAAGCATGTAGTATGGTGTCTTAGACTACTTTATGCAAGAATGCGACGGAATTGTATACGCTATGATATTTTTTTTGTATAATAAATATATAGTTCTGTTTGAATTGTTGGAAGGAATGAGATGTAGGGTTATTATTTGTATATTGATTAATTTTGCAGGTCCCTAATAGTGTAAAAATTCACAAATAGGTTATGAATAAATCGTCATTTGCGAACCTGAAACATACTACATTAGTTTCATACTACATCAGTTTCAGACCAAAACCGATGTAATTGAGACCAAAACCGATGTAATTGAGACCAAAATCGATGTAGAATTGTGTAGTATAAGATTGTCATTTACAATACATCAGTTTTAGACCAAAATCGATGTAATTGAGACACTATTAACATCGTTTTTCACCTATAACCGATAATAATATACTATTTACATCAGTTTTAGACCAAAACCGATGTATTAAAACACAATTAACATCGATTTTCACTTATAACCGATGTTAATTGTATATTATTTACATCGGTTCTAAAAACGATGTTAAGGTAAAAATACTAAATACGTCGCCCCAGAAACATCGCCACAAAAACGATGTAAATGGGGTAAAATAACCGATGTCAATGAGACTTTTTCTACTAGTAGTGTATGACAATGTTGGGTGACGTGGTGGTAATGATGCGTTCTAAGTCTTTTTATGTGTATTAGTTTATAAAGGAATTGCGAGTCTTGCATGTGGTAATGATAGTAAGTAGTAAGTTTTGAACTAGTTGTAATGTTTGTCAAGTAGTGATTGGAAATTATGATGGAGGGATTGTTGAGTACTTTTGTGAATGGCATATTTAAGTCGAATAATCTAGTTGACAACTTGTTGTGACATGATCAAAGTTCTAGCAAACTTGGACGATATATGATGGTTTATGGTTAGATGAATGCTTAGAATAGTGTGAGTAAAAGTTGAATTGTTGAATTTGCAAAAGCATATTAGAAGTGAGATAATGTGTTGAGTTTATGCATGAATAAGTTAATGGTATGGTAAACTGTTTTGCGTAGTGTTTGATAAGTAATGAAGTAATATGTGTCATGTTTGGATGAAATAGTTGAGTTACATCTGCGTAGTAATAGGGTGTCGTGAATGAATATAATAATCTGTGACGATTTCCAAATAAATTTTGGAAACGACACGAGTTGTTGTTTTGCAGGAATCGTCAACTAAACTCGTATCTTTTGACCTTGTTCTTAATCTTGCTCGACCGAGTACGAGTGCCTACTCCATCGAGTAGACCTCATTCGATCTAGTTGAGGAATTATAAGATCGAAATAGCTGAAACTGCCAGCGAAAACTTGATCGAGTAGCTCCAACTCGATCGAGTAGAGTCCACTCGATCGAGTGCCTTACTTACTCGATCGAGTAAGTGAACAGTATACGGGTAAAAGACGGGATTCTTATACCCTTTTCTATCTTCTTTTCTTCTTATTTCTTTTCATACCTAAATCCTAAATCCTCTATATCTCTCTACTTGTTCTCAAAACTTGTGTTTTGGTGTTTGATTTCTTGGTGTTCATCTTGTTTAATTCATCCTTTTGCTTGCTAATCATTCAAGGTAAGAATGTTCATCCTTTTCTATGTTTTTGATTGATTAGAAACATGTAGGTTGTTGGAATTTTTCTAAAAATTTGATTTATATGCATAAAATTTTGCTTGTAATTTTTATAACATGATTTAATTACTTTAATTTGTTGATTATTGATGCTAAAAGTAGAAAAAAATCGAATCAATTTGGGGGTTTCTAAGTACCGAATTTTCTAGGGGTTGGGGATTCGAATTGATTTTTTGTTGTCTTTTTTATACGTGCATTTTATATAGTCCTTTTAGGCCTTTTTATTCACGTATTTTTATGCTATTATCGTAGTTTTATGCTACGAAATGCCCCGAATATGCTACTTTGGCTTGCTTTGTTCTATTTGCAGGAATAGACCAGAAAGTAGTAAAATCAAGCCTTTTACCGTCCGTTTTGCATGCATTTGGAGGAAGAGTGGTTTTGGAGCAGAAATATAGCCGTCGTGGGATGCGTGAAGCCATTTCGGGAGCTAAATAATCAAGTCAAAGCTGAAACTAATGGAACAAGTAGCTGCTGGAGTCATATTTCACTCGATCGATTGCACTTCTAGTCGATCGAGTGCTTTTGGATGGAATAAGAAGTCGATCGAGTGTTTTCCTTGTTCGATCGAATAGATTCAATTTAGGGTTTACTCGATCGGGTAGATTTTCTACTCGATCGAGTGGTTTGAGCTTAGTTCTACTCGATCGAGTAGTTTTAAATCACTCGCTCGAGTGGTTTCTTTAATGGGCTCGAGTTTTTTTGTTTTATTTCGCCTTTAGGTTTACTAAAATCGTCTTTCCTATAAATAGGAAGACGATAGAACAGTTTAGGAGGGGATCGAACGCTGCTTTTCTCCTGTTACTTTGCTTTTCTCTTTATTTCCGGATCTACTGTAACTAATTCTTTTTCCCTTTTCTCTCATTTTATTTAATGTTTATTTCTCTCCTTTTTATTTCTGTTCTTCCCTTTACCATGTTTAGCTAATTCTCCCTACTAGGATTAGGGGATTCAATGAATGAATGTTAATTTCTAATTAGTTCATAGAATTGTCATTGTTGTTATGTCTATGTTGTTAATCAATGCTTATAATTGTATCTAGCTATTTGAATCGATGCATGTAGCCTTTTAATTTTGGTAAACCTTGACCTGGACCGGAAGGTTGGAATGGGTGAGACCTGTAGTGAACAATATGATGCTTTAGTGAGGGCGGAAGTTAAGCTAATAGCATTTTAGGGCGAATTGAGACCGGAAGGAGATATTCGTTGCCCCTTAGACCGACACAAAGACTAATCTGTGACCCTAGCTGCAATTAACTGACATTCATTGATGACCCGACATCCTAGTTCCCTCTTTCTCCTGTTAATTTCTCTTATTCCTTTTCTCTTGCCTTAAATCTCGTTAGTTTAGTCAAGCAATCAAACCCCCATCTTGTGACCTTAGACAGACTGAGTTGACAAGTAGATAGTGACCGCCTCCCTGTGGAGATCGACCCTACTTACCGCTGACTTCTGTTAGTAGTACTTTGGTATTTATTTTTGGTATTGAAACGACGGTATCAAATTTTGGCGCCGTTGCCGGGGAGGCAACTAATTTATTTACTTGTTTTATTTTGTCTGTTTTTAGCCTCAAGGGATTTTTCCCTTGAGGTCGTTCTAATCGTTTTCTTTAGTTCTGTTTTGATAGGTCCTACATATCCTACCTAGACAGTTCTAGATAAAAGATCGTCAAAGGGAAGGCTTGAGTACCTTTGGCCCGTCACCTATGTTCTATTATATGGCGCATCAGGTGATTTACTGCAGGAGATGTGGTGCTGCTGAGCACAATGCAGCGGTTTTCATGCCAGAGAACGACGAGATTTACGCATTCAAGCAGCGTAGACGAGCTAGTCAACCTTCCGTAGTTGTTCCACCACATCTACCCTATCAACGAGGCTACCAACAGCGTCCATTTATCTGTCCACCGCAACAACAAGCTCCCCCTCCTGATAGACAAAAAGAAGAGATTGCGGAGCTGAAATCTTTGATGAAGGCACTTGCACTCAAAAGGCAAGAATATGATAGACAGGTTTGTGCGCAAATTGATAAGCTCGAGTCTTACATAGCTCAGCTAGCTGCTGAGTCAGAAATAAGGCAACTAGAGGAAGCCTGTGTTACCTACGCAGAGAGCGGTTTTCCCCAGGAAGAACCCGTGCTGCCTAATGCTGATGACTGGGATGACTCGGATTGCGAAGTTCTATCAGTTAGTGATGCTTCAGACGAAGATTTATGTACTGATCAGCAAGAATCACTCGATCGAATGGATTATGTTGGTCGATCGAGTGAAATACCTGAAGAAAGGTTCGATCGAGCAGAAAATTCCACTCGATCGAACAGTTGTTTAGAGGAAGTACTTGATCGAGCTTTTTCATGTACTCGATCGAGTGAAAATCAAGAGGAAAGCTTTCGATCGAGTAATAATTCCACTCGATCGATTGATTTGGCCAGAGAGAGCAATGCAACGTCACTTGGGCTCGTTCTAGATGACGATTTTGATGATGATAATGGTTACGGTGAATCACCCCTTTTCAAGGCCGAGCTGGATGCGCCTGAGGCTGCGATTTACGGGACGGAATCCACTGAGGAGGGTAACGAGAAGACAGCTGAGTCGGTAATTGCTCCTAGCATGGATGAGATAATAAATTCTGTTGTCAATGATTCCGACTTTGAGAGCAACCAACCTGAGGTAGTTAGCGATAATTTCATTGTTGTTAGTATTAATAGTACGCTATCTCATATGACTCCTATTTTTTCTTCTTCCAATGCTCTACCCCCTCCCAGTTGGTCAATTAATTTAACGATCTTTCACCGTTCTCATCATCTTAATTTGGTTAATCTGAAACGATACCCTAATTTATCGTTAATTGCTCCCGAGCTCCTTCATTTTGTGGACAAATCTAGGTGCTGTCATAGGAAATTTGTTAGGCTTAAACAGTTGTACATTTTTATTTCCTATATCTTTATTCCACTGTGGTGCTACTTACATTTTTGTATAGCACATGCGCAGCTGTTTGATCGGTTGCTGCGTGCTTTGAGCTGTTTTGACCAGGCTAATTAAATAGAGGCTCGAAGAAAAGAAGGTCGAGCTGGGACCTGACTGAAACTAGCGCTACCCGAGAGGCAGCCCGGAGATTTTATTTTAGTTGTTTTTTCAAACATTGCTTTTCTTTTCAGTTTAGTTGTAATAAATGGTTTTCATACCATAGACAATATCAGTTATGCTGGTTTTGTTAGTTTTGCGGGCTGTTTTGATGCGTCTTTGCAGGAATCCACTGAGGATGACTCGATCGAGTACTTTTTGTACTCGATCGAGAACTTTTTCTGTTGAAATCACTCGATCGAGCATTTATTCTACTCGATCGAGTACCTGCCAAGGACAAACCACTCGATCGAGCAGTTCAAGATGCCCAGTTCACTCGATCGACCACTAAATCCTCTCGATCGAGTACTATCGAGTGTTTTTGCTTGGATTTGCTTCTTGTGACGATGCTCTGCTATTTAGCGACCTCCCATGTTGTTGGCTGGTTTGGGGAGGTCCTTTATTCGCGCAATCTTGTGAGCTTTCCGTATTTACTCTCTTGCTCTTTCAGTTTGCATTTCCTTTCCATGTTTTGGTACAATGGGGGCATTATACGGTTTGGTTTGGGGAGGTTATGCATCCATATCTGTGTCTGCATGTTGTTTTTATTGCACTTCTGTTGTCACGTTTAATTTCCGTATGCATTGTTGTTTATTTTTAATAAAATTTAAAAATCTCATAAAAATAGAAAAAATTAAAAAAAAATTCAAAAAAATTCACGTTTATTTTAGCATATAGGTTGAGTCGGAACGGTAGATTTCTATGATGAAATTGCTCTACTATTGTCTTTTTGCTTAAGCCTTGCATTGAACTATTATCTTTTTAGCTTTGTCTTATTGCATATTTACGAGTTTATGTTGAAATTTAGATGAACGAATAGACGTGACCTGAAATTTTGGCAACCTACTTATAATTTCTAAGGATTTAGAGCTGTATAAACTGGTGTCATTTGTGACCAGTTTAATGTAGGATTGTGAGTTGTTACTCCTTGCATAACATGTTCATCAATTTGCACGTATATGAAATTCAATTGCTTTTTGCCTGCATACATTCGGGTTAGTGGTTGGTGTCACATGCAGGGAGGTGCTTACATTCCCTTTTTCTCTCATCTTTACCCATAAACTCCACATTAGCCAAATTTGCTTGTTGACCCTTAACTACATCCAAATTTTGCCTGCCTTGTCAACCTAGTTTAGATTGTTTTGTGGTATATTATTTATTGTGCCAAATTTGGCTTGTATCCATTGACTTGGAGTTGGTATTTAATGAAGAAAAGGAGGATGAAAAAAAAAATATATGAAAAGAAAAAGAGAAAAAAAAAGAATTTGAATATGAAAAGAAAAACGAAAAAAAAAAGAAACCGTGATGAAAAAAAAAAGGATGTTGTTTGATGAGACGGTTTATGCTGCTATGCTTTATTTACATTTGTTGAGGAGTATTTTCAGTTCGGTTTGGTGAGTTTTGTGCCAAATGAAAGGCATATGTGCTTAATTCATAATTGAGTTGGAAATGGATGTTGTTATATGGTTTTGTTTAGGTACTAGCTTGGCCGCCTATACCTCCACATTCCCATAAATGTTTTGCCTTTTCTTACCCATTGCCTCACTTTACCATATTTTTGTAAGCCCTCGGCTGTGACAGGACCTTGTTTGGTTTGAATGTATGTACGGTAGCTAGAATTGTCTATCATATTAGTTGCATGCATGTTTATGTGGGTCGTAGTCTAGGTGAGCGACTTTATTTCTTTCTCTCTTACATATATATGTTCACCCTTTGCTTCATGTGAGAAGAGTGACCCGTGAGAGTCCAATTTTAAAGGTCTTGCAAGGTCGACGGTTCAGCTTTATTATGAACATCCTCTAACTCGTTTGCATTTGACTGTTTTGCTATAAGTGTTGGTTTGCTTGCATTAAATTGGTTTAAGTGGCCATTTGTAGCTAGCTCTGAGTTATCTTTTTCGTTCCATTAGTTTGCATTTAGTTTACTCGAGGACGAGTAAAGGTTTGGTTTGGGGAGATTTGATACGTGCATTTTATATAGTCCTTTTAGGCCTTTTTATGCACGTATTTTTATGCTATTATCGTAGTTTTATGCTACGAAATGCCCCGAATATGCTACTTTGGTTTGCTTTGTTCTATATGCAGGAATAGACCAGAAAGTAGTAAAATCAAGCCTTTTACCGTCCGTTTTGCATGCATTTGGAGGAAAAGTAGTTTTGGAGCGGAAATATAGCCGTCGTGGGATGCGTGAAGCCATTTTGGGAGCTAAATAATCAAGTCAAAGCTGAAACAAACGGAACAAGTAGCTGCTGGAGTCATATTTCACTCGATCGAGTGCACTTCTAGTCAATCGAGTGCTTTTGGATGGAATAAGAAGTCGATCGAGTGTTTTCCTTGTTCGATCGAATAGATTCAATTTAGGGTTTACTCGATCGAGTAGATTTTCTACTCGATCGAGTGGTTTGAGCTTAGTTCTACTCGATTGAGTAGTTTTAAATCACTCGATCGAGTGGTTTCTTTAATGGGCTCGGGCTTTTTGTTTTATTTCGTCTTTAGGTTTAATAAAATCGTCTTTCCTATAAATATGAAGACTATAGAACAGTTTAGGAGGGGATCGAACGCTGCTTTTCTCCTATTACTTTGCTTTTCTCTTTATTTCCGGATCTACTGTAACTAATTCTTTTTCCCTTTTCTCTCATTTTATTTAATGTTTATTTCTCTCCTTTTTATTTATGTTCTTCCCTTTACCATGTTTAGATAATTCTCCCTACTAGGATTAGGGGATTCAATGAATGAATGTTAATTGCTAATTAGTTCATAGAATTGTCGTTGTTGTTATGTCTATGTTGTTAATCACTGCTTATAATTGTATCTAGCTATTTGAATCGATGCATGTAGCCTTTTAATTTTGGTAAACCTTGACCTGGACCGGAAGGTTGGAATGGGTGAGACCTGCAGTGAACAATATGATGCTTTAGTGAGGGCGGAAGTTAAGCTAATAACATTTTAGGGTGAATTGAGACCGAAAGGATATATTCGTTGCCCCTTAGACCGACACATAGACTAATCTGGGACCCTAGCTGCAATTACCTAACGTTCATTGATGACCCGACATCCTAGTTCGCTCTTTCTCCTATTAATTTCTCTTATTCCTTTTCTCTTGCCTTAAATCTCGTTAGTTTAGTCAAGCAATCAAACCCCCATCTTGTGACCTTAGACAGACCGAGTTGACAAGTAGATAGTGACCGCCTCCCTGTGGAGATCGACCCTACTTACTGCTGACTTCTGTTAGTATTACTTAGGTATTTATTTTTGGTACTGAAACGACGGTACCACTTTTGCATATGAAAGGGAGAAAATTAAGTAATGTATGTTATGGATATCATGTTTAGTGTTAATTTTGATGAATTTTGCTCAAAATTATGCCTTAAAACTCCGTCTTAAAAGTGCCCTAAACTGAAATTCGTCCCACATTCTTTAAGAAACTTGCTTATTTGGAAACCTATTTTGGAAGTTTAATGCCTTAAAGTGTCAAGTTGATGTGTTAATTGTGGGTAAATCTTTCAAAATTGTGTGGCTGTGAGACCGTTTGATGCGAATTTGAGAGTTGTATACTTGAAATTTTTGATTGTTTGGTAAAAGTGTGTACATAGAAGTTCCTTTTCCATGGCTATACATGAAAGTTTATATGTTTCAAGTAAGTGTTGTTTTTTTTATCTAAGATGTGTATTGAAAACAGATGACGAGACCAATTGTTGGAGCCCGTCAAAGTAAGAGGGGGAGGGCTTCTGAGCCTGAGGTAGGTGAGGGGAGTGGGGGACCTACGGTCCCACCGGTGTCAGAGTACCCTTCTGTTGTCTTTGCTGATTTTAAGCAAAGAGATGTTTTTGTTGCTTTACAAAGACGTCGTTTGAAACCCACCCGCTGCATTGATACTACCATCTTGAATGACCTAGGGGTTGAGACTGATGTGAGACACATCTTTAAGACTTTGGGTATGACCGGGCTGTATCGTCTTAGGAAACACTCCTATGCTTTTCTGACCTTGGAGTTCATGAGTTCCTTTCGTTATGATGCAGTGGAAAAGACCGTTGAGTTCCGTCTCATGAACACTAACTTTTTTCTGACCATGGATATGTTTGCCACCCACCTCGGCCTTGCTAGACCAGAGAAGGGAGCCCTTAGGGACATCCCGACTGAGTGTGGAGCCAGTAGTTTCATGCCTTGATTTACCGGCAAGCCACCCCCACCTCTAGTAACATGCTGATCAATGACGTGCAACACGTCACTCTGAAGATCTTCCTTCGTGCTATGACCTGTTTACTCTATGAGCGGAGAGATGTGAGTAAGCTTAACTCACAGGAGGTGATGTTGCTTGCGACGTATCTTAACCCCACCCGAGCCCAGATAGTCTCTTTCAGTGCCCCGGCCATAGTCTGTGCTAGCTTAGCTTTGATGGCCTCTTCTGACACACGTTTCTTGAGTTGTGGTGCCATTGCCACACAGTTGGCGGAGCGGTTGACCACTTTTGAGGCCTCCTCAGCCTATACACCTTTGACCCCGATGGTGCCTACCTTGGACCATGAGTACTTTCTCGACCAGAAATGGTTGAGAACCTTAGATGGTGGTGGGTTAACGTGGAGAGTTTGGGGGATGAGTTGGATGACGATACCCGACCCTAAGCACCTTCCCGTGACCGAGCCTTTACCGACGACAGTGGTGGTAGCCGATTCTGATGATGAGGAGGAGGTCCCTAATAGGCAGTTTTACCTTATTGATGCTGACATTTTGGAGGTGATGCCTGAGCCGACGAAGAGGGATCAGGTTAGACCCGAGGATAGACAGCCTAAAGTAGGCAGAGGTCTGCGACGGGTAAGAGAGAGGATGGCTGAGACCCAGCCAGAGCAGCATGTGCCTCCACAGCCTCCGTTTTCCAGCTATCCTTCCTTCTTCAATCCTGAGATGAGAGTGAGTGAGTTCACGGAGAGGGTGTCTGCTACCTTGACACTCCGGAACCTCCATGATATGGCTTATGTTCAGGGCATCGGGACCGAGGCAGCTCAGCTGGTGTGGTGGAGAGGCGTTAGGGATGACAGCAGAGTCTTCCATTCTTTTGGCGTGGAGCGGTCTACTTGGGGAGAGCCTACGAGTTACCCCTACGGTTGCCTGGCACCGTGGCAAGTGGGAGAGGATTCTGGCGTTGGTGGCATCTCGGGAGAGGGTACAGCTGGAGCAGGCACATCCGGAGGCGATGGTGGAGATGAGATGATGGATGAGCAGACTTTGAAGTGATGATAGTCCTTTTATTTCTATCTTGTTACATGGATTTGTAGTCGTTGATACTTGTTTCATTTGGTACTTTTGTTAGACTTTGGTGTGTACTCTGGCCATAAGGCCGCATGTTGGATGTTTTTCAGACTTTTTATGCAGGATGTTGGTGTCAGGAATACGTTTCCGACTCATATATATATATATATATAGGCAAGATCCGGTGAGTCCACCTATATTTTTGAGTCCCATGAGTTTACTTATGTATCACACGTTGTACACAAGAATATCGGTAATTGAATAACAATATAGAAGTGTCCCCAAAGGATTGCAACACGTGATTTCTGTGAATTTCCTTTACCTGCCATTGATATGATTGAACATCAGGTTTGTCACTCTTGCGAATCAAGAGTTATAATAGTACTACTACTAGCACAAGCCTCAGGTGTATATAACTCTTTGATGGTCTTAAGTTGAACCATGTCCTTTGACTCCCATCCTACGTTATAATCGGTGTAATTTACGGTATGATTTCCAAGAAGGGTGGTCTCTTCGGGCCCTTGGTGTATTCCTTTGCTATCGACGTTGAAATTAATGGTCGCACTATACGCCATGCTGTTGTATCCTGAGAAAGTCATACACAGGAAAAGAACGTCGTAAATGAGGCTTTTTTATAGGTCTGGGTTGTGAAGGGTCAAATAGTAATGTAAGAGGTTTCGGTTCATGGTGTTTGATTTGTCAAGTGCGTCGACCGTGAAACCCGTGAGATGGACTTGAAGTTCAGGGAAACGGATGAAGAGCCAAAGTAACACAGCGATTAGTATCGCGGATGCAATGATTTGTGCAATTAGTATACTGTAGATGTGAAGGTGTTTTAGAAGTTTGTGTTTGATTCGGAATCGGTTTTTGGGTTTGATATACAAGATCTTGCCATTGTTGAATGGAGTTTGTATTTGGCAAAACAATATGATTGATAAATGATGAAAATTTGTACATACGGAGATATATCCAAGTAGTTCCAATTATGATGAAAAAATAGAGAAAAAAATGCAAGCCACCAACAAGGCAACAACCTACGCATAAGACATTTGAGCCATTGACTTTGCGGTGTTTCGTATTAATTATGCTATATAGTATATATTATGACAATTCTCTTGTCTTCTTATCTCTCTTTATTCTCTAATGGGGTTGACCTATGTAATAGAGGAGACACAGGTAATTGCGGATTACAATGGTGGACAAGATGACTGACAATGAAGATGGTGAATGACGGAGTGAAAGGCGAAGTTAGGTTCAGTGGTGTGATATTATATAGTATAACCCGTGATATTGCTTAGTACAACCAGTGATATTGTTTATCGTAAGGTGTGATATTGTTTTGTAAAAAAAAAAAGAAAAAAAAAAAAACTTTTTTTTTATTCATAAAAAAAAATCGTGATATTTTTGTGTAGAGCGTGTGATACATAAGTGGACTCACGAGATTCAAAAAGATAGAGTGGACTCATGTGATCCTAATTCTATATATATATATATATATATATATATATATATATATATATATATATATATATATATATATATATATATATATATATATATATATATATATATATATATATATATATATATATTGCCTTGGACTTGCTAATGACAAATTGGTGGATTGTGATCTGTGGCTACTCGATCGAGTACCCCTCACTCGATCGAGTAACAACAGGGGTGACATTCTGGATGTGTTCTGATCTTGACATACCCGATCGAGTGCCTAGTAAGCTCGATCGAGTAACGTCAACTCGATCGAATGCCTTCCAAGCTCGATCGAGTGCCTCTGTTTGATGCTTATTTCGTTTAAACATTTATTTGTATCTTCAAGTTAATGGTTTTTGTGAGAGTGTTTCGTGTTATGGGTGCATTATATTATTGTTCCGTCTTAATGGTGGTTTTATTATTGTGCATAGTCATACGATTTAAACAATTTCGGTGATGTTTATATAATTTTGTATGCTAAATCAATTGTCTTAGATACGTCGTGTATAATGGTTATAATCCTCGTTGTATGATATATATGGTTGTACAATAAAGTAATTGATGTCATGGTTGATAGTTGATGATGGAATGCCTAATTGTGTGGTTCATGTTGCCAATAGTTTCATATATATGACTCTTATGTATATAATGTCAAGAAAGTGTCGTGGTTGACATGAGTCAATGTGCGTCATAGGGTTCGTTCGTAATGTCTATATGGAATAATATTTTATCGGTTGTGCGTCCGTAAAGTTGTTTTGTTGGTGAACTTCGGGGACGAAGTTCATTTTAAGAGGGGAAAAGTAATGTCGCGTAGAAATGACGTAATTATAGCAATTTCATAGTATTTTCATGACACTTTGAAGTATTTAAAATGGTGGTTTGGATAATTTTATAATGGTTATTGCACTAGTAGAAAAATGACATTAGGCCAGTAAAAAAGGCTACGGTCGCTGAAAATAACCGTAGCCTATTATAAAAGGCTACGGTTATTAAAAACAACCGAAGCCATAAATGTGGGATAAAGGAAAAGGCTATGGCTAAATTTGAGACCGTTGCCTAATGTTTTTATGATGATACGGAGTATATAATAATAAGACACTCCCCTCTTTATCAAAAGAAAAAATAATAATAAAAAATAAGACAATCCCTTTCGTCTGGTATTCCCTTCCCCTTTCCCTTTTCCTAAATTGGATTTCGCAAATCCAATCGCGGTACACCAGGCCATTAATCAATCGTCTCATACAAATGTCTTCCATCGTTTTCGATATACCTTCATTATGCTTATCGCTTCTAATGTTCTCATCTCTGGATTACAAGGCCTCGGTTCTGAAATCGGTATATTCCTTTTAATCTTTTTCAGATTCATTTTAATCTATTATTTCATTTTGTTTTGTCGATTCATATAGTTTGAGTGCGATTTGTGTGAGAATCGTATGGATTGAACTTTTACTTGTATATGATTTGCTGTTGATTGAATCTTCTTAATGTGCGACTTTTTGAATCTATCTATCTTTTGTATCTCCGTCATTTTGGTGCATTTCTTTTCCTAGATTTCACACCATTAGGTTTTGATATTTTATCTGTGAGTTTTGCTGTTGTTTGAACTGTTAACTTGTTTTTCGTGTGCGGCATGATCGAGAGTTGTGGAACTTTATGTGTGATATTATCCGGGGTAATGGAAATAGAAATAGCAAATGTATACCCGGTCGAGTTGATTATTAAGATGTGCAACATGGTTCAGACGTGTTTTGGCTATGTTGAGGTTCATGGGACCAAATCTAGTTCAGCTCATGTAACACCACTCAAATTTTAAAATATTGTTTTTGATTTTTAAACTTAAACTTCGGGGACGAAGTTTCTTTTAAGGGAGGAAGATTGTAATACCTCAAATATTTTGTATTGGTCATTATTATGAATTATTTCCTATATCTAATTTAATATTCAATTTTACCTTCACATGGAAAATAGGGTTTAACTCTTTTTGTATGGCCATCTTTTTATTTAATGATGACTTGATTTACTATATAGCCGCGTAGACCATGTTTTTGATTTATACACAAACTTCCTTATGTAAACTTGATTCCTTCTCCACTAAGTACTCCGTACTTTCGTTTTTCAATTTCTCTCATCTAGCAAATATCATACTATTTAATATGCCTTACATTCAAAAGTGGAGCCATTATCCTTCTTCTCGTTTTTGTCGTGCGGTAGTCTTTTACCAATGCACCATCTACTAATTTTATAGAGATCGATGGTTAAGTCAGATCGTTTCGGATCGTTTTCGAGTATTGTTCGTCATATATTCTAATTTAAGGTAACACGATTCTACCGATCCTAATATTATTATTGTTGTTTGGGGTTGGATGAATATGTGCTAATTGCTATTGCTATTCGGTAATTATTTAGCGGAATTTGTTTTGTTATATGATGATAAT
This sequence comes from Silene latifolia, assembly GCF_048544455.1. Lineage (NCBI taxonomy): Eukaryota > Viridiplantae > Streptophyta > Magnoliopsida > Caryophyllales > Caryophyllaceae > Silene > Silene latifolia. The sequence goes on along the minus strand of NC_133535.1, from coordinate 87,731,512 downwards.
TGTTGTTATTCAGTATAGTAATTACAATATTATAGTAGTAATATTTTTATCATTGTTTGTGAGTTGGGTTGAGTATACTTGTGTGTGTTATGGCTATTTGGAGAGACGGAAAGTTAGAGAAGCTGGAACGTTGGTTAAATAAGAAATTGAACTCATTAAACTAGTTAGCAAGTGTTCTATGGTACGAGGAATCAACAAGGATTTTTGAGCGATGTTCATTAGATAGGACGTTGAGAAAGAAGAAGTACACATTCATATAGATCAGTATGTCACTTGGAATATTTTGGCTGGAGTCCGTGGTTATGAGGCTACAAATTATTGGTATTGTACTCTCGTATTGTGTTATTATTATCGTTCCTTTGACCTTGACTCGTGGGTGAGTAGCTTAGACTTTTACTTTAAGTGTTGAGCACGGTTCATTATTGGACCTTCTGACAATATCGATATTGAAATTGAGATGGAAATTGGTTACTGGTATTGAGTTATGAGTTGTGGGGCTTTTGAGCCGAGTTATGTTTTCGATCCCGAGTGACCATGGTTATTGAGTTATTTGAGTTTGAAATCGATATTGAGATGGAAATATTGTTTCGCTGTCTTATCCGCCAGTTCACTCACCGCTTGTCCTTGGTCTTAGGGTCGACGATGAGTATACGATATATGAGTTACTATGGAGTATTATATTATGAGATTGAGTAATAAGTGAGACGGAGTAATGAGTTGAGATTGAGTTAATTATTGGGACGAGAGTTTAATATATTATGGAATTAGACCTGAGTTGGTTTGAGGTCCTAGTTAGTTACCGGGGATTGTTTTTATTATACTCTGTGTTTATTTTTCTTTTTACGTGTGTTTGTTTCCACGCCATGACCAAAAACTATTCTGCTTATATTGAGGTATTATCTGTTACTCAGCTTTCCGGCTAACGTGTTTTCTCCCTTCGGGGCTACTCGTCATTGGGGGTAGTTCCTTTCTGTCTTCTGGTTTTATTTCAGGTTACTTCCGCTGCTGTTCAAAAGGATTTTTTATCTCAAGTCAAGATTTATATTAAAGACTTTATAAAGTTTTGGTTCCATTTTGTATTCTTTATTTTTAAAAGGATTTGTAATAAGAGACAAAATTAATTATAATATCCTTGTATTTCGGCCATTTTTGTATGTAAAATTTAATTTTAATTTAGCCGAAAATCAGGGTGTTACAGCTCATATATGCATGCAGTAGTACATCTATAGTACAATGTCATTTGTATGTAGACAATATTAGGTACAACTGTAGGAGTGTACGACTATTCGTAACGCGTCTTGTATCTTATCAAGGTCCGTTAAACTTGATACTACCTTAGCGGACATATATGATTACTTCGTTGGAACTGATGGATTAATTGAAGGAAAAAAGTATATTCGTGAATGTTCTTTTGTATTTAGATATGGCGAATTGAGTAATTTTTCAAGCAGATTTGATCCAAACTAGTTTGATTTATTTATTATGGGTTTGAATTTCGGAAATTTGTACATGAGCGAACTTGATCGCACCTATACCAGATCCAAGGCGGATGTCATGGTCTCGCGGATCTATACTTAAATCCAAATAAGTTCCAATCCAGGTTTGGATGTGTATATAAATGGCTCCACCAATTCAACTGCTTAAAGCTAACACTTTAAATGACTTATCATTGTTATGTATTGTCACCTGTTTCGATCTAGCTTCCAACTCCAATTCTTATAACTCGATAAACTTACTTGTTTCTTTGACAATCTCAGGTTGATATTGTTATTTTGATTCTTCTTCAATAAACCCTTGAAATTGGGCATTTTAACAATAAAGAGGACAATCGCGAAAATGGATAAAGTTGGGGTTTGTCTCTTTATTTCACCCCTCTTGCATTTTATTTTATTGGTATTTCATCAACTATCTTCAGTAATCTGTATATATGATGAAAATTATTAATTTAGAAGCAGCGTTTCATTAAGTTGAGCTTAATTTGGTGTGGTTAATGTGTGGTTTAAGGTTTCAATTGATTATTACAACTTGATAAAATCGAGATGGGATGATTTCGATTGAAGCGCCGGTGAAAGGATAGAGGGTTTTAGTCCGGTGATTGCAAAAGAAGTGAAGTGATTTCAAATGTATTTCAGCCTTTCAGGTAGTTGAAACGATAACAAAACTTATTCCGGTTAATTTATTTGATGATGTTGTGTATAAGCAAATGAGTTGCTTGTTGTTTTGGTACTTGTTGTCCTTATGTTGTTTGAAATTTGCTTATTTATTGTATGAAGGATCATAATTTGCTTATTTTGAGCATGAGTGTGCCATCTTTGCTGGCGATTATGATCATAATATTGAGGGTGATTGGTCATGTTAAGTATAGTGATTTCGGGCTTATTATGGTGTCAAGGCCGTTCAAAATAGTTGCTCAAATAGCTATTCTTTTGCTTCTTGTGTATATGATATATGCTTGTTCTTTTTCATTGTATTTAGGTTCCTGCTGATGGAGTGCTAATATCTGGTCAAGCTCTTGCTATTGATGAATCAAGTATTGACAGGAGAGAGCAAGATTGTAAGCCGCTTAAAGTTATAAGTTCTCTTGATAATGCTAGCAATGATTTGAACTATATTTGACTCTCAAATGGAATTCTGCAGGTTTCTAAGAACCATAAGTCACCTTTCCTATTGTCGGCTGTAAAGTAGCAGATGGCTATGGAACTATGCTGGTAGTGATTTCTGTCTTAAACTTGTACATGGGACTGACTTATGTTTTAATATAGAACTAATGCGCTATTGAGTCCGTTTAATATCTGTTAAGCTGCTTAGAATGTGTCAACTTGATTTAATGCCGTGTTTGAGTGAGTACATTCATAGTCATTTTTGAGCATTTAGCTCATAGGTATTATAAAGTGATAAAACTTTTCCTTCAAAGAGTAATTTAATATTTGCTCAAATAGGTAAACCTGTGACAGGTATGTTGTAATTGTTGTATACTATGACACGGTTTCCCAAGTGCTATACAAATGGCTTAGTCTAGGAGCTTCTATATTGGCAGATGCAAACCTACACGGATTCAGATGATGATTCATGTTAGCCGACCCTAACCTTTGTTGAGACTAAGGCTTTGTCGTCGTTTCAGAGGCCTCAGATGTCACACCCAGCATCAACCAAGGTAATGTTCTGTTTCTCTTTTCACAATTTGATAGATGTTTGATGATTCTTTGTTATTAAGGACTATGACTGTAAGCTCTCGTAAAATCCTTGTTGTATTGTTGTTGAAGTTACTTTGAAGTTTGACTCACTTTTGTACTGCCGAGTCATTTCATAAATTTTTACATGCTATTTTGTTGGGAAGCTGACCCTTCAAATACAAGAATGTGAGGGGTGCAAGCTAAGTATTGATGATTCGATTCTCCTACTGATTTCTGACAGCTTATTATACAGCTTAATCTAATCTGCAGTTCATACTACTTAAAATTCTTTTGTGAAGTCCAATATGTTTTTTTTGTCTGTCTTCTTTCAGGCATGGAGGGACAGGAATTGTGCTTAAGAAATTGTTGATGTGTGAAATCAATTTGAATGATGCTGCTTGGAGAAAATTTGTAGCTTTACCTTTTGCATCCGAGTAGAATATGCTTTTTTTTTTAGCTAAGTATTGATGTTGATTTGTAATGTTAGTTGTATGCATGTTAAACATTGGTTTTGTAATTAATTATTATTATCTTAATTAAAGAATTTACATTTATAATAAATCATATTTTTGTAAATATTTTTTTTTTTAAATTTTAATTAAGAAATGGCTACGGTTGTTAAAAGAGAACCGTAGCCTAAAGTGACTTATGGCTACGGTTAAATCTTAATAACCGTAGCTATAAGTCACTTTAGGCTACGGTTCCTACTAATAACCGTAGCCATAAGTCACTTTAGGCTACGGTTCCTGACCGTAGCCATAACTACTTGATCTAAGGCAACGCCCTAATTTACTACGGTCGAGGAACCGTAGCCATAAGTCGTTTTTAACCGTAGCGAAAAGCCATTTCTGTACTAGTGTTGTATAATTGAGTAGCAGTTTATAATTGTTGAATAGAATAGCATGATGTGGTATCTTATTTTCAATTAGTTGTCCTCTGTGTTATAATCAAATTGGATGTTAGTAGCATATAGTAGAGGTGTTAGTAGAATTGTATTGTGTGGTTGAAGTAATAAAGTGGAATGAAGGATGTGTTGTTGCGAATCAGTAATAGGACCGTTATTTTGAGTATTTTGTAACTAATAGTCTGATGGTTGTGTTGGTTTATGTTTGAGTAATAACATGAGATGAGTACAAGTAATAGTCGAGTTGGTTGTTCTTCTGTACAATGTGTGTTTGGTGATTCAATAGGAAGTTGGTGATTCGATGGGGAGTCGTGTTGTGTAATATGTACTAAGGTAGATGATTATGATGATGGCGAATGAACATGCATAGCAGGATGGTATTTGTAAACGATCGTGTTGACCTGTGTCAGATAAACAGTGCTGGTTACCTTGGTTCCTTTGTCTTGGTGTCGCGGGGGAGGATGAGTCGAACTTCGGGGACGAAGTTGTTTTTAAGGGAGGAAGACTGTAATACCCGTCCTTTTAGGGACCCGTTGACCGACGTTGACTGACCTTAGACACTGATCTGGACCTTAGGAAACCTTACGGGTGATGACTTATGTCGATGTGAGTCTTTGAGTGCGTGTTACTCGATCTAGCTGAGGCTACTCGATCGAGTAGGTTGGGGGCTCGATCGAGTAGAGGTCACTCGATCGAGTAAGTGCGTTACTCGATCGAGTAACGGGTTTACGGCGGGGAATTATAAATCGTAAATCGTGAAACCCAAATCATTTCTCTACCTTTCTCCCTAAACTTAAATGCCGTCATTCCACTTCTCCTCCACCATATAATCCCTTTCCTTGAGGACTTTGAGGATGCTTACACCATGGGGATGGAATGCTTGAGTCGGGTAGCGGTCTTGATGCCGGATTGCTTTATGTAGGTATGCTATTCTCAACATCATCATCGTTGTTTTCATTTGGGTTTGTAGTGGTAGTAATAGATGGTTGTATTGATTATATAGGTGGTTTTTGTGGTTGATGGGTATCTTGTGATCGGACACGGAATCGCTGCGGTTGTTAAAGGTAGGTTCGCCTACTCATTACTGGTTATTGTCTACAGAGTCTGTTGATGTGGTTTGATTGGTTATGGTAGTCGGTTAGTCTTGTGTTATTTTGATGATTGTTGTTTGATCAGCTGGTTGTAGCTGTTTGTCTGTGGTTCTCGAGGTGCGCCCTCGGCTGAGTGGAGTCACTTGCGGGAGTGGCTTCACGCCCTTGATTCGCCCTCCTTGGAACCCGCCACGGAAGGGGATGTGCACATTAAGGAACATGGGTTTATCGCTCGGATAGATGAGCGGGGCTTAGGTGGGAATGGCTGCGGTCCCCCACTAGCAGGACTGGATCTTCGGGCAGTCAGAGGTGTGGTTGGTTGGAGGAGATGTGGTGTGTGTGTTGTGGTACTTGTGTTGTGTCTGCTTTTGTATATTTGTTACCTCAGTTGCTGACCTTGAGTGGTTTTGTTTTGTTGTTTGTTTCTGTTGTGTCTGCTGTGATCCACTATGGTGAGCAGTCAGTCTCAGCAGATTGTTGTTTGGATCATAGCTGGGTGCTTGGAGGGACGAGTCTATCACGAGTCACGACAGAAGTAGTTCACATAGTTGATAGTGGTTTTGAGTTGTATCTTTCATATCGCCTGTTTTTTGTAAATCACTTGTAATATAACTTAAACGTTCTTTTATCGACATTTGATTATTACTGTCCTCGGGCTACCGAGTTGGTAACGCCCTTATCTGCTAGGGAAGGTCTTGTTAAGGCTCGTTGGTAGATGGGGGTGTTACAGCATGTTAAGCTCTTTCTGAGTGTAGATCTATTTCAGACTCTTATGATCTGAAAACACCTTAAAAGTTGCCCCGTAGAGGTAATGTCTCCAAATCTTAAGAGCAAAAACAACTACACCCAGTTCCAAATCATGGGTAGGATAGTTCTCCTCATATGGCTTCAGCTGCCTCGATGCATAAGCTATAACCTCCCCATTCTGCATCAAAACACAACCCACTTCATTCTTTGAAGCATCAGTATATACTTCAAAGTTCTCACAATCCTCTGGTAAAGCTAGGATAGGAGATGTGGTCAAACGCTCCTTTAAGGTCTGGAACACCGTCTCTTAACTCTCATCCCATCGAAAACTGGTCTCTTTCCTCATCAAAGCTGTCATAGGTCAAGCTATCGTAGAAAAGTCCTTCACGAACCTCCTGTAGTAACCGGTTAGACCTAAGAAACTCCGAATCTCAGCAACCTTCTTCGGTGATTCCCACTTGGTAACTGTCTTAATCTTGCTAGGATCCACTGAAACTCCCTTTTTAGATATCACATGCCCCAGAAAAGCCACTTCCTCTAACCTGAACTCGCAGTTGGATATCTTGGCATAAAGTTAATTGTCTTGCAAAGTCTGCAAAACTATCCTCAAGTGCTCCTCATGCTCTTCCTTAGTCTTAGAGTAGACTAAGATGTCATCAATGAAGATAACCACAAACTTGTCCAAGAACGGACTAAAGACCCGGTTCATCAGATCCATGAAAGCTGCTGGTGCATTCGTCAAACCAAAAGGCATCAGTACATACTCAAAGTGACCATAATGAGATCGGAAAGCCGTCTTAGGAACATCCTCATCCGCTATCCTCAACTAGTGATAACCTGACCTCAAATCGATCTTAGAGAACACCCCTGTGCCACTCAGCTGGTCAAACAGATCATCAATCCTAAGCAACGGATACTTGTTCTTCACCGTGACACGATTCAACTCTCTATAGTCAATTCATAACCTCATGCTCCCATCTTTCTTCTTCACAAACAACACTGGTGCTCCCCATGGTGACACACTAGGCCAGATATACCCCTTGTCTAACAGATCATGTAACTGTTTCTTCAACTCTTCCAGTTCCTTAGGTGCCATACGGTATGGTGCTTTAGATATAGGACCCGTTCTCGGTTTAAGCTCCACACTAAAGTCGATATCTCTCTTAGGTGGTAACCCCGGTATCTTTTCTGGAAAGACATCACTAAACTCTCCTACCACATGTATCTCATATGCTGTCAGCTGTTTAGCGTGCCGATCTCTTACTTGGCAAACAATCAAGGGACACTTCTTCCTTAAACATGACTTTAAGGTCATTACCGCGATGAACTTACACTTAGGCCTCACAACAAACCCCTTATAAGACACCCTTATACTCTTAGGACCCTTTAAAGACACTTTCTTTTGACGGCAATCTATCTTAGCATCATACTTACCCAACCAATCCATCCCGACGATGACCTCAAACCCATCCATAGGAAACTCTAGCAAGTTGACCGGCAAGTCTACCCCTTCAACCAACATGGACACATCCCTATACAATTTGACACAAGACACCAACTCCCCAGAAGGTATAAACACACTATCCTTTACAAGCTCAAACTCCCCCAAACCCATAAACAAAGCATGGCCTCTAGACACAAAAGAGTGTGTTGCCCCAGAGTCAAACAAAACAAAAGACGGTGTATTATGAACAAGAAAGGTACCGGTAACTACATGAGCATCATTCTCAGCTTCCTGCTTGTCCATCATAAAGAGCTTCCCACTTCTTTTCTGGCCTCCACCCTGGACCGAGGGGTTAGAAGTACTTGGCTTAGCTGCCGAGTTCTGAGTCACACTGTTGTTCGGGTGCTGATAAGATTCTCCAATGTTGCGGTTGAAACCGCCATTGTTGTCCTGCCCTCCACGGTTACCTTATGGCCCAGATGGCCTGTTGCTGGCAAAACTCTGACTCGGACCCTGCGATAAACTTACCTGATAAGCCCCCGACATTCCTCCAACTCTGGCACTGGTATAGTCGTACTTCTTGTGACCTATTCCTCCACAGTTGAAGCATGTAAGGTTGGAGTTGTCACTGGCACTCCGACCTCCACCTCTTCCCCAAGCTCTAGATCCCCCAGAAAACCCAGATCCTCCCGAAAAGGCTCTAGACTGACCATAATTGCCTTTCTTGTGGCTCGACTGATTGCCACACTCACTTTCTGCTTTCCTCTTTTCAGAGGTGGTCCTCTCCGTAGCCTCTTTGGGTAAATCCACTAACCTCTCAGCTTGCCCGACCCTCAAGTACACATCCTTCAGATCGGTGATAACCTCGGCTGATAATATGTCCATGATCTTGGGTGCCAACCCCCTCTCGAAACGAAGAGCTAAACCCAGCTGCCCCAGCTGCATGTCATGCGCATAATGTGATAACTCAAGGAACCGATGGTAGTACTCCGTCACCGTCATGTCGTTAGTCATGGTGAAAGAATCAAACTCGGATCTTAACTTATGAAGGATATGTTCCGGCACAAATTGTTCTCTCATGGCGCTCTTCAAACCCGACCATGGTATAGCACCGTCCCCCTCCTCTCTGTAAAAAGTTCGCGCATCCTCCTTCATGTTCTGCCACCACACTGCAGCTTAACTCCTCGGATAGTACACCGCCTACTCAAGAGCTAACTCCGATGGACACTTAACAACCTCTAGGAGACTCTCCATCTCACGGTGCCAGTTGTCTAGCAGCTTGGGTTCCCCAATGCCCTCGTAAGTAGGTGGGTTGAAACGGGCGATGATAGTGCTCAGGTGGGTAGCATCCACCAGTTTCTCCGCCCCCTTACCCACATTCTTATGAGCCTCAAGGAGTGCATCCTGCTGCTCGATCATATGGGCTACCTCATCTGTAGACATCTCAGTTGCTTGGATATACGTGGTTGACCTCTTTGGCGGCATTTTGAGCTGATAAGAAGCAAGGAAACGTAAGCACAAAGCCTACGACTCAAAATATAAACGACCCTCCGCCAAAGAAGCACTCGGCCGAGTATAATATAATACTCGGTCGAGTATGGACTACTCGGTCGAGTACTGCTTGTACTCGGTCGAGTGCTCCACTCCAGAAGCCAACGTCGAAAACACAGAAAACATACTCGGTCTAGTATGGGCGGAACTCAGGCGTGTATGCTCCACTCGGTCTAGTATGCTCTAATAATCGGTTGAGCTGACACAACTAGTAACTACTGCTACGCACACCCCAAACAACACTTGGTCGAGTGCTTGGTTACTCGGTCGAGTACCCTCTACTCGGTCGAGTATCCGCCCTGCTCGGCCGAGTCATGCCAAAAACGAGCTCCTACTATTCATAAACATACTCTACACATGCTTTTCTACCAAGATATACATACTATATGTCACTACCCTTTGAAAGCCACATAATAAACACTTAACATGCCAACATATTCCATGCTCAAAATCTAATATCGATAAATTTCAATGCATCTTTCACATACTATCTTATTCCACTTCTTCCATTATATCATCCAACCATTGAACAAGATTCAAGTTTTAAGTACTATACACACACACATGACTCAACATACAACAGTTTCCCCCCATGTGACCGGCTTGAGATCGTAAAGCCTTAATGCGACTCCGGGACGTCTCCCAAGTCTTGCGGTAGCTCCAAACAACTATCCCCGGGTTCATTTTATTTAGACTCCCTAAGTTCATTGGGTTCATTAGCTTTAGGTGCCAGAATCGTCGCTCTGATACCACTTTGTAATACCTCCACATACCAAGGTACCTTACCAAGGACCACCCTAGTATGAGAGACTGTTACCATATCGGTTGCCCGAGGTTAGTATATCAAAGTTAACAATCCAAACACAATTATTAAATTATAAATGAATAAAGTTTACATGTTCTCCAAAACCAAAACCAAAGTACAACTGTGAAAGTCCAATAACTAGAAATGAAAGCTAAGTCTCTTGACGGCGGAAACTAAACTCGAGTGGTGACACCCCATGACTTCCCCATAGCTAAAGAACTCCATCACCTATCACAATCTGCTCACCATCCCCGAATGGATCACCTGTCACAATCTGCTCACCACCCCATGACTGCTCACTAGGGTGTGAAGCCACTCCCGCAAGTGGCTCCACCATAATCATCACAATACCAATACCAACATCATACCATCACCAACACCAACACCAACACCAACACCAACACCAACACCAACACCAACACCAACACCAACACCAACACCAACACCAACACCAACACCAACACCAACACCAACTCCACATATGATCACAATATCAATCACACAACAGTTACCACATAAATCTTAATTCAATAAACAATAAAACTGAGTAGGGAAACCCTACCTTAGCACAACTGTAAAAGACACAAGTAATGCAATCTAGAACGGCTCCTCTACGAAATCCTCACCTAACAACAATCACATAAACTCCAATTACCATATGCAAAAACCCCTTTTTCCCAATTCATAATTCAAGCCAAACCCTAAAAGATTAATCAAAAGACAAAGGAAATCAAGGACTTACCGATACCGATGATAGAATGAGAGATGAAAAAATTTGCTAACAATCACACACACTAGGGAGAGATTTGGAGAGGATTAGAGCGTCATTGAAGTGTTTAGGTTTTTTAAAATGTAATTAGAAACTGATTAACGCGTTTTATATAACTCTAATCATCTCTAAATCAAACCGCGGAAATAACACCCGTCAGGCCGGATACTCGGTCGAGTACAAAGTATACTCGACCGAGTACGCTCTACTCGGTCGAGTATTCCCCATACTCGGCCGAGTATTCCTGGGCAGTAAACTGTCCAGAATACACGACACCCTTTACTCGGCCGAGTAAGGCATATTCGGTCGAGTATAAGCTTAGGAAATCTGTAGTATTACAATTAATGCTATGTATTGTCTTAAGTTGGGAATTCTGCCTTAAAATCTTGACCAAATTTTTGATTCCTTCTATTATGTTAAACTTGGCTTAACGGTGTTTTAATGCAATAATCCTTATGAGTATCATTGTAATAACATGGTTTAAATCAAAAAATTTCGTTTTAAAAGTAGACCAAATTCTTTTGAGATTTCATGGGGTATATCACAAAATTTTGATTTTTATGTTTGAAACATGGCTTAATTGTCTCCTATTGCCCCAACCTTTGTTAATGGTGATATGTGTAGAAAATTATAGTGTTGATGCTTAAATTATGATTTTATGTGCTTAACACTTGGTATTATGGTGCCGCAAGCTTACAATTTTGGTTAATAATGCGATGTATTGTCCTAAATTGGAAAATTTTGTCTTAGATTTTCTTCAAAGATTTTTTTTTATATACACCCAACATTTATGCCAAAATTTGATTTCATGCCTCGTCATTAATTTAACCATGTCAATTGCCTTGGTGTTGAATAACTTGTTGTGTATTGCCTCGAAATAAGATCATCATTTGTGTGATTTCACTTCAGTTCATCTTTCCATATGTGTCTTGAAGGTCATGAACACAAGACATGTGTTTTAGTAGGGTTAATATGATCTTAGTCTTTTGATGTGTATTTGAACCATTTAAGTAGGTAGGTGTATGAATCATATTTGTAAATTAGGAAAAAAAAGTGAGGTTAGCTTGCGTAAGGTGTCTTGAATTGAGTATGATGATTGTATGAAGTGATTTGTGGATAATGAGTGATGTGTAATCTAGGTTGAATATTCGTTAAGTGTTTGAACTTATGGCTAATGAATGAGGTTTGAGTCGTGTGTTGAGGGATATTGTTTGAGCATGACTTGGAAACTTTGTGATAGGCTATGTCGCACACCTAATCAAAGATAATTTCTCTAGACACAAATTATTGTAGTACTAGAGGTCGAACACAAGGAAAAGGGAATTGTGCTATGAAATTTGTGAAAAGACTTCTATCAAGGTCGATTACGATTGGTTTGGTTTATTGGTTGGTTTGTTAACTAGCAAATATAACGATGTAAAATATATGATTAAAGGAGTCTAGGGGAGTCGGGTCACACATTCAATTGTATATATATGTTCATATTAAACTCGGAATAAATAACATTGTCAATTGTTTAGGCTAAAGACACCTACCTCTCGATATTAGTGTCAACCATAGACCGGGTCCTAGAGAACTCTCGTTTTGACTAGGTTGTCCTACTAACACATGCTTAGTCTAATTCCATTCCGTGCCTCTCGACTTATAGAACGAATTAAGAAACTTAATCGATGAATATGACCACTAAACAAAAATTAATCGTGACGATACAAACATGTGATAGAAACAAATAGACAATATTATATCAACCTAATTTAACATTTACATATATTAATTATGCATGGCTTCCCTAATCCCTAGATAAAAGGGAACTACTCAATTATACTAGAAGTTAAACTAACAATGTATGACGTAGTAAACATGTTGAGTATGAATTAAGAAATTGATTAATATTAATATTAAACTAATAACTAATAATAAAGCAAATGATGAAATGATTAACTAAATAACTTGTAATAGAAATAACAAAAGCAATAACGAAATGTAGAATTAGAATTACCGAAATGTAGAACTTGTAATAAGAACTTGCAAAGGAAGAACAAACCCAAATGACAAAAGAAAGGTTGTATTGAAATAAGAACCAAATGCTTAAAGTAAATTGTTTGACAATAACCAAATGCTTACAAATATTGAAACTAATATGAAAACTATGAGAGAATTTGTGTGTTTAAGCTAAGGAAGAGTAGAATTGTGTAAAAAGATATCCTCCAATGACGGATTAAAGCCCCTATTTATAGTGAAATAGGGGCATAACGTAAAAATCCAAGGGCAAGGAAACCCCGATCAGGGACAGGCCACCCCGATCGGGGCTGAGTGAATCCGACCATTTCCCCTTAATTTCTTGATTAAATGTTGAGGGAATCCAATCTTTGTGATAAATGCCATATTTAAGCCTCCGGTTTCATAACACCACTTAAGGGCATCCAAAGAGCTTCCTAACTTGATATTTTTCCACATGAATTTAGACTTTTCTTTTGGGCTCTTTGTATGATCATTTGCATTATCAATCTATGCTTCATTATTTCTTGCTTGGGCATGGAAACACACTCTTCCATGGTCATGCTTGGTCTTTGTTAGCCTCGTGAATTAGTATGCTTGCTATTTGACGGGAAAAGCTACTAAAAGCTTATTTTCCTACAAAACATAATGAAACAAGCAAATACAACTAGAACACGGAATTAGCTCACATAATCACTAAAATTAGTGAAAGAATCATATAAACTTGAGCTAAAATAGAGGGTAAAAGCATATATAAAATGGACACAAAAAACACTCCCAAGCTAAACTCTTGCTTGTCCCTAAGCAAGAAACCATATCTCATCAATTGCAATGTCCTAAAACAAGATAAGCATAATGATTCAAAACCCAAGACAACATGGGCATAAGGAATAATGCAAAACATGGATGAGATTTACATGACGGCGTAGCATGGAAGACTTTGAACGAACCTTTAAGCTCTTGCATGATCTTTTGACTAATGGACTCTCACGATGCACTCAAACTCATTTGTTTGTGAAAGGACATTTTGTGTGAAAAATACTCACCTATCCTCGACTCATGAGAATGTGCCCGCAATCTAATATGGTAATCATTCAAAACCATAAGTCAAAACATTCAAATTCAAGCATGAAAAAGAAGCCATATGGGTAAGAAGAAGGTAATTAGAAATGGGTAGAAAAGGGGAACAAATGATTATTGGTAAGTGGAGCTAAGTCAAGCTAACAACTAACCAAAGTGTGTATGGATGCTCAATTCAAATCCCGAACCCAAACCAATTGATAAAACTCGAGCCAATATTAGTGAATCGGCTTCTTTTGCAATAAAAAACATAAGTGAACTTCCCAATTTCTTTTGAGTAATAACATGGAAGTCACTAAACATAATTTCCTCTACTTTTCTTTTCTTTTCTCATGCTTCTCTTTTCTTTCATTTTTTTTTTCATTTTTCATTCTCATCTTTCTTTCTTTTCTTTTTCCATCATTTTTTTCTTTTTTTTTTCTTTTCTTTCTTTCATGATTTTTCACCAAGCTCACATTGATAATATATAATAATAACATCCCAAATGAGAACCCAAACACACATAAAACGGTTACTAGCTCAACAAGGTAGGCATGTTTATATGTAGCTAGTATAATGTGTGAAAATGATGTGGTAAAGGGCTAAAAATGGGCAACAAAACAATCTGAATGACTTCATGCTTACAAGATTTGAATGCAATGCTTAAGAAGAGATGAAATAAGAACCATACTTATGCGTTATTGATATAACACAGACATGGTATAGATATATCGGTCCAAGGAAAAATCTGAAAATGTTTTGTCGACTATGTCAAGACATCCCCACTATGTCAAGACATCCCCATGTAGCAATTATCCATCAAATAAGAATAAATCATTAGCTATAAACTATCATTAGGATAAGCAAGAGGGCATAAAACACATTTTTATGGCAAAAGTAGGCTATAAACAAGCAAAAATAACACAATTTTCTCAAAATTTTAATGCAACCTGCACTACAATGCAAATGCAATCGCCCCCTCCCCCCCCCCCCCCCAAGCTAAACATAACATTGTCCTCAATGTGCCATCATATAAATCACCCAACTAAACCATAAAAATGGCTCAAAGCACATAAACAAGAAGGACAATGGGTCATATTTAATGGATTGCGAGAAATTAAACTAAAGTCCAAAGTAAAGAACACTTACTAGACTAGCTAGCCTCCCCCTAAGCTAGTATATATATATACGAGAGACACTTACATTCATCATTCATTCAAGAAAAAGGCCAAAAGTTGAAGCAATTCCTACCTTTCTTCGTACCACTACCACTTCCGGATGCATCATCTTGGTGACCACTTCCACTTGGTTTATCCCTTTGGAGAGGAGTGACATATTCACCAATGTTTTGTCCACTTCCAAGTCCATCTCCATAGCTACTATAACCACCATAGCCACCACCATATCCGCCATATCCGCCATTGAATGCCTCAACTCCATAATCCGAACTACAAAAATCCAGACCGGGAGCATAAGTAGTATAAGTACCTGCATCATGGTTAGAGGAAGAAGGAAATCAGCCCGGGGGATAGTTATAAAATTATGGGTGTGGTCCCTCGGGTCGGATTACCCCTTGTCTAGCAAAATGATCATAAATTGGATGCAATGCAAGTCTTTGATCATCACGAATGACATTAATATTAAGACTAAGATCTCGCATCATGTCTATGCTAGAGGTGGAATGGCGTGCTTGAGAGGGTTGACCTCTTGCACGACGCTCAACGGTGGAGGGTGTCTCTTCTAAAAGAGGCAAGTGATAAGTGGGGCGTGTAAAGGGGGCATTCCCATTACGAGGTTTGGTATGGATTAAGGCTTTTTGTTCACTTTTCTCATCCGGTAGTCTAATAGAATCATTACTACCAATTTTCCAAACCATGTGTGGATGATAATTTCTAAACTAATTACAAGATAGGAAGTATTCATAGTCAAGTCCATCCCCCTTTTCCCTAGCATCCAAAGGTCTCAAGTCAGTGGTCTCTTGGTTAAAACGGCTTAAATGATGTGCAATTCTAGTAACCAACCCACCCATGACAATAGAACTATTTTTAGCATTACATTGCATGGTCAAGTGGTTTGAAAAGTTGTAGGGGATATAGATCCCCCACTTTTCATCACCATTCACATTTAGAAAGGCACCCAAAATTTCAACCTCAATACTCCTCACCGAGTGAGGCTCATTTCTCCCAAAGAAAGTCCACCCCATAGACCTTTGCCAAATGTGTATTTCGAGGTAGTGTATAAATTGGTGAGAGACATGATCCCAACCAGCAAATGGGTAGTGAGAAATGGATTCCCAAGTCAATTTGAGGTTGTAATACTCGGGTGAGTCAACATGCAAGCCTTCATGTTTCAATTGAAAAATATCGACAAATTCCGCTAAATCTAATCGATAGTCATTATTAAACAACCAGAAAGTTACAAAATGAATAAAACCTTGCCTTTTTTATTTGTGAAACTCGAATGAACTCAAGAACTCAAGGGTGAGTTCAAGAAAGGTTTTATAAATCATATTGTAACAAGATTTCATATCAAGGTTCTTAAACAAAGTCTTAACATTTTTCCCAATTCCAATGTTCTTTAAAGAAGCTTGATTGATAAACTTAGTGGCTTTCATACCTTGGCGTGTAAGATGACCCAATTATCCCATTGTTTTTTACTATTGAAGATAACTCGGGGAAAGGTGGAATCATGCCACTCCGGTGTATCTTGCATTTGTACATCCTCCGTAGCTCGGGAGGACTTCGCATCACCTCTCCTTCTCTTGGTAGCACCTTGGGTAGGAGCTTTTCTAGGTGTCATTTTCTGAAATTTTAAGACAAAAATCCATCTTAAGACAAACAAAAATCCATCCAAACAAGTATAATAAAACAAATTAGTTAACTAATTCATCCTATAAACATTAAGAGAGCATAATATAATCAATTTCTAGCATAAACAAGCACAAAATCAATTTCCCCCAATTTGAGTTAGGGTTTGATAAACTTGATTAAATTGATGAAAATGGATGAAATCAAAGAGAAATGAGAGGAATACTTACTTGATGATGTTAAAGGTTGAATGAATCTTGCAAAATGATGAAGGAAATGGGGTTTCCTTGTGATTTTAGGGAAGAAAAGTGAAGAAAAATGATAGAAAGAAGAAGGAGGAGTACCGTCGGGGTTGAAGATAGAATAGAATGAATATTTGCTTTTACCCAATTACCAAATAGCCGTCAAAAACCGAGAATAACACGACCCCGATCGGGGCCTGGGAACCCCGATCAGGGTTGACCGAATCCCCATTGACTTTTTCGCTTCCTCCGTATTTGATTTATCTCATCCCGTTTTTGAAAGTTACGTCCCCGAACGGAGTTTCGTGCATGGGGAAGCGTGAATTTTCTCATCGAGTCTCCTTTCCTTCACTTTTCACCTACAAATCACAAAAATAAACACCGTCGAGTCTAGAAATTTATTTCTAATTCTACAAAAAACATTAAATTGCGGAGAATTAAAAACAAAAGCAAATAAAAGCTTGGGTTGCCTCCCAGGAAGCATTGGTTTAACGTCCCGCACGACGTAAGAAGCTTGAGTCGGTTTAAACTTCCATAAGTAGAGGATGAACGGTCACTTCCTCTATTACTCCAACGATCACATTCTCATGGTAGACCTTCAAACGATGGTCATTAGCTTGAATTTTTCGCCATTGGTGGTCATCACTTCAACGGAACCGAACTTGTTGACATTTGTGACGGTATATGGACCGGACCACCATGATCGTAACTTTCCCGAAAATAGCTTGTAGCGGGAATTGAAAAGCAACACCTTATCATCGATTTGAAATTCCTTCTTCAAAAGCTTCTTGTCATGGCATCTCTTTTTTTTCTCCTTGTAAAGACGGAAGGTCTCATAAGCTTGTAAGCGGAACTCATCAAGTTCATTTAATTGCAATAACCGCGTTTCTCCACTCAACTTTGCATCCATGTTGAGTTCCCTGACCCCCCAATAAGCTTTATATACCATCTCAACAGGAAGATGGCACGCCTTCCCATAGACCAACCTATATGGTGAGGTACCAATAGGTGTCTTATACGCGGTGCGGTAAGGCCCATAAAGTATCATCGAGCTTCATAATCCAATCCTTTCATGATTTGGCAAAAACTTTCTCAAGTATGGACTTGAGTTCACGGTTATAAACCTCCACTTGGCCACTAGTTTGTGGATGGTAAGCCAAGCCTCTTATATGGTAAACCTCATATTTCTCCAATCAGGCATCAAGTTGTTTCTCACAAAAGTGAGTACCACGATCACTAATGACCGCTCTTCGAACACCAAACCTTGGAAATATGATCTTCTTGAATAAGTTGATCACGGCACGGGCATCGTTTGTTGGAGTAGCAATTGCCTCCACCCATTTAGAGACATAGTCAACGGCAACCAATATATACCAATTCCCTTTTGATGAAGGAAACGGTCCTTGATAATCAATTCCCCAAACATCGAATACCTCAACTTCCAAGATACCATTTAAAGACATATCGTGCCTCCTTGATATAGAACCCGTCCTTTAGCAAGCATCGCAAGCCATCACGAAATATTTGGCATCTTGGAACATGGTTGGCCAATAGAAGATGGATTATAACACCTTTGCAACGGTCTTGGATTGTCCATGATGACCATCATAAGGAGAAGAATGACATCCTTCTAGCACCCATTTCACATCCCAATGAGGGACACATCTCCAGAATAGCCCATCGGAGCAATGTTTGAACAAATACGGATCGTCCCATAGGAAGAACTTGACATCATGTAAGAACTTCTTCCTTTTTTGATATGAAAGATTAGGTGGAAACTCTCTTCCAACTAGATAGTTGGCTATGTTGTCATACCAAGGAGTATTGTCTTCCAACATCATTAAAACATCATCGGCGAAGGAATCATCAATCGGTATATCTATACCTCCATCATTAAACCTCAAACTGGATAGGTGATCGGCAATAACATTTTCGGCCCCCTTCTTGTCTTTAATCTCAAGATCAAATTCTTGTAAAAGCAAGATTCATCTTATAAATCTTGGCTTAGCTTCTTGTTTGGCTAGGAGATGCTTTAGTGCGGCATGATCGGTATGAACAATGACTTTGAAACCGATCAAGTAAGAGCGGAATTTGTCTAAGGCATAGACAATGGCAAGTAGCTCTTTCTCCGTGGTGGGATAGTTGATTTGAGCTGCATCCAAGGTTTTGCTAGCATAATAGATAGCATGGATAACCTTATCCTTTCTTTGTCCTAGCACGGCACCTACCGCATAATCACTTGCATCACACATGTGCTCGAATGGCAAGTTCCAGTCCGGTGATTGGATGATAGGTGCGGAAATCAAAGCCTTCTTGATCCTAAGAAAAGACTCAAGACAATCATTAGTAAACACATATGGAGCATGTTTTAAAAGAAGCTCCATAAGGGGTTTCGCAATCTTAGAAAAGTCTTTAATAAAATGGCGGTAGAATCCCGCATGGCCTAAGAAACTCCTTACACTCTTCACATTTACCAGTGAGGGGTAGCTGTTAAATAACTTGGACCTTAGCACGGTCCACTTCAATTCCTCTTTCCGAGACAATATAACCAAGTACCACTCCTTCATTCACCATGAAGTGGCACTTTTCCCAATTCAATACCAAGTCAACCTCTTCACAACGCTTCAACACTTTAGACAAGTTAGCCAAACATGGATCAAATGAAGAACCATAGACACTAAAATCATCCATAAACACATCCATGATAGACTCGATAAAGTCGGAAAAGATGTTTATCATGCAACGTTGGAAAGTGGTGGGGGCAATACAAAGACCAAAAGGCATTCTACGGTAAGCAAAGGTACTATAGGGACATGTAAATGGGGTCTTCTTTTGGTCATCTGGGTGAATGGGACCCGGAATAACCATCTAGGTAGCAAAAATAATTGTGACATGCCAACCGCTCCAACATTTGGTCAATAAAAGGCAATGGGTAGCAGTGTTTCTTGGTGTCTAAATTTAGCCTCCTATAGTCAATAAATATTCTCCAACCCGTCATAATTCTAGTTGGAATGAGTTCACTTTTATCATTTTTGACTACGATGGTTCCTCCTTTCTTAGGAACCACTTGGACCGGACTTACCCATTTAGAATCGAAAATTTCATAAACAATACCCGCATCCAACAATTTAATCACTTCCTTTTTTAATACTTCTTGCATGTTAGGATTTAGTCTTCTTTCACCTTAGACACATGGTTTATGGTCTTCCTCAAGATGGATTTTATGCATGCAAAATTCCGTGCTTATGCCCTTTAAATCATCAAGTTTGTATCCAATGGCTTTCTTGGGAGATTTTAAAACATGAAGCAATGAAGAAATTTGACTCTCACTCAAATTAGCACTAACAATTACCGGACACATCTCCTCATTATCTAGAAAAGCGTACTTCGAATTAGAGGGGAGGGGTTTAAGTTCGTGTTTTTGTGCCTCAAGGTCTTGAGGTGTAGAAACCAAACCTACAAAGTGTGAGCTTTCCTTCAATGCTAGCTCTTCTCCATCCAATATAATTCATGCTCCAAAGCATCCATCTCATCATTTCCAATCTCATCATTATCTGCAAATGATTCCAATAGCAAGAGTGCCTCCAAAGGATCTTTGGCCAAAGATCGAGGCATAGAGTCTTCTATGACAATATCAACAACATCCAAAACATCAATATAATAACAACTCTTCTATCATTAGACTCTTCATGGCACTATTTAAGTTGTATGTGACCTTATCGTCACCCACTTCCAATGTTATTTTACCATTCTTGACATCAATTACCGCACCCACGGTATGTAAAAAGGGTCTTCCCAAAATGATTGGGATTTGGGCATCTTCGGCCATGTCAAGAACAATAAAATCAACCGGAATGAAGAACTTACCAACTTTCACGGGAACATCCTCCAAAACTCCCAAAGGGCATTTTATGGAACGATCCGCCATTTGCAATGTGACACTAGTACATTTTAAAACTCACATGTTAAGCTTAGCACAAACAGAGTAAAGAATTACACTCACACTAGCACCTAAATTGCATAAAGCTTTATCAATTTGATAGGTGCCAATTGTGCATGGAATGGAAAAGCTACCGGGATCTTTTAACTTAGGATGGGACTTGTTTTTCAAAAGAGCACTACACTCGGCGGTGAAGGCTATTATTTCAACTTCGTCAAAAGTCCTCTTCTTAGTCAAAATGTCTTTCATGAACTTAGTGTAAGAAGGAATTTGAGTAATTAATTCGGTAAAAGGAACGGTTACCTGGAGATTTTTCACAACATCCATGAACTAACCGAATTGAGTATTCTTTTGATTCTTTGCCAATCTATGAGTCTATGAGGGAAAGGCACTTTGACTTTTTCCAGCACTTTTGTTTCAACATCCTTCTTTGGAGGAGCATCCTCCACATCTTTGACTTCTTCAAGCACAATTGGATCATCCACTTTCTTTGGAATATCCTCACCTTTCTTACCATTAGGAGAAATCTCCAACTCAACAAGTACCTCATCGTTTTCTTTAGGCATGGGTGGCTCATCATATTTCATACCACTTCTCAAGGTGATTACATTGAGCTCACCTTGAGGTGGTAATTGGCCCGTTTTTCTTTGAGAGCTAGACGCGGCAAGCTGAGCCATCACTACTACAAATATAGGCAATAACAACGCCCCATTAACAACGCATATTAACGCATTATATGTAATACCGTTGTTAATCAGATTAGTATATTTTGGCGCAATTCTATGAAAAGTAATAACAACGGTTATTTCTTTAAAACCGTTGTTATTAGTAATCACAACGGGTTTCATTTTAGAACCGTTGTTAATAGTTGAAAAGTTATAACAACGGTTATTTATTTAAAACCCTTGTTATTACTTTTAACAACGGTTTTTTTGCATATAACCGTTGTTATTACTTTTAACAACGGTTTTTTACATATAACCCTTGTTATTACTTTTAACAACGGTTTTTTATATATAACCGTTGTTATTACTTTTAACAACGGTTTTTTTACATATAACCCTTGTTATTACCTTCGCACCAAAATATTTTCATTGTGGGACAAACCGGATCCCTTATGTTTCTTTCCCTTTCTATTCTTTATTCATCTTCAATCTTCGCATCTTCATCTCTCTCACACTCAAAAACAAAACCTCTCACACAATACTCACTCAAAACCCACCAAATCACCCCCAAAACACTCAAAAATTCTCCCTAACTCAATTTACATACTTATAACCCATTTTCCAACCTTCAAAACTACCAAAATCTTTCAAAATCGACTTTTAGAAACCTAGGGTTTTAAAAATACGAGAGCAAGAAATTGAGTTTTTGGTTTGATTTTTGCCTTATTACTTCGATTGTTAGGTATGAAATACTAACCTACTCGATTTATTTGTCAACACAAAATCTTAATAATTGCACATCTATTTTATTTCCCATTTTACTGTTGTTTGACTAACCCTTCTTTATCTCACCATCGACATCACTCTCCCCTTTATCAATTATTCATTTTACACTATCAATTACCCTATTAAATTTTAGGGTTTTGTTTGATTTCATAAGGATCTCATCTTTCAGAGTATCCATGAAGGGATTCAGATCTAGTGGTATTCTTTCTAACCGTAATTGCTTTGCCTATTTTGATTTTAAAATCTCTGGTGCCTTGTTGAATTTTAGGTTTCGTTTGATATTTGTACTTTTTTTACAGTCTCACATTATTCTTATACTTGGAAATTTTTACATTGTAGT
Organism: Silene latifolia; assembly: GCF_048544455.1. Classification (NCBI taxonomy): domain Eukaryota; kingdom Viridiplantae; phylum Streptophyta; class Magnoliopsida; order Caryophyllales; family Caryophyllaceae; genus Silene; species Silene latifolia. The sequence goes on along the minus strand of NC_133535.1, from coordinate 87,709,191 downwards.
CTTGGAGTCTTGGAGGTAGTATGCTAATATACTCAGCTGATTTAGAAGGTCAAACATGGTGGAAGTTTGTACATTGTAGTCTTTTACCGTCTTTCTTGTCAGGTAATCTCGCTCAATATATGGGCTCCTTATTTAATGATCATATTGTTTGGTGGACATGAAGCTTCTTTGTATACTATTGTTCGATTATAGATTATTAATTTCAGAGGTGCGTGAAATGGTATGTATTCCTTCCTTTTCACGAAGATACTAACATGTGAGATCTTCATTTTCCCCATTTCAGGGGTATTACCTAGCATTGGGATTGTAATATATACTCTTATTCAGGTTAACATCTTAAATTGACCTCTTCTTTAGAGAAATTGATCCTACAGGTAGTAATCACTGCTGCCGGAGCAACTCTGACTGACAAAGTAGGATGAAAGCCACTTCGTTTGGTAATTATCACTACTTTTTTTCACTAGAAATTATGTTGTTCATATATAGTTTACATATAGTGCAAAGTTTTTAATTGCTAAGGATTCGCAAGGCTCAGAATATTTTGTCTTTGGAATGTTATAGAACTGTTTAATTTATTTGTTGCACATCAACAAGTCTTTCAACTATAACTAATTTGACTAGGTAATTTAGTCCACCCACAATATCCATTATGGTTTGAATCTTCTTCCAAATTTTATGAAGTTAAGATGGATCAATGTTGTTTGTGTTACTTCAGTTTCAAGTGTTTGGGTTCACGACTTTTAGTTTTATGTCTAAAGATGCAATATATGCTCATTTTTGGCTAAACTTGTGAAATTTCTATGTTGTGCTACCTCACTTTCTTCTTTTTGATTCCTCTTTCATTTTTAATTTCTGCTTTATTCCTTGATTTTTGCTAGTAAACATTCATTTTATGTTGTTTGTAGGTTAGACTTTTGGTGATTTTCGTATATTTTCCTAAGGTATGTTCCTTCTTTGTTTTTCCTCAACTTATTGCTTCCATCCACTTCTCATATCTACGTAGGTTTCCCTTTTTTAATTCCATCATCTTAACTTAAATGTATCATTGCATATTTAAATTTGAGAGTGTCAATTGAGGAGATGAGGGATGTTAATGAGGTGTAGGCTTACCAACTATTTAGGGAATACGTAATATTGAATAGTCTATTCACTAAGATGTTATTGTTATGTTGGATGTGATGCGAGATTGATGTAAGTTTGTTGGAGTTGAATTGTTGAATATTTTATTCACTAAAATGTGCATGCGTAGTAGTGGAGTCGTAACTCTCGGATGTAAAAGGATGTTTGAATTGTGGTATTAATATTTTGAGAAAATCATTGTGCTAGTTCATAAAACTTTGCAGGTGTTTAATTTTGGGTTAATCAATTTAAATTGAGCTTTTGTTGTATGTTGATACTGCTGCTGTTGTTGATACATGATTTTTAATGCACTAATTTTGTAAATTTTAAAAAAAAAATAATAAACATCAATAACAACGGTTATATGCCAAAAAACCGTTGTTAATAGTCAATTTTAACAACGGTTTTTTTAACATATAACCGTTGTTATTACTTTTAACAACGGTTTTTTAAAATATAACCCTTGTTAAAAGTCTTCACAATTTTGGTGGGAAAGATACAACAACGGTTTTTTATATTATAACCGTTGTTATATCTTTCCCACCAAACTTTTGTCAAACTTTCCACAACGACTTACTCGCAACAACAGCGGCTTTTAACCGTTGTGAATAATTTCCACAACGGTTTTAGTAAATAACCTAACCGTTGTAAATACATGTTACAACGGCAACTTTAACAACGTCCGCTTTTTGTTTTAACAACGGTTTTTACCCGTTGTTATAGCCTGTATCTATAGTAGTGCATTTATTGCTCTCGCATTTTGATTGCGGCATTGTGAGTTTGATCACTTTTTTGTATTTGAGCCAATATTTCCGTTTGGATCTTAGCCATTTGCATTACCAACGCCTCAAGTTTACCCCCCCCCCCCCCGGTTGTTTTATCGAACATTTTGAGGTGGTGGACCTTGGTTTGATTGGGAGTTTTGTTGTGGTGGCCTTTGTTGGTGGTTTTGATTTTGATAGCCCGGTGGATAATTGAACCTTTGTTGTGGAACATAGACATTTTGTTGTTGTTGAGGTTGAGGCACAAAATTTTGTTGGGTCTGAGGGTTAAGCACATGTTGGAAAATGTGTCCTCAATAATAGTGCGATCACATGATTTAATATCATAATTAAATCTCATACTAAGAATACGTGAGGGATGATTCTTTATATAGTCAACTGATCGTCATTAATCGGTAATGATTGGCTAACTAGAGTTTGACATTACTGTCGTGTGACGGTGGTGGTCAGTTGATCCCTTTAGGTCACACCTATAGGATGAAGCCCAAATAGATATTTAATTAATTGTATGTGATACAGATTAATTAATTCCTTAATTATAGGAGTTTAATTTTGCGTCTTATTGTAATGTGATTAAATAAGATTTAATTTTGCAATTAAGTGTTAAATTACTAAATTAGTTGAGGTATTATATAAGTTTTGAGGTAGAGGTAATTAGTTATTTAAAGTTACAAGAAGTTGTAATCTTAACTAACTAGTAATTATGGGACCCATTATATGATGATATAATGGTAGTATACTACTAAAAAAGTGGAGTGTATATTATATTATTAATTGTAATATTTAAGTGTTAAATGATTACATTAATAATTAATTATGTAAGATACTGAAACATATGACTTATAAGCATTTGTGGGACAAATGATAAAAGGCAAAAATGGACCAAAATGGGTCCATATTTTCGGCCAAATAAGAGAACACAAGATGCTTCTTTTGTTTTTGTTTGTTTTGGTTAGAGTGTGATAGTGACTTGTCATATGAGCTTTAATCATACCTATTCTTACACTACTCTACCTACACTTTACAAATAAGTAAAAACAAATGGAAAAGATTCTTCCCCATGCTAAAACCCACCGGTTTTTGCTCTTCAAATAGAGCATTAGTAGCTCATTTTTCCATGTTGTTCTTTGCTTGTTATTACTTCATCTTTCCTCACATGCAAAGTCATTAAAAACTCTCTAAAAATACTAATACTCTCCAACTATTACTAGAGGTAGTAATACTAGAAATATTAGTAATATTAAGGTTACATTTCTACTACATATCTAGTTAATATTAGTAGGAATTTTTGGGATTAATTTTGGGTGCAACTTATTGGAGTGTCTTCTATACTTGGATCTTAGGAGGATCATCCATCATATTAGCTCAAGAACAAGTGAAAGAAAGTGACCTTACTTGTGCCCTATATTTTGAACCAACCTACAATATAAGGTACATTGTTTTTCTTATAAATCCTTTCATTTTGTTATGCATGCACTAGATCTAAAGAACATATAATTAAGAAGTTAATTAGTTAATTAGTTCATCATTATAGGAGTCTAATAATAGGTATATGAACCTAACAAGTGGTATCAGAGCATAAGGATGTTGCATGCACAATCGGTTATTGTTTGTCCGAGTTAAAAGGTTAACATATAAAACTAAAAATTTGTGATTTATAAGTATAAGCCACGAAATCGCCATGCATGTTATATATTCTGGTCCTAAAATGTTTTTAGGTCATTTTTATGATTTATGAAAATTAATTGCTCATTTTAAGGATTTTTGGTCATTTTATTATATTTTTATGACTAAAATGGGAATCAAAATGCTAAAAAGAGTTAAACTAAGTTTCTGACCTTGAAAATTTTATATGACCTCAGATTAATATTTTATAAGTTGTATGTAAAATATCGTATTAATTGGATTAATATTGCATGATTTATGATTTTTATGAGATAAAAATTGATTAAAAGAGGTAAAATAGTTAAAAATAGTTAAATTTCGAATTAGGCCATGAGATTTTAATATGTTATCACATGCATAATTTACAGATTGTATGTAAATTTCAAGATTAAAATATCTCTTTTAGCATGATTTATGAATTTTTAGAGTAAAAATGGCATAAATTGTGACTATTTTAGCATAAATAGCGAAAACGATTGGCATGGCATGAGAAAATAATTTTAGGTTGCATAAATATCCCACTTATTATATCTAAAGTTGTAAAATTGATGGGAATAATTTTTGGATACTTTAGATGTTTTATGAGATAAAACCGATAAATTACAACTATATTTTCTCAAAATTAATTCGAAAATTTTAACCATGATTTTTGATATTATGAGTGTCATGGAATTATTCCAGAATGTTCAAAATTTTAAAATTCAAATTTTAAAATTTTATAATTTAATTTGGATTTATTTCATAAATATTATGATTTTAAGGTAAAAAATGAGCATAAAATTAAATCAAGTTGAATTATTATCAAAAATTATGTGATGACTAATTTTTGAGTCCTAAAAAGTGTTAGGATAATTAACTTGAGCTTAGATGTGATTTAAGTGTTAATTAGTGATTTTAAAAGGTTATTATCACGCATTTCCATAAAACCGGGTTATATATACGACATAAGTTAAATAGGGCAATTTGGCACATTATTTGGCATGATAAGTACCTATTATAATGCTGCATATTTCAATTGTTTAATGTCTTTTATTTATATAATTTTGAATTATGTAATTTTATCTTAGTATGGCCTTAGTTTTAATCGATATTACCCGTAATGAAAGCGAATATTGATTCGGTTGTAATTTAATGTGATCTCGTATCACTTTTATTTTATTAGTTTTTCCATTTTAAAAATGTATAATAGGAATAGCTTTGTATTTTTATTATTATTTGTAATTATGGAGTATCTTCAAGACGATGCCATTCTGAAAGGTGATCCGACGAAGACGATGTTCTTGGGAGGCGTGCCAATTGAAGATTCAAGGGACCAAAGGAGTTGGTTTCCGAATATGTAATAGATTATTAGATGTTCTATTTAGGAAGGCCATACTAGGAAATTTTATTTATTGCTTTGCATTTCTCTTAATATGTTACATGCATTGCCAAATCGCCATAACAACACATGCATATCATAATCGAGTCATCGACCGTGTCAATTATAATTATCATAGTTCACCGCTTTAGTTCACTTAAAACGTGATAGGTAATAAATTGACAAGACCTCTCACATATAATAATTGAGAATTAGCCTTGCCAAATAGTAGAAACCCATGAAGTACCAATTTCATAAGGGAGTTGAGCCGGATTTACCGTAATACAAACCTTGTTACATTGGCGAAGTGGGGTAGTAAAATGTTATTACATCGAAATTTGGATTGAGCTCAACGGAAGTATTCGTGACCGTAGTCGCATGTGTTCCGGGGTAAAGATAAAAATTAGAGTAATTTTTATCGACCGAGAGTTCTAGAAGTAGAATCGATTAAGAGATTAATCCACCGAGTTATATTAATATGGGATGACTCGGCTTACTGTACCCGTATTAATATGAATTTGGATCTCGGAATCATTTATGTTACTTGGGTGGAGGTCACTACATAGATGATTAAATACTTGTATTAAAATATATGAGTACTATAAAACAATAGATGTTAATTAATTCCTTCATTTCCTATTTTGTAGTCAAATTTGTTTTATCAACCGCAATGGCAACTCCAATCACGTCCGCATCCACTAGTTCCACCACGCTTATCAATGTGTCATGGCTCCGGTCCTTGATGGATCGTTGTAAGTTAGAAAAGAATGGGTCTAATTTCGCCGATTGGGACGCGCAACTTCGCTTGGCCGCGGAGGGTGACGACAAGCTTCGTTACCTTACCGAGGCATCTCCCACCAAACCTAATGCTAGGTCCACCGCCGCCGCTAGATTAGCCTATGAGGTTTTCCAAAAAGAGTCGGCCGCGATCAAAAAGGTGTTGATCTTTGCTATGGAGGCTGAACTCCAACGAAGTGCTATAAAGATTAGCACCGCTCATAAGATCTACATGAAGCTTGTGAACATGTTTTCACGAGCTCCTAGGGTCATACAATATGAGGCGGCTTCCGTATTCTTTGATCTTAACATCAAGGAGGGCCAAAAAGTGAGCCCTCATGTGCTCAAGTTGATGGAGCATGTTGAGACCTTGAAAATGCATAAGGTGGAAATTCCCGATGAACTCGTAATTGATCGAATTCTTCATTCCCTCAACAAAATAAAAGCATATGTTCAATTCCGGGTGAATTTTAATATGCAAGATAAGAAAGTTTGCCTTGATGAGTTGCACAAAATGCTTGTGCAAGCCGAAAGGGACATGGGGCTAAGTGTTAGCACCACCAAAGATGTGCTCAATGTTAATCATAAGAGCAAAAGAACCTTCAAGAAAGGCGGGAAAAAGGAAAAGAAGCGAACTCCTAACAAGAACAAAGCTAAGAGTTATGAAGCAAGCTCCTCCAAGCCCAAGTACAGTGCCCCCACCGGGGACAAGTGCCACTATTGTTGTGGTGTTGGCCATTGGAAGAGAAACTGTTCCAAATACCTTGGCGACATCAAAGCTGGAAAGGTTATTCGAGTAGGTATATAACTATCCCAATCTTTTATGTTTCAATCTCAACTTTGGTATGTTGATACAAGTTGTGATGATTACCCTTTTTATTGTAAATAGGGCCTCCTACCAAGGACAAAGGCAAGGAAAAGCAAGCCTAGAGGATCATGTGGGAAGCTAGAGTAGCCAACTGTGGTGATGGATCAATGGAAGTTTGGCTTTAATTTGCTTTGTCTTTAATTTTATGATATATTTCAAGTTTTTAGAACTATTTTGATTTCCTTGTGTGACTTGGAAATTGGTTTGTAATCCTTTAAACAATTGTTGTGCTTTGGATATTTGTGGTTTGGTTTTCAACCCAAATCACTTGTTTTATCATTTGTTGTGACACCCTCATTTATTGCGGAAAAGTAAACACGTAATTCCTAAATAAAAACTGCATGGATATGTTTGTAATAGGTTCATTTGGGTAAAAACCTGTTATTTTTAAAAACCGAAAACGAAACCTGTTATAAAGATATCCAAATTGGAAGGTGTCAAACATACAAGGTCTAACTATAAGTTTCATAACATAACCATCGCTAAAGTCGCGAATAGCAAATTATACAACTAAATGTAAAGAGGGAGACATATGTCCCTAAAATGTATGTGACATAAAAAGTGTTTAAGGGTCACAATAAAATAAAACCAATCTAGGTTCCAAGGTTACTTTGCTCGCTAGCTCGTCCATGTACCCCATATATGCATCACCTACCTGTCATTCGCATTTTATACAAATACGAAAGCCACAGTCAGTGGGGAGTAACTCGAGTTCTCCCGACCCACGAAATGTCATAATTAATATAACATGTAAACATAAGAATATGAATATGAATAACACATAGCCTTAGCATATAGATGCTAGACAATCGTGCTTATCATGTGAACAACAATATAACAACACATAGTCCTAGCATGTGAATACTAGACCGACTCATACTACACTATCATGTGAATCACATAACATCCAGGAATCCAAACTCTATCAACCATAGCCGGCTTGCATCTTACCTTCTATGATTCATAGAATCATCAAACAAGAAAGGACAATATATCTAGAGACAGGCATAAGTTCCTAGTACAGTCAATAGTCACTTTGTAACTCGAGTCTATACCACGAGGTAGGGAAGCTAGTATTTTGGCTCAGAGGTTAATATGAATAAAACATGGCCAAAACACGACTCAACCCTAATCCTAGACTCGCTTGAGACCTAGAGAAATGCGGATAAAACCACCGCACCCAAGACTCATGATAAAACCACATGAGTACCCTAAGGAGTCCACCAAAGGGTTGCTAGTACTTAAGCTGACCATCTCCTCACAAAATAGGCAGAAAGGTCATGCCCCAGCTTGGATATAAACCCACCAAGCCAGGAACACACAGGCTATTAAGCTGCAAACATATACTCGTCAAAGACTATAATGGCCTATCTATGATGAAGGCCGAAATACTCACCTAGGACTTAAATAAAACCAATCTAGGTCCCATCTTGAATACTTTAGCCCACACCACACAAGACAAGTAGGACACCCAATTAACCATAAGAGAGGCAAAGAGTCCAAACTTGCACACTCAAATGATCATACACAACCTAGCATATGAAAGGTTACGCAAGAGCATATTCAGCTGACAATCCAACAATATCTCCAATATCAATAATAACCCAAATTCCAGCTAACCAACAATACCATAATCCATGAGAACAAGCTAAAATGGCAAAGAGGCAACAAGACTCAAGCATAAGGCATCCAAAGCATCCAACAACCAACATGTGAAATGATAATTACAAATATTAGGGCATAACATAAAACATCCAAAAACAACCAATCTCACCTCAAAGACAAACCCTCGACCCGAGTCCCGCGACGGGTCATCGGTCAAATCGAGGCTGACCGGTTTAAACCTAGTTTGACCAAACTCGTTCGGTCAATCTGGCCCAGCTCAGAGTCTTGGCCTACTATGGCCCAAATTACAAAATGTATCACAATGTCATTCTCATGCTATTTCCAATTTCTATCATGTGAAAAACGAAAGCAACACATTATCAATCACCTAAACACTTAACAAACACCAAACACAACATCTACTACTAATGTGACATTAATTCGTCGAGTAACTCGGAATAGTTACCTTACGCTAGCAAAGAGACAAGTAATAACTTGAGAAAGCTTCTAAAACCCAAAATTACTCTTCATCTTCAACCACATATGAGTCACCTAAAATAATTATGTGAAAGGACGATATTAACGAATTATCGTTATATAAAATATGAGACAGAAATTAATTTAATTATATTTTAAATAAACCAAACTAGCGTCAAAACAATTTATAGACACGGCTCAAAAGTTATTATGACAACCTCAAACTCGGCCTAACCACTAACTACACATGGCCTCAAACTCGTGACTTAGCTAGGCCACGGCCAGGCCACTGCTAAGCTACAGCCAGGCCACTGCCAGGCCACAGCTAATAACTAGCTCATAACTAGACTGCAAGAGACCACCCATGACGACTAACCACGACTGCCAAACAGCCGTGAAACCATTCCACAATCCGTGATGAAAACATGGTCTAAGTGTCCAGTTTTGCGTTCTCAAAACCCGCCCCAAGCACTCATCCTTACGACCCAACTCAGTCCCAAACATGTTCAGTGAATCGTCTCAACCTCAGTCGCTCTTACGCCCCAAAAACAGTCCCGAAAGGCACCATTTTATCCATCCCAAACTGCCCCAAAACAATCCATACATGTCAGCATACACCGTCTTAAATATACCACTTACTAACTAGCATCCCAAATGATCCCTAGAGGTCAGTATACACCGTGTCAATCATCTCCACATATCAGTATACACCGTCTCAACTATACAACTGACTAATTAACATCCATAAGGATCCCTATATATAATTATACACCGTCTCAATTATAAAACAGACTAACCAGCATTCGAAATAAACATATTTTACAAGTAATATTGAGTAACCTATCATTGTTACCTTTTTCCCGATTGAACTAATCATTTATGACTAACAAATCTTATACAAGACCGTCTATCTTAGCATCTACAACCGTCTTATAATAAATAAAGCTGAAAGTATAAATTGCGTTTGTAAAAATACATGACGAAAATGAATTTTACTTACAACGGATTGACGAGAACGACGAGAGGAGCGCTATGGAACAAAAATAGTTGAAAACGGATGACAAACGGAGCACCAGGACGGATTATAGACAAAAGTTGAAGAAGGAACAAACAGAAGGAAAAAGAAGGACGAAGAAGAGGAAAAGAAGAAAAGAGACGTGGGGAAATGAGACAGCAGCCTGCTAGCCTGCTATTTATTATACGTATCTTTCTTCATCGTTAAGTAATTTCGCTCGTTTTTAAAACCGTCTCGAGTTAATAAAATCGGTTTTAGTAAAAGTTTCAGTAATAAAACGGAATCAATAATAAATAAATTTAATGAGTGAAAATAAAATAAACTCAGCCAGCTAACGGAAATAATACGATATCAGCTTGAATCGGAATTATTAGCGATTTTTACGAAACTAACGGATATTAATAAAAATTACTAATTTAGTGAAATAAGCTCAAAATAGCTAATTGGACGGTTTTGTTCCCAAAATCTATCTCGGGTTCACTTAAAACAACTTTCATAAGGACTCGTAAAGAAACGGAAATTATTAAATAAATAAACTCGAACTAACTTCAATAAACTCGAACTAACTTTAAATAAACTTATTAATGATTATTAAAATTAACGTATCGAATTATGATGAAATTAATTAATTAGCTAAGCATATATATATATAAATCGTTAAATGATGTAATTAAATTCAAAATAGCAATTAAAAGAATTTTATCCAACTTAATAAAATACGGGGTGTTACATTTGTTCTAAATCATCATCATATACTACTTGCATAGTGAAACATTAGATTAATAACTTAAATTGATCAAATAGACGATTATGATGATTGGATCATTATATGTCCATAAGCTATGGATTTGATTCTCCTTATGTCTTTTTTACTAAAAGTAACAACTTACTTATGTAAGATCAATTATAAAGTTGTAATGAGCTTCTGAACTCATCAAGTAGGGAATTTACGATACCATATGGATAGATTATTCTAAACGGATGGTCAACCAGGAGATACCTAGAATAGAGAGTCTATTAAACAGATGACATGGATAAGACTTGTATATTATCAAGCTGCCATGTTAGGATGGCCTTTTGAAAGCTAATACATAGTCTAGGTAAACTCCTAAATACTCCGTTAAATATATATGTTTGTGACTCACAAAACTATCTCTCAAGAAGATAGATGTATTTCTGAGAGATAGAGTGGGAGTAGATTGAATCGTCACAAACATCTCTTATAGATGAAATGTTACTTTGTGAAAGTAATGGAATTATAGAGTGGGAGTGTAGTTGAACTATAGTCTATGAAGATAGAATGGGAGCATAGCTCAGTGGCAGTTTATCGCACATGTCTTATTGTTTAAAAATATTACTTTGTGAAGTGATAGTATCATGACCTTGTTACATACGAGCCATCGCATTACAATCCAAAAATGGTTACTCATGAGTAGATTTACTTTAAAGTGAGGGTCTCTTTAAAGGTAAATAGAGCTTTAGAGTACACAAATGCATAAGATTTACATGAAGATGTTGATCAAGATAAATTGTGTTAGGAATTGCCGCATTTCATTTTATTGAATGGAAAATGAAAGTTCGCTTTTCTAAAATGGGAATTTAGAGAATGAAGTGTTCGAAACACAAAACCTTAGATAAAGATTTAAGTGTCCTAACATCTTATGCGTAGCTTTCTTAAGTGAACCTAGGATGGTCTTAAGCAAGCATTATAGGATTATACTTTTCATATGATAATAGTGAATGGTTTCATTCACATGATTGAAGAATCATGATTATACATGAAGTTAAGTGGGAGCTAGAATCATGTTTCCATGTCTTATATATTGAAGACATATTACTTATTAAGAATAATGTACCAATGCTCTCTTCTGGCAAGAGTGATTGAAAGACTTGGAATGGGATGTAAAGTATTCTAGATTTTGAATCTATGTGATAGAATATTGGCATAGAGTAGAGAGTCTTATGACGATAAGATCTTTCTTACCTGTTGTACATCAACAAGGTCAAATAGGCTATTCACTTTGATAGAAGTGGAAATACTATGATGGAGTCATAGTCATTCACTGAACCTATTAAGTTGTTGATCACATGAAATCAATTGCTAATGTTTCCGCTTAGAACGATCATGTATGCCAACAGACGCACATGCCATAATGTGATATATGCTAAGAACATGATAAGTCAATAATAAGATAATTCCCATGATATGGCTTGTGAAAGCCTTAAAGAACATCCTTGAGATTCTTGAGAAGAATTAAGGATTCGTTCATATGTTTGGATGATCAACTAAGTTATGTGTTGAAGGGTTGCACAAACTTTAGTTTCCAAACCAAAAGGGATTTGTTGAAATCCTAGGATATCTATTTACTAAGGAGTAAGAGACTAGAAATGTGTTTTAGTTTCGCACATTGCAAATTCTACAAAAGGAATCTAAGTAAATTGTGATAAAATCGTCAATGTAGGGATTAAGGGTGAATCCCTCTACAAATGATTTTGTCACAAGTTATGCGATAACAGTGGGAGCATCTTTCAAGTAAAAGAGCCCAAGTCTAGTAAGAAGACTAGACATATACTTGGATAAATTCATGTCATTGAAGATGACATTGAATGGAAGGAAAAAGCAATTGAAAAGTTGGAATATATGGATATAGGGCATATTCACTTTCCAAGCTTTTATTGCATCTAAACTAGTGTTAATAATACACTAAAGATTATAAAATATGAAGTAGTAATAGTGTATTGACTATTCATATGTGATAATCGCATTTATCGTTTGAGTTTCATTAAACTCACCCGCTACCTTGTCGTATCCGAATGGGTTGTAGAGTCAAATTGAACCCCATTAAAGTGAACTCGATTGACATGGTATTCGCCCCTAGCCACTTATATGAGGTGACGTCTCGAAGTGACTAGAGTGTGATGCGATTGATGGCAAGTTCAAGTGCCATAGAGTCATATGGGATGACTAGTCGATCACATAGGCAGCTGTATGGGACACTCTTGTCGGGCAGTGACCGCTTATAGAGTTCTGGTAATTCGTAAAGCCTGTTCGTGGCAAGAGCTACTATAGTATTCTTATGAGTCAATTATTTTGACTAGAGACTATTCGCCCAAGTTGGCACAACTTTTGATTAGCTTTGATTTATACTCTACGATTTCGTAAATGAGGTCAAACTGGGTATATTTTGGGTTATGATGGACTGTGGCTGAACGAAGGGAATAGGGCGATAGGAATTGTCCACCCCTTGTTAGGGTTGTTTGAAATCTCAAGGCCACTCGAGGAGTAGTTAACTGGAAATGCGTGGCCACGCTCGGAAGGTATCTATGGCAGATAATTCCGGTCAGACAATTACTCTCCTGATCGAGGAAACCACTCAATATATGATCAAATGTAAGTATGACCTGCAAGACACCTTGCATTGAGTAGGCCTTACTCTATCGAGTAAGGGTAATTGCGTTTTAGAAAAAGTTTCTGACCTGTTGGGTACTCGATCGAGTAGGTGGGGCACTCGATCGAGTAAGGGGGTACTCGATCGAGTACCTTGGGTACTCGATCGAGTATCCGGTTTTACGGGAAGTTTTCTCGGGTTTTGTTAATTATGCGATTAAGGTATATAAGCTTTGTCGTCTTTATTCTAAGTCACTTTTGCAAACCTTAAATTACTGTTTAAGAGAGAAAGCAAGCAAGTTCATCTTCTTAATCGCATTATTAGTAATCCCCGGAGTTCGGACGGTCAGTTCTTGTCGTTGGTTATACCGTTGTGTTCCTTGCGTCGAGGGTAAGATCTATGTACCCTTTTTATTGTCTTTCCTTTGATTTGGTTAAACCCTAATTTAGAGATTTGGGGATTTATGTGTAGTATGTGATTTGGTAGCCTTTATATGTTGTATGATAGGAGGAGGGTTCATAGAGGAAGCTTTTTGATTCAAAGAAGAGAGACCGTCTGATTGTGTGCTTACCAGGTAGGATTTCCTACTCAGTATTAGTCCCATAATGGGATATTGGTTGATGTATTGTGTTTGGTTGTTTGATATGGTAATTGTATTGTGACTGTGGTTGTGATCGTTGTTGATGGTTCGCGAGGCGTGGCCTCGGCTGAGTGGGGTCACTTGCGGGAGTGGCTTCACGCCCTAGTTTCGCCTTACGTGGAACCGCCACGAAGGGATGTGCACATTAATGGGACAGGGTTATCGCTCGGTATGATGAGCGGGGATTTGGTGGGTACGGCTGCGGTCCCCCACTGGCAGGGCTGGTCCAGTGGACAGTCGGTGATTGAGATTATTGGAATTGGTGTGGTTGTGTGTGTGACAGTTAAGCTATCTGTTATCTTATTGTTGATGTATATTGAGTTGTGTGATTAGTACTGACCCCGTTTAAATGTTTTAAAAACTGTGGTGATCCATTCGGGGGTGGTGAGCAGTTGCTTGGCAGGTATATCTTGGATACGCGTGGGATCTAGCTGGGGATGGAGTCATCACATGTCAGAGTCTTTAGTCTTCCGCTGTGTTTGTTAGGAGAGTTCCTTTCAGTTGGTTGATAGACTGAGAACAGTTGTATTTTGCTTACAGTTGGTTTTGTTATGTAATCACATAAACTTATTTAATAAAGTATGTTTCTTCATTGTCTTATGATTATCATGCCTCGGGTGTAACACCCCCATACTCCAAGTGCCTTACCAGGACCACTCAGGTATAAGGATGCCACCATCTCGGTTCCCCGAGGCAATGATAATCATAAGACAATAACGAAACATACTTAAAAGTATATAATGTTTAAAGTGATTACATAGCAATTCCAAACTGATAAAAGAAATACAAGATTCTCAGACGGTATACTGCTAAAACTATCAAAGCTATAAAACATCGTCTGACACAGCGGAAGACTTCTAACTGCCACGTGATGACTCATCCCAGCTATCCCATACGCGTCATATCATACCTGCTCAATAACTGCTCACCACCCCCGAATGGATCACCACGATTTTAAAACATTTAAACGGGTCGATACTAATCACACAATTCAATATATATCAACAATAAGATAAACAGGCAGTTTAACCGTCACACACACAACCACACCAATTCCAACAATCTCAATCACCGACTGTCCACTGGACCAGCCCTGCCAGTGGGGGACCGCAGCCGTACCCACCAAATCCCCGCTCCTCATAATGAGCGATAACCCTGTCCATTAATGTGCACATCCCTTCTGTGGCGGGTTCCACAGAAGGCGAAACTAGGGCGTGAAGCCACTCCCGCAAGTGACCCCACTCAGCCGAGGACACGCCTCGAGAACCATAGACAACAATCACAATCACAATCACAACCGTCACAATACAATTACTATATCAAACAATCAATCACAACACATCATCAATCATCCCATTATGGGACTAATACTGAGTAGGAAATCCTACCTGGAACAGCAACACAATCAGACGGTCTCAACAGCTGTATAAAAAAGCCTCTTCTACAAATCCTTCTCCTATCATACATACACATAATCACTACCAATCATTATCTAGAACAAAACCCCCAATCCCAAAATTAGGGTTTAACGAAACTTGACGAAATACTATAAAATTGGTATGTAGATCTTACCCTCGACGCAAGGATCACAAAGGTATAAAGAACGATGGAATCCGACCTCTCAAGCTCCGGGATTTGTCAACAACACGGATGAATGCGAAGAACGTAACTTGAATCTCCCTTTTAATGTTATTAGGTTTGTAAAAGTGTATTATGAAAGTGACGGAAAGATTTATATATTAATCCGTGTTATTAACAAAACCCGTCGAATTATCACCCGCTAACCGAGCTACTCGATCGAGTAGCTAAGGTACTCGATCGAGTGCCCCCTTACTCGATCGAGTATCCTAGTTACTCGATCGAGTACCCAACAGGTCAGAAACTATTTTAAAACGCAACTCACCCTTACTCGACAGAGTAAGGCCTACTCGATAGAGTACCCAAAGACTCATAAATACGGAGTATTACAGTCTTCCCTCCTTAAAAAGAACTTCGTCCCCGAAGTTCAACCCATACATAAAAACAAACATACTAACTCGGTCAAGACGCAACAAAGCTACTAAGAACTCAAAACAAAACCCCAACTTACAGAACATGAAACCATGAACTCTTAACACCAACTCTACCAACTATTCCTACCTCCACACCTCGCTCACGATGTCGTATCAACTACATCATAAACTCTCCCGACACTAACTCAATACATAACCAACTACATAAACATCAAACGGAATGTTACATTCTACCACCCTTAAAAGGAACTTCGTCCTCGAAGTTTACTCACACTCAATATTATTGCATGAAAACTGTCTGTCAACACTATCGAAGTATTCTCGCATTCCTAACATCGAACTACTACAAGCACGTCCATGACCTTTTAACACTATCAACCACAACATATACAAATCCATATCTTATGCTACACCAACACTCTACTTCCAAATATACTACCATATGTACAACCATCAAAATCTCTTTTATCATCCTACTCCTCTTAAGATAAATGTTACGTCCTCGTAACTCACTAACACTAAATCCTAGATATATATTTTCATTATCCTCATCACCACCGCATGTCAAAGATAACCACCTAGAACCTAAACACTCGCCATGCACATATCCAAGGCTCCCATACATAAACATTTCTCATTCCTCAACTCATTCGCCATAGCACCTAACCTATAGCATAAACTCGTAGCAAATCACCATACCCACTCTTCATTATTACTGCCAAACAACATACCTCTCTATGTAAGGCACTTATCTCCCAGAAGCATAACTCACGATCCGCACTCGTTACGTACACGCACACTAGATCCTCAAGTTCTTTCTTTCGTTACCGCAAAACTCAAACACAACTTAACATGACACGAATTCCCCCAACACCCTACACTCACTGTCTCAACAGAAGATTATGAACTACCTGCCGCTTTCAGATCATTACAACACATGTTCCACGAATCATTTTCCATTACCATGTCTACCGATGTCTCATCAACCGATTATCACTATACCATGACAACAACGAAAACATATACAACTCTATTTCATATCATACTCTACCCCATTCCCAATTTAACCTGGTAAAGAAAACATCAATAAAGAAGATAACTGTCTATCTGCTCAAACTGAACTCGCAGGGAGAAACATCAAACAAAACAACAATCCATGTATAACTGGTATGTACTTTCGAAACTCGAATCATAATCATCCCGCCTACTCCACCACAACCGGTGACGGCATCACAACACCGCCACCAACAGCCACACCGTAGTGCGAAAATACCCGCATCACAGCACTATGTACCGTGCCCGGATCACCACCCGGGGCACCACAACCACACCGATAGACATCACAACTGCATACAATTCCCATAAACACTGACTCAGCATGACTTCTCAGACAAGAAAAACTTACTCAAATCCACTTTATTAAATCACCACGCAACATATTATATGGATAAACAGATAAGCATCTCATGAACATCATCTCTACCATTTCACAGAATACACATGTGTTATTAATACACATAAAATTATAACTAGCCATGTCAAATTAATCACATTATTACCTTTTTGGATATCATTCAATTAAATTACCGGGTCCAACATATATATTACAGAACATTCATAAAACAACTTTATAATTATCACACCATACCACTTCTTGTGAGGTCAGAACCTCACACAAACATTTACACATATCCTAGACCCGTAATCACAACCAACTAGTCAATCCTGACCACGTAAGTTACCACTCGATAAAGGTTACCTGACGCCCGAGTTTAACTCATATGCCCCTCATAACATATTTGACACGTCTGTCGCGTACCTGTCAAAAATAACCAACTGGCTCTAACTAATATAGCTAGGGAAGTCGGGTCGAATCCACAGAGAGGTAGGAAATTGTCCGCTAAAACTAGGTTCGTCAAGGTAACCAATTTGGGGGTTTATAAAATGTGATTTCTAAACTAAAGGACAAGGAAAAGAGAAATAAAAAGGAAGGGTTTAACAGATAAAAGAGAATAGCTAAGACAAACGGTTCACCATAATTATCTGGTCGAGTAATCTAGGTCCCGTGTCAATGCGATGACGGTCTAAGGGGTAGCGAACGTCACCTTTCGGTCCTTAATTCACCCTAAAGTGTAAGCAGTTTAACTTTCGCCCTCATTTGCAATACTCTATTGTTCGCTACTAGTCTCGCCTCTTCCAACCTTTCGGTCTAGGTCAAGGTCCACCAAGAATAAGGGTCTAATTGCGTCGACTCAATTAGGCAATTACAATTATTTGTAGCACTTAAACAACAAAGACATTACTGACACTAACCTAGTAAATCGATTACTCTTCCTTCAAATCATGGATCCCCTACAGTCTTAGCATAGGAAATTAGCTACTCATAATCGTCGGATTAACAATTACAATAACCAAATAATTAAAACTAAGCATGATGACAAACTATTAAGAGATCGATTGAACTATTATAAAGCAAAGAGAGAAAAGGAATTAAAGCAGTAAATACGATTGAAAAATAAATCAGATTGATAATACCGAATCCGAGTGACAAATGTAGAGAATAGAAATCCAAAGAACAGTCACAGCAGTCGCAGTCGAAAATGTACGTCGTCCAGAGATCAGAGTAACGTCGTTACCCTCCTCAGTCTTATACTAGAAAATCATCTTAAACCTAATCTATGGACTAATTACAAAAGCCCATAAAAGATTAGGCGGAAAAAATACTAAAAGCAGACGAAAACTCCTCGATCGAGGAGAAAGATCACTCGATCGAACGCCAAATCACTCGATCGAGCCAGGACAACCTCTCGATCGAGCACTGCTTGCTGAACTTCCTCGATCGACTCCTTAAACTGGTCGATCGACCAGTCTTGAGTGTGTAAAGCATTCGATCGAGCACTAAAGCACTCGATCGAGCTGTATAGGCACGTCAGGACTTGAATTTCTTCCTTTACTCAGCTCATGCGTCCTCCAAGTGTAAGATTTCTAAGCTCCGGCTCCTTATCTCCCATGAATGCGTACAATTGGGACAATTAAGGCTCGATTTAGCTCCTCCTCGGTCAATTCCTGCAAATTACAATAAACGGACCAAAGTAGAATATTCGGGGGTATTTGTAGCCGGATGCTACATAAAAAGCACAGAAATGCGTGTAAAAATGAGGTGAAAACCTTATATAAAAGACACGCATCAAATCTCCCCAAACCAAACCTTTGCTTGTCCCCAAGCAAATATGAATGCAACTAAGGGCGAACAATAGAACGGGACCAACGCATCAGCTACAAATCATCCACTAGAACCAATTTAATGCAACAAAATGACAAGGTGGCAACTGAAAAGTGCAAACGAGTTAAATTAATGTTTCAAGCTTACTGAACCGTCGACCTTGCAAGACTCAAAGATGTCGGACTCTCACGGGTCGCTCGTCACTCAAAATCAGGTACAAGGTGAGTATATATGTGAAAGATAGGAAGAAGCAAGACACTCACCTAACTCGACCTATAAGAACATGCATGCAGTTAACATGAATAAAGTCTCTACAACCGTACATATGCATTCCAACCATACTAATGACCAAGACACGTGCAGAGGACTTACATTTGGGTTAGTGAGGTAATGGGTAAGAAGGGGCTAAAATGAATTTGGATATGTGGGGTTAATAGCTAGGCTAGCAACAACGGATCCAAATATAGATTGCATCCCAACTTCGTACTCATAACAGCAAGATGAAACGGTGCAAAATTTATGCACTAAACTCACAAAACACCAGAGGTCGTCAACTCCCCATAAAATATAAATAAGGCACGGGAGTATGAAACATTGTGCGATTCTCATTCCCTTTTTTTTCCATTCTTTTTGAATTTTTCTGTCTTTTTTTTTTTTCTTTTCTCGTTCCATTTTTTCAACAATTCAACACATTTTTCTTCCTTTCCCTTCAATTCTTCCACCATCTTCTGAAATCAGATGAAATAACCATATTGCAATAAAACATTCCAAGAACTACTTGTTACTAGCTCAGCTAGGGTAGGAAGTATTATAGAAAGTAGTTGATAGGACCAAAAAGGCAATTTGGCTATGTGAGGCTCATGGGTAAAATGAATTAAGGGGGACTGCCTCTCCTAACACGTGTCACCATCCACAGACCGAATGCATACAGGTATTAAGAAGACTGGACTCATGCTTATGCAAATTGACGTTACATGTCTTAAAGAGAGTACTACTCACATCCTAAATGAAACCGGTCATGAATGTCACCAGTTTAATAAGCTCTAACCTCAGA
The DNA here is from genome assembly GCF_048544455.1 of Silene latifolia. Taxonomy (NCBI): domain Eukaryota; kingdom Viridiplantae; phylum Streptophyta; class Magnoliopsida; order Caryophyllales; family Caryophyllaceae; genus Silene; species Silene latifolia. The sequence continues at coordinate 87,689,208 of NC_133535.1, read as the reverse complement.
ATGTAATGTAGCTTGCCGACATAAAGAATCAAGTCTATTCGTTCAGATAAGAGAGGAATAAAACTCGTAGATTATGCACATAATCATGCCAGGTAAATGTCAAGAATATGCCAGGCTCAAGTAAAGATTCAAAGTAGCGTCAATGTTCAAACGTTCCGACTCAAATTAAACATGAAAATTTTGAAAATTTTTGAATTTTATGATTTTTATATGATTTTTGGAATTAATTAAAACAACAATGCATGCAGAAATAAATAAACGTGCAATCAAAAATGCAAGAAACATGCAGACACAGATATGGATGCATACCTCCCCAAACCAAACCGTACAATGCCCTCATTGTACCAAAAATAGGGAAAGAATTGCAAACTAAAAGGAAAAGGAGAAGCGGAGTCGGAAAACTTACAAAACGTCATATAGCGGGACCTCCCCAAACCGACCATGAACATGGGAGGTCAAAGAAAGTCAAACAGTGGCTTTGTAGACGTAAAACAGCAGCTGGAGGTTATAACTACTCAATCGAGCGCCTAGAACAGCTCGATCGAGTGAACCAGTGTATTGGAAGGGCTCGATCGAACACAAAAGCACTCGATCGAGTAAGCACGGGTAGGGATCTGGTCGATCGAGGACATCATCCCTCGATCGAGTAGCAGCCGCATCAGAAAGTGCTCGACCGAACACAAAAGCACTCGATCGAGTACTTTAACCTGCAGAAAACGCATAAAAGCAAGAAAAGCACAAAAATTGTTCATAAAGCAGCGTCTAATGTTTAACGTAAAGCTAAAGAAAAACAAATAGTTCAACAAAAGTACAAATAAAACTGTCCGGGCTGCCTCCCGGAGAGCGCTGGTTTAAGAGGTCCCGCACGACCTTTCTGGTATCAAGTAACTGGCGCGTCGAGCTCGTCGAAGTGCAAGACTTCAACGCGGTTGTCCGCTTCACTCGCCTCATGGTAATGCTTCACATATTGGCCATTCACCTTGAATCTATGACCCTCGGAATCTTCAAGCTCCACGGATCCAAATTTGTACAAATTTTGTCACCGTGTATGGACCACTCCATCTGGACTTCAGCTTGCCAGGAAATAGTCTCAAACGGGCATTGAACAGCAACACCTTCTGCCCCACATGAAACTCCCGAGGTAAGATTCTCTTGTCATGCCATCTCTTCGTCTTTTCCTTGTAAATGCGCGAGCTGTCATAGGCATTAAGCCTAAACTCTTCCAATTCATCTAGCTGCAAAAGACAATTTTGACCACACAGTTTAGGATCATAATTAAGCTCACGAATTGCCCACCAGGCCTTGCATTCCAGCTCAACAGGTAAGTGACACGATTTCCCATAAACTAACCTATAAGGTGATGCACCAATCGGTGTCTTAAAGGCAGTTCTATAAGCCCATAATGTGTCATCTAGCTTAAGACTCCAGTCTTTCCGTGATTTAGAAACTACCTTAGACAAGATCTCTTTCAGCTCACGATTAGAGACCTCTACCTGACCACTAGTTTGGGGATGATACCCCAAACCACGCCGGTGTTGGACACCAACTCTAGACAGTATGGAAGTGAGTTTCTTTTCTTAAAATGCATCCCCCATCACTAATGACGACCCTAGGGACACCAAAACGGGGGAATATGATCTTTTTGAACATCTTTATCACGGTCTTACCATCACAATGAGGTGAAGCAATTGCCTCAACCCATTTTGACATGTAGTCTACAGCTACTAAAATGTACCTGTTACCTTTACTGGACGGGAACGGTCCCTGGAAATCAATGCCCCAGACATCGAAAACCTCAACCTCCAGGATGCCGTTTTGTGGCATCTCATGTCTCTTCGAGATATTCCCTGATCGTTGGCATGCATCACAAGCTGAAACAAAAGACTTGGCGTCAGCAAATAAAGAGGGCCAGTAAAAACCAGACTGAAGTACCTTAGCCACGGTGCGCGATGGACCGTGGTGACCACCATATGAAGAGGAGTGACAGCCTTCCAGGACTATTTTGGTCTCCCACTGCGGAATACACCGTCTGTAGAGACCGTCTGCACATTCCTTAAACAAGTAAGGGTCATCCCGAAATATCGCTTAGCGTTATACGTAAAACGCTTCTTTTCTTTGATGAGAAAGGTCGGCGGCTTGACTTGCCACCGACAACGAAGTTAGCTATATCTGCATACCAAGGTTCCTGGTCAACAATAGACGATATAACAGCAATTAAAGTATCGTCAGGAAAAGAATCATCAATAGGTAGAGAATCTTTCCCTTCTTGTCGCATCGATCGCGACAAGTGATCGCTACAACGTTCTCGGCTTCTTTCTTATCCTTAATCTGCAGGTCAAACTCTGAAGAAGGAGTATCCATCTCGATGGCGCGGTTTAGCCTCCTTCTTAGCAAGGAGATGCCTCAAAGCTGCATGGTCGGAAAAAAGCAGTGACTTCGACCCTACTAAATAAGTACGAAACTTCTCTAAGGCATAAACTACAACTAACAGCTCCTTCTCAGTGGTAGTGTACTTCACTTGAGCCTCATCCGGAGTTCGGCTCGCATAGTAAATAGCATTCAAGGCTTTGTCTTTCCTCCGGCCAAGCACCGCTCCTAGTGCATAGTCACTCGCATCACACATGATCTCAAACGGCAAGTCCCGGTTGGGAGGTTGTATGATCGGCGCGGAGACTAAGGCCTGCTTTAACTGTTAAAAGCGAGAAAGACAAGCGTCGATAAACACAAAAGGGGCATCCTTAAGCAACTTTTGTGTAAGTGGTTTAGCAATTTTGGAGAAATCCTTGATAAACCGTCGATAGAAACCGGCGTGACCAAGGAAGCTCCTCACCCCTTAACATTAACAGGAGGTGGTAATTCTTTGAATCACTTCCACCTTTGCTTTGTCAACTTCTATCCCCTATCGAAACTAAGTGCCCTAAGACAACTCCCTCGTTGACCATAAAGTGGCACTTCTCCCGATTCAAAGACAAGATTAACCTCAATACAGTACTGCAACACTTTCTCAAGGTTAGACAGAACGATCGGAAAAATCACTTCCATATACACCGAAATCGTCCATAAAAACTTCCATGATAGACTCAATATACTCGAAAATATCCCCATCATACACCTTTAGAAGGTGGCGGGGGCATTGCATAAACCAAAAGGCATTCTCGCGATACGCAAAAACGCCCTTAGGACGGGTAAATGTAGTCTTAGCCCGATCGTCGGGTGGATAGGGATCGAAAGAACCCTCGAATACCCATCTAAATAGCGAGAAAAATTTATGAGAAGCTAACCTTTCTACCATTTGATCAATAAAAGGAAGGGGAAAGTGATCTTTCTTGGTGGCGGCATTCATTTGTCTCGTAGTCTATGCACATCCGCCAAACCGATTACTACTCGGGTGGGTATTAATTCATTCTTCTCATTCTTAACTACAGTTGTCCCTCCTTTCTTCGGGACTACCCGTCATCGGGCTTACCCATCTAGAATTACCTACAGAATAAATAATACCGTCATCCAGCAGCTTCATTACCTCAGCCATCACAACATCCTCGCATCTTCGGTTCACCCGACGCCGACCCTGTCGCAAGGTTTGTGATCCTCCTCCACTCTATCTGTGCATACAAATATCGGGACTAATACCCGTGATATCATCCAGTGAATAGCCCATTGCCTTCCTGTTTTTCTTAAGCACAGCTAACAAGGAGGTCAGCTGGTCATCACTAAGCTTGGCACTGACAATGACTGGATACTGCTTTGTATCGTCTAGGAAAGCATATTTAAGATGAGAAGGGAGAGGCTTACGTTCCGGTACTTTTACCTCAATGGAGCAAAGAGTGCTGATCATTTGTTCCACCTGCTCTCCCTCATGCTCATCTAAATCATCAACGAGCAAATCCAACGCAGCGTCATCGTCGTCTGGGCTATCTGCACACTCATCAAAAAGCATAAGAGCTTCCAGTGGGTCCTTCATAAAAGAACCCGACCAGAAGTCATAAATAGACTCGTCAATGATATCGACCGAATAGCATGTGTCCTCTATCATTGGATGAGCTAAATCTTGGCAAACCGAATGTGATAGCATCATCCCCTCGCAAGAGTCGACGCCCTTGTATCGACATCAATAACGGATTGGTGTGCAAAGGAACGGTCTTCCTAAAATAATTTGGGTCCGGGTGTCCTGAGCTATATCCAAAACAATGAAATCTACTGGGATGTAAAGCTTGCCTATTTTCACAGGCACATCCTCCAGGACACCTAAAGGTCTCCTAACAGATCTATCGGCCATCTGTAGGGTAATGTTAGTCACTTTGAAATGACTCATCTTCAATTTCTTGCAGACAGGAAGGGGTATGACACTGACACTGGCACCTAAATCACAGAGGGCCTTATCAATAACCATATTGCCTATGACACAGGTAATAGAAAAGCTGCCCGGGTCTTTCATTTTTGGAGGGGCCTTATTTAACAGCAGGTTACTAGACTCTTCCATAAATGAAATCGTCTCAAATTCGCTCAAATTTCTCTTACGCGTCACGATATCTTTCATAAACTTGGCGTAAGTGGGTACCTGAGTAACAAGTTCGAGAAAAAGGGAGATTACACGAAGGTTCTTCACGATGTCCACAAACTTACCATACTGTTGCTCGATCCTTGCGTCCTTCAGACGACTCGGGAAGGGTACCCTGGTAGCGATGAGTGGTCCCGCAACCTTTCCTTTACCCTTATCAATTCGTGTCGTCTCCACAGCAGGGGAAGATGACACGGTGGCGGTATTAGATAATAAATTAGGATTCCCGCCACTTACAGCACTGGGTCGAATACTTTTACTGGTCGATCCACCAGTTTCTTCTTCAATTTCATTCGATCGACCTGTCTTGACACTCGATCGAGTGTTTTCTTCAAAGATATTTACTCGATCGACCAACTTGGAGTTCGTACTTCTCGATCGACCGCCATTGTCACTCGATCGAGTGACTGGATGATTAGAACCGCTCGATCGAGTAGATGAGTTGCTCGATCGAGTGGTTACTGCACACGCAGCAAGTATTTCCTGCAAAAACTCGTCTAGATCATCGTCTGAGTCATCATTAGCTGCCAATACCTCGTCTTCTTCATGAGGAGGGTCACTTTGAAAGTTCATTGCACTGGCTGGATCGCAAATTGGGAGAAACTTGGCTTGATCCGTCGCGTGTGTCAACTGCGCGACTTGCTCTTTCAACTCCGATATAACAGCATCAGATTGCTGTGACATACTCAAAATGATGGATTTCAATTCGGCAATTGCTTCTCTTGAAGAAGGAGAGACTGGCTGTGGTATTGGCGTAGAAGGGGTAGAAACGCTCTTTATCTCTTCATATAACTGCGAGAAAGGAACTCCTTGCTTGTACTTCTTATAAGCAAGGGCGCGCTCTATACTTGCCGTACATTCATAAAGATCGTGCCCTTCTTCACCACATCTTCCACATGGCTCTGTATGCTCTGTAATCGTAGGCATCTTGGCAAACAACTTCCAAAACAACGGCTTATCTGCAAAACTGGTCAAAACTTTGCAGAAAATGAGATAGTCCCAAGGAATAAATTCCTCAAGACAAAAGACAAACTTAATTAAAGCAACAAAAATTGCGCCACCTCCCCGGCAACGGCGCCAAAATTTGACACGTCTGTCGCCAAAATTTGACACGTCTGTCGCGTACCTGTCAAAAATAACCAACTGGCTCTAACTAATATAGCTAGGGAAGTCGGGTCGAATCCACAGAGAGGTAGGAAATTGTCCGCTAAAACTAGGTTCGTCAAGGTAACCAATTTGGGGGTTTATAAAATGTGATTTCTAAACTAAAGGACAAGGAAAAGAGAAATAAAAAGGAAGGGTTTAACAGATAAAAGAGAATAGCTAAGACAAACGGTTCACCATAATTATCTGGTCGAGTAATCTAGGTCCCAGGTCAATGCAGTACGGTCTAAGGGGTAGCGAACGTCACCTTTCGGTCCTTAATTCACCCTAAAGTGTAAACAGTTTAACTTTCGCCCTCGCTGCAATACTCTATTGTTCGCTACTAGTCTGCCTCTTCCAACCTTTCGGTCTAGGTCAAGGTCCACCAAGAATAAGGGTCTAATTGCGTCGACTCAATTAGGCAATTACAATTATTTGTAGCACTTAAACAACAAAGACATTACTAACACTAACCTAGTAAATCGATTACTCTTCCTTCAAATCATGGATCCCCTACAGTCTTAGCATAGGAAATTAGCTACTCATAATCGTCGGATTAACAATTACAATAACCAAATAATTAAAACTAAGCATGATGACAAACTATTAAGAGATCGATTGAACTATTATAAAGCAAAGAGAGAAAAGGAATTAAAGCAGTAAATACGATTGAAAAATAAATCAGATTGATAATACCGAATCCGAGTGACAAATGTAGAGAATAGAAATCCAAAGAACAGTCACAGCAGTCGCAGTCGAAAATGTACGTCGTCCAGAGATCAGAGTAACGTCGTTACCCTCCTCAGTCTTATACTAGAAAATCATCTTAAACCTAATCTATGGACTAATTACAAAAGCCCATAAAAGATTAGGCGGAAAAAATAATAAAAGCAGACGAAAACCCCTCGATCGAGGAGAAAGATCACTCGATCGAACGCCAAATCACTCGATCGAGCCAGGACAACCTCTCGATCGAGCACTGCTTGCTGAACTTCCTCGATCGACTCCTTAAACTGGTCGATCGACCAGTCTTGAGTGTGTAAAGCATTCGATCGAGCACTAAAGCACTCGATCGAGCTGTATAGGCACGTCAGGACTTGAATTTCTTCCTTTACTCAGCTCATGCGTCCTCCAAGTGTAAGATTTCTAAGCTCCGGCTCCTTATCTCCCATGAATGCGTACAATTGGGACAATTAAGGCTCGATTTAGCTCCTCCTCGGTCAATTCCTGCAAATTACAATAAACGGACCAAAGTAGAATATTCGGGGGTATTTGTAGCCGGATGCTACATAAAAAGCACAGAAATGCGTGTAAAAATGAGGTGAAAACCTTATATAAAAGACACGCATCAATATTCCCCCATTCGCACAACCATCACTTCCTGCCAAATATAACCATACCTTTACTATTCAACAATTAGCATCCGCCTCATCTAACCACATCTTATACCCTCTCACAATCATACACAACAATCAGGTCCCTACCAAATCAACCTCTTTAGAATTGCTACCTTTCTAATATACCATCACTCTTAACCACTAGTGATAACACCACAATGCCACCACTGCTCGTATATCAAACCTCTTACTCTCATATCAAAATAACATGGTTTTTCTCCTATTTTTGGTTAACATTCCAAATAACGAACATCAAACCCATCCACAAAATTACCTCAACATTATTCCCAATACTATCTTATTTGTATTGTCATCCTACTCTCCACCAATTATCTCGTATCGTGCCAATACTCCACCAACTCCTTACTCCCTTAATTCCTCGAAACTCATTATCAATCATATTGTCCTGAAACTCCTATATAACCTTTAGCTAACATTCTCGTGATACTATCACACATTTCGATGATTCCTTACCTTTATATCACATAACTCCGGTGAACATTTTCCTCAGCTTACTTTTATCCTTCTTTTCTCTTTACACTCAATAATACCAATTAATAGTTCAACTCCTTATTCCTTCTAGCTAACTCTTTAGAAATCCAGTTACCCCTTCGTTGCTCCAAAACTCAAATTCCATTATTTTCTACCGACATCATCTCACTCTTCCTTACCATGGATCTTCTCTTATTATGCTATCACTCACACTTGCCACTAATCTATCCATAGAATCAACGTTTAATGTTCAAACAATTGCATCTCCCTTTTTACATCTCTAGAAATCAGAATTTATTTAATACCGTTAATTACCCAAGGAAATCACACAGTAGTTTCATCTTTTAATAAACCAAACCTCCCAAACTCACTCACTGTCTACAAATACACCTCGCGACATGTCTCCACCAAGTTCACTATATATTACTCTTCTCAACCCCTTTAAACGAACTTTCACTACATATATCCATAACCCACACGACTCCTAACCATTTCCCTCCATAATTCTTTACACATCTCAAGCTGCCACTATCCACATCCTTACTTTCAATCTTTTTATTCTCACGTTCATTATACTCACATCATCCCTTGCCCATATTCACTTACTTTTACATTACTCAACACACAATCATATCACTCATCTTATCTCAGAGAACATGCTCTATGTCTCAATTAAGCCATAACGATTTTCCTTTTCTTTTCCCACTATCTATCATAATCACATATAACTCAAGTCCTCCCCACCGAACTCATACTCATCATAAGTGCCACTCTTTACATCATAAGATTGGATAACTTACGCTTCAGGACCAACACATACGTAAAACAATGCATAAAGAAGTAATACAACACCTTTGAATTAAACATAATATGCAACGAATGTCAAAAAAGATAGACATATGACCCGAAACACGCATATGACTTGCACAGACCCCACTCGATCGAGTACCGGAACCTACTCGATCGAGTTGAGGCTACTCGATCGAGTGCCCAATCATGCTCGATCGAGTGCCCCGACTCCAGAACCCAAACAGACCTTCTGATCTCTGACTTACTCGACCGAGTAGCCCGGCTACTCGATCGAGTGACCCCATACTCGATCGAGTGCCCGAGGTACTCGATCGAGTGCCCAAAAACACGATTCTGGTCAAAATAACGACAAATATCCACTCGATCGAATCAAACCCACTCGATCGAGTCATGCAGACTCGTGAATACTACCCGCATGTTGTCTCACATACCCCAACGTACTATGCATTCATTATTATTTCAACATTATGATTACAACTACGCATTCAAATCTGCGCGACTCCTCATACAATCAACAAAATAATCTACTTCGTGTTATCAAGTGCCACGTTATAAACAACCATCATACTTTTCATCCAATTCGTTATACAAAACACATATCATTGAACCTCTATTCTTCATGTTACTACTTACCAAAAGCCAAACATTACCATCTATCATGCTCATATAACATTCAACTTTCAATCATGTATTACCCGCATGTTTTAATTTTCATAACTTTTCATAACACAAACCACACCCATACACTACAAATCCTATTTCCATGTTGCTAATACAACAACATTACAAATCCACTTCATCACATAAACACTTCCATAATCAAGAAATTCATATCCTTACGAAAGTGCCACTTCATCTTTTCCAATCAATTCATCTAGTTCAATCACATACTTCATCTAACAAGCGCATATGATACGATAGTAGACAATTATACGAACTTAATATATAGCTTTACGCAAACAAAATTACGAAAACAAATCTTATCACACCCCCTAACCACATGTTATTAGGATTGCCTCATTATAAATCATTCGTCCTGCAACATCATTATTCATCACACATCATCATATACGAACTACTTTCTTTTTCTACCATATCATTCATCATTCTTATATACTTTTTCAACGATTCCAACCAACATGTAAACCAACTATCATGCAACATGTTTCAACAAACCATATACAAAAATCACATCGTCACCATCTTTATCTACACATTCCCCATTCTCCACAATCATACATCCACTGGTTCATACCACACATTACTATATAGATACACAATACACAAGGTAAACACATAGCGATCCCGACTCATATCCCAAGGTGACCGGTTCAAAATTGTAGGGCGAGTTCGCGACTTTAGGACGTCTCCCAAGTCTTTGCATTAGCTCCTACAACCTTTATCCCGGGTTCATTTTAATTGACTCCCTATATTCATTAAATTCATTGGTTACAGGTTTCAGGATCGTCGCTCTGATACCATTTGTAACACCCCCATACTCCAAGTGCCTTACCAGGACCACTCAGGTATAAGGATGCCACCATCTCGGTTCCCCGAGGCAATGATAATCATAAGACAATAACGAAACATACTTAAAAGTATATAATGTTTAAAGTGATTACATAGCAATTCCAAACTGATAAAAGAAATACAAGATTCTCAGACGGTATACTGCTAAAACTATCAAAGCTATAAAACATCGTCGACACGGCGGAAGACTTCTAAGCGCCACGTGATCACTCATCCCGGCTATCCCATACGCGTCATATCATACATGCTCAATAAATCGCTCACCACCCCGAATGGATCACACAGTTTTTAAAACATTTAAACGGGTCGATACTAATCACACAATTCAATATATATCAACAATAAGATAAATAGACAGTTTAACCGTCACACACACAACCACACCAATTCCAACAATCTCAATCACCGATCGTCCCTTTGGACCAGCCCGCCGATGGGGGACCGCAGCCGTACCCACCAAATCCCCGCTCCTCATAATGAGCGATAACCCTGTCCATTAATGTGCACATTCCTTCTGTGGCGGGTTCCACAGAAGGCGAAACTAGGGCGTGAAGCCACTCCCGCAAGTGACCCCACTCAGCCGAGGACACGCCTCGAGAACCATAGACAACAATCACAATCACAATCACAACCGTCACAATACAATTACTATATCAAACAATCAATCACAACACATCATCAATCATCCCATTATGGGACTAATACTGAGTAGGAAATCCTACCTGGAACAGCAACACAATCAGACGGTCTCAACAGCTGTATAAAAAAGCCTCTTCTACAAATCCTTCTCCTATCATACATACACATAATCACTACCAATCATTATCTAGAACAAAACCCCCAATCCCAAAATTAGGGTTTAACGAAACTTGACGAAATACTATAAAATTGGTATGTAGATCTTACCCTCGACGCAAGGATCACAAAGGTATAAAGAACGATGGAATCCGACCTCTCAAGCTCCGGGATTTGTCAACAACACGGATGAATGCGAAGAACGTAACTTGAATCTCCCTTTTAATGTTATTAGGTTTGTAAAAGTGTATTATGAAAGTGACGGAAAGATTTATATATTAATCCGTGTTATTAACAAAACCCGTCGAATTATCACCCGCTAACCGAGCTACTCGATCGAGTAGCTAAGGTACTCGATCGAGTGCCCCCTTACTCGATCGAGTATCCTAGTTACTCGATCGAGTACCCAACAGGTCAGAAACTATTTTAAAACGCAACTCACCCTTACTCGACAGAGTAAGGCCTACTCGATAGAGTACCCAAAGACTCATAAATACGGAGTATTACATCGGGTAACCGAGATGGTAGTATCCTTATACCTGAGTGGTCCTGGTAAGGCACTTGGAGTATGGGGGTGTTACAAAATCCACTTTTGGGATAAGAGACACCACAATATTGTTGGAGTTAGTGTCCTCCACAATAGTGCGTTAACATATTAAATCTCATTAATGGAATATCATCAGATATTTATTTATTTGATCCTCGTCAGTTGATTAACGTAAATCGATAACAGTTGGCTGACTAGAGTTTGACGTTATTGTCATGAGACGGCGGTGATCAACTGACCCCTTTCGGTCACACCTAAAGGAACAAACCCCAATTGATAACTAATTAATTGTATGAGATACAATTTGTTTAGTCCCTTGATTTATAGACTAAGAGGTTAGTCGATTATTTTTAGAGAGATTTCGAGTTGCGAACTCGAGGAGCGGCATTTATTATTTAATTATGGGATAATTAAATAATAAGTTTTGGAAAACGGGTTTTAGTTAATTAACTGTTAATTTACTAAAATTGTACTAATTGATTAATGTGATTAATATTAGTACGTAAATAATATGTGTAGTGGTACACCTATATTTATGGAGTGAATTGGACGAATTAATTATGGAAGTATTTAAACATGATACGATGTTTAAAATAAAAATTACACGGATTTGTGCGACAAATATAAGAACCAACATGGACACGTAAATGGTCAAGTGGACCGTGTAAAATAAGTGTAGTGGATGATTACTCACATAATCATTTCACCTTATTTTGTATACTAGCATAATTTATCTTATGTAGGATTTTGCATGTGATGTAAGATGAAAAACATAAGACAAATTTTGTCCACTCCCTCACTCCACTTGACCCGCCACTTTCCCTCCTTTTATACTCCATCTATTGTTCACATTTGACTCTACCTCACTTCTACACTCTAGATTTTGCATGTGAACATTTTTCCTTCATCTCTCTAAAAATAATAATCAATCACTACTAATTTGTTAGTATACATACATTAATATTTATTAAGAAAGTTAGTAAAATTAAAATATTATAAAGGGTACAATATTAATAAGTTCTAGTTCATACTTGTTAATATTTTTGGGTTAGTTCTTGGGTGCAACTTGAAGGAAACTTTCTTTTTGAAGGTTTTTCAAGGAGGATCATCCATATCATTTTAGCTCAAGATCAAAATAGTAAGGAGGAATAGTTTGTGCCCATTTTACCATATATTCAATGTAAGGAAATTGTTTTTCCTTATACCTTCTTTTTATGCTTTCATATTAGCATGCATGTTACATAGATCACTTAAATGACAATTTATGAGATAAATTAATTTTATTAGAGAGTCTAATATGGATCTATGATCTTTCAAGTGGTATCAGAGCTTAGACTTGTAATTTGCATGTTGATTTTAAGCATTTTTATGAATTATGAGATAATTAGTAAAAACTCAAAAATTGTGTTAGAAGAGGTTTTAGCACGAAATTTTTGGGACATGCATACCTACTGATCTCAAAAGGTTTGTAGAATTGTTTGGTGATTTTTAAAGTTATTTTGCTATTTTTAATGTTTTTTGGTAGAAAACCGAGTCAAAATGTCGCATTTTAGTGAAAAATTGACTAAAATTAGTTAAAAGTTGATTCGGTGCATGTATTTTTTATGGTAGTTCATGCATGTTTTCTACTGATTGTATGCAAAAAGTTGAAGGTTGGTTCGAATTTTTGCATGTTTATTGATTTTTTGAGTAAAAAGTCGATAAAAGTCAAATTAATTAATCATAATTTCAAAACTTTTGATTCTGCCCATGATAAATTTATGTACATTTAAGAATATTATTTAAATGTCAAAAGTAATTCTGCATGTGTGTTTTCACTTTGTTTTGATGTTTATTGGTTTTAGTGGTTAAAAACCGATAAATATCGAACTTTTTCTTCACAAAATTTATCCGAAATTTTTGGGCAATGTTTCTGACTTTTTGGTGTTCTTGGGAGTGTTCCAGAATACTAAAAATTTTTGTTTCAATTGTTTGGGTAATTTTTCAATTATTTTGGATTTTTACTTAAATATTATGATTTTACCGATTAAATTAGCAAAATATCACCAAATCAAACTAATTATTTATCATAAAATTAGTGAGGACTAATTTTGAGGTTCAAAATAGTTTGGACAGTTAGTTTGGACTTAAATGAGATTTAAGAGTTAATTATTGATTTTTACATGTTAAAAATCGATTAAATCCACAAAAACCGAGATGAATACCAACGATTGATAGATAGGTCGATTTTGGCATCATATTTACAGCATTTTAAGCATATTTATTTAAGTTGAATTTATGATTGTCATTTATTTAAAGTATTTATCTTTTTGTACCTAGTATGGCCTAGTTAATTTTAATCGTTATTACCCGAAATGAATGGGAATATCGATTTGTTTGTAATTAAATACGATCTCGTATCATCGGTTTGTAATTAATTAATAGTTTTATGTATTTTATTAATTAATGTATAATAGGAATAGTTATGTAATTCATTTGTAATAGTTATTTTATCGGCGTTTCCAAAAGACGGATTACAACGAGACGGAGTCTATTTTTGGAAGGTGTTCCAAATCCCACAAGGAAGAGCCACTTATGGATTGAAGAGGCAAGGGACCAAGGAGTTGGTTTCTGAAATGTAATAGACTAGTTTTTATTAACTAGGTGGCCATACTAGGATTTATTCATATGCTTACATGTTTGCTTGTTTTATTTTCGCGCATGCCAAAATCACCATTCACGTGCATTTTTATTTTCGCGCTTGTCAATTCACGTCATTTACATTCACCGAATTAATTCACTTATAAGGAATTTATGACTAAATTGACAAGATCTATCACATAACTAAAATTGAGATTAGCCTTACTAATTAGTAACACCTATGAATCTCTTGTTCATTAGAGCCACGCTCGCCCAAGCGGGGTGTTCTCTTTTTACCTTGAGTAAGTAGGGTGGTAAACGGTTATCACGCGCCAAAGTTGGTTGGACTCAACGGGATATAAGACGGTCTTGTGTTCCGGGGCTAGTAGATGAATTTGAGGAAATTCGTCGACCAAGAGTTCTAGAGGTAGAATTAGTCAACGTGACTTACCGAATTTACGCAATTATGGGTTGTTTCACCCAAGCGATGCTCATTTTTGTTTAAAATTTGGGTCTTGGAATCATTTATATAATTTAGTGGGAGGTCATTATATAAATGCTAAAACTTGTTGAACATATTTTTCACAAGTATTTTTAAAAACATTGAATGTTAATTTTTTTCTTATTTTTCGTTCTTTTTCATTAATGTATTTACTATGACATCGCGCACTTCATCCTCCTTTCATCCTCTATTTATTATTATACTCGTTTTATTCTTTCATAGGAAGCGGTTTCTTTGAAAGAATTCGGTAGCAATGATTGGTAACATGATTTACTAATTCACCTACATAAGCTTACAATAATTATTGCGATTATTATACAACTTAACATCCATACATATTTAAAAAGGGGTTTTCATGTTGCAAACTCATATTACGAGTTTAAAAGGGAGTCAAATTTTATCAAGAGAGTCTTGATTTCGAAAGTGACACCTCCGTCATGATGATGACATATTAATTTTAATTACTCAAGAGTAATTTAAATGTTTGCGAAAAGAGTTTTCAAAAACACAAAGAATACTCCAATATGATACCGTCAAATGGCTCACTTCGAGATAGGCCAAATCAATTGTTTATGCGCTAAAGAGTTTAGGCATATGATAACAATTGAACGGTTA
This sequence comes from Silene latifolia, assembly GCF_048544455.1. Taxonomy (NCBI): domain Eukaryota; kingdom Viridiplantae; phylum Streptophyta; class Magnoliopsida; order Caryophyllales; family Caryophyllaceae; genus Silene; species Silene latifolia. The sequence goes on along the minus strand of NC_133535.1, from coordinate 87,674,200 downwards.
GGTAGTCCAATTTCGCAAGAAGTTGAGATTTTGCCACATGTTGCACTCACTTTATAGTAATTCACTCTTACTAAGTGTATAAAATATCACGAATGACATGAAGAGAGGTCTTCATGAGATTCATTTTTTCTTGATTGAAGCAAAGAGGAATGTGAAAGTGAGTGGGAGTTAAGAAGAATCAACCCTAGATGTATGCGATAGAACAAAGTTGAAAGAGACATCTACTCAATGGATAGGCTAGTTCCACTATCTTGGTATGAGATACCAAGTACGGGTCATTTCTTTGTAAAGAAGTTTATATGAATTGATAAAACGTAAGACGTCTAGCATATGACATTATGTATCGAAATGGTGCTAGATTAGCAATGATTTCGATGGGGACAAATGTACCTAAATTTGGTTTTAAAAGAATGTAATGATCTATGTTTATACATAGAAGGCATCACTTATGTGATTTAAAACAAATTGTTGTACCTACTCCTATGATAACTTGGTGGTTGGTTTAGACCACTCAAGTTAGAGGAATTTTACACCCTTCACGAAAACTAAATGTTATACTATCTTGTAGACTTTAAAGTCTCTACTCCGGTGAACCCAAATTGATCAAAGCTCAAGTAAATTCGTTTCACGTATAAACGATAAGCACATCGAACAACCATTTTATTGTGAGTCTTATGGTATGTGTGCATGTATTATGTTTTCTTTTATAGAAAAGAAACACAATAGTGAGGTGATTGACCATATACATACGGATGTGTAAGGCTGATAGTTGGTAATATACATACTTGGTTACTTTTACCGTAATGTTAAGTAGATATGAAAACCTCGTATCTATTTAATAAGACATAAAAGTGATTTTTGAAACGTGGAATATTTTCAAAATGAAGTAGTAAACCAAAAGCACGTCAAGATCAAGATGTTGATCGGAAATTTCAAGGTAATGACTTTGAAGATCAAATGGGTAATATCAAGTAATGATCTTAATAATCACTAAGAAGGTTGTGAACCAGTTCACATAATACCTTCTCCTTGGGACACCATAGAGTATGGTGTAGTCAAGTATATAAACCGAACTTTATGAGATATAGTTTGATGTTGTTCGCAATTTTGTAAGCTATTTTCTCACTAAAAGTTTAAAACCCGACTATGATAGCCTTATTGACTCCATATGAGATATGGATAGGGAGAGTCCCTAACTTGTCTTTTTATACATTTGGGATCATAAATGTTTATGTTCAGAACCAATTTGTATATCTGTGAGGGTTATCCAAAATTAAACCACATGGTTTTTACTCCTCCAAAACGAGAACAAAGAGTTTGTGGCTCATAATACTGTCTTTCCAGAAAGATTTTCATTTTCTGGAAGACAGAGTGGGAGAAATTTTGAACTTGCGGAAGTCCAAGACCCACAAACTGAGTACAATGCAAGAAGACGTTATTTATTGAGGCTCAGTGGTGAGTATAATGCAAGAAGACGTTCTTTATTGTGGCTCAGTGGTTATAAGGCGATAATTTTGAGATAATATTGCGTTACTTTTTAAAAGTGACGAATCATAAACCCTCATCAAAAGGCTTTTCTATAGTATGAACTCTATGTGATGGCGTGTCACCATGCAATTCGAATTGATCTCCTTGCACATGATGCTATAAGGAAGGAAACACGAGATGTTTTCGAGACTTGATTTAAGGTGAATACTTTGGTTGGTTACCTTGATCTTGTCATAAAGGTTACATAAGATGTTTAAAATTTGGGCTTGTTATAGAGAGTTTATGACAACCCAAATGCCTTTATCAATTCGTATGTTCTTAGCAATATAGCTTCTCATGAGGATGAGATTCGGCAAATAAATAATGAAACTTTCTCTTTAGGAGAAGTTTTGTTGATGTTGTCAATGCTAAGTAATCTATATACGTCAAAGAGTTGGAACTTTGGGTTCAATCATGTAGTCTATTAAAATGGTATTATTCGAGTATTGAGGTACCATTATGATACATGGAGTTTAGTGGGAGCTAAAGTTAGTTTCTTAGTCTAAATATGTGCTTGACATATTAGTGACTAGAAATGTAGCTAAGGTGATGTTTCTTAGTCTAAATATGTGTTTGACATATTAGTGACTAGAAATATTCTCGGGTGAATAATTGACAGTAGTATGGCGCATCTTAAATATTCAGATCTAATGAGATAGATCTCCATGGATATTAGCAATATAGTCAAGAGACTTATGTGATAAGATTCTTGACTCGTTCAAGTTGTTGAACAATAAATATGATTTCTTGTGCTTCCGCTGCAGGATCTATTAAATATGCTAAAAGCTTCTCTCGTTGGGACTTATCATGTTGAGAATATGAGAAGTCATTACCAATCATTTTCTAGTGAGTGTCACTAGATTATTATCAAGAGCATCCTTAAGTACTTGAGAAGCACTGAGGATTTACTCTTGTAGTTTGGAGGAATTAATGAATTTCGTGTAAGAGGTTATACGATTACATTCCTATGCTTATAAGATGTTATGAGCCTCGTTACGGAATGGTTCGCATATAAGAGTGCTATGTGCATAAAGAATAATATGTATAAGAAGTTATACATATATGTATAGGAAGTTATACATGTATAAAGCAAACATGTATGAGGAGTCATACATAAAAGATGTCATATGAAGGATGTGTATGTAAAAGTGTTATACGTACAAATCATGAACGAAAAGCTAAGTACATTACAGCATCCGATGTTGTAAAAGAGATAGTTGATAACCGGAATTTAATGGAACTAGAGTATTTCCGTTAGCCGAATATCGTCTCTCGAGAGACTGTGAAAACAGTGGGAGTGTTTGACTGGCTTTAGAACCAGAGTCTAAAAACTTGTTTAGACATGTACTTAGAAAGGCTCTATGTGATGAAAAGATTGCATAGAACAAAGGAAAATTACAATGGAAATTAGAGTGATGCAACTGTTGCTAATCCTCTAACCAAAGTCGTTGGCATAAGGTAGACATGATGGTTATGTCATCTCAATGTGATTGAGCAGTATACCTTAATTGCTGAAGATCGTTATGTAAATATTGGATAGAGTATTGATATTTACATAAGTGATGATCGCATTCATTGTTAGAGTTTTTTTAAGAACTCAATTATTCAGTTTGACTGAAAACAAGAATACCTTGTTTATCTGAATAAGGTGTGGAGACAATGTTGAACAATATTCAAGTGAATAAGATGAACATTGTATTTTGTCCCTAGTCACTTAATGAGGTGACGTCTCGGAGTGACTAGATTGTAAGTCGATTGATGGTTGTTCAACACCATAAGGTCATAAGTGATGACTGGTCGATTACATAGGCAGAGTGTGTGACACTTTGCCGGACAGTGACCATTTAGAGAGTCCCTAAGTTCTATTATAGACGCCTGGTTGTGGCGGGGATCTCTATGATGTTCTAATGAGTCGATTCTTTTGACTGGAGACTTTTATCTGAGCAGGTGCAGTTTCCGAGTGACTTTGGTTTTTGTCCTAGGTCGTGCCGTGAAAGGAGGCCAAAAGGGCATTTACTAGGTCATGGTGAGCTGTATTGTGCAATAGGATAGATAGGGCATACAGGAATTGTCCACCCACGTTGGGTAACTATATCTCAAGGCCACTCGAGGAGTTAATGACTACAAATGCGTGGCCACGCTCGGAAGTAATCCGTGAGAGATTTTTCCGGTCAGGTAGTCACACTCCCGATCGAGAAAACCACTCGCGATGTGTTCATGTGCAAGTGCGACCTGAAAGACACCTTGCATTGAGTGGGAAATTAAAACGGACAAGAGAATTGGTAGCGCACACCTTGTGCCGGACAAGTGGGAGATTGTTGGAGTTAGTGTCCTCCACAATAGTGCGTTAACATATTAAATCTCATTAATGGAATATCATCAGATATTTATTTATTTGATCCTCGTCAGTTGATTAACGTAAATCGATCACGGTTGGCTGACTAGAGTTTGACGTTATTGTCGTGAGACGGCGGTGATCAACTGACCCCTTTCGGTCACACCTAAATGAACAAACCCCAATTGATAACTAATTAATTTTATGAGATACAATTTGTTTAGTCCCTTGATTTATAGACTAAGAGGTTAGTCGATTATTTTTGGAGAGATTTCGAGTTGCGAACTCGAGGAGCGGTAGTTATTATTTAATTATGCGATAATTAAATAATAAGTTTTGGGAAACGGGTTTTAGTTAATTAACTGTTAATTTACTAAAATTGTACTAATTGATTAATGTGATTAACATTAGTACGTAAATAATATGTGTAGTGGTACATGTATATTTACGGAGTGAATTGGACGAATTAATTATGGAAGTATTTAAACATGATACGATGTTTAAAATAAAAATTACACGGATTTGTGCGACAAATATAAGAACCAACATGGACCCGTAAATGGTCAAGTGGACCGTGTAAAATAAGTGTAGTGGATGATTACTCACATAATCATTTCACCTTATTTTGTATACTAGCATAATTTATCTTATGTAGGATTTTGCATGTGATGTAAGATGAAAAACATAAGACAAATTTTGTCCACTCCCTCACTCCACTTGACCCGCCACTTTCCCTCCTCTTATACTCCATCTATTGTTCACATTTAACTCTACCTCACTTCTACACTCTACATTTTGCATGTGAACATTTTTCCTTCATCTCTCTAAAAATAATAATCAATCACTACTAATTTGTTAGTATACATACATAAATATTTACTAAGAAAGTTAGTAAAATTAAAATATTATCAAGGGTACAATATTAATAAGTTCTAGTTCATACTTGTTAATATTTTTGGGTTAGTTCTTGGGTGCAACTTGAAGGAGACTTTCTTTTTGAAGGTTTTTCAAGGAGGATCATCCATATCATTTTAGCTCAAGAACAAACTAGTAAGGAGAACTAGTTTGTGCCCATTTTACCATATATTCAATCTGTTTGAGCATCTTGCCACTATTTAAGAAATCAAGTACAGCTGTAGTGATCTCATTCCCTATATATGGCCAGACATCCTTATAAAACTGACTATTATATCCATCAGGCCCAGGAGCCTTGGTACCTGGAATGGAAAAAATAGCCAATTTCACCTCATCCCCAGTTATTGGCCTAGACAGAATAGAGTGATGCTCCTCAGTAAGGATTTTCCCATTCCTAAAAGTTTGGATATGGACAGGTGTAACAGTAGACTGAGCTCCCAAGATACTCTTAAAATAGACTTCAAAAGCATCATTGATTTCTTCCCTGGTGTTACATATCCGCCCCTCCTTGTCATGTATCTGGATCACTCTATTCAAACTTCTTCTTTTTTTGAGAGCAGAATGGAAGTAAGAAGTATTATCATCACCCTCATTCTCCCATTGCACCTTAGCCTTCTGAGCTAGGAAGGATTGTCTAGCTTTATCCATTAAGCTATAATCCCTCTGAAGTGCTATCTCAGCAGCAACAAGATCAGGGTCAAGGGGTGATTGTCTAAGCTTATTTTGAACATCATTAAGGGCCATCAAAAGCATACTAGAGTTATTCTCAACATCATTAAACAACTCCTTGTTCAACAGTTTCAGATCACCTTTTAATCTTTTCAACTTGGTAGCCACTCTAAACATATGGGTCCCCAACACAGGTGCACTCCAACTCTTCTTAATAATCTCATGAAAATTTGGAGCTAGAGCCCACATATTATAGTATTTAAAGGCTGCCCTTTTTCTTTTAGGTGTGCCATCCAGATGAATAACACAAGGACAATGATCAAATGTCCCTTCAGTCATAAAATGGGCATATGCATCAGGGAAAGCATCTAACCATTCATCATTTATCAGAGTCCTGTCAATCCAGCTGTAAACTTTAGTGGCCACCTCTTGCTTATTGTTCCAAGTAAAAAAGGATCCCAAAGCTTTCATATCAGTGATCTTACAGTCATGAGTACAATCCAAGAAAGGCTTAACCTCAGCTAGAGTGATTTCAGAACCCAACCGTTCATTAGAGAAGAGGACATTATTGAAGTCTCCACCAATAACCCAGGCATCATCCACCAAACAACTATAGTTTCTAAGCTCCCTCCACAAGGTTCTCCTCTCAGCTATCTTATTGAAGCCCTACACAAAGGTAACCCAGAAGATTTTCAGATTCCTCCTAGTAGTGACCTTCAAATGGATAGTTTGCTCACTCATGTGCTTAATTTCAACCTGATACACAGACGGACTCCATACCACCCAAATCCTACCTCCAGAGTGGCAAGAATTGTTAGTACAGATGGCCCAATTATTCCAAATATTCCTCCTTACATTTACCCAATTTTTATTTTTAATCCTAGTTTCCAAGATACCAAAAAGACTAATATTATTCAACTGAAGAAATCTTTTTATTTCTAACTGTTTATTCAACTTATTCATACCTCTAACGTTCCAGTACCCAATGCTATCCATTATCACTTATAACAGTAGGTTCACTTCCAGACAACACTTCTTCCTGACTCACATTCTGAGCAGGCTGACTGAGAGATTGAGTTGTCATCTCAGCTGGTGTAATACTTAGTTCATTACCAGGCTCTTTCTCCTTAGCAGGTGAAGCCACTATTCTAGCAGCCTCAGAACCTGCACCCTGTGTTTTGGCAGTGTCAACAGGCACCACATGCCTACTAATTCTTCTTACAGCCTTTGCAGGGGAATGAGGAATAGGGATCTCCCTTGGACCCCCTGTCACAGGCGTACTCAGAACCACAAGGGTGGCTTTCTTCCTCCACACTTTTGTTGTATCCTTGGTCTTATTCCTGCAATCAGTACCTTTGTGTCCAATTCCTTTGCACTTAGTACATGTTACAGGCAGCCAATCATACATCACCTTAATTGTCCTCTCCAAACCTGTTTCATCCTCAAACCGAATGCTCTCAGGGAATTTCTGATTCAATTGTACCTCAATCAGCAGACGAGCATAGCCTAAAAAATTCCTTTTCTCAGTAGCCTCATCCGTCTTGAGTACCTTACCAATCAGACCCCCAATTTTTTTAAGGCATCCAGTCCCCCAGAAATTCAGGTCCAGATCATACAATTTAACCCAAATTGGAAGAGATTTGAGTTCCTGCTTAACAAGTTCAACAGAAGGCGTCCACTCTCTGATGATAACAGGTTTATTATCAAACATCAAGTGACCCTCATTCAAAACCTGCTGTTGATCCTTAATCGACTTAAACCTAGCAATGAAAATTCCATTGGGCATAAAAGAGAGTTTATCCAGGTTCACCCCTGTCCACACCCTACATAAATACCCAGAAATCACATTCCAAGGTGGATTAGCCCCTAAAACATACCCATACACCGATGGAGTCCAGTAGTTGATTTCATCCTTAACATCCTCAAAAGTGATTTTAAGAAGATTTACCTTAGGATTTCCCACCGATTGCCAGGCAGTTGCATCAGCTTCCTCATCGATCAATTCCTCCTCTTCATCAATAGTTTCCAGATCATCATCTAAATCAAGCGGGCGTAAAGCATCCCTGCCAAAATTCAGAACCCTAGCTCGATTAGAGGAAGACGATGATTTGTTATTATTAGTATTTTTTTGTTGTTTTTTTGAAGGATTATTATTAAAAGATTTTTTTGATCGTGCCATTGTAGCTTGGTGCTTACGAAACTTGGAGCTTTCTCTCTCTAGATTTTCTCTCTCATCCTTCCCTTTAACTAAAGTTATACTATTTAAATGTTGTTTCGTTATTATCTTATGATTATCATTGCCTCGGGCAACCGAGATGGTAGCATCTTTATACCTGAGTGGTCCTGGTAAGGCACTTGGAGTATGGGGGTGTTACAAAATGGTATCAGAGCGACGATCCTGAAACCTGTAACCAATGAATCTAATGAATATAGGGAGTCAATTAAAATGAACCCAGGGTAAAGGTTGTAGGAGCTAATGCAAAGACTTGGGAGACGTCCTAAAGTCGCGAACTCGCCCTACAATTTTGAACCGGTCACATGGGAGGTATATGTCAAGGTCGTATGTGATGTTTGCTAGTTTGTATGCAAGGTGATGATACATGTGAATTGTTGGATGTTGAGAGTAGAAGATTGAAATTGTGAATGAAAGGTTGGTGAAGTATATGAAAATGTTGTTTGAATAAGAAGCATGTTGGATGTTTATTAAGTGGCATTTGATAACATGAAAAAGTTATTTTGTTGACCATATGAAGAGTTGTGTAGAATTGTATGCCTAACTATATTATAATGCTGAATTTATAAAGTTGTATAGTATGTTGGGATGTGTGAGAGATAACATGCGGGTAGTATAGACGAGTCAGCATGACTCGATCTAGTAGGGGGCACTCGATCGAGTAGGTGAGGTACTCGGTTGAGTGGGTCTGACTCGATCGAGTGGGTATTTGACGTTTTTATAACCAAAATCGTGTTTTTGGGCACTCGATCGAGTACATAGGGCACTCGATCAAGTAGGGGGCCACTCGATCTACTCGGTCGAGTAAGTTAGAGATCAGAAGGTCTGTTTGGGGTTTGATGTCGGGGCACTCGATCGAGTATAAAGGGCACTCGATCGAGTAGCCTCTACTCGATCGAGTAGGTTTAGGCACTCGATCGAGTGTGTTCTGGGCAGTCTGTTTTCGTGTTTTGGGGTTATAGTGCGTATGTTTATATCTACCATTTCTTATATAGTTTCAAGATGCCGCCTAAGAGAAACGCCTTGTATGCGAGAGCTGAGAACATGAACATAGATGATATCATCAAGATGTTGGAGCATCAGGATGCTCTTACGAAGGCCCTAAAGAATGTGGGAAAGGATAAGGAGGTTGATCACTCCAAGATCAGCCTTTATATAGCGAGGTTTAACCCAAAAGAGTACAAGGGGACCGGGGAACCAAACCTTCTTGACAACTGGCATCGTGAGATGGAGAACATACTAGACTTGGTACACTGTCCTGATGAGATGAGAGTTGAACAAGCTGCGTTCTACCTGAGGGAGGCAGCTGGTGAGTGGTGGGACAAGGTGAAGGTGAGTGCAAGAGAGATGTATACGAACCAGGGCTTACCTGATATACCTTGGGAAGAGTTTTGGAGGGCTATAAGGAAAGAGTTTGTACTTGAGCATGTGAGAAGTAAGCTGAGGAGGGAGTTTGATGGGTTTAGGATGACATCTGATATGTCAGTGGCTGCGTACTACAAGCAGTTTAGTGAGAAGTCTAGGTATGCTGAGGACATGGGTTTGAGTGAGAAGAACCTAGCACTGAGATTCGAGAGGGGGTTGACCCCTAAGATCATGGATAAGTTACCCGTGGGAGTCCTTACCGATGTTAAGGAAGCTTATGAGAGGGCTGGGAGAGCTGAGAGTGAAGGTGGTGGCCAATCTAGTCACAAGAACGGCAACCACAATTAGGCTAGAGGGTTTTCTTCTAGGTCAGGGTTCAGTGCTAGGGCTTCCTTTGGGCATGGCCGTGTGAGTGGTAGTAGTTGGGGGATGACCTGTTATGGCTGTGGCGGTGTAGGCCACTAGAGACATGAGTGTACGAGTTTTCCTGGAGCTTTCCAGAGATCGGCTCAGGGGAGCTATTCTCAGGGGTCGGCACAGAGTTATGCGAGCAACAGACCGTCTGGGTCATGGTCTAACCGGAGAAGTCAGAGCTATCAGGGTGGAGGTAACCGCAATGGCGGTAATTTTTATCAGAAACCTGCTACGAACAACAACAACAATCAGGGATCGGGTGCTAAACCGACCACATCAGCCAGTACTGTCCAGAGAGGTGGACAGAAGACCAGTGGAAAGTTGTTCATGATGGACAAGAAAGCAGCTGAGGATGATGCACATGTTATCACTGGTACTTTTCTTGTTAATGGTGTTCATACCTTTGTTTTATTTGATTCGGGGGCATCTCAGTCGTTTGTATCTTCGAGTCATCTTAAACGGTTGGGTTTGAGGGTATATGAGTCTGTAAGTGAGAAAGCTTTTATACCTTCAGGTGAGTCTGTATCATGTGGAAGGTTGTATAGGGATGTACCTATGATAGTTGGACAAGTTGATCTACCTGTGGACCTGCTAGAGTTTCCTTTTGACGGTTTTGAGAGGATAGTCGGGATGGATTGGTTGGGAAAGTATAAAGCTAAGATAGACTGTCATCAAAAGAAAGTGTCTTTGAGAGGTCCTAAGGGTGTTAGTGTGTCTTATCGTGGGTTTGTGGTCAAACCCAAAGTCAAGTTGATTGCAGCTGTTACCTTGAAGTCCTATATGAGGAAGGGATGCCCTTTGATCTTGTGCCATGTGAGAGATGACCGGATACAGAGTCCGACAGCTGATCAGATACCAGTGGTGGGAGAGTTTGCAGATGTTTTTCCAGAGGAGATTCCGGGGTTGCCACCGAAGAGGGAGATAAATTTCACGGTTGAGTTGAAACCAGGGACGGGGCCAATCTCTAAGGCACCGTACCGGATGGGTCCTAAAGAGATGGAGGAGCTCAGGAAACAGTTAGATGATCTGATAGAGAAGGGATATATTAGACCTAGTGTATCGCCGTGAGGAGCACCAGTTCTTTTTGGTGAAGAAGAAAGATGGGAGTTTGAGGTTGTGCATAGACTATAGGGAGCTGAACTGAGTGACAGTATAGAACAAGTATCCTTTGCCAAGGATAGATGACCTGTTTGATCAGTTGAGTGGTGCATCAGTCTTTTCCAAGATTTATTTGAGGTCGGGGTACCATCAGGTGAAGATTAGAGAGGTGGACATACCAAAGACAGCTTTCACGTCGAGGTATGGCCATTATGAGTATGTAGTGATGCCGTTTGGGTTATCTAATGCACCGGCTGTGTTTATGGATTTGATGAACAGAATCTTCAGACAGTTTTTGGACAAGTTTGTAGTGGTGTTTATCGATGACATCTTAGTCTACTCCAAGACTAAGGAGGAGCATGAGGAGCATCTGAGGATTGTGTTGCAGACCTTGAGGGAGCATGAGTTATATGCTAAGCTATCTAAGTGTGAGTTCTGGTTGGAGAAAGTTGCTTTTCTGGGGCATGTGATCTCTAAGGATGGGGTAGGTGTGGATCCGGCAAAGATTGAGGCAGTGACAAAGTAGGAAGCACCAAAGAATGTTGCTAAGATCAGGAGTTTCTTGGGTTTAGCTGGATACTACAGACGGTTCGTGAAAGATTTCTCCAAGATTGCTAGACCTATGACAGCGTTGATGAGGAAAGAGAACAGGTTTCATTGGGATGAGAGTTGTGAGACGGCGTTCCAAACATTAAAGGAGCGTTTGACCACAGCTCCTATCTTAGCATTGCCTGAAGGGATCGAAAACTTTGAGGTTTATACAGATGCCTCAAAGAACGGGTTGGGATGTGTGTTAATGCAGAACGGTAAGGTGATTGCCTATGCTTCTAGGCAATTGAAGCCGTATGAGGAGAACTACCCTACAAATGATCTGGAGTTGGGTGCAGTGGTTTTTACTCTCAAGATATGGAGACATTACCTTTATGGGGCGACCTTTAAGGTATTTTCGGATCACAAGAGTCTCAAGTACATCTTCACTCAAAAGGAGTTGAACATGAGACAGAGGAGGTGGATGGAGCTGATTGGCGATTATAACATGGATATTATCTACCATAAAGGGAAAGCCAATGTTGTTGCAGATGCTTTGAGTAGGAAGAGTGTACATTATTTGTGTACAGCTCTGTCTTTGATGAGGTTGAGAGATGAGGTGGGGAGGTTTGGGATACATATGATGCAGAGAGGGGATGCCATGGGAGATTTGACAGATCGGCCTGATCTTTATGATGATATTCGAGGTAAACAGGCGTTGGATCATAAGATGGTTGAGTGGAGAGCTGGAGTAGAGAAAGGGACAGTGTCTCGATTCTCTATTCATACAGATGGTAGTTTGAGGTTTGACGGTAGGTGGTGTGTCCCTAATGATGAGGTGCCGAAAAAAGACAATCATGATAGAGGCACATTGTACATCGTACTCAGTACATCCAGGTGGTGACAAGCTGTACAAGGATTTAAAGAACACGTTTGGTGGCCTGGGATGAAGAAAGAAACAGCTCAGTTTGTGGCCCGTTGTTTGACATGCCAGAGAGTTAAAGGGGAACAGCGACGACCACAAGGTAAGATTCAGTCTTTAGAGGTACCTGAGTAGAAGTGGGAATCCATTTCTATGGATTTTATCGTGGGTTTGCCAAAGAGTCAACAGGGTAACAACATGATATGGGTGATAGTGGATCGACTGACCATGTCAGCTCACTTTGTGCCAATGAAAGATACATGGACTAAAGCACAATTAGCTATGGCTTATCGGATGAATGTGCTTAAGTTATATGGAGTTCCTAAGGACATAGTATCTGATAGAGATGTGAGATTTATCTCAAGGTTTTGGAAGGAGTTGCAGGAATCGTTGGGAACAACTTTGAAGATGAGTACAACATTTCATCCTGCGACAGACGGTCAGACTGAGAGAATGATCAAGACTCTTGAGGATATGCTACGAGCTTATGTGATGGACTTTGGTGGTAGCTGGGAACAGAGGTTGGATTTGATAGAGTTTTCTTACAACAACAGCTATCACACTAGTATTGGTATGGCACCGTTTGAGGCTTTATATAGGAGGAGATGTAGGAGTCCGATTTGTTGGGACGACAGTGCTGAGGCAGTGGTTCTAGGACCAGAGATGGTGCATGAGATGGTTGAGCAGATTAAGATGATCAGGGAACAGACGAGAGCAGCTCAAGATAGGCAAAAGAGTTATGCAGTCTTCATCGCCGGGATATAGAGTTTCAGGTTAGGGACAAGGTTCTTCTGAAAGTGTCTCCTATGCGTGGGGTTATGAGATTTGGGAAGAAAGGCAAGCTGAGTCAGAAGTTCATCGGGCCTTATGAGATCTTAGAGCGGGTTGGAGAGGTTGCATATCGTCTGGATTTACCAGCTGCGTTAGAGAGAGTGCATAATGTGTTTCATGTATCTCAGTTGCGGAAGTATGTGAGTGACCCGTCACATGTGTTAGAGGCAGAGAGCTTAGAGCTAGATGAGTCTTTGTCATATCTTGAGGTGCCTAAGCAGATTCTTGACCGAAAGGTTAGGAAGACTAGGAGTGGTGAGACAGTTTTGCTTAAGATCCTTTGGTCTAACCACGAGTCTGAGGAAGCTACATGGGAGGCAGAGGAGGCCATGAGAGAGCGTTACCCTTTCCTTTTTTATCAGGTATGTATGGTTACGGGGACGTAACCTTGTTTCTTTTAGGGAGGTAGGAGATGATCGCAAAGAGTTTTAAGAGCTTTGTATATCTTTTATGTTGTGTCGGTATGTTTGTTGTGGTTGAGTCGGGTTGAGTTTGGGTTAGTAACATGTTTTATGTTGAGTTTTGGTTATCGAGTCGGGAGTGTTGTAGTGTGTGTCTCTGTTTTGTTGTGGTTTGAACTTTGGGGGCGAAGGTCTTTTTAAGGAGGGAAGACTGTAATACTACGGTTTATGAGTCTCTAGGTACTCTATCGAGTGGGCCTTACTCTGTCGAGTAAGGGTGTGTTGCGTTTTAAAATAGTTTCTGACCTGTTGGGTATTCGATCGAGTAACCTTGATACTCGATCGAGTAGGGGGCACTCGATCGAGTATCTCAGCTACTCGATCGAGTAGCCGGTTTACGAGAGGATGATTTGTCGGGTTTTGTTAATAATGCGATTTGGTATATAATTACTTCCGTCACTTTTCTTTAAACACTTTTATAAACCTAATCACTTTCAAAGAGAAAACAAACTACGTTCTTCGCATCAATCGCATTGTTGGCAAATCCCGGAGCTTGGAAGGTCGGAATTCGTGTTGCTTTATACCTTTGTGATCCTTTCGTCGAGGGTAAGATCTACGCTCCTTTTTTATAGCATTTCGTTAAAGTTGGTTAAACCCTAATATTGGGATTTGGGGGTTTTGTTGTGTTTCGTGATTGGTAGTGATTATATGTTTGTATGTTAGGAGGAGGATTCGTAGAAGAAGCCTTTTGATATCAGATGTGAGATCGTCTGACTGTGTTGCATTCCAGGTAGGACTTCCCTACTCAGTATTAGTCCCATAATGTGTTGTTGGTGTTTTGTGGTTGTTGAATATTATCATACTCGTATTGTGACGATTGTTGGATTTGGTTGCTGATAGTAGTTGTGATTGTTTGTATCTGTCTGTGTTCTTCGGGGCGCGTCCCTGGCTGAGTGGAGTCACTTGCGGGAGTGGCTTCATGCCCATTATTCGCCTTCTGTGGAACCCGCCACAGAAGGGATGTGCACATTAAGGAATTTGAGTTTATCGCTCGACGGAGATGAGCGAGGATTTGGTGGGTACGGCTGCGGTCCCCCACTAGCGGCGTGGAGTGACCTGTTGCGATGGGCACTCTGGCAGGGCTACACACTTTAGTGTGTAGTCAGTATTGTGGAGTTGGGAATGGAGTTCGGAGGATATATGTGATGATTGAGCTGGTTGTTTACTGTGTTGTTGGTTTATGTAAATTGTGTGATTAGTACTGACCCCGTTTATTGTTTTAAAAACTGTGGTGATCCATTCGGGGATGGTGAGCAGTTGTTGAGCAGGTATGAGTCGAGTTACATGGGATAGCTGGGATGTGCCACCGTCTGATGATATAGTCTTCCACTGTAGCATGATTAGTTTATCAAACATTTCTTTTAGTTGTTGGTTTTGAGAACATGTAACCGTATTTTGATATTTGGTTTGGATTGTAACCTTTCACTAAAGTTATACTATTTAAATGTTGTTTCGTTATTGTCTTATGATTATCATTGCCTCGGGTAACCGAGATGGTAGCATCTTTATACCTGAGTGGTCCTGGTAAGGCACTTGGAGTATGGGGGTGTTACAGGTAGTGTCGGAAGCTTCGTCTTTAGCTTTGATGGGTGTACTCCGAGAATTGACATATTGGGCATCATGAATCGCCATGGGTCAATTGTGGCATGAGCAATATCCTTGTCAATTTGATCAAACCGCCCATTGTTGGTGGAATCAAGAATTCTTCGGGACTCGGCACAACATCTATTGTAGAATATTATATCTAGGAACCAAGCATCCAACCCATGATGTGAGCATGTCCTTTGAAACTCCTTGTACCTTTCCCAAACTTCATATAAGCTCTCAAGAGCTTGTTGACGGAATCAAGTGATTTGGCTCCTCAAAGTTAAGGTTTTCTCCGGTGGAAAAAAATTTTGATAGAAAGTAAGAGCCAACGTTTCCCAATTTGTGATTCCCATGGCGGTGCGATCAAGGCTATTGATCCATAGTTTTCCCTTGTCCTTCAAAGAGAAAGGGAAAAGTATTTCCCTAATTTGGGCTTGAGTGACACCCGTTTGCCAAATCATGGAGCAATAGTCACAAAAATTTTGCACATGCAAATTGGGGTCCTCCAAAGGACTTCCCTCAAATTGCTTCCTCTCCAAAAGGTTAATAAAAGCCGGTTTGATCTTGAGTTCCGGGGCGGTAATTTGAGTAGTAGTAATACCGGCCGGAAGCATAGCCGCGGCGGGCTTGGAATGATCGGAAAGTTTCACCATCTTTTAGTTGGAGATGGTGGTGGTACTGGAGATGATGAACTAAAAACCTCCTCCTCTTCAAAAGCTTTAATATCGTTTAAGTAAGACTTTCTTGCACTTTCAACTTGCACGGGAGAAGCGGCTTCTTTAACTTCTTTCCAAAAATGTCGTCTTCTACGAAAGGTTTTCTCGGGCTCAGAATCCGGTGAAAGCAAATTTCCAATACGAGAAGACCTGGGCATAAGACAACAATCTCAAGAAATTGGTAAGTAACGGTCTCAAGGAACAAGTGTTCCTCAAGACAAAAGAAAACAAGATAGAAATCAACAAATCTAAACGCAATAAAATCGTGCTCCCCGGCAACGGCGCCAAAATTTGATAGGCTATGTCATAAACCTAATCAAAGATAATTTCCCTAGACACAAATTAATGTAGTACGAGGGGTCGAACACAAGGAGACGAGAATTGTGCTATGAAATGCTATGAAAAGACTTCTATCAAGATCGATTACGATTGGTTTGGTTTGTTGGTTGGTTGGTTTGTTAACTAGCAAATATAACGATGTAAAATATATAATTAAAGAATTCAAGGGGAGTCGGGTCACACATGCAATTGTATATATATGTTCATGTTAAACTCGGAATAAATAACATTGTCAATTTTTTAGGCTAAAGACACCCACCTCTCGATATTAGTGTCAACCATAGACCGTGGTCCTAGAGAACTCTCGTTATGACTAGGCCGTCCTACTAACACATGCTTAGTCTAGTTCGATTCTGTGCCTCTCGACTTATAGAACGAAATAACAAACTTAATCGATGAATAAGACCACTAAACAAAGATTAATCGTGACGATACAAACATGTGATAAAAACAAATAGACAATATTATATCAACCTAATTTAACATTTACATATATTAATTATGCATGGCTTCCCTAATCCCTAGACAAAAGGGAACTACTCACTCATATTAGAAGTTAAACTAACAATGTATGATGTAGTAAACATGTTGAGTATGAATTAAAAAATTGATTAATATTAATATGAAACTAATAACTAATAATAAAGCAAATGATGAAATGATTAACTAAATAACTTGTAATAGAAATAACAAAAGCAATAACGAAATGTAGAATTAGAATTACCAAAATGTAGAACTTGTAATAAGAACTTGCAAAGGAAGAACAAACCCAAACTACAAAGGAAAGATTGTATTGAAATAAGAACCAAATGCTTAAAGTAAATTGTTTAACAAAAACCAAATTTTTACAAATATTGAAACTAATATGAAAACTATGAGAGAATTTGTGTGCTTAAGCTAAGCAAGAGTAGAATTGTGTAAAAAGATATCCTCCAATGATGGATTAAGGCCCCTATTTATAGTGAAATAGGGGCATAACGTAAAAATCCAAGGGCAAGGAAGCCCCGATCAGGGACAGGGCACCCCGATCGGGGCCGAGTGAATCTGGCCATACTCCTTAATGTCTTGATTAAATGTTGAGGGAATCCAATTTTTGCGATAAATGCCATCTTTAAGCCTCCGGTTAATGCTTCATAACACCACTTAAGGGCATCCAAAGAGCATCCTAACTTGATATTTTTCCACATGAATTTTGAATTTACTTTTGGGCTCTTTGTATGATGATTTTGCATTATCAATACATGCTTCATACTTTCTTGCTTGGGCTTGGAAAATCACTCTTCCATGGTCATGATTGGTCTTTGTTAGCCTCGTGAACTTGTATGCTTGCTATTTGACGGGAAAAGCTACTAAAAGCCTATTTTCCTACAAAACATAATGAAACAAGCAAATACAACTAGAACACGGAATTAGCTCACATAATCACTAAAATTAATGAAATAATCATATAAACTTGAGCTAAAAAAGGGGGTAAAAGCATATATAAAATGCACAGATCACTTTGGTTGGTAGATGATTGAGATATATGATGGTAGATTTAGTGTTACAAAGTTTGGTTTTACGGTCATGAGAGTAAGAGTTTGGCATGTAATGTTTGAGGATTCAATTATGTTGTTTAGGTATTTGATCATTCGTGTTATAGAGTGTAACCATTTAATTCGAGTAGGTTTGTGTATGTGTGAAAGTGGTTGTGTGGGAACCCGACTCTATGAGTGGCAGTATAGAGGTTGTTTGTAAGGTTGCTGATAAGGCTAAAGTCGTATCACCTTAATCAAAGTAAACCTAAATTAATACTAACTAATAGCTAGCGGTAAGAAGGGTCGAATCCACAGAGAGGCGAGGTAATTATTCTAGTTTGTTAATATTTAAGTCTGTCTTAAAGTAACCAATTTTTGGGGGTTTTGAATGTTTGATTTCTAACAACTAATAACAAGTAAAATAAAGATGAATAACAATAATATTAAAGAGTCTAGGGATCGGGTTCACTAGGTAGTCATCAAAGGGTAAGGTTTAATTTATTGATTGAACAATTTATATTGTTGAAAGTCATATGATCGGTCGATTCTAATATGTCTTTTTATATCTAAACTTAACATGCAATCGCTATTATTAAGTCGGTCTAATTCAATTATCGTGGCCTATACTAGTTTTAACCCTGTCGGTGATAATCCTAGTTTATGCAAGACTAATTAATCAATTCTGATCAGTAATTAATCAATTAGATTTAAGACGATAATTAAACAGCAATCAAAAGCAATTTAACAATCAATTCATAAGTAAACCCTTTTCTAACAACCTAGATCCCCTTTGACCCTAGATAAAAGATTTAGCTACTCATACTAAAGGGAAGAACAATAATAGCAATAATAAGAAACATGATGAACAATAAAAGATGAATAACGATTGAATAATAATAATAACTGAGGAAAGATTAAAGAGTACCGTAATAATGAAGAACAAGGTCAAAGATCCGAACAATAAACTAAACTAAACTAAACTAAACTAAAAGTTTTAGGGTTTTCAAAGTAAAATAAAGCGTAAATAAACTAGGTATTTATAATAAAACATAACCGATTTAAGGAAAATTGCAGAAAATATAGAAATAGGAAGTTCCTCGATCGAACCCCAATGTACTCGATTGAGTACGTGCTTCCTCGATCGAGCCCATCTCCAGTTGATCGTGGCACTAACTTATTTCAGTCCTTTTCTTCGTGTTGTCTTCTTAACTTTTCTTCCTTTATTCTTATGGATTCCCGTGCCATGCTTCGTGTATTCCTTCACGCCTACTCCGCGATGCCCATTTCATTCCTTTGCTCCTCAAATGCATCATTCCTGCATTAAACATCAAATAGCGGAAGTATCGACATTCTAACATAAAAGGCATATAAATTATATAAACTGGCACGAAAACCATATCAAAAGTAATTAAAGGGAGGCATAAATATGTATATAATTATGACTCATCAAACTCCCCCAAACCATCTCTTTGCTTGTCCTCAAGCAAAGCATCACACAATTACAATACAAAAGGCAAACATACAAATGGCGAGTAAACAACTCAGAGCTAATGTTGATGCACATACAAATCCTAAGCTATCCATATCTGTAACAAAGCAATGACCAAAGTGTACAAAAAAAATAAATTCAAAGGTACGGGAAATAGAAAACGTGGCTCAAGTCTCAAGTCACCATACTATAGACAAATGCCAAATATCTTTTGATCTTGCAAGACAAATTTGTCAGATTCTCGCGGATTCACTCATGCACTCATAAGTATGTAAGGGTGAGTTATATGTGAAGATAGAAAGAAGTAGAAACACTCACTCAACTTATGAAACATGCATGCAATCTAATGTGATAGAGATTTCCCCAAATAATATGCATTCACAATATAGACAAAAGTACATGTATTAAGGACAATAAGGGTGGCAAATGGGTTAAAGGGATAGAAATGGTTTGGGCCAAAGCACGTTATGGATATGTGGAGCTAAGACGGTAGTCGCAACGCTAAACCAAAACCAAAACCAAAACCAAATCTATGATAACAAATACAAATGAGCCCAACTTAGAGAAATAATCTCAACTTTACAACACATGAGAGTGAATGAAGTACTCTCCAAATATGCATTAGAATCTAGCGACCATCCTTTTGATCCTTGACAAACTAATGAAGCAATCAATTTTCTTTTTTTTTCTTCTTTTTCCAATTATTTTCGATTTCTTTCTTTCTGTTTTTTTTTTCTCTTTTTCTTTTTCTTTTTGCTTCATATTTTTCTTTTCTTTTTCCAACACAAGGATACAACACAATTGCTAAATAATTCTACTATACCCACAATTGACAATAAAAGTCCCAATCCCAACCATATTAGTAAAATAGTCATGATAAACAAGCAACTGCGACTGTCCCGATAAGGTAGGCAAATTCTTGGATTGTAGCTATTAGAAGTAGGATATGAAACGGCTACAAGGGTTCAAACGGGCTAAACAAAAGGTAATGTAAGGCTTATTTGAACGGTAATAACCGCCTATCCACATGTACTTAGTCAAATGAAAGCAATAAAAGTATCAAGAAATCAATGTCACACTTATGTAGTTTGATATTACACATTCCACAAGGAGAAACCACACTCAAGCCTAATTGACAATGAGACCAGTTTATTGATGTTCCTGGCCTAGGAAGCTCTATAGACCTCAGAATTTAAGTAATTTACCAACATAATTGTGTCAAATCTAATTAGCATAAGGCCTGTCAATACGGTTAAGACTTGAATTATGAGCTTTGTTTTCATAAATAACGGGTCAAAACAATGTACACAGACAACTAAATTGGGATTCAAATGTAAAAACAATGCAATTTAACGTCATTATTCAATTCACAAGACTCGACCTAAAACAAAGGAAAAACATGTTTTTTTGTATTTTGAAAATTTTAAATTTTTATGGATTTTTGATATAAATGCACACAACAGAAATAAATCACACAACATAAATAAACTCCTCCCCCAAACCTAAATGACATAGTGTCCTCATTGTGACGCCTACAGCATAGCAATCACACAAAAATCTCCAGCAACCTAAAGGACACAACTAACAAAAGGGATGAAAAAGAAATAGATAATACAATAAATAAAGGTACAAGGGAAGAGAATACCGGTTAAGAGCATAGGCATTCCCCCAAACCAGCTGCAAATACAGGGCAAAATAATCAACCGCGCAATTCCTAACCAAGCCAGCTATAAAATATACCCAAAATACTTGAGTACTCGATCGAGCCCCTTGCCACTCGATCGAGGAACCATCCGGCGAGCACATATCTGCATTTAAAACAAATGCGCACACAAAACACAATCAATACAACTTAAAGCACATAATAGTAAATAAAAAAGTAGCGCATGTGCTACACACAAGCATAAGTAACACCAATAAATAGTCCACGAGAAAATAAATGACAAATAAAGCTCTTGCTCATCAAATTCAAAGTCTAATGTAAAATATGAGCAATGTGCATCGTTCTTCAAGTCATCATCACTTGGTAGGAAATAGGGCACTTCATCCGTCATAGGAGCTTCATCAAAAACTTTGACTGGCTTCTCTCTAAAAATATCAGCTTACAAAGCATCCAACTCGGCCTCCAAGTCAACACTCTCATCACAACTGTAAACCATCTCGGGAGGAAGTTCATCTCTATAAATCAACTTCCCTATCTCATCCATTACCTCGCTCCATGGATATGATGCAGCAGCAGGGGCATTAGATAGATTCCTGTCAAAACAATAAGCAACGAAATCATGAGTAGGTGGATCAATAGCATTAAGCATATAACATAGAGCTACTGAATGGGGACGCATTATAGCGTTATCTAGAACAAATTTAACAGTATCGTCCCCCACTCTTAGTGTCAAACTACCATCCCTAACATCTATGAGTGCTCCTGCAGTGTGGAGAAATGGTCTACCTAGAATAATAGGGACTTGAGAGTCCTCCGCCATATCCATAACGATAAAGTCAACTGGATGAAATATTTCCCTACTCTAACTGGCACATCCTCTAAGACACCCATAGGCTTCCCTGAATATCTATCAGCCATTTACAAGGTCATATTAGTGACACGTAGTTGACCCATATTTAAATTTTTTGTATATGGAATACGGCATGACACTAACACTAGCCCCTAAATTGTAAAGGGCTTTATCAATATCTATACACTAGCCCCTAAACTCCCTGGATCCTTAAGCTTTGGTGGTGAGTTAGCTTGTAATGCGGCCGCGCACTCTTGAGTAAATGTTACCGTCTCAACTTCATCAAAAGATCGCTTCTTTGATAAGATCTCTCTCAAAAACATAGCATAAGCCGGCACTTGAGTTACCAATTCAGTAAATGACACTGTCACTTGAAGATTCTTTACTACCTCCTTAAACCTTCCAAACCGTTGTTCAAGTTTAGATTTCTACAATCTTTGAGGAAAAGGTAGTTGAATTTTAATCGGCTCAACTTCTTTTGCATTGGGAGAAGTTTTAGAAGCACCGTCGTTAGCAACAGGAGTGATTCGATCGAGTTTAGTGGTTACTCGATCGAGTTTAGGGGTGACTCGATCGAGCCTTGAGGGTACTCGATCGAGGAACCTACTTTTGTTCAATGTCATAGCTGAAACACGTGAAATTTCATCAACAGGGGGGTGCCTCGATCGAGCCTATGGTGTACTCGATCGAGCATCTTGATTCCTCGATGAAGCCTAGTTGGGCTCGATCTAGGATCCTCTGTAGTTCTCGATTTTTCGCTTTTTTGCTTATCCCGTGTTTTATCTTTGCTTAATTCTTTCTCGTCATCACTCAATTCCAAGTTACCCAATCCCTTAGGATGCATGTAAGGGACCTCATCTTCAACAATGGGCACATACAGACTTTGATAAGTGGTACCGCTCCTCAAAGAAATAGCATTAACTTGCTCATGTGTTTGCTTACCTTGAGGAGGAAGATTGCCGGACTATTTTGAAGGATTTTGAGCCGCCATTTGAGCAACTTGAGTATCCAACATCTTATTGTGAGCCATAAGTTCGTAAATCTGAGCCGTTTGCTTTTGTTGAATCAACAAACTTTGTTACAAGAGAGCTTTCATCTCGGCCATCTCATTACTTGGAGCTTGAGGAGGAGGTTGCATTTGTTGAAAACCTCCTTGATTCTGCCTTTGATAACCTCCTTGTGGTTGATTACCATGTGGTTTGGAGGAATAATATAAGAACTTTGTTGCGGAGCTTGAGCATAAGTATTATGATTCCTTTCAGGGAAGACGTTAGAATATGGAGTACCTTGCTTGAAAGATTGAAAAGCATGAACTTGGTCAATGGTACTCATACACTTGGCCGCAGTATGGCCATATATCCCACATCTCTCGCAGGACACCTCTTGTTGAACCATGTGAACCGTTTCTTGCTTACCCAAAGACTGAGATGTCTTTAATTCGGCTATTTGAGCCGTTAAGGCCTCCAGCTGTGCTGCAATGATATTATCTGAACCACTTCCTCTCTTGCTACCTCTGGGGTTACCATACTCAGCTGTGTGAGTAGCTATCTGATCAATCAACTTCCAAGCATTACCGTCATTAGTATTATCTTGGAATCTCCCATTAGCAGCAGAATCAAGTAAAGCTCTGTGATCGTCATACAACCCGTGGTAAAACTGGTTGCAAAGGAACCAAATTTCGAAGCCATGGTGGGGGACAGACCGAACTAATCGTTTGAAACGAACCCAAGCTTCATTAAAATCTTCTGTGGGACCTTGCTTAAAACTTGTAATCTGACTTCTAAGAGCATTAGTTTTCAGTGGTGGAAAATACCTCTTGCAGAATGCAGGAGCTAATGAAGTGCAATTAGTAACTACGTCGGTCTCAATATCCAAGTCACGAAGCCACTCAGCTGCATCATCTCTTAAAGAGAAAGGAAACAAAGTCTGTTTGACTTGATCTTGAGTCACCCCCAGCTATCAAAGGAATAGAGCAACAGTATGTAATAAATTTCTCCATGTGCTTTGTGGGGTCCTCTCCAGCTTTTCCTCCAAACATATTTCTCTCTACTAAGCTTATATAGGAAGGCTTGATCTCAAAAGTCCCCTTATCAGTGGTAGGGAGCTTGAAGCCTTTAGGAATAGAATCAACCTTGGGTTTATAATGATTTGCCAATGTCGGCATCTTTGATGTTGTAGAAACCACAGGTGCAGAAATAAGTGTGTCATCTTCAAAGGACGAATCTTCTGCAAAAGTATACCGCTCGTAGTCAAGTGTACTCAAGTCTTCCACCTGACTTACTTCTCTTTGAAATTTTCGTCTGTACCGAAAAGTCTTTTCTGGCTCGGGATCAAAAGGTATAATCTCTAACCTATTAGACCTGGGCATACACGAAAACAAGAAGAAAATATCAAACTGTCTCAAGGAACTGATGCTCCCTAAGACAAAAGACAAACTAATTAAAAACAAACAGAAAATTGTTGATCCTCGGCAACGGCGCCAAATTTGATAAGGCTAAAGTCGTATCACCTTAATCAAAGTAAACCTAAATTACTACTAACTAATAGCTAGCGGTAAGAAGGGTCGAATACATAGAAAGGCGAGGTAATTATTCAAGTTTGCTAATATTTAAGTCTATCTTAAAGTAACCAATTTTGGGGGGGTTTTGAATGTTTGATTTCTAACAACTAATAACAAGTGAAATAAAGATGAATAACAATAATATTAAAGAGTCTAGGGATCGGGTTCACTAGGTTGTCATCAAAGGGTAAGGTTTAATTTATTGATTGAGCAATTTATATTGTTGAAAGTCATATGATCGGCCGATTCTAATATATCTTTTTAGATCTAAACTTAACATGCAATCCCTATATTATTAAATCGGTCTAATTCAATTATCGTGGCCTATACTAGTCTTAACCCTGTCGGTGATAATCCTAGTTTATACAAGACTAATTAATCAATTCTGATAAGTAATTAATCAACTAGATTTAAGACGATAATTAAACAGCAATCAAAAGCAATTCAAGAATCAATTCATAAGTAAACCCTTTTCTAACAACCTAGATTCCCTTTGACCCTAGATAAAAGATTTAGCTACTCATACTAAAGGGAAGAACAATAATAGCAATAATAAGAAACATGATGAACAATAAAAGATGAATAACGATTGAATAATACTAATAACTGAGTAAAGATTAAAGAGTACCATAAGAAGAAGAACAAGGTAGAAGATCCGAACAATAAACTAAACTAAACTAAACTAAGAGTTTTAGGGTTTTCGAAGTAAAATAAAGCGTAAATAAACTAGGGTACGATTCTAGGTATTTATAATAAAACATAACCGATTTAAGGAAAATTGCGAAAAATATTGAAATAGGAAGTTCCTCGATCGAGCCCCAATGTACTCGATCGAGTACGTGCTTCCTCGATCGAGCCCAACTCCAGTTGATCGAGGCACTAACTTATTTCAGCCCTTTTCTTCGTGTTGTCTTCTTAACTTCTCTTCCTTTATTCTTATGGATTCCTGTTCCATGCTTCGTGTATTCCTTCACGCCTACTCCGTGATGCCCATTTCATCCCTTTGCTCCTCAAATGCATCATTCCTGCATTAAACATCAAATAGCGAAAGTATCGACATTCTAACATAAAAGGCATATAAATGATATAAACTAGTACGAAAACCGTATCAAAAGTAATTAAGGGGAGGCATAAATATGTCCATTTAGGGTTGATGTTGTTAGGGTCGTGTCCATATGGTAGTGTAAGTGTTCTAGATATCGATGTGGCTATTGCTATTTTTGGTGACGGCATGGTGATACCGTCACCGGGTATAGGGGCATGCAATGCTTATGAGACGAAATTTGAAATATCATATTATATTATGTTTTGTTTTAGTTGGGTTGTAATAATGGCCATAAGGCGGTGAGTTTGTTTTAATTTGGTTATTTTATGATGTATTAGTCACCATCGACGTCTATTAGCATTTGTGTGATGAAATAGGGAAGTCTGGAATCAAGTTGAGAATGAAAACATTCTGCCCTGGTGACACTCGACCGAGTGCATCATGCACTCGACCGAATGGCCACCTACTCGACCGAGTGGCCTGCTTGACCCTTGTTTTGTTGATATTTGACCAAATATTGAACGCGTACCCTTATTTCGCGGTTTATACTAGTTGAATTGTGCTTGGATGAACATGTTGACCTTGCATGGGTGATATTTTGTGAATTGTTTAAGTTTGATTATATGGTGTGGCAATTTTCAAGTGAATTGAAATTGTTGATTCGATATGAGTGGATTGATGACAGAAATGATGTGATAATCTTGTTTGATGTGTGTTAATCGACGTGATTTTATTTTGTTGTGTAAAAGTAAGATGAAAAATGCAATATATGTGTCGCATAGTGACCATCTGTATGATTGTGATTGTGGTCTTCCGTATGAGAGGAAGTATGGATGATGGATGGAAACGGACATGGAAACACATGTGTGATCATATGGTGGATTTGACGCGGTATATGCGTGGCATAATGTTCGGAAATGGGAATGTTGATCATTAAAGAGTCACATTACGAGTAATTTTGGCATTGTTTACTTGTTTCATGGAGTCCGCATATTCGCAATTAATGTGCATACATGTTAATGTATGAGATTTGACGTGATATAGATACGTAATAATAATCGAGTTATACCCCGTGATAGATACGTATACATGTAACCTACATGAGTTGGGAGTTATTTATGGGATTATAGATTAGAACCATAAGTTTGAAATGACACTTGACCTTTGGGAGGCTTATAGATGGGGGATTATATCAATGGAATTATAACTATATGAGAATTGATTATGGATTTACAATGAGTAAGAAAAAGTGTTGAATCTGGAATATAGTCATTTGTGAAATTTAGTAATGAACGTATGAGAGCTCACTATGAGGTTTAATAGTTGAATTTCGGGATGAAGTTCTCTTTTAGGGGGAGTGGATGTAATAATTCGGAAATTAAGGAAAGAGGAAGTACGGAATATGAGAAAGCAATGAGAGTGGAACGAAGAACTTTGATGTAAGAGTGATAATTAGAAAAAGCGTATACGGTTGATAAGCATGTGAGGCGAGAGAGTACATGAGAATCAGTGATGAAACTTAAGGAAAGGAGAAAGTGGGTCGAACTTCGGGGACGAAGTTCATTTTAAGGGGGAAGACTGTAATACCCCGTATTTATTACCTTGGTCAAAGGGTAGTCAACAGTAATAGTAATAGTAATAGTAGTAATAGTATTAATAATAGTAGTAATAATAGTAATAGTAATAGTAATAGTACTATTAAATAGTAATAATAGTAATAGTAATAATAATAATAATAATAATAATAATAATAATAATAATAATAATAATAATAATAATAATAATAATAATAATAATAATAATAATAATAATAATAATAATAATAATAATAATAATATTAATAATATTAATAATAATAGTAATAATAGTAATAATAGTAATTGTAATTGTAATAGTAATAGTAATAGTAATAATAGTAATAGTAATAGTAATAGTAATAATAATAATAATAAATAAAAATAATAATAATAATAATAATAATAATAATAATAATAATAATAATAATAATAATAATAATAACAATAACAATAACAATAACAATAATGATAATAATAATAATAATAATAATAATAATAATAATAATAATAATAATAATAATAATAATAATAATAATAATAATAATAATAATAATAATAATAATAATGATAATGATAATGATAATGATAATGATAATGATAATGATAATGATAATGATAATGGTAGTGATAGTGATAATGATAATGATAATAATAATAATAATAATAATAATAATAATAATAATAATAATAATAATAATAATAATAATAATAATAATAATAATAATAATAATAATAATAATAATAATAATAATAATAATAATAATAATAATAATAATAATAATAATAATAATATATTAATAATAATAATAATAATAATAATGTAAACTTTTATTTTTCTATCTATGAAAGCTGCGCGCATCCATTTATAATAATAATAATAATAATAATAATAATAATGATAATAATAATAATAATAATAATAATAATAATAATAATAATAATAATAATAATAATAATAATAATAATAATAATAATAATAATAATAATAAGAAGAAGAAGAAGAAGAAGAAGAAGAAGAAGAAGAAGAAGAAGAAGAAGAAGAAGAAGAAGAAGAAGAAGAAGAACTCCGCCGTCGTTGCCCGGTTCTTTCCCGTTAGGTGGAGTTCTGTTACTCCAGCCCTGCCCGTCTTTATTATGGGGAGCATTGCTTGTTGTCTTGTCAGGGTGTCCAGCAGGGTGATCCCTTGGGTCCTTTGCTTTTCGCTTTGGTTTTGCATCCCTTGGTGTGCAAAATCTGGGACTCTTTTGACCTTACTTTACAGGCGTGGTTCTTGGATGATGGCACCATCGTTGGGAACACTTTGGAGGTGGGAAAGGTTTTGGATTTGATTATTGCTGATGGCCCTCGTTTTGGACTGCATCTTAATGTCTCCAAGACAGAGGTCTTTTGGCCTGTTGAGGATCCTCAGAGTCGGCTACCTGGGGTTTTCCCCCCTTCTATTGCTCGGCCCTTGCGTGGTGTTACAGTTTTGGGTGGACCTGTCAGTTCTTGTCCTGGTTTTAACACTGAGATTATGGCGAAGAGAGTGACAAAGACCATTGAGCTAATGGACTTGGTTGCGAGGATTGAGGACCCGCAATGTGATTTGCTTCTGCTTAGAGCTTGTATTGGTATTTCTTAGCTCTATTTCTCTCTTTGTACTTGCTCCCTTAGTGTTTTTGGATCGGTCCATCTTCCTTTCGATGCTGCTCTTCGTTCCAGCTTGGAACGTATTGTCACCGCGTCTAGCTCGGGTTTTGGGGATTGGCAGTGGCGCCTTGATGCAATCCCTTTTCATCTTGGGGGTCTTGGTGTCTAGGCGGCGGGAGATGTTTTACACTATGCTTTTATTGCGTCCGTTTGCGATCTCTGGCGATTTGTAGGCTAAGCTCCTCGTACCTTCCGGTATTGTAGCTGGCCCTACTTTTGACGATGTCGCACGGGTGTTTTCTGCCACTACAGGTTCTGCTATCTTAGCTAACCCTAGTGAAATTGCTGCCCCCAAACTTATGAGGAAATTGGCAGACATATATTTCGCTACGGTTGCTGCTGCTTCAAGAGTCTGTTTTCTATTTGAAACCACGTCAGCTTGCTTTGTGGCAGTCTCAGCAGGGTTCCCACTCCTCTGATTGGTTGTGTGCGGTTCCTATCTCGGGGTTGGGTAAGACTATGAACGGGAGGACTTACCGTAGTGTGCTTGGGTATCGTCTAGGTGTTCCGTTATTCACGGTATCTAGGCTCTGTCCTGCTTGCTCTCGAGTTTTTGCTGATGATGTTTTCGAGGACCACGTTGTTTCTTGTACTGTGGGCGTTAAACATCGACACAACCTCGTCCGTGACACTCTATTCGACATCTGCTATAGATCTGGTATTTCTGCGGGAAAAAAGGTTGATATCGGTTTGGTTGATGGGCATGGTGGCTCTCTTCATCCTGCGTATTTAATGCTTTATTCTTGGGACAGAGGGCGTGATGTGTGCGTTGACTTGACAGGGTCGTCTCCTTTGACTCATACTGGGATGATGGATTTTGTGCCCGGCCGGGTTGTCGCTAATGCTGCTCAACGTAAGTGTGCTAAGTACGGGGATTTGTGCGCGGCAGCTGGGTATGGTTTCCTTCCCTTCTCTTTCTCTTCACTTGGGGAGTTGGGTTCGGATGCTGTTGCCTTGCTCAAGCGGATCCAGAAATTCTCGGTATCTCAGGATGCGGGGGCTCGGGTGGCCGCTTACATTTTTACTAGACTTAGCTTTGCTGTTGCTAAGGGTGTGGGAGCCAAGATTGTCTCTCGGCTCCCCACAAATTTAATGTAAACTTTTATTTTTCTTATAATGAAAGTTGCGCGCATCCTTTAATAATAATAATAATAATAATAATAATAATAATAATAATAATAATAATAATAATAATAATAATAATAATAATAATAATAATAATAATAATAATAATAATATATTAATAATAATAATAATGTAAACTTTTATTTTTCTATCTATGAAAGCTGCGCGCATCCATTTATAATAATAAAAAAAAAAAATAATAATAATAATAGTAATAGTAATAATAATAATAATAAGAAGAAGAAGAAGAAGAAGAAGAAGAAGAAGAAGAAGAAGAAGAAGAAGAAGAAGAAGAAGAAGAAGAAGAAGAAGAAGAAGAAGAAGAAGAAGAAGAAGAAGAAGAAGAAGAAGAAGAAGAAGAAGAAGAAGAAGAAGAAGAAGAAGAAGAAGAAGAAGAAGAACTCCGCCGTCGTTGCCCGGTTCTTTCCCGTTAGGTGGAGTTCTGTTACTCCAGCCCTGCCCGTCTTTATTATGAGGAGAATTGCTTGTGGTCTTGTCAGGGTGTCCAGCAGGGTGATCCCTTGGGTCCTTTGCTTTTCACTTTGGTTTTGCATCCCTTGGTGTGCAAAATACGGGACTCTTTTGACCTTACTTTGCAGGCGTGATACTTGGATGATGGCACCATCGTTGGGAACACTTTGGAGGTGGGAAAGGTTTTGGATTTGATTATTGCTGATGGCCCTCGTTTTGGACTGCATCTTAATGTCTCCAAGACGGAGGTCTTTTGGCCTGTTGAGGATCCTCAGAGTCGGCTACCTGGGGTTTTCCCCCTTCTATTACTCGGCCCTTGCGTGGTGTTACAGTTTTGGGTGGACCTGTCAGTTCTTGTCCTAGTTTTAACAGTGAGATTGTGGCGAAGAGAGTGACTAAGACCATTGAGCTAATGGACTTGGTTGCGAGGATTGAGGACCCGCAATGTGATTTGCTTCTGCTTAGAGCTTGTATTGGTATTTCTTAGCTCTATTTCTCTCTTCGTACATGCTCCTTTAGTGTTTTTGGATCGGTCCATCTTCCTTTCAATGCTGCTCTTCGTTCCAGCTTGGAACGTATTGTCACCGCGTCTAGCTCGGGTTTTGGGGATTGGCAGTGGCGCCTTGATGCAATCCCTTTTCATCTTGGGGGTCTTGGTGTCTAGGCGGCGGGAGATGTTTTACACTATGCTTTTATTGCGTCCCGTTTGCAGTCTGCTGATTTGTAGGCTAAGCTCCTCGTACCTTCTGGTATTGTAGCTGCTGGCCCTACTTTTGACGATGTCGCACGGGTGTTTTCTGCCACTACAGGTTCTGCTATCTTAGCTAACCCTAGTGAAATTGCTGCCCCCAAACTTATGAGGAAATTGGCAGACATATATTTCGCTACGGTTGCTGCTGCTTCAGAGCCTGTTTTCTATTTGAAACCACGTCAGCTTGCTTTGTGGCAGTCTCAGCAGGGTTCCCACTCCTCTGATTGGTTGCGTACGGTTCCTATCTCGGGTTTGGGTCAGACTATGAACGAGAGGACTTACCGTAGTGTGCTTAGGTATGGTGTTCCGTTATTCACGGTATCTAGGCTCTGTCCTGATTGCTCTCGAGTTTTTGCTGATGATGTTTTCGAGGACCACGTTGTTTCTTATACTGTGAGCGTTAAACATCGACACAACCTCGTCCGTGACACTCTATTCGACATCTGCTATAGATCTGGTATTTCTGCGGGAAAGAAGGTTGATATCGGTTTGGTTGATGGGCATTGTGGCTCTCTTCATCCTGCGGATTTAATGCTTTATTCTTGGGACAGAGGGCGTGATGTGTGCGTTGACTTGACAGGTCTTCTCCTTTGACTCAGACTGGGATGATGGATTTTGTGCCCGGCCGGGTTGTCGCTGATGCTGCTCAACGTAAGTGTGCTAAGTACGGGGATTTGTGCGCGGCAGCTGGGTATAGTTTTCTTCCCTTCTCTTTCTCTTCACTTGGGGAGTTGGGTTCGGATGTTGTTACCTTGCTCAAGCGGATCCAGAAATTCTCGGTATCTCAGGATGCGGGGGCTCGGGTGGCCGCTTACATTTTTACTAGATGATGTGACCATTATTTGCGCACATTTAGTCCCCTAATTGAGCCTATTTTGCATACTATTATATCATTCTATGGCCATTTTATCCGTCAAAACCTTCCTATTTGCTTTTCTATCGCATTTCATATGTTTTGTAGAAAAGGAGATGATAAGGCGGAAATTCCCGTCTTTCGTGCACATTTGGAAGCTTATTGACGATAATGGGTGGACTAGTATGAAGAGGGAGCAAGGACTAAAGACCAATCCCGCAAGAATAAAATGGAAATGAGCGAAAAGGGAAGAAAAGAAGAAGAACCACGGCTGAAGAACAATCCGAGCGGATTGTCTCAAATCCGCCCGTCTCCACAAAACAATCCGAGCGTCCTGCTCATTAATCCGCTCGGATTGCCCCACTAGAATCCGCCCGGATTCCCCTGAATCCGCTCGGATTCCTTTGCCAGATTCTCCGTCCCGACTCCAATACGCACGGATTTTTCCACAGCATAGTTTCGTCTTCTTCAAGCCACGATAAGAGAAGCCCTTCTCTCGGAGAATACCGGAGTCTCCCTGCTCAAATCTCAAAAGTGTAATTACTACTTTAGCCCTTAGTTAACCCTAATGCATCCACCTAATTTCCACTATAAATACCCCATCTTTGTAATTAATCATATATGTTGTTTTTGGGTAGAAAATCCTTCTTTAGATTAGATTAGGAGTAGATTAGAATAGATTACTCTTTAATCTATCCACAAATTACACATTAATCTCTCCTTAATTATTGTTCAAGTTTATTCTTCAAGTTTATTATTGGGTAATTGAAGATTATTGGGTTATTATTGGGAGATTGACAACCTTCCATCAATCAATCAAGTTTCTTCTATTATTCTTTGCATTATTATTTGGATCATCTTAAGTTGGTATAATTCTTTTACTCTTTACTCTTTATTGTTCATTTCTTCATTCTATTATCATGTTTATACTTGTTGTGATGTTTGACACCATTAATGACATGTGAGTAGTTACTTTAGCTAGGATTAGTGGGTAATTAGGGAAAACCAACATGGGATTGATTCATGCTTAATCTAATATGTTCACATGATTAAATTTCTTGCTTGTTGTGATGTCAACTTTATGCACATGTTGTGTTTGATGAAATGCTAAGCCTATGAATCCTTGCATTTACAACCATCTCTTATCTACTCAACTTGACTTGTAAGATATAAACCAACTCGAGTCTTGTTAGACCATGCATAGAAGTTGATTAGGAGGAAAGTAAGTCGACTTGTAGGTGTTGTACAATCTAATCGATTCGGCTCCGGGACCCAACCCTTCCTAAGAGCCGTAAGATATAACCCAACTCGGTTCCTCCACAACATTAATCGCTTGCAACCTTGTAAACATGTTTGTATGATCAACACCATGAATCCCCTATGACCCCATGATATCCTAGCACTTTTAATCATTTGTTTACGTCCTTTATTTCATTGCTTGTTTTACTTTATTGCTTGCATTAGTCTAGACACAACTACAAACCCAAATAAATTGTGACACTAGCATAAATTGAGATAGATAGACTTAGAACCCAAAGCACACCGTCCCATGGATCGACCTCGACTTACCGCTAACTAGTTGTTTGTTGAGTATTATAAATGTGTTTGATTGGATGAGTGACGACATCGTCCGGATCAAAATGGCGCCGTTGCCGGGGACGGTGCTATGTGATTAAGTTCTTACTTGTTTGTCTATTTTTATTTTTGCTTTCACCTTGAGGAACTTGTTCCTCGAGGCTTGTTCTTACCATTTTTGTGTAGTTTCCATGTTTGTAGTTATCTCCTTGTCTTAGTTATGATGACTCAAGACTTGGTTTATGGAGTATGTGGTGGATCTTTTGAGTATGACTATGGGTATGGGGAGTTTGAGAAGCAAGTCAACACAAACCTACCTTATTATTTGTACAACGAAAATCCTAACCACTACCCCAATTTTTCCCACCAAAATCACCACACCCAATATCAACAACAACCACCCACCCAATACCCATTTCACAATGAACTTTAATTGCCACAATACTGTGGGTAAATATCCGTATACTACCCTTTAAATTTAGGACTATAACGTAAATTTAACATGCGAATATCGTCATAAAACATAAATACAATATAGAAACGATAAGGAATTAGAATCAACCTCGGGTCCTTATAGTGCGGCGTAAAGAACAGAAATCAAATGAGATTCCCTCCTAATTGTTGCACCCAAGACCTTGTCCGAGATATGCCCTTGTGCTAGAACGTGTTCTCCGATTGCCTTGCAATATTGGGAGAACTGATGTGAGTTTGCTTGAGATGTGAGATCTCGGTTTCTACAGAGAAGAATGCTCTTCGAAACCCTAATTATTTTCACTAACTGATGATTAGGTCAGAAGGGAGGAGAAGCTCTCCCTTTTGATCCCTCTCACTCGGCAAAACCGAGACCCACACAAGGGAAGTGGGCTTCCACTTCCTCTTGGTTTTAACTCGTGGTCCGGTTCATTAAATGACTAAATGTATATGACACGGTTTTTATAAATCGTCATCGGTTATCGGCTATTAAAACATCAACTAATAACACGGGTTAGTTGAAGTATTAATACATGTCCGACAAATACGATATTGTATAATTATATTCAATATACATTAATTAAATATAAATCGTTTATATTTAATTTTACGAATTAACTGGTTAATTCGCCTTAGCCCATGATATTTAATCCGTATTAAATATAATATCTCAACATCATATATTTGACTAATTACTAGTCAAATAACTCGGACTAACTGGTTAGTCAATCTTGGCATCTACATGACAGTATTTTCATACCGTCACATCTCTCGAACGTATCCTATAGGTGTGACTTTTAGGGACCAGTTGATCACCGCCATCTGTATGACAATAACGTCAAACTTTTCTAGCAAGCCAACCGTTATTGATAAACGTGGATCAACTGATAATAATACCAAAGTATGCCCTTTGATCCTTTTAGAGGTTTATAAGTCCTTGCACTAATTGTTAAGGACACCAACCCCAACAAGCTCCCACTTGTCCGTACAAGTGCATGTGCAATGACGTTATCCGCACTAATCGGAGGACACGGCTCAACAAACTCCCACTTGTCCGTACAAGTGTATGTGCGATAACCGATTCTCATATTCATTTAAAATCTCTCCCACTCAATGTAAAACAATTTGCAGATCCGGATCCGTAAAGGTCGTATTTTACAATCGATCTGTATCAAGAGTGGTTTCCCCGACTAGAGAGTAACTTAACTGATAAAACGAATCCGTATTCGAGCATGGCCATGCATTTCGATTCTGACTCCTCGAGTGGCCCCGAGAAATATCGAGTACGATAAAGGCTGAATATTTCCTTCAACTCGACTCCTTCCGATCTAAGCACGACATGAAATGACCGAAAAAAAAACTACTTGGCCCCTGTTACGGATGACCGTGAGAAAGAAACCAAAGGCACCCAAAATCTGCCGTAGTCTCAAGAGACAGTCGATAGTCAAAAGAATCGACTCTTAGGATCACCATGGAAGTCCTATCCACGACCGGGCACCGAATGTTATAAAACATTTAGGACTCCATGTCGATGTCACAATTGTGTCCTACGAAATATCCGTATAAATCGCCACTGTGATTGGTCAGTCAACCGGTTGACTTATGGCTCGTTGAACCCACCATCAACCAACGTCACAAAATAATTGCCGAGTTATCAGCTCATGTGGGCAATTAAGGATGAAAAAGATATAATGTTCGTTCGAGTTCACTTTGTGGTGTTCAAAATCGTCGTACAATTCCACATGAAAAACAAAATATATATATAAAATATCAAAACGATGATGTCGTATAGAGTACAAGAGAGGATGAATCAGATCCATAAAAGAGTACTACAACTTAGGAACACGTTTAATTCCCATGGAATTAACATGCCCTTCATGCTTATCTTGTCGTAATGCTTTAGTGAGAGGATCTGCTATGTTATCATCTCTAGCAATCTTTTCTATCACTCTTTGTCTTTTGCTCCACGTAATCCCGGATTAGATGAGCTTTCCGTTGTACATGTCTAGATTTGTTGCTAGACTTTGGCTCCTTAGCTTGGAAGATGGCACCATTATTGTCGCAATAGATGGTGATCGGGTCATTCGAACTAGGCACTACGGATAGTCCATGTAAGAATTGACGCATCCATATCGCTTCCTTTGTAGCTTCAGACGCGGCATAGTACTCGGACTCGTCGTAGAATCTCTTTGTGATTTGTTTGAACTCTTCCGGTGATCGCGCCATTAAGAGTAAAAACGAATCCAGGACCGAGATTTCGAGTCATCTCGATCCGTTTGGAAGCTAGCATCTGCGAATTAGGTTGCGCATAGCTTTTGTTCACCTCCATAAGTCAATGCCCAATCTTTAGTCCTCCGTAGGTACTTAAGAATGTTCTTGACACCAACCAATGTGGTTCACCTGGTTTCTTTGTTGGAATCGACTTGTCATACTCAATGCATATGCCACGCCTGGACGTGTGCATATCATGGCATACATGATTGATCCTATAGCCGAAGCATAAGGAATCCGTGTCATGCGCTCTTTCTCTTCCGGTGTCTCTGGTGCCTGAGACTTGCTCAAATGCACCCCTGGAGCCATAGGAAGAAACCCCTTCTTGGAGTTAGTCATGCTGAATCTCTCTAGGACTTTGTCTATGTAAGACTCGATCGAGAGATAACATCCGTCGTGATCTATCTCGATAGATACGGATGCCTAGAATTCTTTGTGCCTCTCCCGGATCTTTCATCTGGAAATGGTTTTTCAACCATACTTTCACCGAAGTTAAGAGAGGTATGTCATTCCCAATCAGGAGTATGTCGTCAACATACAATATTAGGAAGACAATCTTGCTCCCACTCGACTTGATATATAGACATGGTTCCTCGACAGATCGAGTAAATCCATTTTCTTTTATCACTTGGTCGAAGCGATGATTCCAACTCCGAGATGCTTGCTTAAGTCCATAAATGGAACGCTTAAGTTTGCATACTTTCTTAGGATGTACTGGATCGATGAAACCTTCGGGTTGTACCATGTACAACTCTTCCTCCAAAAAACCGTTTAAGAAGGCGGTTTTCACGTCCATTTGCCAAATTTCATAGTCATGAAAAGCGGCAATCGCTAAGATAATCCGAATGGAACGCAGCATGACTACGGGTGCAAAAATCTCATCGTAGTGCAAACCTGGCACTTGGGTGAAACCTTTAGCAACTAGTCGTGCTTTGTAGATATCTTGTTGACCTTCCACAGAATGCTTTATCTTGTAAAGCCATTTGCATTGAAGGGGACGAACCTTAGCAGGTAAGTCAACAAGATCCCACACGTTGTTCTCATACATAGAGTCCATCTCGGATTGCATGGCCTCAAGCCATAGTTTTGAGTCAGAACTAGTCATGGCACCTTTATAGGTTGCGGGTTCACTACTCGTTAAGAGTAGAACGTCATCTATGTCATGTTCCTCGACCATACCAATGTATCTGTCCGGAGGAATAGAGACTCTTCCCGACCTCCTAGGTTCCTCAGGAATGTTCACCGCAGCCGGGATTGAAGGAATAGGTTCCTCCAATGGTTGCTCGGTGTTTGGTTCTGGAATCTCCGACAGGTCGAAGGTTCTATCACTCTTTGCATTCTCGAGAAATTCCTTCTCTAAGAATGTCGCACTAGCCGCAACAAAAACACGTTGTTCGGTTGGCGAATAGAAGTAATGACCACGTGTTCCTTTAGGATAACCTATAAAGTATGTCTTGACCGATCGCGGGCCGAGCTTATCTTCAGGTCTCCACTTGACATAAGCCTCGCAGCCCCAAACCCGTATAAAGGACAAGTTAGGGACCGTTCCCTTCCATAGTTCATATGGAGTCTTGTCAACAGCTTTAGACGGACTTCGGTTAAGTATTAGAGCGGCCGACAAAAGAGCATAACCCCATAATGAATCAGGTAAAACCGTGTGACTCATCATGGATCGAACCATATCAAGTAGTGTTCGATTTCTCCGTTCGGACACACCATTCACCGAGGTGTTCCGGTGGAGTTAAGCGTAAGGCAATCCCACAGTCTTTGAGGTGTTGATCAAACTCGTGAGAAAGATACTCGCCACCACGATCCGAACGTAGTGTTTTAATCTTTCTACCTAATAGGTTTCTGACCCTATTTTGGTATTCCTTGAATTTCTCAAAGGATTCACTTTTGTGCTTCATTAAGTAGACATAGCCATATCTACTTAAATCGTCCGTGAAAGTGATGAAATACCTATAGCCTTCTCGTGCGGTGATTGACATAGGTCCACATACATCCGTGTGTATGAGCCCTAATAGGTCAGCAGCGCGCATTCCAACACCTTTGAAGGAAATACGAGTCATCTTACCGATGAGACATGATTCACACGTGCCATATGATTGAAAATCAAAGGCCGAGATAGCTCCATGTTTGATGAGTTGTTTTACGCGTTTCTCATTAATGTGTCCCATACGGCATTGCCATAGATACGTTTGATCTTTGTCACCAACCTTTAACTTTTTATTCATTACGTGTAATATTTCCGTGGTCGGATCTAAAACATAAATTCCGTTCATGGAGACGCCTTGTCAGTAAATCATATCGTGTAATGAGAAAATGCAAGAATTATTTTCTATTACAAATGAAAAACCAAGTTTATCAAGTGCAGAAACTGAAATAATGTTTTTCGAAAGACTAGGAACATAATAACGATCATATAATGACAACTCAAATCCGCTAGGAAGTCGGATCACATATGTCCCCTTGGAGATGGGCTACTCTTGCTCCATTCCCAACACGCAGTCCACCTCACCCTTTACGAGGGGTTCGATGTTTCGGAGCCCCCGCACATGATTACACAGATGAGAACCACAACCAGTATCAAGTACCCAAGTTCCGTAACTTGCGTGGTTAATCTCAATCATATGAATAAAAGTAGAAGAAGAGGAAGACATACCAACGGGTTTAACACGACCGCCTTTAAGTCTTCATGATAAAAGGACATGTGCGTCTCCAATGCCCAGTCTTGTGGCAATGATGGCATTCCATGTTTTCATTCTTGCTCTTTGT
Source organism: Silene latifolia (assembly GCF_048544455.1). NCBI lineage: Eukaryota > Viridiplantae > Streptophyta > Magnoliopsida > Caryophyllales > Caryophyllaceae > Silene > Silene latifolia. The sequence continues at coordinate 87,635,577 of NC_133535.1, read as the reverse complement.
CACGCCTGATGAGTTACTCGACTCACCAGGACCACTCTTACCCGAGCCCGACTTCTTGAACTTCGCCTTACCTATCGCTAGGTTTGCACGAGCTTTGCCCTTACCCTTTCCTTTATTTGACACAACGAGAACATCTTGTTTCATGCTCCCACTGGACTTCATGTCCTTCTCGGTCTGTACGAGAAGGGAGTGCGGTTCATGGGGAGTTTTCTTCAAATCATTCATATAGTAATTCGCTCTAAATTGCGAATAACCATCGTGGAGTGAGTGAAGTATGCGGTCGATAACAATGTTCTCGCTGATGTTACAATTAAAGGTCTCCGTTTCTCGACATTCTCAATCATGCTTTGAGAATGTGTGGGCTAACCGGTTGGCCCTCTCGGAGTCTCGCATCAAAGAAGCGAGTGGTATGCTCATAAGTCACGATTCTCGGTGCTTTCGAGAATTCCTTGGTGAGCGTGGTGAAAATCTTGTTTGCACCATGGGCTATGAAGCGTTTCGGCAAATTGGGTTCCATTGCAAAAATGAGTACGTTTTTAATCGCACTTTTCGCTTCCATACGTAAATCATTAAACTTGGTGATTTCAGCAGCTCTAGCCGTGGGACCGGGGTTTGCCGGGATGGGCTCTAATAGATATTTGAGCTTCCGTCGGCAGCAGCAGCATTCCGTAATGCCGCCTCCCGGTCCGCGAAGTTGGATCCATCATTCTTCAGTCGAGTAGACTGATTCATCTGATTCATGAAGATCCGAAGCCAGGACTCACGGTCCAATGTGACACTTGGCATTGGGTTATCACTTGAACCAGCCATTTGTTGTTAAGCAGTTTAAAAACGTGATCTACACTGAAAAAGAAAGAAAAACAAAACGAAATAAGCAACTCATCGAGGTGATTTAAGTCTATTTTAAAATTCATTTTAAACATGTAGACTCTCGCACTTGCATAATTGATCTCCCTCAAGAATGATACAAGTGATCCCAAGACTCAATTTCTGTAAATTGATAAGCCAACTGTTTAGCTAATTCTTCCGGAAGAACTCTTGGTCGATAGATTTCCGTAAATCCTATCTATAGTCCACCATAGTCACAGGATCGTACGAGTGACCATAGTGTTGAGATAAAATAGGTCAATCAGTTCCAACTTACCCGACGTAGAAGGGGTCATAGTATGCCTACCGACGAAGAAGGGACTCATTGGAGTTTGACCTATAAAGACCGTTCTCAATTTTTGTTTATACGAGGAAGATCCCATCAACTAAATTAAAATTCATATTAAGTGAACGAATAACTAGCGTCTGCGTGAATGAATTAATTTGGGTGATGGCTTATAAAAATCGTGTGACATACGAATGTCAAAGAAAACTAACTCGTGACCTCTAAATGTGTCAGTTTTCATGCAATTATTAGGTGGTTTGGTTTTTAGGCGGAATATGATGCAATCTATCGTTACATGAAAATAAATAAATGAATGCAATACGTAAATAAAATTTCCTAGTGTGGCCTATCCTAATAAAAAGAACAAAATACAACTTTGGAATCCACCGTTGGACCCAAGAAGCTTGTCTTGATGTTCCATCTTGATCCATGTAGCGGGAGTGAGCATCCGGTCTCCATCTTTGGTCTTCTCAAAAATTACAATTTAAAATTACAAAAATAAACCTATTTACATTCTAATTAAAACTGTAATTACAAGTGAAAAATCCAAAACGGAGATACGAGATCTCAAAATACAACCAAGACCGTGTTCCATCATTACGGTAACACGTTCTACTAAGGCCACACTAAGTTACAATCGATTGTAAAAATTAAATACGTAATAAAATGGCATTCACGGCATTCAAGATAAACGATAAATAAATGCATCAACTAAAAACAAATTCATTCGTGACATAATTCCGTAATTATGTTAAATTTATCCAAACCACCTTTTAATGATTAAAATTCATGTGATAAAACCGCTTCTATCATTCAATTTTAATCCATTACAATCCGTTACTTTAAATATGCTTTAAAATAACTTAATGGTACGTGTGTGAACTGTTTCACAATCATAGCGAGTGTACAATATCCGTATAAAGTACATATTGAAGCCAAAAGAAAATTTAAATCAAAAAGAAACAAATTTTCAAAGCTGTTAAAACGGAAATCCTTCGATCCAGGGACATAAGTGCTCGATCGAGGGACAAAAGGGCTCGATCGATCAATCGCAAGTCGATCGAGAGGGTTGCCAAACAGGAAGTGCTCGATCGACTAAGCGGTGGTCGATCGAGTACCTTTATCAACAAATCTACTCGATCGAGTACGAGGACAACTCGATCGAGCAGTAGGGTTTTGAAAAGGGGTCGATCGAGTACAACAGGGACTCGATCGAGCAAAAGGTTTTTGAAACGGGATCGATCGAGTACAACAGGGACTCGATCGAGCAAAAACAAGACAGAAAAAACACTCGATCGATTAAAAACTTGTTCGATCGAGTACAAAACTTTTCGAAAAACTCCAAACCCTCGTGAAACAAGTTTTATGATACAAAACCACAACAATTTTGATCAAAACGCATAAAATCAATTTTAACAATTGACAAAAAACATGACATGTTGTTATAATCTCCGTATAAAACAACAATATGCAAAAATCAACGAAAACAACATGAAATAACCGTGTAAAACATGTCACGGTTTCAAAAAAAACGCACATGACCAAATCAAAAAAAATTTCGCCGTGAGAAAAATTGGCTGATGCCGCACGGTTTTTAAGACAAAAACAATCGTTTCAAAATCGTTTTATGAAAAACACATAGAAAATTTACGTGGCCTCGCTCTGATACCACTTGTGGGTAAATATCCGTATACTACCCTTTAAATTTAGGACTATAACGTAAATTTAACATGCGAATATCGTCATAAAACATAAATACAATATAGAAACGATAAGGAATTAGAATCAACCTCGGGTCCTTATAGTGCGGCGTAAAGAAAGTAAATCAAATGAGATTCCCTCCTAATTGTTGCACCCAAGACCTTGTCCGAGATATGCCCTTGTGCTAGAACGTGTTCTCCGATTGCCTTGCAATATTGGGAGAAGCGATGTGAGTTTGCTTGAGATGTGAGATCTCGGTTTCTGAGAGAAGAATGCTCTTGAAACCCTAATTATTTTCACTAATCGATGATTAGGTCGAAGGGAGGAGAAGCTCTCCCTTTTGATCCCTCTCACTCACTAAGCAAAACCGAGACCCACACAAGGGAAGTGGGCTTCCACTTCCTCTTGGTTTTAACTCGTGGTCCGGTTCATTAAATGACTAAATGTATATGACACGGTTTTTATAAATCGTCATCGGTTATCGGCTATTAAAACATCAACTAATAACACGGGTTAGTTGAAGTATTAATACATGTCCGACAAAGACGATATTGTATAATTATATTCAATATACATTAATTAAATATAAATCGTTTATATTTAATTTTACGAATTAACTGGTTAATTCGCCTTAGCCCATGATATTTAATCCGTATTAAATATAATATCTCAACATCATATATTTGACTAATTACTAGTCAAATAACTCGGACTAACTGGTTAGTCAATCTTGGCATCTACATGACAGTATTTTCATACCGTCACATCTCTCGAACGTATCCTATAGGTGTGACTTTTAGGGACCAGTTGATCACCGCCATCTGTATGACAATAACGTCAAACTTTTCTAGCAAGCCAACCGTTATTGATAAACGTGGATCAACTGATAATAATACCAAAGTATGCCCTTTGATCCTTTTAGAGGTTTATAAGTCCTTGCACTAACTGTTAAGGACACCAACCCCAACAAATACAACCACTTTCACACCTACCCACAACAAGAAGATGAACCCATTGAAAATGTGATTCTCCAAATGATGGGAGATCAACAAAACTTCTTCAAACAAATGCTAGAAGAGAGCCAAAAAGAAGATAATGTTCTTAAAGGCATTGCTATCCAAAGAGAGGAGTTGGAGATTCAAATTGCCCAAATGAGAGAATCCCAAGAAACCACCCCCCACCACTCCTTGGACATTGACCATGAATGTGAGTTTGAAGGAGTTACCTTTGATGAGAAGTGGGAAGAGCCAACCTCTTTGGGCTCTTGTGAGTATGAAAGTGTGGTATTTGATGATGAAGACATGAGATTGAGTAAGCCAAATACTCTTAGCCTTTGTGAGTATGAGGGTGTGTCATTTGAAGTAGATGTTGAGGTGTTGGAGAATGAGTTGGTGAAGAAGAGTGAAGCCCCTATTTATGATTCATATGGAGAAACCGATGATGATGCATCTATGGAAGAAGATGATGAGGGAAATATGGACTCAAATGATGAAGGGAGTTATGGGATTAGCTTTCTTGAGGAACCCATCCTTGAGAAGTTTGAAGATTGCTTCGATGAAGAGGAGGAATGCCTTCATGAGAACCTTTTCACACCCACTATGGAGCCCATGATAGTTGGAGATGACATTATGGACCTTCTCACGAAAGTCAAATCGTCATACAAGAATTACTTAGTGGAGAAGCTCAAAGAAAAGGTTAAGAAGGAGTCTATATGTGGAAATTTGGCATCCACTATCCCAACTCCTAAGACATCCCATCATCAAGACAATGAAATTTCACCTTCTATTCTTGGAAGATCACCTAGTCCAAGCATTTGCGTCATCAACTTTGGAAGAAATAGGAGCAACCGGAAAAGCCCCCATGACAAGAATCTCAAGTTTGCTAGTTTTAAGAGCCGGGAAGGCCATCATCACAAAGCAAAAGAGAAGGGGAAGGAGTTCAAAGGGAGGTCCCTCATGGATTGGCCCTACTTCATTTTGAAATGGTTCAAGACTTATTCATGCTTACTTGAGGACCATTCACAAACCTTTGATCAACTATTGAGAGCATTGAGCTCCATGGATAATGGAATTCGAACGAGTTTGGTGGAGTCCTATCTCAAACCACCATTTGTAAGATACCCTTTACTTTGACTTTTCATTACATTTACACTTGCATTTAGTTATATACATATACATTTAGCTTGCATTTGTATATTATATTTCATATTGCATTTGCATTAGTTAGTTCATATAGTATAGTTGCATTGTATATACCTCACATGATTCATGTAGATAGTTGCATATAGACTAGAATTCATGCATAGTCACTAATGGCCAAACCTATTCATTTCTACACTAGAAATAGTGTTTAAATCGGTTTGGGGAGGTTTGATCATAGGTGACCATAATTTACTAGAAATCATGCATCATATAGTATAGTTTAGATTGCATTCATTTGTTATATATGTCATATAGAATTGCATTTAGTTAGAGCATGCATTCATTCATATCATATCATTGCATTTGTACTTTATTTCAAAAAAAAAAATCAAAAATCCAAAAACATGTTTTCCTTCTTATTCCTACTCCTACATGTACATTGAGGACAATGTCCAAAATAAAGTGGGGGATGGGAATTTATATTCCAAAAATGCATAAAAATTGAAAAATTTCGAAAAATCACAAAAATATGTCCTTTAATTTCATAAAATCAAAAACCATAAAAATTGAAAAATTGAAAAATCCAAAAACATGTTCATTTCCTTTGTAGTGTAGTCTTGTATATATTGTCTTGTATATATTGTGTTTGTCCATCCTTTTTCACATTGATTGACTACGCCACATCCGAGACATGAGGATATTGAAGACCGCATGGTATGATCTTTCCAATCTCCTTTTTCCTCTTTATGTTAATGACTATGTGGCTTTATTTTGATTGATGCGGTATAACAATGTGAATTTAGGATTGCATTTAGTTTATATGGCATATTAGTCGGTAGAATCACATGCATTAGGATGTATATTTGTTAGTTGCATCATGGCATGTAGTTTGCATGGTTAGAAAAATTTTGCGAAACCGCCTACTTGGGAAGCTTGTCAAGTGTATATAGGCCCTAGTAGATGCTTTTTCTTCTTAAGACTTTGCTTGTTAGAATACTTGTAAAACACCCTAGGATGTGTCATGCTAGTATCCTTTGACCCATGGTTTAAGGCCGAGTCAAGAGTAACTTGTGGTGTGATAACTCCTTGGCTACCGTTTATTCCAAGGTGACCCTTGAAACCATGCACCCATACATCCATCATCCATGTTCTACCACATTTTTGTCATCAAAGGGAATGGGCACAAAACAAAAAGAAATCAATTTGAGTTCAATGAAATGAAAAATGAAAGAAAGTTTGCAAAAATGCATCAAATGAAAAGAGGAGCAAAAATAGACTCCTAAGCTTCAAATACAAGGCACCCTCGTTACTAATTGGGGTGACTTTGAAAATGTTCAAAAAGAAATGCAAAAAGTTGTCAAGTATTGAAATGCCAAAAATCAAAAGAAATGGCAAGAAAGTGTTCTCAAATGTCAAATGCCAATGAAATTGGGGGGAAAACAAAAATAAAAGCAAACTCCCAAAATGAAACTCAAATATCTATCGATCCCTTTATCCATCGTATCCATTTTTGTGCATGGTAGAGAGGGGACGACCCTTCTTCTTGTCTAGGCAAGAGGGGGAATTCCGCGATCCTCCAGTGTTTCTAACACCATAGGGAGTTTACTCTTGACAAAAGCATTTAACGATTGAGGACAAAGGTACCCTAGCTTGACACATTTTGGAGGTGATTTATTGGTATCCTTCTAGGCTTAGTAGTTTGAAGAAATTGCATCTATGAAGGAGTGTGTACCCTTGAATTGCTTCCCTTGTAGATAATTTCTGCCACTTAGATGAGGAAAGTGGCTATTCTTTTGTAGATGCATCCATTATTTGATTTTGCGTGCTTAATGTTTGGATGTATCGCCATTTTGGCAAGACCCACCTTGCCTTGCAAGAAGGCATCCTACCTCATGGTTGTCTTGTTGTGAGTTGAAGGGGCGGAGTGAGACCCGCTAATTGTCTCATATCGGCTATATTATTAGGTTAGTTTAAATAAAGGTCTAGTTTTAGTCACCTCTTTACTCGGGACGAGTAAAGGTTCGGTTTGGGGATATTTAATGTGACCATTATTTGCGCACATTTAGTCCCCTAATTGAGCCTATTTTGCATACTATTATATCATTCTATGGCCATTTTATCCCTCAAAACCTTCCTATTTGCTTTTCTATCGCATTTCATATGTTTTGTAGAAAAGGAGATGATAAGGCGGAAATTCCCGTCTTTCGTGCACATTTGGAAGCTTATTGACGATAATGGGTGGACTAGTATGAAGAGGGAGCAAGGACTAAAGACCAATCCCGCAAGAATAAAATGGAAATGAGCGAAAAGGGAAGAAAAGAAGAAGAACCACGGCTGAAGAACAATCCGAGCGGATTGTCTCAAATCCGCCCGTCTCCACAAAACAATCCGAGCGTCCTGCTCATTAATCCGCTCGGATTGCCCCACTAGAATCCGCCCGGATTCCCCTGAATCCGCTCGGATTCCTTTGCCAGATTCCGTCCGTCCCGACTCCAATACGCACGGATTTTTCCACAGCATAGTTTCGTCTTCTTCAAGCCACGATAAGAGAAGCCCTTCTCTCGGAGAATACCGGAGTCTCCCTGCTCAAATCTCAAAAGTGTAATTACTAGTTTAGCCCTTAGTTAACCCTAATGCATCCACCTAATTTCCACTATAAATACCCCATCTTTGTAATTAATCATATATGTTGTTTTTGGGTAGAAAATCCTTCTTTAGATTAGATTAGGAGTAGATTAGAATAGATTACTCTTTAATCTTTCCACAAATTACACATTAATCTCTCCTTAATTATTGTTCAAGTTTATTCTTCAAGTTTATTATTGGGTAATTGAAGATTATTGGGTTATTATTGGGAGATTGACAACCTTCCATCAATCATCAAGTTTCTTCTTTTATTCTTTGCTTTATTATTTGGATCATCTCAAGTTGGTATAATTCCTTTACTCTTTAATCTTTATTGTTCATTTTTTCATTCTATTATCATGTTTATACTTGTTGTGATGTTTGACACCATTAATGACATGTGAGTAGTTACTTTAGCTAGGATTAATGGGTAATTAGGGAAAACCAACATGGGATTGATTCATGCTTAATCTAATATGTTCACATGATTAAATTGCTTGCTTGTTGTGATGTCAACTTTATGCACATGTTGTGTTTGATGAAATGCTAAGCCTATGAATCCTTGCATTTACAACCATCTCTTATCTACTCAACTTGACTTGTAAGATATAAACCAACTCGAGTCTTGTTAGACCATGCATAGAAGTTGATTAGGAGGAAAGTAAGTCGACTTGTAGGTGTTGTACAATCTAATCGATTCGGCTCCGGTACCCAACTCTTCCTAAGAACCGTAAGATATAACCCAACTCGGTTCCTCCACAACATTAATCGCTTGCAACCTTGTAAACATGTTTGTATGATCAACACCATGAATCCCCTATGACCCCATGATATCCTAGCACTTTTAATCATTTGTTTACGTCCTTTATTTCATTGCTTGTTTTACTTTATTGCTTGCATTAGTCTAGACACAACTACAAACCCAAATAAATTGTGACACTAGCATAAATTGAGATAGATAGACTTAGAACCCAAAGCACACCGTCCCATGGATCGACCTCGACTTACCGCTAACTAGTTGTTTGTTGAGTATTATAAATGTGTTTGATTGGATGAGTGACGACATCGTCCGGATCACTAGACTTAGCTTTGCTGTTGCTAAGGGTGTGGGAGCCAAGATTGTCTCTCGGCTCCCCACAAATTTAATGTAAACTTTTATTTTTCTTATAATGAAAGTTGCGCGCATCCTTTAATAATAATAATAATAATAATAATAATAATAATAATAATAATAATAATAATAATAATAATAATAATAATAATAATAATAATAATAATAATAATAATAATAATAATAATAATAATAATAATAATAATAATAATAATAATAATAATAATAATAATAATAATAATAATAATAATAATAATAATAATAATAATAATAATAATAATAATAATAATAATAATAATAATAATAATAATAATAATAATAATAATAATAATAATAATAATAATAATATGGACTATTCATCCTAAAGGATACACTATTAAGAGTAGTTATGATTGGCTTTGTAGTGATCAACCCACTGTGGATTGGCCTGCATTGATCTGGAACAGTTGGAACATTCCTAAACATTCCCTAGTTACTTGGCTCAGAATGCAGGATGGAATGAATATGAAAGCTAAGTTGTACACTTTGGGTTGCGATTCGATGACCTGTGTACCATCCGTCGTGCTCGGGATGAAACTATTGAGCATGTTTTTACCAACTGTGAGTATGTGAAAATGGTGAAGCGGGAGTTGCAAAGACTTTGGTTTGGAGGAAGTAATATACTGACCTCATTCCCTACTTGCAGTGTGAAAGAGTATCCAATGGAAGATCGGGGTTGCCATGTTTAATGCAATTACCTATCATATTTGGCTTCAAAGGAATAACGCTCGAATTCATTATTGCATATTGAGACCTACTGTGTTGGTGAGCAGAATAGTGAATGAAGTGAGGAGAAGAATTCAGCTGAAACTTAGAGGAGTTGATGAGGAGCCTGTCAGTAATTGGCTTCGTAATATTGGAGTCTCTTAGTTTTTGTGCTCTATTTTGATGTAAAGGGGTCTTGAACCCATGCCTCATTGTATTTATCTTTTTGATATATGATATAATATACTCACCTTTTACCAAAAAAAAAAAAAAAAAAAAAAAATAATAATAATAATAATAATAATAATAATAATAATAATAATAATAATAATAATAATAATAATAATAATATAATAATAATAATAATAATAATAATAATAATAATGTAAACTTTTATTTTTCTATCTATGAACGCTGCGCGCATCCATTTATAATAATAAAAAAATATAATAATAATAATAAGGATTATTTTATGAGAATAATCCAAACTATGGCTCACCTTCTCAGATTAATCCAAGCTATACTTTAACTCAGAATAATTTGAATTACGCCCTCATTTATCTCACATTACACCGGATAACCGGCTACCTAATCTTCGGGTCAAATTTTTTTTTTAAAAAAAAAAAAAAAACTAAAGCCATTACTTAACATTTAACTCATCCCTTTCACCCACTTCTACTTCACTGTTACCAACCACCAAACACCCAAAACCACCAAACACACTCAAGCCCATCTCCCTCCTTCCTCTCTGAATGCAACCCGTCACCGGCGCCACCAAACATCTCCACGGAAGTGTTATATTTTCAACCAAAAATCTCCACAGAGTATATATTTTCAAAGAAATCAACATAAACCTATTTTAATGTATACCAAATGGAAAAGCCTAGCAACCTCCACGGAAGTGTTATTGTCCCATGTACAGCTCTTGTCTTTAAACACTTGATTTCTGGAAAATTGTCAATTGAACTAGATCGACGCGGTTATATCAAAACTAAAGTCAGTTGCTACAAGAGTATTTTAAACAAATATTCTCAATACAAGAGACATTTGGGGTGGTAGATCTGGTCAGGGAGGTTAAGACTTAAGATAAGGGAGGGTTTAAAAAGGTTTGTCATTGAAGAGGAGGGTGAACCCATATCTTCTTCAATAATAGACCTGATTTCTGAGATAACGGTCTGGGTTCGTCCATATAAACTCCGATTTCTGCGTTCTGCTCCGGTCTGTTAGGCTTCTCAATCCGTGGTGGTGAACATTGGTAGGGCAATGATGGTGTAGGTTTATGAATGGTTGAGGTGGTTGGCTGGGTTGAGGTTATCGGAGTGGCGACGCCGTGGTGGATGTTGGTTGGTGATGAAGACTGTTAATGAAGGTGGAGGAAAGAGAATTAAACAAAAATAAAGAACAAAAATAAAGAGGATGACCTGATGGTTTACCTGTGTTTATAGGTAAAAAATGACCAAAGAGCAGTATGAGTCAACGAGGGTAATAACATGGTTTATTTAAGGTTAAACTATAATTCAGATTATTTTGAGAAGGTGGACAATAGTATGGATTATTCTTGTAAATTAACCCTAATAATAATAGTAATAGTAATAATAATAATAATAATAATAATAATAATAATAATAATAATAATAATAATAATAATAATAATAATAATAATAATAATAATAATAATAATAATAATAATAATAATAATAATAATAATAATAATAATAATAATAATAATAATAATAATAATAATAATAATAAGAAGAAGAAGAAGAAGAAGAAGAAGAAGAACTCCGCCGTCGTTGCCCGGTTCTTTCCCGTTAGGTGGAGTTCTGTTACTCCAGCCTTGCCCGTCTTTATTATGGGGAGCATTGCTTGTGGTCTTGTCAGGGTGTCCAGCGGGGTGATCCCTTGGGTCCTTTGCTTTTCACTTTGGTTTTGCATCCCTTGGTGTGCAAAATACGGGACTCTTTTGACCTTACTTTGCAGGCGTGGTACTTGGATGATGGCACCATCGTTGGGAACACTTTGGATGTGGGAAAGGTTTTGGATTTGATTATTGCTGATGGCCCTCGTTTTGGACTGCATCTTAATGTCTCCAAGACGGAGGTCTTTTGGCCTGTTGAGGATCCTCGGAGTCGGCTACCTGGGGTTTTCCCCCTTCTATTACTCGGCCCTTGCGTGGTGTTACAGTTTTGGATGGACCTGTCAGTTCTTGTCCTAGTTTTAACAGTGAGATTGTGACGAAGAGAGTGACTAAGACCATTGAGCTAATGGACTTGGTGGTGAGGATTGAGGACCCGCAATGTGAGTTGCTTCTGCTAAGAGCTTGTACTGGTATTTCTCAGCTCTATTTCTCTCTTCGTACTTGCTCCCTTAGTGTTTTTGGATCGGTCCATCTTCCTTTCGATGCTGCTCTTCGTTCCAGCTTGGAACGTATTGTCACCGCGTCTGGCCCGGGTTTTGGGGTTTCGCAGTGGCGCCTTGCTACGTTCCCTTTTCATCTTGGGGGTCTTGGTGTCTATGCGGCGGGAGATGTTTTACACTATGCTTTCATTGCGTCCCGTTTGCAGTATGCTGATTTGCAGGCTAAGCTCCTCGGACCTTCTGGTATTGTAGCTGCTGGCCCTACTTTTGACGATGTCGCACGGGTGTTTTCTGCCACTACAGGTTCTGCTATCTTAGCTAACCCTAGTGAAATTGCTGCCCCCAAACTTATGAAGAAATTGGCAGACATATATTTCGCTACGTTCTTTCTTTGCTTGAGTCATTTTCTATTTGAAACCACGTCAGCTTGCTTTGTGGCAGTCTCAGCAGGGTTCCCACTCCTCTGATTGGTTGCGTGCGGTTCCTATCTCGGGGTTGGTTCAGACTATGAACGGGAGGACTTACCGTAGTGTGCTTGGGTATCGTCTGGGTGTTCCGTTATTCACGGTATCTAGTCTCTGTCCTGCTTGCTCTCGAGTTTTTGCTGATGATGTTTTCGGGGACCACGTTGTTTCTTGTACTGGTACTGTGGGCGTTAAACATCGGCATAACCTCATCCGTGACACTCTATTCGACATCTGCTATAGATCTGGTATTTCTGCGGGAAAGAAGATTGATATCGGTTTGGTTGATGGGCATGGTGGCTCTCTTCGTCCTGCAGATTTAATGCTTTATTCTTGGGACATAGGGCGTGATGTGTGCGTTGACTTGACAGGGTCTTCTCCTTTGACCCAGACTGGGATGATGGATTTTGTGCCCGGCCGGGTTGTCGCTGATGCTGCTCAGCGTAAGTGTGCTAAGTACGGGAATTTGTGCGCGGCAGTTGGGGATGGTTTCCTTCCCTTCTCTTTCTCTTCACTTGGGGAGCTGGGTTCGGATGTTGTTGCCTTGCTCAAGCGGATCCAGAAATTCTCGGTATCTCAGGATGCGGGGGCTCGGGTGGCCGCTTACATTTTTACTAGACTTAGCTTTGCTGTTGCTAAGGGTGTGGGAGCTCATATTGTCTCTCGGCTCCCCACAAATTTAATGTAAACTTTTATTTTTCTTATAATGAAAGTTGCGCGCATCCTTTAATAATAATAATAATAATAATAATAATAATAATAATAATAATAATAATAATAATAATAATAATAATAATAATAATAATAATAATAATAATAATAATAATAATAATAATAATAATAATAATAATAAGAAGAAGAAGAAGAAGAAGAAGAAGAAGAAGAAGAAGAAGAAGAAGAAGAAGAAGAAGAAGAAGAAGAAGAAGAAGAAGAAGAAGAAGAAGAAGAAGAAGAAGAAGAAGAAGAAGAAGAAGAAGAAGAAGAAGAAGAAGAAGAAGAAGTCCGCCGTCGTTGCCCGGTTCTTTCCCGTTGGGTGGAGTTCTGTTACTCAAGCCCTGCCCGTCTTTATTATGGGGAGCATTGCTTGTGGTCTTGTCAGCGTGTCCAGCAGAGTGATCCCTTGGGTCCTTTGCTTTTCGCTTTGGTTTTGCATCCCTTGGTGTGGAAAATCCGGGACTCTTTTGACCTTACTTTGCAGGCGTGGTACTTGGATGATGGCACCATCGCTGGGAACACTTTGGAGGTGGGAAAGGTTTTGGATTTGATTATTGCTGATGGCCCTCGTTTTGGACTGCATCTTAATGTCTCCAAGACGGAGGTCTTTTGGCCTGTTAAGGATCCTCAGAGTCGGCTACCTGGGGTTTTTCCCCTTCTATTACTCGGCCCTTGCTTGGTGTTACAGTTTTGGGTGGACCTGTCAGTTCTTGTCTTGGTTTTAACAGTGAGATTGTGGCGAAGAGAGTGACTAAGACCATTGAGCTAATGGACTTGGTTGCAAGGATTGAGGACCCACAATGTGAGTTGCTTCTGCTTAGAGCTTGTACTGGTATTTCTCAGCTCTATTTCTCTCTTCGTACTTGCTCCCTTAGTGTTTTTGGATCGGTCCATCTTCCTGTCGATGCTGCTATTCGTTCCAGATTGGAACGTATTGTCACCGCGTCTGGCCCGGGTTTTGGGGATTGGCAGTGGCGCCTTGCTACATTCCCTTTTCATCTTGGGGGTCTTGTTGTCTATGCGGCGGGAGATGTTTTACACTATGCTTTTATTGCGTCCCGTTTGCAGTCTGCTGATTTGCAGGCTAAGCTCCTCGGACCTTTTGGTATTGTAGCTGTTGGCCCTACTTTTGACGATGTCGCACGGGTGTTTTCTGCGACTACAGGTTCTGCTATCTTAGGTAACCCTAGTGAAATTGCTGCCCCCAAACTAATGAGGAAATTGGCAGACATATATTTCGTGACGGTTGCTGCTGCTTCAGAGTCTGTTTTCTATTTGACACACACGTCAGCTTGCTTTGTGGCAATCTCTGCAGGGTTCCCACTCCTCTGATTGGTTGCGTGCGGTTCCTATCTCGGGGTTGGGTCAGACTATGAACGGGAGGACTTATTGTAGTGTGCTTGGGTATCGTCTGGGTGTTCCGTTATTCACGGTATCTAGGCCCTGTCCTGCTTGCTCTCGGGTTTTTGCTGATGATGTTTTCGGGGACCACGCTGTTTCTTGTACTGGTACTGAGGGCGTTAAACATCGGCACAACCTCGTCCGTGACACTCTATTCGACATCTGCTATAGATCTGGTATTTCTGCGGGAAAGGAGGTTGATATCGGTTTGGTTCATGGGCATGGTGGTTCTCTTCGTCCTGCGGATTTGTTGCTTTATTCTTGGGACAGAGGGCGTGATGTGTCCGTTGACTTGACAAGGTCTTCTTCTTTGACTCAGACTGGGATGATGGATTTTGTGCCCGGCCGGGGTGTCGCCGATGCTGCTCAGCGTAAGTGTGCTAAGTACGGGGATTTGTGCGCGACAGCTGGGTATGGTTTCCTTCCCTTCTCTTTCTCTTCACTTGGGGAGCTGGGTTCGGATGTTGTTGCCTTGCTGAAGCGGATCCAGAGATTCTCGGTATCTCAGGATGCGGAGGCTCGGGTGGCCGCTTACATTTTTACTAGACTTAGCTTTGCTGTTGCTAAGGGTGTGGGAGCCCAGATTGTTTCTCGGCTCCCCACCAGTTTCATGTAAACTTTTATTTTTCTTTTAATAAAAGCTGCGTGCATCCTTCTATAATAATAATAATAATAATAATAATAATAATAATAATAATAATAATAATAATAATAATAATAATAATAATAATAATAATAATAATAATAATAATAATAATAATAATAATAATAATAATAATAATAATAATAATAATAATAATAATAATAATAATAATAATAATAATAATAATAATAATAATAAAAAAAAAAAAAAAAAAAAAAAAAAAAATAACAACAATAATAACAATAATAATAACAATAATAATAATAATAATAATAATAATAATAATAATAATAATAATAATAATAATAATAATAATAATAATAATAATAATAATAATAATAATAATAATAATAATAATAATAATAATAATAATAATAATAATAATAATAATAATAATAATAATAATAATGAGAAGAAGAAGTCCGCCGTCGTTGCCCGGTTCTTTCCCGTTGGGTGGAGTTCTGTTACTCCAGCCCTGCCCGTCTTTTTTATGGGGAGCATTGCTTGTGGTCTTGTCAGGGTGTCCACAGGGTGATCCCTTGGGTCCTTTGCTTTTCGCTTTGGTTTTGCATCCCTTGGTGTGGAAAATCCGGGACTCTTTTGACCTTACTTTGCAGGCGTGGTACTTAGATGATGACACCATCATTGGGAACACTTTGGAGGTGGGAAAGGTTTTCGATTTGATTATTGCTGATGGCCCTCGTTTTGGACTGCATCTTAATGTCTCCAAGACGGAGGTCTTTTGGCCTGCTGAGGATCCTCGGAGTCGGCTACCAGGGGTTTTCCCCCCTTCTATTGCTCGGCCCTTGCATGGTGTTACAGTTTTGGGTGGACCTGTCAGTACTTGTCTTCGTTTTAACAGTGAGATTGTGGCGAAGAGATTTGGGTCGCCCCATCTTCCTTTCGATGCTGCTCTTCGTTCCAGCTTGGAACATATTGTCACCGCGTCTGGCCCGGGTTTTCGGGATTAGCAGTGGCGCCTTGCTACATTCGCTTTTCATCTTGGGGGTGATGTGACCATAATTAGCGCACATTTAGTCCCTAAATTAGCCTTGTTCTCATGCTTTTTAGTGCATTTTTGGGTCATTTATTGTCTTTAGTTCTTTGTTTTGCATATTCTTTGAGGTTTTGTGTCCTTGGTAGGAAAGGAGTGCAAACCTTGCATTTTCATGGCAAAATGAGACTAAATTGATTGAATCCAATGACCAAGCATCAAGGAGAGACAAGATTAGAAGGCATTTGTACATATTATAGTAGTGGGGTAATGATGAGGAAAGATCCTTGCATCCCCAAGGAAATCCCCAAGGATTTTATGAAGAAAAGGGAAGAAAAGAAGAAGAAACACGGCTGAGCAGCAATTCGCCCGTCTTTCCCTAAAGACGCCCGTCCCCCAGGACCACAATCCGTGCGTCTTCTACCAAAGACGCCCGTGCAGCAGCACCCAGAAGACGCCCGTCTTCTCCCAAAGACGCCCGGGCAGAGACTCCTGAATCCGGCCGTCCCGTGCCTAAGACGCACGGATTCCAAGACAGCGCAAATCCGTTTCTTCAAGCTTCAAGAAAGATACCCTCCTTCAGAAAATACCGGCGTTTCCCTAAGTAGGGACTTAATCGTCATTTAAGCTCTTAGTTAACCCTAATGCATCCACCTAATTTCTACTATAAATACCCCATTAGTCTAATTATAAGAGGATGTTCTTCTTATCAATTCTTAGAGTAGTTAATATCAATCAAATCTCTCTTTAGTTTTGTAATCAACAATTAATCAAGTTTTAATACAAGTTTTATTTCCTTAATCTCTCTTTTGTTCATCCTTTATTTTGGGTAATTGAAGATTATTTGGGTTATTATTGGGAGATTGACAACCTCTCAATCAAGCATCAAGTACTTCTATTATTCTTTGCTTTATCATTGGAATCATTAGTAGGTAAAATTCTCTTAATCCCTTTTTAATTATTGCTAATTACTTTCTTTTTTTTTCTTTTTTTTTTTTTTTTGCAAGAAAGGCAAGCCATATATTCATCCATATAGGGAATAAAACGGCAATCTTACAAAAGCATAACCAATATAAGTTTTTCAACTAGCTAAGTACTCTACTATTTCATCCTCCTTATGCAATTTAGAGGCATACAATAATCTAATAATTACAAGGAATTGAACTCTTTTAATAATACCATCCACATTATGCTCCACTCCTTGAAAGATCCTAGCATTCCTTTCTTCCCAAATGCTATACACCACGGCACCAAGGCATCCTAAAAACCATTTGGTTTTCCAATGTTTACACGTACGTCTATTCGCACCCCAATGTAACTCCTTATTGAGGCTAGTCGTACGTCCAGAAATTTTCATCCAAGAGAGAATACCATGCCATACTTCTTTAGAAAACAAACACTTAAAAAATAAGTGCTTATGATTCTCATTGTCTTGCTTGCATAAAACACAACGATTAGCCAACTGAATACCTCTACAATTTAGCTGATCAATAGTAGCAAGTTTCTTCGGCATTGCTAGAGTTAGAAACACACTGTGTTTGGGAATAACTGCACGCTGCCAAATCACTGTTGCCCAGCTAACAATATATAGACATTGCCTGAACTTATCATACAGCATATTCAGTTGCAACTTCCCGTGGTGCACACAACTTGCCATAAACTGTCTTGCATTTTGAATGGTCCCAGTATGCATCAACAACTCATCCCTGACCTTCAGAATGCTACGCCAACTTTCAGAATGAGTAGGCTTTAAAACTGCAGTCCAAATGCTCCCTGACTTAATGTTATATTTGAAATGCCAATCAAACCAGATGCTATCAGATCCCTGTTCCAATTCCCATATCCATTTACCCAGAATGCATTTATTCCAGGCTAGTACCTCCTTAATATTGAACCCACCTTCCTTGTGAGGGGCACAACAAGACACCCAACTTTTCATTATCAGTTTCCTACTCCCTTCCTCAGAATTCCAAAGAAAGTTTCTGCAAAACTTTGTAATGAGTTTGATAACTCCTTTAGGAATTAACAAAGTAGAGCACCAGTATTGCTCCATACCCAAAATAACAGAGTTCAACTAACTGATCTTCCCTGCATAAGAAAGTTTGCTAATTACTTTCATTTGTTCATCATGTTTCACTTTGTTGGTATGATTGACAACCTTGCTAGCATGTTCAACATGATAATGAGTGAGTAGTTCCATAGCTAGGGTTAATGGGTAATTAGGGGAAACCAACATGGGGAATGATTCATGCTTAAATTAATATGCTTTCATGGTTTATTTGCTTGCTTGTTTTGATCTCAACTCATGCACATGTTATGTTTGATGAAATGTGAGCCTATGAATCCTTGCATTTTTTACCCATCACCTATCTTTTCAATGAGACTTGTAAGACATAAACCAACTCGAGTCTCATTAGATCATGCATGTTGTTGAGTAGGGAAGACTAAGTCGAATTGTAGGTGTTGTACAATCTAATCGATTCGGCTCCGGGACCCAAACTTTCCTAGGATTGTAAGATATAACCCAACTCAATCCATCACAACAATAATTGCTTGCTTATAATTTGAGAACATGTTTGTATGATCAATTCCCATGAATCCCCTATGACCCCATGACACCCTAGTGCTTTTTATCAATTGTTTACAACCCTTTTAATTCATATTGCTTATTTACTTTCATTGCTATTTAGTTTAGTGACCTTCTACATCAACCCAAATTGTGACACCCCTAAGACACCACTAGTTTAAATAGAAATCTCATCTCAATTCCCGTCCCTTGGGATCCGACCTTTACTTGCCTCTTTACTTATTGTAGAGTTGTTTGTGAAGTTATAAATTGTGTTTTGGTCTAGGTGCTTCCAACGACAATTGTTCCTAAAAATAGAATATAGCATCCCTCAATGGGAAGTCCGACCAAAAATGGCGCCGTTGCCGGGGACGGTGTTATCTTGATTTAGATTTTCTTATATTGTTATTAGTTGTGTCTTTCTTTGCCTTGAGGAAGTAAAACTCTTCAAGGTTTGTTCTAATTATTTTCAAGTTGTTTGATATTTTGCAAGATGGATCTTATAGATTGTTTTGTAGAGGACCACTTAAATATACCTTTCTTCAAAGATCTCATGCAAGCATTGGAAGCCTTGGAAGCAAGTGAGGCTAAAAATATGTATTGGGAATTGGAGGTAGATCTTTTTGAGGCCGCTATAGCTAACAAAGAACTCACTCATGCACAATCCGTATTAGTGCATAACATCCTAGTGGAAGCATGTCAACCTATAGAAGCTGAGCAATCCATCCTAGAAGACATCCTACAAGCTCAAGAGCAAGAAGAATCCATCATGGAATTCGAATATGATGAGGTTGATGAGAATGAAGAACAAGTTGAATATGCTTTGAGAATGGAATGTCTAATAGAGATGGAGCAAATTCTAAATGAAACTCCAAAGGAGGAAAGTGAGGTACAAACTCCTACTTAAAAACCCCTTCCCCCAAATTTGAAATATGCTTACCTTGATGAATCAAAGACCAAACCCGTGATTGTTAATGATAGACTTGATGAGAACCAATTGGGAAAATTGCTTGATGTGTTGAAACAACATGAGAAGGCTATAGGTTATAGTCTAGATGACCTTAAAGGGATAAGTCCCGATTTTTGCATGCATAGAATTCATCTAGAGGAAGACCATAGACCTACCATTCAACCTCAAAGAAGATTGAACCCCCACATGCAAGAAGTTGTTAAAGGAGAAGTTATGAAATTACTTGATGCGGGAATCATATATCCCATATCGGATTCTTTGTGGGTTAGCCCCGTCCAAGTGGTACCTAAGAAAGGAGGCACCACGGTAGTGACAAATGAAAAAAATGAACTAATACCCACAAGGATGATCACCGGTTGGCGTATGTGCATTGACTATCGAAAATTAAATTCCGCAACAAGAAAGGATCATTTCCCCCTACCATTCATTGACCAAATGCTTGAGAGGTTAGCCTCCAACAAATTCTTTTGCTACCTTGACGGGTATTCGGGATTCTTCCAAATCCCTATACACCCGGATAAGACCACCTTCACATGCCCTTATGGTACTTTTGCATATAGGAGGATACCTTTTGGTTTATGTAATGCCCCCGCCACTTTCCAAAGATGCATGATGAGTGTCTTCTCCGATTACCTAGAGACCATAATGGATGTTTTTATGGATGATTTTAGTGTTTATGGAAAGGACTTTGACTCATGCTTGCATAATCTTTCTCTTGTATTGCAAAAATGTGAAGATGTTAGTCTTGTTTTAAATTGGGAAAAGTGTCACTTCATGGTCAATGAAGGAATTGTTTTGGGTCATTTAATCTCGGAAAATGGCATCGAAGTCGATAAAGCTAAAGTTGAGGTGATAGAGAAACTCCCACCTCCCGTGAATGTTAGAGGGGTGAGAAGTTTTCTCGGTCACGCGGGTTTTTATCGCCGTTTCATAAAGGATTTTTCAAAAATAGCGAAACCCCTCACTCAACATTTGCTTAAAGATGCCCAATTCCTTTTCACTGATGAGTGTGTTGAAGCCTTTAATATAATCAAGGAAGCACTAATCTCGGCACCGATCATTCAACCTCCAAATTGGGAACTACCATTCGAGATTATGTGTGATGCTAGTAACTACGCCGTTGGAGCGGTTCTTGGCCAACGGGTAGGAAGAGCTCTTCATGCCATCTATTATATACTTCCTCCCATCCAGACCAAAGGTTACAGTTGCTTTATCACACTTGTCGATGCATGTTTTGTAACGTGCATATCTTTAGTTACACATTATTAAAAATTATAAAAATTTGATATTCTTATAGCATTCATGACGATAAATCAAACAAGATCTCACATGACTATATTTTGTCTTATACATTAAGAATAATAACAAAGATTCCCTACGACCATGAATAGTGCCAAAAAGCAACTGTAACCTTTGGTCTGGATGGGAGGGAGTAAGCAAGACTCTTGATCCCTCCCAAGTGAACTATGATACTACCGAGAAAGAGCTTCTTGCCATTGTCTATGCTTTGGACAAATTCCGTTCCTACTTGCTTGGATCCAAGGTAATTGTCTTTTCGGATCACCGTGCTCTCCGACATCTCTTGATAAAGAAGGAGGCAAAACCAAGGTTGTTAAGATGGATTTTGCTTCTTCAAGAATTTGACTTGGAAATAAGAGACAAGAAAGGAGCCAAGAATGTAGTGGCGGATCACTTGTCAAGGATCCGGTTTCATGATGAAAATGGAGAAACCCCGATCAATGACTCATTTCCCGACGATATTTTGATGGCCATTCAAACACAACTTGAAAGGCACATCACCCCATGTTTTGCAGATTATGCTAACTATATAGTTGGAAGAGTACTCCCTCCAAATTTGAACCACAACCAAAGGAAGAGATTCCTATTCGAAGTGAAGAGGTACTTTTGGGACGACCCAAACCTTTACAAGGAATGTAGTGATGGGCTCTACCGGAGATGCATCCCTCAATGGGAAGTCCAAGCTACGGTGGGCACCATGGAGCAAGGAGGACCATTGCAAAAATTCTTCAATCGGGCTTCTATTGGCCTTCAATGTTTCAAGACACAAGAGAATACATCATTCATTGTGATGCTTGTCAAAGAACGGGGATTATCTCTTGGAGGAACGAAATGCCACAAAGGGGCATTCTAGAGGTAGAGATCTTCGATGTTTGGGGAATCGACTACCAAGGGCCCTTTGTAACATCCAATGGAAATAAGTACATCCTTGTGGCCGTAGACTACGTCTCAAAATGGGTGGAGGCAATTGCCACTCCAAATGATGATGCAAAAACGGTCACCAAGCTCTTCAAGAAGATAATCTTCCCAAGATTTGGAGTTCCTAGAGCAATAATAAGTGATGGAGGAACGCATTTTCATGAAAAGAAACTTGTATCTCTTTTGACCAAGTATGGTGTCCAACATAGAACCGGCTTGGGGTATCATCCTCAAACAAGCGGTCAAGTTGAAGTTTCAAATAGATAGATCAAACAAATCCTTGAGAAAGTTGTGAACAAGACCCGAAAAGATTGGAGCACAAAGCTTGATGATGCTCTTTGGGCTTATAGGACGGCCTATAAGACTCCGATAGGAGCCTCCCCTTACAAGCTTGCCTACGGAAAAGCATGTCATTTGCCAATCGAATTAGAGTACAAAGCTTTTTGGGCAATCCGAGCTCTTAATCTCGATCTCAAGTTAAGTGGTCAAAAGAGGATGATTCAAATTCAAGAGTTGGAGGAATTCCGACTACAATCCTATGAGAATGCCAAGATCTACAAAGAAAAGACGAAATTGCTCCATGACAAAAGGATTAGACAAAAGGCCTTGCACAAAGGGGACAAAGTCCTTCTATTCAATTCCAGCTACCGACTTTTTCCGGGAAAGTTGAACTCTAGATGGATGGGTCCCTATGTGATAACCGAAGTTGGAAGATATGGAGATTTTGAACTAAAAGCGGAAGATGGAAGCAAGTTCAAAGTCAATGGTCAAAGATTGAAGCCATACTATGAAGGAGCGTTTATTGGAGAGGTCGAGGTCACCTACCTTGGGCCTTCTCATCCTTGAAAGAACCAACAAAGGGAGAGTTTGGTGGAGTCCTCCCTAAACCACCACTTGTAAATATACTAACCTCTAACTTGTATTTATAATTTTATTGCATTTCTTTAATAATAATAAACATAAGCTCTTTTCATGAGAGTAAGTGAGGGAGGGTCACTAACGAATTTTGAATGAAGGAAGGAACCAATTTTCAAGTGTGGGGAAGCATCTATGAGAGGAAAGGAAGTCAAAGGGAGATTCACAACTTGAACACGTGCGTGTTCCCTGGAATCCGGCCGTCCTCAAGAATCCGGGCGTCCTGTGAAGCATCCGTCCGGCCTTCTAAACTGAGAAATTGAAAATTTAGGACTATAGAAGAATCCGAGCGTCTCAGAAGGGAAAACGCTCGTCCTGAAGAATCCGGCCGTCTTTGCAGAAAGACGCCCGTCTTTCTACCTGTGCATTTCAAGAAAAATCCCTGGAGAAGAATCTGGCCATCTTCAGCAGAATCCGCCCGTCCCTCATTTGAAGAATCCGAGCGTCTAAGGCTCGGGACGCCCGTCCTTGTGGCGTCATATTTGGAAAATTTGCTGTGACAGAATCCGGCCGTCTTCACCAGAATCCGCCCGGCCCGATAAGAAAGAATCTGAGCGTCTTCTGCTCGAATCCGCCCGTCTTCCCACGGTGATTTGACCCGTCTTTTCTTAATTAAATTACACCCCACCACACATTTAGTGACACATCACTCTTCCTTCCACTTGTATTATAAAACCCACCTCCTTATGACTCCCAATCATATCCAAATCACTCTTTAACCCCACAAAATCAAAAAGCCCCAATTTTCTAGGGTTTCCAAAGGCAACATTCAATTTACAAGGAGCATCTTTATTTTTTAACAAATCAAAATCCCAGCTCAATAATCAAGGAATGGCACCAAGGAGATCCTCTTTTAGGAATGGGAGGAGACCAAGGATGAGGGGAAGTTCTTCCACCTCCCATGTCAACACATTAAGAAGGGAGCATGAAGAAATAGTGGATCTTACAAGACTTGATGACTTCTCAAATGTTGAGTTTATCAATGATGTGCAAAGACTAGTCTTCCACCGACTTCTAAATAAGAACATTCTCCCTACTAAGTTTTTATGTCATGATACTTTGAGGAAACTTGGAATTTATCACCAAGTGGAAGCCCTCTTTGAAGTATTTGGACTCTCTACCCTTTTCCACATGCATGAGCAAACTTATCGATCCCTTGTGCTTGAGTTTTTGAGCTTTTTTAAGTTTACAACCTTGAACAAAACAATTTGCATAGAATTTAGGTTAGAAAATGTTTCGAGGATGATGACCCTTGTAGAATTCGCAAATGTGCTTGGACTCGATGTTTCGCCTACCCGAACATCGAAGCCAAAGAAATACAGTGTTGAACCTTTGTGAAGGGCCATGACCGTCCGGGATTTCATACACAACAAGGAATGTCTCGCTTTTCATATTCAAAATCCAATCTTGAGACTTACTAATCGATTCCTCTCGGGCACTCTCTTTGCTCGCCGAGATCCGGCGATCGTGAACCAATTAGACCTTGTGTTTATGGAATCCTACCTCAATATTCAAGGAAGAAGTGTATACCACTTCAATGCACCTCTACTGTTACTCGAGAAATGGGCAAAGTTTAGGAATGGTGATGATGACGGGATGAAACACATTGTGAATGGAGGACTCATTACTAGGCTTGCAAAGCATTTCAATCCGAGATGCAATGAGAATAATGAGTATGCTCCTCTTTCGGGAAACACGAGGATAAATGAAGACCTTATTCTCATTCATCATCATTGGATAACCCTTGAGGGGGTTGAAAAGCGGATCAAGTGGTTAACGAAAGGAAGTGATCCGATTTATCTTCCAATGAACGGCCTACCACGGATTTCCCCAAGAAGAGGACCTTTGTCTACAATAGCATTCTACCTCATCCCTCCAAACCCAACCCAACCAAGACAAGCACCACCACCTCCAAATCAACAACAACAACAAGAGCAACAATCTCAAGATGAGAAGATCAAAGTGTCTCCCTACCCATTTCCTTATCAACCGTACAACCATCCCAACCCCTTCATCCTTCCCCGTGACGACTTTGTCACGGGAATTCTACAAGATTTGCACTACCGCCAATACGAAACCATCGTGGACATTTACTATGCACTCTATCCTCAATACCACGATATGGTTCAAAAGGGAAAGATTAGTGAGGAGGGAGCATTTCCCTCATGGGCTCAAATGGACCTACTCTTCCCCATTTCGGAGAGGGCAAACGAAGGGGCAAACGGGAGACAAGAGGAGGGGAGCAACCATTCTTGCGGAGGGGACAAGGTGGAGCTTGGAAGTGAAGATGACGAGTTCATGGACCCGAATATGAGTGATGCATCAAAGGAGATGTGGGATAGTGATCTAGAAGGAGATGATGCCGATCTCTAGAGGATTGCTTCATAACTAGGTGGAGCGGGCGAGAGGCACCCACCTAAGCTTAAGTGAAGTTTCCTCATCTCCTCTCTTTAATTTTCAAAGTTTCATGAAAAGAAGTTTGTGTTTTGTTAACTTGTATTTTATTAATCTTGATCATTGTTGGAGTAGTCCTAGCACCATAGAGGACTAACACCTCGGCCCCATTGAGGTGTTCTCATTTTATTGTTCCCACTTTTTAAAATCCAAAATGACAAATTTAGTTTCATGCATTGCATAGTGTGTGCATGAACTACACTCAACCTTAGGACATTAGCAATCATGTCTAACTCGGTTTGGGGAAGTACATACATACACAACGGGAGGTAATCTAAATTATCCTCTCCATCATAAACAAAAACCATGCATCATGTAGTGTAGATTAGTGTAGCTTGCATTTAGTATAGAAATCATGCATCATGTTTGCATAATTTCCCATCATTTTGGCCATTGAGGACAATGCCCATATTAGTGTGGGGATGGGGAATTCTAACTTAACTTTTATTAAAAAAATCCAAAAAATTCAAAAATTTCGAAAAAACCATAAAAATTTGAAAATTGAAAAACCAAAAACATGTTATTTTCCTTTGTAGTGTAGTCAAGTATATATTATTGTATATATTGTGTTTGTTCTATCCTTGTTCACATTGATCGACTACGCCACATCCGAGACATGAGAGTATTGAAGACCGCATGGTATGATCTTTCCAATCTCCTTTTTCCTCTTTATGTTAATGCCTATGTGGCTTTATTTTGATTGATGTGGTATAACAATGTGAACTTAGGACTTGCATTTAGTTTATATGTCATATTAGTTGGTAGAATCACTTGCATTAGGATGTATATAATAGTTGCATCATGGCATTTAGTTGCATTTAGATAAAATATTTTGAAAAAGTGCCTAATTGAGAACTTTGACAAGAGCAACTAAGCCATTACAAATACTTTTTCAACTCAAGACTTCGCCTACTAGAATGGTTGTAAAACACCCTAGATAGTGTCATACTAGTGTCTTTTGACCCATGACCCAAAGCCTAGTCAAGGGTTTGCATGTGAGTCACCTATCCAACCCCGTGATGCGATGTGGACTTGGTTAACTTGTCTAGGTGACCTTGTGGTACGGCAACCCAAAAATACTTTCTATCAATAAGTTTGAAGTGCTCATTTCAAATATTTTGTATGTGGAAACGTTTTATTGCCAAGGAAACCTCAAATGTTATGAAATGTTGAAATATTGAGAATTTTAGTTGTTTTGATGGAGGCGTACCACTTCGATGTGCTTTGGAGAGGGATCCATTGAATTGGGCCCCCACACAGTTGTGAATTCAACCGCCTAGAGACAGAGTGACTATCACCCCGAAAAGCTATTGTCTAGAGGTTAACCGGTTGCCTAATAAGCGATTGGCGAAAGCAAAGGACATTAGCACGGAAGGGACAAACCCCATCTCTAATTTTTGAAATGTGAAAGTTGAATGAGGTCAAATTTTGAATACTAGTCATATCCACCCTTGTTTATAAAGATTTGAGCATTTCATTCCCAAAAAGCCATTTGTCAAGCCACTTTGTCGAGCTTGGGACGATCCATGACCTTTAATTTTGTAGAGAACTCGAGATTTGTCATGTCATGTGCTACTAGCATCATGGGGATCATCATTCCATAACCATCCGATAGCTCTTGACGAAAGTATTTGGAAATTGAGGACGAAAGTAGTCTAGTTTAACACCATTTGGTGGTGATTTAGTTCCATCCTCTTAGCCTTAGTAATTTTTTGAACTAGTATTTGTGACGGAATATATGCTCTTAAATTTGTTCTCTTTTAGTTGCCTCCGCCACTTGATGAGGAAGTGGCTATTCCTTTTGTAGATGCATCCTTTATTTGATTTTGTGTGCTTAATGTTTGAATGTGTCGCCATTTTGGCAAGACCCACTTTGCCTTGCAAGAAGGCATCCTACCTCATGGTTGTCTTGTTGTGAGTTGAAGGGGCGGAGTGAGACCCGCTAATTGTCTCATATCGGCTATGCTATTCGGTTAGTTTAAATAATGGTCCTAGTCTTTGTCACCTCTTTACTCAGGACGAGCAAAGGTTCGGTTTGGGGATATTTGATGTGACCATAATTAGCGCACATTTAGTCCCCGAATTAGCCTTGTTCCCATGCTTTTTAGTGCATTTTTGGGTCATTTATTGTCTTTAGTTCTTTGTTTTGCATATTCTTTGAGGTTTTGTGTCCTTGGTAGGAAATGAGTGAAAACCTTGCATTTTCATGGCAAAATGAGACTAAATTGATTGAATCCAATGACCAAGCATCAAGGAGAGACAAGATTAGAAGGGCTTTGTACATATTATAGTAGTGGGGCAATGATGAGGTAAGATCTTTGCATCCCCAAGGAAATCCCCAAGGATTTTATGAAGAAAAGGGAAGAAAAGAAGAAGAAACACGGCTGAGCAGCAATCCGCCCGTCTTCCCCTGAAGACGCCCGTCCCCCAGGACCACAATCCGTGCGTCTTCTACCAAAGACGCCCGGGCAGCAGCACCCAGAAGACGCCCGGGAAGAGACTCCTGAATCCGGCCGTCCCGTGCCTAAGACGCACGGATTCCAAGACAGCGCAAATCCGTTTCTTCAAGCTTCAAGAAAGATGCCCTTCCTTCAGAAAATACCGGCGTTTCCCTAAGTAGGGACTTAATCGTCATTTAAGCCCTTAGTTAACCCTAATGCATCCACCTAATTTCTACTATAAATACCCCATTTGTCTAATTAGAAGAGGATGTTCTTCTTAACAATTCTTAGAGTAGTTAATATCAATCAAATCTCTCTTTAGTTTTGTAATCAACAATTAATCAAGTCTTAATACAAGTTTTATTTCCTTAATCTCTCTTTTGTTCATCCTTTATTTTGGGTAATTGAAGATTATTTGGGTTATTATTGGGAGATTGACAACCTCTCAATCAAGCATCAAGTACTTCTATTATTCTTTGCTTTATCATTGGAATCATTAGTAGGTAAAATTCTCTTAATCCCTTTTTAATTATTGCTAATTACTTTCATTTGTTCATCTTGTTTCACTTTGTTGGTATGATTGACAACCTTGCTAGCATGTTCAACATGATAATGAGTGAGTAGTTCCATAGCTAGGGTTAATGGGTAATTAGGGGAAACCAACATGGGGAATGATTCATGCTTAAATTAATATGCTTTCATGGTTTATTTGCTTGCTTGTTTTGATCTCAACTCATGCACATGATATGTTTGATGAAATGTGAGCCTATGAATCCTTGCAATTTTTACCCATCACCTATCTTTTCAATGAGACTTGTAAGATATAAACCAACTGGAGTCTCATTAGACCATGCATGTTGTTGAGTAGGGAAGACTAAGTCGACTTGTAGGTGTTATACAATCTAATCGATTCGGCTCCGGGACCCAAACTTTCCTAGGATGGTAAGATATAACCCAACTCAATCCATCACAACAATAATTGCTTGCTTATAATTTGAGAATATGTTTGTATGATCAATTCCCATGAATCCCCTATGACCCCATGACACCCTAGTGCTTTTTATCAATTGTTTACAACCCTTTCAATTCATCTTGCTTATTTACTTTCATTGCTATTTAGTTTAGTGACCTTCTACATCAACCCAAATTGTGACACCCCTAAGACACCACTAGTTTCAATAGAAATCTCATCTCAATTCCCGTCCCTTGGGATCCGACCTTTACTTGCCTCTTTACTTATTGTAGAGTTGTTTGTGAAGTTATAAATTGTGTTTTGGTCAAGGTGCTTCCAACGACAATTGTTCCGAAAAATAGAATATAGCATCCGAAATAGTCCGACCAGGGGGTATTGTAGCTGCTGGCCCTGCTTTTGACGATGTCGCACGGGTGTTTTCTGCGACTACAGGTTCTGCTATCTTAGCTAACCATAGTGAAATTGTTGCCCCCAAACTTATGAAGAAATTGGCAGATATATATTTCGCGACAGTTGCTGCTGCTTCAGAGTCTGTTTTCTCTTTGACACCACGTCAGCTTGCTTTGTGGCAGTCTCAGCAGGGTTCCCACTCCTCTGATTGGTTGCGTGTGGTTCCTATCTCGGGGTTGGGTTAGACTATGAACGAGAGGACTTACCGTAGTGTTCTTGGGTATCGTCTGGGTGTTCCGTTATTCACAGTATCTAGGCCCTGTCCTACTTGCTCTCGGGTTTTTGCTGATGATGTTTTCGGGGACCATGCTGTTTCTTCTACTGGTACTGTGGGCGTTAAACATCGGTATAACCTCGTCCGTGACACTCTATTAGACATCTGCTATAGATCTGGTATTTCTGCGACTAAGGACGTTGATATCGGTTTGGTTTATGGGCATGGTGGCTCTCTTCGTCCTGCGGATTTGTTGCTTTATTCTTGGGACAGAGGGCGTGATGTGTGTGTTGACTTGACAAGGTCTTCTCCTTTGACTCAGACTGGGATGATGGATTTTGTACCCGGCCGGGTTGTCGCTGATGCTGCTCAGCGTAAGTGTGCTAAGTACGGGGATTTGTGCGCGACAGCGGGTTATGGTGTCCTTCCCTTCTCTTTCTCTTCACTTGGGGAGCCGGGTTCGGATGATGTTGCCTTGCTCAAGCGGATCTAGAAATTCTCGGTATTTCAGGATGCGGGGTCTCGGGTGGCCGCTTACATTTTTACTAGACTTAGCTTTATTGTTGCAAAGGGTGTGGGAGCCCAGATTGTTTCTCGGCTCCCCACCAATTTCATGTAAACTTTTATTTTTCTTTCAATGAAAGCTGCGCACATCCTTCTATAATAATAAAATTAATAATAATAATAATAATAATAATAGTAATAATAATAATAATAATAATAATAATAATAATAATAATAATAATAATAATAATAATAATAATAATAATAATAATAATAATAATAATGTAAACTTTTATTTTTCTATCTATGAAAGCTGCGCAAATTCATTAATAATAATAAAAAAAAATATAATAATAATAATAATAATAATAATAATAATAATAATAATAATAATAATAATAATAATAATAGTAATAATAATAATAATAATAATAATAATAACAACAACAATAATTATAATAATAATTTCTGTTCTTCAACCGTTTTTCTATAGGGCATCTTTTTCATTATCATTTCTGTTTTTAGGGCTCGTGCTGTTGCCGGCGTCCGTTCCCGTCAGTCTGGGTTACCTTTTCCGTCATCAACAACTTGGCTCCGGCATCCTTCGTCGGATTGTTGTGTTGTTATAATCTATCAGGGAATGCAATTTCAGATTGCGGGTTTTCGGGTTTTTGCCTGTTTTGCGGTTTATGGGTGGTTATGATCCTCTGATCACGTTGGAGTGACCCTCTGCCGACAGCTTTCTACCCTTGCCGTTGACGTTTGCAGCAACACTTTGCCCTGCGGTCTACAACCAGTGTTCTGCATTTTCAGCCGGTGATCTTTTCTTTCTATTTATTTGGTTCTTTTTTTTTTTTTTTTAATTTTGCATTTTCTCCCGGTGTTCTACTTCTTGCCTTTGTTCTTTGGTCTTGTCGGCGTTCTTCTTTGCCCGTGGCTCTCTGTGGTGGTTGAGTGGCAGTGCTTTCCCAACCCTTGTGTTGTGGCTTGGGTGTTTAGGGCTAGCCGTGTGTGTGGTGTGGCTGGGGTTTTCGTGGGTGTCTTCGCTGGAGCTTTGGTCATATACAAGCACTTGCTACCTGTACCTTCTTGTCACGGCTATTGTTAGCTGATCGGTTACCGTGCAGGTTGGCGGTGGGATTCATTCTTCCTTCATGCCTGAACTTGTACGGTTCCATTGTCCTTTTTCGAGTCTTCATGCGTGTCCGGATGGGTTTGGTAATTGCCTTACTAAGGCTGCATGGCAGAAACATTTTCAGGTCCGGCATTGTCATGATGGTGCTTTAGAGCTTACGCGTCAAACACTTGTTGATAGTCAGACTGTTTTCTCTAATGCCGAGAGTACTTTGAATCGGATAGGGCTTTGGTTGTGTGGGGTATGCTTTAAAACCCGTACCACTCGCGCTAGATGTCGGCATAGTCGGGGTGATATTGTGATGCCTCCGGAGTGTGTTGATGGCCTCTACAGCTTTCATATTTATGGTATTCCAAGACCTTTGGCTCCTTCTACTTCGGTTTCTTCTGATGATAGTGTTGGGCTTGTTCAGTGGTCTATATCTTCGCTTAATCGTTTATTGTCTTTGGGCCTTCGCACCGTGAAATCTCTTCCTCCTAAGTGTCGTCTTGGTTTTGCTCGGGCTTTGAAAGGACCCCTGGATGATGTGGCTGGTTCCCCTAGTGATCTCTCCCGCTGGATTCGTTTGCT